>NC_132907.1:43677232-46402687 GCF_047675955.1 Chlorocebus sabaeus | reverse complement strand
AACTGCTCTGTGTTCTGTTAATTCATCTAACAGAGTTACATCTTTCCCTTCAAGAAGCCTTTCACTAAGGCTGTTCTTATAGTATTCGCAAAGGGGTATTTGGAAGCCCATAGAGTGCTATGGTGAAAAAGGAAATATCTTCCGTTCAAAACTGGAAAGAAGCTTTCTGAGAAACTGCTCTGTGTTCTGTCAATTCATCTCACAGAGTTACATCTTTCCCTTCAAGAAGCCTTTCGCTAAGGCTGTTCTTGTGGAATTGGCAAAGGGATATTTGGAAGCCCATAGAGGGCTATGTTGAAAAAGGAAATATCTTCCGTTTTAAACTGGAAAGAAGATTTCTGAGAAACTGCTCTGTGTTCTGTTAATTCATTTCACAGAGTTACATCTTTCCGTTCAAGAAGCCTTTCGCTGAGGCTGTTCTTGTGGAATTGGCAATGGGATATTTGGAAGCCCAAGAGGGCTACGGTGGAAAAGGAAATATCTTCCGTTCAAAACTGGAAAGAAGCTTTCTGAGAAACCGTTCTGTATTCTGTTAATTCATCTCACAGAATTACATCTTTCCCTTCAAGAAACCTTTCGCTAAGGCTGTTCTTGTGGAATTGGCAAAGGGATATTTGGAAGTCCTTAGAGGGCTACGGTGAAAAAGGAAATATATTCCGTTTACAACCGGAAAGAAGCTTTCTGAGAAACTGCTCTGTGTTCTGTTAATTTATCTCACAGAGTTACATCTTTCCCTTCAAGAAGCCTTTCGCTAAGGCTGTTCTTGTGGAATTGGCAAAGGGATATTTGGAAGCCCATAGAGTGCTATGGTGAGAAAGGAAATATCTTCCGTTCAAAACTGGAAAGAAGCTTTCTGAGAAACTGCTCTTTGTTCTGTCAATTCATCTCACAGAGTTACATCTTTCCCTTCAAGAAGCCTTTCTCTGAATCTGTTCTTGTGGAATTTCCAAAGGGATATTTGGAAGCCTATAGAAGGCTATGGTGAAAAAGGAAATATCTTCCGTTCGTAACTGGAAAGAAGCTTTCTGAGAAACTGCTCTGTGTTCTCTTAATTCATCTCACAGTGTTACATCTCTCCCTTCAAGAAGCCTTTCGCTAAGGCTGTTCTTGTGGAATTGGCAAAGGGATATTTGGAAGCCCATAGAGTGCTATGGTGAGAAAGGAAATATCTTCCGTTCAAAACTGGAAAGAAGATTTCTGAGAAACTGTTCTGTGTTCTGGTAATTCATTTCACAGAGTTACATCTTTCCCTTCCAGAAGCCTTTCTCTGAGTCTGTTCTTGTGGAATTGGCAAAGGGATATTTGGAAGTCCATAGAGGGCTATGGTGAAAAAGGAAATATCTTCCGTTCAAAACTGGAAAGAAGCTTTCTGAGAAACTACTCTGTGTTCTGTTAATTCATCTCACAAGGTTACATCTTTCCCTTCAAGAAGAATTTCGTTAAGGCTGTTTTTGTGGAATTGCAAAGGGATATTTGGAAGCCCATAGAGTGCTATGGTGAGAAAGGAAATATCTTCCGTTCAACACTGGAAAGAAGCTTTCTGAGGAACTGCTCTGTGTTCTGTCAATTCATCTCACAGAGTTACATCTTCCCTTCAAGAAGCCTTTCGCTAAGGCTGTTCTTGTGGAATTGGCAAAGGGATATTTGGAAGCCCATAGAGGGCTATGGTGAGAAAGGAAATATCTTCCGTTCAAAACTGGAAAGAAGCTTTCTGAGAAACTGCTCTGTGTTCTGTTAATTCATCTCACAGAGTTACATCTTTCCCTTCAAGAAGCCTTTCTCTGAGTTGTTCTTGTGGAATTGGCAAAGGGATATTTGGAAGCCCATATAGGGCTATGGTGAAAAAGGAAATATCTTCCGTTCAAAACTGGAAAGAAGATTTCTGAGAAACTGATCTGTGTTCTTTTAATTCATCTCACAGAGTTACATCTTTCCCTTCAAGAAACCTTTCGCTAAGGCTGTTCTCGTGGAATTGGCAAAGGGATATTTGGAAGCCCATACAGGGCTATGGTGAAAAAGGAAATATCTTCCGTTCAAAACTGGAAAGAAGCTTTCTGAGAAACTGCTCTGTGTTCTGTTAATTCATCTCACAGAGTTACATCTTTCCCTTCAAGAAGCCTTTCTCTGAGTCTGTTATTGTGGAATTGGCCAAGGGATATTTGGAAGCCCATAGAGGGCTATGGTGAAAAAGGAAATATCTTCCGTTCATAACTGGAAAGAAGATTTCTGAGAAACTGATCTGTGTTCTTTTAATTCATCTCACAGAGTTACATCTTTGCCTTCAAGAAACCTTTCGCTAAGGCTGTTCTCGTGGAACTGGCAAAGGGATATTTGGAAGCCCATAGAGGGCTATGGTGAAAATGGAAATATCTTCCGTTCAAAACTGGAAAGAAGCTTTCTGAGAAACTGCTCTGTGTTCTGTTAATTCATCTCACAGAGTTATATCTTACCCTTCAAGAAGCCTTTCGCTAAGGCTGTTCTTGTGGAATTGGCAAAGGGATATTTGGAAGCCCATAGAGGGCTATGGTGAAAAAGGAAATATCTTCCGTTTGAAACTGGAAAGAAGCTTTCTGAGAAACTTCCCTGAGTTCTGTTAATTCATCTCACAGAGTTACATCTTTTCCTTCAGAAAGCCTTTCGTTAAGACTTTTCTTGTGGAATTGGCAAAAGGATATTTGGAAGCCCATAGAGGTCTATGGTGAAAAAGGAAATATCTTCCGTTCAAAACTGGAAAGAAGCTTTCTGAGAAACTGCTCTGTGTTCTGTTAATTTATCTCACAGAGTTACATCTTTCATTCAAGGAGCCTTTCGCTAAGGCTGTTCTTGTGGAATTGGCAATGGGATATTTGGAAGCCCAAGAGGGCTACGGTGGAAAAGGAAATATCTTCCGTTCAAAACTGGAAAGAAGCTTTCTGAGAAACCGTGCTGTATTCTGTTAATTCATCTCACAGAATTACATCTTTCCCTTCAAGAAACCTTTCGCTAAGGCTGTTCTTGTGGAATTGGCAAAGGGATATTTGGAAGCCCATAGAGTGCTATGGTGAGAAAGGAAATATCTTCCGTTCAAATCTGGAAAGAAGCTTTCTGAGGAACTGCTCTGTGTTCTGTCAATTCATCTCACAGAGTTACATCTTCCCTTCAAGAAGCCTTTCGCTAAGGCTGTTCTTGTGGAATTGGCAAAGGGATATTTGGAAGCCCTTAGAGGGCTACGGTGAAAAAGGAAATATATTCCGTTTACAACCGGAAAGAAGCTTTCTGAGAAACTACTCTGTGTTCTGTTAATTCATCTCACAGAGTTACATCTTTCCCTTCAAGAAGCCTTTCGCTAAGGCTGTTCTTGTGGAATTGACAAAGTGATATTTGGAAGACCATAGAGGGCTATGGTGAAAAAGGAAATATCTTCCGTTAAAAAGTGGAAAGAACTTTCTGAGAAACTGCTTTGTGTTCTGTTAATTCATCCCACAGTGTTACATCTTTCCCTACAAGAAACCTTTCGCTAAGACTGTTCTTGTGGAATTGGAAAAGTGATATTTGAAGCCAAAAGAGGGCTATGGTGAAAAAGGAAATATCTTTTGTTATAAACTTTAAAGAAGCTTTCTGAGAAACTGCTTCGTGTTCTGTTAATTCATCTCACAGAATTACATCTCTCCCTTCAAGAAGCCTTTCGTTAAGGGTGTTCTTGTGGAATTGGAAAAGAGATATTTGGAAGCCCATAGAGGGCTATGGTGAAAAAGGAAATATATTCCGTTCACAACCGGAAAGAAGCTTTCTGAGAAACTGCTCTGTGTTCTGTTAATTCATCTCACAAGGTTACATCTTTCCCTTCAAGAAGCCTTTCGCTAAGGCTGTTCTTGTGGAATTGGCAAAGGGATATTTGGAAGCCCATAGAGGACTATGGTGAGAAAGGAAATATCTTCCGTTCAAAACTGGAAAGAAGCTTTCTGAGAAACTGCTCTGTGTTCTGTTAATTCACCTCACAGAGTTACATCTTTCCCTTCAAGAAGCCTTTCTCTGAGTTGTTCTTGTGGAATTGGCAAAGGGATAATTGGAAGCCCATATAGGGCTATGGTGAAAAAGGAAATATCTTCCGTTCAAAACTGGAAAGAAGATTTCTGAGAAACTGATCTGTGTTCTTTTAATTCATCTCACAGAGTTACATCTTTCCCTTCAGGAAACCTTTCGCTAAGGCTGTTCTCGTGGAATTGGCAAAGGGATATTTGGAAGCCCATAGAGGGCTATGGTGAAAAAGGAAATATCTTCCGTTCAAAACTGGAAAGAAGCTTTCTGAGAAACTGCTCTGTGTTCTGTTAATTCATCTCACAGAGTTACATCTTTCCCTTCAAGAAGCCTTTCTCTGAGTCTGTTCTTGTGGAATTGGCAAAGGGATATTTGGAAGCCCATAGAGGGCTATGGTGAAAAAGGAAATATCTTCCGTTTGAAACTGGAAACAAGCTTTCTGAGAAACTTCTCTGAGTTCTGTTAATTCATCTCACAGAGTTACATCTTTTCCTTCAGAAAGCCTTTCGCTAAGGCTGTTCTTGTGGAATTGGCAAAGGGATATTTGGAAGCCCATGAGTACTAGTGTGAAAAAGGAAATATCTTCCGTTCAAAACTGGAAAGAAGCTTTCTGAGAAACTGCTCTGTGTTCTGTTAATTCATCTCACCGAGTTACATCTTTCCATTCAAGAAGCCTTTCGGTAAGACTCTTCTTGTGGAATTGGCAAAGGGATATTTGGAAGACCATAGAGGGCTATGGTGAAAAAGGAAATATCTTCCGTTCAAAACTGGAAAGGAGCTTTCTGAGAAACTGCTCTGTGTTCTGTTAATTCATCTCACAGAGTTACATCTTTCCCTTCAAGAAGCCTTTCGCTAAGGCTGTTCTTGTGGAATTGGCAAAGGGATATTTGGAAGCCCATAGAGGGCTATGGTGAAAAAGGAAATATCTTCTGTTCAAAACTGGAAAGAAGCTTTCTGAGAAACTGCTCTGTGTTCTGTTAGTTCATCTCACAGAGTTACATCTTTCCCTTCAAGAAGCCTTTCGCTAAGGCTGTTCTTGTGGAATTTGCAAAGGGATATTTGGGAGCCCATAGAGGGCTATGGTGAAAAAAGAAATATCTTCCGTTCAAAACCGGAAAGAAGCTTTCTGAGAAACTGCTCTGTGTTCTGTTAAGTCATCTCACAGAGTTACATCTTTCCCTTCAAGAAGCCTTTCGCTAAGGCTGTTCTTGTGGAATTGGCAAAGGGATATTTGGAAGCCCATAGAGGGCTATGGTGAAAAAGGAAATATCTTCCGTTCAAAACTGGAAAGAAGCTTTCTGAGAACCTGCTCTGTGTTCTGTTAATTCATCTAACAGAGTTACATCTTACCCTTCAAGAAGCCTTTCACTAAGGCTGTTCTTATAGTATTCGCAAAGGGATATTTGGAAGCCCATAGAGGGCTATGGTGAAAAAGGAAATATCTTCCGTTCAAAACTGGAAAGAAGATTTCTGAGAAACTGTTCTGTGTTCTGGTAATTCATTTCACAGAGTTACATCTTTCCCTTCCAGAAGCCTTTCGCTGAGGCTGTTCTTGTGGAATTGGCAAAGGGATATTTGGAAGTCCATAGAGGGCTATGGTGAAAAAGGAAATATCTTCCGTTCAAAACTGGAAAGAAGCTTTCTGAGAAACTGCTCTGTGTTCTGTTAATTCTTCTCACAGAGTTACATCTTTCCCTTCAAGAAGCCTTTCGCTAAGGCTCTTCTTGTGGAATTGGCAAAGAGATATTTGGAAGCCCATAGACAACAACGGTGAAAATGGAAATATCTTCCGTTCAAAACTGGAAAGAAGCTTTCTGAGAAACTGCTCTGTGTCCTGTTAATTCATCTCACAGAGTTACATCTTTCCCTTCAAGAAGCCTTTCGCTAAGGCTCTTCTTGTGGAATTGGCAAAGGGATATTTGGAAGCCCATAGAGGGCTATGGTGAAAAAGGGAATATCTTCCGTTCAAAACTGGAAAGGAGCTTTCTGAGAAACTGCTCTGTGTTCTGTTAATTCATCTCACAGAGTTACATCTTTCCCTTCAAGAAGCCTTTCGCTAAGGCTGTTCTTGTGGAATTGCAAAGGGATATTTGGAAGCCCATAGAGGGCTACGGTGAAAAAGAAAATATCTTCCGTTCAAAACTGTAAAGAAACTTTCTGAGAAACTGCTCTGTGTTCTGTTAATTCATCTCACAGAGTTACATCTTTCCCTTCAAGAAGCCTTTCGCTAAGGCTGTTCTTGTGGAATTTTCAAAGGGATATTTCGAAGCCCCTAGAGGGCTACGGTGAAAAAGCAAATATCTTCCGTTCAAAACTGGAAAGAAGCTTTCTGAGAAACCGCTCTGTGTTCTGTTAATTCATCTCACAGAGTTACATCTTTCCCTTCAAGAAGCCTTTCGCTAAGGCTATTCTTGTGGAATTGGCACAGGGATATTTGGAAGCCTATAGAGTGCTATGGTGAGAAAGGAAATATCTTCCGTTCAAAACTGGAAAGAAGCTTTCTGAGAAACTGCTCTGTGTTCTGTCAATTCATCTCACAGAGTTACATATTTCCCTTCAAGAAGCCTTTCGCTAAGACTGTTCTTGTGAAATATGCAAAGGGATATTTGGAAGCCCATAGAGAGCTATGGTGAAAAAGGAAATATCTTCCGTTGAAAACTGGAAAGAAGCTTTCTGAGAAACTGCTCTGTGTTCTGTTAATTCATCTCACAGAGTTACATCTTTCCCTTCAAGAAGCCTTTCTCTGAGTTGTTCTTGTGGAATTGGCAAAGGGATATTTGGAAGCCCATAGAGGGCTATGGTGAAAAAGGAAATATCTTCCATTCAAAACTGGAAAGAAGATTTCTGAGAAACTGATCTGTGTTCTTTTAATTCATCTCACAGAGTTACATCTTTCCCTTCAAGAAACCATTCGCTAAGGCTGTTCTCGTGCTATTGGCAAAGGGATATTTGGAAGCCCATTGAGTACTAGGGTGAAAAAGGAAATATCTTCCGTTCAAAACTGGAAAGAAGCTTTCTGAGAAACTGCTCTGTGTTCTGTTAATTCATCTCACAGAGTTACATCTTTCCCTTCAAGAAGCCTTTCGCTAAGGCTGTTCTTGTGGAATTGGCAAAGGGATATTTGGAAGCCCATAGAGGGCTATGGTGAAAAAGGAAATATCTTCCGTTCAAAATTGGAAAGAGGCTTTCTGAGAAACTGTTCTGTGTTCTGTTAATTCATCTCACAGAGTTATATCTTTCCCCTCAAGAAGCCTTTCGCTAAGGCTGTTCTTGTGGAATTGCAAAGGGATATTTGGAAGCCCATAGAGGGCTATGGTGAAAAAGGAAATATCTTCCGTTCAAAACTGGAAAGAAGCTTTCTGAGAAACTGCTCTGTGTTCTGTTAATTCATCTCACAGAGTTACATCTTTCCCTTCAAGAAGCCTTTCTCTGAGTCTGTTCTTGTGGAATTTGCAAAGGGATATTTGGAAGCCTATAGAGGGCTATGGTGAAAAAGGAAATATCTTCCGTTCGAAACTGGAAAGAAGCTTTCTGAGAAACTGCTCTGTGTTCTCTTAATTCATCTCACAGAGTTACATCTCTCCCTTCAAGAAGCCTTTCGCTAAGGCTGTTCTTGTGGAATTGGCAAAGGGATATTTGGAAGCCCATAGAGGGCTATAGTGAAAAAGGAAGTATCTTCCGTTCAAAACTGGAAAGAAGCTTTCTGAGAAACTGCTCTGTGTTATGTTAATTCATCTCACAGAGTTACATCTTTCCCTTCAGGAAGCCTTTCGCTAAGGCTGTTCTTGTGGAATTGCAAAGGGATATTTGGAAGCCCATAGAGGACTATGGTAAAAAAGGAAATATCTTCCGTTCAAAACTGGAAAGAAGCGTTCTGAGAAACTGCTCTGTGTTCTGTTAATTCATAGCACAGAGTTACATCTTTCCCTTCAAGAAGCCATTCGCTAAGGCTGTTCTTGTGGAATTGGCAAAGAGATATTTGGAAGCCCAGAGAGGGCTATGGTGAAAAAGGAAATATCTTCCGTTCAAAACTGGAAAGGAGCTTTCTGAGAAATTGCTCTGTGTTCTGTTAATTCAGCTCACAGAGTTACATCTTTCCCTTCAAGAAGCCTTTCGCTAAGGCTGTTCTTGTGGAATTGGCACAGGGATATTTGGAAGCCTATAGAGTGCTATGGTGAGAAAGGAAATATCTTCCGTTCAAAACTGGAAAGAAGCTTTCTGAGAAACTGCTCTGTGTTCTGTCAATTCATCTCACAGAGTTACAAATTTCCCTTCAAGAAGCCTTTCGCTAAGGCTGTTCTTGTGGAATATGCAAAGGGATATTTGGAAGCCCATAGAGAGCTATGGTGAAAAAGGAAATATCTTCCGTTCAAAACTGGAAAGAAGCTTTCTGAGAAACTGCTCTGTGTTCTGTTAATTCATCTAACAGGGTTACATCTTACCCTTCAAGAAGCCTTTCACTAAGGCTGTTCTTATAGTATTCGCAAAGGGATATTTGGAAGCCCATAGAGGGCTATGGTGAAAAAGGAAATATCTTCCGTTCAAAACTGGAAAGGAGCTTTCTGAGAAACTGCTCTGTGTTCTGTTAATTCATCTCACAGAGTTACATCTTTCCCTTCAAGAAGCCTTTCTCTGAGTTGTTCTTGTGGAATTGGCAAAGGGATATTTGGAAGCCCATAGAGGGCTATGGTGAAAAAGGAAATATATTCCGTTCATAACTGGAGAGAAGATTTCTGAGAAACTGATCTGTGTTCTTTTAATTCATCTCACAGAGTTACATCTTTCCCTTCAAGAAACCATTCGCTAAGGCTGTTCTCGTGGAATTGGCAAAGGGATATTTGGAAGCCCATTGAGTACTAGGGTGAAAAAGGAAATATCTTCCGTTCAAAACTGGAAAGAAGCTTTCTGAGAAACTGCTCTGTGTCCTGTTAATTCATCTCACAGAGTTACATCTTTCCCTTCAAGAATCCTTTCGCTAAGGCTGTTCTTGTGGAATTGGCAAAGGGATATTTGGAAGCCCATAGAGGGCTATGGTGAAAAAGGAATTATCTTCCGTTCAAAACTGGAAAGGAGCTTTCTGAGAAACTGCTCTGTGTTCTGTTAATTCATCTCACAGAGTTACATCTTTCCCTTCAAGAAGCCTTTCGCGAAGGCTGTTCTTGTGGAATTGGCAAAGGGATATTTGGAAGCCCATAGAGGGCTACGGTGAAAAAAGAAATATCTTCCGTTCAAAACCGGAAAGAAGCTTTCTGAGAAACTGCTCTGTGTTCTGTTAATTCATCTCACAGAGCTACATCTTTCCCTTCAAGAAGCCTTTTGCTAAGGCTGTTCTTGTGGAATTGGCAAAGGGATATTTGGAAGCCCATAGAGGGCTACTGTGAAAAAGGAAATATCTTCCGTTCAAAACTGGAAAGAAGATTTCTGAGAAACTGCTCTGTGTTCTGTTAATTCATCTCACAGAGTTACATCTTTCCCTTCAAGAAGCCTTTCGCTAAGGCTGTTCTTGTGGGATTGGCAAAGGGATATTTGGAAGCCCATAGAGGGCTATGGTGAAAAAGGAAGTATCTTCCGTTCAAAACTGGAAAGAAGCTTTCTGAGAAACTGCTCTGTGTTATGTTAATTCATCTCACAGAGTTACATCTTTCCCTTCAAAAAGCCTTTCGCTAAGGCTGTTCTTGTGGAATTGCAAAGGGATATTTTGAAGCCCATAGAGGACTATGGTAAAAAAGGAAATATCTTCCGTTCAAAACTGGAAAGAAGCGTTCTGAGAAACTGCTCTGTGTTCTGTTAATTCATAGCACAGAGTTACATCTTTCCCTTCAAGAAGCCATTCGCTAAGGCTGTTCTTGTGGAATTGGCAAAGAGATATTTGGAAGCCCAGAGAGGGCTACGGTGAAAAAGGGAATATCTTCTGTTCAAAACTGGAAAGAAGCTTTCTGAGAAACTGCTCTGTGTTCTGTTAATTCATCTCACAGAGTTTCATCTTTCCCTTCAAGAAGCCTTTCGCTAAGGCTGTTCTTGTGGAATTGGCAAAGGGATATTTGGAAGCCCATAGAGGGCTATGGTGAGAAAGGAAATAACTTCCGTTCAAAACTGGAAAGAAGCTTTCTGAGAAACTGCTCTGTGTCCTGTTAATTCATCTCAAAGAGTTACATCTTTCCCTTCAAGAAGCCTTTCGCTAAGGCTGTTCTTGTGGAATTGGCAAAGGGATATTTGGAAGCCCATAGAGGGCTATGGTGAAAAAGGAAATAACTTCTGTTCAAAACTGGAAGGAAGCTTTCTGAGAAACTGCTCTGTGTTCTGTTAGTTCATCTCACAGAGTTACATCTTTCCCTTCAAGAAGCCTTTCGCTAAGGCTGTTCTTGTGGAATTTGCAAAGGGATATTTGGGAGCCCATAGAGGGCTATGGTGAAAAAAGAAATATCTTCCGTTCAAAACCGGAAAGAAGCTTTCTGAGAAACTGCTGTGTGTTCTGTTAATTCATCTCACAGAGTTACATCTTTCCCTTCAAGAAGCCTTTCGCTAAGGCTGTTCTTGTGGAATTGGCAAAGGGATATTTGGAAGCCCATAGAGGGCTATGGTGAAAAACGAAATATCTTCCGTTCAAAACTGGAAAGAAGCTTTCTGAGAAACTGCTCTGTGTTCTGTTAATTCATCTCACATAGTTACATCTTACCCTTCAAGAAGCCTTTCGCTAAGGCTGTTCTTTTGGAATTGGCAAAGGGATATTTGGAAGCCAATTGAGGGCTATGTTGAAAAAGGAAATATCTTCCGTTCAAAACTGGAAAGAAACTTTCTGAGAAACTGCTCTGTGTTCTGTTATTTCATCTAACAGAGTTACATCTTTCCCTTCTAGAAGCATTTCACTAAGGCTGTTCTTATAGTATTCGCAAAGGGATATTTGGAAGCCCATAGAGGGCTACGGTGAAAAAGGAAATATCTTCCGTTCAAAACTGGAAAGAAGCTTTCTGAGAAACTGCTCTGTGTTCTGTTAATTCATCTCACAGAGTTACATCTTTCCCTTCAAGAAGCCTTTCGCTAAGGCTGTTCTTGTGGAATTGGCAAAGGGATATTTGGAAGCCCATAGAGGGCTACGGTGAAAATGGAAATATCTTCCGTTCAAAACTGGAAAGAAGCTTTCTGAGAAACTACTCTGTGTTCTGTTAATTCATCTCACAGTGTTACGTCTTTCCCTTCAAGAAGCCTTTCGCTAAGGCTGTTCTTGTGGAATTGACAAAGTGATATTTGGAAGACCATAGAGGGCTATGTTGAAAAAGGAAATATCTTCCGTTAAAAAGTGGAAAGAACTTTCTGAGAAACTGCTTTGTGTTCCGTTAATTCATCCCACAGTGTTACATCTTTCCCTACAAGAAGCCTTTCGCTAAGACTGTTCTTGTGAAATTGGAAAAGTGATATTTGAAGCCAATAGAGGGCTATGGTGAAAAAGGAAATATCTTTTGTTATAAACTTTAAAGAAGCTTTCTGAGAAACTGCTTCGTTTTCTGTTAATTCATCTCAGAGCATTACATCTTTCCCTTCAAGAAGCCTTTCGTTAAGGGTGTTCTTGTGGAATTGGAAAAGAGATATTTGGAAGCCCATAGAGGGCTATGGTGAAAAAGGAAATATATTCAGTTCACAACCGGAAAGAAGCTTTCTGAGAAACTGCTCTGTGTTCTGTTAATTCATCTCACATGGTTACATCTTTCCCTTCAAGAAGCCTTTCGCTAAGGCTGTTCTTGTGGAATTGGCAAAGGGATATTTGGAAGCCCATAGAGGGCTATGGTGAGAAAGGAAATATCTTCCGTTCAAAACTGGAAAGAAGCTTTCTGAGAAACTGCTCTGTGTTCTGTTAATTCATCTCACAGAGTTACATCTTTCCCTTCAAGAAGCCTTTCTCTGAGTTGTTCTTGTGGAATTGGTAAAGGGATATTTGGAAGCCCATACAGGGCTATGGTGAAAAAGGAAATATCTTCCGTTCAAAACTGGAAAGAAGCTTTCTGAGAAACTGCTCTGTGTTCTGTTAATTCACCTCACAGAGTTACATCTTTCCCTTCAAGAAGCCTTTCTCTGAGTCTGTTCTTGTGGAATTGGCCAAGGTATATTTGGAAGCCCATAGAGGGCTATGGTGAAAAAGGAAATATCTTCCGTTCATAACTGGAAAGAAGATTTCTGAGAAACTGATCTGTGTTCTTTTAATTCATCTCACAGAGTTACATCTTTGCCTTCAAGAAACCTTTCGCTAAGGCTGTTCTCGTGGAACTGGCAAAGGGATATTTGGAAGCCCATAGAGGGCTATGGTGAAAATGGAAATATCTTCCGTTCAAAACTGGAAAGAAGCTTTCTGAGAAACTGCTCTGTGTTCTGTTAATTCATCTCACAGAGTTATATCTTATCCTTCAAGAAGCCTTTCGCTAAGGCTGTTCTTGTGGAATTGGCAAAGGGATATTTGGAAGCCCATAGAGGGCTATGGTGAAAAAGGAAATATCTTCCGTTTGAAACTGGAAAGAAGCTTTCTGAGAAACTTCCCTGAGTTCTGTTAATTCATCTCACAGAGTTACATCTTTTCCTTCAGAAAGCCTTTCGTTAAGACTTTTCTTGTGGAATTGGCAAAAGGATATTTGGAAGCCCATAGAGGTCTATGGTGAAAAAGGAAATATCTTCCGTTCAAAACTGGAAAGAAGCTTTCTGAGAAACTGCTCTGTGTTCTGTTAATTTATCTCACAGAGTTACATCTTTCATTCAAGGAGCCTTTCGCTAAGGCTGTTCTTGTGGAATTGGCAATGGGATATTTGGAAGCCCAAGAGGGCTACGGTGGAAAAGGAAATATCTTCCGTTCAAAACTGAAAAGAAGCTTTCTGAGAAACCGTTCTGTATTCTGTTAATTCATCTCACAGAATTACATCTTTCCCTTCAAGAAACCTTTCGCTAAGGCTGTTCTTGTGGAATTGGCAAAGGGATATTTGGAAGCCCATAGAGTGCTATGGTGAGAAAGGAAATATCTTCCGTTCAAATCTGGAAAGAAGCTTTCTGAGGAACTGCTCTGTGTTCTGTCAATTCATCTCACAGAGTTACATCTTCCCTTCAAGAAGCCTTTCGCTAAGGCTGTTCTTGTGGAATTGGCAAAGGGATATTTGGAAGCCCATAGAGGGCTATGGTGAAAAAGGAAATATCTTCCGTTCAAAACTGGAAAAAAGCTTTCTGAGAAACTGCTCTGTGTTCTGTTAATTCATCTCACAGAGTTACATCTTTCCCTTCAAGGAGCCTTTCGCTAAGGCTGTTCTTGTGGAATTGGCAAATGGATATTTGGAAGCCCTTAGAGGGCTACGGTGAAAAAGGAAATATATTCCGTTTACAACCGGAAAGAAGCTTTCTGAGAAACTACTCTGTGTTCTGTTAATTCATCTCACAGAGTTACATCTTTCCCTTCAAGAAGCCTTTCGCTAAGGCTGTTCTTGTGGAATTGACAAAGTGATATTTGGAAGACCATAGAGGGCTATGGTGAAAAAGGAAATACCTTCTGTTCAAAACTGGAAAGAAGCTTTCTGAGAAACTGCTCTGTGTTCTGTTAGTTCATCTCACAGAGTTACATCTTTCCCTTCAAGAAGCCTTTCGCTAAGGCTGTTCTTGTGGAATTGCAAAGGGATATTTGGAAGCCCATAGAGGACTATGGTAAAAAAGGAAATATCTTCCGTTCAAAACTGGAAAGAAGCGTTCTGAGAAACTGCTCTGTGTTCTGTTAATTCATAGCACAGAGTTACATCTTTCCCTTCAAGAAGCCATTCGCTAAGGCTGTTCTTGTGGAATTGGCAAAGAGATATTTGGAAGCCCAGAGAGGGCTACGGTGAAAAAGGAAATATCTTCCGTTCAAAACTGGAAAGAAGCTTTCTGAGAATCTACTCTGTGTTCTATTAATTCATCTCACAGGGTTACATCTTTCCCTTCAAGAAGCCTTTCGTTAAGGCTGTTTTTGTGGAATTGCAAGGGGATATTTGGAAGCCCATAGAGTGCTATGGTGAGAAAGGAAATATCTTCCGTTCAAAACTGGAAAGAAGCTTTCTGAGGAACTGCTCTGTGTTCTGTCAATTCATCTCACAGAGTTACATCTTCCCTTCAAGAAGCCTTTCCCTAAGGCTGTTCTTGTGGAATTGGCAAAGGGATATTTGGAAGCCCATAGAGGGCTATGGTGAAAAAGGAAATATCTTCCGTTCAAAACTGGAAAGAAGCTTTCTGAGAAACTGCTCTGTGTTCTGTTAATTCATCTCACAGAGTTACCTCTTTCCCTTCAAGGAGCCTTTCGCTAAGGCTGTTCTTGTGGAATTGGCATAGGGATATTTGGAAGTCCTTAGAGGGCTACGGTGAAAAAGGAAATATATTCCGTTTACAACCGGAAAGAAGCTTTCTGAGAAACTGCTCTGTGTTCTGTTAATTTATCTCACAGAGTTACATCTTTCCCTTCAAGAAGCCTTTCGCTAAGGCTGTTCTTGTGGAATTGGCAAAGGGATATTTGGAAGCCCATAGAGTGCTATGGTGAGAAAGGAAATATCTTCCGTTCAAAACTGGAAAGAAGCTTTCTGAGAAACTGCTCTTTGTTCTGTCAATTCACCTCACAGAGTTACATCTTTCCCTTGAAGAAGCCTGACGCTATGGCTGTTCTTGTGGAATTGGCAAAGGGATATTTGGAAGCCCATAGAGGGCTATGGTGAAAAAGGAAATATCTTCCGTTCAAAACTGGAAAGAAGCTTTCTGAGAAACTGCTCTGTGTTCTGTTAATTCATCTCAGAGAGTTACATCTTTCCCTTCAGGAAGCCTTTCGCTAAGGCTGTTCTTATGGTATTCGCAAAGGGATATTTGGAAGCCCATAGAGGGCTATGGTGAGAAAGGAAATATCTTCCGTTCAAAACTGGAAAGAAGCTTTCTGAGAAACTGCTCTGTGTCCTGTTAATTCATCTCACAGAGTTACATCTTTCCCTTCAAGAATCCTTTCGCTAAGGCTGTTCTTGTGGAATTGGCAAAGGGATATTTGGAAGCCCATAGATGGCTATGGTGAAAAAGGAAATATCTTCCGTTCAAAACTGGAAAGGAGCTTTCTGAGAAACTGCTCTGTGTTCTGTTAATTCATCTCACAGAGTTACATCTTTCCCTTCAAGAAGCCTTTCGCTAAGGCTGTTCTTGTGGAATTGGCAAAGGGATATTTGGAAGCCCATAGAGGGCTATGGTGAAAAAAGAAATATCTTCCGTTCAAAACCGGAAAGAAGCTTTCTGAGAAACTGCTCTGTGTTCTGTTAATTCATCTCACAGAGCTACATCTTTCCCTTCAAGAAGCCTTTTGCTAAGGCTGTTCTTGTGGAATTGGCAAAGGGATATTTGGAAGCCCATAGAGGGCTACTGTGCAAAAGGAAATATCTTCCGTTCAAAAATGGAAAGAAGATTTCTGAGAAACTGCTCTGTGTTCTGTTAATTCATCTCACAGAGTTACATCTTTCCCTTCAAGAAGCCTTTCGCTAAGGCTGTTCTTGTGGAATTGGCAAAGGGATATTTGGAAGCCCATAGAGGGCTATAGTGAAAAAGGAAGTATCTTCCGTTCAAAACTGGAAAGAAGCTTTCTGAGAAACTGCTCTGTGTTATGTTAATTCATCTCACAGAGTTACATCTTTCCCTTCAGGAAGCCTTTCGCTAAGGCTGTTCTTGTGGAATTGCAAAGGGATATTTGGAAGCCCATAGAGGACTATGGTAAAAAAGGAAATATCTTCCGTTCAAAACTGGAAAGAAGCGTTCTGAGAAACTGCTCTGTGTTCTGTTAATTCATAGCACAGAGTTACATCTTTCCCTTCAAGAAGCCATTCGCTAAGGCTGATCTTGTGGAATTGGCAAAGAGATATTTGGAATCCCAGAGAGGGCTATGGTGAAAAAGGAAATATCTTCCGTTCAAAACTGGAAAGGAGCTTTCTGAGAAATTGCTCTGTGTTGTGTTAATTCAGCTCACATAGTTACATCTTTCCCTTCAAGAAGCCTTTCGCTAAGGCTGTTCTTGTGGAATTGCAAAGGGATATTTGGAAGCCCATAGAGGGCTACGGTGAAAAAGGAAATATCTTCCGTTCAAAACTGTAAAGAAACTTTCTGAGAAACTGCTCTGTGTTCTGTTAATTCATCTCACAGAGTTACATCTTTCCCTTCAAGAAGCCTTTCGCTAAGGCTGTTCTTGTGGAATTTTCAAAGGGATATTTGGAAGCCCCTAGAGGGCTACGGTGAAAAAGCAAATATCTTCCGTTCAAAACTGGAAAGAAGCTTTCTGAGAAACCGCTCTGTGTTCTGTTAATTCATCTCACAGAGTTACATCTTTCCCTTCAAGAAGCCTTTCGCTAAGGCTGTTCTTGTGGAATTGGCACAGGGATATTTGGAAGCCTATAGAGTGCTATGTTGAGAAAGGAAATATCTTCCGTTCAAAACTGGAAAGAAGCTTTCTGAGAAACTGCTCTGTGTTCTGTCAATTCATCTCACAGAGTTACATATTTCCCTTCAAGAAGCCTTTCGCTAAGGCTGTTCTTGTGGAATATGCAAAGGGATATTTGGAAGCCCATAGAGAGCTATGGTGAAAAAGGAAATATCTTCCGTTCAAAACTGGAAAGAAGCTTTCTGAGAAACTGCTCTGTGTTCTGTTAATTTATCTCACAGAGTTACATCTTTCATTCAAGGAGCCTTTCGCTAAGGCTGTTCTTGTGGAATTGGCAATGGGATATTTGGAAGCCCAAGAGGGCTACGGTGGAAAAGGAAATATCTTCCGTTCAAAACTGGAAAGAAGCTTTCTGAGAAACCGTTCTGTATTCTGTTAATTCATCTCACAGAATTACATCTTTCCCTTCAAGAAACCTTTCGCTAAGGCTGTTCTTGTGGAATTGGCAAAGGGATATTTGGAAGCCCATAGAGTGCTATGGTGAGAAAGGAAATATCTTCCGTTCAAATCTGGAAAGAAGCTTTCTGAGGAACTGCTCTGTGTTCTGTCAATTCATCTCACAGAGTTACATCTTCCCTTCAAGAAGCCTTTCGCTAAGGCTGTTCTTGTGGAATTGGCAAAGGGATATTTGGAAGCCCATAGAGGGCTATGGTGAAAAAGGAAATATCTTCCGTTCAAAACTGGAAAAAAGCTTTCTGAGAAACTGCTCTGTGTTCTGTTAATTCATCTCACAGAGTTACATCTTTCCCTTCAAGGAGCCTTTCGCTAAGGCTGTTCTTGTGGAATTGGCAAAGGGATATTTGGAAGCCCTTAGAGGGCTACGGTGAAAAAGGAAATATATTCCGTTTACAACCGGAAAGAAGCTTTCTGAGAAACTACTCTGTGTTCTGTTAATTCATCTCACAGAGTTACATCTTTCCCTTCAAGAAGCCTTTCGCTAAGGCTGTTCTTGTGGAATTGACAAAGTGATATTTGGAAGACCATAGAGGGCTATGGTGAAAAAGGAAATATCTTCCGTTAAAAAGTGGAAAGAACTTTCTGAGAAACTGCTTTGTGTTCTGTTAATTCATCCCACAGTGTTACATCTTTCCCTACAAGAAACCTTTCGCTAAGACTGTTCTTGTGGAATTGGAAAAGTGATATTTGAAGCCAAAAGAGGGCTATGGTGAAAAAGGAAATATCTTTTGTTATAAACTTTAAAGAAGCTTTCTGAGAAACTGCTTCGTGTTCTGTTAATTCATCTCACAGAATTACATCTTTCCCTTCAAGAAGCCTTTCGCTAAGGCTGTTCTTGTGGAATTGGCAAAGGGATATTTGGAAGCCCATAGAGGACTATGGTGAGAAAGGAAATATCTTCCGTTCAAAACTGGAAAGAAGCTTTCTGAGAAACTGCTCTGTGTTCTGTCAGTTCATCTCACAGAGTTACATCTTTCCCTTCAAGAAGCCTTTCTCTGAGTTGTTCTTGTGGAATTGGCAAAGGGATATTTGGAAGCCCATATAGGGCTATGGTGAAAAAGGAAATATCTTCCGTTCAAAACTGGAAAGAAGATTTCTGAGAAACTGATCTGTGTTCTTTTAATTCATCTCACAGAGTTACATCTTTCCCTTCAAGAAACCTTTCGCTAAGGCTGTTCTCGTGGAATTGGCAAAGGGATATTTGGAAGCCCATAGAGGGCTATGGTGAAAAAGGAAATATCTTCCGTTCAAAACTGGAAAGAAGCTTTCTGAGAAACTGCTCTGTGTTCTGTTAATTCATCTCACAGAGTTACATCTTTCCCTTCAAGAAGCCTTTCTCTGAGTCTGTTCTTGTGGAATTGGCAAATGGATATTTGGAAGCCCATAGAGGGCTATGGTGAAAAAGGAAATATCTTCCGTTTGAAACTGGAAAGAAGCTTTCTGAGAAACTTCTCTGAGTTCTGTTAATTCATCTCACAGAGTTACATCTTTTCCTTCAGAAAGCCTTTCGCTAAGGCTGTTCTTGTGGAATTGGCAAAGGGATATTTGGAAGCCCATGAGTACTAGTGTGAAAAAGGAAATATCTTCCGTTCAAAACTGGAAAGAAGCTTTCTGAGAAACTGCTCTGTGTTCTGTTAATTCATCTCACCGAGTTACATCTTTCCATTCAAGAAGCCTTTCGGTAAGACTGTTCTTGTGGAATTGGCAAAGGGATATTTGGAAGACCATATAGGGCTATGGTGAAAATGGAAATATCTTCCGTTCAAAACTGGAAAGAAGCTTTCTGAGAAACTGCTCTGTGTTCTGTTAATTCATCTCACATAGTTACATCTTACCCTTCAAGAAGCCTTTCGCTAAGGCTGTTTTTGTGGAATTGGCAAAGGGATATTTGGAAGCCCATTGAGGGCTATGGTGAAAAAGGAAATATCTTCCGTTCAAAACTGGAAAGAAGCTTTCTGAGAAACTGCTCTGTGTTCTGTTAATTCATCTAACAGAGTTACATCTTTCCCTTCAAGAAGCCTTTCACTAAGGCTGTTCTTATAGTATTCGCAAAGGGGTATTTGGAAGCCCATAGAGTGCTATGGTGAAAAAGGAAATATCTTCCGTTCAAAACTGGAAAGAAGCTTTCTGAGAAACTGCTCTGTGTTCTGTCAATTCATCTCACAGAGTTACATCTTTCCCTTCAAGAAGCCTTTCGCTAAGGCTGTTCTTGTGGAATTGGCAAAGGGATATTTGGAAGCCCATAGAGGGCTATGTTGAAAAAGGAAATATCTTCCGTTTTAAACTGGAAAGAAGATTTCTGAGAAACTGCTCTGTGTTCTGTTAATTCATTTCACAGAGTTACATCTTTCCCTTCAAGAAGCCTTTCGCTGAGCCTGTTCTTGTGGAATTGGCAGTGGGATATTTGGAAGCCCAAGAGGGCTACGGTGGAAAAGGAAATATCTTCCGTTCAAAACTGGAAAGAAGCTTTCTGAGAAACCGTTCTGTATTCTGTTAATTCATCTCACAGAATTACATCTTTCCCTTCAAGAAACCTTTCGCTAAGTCTGTTCTTGTGGAATTGGCAAAGGGATATTTGGAAGTCCTTAGAGGGCTACGGTGAAAAAGGAAATATATTCCGTTTACAACCGGAAAGAAGCTTTCTGAGAAACTGCTCTGTGTTCTGTTAATTTATCTCACAGAGTTACATCTTTCCCTTCAAGAAGCCTTTCGCTAAGGCTGTTCTTGTGGAATTGGCAAAGGGATATTTGGAAGCCCATAGAGTGCTATGGTGAGAAAGGAAATATCTTCCGTTCAAAACTGGAAAGAAGCTTTCTGAGAAACTGCTCTTTGTTCTGTCAATTCATCTCACAGAGTTACATCTTTCCCTTGAAGAAGCCTGACGCTATGGCTGTTCTTGTGGAATTGGCAAAGGGATATTTGGAAGCCCATAGAGGGCTATGGTGAAAAAGGAAATATCTTCCGTTCAAAACTGGAAAGAAGCTTTCTGAGAAACTGCTCTGTGTTCTGTTAATTCATCTCAGAGAGTTACATCTTTCCCTTCAGGAAGCCTTTCGCTAAGGCTGTTCTTATGGTATTCGCAAAGGGATATTTGGAAGCCCATAGAGGGCTATGGTGAAAAAGGAAATATCTTCCGTTCAAAACTGGAAAGGAGCTTTCTGAGAAACTGCTCTGTGTTCTGTTAATTCATCTCACAGAGTTACATCTTTCCCTTCAAGAAGCCTTTCGCTAAGGCTGTTCTCGTGGAATTGGCAAAGGGATATTTGGAAGCCCATAGAGGGCTATGGTGAAAAAAGAAATATCTTCCGTTCAAAACCGGAAAGAAGCTTTCTGAGAAACTGCTCTGTGTTCTGTTAATTCATCTCACAGAGCTACATCTTTCACTTCAAGAAGCCTTTTGCTAAGGCTGTTCTTGTGGAATTGGCAAAGGGATATTTGGAAGCCCATAGAGGGCTACTGTGCAAAAGGAAATATCTTCCGTTCAAAACTGGAAAGAAGATTTCTGAGAAACTGCTCTGTGTTCTGTTAATTCATCGCACAGAGTTACATCTTTTCCCTCAAGAAGCCTTTCGCTAAGGCTGTTCTTGTGGAATTGCAAAGGGATATTTGGAAGCCCATAGAGGGCTATGGTGAAAAAGGAAATATCTTCCGTTCAAAACTGGAAAGAAGCTTTCTGAGAAACTGCTCTGTGTTCTGTTAATTCATCTCACAGAGTTACATCTCTCCCTTCAAGAAGCCTTTCTCTGAGTCTGTTCTTGTGGAATTTCCAAATGGATATTTGGAAGCCTATAGAGGGCTATGGTGAAAAAGGAAATATCTTCCGTTCGAAACTGGAAAGAAGCTTTCTGAGAAACTGCTCTGTGTTCTCTTAATTCATCTCACAGAGTTACATCTCTCCCTTCAAGAAGCCTTTCGCTAAGGCTGTTCTTGTGGAATTGGCAAAGGGATATTTGGAAGCCCATTGAGGGCTATGGTGAAAAAGGAAATATCTTCCGTTCAAAACTGGAAAGAAGCTTTCTGAGAAACTGCTCTGTGTTCTGTTAATTCATCTAACAGGGTTACATCTTACCCTTCAAGAAGCCTTTCACTAAGGCTGTTCTTATAGTATTCGCAAAGGGATATTTGGAAGCCCTTAGAGGGCTATGGTGAAAAAGGAAATATCTTCCGTTCAAAACTGGAAAGGAGCTTTCTGAGAAATTGCTCTGTGTTCTGTTAATTCAGCTCACAGAGTTACATCTTTCCCTTCAAGAAGCCTTTCGCTAAGGCTGTTCTTGTGGAATTGCAAAGGGATATTTGGAAGCCCATAGAGGGCTACGGTGAAAAAGGAAATATCTTCCGTTCAAAACTGTAAAGAAACTTTCTGAGAAACTGCTCTGTGTTCTGTTAATTCATCTCACAGAGTTACATCTTTCCCTTCAAGAAGCCTTTCGCTAAGGCTGTTCTTGTGGAATTTTCAAAGGGATATTTGGAAGCCCCTAGAGGGCTACGGTGAAAAAGCAAATATCTTCCGTTCAAAACTGGAAAGAAGCTTTCTGAGAAACCGCTCTGTGTTCTGTTAATTCATCTCACAGAGTTACATCTTTCCCTTCAAGAAGCCTTTCGCTAAGGCTGTTCTTGTGGAATTGGCACAGGGATATTTGGAAGCCTATAGAGTGCTATGGTGAGAAAGGAAATATCTTCCGTTCAAAACTGGAAAGAAGCTTTCTGAGAAACTGCTCTGTGTTCTGTCAATTCATCTCACAGAGTTACATATTTCCCTTCAAGAAGCCTTTCGCTAAGGCTGTTCTTGTGGAATATGCAAAGGGATATTTGGAAGCCCATAGAGAGCTATGGTGAAAAAGGAAATATCTTCCGTTCAAAACTGGAAAGAAGCTTTCTGAGAAACTGCTCTGTGTTCTGTTAATCCATCTCACAGAGTTACATCTTTCCCTTCAAGAAGCCTTTCGCTAAGGCTGTTCTTGTGGAATTGGCAAAGTGATATTTCGAAGCCCATAGAGGGCTATGGTGAAAAAGGAAATATCTTCCGTTGAAAACTGGAAAGAAGCTTTCTGAGAAACTGCTCTGTGTTCTGTTAATTCATCTCACAGAGTTACATCTTTCCCTTCAAGAAGCCTTTCTCTGAGTTGTTCTTGTGGAATTGGCAAAGGGATATTTGGAAGCCCATAGAGGGCTATGGTGAAAAAGGAAATATCTTCCGTTCATAACTGGAAAGAAGATTTCTGAGAAACTGATCTGTGTTCTTTTAATTCATCTCACAGAGTTACATCTTTCCCTTCATGAAACCATTCGCTAAGGCTGTTCTCGTGGAATTGGCAAAGGGATATTTGGAAGCCCATTGAGTACTAGGGTGAAAAAGGAAATATCTTCCGTTCAAAACTGGAAAGAAGCTTTCTGAGAAACTGCTCTGTGTCCTGTTAATTCATCTCACAGAGTTACATCTTTCCCTTCAGGAATCCTTTCGCTAACGCTGTTCTTGTGGAATTGGCAAAGGGATATTTGGAAGCCCATAGAGGGCTATGGTGAAAAAGGAATTATCTTCCGTTCAAAACTGGAAAGGATCTTTCTGAGAAACTGCTCTGTGTTCTGTTAATTCATCTCACAGAGTTACATCTTTCCCTTCAAGAAGCCTTTCGCTAAGGCTGTTCTTGTGGAATTGGCAAAGGGATATTTGGAAGCCCATAGAGGGCTATGGTGAAAAAAGAAATATCTTCCGTTCAATACCGGAAAGAAGCTTTCTGAGAAACTGCTCTGTGTTCTGTTAATTCATCTCACAGAGCTACATCTTTCCCTTCAAGAAGCCTTTTGCTAAGGCTGTTCTTGTGGAATTGGCAAAGGGATATTTGGAAGCCCATAGAGGGCTACTGTGAAAAAGGAAATATCTTCCGTTCAAAACTGGAAAGAAGATTTCTGAGAAACTGCTCTGTGTTCTGTTAATTCATCTCACAGAGTTACATCTTTCCCTTCAAGAAGCCTTTCGCTAAGGCTGTTCTTGTGGAATTGGCAAAGGGATATTTGGAAGCCCATAGAGGGCTATGGTGAAAAAGGAAGTATCTTCCGTTCAAAACTGGAAAGAAGCTTTCTGAGAAACTGCTCTGTGTTATGTTAATTCATCTCACAGAGTTACATCTTTCCCTTCAAAAAGCCTTTCGCTAAGGCTGTTCTTGTGGAATTGCAAAGGGATATTTGGAAGCCCATAGAGGACTACGGTAAAAAAGGAAATATCTTCCGTTCAAAACTGGAAAGAAGCGTTCTGAGAAACTGCTCTGTGTTCTGTTAATTCATAGCACAGAGTTACATCTTTCCCTTCAAGAAGCCATTCGCTAAGGCTGTTCTTGTGGAATTGGCAAAGAGATATTTGGAAGCCCATAGAGGGCTATGGTGAAAAAGGAAATAACTTCTGTTCAAAACTGGAAGGAAGCTTTCTGAGAAACTGCTCTGTGTTCTGTTAGTTCATCTCACAGAGTTACATCTTTCCCTTCAAGAAGCCTTTCGCTAAGGCTGTTCTTGTGGAATTTGCAAAGGGATATTTGGGAGCCCATAGAGGGCTATGGTGAAAAAAGAAATATCTTCCGTTCAAAACCGGAAAGAAGCTTTCTGAGAAACTGCTGTGTGTTCTGTTAATTCATCTCACAGAGTTACATCTTTCCCTTCAAGAAGCCTTTCTCTAAGGCTGTTCTTGTGGAATTGGCAAAGGGATATTTGGAAGCCCATAGAGGGCTATGGTGAAAAAGGAAATATCTTCCGTTCAAAACTGGAAAGAAGCTTTCTGAGAAACTGCTCTGTGTTCTGTTAATTCATCTCACATAGTTACATCTTACCCTTCAAGAAGCCTTTCGCTAAGGCTGTTCTTTTGGAATTGGCAAAGGGATATTTGGAAGCCAATTGAGGGCTATGTTGAAAAAGGAAATATCTTCCGTTCAAAACTGGAAAGAAACTTTCTGAGAAACTGCTCTGTGTTCTGTTATTTCATCTAACAGAGTTACATCTTTCCCTTCTAGAAGCATTTCACTAAGGCTGTTCTTATAGTATTCGCAAAGGGATATTTGGAAGCCCATTGAGGGCTACGGTGAAAAAGGAAATATCTTCCGTTCAAAACTGGAAAGAAGCTTTCTGAGAAACTGCTCTGTGTTCTGTTAATTCATCTCACAGAGTTACATCTTTCCCTTCAAGAAGCCTTTCGCTAAGGCTGTTCTTGTGGAATTGGCAAAGGGATATTTGGAAGCCCATAGAGGGCTACGGTGAAAATGGAAATATCTTCCGTTCAAAACTGGAAAGAAGCTTTCTGAGAAACTACTCTGTGTTCTGTTAATTCATCTCACAGAGTTACATCTTTCCCTTCAAGGAGCCTTTCGCTAAGGCTGTTCTTGTGGAATTGGCAAAGGGATATTTGGAAGCCCTTAGAGGGCTACGGTGAAAAAGGAAATATATTCCGTTTACAACCGGAAAGAAGCTTTCTGAGAAACTACTCTGTGTTCTGTTAATTCATCTCACAGTGTTACGTCTTTCCCTTCAAGAAGCCTTTCGCTAAGGCTGTTCTTGTGGAATTGACAAAGTGATATTTGGAAGACCATAGAGGGCTATGGTGAAAAAGGAAATATCTTCCGTTAAAAAGTGGAAAGAACATTCTGAGAAACTGCTTTGTGTTCTGTTAATTCATCCCACAGTGTTACATCTTTCCCTACAAGAAACCTTTCGCTAAGACTGTTCTTGTGGAATTGGAAAAGTGATATTTGAAGCCAAAAGAGGGCTATGGTGAAAAAGGAAATATCTTTTGTTATAAACTTTAAAGAAGCTTTCTGAGAAACTGCTTCGTGTTCTGTTAATTCATCTCACAGAATTACATCTTTCCCTTCAAGAAGCCTTTCGTTAAGGGTGTTCTTGTGGAATTGGAAAAGAGATATTTGGAAGCCCATAGAGGGCTATGGTGAAAAAGGAAATATATTCCCTTCACAACCGGAAAGAAGCTTTCTGAGAAACTGCTCTGTGTTCTGTTAATTCATCTCACAAGGTTACATCTTTCCCTTCAAGAAGCCTTTCGCTAAGGCTTTTCTTGTGGAATTGGCAAAGGGATATTTGGAAGCCCATAGAGGACTATGGTGAGAAAGGAAATATCTTCCGTTCAAAACTGGAAAGAAGCTTTCTGAGAAACTGCTCTGTGTTCTGTTAATTCACCTCACAGAGTTACATCTTTCCCTTCAAGAAGCCTTTCTCTGAGTTGTTCTTGTGGAATTGGCAAAAGGATATTTGGAAGCCCATATAGGGCTATGGTGAAAAAGGAAATATCTTCCGTTCAAAACTGGAAAGAAGATTTCTGAGAAACTGATCTGTGTTCTTTTAATTCATCTCACAGAGTTACATCTTTCCCTTCAAGAAACCTTTCGCTAAGGCTGTTCTCGTGGAATTGGCAAAGGGATATTTGGAGGCCCATAGAGGGCTATGGTGAAAAAGGAAATATCTTCCGTTCAAAACTGGAAAGAAGCTTTCTGAGAAACTGCTCTGTGTTCTGTTAATTCATCTCACAGAGTTACATCTTTCCCTTCAAGAAGCCTTTCTCTGAGTCTGTTCTTGTGGAATTGGCAAAGGGATATTTGGAAGCCCATAGAGGGCTATGGTGAAAAAGGAAATATCTTCCGTTTGAAACTGGAAAGAAGCTTTCTGAGAAACTTCTCTGAGTTCTGTTAATTCATCTCACAGAGTTACATCTTTTCCTTCACAAAGCCTTTCGCTAAGGCTGTTCTTCTGGAATTGGCAAAGGGATATTTGGAAGCCCATGAGTACTAGTGTGAAAAAGGAAATATCTTCCGTTCAAAACTGGAAAGAAGCTTTCTGAGAAACTGCTCTGTGTTCTGTTAATTCATCTCACCGAGTTACATCTTTCCATTCATGAAGCCTTTCGGTAAGACTGTTCTTGTGGAATTGGCAAAGGGATATTTGGAAGACCATAGAGGGCTATGGTGAAAATGGAAATATCTTCCGTTCAAAACTGGAAAGAAGCTTTCTGAGAAACTGCTCTGTGTTCTGTTAATTCATCTCACATAGTTACATCTTACCCTTCAAGAAGCCTTTCGCTAAGGCTGTTTTTGTGGAATTGGCAAAGGGATATTTGGAAGCCCTTTGAGGGCTATGGTGAAAAAGGAAATATCTTCCGTTCAAAACTGGAAAGAAGCTTTCTGAGAAACTGCTCTGTGTTCTCTTAATTCATCTAACAGAGTTACATCTTTCCCTTCAAGAAGCCTTTCACTAAGGCTGTTCTTATAGTATTCGCAAAGGGGTATTTGGAAGCCCATAGAGTGCTATGGTGAAAAAGGAAATATCTTCCGTTCAAAACTGGAAAGAAGCTTTCTGAGAAACTGCTCTTTGTTCTGTCAATTCATCTCACAGAGTTACATCTTTCCCTTGAAGAAGCCTGACGCTATGGCTGTTCTTGTGGAATTGGCAAAGGGATATTTGGAAGCCCATAGAGGGCTATGGTGAAAAAGGAAATATCTTCCGTTCAAAACTGGAAAGAAGCTTTCTGAGAAACTGCTCTGTGTTCTGTTAATTCATCTCAGAGAGTTACATCTTTCCCTTCAGGAAGCCTTTCGCTAAGGCTGTTCTTATGGTATTCGCAAAGGGATATTTGGAAGCCCATAGAGGGCTATGGTGAGAAAGGAAATATCTTCCGTTCAAAACTGGAAAGAAGCTTTCTGAGAAACTGCTCTGTGTCCTGTTAATTCATCTCACAGAGTTACATCTTTCCCTTCAAGAATCCTTTCGCTAAGGCTGTTCTTGTGGAATTGGCAAAGGGATATTTGGAAGCCCATAGAGGGCTATGGTGAAAAAGGAAATATCTTCCGTTCAAAACTGGAAAGGAGCTTTCTGAGAAACTGCTCTGTGTTCTGTTAATTCATCTCACAGAGTTACATATTTCCCTTCAAGAAGCCTTTCGCTAAGGCTGTTCTTGTGGAATTGGCAAAGGGATATTTGGAAGCCCATAGAGGGCTATGGTGAAAAAAGAAATATCTTCCGTTCAAAACCGGAAAGAAGCTTTCTGAGAAACTGCTCTGTGTTCTGTTAATTCATCTCACAGAGCTACATCTTTCCCTTCAAGAAGCCTTTTGCTAAGGCTGTTCTTGTGGAATTGGCAAAGGGATATTTGGAAGCCCATAGAGGGCTACTGTGCAAAAGGAAATATCTTCCGTTCAAAACTGGAAAGAAGATTTCTGAGAAACTGCTCTGTGTTCTGTTAATTCATCTCACAGAGTTACATCTTTCCCTTCAAGAAGCCTTTCGCTAAGGCTGTTCTTGTGGAATTGGCAAAGGGATATTTGGAAGCCCATAGAGGGCTATAGTGAAAAAGGAAGTATCTTCCGTTCAAAACTGGAAAGAAGCTTTCTGAGAAACTGCTCTGTGTTATGTTAATTCATCTCACAGAGTTACATCTTTCCCTTCAGGAAGCCTTTCGCTAAGGCTGTTCTTGTGGAATTGCAAAGGGATATTTGGAAGCCCATAGAGGACTATGGTAAAAAAGGAAATATATTCCGTTCAAAACTGGAAAGAAGCGTTCTGAGAAACTGCTCTGTGTTCTGTTAATTCATAGCACAGTGTTACATCTTTCCCTTCAAAAAGCCATTCGCTAAGGCTGTTCTTGTGGAATTGGCAAAGAGATATTTGGAAGCCCAGAGAGGGCTACGGTGAAAAAGGAAATATCTTCCGTTCAAAACTGGAAAGAAGCTTTCTGAGAAGCTGCTCTGTGTTCTGTTAATTCATCTCACAGAGTTTCATCTTTCCCTTCAAGAAGCCTTTCGCTAAGGCTGTTCTTGTGGAATTGGGAAAGAGATATTTGGAAGCCCATAGAGGGCTACGGTGAGAAAGGAAATAACTTCCGTTCAAAACTGGAAAGAAGCTTTCTGAGAAACTGCTCTGTGTCCTGTTAATTCATCTCAATGAGTTACATCTTTGCCTTCAAGAAGCCTTTCGCTAAGGCTGTTCTTGTGGAATTGGCAAAGGGATATTTGGGAGCCCATAGAGGGCTATGGTGAAAAAAGAAATATCTTCCGTTCAAAACCGGAAAGAAGCTTTCTGAGAAACTGCTCTGTGTTCTGTTAATTCATCTCACAGAGTTACATCTTTCCCTTCAAGAAGCCTTTCGCTATGGCTGTTCTTGTGGAATTGGCAAAGGGATATTTGGAAGCCCATAGAGGGCTATGGTGAAAAAGGAAATATCTTCCGTTCAAAATTGGGAAGAAGCTTTCTGAGAAACTGCTCTGTGTTCTGTTAATTCATCGCACAGAGTTATATCTTTTCCCTCAAGAAGCCTTTCGCTAAGGCTGTTCTTGTGGAATTGCAAAGGGATATTTGGAAGCCCATAGAGGGCTATGGTGAAAAAGGAAATATCTTCCGTTCAAAACTGGAAAGAAGCTTTCTGAGAAACTGCTCTGTGTTCTGTTAATTCATCTCACAGAGTTACATCTTTCCCTTCAAGAAGCCTTTCTCTGAGTCTGTTCTTGTGGAATTTCCAAATGGATATTTGGAAGCCTATAGAGGGCTATGGTGAAAAAGGAAATATCTTCCGTTCGAAACTGGAAAGAAGCTTTCTGAGAAACTGCTCTGTGTTCTCTTAATTCATCTCACAGAGTTACATCTCTCCCTTCAAGAAGCCTTTCGCTAAGGCTGTTCTTGTGGAATTGGCAAAGGGATATTTGGAAGCCCATTGAGGGCTATGGTGAAAAAGGAAATATCTTCCGTTCAAAACTGGAAAGAAGCTTTCTGAGAAACTGCTCTGTGTTCTGTTAATTCATCTAACAGGGTTACATCTTACCCTTCAAGAAGCCTTTCACTAAGGCTGTTCTTATAGTATTCGCAAAGGGATATTTGGAAGCCCATAGAGGGCTATTTTGAAAAAGGAAATATCTTCCGTTCAAAACTGGAAAGGAGCTTTCTGAGAAATTCCTCTGTGTTCTGTTAATTCAGCTCACAGAGTTACATCTTTCCCTTCAAAAGCCTTTCGCTAAGGCTGTTCTTGTGGAATTGCAAAGGGATATTTGGAAGCCCATAGAGGGCTACGGTGAAAAAGGAAATATCTTCCGTTCAAAACTGTAAAGAAACTTTCTGAGAAACTGCTCTGTGTTCTGTTAATTCATCTCACAGAGTTACATCTTTCCCTTCAAGAAGCCTTTCGCTAAGGCTGTTCTTGTGGAATTTTCAAAGGGATATTTGGAAGCCCCTAGAGGGCTACGGTGAAAAAGCAAATATCTTCCGTTCCAAACTGGAAAGAAGCTTTCTGAGAAACCGCTCTGTGTTCTGTTAATTCATCTCACAGAGTTACATCTTTCCCTTCAAGAAGCCTTTCGCTAAGGCTGTTCTTGTGGAATTGGCACAGGGATATTTGGAAGCCTATAGAGTGCTATGGTGAGAAAGGAAATATCTTCCGTTCAAAACTGGAAAGAAGCTTTCTGAGAAACTGCTCTGTGTTCTGTCAATTCATCTCACAGAGTTACATATTTCCCTTCAAGAAGCCTTTCGCTAAGGCTGTTCTTGTGGAATATGCAAAGGGATATTTGGAAGCCCATAGAGAGCTATGGTGAAAAAGGAAATATCTTCCGTTCAAAACTGGAAAGAAGCTTTCTGAGAAACTGCTCTGTGTTCTGTTAATTCATCTCACAGAGTTACATCTTTCCCTTCAAGAAGCCTTTCGCTAAGGCTGTTCTTGTGGAATTGGCAAAGGGATATTTCGAAGCCCATAGAGGGCTATGGTGAAAAAGGAAATATCTTCCGTTGAAAACTGGAAAGAAGCTTTCTGAGAAACTGCTCTGTGTTCTGTTAATTCATCTCACAGAGTTACATCTTTCCCTTCAAGAAGCCTTTCTCTGAGTTGTTCTTGTGGAATTGGCAAAAGGATATTTGGAAGCCCATAGAGGGCTATGGTGAAAAAGGAAATATCTTCCGTTCATAACTGGAAAGAAGATTTCTGAGAAACTGATCTGTGTTCTTTTAATTCATCTCACAGAGTTACATCTTTCCCTTCAAGAAACCATTCGCTAAGGCTGTTCTCGTGGAATTGGCAAAGGGATATTTGGAAGCCCATTGAGTACTAGGGTGAAAAAGGAAATATCTTCCGTTCAAAACTGGAAAGAAGCTTTCTGAGAAACTGCTCTGTGTCCTGTTAATTCATCTCACAGAGTTACATCTTTCCCTTCAAGAATCCTTTCGCTAAGGCTGTTCTTGTGGAATTGGCAAAGGGATATTTGGAAGCCCATAGAGGGCTATGGTGAAAAAGGAATTATCTTCCGTTCAAAACTGGAAAGGATCTTTCTGAGAAACTGCTCTGTGTTCTGTTAATTCATCTCACAGAGTTACATCTTTCCCTTCAAGAAGCCTTTCGCTAAGGCTGTTCTTGTGGAATTGGCAAAGGGATATTTGGAAGCCCATAGAGGGCTATGGTGAAAAAAGAAATATCTTCCGTTCAAAACCGGAAAGAAGCTTTCTGAGAAACTGCTCTGTGTTCTGTTAATTCATCTCACAGAGCTACATCTTTCCCTTCAAGAAGCCTTTTGCTAAGGCTGTTCTTGTGGAATTGGCAAAGGGATATTTGGAAGCCCATAGAGGGCTACTGTGAAAAAGGAAATATCTTCCGTTCAAAACTGGAAAGAAGATTTCTGAGAAACTGCTCTGTGTTCTGTTAATTCATCTCACAGAGTTACATCTTTCCCTTCAAGAAGCCTTTCGCTAAGGCTGTTCTTGTGGAATTGGCAAAGGGATATTTGGAAGCCCATAGAGGGCTATGGTGAAAAAGGAAGTATCTTCCGTTCAAAACTGGAAAGAAGCTTTCTGAGAAACTGCTCTGTGTTATGTTAATTCATCTCACAGAGTTACATCTTTCCCTTCAAAAAGCCTTTCGCTAAGGCTGTTCTTGTGGAATTGCAAAGGGATATTTGGAAGCCCATAGAGGACTATGGTAAAAAAGGAAATATCTTCCGTTCAAAACTGGAAAGAAGCGTTCTGAGAAACTGCTCTGTGTTCTGTTAATTCATAGCACAGAGTTACATCTTTCCCTTCAAGAAGCCATTCGCTAAGGCTGTTCTTGTGGAATTGGCAAAGAGATATTTGGAAGCCCAGAGAGGGCTACGGTGAAAAAGGGAATATCTTCCGTTCAAAACTGGAAAGAAGCTTTCTGAGAAACTGCTCTGTGTCCTGTTAATTCATCTCAAAGAGTTACATCTTTCCTTTCAAGAAGCCTTTCGCTAAGGCTGTTCTTGTGGAATTGGCAAAGGGATATTTGGAAGCCCATAGAGGGCTATGGTGAGAAAGGAAATATCTTGCGTTCAAAACTGGAAAGAAGCTTTCTGAGAAACTGCTCTGTGTTCTGATAATTCATCTCACAGAGTTACATCTTTCCCTTCAAGAAGCCTTTCTCTGAGTTGTTCTTGTGGAATTGGCAAAGGGATATTTGGAAGCCCATATAGGGCTATGGTGAAAAAGGAAATATCTTCCGTTCAAAACTGGAAAGAAGATTTCTGAGAAACTGATCTGTGTTCTTTTAATTCATCTCACAGAGTTACATCTTTCCCTTCAAGAAACCTTTCGCTACGGCTGTTCTCGTGGAATTGGCAAAGGGATATTTGGAAGCCCATACAGGGCTATGGTGAAAAAGGAAATATCTTCCGTTCAAAACTGGAAAGAAGCTTTCTGAGAAACTGCTCTGTGTTCTGTTAATTCATCTCACAGAGTTACATCTTTCCCTTCAAGAAGCCTTTCTCTGAGTCTGTTCTTGTGGAATTGGCCAAGGGATATTTGGAAGCCCATAGAGGGCTATGGTGAAAAAGGAAATATCTTCCGTTCATAACTGGAAAGAAGATTTCTGAGAAACTGATCTGTGTTCTTTTAATTCATCTCACAGAGTTACATCTTTGCCTTCAAGAAACCTTTCGCTAAGGCTGTTCTCGTGGAACTGGCAAAGGGATATTTGGAAGCCCATAGAGGGCTATGGTGAAAATGGAAATATCTTCCGTTCATAACTGGAAAGAAGCTTTCTGAGAAACTGCTCTGTGTTCTGTTAATTCATCTCACAGAGTTATATCTTACCCTTCAAGAAGCCTTTCGCTAAGGCTGTTCTTGTGGAATTGGCAAAGGGATATTTGGAAGCCCATAGAGGGCTATGGTGAAAAAGGAAATATCTTCCGTTTGAAACTGGAAAGAAGCTTTCTGAGAAACTTCCCTGAGTTCTGTTAATTCATCTCACAGAGTTACATCTTTTCCTTCAGAAAGCCTTTCGTTAAGACTTTTCTTGTGGAATTGGCAAAAGGATATTTGGAAGCCCATAGAGGTCTATGGTGAAAAAGGAAATATGTTCCGTTCAAAACTGGAAAGAAGCTTTCTGAGAAACTGCTCTGTGTTCTGTTAATTTATCTCACAGAGTTACATCTTTCCTTCAAGGAGCCTTTCGCTAAGGCTGTTCTTGTGGAATTGGCAATGGGATATTTGGAAGCCCAAGAGGGCTACGGTGGAAAAGGAAATATCTTCCGTTCAAAACTGGAAAGAAGCTTTCTGAGAAACCGTTCTGTATTCTGTTAATTCATCTCACAGAATTACATCTTTCCCTTCAAGAAACCTTTCGCTAAGGCTGTTCTTGTGGAATTGGCAAAGGGATATTTGGAAGCCCATAGAGTGCTATGGTGAGAAAGGAAATATCTTCCGTTCAAATCTGGAAAGAAGCTTTCTGAGGAACTGCTCTGTGTTCTGTCAATTCATCTCACAGAGTTACATCTTCCCTTCAAGAAGCCTTTCGCTAAGGCTGTTCTTGTGGAATTGGCAAAGGGATATTTGGAAGCCCATAGAGGGCTATGGTGAAAAAGGAAATATCTTCCGTTCAAAACTGGAAAAAAGCTTTCTGAGAAACTGCTCTGTGTTCTGTTAATTCATCTCACAGAGTTACATCTTTCCCTTCAAGGAGCCTTTCGCTAAGGCTGTTCTTGTGGAATTGGCAAAGGGATATTTGGAAGCCCTTAGAGGGCTACGGTGGAAAAGGAAATATATTCCGTTTACAACCGGAAAGAAGCTTTCTGAGAAACTACTCTGTGTTCTGTTAATTCATCTCACAGAGTTACATCTTTCCCTTCAAGAAGCCTTTCGCTAAGGCTGTTCTTGTGGAATTGACAAAGTGATATTTGGAAGACCATAGAGGGCTATGGTGAAAAAGGAAATATCTTCCGTTAAAAAGTGGAAAGAACTTTCTGAGAAACTGCTTTGTGTTCTGTTAATTCATCCCACAGTGTTACATCTTTCCCTACAAGAAACCTTTCGCTAAGACTGTTCTTGTGGAACTGGAAAAGTGATATTTGAAGCCAAAAGAGGGCTATGGTGAAAAAGGAAATATCTTTTGTTATAAACTTTAAAGAAGCTTTCTGAGAAACTGCTTCGTGTTCTGTTAATTCATCTCACAGAATTACATCTTTCCCTTCAAGAAGCCTTTCGTTAAGGGTGTTCTTATGGAATTGGAAAAGAGATATTTGGAAGCCCATAGAGGGCTATGGTGAAAAAGGAAATATATTCCGTTCACAACCGGAAAGAAGCTTTCTGAGAAACTGCTCTGTGTTCTGTTAATTCATCTCACAAGGTTACATCTTTCCCTTCAAGAAGCCTTTCGCTAAGGCTGTTCTTGTGGAATTGGCAAAGGGATATTTGGAAGCCCATAGAGGACTATGGTGAGAAAGGAAATATCTTCCGTTCAAAACTGGAAAGAAGCTTTCTGAGAAACTGCTCTGTGTTCTGTTAATTCACCTCACAGAGTTACATCTTTCCCTTCAAGAAGCCTTTCTCTGAGTTGTTCTTGTGGAATTGGCAAAGGGATATTTGGAAGCCCATATAGGGCTATGGTGAAAAAGGAAATATCTTCCGTTCAAAACTGGAAAGAAGATTTCTGAGAAACTGATCTGTGTTCTTTTAATTCATCTCACAGAGTTACATCTTTCCCTTCAAGAAACCTTTCGCTAAGGCTGTTCTCGTGGAATTGGCAAAGGGATATTTGGAAGCCCATAGAGGGCTATGGTGAAAAAGGAAATATCTTCCGTTCAAAACTGGAAAGAAGCTTTCTGAGAAACTGCTCTGTGTTCTGTTAATTCATCTCACAGAGTTACATCTTTCCCTTCAAGAAGCCTTTCTCTGAGTCTGTTCTTGTGGAATTGGCAAAGGGATATTTGGAAGCCCATAGAGGGCAATGGTGAAAAAGGAATTATCTTCCGTTTGAAACTGGAAAGAAGCTTTCTGAGAAACTTCTCTGAGTTCTGTTAATTCATCTCACAGAGTTACATCTTTTCCTTCAGAAAGCCTTTCGCTAAGGCTGTTCTTGTGGAATTGGCAAAGGGATATTTGGAAGCCCATGAGTACTAGTGTGAAAAAGGAAATATCTTCCGTTCAAAACTGGAAAGAAGCTTTCTGAGAAACTGCTCTGTGTTCTGTTAATTCATCTCACCGAGTTACATCTTTCCATTCAAGAAGCCTTTCGGTAAGACTGTTCTTGTCGAATTGGCAAAGGGATATTTGGAAGACCATAGAGGGCTATGGTGAAAATGGAAATATCTTCCGTTCAAAACTGGTAAGAAGCTTTCTGAGAAACTGCTCTGTGTTCTGTTAATTCATCTCACATAGTTACATCTTACCCTTCAAGAAGCCTTTCGCTAAGGCTGTTTTTGTGGAATTGGCAAAGGGATATTTGGAAGCCCATTGAGGGCTATGGTGAAAAAGGAAATATCTTCCGTTCAAAACTGGAAAGAAGCTTTCTGAGAAACTGCTCTGTGTTCTGTTAATTCATCTAACAGAGTTACATCTTTCCCTTCAAGAAGCCTTTCACTAAGGCTGTTCTTATAGTATTCGCAAAGGGGTATTTGGAAGCCCATAGAGTGCTATGGTGAAAAAGGAAATATCTTCCGTTCAAAACTGGAAAGAAGCTTTCTGAGAAACTGCTCTGTGTTCTGTCAATTCATCTCACAGAGTTACATCTTTCCCTTCAAGAAGCCTTTCGCTAAGGCTGTTCTTGTGGAATTGGCAAAGGGATATTTGGAAGCCCATAGAGGGCTATGTTGAAAAAGGAAATATCTTCCGTTTTAAACTGGAAAGAAGATTTCTGAGAAACTGCTCTGTGTTCTGTTAATTCATTTCACAGAGTTACATCTTTCCGTTCAAGAAGCCTTTCGCTGAGGCTGTTCTTGTGGAATTGGCAATGGGATATTTGGAAGCCCAAGAGGGCTACGGTGGAAAAGGAAATATCTTCCGTTCAAAACTGGAAAGAAGCTTTCTGAGAAACCGTTCTGTATTCTGTTAATTCATCTCACAGAATTACATCTTTCCCTTCAAGAAACCTTTCGCTAAGGCTGTTCTTGTGGAATTGGCAAAGGGATATTTGGAAGCCCATAGAGTGCTATGGTGAGAAAGGAAATATCTTCCGTTCAAATCTGGAAAGCAGCTTTCTGAGGAACTGCTCTGTGTTCTGTCAATTCATCTCACAGAGTTACATCTTCCCTTCAAGAAGCCTTTCGCTAAGGCTGTTCTTGTGGAATTGGCAAAGGGATATTTGGAAGCCCATAGAGGGCTATGGTGAAAAAGGAAATATCTTCCGTTCAAAACTGGAAAAAAGCTTTCTGAGAAACTGCTCTGTGTTCTGTTAATTCATCTCACAGAGTTACATCTTTCCCTTCAAGAAGCCTTTCGCTAAGGCTGTTCTTGTGGAATTGGCAAAGGGATATTTGGAAGCCCATAGAGTGCTATGGTGAGAAAGGAAATATCTTCCGTTCGAAACTGGAAAGAAGCTTTCTGAGAAACTGCTCTATGTTCTGTCAGTTCATCTCACAGAGTTACATCTTTCCCTTCAAGAAGCCTTCCGCTATGGCTGTTCTTGTGGAATTGACAAAGGGATATTTGAAAGCCCATAGAGGGCTATGGTGAAAAAGGAAATATCTTCCGTTCAAAACTGAAAAGAAGCTTTCTGAGAAACTGCTCTGTGTTCTGTTAATTCATCTCACAGAGTTACATCTTTCCCTTCAAGAAGCCTTTCACTAAGGCTGTTCTTGTGGTATTGGCAAAGGGATATTTGGAAGTCCATAGAGTGCTATGGTGAGAAAAGAAATATCTTCCGTTCAAAACTGGAAAGAAGCTTTCTGAGAAACTGCTCTGTGTTCTGTTAATTTAACTCACAGAGTTACATCTTTCCCTTGAAGAAGCCTTCCGCTATGGCTGTTCTTGTGGAATTGGCAAAGGGATATTTGGAAGCCCATATAGGGCTATGGTGAAAAAGGAAATATCTTCCGTTCAAAACTGGAAAGAAGCTTTCTGAGAAGCTGCTCTGTGTTCTGTTAATTCACCTCACAGAGTTACATCTTTCCCTTCAAGAAGCCTTTCTCTGAGTTGTTCTTGTGGAATTGGCAAAGGGATATTTGGAAGCCCATATAGGGCTATGGTGAAAAAGGAAATATCTTCCGTTCAAAACTGGTAAGAAGATTTCTGAGAAACTGATCTGTGTTCTTTTAATTCATCTCACAGAGTTACATCTTTGCCTTCAAGAAACCTTTCGCTAAGGCTGTTCTCGTGGAACTGGCAAAGGGATATTTGGAAGCCCATAGAGGGCTATGGTGAAAATGGAAATATCTTCCGTTCAAAACTGGAAAGAAGCTTTCTGAGAAACTGCTCTGTGTTCTGTTAATTCATCTCACAGAGTTATATCTTACCCTTCAAGAAGCCTTTCGCTAAGGCTGTTCTTGTGGAATTGGCAAAGGGATATTTGGAAGCCCATAGAGGGCTATGGTGAAAAAGGAAATATCTTCCGTTTGAAACTGGAAAGAAGCTTTCTGAGAAACTTCCCTGAGTTCTGTTAATTCATCTCACAGAGTTACATCTTTTCCTTCAGAAAGCCTTTCGTTAAGACTTTTCTTGTGGAATTGGCAAAAGGATATTTGGAAGCCCATAGAGGTCTATGGTGAAAAAGGAAATATCTTCCGTTCAAAACTGGAAAGAAGCTTTCTGAGAAACTGCTCTGTGTTCTGTTAATTTATCTCACAGAGTTACATCTTTCCTTCAAGGAGCCTTTCGCTAAGGCTGTTCTTGTGGAATTGGCAATGGGATATTTGGAAGCCCAAGAGGGCTACGGTGGAAAAGGAAATATCTTCCGTTCAAAACTGGAAAGAAGCTTTCTGAGAAACCGTTCTGTATTCTGTTAATTCATCTCACAGAATTACATCTTTCCCTTCAAGAAACCTTTCGCTAAGGCTGTTCTTGTGGAATTGGCAAAGGGATATTTGGAAGCCCATAGAGTGCTATGGTGAGAAAGGAAATATCTTCCGTTCAAATCTGGAAAGAAGCTTTCTGAGGAACTGCTCTGTGTTCTGTCAATTCATCTCACAGAGTTACATCTTCCCTTCAAGAAGTCTTTCGCTAAGGCTGTTCTTGTGGAATTGGCAAAGGGATATTTGGAAGCCCATAGAGGGCTATGGTGAAAAAGGAAATATCTTCCGTTCAAAACTGGAAAAAAGCTTTCTGAGAAACTGCTCTGTGTTCTGTTAATTCATCTCACAGAGTTACATCTTTCCCTTCAAGGAGCCTTTCGCTAAGGCTGTTCTTGTGGAATTGGAAAAGTGATATTTGAAGCCAAAAGAGGGCTATGGTGAAAAAGGAAATATCTTTTGTTATAAACTTTAAAGAAGCTTTCTGAGAAACTGCTTCGTGTTCTGTTAATTCATCTCACAGAATTACATCTTTCCCTTCAAGAAGCCTTTCGTTAAGGGTGTTCTTATGGAATTGGAAAAGAGATATTTGGAAGCCCATAGAGGGCTATGGTGAAAAAGGAAATATATTCCGTTCACAACCGGAAAGAAGCTTTCTGAGAAACTGCTCTGTGTTCTGTTAATTCATCTCACAAGGTTACATCTTTCCCTTCAAGAAGCCTTTCGCTAAGGCTGTTCTTGTGGAATTGGCAAAGGGATATTTGGAAGCCCATAGAGGACTATGGTGAGAAAGGAAATATCTTCCGTTCAAAACTGGAAAGAAGCTTTCTGAGAAACTGCTCTGTGTTCTGTTAATTCACCTCACAGAGTTACATCTTTCCCTTCAAGAAGCCTTTCTCTGAGTTGTTCTTGTGGAATTGGCAAAGGGATATTTGGAAGCCCATATAGGGCTATGGTGAAAAAGGAAATATCTTCCGTTCAAAACTGGAAAGAAGATTTCTGAGAAACTGATCTGTGTTCTTTTAATTCATCTCACAGAGTTACATCTTTCCCTTCAAGAAACCTTTCGCTAAGGCTGTTCTCGTGGAATTGGCAAAGGGATATTTGGAAGCCCATAGAGGGCTATGGTGAAAAAGGAAATATCTTCCGTTCAAAACTGGAAAGAAGCTTTCTGAGAAACTGCTCTGTGTTCTGTTAATTCATCTCACAGAGTTACATCTTTCCCTTCAAGAAGCCTTTCTCTGAGTCTGTTCTTGTGGAATTGGCAAAGGGATATTTGGAAGCCCATAGAGGGCAATGGTGAAAAAGGAATTATCTTCCGTTTGAAACTGGAAAGAAGCTTTCTGAGAAACTTCTCTGAGTTCTGTTAATTCATCTCACAGAGTTACATCTTTTCCTTCAGAAAGCCTTTCGCTAAGGCTGTTCTTGTGGAATTGGCAAAGGGATATTTGGAAGCCCATGAGTACTAGTGTGAAAAAGGAAATATCTTCCGTTCAAAACTGGAAAGAAGCTTTCTGAGAAACTGCTCTGTGTTCTGTTAATTCATTTCACAGAGTTACATCTTTCCGTTCAAGAAGCCTTTCGCTGAGGCTGTTCTTGTGGAATTGGCAATGGGATATTTGGAAGCCCAAGAGGGCTACGGTGGAAAAGGAAATATCTTCCGTTCAAAACTGGAAAGAAGCTTTCTGAGAAACCGTTCTGTATTCTGTTAATTCATCTCACAGAATTACATCTTTCCCTTCAAGAAACCTTTCGCTAAGGCTGTTCTTGTGGAATTGGCAAAGGGATATTTGGAAGCCCATAGAGTGCTATGGTGAGAAAGGAAATATCTTCCGTTCAAATCTGGAAAGCAGCTTTCTGAGGAACTGCTCTGTGTTCTGTCAATTCATCTCACAGAGTTACATCTTCCCTTCAAGAAGCCTTTCGCTAAGGCTGTTCTTGTGGAATTGGCAAAGGGATATTTGGAAGCCCATAGAGGGCTATGGTGAAAAAGGAAATATCTTCCGTTCAAAACTGGAAAAAAGCTTTCTGAGAAACTGCTCTGTGTTCTGTTAATTCATCTCACAGAGTTACATCTTTCCCTTCAAGAAGCCTTTCGCTAAGGCTGTTCTTGTGGAATTGGCAAAGGGATATTTGGAAGCCCATAGAGTGCTATGGTGAGAAAGGAAATATCTTCCGTTCGAAACTGGAAAGAAGCTTTCTGAGAAACTGCTCTATGTTCTGTCAGTTCATCTCACAGAGTTACATCTTTCCCTTCAAGAAGCCTTCCGCTATGGCTGTTCTTGTGGAATTGACAAAGGGATATTTGAAAGCCCATAGAGGGCTATGGTGAAAAAGGAAATATCTTCCGTTCAAAACTGAAAAGAAGCTTTCTGAGAAACTGCTCTGTGTTCTGTTAATTCATCTCACAGAGTTACATCTTTCCCTTCAAGAAGCCTTTCACTAAGGCTGTTCTTGTGGTATTGGCAAAGGGATATTTGGAAGTCCATAGAGTGCTATGGTGAGAAAAGAAATATCTTCCGTTCAAAACTGGAAAGAAGCTTTCTGAGAAACTGCTCTGTGTTCTGTTAATTTAACTCACAGAGTTACATCTTTCCCTTGAAGAAGCCTTCCGCTATGGCTGTTCTTGTGGAATTGGCAAAGGGATATTTGGAAGCCCATATAGGGCTATGGTGAAAAAGGAAATATCTTCCGTTCAAAACTGGAAAGAAGCTTTCTGAGAAGCTGCTCTGTGTTCTGTTAATTCACCTCACAGAGTTACATCTTTCCCTTCAAGAAGCCTTTCTCTGAGTTGTTCTTGTGGAATTGGCAAAGGGATATTTGGAAGCCCATATAGGGCTATGGTGAAAAAGGAAATATCTTCCGTTCAAAACTGGTAAGAAGATTTCTGAGAAACTGATCTGTGTTCTTTTAATTCATCTCACAGAGTTACATCTTTGCCTTCAAGAAACCTTTCGCTAAGGCTGTTCTCGTGGAACTGGCAAAGGGATATTTGGAAGCCCATAGAGGGCTATGGTGAAAATGGAAATATCTTCCGTTCAAAACTGGAAAGAAGCTTTCTGAGAAACTGCTCTGTGTTCTGTTAATTCATCTCACAGAGTTATATCTTACCCTTCAAGAAGCCTTTCGCTAAGGCTGTTCTTGTGGAATTGGCAAAGGGATATTTGGAAGCCCATAGAGGGCTATGGTGAAAAAGGAAATATCTTCCGTTTGAAACTGGAAAGAAGCTTTCTGAGAAACTTCCCTGAGTTCTGTTAATTCATCTCACAGAGTTACATCTTTTCCTTCAGAAAGCCTTTCGTTAAGACTTTTCTTGTGGAATTGGCAAAAGGATATTTGGAAGCCCATAGAGGTCTATGGTGAAAAAGGAAATATCTTCCGTTCAAAACTGGAAAGAAGCTTTCTGAGAAACTGCTCTGTGTTCTGTTAATTTATCTCACAGAGTTACATCTTTCCTTCAAGGAGCCTTTCGCTAAGGCTGTTCTTGTGGAATTGGCAATGGGATATTTGGAAGCCCAAGAGGGCTACGGTGGAAAAGGAAATATCTTCCGTTCAAAACTGGAAAGAAGCTTTCTGAGAAACCGTTCTGTATTCTGTTAATTCATCTCACAGAATTACATCTTTCCCTTCAAGAAACCTTTCGCTAAGGCTGTTCTTGTGGAATTGGCAAAGGGATATTTGGAAGCCCATAGAGTGCTATGGTGAGAAAGGAAATATCTTCCGTTCAAATCTGGAAAGAAGCTTTCTGAGGAACTGCTCTGTGTTCTGTCAATTCATCTCACAGAGTTACATCTTCCCTTCAAGAAGTCTTTCGCTAAGGCTGTTCTTGTGGAATTGGCAAAGGGATATTTGGAAGCCCATAGAGGGCTATGGTGAAAAAGGAAATATCTTCCGTTCAAAACTGGAAAAAAGCTTTCTGAGAAACTGCTCTGTGTTCTGTTAATTCATCTCACAGAGTTACATCTTTCCCTTCAAGGAGCCTTTCGCTAAGGCTGTTCTTGTGGAATTGGAAAAGTGATATTTGAAGCCAAAAGAGGGCTATGGTGAAAAAGGAAATATCTTTTGTTATAAACTTTAAAGAAGCTTTCTGAGAAACTGCTTCGTGTTCTGTTAATTCATCTCACAGAATTACATCTTTCCCTTCAAGAAGCCTTTCGTTAAGGGTGTTCTTATGGAATTGGAAAAGAGATATTTGGAAGCCCATAGAGGGCTATGGTGAAAAAGGAAATATATTCCGTTCACAACCGGAAAGAAGCTTTCTGAGAAACTGCTCTGTGTTCTGTTAATTCATCTCACAAGGTTACATCTTTCCCTTCAAGAAGCCTTTCGCTAAGGCTGTTCTTGTGGAATTGGCAAAGGGATATTTGGAAGCCCATAGAGGACTATGGTGAGAAAGGAAATATCTTCCGTTCAAAACTGGAAAGAAGCTTTCTGAGAAACTGCTCTGTGTTCTGTTAATTCACCTCACAGAGTTACATCTTTCCCTTCAAGAAGCCTTTCTCTGAGTTGTTCTTGTGGAATTGGCAAAGGGATATTTGGAAGCCCATATAGGGCTATGGTGAAAAAGGAAATATCTTCCGTTCAAAACTGGAAAGAAGATTTCTGAGAAACTGATCTGTGTTCTTTTAATTCATCTCACAGAGTTACATCTTTCCCTTCAAGAAACCTTTCGCTAAGGCTGTTCTCGTGGAATTGGCAAAGGGATATTTGGAAGCCCATAGAGGGCTATGGTGAAAAAGGAAATATCTTCCGTTCAAAACTGGAAAGAAGCTTTCTGAGAAACTGCTTTGTGTTCTGTTAATTCATCTCACAGAGTTACATCTTTCCCTTCAAGAAGCCTTTCTCTGAGTCTGTTCTTGTGGAATTGGCAAAGGGATATTTGGAAGCCCATAGAGGGCAATGGTGAAAAAGGAATTATCTTCCGTTTGAAACTGGAAAGAAGCTTTCTGAGAAACTTCTCTGAGTTCTGTTAATTCATCTCACAGAGTTACATCTTTTCCTTCAGAAAGCCTTTCGCTAAGGCTGTTCTTGTGGAATTGGCAAAGGGATATTTGGAAGCCCATGAGTACTAGTGTGAAAAAGGAAATATCTTCCGTTCAAAACTGGAAAGAAGCTTTCTGAGAAACTGCTCTGTGTTCTGTTAATTCATCTCACCGAGTTACATCTTTCCATTCAAGAAGCCTTTCGGTAAGACTGTTCTTGTGGAATTGGCAAAGGGATATTTGGAAGACCATAGAGGGCTATGGTGAAAATGGAAATATCTTCCGTTCAAAACTGGTAAGAAGCTTTCTGAGAAACTGCTCTGTGTTCTGTTAATTCATCTCACATAGTTACATCTTACCCTTCAAGAAGCCTTTCGCTAAGGCTGTTTTTGTGGAATTGGCAAAGGGATATTTGGAAGCCCATTGAGGGCTATGGTGAAAAAGGAAATATCTTCCGTTCAAAACTGGAAAGAAGCTTTCTGAGAAACTGCTCTGTGTTCTGTTAATTCATCTAACAGAGTTACATCTTTCCCTTCAAGAAGCCTTTCACTAAGGCTGTTCTTATAGTATTCGCAAAGGGGTATTTGGAAGCCCATAGAGTGCTATGGTGAAAAAGGAAATATCTTCCGTTCAAAACTGGAAAGAAGCTTTCTGAGAAACTGCTCTGTGTTCTGTCAATTCATCTCACAGAGTTACATCTTTCCCTTCAAGAAACCTTTCGCTAAGGCTGTTCTTGTGGAATTGGCAAAGGGATATTTGGAAGCCCATAGAGGGCTATGTTGAAAAAGGAAATATCTTCCGTTTTAAACTGGAAAGAAGATTTCTGAGAAACTGCTCTGTGTTCTGTTAATTCATTTCACAGAGTTACATCTTTCCGTTCAAGAAGCCTTTCGCTGAGGCTGTTCTTGTGGAATTGGCAATGGGATATTTGGAAGCCCAAGAGGGCTACGGTGGAAAAGGAAATATCTTCCGTTCAAAACTGGAAAGAAGCTTTCTGAGAAACCGTTCTGTATTCTGTTAATTCATCTCACAGAATTACATCTTTCCCTTCAAGAAACCTTTCGCTAAGGCTGTTCTTGTGGAATTGGCAAAGGGATATTTGGAAGCCCATAGAGTGCTATGGTGAGAAAGGAAATATCTTCCGTTCAAATCTGGAAAGCAGCTTTCTGAGGAACTGCTCTGTGTTCTGTCAATTCATCTCACAGAGTTACATCTTCCCTTCAAGAAGCCTTTCGCTAAGGCTGTTCTTGTGGAATTGGCAAAGGGATATTTGGAAGCCAATAGAGGGCTATGGTGAAAAAGGAAATATCTTCCGTTCAAAACTTTAAAAAAGCTTTCTGAGAAACTGCTCTGTGTTCTGTTAATTCATCTCACAGAGTTACATCTTTCCCTTCAAGAAGCCTTTCGCTAAGGCTGTTCTTGTGGAATTGGCAAAGGGATATTTGGAAGCCCATAGAGTGCTATGGTGAGAAAGGAAATATCTTCCGTTCGAAACTGGAAAGAAGCTTTCTGAGAAACTGCTCTATGTTCTGTCAGTTCATCTCACAGAGTTACATCTTTCCCTTCAAGAAGCCTTCCGCTATGGCTGTTCTTGTGGAATTGACAAAGGGATATTTGAAAGCCCATAGAGGGCTATGGTGAAAAAGGAAATATCTTCCGTTCAAAACTGAAAAGAAGCTTTCTGAGAAACTGCTCTGTGTTCTGTTAATTCATCTCACAGAGTTACATCTTTCCCTTCAAGAAGCCTTTCGCTAAGGCTGTTCTTGTGGAATTGGCAAAGGGATATTTGGAAGCCCATAGAGTGCTATGGTGAGAAAAGAAATATCTTCCGTTCAAAACTGGAAAGAAGCTTTCAGAGAAACTGCTCTGTGTTCTGTTAATTTAACTCACAGAGTTACATCTTTCCCTTGAAGAAGCCTTCCGCTATGGCTGTTCTTGTGGAATTGGCAAAGGGATATTTGGAAGCCCATATAGGGCTATGGTGAAAAAGGAAATATCTTCCGTTCAAAACTGGAAAGAAGCTTTCTGAGAAACTGCTCTGTGTTCTGTTAATTCACCTCACAGAGTTACATCTTTCCCTTCAAGAAGCCTTTCTCTGAGTTGTTCTTGTGGAATTGGCAAAGGGATATTTGGAAGCCCATATAGGGCTATGGTGAAAAAGGAAATATCTTCCGTTCAAAACTGGTAAGAAGATTTCTGAGAAACTGATCTGTGTTCTTTTAATTCATCTCACAGAGTTACATCGTTCCCTTCAAGAAGACTTTCGCTAAGGCTGTTCTCGTGGAATTGGCAAAGGGATATTTGGAATCCCATACAGGGTTATGGTGAAAAAGGAAATATCTTCCGTTCAAAACTGGAAAGAAGCTTTCTGAGAAACTGCTCTGTGTTCTGTTAATTTAACTCACAGAGTTACATCTTTCAATTCAAGGAGCCTTTCGATAAGGCTGTTCTTGTGGAATTGGCAAAGCGATATTTGGAAGCCCATTGAGGGCTATGGTGAAAAAGGAAATATCTTCCGTTCAAAACTGGAAAGAAACTTTCTGAGAAACTGCTCTGTGTTCCGTTAATTCATCTAACAGAGTTACATCTTTCCCTTCAAGAAGCATTTCACTAAGGCTGTTCTTATAGTATTCGCAAAGGGATATTTGGAAGCCCATAGATGGCTACGGTGAAAAATGAAATATCTTCCGTTCAAAACTGAAAGGAAGCTTTCTGAGAAACTGCTCTGTGTTCTGTTAATTCATCTCACAGAGTTGCATCTTTCCCTTGAAGAAGCCTTTCGCTATGGCTGTTCTTGTGGAATTGGCAAAGGGATATTTGGAAGCCCATAGAGGGCTATGGTGAAAAAGGAAATATCTTCCGTTCAAAACTGGAAAGAAGCTTTCTGAGAAACTTCTCTGAGTTCTGTTAATTCATCTCACAGAGTTACATCTTTTCCTTCAGAAAGCCTTTCGTTAAGACTGTTCTTGTGGATTTGGCAAAGGGATATTTGGGAGCCCATAGAGGGCTATGGTGAAAAAGGAAATATCTTCCGTTCAAAACTGGAAAGAAGCTTTCTGAGAAACTGCTCTGTGTTCTGTTAATTTAACTCAGAGAGTTACATCTTTCCCTTCAAGAAGCCTTTCGCTAAGGCTGTTCTTTTGGAATTGGCAAAGGGATATTTGGAAGCCAATTGAGGGCTATGGTGAAAAAGGAAATATCTTCCGTTCAAAACTGGAAAGAAACTTTCTGAGAAACTGCTCTGTGTTCTGTTAATTCATCTAACAGAGTTACATCTTTCCCTTCTAGAAGCATTTCACTAAGGCTGTTCTTATAGTATTCGCAAAGGGATATTTGGAAGCCCATAGATGGCTACGGTGAAAAAGGAAATATCTTCCGTTTAAAACTGGAAAGAAGCTTTCTGAGAAACTGCTCTGTGTTCTGTTAATTCATCTCACAGAGTTACATCTTTCCCTTCAAGAAGCCTTTCGCTAAGGCTGATCTTGTGGAATTGGCAAAGGGATATTTGGAAGCCCATAGAGGGCTATGGTGAAAAAGGAAATATCTTCCGTTCAAAACTGGAAAGAAGATTTCTGAGAAACTGCTTTGTGTTCTGTTAATTCATTTCACAGAGTTACATCTTTCCCTTCAAGAAGCCTTTCGCTGAGGCTGTTCTTGTGGAATTGGCAATGGGATATTTGGAAGTCCATAGAGGGCTATGGTGAAAAAGGAAATATCTTCCGTTCAAAACTGGAAAGAAGCTTTCTGAGAAACTGCTGTGTGTTCTGTTAATTCATCTCACAGAGTTACATCTTTCCCTTCAAGAAGCCTTTCGCTAAGGCTGTTCTTGTGGAATTGGCAAAGGGATATTTGGAAGCCCATAGAGGGCTACGGTGAAAATGGAAATATCTTCCGTTCAAAACTGGAAAGAAGCTCTCTGAGAAACTACTGTGTGTTCTGTTAATTCATCTCACAGAGTTACATCTTTCCCTTCAAGAAGCCTTTCGCTAAGGCTGTTCTTGTGGAATTGGCAAAGTGATATTTGGAAGACCATAGAGGGCTATGGAGAAAAAGGAAATATCTTCCGTTAAAAAGTGGAAAGAACTTTCTGAGAAACTGCTTTGTGTTCTGTTAATTCATCCCACAGTGTTACATCTTTCCCTACAAGAAGCCTTTCGCTAAGACTCTTCTTGTGGAATTGGAAAAGTGATATTTGAAGCCAATAGAGGGCTATGGTGAAAAAGGAAATATCTTTTGTTATAAACTTTAAAGAAGCTTTCTGAGAAACTGCTTTGTGTTCTGTTAATTCATCTCACAGAATTACATCTTTCCCTTCAAGAAGCCTGTCGTTAAGGGTGTTCTTGTGGAATTGGAAAAGTGATATTTGGAAGCCCATAGAGGGCTATGGTGAAAAAGGAAATATATTCCGTTCACAACCGGAAAGAAGCTTTCTGAGAAACTGCTCTGTGTTCTGTTAATTCATCTCACACGGTTACATCTTTCCCTTCAAGAAGCCTTTCGCTAAGGCTGTTCTTGTGGAATTGGCAAAGGGATATTTAGAAGCCCATAGAGTGCTATGGTGAGAAAGAAAATATCTTCCGTTCAAAACTGGAAAGAAGCTTTCTGAGAAACTGCTCTGTGTTCTGTTAATTCATCTCACAGAGTTACATCTTTCCCTTCAAAAAGCCTACCGCTATGGCTGTTCTTGTGGAATTGGCAAAGGGATATTTGGAAGTCCATTGAGGGCTACGGTGAAAAAGCAAATATCTTCCGTTCAAAACTGGAAAGAAGCTTTCTGAGAAACTGCTCTGTGTTCTGTTAATTCATCTCACAGAGTTACATCATCCCCTTCAAGAAGCCTTTCTCTGAGTCTGTTCTTGTGGAATTGGCAAAGGGATATTTGGAAGCCCATAGAGGGCTATGGTGAAAAAGGAAATATCTTCCGTTCAAAACTGGAAAGAAGATTTCTGAGAAACTGATCTGTGTTCTTTTAATTCGTCTCACAGAGTTACATCTTTCCCTTCAAGAAACCTTTCGCTAAGGCTGTTCTCGTGGAATTTGCAAAGGGATATTTGGAAGCCCATAGAGGGCTATGATGACAATGGAAATACCTTCCGTTCAAAACTGGAAAGAACCTTTCTGAGAAATTGCTCTGTGTTCTGTTAATTCACCTCACAGAGTTATATCTTACCCTTCAAGAAGCCTTTCGCTAAGGCTGTTCTTGTGGAATTGGCAAAGGGATATTTGGAAGCCCATATAGGGCTATGGTGAAAAAGGAAATATCTTCCGTTCAAAACTGGAAAGGAGCTTTCTGAGAAACTGCTCTGTGTTCTGTTAATTCATCTCACAGAGTTACATCTTTCCCTTCAAGAAGCCTTTCTCTGAGACTGTTCTTGTGGAATTGGCAAAGGGATATTTGGAAGCCCATAGAGGGCTATGGTGAAAAAGGAAATATCTTCCATTCAAAACTGGAAAGAAGCTTTCTGAGAAACTGCTCTGTGTTCTGTTAATTTATCTCACAGAGTTACATCTTTCCCTTCAAGGAGCCTTTCGCTAAGGCTGTTCTCGTGGAATTGGCAAAGGGATATTTGGAAGCCCATACAGGGCTATGGTGAAAATGGAAATATCTTCCGTTCAAAACTGGAAAGAAGCTTTCTGAGAAACTACTCTGTGTTCTGTTAATTTAACTCACAGAGTTACATCTTTCCCTTCAAGGAGCCTTTCGATAAGGCTGTTCTTGTGGAATTGGCAAAGGGATATTTGGAAGCCCATTGAGGGCTATGGTGAAAAAGAAAATATCTTCCGTTCAAAACTGGAAAGAAACTTTCTGAGTAACTGCTCTGTGTTCTGTTAATTCATTTAACAGAGTTACATCTTTCCCTTCAAGACATTTCACTAAGGTTGTTCTTATAGTATTCGCAAAGGGATATTTGGAAGCCCATAGAGGGCTACGGTGAAAAAGGAAATATCTAACGTTCAAAACTGGAAAGAAGCTTTCTGAGAAACTGATCTGTGTTCTTTTAATTCATCTCACAGAGTTACATCATCCCCTTCCAGAAGCCTTTCTCTGAGTCTGTTCTTGTGGAATTGGCAAAGGGATATTTGGAAGCCCATAGAGGGCTATGGTGAAAAAGGAAATATCTTCCGTTCAAAACTGGAAAGAAGATTTCTGAGAAACTGATCTGTGTTCTTTTAATTCATCTCACAGAGTTACATCTTTCCCTTCAAGAAACCTTTCGCTAAGGCTGTTCTCGTGGAATTGGCAAAGGGATATTTGGAAGCCCATAGAGGGCTATGGTGAAAATGGAAATATCTTCCGTTCAAAACTGGAAAGAATCTTCTGAGAAACTGCTCTGTGTTCTGTTAATTCATCTCACAGAGTTATATCTTACCCTTCAAGAAGCCTTTCGCTAAGGCTGTTCTTGTGGAATTGGCAAAGGGATATTTGGAAGCCCATAGAGGGCTATGGTGAAAAAGGAAATATCTTCCGTTCGAAACTGGAAAGAAGCTTTCTGAGAAACTTCTCTGAGTTCTGTTAATTCATCTCACAGAGTTACATCTTTTCCTTCAGAAAGCCTTTCGGTAAGGCTGTTCTTGTGGAATTGTCAAAGGGATATTTGGAAGCCCATAGAGGGCTATGGTGAAAAAGGAAATATCTTCCGTTCAAAACTGGAAAGAAGATTTCTGAGAAACTGCTCTGTGTTCTGTTAATTCACCTCACAGAGTTACATCTTTCCCTTCAAGAAGCCTTTCGCTAAGGCTGTTCTTATGGTATTCGCAAAGGGATATTTGGAAGCCCATAGAGGGCTATGGTGAGAAAGGAAATATCTTCCGTTCTAAACTGGAAAGGAGCTTTCTGAGAAACTGCTCTGTGTTCTGTTAATTCATCTCACAGAGTTACATCTTTCCCTTCAAGAAGCCTTTCTCTGAGTCTGTTCTTGTGGAATTGGCAAAGGGATATTTGGAAGCCCATAGAGGGCTATGGTGAAAAAGGAAATATCTTCCGTTCAAAACTGGAAAGAAGCTTTCTGAGAAACTTCTCTGAGTTCTGTTAATTCATCTCACAGAGTTACATCTTTTCCTTCAGAAAGCCTTTCGTTAAGACTGTTCTTGTGGATTTGGCAAAGGGATATTTGGGAGCCCATAGAGGGCTATGGTGAAAAAGGAAATATCTTCCGTTCAACACTGGAAAGAAGCTTTCTGAGAAACTGCTCTCTGTTCTGTTAATTTAACTCAGAAAGTTACATCTTTCCCTTCAAGGAGCCTTTCGATAAGGCTGTTCTTGTGGAATTGGCAAAGGGATATTTGGAAGCCCATTGAGTACTAGGGTGAAAAAGGAAATATCTTCCGTTCAAAACTGGAAAGAAGCTTTCTGAGAAACTACTCTGTGTTCTGTTAATTCATCTCACCGAGTTACATCTTTCCCTTCAAGAAGCCTTTCGGTAAGACTGTTCTTGTAGAATTGGCAAAGGGATATTTGGAAGCCCATAGAGGGCTATGGTGAAAATGGAAATATCTTCCGTTCAAAACTGGAAAGAAGCTTTCTGAGAAACTGCTCTGTGTTCTGTTAATTCATCTCACATAGTTACATCTTACCCTTCAGGAAGCCTTTCGCCTAGGCTATTCTTTTGGAATTGGCAAAGGGATATTTGGAAGCCAATTGAGGGCTATGGTGAAAAAGGAAATATCTTCCGTTCAAAACTGGAAAGAAACTTTCTGAGAAACTGCTCTGTGTTCTGTTAATTCATCTAACAGAGTTACATCTTTCCCTTCTAGGAGCATTTCACTAAGGCTGTTCTTATAGTATTCGCAAAGGGATATTGGGAAGCCCATAGATGGCTACGGTGAAAAAGGAAATATCTTCCGTTCAAAACTGGAAAGAAGCTTTCTGAGAAACTGCTCTGTGTTCTGTTAATTCATCTCACAGAGTTACATCTTTCCCTTCAAGAAGCCTTTCGCTAAGGCTGTTCTTGTGGAATTGGCAAAGGGATATTTGGAAGCCCATAGAGGGCTATGGTGAAAAAGGAAATATCTTCCGTTCAAAACTGGAAAGAAGATTTCTGAGAAACTGCTTTGTGTTCTGTTAATTCATTTCACAGAGTTACATCTTTCCCTTCAAGAAGCCTTTCGCTGAGGCTGTTCTTGTGGAATTGGCAATGGGATATTTGGAAGTCCATAGAGGGCTATGGTGAAAAAGGAAATATCTTCCGTTCAAAACTGGAAAGAAGCTTTCTGAGAAACTGCTCTGTGTTCTGTTAATTCATCTCACAGAGTTACATCTTTCCCTTCAAGAAGCCTTTCGCTAAGGCTGTTCTTGTGGAATTGGCAAAGGGATATTTGGAAGCCCATAGAGGGCTACGGTGAAAATGGAAATATCTTCCGTTCAAAACTGGAAAGAAGCTTTCTGAGAAACTACTGTGTGTTCTGTTAATTCATCTCACAGAGTTATATGTTTCTCTTCAAGAAGCCTTTCGCTAAGGCTGTTCTTGTGGAATTGACAAAGGGATATTTGGAAGCCCATAGAGGGCTATGGTGAAAAAGGAAATATCTTCCGTTCGAAACTGGAAAGAAGCTTTCTGAGAAACTTCTCTGAGTTCTGTTAATTCATCTCACAGAGTTACATCTTTTCCTTCAGAAAGCCTTTCGGTAAGGCTGTTCTTGTGGAATTGTCAAAGGGATATTTGGAAGCCCATAGAGGGCTACGGTGAAAAAGGAAATATCTTCCGTTCAAAACTGGAAAGAAGCTTTCTGAGAAACTGCTCTGTGTTCTGTTAATTCATCTCACAGAGTTACATCTTTCCCTTCAAGAAGCCTTTCGCTAAGGCTGTTCTTATGGTATTCGCAAAGGGATATTTGGAAGCCCATAGAGGGCTATGGTGACGAAGGATATATCTTCCGTTCTAAACTGGAAAGAAGTTTTCTGAGAAACTGCTCTGTGTTCTGTTAATTCATCTCACAGAGTTACATCTTTCCCTTCAAGAATCCTTTCTCTGAGTCTGTTCTTGTGGAATTGGCAAAGGGATATTTGGAAGCCCATAGAGGGCTATGGTGAAAAAGGAAATATCTTAAGTTCAAAACTGGAAAGAAGCTTTCTGAGAAACTGCTCTGTGTTCTGTTAATTCATCTCACAGAGTTACATCTTTCCCTTCAAGGAGCCTTTCGCTAAGGCTGTTCTTGTGGAATTGGCAAAGGGATATTTGGAAGCCCATAGAGGGCTACGGTGAAAAAGGAAATATATTCCGTTCACAACCGGAAAGAATCTTTCTGAGAAACTGCTCTGTGTTCTGTTAATTCATCTCACAGTGTTACATCTTTCCCTTCATGAAGCCTTTCGCTAAGGCTGTTCTTGTAGAATTGGCAAAGGGATATTTGGAAGCCCATAGGGTGCTATGGTGAGAAAGGAAATTTCTTCGGTTCAAAACTGGAAAGAAGCTTTCTGAGAAACTGCTCTGTGTTCTGTGAATTCATCTCACAGAGCTACATCTTTCCCTTCAAGAAGCCTTTTGCTAAGGCTGTTCTTGTGGTATTGGCAAAGGGATATTTGGAAGCCCATAGAGGGCTACTGTGAAAAAGGAAATATCTTCCGTTCAAAACTGGAAAGAAGCTTTCTGAGAAACTGCTCTGTGTTCTGTTAATTCATCTAACAGAGTTACATCTTTCCCTTCAAGAAGAATTTCACTTAGGCTGTTCTTATAGTATTCGCAAAGGGATATTTGGAAGCTCATAGAGGGTTACGGTGAAAAAGGAAATACCTTCCGTTCAAAACTGGAAAGAAGCTTTCTGAGAAACTGCTCTGTGTTCTGTTAATTCATTTCACAGAGTTAAATCTTTCCCTTCAAGAAGCCTTTCGCTAAGGCTGTTCTTGTGGAATTGGCAAAGGGATATTTGGAAGCCCATAGAGGGCTATGGTGAAAAAGGAAATATCTTCCGTTCAAAACTGGAAAGAAGCTTTCTGAGAAACTTCTCTGAGTTCTGTTAATTCATCTCACAGAGTTACATCTTTTCCTTCAGAAAGCCTTTCGTTAAGACTGTTCTTGTGGAATTGGCAAAGGGATATTTTTAAGCCCATAGAGGGCTATGGTGAAAAAGGAAATATCTTCCGTTCAAAACTGGAAAGAAGCTTTCTGAGAAACTGCTCTGTGTTCTGTTAATTTAACTCACAGAGTTACATCTTTCCCTTCAAGGAGCCTTTCGATAAGGCTGTTCTTGTGGAATTGGCAAAGGGATATTTGGAAGCCCATTGAGTACTAGGGTGAAAAAGGAAATATCTTCCGTTCAAAACTGGAAAGAAGCTTTCTGAGGAACTGCTCTGTGTTCTGTCAATTCATCTCACAGAGTTACATCTTTCCCTTCAAGAAGCCTTTCGCTAAGGCTGTTCTTGTGGAATTGGCAAAGGGATATTTGGAAGCCCATAGAGGGCTATGGTGAAAAAGGAAATATATTCCGTTCACAACCGGAAAGAATCTTTCTGAGAAACTGCTCTGTGTTCTGTTAATTCATCTCACAGGGTCACATCTTTCCCTTCAAGAAGCCTTTCGCTAAGGCTGTTCTTGTAGAATTGGCAAAGGGATATTTGGAAGCCCATAGGGTGCTATGGTGAGAAATTAAATTTCTTCGGTTCAAAACTGGAAAGAAGCTTTCTGAGAAACTGCTCTGTGTTCTGTCAATTCATCTCACAGAGTTACATCTTTCCTTTCAAGAATCCTTCCGCTATGGCTGTTCTTGTGGAATTGGCAAAGGGATATTTGGAAGCCCATAGAGGGCTATGGTTAAAAAGGAAATATCTTCCGTTCAAAACTGGAAAGAAGCTTTCTGAGAAACTGCTCTGTGTTCTGTTAATTCATCTCACAGAGTTACATCATCCCCTTCAAGAAGCCTTTCTCTGAGTCTGTTCTTGTGGAATTGGCAAAGGGATATTTGGAAGCCCATAGAGGGCTATGGTGAAAAAGGAAATATCTTCCGTTCAAAACTGGAAAGAAGATTTCTGAGAAACTGATCTGTGTTCTTTTAATTCATCTCACAGAGTTACATCTTTCCCTTCAAGAAACCTTTCGCTAAGGCTGTTCTCGTGGAATTTGCAAAGGGATATTTGGAAGCCCATAGAGGGCTATGATGACAATGGAAATACCTTCCGTTCAAAACTGGAAAGAACCTTTCTGAGAAACTGCTCTGTGTTCTGTTAATTCACCTCACAGAGTTATATCTTACCCTTCAAGAAGCCTTTCGCTAAGGCTGTTCTTGTGGAATTGGCAAAGGGATATTTGGAAGCCCATATAGGGCTATGGTGAAAAAGGAAATATCTTCCGTTCAAAACTGGAAAGGAGCTTTCTGAGAAACTGCTCTGTGTTCTGTTAATTCATCTCACAGAGTTACATCTTTCCCTTCAAGAAGCCTTTCTCTGAGACTGTTCTTGTGGAATTGGCAAAGGGATATTTGGAAGCCCATAGAGGGCTATGGTGAAAAAGGAAATATCTTCCGTTCAAAACTGGAAAGAAGCTTTCTGAGAAACTGCTCTGTGTTCTGTTAATTTATCTCACAGTGTTACATCTTTCCCTTCAAGGAGCCTTTCGCTAAGGCTGTTCTCGTGGAATTGGCAAAGGGATATTTGGAAGCCCATACAGGGCTATGGTGAAAAAGGAAATTTCTTCCGTTCAAAACTGGAAAGAAGCTTTCTGAGAAACTACTCTGTGTTCTGTTAATTTAACTCACAGAGTTACATCTTTCCCTTCAAGGAGCCTTTCGATAAGGCTGTTCTTGTGGAATTGGCAAAGGGATATTTGGAAGCCCATTGAGGGCTATGGTGAAAAAGAAAATATCTTCCGTTCAAAACTGGAAAGAAACTTTCTGAGAAACTGCTCTGTCTTCTGTTAATTCATTTAACAGAGTTACATCTTTCCCTTCAAGACATTTCACTAAGGTTGTTCTTACAGTATTCGCAAAGGGATATTTGGAAGCCCATAGAGGGCTACGGTGAAAAAGGAAATATCTTCCGTTCAAAACTGGAAAGAAGCTTTCTGAGAAACTGATCTGTGTTCTTTTAATTCATCTCACAGAGTTACATCATCCCCTTCCAGAAGCCTTTCTCTGAGTCTGTTCTTGTGGAATTGGCAAAGGGATATTTGGAAGCCCATAGAGGGCTATGGTGAAAAAGGAAATATCTTCCGTTCAAAACTGGAAAGAAGATTTCTGAGAAACTGATCTGTGTTCTTTTAATTCATCTCACAGAGTTACATCTTTCCCTTCAGAAACCGTTCGCTAAGGCTGTTCTCGTGGAATTGGCAAAGGGATATTTGGAAGCCCATAGAGGGCTATGGTGAAAATGGAAATATCTTCCGTTCAAAACTGGAAAGAATCTTCTGAGAAACTGCTCTGTGTTCTGTTAATTCATCTCACAGAGGTATATTTTACCCTTCAAGAAGCCTTTCGCTAAGGCTGTTCTTGTGGAATTGGCAAAGGGATATTTGGAAGCCCATAGAGGGCTATGGTGAAAAAGGAAATATCTTCCGTTCGAAACTGGAAAGAAGCTTTCTGAGAAACTTCTCTGAGTTCTGTTAATTCATCTCACAGAGTTACATCTTTTCCTTCAGAAAGCCTTTCGGTAAGGCTGTTCTTGTGGAATTGTCAAAGGGATATTTGGAAGCCCATAGAGGGCTATGGTGAAAAAGGAAATATCTTCCGTTCAAAACTGGAAAGAAGCTTTCTGAGAAACTGCTCTGTGTTCTGTTAATTCACCTCACAGAGTTACATCTTTCCCTTCAAGAAGCCTTTCGCTAAGGCTGTTCTTATGGTATTCGCAAAGGGATATTTGGAAGCCCATAGAGGGCTATGGTGAGAAAGGAAATATCTTCCGTTCTAAACTGGAAAGGAGCTTTCTGAGAAACTGCTCTGTGTTCTGTTAATTCATCTCACAGAGTTACATCTTTCCCTTCAAGAAGCCTTTCTCTGAGTCTGTTCTTGTGGAATTGGCAAAGGGATATTTGGAAGCCCATTGAGGTCTATGGTGAAAAAGGAAATATCTTCCGTTCAAAACTGGAAAGAAACTTTCTGAGAAACTGCTCTGTGTTCTGTTAATTCATCTAACAGAGTTACATCTTTCCCTTCAAGAAGAATTTCACTAAGGCTGTTCTTATAGTATTCGCAAAGGGATATTTGGAAGCTCCTAGAGAGCTCCGGTGAAAAAGGAAATATCTTCCGTTCAAAACTGGAAAGAAGCTTTCTGAGAAACTGCTCTGTGTTCTCTTAATTCATTTCACAGAGTTACATCTTTCCATTCAAGAAGCCTTTCGCTAAGGCTGTTCTTGTGGAATTGGCAAAGGGATATTTGGAAGCCCATAGAGGGCAATGGTGAGAAAGGAAATATCTTCCGTTCAAAACTGGAAAGAAGCTTTCTGAGAAACTGCTCTGTGTTCTGTTAATTCACCTCACAGAGTTACATCTTTCCCTTCAAGAAGCCTTTCTCTGAGTTGTTCTTGTGGAATTGGCAAAGGGATATTTGGAAGCCCATAGAGGTCTATGGTGAAAAAGGAAATATCTTCCGTTCAAAACTCGAAAGAAGATTTCTGAGAAACTGATCTGTGTTCTTTTAATTCGTCTCACAGAGTTACATCTTTCCCTTCAAGAAACCTTTCGCTAAGGCTGTTCTCGTGGAATTGGCAAAGGGATATTTGGAAGCCCATACAGGGCTATGGTGAAAAAGGAAATATCTTCCGTTCAAAACTGGAAAGAAGCTTTCTGAGAAACTACTCTGTGTTCTGTTAATTTAACTCACAGAGTTACATCTTTCCCTTCAAGGAGCCTTTCGATAAGGCTGTTCTAGTGGAATTGGCAAAGGGATATTTGGAAGCCCATTGAGTACTAGGGTGAAAAAGGAAATATCTTCCTTTCAAAACTGGAAAGAAGCTTTCTGAGAAAATGCTCTGTGTTCTGTTAATTCATCTCACCGAGTTACATCTTTCCCTTCAAGAAGCCTTTCGGTAAGACTGTTCTTGAAGAATTGGCAAAGGGATATTTGGAAGCCCATAGAGGGCTACGGTGAAAAAGGAAATATCTTCCGTTCAAAACTGGAAAGAAGCTTTCTGAGAAACTGCTCTGTGTTCTGTTAATTCATCTCACAGAGTTACATCTTTCCATTCAAGAAGCCTTTCGCTAAGGCTGTTCTTGTGGAATTGGCAAAGGGATATTTGGAAGCCCATAGAGGGCTATGGTGAAAAAGGAAATATCTTCCGTTCAAAACTGGAAAGAAGCTTTCTGAGAAACTTCTCAGAGTTCTGTTAATTCATCTCACAGAGTTACATCTTTTCCTTCAGAAAGCCTTTCGTTAAGACTGTTCTTGTGGAATTGGCAAAGGGATATATTTAAGCCCATAGAGGGCTATGGTGAAAAAGGAAATATCTTCCGTTCAAAACTGGAAAGAAGCTTTCTGAGAAACTGCTCTGTGTTCTGTTAATTTAACTCACAGAGTTACATCTTTCAATTCAAGGAGCCTTTCGATAAGGCTGTTCTTGTGAAATTGGCAAAGGGATATTTGGAAGCCCATTGAGTACTAGGGTGAAAAAGGAAATATCTTCCGTTCAAAACTGGAAAGAAGCTTTCTGAGAAACTGCTCTGTGTTCTGTTAATTCATCTCACCGAGTTACATCTTTCCCTTCAAGAAGCCTTTCGGTAAGACTGTTCTTGTAGAATTGGCAAAGGGATATTTGGAAGCCCATAGGGTGCTATGGTGAGAAATTAAATTTCTTCGGTTCAAAACTGGAAAGAAGCTTTCTGAGAAACTGCTCTGTGTTCTGTCAATTCATCTCACAGAGTTACATCTTTCCTTTCAAGAATCCTTCCGCTATGGCTGTTCTTGTGGAATTGGCAAAGGGATATTTGGAAGCCCATAGAGGGCTATGGTTAAAAAGGAAATATCTTCCGTTCAAAACTGGAAAGAAGCTTTCTGAGAAACTGCTCTGTGTTCTGTTAATTCATCTCACAGAGTTACATCATCCCCTTCAAGAAGCCTTTCTCTGAGTCTGTTCTTGTGGAATTTGCAAAGGGATATTTGGAAGCCCATAGAGGGCTATGGTGAAAAAGGAAATATCTTCCGTTCAAAACTGGAAAGAAGATTTCTGAGAAACTGATCTGTGTTCTTTTAATTCATCTCACAGAGTTACATCTTTCCCTTCAAGAAACCTTTCGCTAAGGCTGTTCTCGTGGAATTTGCAAAGGGATATTTGGAAGCCCATAGAGGGCTATGATGACAATGGAAATACCTTCCGTTCAAAACTGGAAAGAACCTTTCTGAGAAACTGCTCTGTGTTCTGTTAATTCACCTCACAGAGTTATATCTTACCCTTCAAGAAGCCTTTCGCTAAGGCTGTTCTTGTGGAATTGGCAAAGGGATATTTGGAAGCCCATATAGGGCTATGGTGAAAAAGGAAATATCTTCCGTTCAAAACTGGAAAGGAGCTTTCTGAGAAACTGCTCTGTGTTCTGTTAATTCATCTCACAGAGTTACATCTTTCCCTTCAAGAAGCCTTTCTCTGAGACTGTTCTTGTGGAATTGGCAAAGGGATATTTGGAAGCCCATAGAGGGCTATGGTGAAAAAGGAAATATCTTCCGTTCAAAACTGGAAAGAAGCTTTCTGAGAAACTGCTCTGTGTTCTGTTAATTTATCTCACAGAGTTACATCTTTCCCTTCAAGGAGCCTTTCGCTAAGGCTGTTCTCGTGGAATTGGCAAAGGGATATTTGGAAGCCCATACAGGGCTATGGTGAAAAAGGAAATTTCTTCCGTTCAAAATTGGAAAGAAGCTTTCTGAGAAACTACTCTGTGTTCTGTTAATTTAACTCACAGAGTTACATCTTTCCCTTCAAGGAGCCTTTCGATAAGGCTGTTCTTGTGGAATTGGCAAAGGGATATTTGGAAGCCCATTGAGGGCTATGGTGAAAAAGAAAATATCTTCCGTTCAAAACTGGAAAGAAACTTTCTGAGAAACTGCTCTGTGTTCTGTTAATTCATTTAACAGAGTTACATCTGTCCCTTCAAGACATTTCACTAAGGTTGTTATTATAGTATTCGCAAAGGGATATTTGGAAGCCCATAGAGGGCTACGGTGAAAAAGGAAATATCTTCCGTTCAAAACTGGAAAGAAGCTTTCTGAGAAACTGATCTGTGTTCTTTTAATTCATCTCACAGAGTTACATCATCCCCTTCCAGAAGCCTTTCTCTGAGTCTGTTCTTGTGGAATTGGCAAAGGGATATTTGGAAGCCCATAGAGGGCTATGGTGAAAAAGGAAATATCTTCCGTTCAAAACTGGAAAGAAGATTTCTGAGAAACTGATCTGTGTTCTTTTAATTCATCTCACAGAGTTACATCTTTCCCTTCAGAAACCTTTCGCTAAGGCTGTTCTCGTGGAATTGGCAAAGGGATATTTGGAAGCCCATAGAGGGCTATGGTGAAAATGGAAATATCTTCCGTTCAAAACTGGAAAGAACCTTTCTGAGAAACTGCTCTGTGTTCTGTTAATTCATCTCACAGAGGTATATTTTACCCTTCAAGAAGCCTTTCGCTAAGGCTGTTCTTGTGGAATTGGCAAAGGGATATTTGGAAGCCCATAGAGGGCTATGGTGAAAAAGGAAATATCTTCCGTTCGAAACTGGAAAGAAGCTTTCTGAGAAACTTCTCTGAGTTCTGTTAATTCATCTCACAGAGTTACATCTTTTCCTTCAGAAAGCCTTTCGGTAAGGCTGTTCTTGTGGAATTGTCAAAGGGATATTTGGAAGCCCATAGAGGGCTATGGTGAAAAAGGAAATATCTTCCGTTCAAAACTGGAAAGAAGCTTTCTGAGAAACTGCTCTGTGTTCTGTTAATTCACCTCACAGAGTTACATCTTTCCCTTCAAGAAGCCTTTCGCTAAGGCTGTTCTTATGGTATTCGCAAAGGGATATTTGGAAGCCCATAGAGGGCTATGGTGAGAAAGGAAATATCTTCCGTTCTAAACTGGAAAGGAGCTTTCTGAGAAACTGCTCTGTGTTCTGTTAATTCATCTCACAGAGTTACATCTTTCCCTTCAAGAAGCCTTTCTCTGAGTCTGTTCTTGTGGAATTGGCAAAGGAATATTTGGAAGCCCATTGAGGTCTATGGTGAAAAAGGAAATATCTTCCGTTCAAAACGGGAAAGAAACTTTCTGAGAAACTGCTCTGTGTTCTGTTAATTCATCTAACAGAGTTACATCTTTCCCTTCAAGAAGAATTTCACTAAGGCTGTTCTTATAGTATTCGCAAAGGGATATTTGGAAGCTCCTAGAGAGCTCCGGTGAAAAAGGAAATATCTTCCGTTCAAAACTGGAAAGAAGCTTTCTGAGAAACTGCTCTGTGTTCTGTTAATTCACCTCACAGAGTTACATCTTTCCCTTCAAGAAGCCTTTCGCTAAGGCTGTTCTTATGGTATTCGCAAAGGGATATTTCGAAGCCCATAGAGGGCTATGGTGAGAAAGGAAATATCTTCCGTTCTAAACTGGAAAGGAGCTTTCTGAGAAACTGCTCTGTGTTCTGTTAATTCATCTCACAGAGTTACATCTTTCCCTTCAAGAAGCCTTTCTCTGAGTCTGTTCTTGTGGAATTGGCAAAGGGATATTTGAAAGCCCATTGAGGTCTATGGTGAAAAAGGAAATATCTTCCGTTCAAAACTGGAAAGAAACTTTCTGAGAAACTGCTCTGTGTTCTGTTAATTCATCTAACAGAGTTACATCTTTCCCATCAAGAAGAATTTCACTAAGGCTGTTCTTATAGTATTCGCAAAGGGATATTTGGAAGCTCCTAGAGAGCTCCGGTGAAAAAGGAAATATCTTCCGTTCAAAACTGGAAAGAAGCTTTCTGAGAAACTGCTCTGTGTTCTCTTAATTCATTTCACAGAGTTACATCTTTCCATTCAAGAAGCCTTTCGCTAAGGCTGTTCTTGTGGAATTGGCAAAGGGATATTTGGAAGCCCATAGAGGGCAATGGTGAGAAAGGAAATATCTTCCGTTCAAAACTGGAAAGAAGCTTTCTGAGAAACTGCTCTGTGTTCTGTTAATTCACCTCACAGAGTTACATCTTTCCCTTCAAGAAGCCTTTCTCTGAGTTGTTCTTGTGGAATTGGCAAAGGGATATTTGGAAGCCCATAGAGGGCTATGGTGAAAAAGGAAATATCTTCCGTTCAAAACTCGAAAGAAGATTTCTGAGAAACTGATCTGTGTTCTTTTAATTCATCTCACAGAGTTACATCTTTCCCTTCAAGAAACCTTTCGCTAAGGCTGTTCTCGTGGAATTGGCAAAGGGATATTTGGAAGCCCATACAGGGCTATGGTGAAAAAGGAAATTTCTTCCGTTCAAAACTGGAAAGAAGCTTTCTGAGAAACTACTCTGTGTTCTGTTAATTTAACTCACAGAGTTACATCTTTCCCTTCAAGGAGCCTTTCGATAAGGCTGTTCTAGTGGAATTGGCAAAGGGATATTTGGAAGCCCATTGAGTACTAGGGTGAAAAAGGAAATATCTTCCGTTCAAAACTGGAAAGAAGCTTTCTGAGAAAATGCTCTGTGTTCTGTTAATTCATCTCACCGAGTTACATCTTTCCCTTCAAGAAGCCTTTCGGTAAGACTGTTCTTGAAGAATTGGCAAAGGGATATTTGGAAGCCCATAGAGGGCTACGGTGAAAAAGGAAATATCTTCCGTTCAAAACTAGAAAGAAGCTTTCTGAGAAACTGCTCTGTGTTCTGTTAATTCATCTCACAGAGTTACATCTTTCCCTTCAAGAAGCCTTTCGCTAAGGCTGTTCTTGTGGAATTGGCAAAGGGATATTTGGAAGCCCATAGAGGGCTATGGTGAAAAAGGAAATATCTTCCGTTCAAAACTGGAAAGAAGCTTTCTGAGAAACTTCTCTGAGTTCTGTTAATTCATCTCACAGAGTTACATCTTTTCCTTCAGAAAGCCTTTCGTTAAGACTGTTCTTGTGGAATTGGCAAAGGGATATATCTAAGCCCATAGAGGGCTATGGTGAAAAAGGAAATATCTTCCGTTCAAAACTGGAAAGAAGCTTTCTGAGAAACTGCTCTGTGTTCTGTTAATTTAACTCACAGAGTTACATCTTTCCCTTCAAGGAGCCTTTCGATAAGGCTGTTCTTGTGAAATTGGCAAAGGGATATTTGGAAGCCCATTGAGTACTAGGGTGAAAAAGGAAATATCTTCCGTTCAAAACTGGAAAGAAGCTTTCTGAGAAACTGCTCTGTGTTCTGTTAATTCATCTCACCGAGTTACATCTTTCCCTTCAAGAAGCCTTTCGGTAAGACTGTTCTTGTAGAATTGGCAAAGGGATATTTGGAAGCCCATAGAGGGCTATGGTGAAAATGGAAATATCTTCCGTTCCAAACTGGAAAGAAGCTTTCTGAGACACTGCTCGGTGTTCTGTTAATTCATCTCACATAGTTACATCTTACCCTTCAAGAAGCCTTTCGCTAAGTCTGTTCTTTTGGAATTGGCAAAGGGATATTTGGAAGCCCATTGAGGGCTATGGTGAAAAAGGCAATATCTTCCGTTCAAAACTGGAAAGAAACTTTCTGAGAAACTGCTCTGTGTTCTGTTAATTCATCTAACAGAGTTACATCATTCCCTTCTAGAAGCATTTCACTAAGGCTGTTCTTATAGTATTCGCAAAGGGATATTTGGAAGCCCATAGAGGGCTACGGTGAAAAAGGAAATATCTTCCGTTCAAAACTGGAAAGAAGCTTTCTGAGAAACTGCTCTGTGTTCTGTTAATTCATCTCACAGAGTTACATCTTTCCCTTCAAGAAGCCTTTCGCTAAGGCTGTTCTTGTGGAATTGGCAAAGGGATATTTGGAAGCCCATAGAGGGCTATGGTGAAAAAGGAAATATCTTCCGTTCAAAACTGGAAAGAAGATTTCTGAGAAACTGCTCTGTGTTCTGTTAATTCATTTCACAGAGTTAATTCTTTCCCTTCAAGAAGCCTTTCGCTGAGGCTGTTCTTGTGGAATTTGCAATGGGATATTTGGAAGTCCATAGAGGGCTATGGTGAAAAAGGAAATATCTTCCGTTCAAAACTGGAAAGAAGCTTTCTGAGAAACTGCTCTGTGTTCTGTTAATTCATCTCACAGAGTTACATCTTTCCCTTCAAGAAGCCTTTCGCTAAGGCTGTTCTTGTGGAATTGGCAAAGGGATATTTGGAAGCCTATAGAGGGCTACGGTGAAAATGGAAATATCTTCCGTTCAAAACTGGAAAGAAGCTTTCTGAGAAACTACTCTGTGTTCTGTTAATTCATCTCACAGAGTTACATCTTTCCCGTCAAGAAGCCTTTCGCTAAGGCTGTTCTTGTGAAATTGGCAAAGTGATATTTGGAAGACCATAGAGGGCTATGGTGAAAAAGGAAATATCTTCCGTTAAAAAGTGGAAAGAACTTCCTGAGAAACTGCTTTGTGTTCTGTTAATTCATCCCACAGTGTTACATCTTTCCCTACAAGAAGCCTTTCGCTAAGACTGTTCTTGTGGAATTGGAAAAGTGATATTTGAAGCCAATAGAGGGCTGTGGTGAAAAAGGAAATATCTTTTGTTATAAATTTTAAAGAAGCTTTCTGAGAAACTGCTTTGTGTTCTGTTAATTCATCTCACAGAATTACATCTTTCCCTTCAAGAAGCCTTTCGTTAAGGGTGTTATTGTGGAATTGGAAAAGTGATATTTGGAAGCCCATAGAGGGCTATGGTGAAAAAGGAAATATATTCCGTTCACAACCGGAAAGAAGCTTTCTGAGAAACTGCTCTGAGTTCTGTCAATTCATCTCACAGAGTTACATATTTCCCTTGAAGAAGCCTTCCGCTATGGCTGTTCTTGTGGAATTGGCAAAGGGATATTTGGAAGCCCATAGAGGGCTATGGTGAAAAAGGAAATATCTTCCGTTCAAAACTGGAAAGAAGCTTTCTGAGAAACTGCTCTGTGTTCTGTGAATTCATCTCACAGAGTTACATCTTTCCCTTCAAGAAGCCTTTCGCTAAGGCTGTTCTTATGGTATTCGCAAAGGGATATTTGGAAGCCCATAGAGGGCTATGGTGAGAAAGGAAATATCTTCCGTTCAAAACTGGAAAGAAGCTTTCTGAGAAACTGCTCTGAGTCCTGTTAATTCATCTCACAGAGTTACATCTTTCTCTTCAAGAAGCCTTTCGCTAAGGCTGTTCTTGTGGAATTGGCAAAAGGATATTAGGAAGCCCATAGAGGGCTATGGTGAAAAAGGAAATATCTTCCGTTCAAAACTCGAAAGAAGCTTTCTGAGAAACTGCTCTGTGTTCTGTTAATTCATCTCACAGAGTTACATCTTTCCCTTCAAGGAGCCTTTCGCTAAGGCTATTCTTGTGGAATTGGCAAAGGGATATTTGGAAGCCCATAGAGGGCTACGGTGAAAAAGGAAATATATTCCGTTCACAACCGGAAAGACTCTTTTTGAGAAACTGCTCTGTGTTCTGTTAATTCATTTCACAGAGTTACATCTTTCCCTTCAAGAAGCCTTTCGCTGAGTCTGTTCTTGTGGAATTGGCAAAGGGATATTTGGAAGTCCATAGAGGGCTATGGTGAAAAAGGAAATATCTTCCGTTCAAAACTGGAGAGAAGCTTTCTCAGAAACTGCTCTGTGTTCTGTTAATTCATCTCACAGAGTTACATCTTTCCCTTCAAGAAGCCTTTCGCTAAGGCTGTTCTTTTGGAATTGGCAAAGGGATATTTGGAAGCCCATAGAGGGCTACGGTGAAAAAAAGAAGCTTTCTGAGAAACTACTCTGTGTTCTGTTAATTCATCTCACAGAGTTACATCTTTCCCTTCAAGAAGCCTTTCGCTAAGGCGGTTCTTGTGGAATTGCAAAGGGATATTTGGAAGCCCATAGAGGGCTACGGTGAAAAAGGAAATATCTTCCGTTCAAAACTGTAAAGAAGCTATCTGAGAAACTGCTCTGTGTTCTGTTAATTCATCTCACAGAGTTACATCTTTCCCTTCAAGAAGCCTTTCGCTAAGGCTGTTCTTGTGGAATTGGCAAGGGGATTATTGGAAGCCCATAGAGTGCTATGGTGAGAAAGGAAATATCTTCCGTTCAAAACTGGAAAGAAGCTTTCTGAGGAAATGCTCTGTGTTCTGTCAATTCATCTCACAGAGTTACATCTTTCCCTTCAAGAAGCCTTTTGCTAAGGCTGTTCTTGTGGAATTGGCAAAGGAATATTTGGAAGACCATAGAGGGCTATGGTGAAAAAGGAAATATCTTAAGTTCAAAATTGGAAAGAAGCTTTCTGAGAAACTGCTCTGTGTTCTGTTAATTCATCTCACAGAGTTACATCTTTCCCTTCAAGGAGCCTTTCGCAAAGGCTGTTCTTGTGGAATTGGCAAAGGGATATTTGGAAGCCCATAGAGGGCTATGGTGAAAAAGGAAATATCTTCCTTTCAAAACTGGAAAGAAGCTTTCTGAGAAACTGCTCTGTGTTCTTTGAATTCATCTCACAGAGTTACATCTTTCCCTTCAAGAAGCCTTTCGCTAAGGCTGTTCTTATGGTATTCGCAAAGGGATATTTGGAAGCCCATAGAGGGCTATGGTGAGAAAGGAAATATCTTCCGTTCTAAACTGGAAAGAAGCTTTCTGAGAAACTGCTCTGTGTTCTGTGAATTCATCTCACAGAGTTACATCTTTCCCTTCAAGGAGCCTTTCGCTAAGGCTATTCTTGTGGAATTGGCAAAGGGATATTTGGTAGCCCATAGAGGGCTACGGTGAAAAAGGAAATATATTCCGTTCACAACCGGAAAGAATCTTTCTGAGAAACTGCTCTGTGTTCTGTTAATTCATCTCACAGGGTTACATCTTTCCCTTCAAGAAGCCTTTCGCTAAGGCTGTTCTTGTGGAATTGGCAAAGGGATATTTGGAAGCCCATAGAGTGCTATGGTGAGAAAGGAAATATCTTCCGTTCAAAACTGGAAAGAAGCTTTCTGAGAAACTGCTCTGTGTTCTGTCAATTCATCTCACAGAGTTACATCTTTCCCTTCAAGAAGCCTTTCGCTAAGTCTGTTCTCGTGGAATTGGCAAAGGGATATTTGGAAGCCCATAGAGGGCTATGGTGAAAATGGAAATATCTTCCGTTCAAAACTGGAAAGAAGCTTTCTGAGAAACTGCTTTGTGTTCTGTTAATTCATCTCACAGAGTTATATCTTACCCTTCAAGAAGCCTTTCGCTAAGGCTGTTCTTGTGGAATTGGCAAAGGGATATTTGGAAGCCCAAAGAGGGCTATGGTGAAAAAGGAAATATCTTCCGTTCGAAACTGGAAAGAAACTTTCTGAGAAACTTCTCTGAGTTCTGTTAATTCATCTCACACAGTTACAACTTTTCCTTCAGAAAGCCTTTCGGTAAGGCTGTTCTTGTGGAATTGGCAAGGGGATATTTGGAAGCCCATAGAGGGCTATGGTGAAAAAGGAAATATCTTCCGTTCAAAACTGGAAAGAAGCTTTCTGAGAAACTGCTCTGTGTTCTGTTACTTTATCTCACAGAGATACATCTATCCCTTCAAGGAGCCTTTCGCTAAGGCTGTTCTTTTGGAGTTGGCAAAGGGATAATTGGAAGCCCATTGAGGACTATGGTGAAAAAGGAAATATCTTCCGTTCAAAACTGGAAAGAAGCTTTCTGAGAAACTGCTCTGTGTTCTGTTAATTCATCTCACAGAGTTAAATCTTTCCCTTCAAGAAGCCTTTCGGTAAGACTGTTCTTGTGGAATTGGCAAAGGGATATTTGGAAGCCCATAGAGGGCTATGGTGAAAATGGAATTATCTTCCGTTCAAAACTGGAAAGAACCTTTCTGAGAAACTGCTCTGTGTTCTGTTAATTCATCTCACAGAGTTACATCTTTCCCTTCAAGAAGCCTTTCGCTGAGGCTGTTCTTGTGGAATTGGCAAAGGGATATTTGGAAGCCCATAGAGGGCTATGGTGAAAAAGGAAATATCTTCCGTTCAAAACTGGAAAGAAGCTTTCTGAGAAACTGCTCTGTGTTCTGTTAATTCATCTCACAGAGTTACATCTTTCCCTTCAAGAAGCCTTTCGCTAAGGCTGTTCTTGTGTAATTGGCAAAGGGATATTTGGAAGCCCATAGAGGGCTACGGTGAAAAAGGAAATATCTTCCGTTCAAAACGGGAAAGAAGCTTTCTGAGAAACTGCTCTGTGTTCTGTTAATTTATCTCACAGAGTTACATCTTTCCCTTCAAGAAGCCTTTAGCTAAGGCTGTTCTTGTGGAATTGGCAAATGGATATTTGGAAGCCCATAGAGGGCTATGGTGAGAAAGGAAATATCTTCCGTTCAAAACTGGAAAGAAGCTTTCTGAGAAACTGCTCTGTGTTCTCTTAATTCATCTCACAGTGTTACATCTCTCCCTTCAAGAAGCCTTTCGCTAAGGCTGTTCTTGTGGAATTGGCAAAGGGATATTTGGAAGCCCATTGAGGGCTATGGTGAAAAAGGAAATATCTTCCGTTCAAAACTGGAAAGAACCTTTCTGAGAAACTGCTCTGTGTTCTGTTTATTCATCTAACAGAGTTACATCTTTCCCTTCAAGAAGCCTTTCACTAAGGCTGTTCTTATAGTATTCGCAAAGGGATATTTGGAAGCCCATAGAGGGCTATGGTGAAAAAGGAAATATCTTCCGTTCAAAACTGGAAAGAAGCTTTCTGAGAAACTGCTCTGTGTTCTGTTAATTCATCTCACAGAGTTACATCTTTCCCTTCAAGAAGCCTTTCGCTAAGGCTGTTCTTATAGTATTCGCAAAGGGATATTTGGAAGCCCATAGAGGGCTATGGTGAAAAAGGAAATATCTTCCGTTCAAAACTGGAAAGAAGCTTTCTGAGAAACTGCTCTGTGTTCTGTTAATTCATCTCACAGAGTTACATCTTTCCCTTCAAGAAGCCTTTCGCTAAGGCTGTTCTTATGGTATTCGCAAAGGGATATTGGAAGCCCATAGAGGGCTAAGGTGAAAAAGGAAATATCTTCCGTTCAAGACTGGAAAGAAAATTTCTGAGAAAATGCTCTGTGTTCTGTTAATTCATTTCACAGAGTTACATCTTTCCCTTCAAGAAGCCTTTCGCTGAGTCTGTTCTTGTGGAATTGGCAGAGGGATATTTGGAAGTCCATAGAGGGCTATGGTGAAAAAGGAAATATCTTCCGTTCAAAACTGGAGAGAAGCTTTCTGAGAAACTGCTCTGTGTTCTGTTAATTCATCTCACAGAGTTACATCTTTCCCTTCAAGAAGCCTTTCGCTAAGGCTGTTCTTGAGGAATTGGCAAAGGGATATTTGGAAGCCCATAGAGGGCTACGGTGAAAATGGAAATATCTACCGTTCAAAACTGGAAAGAAGCTTTCTGAGAAACTACTCTGTGTTCTGTTAATTAATCTTACAGAGTTACATCTTTCCCTTCAAGAAGCCTTTCGCTAAGGCTGTTCTTGTGGAATTGCAAAGGGATATTTGGAAGCCCATAGAGGGCTACGGTGAAAAAGGAAATATCTTCCGTTCAAAACTGTAAAGAAGCTATCTGAGAAACTGCTCTGTGTTCTGTTAATTCATCTCACAGAGTTACATCTTTCCCTTCAAGAAGCCTTTCGCTAAGGCTGTTCTTGTGGAATTGGCAAAGGGATATTTGGAAGCCCATAGAGGGCTACGGTGAAAAAAGAAATATCTTCCGTTCAAAACTGGAAAGAAGCTTTCTGAGAAACCGCTCTGTGTTCTGTTAATTCATCTCACAGAGTTACATGTTTCCCTTCAAGAAGCCTTTCGCTAAGACTGTTCTTGTGGAATTGGCAAAGGAATATTTGGAAGCCCATAGAGGGCTACGGTGAAAAAGGAAATATATTCCGTTCAAAACCGGAAAGAAGCTTTCTGAGAAACTGCTCTGTGTTCTGTTAATTCATCTCACAGGATTACATCTTTCCCTTCAAGGAGCCTTTCGCTAAGGCTGTTCTTGTGGAATTGGCAAAGGGATATTTGGAAGCCCATAGAGGGCTATGGTGAAAAAGGAAATATCTTCCGTTCAAAACTGGAAAGAAACTTTCTGAGAAATTGCTCTGTGTTCTGTTAAGTCATCTCACAGGGTTACATCTTTCCCTTCAAGAAGCCTTTCACTAAGGCTGTTCTTATAGTATTCGCAAAGGGATATTTGGAAGCCCATAGAGGGCTAAGGTGAAAAGGAAATATCTTCCGTTCAAAACTGGAAAGAAGATTTCTGAGAAACTGCTCAGTGTTCCGTTAATTCATTTCACAGAGTTACATCTTTCCCTTCAAGAAGCCTTTCTCTGAGGCTGTTCTTGTGGAATTGGCAAAGGGATATTTGGAAGCCCATAGAGTGCTATGGTGAGAAACGAAATATTTTCCGTTCAAAACTGTAAAGAAGCTTTCTGAGAAACTGCTCTGTGTTCTGTCAATTCATCTCACAGAGTTACATCTTTCCCTTCAAAAAGCCTTTTGCTAAGGCTGTTCTTGTGTAATTGGCAAAGGGATATTTGGAAGCCCATAGAGGGCTATGGTGAGAAAAGAAATATCTTCCGTTCAAAACTGGAAAGAAGCTTTCTGAGAAACTGCTCTGTGTTCTGTTAATTCGCCTCACAGTGTTACATCTTTCCCTTCAAGAAGCCTTTCTCTGAGTCTGTTCTTTTGGAATTGGCAAAGGGATATTTTGAAGCCCATAGAGGGCTATGGTGAAAAAGGAAATATCTTCCGTTCAAAACTGGAAAGAAGATTTCTGAGAAACTGATCTGTGTTCTTTTAATTCATCTCACAGAGTTACATCTTTCCCTTCAAGAAACCTTTCGGTAAGGCTGTTCTCGTGGAATTGGCAAAGGGATATTTGGAAGCCCATAGAGGGCTACGGTGAAAAAGGAAATATCTTCCGTTCAAAACTGGAAAGAAGCTTTCTGAGAAACTGCTCTGTGTTCTGTTAATTCATCTCACAGAGTTATATCTTACCCTTCAAGAAGCCTTTCGCTAAGGCTGTTCTTGTGGAATTGGCAAAGGGATATTTGGAAGCCCATAGAGGGCTATGGTGAAAAAGGAAATATCTTCCGTTCGAAACTGGAAAGAAGCTTTCTGAGAAACTTCTCTGAGTTCTGTTAATTCATCTCACAGAGTTACATCTTTTCCTTCAGACAGCCTTTCGGTAAGACTGTTCTTGTGGTATTGGCAAAGGGATATTTGGAAGCCCATAGAGGGCTATGGTGAGAAAGGAAATAACTTCCGTTCAAAACTGGAAAGAAGCTTTCTGAGAAACTGCTCTGTGTTCTGTTAATATATCTCACAGAGTTACATCTTTCCCTTCAAGGAGCCTTTCGCTAAGGCTGTTCTTGTGGAATTGGCAAAGGGATATTTGGAAGCCCATTGAGTACTAGGGTGAAAAAGGAAATATCTTCCGTTCAAAACTGGAAAGAAGCTTTCTGAGAAACTGCTCTGTGTTTTGTTAATTCCTCTCACCGAGTTACATCTTTCACTTCAAGAAGCCTTTCGTTAAGAATGTTCTTGTGGAATTGGCAAAGGGATATTTGGAAGCCCATAGAGGGCTATGGTGAAAATGGAAATATCTTCCGTTCACAACTGGAAAGAAGCTTTCTGAGAAACTGCTCTGTGTTCTGTTAATTCATCTCACAGTGTTACATCTTTCCCTTCAAGAAGCCTTTCGCTAAGGATGTTCTTGTGGAATTGGCAAAGGGATATTTGGAAGCCCATAGAGTGCTATGGTGAGAAACGAAATATTTTCCGTTCAAAAGTGTAAAGAAGCTTTCTGAGAAACTGCTCTGTGTTCTGTCAATTCATCTCACAGAGTTACATCTTTCCCTTCAAAAAGCCTTTTGCTAAGGCTGTTCTTGTGTAATTGGCAAAGGGATATTTGGAAGCCCATAGACGGCTATGGTGAGAAAGGAAATATCTTCCGTTCAAAACTGGAAAGAAGCTTTCTGAGAAACTGCTCTGTGTTATGTTAATTCGCCTCACAGTGTTACATCTTTCCCTTCAAGATGCCTTTCTCTGAGTCTGTTCTTTTGGAATTGGCAAAGGGATATTTGGAAGCTCATAGAGGGCTATGGTGAAAAAGGAAATATCTTCCGTTCAAAACTGGAAAGAAGATTTCTGAGAAACTGCTCTGTGTTCTTTTAAATCATCTCACAGAGTTACATCTTTCCCTTCAAGAAACCTTTAGCTAAGGCTGTTCTCGTGGAATTGGCAAAGGGATATTTGGAAGCCCATAGAGGGCTACGGTGAAAAAGGAAATATCTTCCGTTCAAAACTGTAAAGAAGCTATCTGAGAAACTGCTCTGTGTTCTGTTAATTCATCTCAAAGAGTTACATCTTTCCCTTCAAGAAGCCTTTCGCTAAGGCTGTTCTTGTGGAATTGGCAAAGGGATATTTGGAAGCCCATAGAGGGCTACGGTGAAAAAGGAAATATCTTCCGTTCAAAACTGGAAAGAAGCTTTCTGAGAAACCGCTCTGTGTTCTGTTAATTCATCTCACAGAGTTACATGTTTCCCTTCAAGAAGCCTTTCGCTAAGACTGTTCTTGTGGAATTGGCAAAGGGATATTTGGAAGCCCATAGAGGGCTACGGTGAAAAAGGAAATATATTCCGTTCAAAACCGGAAAGAAGCTTTCTGAGAAACTGCTCTGTGTTCTGTTAATTCATCTCACAGGATTACATCTTTCCCTTCAAGGAGCCTTTCGCTAAGGCTGTTCTTGTGGAATTGGCAAAGGGATATTTGGAAGCCCATAGAGGGCTATGGTGAAAAAGGAAATATCTTCCGTTCAAAACTGGAAAGAAACTTTCTGAGAAACTGCTCTGTGTTCTGTTAAGTCATCTCACAGGGTTACATCTTTCCCTTCAAGAAGCCTTTCACTAAGGCTGTTCTTATAGTATTCGCAAAGGGATATTTGGAAGCCCATAGAGGGCTAAGGTGAAAAGGAAATATCTTCCGTTCAAAACTGGAAAGAAGATTTCTGAGAAACTGCTCAGTGTTCCGTTAATTCATTTCACAGAGTTACATCTTTCCCTTCAAGAAGCCTTTCTCTGAGGCTGTTCTTGTGGAATTGGCAAAGGGATATTTGGAAGTCCATAGAGGGCTATGGTGAAAAAGGAAATATCTTCCGTTCAAAACTGGAAGGAAGCTTTCTGAGAAACTGCTCTGTGTTCTGTTAATTCATCTCACAGAGTTACATCTTTCCCTTCAAGAAGCCTTTCGCTAAGGCTGTTCTTGTGGAATTGGCAAAGGGATATTTGGAAGCCCATAGAGGGCTATGGTGAAAAAGGAAATATCTTCCGTTCAAAACTGGAAAGGAGCTTTCTGAGAAACTGCTCTGTGTTCTGCTAATTCATCTCACAGAGTTACATCTTTCCCTTCAAGAAGCCTTTCGCTAAGGCTGTTGTTGTGGAATTGGCAAAGGGATATTTGGAAGCCCATAGAGGGATATGGTGAAAAAGGAAATATCTTCGGTTCAAAACTTGAAAGAAGATTTCTGAGAAACTGCTCTGTGTTCTGTTAATTCATCTCACAGAGTTACATCTTTCCCTTCAAGAAGCCTTTCGCTAAGGCTGTTCTTGTGGAATTGGCAAAGGGATATTTGGAAGCCCATAGAGGGCTATGGTGAAAAAGGAAATATCTTCCGTTCAAAACTGGAAAGAAGCTTTCTGAGAAACTGCTCTGTGTTCTGTTAATTCATCTCACAGAGTTACATCTTTCTCTTCAAGAAGCCTTTCACTAAGGCGGTTCTTGTGGAATTGCAAAGGGATATTTTGAAGCCCATAGAGGGCTATGGTGAAAAAGTAAATATCTTCCGTTCAAAACTGGAAAGAAGCTTTCTGAGAAACTGCTCTGTGTTCTGTTAATTCATCTCACAGAGTTATATCTTTCCCTTCAAGAAGCCTTTCTCTGAGTCTGTTCTTGTGGAATTGGCAAAGGGATATTTGGAAGCCCATAGAGGGCTATGGTGAAAAAGGAAATATCTTCCGTTCAAAACTGGAAAGAAGCTTTCTGAGAAACTGCTCTGTGTTCTGTTAATTCATCTAACAGAGTTACATCTTTCCCTTCAAGAAGCCTTTCGCTAAGGCTGTTCTTGTGGAATTGTCAAAGGGATATTTGGAAGCCCATAGAGGGCTACGGTGAAAAAAGAAATATCTTCCGTTCAAAACCGGAAAGAAGCTTTCTGAGAAACTGCTCTGTGTTCTGTTAATTCATCTCACAGAGTTACATCTTTCCCTTCAAGAAGCCTTTCGCTAAGGCTGTTCTTGTGGTATTCGCAAAGGATTATTTGGAAGCCCATAGAGGGCTATGTTGAAAAAGGAAATATCTTCCGTTCAAAACTGGAAAGAAGATTTCTGAGAAACTGCTCTGTGTTCTGTTAATTCATCTCACAGAGTTGCATCTTTCCCTTCAGACAGCCTTTCGGTAAGACTGTTCTTGTGGAATTGGCAAAGGGATATTTGGAAGCCCATAGAGGGCTATGGTGAGAAAGGAAATAACTTCCGTTCAAAACTGGAAAGAAGCTTTCTGAGAAACTGCTCTGTGTTCTGTTAATATATCTCACAGAGTTACATCTTTCCCTTCAAGGAGCCTTTCGCTAAGGCTGTTCTTGTGGAATTGGCAAAGGGATATTTGGAAGCCCATTGAGTACTAGGGTGAAAAAGGAAATATCTTCCGTTCAAAACTGGAAAGAAGCTTTCTGAGAAACTGCTCTGTGTTTTGTTAATTCCTCTCACCGAGTTACATCTTTCACTTCAAGAAGCCTTTCGTTAAGAATGTTCTTGTGGAATTGGCAAAGGGATATTTGGAAGCCCATAGAGGGCTATGGTGAAAATGGAAATATCTTCCGTTCACAACTGGAAAGAAGCTTTCTGAGAAACTGCTCTGTGTTCTGTTAATTCATCTCACAGTGTTACATCTTTCCCTTCAAGAAGCCTTTCGCTAAGGATGTTCTTGTGGAATTGGCAAAGGGATATTTGGAAGCCCATAGAGTGCTATGGTGAGAAACGAAATATTTTCCGTTCAAAAGTGTAAAGAAGCTTTCTGAGAAACTGCTCTGTGTTCTGTCAATTCATCTCACAGAGTTACATCTTTCCCTTCAAAAAGCCTTTTGCTAAGGCTGTTCTTGTGTAATTGGCAAAGGGATATTTGGAAGCCCATAGACGGCTATGGTGAGAAAGGAAATATCTTCCGTTCAAAACTGGAAAGAAGCTTTCTGAGAAACTGCTCTGTGTTCTGTTAATTCGCCTCACAGTGTTACATCTTTCCCTTCAAGAAGCCTTTCTCTGAGTCTGTTCTTTTGGAATTGGCAAAGGGATATTTGGAAGCCCATAGAGGGCTATGGTGAAAAAGGAAATATCTTCCGTTCAAAACTGGAAAGAAGATTTCTGAGAAACTGATCTGTGTTCTTTTAATTCATCTCACAGAGTTACATCTTTCCCTTCAAGAAACCTTTCGGTAAGGCTGTTCTCGTGGAATTGGCAAAGGGATATTTGGAAGCCCATAGAGGGCTACGGTGAAAAAGGAAATATCTTCCGTTCAAAACTGGAAAGAAGCTTTCTGAGAAACTGCTCTGTGTTCTGTTAATTCATCTCACAGAGTTATATCTTACCCTTCAAGAAGCCTTTCGCTAAGGCTGTTCTTGTGGAATTGGCAAAGGGATATTTGGAAGCCCATAGAGGGCTATGGTGAAAAAGGAAATATCTTCCGTTCGAAACTGGAAAGAAGGTTTCTGAGAAACTTCTCTGAGTTCTGTTAATTCATCTCTCAGAGTTACATCTTTTCCTTCAGACAGCCTTTCGGTAAGACTGTTCTTGTGGAATTGGCAAAGGGATATTTGGAAGCCCATAGAGGGCTATGGTGAGAAAGGAAATATCTTCCGTTCAAAACTGGAAAGAAGCTTTCTGAGAAACTGCTCTGTGTCCTGTTAATTCATCTCACAGAGTTACATCTTTCCCTTCAAGAATCCTTTCGCTAAGGCTGTTCTTGTGGAATTGGCAAAGGGATATTTGGAAGCCCATAGAGGGCTATGGTGAAAAAGGAAATATCTTCCGTTCAAAACTGGAAAGGAGCTTTCTGAGAAACTGCTCTGTGTTCTGTTAATTCATCTCACAGAGTTACATCTTTCCCTTCAAGAAGCCTTTCGCTAAGGCTGTTCTTGTGGAATTGGCAAAGGGATATTTGGAAGCCCATAGAGGGCTATGGTGAAAAAAGAAATATCTTCCGTTCAAAACCGGAAAGAAGTTTTCTGCGAAACTGCTCTGTGTTCTGTTAATTCATCTCACAGAGCTACATCTTTCCCTTCAAGAAGCCTTTTGCTAAGGCTGTTCTTGTGGAATTGGCAAAGGGATATTTGGAAGCCCATAGAGGGCTACTGTGAAAAAGGAAATATCTTCCGTTCAAAACTGGAAAGAAGATTTCTGAGAAACTGCTCTGTGTTCTGTTAATTCATCTCACAGAGTTACATCTTTCCCTTCAAGAAGCCTTTCGCTAAGGCTGTTCTTATGGTATTCGCAAAGGGATATTTGGAAGCCCACAGAGGGCTATGTTGAGAAAGGAAATATCTTCCGTTCTAAACTGGAAAGAAGCTTTCTGAGAAACTGCTCTGTGTTCTGTGAATTCATCTCACAGAGTTACATCTTTCCCTTCAAGGAGCCTTTCGCTAAGGCTATTCTTGTGGAATTGGCAAAGGGATATTTGGTAGCCCATAGAGGGCTACGGTGAAAAAGGAAATATATTCCGTTCACAACCGGAAAGAATCTTTCTGAGAAACTGCTCTGTGTTCTGTTAATTCATCTCACAGTGTTACATCTTTCCCTTCAAGAAGCCTTTCGCTAAGGCTGTTCTTGTGGAATTGGCAAAGGGATATTTGGAAGCCCATAGAGTGCTATGGTGAGAAAGGAAATATCTTCCGTTCAAAACTGGAAAGAAGCTTTCTGAGAAACTGCTCTGTGTTCTGTCAATTCATCTCACAGAGTTATATCTTTCCCTTCAAGAAGCCTTTCGCTAAGTCTGTTCTCGTGGAATTGGCAAAGGGATATTTGGAAGCCCATAGAGGGCTATGGTGAAAATGGAAATATCTTCCGTTCAAAACTGGAAAGAAGCTTTCTGAGAAACTGCTTTGTGTTCTGTTAATTCATCTCACAGAGTTATATCTTACCCTTCAAGAAGCCTTTCGCTAAGGCTGTTCTTGTGGAATTGGCAAAGGGATATTTGGAAACCCAAAGAGGGCTATGGTGAAAAAGGAAATATCTTCCGTTCGAAACTGGAAAGAAACTTTCTGAGAAACTTCTCTGAGTTCTGTTAATTCATCTCACAGAGTTACATCTTTTCCTTCAGAAAGCCTTTCGGTAAGGCTGTTCTTGTGGAATTGGCAAAGGGATATTTGGAAGCCCATAGAGGGCTACGGTGAAAAAGGAAATATATTCCGTTCACAGCTGGAAAGAATCTTTCTGAGAAACTGCTCTGTGTTCTGTTAATTCATCTCACAGGGTTACATCTTCCCCTTCAAGAAGCCATTCGCTAAGGCTGTTCTTGTAGAATTGGCAAAGGGATATTTGGAAGCCCATAGGGTGCTATAGTGAGAAAGGAAATTTCTTCGGTTCAAAACTGGAAAGAAGCTTTCTGAGAAACTGCTCTGTGTTCTGTCAATTCATCTCACAGAGTTACATCTTTCCCTTCAAGAAGCTTTCCGCTATGGCTGTTCTTGTGGAATTGGCAAAGGGATATTTGGAAGCCCATAGAGGGCTATGGTGAAAAAGGAAATATCTTCCTTTCAAAACTGGAAAGAAGCTTTCTGAGAAACTGCTCTGTGTTCTTTGAATTCATCTCACAGAGTTACATCTTTCCCTTCAAGAAGCCTTTCGCTAAGGCTGTTCTTATAGTATTCGCAAAGGGATATTTGGAAGCCCATAGAGGGCTATGGTGAGAAAGGAAATATCTTCCGTTCTAAACTGGAAAGAAGCTTTCTGAGAAACTGCTCTGTGTTCTGTGAATTCATCTCACAGAGTTACATCTTTCCCTTCAAGGAGCCTTTCGCTAAGGCTATTCTTGTGGAATTGGCAAAGGGATATTTGGTAGCCCATAGAGGGCTACGGTGAAAAAGGAAATATATTCCGTTCACAACCGGAAAGAATCTTTCTGAGAAACTGCTCTGTGTTCTGTTAATTCATCTCACAGGGTTACATCTTTCCCTTCAAGAAGCCTTTCGCTAAGGCTGTTCTTGTGGAATTGGCAAAGGGATATTTGGAAGCCCATAGAGTGCTATGGTGAGAAAGGAAATATCTTCCGTTCAAAACTGGAAAGAAGCTTTCTGAGAAACTGCTCTGTGTTCTGTCAATTCATCTCACAGAGTTACATCTTTCCCTTCAAGAAGCCTTTCGCTAAGTCTGTTCTCGTGGAATTGGCAAAGGGATATTTGGAAGCCCATAGAGGGCTATGGTGAAAATGGAAATATCTTCCGTTCAAAACTGGAAAGAAGCTTTCTGAGAAACTGCTTTGTGTTCTGTTAATTCATCTCACAGAGTTATATCTTACCCTTCAAGAAGCCTTTCGCTAAGGCTGTTCTTGTGGAATTGGCAAAGGGATATTTGGAAGCCCAAAGAGGGCTATGGTGAAAAAGGAAATATCTTCCGTTCGAAACTGGAAAGAAACTTTCTGAGAAACTTCTTTGAGTTCTGTTAATTCATCTCACAGAGGTACATCTTTTCCTTCAGAAAGCCTTTCGGTAAGGCTGTTCTTGTGGAATTGGCAAAGGGATATTTGGAAGCCCATAGAGGGCTATGGTGAAAAAGGAAATATCTTCCGTTCAAAACTGGAAAGAAGCTTTCTGAGAAACTGCTTTGTGTTCTGTTAATTCATCTCACAGAGTTATATCTTTCCCTTCAAGAAGCCTTTAGCTAAGGCTGTTCTTGTGGAATTGGCAAATGGATATTTGGAAGCCCATAGAGGGCTATGGTGAGAAAGGAAATATCTTCCGTTCAAAACTGGAAAGAAGCTTTCTGAGAAACTGCTCTGTGTTCTCTTAATTCATCTCACAGTGTTACATCTCTCCCTTCAAGAAGCCTTTCGCTAAGGCTGTTCTTGTGGAATTGGCAAAGGGATATTTGGAAGCCCATTGAGGGCTATGGTGAAAAAGGAAATATCTTCCGTTCAAAACTGGAAAGAAGCTTTCTGAGAAACTGCTCTGTGTTCTGTTAATTCATCTAACAGAGTTACATCTTTCCCTTCAAGAAGCCTTTCACTAAGGCTGTTCTTATAGTATTCGCAAAGGGATATTTGGAAGCCCATAGAGGGCTATGGTGAAAAAGGAAATATCTTCCGTTCAAAACTGGAAAGAAGCTTTCTGAGAAACTGCTCTGTGTTCTGTTAATTCATCTCACAGAGTTACATCTTTCCCTTCAAGAAGCCTTTCGCTAAGGCTGTTCTGGTGGAATTGGCAAAGGGATATTTGGAAGCCCATAGAGGGCTATGGTGAAAAAGGAAATATCTTCCGTTCAAAACTGGAAAGAAGCTTTCTGAGAAACTGCTCTGTGTTCTGTTAATTCATCTCACAGAGTTACATCTTTCCCTTCAAGAAGCCTTTCGCTAAGGCTGTTCTTATGGTATTCGCAAAGGGATATTGGAAGCCCATAGAGGGCTAAGGTGAAAAAGGAAATATCTTCCGTTCAAGACTGGAAAGAAAATTTCTGAGAAAATGCTCTGTGTTCTGTTAATTCATTTCACAGAGTTACATCTTTCCCTTCAAGAAGCCTTTCGCTGAGTCTGTTCTTGTGGAATTGGCAAAGGGATATTTGCAATTCCATAGAGGGCTATGGTGAAAAAGTAAATATCTTCCGTTCAAAACTGGAAAGAAGCTTTCTGAGAAACTGCTCTGTGTTCTGTTAATTCATCTCACAGAGTTATATCTTTCCCTTCAAGAAGCCTTTCTCTGAGTCTGTTCTTGTGGAATTGGCAAAGGGATATTTGGAAGCCCATAGAGGGCTATGGTGGAAAAGGAAATATCTTCCGTTCAAAACTGGAAAGAAGCTTTCTGAGAAACTGCTCTGTGTTCTGTTAATTCATCTAACAGAGTTACATCTTTCCCTTCAAGAAGCCTTTCGCTAAGGCTGTTCTTGTGGAATTGTCAAAGGGATATTTGGAAGCCCATAGAGGGCTATGGTGAAAAAGGAAATATCTTCCGTTCACAACTGGAAAGAAGCTTTCTGAGAAACTGCTCTGTGTTCTGTTAATTCATCTCACAGAGTTACATCTTTCCCTTCAAGAAGCCTTTCGCTAAGGATGTTCTTGTGGAATTGGCAAAGGGATATTTGGAAGCCCATAGAGTGCTATGGTGAGATACGAAATATTTTCCGTTCAAAACTGTAAAGAAGCTTTCTGAGAAACTGCTCTGTGTTCTGTCAATTCATCTCACAGAGTTACATCTTTCCCTTCAAAAAGCCTTTTGCTAAGGCTGTTCTTGTGTAATTGGCAAAGGGATATTTGGAAGCCCATAGAGGGCTATGGTGAGAAAAGAAATATCTTCCGTTCAAAACTGGAAAGAAGCTTTCTGAGAAACTGCTCTGTGTTCTGTTAATTCGCCTCACAGTGTTACATCTTTCCCTTCAAGAAGCCTTTCTCTGAGTCTGTTCTTTTGGAATTGGCAAAGGGATATTTGGAAGCCCATAGAGGGCTATGGTGAAAAAGGAAATATCTTCCGTTCAAAACTGGAAAGAAGATTTCTGAGAAACTGATCTGTGTTCTTTTAATTCATCTCACAGAGTTACATCTTTCCCTTCAAGAAACCTTTCGGTAAGGCTGTTCTCGTGGAATTGGCAAAGGGATATTTGGAAGCCCATAGAGGGCTACGGTGAAAAAGGAAATATCTTCCGTTCAAAACTGGAAAGAAGCTTTCTGAGAAACTGCTCTGTGTTCTGTTAATTCATCTCACAGAGTTATATCTTACCGTTCAAGAAGCCTTTCGCTAAGGCTGTTCTTGTGGAATTGGCAAAGGGATATTTGGAAGCCCATAGAGGGCTATGGTGAAAAAGGAAATATCTTCCGTTCGAAACTGGAAAGAAGCTTTCTGAGAAACTTCTCTGAGTTCTGTTAATTCATCTCACAGAGTTACATCTTTTCCTTCAGACAGCCTTTCGGTAAGACTGTTCTTGTGGTATTGGCAAAGGGATATTTGGAAGCCCATAGAGGGCTATGGTGAGAAAGGAAATAACTTCCGTTCAAAACTGGAAAGAAGCTTTCTGAGAAACTGCTCTGTGTTCTGTTAATATATCTCACAGAGTTACATCTTTCCCTTCAAGGAGCCTTTCGCTAAGGCTGTTCTTGTGGAATTGGCAAAGGGATATTTGGAAGCCCATTGAGTACTAGGGTGAAAAAGAAAATATCTTCCGTTCAAAACTGGAAAGAAGCTTTCTGAGAAACTGCTCTGTGTTTTGTTAATTCCTCTCACCGAGTTACATCTTTCACTTCAAGAAGCCTTTCGTTAAGAATGTTCTTGTGGAATTGGCAAAGGGATATTTGGAAGCCCATAGAGGGCTATGGTGAAAATGGAAATATCTTCCGTTCACAACTGGAAAGAAGCTTTCTGAGAAACTGCTCTGTGTTCTGTTAATTCATCTCACAGTGTTACATCTTTCCCTTCAAGAAGCCTTTCGCTAAGGATGTTCTTGTGGAATTGGCAAAGGGATATTTGGAAGCCCATAGAGTGCTATGGTGAGAAACGAAATATTTTCCGTTCAAAAGTGTAAAGAAGCTTTCTGAGAAACTGCTCTGTGTTCTGTCAATTCATCTCACAGAGTTACATCTTTCCCTTCAAAAAGCCTTTTGCTAAGGCTGTTCTTGTGTAATTGGCAAAGGGATATTTGGAAGCCCATAGACGGCTATGGTGAGAAAGGAAATATCTTCCGTTCAAAACTGGAAAGAAGCTTTCTGAGAAACTGCTCTGTGTTATGTTAATTCGCCTCACAGTGTTACATCTTTCCCTTCAAGAAGCCTTTCTCTGAGTCAGTTCTTTTGGAATTGGCAAAGGGATATTTGGAAGCTCATAGAGGGCTATGGTGAAAAAGGAAATATCTTCCGTTCAAAACTGGAAAGAAGATTTCTGAGAAACTGATCTGTGTTCTTTTAATTCATCTCACAGAGTTACATCTTTCCCTTCAAGAAACCTTTCGCTAAGGCTTTTCTCGTTGAATTGGCAAAGGGATATTTGGAAGCCCATAGAGGGCTACGGTGAAAAAGGAAATATCTTCCGTTCAAAACTGTAAAGAAGCTATCTGAGAAACTGCTCTGTGTTCTGTTAATTCATCTCAAAGAGTTACATCTTTCCCTTCAAGAAGCCTTTCGCTAAGGCTGTTCTTGTGGAATTGGCAAAGGGATATTTGGAAGCCCATAGAGGGCTACGGTGAAAAAGGAAATATCTTCCGTTCAAAACTGGAAAGAAGCTTTCTGAGAAACCGCTCTGTGTTCTGTTAATTCATCTCACAGAGTTACATGTTTCCCTTCAAGAAGCCTTTCGCTAAGACTGTTCTTGTGGAATTGGCAAAGGGATATTTGGAAGCCCATAGAGGGCTACGGTGAAAAAGGAAATATATTCCGTTCAAAACCGGAAAGAAGCTTTCTGAGAAACTGCTCTGTGTTCTGTTAATTCATCTCACAGGATTACATCTTTCCCTTCAAGGAGCCTTTCGCTAAGGCTGTTCTTGTGGAATTGGCAAAGGGATATTTGGAAGCCCATAGAGGGCTATGGTGAAAAAGGAAATATCTTCCGTTCAAAACTGGAAAGAAACTTTCTGAGAAACTGCTCTGTGTTCTGTTAAGTCATCTCACAGGGTTACATCTTTCCCTTCAAGAAGCCTTTCACTAAGGCTGTTCTTATAGTATTCGCAAAGGGATATTTGGAAGCCCATAGAGGGCTAAGGTGAAAAGGAAATATCTTCCGTTCAAAACTGGAAAGAAGATTTCTGAGAAACTGCTCAGTGTTCCGTTAATTCATTTCACAGAGTTACATCTTTCCCTTCAAGAAGCCTTTCTCTGAGGCTGTTCTTGTGGAATTGGCAAAGGGATATTTGGAAGTCCATAGAGGGCTATGGTGAAAAAGGAAATATCTTCCGTTCAAAACTGGAAAGAAGCTTTCTGAGAAACTGCTCTGTGTTCTGTTAATTCATCTCACAGAGTTACATCTTTCCCTTCAAGAAGCCTTTCGCTAAGGCTGTTCTTGTGGAATTGGCAAAGGGATATTTGGAAGCCCATAGAGGGCTACGGTGAAAAAGGAAATATCTTCCGTTCAAAACTGGAAAGGAGCTTTCTGAGAAACTGCTCTGTGTTCTGCTAATTCATCTCACAGAGTTACATCTTTCCCTTCAAGAAGCCTTTCGCTAAGGCTGTTGTTGTGGAATTGGCAAAGGGATATTTGGAAGCCCATAGAGGGATATGGTGAAAAAGGAAATATCTTCGGTTCAAAACTTGAAAGAAGATTTCTGAGAAACTGCTCTGTGTTCTGTTAATTCATCTCACAGAGTTACATCTTTCCCTTCAAGAAGCCTTTCGCTAAGGCTGTTCTTGTGGAATTGGCAAAGGGATATTTGGAAGCCCATAGAGGGCTATGGTGAAAAAGGAAATATCTTCCGTTCAAAACTGGAAAGAAGCTTTCTGAGAAACTGCTCTGTGTTCTGTTAATTCATCTCACAGAGTTACATCTTTCTCTTCAAGAAGCCTTTCACTAAGGCGGTTCTTGTGGAATTGCAAAGGGATATTTTGAAGCCCATAGAGGGCTATGGTGAAAAAGTAAATATCTTCCGTTCAAAACTGGAAAGAAGCTTTCTGAGAAACTGCTCTGTGTTCTGTTAATTCATCTCACAGAGTTATATCTTTCCCTTCAAGAAGCCTTTCTCTGAGTCTGTTCTTGTGGAATTGGCAAAGGGATATTTGGAAGCCCATAGAGGGCTATGGTGAAAAAGGAAATATCTTCCGTTCAAAACTGGAAAGAAGCTTTCTGAGAAACTGCTCTGTGTTCTGTTAATTCATCTAACAGAGTTACATCTTTCCCTTCAAGAAGCCTTTCGCTAAGGCTGTTCTTGTGGAATTGTCAAAGGGATATTTGGAAGCCCATAGAGGGCTACGGTGAAAAAAGAAATATCTTCCGTTCAAAACCGGAAAGAAGCTTTCTGAGAAACTGCTCTGTGTTCTGTTAATTCATCTCACAGAGTTACATCTTTCCCTTCAAGAAGCCTTTCGCTAAGGCTGTTCTTGTGGTATTCGCAAAGGATTATTTGGAAGCCCATAGAGGGCTATGTTGAAAAAGGAAATATCTTCCGTTCAAAACTGGAAAGAAGATTTCTGAGAAACTGCTCTGTGTTCTGTTAATTCATCTCACAGAGTTGCATCTTTCCCTTCAAGAAGCCTTTCGCTAAGGCTGTTCTTGGGGAATTCGCAAAGCGATATTTGGAAGCCCATAGAGGGCTACGGTGAAAAAGGAAATATCTTCCGTTCAAAACTGTAAAGAAGCTTTCTGAGAAACTGCTCTGTGTTCTGATAATTCATCTCGCAGAGCTACATCTTTCCCTTCAAGAAGCCTTTTGCTAAGGCTGTTCTTGTGGAGTTGGCAAAGGGATATTTGGAAGCCCATAGAGGGCTATGGTGAAAAAGGAAATATCTTCCGTTCAAAACCAGAAAGAAGCTTTCTGAGAAACTGCTCTGTGTTCTGTTAATTAATCTCACAGAGTTATATCTTACCCTTCAAGAAGCCTTTCGCTAAGGCTGTTCTTGTGGAATTGGCAAAGGGATATTTGGAAGCCCATAGAGGGCTATGGTGAAACTGGAAATATCTTCCGTTCAAAACTGGAAAGAAGCTTTCTGAGAAACTGCTTTGTGTTCTGTTAATTCATCTCACAGAGTTATATCTTACCCTTCAAGAAGACTTTCGCTGAGGCTGTTCTTGTGGAATTGGCAAAGGGATATTTGGAAGCCCATAGAGGGCTATGGTGAAAAAGGAAATATCTTCCGTTCACAACTGGAAAGAAGCTTTCTGAGAAACTGCTCTGTGTTCTGTTAATTCATCTCACAGAGTTACATCTTTCCCTTCAAGAAGCCTTTCGCTAAGGATGTTCTTGTGGAATTGGCAAAGGGATATTTGGAAGCCCATAGAGTGCTATGGTGAGAAACGAAATATTTTCCGTTCAAAACTGTAAAGAAGCTTTCTGAGAAACTGCTCTGTGTTCTGTCAATTCATCTCACAGAGCTACATCTTTCCCTTCAAAAAGCCTTTTGCTAAGGCTGTTCTTGTGTAATTGGCAAAGGGATATTTGGAAGCCCATAGAGGGCTATGGTGAGAAAAGAAATATCTTCCGTTCAAAACTGGAAAGAAGCTTTCTGAGAAACTGCTCTGTATTCTGTTAATTCGCCTCACAGTGTTACATCTTTCCCTTCAAGAAGCCTTTCTCTGAGTCTGTTCTTTTGGAATTGGCAAAGGGATATTTGGAAGCCCATAGAGGGCTATGGTGAAAAAGGAAATATCTTCCGTTCAAAACTGGAAAGAAGATTTCTGAGAAACTGATCTGTGTTCTTTTAATTCATCTCACAGAGTTACATCTTTCCCTTCAAGAAACCTTTCGGTAAGGCTGTTCTCGTGGAATTGGCAAAGGGATATTTGGAAGCCCATAGAGGGCTACGGTGAAAAAGGAAATATCTTCCGTTCAAAACTGGAAAGAAGCTTTCTGAGAAACTGCTCTGTGTTCTGTTAATTCATCTCACAGAATTATATCTTACCCTTCAAGAAGCCTTTCGCTAAGGCTGTTCTTTTGCAATTGGCAAAGGGATATTTGGAAGCCCATAGAGGGCTATGGTGAAAAAGGAAATATCTTCCGTTCGAAACTGGAAAGAAGCTTTCTGAGAAACTTCTCTGAGTTCTGTTAATTCATCTCACAGAGTTACATCTTTTCCTTCAGACAGCCTTTCGGTAAGACTGTTCTTGTGGAATTGGCAAAGGGATATTTGGAAGCCCATAGAGGGCTATGGTGAGAAAGGAAATAACTTCCGTTCAAAACTGGAAAGAAGCTTTCTGAGAAACTGCTCTGTGTTCTGTTAATATATCTCACAGAGTTACATCTTTCCCTTCAAGGAGCCTTTCGCTAAGGCTGTTCTTGTGGAATTGGCAAAGGGATATTTGGAAGCCCATTGAGTACTAGGGTGAAAAAGGAAATATCTTCCGTTCAAAACTGGAAAGAAGCTTTCTGAGAAACTGCTCTGTGTTTTGTTAATTCCTCTCACCGAGTTACATCTTTCACTTCAAGAAGCCTTTCGTTAAGAATGTTCTTGTGGAATTGGCAAAGGGATATTTGGAAGCCCATAGAGGGCTATGGTGAAAATGGAAATATCTTCCGTTCACAACTGGAAAGAAGCTTTCTGAGAAACTGCTCTGTGTTCTGTTAATTCATCTCACAGTGTTACATCTTTCCCTTCAAGAAGCCTTTCGCTAAGGATGTTCTTGTGGAATTGGCAAAGGGATATTTGGAAGCCCATAGAGTGCTATGGTGAGAAACGAAATATTTTCCGTTCAAAAGTGTAAAGAAGCTTTCTGAGAAACTGCTCTGTGTTCTGTCAATTCATCTCACAGAGTTACATCTTTCCCTTCAAAAAGCCTTTTGCTAAGGCTGTTCTTGTGTAATTGGCAAAGGGATATTTGGAAGCCCATAGACGGCTATGGTGAGAAAGGAAATATCTTCCGTTCAAAACTGGAAAGAAGCTTTCTGAGAAACTGCTCTGTGTTCTGTTAATTCGCCTCACAGTGTTACATCTTTCCCTTCAAGAAGCCTTTCTCTGAGTCTGTTCTTTTGGAATTGGCAAAGGGATATTTGGAAGCCCATAGAGGGCTATGGTGAAAAAGGAAATATCTTCCGTTCAAAACTGGAAAGAAGATTTCTGAGAAACTGATCTGTGTTCTTTTAATTCATCTCACAGAGTTACATCTTTCCCTTCAAGAAACCTTTCGGTAAGGCTGTTCTCGTGGAATTGGCAAAGGGATATTTGGAAGCCCATAGAGGGCTACGGTGAAAAAGGAAATATCTTCCGTTCAAAACTGGAAAGAAGCTTTCTGAGAAACTGCTCTGTGTTCTGTTAATTCATCTCACAGAGTTATATCTTACCCTTCAAGAAGCCTTTCGCTAAGGCTGTTCTTGTGGAATTGGCAAAGGGATATTTGGAAGCCCATAGAGGGCTATGGTGAAAAAGGAAATATCTTCCGTTCGAAACTGGAAAGAAGGTTTCTGAGAAACTTCTCTGAGTTCTGTTAATTCATCTCACAGAGTTACATCTTTTCCTTCAGACAGCCTTTCGCTAAGACTGTTCTTGTGGAATTGGCAAAGGGATATTTGGAAGCCCATAGAGGGCTATGGTGAGAAAGGAAATATCTTCCGTTCAAAACTGGAAAGAAGCTTTCTGAGAAACTGCTCTGTGTCCTGTTAATTCATCTCACAGAGTTACATCTTTCCCTTCAAGAATCCTTTCGCTAAGGCTGTTCTTGTGGAATTGGCAAAGGGATATTTGGAAGCCCATAGAGGGCTATGGTGAAAAAGGAAATATCTTCCGTTCAAAACTGGAAAGGAGCTTTCTGAGAAACTGCTCTGTGTTCTGTTAATTCATCTCACAGAGTTACATCTTTCCCTTCAAGAAGCCTTTCGCTAAGGCTGTTCTTGTGGAATTGGCAAAGGGATATTTGGAAGCCCATAGAGGGCTATGGTGAAAAAAGAAATATCTTCCGTTCAAAACCGGAAAGAAGCTTTCTGCGAAACTGCTCTGTGTTCTGTTAATTCATCTCACAGAGCTACATCTTTCCCTTCAAGAAGCCTTTTGCTAAGGCTGTTCTTGTGGAATTGGCAAAGGGATATTTGGAAGCCCATAGAGGGCTACTGTGAAAAAGGAAATATCTTCCGTTCAAAACTGGAAAGAAGATTTCTGAGAAACTGCTCTGTGTTCTGTTAATTCATCTCACAGAGTTACATCTTTCCCTTCAAGAAGCCTTTCGCTAAGGCTGTTCTTACGGTATTCGCAAAGGGATATTTGGAAGCCCACAGAGGGCTATGGTGAGAAAGGAAATATCTTCCGTTCTAAACTGGAAAGAAGCTTTCTGAGAAACTGCTCTGTGTTCTGTGAATTCATCTCACAGAGTTACATCTTTCCCTTCAAGGAGCCTTTCGCTAAGGCTATTCTTGTGGAATTGGCAAAGGGATATTTGGTAGCCCATAGAGGGCTACGGTGAAAAAGGAAATATATTCCGTTCACAACCGGAAAGAATCTTTCTGAGAAACTGCTCTGTGTTCTGTTAATTCATCTCACAGGGTTACATCTTTCCCTTCAAGAAGCCTTTCGCTAAGGCTGTTCTTGTGGAATTGGCAAAGGGATATTTGGAAGCCCATAGAGTGCTATGGTGAGAAAGGAAATATCTTCCGTTCAAAACTGGAAAGAAGCTTTCTGAGAAACTGCTCTGTGTTCTGTCAATTCATCTCACAGAGTTATATCTTTCCCTTCAAGAAGCCTTTCGCTAAGTCTGTTCTCGTGGAATTGGCAAAGGGATATTTGGAAGCCCATAGAGGGCTACGGTGAAAATGGAAATATCTTCCGTTCAAAACTGGAAAGAAGCTTTCTGAGAAACTGCTTTGTGTTCTGTTAATTCATCTCACAGAGTTATATCTTACCCTTCAAGAAGCCTTTCGCTAAAGCTGTTCTTGTGGAATTGGCAAAGGGATATTTGGAAACCCAAAGAGGGCTATGGTGAAAAAGGAAATATCTTCCGTTCGAAACTGGAAAGAAACTTTCTGAGAAACTTCTCTGAGTTCTGTTAATTCATCTCACAGAGTTACATCTTTTCCTTCAGAAAGCCTTTCGGTAAGGCTGTTCTTGTGGAATTGGCAAAGGGATATTTGGAAGCCCATAGAGGGCTACGGTGAAAAAGGAAATATATTCCGTTCACAGCTGGAAAGAATCTTTCTGAGAAACTGCTCTGTGTTCTGTCAATTCATCTCACAGGGTTACATCTTCCCCTTCAAGAAGCTTTCCGCTATGGCTGTTCTTGTGGAATTGGCAAAGGGATATTTGGAAGCCCATAGAGGGCTATGGTGAAAAAGGAAATATCTTCCTTTCAAAACTGGAAAGAAGCTTTCTGAGAAACTGCTCTGTGTTCTTTGAATTCATCTCACAGAGTTACATCTTTCCCTTCAAGAAGCCTTTCGCTAAGGCTGTTCTTATAGTATTCGCAAAGGGATATTTGGAAGCCCTTAGAGGGCTATGGTGAGAAAGGAAATATCTTCCGTTCTAAACTGGAAAGAAGCTTTCTGAGAAACTGCTCTGTGTTCTGTGAATTCATCTCACAGAGTTACATCTTTCCCTTCAAGGAGCCTTTCGCTAAGGCTATTCTTGTGGAATTGGCAAAGGGATATTTGGTAGCCCATAGAGGGCTACGGTGAAAAAGGAAATATATTCCGTTCACAACCGGAAAGAATCTTTCTGAGAAACTGCTCTGTGTTCTGTTAATTCATCTCACAGGGTTACATCTTTCCCTTCAAGAAGCCTTTCGCTAAGGCTGTTCTTGTGGAATTGGCAAAGGGATATTTGGAAGCCCATAGAGTGCTATGGTGAGAAAGGAAATATCTTCCGTTCAAAACTGGAAAGAAGCTTTCTGAGAAACTGCTCTGTGTTCTGTCAATTCATCTCACAGAGTTACATCTTTCCCTTCAAGAAGCCTTTCGCTAAGTCTGTTCTCGTGGAATTGGCAAATGGATATTTGGAAGCCCATAGAGGGGTATGGTGAAAATGGAAATATCTTCCGTTCAAAACTGGAAAGAAGCTTTCTGAGAAACTGCTTTGTGTTCTGTTAATTCATCTCACAGAGTTATATCTTACCCTTCAAGAAGCCTTTCGGTAAGACTGTTCTTGTGGAATTGGCAAAGGGATATTTGGAAGCCCATAGAGGGCTATGGTGAAAATGGAATTATCTTCCGTTCTAAACTGGAAAGAAGCTTTCTGAGAAACTGCTCTGTGTTCTGTGAATTCATCTCACAGAGTTACATCTTTCCCTTCAAGGAGCCTTTCGCTAAGGCTGTTCTTGTGGAATTGGCAAAGGGATATTTGGAAGCCCAAAGAGGGCTATGGTGAAAAAGGAAATATCTTCCGTTCGAAACTGGAAAGAAACTTTCTGAGAAACTTCTCTGAGTTCTGTTAATTCATCTCACAGAGTTACATCTTTTCCTTCAGAAAGCCTTTCGGTAAGGCTGTTCTTGTGGAATTGGCAAAGGGATATTTGGAAGCCCATACAGGGCTATGGTGAAAAAGGAAATATCTTCCGTTCAAAACTGGAAAGAAGCTTTCTGAGAAACTGCTCTGTGTTCTGTTACTTTATCTCACAGAGATACATCTATCCCTTCAAGGAGCCTTTCGCTAAGGCTGTTCTTTTGGAGTTGCAAAGGGATAATGGGAAGCCCATTGAGGACTATGGTGAAAAAGGAAATATCTTCCGTTCAAAACTGGAAAGAAGCTTTCTGAGAAACTGCTCTGTGTTCTGTTAATTCATCTCACAGAGTTACATCTTTCCCTTCAAGAAGCCTTTCGGTAAGACTGTTCTTGTGGAATTGGCAAAGGGATATTTGGAAGCCCATAGAGGGCTATGGTGAAAATGGAATTATCTTCCGTTCAAAACTGGAAAGAAGCTTTCTGAGAAACTGCTCTGTGTTCTGTTAATTCATCTCACAGAGTTACATCTTTCCCTTCAAGAAGCCTTTCGCTAAGGCTGTTCTTGTGGAATTGGCAAAGGGATATTTGGAAGCCCATAGAGGGCTATGGTGAAAAAGGAAATATCTTCCGTTCAAAACTGGAAAGAAGCTTTCTGAGAAACTGCTCTGTGTTCTGTTAATTCATCTCACAGAGTTACATCTTTCCCTTCAAGAAGCCTTTCACTAAGGCTGTTCTTATGGTATTCGCAAAGGGATATTGGAAGCCCATAGAGGGCTAAGGTGAAAAAGGAAATATCTTCCGTTCAAGACTGGAAAGAAAATTTCTGAGAAAATGCTCTGTGTTCTGTTAATTCATTTCACAGAGTTACATCTTTCCCTTCAAGAAGCCTTTCGCTGAGTCTGTTCTTGTGGAATTGGCAAAGGGATATTTGCAATTCCATAGAGGGCTATGGTGAAAAAGGAAATATCTTCCGTTCAAAACTGGAGAGAAGCTTTCTGAGAAACTGCTCTGTGTTCTGTTAATTCATCTCACAGAGTTACATCTTTTCCTTCAAGAAGCCTTTCGCTAAGGCTGTTCTTGAGGAATTGGCAAAGGGATATTTGGAAGCCCATAGAGGGCTACGGTGAAAATGGAAATATCTTCCGTTCAAAACTGGAAAGAAGCTTTCTGAGAAACTACTCTGTGTTCTGTTAATTCATCTTACAGAGTTACATCTTTCCCTTCAAGAAGCCTTTCGCTAAGGCTGTTCTTGTGGAATTGCAAAGGGATATTTGGAAGCCCATAGAGGGCTACGGTGAAAAAGGAAATATCTTCCGTTCAAAACTGTAAAGAAGCTATCTGAGAAACTGTTCTGTATTCTGTTAATTCATCTCACAGAGTTACATCTTTCCCTTCAAGAAGCCTTTCGCTAAGGCTGTTCTTGTGGAATTGGCAAAGGGATATTTGGAAGCCCATAGAGGGCTACGGTGAAAAAGGAAATATCTTCCGTTCAAAACTGGAAAGAAGCTTTCTGAGAAACCACTCTGTGTTCTGTTAATTCATCTCACAGAGTTACATGTTTCCCTTCAAGAAGCCTTTCGCTAAGACTGTTCTTGTGGAATTGGCAAAGGGATATTTGGAAGCCCATAGAGGGCTACGGTGAAAAAGGAAATATATTCCGTTCAAAACCGGAAAGAAGCTTTCTGAGAAACTGCTCTGTGTTCTGTTAATTCATCTCACAGGATTACATCTTTCCCTTCAAGGAGCCTTTCGCTAAGGCTGTTCTTGTGGAATTAGCAAAGGGATATTTGGAAGCCCATAGAGGGCTATGGTGAAAAAGGAAATATCTTCCGTTCAAAACTGGAAAGAAACTTTCTGAGAAACTGCTCTGTGTTCTGTTAAGTCATCTCACAGGGTTACATCTTTCCCTTCAAGAAGCCTTTCACTAAGGCTGTTCTTATAGTATTAGCAAAGGGATATTTGGAAGCCCATAGAGGGCTAAGGAGAAAAGGAAATATCTTCCGTTCAAAACTGGAAAGAAGATTTCTGAGAAACTGCTCAGTGTTCCGTTAATTCATTTCACAGAGTTACATCTTTCCCTTCAAGAAGCCTTTCTCTGAGGCTGTTCTTGTGGAATTGTCAAAGGGATATTTGGAAGCCCATAGAGGGCTACGGTGAAAAAAGAAATATCTTCCGTTCAAAACCGGAAAGAAGCTTTCTGAGAAACTGCTCTGTGTTCTGTTAATTCATCTCACAGAGTTACATCTTTCCCTTCAAGAAGCCTTTCGCTAAGGCTGTTCTTGTGGTATTCGCAAAGGATTATTTGGAAGCCCATAGAGGGCTATGTTGAAAAAGGAAATATCTTCCGTTCAAAACTGGAAAGAAGATTTCTGAGAAACTGCTCTGTGTTCTGTTAATTCATCTCACAGAGTTGCATCTTTCCCTTCAAGAAGCCTTTCGCTAATGCTGTTCTTGTGGAATTCGCAAAGCGATATTTGGAAGCCCATAGAGGGCTACGGTGAAAAAGGAAATATCTTCCGTTCAAAACTGTAAAGAAGCTTTCTGAAAAACTGCTCTGTGTTCTGATAATTCATCTCGCAGAGCTACATCTTTCCCTTCAAGAAGCCTTTTGCTAAGGCTGTTCTTGTGGAATTGGCAAAGGGATATTTGGAAGCCCATAGAGGGCTATGGTGAAAAAGGAAATATCTTCCGTTCAAAACCGGAAAGAAGCTTTCTGAGAAACTGCTCTGTGTTCTGTTAATTAATCTCACAGAGTTATATCTTACCCTTCAAGAAGCCTTTCGCTAAGGCTGTTCTTGTGGAATTGGCAAAGGGATATTTGGAAGCCCATAGAGGGCTATGGTGAAACTGGAAATATCTTCCGTTCAAAACTGGAAAGAAGCTTTCTGAGAAACTGCTTTGTGTTCTGTTAATTCATCTCACAGAGTTATATCTTACCCTTCAAGAAGACTTTCGCTGAGGCTGTTCTTGTGGAATTGGCAAATGGATATTTGGAAGCCCATAGAGGGCTATGGTGAAAAAGGAAATATCTTCCGTTCACAACTGGAAAGAAGCTTTCTGAGAAACTGCTCTGTGTTCTGTTAATTCATCTCACAGAGTTACATCTTTCCCTTCAAGAAGCCTTTCGCTAAGGATGTTCTTGTGGAATTGGCAAAGGGATATTTGGAAGCCCATAGAGTGCTATGGTGAGAAACGAAATATTTTCCGTTCAAAACTGTAAAGAAGCTTTCTGAGAAACTGCTCTGTGTTCTGTCAATTCATCTCACAGAGTTACATCTTTCCCTTCAAAAAGCCTTTTGCTAAGGCTGTTCTTGTGTAATTGGCAAAGGGATATTTGGAAGCCCATAGAGGGCTATGGTGAGAAAAGAAATATCTTCCGTTCAAAACTGGAAAGAAGCTTTCTGAGAAACTGCTCTGTGTTCTGTTAATTCGCCTCACAGTGTTACATCTTTCCCTTCAAGAAGCCTTTCTCTGAGTCTGTTCTTTTGGAATTGGCAAAGGGATATTTGGAAGCCCATAGAGGGCTATGGTGAAAAAGGAAATATCTTCCGTTCAAAACTGGAAAGAAGATTTCTGAGAAACTGATCTGTGTTCTTTTAATTCATCTCACAGAGTTACATCTTTCCCTTCAAGAAACCTTTCGGTAAGGCTGTTCTCGTGGAATTGGCAAAGGGATATTTGGAAGCCCATAGAGGGCTACGGTGAAAAAGGAAATATCTTCCGTTCAAAACTGGAAAGAAGCTTTCTGAGAAACTGCTCTGTGTTCTGTTAATTCATCTCACAGAGTTATATCTTACCCTTCAAGAAGCCTTTCGCTAAGGCTGTTCTTGTGGAATTGGCAAAGGGATATTTGGAAGCCCATAGAGGGCTATGGTGAAAAAGGAAATATCTTCCGTTCGAAACTGGAAAGAAGCTTTCTGAGAAACTTCTCTGAGTTCTGTTAATTCATCTCACAGAGTTACATCTTTTCCTTCAGACAGCCTTTCGGTAAGACTGTTCTTGTGGAATTGGCAAAGGGATACTTGGAAGCCCATAGAGGGCTATGGTGAGAAAGGAAATAACTTCCGTTCAAAACTGGAAAGAAGCTTTCTGAGAAACTGCTCTGTGTTCTGTTAATATATCTCACAGAGTTACATCCTTCCCTTCAAGGAGCCTTTCGCTAAGGCTGTTCTTGTGGAATTGGCAAAGGGATATTTGGAAGCCCATTGAGTACTAGGGTGAAAAAGGAAATATCTTCCGTTCAAAACTGGAAAGAAGCTTTCTGAGAAACTGCTCTGTGTTTTGTTAATTCCTCTCACCGAGTTACATCTTTCACTTCAAGAAGCCTTTCTTTAAGAATGTTCTTGTGGAATTGGCAAAGGGATATTTGGAAGCCCATAGAGGGCTATTGTGAAAATGGAAATATCTTCCGTTCACAACTGGAAAGAAGCTTTCTGAGAAACTGCTCTGTGTTCTGTTAATTCATCTCACAGTGTTACATCTTTCCCTTCAAGAAGCCTTTCGCTAAGGATGTTCTTGTGGAATTGGCAAAGGGATATTTGGAAGCCCATAGAGTGCTATGGTGAGAAACGAAATATTTTCCGTTCAAAAGTGTAAAGAAGCTTTCTGAGAAACTGCTCTGTGTTCTGTCAATTCATCTCACAGAGTTACATCTTTCCCTTCAAAAAGCCTTTTGCTAAGGCTGTTCTTGTGTAATTGGCAAAGGGATATTTGGAAGCCCATAGACGGCTATGGTGAGAAAGGAAATAACTTCCGTTCAAAACTGGAAAGAAGCTTTCTGAGAAACTGCTCTGTGTTCTGTTAATTCATCTCACAGAGTTACATCTTCCCCTTCAAGAAGCCATTCGGTAAGACTGTTCTTGTGGAATTGGCAAAGGGATATTTGGAAGCCCATAGAGGGCTACGGTGAAAAAGGAAATATCTTCCGTTCAAAACTGGAAAGAAGCTTTCTGAGAAACTGCTCTGTGTTCTGTTAATTCATCTCACAGAGTTATATCTTACCCTTCAAGAAGCCTTTCGCTAAGGATGTTCTTGGGGAATTGGCAAAGGGATATTTGGAAGCCCATAGAGGGCTATGGTGAAAAAGGAAATATCTTCCGTTCGAAACTGGAAAGAAGCTTTCTGAGAAACTTCTCTGAGTTCTGTTAATTCATCTCACAGAGTTACATCTTTTCCTTCAGACAGCCTTTCGGTAAGACTGTTCTTGTGGAATTGGCAAAGGGATATTTGGAAGCCCATAGAGGGCTATGGTGAGAAAGGAAATATCTTCCGTTCAAAACTGGAAAGAAGCTTTCTGAGAAACTGCTCTGTGTTCTGTTAATATATCTCACAGAGTTACATCTTTCCCTTCAAGGAGCCTTTCGCTAAGGCTGTTCTTGTGGAATTGGCAAAGGGATATTTGGAAGCCCATTGAGTACTAGGGTGAAAAAGGAAATATCTTCCGTTCAAAACTGGAAAGAAGCTTTCTGAGAAACTGCTCTGTGTTTTGTTAATTCATCTCACCGAGTTACATCTTTCACTTCAAGAAGCCTTTCGTTAAGAATGTTCTTGTGGAATTGGCAAAGGGATATTTGGAAGCCCATAGAGGGCTATGGTGAAAATGGAAATATCTTCCGTTTAAAACTGGAAAGAAGCTTTCTGAGAAACTGCTCTGTGTTCTGTTAATTCATCTCACAGAGTTACATCTTCCCCTTCAAGAAGCCATTCGGTAAGACTGTTCTTGTGGAATTTGCAAAGGGATATTTGGAAGACCATAGAGGGCTACGGTGAAAAAAGAAATATCTTCCGTTAAAAACTGGAAAGAAGCTTTCTGAGAAACTGCTCTGTGTTCTGTCAAATCATCTCACAGAGTTACATCTTTCCCTTCAAGAAGCCTTTCGCTAAAGCTGTTCTTGTGGAATTGGGAAAGGCATATTTGGAAGCCCATAGAGGGCTATGGTGAGAAAGGAAATATCTTCCGTTCAAAACTGGAAAGAAGCTTTCTGAGAAACTGCTCTGTGTTCTGTTAATTCACCTCACAGAGTTACATCTTTACCTTCAAGAAGTCTTTCTCTGAGTTGTTCTTGTGGAATTGGCAAAGGGATATTTGGAAGCCCATAGAGGGTTATGGTGAAAAAGGAAATATCTTCCGTTCAATACTGGAAAGAAGATTTCTGAGAAACTGATCTGTGTTCTTTTAATTCATCTCACAGAGTTACATCTTTCCCTTCAAGAAACCTTTCGCTAAGGCTGTTCTCGTGGAATTGGCAAAGGGATATTTGGAAGCCCATTGAGTACTAGGGTGAAAAAGGAAATATCTTCCGTTGAAAACTGGAAAGAATCTTTCTGAGAAACTGCTCTGTGTTCTGTTAATTCATCTAACAGAGTTACATCTTTCCCTTCTAGAAGCATTTCACTAAGGCTGTTCTTATAGTATTCGCAAAGGGATATTTGGAACCCCTAGAGGGCTACGGTGAAAAAGGAAATATCTTCCGTTCAAAACTGGAAAGAAGCTTTCTGAGAAACTGCTCTATGTTCTGTTAATTCATCTCACAGAGTTACATCTTTCCCTTCAAGAAGCCTTTCGCTAAGGCTGTTCTTGTGGAATTGGCAAAGGGATATTTGGAAGCCCATAGAGGGCTATGGTGAAAATGGAAATATCTTCCGTTCAAAACTGGAAAGAAGATTTCTGAGAAACTGCTCTGTGTTCTGTTTATTCATTTCACAGAGTTACATCTTTCCCTTCAAGAAGCCTTTCGCTGAGGCTGTTCTTGTGGAATTGGCAATGGGATATTTGGAAGTCCATAGAGGGCTATGGTGAAAAAGGAAATATCTTCCGTTCAAAACTGGAAAGAAGCTTTCTGAGAAACTGCTCTGTGTTCTGTTAATTCATCTCACAGAGTTACATCTTTCCCTTCAAGGAGCCTTTCGCTAAGGCTGTTCTTGTGGAATTGGCAAAGGGATATTTGGAAGCCCATTGAGTACTTGGGTGAAAATGGAAATATCTTCCGTTCAAAACTGGAAAGAAGCTTTCTGAGAAACTGCTCTGTGTTTTGTTAATTCATCTCACCGAGTTACATCTTTCACTTCAAGAAGCCTTTCGTTAAGAATGTTCTTGTGGAATTGGCAAAGGGATATTTGGAAGCCCATAGAGGGCTATGGTGAAAATGGAAATATCTTCCGTTCAAAACTGGAAAGAAGCTTTCTGAGAAACTGCTCTGTGTTCTGTTAATTCATCTCACAGAGTTACATCTTCCCCTTCAAGAAGCCGTTCGGTAAGACTGTTCTTGTGGAATTGGCAAAGGGATATTTGGAAGACCATAGAGGGCTACGGTGAAAAAGGAAATATCTTCCGTTAAAAACTGGAAAGAAGCTTTCTGAGAAACTGCTCTGTGTTCTGTCAAATCATCTCACAGAGTTACATCTTTCCCTTCAAGAAGCCTTTCGCTAAGGCTGTTCTTGTGGAATTGGCAAAGGGATATTTGGAAGCCCATAGAGTGCTATGGTGAGAAAGGAAATATCTTCCGTTCAAAATTGGAAAGAAGCTTTCTGAGAAACTGCTCTGTGTTCTGTCAATTCATCTCACAGAGTTACATCTTTCCCTTGAAGAAGCCTTCCGCTATGGCTGTTCTTGTGGAATTGGCAAAGGGATATTTGGAAGCCCATAGAGGGCTATGGTGAAAAAGGAAATATCTTCCGTTCAAAACTGGAAAGAAGCTTTCTGAGAAACTGCTCTGTGTTCTGTTAATTCATCTCACAGAGTTACATCTTTCCCTTCAAGAGGCCTTTCGCTAAGGCTGTTCTTATGGTATTCGCAAAGGAATATTTTGAAGCCCATAGAGGGCTATGGTGAGAAAGGAAATAAATTCCGTTCAAAACTGGAAAGAAGCTTTCTGAGAAACTGCTCTGTGTCCTGTTAATTCATCTCACAGAGTTACATCTTTCCCTTCAAGAATCCTTTCGCTAAGGCTGTTCTTGTGGAATTGGCAAAGGGATATTTGGAAGACCATAGTGGGCTATGGTGAAAAAGGAAATATCTTCCGTTCAAAACTGGAAAGGAGCTTTCTGAGAAACTGCTCTGTGTTCTGTTAATTCATCTCACAGAGTTACATCTTTCCCTTCAAGAAGCCTTTCGCTAAGGCTGTTCTTGTGGAATTGGCAAAGGGATATTTGGAAGCCCATAGAGGGCTATGGTGAAAAAAGAAATATCTTCCGTTCAAAACCGGAAAGAAGCTTTCTGAGAAACTGCTCTGTGTTCTGTTAATTCATCTCACAGAGCTACATCTTTCCCTTCAAGAAGCCTTTTGCTAAGGCTGTTCTTGTGGAATTGGCAAAGGGATATTTGGAAGCCCATAGAGGGCTACTGTGAAAAAGGAAATATCTTCCGTTCAAAACTGGAAAGAAGATTTCTGAGAAACTGCTCTGTGTTCTGTTAATTCATCTCACAGAGTTACATCTTTCCCTTCAAGAAGCCTTTCGCTAAGGCTGTTCTTGTGGAATTGGCAAAGGGATATTTGGAAGCCCATTGAGGACTAGGGTGAAAAAGGAAATATCTTCCGTTCAAAACTGGAAAGAAGCTTTCTGAGAAACTGCTCTGTGTTCTGTCAGTTCATCTCACAGAGTTACATCTTTTCCTTCAAGAAGCGTTTCGCTAAGGCTGTTCTTGTGGAATTGGCAAAGGGATATTTGGAAGCCCATAGAGGGCTATGGTGAGAAAGGAAATATCTTCCGTTTAAAACTGGAAAGAAGCTTTCTGAGAAACTGCTCTGTGTTCTGTTAATTCACCTCACAGAGTTACATCTTTACCTTCAAGAAGACTTTCTCTGAGTTGTTCTTGTGGAATTGGCAAAGGGATATTTGGAAGCCCATTGAGGGCTATGGTGAAAAAGGAAATATCTTCCGTTCAAAACTGGAAAGAAGATTTCTGAGAAACTGATCTGTGTTCTTTTAATTCATCTCACAGAGTTACATCTTTCCCTTCAAGAAACCTTTCGCTAAGGCTGTTCTCGTGGAATTGGCAAAGGGATATTTGGAAGCCCATTGAGTACTAGGGTGAAAAAGGAAATATCTTCCGTTGAAAACTGGAAAGAAGCTTTCTGAGAAACTGATCTGTGTTTTGTTAATTCATCTCACCGAGTTACATGTTTCCCTTCAAGAAGCCTTTCGGTAAGACTGTTCTTGTAGAATTGGCAAAGGGATATTTGGAAGCCCACAGAGGGCTATGGTGAAAATGGAAATATCTTCCGTTCAAAACTGGAAAGAAGCTTTCTGAGAAACTGCTCTGTGTTCTGTTAATTCATCCCACATAGTTACATCTTACCCTTCAAGAAGCCTTTCGCTAAGTCTGTTCTTTTGGAATTGGCAAAGGGATATTTGGAAGCCCATAGAGGGCTATGTTGAAAAAGGAAATATCTTCCGTTCAAAACTGGAAAGAAACTTTCTGAGAAACTGCTCTGTGTTCTGTTAATTCATCTAACAGAGTTACATCTTTCCCTTCTAGAAGCATTTCACTAAGGCTGTTCTTATAGTATTCGCAAAGGGATATTTGGAACCCCTAGAGGGCTACGGTGAAAAAGAAAATATCTTCCGTTCAAAACTGGAAAGAAGCTTTCTGAGAAACTGCTCTATGTTCTGTCAATTCATCTCACAGAGTTACATCTTTCCCTTCAAAAAGCCTTTCGCTAAGGCTGTTCTTGTGGAATTGGCAAAGGGATATTTGGAAGCCCATAGAGGGCTATGGTGAGAAAGGAAATATCTTCCGTTCAAAACTGGAAAGAAGCTTTCTGAGAAACTGCTCTGTGTTCTGTTAATTCACCTCACAGTGTTACATCTTTCCCTTCAAGAAGCCTTTTGCTAAGGCTGTTTTTTGGAATTGGCAACGGGATATTTGGAAGCCCATAGAGGGATATGGTGAAAAAGGAAATATCTTCGGTTCAAAACTGGAAAGAAGATTTCTGAGAAACTGCTCTGTGTTCTGTTAATTCATCTCACAGAGTTACATCTTTCCCTTCAAGAAGCCTTTCGCTAAGGCTGTTCTTGTGGAATTGGCAAAGGGATATTTGGAAGCCCATAGAGGGCTATGGTGAAAAAGGAAATATCTTCCGTTCAAAACTGGAAAGAAGCTTTCTCAGAAACTGCTCTGTGTTCTGTTAATTCATCTCACAGAGTTACATCTTTCTCTTCAAGAAGCCTTTCGCTAAGGCTGTTCTTGTGGAATTCCAAAGGGATATTTGGAAGCCCATAGAGGGCTATGGTGAAAAAGGAAATATCTTCCGTTCAAAACTGGAAAGAAGCTTTCTGAGAAACTGCTCTGTGTTCTGTTAATTCATCTCACAGAGTTACATCTTTCCCTTCAAGAAACCTTTCGCTAAGGCTGTTCTTGTGGAATTCGCAAAGCGATATTTGGAAGCCCATAGAGGGTTACGGTGAAAAAGGAAATATCTTCCGTTTAAAACTGTAAAGAAGCTTTCTGAGAAACTGCTCTGTGTTCTGATAATTCATCTCACAGAGCTACATCTTTCCCTTCAAGAAGCCTTTTGCTAAGGCTGTTCTTGTGGAATTGGCAAAGGGATATTTGTAAGCCCATAGAGGGCTATGGTGAAAAAGGAAATATCTTCCGTAGAAAACCGGAAAGAAGCTTTCTGAGAAACTGCTCTGTGTTCTGTTAATTAATCTCACAGAGTTATATCTTACCCTTCAAGAAGCCTTTCGCTAAAGCTGTTCTTGTGGAATTCGCAAAGGGATATTTGGAAGCCCATAGAGGGATATGGTGAAAAAGGAAATATCTTCCGTTAAAAACTGGAAAGAAGCTTTCTGAGAAACTTCTCTGAGTTCTGTTAATTCATCTCACGGAGTTATATCTTTCCCTTCAGGAAGCCTTTCGGTAAGACTGTTCTTGTGGAATTGGCAAAGGGATATTTGGAAGCCCGTAGAGGGCTATGGTGAAATAGGAAATATCTTCCGTTCAAAACTGGAAAGAAGCTTTCTGAGAAACTGCTCTGTGTTCTGTTAATTTATCTCACAGAGTTACATCTTTCCTTTCAAGAAGCCTTTCGCTAAGGCTGTTCTTGTGGAATTGGCAAAGGGATATTTGGAAGCCCATTGAGGGCTATGGTGAAAAAGGAAATATCTTCCGTTCAAAACTGGAAAGAAGCTTTCTGAGAAACTGCTCTGTGTTCTGTTAATTCATCTCACAGAGTTACATCTTTCCCTTCAAGAAGCCTTTCGCTAGGGCTGTTCTTGTGGTATTCGCAAAGGGATATTTGTAAGCCCATAGAGGGCTATGGTGAAAAAGGAAATATCTTCCGTTCAAAACTTGAAAGAAGATTTCTGAGAAACTGCTCTGTGTTCTGTTAATTCATCTCACAGAGTTACATCTTTCCCTTCAAGAAGCCTTTCGCTAAGGCTGTTCTTGTGGAATTGGCAAAGGGATATTTGGAAGCCCATAGAGGCCTAAGATGAAAAAGGAAATATCTTCCGTTCAAAACTGGAAAGAAGCTTTCTGAGAAACTGCTCTGTGTTCCGTTAATTCATCTCACAGAGTTACATCTTTCCCTTCAAGAAGCCTTTCCTTAAGGCTGTTCTTGTGGAATTGGCAAAGGGATATTTGGAATCCCATAGAGGGCTATGGTGAAAAAAGAAATATCTTCCGTTCAAAACCGGAAAGAAGCTTTCTGAGAAATTGCTCTGTGTTCTGTTAATTCATCTCACAGAGCTACATCTTTCCCTTCAAGAAGCCTTTCGCTAAGGCTGTTCTTGTGGAATTGGCAAAGGGATATTTGGAAGCTCATAGAGGGCTATGGTGAAAAAGGAAATATCTTCCGTTCAAAACTGGAAAGAATCTTTCTGAGAAACTGATCTGTGTTCTGTTAATTCATCTCACAGAGTTACATCTTTCCCTTTGAGAAGTCTTTCGCTAAGGCTGTTCTTGTGGATTTGGCAAAGGGATATTTGGAAGCCCATAGAGGGCTATGGTGAAAAAGGAAATATCTTCCGTTCAAAACTGGAAAGAAGCTTTCTGAGAAACTGGTCTGTGTTCTGTTAATTCATCTCACAGAGTTACATCTTTCCCTTCAAGAAGCCTTTCGCTAAGGCTGTTCTTGTGGAATTGGCAAAGGGATACTTGGAAGCCCATAGAGGTTATGGTGAAAAAGGAAATATCTTCCGTTCAAAACTGGAAAGAAACTTTCTGAGAAACTGCTCTGTGTTCTGTTAATTCATCTCACAGAGTTACATCTTTCCCTTCAAGAAGCCTTTCGCTAAGGCTGTTCTTGTGGAATTGGCAAAGGGATATTTGGAAGCCCATAGAGGGCTATGGTGAAAAATGAAATATCTTCCGTTCAAAACTGGAAAGAATCTCTCTGAGAAACTGATCTGTGCTCTGTTAATTCATCTCACCGGGTTACATCTTTCCCTTTGAGAAGCCTTTCGCTAAGGCTGTTCTTGTGGATTTGGCAAAGGGATATTTGGAAGCCCATAGTGGGCTATGGTGAAAAAGGAAATATCTTCCGTTCAAAACTGGAAAGAAGCTTTCTGAGAAACTGCTCTGTGTTCTGTTAATTCATCTCACAGAGTTACATCTTTCCCTTCAAAAAGCCTTTCGCTAAGGCTGTTCTTGTGGTATTCGCAAAGGGATATTTGTAAGCACATAGAGGGCTATGGTGAAAAAGGAAATATCTTCCGTTCAAAACTGGATAGAAGATTTCTGAGAAACTGCTCTGTGTTCTGTTAATTCATCTCACAGAGTTACATCTTTCCCTTCAAGAAGCCTTTCGCTAAGGCTGTTCTTGTGGAATTGGCAAAGGGATATTTGGAAGCCCATAGAGGTCTACGGTGAAAAAGCAAATATCTTCCGTTCAAAACTGGAAAGAAGCTTTCTGAGAAACCGCTCTGTGTTCTGTTAATTCATCTCACAGAGTTACATCTTTCCCTTCAAGAAGCCTTCCGCTATGGCTGTTCTTGTGGAATTGGCAAAGGGATATTTGGAAGCCCATAGAGGGCTATGGTGAAAAAGGAAATATCTTCCGTTCAAAATTGGAAAGAAGCTTTCTGAGAAAATGCTCTGTGTTCTGTTAATTCATCTCACAGAGTTACATCTTTCCCTTCAAGAAGCCTTTCGCTAAGGCTGTTCTTATGGTATTCGCAAAGGGATATTTGGAAGCCCATAGAGGGCTATGGTGAGAAAGGAAATATCTTCCGTTCAAAACTGGAAAGAAGCTTTCTGAGAAACTGCTCTGTGTCCTGTTAATTCATTTCACAGAGTTACATCTTTCCCTTCAAGAAGCCTTTCGCTAAGTCTGTTCTTGTGGAATTGGCAAAGGGATGTTTGGAAGCCCATAGAGGGCTATTGTGAAAAAGGTAATATCTTCAGTTCAAAACTGGAAAGGAGCTTTCTGAGAAACTGCTCTGTGTTCTGTTAATTCATCTCACAGAGTTACATCTTTCCCTTCAAGAAGCCTTTCGCTAAGGCTGTTCTTGTGGAATTCGCAAAGGGATATTTGGAAGCCCATAGAGGGCTATGGTGAAAAAAGAAATATCTTCCGTTCAAAACCGGAAAGAAGCTTTCTGAGAAATTGCTCTGTGTTCTGTTAATTCATCTCACAGAGCTACATCTTTCCCTTCAAGAAGCCTTTTGCTAAGGCTGTTCTTGTGGAATTGGCAAAGGGATATTTGGAAGCCCATAGAGGGCTACTGTGAAAAAGGAAATATCTTCCGTTCAAAACTGGAAAGAAGATTTCTGAGAAACTGCTCTGTGTTCTGTTAATTCATCTCACAGAGTTACTTCTTTCCCTTCAAGAAGCCTTTCGCTAAGGCTGTTCTTGTGGAATTGGCAAAGGGATATTTGGAAGCCCATAGAGGGCTATGGTGAAAAAGGAAATATCTTCCGTTCAAAACTGGAAAGAAGCTTTCTGAGAAACTGCGCTGTGTTCTGTTAATTCATTTCACAGAGTTACATCTTTCCCTTCAAGAAGCCTTTCGCTAAGGCTGTTCTTGTGGAATTGCAAAGGGATATTTGGAAGCCCATAGAGGGCTATGGTGAAAAAGGAAATATCTTCCGTTCAAAACTGGAAAGAAGCTTTCTGAGAAACTGCTCTGTGTTCTGTTAATTCATCTCACAGAGTTACATCATCCCCTTCAAGAAGCCTTTCTCTGAGTCTGTTCTTTTGGAATTGGCAAAGGGATATTTGGAAGCCCATAGAGGGCTATGGTGAAAAAGGAAATATCTTCCGTTCAAAACTGGAAAGAGGATTTCTGAGAATCTGATCTGTGTTCTTTTAATTCATCTCACAGAGATACATCATTCCCTTCAAGAAACCTTTCGCTAAGGCTGTTCTCGTGGAATTGGCAAAGGGATATTTGGAAGCCCATAGAGGGCTATGGTGAAAATGGAAATATCTTCCGTTCAAAACTGGAAAGAACCTTTCTGAGAAACTGCTCTGTGTTCTGTTAATTCATCTCACAGAGTTATATCTTACCCTTCAAGAAGCCTTTCTCTAAGGCTGTTCTGGTGGAATTGGCAAAGGGATATTTGGAAGCCCATAGAGTGCTATGGTGAAAAAGTAAATATCTTCCGTTCGAAACTGGAAAGAAGCTTTCTGAGAAACTTCTCTGAGTTCTGTTAATTCATCTCACAGAGTTACATCTTTTCCTTCAGAAAGCCTTTCGGTAAGGCTGTTCTTGTGGAATTGTCAAAGGGATATTTGGAAGCCCATAGAGGGCTATGGTGAAAAAGGAAATATCTTCCGTTCAAAACTGGAAAGAAGCTTTCTGAGAAACTGCTCTGTGTTCTGTTAATTCATCTCACAGAGTTACATCTTTCCCTTCAAGAAGCCTTTCGCTAAGGCTGTTCTTATGGTATTCGCAAAGGGATATTTGGAAGCCCATAGAGGGCTATGGTGAGAAAGCAAATATCTTCCGTTCTAAACTGGAAAGAAGCTTTCTGAGAAACTGCTCTGTGTTCTGTTAATTCATCTCACAGAGTTACATCTTTCCCTTCAAGAAGCCTTTCTCTGAGACTGTTCTTGTGGAATTGGCAAAGGGATATTTGGAAGCCCATTGAGTACTAGGGTGAAAAAGGAAATATCTTCCATTCAAAACTGGAAAGAAGCTTTCTGAGGAACTGCTCTGTGTTCTGTCAATTCATCTCACAGAGTTACATCTTTCCCTTCAAGAATCCTTTCGCTAAGGCTGTTCTTGTGGAATTGGCAAAGGGATATTTGGAAGCCCATAGAGGGCTGTGGTGAAAAATTAAATATCTTAAGTTCAAAACTGGAAAGAAGATTTCTGAGAAACTGCTCTGTGTTCTGTTAATTCATCTCACAGAGTTACATCTTTCCCTTCAAGGAGCCTTCCGCTATGGCTGTTCTTGTGGAATTGGCAAAGGGATATTTGGAAGCCCATAGAGGGCTATGGTAAAAAAGGAAATATCTTCCGTTCAAAACTGGAAAGAAGCTTTCTGAGAAACTGCTCTGTGTTCTGTTAATTCATCTCACAGAATTACATCATCCCCTTCAAGAAGCCTTTCTCTGAGTCTGTTCTTGTGGAATTGGCAAAGGGATATTTGGAAGCCCATAGAGGGCTATGGTGAAAAAGGAAATATCTTCCGTTCAAAACTGGAAAGAAGATTTCTGAGAAACTGATCTGTGTTCTTTTAATTCATCTCACAGAGTTACAACTTTCCCCTCAAGAAACCTTTCGCTAAGGCTGTTCTCGTGGAATTGGCAAAGGGATATTTGGAAGCCCATAGAGGGCTATGGTGAAAATGGAAATATCTTCCGTTCAAAACTGGAAAGAACCTTTCTGAGAAACTGCTCTGTGTTCTGTTAATTCACCTCACAGAGTTATATCTTACCCTTCAAGAAGCCTTTCGCTAAGGCTGTTCTTGTGGAATTGGCAACGGGATATTTGGAAGCCCATAGAGGGCTATGGTGAAAAAGGAAATATCTTCCGTTCGAAACTGGAAAGAAGCTTTCTGAGAAACTGCTCTGTGTTCTGTTAATTCATCTCACAGAGTTGCATCTTTCCCTTCAAGGAGCCTTTCGCTAAGGCTGTTCTTGTGGAATTGGCAAAGGGATATTTGGAAGCCCATAGAGGGCTATGGTGAAAAAGGAAATATCTTCCGTTCAAAACTGGAAAGAATCTCTCTGAGAAACTGATCTGTGCTCTGTTAATTCATCTCACCGGGTTACATCTTTCCCTTTGAGAAGCCTTTCGCTAAGGCTGTTCTTGTGGATTTGGCAAAGGGATATTTGGAAGCCCATAGTGGGCTTTGGTGAAAAAGGAAATATCTTCCGTTCAAAACTGGAAAGAAGCTTTCTGAGAAACTGCTCTGTGTTCTGTTAATTCATCTCACAGAGTTACATCTTTCCCTTCAAGAAGCCTTTCGCTAAGGCTGTTCTTGTGGTATTCGCAAAGGGATATTTGTAAGCCCATAGAGGGCTATGGTGAAAAAGGAAATATCTTCCGTTCAAAACTGGAAAGAACCTTTCTGAGAAACTGCTCTGTGTTCTGTTAATTCATCTCACAGAGTTATATCTTACCCTTCAAGAAGCCTTTCTCTAAGGCTGTTCTTGTGGAATTGGCAAAGGGATATTTGGAAGCCCATAGAGGGCTACGGTGAAAAAGTAAATACCTTCCGTTTGAAACTGGAAAGAAGCTTTGTGAGAAACTTCTCTGAGTTCTGTTAATTCATTTCACAGAGTTACATCTTTTCCTTCAGAAAGCCTTTCGGTAAGGCTGTTCTTGTGGAATTGTCAAAGGGATATTTGGAAGCCCATAGAGGGCTATGGTGAAAAAGGAAATATCTTCCGTTCAAAACTGGAAAGAAGCTTTCTGAGAAACTGCTCTGTGTTCTGTTAATTCATCTCACAGAGTTACATCTTTCCCTTCAAGAAGCCTTTCGCTAAGGCTGTTCTTATGGTATTCGCAAAGGGATATTTGGAATCCCATAGAGGGCTATGGTGAGAAAGCAAATATCTTCCGTTCTAAACTGGAAAGAAGCTTTCTGAGAAACTGCTCTGTGTTCTGTTAATTCATCTCACAGAGTTACATCTTTCCCTTCAAGAAGCCTTTCTCTGAGACTGTTCTTGTGGAATTGGCAAAGGGATATTTGGAAGCCCATTGAGTACTAGGGTGAAAAAGGAAATATCTTCCATTCAAGTCTGGAAAGAAGCTTTCTGAGGAACTGCTCTGTGTTCTGTCAATTCATCTCACAGAGTTACATCTTTCCCTTCAAGAATCCTTTCGCTAAGGCTGTTCTTGTGGAATTGGCAAAGGGATATTTGGAAGCCCATAGAGGGCTATGGTGAAAAATTAAATATCTTAAGTTCAAAACTGGAAAGAAGATTTCTGAGAAACTGCTCTGTGTTCTGTTAATTCACCTCACAGAGTTACATCTTTCCCTTAAAGAAGCCTTTCTCTGAGTTGTTCTTGTGGAATTGGCAAAGGGATATTTGGAAGCCCATAGAGGGCTATGGTGAAAAAGGAAATATCTTCCGTTCAAAACTGGAAAGAAGATTTCTGAGAAACTGATCTGTGTTCTTTTAATTCATCTCACAGAGTTACATCTTTCCCTTCAAGAAACCTTTCACTAAGGCTGTTCTCGTGGAATAGGCAAAGGGATATTTGGAAGCCCATACAGGGCTATGGTGAAAAAGGAAATTTCTTCTGTTCAAAACTGGAAAGAAGCTTTCTGAGAAACTACTCTGTGTTCTGTTAATTTAACTCACAGAGTTACATCTTTCCCTTCAAGGAGCCTTTCGATAAGGCTGTTCTTGTGGAATTGGCAAAGGGATATTTGGAAGCCCATTGAGTACTAGGGTGAAAAAGGAAATATCTTCCGTTCAAAACTGGAAAGAAGCTTTCTGAGAAACTGCTCTGTGTTCTGTTAATTCATCTCACCGAGTTACATCTTTCCCATCAAGAAGCCTTTCGGTAAGACTGTTCCTGTAGAATTGGCAAAGGGATATTTGGAAGCCCTTAGAGGGCTATGGTGAAAATGGAAATATCTTCCGTTCAAAACTGGAAAGAAGCTTTCTGAGAAACTGCTCTGTGTTCTGTTAATTCATCTCACATAGTTACATCTTACCCTTCAAGAAGCCTTTCGCTAAGGCTGTTCTTGTGGAATTGGCAAAGGGATATTTGGAAGCCCATTGAGGGCTATGGTGAAAAAGGCAATATCTTCCGTTCAAAACTGGAAAGAAACTTTCTGAGAAACTGCTCTGTGTTCTGGTAATTCATCTAACAGAGTTACATCTTTCCCTTCTAGAAGCATTTCACTAAGGCTGTTCTTATAGTATTCGCAAAGGGATATTTGGAAGCCCATAGAGGGCTACGGTGAAAAAGGAAATATCTTCCGTTCAAAACTGGAAAGAGGCTTTCTGAGAAACTGCTCTGTGTTCTGTTAATTCATCTCACAGAGTTACATCTTTCCCTTCAAGAAGCCTTTCGCTAAGGCTGTTCTTGTGGAATTGGCAAAGGGTTATTTGGAAGCCCATAGAGGGCTATGGTGAAAAAGGAAATATCTTCCGTTCAAAACTGGAAAGAAGATTTCTGAGAAACTGCTCTGTGTTCTGTTAATTCATCTCACAGAGTTACATCTTTCCCTTCAAGAAGCCTTTCGCTGAGGCTGTTCTTGTGGAAATTGCAATGGGATATTTGGAAGTCCATAGAGGGCTATGGTGAAAAAGGAAATATCTTCCTTTCAAAACTGGAAAGAAGGTTTCTGAGAAACTACTCTGTGTTCTGTTAATTCATCTCACAGTGTTACATCTTTCCCTTCAAGAAGCCTTTCGCTAAGGCTGTTCTTGTGAAATTGGCAAAGTGATATTTGGAAGACCATAGAGGGCTATGGTGAAAAAGGAAATATCTTCCGTTAAAAAGTGGAAAGAACTTTCTGAGAAACTGCTTTGTGTTCTGTTAATTCATCCCACAGTGTTACATCTTTCCCTACAAGAAGCCTTTCGCTAAGACTGTTCTTGTGGAATTGGAAAAGTGATATTTGAAGCCAATAGAGGGCTGTGGTGAAAAAGGAAATATCTTTTGTTATAAACTTTAAGGAAGCTTTCTGAGAAACTGCTTTGTGTTCTGTTAATTCATCTCACAGAATTACATCTGACCCTTTAAGAAGCCTTTCGTTAAGGGTGTTCTTGTGGAATTGGAAAAGTGATATTTGGAAGCCCATAGAGGGCTATGGTGAAAAAGGAAATATATTCCGTTCACAACCGGAAAGCAGCTTTCTGAGAAACTGCTCTGTGTTCTGTTAATTCATCTCACAGGGTTACATCTTTCCCTTCAAGAAGCCTTTCGCTAAGGCTGTTCTTGTGGAATTGGCAAAGGGATATTTGGAAGCCCATAGAGTGCTATGGTGAGAAAGGAAATATCTTCCGTTCAAAACTGGAAAGAAGCTTTCTGAGAAACTGCTCTGTGTTCTGTCAATTCATTTCACAGAGTTACATCTTTCCCTTGAAGAAGCCTTCCGCTATGGCTGTTCTTGTGGAATTGGCAAAGGGATATTTGGAAGCCCATAGAGGGCTATGGTGAAAAAGGAAATATCTTCCGTTCAAAACTGGAAAGAAGCTTTCTGAGAAACTGCTCTGTGTTCTGTTAATTTAACGCACAGAGTTACATCTTTCCCTTCAAGGAGCCTTTCGATAAGTCTGTTCTTGTGGAATTGGCAAAGGGATATTTGGAAGCCCATTGAGTACTAGGGTGAAAAAGGAAATATCTTCCATTCAAAACTGGAAAGAAGCTTTCTGAGGAACTGCTCTGTGTTCTGTCAATTCATCTCACAGAGTTACATCTTTCCCTTCAAGAATCCTTTCGCTAAGGCTGTTCTTGTGGAATTGGCAAAGGGATATTTGGAAGCCCATAGAGGGCTATGGTGAAAAATTAAATATCTTAAGTTCAAAACTGGAAAGAAGATTTCTGAGAAACTGCTCTGTGTTCTGTTAATTCATCTCACAGAGTTACATCTTTCCCTTCAAGGAGCCTTCCGCTATGTCTGTTCTTGTGGAATTGGCAAAGGGATATTTGGAAGCCCATAGAGGGCTATGGTAAAAAAGGAAATATCTTCCGTTCAAAACTGGAAAGAAGCTTTCTGAGAAACTGCTCTGTGTTCTGTTAATTCATCTCACAGAGTTATATCTTACCCTTCAAGAAGCCTTTCGCTAAGGCTGTTCTTGTGGAATTGGCAAAGGGATATTTGGAAGCCCATAGAGGGCTATGGTGAAAAAGGAAATATCTTCCGTTCGAAACTGGAAAGAAGCTTTCTGAGAAACTGCTCTGTGTTCTGTTAATTCATCTCACAGTGTTACATCTTTCCCTTCAAGGAACCTTTCGCTAAGGCTGTTCTTGTGGAATTGGCAAAGGGATATTTGGAAGCCCATAGAGGGCTATGGTGAAAAAGGAAATATCTTCCGTTCAAAACTGGAAAGGAGCTTTCTGAGAAACTGCTCTGTGTTCTCTTAATTCATCTCACATAGTTACATCTTACCCTTCAAGAAGCCGTTCGCTAAGGCTGTTCTTGTGGAATTGGCAAAGGGATATTTGGAAGCCCATTGAGGGCTATGGTGAAAAAGGTAATATCTTCCGTTCAAAACTGGAAAGAAACTTTCTGAGAAACTGCTCTGTGTTCTGGTAATTCATCTAACAGAGTTACATCTTTCCCTTCTAGAAGCATTTCACTAAGGCTGTTCTTATAGTATTCGCAAAGGGATATTTGGAAGCCCATAGAGGGCTTCGGTGAAAAAGGAAATATCTTCCGTTCAAAACTGGAAAGAAGCTTTCTGAGAAACTCCTCTGTGTTCTGTTAATTCATCTCACAGAGTTACATCTTTCCCTTCAAGAAGCCTTTCGCTAAGGCTGTTCTTGTGGAATTGGCAAAGGGATATTTGGAAGCCCATAGAGGGCTTTGGTGAAAAAGGAAATATCTTCCGTTCAAAACTGGAAAGAAGATTTCTGAGAAACTGCTCTGTGTTCTGTTAATTCATCTCACAGAGTTACATCTTTCCCTTCAAGAAGCCTTTCGCTGAGCCTGTTCTTGTGGAATTGGCAATAGGATATTTGGAAGTCCATAGAGGGCTATGGTGAAAAAGGAAATATCTTCCGTTCAAAACTGGAAAGAAGCTTTCTGAGAAACTACTCTGTGTTCTGTTAATTCATCTCACAGAGTTACATCTTTCCCTTCAAGAAGCCTTTCGCTAAGGCTGTTCTTGTGGAATTGGCAAAGTGATATTTGGAAGACCATAGAGGGCTATGGTGAAAAAGGAAATATCTTCCGTTAAAAAGTGGAAAGAACTTTCTGAGAAACTGCTTTGTGTTCTGTTAATTCATCCCACAGTGTTACATCTTTCCCTACAAGAAGCCTTTCGCTAAGACTGTTCTTGTGGAATTGGAAAAGTGATATTTGAAGCCAATAGAGGGCTGTGGTGAAAAAGGAAATATCTTTTGTTATAAACTTTAAGGAAGCTTTCTGAGAAACTGCTTTGTGTTCTGTTAATTCATCTCACAGAATTACATCTGACCCTTTAAGAAGCCTTTCGTTAAGGGTGTTCTTGTGGAATTGGAAAAGTGATATTTGGAAGCCCATAGAGGGCTATGGTGAAAAAGGAAATATATTCCGTTCACAACCGGAAAGCAGCTTTCTGAGAAACTGCTCTGTGTTCTGTTAATTCATCTCACAGGGTTACATCTTTCCCTTCAAGAAGGCTTTCGCTAAGGCTGTTCTTGTGGAATTGGCAAAGGGATATTTGGAAGCCCATAGAGGGCTAGGGTGAAAAAGGAAATATCTTCCGTTCAAAACTGGAAAGAAGCTTTCTGAGAAACTGATCTGTGTTCTGTTAATTAATCTCACCGAGTTAAATCTTTCCCTTCAAGAAGCCTTTCGCTAAGGCTCTTCTTGTGGAATTGGCAAAGGGATATTTGGAGGCCCATAGAGGGCTATGGTGAAAAAGGAAATATCTTCCGTTCAAAAATGGAAAGAAACTTTCTGAGAAACTGCTCTGTGTTCTGTGAATTCATCTCACAGAGTTACATCTTTCCCTTCAAGAAGCCTTTCGCTAAGGCTGTTCTTGAGGAATTGGCAAAGGGATATTTGGAAGCCCATAGAGGGCTAGTGTGAAAAAGGAAATATCTTCCGTTCAAAACTGGAAAGAAGCTTTCTGAGAAACTGCTCTGTGTTCTGTTAATTCATCTCACAGAGTTACATCTTTCCCTTCAAGAAGCCTTTCGCTGAGGCTGTTTTGTGGAATTGGCAAAGGGATATTTGGAAGTCCGTAAACGGCTATGGTGAAAAAGGAAATATCTTTCGTTCAAAACTGGAAAGAAGCTTTCTGAGAAACTGCTCTGTGTTCTGTTAATTCATCTCACTGAGTTACATCTTTCCCTTCAAGAAGCCTTTCGCTAAGGCTGTTCTTGTGGAATTCGCAAAGGGATATTTGGAAGCCCACAGAGGGCTAAGGTGAAAAAGGAAATATCTTCCGTTCAAAACTGGAAAGAAGCTTTCTGAGAAACTGCTCTGTGTTCTGTTAATTCATCTCACAGAGTTACATCTTTCCCTTCAAGAAACCTTTCGCTAAGGCTGTGCTTGTGGAATTGGCAAAGGGATATTTGGAAGCCCATAGAGGGCTATGGTGAAAAAGGAAATATCTTCCGTTCAAAACTGGAAAGAAGTTTTCTGAGAAACTGCTCTGCGTTCTCTTAATTCATCTCACAGAGTTACATCTTTCCCTTCAGGAAGCCTTTCGCTGAGGCTGTCTCGTGGAATTGGCAAGGTGATATTTGGAAGCCCATAGAGGGCTATGGTGAGAAAGGAAATATCTTCCGTTCAAAACTGGAAAGAATCTCTCTGAGAAACTGCTCTGTGTTCTGTTAATTCATCTCACAGAGTTACATCTTTCCCTTCAAGAAGTCTTTCGCTAAGGCTGTTCTTGTGGTATTCGCAAAGGGATATTTGTAAGCCCATAGAGGGCTATGGTGAAAATGGAAATATCTTCCGTTCAAAACTTAAAAGAAGATTTCTGAGAAACTGCTCTGTGTTCTGTTAATTCGTCTCACAGAGTTACATCTTTCCCTTCAAGCAGCCTTTCGCTAAGTCTGTTCTTGTGGAATTGGCAAAGGGATATTTGGAAGCCCATAGCGCGCTACGGTGAAAAAGGAAATATCTTCCGTTCAAAACTGGAAAGAAGCTTTCTGAGAAACTGCTCTGTGTTCTGTTAATTCATCTCACAGAGTTACATATTTCCCTTCAAGAAGCCTTTCGGTAAGACTGTTCTTGTGGATTTGGCAAAGGGATATTTGGAAGCCCATAGAGGGCTATGGTGAAAATGGCAATATCTTCCGTTCAATACTGGAAAGAAGCTTTCTGAGAAACTGCTCTGTGTTCTGTTAATTCATCTCACAGAGTTACATCTTCCCCTTCAAGTAGCCTTTCGCTCAGGCTGTTCTTGTGGAATTGGCAAAGGGATATTTGGAAGCCCATAGAGGGCTATGGTGAAAAAGGAAATATCTTCCGTTCGAAACTGTAAAAAAGCTTTCTGAGAAACTACTCTGTGTTCTGTTAATTCATCTCCCATAGTTACATCTTACCCTTCAAGAAGCCTTTCGCTAAGGCTGTTCTTGTGTAATTGGCAAAGGGATATTTGGAAGCCCATAGAGGGCTACGGTGAAAAAGGAAATATCTTCCGTTCAAAACTGGAAAGAAGCTTTCTGAGAAACTGCTCTGTGTTCTGTTAATTCATCTCACAGAGTTACATATTTCCCTTCAAGAAACCTTTCGGTAAGACTGTTCTTGTGGATTTGGCAAAGGGATATTTGGAAGCCCATAGAGGGCTATGGTGAAAATGGCAATATCTTCCGTTCAATACTGGATAGAAGCTTTCTGAGAAACTGCTCTGTGTTCTGTTAATTCATCTCACAGAGTTACATCTTCCCCTTCAAGTAGCCTTTCGCTCAGGCTGTTCTTGTGGAATTGGCAAAGGGATATTTGGAAGCCCATAGAGGGCTATGGTGAAAAAGGAAATATCTTCCGTTCAAAACTGGAAGGAAGCTTTCTGAGAAACTACTCTGTGTTCTGTTAATTCATCTCACATAGTTACATCTTACCCTTCAAGAAGCCTTTCGCTAAGGCTGTTCTTGTGGAATTGGCAAAGGGATATTGGGAAGCCCATAGAGGGCTACGGTGAAAAAGGAAATATCTTCCGTTCAAAACTGGAAAGAAGCTTTCTGAGAAACTGCTCTGTGTTCTGTTAATTCATGTCACAGAGTTACATCTTTCCCTTCAGGAAGTCTTTCGCTAAGGCTCTTCTTGTGGAATTGGCAAAGGGATATTTGGAGGCCCATAGAGGGCTATGGTGAAAAAGGAAATATCTTCCGTTCAAAACTGGAAAGAAACTTTCTGAGAAACTGCTCTGTGTTCTGTGAATTCATCTCACAGAGTTACATCTTTCCCTTCAAGAAGCCTTTCGCTAAGGCTGTTCTTGAGGAATTGGCAAAGGGATATTTGGAAGCCCATAGAGGGCTAGTGTGAAAAAGGAAATATCTTCCGTTCAAAACTGGAAAGAAGCTTTCTGAGAAACTGCTCTGTGTTCTGTTAATTCATCTCACAGAGTTACATCTTTCCCTTCAAGAAGCCTTTCGCTGAGGCTGTTTTGTGGAATTGGCAAAGGGATATTTGGAAGTCCGTAAACGGCTATGGTGAAAAAGGAAATAACTTTCGTTCAAAACTGGAAAGAAGCTTTCTGAGAAACTGCTCTGTGTTCTGTTAATTCATCTCACTGAGTTACATCTTTCCCTTCAAGAAGCCTTTCGATAAGGCTGTTCTTGTTTAATTCGCAAAGGGATATTTGGAAGCCCACAGAGGGCTAAGGTGAAAAAGGAAATATCTTCCGTTCAAAACTGGAAAGAAGCTTTCTGAGAAATTGCTCTGTGTTCTGTTAATTCATCTCACAGAGTTACAACTTTCCCTTCAAGAAACCTTTCGCTAAGGCTGTGCTTGTGGAATTGGCAAAGGGATATTTGGAAGCCCATAGAGGGCTATGGTGAAAAAGGAAATATCTTCCGTTCAAAACTGGAAAGAAGTTTTCTGAGAAACTGCTCTGCGTTCTCTTAATTCATCTCACAGAGTTACATCTTTCCCTTCAAGAAGCCTTTCGCTAAGGCTGTTCTTGTGGAATTGGCAAAGGGATATTTGAAAGCCCATAGAGGGCTATGGTGAAAATGGAAATATCTTCCGTTCAAAACTGGAAAGAAGCTTTCTGAGAATCTGCTCTGTGTTCTGTTAATTCATCTCACCGAGTTACATCTTTCCCTTCAAGAAGCCTTTCGCTAAGGCGGTTCTTGTGGAATTGGCAAAGGGATATTTGGAAGCCCATAGAGGGCTATGGTGAAAAAGGAAATATCTTCCGTTCAAAACTGGAAAGAAGCTTTCTGAGAAACTGCTCTGTGTTCTGTTAATTCATCTCACAGAGTTACATATTTCCCTTCAAGAAGCCTTTCGGTAAGACTGTTCTTGTGGATATGGCAAAGGGATATTTGGAAGCCCATAGAGGGCTATGGTGAAAATGGCAATATCTTCCGTTCAATACTGGAAAGAAGCTTTCTGAGAAACTGCTCTGTGTTCTGTTAATTCATCTCACAGAGTTACATCTTCCCCTTCAAGTAGCCTTTCGCTCAGGCTGTTCTTGTGGAATTGGCAAAGGGATATTTGGAAGCCCATAGAGGGCTATGGTGAAAAAGGAAATATCTTCCGTTCAAAACTGTAAAGAAGCTTTCTGAGAAACTACTCTGTGTTCTGTTAATTCATCTCACATAGTTACATCTTACCCTTCAAGAAGCCTTTCGCTAAGGCTGTTCTTGTGGAATTGGCAAAGGGATATTTGGAAGCCCATAGAGGGCTACGGTGAAAAAGGAAATATCTTCCGTTCAAAACTGGAAAGAAGCTTTCTGAGAAACTGCTCTGTGTTCTGTTAATTCATGTCACAGAGTTACATCTTTCCCTTCAAGAAGCCTTTCGCTAAGGCTGTTCTTATGCTATTCGCAAAGGGATATTTGGAAGCCCATAGAGGGCTATGGTGAAAAAGGAAATATCTTCCGTTCAAAACTGGAAAGAATCTTTCTGAGAAACTGCTCTGTGTTCTGTTAGTTCATCTCACAGAGTTACATCTTTCCCTTCAGGAAGCCTTTCGCTAAGGCTGTTCTTATGGTATTCGCAAAGGGATATTTGGAGGCCCATAGAGGGTTATGGTGAAAAAGGAAATATCTTCCGTTCAATACTGCAAAGAAGCTTTCTGAGAAACTGCTCTGTGTTCTGTTAATTCATCTCACAGAGTTACATCTCTCCCTTCAAGAAGCCTTTCGCTAAGGCTGTTCTTGTGGAATTGGCAAAGTGATATTTGGAAGCCCATAGAGTGCTAGTGTGAAAAAGGAAATATCTTCCGTTCAAAACTGGAAAGAAGCTTTCTGAGAAACTGCTCTGTGTTCTGTTTATTCATCTCACAGAGTTACATCTTTCCCTTCAAGAACCCTTTCGCTAAGGCTGTTCTTGTGTAATTGGCAAAGGGATATTTGGAAGCCCATAGAGGGCTACGGTGAAAAAGGAAATATCTTCCGTTCAAAACTGGAAAGAATCTCTCTGAGAAACTGATCTGTGTTCTGTTAATTCATCTCACAGAGTTACATCTTTCCCTTTGAGAAGCCTTTCGCTAAGGCTGTTCTTGTGGATTTGGCAAAGGGTTATTTGGAAGCCCATAGAGGGCTATGGTGAAAAAGGAAATATCTTCCGTTCAAAACTGGAAAGAAGCTTTCTGAGAAACTGCTCTGTGTTCTGTTAATTCATCTCACAAAGTTACATCTTTCCCTTCAAGAAGCCTTTCGCTAAGTCTGTTCTTGCGGAATTGGCAAAGGGATATTTGGAAGCCCATAAAGGGCTAGGGTGAAAAAGGAAATATCTTCCGTTCAAAACTGGAAAGAAGCTTTCTGAGAAACTGCTCTGTGTTCTGTTAATTCATCTCACAGAGTTACATCTTTCCCTTCAAGAAGCCTTTCGCTAAGGCTGTTCTTGTGTAATTGGCAAAGGGATATTTGGAAGCCCATAGAGGGCTATGGTGAAAAAGGAAATATCTTCCGTTCAAAACTGGAAAGAATCTCTCTGAGAAACTGATCTGTGTTCTGTTAATTCATCTCACAGTGTTACATCTTTCCCTTTGAGAAGCCTTTCGCTAAGGCTGTTCTTGTGGATTTGGCAAAGGGATATTTGGAAGCCCATAGTGGGATATGGTGAAAAAGGAAATATCTTCCGATCAAAACTTGAAGGAAGATTTCTGAGAAACTGCTCTGTGTTCTGTTAATTCATCTCACAGAGTTACATCTTTCCCTTCAAGGAGCCTTTCGCTGAGGCTGTTCTTGTGGAATTGGCAAAGGGATATTTGGAAGCCCATAGAGGGCCATGGTGAAAAAGGAAATATCTTCCGTTCAAAACTGGAAAGAAGCTTTCTGAGAAACTGATCTGTGTTCTGTTAATTCATCTCACCGAGTTACATCTTTCCCTTCAAGAAGCCTTTCGCTAAGGCTTTTCTTGTGTGAATTGGCAAAGGGATATTTGGAGGCCCATAGAGGGCTATGGTGAAAAAGGAAATATCTTCCGTTCAAAACTGGAAAGAAACTTTCTGAGAAACTGCTCTGTGTTCTGTGAATTCATCTCACAGAGTTACATCTTTCCCTTCAAGAAGCCTTTCGCTAAGGCTGTTCTTGTGTAATTCGCAAAGGGATATTTGGAAGCCCATAGAGGGCTACGGTGAAAAAGGAAATATCTTCCGTTCAAAACTGGAAAGAATCTCTCTGAGAAACTGATCTGTGTTCTGTTAATTCATCTCACAGAGTTACATCTTTCCCTTTGAGAAGCCTTTCGCTAAGGCTGTTCTTGTGGATTTGGCAAAGGGATATTTGGAAGCCCATAGAGGGCTATGGTGAAAAAGGAAATATCTTCCGTTCAAAACTGGAAAGAAGCTTTCTGAGAAACTGCTCTGTGTTCTGTTAATTCATCTCACAGAGTTACATCTTTCCCTTCAAGAAGCCTTTCGCTGCGGCTGTTCTTGTGGAATTGGCAAAGGGATATTCGGAAGCCCATAGAGGGCTATGGTGAAAAAGGAAATATCTTCCGTTCAAAACTGGAAAGAAGCTTTCTGAGAAACTGCTCTGTGTTCTGTTAATTCATCTCACCGAGTTACATCTTTCCCTTCAAGGAGCCTTTCGCTAAGGCTGTTCTTGTGGAATTGGCAAAGGGATATTTGGAGGCCCATAGAGGGCTATGGTGAAAAAGGAAATATCTTCCGTTCAAAACTGGAAAGAAGTTTTCTGAGAAACTGCTCTGCGTTCTCTTAATTCATCTCACAGAGTTACATCTTTCCCTTCAAGAAGCCTTTCGCTGAGGCTGTCTCTTGGAATTGGCAAAGTGATATTTGGAAGCCCATAGAGGGCTATGGTGAAAAAGGAAATATCTTCCGTTCAAAACTGGAAAGAATCTCTCTGAGAAACTGCTCTGTGTTCTGTTAATTCATCTCACAGAGATACATCTTTCCCTTCAAGAAGCCTTTCGCTAAGGCTGTTCTTGTGGAATTGGCAAAGGGATATTTGGAAGCCCATAGAGTGCTAGGGTGAAAAAGGAAATATCTTACGTTCAAAACTGGAAAGAAGCTTTCTGAGAAACTGCTCTGTGTTCTGTTAATTCATCTCACAGAGTTACATCTTTCCCTTCAAGAAGCCTTTCGCTAAGGCTGTTCTTGTGTAATTTCAAAGGGATATTTGGAAGCCCATAGAGAGCTATGGTGAAAAAGGAAATATCTTCCGTTCAAAACTGGAAAGAATCTCTCTGAGAAACTGCTCTGTGTTATGTTAATTCATCTCACCGAGTTACATCTTTCCCTTCAAGAAGCCTTTCGCTAACGCTGTTCTTGTGGAATTGGCAAAGGGATATTTGAAAGCCCATAGAGGGCTATGGTGAAAAAGGAAATATCTTCCGTTCAAAACTGGAAAGAAGCTTTCTGAGAAACTGCTCTGTGTTCTGTTAATTCATCTCACAGAGTTACATATTTCCCTTCAAGAAGCCTTTCGGTAAGACTGTTCTTGTGGAATTGGCAAAGGGATATTTGGAAGCCCATAGAGGGCTATGGTGAAAATGGCAATATCTTCCGTTCAATACTGGAAAGAAGCTTTCTGAGAAACTGCTCTGTGTTCTGTTAATTCATCTCACAGAGTTACATCTTCCCCTTCAAGTAGCCTTTCGCTCAGGCTGTTCTTGTGGAATTGGCAAAGGGATATTTGGAAGCCCATAGAGGGCTATGGTGAAAAAGGAAATATCTTCCGTTCAAAACTGGAAAGAAGCTTTCTGAGAAACTACTCTGTGTTCTGTTAAGTCATCTCACATAGTTACATCTTACCCTTCAAGAAGCCTTTCGCTAAGGCTGTTCTTGTGCAATTGGCAAAGGGATATTTGGAAACCCATAGAGGGCTACAGTGAAAAAGGAAATATCTTCCGTTCAAAACTGGAAAGAAGCTTTCTGAGAAACTGCTCTGTGTTCTGTTAATTCATGTCACAGAGTTACATCTTTCCCTTCAAGAAGCCTTTCGCTAAGGCTGTTCTTATGGTATTCGCAAAGGGATATTTGGAAGCCCATAGAGGGCTATGGTGAAAAAGGAAATATCTTCCGTTCAAATCTGGAAAGAATCTTTCTGAGAAACTGCTCTGTGTTCTGTTAGTTCATCTCACAGAGTTACGTCTTTCCCTTCAGGAAGCCTTTCGCTAAGGCTGTTCTTATGATATTCGCAAAGGGATATTTGGAGGCCCATAAAGGGCTATGGTGAAAAAGGAAATATCTTCCGTTCAAAACTGGAAAGAATATTTCTGAGAAACTTCCCTGTGTTCTGTTAATTCATTTCACAGAGTTACATGTTTCCCTTCAAGAAGCCTTTCGCTAAGGCTGTTCTTGTGGAATTGGCAAAGGGATATTTGGAAGCCCATAGAGGGCTACGGTGAAAAAGGAAATATCTTCCGTTCAAAACTGGAAAGAAGCTTTCTGAGAAACTGCTCTGTGTTCTGTTAATTCATCTCACTGAGTTACATCTTTCCCTTCAAGAAGCCTTTTGCTAAGGCTGTGCTTGTGGAATTGGCAAAGGGATATTTGGAAGCCCATAGAGGGCTATGGTGAAAAAGGAAATATCTTCCGTTCAAAACTGGAAAGAAGTTTTCTGAGAAACTGTTCTGCGTTCTCTTAATTCATCTCACAGAGTTACATCTTTCCCTTCAAGAAGCCTTTCGCTGAGGCTGTCTTGTGGAATTGGCAAAGAGATATTTGGAAGCCCATAGAGGGCTATGGTGAAAAAGGAAATATCTTCCGTTCAGAACTGGAAAGAAGCTTTCTGAGAAACTGCTCTGTGTTCTGTTAATTCATCTCACAGAGTTACATCTTTCCCTTCAAGAAGCCTTTCGCTAAGGCTGTTCTTGTGGAATTCCCAAAGGGATATTTGTAAGCCCATAGAGGGCTATGGTGAAAAAGGAAATATCTTCCGTTCAAAATTTGAAAGAAGATTTCTGAGAAACTGCTCTGTGTTCTGTTAATTCATCTCACAGAGTTACATCTTTCCCTTCAAGAAGCCTTTCGCTAAGTCTGTTCTTGTGGAATTGGCAAAGGGATATTTGGAAACCCATAGCGCGCTACGGTGAAAAAGGAAATACCTTCCGTTGAAAACTGGAAAGAAGCTCTCTGAGAAACTGCTCTGTGTTCTGTTAATTCATCTCACAGAGTTACATCTTTCCCTTCAACAACCCTTTCGCTAAGGCTGTTCTTGTGAAATTGGCAAAGTGATATTTGGAAGCCCATAGAGGGCTAGGGTGAAAAAAAAAAAATATCTTCCGTTCAAAACTGGAAAGAAGCTTTCTGAGAAACTACTCTGTGTTGTGTTAATTTATCTCACATAGTTACATCTTACCCTTCAAGAAGCCTTTCGCTAAGGCTGTTCTTGTGTAATTGGCAAAGGGATATTTGGAAGCCCAAAGAGGGCTACGGTGAAAAAGGAAATATCTTCCGTTCAAAACTGGAAAGAAGCTTTCTGAGAAACTGCTCTGTGTTCTGTTAATTCACCTCACCGAGTTGCATCTTTCCCTTCAAGAAGCCTTTCGCTAAGGCTGTTCTTGTGGAATTGGCAAAGGGATATTTGGAAGCCCATAGAGGGCTATGGTGAAAAAGGAAATATCTTCCGTTCAAAACTGGAAAGAAGCTTTCTGAGAAACTGCTCTGTGTTCTGTTAATTCATCTCACAGAGTTACATATTTCCCTTCAAGAAGCCTATCGGTAAGACTGTTCTTGTGGATTTGGCAAAGGGATATTTGGAAGCCCATAGAGGGCTATGGTGAAAATGGCAATATCTTCCGTTCAATACTGGAAAGAAGCTTTCTGAGAAACTGCTCTGTGTTCTGTTAATTCATCTCACAGAGTTACATCTTCCCCTTCAAGTAGCCTTTCGCTCAGGCTGTTCTTGTGGAATTGGCAAAGGGATATTTGGAAGCCCATAGAGGGCTATGGTGAAAAAGGAAATATCTTCCGTTCAAAACTGGAAAGAAGCTTTCTGAGAAACTACTCTGTGTTCTGTTAAGTCATCTCACATTGTTACATCTTACCCTTCAAGAAGCCTTTCGCTAAGGCTGTTCTTGTGTAATTGGCAAAGGGATATTTGGAAGCCCATAGAGGGCTACGGTGAAAAAGGAAATATCTTCCGTTCAAAACTGGAAAGAAGCTTTCTGAGAAACTGCTCTGTGTTCTGTTAATTCATGTCACAGAGTTACATCTTTCCCTTCAAGAAGCCTTTCGCTAAGGCTGTTCTTATGCTATTCGCAAAGGGATATTTGGAAGCCCATAGAGGGCTATGGTGAAAAAGGAAATATCTTCCGTTCAAAACTGGAAGGAATCTTTCTGAGAAACTGCTCTGTGTTCTGTTAGTTCATCTCACAGAGTTACATCTTTCCCTTCAGGAAGCCTTTCGCTAAGGCTGTTGTTATTGTATTCGCAAAGGGATATTTGGAGGCCCATAGAGGGCTATGGTGAAAAAGGAAATATCTTCCGTTCAAAACTGCAAAGAAGCTTTCTGAGAAACTGCTCTGTGTTCTGTTAATTCATCTCACAGAGTTACATCTTTCCCTTCAAGAAGCCTTTCGCTAAGGCTGTTCTTGTGGAATTGGCAAAGTGATATTTGGAAGCCCATAGAGGGCTAGTGTGAAAAAGGAAATATCTTCCGTTCAAAACTGGAAAGAAGCTTTCTTAGAAACTGCTCTGTGTTCTGTTTATTCATCTCACAGAGTTACATCTTTCCCTTCAAGAACCCTTTCGCTAAGGCTGTTCTTGTGTAATTGGCACGGGGATATTTGGAAGCCCATGTTTCGCTAAGGCTGTTCTTGTGGATTTGGCAAAGGGTTATTTGGAAGCCCATAGAGGGCTAGTGTGAAAAAGGAAATATCTTCCGTTCAAAACTGGAAAGAAGCTTTCTGAGAAACTGCTCTGTGTTCTGTTAATTCATCTCACAGAGTTACATCTTTCCCTTCAAGAAGCCTTTCGCTAAGTCTGTTCTTGTGGAATTGGCAAAGGGATATTTGGAAGCCCATAAAGGGCTAGGGTGAAAAAGGAAATATCTTCCGTTCAAAACTGGAAAGAAGCTTTCTGAGAAACTGCTCTGTGTTCTGTTAATTCATCTCACAGAGTTACATCTTTCCCTTCAAGAAGCCTTTCGCTAAGGCTGTTCTTGTGTAATTGGCAAAGGGATATTTGGAAGCCCATAGAGGGCTATGTTGAAAAAGGAAATATCTTCCGTTCAAAACTGGAAAGAATCTCTCTGAGAAACTGATCTGTGTTCTGTTAATTCATCTCACAGAGTTACATCTTTCCCTTTGAGAAGCCTTTCGCTAAGGCTGTTCTTGTGGATTTGGCAAAGGGATATTTGGAAGCCCATAGTGGGATATGGTGAAAAAGGAAATATCTTCCGTTCAAAACTGGAAAGAAGCTTTCTGAGAAACTGCTCTGTGTTCTGTTAATTCATCTCACAGAGTTACATCTTTCCCTTCAAGGAGCCTTTCGCTGAGGCTGTTCTTGTGGAATTGGCCAAGGGATATTTGGAAGCCCATAGAGGGCTATGGTGAAAAAGGAAATATCTTCCGTTCAAAACTGGAAAGAAGCTTTCTGAGAAACTCATCTGTGTTCTGTTAATTCATCTCACCGAGTTACATCTTTCCCTTCAAGAAGCCTTTCGCTAAGGATGTTCTTGTGTGAATTGGCAAAGGGATATTTGGAGGCCCATATAGGGCTATGGTGAAAAAGGAAATATCTTCCGTTCAAAACTGGAAAGAAGCTTTCTGAGAAACTGCTCTGTGTTCTGTTAATTCATCTCACAGAGTTACATCTTTCCCTTCAAGAAGCCTTTCGCTAAGGCTGTTCTTGTGTAATTTCAAAGGGATATTTGGAAGCCCATAGAGGGCTATGGTGAAAAAGGAAATATCTTCCGTTCAAAACTGGAAAGAATCTCTCTGAGAAACTGCTCTGTGTTATGTTAATTCATCTCACAGAGTTACATCTTTCCCTTTGAGAAGCTTTTCGCTAAGGCTGTTCTTGTGGATTTGGCGAAGGGATATTTGGAAGCCCATAGAGGGCTATGGTGAAAAAGGAAATATCTTCCGTTCAAATCTGGAAAGAATCTTTCTGAGAAACTGCTCTGTGTTCTGTTAGTTCATCTCACAGAGTTACGTCTTTCCCTTCAGGAAGCCTTTCGCTAAGGCTGTTCTTATGGTATTCGCAAAGGGATATTTGGAGGCCCATAGAGGGCTATGGTGAAAAAGGAAATATCTTCCGTTCAAAACTGGAAAGAATATTTCTGAGAAACTTCCCTGTGTTCTGTTAATTCATTTCACAGAGTTACATGTTTCCCTTCAAGAAGCCTTTCGCTAAGGCTGTTCTTGTGGAATTGGCAAAGGGATATTTGGAAGCCCATAGAGGGCTACGGTGAAAAAGGAAATATCTTCCGTTCAAAACTGGAAAGAAGCTTTCTGAGAAACTGCTCTGTGTTCTGTTAATTCATCTCACTGAGTTACATCTTTCCCTTCAAGAAGCCTTTTGCTAAGGCTGTGCTTGTGGAATTGGCAAAGGGATATTTGGAAGCCCATAGAGGGCTATGGTGAAAAAAAAAATATCTTCCGTTCAAAACTGGAAAGAAGTTTTCTGAGAAACTGTTCTGCGTTCTGTTAATTCATCTCACAGAGTTACATCTTTCCCTTCAAGAAGCCTTTCGCTGAGGCTGTCTTGTGGAATTGGCAAAGTGATATTTGGAAGCCCATAGAGGGCTATGGTGAAAAAGGAAATATCTTCCGTTCAGAACTGGAAAGAAGCTTTCTGAGAAACTGCTCTGTGTTCTGTTAATTCATCTCACAGAGTTACACCTTTCCCTTCAAGAAGCCTTTCGCTAAGGCTGTTCTTGTGGAATTGGCCAAGGGATATTTGGAAGCCCATAGAGGGCTAGTGTGAAAAAGGAAATATCTTCCGTTCAAAACTGGAAAGAAGCTTTCTGAGAATCTGCTCTGTGTTCTGTTAATTCATCTCACAGAGTTACATCTTTCCCTTCAAGAAGCCTTTCGCTAAGGCTGTTCTTGTGTAATTCGCAAAGGGATATTTGGAAGCCCATAGAGGGCTACGGTGAAAAAGGAAATATCTTCCGTTCAAAACTGGAAAGAATCTCTCTGAGAAACTGATCTGTGTTCTGTTAATTCATCTCACAGAGTTACATCTTTCCCTTTGAGAAGCCTTTCGCTAAGGCTGTTCTTGTGGATTTGGCAAAGGGATATTTGGAAGCCCATAGAGGGCTATGGTGAAAAAGGAAATATCTTCCGTTCAAAACTGGAAAGAAGCTTTCTGAGAAACTGCTCTGTGTTCTGTTAATTCATCTCACAGAGTTACATCTTTCCCTTCAATAAGCCTTTCGCTGAGGCTGTTCTTGTGGAATTGGCAAAGGGATATTTGGAAGCCCATAGAGGGCTATGGTGAAAAAGGAAATATCTTCCGTTCAAAACTGGAAAGAAGCTTTCTGAGAAACTGATCTGTGTTCTGTTAATTCATCTCACCGAGTTACATCTTTCCCTTCAAGAAGGCTTTCGCTAAGGCTGTTCTTGTGGAATTGGCAAAGGGATATTTGGAGGCCCATAGAGGGCTATGGTGAAAAAGGAAATATCTTCCGTTCAAAACTGGAAAGAAACTTTCTGAGAAACTGCTCTGTGTTCTGTTAATTCATCTCACAGAGTTACATCTTTCCCTTCAACAACCCTTTCGCTAAGGCTGTTCTTGTGGAATTGGCAAAGTGATATTTGGAAGCCCATAGAGGGCTAGGGTGAAAAAAAAAAAATATCTTCCGTTCAAAACTGGGAAGAAGCTTTCTGAGAAACTACTCTGTGTTGTGTTAATTTATCTCACATAGTTACATCTTACCCTTCAAGAAGCCTTTCGCTAAGGCTGTTCTTGTGTAATTGGCAAAGGGATATTTGGAAGCCCAAAGAGGGCTACGGTGAAAAAGGAAATATCTTCCGTTCAAAACTGGAAAGAATCTTTCTGAGAAACTGCTCTGTGTTCTGTTAGTTCATCTCACAGAGTTACATCTTTCCCTTCAGGAAGCCTTTCGCTAAGGCTGTTGTTATGGTATTCGCAAAGGGATATTTGGAGGCCCATAGAGGGCTATGGTGAAAAAGGAAATATCTTCCGTTCAAAACTGCAAAGAAGCTTTCTGAGAAACTGCTCTGTGTTCTGTTAATTCATCTCACAGAGTTACATCTTTCCCTTCAAGAAGCCTTTCGCTAAGGCTGTTCTTGTGGAATTGGCAAAGTGATATTTGGAAGCCCATAGAGGGCTAGTGTGAAAAAGGAAATATCTTCCGTTCAAAACTGGAAAGAAGCTTTCTGAGAAACTGCTCTGTGTTCTGTTTATTCATCTCACAGAGTTACATCTTTCCCTTCAAGAAGCCTTTCGCTAAGGCTGTTCTTGTGTAATTTCAAAGGGATATTTGGAAGCCCATAGAGGGCTATGGTGAAAAAGGAAATATCTTCCGTTCAAAACTGGAAAGAATCTCTCTGAGAAACTGCTCTGTGTTATGTTAATTCATCTCACAGAGTTACATCTTTCCCTTTGAGAAGCTTTTCGCTAAGGCTGTTCTTGTGGATTTGGCGAAGGGATATTTGGAAGCCCATAGAGGGCTATGGTGAAAAAGGAAATATCTTCCGTTCAAAACTTGAAGGAAGATTTCTGAGAAACTGCTCTGTGTTCTGTTAATTCATCTCACAGAGTTACATCTTTCCCTTCAAGCAGCCTTTCGCTAAGTCTGTTCTTGTGGAATTGGCAAAGGGATATTTGGAAGCCCATAGCGCGCTACGGTGAAAAAGGAAATATCTTCCGTTCAAAACTGGAAAGAAGCTTTCTGAGAAACTGCTCTGTGTTCTGTTAATTCATCTCACAGAGTTACATCTTTCCCTTGAAGAAGCCTTTCGCTAAGGCTGTTCTTGTGGAATTGGCAAAGGGATATTTGGAGGCCCGTAGAGGGCTATGGTGAAAAAGGAAATATCTTCCGTTCAAAACTGGAAAGAAGCTTTCTGGGAAACTGCTCTGTGTTCTATTAATTCATCTCACAGAGTTACATCTTTCCCTTCAAGAAACCCTTCGCTAAGGCTGTTCTTGTGGAATTGGCAAAGGGATATTTGGAAGCCCATAGAGGGCTATGGTGAAAAAGGAAATATCTTCCGTTCAAATCTGGAAAGAATCTTTCTGAGAAACTGCTCTGTGTTCTGTTAGTTCATATCACAGAGTTACGTCTTTCCCTTCAGGAAGCCTTTCGCTAAGGCTGTTCTTATGGTATTCGCAAAGGGATATTTGGAGGCCCATAGAGGGCTATGGTGAAAAAGGAAATATCTTCCGTTCAAAACTGGAAAGAATATTTCTGAGAAACTTCCCTGTGTTCTGTTAATTCATTTCACAGAGTTACATGTTTCCCTTCAAGAAGCCTTTCGCTAAGGCTGTTCTTGTGGAATTGGCAAAGGGATATTTGGAAGCCCATAGAGGGCTACGGTGAAAAAGGAAATATCTTCCGTTCAAAACTGGAAAGAAGCTTTCTGAGAAACTGCTCTGTGTTCTGTTAATTCATCTCACTGAGTTACATCTTTCCCTTCAAGAAGCCTTTTGCTAAGGCTGTGCTTGTGGAATTGGCAAAGGGATATTTGGAAGCCCATAGAGGGCTATGGTGAAAAAAAAAATATCTTCCGTTCAAAACTGGAAAGAAGTTTTCTGAGAAACTGTTCTGCGTTCTCTTAATTCATCTCACAGAGTTACATCTTTCCCTTCAAGAAGCCTTTCGCTGAGGCTGTCTTGTGGAATTGGCAAAGTGATATTTGGAGGCCCATAGAGGGCTATGGTGAAAAAGGAAATATCTTCCGTTCAGAACTGGAAAGAAGCTTTCTGAGAAACTGCTCTGTGTTCTGTTAATTCATCTCACAGAGTTACACCTTTCCCTTCAAGAAGCCTTTCGCTAAGGCTGTTCTTGTGGAATTGGCCAAGGGATATTTGGAAGCCCATAGAGGGCTAGTGTGAAAAAGGAAATATCTTCCGTTCAAAACTGGAAAGAAGCTTTCTGAGAATCTGCTCTGTGTTCTGTTAATTCATCTCACCGAGTTACATCTTTCCCTTCAAGAAGGCTTTCGCTAAGGCTGTTCTTGTGGAATTGGCAAAGGGATATTTGGAGGCCCATAGAGGGCTATGGTGAAAAAGGAAATATCTTCCGTTCAAAACTGGAAAGAAACTTTCTGAGAAACTGCTCTGTGTTCTGTTAATTCATCTCACAGAGTTACATCTTTCCCTTCAACAACCCTTTCGCTAAGGCTGTTCTTGTGGAATTGGCAAAGTGATATTTGGAAGCCCATAGAGGGCTAGGGTGAAAAAAAAAAAATATCTTCCGTTCAAAACTGGAAAGAAGCTTTCTGAGAAACTACTCTGTGTTGTGTTAATTTATCTCACATAGTTACATCTTACCCTTCAAGAAGCCTTTCGCTAAGGCTGTTCTTGTGTAATTGGCAAAGGGATATTTGGAAGCCCAAAGAGGGCTACGGTGAAAAAGGAAATATCTTCCGTTCAAAACTGGAAAGAAGCTTTCTGAGAAACTGCTCTGTGTTCTGTTAATTCATGTCACAGAGTTACATCTTTACCTTCAAGAAGCCTTTCGCTAAGGCTGTTCTTGTGGAATTGGCAAAGGGATATTTGGAAGCCCCTAGAGGGCTATGGTGAAACAGGAAATATCTTCCGTTCAAAACTGGAAAGAAGCTTTCTGAGAAACTGCTCTGTGTTCTGTTCATTCATCTCACCGAGTTGCATCTTTCCCTTCAAGAAGCCTTTCGCTAAGGCTGTTCTTGTGGAATTGGCAAAGGGATATTTGGAAGCCCAAAGAGGGCTACGGTGAAAAAGGAAATATCTTCCGTTCAAAACTGGAAAGAATCTTTCTGAGAAACTGCTCTGTGTTCTGTTAGTTCATCTCACAGAGTTACATCTTTCCCTTCAGGAAGCCTTTCGCTAAGGCTGTTGTTATGGTATTCGCAAAGGGATATTTGGAGGCCCATAGAGGGCTATGGTGAAAAAGGAAATATCTTCCGTTCAAAACTGCAAAGAAGCTTTCTGAGAAACTGCTCTGTGTTCTGTTAATTCATCTCACAGAGTTACATCTTTCCCTTCAAGAAGCCTTTCGCTAAGGCTGTTCTTGTGGAATTGGCAAAGTGATATTTGGAAGCCCATAGAGGGCTAGTGTGAAAAAGGAAATATCTTCCGTTCAAAACTGGAAAGAAGCTTTCTGAGAAACTGCTCTGTGTTCTGTTTATTCATCTCACAGAGTTACATCTTTCCCTTCAAGAAGCCTTTCGCTAAGGCTGTTCTTGTGTAATTTCAAAGGGATATTTGGAAGCCCATAGAGGGCTATGGTGAAAAAGGAAATATCTTCCGTTCAAAACTGGAAAGAATCTCTCTGAGAAACTGCTCTGTGTTATGTTAATTCATCTCACAGAGTTACATCTTTCCCTTTGAGAAGCTTTTCGCTAAGGCTGTTCTTGTGGATTTGGCGAAGGGATATTTGGAAGCCCATAGAGGGCTATGGTGAAAAAGGAAATATCTTCCGTTCAAAACTTGAAGGAAGATTTCTGAGAAACTGCTCTGTGTTCTGTTAATTCATCTCACAGAGTTACATCTTTCCCTTCAAGCAGCCTTTCGCTAAGTCTGTTCTTGTGGAATTGGCAAAGGGATATTTGGAAGCCCATAGCGCGCTACGGTGAAAAAGGAAATATCTTCCGTTCAAAACTGGAAAGAAGCTTTCTGAGAAACTGCTGTGTGTTCTGTTAATTCATCTCACAGAGTTACATCTTTCCCTTGAAGAAGCCTTTCGCTAAGGCTGTTCTTGTGGAATTGGCAAAGGGATATTTGGAGGCCCGTAGAGGGCTATGGTGAAAAAGGAAATATCTTCCGTTCAAAACTGGAAAGAAGCTTTCTGAGAAACTGCTCTGTGTTCTATTAATTCATCTCACAGAGTTACATCTTTCCCTTCAAGAAACCCTTCGCTAAGGCTGTTCTTGTGAAATTGGCAAAGGGATATTTGGAAGCCCATAGAGGGCTATGGTGAAAAAGGAAATATCTTCCGTTCAAATCTGGAAAGAATCTTTCTGAGAAACTGCTCTGTGTTCTGTTAGTTCATATCACAGAGTTACGTCTTTCCCTTCAGGAAGCCTTTCGCTAAGGCTGTTCTTATGGTATTCGCAAAGGGATATTTGGAGGCCCATAGAGGGCTATGGTGAAAAAGGAAATATCTTCCGTTCAAAACTGGAAAGAATATTTCTGAGAAACTTCCCTGTGTTCTGTTAATTCATTTCACAGAGTTACATGTTTCCCTTCAAGAAGCCTTTCGCTAAGGCTGTTCTTGTGGAATTGGCAAAGGGATATTTGGAAGCCCATAGAGGGCTACGGTGAAAAAGGAAATATCTTCCGTTCAAAACTGGAAAGAAGCTTTCTGAGAAACTGCTCTGTGTTCTGTTAATTCATCTCACTGAGTTACATCTTTCCCTTCAAGAAGCCTTTTGCTAAGGCTGTGCTTGTGGAATTGGCAAAGGGATATTTGGAAGCCCATAGAGGGCTATGGTGAAAAAAAAAATATCTTCCGTTCAAAACTGGAAAGAAATTTTCTGAGAAACTGTTCTGCGTTCTCTTAATTCATCTCACAGAGTTACATCTTTCCCTTCAAGAAGCCATTCGCTGAGGCTGTCTTGTGGAATTGGCAAAGTGATATTTGGAAGCCCATAGAGGGCTATGGTGAAAAAGGAAATATCTTCCGTTCAGAACTGGAAAGAAGCTTTCTGAGAAACTGCTCTGTGTTCTGTTAATTCATCTCACAGAGTTACACCTTTCCCTTCAAGAAGCCTTTCGCTAAGGCTGTTCTTGTGGAATTGGCCAAGGGATATTTGGAAGCCCATAGAGGGCTAGTGTGAAAAAGGAAATATCTTCCGTTCAAAACTGGAAAGAAGCTTTCTGAGAATCTGCTCTGTGTTCTGTTAATTCATCTCACCGAGTTACATCTTTCCCTTCAAGAAGGCTTTCGCTAAGGCTGTTCTTGTGGAATTGGCAAAGGGATATTTGGAGGCCCATAGAGGGCTATGGTGAAAAAGGAAATATCTTCCGTTCAAAACTGGAAAGAAACTTTCTGAGAAACTGCTCTGTGTTCTGTTAATTCATCTCACAGAGTTACATCTTTCCCTTCAACAACCCTTTCGCTAAGGCTGTTCTTGTGGAATTGGCAAAGTGATATTTGGAAGCCCATAGAGGGCTAGGGTGAAAAAAAAAAAATATCTTCCGTTCAAAACTGGAAAGAAGCTTTCTGAGAAACTACTCTGTGTTGTGTTAATTTATCTCACATAGTTACATCTTACCCTTCAAGAAGCCTTTCGCTAAGGCTGTTCTTGTGTAATTGGCAAAGGGATATTTGGAAGCCCAAAGAGGGCTACGGTGAAAAAGGAAATATCTTCCGTTCAAAACTGGAAAGAAGCTTTCTGAGAAACTGCTCTGTGTTGTGTTAATTCATGTCACAGAGTTACATCTTTACCTTCAAGAAGCCTTTCGCTAAGGCTGTTCTTGTGGAATTGGCAAAGGGATATTTGGAAGCCCCTAGAGGGCTATGGTGAAACAGGAAATATCTTCCGTTCAAAACTGGAAAGAAGCTTTCTGAGAAACTGCTCTGTGTTCTGTTCATTCATCTCACCGAGTTGCATCTTTCCCTTCAAGAAGCCTTTCGCTAAGGCTGTTCTTGTGGAATTGGCAAAGGGATATTTGGAAGCCCATAGAGGGCTATGGTGAAAAAGGAAATATCTTCCGTTCAAAACTGGAAAGAAGCTTTCTGAGAAACTGCTCTGTGTTCTGTTAATTCATCTCACAGAGTTACATATTTCCCTTCAAGAAGCCTTTCGGTAAGACTGTTCTTGTGGATTTGGCAAAGGGATATTTGGAAGCCCATAGAGGGCTATGGTGAAAATGGCAATATCTTCCGTTCAATACAGGAAAGAAGCTTTCTGAGAAACTGCTCTGTGTTCTGTTAATTCATCTCACAGAGTTACATCTTCCCCTTCAAGTAGCCTTTCGCTCAGGCTGTTCTTGTGGAATTGGCAAAGGGATATTTGGAAGCCCATAGAGGGCTATGGTGAAAAAGGAAATATCTTCCGTTCAAAACTGGAAAGAAGCTTTCTGAGAAACTACTCTGTGTTCTGTTAAGTCATCTCACATTGTTACATCTTACCCTTCAAGAAGCCTTTCGCTAAGGCTGTTCTTGTGTAATTGGCAAAGGGATATTTGGAAGCCCATAGAGGGCTACGGTGAAAAAGGAAATATCTTCCGTTCAAAACTGGAAAGAAGCTTTCTGAGAAACTGCTCTGTGTTCTGTTAATTCATGTCAAAGAGTTACATCTTTCCCTTCAAGAAGCCTTTCGCTAAGGCTGTTCTTATGCTATTCGCAAAGGGATATTTGGAAGCCCATAGAGGGCTATGGTGAAAAAGGAAATATCTTCCGTTCAAAACTGGAAAGAATCTTTCTGAGAAACTGCTCTGTGTTCTGTTAGTTCATCTCACAGAGTTACATCTTTCCCTTCAGGAAGCCTTTCGCTAAGGCTGTTGTTATGGTATTCGCAAAGGGATATTTGGAGGCCCATATAGGGCTATGGTGAAAAAGGAAATATCTTCCGTTCAAAACTGCAAAGAAGCTTTCTGAGAAACTGCTCTGTGTTCTGTTAATTCATCTCACAGAGTTACATCTTTCCCTTCAAGAAGCCTTTCGCTAAGGCTGTTCTTGTGGAATTGGCAAAGTGATATTTGGAAGCCCATAGAGGGCTAGTGTGAAAAAGGAAATATCTTCCGTTCAAAACTGGAAAGAAGCTTTCTGAGAAACTGCTCTGTGTTCTGTTTATTCATCTCACAGAGTTACATCTTTCCCTTCAAGAACCCTTTCGCTAAGGCTGTTCTTGTGTAATTGGCACAGGGATATTTGGAAGCCCATGTTTCGCTAAGGCTGTTCTTGTGGATTTGGCAAAGGGTTATTTGGAAGCCCATAGAGGGCTATGGTGAAAAAGGAAATATCTTCCGTTCAAAACTGGAAAGAAGCTTTCTGAGAAACTGCTCTGTGTTCTGTTAATTCATCTCACCGAGTTACATATTTCCCTTCAAGAAGCCTTTCGCTAAGTCTGTTCTTGTGGAATTGGCAAAGGGATATTTGGAAGCCCATAAAGGGCTAGGGTGAAAAGGAAATATCTTCCGTTCAAAACTGGAAAGAAGCTTTCTGAGAAACTGCTCTGTGTTCTGTTAATTCATCTCACAGAGTTACATCTTTCCCTTCAAGAAGCCTTTCGCTAAGGCTGTTCTTGTGTAATTGGCAAAGGGATATTTGGAAGCCCATAGAGGGCTATGTTGAAAAAGGAAATATCTTCCGTTCAAAACTGGAAAGAATCTGTCTGAGAAACTGATCTGTGTTCTGTTAATTCATCTCACAGAGTTACATCTTTCCCTTTGAGAAGCCTTTCGCTAAGGCTGTTCTTGTGGATTTCGCAAAGGGATATTTGGAAGCCCATAGTGGGATATGGTGAAAAAGGAAATATCTTCCGTTCAAAACTGGAAAGAAGCTTTCTGAGAAACTGCTCTGTGTTCTGTTAATTCATCTCACAGAGTTACATCTTTCCCTTCAAGGAGACTTTCGCTGAGGCTGTTCTTGTGGAATTGGCAAAGGGATATTTGGAAGCCCATAGAGGGCTATGGTGAAAAAGGAAATATCTTCCGTTCAAAACTGGAAAGAAGCTTTCTGAGAAACTCATCTGTGTTCTGTTAATTCATCTCACCGAGTTACATCTTTCCCTTCAAGAAGCCTTTCGCTAAGGATGTTCTTGTGTGAATTGGCAAAGGGATATTTGGAGGCCCATAGAGGGCTAGTGTGAAAAAGGAAATATCTTCCGTTCAAAACTGGAAAGAAGCTTTCTGAGAAACTGCTCTGTGTTCTGTTTATTCATCTCACAGAGTTACATCTTTCCCTTCAAGAAGCCTTTCGCTAAGGCTGTTCTTGTGTAATTTTAAAGGGATATTTGGAAGCCCTTAGAGGGCTATGGTGAAAAAGGAAATATCTTCCGTTCAAAACTGGAAAGAATCTCTCTGAGAAACTGCTCTGTGTTATGTTAATTCATCTCACAGAGTTACATCTTTCCCTTTGAGAAGCTTTTCGCTAAGGCTGTTCTTGTGGATTTGGCGAAGGGATATTTGGAAGCCCATAGAGGGCTATGGTGAAAAAGGAAATATCTTCCGTTCAAAACTTGAAGGAAGATTTCTGAGAAACTGCTCTGTGTTCTGTTAATTCATCTCACAGAGTTACATCTTTCCCTTCAAGCAGCCTTTCGCTAAGTCTGTTCTTGTGGAATTGGCAAAGGGATATTTGGAAGCCCATAGCGCGCTACGGTGAAAAAGGAAATATCTTCCGTTCAAAACTGGAAAGAAGCTTTCTGAGAAACTGCTCTGTGGTCTGTTAATTCATCTCACAGAGTTACATCTTTCCCTTGAAGAAGCCTTTCGCTAAGGCTGTTCTTGTGGAATTGGCAAAGGGATATTTGGAGGCCCGTAGAGGGCTATGGTGAAAAAGAAATATCTTCCGTTCAAAACTGGAAAGAAGCTTTCTGAGAAACTGCTCTGTGTTCTATTAATTCATCTCACAGAGTTACATCTTTCCCTTCAAGAAACCCTTCGCTAAGGCTGTTCTTGTGGAATTGGCAAAGGGATATTTGGAAGCCCATAGAGGGCTATGGTGAAAAAGGAAATATCTTCCGTTCAAATCTGGAAAGAATCTTTCTGAGAAACTGCTCTGTGTTCTGTTAGTTCATCTCACAGAGTTACGTCTTTCCCTTCAGGAAGCCTTTCGCTAAGGCTGTTCTTATGGTATTCGCAAAGGGATATTTGGAGGCCCATAGAGGGCTATGGTGAAAAAGGAAATATCTTCCGTTCAAAACTGGAAAGAATATTTCTGAGAAACTTCCCTGTGTTCTGTTAATTCATTTCACAGAGTTACATGTTTCCCTTCAAGAAGCCTTTCGCTAAGGCTGTTCTTGTGGAATTGGCAAAGGGATATTTGGAAGCCCATAGAGGGCTACGGTGAAAAAGGAAATATCTTCCGTTCAAAACTGGAAAGAAGCTTTCTGAGAAACTGCTCTGTGTTCTGTTAATTCATCTCACTGAGTTACATCTTTCCCTTCAAGAAGCCTTTTGCTAAGGCTGTGCTTGTGGAATTGGCAAAGGGATATTTGGAAGCCCATAGAGGGCTATGGTGAAAAAAAAAATATCTTCCGTTCAAAACTGGAAAGAAGTTTTCTGAGAAACTGTTCTGCGTTCTCTTAATTCATCTCACAGAGTTACATCTTTCCCTTCAAGAAGCCTTTCGCTGAGGCTGTCTTGTGGAATTGGCAAAGTGATATTTGGAAGCCCATAGAGGGCTATGGTGAAAAAGGAAATATCTTCCGTTCAGAACTGGAAAGAAGCTTTCTGAGAAACTGCTCTGTGTTCTGTTAATTCATCTCACAGAGTTACACCTTTCCCTTCAAGAAGCCTTTCGCTAAGGCTGTTCTTGTGGAATTGGCCAAGGGATATTTGGAAGCCCATAGAGGGCTAGTGTGAAAAAGGAAATATCTTCCGTTCAAAACTGGAAAGAAGCTTTCTGAGAATCTGCTCTGTGTTCTGTTAATTCATCTCACCGAGTTACATCTTTCCCTTCAAGAAGGCTTTCGCTAAGGCTGTTCTTGTGGAATTGGCAAAGGGATATTTGGAGGCCCATAGAGGGCTATGATGAAAAAGGAAATATCTTCCGTTCAAAACTGGAAAGAAACTTTCTGAGAAACTGCTCTGTGTTCTGTTAATTCATTTCACAGAGTTACATCTTTCCCTTCAACAACCCTTTCGCTAAGGCTGTTCTTGTGGAATTGGCAAAGTGATATTTGGAAGCCCATAGAGGGCTAGGGTGAAAACAAAAAAATATCTTCCGTTCAAAACTGGAAAGAAGCTTTCTGAGAAACTACTCTGTGTTGTGTTAATTTATCTCACATAGTTACATCTTACCCTTCAAGAAGCCTTTCGCTAAGGCTGTTCTTGTGTAATTGGCAAAGGGATATTTGGAAGCCCAAAGAGGGCTACGGTGAAAAAGGAAATATCTTCCGTTCAAAACTGGAAAGAAGCTTTCTGAGAAACTGCTCTGTGTTATGTTAATTCATGTCACAGAGTTACATCTTTACCTTCAAGAAGCCTTTCGCTAAGGCTGTTCTTGTGGAATTGGCAAAGGGATATTTGGAAGCCCCTAGAGGGCTATGGTGAAACAGGAAATATCTTCCGTTCAAAACTGGAAAGAAGCTTTCTGAGAAACTGCTCTGTGTTCTGTTAATTCATCTCACCGAGTTGCATCTTTCCCTTCAAGAAGCCTTTCGCTAAGGCTGTTCTTGTGGAATTGGCAAAGGGATATTTGGAAGCCCATAGAGGGCTATGGTGAAAAAGGAAATATCTTCCGTTCAAAACTGGAAAGAAGCTTTCTGAGAAACTGCTCTGTGTTCTGTTAATTCATCTCACAGAGTTACATATTTCCCTTCAAGAAGCCTTTCGGTAAGACTGTTCTTGTGGATTTGGCAAAGGGATATTTGGAAGCCCATAGAGGGCTATGGTGAAAATGGCAATATCTTCCGTTCAATACAGGAAAGAAGCTTTCTGAGAAACTGCTCTGTGTTCTGTTAATTCATCTCACAGAGTTGCATCTTCCCCTTCAAGTAGCCTTTCGCTCAGGCTGTTCTTGTGGAATTGGCAAAGGGATATTTGGAAGCCCATAGAGGGCTATGGTGAAAAAGGAAATATCTTCCGTTCAAAACTGGAAAGAAGCTTTCTGAGAAACTACTCTGTGTTCTGTTAAGTCATCTCACATTGTTACATCTTACCCTTCAAGAAGCCTTTCGCTAAGGCTGTTCTTGTGTAATTGGCAAAGGGATATTTGGAAGCCCATAGAGGGCTACGGTGAAAAAGGAAATATCTTCCGTTCAAAACTGGAAAGAAGCTTTCTGAGAAACTGCTCTGTGTTCTGTTAATTCATGTCACAGAGTTACATCTTTCCCTTCAAGAAGCCTTTCGCTAAGGCTGTTCTTATGCTATTCGCAAAGGGATATTTGGAAGCCCATAGAGGGCTATGGTGAAAAAGGAAATATCTTCCGTTCAAAACTGGAAAGAATCTTTCTGAGAAACTGCTCTGTGTTCTGTTAGTTCATCTCACAGAGTTACATCTTTCCCTTCAGGAAGCCTTTCGCTAAGGCTGTTGTTATGGTATTCGCAAAGGGATATTTGGAGGCCCATATAGGGCTATGGTGAAAAAGGAAATATCTTCCGTTCAAAACTGCAAAGAAGCTTTCTGAGAAACTGCTCTGTGTTCTGTTAATTCATCTCACAGAGTTACATCTTTCCCTTCAAGAAGCCTTTCGCTAAGGCTGTTCTTGTGGAATTGGCAAAGTGATATTTGGAAGCCCATAGAGGGCTAGTGTGAAAAAGGAAATATCTTCCGTTCAAAACTGGAAAGTAGCTTTCTGAGAAACTGCTCTGTGTTCTGTTTATTCATCTCACAGAGTTACATCTTTCCCTTCAAGAACCCTTTCGCTAAGACTGTTCTTGTGTAATTGGCACAGGGATATTTGGAAGCCCATGTTTCGCTAAGGCTGTTCTTGTGGATTTGGCAAAGGGTTATTTGGAAGCCCATAGAGGGCTATGGTGAAAAAGGAAATATCTTCCGTTCAAAACTGGAAAGAAGCTTTCTGAGAAACTGCTCTGTGTTCTGTTAATTCATCTCACAGAGTTACATCTTTCCCTTCAAGAAGCCTTTCGCTAAGTCTGTTCTTGTGGAATTGGCAAAGGGATATTTGGAAGCCCATAAAGGGCTAGGGTGAAAAAGGAAATATCTTCCGTTCAAAACTGGAAAGAAGCTTTCTGAGAAACTGCTCTGTGTTCTGTTAATTCATCTCACAGAATTACATCTTTCCCTTCAAGAAGCCTTTCGCTAAGGCTATTCTTGTGTAATTGGCAAAGGGATATTTGGAAGCCCATAGAGGGCTATGTTGAAAAAGGAAATATCTTCCGTTCAAAACTGGAAAGAATCTCTCTGAGAAACTGATCTGTGTTCTGTTAATTCATCTCACAGAGTTACATCTTTCCCTTTGAGAAGCCTTTCGCTAAGGCTGTTCTTGTGGATTTCGCAAAGGGATATTTGGAAGCCCATAGTGGGATATGGTGAAAAAGGAAATATCTTCCGTTCAAAACTGGAAGGAAGCTTTCTGAGAAACTGCTCTGTGTTCTGTTAATTCATTTCACAGAGTTACATCTTTCCCTTCAAGGAGCCTTTCGCTGAGGCTGTTCTTGTGGAATTGGCAAAGGGATATTTGGAAGCCCATAGAGGGCTATGGTGAAAAAGGAAATATCTTCCGTTCAAAACTGGAAAGAATCTTTCTGAGAAACTCATCTGTGTTCTGTTAATTCATCTCAACGAGTTACATCTTTCCCTTCAAGAAGCCTTTCGCTAAGGATGTTCTTGTGTGAATTGGCAAAGGGATATTTGGAGGCCCATTGAGGGCTATGGTGAAAAAGGAAATATCTTCCGTTCAAAACTGGAAAGAAGCTTTCTGAGAAACTGCTCTGTGTTCTGTTAATTCATCTCACAGAGTTACATCTTTCCCTTCAAGAAGCCTTTCGCTAAGGCTGTTCTTGTGTAATTTCAAAGGGATATTTGGAAGCCCATAGAGGGCTATGGTGAAAAAGGAAATATCTTCCGTTCAAAACTGGAAAGAATCTCTCTGAGAAACTGCTCTGTGTTATGTTAATTCATCTCACAGAGTTACATCTTTCCCTTTGAGAAGCTTTTCGCTAAGGCTGTTCTTGTGGATTTGGCGAAGGGATATTTGGAAGCCCATAGAGGGCTATGGTGAAAAAGGCAATATCTTCCGTTCAAAACTTGAAGGAAGATTTCTGAGAAACTGCTCTGTGTTCTGTTAATTCATCTCAGAGAGTTACATCTTTCCCTTCAAGCAGCCTTTCGCTAAGTCTGTTCTTGTGGAATTGGCAAAGGGATATTTGGAAGCCCATAGCGCGCTACGGTGAAAAAGGAAATATCTTCCGTTCAAAACTGGAAAGAAGTTTTCTGAGAAACTGCTCTGCGTTCTCTTAATTCATCTCACAGAGTTACATCTTTCCCTTCAAGAAGCCTTTCGCTGAGGCTGTCTCTTGGAATTGGCAAAGTGATATTTGGAAGCCCATAGAGGGCTATGGTGAAAAAGGAAATATCTTCCGTTCAAAACTGGAAAGAATCTCTCTGAGAAACTGCTCTGTGTTCTGTTAATTCATCTCACAGAGATACATCTTTCCCTTCAAGAAGCCTTTCTCTAAGGCTGTTCTTGTGGAATTGGCAAAGGGATATTTGGAAGCCCATAGAGGGCTAGGGTGAAAAAGGAAATATCTTCCGTTCAAAACTGGAAAGAAGCTTTCTGAGAAACTGCTCTGTGTTCTGTTAATTCATCTCACAGAGTTACATCTTTCCCTTCAAGAAGCCTTTCGCTAAGGCTGTTCTTGTGTAATTTCAAAGGGATATTTGGAAGCCCTTAGAGGGCTATGGTGAAAAAGGAAATATCTTCCGTTCAAAACTGGAAAGAATCTCTCTGAGAAACTGCTCTGTGTTATGTTAATTCATCTCACTGAGTTACATCTTTCCCTTCAAGAAGCCTTTCGCTAACGCTGTTCTTGTGGAATTGGCAAAGGGATATTTGAAAGCCCATAGAGGGCTATGGTGAAAAAGGAAATATCTTCCGTTCAAAACTGGAAAGAAGCTTTCTGAGAAACTGCTCTGTGTTCTGTTAATTCATCTCACAGAGTTACATATTTCCCTTCAAGAAGCCTTTCGGTAAGACTGTTCTTGTGGAATTGGCAAAGGGATATTTGGAAGCCCATAGAGGGCTATGGTGAAAATGGCAATATCTTCCGTTCAATACTGGAAAGAAGCTTTCTGAGAAACTGCTCTGTGTTCTGTTAATTCATCTCACAGAGTTACATCTCCCCTTCAAGTAGCCTTTCGCTCAGGCTGTTCTTGTGGAATTGGCAAAGGGATATTTGGAAGCCCATAGAGGGCTATGGTGAAAAAGGAAATATCTTCCGTTCAAAACTGGAAAGAAGCTTTCTGAGAAACTGCTCCGTGTTCTGTTAATTCATCTCAGAGAGTTACATCTTACCCTTCAAGAAGCCTTTCGCTAAGGCTGTTCTTGTGTAATTGGCAAAGGGATATTTGGAAACCCATAGAGGGCTACAGTGAAAAAGGAAATATCTTCCGTTCAAAACTGGAAAGAAGCTTTCTGAGAAACTGCTCTGTGTTCTGTTAATTCATGTCACAGAGTTACATCTTTCCCTTCAAGAAGCCTTTCGCTAAGGCTGTTCTTATGGTATTCGCAAAGGGATATTTGGAAGCCCATAGAGGGCTATGGTGAAAAAGGAAATATCTTCCGTTCAAATCTGGAAAGAATCTTTCTGAGAAACTGCTCTGTGTTCTGTTAGTTCATCTCACAGAGTTACGTCTTTCCCTTCAGGAAGCCTTTCGCTAAGGCTGTTCTTATGGTATTCGCAAAGGGATATTTGGAGGCCCATAGAGGGCTATGGTGAAAAAGGAAATATCTTCCGTTCAAAACTGGAAAGAATATTTCTGAGAAACTTCCCTGTGTTCTGTTAATTCATTTCACAGAGTTACATGTTTCCCTTCAAGAAGCCTTTCGCTAAGGCTGTTCTTGTGGAATTGGCAAAGGGATATTTGGAAGCCCATAGAGGGCTACGGTGAAAAAGGAAATATCTTCCGTTCAAAACTGGAAAGAAGCTTTCTGAGAAACTGCTCTGTGTTCTGTTAATTCATCTCACTGAGTTACATCTTTCCCTTCAAGAAGCCTTTTGCTAAGGCTGTGCTTGTGGAATTGGCAAAGGGATATTTGGAAGCCCATAGAGGGCTATGGTGAAAAAAAAAATATCTTCCGTTCAAAACTGGAAAGAAGTTTTCTGAGAAACTGTTCTGCGTTCTCTTAATTCATCTCACAGAGTTACATCTTTCCCTTCAAGAAGCCTTTCGCTGAGGCTGTCTTGTGGAATTGGCAAAGTGATATTTGGAAGCCCATAGAGGGCTATGGTGAAAAAGGAAATATCTTCCGTTCAGAACTGGAAAGAAGCTTTCTGAGAAACTGCTCTGTGTTCTGTTAATTCATCTCACAGAGTTACACCTTTCCCTTCAAGAAGCCTTTCGCTAAGGCTGTTCTTGTGGAATTGGCCAAGGGATATTTGGAAGCCCATAGAGGGCTAGTGTGAAAAAGGAAATATCTTCCGTTCAAAACTGGAAAGAAGCTTTCTGAGAATCTGCTCTGTGTTCTGTTAATTCATCTCACCGAGTTACATCTTTCCCTTCAAGAAGGCTTTCGCTAAGGCTGTTCTTGTGGAATTGGCAAAGGGATATTTGGAGGCCCATAGAGGGCTATGGTGAAAAAGGAAATATCTTCCGTTCAAAACTGGAAAGAAACTTTCTGAGAAACTGCTCTGTGTTCTGTTAATTCATTTCACAGAGTTACATCTTTCCCTTCAACAACCCTTTCGCTAAGGCTGTTCTTGTGGAATTGGCAAAGTGATATTTGGAAGCCCATAGAGGGCTAGGGTGAAAACAAAAAAATATCTTCCGTTCAAAACTGGAAAGAAGCTTTCTGAGAAACTACTCTGTGTTGTGTTAATTTATCTCACATAGTTACATCTTACCCTTCAAGAAGCCTTTCGCTAAGGCTGTTCTTGTCTAATTGGCAAAGGGATATTTGGAAGCCCAAAGAGGGCTACGGTGAAAAAGGAAATATCTTCCGTTCAAAACTGGAAAGAAGCTTTCTGAGAAACTGCTCTGTGTTATGTTAATTCATGTCACAGAGTTACATCTTTACCTTCAAGAAGCCTTTCGCTAAGGCTGTTCTTGTGGAATTGGCAAAGGGATATTTGGAAGCCCCTAGAGGGCTATGGTGAAACAGGAAATATCTTCCGTTCAAAACTGGAAAGAAGCTTTCTGAGAAACTGCTCTGTGTTCTGTTAATTCATCTCACCGAGTTGCATCTTTCCCTTCAAGAAGCCTTTCGCTAAGGCTGTTCTTGTGGAATTGGCAAAGGGATATTTGGAAGCCCATAGAGGGCTATGGTGAAAAAGGAAATATCTTCCGTTCAAAACTGGAAAGAAGCTTTCTGAGAAACTGCTCTGTGTTCTGTTAATTCATCTCACAGAGTTACATATTTCCCTTCAAGAAGCCTTTCGGTAAGACTGTTCTTGTGGATTTGGCAAAGGGATATTTGGAAGCCCATAGAGGGCTATGGTGAAAATGGCAATATCTTCCGTTCAATACAGGAAAGAAGCTTTCTGAGAAACTGCTCTGTGTTCTGTTAATTCATCTCACAGAGTTACATCTTCCCCTTCAAGTAGCCTTTCGCTCAGGCTGTTCTTGTGGAATTGGCAAAGGGATATTTGGAAGCCCATAGAGGGCTATGGTGAAAAAGGAAATATCTTCCGTTCAAAACTGGAAAGAAGCTTTCTGAGAAACTACTCTGTGTTCTGTTAAGTCATCTCACATTGTTACATCTTACCCTTCAAGAAGCCTTTCGCTAAGGCTGTTCTTGTGTAATTGGCAAAGGGATATTTGGAAGCCCATAGAGGGCTACGGTGAAAAAGGAAATATCTTCCGTTCAAAACTGGAAAGAAGCTTTCTGAGAAACTGCTCTGTGTTCTGTTAATTCATGTCACAGAGTTACATCTTTCCCTTCAAGAAGCCTTTCGCTAAGGCTGTTCTTATGCTATTCGCAAAGGGATATTTGGAAGCCCATAGAGGGCTATGGTGAAAAAGGAAATATCTTCCGTTCAAAACTGGAAAGAATCTTTCTGAGAAACTGCTCTGTGTTCTGTTAGTTCATCTCACAGAGTTACATCTTTCCCTTCAGGAAGCCTTTCGCTAAGGCTGTTGTTATGGTATTCGCAAAGGGATATTTGGAGGCCCATATAGGGCTATGGTGAAAAAGGAAATATCTTCCGTTCAAAACTGCAAAGAAGCTTTCTGAGAAACTGCTCTGTGTTCTGTTAATTCATCTCACAGAGTTACATCTTTCCCTTCAAGAAGCCTTTCGCTAAGGCTGTTCTTGTGGAATTGGCAAAGTGATATTTGGAAGCCCATAGAGGGCTAGTGTGAAAAAGGAAATATCTTCCGTTCAAAACTGGAAAGTAGCTTTCTGAGAAACTGCTCTGTGTTCTGTTTATTCATCTCACAGAGTTACATCTTTCCCTTCAAGAACCCTTTCGCTAAGACTGTTCTTGTGTAATTGGCACAGGGATATTTGGAAGCCCATGTTTCGCTAAGGCTGTTCTTGTGGATTTGGCAAAGGGTTATTTGGAAGCCCATAGAGGGCTATGGTGAAAAAGGAAATATCTTCCGTTCAAAACTGGAAAGAAGCTTTCTGAGAAACTGCTCTGTGTTCTGTTAATTCATCTCACAGAGTTACATCTTTCCCTTCAAGAAGCCTTTCGCTAAGTCTGTTCTTGTGGAATTGGCAAAGGGATATTTGGAAGCCCATAAAGGGCTAGGGTGAAAAAGGAAATATCTTCCGTTCAAAACTGGAAAGAAGCTTTCTGAGAAACTGCTCTGTGTTCTGTTAATTCATCTCACAGAATTACATCTTTCCCTTCAAGAAGCCTTTCGCTAAGGCTATTCTTGTGTAATTGGCAAAGGGATATTTGGAAGCCCATAGAGGGCTATGTTGAAAAAGGAAATATCTTCCGTTCAAAACTGGAAAGAATCTCTCTGAGAAACTGATCTGTGTTCTGTTAATTCATCTCACAGAGTTACATCTTTCCCTTTGAGAAGCCTTTCGCTAAGGCTGTTCTTGTGGATTTCGCAAAGGGATATTTGGAAGCCCATAGTGGGATATGGTGAAAAAGGAAATATCTTCCGTTCAAAACTGGAAGGAAGCTTTCTGAGAAACTGCTCTGTGTTCTGTTAATTCATTTCACAGAGTTACATCTTTCCCTTCAAGGAGCCTTTCGCTGAGGCTGTTCTTGTGGAATTGGCAAAGGGATATTTGGAAGCCCATAGAGGGCTATGGTGAAAAAGGAAATATCTTCCGTTCAAAACTGGAAAGAAGCTTTCTGAGAAACTCATCTGTGTTCTGTTAATTCATCTCACCGAGTTACATCTTTCCCTTCAAGAAGCCTTTCGCTAAGGATGTTCTTGTGTGAATTGGCAAAGGGATATTTGGAGGCCCATTGAGGGCTATGGTGAAAAAGGAAATATCTTCCGTTCAAAACTGGAAAGAAGCTTTCTGAGAAACTGCTCTGTGTTCTGTTAATTCATCTCACAGAGTTACATCTTTCCCTTCAAGAAGCCTTTCGCTAAGGCTGTTCTTGTGTAATTTCAAAGGGATATTTGGAAGCCCATAGAGGGCTATGGTGAAAAAGGAAATATCTTCCGTTCAAAACTGGAAAGAATCTCTCTGAGAAACTGCTCTGTGTTATGTTAATTCATCTCACAGAGTTACATCTTTCCCTTTGAGAAGCTTTTCGCTAAGGCTGTTCTTGTGGATTTGGCGAAGGGATATTTGGAAGCCCATAGAGGGCTATGGTGAAAAAGGCAATATCTTCCGTTCAAAACTTGAAGGAAGATTTCTGAGAAACTGCTCTGTGTTCTGTTAATTCATCTCAGAGAGTTACATCTTTCCCTTCAAGCAGCCTTTCGCTAAGTCTGTTCTTGTGGAATTGGCAAAGGGATATTTGGAAGCCCATAGCGCGCTACGGTGAAAAAGGAAATATCTTCCGTTCAAAACTGGAAAGAAGTTTTCTGAGAAACTGCTCTGCGTTCTCTTAATTCATCTCACAGAGTTACATCTTTCCCTTCAAGAAGCCTTTCGCTGAGGCTGTCTCTTGGAATTGGCAAAGTGATATTTGGAAGCCCATAGAGGGCTATGGTGAAAAAGGAAATATCTTCCGTTCAAAACTGGAAAGAATCTCTCTGAGAAACTGCTCTGTGTTCTGTTAATTCATCTCACAGAGATACATCTTTCCCTTCAAGAAGCCTTTCTCTAAGGCTGTTCTTGTGGAATTGGCAAAGGGATATTTGGAAGCCCATAGAGGGCTAGGGTGAAAAAGGAAATATCTTCCGTTCAAAACTGGAAAGAAGCTTTCTGAGAAACTGCTCTGTGTTCTGTTAATTCATCTCACAGAGTTACATCTTTCCCTTCAAGAAGCCTTTCGCTAAGGCTGTTCTTGTGTAATTTCAAAGGGATATTTGGAAGCCCATAGAGGGCTATGGTGAAAAAGGAAATATCTTCCGTTCAAAACTGGAAAGAATCTCTCTGAGAAACTGCTCTGTGTTATGTTAATTCATCTCACTGAGTTACATCTTTCCCTTCAAGAAGCCTTTCGCTAACGCTGTTCTTGTGGAATTGGCAAAGGGATATTTGAAAGCCCATAGAGGGCTATGGTGAAAAAGGAAATATCTTCCGTTCAAAACTGGAAAGAAGCTTTCTGAGAAACTGCTCTGTGTTCTGTTAATTCATCTCACAGAGTTACATATTTCCCTTCAAGAAGCCTTTCGGTAAGACTGTTCTTGTGGAATTGGCAAAGGGATATTTGGAAGCCCATAGAGGGCTATGGTGAAAATGGCAATATCTTCCGTTCAATACTGGAAAGAAGCTTTCTGAGAAACTGCTCTGTGTTCTGTTAATTCATCTCACAGAGTTACATCTCCCCTTCAAGTAGCCTTTCGCTCAGGCTGTTCTTGTGGAATTGGCAAAGGGATATTTGGAAGCCCATAGAGGGCTATGGTGAAAAAGGAAATATCTTCCGTTCAAAACTGGAAAGAAGCTTTCTGAGAAACTGCTCCGTGTTCTGTTAATTCATCTCAGAGAGTTACATCTTACCCTTCAAGAAGCCTTTCGCTAAGGCTGTTCTTGTGTAATTGGCAAAGGGATATTTGGAAACCCATAGAGGGCTACAGTGAAAAAGGAAATATCTTCCGTTCAAAACTGGAAAGAAGCTTTCTGAGAAACTGCTCTGTGTTCTGTTAATTCATGTCACAGAGTTACATCTTTCCCTTCAAGAAGCCTTTCGCTAAGGCTGTTCTTATGGTATTCGCAAAGGGATATTTGGAAGCCCATAGAGGGCTATGGTGAAAAAGGAAATATCTTCCGTTCAAAACTGGAAAGAAACTTTCTGAGAATCTGCTCTGTGTTCTGTTAATTCATCTCACAGAGTTACATCTTTCCCTTCAAGAATGCTTTCGCTAAGGCTGTTCTTGTGTAATTCGCAAAGGGATATTTGGAAGCCCATAGAGGGCTATGGTGAAAAAGGAAATATCTTCCGTTCAAAACTGGAAAGAAGCTTTCTGAGAAACTGATCTGTGTTCTGTTAATTCATCTCACCGAGTTACATCTTTCCCTTCAAGAAGGCTTTCGCTAAGGCTGTTCTTGTGGAATTGGCAAAGGGATATTTGGAGGCCCATAGAGGGCTATGGTGAAAAAGGAAATATCTTCCGTTCAAAACTGGAAAGAAACTTTCTGAGAAACTGCTCTGTGTTCTGTTAATTCATCTCACAGAGTTACATCTTTCCCTTCAAGAAGCCTTTCGCTCAGGCTGTTCTTGTGGAATTGGCAAAGGGATATTTGGAAGCCCATTGAGGGGTATGGTGAAAAAGGAAATATCTTCCGTTCAAAACTGGAAAGAAGCTTTCTGAGAAACTGCTCTGTGTTCTGTTAATTCATCTCACAGAGTTACATCTTTCCCTTCAAGAAGCCTTTCGCTATGCCTGTTCTTGTGGTATTCCCAAAGGGATATTTGTAAGCCCATAGAGGGCTATGGTGAAAAAGGAAATATCTTCCGTTCAAAATTTGAAAGAAGATTTCTGAGAAACTGCTCTGTGTTCTGTAAATTCATCTCACAGAGTTACATCTTTCCCTTCAAGAAGCCTTTCGCTAAGGCTGTTCTTGTGTAATTCGCAAAGGGATATTTGGAAGCCCATAGAGGGCTACGGTGAAAAAGGAAATATATTCCGTTCAAAACTGGAAAGAATCTCTCTGAGAAACTGATCTGTGTTCTGTTAATTCATCTCACAGATTTACATCTTTCCCTTTGAGAAGCCTTTCGCTAAGGCTGTTCTTGTGGATTTGGCAAAGGGATATTTGGAAGCCCATAGAGGGCTATGGTGAAAAAGGAAATATCTTCCGTTCAAAACTGGAAAGAAGCTTTCTGAGAAACTGCTCTGTGTTCTGTTAATTCATCTCACAGAGTTACATCTTTCCCTTCAAGGAGCCTTTCGCTAAGGCTGTTCTTGTGGAATTGGCAAAGGGATATTTGGAGGCCCATAGAGGGCTATGGTGAAAAAGGAAATATCTTCCGTTCAAAACTGGAAAGAAACTTTCTGAGAAACTGCTCTGTGCTCTGTTAATTCATCTCACAGAGTTACATCTTTCCCTTCAAGAAGCCTTTCGCTAAGGCTGTTCTTGTGGAATTGGCAAAGGGATATTTGGAAGCCCATTGAGGGCTATGGTAAGAAAGGAAATATCTTCCGTTCAAAACTGGAAAGAAGCTTTCTGAGAAACTGCTCTGTGTTCTGTTAATTCATCTCACAGAGTTACATCTTTCCCTTCAAGAAGCCTTTCGCTGAGGCTGTTTTGTGGAATTGGCAAAGGGATATTTGGAAGCCCGTAAACGGCTATGGTGAAAAAGGAAATATCTTTTGTTCAAAACTGGAAAGAAGCTTTCTGAGAAACTGCTCTGTGTTCTGTTAATTCATCTCACTGAGTTACATCTTTCCCTTCAAGAAGCCTTTCGCTAAGGCTGTTCTTGTGGAATTCGCAAAGGGATATTGGGAAGCCCACAGAGGGCTAAGGTGAAAAAGGAAATATCTTCCGTTCAAAACTGGAAAGAAGCTTTCTGAGAAACTGCTCTGTGTTCTGTTAATTCATCTCACAGAGTTACATCTTTCCCTTCAAGAAACATTTCGCTAAAGCTGTGCTTGTGGAATTGGCAAAGGGATATTTGGAAGCCCATAGAGGGCTATGGTGAAAAAGGAAATATCTTCCGTTCAAAACTGAAAAGAAGTTTTCTGAAAAACTGCTCTGGGTTCTCTTAATTCATCTCACAGAGTTACATCTTTCCCTTCAAGAAGCCTTTCGCTGAGGCTGTCTCTTGGAATTGGCAAAGTGATATTTGGAAGCCCATAGAGGGCTATGGTGAAAAAGGAAATATCTTCCGTTCAAAACTGGAAAGAATCTCTCTGAGAAACTGCTCTGTGTTCTGTTAATTCATCTCACAGAGATACATCTTTCCCTTCAAGAAGCCTTTCGCTAAGGCTGTTCTTGTGGAATTGGCAAAGGGATATTTGGAAGCCCATAGAGGGCTAGGGTGAAAAAGGAAATATCTTCCGTTCAAAACTGGAAAGAAGCTTTCTGAGAAACTGCTCTGGGTTCTGTTAATTCATCTCACAGAGTTACATCTTTCCCTTCAAGAAGCCTTTCGCTAAGGCTGTTCTTGTGTAATTTCAAAGGGATATTTGGAAGCCCATAGAGGGCTATGGTGAAAAAGGAAATATCTTCCGTTCAAAACTGGAAAGAATCTCTCTGAGAAACTGCTCTGTGTTACGTTAATTCATCTCACAGAGTTACATCTTTCCCTTTGAGAAGCTTTTCGCTAAGGCTGTTCTTGTGGATTTGGCGAAGGGATATTTGGAAGCCCATAGAGGGCTATGGTGAAAAAGGAGATATCTTCCGTTCAAAACTTGAAGGAAGATTTCTGAGAAACTGCTCTGTGTTCTGTTAATTCATCTCACAGAGTTACATCTTTCGCTTCAAGCAGCCTTTCGCTAAGTCTGTTCTTGTGGAATTGGCAAAGGGATATTTGGAAGCCCATAGCGCGCTACGGTGAAAAAGGAAATATCTTCCGTTCAAAACTGGAAAGAAGCTTTCTGAGAAACTGCTCTGTGTTCTGTTAATTCATCTCACAGAGTTACATCTTTCCCTTGAAGAAGCCTTTCGCTAAGGCTGTTCTTGTGGAATTGGCAAAGGGATATTTGGAGGCCCGTAGAGGGCTATGGTGAAATAGGAAATATCTTCCGTTCAAAACTGGAAAGAAGCTTTCTGAGAAACTGCTCTGTGTTATGTTAATTCATCTCACAGAGTTACATCTTTCCCTTCAAGAAGCCTTTCGCTAAGGCTGTTCTTATGGTATTAGCAAAGGGATATTTGGAAGCCCATAGAGGGCTATGGTGAAAAAGGAAATATCTTCTGTTCAAAACTGGAAAGAAGATTTCTGAGAAACTGCTATGTGTTCTGTTAATTTATCTCACAGAGTTATATCTTTCCCTTCAAGAAGCCTTTCTCTAAGGCTGTTCTTGTGGAATTGGCCAAGGGATATTTGGAAGCCCATAGAGGGCTATGGTGAGAAAGGAAATATCTTCCGTTCAAAACTGGAAAGAAGCTTTCTGAGAAACTGCTCTATGTTCTGTTAATTCATCTCACAGAGTTACATCTTTCCCTTCTAGAAGCCTTTCGCTGAGGCTGTCTTGTGGAATTGGCAAAGTGATATTTGGAAGCCCATAGAGGGCTATGGTGAAAAAGGAAATATCTTCCGTTCAGAACTGGAAAGAAGCTTTCTGAGAAACTGCTCTGTGTTCTGTTAATTCATCTCACAGAGTTACATCTTTCCCTTCAAGAAGCCTTTCGCTAAGGCTGTTCTTGTGGAATTGGCCAAGGGATATTTGGAAGCCCTTAGAGGGCTAGTGTGAAAAAGGAAATATCTTCCGTTCAAAACTGGAAAGAAGCTTTCTGAGAAACTGCTCTGTGTTCTATTAATTCATCTCACAGAGTTACATCTTTCCCTTCAAGAAGCCTTTCGCTAAGGCTGTTCTTGTGTAATTCGCAAAGGGATATTTGGAAGCCCATAGAGGGCTACGGTGAAAAAGGAAATATATTCCGTTCAAAACTGGAAAGAATCTCTCTGAGAAACTGATCTGTGTTCTGTTAATTCATCTCACAGAGTTACATCTTTCCCTTTGAGAAGCATTTCGCTAAGGCTGTTCTTGTGGATTTGGCAAAGGGATATTTGGAAGCCCATAGAGGGCTATGGTGAAAAAGGAAATATCTTCCGTTCAAAACTGGAAAGAAGCTTTCTGAGAAACTGCTCTGTGTTCTGTTAATTCATCTCACAGAGTTACATCTTTCCCTTCAAGAAGCCTTTCGCTAAGGCTGTTCTTGTGGTATTCCCAAAGGGATATTTGTAAGCCCATAGAGGGCTATGGTGAAAAAGGAAATATCTTCCTTTCAAAATTTGAAAGAAGATTTCTGAGAAACTGCTCTGTGTTCTGTTAATTCATCTCACAGAGTTACATCTTTCCCTTCAAGAAGCCTTTCGCTATGTCTGTTCTTGTGGAATTGGCAAAGGGATATTTGGAAACCCATAGCGCGCTACGGTGAAAAAGGAAATATCTTCCGTTGAAAACTGGAAAGAAGCTCTCTGAGAAACTGCTCTGTGTTCTGTTAATTCATCTCACAGAGTTACATCTTTCCCTTCAACAACCCTTTCGCTAAGGCTGTTCTTGTGGAATTGGCAGAGTGATATTTGGAAGCCCATAGAGGGCTAGGGTGAAAAAAAAAAAATATCTTCCGTTCAAAACTGGAAAGAAGCTTTCTGAGAAACTACTCTGTGTTGTGTTAATTTATCTCACATAGTTACATCTTACCCTTCAAGAAGCTTTTCGCTAAGGCTGTTCTTGTGTAATTGGCAAAGGGATATTTGGAAGCCCAAAGAGGGCTACGGTGAAAAAGGAAATATCTTCCGTTCAAAACTGGAAAGAAGCTTTCTGAGAAACTGCTCTGTGTTCTGTTAATTCATGTCACAGAGTTACATCTTTACCTTCAAGAAGCCTTTCGCTAAGGCTGTTCTTGTGGAATTGGCAAAGGGATATTTGGAAGCCCCTAGACGGCTATGGTGAAACAGGAAATATCTTCCGTTCAAAACTGGAAAGAAGCTTTCTGAGAAACTGCTCTGTGTTCTGTTAATTCATCTCACAGAGTTACATCTTTCCCTTCAAGGAGCCTTTCGCTAAAGCTGTTCTTGTGGAATTGGCAAAGGGATATTTTGAGGCCCGTAGAGGGCTATGTTGAAATAGGAAATATCTTCCGTTCAAAACTGGAAAGAAGCTTTCTGAAAAACTGCTCTGTGTTCTGTTAATTCATCTCACAGAGTTACATCTTTCCCTTCAAGAAGCCTTTCGCTAAGGCTGTTCTTATGGTATTCGCAAAGGGATATTTGGAGGCCCATAGAGGGCTATTGTGAAAAAGGAAATATCTTCCGTTCAAAACTGGAAAGAATATTTCTGAGAAACTGCTCTGTGTTCTGTTAATTCATCTCACAGAGTTACATGTTTCCCTTCAAGAAGCCTTTCGCTAAGGCTGTTCTTGTGGAATTGGAAAAGGGATATTTGGAAGCCCATAGAGGGCTACGCTGAAAAAGGAAATATCTTCCGTTCAAAACTGGAAAGAAGCTTTCTGAGAAACTGCTCTGTGTTCTGTTAATTTATCACACAGAGTTACATCTTTCCCTTCAAGAAGCCTTTCGCTAAGGCTCTTCTTGTGGAATTGGCAAAGGCATATTTGGAAGCCTATAGAGGGCTATGGTGAGAAAGGAAATATCTTCTGTTCAAAACTGGAAACAAGCGTTCTGAGAAACTGCTCTGTGTTCTGATAATTTATCTCACAGAGTTACATCTTTCCCTTCAAGAAGCCTTTCGCTAAGGCTGTTCTTGTGGAATTGGCAAAGGGATATTTGGAAGCTCATTGAGGGCTATGGTGAAAAAGGAAATACCTTCCGTCCAAAACTGGAAAGAAGCTTTCAGAGAAACTGCTCTGTGATCTGTTAATTCATGTCACAGAGTTACATCTTTCCCTTCAAGAAGCCTTTCGCTAAGGCTGTTGTTGTGGAATTGGCAAAGGGATATTTGGAAAAGGAAATATCTTAGGTTAAAAACTGGAAAGAAGCTTTCTGAGATACTGCTTTGTGTTCTGTTAATTCATCTCACAGAGTTACAGCTTTCCCTTCAAGAAACCTTTCGCTAAGGCTGTTCTTGTGGAATTCGCAAAGTGAAATTTGGATGCCCATAGAGGGCTATGTTGAAAACGGAAATATCTTTCGTAAAAACCTAGAAAGAAGCTTTCTGAGAAACTGCTTTGTGTTCTGTTAATTCATTTCAGAGAGTTATATCTTTCCCCTCAAGAAGCCTCTCTCTAAGACTGTTCTTGGGGAATTTGAAAAGTGATATTTGGGAGCCCTTAGAGAACTATGGTGAAAAGGAAATATCTTCCGTTAAAAACTGTAAAGAAGCTTTCTGAGAAACTGCTTTGTGTTCTGTTAATTCATCTCACCGAGTTACATCTTTCCCTTCAAGAAGGCTTTCGCTAAGGCTGTTCTTGTGGAATTGGCAAAGGGATATTTGGAGGCCCATAGAGGGCTATGGTGAAAAAGGAAATATCTTCCGTTCAAAACTGGAAAGGAGCTTTCTGAGAAACTGCTCTGTGTTCTGTTAATTCATCTCACAGAGTTACATCTTCCCCTTCAAGTAGCCTTTCGCTCAGGCTGTTCTTGTGGAATTGGCAAAGGGATATTTGGAAGCCCATAGAGGGCTATGGTGAAAAAGGAAATATCTTCCGTTCAAAACTGGAAAGAAGCTTTCTGAGAAACTACTCTGTGTTCTGTTAAGTCATCTCACATTGTTACATCTTACCCTTCAAGAAGCCTTTCGCTAAGGCTGTTCTTGTGTAATTGGCAAAGGGATATTTGGAAGCCCATAGAGGGCTACGGTGAAAAAGGAAATATCTTCCGTTCAAAACTGGAAAGAAGCTTTCTGAGAAACTGCTCTGTGTTCTGTTAATTCATCTCACAGAGTTACATCTTCCCCTTCAAGTAGCCTTTCGCTCAGGCTGTTCTTATGCTATTCGCAAAGGGATATTTGGAAGCCCATAGAGGGCTATGGTGAAAAAGGAAATATCTTCCGTTCAAAACTGGAAAGAATCTTTCTGAGAAACTGCTTTGTGTTCTGTTAATTCATCTCACAGAGTTACATCTTTCCCTTCAAGAAGCCTTTCGCTAAGGCGGTTCTTGTGGAAGTGGCAAAGTGATATTTGGGAGCCCATAGAGGGCTATGGTGAAAAAGGAAATATCTTCCGTTAAAAACTGGAAAGAAGCTTTCTGAGAAACTGCTTTGTGCTCTGTTAATTCACCTCACAAGGTTATAGCTTTCTCCTCAAGAAGACTTTCTGTAAGACTGTTTTTGTGGAATTTTCAAAGTGATATTTGGGAGCCCATAGAGGGCTATGGTGAAAAAGGAAATATCTTCCGTTAAAAACTGGAAAGAAGCTTTCTGAGAAACCGCTTTGTGTTCTGTTAATTCATCTCACAGAGTTGCAGCTTTCCCTTCAAGAAGCCTTTCGCTAAGGCTGTTGTTGTGGAATTGGCAAAGTGAAAGTTGGAAAACCATAGAGGGCTATGGTGAAAAAGGAAATATCTTCCCTTAAAAACTGGAAAGAATCTTTCTGAGAAACTGCTTTGTGTTCTCTTAATTCATCTCACAGAGTTACACCTTTCCCTACAAGAAGCCTTTCGCTAAGACTGTTCTTGGGGAATTGGCAAAGTGATATTTGAAGCCCATAGAGGGCAATGTGAAAAAGGAAATATCTTCCGTTCAAAACTGGAAAGAAGCTTTCTGAGAAACTGCTTTGTGTTCTGTTAATTCATCTCAGAGTGTTACATCTTTCCCTTCAAGAATCCTTTCGCTAAGGGTGTTCTTTTGGAATTGGCAAAGTGATATTTGGAAGCCCATAGAGGGCTATGGTGAAAAAGGAAATATCTTCCGGTAAAAACTGGAAAGAAGCTTTCTGAGAAACTTCTTTGTTTTCTGTTAATTCATCTCACAGAGATACAGCATTCCACTCAAGAAGCCTTTCGCTAAGACTGTTCTTGTGGAATTTGCAAAGTGATATTAGTAAGCCCATAGAGGGCTATGGTGAAAAAGGAAATACCTTCTATTAAAAACTGGAAAGAAGCTTTCTTAGAAACTTCTCTGTGTTCCGTTAATTCATCTCACTGAGTTACATCTTTCCTTTCAAGAATCCTTTCGCTAAGGCTGTTCTTGTGGAATTGGCCAAGGGATATTTGGAAGCCCATAGAGGGCTATGGTGAGAAAGGAAATATCTTCCGTTCAAAACTGGAAAGAAGCTTTCTGAGAAACTGCTCTATGTTCTGTTAATTCATCTCACAGAGTTACATCTTTCCCTTCAAGAAGCCTTTCGCTAAGGCTGTTCTTGTGGAATTGGCAAAGGGATATTTGGAAGCCCATAGCGCGCTACGGTGAAAAAGGAAATATCTTCCGTTCAAACCTGGAAAGAAGCTTTCTGAGAAACTGCTCTGTGTTCTGTTAATTCATCTCACAGAGTTACATATTTCCCTTCAAGAAGCCTTTCGGTAAGACTGTTCTTGTGGATTTGGCAAAGGGATATTTGCAAGCCCATAGAGGGCTATGGTGAAAATGGCAATATCTTCCGTTCAATACTGGAAAGAAGCTTTCTGAGAAACTGCTCTGTGTTCTGTTAATTCATCTCACAGAGTTACATCTTACCCTTCAAGAAGCCTTTCGCTAAGGCTGTTCTTGTGTAATTGGCAAAGGGATATTTGGAAGCCCATAGAGGGCTACCGTGAAAAAGGAAGTATCTTCCGTTCAAAACTGGAAAGAAGCTTTCTGAGAAACTGCTCTGTGTTCTGTTAATTCATGTCACAGAGTTACATCTTTCCCTTCAAGAAGCCTTTCGCTAAGGCTGTTCTTATGCTATTCGCAAAGGGATATTTGGAAGCGCATAGAGGGCTATGGTGAAAAAGGAAATATCTTCCGTTAAAAACTGGAAAGAATCTTTCTGAGAAACTGCTCTGTGTTCTGTTAGTTCATCTCACAGTGTTACATCTTTCCCTTTAGGAAGCCTTTCGCTAAGGCTGTTCTTATGGTATTCGCAAAGGGATATTTGGAGACCCATAGAGGGCTATGGTGAAAAAGGAAATATCTTCCGTTCAAAACTGCAAAGAAGCTTTCTGAGAAACTGCTCTGTGTTCTGTTAATTCATTTCACAGAGTTACATCTTTCCCTTCAACAACCCTTTCGCTAAGGCTGTTCTTGTGGAATTGGCAAAGTGATATTTGGAAGCCCATAGAGGGCTAGGGTGAAAACAAAAAAATATCTTCCGTTCAAAACTGGAAAGAAGCTTTCTGAGAAACTACTCTGTGTTGTGTTAATTTATCTCACATAGTTACATCTTACCCTTCAAGAAGCCTTTCGCTAAGGCTGTTCTTGTCTAATTGGCAAAGGGATATTTGGAAGCCCAAAGAGGGCTACGGTGAAAAAGGAAATATCTTCCGTTCAAAACTGGAAAGAAGCTTTCTGAGAAACTGCTCTGTGTTATGTTAATTCATGTCACAGAGTTACATCTTTACCTTCAAGAAGCCTTTCGCTAAGGCTGTTCTTGTGGAATTGGCAAAGGGATATTTGGAAGCCCCTAGAGGGCTATGGTGAAACAGGAAATATCTTCCGTTCAAAACTGGAAAGAAGCTTTCTGAGAAACTGCTCTGTGTTCTGTTAATTCATCTCACCGAGTTGCATCTTTCCCTTCAAGAAGCCTTTCGCTAAGGCTGTTCTTGTGGAATTGGCAAAGGGATATTTGGAAGCCCATAGAGGGCTATGGTGAAAAAGGAAATATCTTCCGTTCAAAACTGGAAAGAAGCTTTCTGAGAAACTGCTCTGTGTTCTGTTAATTCATCTCACAGAGTTACATATTTCCCTTCAAGAAGCCTTTCGGTAAGACTGTTCTTGTGGATTTGGCAAAGGGATATTTGGAAGCCCATAGAGGGCTATGGTGAAAATGGCAATATCTTCCGTTCAATACAGGAAAGAAGCTTTCTGAGAAACTGCTCTGTGTTCTGTTAATTCATCTCACAGAGTTACATCTTCCCCTTCAAGTAGCCTTTCGCTCAGGCTGTTCTTGTGGAATTGGCAAAGGGATATTTGGAAGCCCATAGAGGGCTATGGTGAAAAAGGAAATATCTTCCGTTCAAAACTGGAAAGAAGCTTTCTGAGAAACTACTCTGTGTTCTGTTAAGTCATCTCACATTGTTACATCTTACCCTTCAAGAAGCCTTTCGCTAAGGCTGTTCTTGTGTAATTGGCAAAGGGATATTTGGAAGCCCATAGAGGGCTACGGTGAAAAAGGAAATATCTTCCGTTCAAAACTGGAAAGAAGCTTTCTGAGAAACTGCTCTGTGTTCTGTTAATTCATGTCACAGAGTTACATCTTTCCCTTCAAGAAGCCTTTCGCTAAGGCTGTTCTTATGCTATTCGCAAAGGGATATTTGGAAGCCCATAGAGGGCTATGGTGAAAAAGGAAATATCTTCCGTTCAAAACTGGAAAGAATCTTTCTGAGAAACTGCTCTGTGTTCTGTTAGTTCATCTCACAGAGTTACATCTTTCCCTTCAGGAAGCCTTTCGCTAAGGCTGTTGTTATGGTATTCGCAAAGGGATATTTGGAGGCCCATATAGGGCTATGGTGAAAAAGGAAATATCTTCCGTTCAAAACTGCAAAGAAGCTTTCTGAGAAACTGCTCTGTGTTCTGTTAATTCATCTCACAGAGTTACATCTTTCCCTTCAAGAAGCCTTTCGCTAAGGCTGTTCTTGTGGAATTGGCAAAGTGATATTTGGAAGCCCATAGAGGGCTAGTGTGAAAAAGGAAATATCTTCCGTTCAAAACTGGAAAGTAGCTTTCTGAGAAACTGCTCTGTGTTCTGTTTATTCATCTCACAGAGTTACATCTTTCCCTTCAAGAACCCTTTCGCTAAGACTGTTCTTGTGTAATTGGCACAGGGATATTTGGAAGCCCATGTTTCGCTAAGGCTGTTCTTGTGGATTTGGCAAAGGGTTATTTGGAAGCCCATAGAGGGCTATGGTGAAAAAGGAAATATCTTCCGTTCAAAACTGGAAAGAAGCTTTCTGAGAAACTGCTCTGTGTTCTGTTAATTCATCTCACAGAGTTACATCTTTCCCTTCAAGAAGCCTTTCGCTAAGTCTGTTCTTGTGGAATTGGCAAAGGGATATTTGGAAGCCCATAAAGGGCTAGGGTGAAAAAGGAAATATCTTCCGTTCAAAACTGGAAAGAAGCTTTCTGAGAAACTGCTCTGTGTTCTGTTAATTCATCTCACAGAATTACATCTTTCCCTTCAAGAAGCCTTTCGCTAAGGCTATTCTTGTGTAATTGGCAAAGGGATATTTGGAAGCCCATAGAGGGCTATGTTGAAAAAGGAAATATCTTCCGTTCAAAACTGGAAAGAATCTCTCTGAGAAACTGATCTGTGTTCTGTTAATTCATCTCACAGAGTTACATCTTTCCCTTTGAGAAGCCTTTCGCTAAGGCTGTTCTTGTGGATTTCGCAAAGGGATATTTGGAAGCCCATAGTGGGATATGGTGAAAAAGGAAATATCTTCCGTTCAAAACTGGAAGGAAGCTTTCTGAGAAACTGCTCTGTGTTCTGTTAATTCATTTCACAGAGTTACATCTTTCCCTTCAAGGAGCCTTTCGCTGAGGCTGTTCTTGTGGAATTGGCAAAGGGATATTTGGAAGCCCATAGAGGGCTATGGTGAAAAAGGAAATATCTTCCGTTCAAAACTGGAAAGAAGCTTTCTGAGAAACTCATCTGTGTTCTGTTAATTCATCTCACCGAGTTACATCTTTCCCTTCAAGAAGCCTTTCGCTAAGGATGTTCTTGTGTGAATTGGCAAAGGGATATTTGGAGGCCCATTGAGGGCTATGGTGAAAAAGGAAATATCTTCCGTTCAAAACTGGAAAGAAGCTTTCTGAGAAACTGCTCTGTGTTCTGTTAATTCATCTCACAGAGTTACATCTTTCCCTTCAAGAAGCCTTTCGCTAAGGCTGTTCTTGTGTAATTTCAAAGGGATATTTGGAAGCCCATAGAGGGCTATGGTGAAAAAGGAAATATCTTCCGTTCAAAACTGGAAAGAATCTCTCTGAGAAACTGCTCTGTGTTATGTTAATTCATCTCACAGAGTTACATCTTTCCCTTTGAGAAGCTTTTCGCTAAGGCTGTTCTTGTGGATTTGGCGAAGGGATATTTGGAAGCCCATAGAGGGCTATGGTGAAAAAGGCAATATCTTCCGTTCAAAACTTGAAGGAAGATTTCTGAGAAACTGCTCTGTGTTCTGTTAATTCATCTCAGAGAGTTACATCTTTCCCTTCAAGCAGCCTTTCGCTAAGTCTGTTCTTGTGGAATTGGCAAAGGGATATTTGGAAGCCCATAGCGCGCTACGGTGAAAAAGGAAATATCTTCCGTTCAAAACTGGAAAGAAGTTTTCTGAGAAACTGCTCTGCGTTCTCTTAATTCATCTCACAGAGTTACATCTTTCCCTTCAAGAAGCCTTTCGCTGAGGCTGTCTCTTGGAATTGGCAAAGTGATATTTGGAAGCCCATAGAGGGCTATGGTGAAAAAGGAAATATCTTCCGTTCAAAACTGGAAAGAATCTCTCTGAGAAACTGCTCTGTGTTCTGTTAATTCATCTCACAGAGATACATCTTTCCCTTCAAGAAGCCTTTCTCTAAGGCTGTTCTTGTGGAATTGGCAAAGGGATATTTGGAAGCCCATAGAGGGCTAGGGTGAAAAAGGAAATATCTTCCGTTCAAAACTGGAAAGAAGCTTTCTGAGAAACTGCTCTGTGTTCTGTTAATTCATCTCACAGAGTTACATCTTTCCCTTCAAGAAGCCTTTCGCTAAGGCTGTTCTTGTGTAATTTCAAAGGGATATTTGGAAGCCCATAGAGGGCTATGGTGAAAAAGGAAATATCTTCCGTTCAAAACTGGAAAGAATCTCTCTGAGAAACTGCTCTGTGTTATGTTAATTCATCTCACTGAGTTACATCTTTCCCTTCAAGAAGCCTTTCGCTAACGCTGTTCTTGTGGAATTGGCAAAGGGATATTTGAAAGCCCATAGAGGGCTATGGTGAAAAAGGAAATATCTTCCGTTCAAAACTGGAAAGAAGCTTTCTGAGAAACTGCTCTGTGTTCTGTTAATTCATCTCACAGAGTTACATATTTCCCTTCAAGAAGCCTTTCGGTAAGACTGTTCTTGTGGAATTGGCAAAGGGATATTTGGAAGCCCATAGAGGGCTATGGTGAAAATGGCAATATCTTCCGTTCAATACTGGAAAGAAGCTTTCTGAGAAACTGCTCTGTGTTCTGTTAATTCATCTCACAGAGTTACATCTCCCCTTCAAGTAGCCTTTCGCTCAGGCTGTTCTTGTGGAATTGGCAAAGGGATATTTGGAAGCCCATAGAGGGCTATGGTGAAAAAGGAAATATCTTCCGTTCAAAACTGGAAAGAAGCTTTCTGAGAAACTGCTCCGTGTTCTGTTAATTCATCTCAGAGAGTTACATCTTACCCTTCAAGAAGCCTTTCGCTAAGGCTGTTCTTGTGTAATTGGCAAAGGGATATTTGGAAACCCATAGAGGGCTACAGTGAAAAAGGAAATATCTTCCGTTCAAAACTGGAAAGAAGCTTTCTGAGAAACTGCTCTGTGTTCTGTTAATTCATGTCACAGAGTTACATCTTTCCCTTCAAGAAGCCTTTCGCTAAGGCTGTTCTTATGGTATTCGCAAAGGGATATTTGGAAGCCCATAGAGGGCTATGGTGAAAAAGGAAATATCTTCCGTTCAAAACTGGAAAGAAACTTTCTGAGAATCTGCTCTGTGTTCTGTTAATTCATCTCACAGAGTTACATCTTTCCCTTCAAGAATGCTTTCGCTAAGGCTGTTCTTGTGTAATTCGCAAAGGGATATTTGGAAGCCCATAGAGGGCTATGGTGAAAAAGGAAATATCTTCCGTTCAAAACTGGAAAGAAGCTTTCTGAGAAACTGATCTGTGTTCTGTTAATTCATCTCACCGAGTTACATCTTTCCCTTCAAGAAGGCTTTCGCTAAGGCTGTTCTTGTGGAATTGGCAAAGGGATATTTGGAGGCCCATAGAGGGCTATGGTGAAAAAGGAAATATCTTCCGTTCAAAACTGGAAAGAAACTTTCTGAGAAACTGCTCTGTGTTCTGTTAATTCATCTCACAGAGTTACATCTTTCCCTTCAAGAAGCCTTTCGCTCAGGCTGTTCTTGTGGAATTGGCAAAGGGATATTTGGAAGCCCATTGAGGGGTATGGTGAAAAAGGAAATATCTTCCGTTCAAAACTGGAAAGAAGCTTTCTGAGAAACTGCTCTGTGTTCTGTTAATTCATCTCACAGAGTTACATCTTTCCCTTCAAGAAGCCTTTCGCTATGCCTGTTCTTGTGGTATTCCCAAAGGGATATTTGTAAGCCCATAGAGGGCTATGGTGAAAAAGGAAATATCTTCCGTTCAAAATTTGAAAGAAGATTTCTGAGAAACTGCTCTGTGTTCTGTAAATTCATCTCACAGAGTTACATCTTTCCCTTCAAGAAGCCTTTCGCTAAGGCTGTTCTTGTGTAATTCGCAAAGGGATATTTGGAAGCCCATAGAGGGCTACGGTGAAAAAGGAAATATATTCCGTTCAAAACTGGAAAGAATCTCTCTGAGAAACTGATCTGTGTTCTGTTAATTCATCTCACAGATTTACATCTTTCCCTTTGAGAAGCCTTTCGCTAAGGCTGTTCTTGTGGATTTGGCAAAGGGATATTTGGAAGCCCATAGAGGGCTATGGTGAAAAAGGAAATATCTTCCGTTCAAAACTGGAAAGAAGCTTTCTGAGAAACTGCTCTGTGTTCTGTTAATTCATCTCACAGAGTTACATCTTTCCCTTCAAGGAGCCTTTCGCTAAGGCTGTTCTTGTGGAATTGGCAAAGGGATATTTGGAGGCCCATAGAGGGCTATGGTGAAAAAGGAAATATCTTCCGTTCAAAACTGGAAAGAAACTTTCTGAGAAACTGCTCTGTGCTCTGTTAATTCATCTCACAGAGTTACATCTTTCCCTTCAAGAAGCCTTTCGCTAAGGCTGTTCTTGTGGAATTGGCAAAGGGATATTTGGAAGCCCATTGAGGGCTATGGTAAGAAAGGAAATATCTTCCGTTCAAAACTGGAAAGAAGCTTTCTGAGAAACTGCTCTGTGTTCTGTTAATTCATCTCACAGAGTTACATCTTTCCCTTCAAGAAGCCTTTCGCTGAGGCTGTTTTGTGGAATTGGCAAAGGGATATTTGGAAGCCCGTAAACGGCTATGGTGAAAAAGGAAATATCTTTTGTTCAAAACTGGAAAGAAGCTTTCTGAGAAACTGCTCTGTGTTCTGTTAATTCATCTCACTGAGTTACATCTTTCCCTTCAAGAAGCCTTTCGCTAAGGCTGTTCTTGTGGAATTCGCAAAGGGATATTGGGAAGCCCACAGAGGGCTAAGGTGAAAAAGGAAATATCTTCCGTTCAAAACTGGAAAGAAGCTTTCTGAGAAACTGCTCTGTGTTCTGTTAATTCATCTCACAGAGTTACATCTTTCCCTTCAAGAAACATTTCGCTAAAGCTGTGCTTGTGGAATTGGCAAAGGGATATTTGGAAGCCCATAGAGGGCTATGGTGAAAAAGGAAATATCTTCCGTTCAAAACTGAAAAGAAGTTTTCTGAAAAACTGCTCTGGGTTCTCTTAATTCATCTCACAGAGTTACATCTTTCCCTTCAAGAAGCCTTTCGCTGAGGCTGTCTCTTGGAATTGGCAAAGTGATATTTGGAAGCCCATAGAGGGCTATGGTGAAAAAGGAAATATCTTCCGTTCAAAACTGGAAAGAATCTCTCTGAGAAACTGCTCTGTGTTCTGTTAATTCATCTCACAGAGATACATCTTTCCCTTCAAGAAGCCTTTCGCTAAGGCTGTTCTTGTGGAATTGGCAAAGGGATATTTGGAAGCCCATAGAGGGCTAGGGTGAAAAAGGAAATATCTTCCGTTCAAAACTGGAAAGAAGCTTTCTGAGAAACTGCTCTGGGTTCTGTTAATTCATCTCACAGAGTTACATCTTTCCCTTCAAGAAGCCTTTCGCTAAGGCTGTTCTTGTGTAATTTCAAAGGGATATTTGGAAGCCCATAGAGGGCTATGGTGAAAAAGGAAATATCTTCCGTTCAAAACTGGAAAGAATCTCTCTGAGAAACTGCTCTGTGTTACGTTAATTCATCTCACAGAGTTACATCTTTCCCTTTGAGAAGCTTTTCGCTAAGGCTGTTCTTGTGGATTTGGCGAAGGGATATTTGGAAGCCCATAGAGGGCTATGGTGAAAAAGGAGATATCTTCCGTTCAAAACTTGAAGGAAGATTTCTGAGAAACTGCTCTGTGTTCTGTTAATTCATCTCACAGAGTTACATCTTTCGCTTCAAGCAGCCTTTCGCTAAGTCTGTTCTTGTGGAATTGGCAAAGGGATATTTGGAAGCCCATAGCGCGCTACGGTGAAAAAGGAAATATCTTCCGTTCAAAACTGGAAAGAAGCTTTCTGAGAAACTGCTCTGTGTTCTGTTAATTCATCTCACAGAGTTACATCTTTCCCTTGAAGAAGCCTTTCGCTAAGGCTGTTCTTGTGGAATTGGCAAAGGGATATTTGGAGGCCCGTAGAGGGCTATGGTGAAATAGGAAATATCTTCCGTTCAAAACTGGAAAGAAGCTTTCTGAGAAACTGCTCTGTGTTATGTTAATTCATCTCACAGAGTTACATCTTTCCCTTCAAGAAGCCTTTCGCTAAGGCTGTTCTTATGGTATTAGCAAAGGGATATTTGGAAGCCCATAGAGGGCTATGGTGAAAAAGGAAATATCTTCTGTTCAAAACTGGAAAGAAGATTTCTGAGAAACTGCTATGTGTTCTGTTAATTTATCTCACAGAGTTATATCTTTCCCTTCAAGAAGCCTTTCTCTAAGGCTGTTCTTGTGGAATTGGCCAAGGGATATTTGGAAGCCCATAGAGGGCTATGGTGAGAAAGGAAATATCTTCCGTTCAAAACTGGAAAGAAGCTTTCTGAGAAACTGCTCTATGTTCTGTTAATTCATCTCACAGAGTTACATCTTTCCCTTCTAGAAGCCTTTCGCTGAGGCTGTCTTGTGGAATTGGCAAAGTGATATTTGGAAGCCCATAGAGGGCTATGGTGAAAAAGGAAATATCTTCCGTTCAGAACTGGAAAGAAGCTTTCTGAGAAACTGCTCTGTGTTCTGTTAATTCATCTCACAGAGTTACATCTTTCCCTTCAAGAAGCCTTTCGCTAAGGCTGTTCTTGTGGAATTGGCCAAGGGATATTTGGAAGCCCTTAGAGGGCTAGTGTGAAAAAGGAAATATCTTCCGTTCAAAACTGGAAAGAAGCTTTCTGAGAAACTGCTCTGTGTTCTATTAATTCATCTCACAGAGTTACATCTTTCCCTTCAAGAAGCCTTTCGCTAAGGCTGTTCTTGTGTAATTCGCAAAGGGATATTTGGAAGCCCATAGAGGGCTACGGTGAAAAAGGAAATATATTCCGTTCAAAACTGGAAAGAATCTCTCTGAGAAACTGATCTGTGTTCTGTTAATTCATCTCACAGAGTTACATCTTTCCCTTTGAGAAGCATTTCGCTAAGGCTGTTCTTGTGGATTTGGCAAAGGGATATTTGGAAGCCCATAGAGGGCTATGGTGAAAAAGGAAATATCTTCCGTTCAAAACTGGAAAGAAGCTTTCTGAGAAACTGCTCTGTGTTCTGTTAATTCATCTCACAGAGTTACATCTTTCCCTTCAAGAAGCCTTTCGCTAAGGCTGTTCTTGTGGTATTCCCAAAGGGATATTTGTAAGCCCATAGAGGGCTATGGTGAAAAAGGAAATATCTTCCTTTCAAAATTTGAAAGAAGATTTCTGAGAAACTGCTCTGTGTTCTGTTAATTCATCTCACAGAGTTACATCTTTCCCTTCAAGAAGCCTTTCGCTATGTCTGTTCTTGTGGAATTGGCAAAGGGATATTTGGAAACCCATAGCGCGCTACGGTGAAAAAGGAAATATCTTCCGTTGAAAACTGGAAAGAAGCTCTCTGAGAAACTGCTCTGTGTTCTGTTAATTCATCTCACAGAGTTACATCTTTCCCTTCAACAACCCTTTCGCTAAGGCTGTTCTTGTGGAATTGGCAGAGTGATATTTGGAAGCCCATAGAGGGCTAGGGTGAAAAAAAAAAAATATCTTCCGTTCAAAACTGGAAAGAAGCTTTCTGAGAAACTACTCTGTGTTGTGTTAATTTATCTCACATAGTTACATCTTACCCTTCAAGAAGCTTTTCGCTAAGGCTGTTCTTGTGTAATTGGCAAAGGGATATTTGGAAGCCCAAAGAGGGCTACGGTGAAAAAGGAAATATCTTCCGTTCAAAACTGGAAAGAAGCTTTCTGAGAAACTGCTCTGTGTTCTGTTAATTCATGTCACAGAGTTACATCTTTACCTTCAAGAAGCCTTTCGCTAAGGCTGTTCTTGTGGAATTGGCAAAGGGATATTTGGAAGCCCCTAGACGGCTATGGTGAAACAGGAAATATCTTCCGTTCAAAACTGGAAAGAAGCTTTCTGAGAAACTGCTCTGTGTTCTGTTAATTCATCTCACAGAGTTACATCTTTCCCTTCAAGGAGCCTTTCGCTAAAGCTGTTCTTGTGGAATTGGCAAAGGGATATTTTGAGGCCCGTAGAGGGCTATGTTGAAATAGGAAATATCTTCCGTTCAAAACTGGAAAGAAGCTTTCTGAAAAACTGCTCTGTGTTCTGTTAATTCATCTCACAGAGTTACATCTTTCCCTTCAAGAAGCCTTTCGCTAAGGCTGTTCTTATGGTATTCGCAAAGGGATATTTGGAGGCCCATAGAGGGCTATTGTGAAAAAGGAAATATCTTCCGTTCAAAACTGGAAAGAATATTTCTGAGAAACTGCTCTGTGTTCTGTTAATTCATCTCACAGAGTTACATGTTTCCCTTCAAGAAGCCTTTCGCTAAGGCTGTTCTTGTGGAATTGGAAAAGGGATATTTGGAAGCCCATAGAGGGCTACGCTGAAAAAGGAAATATCTTCCGTTCAAAACTGGAAAGAAGCTTTCTGAGAAACTGCTCTGTGTTCTGTTAATTTATCACACAGAGTTACATCTTTCCCTTCAAGAAGCCTTTCGCTAAGGCTCTTCTTGTGGAATTGGCAAAGGCATATTTGGAAGCCTATAGAGGGCTATGGTGAGAAAGGAAATATCTTCTGTTCAAAACTGGAAACAAGCGTTCTGAGAAACTGCTCTGTGTTCTGATAATTTATCTCACAGAGTTACATCTTTCCCTTCAAGAAGCCTTTCGCTAAGGCTGTTCTTGTGGAATTGGCAAAGGGATATTTGGAAGCTCATTGAGGGCTATGGTGAAAAAGGAAATACCTTCCGTCCAAAACTGGAAAGAAGCTTTCAGAGAAACTGCTCTGTGATCTGTTAATTCATGTCACAGAGTTACATCTTTCCCTTCAAGAAGCCTTTCGCTAAGGCTGTTGTTGTGGAATTGGCAAAGGGATATTTGGAAAAGGAAATATCTTAGGTTAAAAACTGGAAAGAAGCTTTCTGAGATACTGCTTTGTGTTCTGTTAATTCATCTCACAGAGTTACAGCTTTCCCTTCAAGAAACCTTTCGCTAAGGCTGTTCTTGTGGAATTCGCAAAGTGAAATTTGGATGCCCATAGAGGGCTATGTTGAAAACGGAAATATCTTTCGTAAAAACCTAGAAAGAAGCTTTCTGAGAAACTGCTTTGTGTTCTGTTAATTCATTTCAGAGAGTTATATCTTTCCCCTCAAGAAGCCTCTCTCTAAGACTGTTCTTGGGGAATTTGAAAAGTGATATTTGGGAGCCCTTAGAGAACTATGGTGAAAAGGAAATATCTTCCGTTAAAAACTGTAAAGAAGCTTTCTGAGAAACTGCTTTGTGTTCTGTTAATTCATCTCACCGAGTTACATCTTTCCCTTCAAGAAGGCTTTCGCTAAGGCTGTTCTTGTGGAATTGGCAAAGGGATATTTGGAGGCCCATAGAGGGCTATGGTGAAAAAGGAAATATCTTCCGTTCAAAACTGGAAAGGAGCTTTCTGAGAAACTGCTCTGTGTTCTGTTAATTCATCTCACAGAGTTACATCTTCCCCTTCAAGTAGCCTTTCGCTCAGGCTGTTCTTGTGGAATTGGCAAAGGGATATTTGGAAGCCCATAGAGGGCTATGGTGAAAAAGGAAATATCTTCCGTTCAAAACTGGAAAGAAGCTTTCTGAGAAACTACTCTGTGTTCTGTTAAGTCATCTCACATTGTTACATCTTACCCTTCAAGAAGCCTTTCGCTAAGGCTGTTCTTGTGTAATTGGCAAAGGGATATTTGGAAGCCCATAGAGGGCTACGGTGAAAAAGGAAATATCTTCCGTTCAAAACTGGAAAGAAGCTTTCTGAGAAACTGCTCTGTGTTCTGTTAATTCATCTCACAGAGTTACATCTTCCCCTTCAAGTAGCCTTTCGCTCAGGCTGTTCTTATGCTATTCGCAAAGGGATATTTGGAAGCCCATAGAGGGCTATGGTGAAAAAGGAAATATCTTCCGTTCAAAACTGGAAAGAATCTTTCTGAGAAACTGCTTTGTGTTCTGTTAATTCATCTCACAGAGTTACATCTTTCCCTTCAAGAAGCCTTTCGCTAAGGCGGTTCTTGTGGAAGTGGCAAAGTGATATTTGGGAGCCCATAGAGGGCTATGGTGAAAAAGGAAATATCTTCCGTTAAAAACTGGAAAGAAGCTTTCTGAGAAACTGCTTTGTGCTCTGTTAATTCACCTCACAAGGTTATAGCTTTCTCCTCAAGAAGACTTTCTGTAAGACTGTTTTTGTGGAATTTTCAAAGTGATATTTGGGAGCCCATAGAGGGCTATGGTGAAAAAGGAAATATCTTCCGTTAAAAACTGGAAAGAAGCTTTCTGAGAAACCGCTTTGTGTTCTGTTAATTCATCTCACAGAGTTGCAGCTTTCCCTTCAAGAAGCCTTTCGCTAAGGCTGTTGTTGTGGAATTGGCAAAGTGAAAGTTGGAAAACCATAGAGGGCTATGGTGAAAAAGGAAATATCTTCCCTTAAAAACTGGAAAGAATCTTTCTGAGAAACTGCTTTGTGTTCTCTTAATTCATCTCACAGAGTTACACCTTTCCCTACAAGAAGCCTTTCGCTAAGACTGTTCTTGGGGAATTGGCAAAGTGATATTTGAAGCCCATAGAGGGCAATGTGAAAAAGGAAATATCTTCCGTTCAAAACTGGAAAGAAGCTTTCTGAGAAACTGCTTTGTGTTCTGTTAATTCATCTCAGAGTGTTACATCTTTCCCTTCAAGAATCCTTTCGCTAAGGGTGTTCTTTTGGAATTGGCAAAGTGATATTTGGAAGCCCATAGAGGGCTATGGTGAAAAAGGAAATATCTTCCGGTAAAAACTGGAAAGAAGCTTTCTGAGAAACTTCTTTGTTTTCTGTTAATTCATCTCACAGAGATACAGCATTCCACTCAAGAAGCCTTTCGCTAAGACTGTTCTTGTGGAATTTGCAAAGTGATATTAGTAAGCCCATAGAGGGCTATGGTGAAAAAGGAAATACCTTCTATTAAAAACTGGAAAGAAGCTTTCTTAGAAACTTCTCTGTGTTCCGTTAATTCATCTCACTGAGTTACATCTTTCCTTTCAAGAATCCTTTCGCTAAGGCTGTTCTTGTGGAATTGGCCAAGGGATATTTGGAAGCCCATAGAGGGCTATGGTGAGAAAGGAAATATCTTCCGTTCAAAACTGGAAAGAAGCTTTCTGAGAAACTGCTCTATGTTCTGTTAATTCATCTCACAGAGTTACATCTTTCCCTTCAAGAAGCCTTTCGCTAAGGCTGTTCTTGTGGAATTGGCAAAGGGATATTTGGAAGCCCATAGCGCGCTACGGTGAAAAAGGAAATATCTTCCGTTCAAACCTGGAAAGAAGCTTTCTGAGAAACTGCTCTGTGTTCTGTTAATTCATCTCACAGAGTTACATATTTCCCTTCAAGAAGCCTTTCGGTAAGACTGTTCTTGTGGATTTGGCAAAGGGATATTTGCAAGCCCATAGAGGGCTATGGTGAAAATGGCAATATCTTCCGTTCAATACTGGAAAGAAGCTTTCTGAGAAACTGCTCTGTGTTCTGTTAATTCATCTCACAGAGTTACATCTTACCCTTCAAGAAGCCTTTCGCTAAGGCTGTTCTTGTGTAATTGGCAAAGGGATATTTGGAAGCCCATAGAGGGCTACCGTGAAAAAGGAAGTATCTTCCGTTCAAAACTGGAAAGAAGCTTTCTGAGAAACTGCTCTGTGTTCTGTTAATTCATGTCACAGAGTTACATCTTTCCCTTCAAGAAGCCTTTCGCTAAGGCTGTTCTTATGCTATTCGCAAAGGGATATTTGGAAGCGCATAGAGGGCTATGGTGAAAAAGGAAATATCTTCCGTTAAAAACTGGAAAGAATCTTTCTGAGAAACTGCTCTGTGTTCTGTTAGTTCATCTCACAGTGTTACATCTTTCCCTTTAGGAAGCCTTTCGCTAAGGCTGTTCTTATGGTATTCGCAAAGGGATATTTGGAGACCCATAGAGGGCTATGGTGAAAAAGGAAATATCTTCCGTTCAAAACTGCAAAGAAGCTTTCTGAGAAACTGCTCTGTGTTCTGTTAATCCATCTCACAGAGTTACATCTTTCCCTTCAAGAAGCCTTTCGCTAAGGCTGTTCTTTTGGAATTGGCAAAGGGATATTTGGAAGCTCATAGAGGGCTATGGTGAAAAAGGAAATATCTTCCGTTCAAAACTGGAAAGAAGCTTTGTGAGAAACTGCTCTGTGTTCTGTTAATTCATCTCACAGAGTTACATCTTTCCCTTCAAGAAACCCTTCGCTAAGGCTGTTCTTGTGGAATTGGCAAAGGGATATTTGGAAGCCCATAGAGGGCTATCGTTAAAAAGGAAATATCTTCCGTTCAAAACTGGAAAGAAGCTTTCTGAGAAACTTCTCACTGTTCTGTTAATTCATCTCACAGAGTTACATCTTGCCCTTCAAGAAGCCTTTCGCTGAGGCTGTTTTGTGGAATTGGCAAAGGGATATTTGGAAGCCCGTAAACGGCTATGGTGAAAAAGGAAATATCTTTCGTTCAAAACTGGAAAGAAGCTTTCTGAGAAACTGCTCTGTGTTCTGTTAATTCATCTCACTGAGTTACATCTTTCCCTTCAAGAAGCCTTTCGCTAAGGCTGTTCTTGTGGAATTCGCAAAGGGATATTTGGAAGCCCACAGAGGGCTAAGGTGAAAAAGGAAATATCTTCCGTTCAAAACTGGAAAGAAGCTTTCTGAGAAACTGCTCTGTGTTCTGTTAATTCATCTCACAGAGTTACATCTTTCCCTTCAAGAAACCTTTCGCTAAAGCTGTGCTTGTGGAATTGGCAAAGGGATATTTGGAAGCCCATAGAGGGCTATGGTGAAAAAGGAAATATCTTCCGTTCAAAACTGGAAAGAAGTTTTCTGAAAAACTGCTCTGCGTTCTCTTAATTCATCTCACAGAGTTACATCTTTCCCTTCAAGAAGCCTTTCGCTGAGGCTGTCTCTTGGAATTGGCAAAGTGATATTTGGAAGCCCATAGAGGGCTATGGTGAAAAAGGAAATATCTTCCGTTCAAAACTGGAAAGAATCTCTCTGAGAAACTGCTCTGTGTTCTGTTAATTCATCTCACACAGATACATCTTTCCCTTCAAGAAGCCTTTCGCTAAGGCTGTTCTTGTGGAATTGGCAAAGGGATATTTGGAAGCCCATAGAGGGCTAGGGTGAAAAAGGAAATATCTTCCGTTCAAAACTGGAAAGAAGCTTTCTGAGAAACTGCTCTGGGTTCTGTTAATTCATCTCACAGAGTTACATCTTTCCCTTCAAGAAGCCTTTCGCTAAGGCTGTTCTTGTGTAATTTCAAAGGGATATTTGGAAGCCCATAGAGGGCTATGGTGAAAAAGGAAATATCTTCCGTTCAAAACTGGAAAGAATCTCTCTGAGAAACTGCTCTGTGTTATGTTAATTCATCTCACAGAGTTACATCTTTCCCTTTGAGAAGCTTTTCGCTAAGGCTGTTCTTGTGGATTTGGCGAAGGGATATTTGGAAGCCCATAGAGGGCTATGGTGAAAAAGGAAATATCTTCCGTTCAAAACTTGAAGGAAGATTTCTGAGAAACTGCTCTGTGTTCTGTTAATTCATCTCACAGAGTTACATCTTTCCCTTCAAGCGGCCTTTCGCTAAATCTGTTCTTGTGGAATTGGCAAAGGGATATTTGGAAGCCCATAGCGCGCTACGGTGAAAAAGGAAATATCTTCCGTTCAAAACTGGAAAGAAGCTTTCTGAGAAACTGCTCTGTGTTCTGTTAATTCATCTCACAGAGTTACATCTTTCCCTTGAAGAAGCCTTTCGCTAAGGCTGTTCTTGTGGAATTGGCAAAGGGATATTTGGAGGCCCGTAGAGGGCTATGGTGAAATAGGAAATATCTTCCGTTCAAAACTGGAAAGAAGCTTTCTGAGAAACTGCTCTGTGTTATGTTAATTCATCTCACAGAGTTACATCTTTCCCTTCAAGAAGCCTTTCGCTAAGGCTGTTCTTATGGTATTAGCAAAGGGATATTTGGAAGCCCATAGAGGGCTATGGTGAAAAAGGAAATATCTTCTGTTCAAAACTGGAAAGAAGATTTCTGAGAAACTGCTATGTGTTCTGTTAATTTATCTCACAGAGTTATATCTTTCCCTTCAAGAAGCCTTTCTCTAAGGCTGTTCTTGTGGAATTGGCCAAGGGATATTTGGAAGCCCATAGAGGCCTATGGTGAGAAAGGAAATATCTTCCGTTCAAAACTGGAAAGAAGCTTTCTGAGAAACTGCTCTATGTTCTGTTAATTCATCTCACAGAGTTACATCTTTCCCTTCTAGAAGCCTTTCGCTGAGGCTGTCTTGTGGAATTGGCAAAGTGATATTTGGAAGCCCATAGAGGGCTATGGTGAAAAAGGAAATATCTTCCGTTCAGAACTGGAAAGAAGCTTTCTGAGAAACTGCTCTGTGTTCTGTTAATTCATCTCACAGAGTTACATCTTTCCCTTCAAGAAGCCTTTCGCTAAGGCTGTTCTTGTGGAATTGGCCAAGGGATATTTGGAAGCCCTTAGAGGGCTAGTGTGAAAAAGGAAATATCTTCCGTTCAAAACTGGAAAGAAGCTTTCTGAGAAACTGCTCTGTGTTCTGTTAATTCATCTCACAGAGTTACATCTTTCCCTTCAAGAAGCCTTTCGCTAAGGCTGTTCTTGTGTAATTCGCAAAGGGATATTTGGAAGCCCATAGAGGGCTACGGTGAAAAAGGAAATATCTTCCGTTCAAAACTGGAAAGAATCTCTCTGAGAAACTGATCTGTGTTCTGTTAATTCATCTCACAGAGTTACATCTTTCCCTTTGAGAAGCCTTTCGCTAAGGCTGTTCTTGTGGATTTGGCAAAGGGATATTTGGAAGCCCATAGAGGGCTATGGTGAAAAAGGAAATATCTTCCGTTCAAAACTGGAAAGAAGCTTTCTGAGAAACTGCTCTGTGTTCTGTTAATTCATCTCACAGAGTTACATCTTTCCCTTCAAGAAGCCTTTCGCTGAGGCTGTTCTTGTGGAATTGGCAAAGGGATATTTGGAAGCCCATAGAGGGCTATGGTGAAAAAGGAAATATCTTCCGTTCAAAACTGGAAAGAAGCTTTCTGAGAAACTGATCTGTGTTCTGCTAATTCATCTCACCGAGTTACATCTTTCCCTTCAAGAAGCCTTTCGCTAAGGCTGTTCTTGTGGAATTGGCAAAGGGATATTTGGAGGCCCATAGAGGGCTATGGTGAAAAAGGAAATATCTTCCGTTCAAAACTGGAAAGAAACTTTCTGAGAAACTGCTCTGTGTTCTGTTAATTCATCTCACAGAGTTACATCTTTCCCTTCAAGAAGCCTTTCGCTAAAGCTGTTCTTGTGGAATTGGCAAAGGGATATTTGGAAGCCCATTGAGGGCTATGGTGAAAAAGGAAATATCTTCCGTTCAAAACTGGAAAGAAGCTTTCTGAGAAACTGCTCTGTGTTCTGTTAATTCATCTCACAGAGTTACATCTTTCCCTTCAAGAAGCCTTTCGCTAAGGCTGTTCTTGTGGTATTCCCAAAGGGATATTTGTAAGCCCATAGAGGGCTATGGTGAAAAAGGAAATATCTTCCTTTCAAAATTTGAAAGAAGATTTCTGAGAAACTGCTCTGTGTTCTGTTAATTCATCTCACAGAGTTACATCTTTCCCTTCAAGAAGCCTTTCGCTATGTCTGTTCTTGTGGAATTGGCAAAGGGATATTTGGAAACCCATAGCGCGCTACGGTGAAAAAGGAAATATCTTCCGTTGAAAACTGGAAAGAAGCTCTCTGAGAAACTGCTGTGTGTTCTGTTAATTCATCTCACAGAGTTACATCTTGCCCTTCAACAACCCTTTCGCTAAGGCTGTTCTTGTGGAATTGGCAGAGTGATATTTGGAAGCCCATAGAGGGCTAGGGTGAAAAAAAAAAAATATCTTCCGTTCAAAACTGGAAAGAAGCTTTCTGAGAAACTACTCTGTGTTGTGTTAATTTATCTCACATAGTTACATCTTACCCTTCAAGAAGCTTTTCGCTAAGGCTGTTCTTGTGTAATTGGCAAAGGGATATTTGGAAGCCCAAAGAGGGCTACGGTGAAAAAGGAAATATCTTCCGTTCAAAACTGGAAAGAAGCTTTCTGAGAAACTGCTCTGTGTTCTGTTAATTCATGTCACAGAGTTACATCTTTACCTTCAAGAAGCCTTTCGCTAAGGCTGTTCTTGTGGAATTGGCAAAGGGATATTTGGAAGCCCCTAGACGGCTATGGTGAAACAGGAAATATCTTCCGTTCAAAACTGGAAAGAAGCTTTCTGAGAAACTGCTCTATGTTCTGTTAATTCATCTCACAGAGTTACATCTTTCCCTTCAAGGAGCCTTTCGCTAAGGCTGTTCTTGTGGAATTGGCAAAGGGATATTTTGAGGCCCGTAGAGGGCTATGTTGAAATAGGAAATATCTTCCGTTCAAAACTGGAAAGAAGCTTTCTGAAAAACTGCTCTGTGTTCTGTTAATTCATCTCACAGAGTTACATCTTTCCCTTCAAGAAGCCTTTCGCTAAGGCTGTTCTTATGGTATTCGCAAAGGGATATTTGGAGGCCCATAGAGGGCTATTGTGAAAAAGGAAATATCTTCCGTTCAAAACTGGAAAGAATATTTCTGAGAAACTGCTCTGTGTTCTGTTAATTCATCTCACAGAGTTACATGTTTCCCTTCAAGAAGCCTTTCGCTAAGGCTGTTCTTGTGGAATTGGAAAAGGGATATTTGGAAGCCCATAGAGGGCTACGCTGAAAAAGGAAATATCTTCCGTTCAAAACTGGAAAGAAGCTTTCTGAGAAACTGCTCTGTGTTCTGTTAATTTATCACACAGAGTTACATCTTTCCCTTCAAGAAGCCTTTCGCTAAGGCTCTTCTTGTGGAATTGGCAAAGGCATATTTGGAAGCCTATAGAGGGCTATGGTGAGAAAGGAAATATCTTCTGTTCAAAACTGGAAACAAGCGTTCTGAGAAACTGCTCTGTGTTCTGATAATTTATCTCACAGAGTTACATCTTTCCCTTCAAGAAGCCTTTCGCTAAGGCTGTTCTTGTGGAATTGGCAAAGGGATATTTGGAAGCTCATTGAGGGCTATGGTGAAAAAGGAAATACCTTCCGTCCAAAACTGGAAAGAAGCTTTCAGAGAAACTGCTCTGTGATCTGTTAATTCATGTCACAGAGTTACATCTTTCCCTTCAAGAAGCCTTTCGCTAAGGCTGTTGTTGTGGAATTGGCAAAGGGATATTTGGAAAAGGAAATATCTTAGGTTAAAAACTGGAAAGAAGCTTTCTGAGATACTGCTTTGTGTTCTGTTAATTCATCTCACAGAGTTACAGCTTTCCCTTCAAGAAACCTTTCGCTAAGGCTGTTCTTGTGGAATTCGCAAAGTGAAATTTGGATGCCCATAGAGGGCTATGTTGAAAACGGAAATATCTTTCGTAAAAACCTAGAAAGAAGCTTTCTGAGAAACTGCTTTGTGTTCTGTTAATTCATTTAAGAGAGTTATATCTTTCCCCTCAAGAAGCCTCTCTCTAAGACTGTTCTTGGGGAATTTGAAAAGTGATATTTGGGAGCCCTTAGAGAACTATGGTGAAAAGGAAATATCTTCCGTTAAAAACTGTAAAGAAGCTTTCTGAGAAACTGCTTTGTGTTCTGTTAATTCATCTCACAGAGTTACATCTTTCCCTTCAAGAAGCCTTTCGCTAAGGCGGTTCTTGTGGAAGTGGCAAAGTGATATTTGGGAGCCCATAGAGGGCTATGGTGAAAAAGGAAATATCTTCCGTTAAAAACTGGAAAGAAGCTTTCTGAGAAACTGCTTTGTGCTCTGTTAATTCACCTCACAAGGTTATAGCTTTCTCCTCAAGAAGACTTTCTGTAAGACTGTTTTTGTGGAATTTTCAAAGTGATATTTGGGAGCCCATAGAGGGCTATGGTGAAAAAGGAAATATCTTCCGTTAAAAACTGGAAAGAAGCTTTCTGAGAAACCGCTTTGTGTTCTGTTAATTCATCTCACAGAGTTGCAGCTTTCCCTTCAAGAAGCCTTTCGCTAAGGCTGTTGTTGTGGAATTGGCAAAGTGAAAGTTGGAAAACCATAGAGGGCTATGGTGAAAAAGGAAATATCTTCCCTTAAAAACTGGAAAGAATCTTTCTGAGAAACTGCTTTGTGTTCTCTTAATTCATCTCACAGAGTTACACCTTTCCCTACAAGAAGCCTTTCGCTAAGACTGTTCTTGGGGAATTGGCAAAGTGATATTTGAAGCCCATAGAGGGCAATGTGAAAAAGGAAATATCTTCCGTTCAAAACTGGAAAGAAGCTTTCTGAGAAACTGCTTTGTGTTCTGTTAATTCATCTCAGAGTGTTACATCTTTCCCTTCAAGAATCCTTTCGCTAAGGGTGTTCTTTTGGAATTGGCAAAGTGATATTTGGAAGCCCATAGAGGGCTATGGTGAAAAAGGAAATATCTTCCGGTAAAAACTGGAAAGAAGCTTTCTGAGAAACTTCTTTGTTTTCTGTTAATTCATCTCACAGAGATACAGCATTCCACTCAAGAAGCCTTTCGCTAAGACTGTTCTTGTGGAATTTGCAAAGTGATATTAGTAAGCCCATAGAGGGCTATGGTGAAAAAGGAAATACCTTCTATTAAAAACTGGAAAGAAGCTTTCTTAGAAACTTCTCTGTGTTCCGTTAATTCATCTCACTGAGTTACATCTTTCCTTTCAAGAATCCTTTCGCTAAGGCTGTTCTTGTGGAATTGGCCAAGGGATATTTGGAAGCCCATAGAGGGCTATGGTGAGAAAGGAAATATCTTCCGTTCAAAACTGGAAAGAAGCTTTCTGAGAAACTGCTCTATGTTCTGTTAATTCATCTCACAGAGTTACATCTTTCCCTTCAAGAAGCCTTTCGCTAAGGCTGTTCTTGTGGAATTGGCAAAGGGATATTTGGAAGCCCATAGCGCGCTACGGTGAAAAAGGAAATATCTTCCGTTCAAACCTGGAAAGAAGCTTTCTGAGAAACTGCTCTGTGTTCTGTTAATTCATCTCACAGAGTTACATATTTCCCTTCAAGAAGCCTTTCGGTAAGACTGTTCTTGTGGATTTGGCAAAGGGATATTTGCAAGCCCATAGAGGGCTATGGTGAAAATGGCAATATCTTCCGTTCAATACTGGAAAGAAGCTTTCTGAGAAACTGCTCTGTGTTCTGTTAATTCATCTCACAGAGTTACAGCTTCCCCTTCAAGTAGCCTTTCGCTCAGGCTGTTCTTGTGGAATTGGCAAAGGGATATTTGGAAGCCCATAGAGGGCTATGGTGAAAAAGGAAATATCTTCCGTTCAAAACTGGAAAGAAGCTTTCTGAGAAACTACTGTGTGTTCTGTTAATTCATCTCACATAGTTACATCTTACACTTCAAGAAGCCTTTCGCTAAGGCTGTTCTTGTGTAATTGGCAAAGGGATATTTGGAAGCCCATAGAGGGCTACCGTGAAAAAGGAAGTATCTATCGTTCAAAACTGGAAAGAAGCTTTCTGAGAAACTGCTCTGTGTTCTGTTAATTCATGTCACAGAATTACATCTTTCCCTTCAAGAAGCCTTTCGCTAAGGCTGTTCTTATGCTATTCGCAAAGGGATATTTGGAAGCGCATAGAGGGCTATGGTGAAAAAGGAAATATCTTCCGTTAAAAACTGGAAAGAATCTTTCTGAGAAACTGCTCTGTGTTCTGTTAGTTCATCTCACAGTGTTACATCTTTCCCTTTAGGAAGCCTTTCGCTAAGGCTGTTCTTATGGTATTCGCAAAGGGATATTTGGAGACCCATAGAGGGCTATGGTGAAAAAGGAAATATCTTCCGTTCAAAACTGCAAAGAAGATTTCTGAGAAACTGCTCTGTGTTCTGTTAATCCATCTCACAGAGTTACATCTTTCCCTTCAAGAAGCCTTTCGCTAAGGCTGTTCTTGTGGAATTGGCAAAGGGATATTTGGAAGCTCATAGAGGGCTATGGTGAAAAAGGAAATATCTTCCGTTCAAAACTGGAAAGAAGCTTTGTGAGAAACTGCTCTGTGTTCTGTTAATTCATCTCACAGAGTTACATCTTTCCCTTCAAGAAACCCTTCGCTAAGGCTGTTCTTGTGGAATTGGCAAAGGGATATTTGGAAGCCCATAGAGGGCTATGGTTAAAAAGGAAATATCTTCCGTTCAAAACTGGAAAGAAGCTTTCTGAGAAACTTCTCACTGTTCTGTTAATTCATCTCACAGAGTTACATCTTTCCCTTCAAGAAGCCTTTCGCTGAGGCTGTTTTGTGGAATTGGCAAAGGGATATTTGGAAGCCCGTAAACGGCTATGGTGAAAAAGGAAATATCTTTCGTTCAAAACTGGAAAGAAGCTTTCTGAGAAACTGCTCTGTGTTCTGTTAATTCATCTCACTGAGTTACATCTTTCCCTTCAAGAAGCCTTTCGCTAAGGCTGTTCTTGTGGAATTCGCAAAGGGATATTTGGAAGCCCACAGAGGGCTAAGGTGAAAAAGGAAATATCTTCCGTTCAAAACTGGAAAGAAGCTTTCTGAGAAACTGCTCTGTGTTCTGTTAATTCATCTCACAGAGTTACATCTTTCCCTTCAAGAAGCCTTTCTCTGAGTTGTTCTTGTGGAATTGGCAAAGGGATATTTGGAAGCCCATATAGGGCTATGGTGAAAAAGGAAATATCTTCCGTTCAAAACTGGAAAGAAGTTTTCTGAGAAACTGCTCTGCGTTCTCTTAATTCATCTCACAGAGTTACATCTTTCCCTTCAAGAAGCCTTTCGCTGAGGCTGTCTCGTGGAATTGGCAAAGTGATATTTGGAAGCCCATAGAGGGCTATGGTGAAAAAGGAAATATCTTCCGTTCAAAACTGGAAAGAATCCCTCTGAGAAACTGCTCTGTGTTCTGTTAATTCATCTCACAGAGTTACATCTTTCCCTTCAAGAAGCCTTTCTCTAAGGCTGTTCTTGTGGAATTGGCAAAGGGATATTTGGAAGCCCATAGAGGGCTAGGGTGAAAAAGGAAATATCTTCCGTTCAAAACTGGAAAGAAGCTTTCTGAGAAACTTCTCTGTGTTCTGTTAATTCATCTCACTGAGTTACATATTTCCCTTCAAGAAGCCTTTCGCTAAGGCTGTTCTTGTGGAATTGGCCAAGGGATATTTGGAGGCCCATAGAGGGCTATGGTGAAAAAGGAAATATCTTCCGTTCAAAACTGGAAAGAAACTTTCTGAGAAATTGCTCTGTGTTCTGTGAATTCATCTCACAGAGTTACATCTTTCCCTTCAAGAAGCCTTTCGCTAAGGCTGTTCTTGTAGTATTCGCAAAGGGATATTTGTACGCCCATAGAGGGCTATGGTGAAAAAGGAAATATCTTCCGTTCAAAACTTGAAAGAAGATTTCTGAGAAACTGCTCTGTGTTCTGTTAATTCATCTCACAGAGTTACATCGTTCCCTTCAAGCAGCCTTTCGCTAAGTCTGTTCTTGTGGAATTGGCAAAGGGATATTTGGAAGCCCATAGCGCGCTACGGTGAAAAAGGAAATATCTTCCGTTCAAAATTGGAAAGAAGCTTTCTGAGAAACTGCTCTGTGTTATGTTAATTCATCTCACAGAGTTACATCTTTCCCTTCAAGTAGCCTTTCGCTCAGGATGTTCTTGTGGAATTGGCCAAGGGATATTTGGAAGCCCATAGAGGGCTATGGTGAGAAAGGAAATATCTTCCGTTCAAAACTGGAAAGAAGCTTTCTGAGAAACTGCTCTATGTTCTGTTAATTCATCTCACAGAGTTACATCTTTCCCTTCAAGAAGCCTTTCGCTAAGGCTGTTCTTGTGGAATTGGCAAAGGGATATTTGAAAGCCCATAGAGGGCTATGGTGAAAAAGGAAATATCTTCCGTTCAAAACTGGAAAGAAGCTTTCTGAGAAACTGCTCTGTGTTCTGTCAATTCATCTCACCGAGTTACATCTTTCCCTTCAAGAAGCCTATCGCTAAGGCTGTTCTTGTGGAATTGGCAAAGGGATATTTGGAAGCCCTGAGCGCGCTACGTTGAAAAAGGAAATATCTTCCGTTCAAAACTGGAAAGAAGCTTTCTGAGAAACTGCTCTGTGTTCTGTTAATTCATCTCACAGAGTTACATATTTCCCTTCAAGAAGCCTTTCGGTAAGACTGTTCTTGTGGATTTGGTAAAGGGATATTTGGAAGCCCATAGAGGGCTATGGTGAAAATGGCAATATCTTCCGTTCAATACTGGAAAGAAGCTTTCTGAGAAACTGCTCTGTGTTCTGTTAATTCATCTCACAGAGTTACACCTTCCCCTTCAAGTAGCCTTTCGCTCAGGCTGTTCTTGTGGAATTGGGAAAGGGATATTTGGAAGCCCATAGAGGGCTATGGTGAAAAAGGAAATATCTTCCGTTCAAAACTGGAAGGAAGCTTTCTGAGAAACTACTCTGTGTTCTGTTAATTCATCTCACATAGTTACATCTTACCCTTCAAGAAGCCTTTCGCTAAGGCTGTTCTTGTGTAATTGGCAAAGGGATATTTGGAAGCCCATAGAGGGCTACGGTGAAAAGGGAAATATCTTCCGTTCAAAACTGGAAAGAAGCTTTCTGAGAAACTGCTCTGTGTTCTGTTAATTCATGTCACAGAGTTACATCTTTCCCTTCAAGAAGCCTTTCGCTAAGGCTGTTCTTATGCTATTCGCAAAGGGCTATTTGGAAGCCCATAGAGGGCTATGGTGAAAAAGGAAATATCTTCCGTTCAAAACTGGAAAGAAACTTTCTGAGAAACTGCTCTGTGTTCTGTGAATTCCTCTCACAGAGTTACATCTTTCCCTTCAAGAAGCCTTTCGCTAAGTCTGTTCTTGAGGAATTGGCAAAGGGATATTTGGAAGCCCATAGAGGGCTAGTGTGAAAAAGGAAATATCTTCCGTTCAAAACTGGAAAGAAGCTTTCTGAGAAACTGCTCTGTGTTCTGTTAATTCATCTCACAGAGTTACATCTTTCCCTTCAAGAAGCCTTTCGCTGAGGCTGTTTTGTGGAATTGGCAAAGGGATATTTGGAAGTCCGTAAACGTCTATGGTGAAAAAGGAAATATCTTTCGTTCAAAACTGGAAAGAAGCTTTCTGAGAAACTGCTCTGTGTTATGTTAATTCATCTCACTGAGTTACATCTTTCCCTTCAAGAAGCCTTTCGCTAAGGCTGTTCTTGTGGAATTCGCAAAGGGATATTTGGAAGCCCACAGAGGGCTAAGGTGAAAAAGGAAATATCTTCCGATCAAAACTGGAAAGAAGCTTTCTGAGAAACTGCTCTGTGTTCTGTGAATTCATCTCACAGAGTTACATTTTTCCCTTCAAGAAACCTTTCGCTAAGGCTGTGCTTGTGGAATTGGCAAAGGGATATTTGGAAGCCCATAGAGGGCTATGGTGAAAAAGGAAATATCTTCCGTTCAAAACTGGAAACAAGTTTTCTGAGAAACTGCTCTGCGTTCTCTTAATTCATCTCACAGAGTTACATCTTTCCCTTCAAGAAGCCTTTCGCTGAGGCTGTCTCGTGGAATTGGCAAAGTGATATTTGGAAGCCCATAGAGGGCTATGGTGAAAAAGGAAATATCTTCCGTTCAAAACTGGAAAGAATCTCTCTGAGAAACTGCTCTGTGTTCTGTTAATTCATCTCACTGAGTTACATCTTTCCCTTCAAGAAGCCTTTCGCTGAGGATGTTCTTGTGGAATTGGCAAAGGGATATTTGGAAGCCCATAGAGGGCTATGGTGAAAAAGGAAATATCTTCCGTTCAAAACTGGAAAGAAGCTTTCTGAGAAACTGATCTGTGTTCTGTTAATTCATCTCACCGAGTTACATCTTTCCCTTCAAGAAGCCTTTCGCTAAGGCTGTTCTTGTGGTATTCGCAAAGGGATATTTGTAAGCCCATAGTGGGCTATGGTGAAAAAGGAAATATCTTCCGTTCAAAACTTGAAAGAAGATTTCTTAGAAACTGCTCTGTGTTCTGTTAATTCATCTCACAGAGTTACATCTTTCCCTTCAAGCAGCCTTTCGCTAAGTCTGTTCTTGTGGAATTGGCAAAGGGATATTTGGAAGCCCATAGCGCGCTACAGTGAAAAAGGAAATATCTTCCGTTCAAAACTGGAAAGAAGCTTTCTGAGAAACTGCTCTGTGTTATGTTAATTCATCTCACAGAGTTACATCTTTCCCTTCAAGTAGCCTTTCGCTCAGGCTGTTCTTGTGGAATTGGCCAAGGGATATTTGGAAGCCCATAGAGGGCTATGGTGAGAAAGGAAATATCTTCCGTTCAAAACTGGAAAGAAGTTTTCTGAGAAACTGCTCTATGTTCTGTTAATTCATCTCACAGAGTTACATCTTTCCCTTCAAGAAGCCTTTCGCTAAGGCTGTTCTTGTGGAATTGGCAAAGGGATATTTGAAAGCCCATAGAGGGCTATGGTGAAAAAGGAAATATCTTACGTTCAAAACTGGAAAGAAGCTTTCTGAGAAACTGCTCTGTGTTCTGTTAATACATCTCACCGAGTTACATCTTTCCCTTCAAGAAGCCTTTCGCTAAGGCTGTTCTTGTGGAATTGGCAAAGGGATATTTGGAAGCCCATATAGGGCTATGGTGAAAAAGGAAATATCTTCCGTTCAAAACTGGAAAGAAGCTTTCTGAGAAACTGCTCTGTGTTCTGTTAATTCATCTCACAGAGTTACATATTTAACTTCAAGAAGCCTTTCGGTAAGGCTGTTCTTGTGGATTTGGCAAAGGGATATTTGGAAGCCCATAGAGGGCTATGGTGAAAATGGCAATATCTTCCGTTCAATACTGGAAGGAAGCTTTCTGAGAAACTGCTCTGTGTTCTGTTAATTCATCTCACAGAGTTACATCTTCCCCTTCAAGTAGCCTTTCGCTCAGGCTGTTCTTTTGGAATTGGCAAAGGAATATTTGGAAGCCCATAGAGGGCTATGGTGAAAAAGGAAATATCTTCCGTTCAAAACTGGAAAGAAGCTTTCTGAGAAACTACTCTGTGTTCTGTTAATTCATCTCACATAGTTACATCTTACCCTTCAAGAAGCCTTTCGCTAAGGCTGTTCTTGTGTAATTGGCAAAGGGATATTTGGAAGCCCATAGAGGGCTAGTGTGAAAAAGGAAATATCTTCCGTTCAAAACTGGAAAGAAGCTTTCTGAGAAACTGCTCTGTGTTCTGTTTATTCATCTCACAGAGTTACATCTTTCCCTTCAAGAAGCCTTTCGCTAAGGCTGTTCTTGTGGAATTCGCAAAGGGATATTTGGAATCCCATAGAGGGCTACGGTGAAAAAGGAAATATCTTCCGTTCAAAACTGGATAGAATCTCTCTGAGAAACTGATCTGTGTTCTGTTAATTCATCTCACAGAGTTACATCTTTCCCTTTGAGAAGCCTTTCGCGAAGGCTGTTCTTGTGGAGTGTTCAAAGTGATATTTGGAAGCCCATAGAGGGCTATGGTGAAAAAGGAAATATCTTCCGTTCAAAACTGGAAAGAATCTCTCTGAGAAACTGCTCTGTGTTCTGTTAATTCATCTCACAGAGTTACATCTTTCCCTTCAAGAAGCCTTTCGCTGAGGCTGTTCTTGTGGAATTGGCAAAGGGATATTTGGAAGCCCATAGAGGGCTGTGGTGAAAAAGGAAATATCTTCCGTTCAAAACTGGAAAGAAGCTTTCTGAGAAACTGATCTGTGTTCTGTTAATTCATCTCACCGAGTTACATCTTTCCCTTCAAGAAGCCTTTCGCTAAGGCTGTTCTTGTGGAATTGGCAAAGGGATATTTGGAGGCCCATAGAGGGCTATGGTGAAAAAGGAAATATCTTCCGTTCAAAACTGGAAAGAAACTTTCTGAGAAACTGCTCTGTGTTCTGTGAATTCATCTCACAGAGTTACATCTTTCCCTTCAAGAAGCCTTTCGCTAAGTCTGTTCTTGTGGTATTCGCAAAGGGATATTTGTAAGCCCATAGTGGGCTATGGTGAAAAAGGAAATATCTTCCGTTCAAAACTTGAAAGAAGATTTCTGAGAAACTGCTCTGTGTTCTGTTAATTCATCTCACAGAGTTACATCTTTCCCTTCAAGCAGCCTTTCGCTAAGTCTGTTCTTGTGGAATTGGCAAAGGGATATTTGGAAGCCCATAGCGCGCTACGGTGAAAAAGGAAATATCTTCCGTTCAAAACTGGAAAGAGGCTTTCTGAGAAACTGCTCTGTGCTATGTTAATTCATCTCACAGAGTTACATCTTTCCCTTCAAGTAGCCTTTCGCTCAGGCTGTTCTTGTGGAATTGGCCAAGGGATATTTGGAAGCCCTTAGAGGGCTACGGTGAGAAAGGAAATATCTTCCGTTCAAAACTGGAAAGAAGTTTTCTGAGAAACTGCTCTATGTTCTGTTAATTCATCTCACAGAGTTACATCTTTCCCTTCAAGAAGCCTTTCGCTAAGGCTGTTCTTGTGTAATTGGCAAAGGGATATTTGGAAGCCCATAGAGGGCTACGGTGAAAAAGGAAATATCTTCCGTTCAAAACTGGATAGAATCTCTCTGAGAAACTGATCTGTGTTCTGTTAATTCATCTCACAGAGTTACATCTTTCCCTTTGAGAAGCCTTTCGCGAAGGCTGTTCTTGTGGATTTGGCAAAGGGTTATTTGGAAGCCCATAGAGGGCTATGGTGAAAAAGGAAATATCTTCCGTTCAAAACTGGAAAGAAGCTTTCTGAGAAACTGCTCTGTGTTCTGTTAATTCATCTCACAGAGTTACATCTTTCCCTTCAAAAAGCCTTTCGCTAAGTCTGTTCTTGTGGAATTGGCAAAGGGATATTTGGAAGCCCATAAAGGGCTAGGGTGAAAAAGGAAATATCTTCCGTTCAAAACTGGAAAGAAGCTTTCTGAGAAACTGCTCTGTGTTCTGTTACTTCATCTCACAGAGTTACATCTTTCCCTTCAAGAAGCCTTTCGCTAAGGCTGTTCTTGTGTAATTGGCAAAGGGATATTTGGAAGCCCATAGAGGGCTATGGTGAAAAAGGAAATATCTTCTTTTCAAAACTGGAAAGAATCTCTCTGAGAAACTGATCTGTGTTCTGTTAATTCATCTCACAGAGTTACATCTTTCCCTTTGAGAAGCCTTTCGCTAAGGCTGTTCTTGTGGATTTGGCAAAGGGATATTTGGAAGCCCATAGAGGGCTATGGTGAAAATGGCAATATCTTCCGTTCAATACTGGAAGGAAGCTTTCTGAGAAACTGCTCTGTGTTCTGTTAATTCATCTCACAGAGTTACATCTTCCCCTTCAAGTAGCCTTTCGCTCAGGCTGTTCTTGTGGAATTGGCAAAGGGATATTTGGAAGCCAATAGAGGGCTAGGGTGAAAAAGGAAATATCTTCCGTTCAAAACTGGAAAGAAGCTTTCTGAGAAACTGCTCTGTGTTCTGTTAAATCATCTCACAGAGTTACATCTTTCCCTTCAAGAAGCCTTTCGCTAAGGCTGTTCTTGTGTAATTTCAAAGGGATATTTGGAAGCCCATAGAGGGCTATGGTGAAAAAGGAAATATCTTCCGTTCAAAACTGGAAAGAATCTCTCTGAGAAACTGCTCTGTGTTATGTTAATTCATCTCACAGAGTTACATCTTAACTTTTGAGAAGCTTTTCGCTAAGGCTGTTCTTGTGGATTTGGCGAAGGGATATTTGGAAGCCCATAGAGGGCTATGGTGAAAAAGGAAATATCTTCCGTTCAAAACTTGAAGGAAGATTTCTGAGAAACTGCTCTGTGTTCTGTTAATTCATCTCACAGAGATACATCTTTCCCTTCAAGAAGCCTTTCGCTAAGGCTGTTCTTGTGGAATTGGCAAAGGGATATTTGAAAGCCCATAGAGGGCTATGGTGAAAAAGGAAATATCTTCCGTTCAAAATTGGAAAGAAGCTTTCTGAGAAACTGCTCTGTGTTCTGTTAATTCATCTCACCGAGTTACATCTTTCCCTTTGAGAAGCCTTTCGCGAAGGCTGTTCTTGTGGATTTGGCAAAGGGTTATTTGGAAGCCCATAGAGGGCTATGGTGAAAAAGGAAATATCTTCCGTTCAAAACTGGAAAGAAGCTTTCTGAGAAACTGCTCTGTGTTCTGTTAATTCATCTCACAGAGTTACATCTTTCCCTTCAAGAAGCCTTTCGCTAAGTCTGTTCTTGTGGAATTGGCAAAGGGATATTTGGAAGCCCATAAAGGGCTAGGGTGAAAAAGGAAATATCTTCCGTTCAAAACTGGAAAGAAGCTTTCTGAGAAACTGCTCTGTGTTCTGTTAATTCATCTCACAGAGTTACATCTTTCCCTTCAAGAAGCCTTTCGCTAAGGCTGTTCTTGTGGAATTGGCAAAGGGATATTTGGAAGCCCATAGAGGGCTACGGTGAAAAAGGAAATATCTTCCGTTCAAAACTGGATAGAATCTCTCTGAGAAACTGATCTGTGTTCTGTTAATTCATCTCACAGAGTTACATCTTTCCCTTTGAGAAGCCTTTCGCGAAGGCTGTTCTTGTGGATTTGGCAAAGGGTTATTTGGAAGCCCATAGAGGGCTATGGTGAAAAAGGAAATATCTTCCGTTCAAAACTGGAAAGAAGCTTTCTGAGAAACTGCTCTGTGTTCTGTTAATTCATCTCACAGAGTTACATCTTTCCCTTCAAGAAGCCTTTCGCTAAGTCTGTTCTTGTGGAATTGGCAAAGGGATATTTGGAAGCCCATAAAGGGCTAGGGTGAAAAAGGAAATATCTTCCGTTCAAAACTGGAAAGAAGCTTTCTGAGAAACTGCTCTGTGTTCTGTTAATTCATCTCACAGAGTTACATCTTTCCCTTCAAGAAGCCTTTCGCTAAGGCTCTTCTTGTGTAATTGGCAAAGGGATATTTGGAAGCCCATAGAGGGCTATGGTGAAAAAGGAAATATCTTCTTTTCAAAACTGGAAAGAATCTCTCTGAGAAACTGATCTGTGTTCTGTTAATTCATCTCACAGAGTTACATCTTTCCCTTTGAGAAGCCTTTCGCTAAGGCTGTTCTTGTGGATTTGGCAAAGGGATATTTGGAAGCCCATAGAGGGCTATGGTGAAAATGGCAATATCTTCCGTTAAATACTGGAAGGAAGCTTTCTGAGAAACTGCTCTGTGTTCTGTTAATTCATCTCACAGAGTTACATCTTCCCCTTCAAGTAGCCTTTCGCTCAGGCTGTTCTTGTGGAATTGGCAAAGGGATATTTGGTAGCCAATAGAGGGCTAGGGTGAAAAAGGAAATATCTTCCGTTCAAAACTGGAAAGAAGCTTTCTGAGAAACTGCTCTGTGTTCTGTTAAATCATCTCACAGAGTTACATCTTTCCCTTCAAGAAGCCTTTCGCTAAGGCTGTTCTTGTGTAATTTCAAAGGGATATTTGGAAGCCCATAGAGGGCTATGGTGAAAAAGGAAATATCTTCCGTTCAAAACTGGAAAGAATCTCTCTGAGAAACTGCTCTGTGTTATGTTAATTCATCTCACAGAGTTACATCTTAACTTTTGAGAAGCTTTTCGCTAAGGCTGTTCTTGTGGATTTGGCGAAGGGATATTTGGAAGCCCATAGAGGGCTATGGTGAAAAAGGAAATATCTTCCGTTCAAAACTTGAAGGAAGATTTCTGAGAAACTGCTCTGTGTTCTGTTAATTCATCTCACAGAGATACATCTTTCCCTTCAAGAAGCCTTTCGCTAAGGCTGTTCTTGTGGAATTGGCAAAGGGATATTTGAAAGCCCATAGAGGGCTATGGTGAAAAAGGAAATATCTTCCGTTCAAAATTGGAAAGAAGCTTTCTGAGAAACTGCTCTGTGTTCTGTTAATTCATCTCACCGAGTTACATCTTTCCCTTTGAGAAGCCTTTCGCGAAGGCTGTTCTTGTGGATTTGGCAAAGGGTTATTTGGAAGCCCATAGAGGGCTATGGTGAAAAAGGAAATATCTTCCGTTCAAAACTGGAAAGAAGCTTTCTGAGAAACTGCTCTGTGTTCTGTTAATTCATCTCACAGAGTTACATCTTTCCCTTCAAGAAGCCTTTCGCTAAGTCTGTTCTTGTGGAATTGGCAAAGGGATATTTGGAAGCCCATAAAGGGCTAGGGTGAAAAAGGAAATATCTTCCGTTCAAAACTGGAAAGAAGCTTTCTGAGAAACTGCTCTGTGTTCTGTTAATTCATCTCACAGAGTTACATCTTTCCCTTCAAGAAGCCTTTCGCTAAGGCTGTTCTTGTGGAATTGGCAAAGGGATATTTGGAAGCCCATTGAGGTCTATGGTGAAAAAGGAAATATCTTCCGTTCAAAACTGGAAAGAAGCTTTCTGAGAAACTGCTCTGTGTTCTGTTAATTCATCTCACAGAGTTACATCTTTCCCTTCAAGAAGCCTTTCGCTAAGGCTGCTCTTGTGGTATTCCCAAAGGGATATTTGTAAGCCCATAGAGGGCTATGGTGAAAAAGGAAATATCTTCCGTTCAAAATTTGAAAGAAGATTTCTGAGAAACTGCTCTGTGTTCTGTTAATTCATCTCACAGTGTTACATCTTTCCCTTCAAGAAGCCTTTCGCTAAGTCTGTTCTTGTGGAATTGGCAAAGGGATATTTGGAAACCCATAGCGCGCTACGGTGAAAAAGGAAATATCTTCCGTTCAAAACTGGAAAGAATCTCTCTGAGAAACTGCTCTGTGTTCTGTTAATTCATCTCACAGAGATACATCTTTCCCTTCAAGAAGCCTTTCGCTAAGGCTGTTCTTGTGGAATTGGCAAAGGGATATTTGGAAGCCAATAGAGGGCTAGGGTGAAAAAGGAAATATCTTCCGTTCAAAACTGGAAAGAAGCTTTCTGAGAAACTGCTCTGTGTTCTGTTAAATCATCTCACAGAGTTACATCTTTCCCTTCAAGAAGCCTTTCGCTAAGGCTGTTCTTGTGTAATTTCAAAGGGATATTTGGAAGCCCATAGAGGGCTATGGTGAAAAAGGAAATATCTTCGGTTAGAAACTGGAAAGAAGCTTTCTGAGAAACTGCTTTGTATTCTGTTAATTCATCTCACAGAGTTACATCTTTCCCTTCAGGAAGCCTTTCGCTAAGGCTGTTCTTGTGGAATTGGCAAAGTGATATTCGGAAGACCATAGAGGGCTATGGTGAAAAAGGAAATATCTTCCGTTAAAAAGTGTAAAGAACCTTCTGAGAAACTTCTTTGTGTTCTGTTAATTCATCTCACAGTGTTACATCTTTCCCTACAAGAAGCCTTTCGCTAAGACTGTTCTTCTGGAATTGGGAAAGTGATATTTGGAAGCCATGGAGGGCTATGGTGAAAAAGGAAATATCTTCCGTTAAAAAATGGAAAGAAGCTTTCTGAGAAACTGCTTTGTGTTCTGTTAATTCATCTCACAGAGTTACAGCTTTCCCTTCATGAAGCCTTTCGCTAAGACTGTTCTTGTGGAATTGGCAACGTGATATTTGGAAGTCCATAGAGGGCTACGGTGAAAAAGGAAATATCTTCCGTTAAAAACTGGAAAGAAGCTTTCTGAGAAACTGTTTTCTGTTCTGTTAATTCATCTCACAGAGTTACATCTTTCCCTTCAAGAAGCCTTTCGCTAAAGCTGTTCTTGTGGAATTGGCAAAGTGATATTTGAAAGCCCTTAGAGAGCTGTGGTGAAAAAGGAATTATCTTAGGTTAGAAACTGGAAAGAAGCTTTCTGAGAAACTGCTTTGTGTTCTGTTAATTCATCTCACAGAGTTACATCTTTCCCTTCAAGAAGCCTTTCGCTAAGGCTGTTCTTGTGGAATTGGCAAACTGATATTTGGAAGCCCATAGAGGGCTATGGTGAAAAAGGAAATATCTTCCGCTAAAAACTGGAAGGACGCTTTCTGAGAAACTGCTTTGTGATCTCTTAATTCACCTCACAGAGTTACAGCTTTCCCCTCAAGAAGCCTTTCTGTAAGACTGTTCTTTCGGAATTTGCAAAGTGATATTTGGGAGCCCATAGAGGGCTATGGTGAAAAAGGAAATATCTTACGTTAAAAACTAGAAAGAAGCTTTCTGAGAATCTGCTTTGTATTCTGTTAATTCATCTCACAGAGTTACATCTTTCCCTTCAAGAAGCCTTTCGCTAACGCTGTTCTTGTGGAACTGGCAAAGTGATATTCGGAAGACCATAGAGGGCTATGGTGAAAAAGGAAATATCTTCCGTTAAAAAGTGTAAAGAACTTTCTGAGAAACTGCTTTGTGTTCTGTTAATTCATCTCACAGTGTTACATCTTTCCCTACAAGAAGCCTTTCGCTAAGACTGTTCTTCTGGAATTGGCAAAGTGATATTTGAAGCCAATAGTGGGCTATGGTGAAAAAGGAAATATATTACGTTAAAAACTTTAAAGAAGCTTTCTGAGAATCTGCTTTGTATTCTGTTAATTCATCTCACAGAGTTACATCTTTCCCTTCAAGAAGACTTTCGCTAAGACTGTTCTTGTGGAATTGGGAAAGTGATATTTGGAAGTCCATAGATAGCTACGGTAAAAAAGGAAATATCTTCCGTTCAAAACTGGAAAGAAGCTTTCTGAGAAACTGCTTTGTGTTCTGTTAATTCATCTCACAGAATTACAGCTTTCCCATCAAGAAGCCTTTCGCTAAGGCGGTTCTTATGGAAGTCGCAAAGTGATATTTGCATGCCAATAGAGGGCTATGGTGAAAAAGGAAATATCTTTCGTTAAAAACTGGAAAGAAGCTTTCTGAGAAACTGCTTTGTGTTTTGTTAATTCAACTCACAGAGTTACATCCATCTCCTCAAGAAGCCTCTCTCTAATACTGTTCTTGGGGTATTTGCAAAGTGATATTTGGGAGCCCATAGAGGGCTATTGTGAAAAGGAAATATCTTAGGTTAAATACTGGAAAAAAGCTTTCTGAGAAACTGCTTTGTGTTCTGCTAATTCATCTCACAGAGTTACATCTTTCCCTTCAAGAAGCATTTCGCTAAGGCTGTTCTTGTGGACGTGGCAAAGTGATATTTAGAAGCCCATTGAGGGCAATGGTGAATAAGGAAATAACTTCCGTTAAAAACTGGAAAGAAGCTTTCTGAGAAACTGCTTTGTGTTCTGCTAATTCACCTCACAGAGTTACAACTTTCCCCTCAAGAAGACTTTGTGTAAGACTGTTCTTGTGGAATTTGCAAAGTGATATTTGGGAGCCCATAGAGGGCTTTGGTGAAAAAGGAAATATCTTCCGTTAAAAAGTTGAAAGAAGCTTTCTGAGAAACTGCTTTGTGTTCTGTTAATTCATCTCACAGAGTTACAGCTTTCCCTTCAAGAAGCCTTTCGCTAAGGCTGTTCCTTTGGAATTGGCAGTGATATTTGGAAGCCCATAGAAGGCTATGGTGAAAAAGGAAATATCTTCCATTAAAAACTGGAAAGAAAGCTTTCTGAGAAACTGTTTTGTGTTCTGTTAATTCATCTCACAGAGTTACAGCTTTCCACTCAAGAAGCCTTTCGCTAAGACTGTTCTTGTGGAATTTGCACAGTGATATTTTGAATCCCATAGAGGGCTTTGGTGAAAAAGGAACTACCTTCTGTTAAAAACTGAAAAGAAGCATTCTGAGAAACTGCTGTGTTCTGTTAATTCATCCCAGAGAGTTACAGCTTTTCCCTCAAGAAGCCTTTCTCAAAGACTGTTCTTGTGGGATTTGCAAAGTGATATTTGGAAGCCCAAAGAGGGCTATGGAGAAAAAGGAAATATCTTCCGTTAAAAACTGGAAAGAAGCTTTCTGAGAAACTGCTGTGTTCTGTTAATTCATGTTACAGAGTTACATCTTTCCCTTCAAGAAGCCTTTCGCTAAGATTGTTCTTGTGGAATTGGGAAAGTGATATTTGGAAGTCCATAGAGGACTACGGTGAAAAAGGAATATCTTCCGTTAAAAACTGGAAAGAAGCTTTCTGAGAAACTGCTTTGTGTTCTGTTAATTCATCTCACAGAGTTACATCTTTCCCTTCAAGAAGCCTTTCGCTAAGGCTGTTCTTGTGGAATTGGCAAAGTGATATTTGGAAGCCCATAGAAGGCTATGGTGAAAAAGGAAATATCTTCCGTTAAAAACTGGAAAGAAGGCTTTCTGAGAAACTGCTTTGTGTTCTGTTAATTCATCTCACAGAGTTACAGCTTTTCCCTCATGAAGCCTTTTGCTAAGACTGTTCTTGTGGAATTTGCACAGTGATATTTGGAAGCCCATAGAGGGCTTTGGTGAAAAAGGAACTATCTTCTGTAAAAAAGTGGAAAGAAGCTTTGTGAGAAACTGCTGTGTTCTGTTAATTCATCTTACAGAGTTACATTTTTCCCTTCAAGAAACCTTTCGCTAAGGCTGTTGTTTTGGAAGTGGCAAAGTGATATTTGAAAGCCCATAGAGGGCTATGATGAAAAACAAAATATCTTCGGTTAAAACGTGGAATGAAGCTTTCTGAGAAACTGCTTTGTGCTCTGTTAATTTATCTCACAGAGTTACATCTTTCCCTTCAAGAAGCCTTTCGCTAAGACTGTTCTTCTGGAATTGGGAAAGTGATATTTGGAAGCAATAGAGGGCTATGGTGAAAAAGGAAATATCTTCCGTTAAAAAATGGAAAGAAGCTTTCTGAGAAACTGCTTTGTGTTCTGTTAATTCATCTCACAGAGTTACAGCTTTCCCTTCAAGAAGCCTTTCGCTAAGACTGTTCTTGTGTGCGTGGCCAAGTGATATTTGGAAGCCCATAGAGGGCTCTGGTGAAAAAGGAAATATCTTCGGTTAGAAACTGGAAAGAAGCTTTCTGAGAAACTGCTTTGTGTCCTGTTAATTCATCTCATAGAGTTACATATTTCCCCTCAAGAAGCCTTTCGCTAAGACTGTTCTTGTGGAATTGGGAAAGTGATATTTGGAAGTCCATAGAGGGCTACGGTGAAAATGAAATATCTTCCGTTAAAAACTGGAAAGAAGCTTACTGAGAAACTGCTTTGTGTTCTGTTAATTCATCTCACAGAGTTACATCTTTCCCTTCAAGAAGCCTTTCGCTAAGGTTGTTCTTGTGGAATTGGCAAAGTGATATTTGGAGTCCCATAGAGGGCTACGGTGAAAAAGGAAATATCTTCAGTAAAAAACTGGAAAGAAGCTTTCTGAGAAACTGCTTTGTGTTCTCTTAGTTCATCTCACAGAGTTACAGCTTTCCCCTCAAGAAGCCTTTCGCTAAGACTGTATCTGTGGAATTTTCAATGTGATATTTCGGAGCCCATACAGGGCTATGGTGAAAAAGGAAATATCTTCCTTTAAAAACTGGAAAGAAGCTTTCTGAGAAACTGCTTTGTGTTCTGTTAATTCATCTCACAGAGTTACATCTTTCCCTTCAAGAAGCCTTTCGATAAGGCTGTTCTTTTTAAGTGGAAAATTGATATTTGGAAGCCCATAGAGGGCTACGGTGAAAAAGGAAATATCTTCCGTAAAAAACTGGAAAGAAGCTTTCTGAGAAACTGCTTTGTGTTCTGTTAATTCATCCCAGAGAGTTACAGCTTTTCCCTCAAGAGCCTTTCTCAAAGACTGCTCTTGTGGGATTTGCAAAGTGATATTTGGAAGCCCATAGATGGCTATGGTGAAAAAGGAAATATCTTCCGTTAAAAACTGGAAAGAAGCTTTCTGAGAAACTGCTTTGTGTTCTGTTAATTTATCTCACAGAGTTACATCTTTCCCTTCAAGAAGACTTTCGCTAAGACTGTTCTTGTGGAATTGGGAAAGTGATATTTGGAAGTCCATAGAGAGCTACGGTAAAAAAGGAAATATCTTCCGTTAAAAACTGGAAAGAAGCTTTCTGAGAAACTGCTTTGTGTTCTGTTAATTCATCTCACAGAATTACAGCTTTCGCATCAAGAAGCCTTTCGCTAAGGCGGTTCTTATGGAAGTGGCAAAGCGATATTTGCATGCCAGTAGAGGGCTATGGTGAAAAAGGAAATATCTTTCGTTAAAAACTGGAAAGAAGCTTTCTGAGAAACTGCTTTGTGTTTTGTTAATTCATGTCACAGAGTTACATCCACCTCCTCAAGAAGCCTCTCTCTAATACTGTTCTTGGGGAATTTGCAAAGTGATATTTGGGAGCCCATAGATGGCTATTGTGGAAAGGAAATATCTTAGGTTAAAAACTGGAAAAAAGCTTTCTGAGAAACTGCTTTGTGTTCTGCTAATTCATCTCACAGAGTTACATCTTTCCCTTCAAGAAGCATTTCGCTAAGGCTGTTCTGGTGGACGTGGCAAAGTGATATTTAGAAGCCCATTGAGGGCTATGGTGAATAAGGAAATATCTTCCGTTAAAAACTGCAAAGATGCTTTCTGAGAAACTGCTTTGTGTTCTGTTAGTCCACCTCACAGAGTTACAACTTTCCCCTCAAGAAGACTTTGTGTAAGACTGTTCTTGTGGAATTTGCAAAGTGATATTTGGGAGCCCATAGAGGGCTATGTTGAAAAAGGAAATATCTTCCGTTAAAAACTGGAAAGAAGCTTTCTGAGAAACTGCTTTGTGTTCTGTTAATTCATCTCACAGAGTTACAGCTTTCCCTTCAAGAAGCCTTTCGCTAAGGCTGTTCCTTTGGAATTGGCAAAGTGATATTTGGAAGCCCATAGAAGGCTATGGTGAAAAAGGAAATATCTTCCATTAAAAACTGGAAAGAAAGCTTTCTGAGAAACTGCTTTGTGTTCTGTTAATTCATCTCACAGAGTTACAGCTTTCCACTCAAGAAGCCTTTCGCTAAGACTGTTCTTGTGGAATTTGCACAGTAATATTTTGAAGCCCATAGAGGGCTTCGGTGAAAAAGGAACTACCTTCTGTTAAAAACTGAAAAGAAGCTTTCTGAGACCTGCTGTGTTCTGTTATTTCATCCAAGAGAGTTACAGCTTTTCCCTCAAGAAGCCTTTCCCAAAGACTGTTCTTGTGGGATTTGCAAAGTGATATTTGGAAGCCCATAGGGGGCTATGGAGAAAAAGGAAATATCTTCCGTTAAAAACTGGAAAGAAGCTTTCTGAGAAACTGCTTTGTGTTCTGTAATTCATCTCACAGAGTTACATCTTTCCCTACAAGAAGACTTTCGATAAGACTGTTCTTGTGGAATTGGTAACGTGATATTTGAAGCCCATAGAGGGCTATGGTGAAAAATGAAATATCTTCAGTTAAAAACTGGAAAGAAGCTTTCTGAGAAACTGCTTTGGGTTCTGTTAATTCATCTCAAAGGGTTACATTTTTCCCTTCAAGAAGCCTTTCGCTAAGGCTGTTCTTGTGGAATTGGCAAAGTGATATTTGGAAGACCATAGAGGGCTATGGTGAAAAAGGAAATATCTTCCGTTCAAAACTGGAAAGAAGCTTTCTGAGAAACTGCTTTGTGTTCTGTTAATTCATCTCACAGATTTACAGCTTTCCCTTCAAGAAGCCTTTCGCTAAGGCTTTCTTTTGGAATTGGCAAAGAGATATTTGGAAGCCCATAGAGGGCTATGGTGAAAAAGGAAATATCTTCCGTTAAAAACTGGAAAGAAGGCTTTCTGAGAAAGTGCTTTGTGTTCTGTTAATTAATCTCACAGTGTTACAGCTTTCCACTCAAGAAGCCTTTCGCTAAGACTGTTCTTGTGGAATTTGCAAAGTGATATTAGGAAGCCCATAGAGGGCTTTGGTGAAAAAGAAATACCTTCTGGTAAAAACTGGAAAGAAGCTTTCTGAGAAACTCCTGTGTTATGTTAATTCATCTTACAGAGTTACATCTTTCCCTTCAAGAAGCCTTTCTCTAAGGCTGTTCTTTTGGAAGTGGCAAAGTGATATTTGGAAGCCCATAGAAGGCTAAGATGAAAAAGGAAATATCTTCGGTTAAAAACTGGAATGAAGCTTTCTGAGAAACTGCTTTGTGTTTTGTTAATTTATCTCACAGAATTACATCTTTCCCTTCAAGAAGCCTTTCGCTAAGACTGTTCTTCTGGAATTGGGGAAGTGATGTTTGGAAGCCCATAGAGGGCTATGGTGAAAAAGGAAATACCTTCCGTTAGAAACTGGAAAGAAGCTTTCTGAGAAACTGCTTTGTGTTCTGTTAATTCATCTCACACAGTTACATCTTTCCCTTCAAGAAGCCTTTCGCTAAGGCTGTTCTTGTGGAATTGGCAAAGTGATATTTGAAAGCCCATAGAGGGCTATGGTGAAAAAGGAAATATCTTCCGTTAGATACTGGAAAGAATCTTTCTGAGAAACTGCTTTGTGTTCTCTTAATTCATCTTACAGAGTTACAGCTTTCCACTCAAGAAGCCTTTCGCTAAGTCTGTTCTTGTGGAATCTGCAAAGTGATATTTAGAAGCCCATAGAGGGCTATGGTGAAAAAGGAAATATCTTCCGTTCAAAACTGGAAAGACGCTTTCTGAGAAACTGCTTAGTGTTTTGTTAATTCATCTCACAGAGTTTCAGCGTTCCCCTCAAGAAGCCTTTCACTAAGACTGTTCTTGTGGAACGTGCAAAGTGATATTTAGGAGCCCATAGAGGGCTATGGGGAAAAAGGAAATATCTTCCGTTAAAAACTGGAAAGAAGCTTTCTGAGAAACTGCTTTGTGTTCTGTTAATTCATCTCACAGAGTAACATCTTTGTCCTCAAGAAGCCTCTCTCTAATACTGTTCTTGGGGTATTTGCAAAGTGATATTTGGGAGACCATAGAGGGCTATGGTGAAAAGGAAATAACTTATGTTAAAAACTGGAAAAAAGCTTTCTGAGAAACTGCTTTGTGTTCTGTTAATTCATCTCACAGAGTTACAACTTTACCTTCAAAAAGCCTTTCGCTAAGGCTGTTCCTTTGGACGTGGCAAAGTGATATTTGGAAGCCCATAGAAGGCTATGGTGAATAAGGAAATATCTTCCTTTAAAAACTGGAAAGAAGCTTTCTGAGAAACTGCTTTGTGTTCTGTTAAGTCATCTCACAGAGTTACATCTTTCCCTACAAGAAGCCTTTCGCTAAGACTGTTCTTGTGGAATAGGGAAGGTGATATTTGAAGCCCATAGAGGGCTATCGTGAAAAAGGAAATACCTTCCGTTAAAAACTGGAAAGAAGCTTTCTGAGAAACTGCTTTGTGTTCTGTTAATTCATCTCACAGAGTTACATCTTTCCCTTCAAGAAGCCTTTCGCTAAATCTGTTCTTGTGGAATTGGCAAAGTGATATTTGGAAGCCCAAAGAGGGCTATGGTGAAAAAGGAAATATCTTCCGTTAAAAACTAGAAAGAAGCTTTCTGAGAAACTGCTTTGTGTTCTGTTAATCCATCTGACATAGTTACATCTTTCCCTTCAAGAAGCCTTTCGCTAAGCCTGTTCTTGTGGAATTGGCAAAGTGATATTTGTTTGCCCGTAGAGGGTTATGGTGAAAAAGGAAATATCTTCCGTTAAAAACTGGAAAGAAGCTTTCTGAGAAACTTCTTTGTGTTCTGCTAATTCATCTCACAGAGTTACAGCTTTCCACTCAAGAAGCCTTTCGCTAAGACTGTTCTTGTGGAATCTGCAACGTGTTATTTAGAAGACCATAGAGAGCTATGGTGAAAAAGGAAATATCTTCCGTTAAAACCTGGAAAGAAGCTTTTTGAGAAACTGCTTTGTGTTCTCTTAATTCATCTCACAGAGTTACAGCTTTCCCCTCAAGAAGCCTTTCGCTAAGACTGTTCTTGTGGAATTTTCAAAGTGATATTTCGGAGCCCATAGAGGGCTACGGTGAAAAAGGAAATATCTTCCGTTAAAAACTGGAAAGAAGCTTACTGAGAAACTGCTTTGTGTTCTGTTAATTCATCTCACAGAGTTACATCTTTCCCTTCAAGAAGCCTTGCTCTAAGGCTGTTCTTGTGGAATTGGCAAAGTGATATTTTTTAGCCCGTTGAGTACTATAGTGAAAAAGGAAATATCTTCCGTTAAAAACTACAAAGAAGCTTTCTGAGAAACTGCTTTGTGTTCTGTTAATTCATCTCACAGAGTTACATCTTTCCATTCAAGAAGCCTTTCGCGAAGGCTGTTCTCGTGGAAGAGGCAAAGTGATATTTGGAAGCCCCTAGAGGGGTATGGTGAAAAAGGAAATATCTTCCGTTAAAAGCTGGAAAGAAGCTTTCTGAGAAACTGCTTTGTGTTCTGTTAATTCATCTCACAGAGTTACATCTTTCCCTTCAAGAAGCCTTTCGCTAAGGCTGTTCTTGTGGAATTGGCAAAGGGATATTTGGAAGCCCATAGAGGGCTATGGTGAAAAAGGAAATATCTTCCGTACAAAACTGGAAAGAAGCTTTCTGAGAAACTGCTCTGTGTTCTGTTAATTCATCTCACAGAGTTACATCTTTCCCTTCAAGAAGCCTTTCGCTAAGGCTGTTCTTGTGGAATTGGCAAAGTGATTTTCGGAAGACCATAGAGGGCTATGGTGAAAAAGGAAATATCTTCCGTTAAAAAGTGGAAAGAACTTTCTGAGAAACTGCTTTGTGTTCTGTTAATTCATCTCACAGTGTTACATGTTTACCTACAAGAAGCCTTTCGCTAAGACTGTTCTTGTGGAATTGGCAAAGTGATATTTGAATCCAATAGAGGGCTATGGTGAAAAAGGAAATATCTTCCATTAAAAACTGGAAAGAAAACTTTCTGAGAAACTGCTTTGTGTTCTGTTAATTCATCTCACAGAGTTACATCTTTCCCTTCAAGAAGCCTTTCGCTAAGGCTGTTCTTTTGGAAGTGGCAAAGTGATATTTGGAAGCCCATAGAGGTCTATGTTGAAAAAGGAAATATCTTCCGTTAGAAACTGGAAAGAAGCTTTCTCAGAAACTGCTTTGTGTTCTGCTAATTCATCTCAGAGAGTTACATCTTTCCCTTCAAGAACCCTTTCGCTATGGCTGTTCTTGTGGAATTGGCAAAGTGATATTTGCAAGCCCTTAGAGGGCTATGGTGAAAAAGGAAATATCTTCCGTTAGAAACTGGAAAGAAGCTTTCTGAGAAACTGCTTTGTGTTCTGTTAATTCATCTCACAGAGTTACAGCTTTCCACTCAAGAAGCCTTTCGCTAAGTCTGTTCTTGTGGAATCTGCAAAGTGATATTTAGAAGCCCATAGAGGGCTATGGTGAAAAAGGAAATATCTTCCGTTAAAAACTGGAAAGACGCTTTCTGAGAAACTGCTTTGTGTTCTCTTAATTCATCTCACAGAGTTACATCTTTCCCTACAAGGATCCTTTCGCTAAGACTGTTCTTGTGGAATAGGCAAAGTGATATTTGAAGCCCATAGAGGGCTATCGTGAAAAAGGAAATATCTTCCGTTAAAAACTGGAAAGAAGCTTTCTGAGAAACTGCTTTGTGTTCTGTTAAGTCATCTCACAGAGTTACATCTTTCCCTACAAGAAGCCTTTCGCTAACACTGTTCTTGTGGAATAGGCAAGGTGATATTTGAAGCCCATAGAGGGCTAACGTGAAAAAGGAAATATCTTCCGTTAAAAACGGGAAAGAAGCTTTCTGAGAAACTGCTTTGTGTTCTGTTAATTCATCCCAGGGAGTTACAGCTTTTCGCTCAAGAAGCCTTTCTCTAAGACTGTTCTTGTAGGATTTGCAAAGTGATATTTGGAAGCCCATAGAAGGCTACGGTGAAAAAGGAAATATCTTCCGTTAAAAACTGGAAAGAAGCTTTCTGAGAAACTGCTTTGTGTTTGTTAATTCATCCCAGAGAGTTACAGCTTTTCCCTCAAGAATCCTTTCTCAAAGACTGTTCTTGTGGGATTTGCAAAGTGATATTTGGAAGCCCATAGTGGTCTATGGTGAAAAAGGAAATATCTTCCGTTAAAAACTAGAAAGAAGCTTTCTCAGAAACTGCTTTGTGTTCTGTTAATCCATCTGACATAGTTACATCTTTCCCTTCAAGAAGCCTTTCGCTAAGGCTGTTCTTGTGGAATTGGCAAAGTGATATTTGTTAGCCCGTAGAGGGTTATGGTAAAAAAGGATATATCTTCCGTTAAAAACTGGAAAGAAGCTTTCTGAGAAACTGCTTTGTGTTCTGCTAATTCATCTCACAGAGTTACAGCTTTCCACTCAAGAAGCCTTTCGCTAAGACTGTTCTTGTGGAATCTGCAAAGTGTTATTTAGAAGACCATAGAGAGCTACGGTGAAAAAGGAAATATCTTCCGTTAAAACCTGGAAAGAAGCTTTCTGAGAAACTGCTTTGTGTTCTCTTAATTCATCTCACAGAGTTACAGCTTTCCCCTCAAGAAGCCTTTCGCTAAGACTCTTCTTGTGGAATTTTCAAAGTGATATTTCGGAGCCCATAGAGGGCTATGGTGAAAAAGGAAATATCTTCCGTTAAAAACTGGAAAGAAGCTTACTGAGAAACTGCTTTGTGTTCTGTTAATTCATCTCACAGAGTTACATCTTTCCCTTCAAGAAGCCTTGCTCTAAGGCAGTTCTTGTGGAATTGGCAAAGTGATTTTTTTAGCCCGTTGAGTACTATAGTGAAAAAGAAATATCTTCCGTTAAAAACTAGAAAGAAGCTTTCTGAGAAACTGCTTTGTGTTCTGTTAATTCATCTCACAGAGTTACATCTTTCCATTCAGGAAGCCTTTCGCGAAGGCTGTTCTTGTGTTAGAGGCAAAGTGATATTTGGAAGCCCCTAGAGGGCTATGGTGAAAAAGGAAATATCTTCCGTTAAAAGCTGGAAAGAAGCTTTCTGAGAAACTGCTTTGAGTTCTGTTAATTCGTCTCACAGAGTTACATATTTCCCTTCAAGAAGCCTTTCGCTAAGGCTGTTCTTGTGGAATTGGCAAAGTGATATTCGGAAGACCATAGAGGGCTATGGTGAAAAAGGAAATATCTTCCGTTAAAAAGTGGAAAGAACTTTCTGAGAAACTGCTTTGTGTTTTGTTAATTCATCTCACAGTGTTACATCTTTACCTACAAGAAGCCTTTAGCTAAGACTGTTCTTGTGGAATTGGCAAAGTGATATTTGAATCCAATAGAGGGCTATGGTGAAAAAGGAAATATCTTCCGTTAGAAACTTTAAAGAAGCTTTCTGAGAAACTGCTTTGTGTTCTGTTAATTCATCTCACAGAGTTACAGCTTTCCACTCAAGAAGCCTTTCGCTAAGTCTGTTCTTGTGGAATTGGCAAAGTGATATTTGGAAGCCCATAGAGGGCTATGGTGAAAAAGGAAATATCTTCCGTTAAAAACTGGAAAGAAGCTTTCTGAGAAACTGCTTTGTGTACTGTTAATTCATCTCACAGAGTTACAGCTTTCCACTCAAGAAGCCTTTCGCTAAGTCTGTTCTTGTGGAATCTGCAAAGTGATATTTAGAAGCCCATAGAGGGCTACGGTGAAAAAGGAAATATCTTCCGTTAAAAACTGGAAAGACGCTTTCTGAGAAACTGCTTTGTGATCTGTTAATTCACCTCACACAGTTACAGCTTTCCCCTCAAGAAGCCTTTCTGTAAGACTGTTCTTACGGAATTTGCAAAGTGATATTTGGGAGCCCAGAGAGGGCTATGGTGAAAAAGGAAATATCTTACGTTAAAAACTGGAAAGAGGCTTTCTGAGAAACTGCTTTGTGTTCTGTTAATTCATCTCACAAAGTTACATCTTTCTCCTCAAGAGGCCTCTCTCTAATACTCTTCTTGGGGAATTTGCAAAGTGATATTTGGGAGACAATAGAGGGCTATGGTGTAAAGGAAATATCTTATGTTAAAAACTGGAAAAAAGCTTTCTGAGAAACTGCTTCGTGTTCTGTTAATTCATCTAACAGAGTTACAGCTTTCCCTTCAAAAAGACTTTCGCTAAGGCTGTTCTTGTGGACGTGGCAAAGTGATATTTGGAAGCCCATAGAGGGCTATGGTGAATAAGGAAATATCTTCCTTTAAAAACTGGAAAGAAACTTTCTGAGAAACTGCTTTTTGTTCTGTTAATTCATCTCACAGAGTTACATCTTTCCCTACAAGAATCCTTTCGCTAAGACTGTTCTTGTGGAATAGGCAAAGTGATATTTGAAGCCCATAGAGGGCTACCGTGAAAAAGGAAATATCTTCCGTTAAAAACTGGAAAGAAGCTTTCTGAGAAACTGCTTTGTGTTCTGTTAATTCATCTCACATTGTTACTTCTTTCCCTACAGGAAGCCTTTCGCTAAAACTGTTCTTGTGGAATTGGCAAAGTGATATTTGAATCCAATAGAGGGCTATGGTGAAAAAGGAAATATCTTCCGTTAAAAAGTTTAAAGAAGCTTTCTGAGAAACTGCTTTGTGTTCTGTTAATTCATCTCACAGAATTACATCTTTCCCTTGAAGAAGCCTTTCGTGAAGGCTGTTCTTGTGGAATTGGCAAAGTGATATTTGGAAGCCCATAGAGGGCTATGGTGAAAAAGGAAATATCTTCCGTTAAAAACTGGAAAGAAGCTTTCTGAGAAATTGCCTTGTGTTCTGTTAATTCATCTCACAGAGTTACAGCTTTCCCTTCAAGAAGCCTTTCGCTAAGGCTGTTCCTTTGGAATGGCAAAGTGATATTTGGAAGCCCATAGAAGGCTATGGTGAAAAAGGAAATATCTTCCGTTAAAAACTGGAAAGAAAGCTTTCTGAGAAACCGTTTTGTGTTCTGTTAATTTATCTCACAGAGTTACAGCTTTCCACTCAAGAAGCCTTTCGCTAAGACTGTTCTTGTGGAATTTGCACAGTGATATTTTGAAGCCCATAGAGGGCTTTGGTGAAAAAGGAACTACCTTCTGTTAAAAACTGGAAAGAAGCTTTCTGAGAAACTGCTGTGTTCTGTTAATTCATCACAGAGAGTTACAGCTTTTCCCTCAAGAAGCCTTTCTCAAAGACTGTTCTTGTGGGATTTGCAAAGTGATATTTGGAAACCCCTAGAGGGCTATGGTGAAAAAGGAAATATCTTCCGTTAAAAGCTGGAAAGAAGCTTTCTGAGAAACTGCTTTGTGTTCTGTTAATTCATCTCACAGAGTTACATCTTTCCCTTCAAGAAGCCTTTCGCTAAGGCTGTTCTTGTGGAATTGGCAAAGTGATATTCGGAAGACCATAGAGGGCTATGGTGAAAAATGAAATATCTTCCGTTAAAAACTGGAAAGAAGCTTTCTGAGAAACTGCTTTGTGTTCTGTTACTTCATCTCACAGAGTTACATATTTCCCTTCAAGAAGCCTTTCGCTAAGGCTGTTCTTGTGGAATTGGCAAAGTGATATTCGGAAGACCATAGAGGGCTATGGTGAAAAAGGAAATATCTTCCGTTAAAAAGTGGAAAGAAGCTTTCTGAGAAACTCCTGTGTTATGTTAATTCATCTTACAGAGTTACATCTTTCCCTTCAAGAAGCCTTTCTCTAAGGCTGTTCTTTTGGAAGTGGCAAAGTGATATTTGGAAGCTCATAGATGGCTATGGTGAAAAAGGAAATACCTTCCGTTAGAAACTGCAAAGAAGCTTTCTGAGAAACTGCTTTGTGTTCTGTTAATTCATCTCACAGAGTTACATCTTTCCCTTCAAGAAGCCTTTCGCTCAGGCTGTTCTTGTGGAATTGGCAAAGTGATATTTGAAAGCCCATAGAGGGCTATGGTGAAAAAGGAAATATCTTCCGTTAGATACTGGGAAGAAGCTTTCTGAGAAACTGCTTTGTGTTCTGTTAATTCATCTCACAGAGTTACATCTTTCCATTCAAGAAGCCTTTCGCGAAGGCTGTTCCTGTGGAAGAGGCAAAGTGATATTTGGAAGCCCCTAGAGGTCTATGGTGAAAAAGGAAATATCTTCCGTTAAAAACTGGAAAGAAGCTTTCTGAGAAACTGTTTTGTGTTCTGTTAATTTATCTTACAGAGTTACAGCTTTCCCTTCAAGAAGCCTTTCGCTAAGGCTGTTCCTTTGCAATTGGAAAAGTGATATTTGGAAGCCCATACAAGGCTATGGTGAAAAAGGAAATATCTTCCGTTAAAAACTGGAAAGAAGGCTTTCTGAGAAACTGCTTTGTGTTCTGTTAATTCATCTCACAGAGTTACAGCTTTCCAGTCAAGAAGTCTTTCGCTAAGACTGTTTTTGTGGAATTTGCACAGTGATATTTTGAAGCCCATAGAGGGGTTTGGTGAAAAAGGAACTACCTTCTGTTAAAAACTGGAAAGAAGCTTTCTGAGAAACTGCTGTGTTCTGTTAATTTATCTTACAGAGTTACATCTTTCCCTTCAGGAAGCCTTTCGCTAAGGCTGTTCTTTTGGAAGTGGCAAAGTGATATTTGGAAGCCCATAGAAGTCTATGGTGAAAAAGGAAATATCTTCGGTTAAAAACTGGAATGAAGCTTTCTGAGAAACTTCTTTGTGTTCTGTTAATTTATCTCACAGAGTTACATCTTTCCCTTGAAGAAGCCTTTCGCTAAAACTGTTCTTCTGGAATTGGGAAAGTGATATTTGGAAGCCCATAGAGGGCTACAGTGAAAAAGGAAATATCTTCCGTTAAAAACTGGAAAGAAGCTTTCTGAGAAACTGCTTTGTGTTCTGTTAGTTTATCTCACAGAGTTACATCTTTCCCTTCAAGAAGCCTTACGCTAAGGTTGTTCTTGTGGAATTGGGAAAGTGATATTTGGAAGTCCATAGAGGACTACGGTGAAAAAGGAATATCTTCCGTTAAAAACAGGAAAGAAGCTTTCTGAGAAACTGCTTTGTGTTCTGTTAATTCATCTCACAGTGTTACATCTTTCCCTACCAATCCTTTCGCTAAGGCTGTTCTTGTGGAATTGGCAAAGTGATATTTGGAAGCCCTTAGAGGGCTATGGTGAAAAAGGAAATATCTTCCGTTAAAAAGTGGAAAGAACCTTTCTGAGAAACTGCTTTGTGTTCTGTAATTCATCTCACAGGGTTACATATTTCCCTACAAGAAGACTTTCGATAAGACTGTTCTTGTGGAATTGGTAACGTGATATTTGAAGCCCATAGAGGGCTATGGTGAAAAATGAAATATCTTCCGTTAAAAACTGGAAAGACGCTTTCTGAGAAACTGCTTTGTGTTCTCTTAATTCATCTCACAGGGTTACATCTTTCCCTTCAAGAAGCCTTTCGCTAAGGCTGTTCTTGTGGAATTGGCAAAGTGATATTTGGAAGACCATAGAGGGCTATGGTGAAAAAGGAAATATCTTCCGTTAAAAACTGGAAAGAAGCTTTCTGAGAAACTGCTTTGTGTTCTGTTAATTCATCTCACAGTTTTACAACTTTCCCTTCAAGAAGCCTTTAGCTTAGGCTTTCTTTTGGAATTGGCAAAGTGATATTTGGAAGCCCATAGAGGGCTATGGTGAAAAAGGAAATATCTTCCGTTAGAAACTGGAAAGAAGGCTATCTGAGAAAGTGCTTTGTGTTCTGTTAATTAATCTCACAGTGTTACAGCTTTCCACTCAAGAAGCCTTTCGCTAAGACTGTTCTTGTGGAATTTGCAAAGAGATATTAGGAAGCCCATAAAGGGCTTTGGCGAAAAAGAAATACCTTCTGGTAAAAACTGGAAAGAAGCTTTCTGAGAAACTCCTGTGTTATGTTAATTCATCTTACAGAGTTACATCTTTCCCTTCAAGAAGCCTTTCGCTAAGGGTGTTCTTTTGGAAGAGGCAAAGGGATATTTGGAAGCCCATAGATGGCTATGGTGAAAAAGGAAATACCTTCCGTTAGAAACTGCAAAGAAGGTTTCTGAGAAACTGCTTTGTGTTCTGTTAATTCATCTCACAGAGTTACATCTTTCCCTTCAAGAAGCCTTTCGCTAAGGCTGTTCTTGTGGAATTGGCAAAGTGATATTTGAAAGCCCATAGAGGGCTATGGTGAAAAACGAAATATCTTCCGTTAGATACTGGGAAGAAGCTTTCTGAGAAACTGCTTTGTGTTCTGTTAATTCATCTCACAGAGTTACAGCTTTCCACTCAAGAAGCCTTTCGCTAAGTCTGTTCTTGTGGAATCTGCAAAGTGATATTTAGAAGCCCATAGAAGGCTATGGTGAAAAAGGAAATATCTTCCGTTCAAAACTGGAAAGACGCTTTCTGAGAAACTGCTTAGTGTTTTGTTAATTCATCTCACAGAGTTACAGCTTTCCCCTCAAGAAGCCTTTCACTAAGACTGTTCTTGTGAAATGTGCAAAGTGATATTTAGGAGCCCATAGAGGGCTATGGTGAAAAAGGAAATATCTTCCGTTAAAAATTGGAAAGAAGCTTTCTGAGAAACTGCTTTGTATTCTGTTAATTCATCTCTCAGAGTAACATCTTTCTCCTCAAGAAGCCTCTCTCTAATACTGTTCTTGGGGAATTTGCAAATTGATATTTGGGAGACCATAGAGGGCTATGGTGAAAAGGAAATATCTTATGTTAAAAACTGGAAAAAAGATTTCTGAGAAACTGCTTTGTGTTCTGTTAATTCATCTCATAGAGTTACAACTTTCCCTTCAAGAAGCCTTTCGCTAAGGCTGTTCCTTTGGACGTGGCAAAGTGATATGTGGAAGCCCATAGAGGGCTATGGTGAAAAAGGAAATATCTTCCGCTGAAAACTGGAAAGAAGCTTTCTGAGAAACTGCTTTGTGTTCTGTTAATTCATCTCACAGAGTTACATCTTTCCCTACAAGTAGCCTTTCGCTAAGACTGTTCTTTGGAATAGGCAAAGTGATATTTGAAGCCCATAGAGGGCTATCGTGAAAAAGGAAATATCTTCCGTTAAAAACTGGAAAGAAGCTTTCTGAGAAACTGTTTTGTGTTCTGTTAATTCATCCCAGAGAGTTACAGCTTTTCCCTCAAGAAGCCTTTCTCTAAGACTGTTCTTGTAGGATTTGCAAAGTCATATTCGGAAGCCCATAGAGGGCTCTGGTGAAAAAGGAAATATCTTCGGTTAGAAACTGGAAAGAAGCTTTCTGAGAAACTGCTTTGTGTTCTGTTAATTGATCTCACAGAGTTACATCTTTCCCTTCAAGAAGCCTTTCGCTAAGGCTGTTCTTGTGGAATTGGCAAAGTGATATTTGAAGCCAATAGTGGGCTATGGTGAAAAAGGAAATATCTTTTGTTAAAAACTTTAAAGAAGCTTTCTGAGAAACTGCTTTGTGTTCTGTTAATTCATCTCACAGAATTACATCTTTCCCTTCAAGAAGCCTTTCGTTAACGCTGTTCTTGTGGAATTGCAAAAGTGATATTTGGAAGCCCATAGAGGGCTATGGTGAAAAAGGAAATATCTTCCGTTAAAAGCTGGAAAGAAGCTTTCTGAGAAACTGCTTTGTGTTCTGTTAATTCATCTCACAGAGTTACAGCTTTCCCTTCAAGAAGCCTTTCGCTAAGGCTGTTACTTTGGAATTGGCAAAGTGATATTTGGAAGCCCGTAGAAGTCTATGGTGAAAAAGGAAATATCTTCCGTTAAAAACTGGGAAGAAGGATTTCTGAGAAACTGCTTTGTGTTCTGTTAATTCATCTCACAGAGTTACAGCTTTTCCCTCATGAAGCCTTTTGCTAAGACTGTTCTTGTGGAATTTGCACAGGGATATTTGGAAGCCCATAGTGGGCTTTGGTGAAAAAGGAACTACCTTCTGAAAAAAACTGGAAAGAAGCTTTGTGAGAAACTGCTGTGTTCTGTTAATTCATCTTACAGAGTTACATTTTTCCCTTCAAGAAGCCTTTCTCTAATGCTGTTCTTTTGGAAGTGGCAAAGTGATATTTGGAAGCCCATAGAGGGCTATGGTGAAAAAGGAAATACCTTCCGTTAGAAACTGGAAAGAAGCTTTCTGAGAAACTGCTTTGTGTTCTGTTAATTCATCTCACAGAGTTACATCTTTCCCTTCAAGAAGCCTTTCGCTAAGGCTGTTCTTGTGGAATTGGAAAAGTGATATTTGAAAGCCCATAGAGGGCTATGGTGAAAAAGGAAATATCTTCCGTTAGATACTGGAAAGAAGCTTTCTGAGAAACTGCTTTGTGTTCTGTTAATTCATCTCACAGAGTTACAGCTTTCCACTCAAGAAGCCTTTCTCTAAGTCTGTTCTTGTGGAATCTGCAAAGTGATATTTAGAAGCCCATAGAGGGCTACGGTGAAAAAGGAAATATCTTCCGTTCAAAACTGGAAAGACGCTTTCTGAGAAACTGCTTAGTGTTTTGTTAATTCATCTCACAGAGTTACAGCTTTCCCCTCAAGAAGCCTTTCACTAAGACTGTTCTTGTGAAATGTGCAAAGTGATATTTGGGAGACCATAGAGGGCTATGGTGAAAAGGAAATATCTTATGTTAAAAACTGGAAAAAAGCTTTCTGAGAAACTGCTTTGTGTTCTGTTAATTCATCTCACAGAGTTACAACTTTCCCTTCAAGAAGCCTTTCGCTAAGGCTGTTCCTTTGGACGTGGCAAAGTGATATTTGGAAGCCCATAGAGGGCTATGGTGAAAAACGAAATATCTTCCGCTAAAAACTGGAAAGTAGCTTTCTGAGAAACTGCTTTGTGTTCTGTTAATTCATCTCACAGAGTTACATCTTTCCCTACAAGTAGCCTTTCGCTAAGACTGTTCTTTTGGAATAGGCAAAGTGATATTTGAAGCCCATAGAGGGCTATCGTGAAAAAGGAAATATCTTCCGTTAAAAACTGGAAAGAAGCTTTCTGAGAAACTGCTTTGTGTTCTGTTAATTCATCCCAGAGAGTTACAGCTTTTCCCTCAAGAAGCCTTTCTCGAAGACTGTTCTTGTAGGATTTGCAAAGTGATATTCGGAAGCCCATAGAGGGCTCTGGTGAAAAAGGAAATATCTTCGGTTAGAAACTGGAAAGAAGCTTTCTGAGAAACTGCTTTGTATTCTGTTAATTCATCTCACAGAGTTACATCTTTCCCTTCAGGAAGCCTTTCGCTAAGGCTGTTCTTGTGGAATTGGCAAAGTGATATTCGGAAGACCATAGAGGGCTATGGTGAAAAAGGAAATATCTTCCGTTAAAAAGTGTAAAGAACCTTCTGAGAAACTTCTTTGTGTTCTGTTAATTCATCTCACAGTGTTACATCTTTCCCTACAAGAAGCCTTTCGCTAAGACTGTTCTTCTGGAATTGGGAAAGTGATATTTGGAAGCCATGGAGGGCTTTGGTGAAAAAGGAAATATCTTCCGTTAAAAAATGGAAAGAAGCTTTCTGAGAAACTGCTTTGTGTTCTGTTAATTCATCTCACAGAGTTACAGCTTTCCCTTCATGAAGCCTTTCGCTAAGACTGTTCTTGTGGAATTGGCAACGTGATATTTGGAAGTCCATAGAGGGCTACGGTGAAAAAGGAAATATCTTCCGTTAAAAACTGGAAAGAAGCTTTCTGAGAAACTGTTTTCTGTTCTGTTAATTCATCTCACAGAGTTACATCTTTCCCTTCAAGAAGCCTTTCGCTAAAGCTGTTCTTGTGGAATTGGCAAAGTGATATTTGAAAGCCCTTAGAGAGCTGTGGTGAAAAAGGAATTATCTTAGGTTAGAAACTGGAAAGAAGCTTTCTGAGAAACTGCTTTGTGTTCTGTTAATTCATCTCACAGAGTTACATCTTTCCCTTCAAGAAGCCTTTCGCTAAGGCTGTTCTTGTGGAATTGGCAAACTGATATTTGGAAGCCCATAGAGGGCTATGGTGAAAAAGGAAATATCTTCCGCTAAAAACTGGAAGGACGCTTTCTGAGAAACTGCTTTGTGATCTCTTAATTCACCTCACAGAGTTACAGCTTTCCCCTCAAGAAGCCTTTCTGTAAGACTGTTCTTTCGGAATTTGCAAAGTGATATTTGGGAGCCCATAGAGGGCTATGGTGAAAAAGGAAATATCTTACGTTAAAAACTAGAAAGAAGCTTTCTGAGAATCTGCTTTGTATTCTGTTAATTCATCTCACAGAGTTACATCTTTCCCTTCAAGAAGCCTTTCGCTAAGGCTGTTCTTGTGGAACTGGCAAAGTGATATTCGGAAGACCATAGAGGGCTATGGTGAAAAAGGAAATATCTTCCGTTAAAAAGTGTAAAGAACTTTCTGAGAAACTGCTTTGTGTTCTGTTAATTCATCTCACAGTGTTACATCTTTCCCTACAAGAAGCCTTTCGCTAAGACTGTTCTTCTGGAATTGGCAAAGTGATATTTGAAGCCAATAGTGGGCTATGGTGAAAAAGGAAATATATTACGTTAAAAACTTTAAAGAAGCTTTCTGAGAATCTGCTTTGTATTCTGTTAATTCATCTCACAGAGTTACATCTTTCCCTTCAAGAAGACTTTCGCTAAGACTGTTCTTGTGGAATTGGGAAAGTGATATTTGGAAGTCCATAGATAGCTACGGTAAAAAAGGAAATATCTTCCGTTCAAAACTGGAAAGAAGCTTTCTGAGAAACTGCTTTGTGTTCTGTTAATTCATCTCACAGAATTACAGCTTTCCCATCAAGAAGCCTTTCGCTAAGGCGGTTCTTATGGAAGTCGCAAAGTGATATTTGCATGCCAATAGAGGGCTATGGTGAAAAAGGAAATATCTTTCGTTAAAAACTGGAAAGAAGCTTTCTGAGAAACTGCTTTGTGTTTTGTTAATTCAACTCACAGAGTTACATCCATCTCCTCAAGAAGCCTCTCTCTAATACTGTTCTTGGGGTATTTGCAAAGTGATATTTGGGAGCCCATAGAGGGCTATTGTGAAAAGGAAATATCTTAGGTTAAATACTGGAAAAAAGCTTTCTGAGAAACTGCTTTGTGTTCTGCTAATTCATCTCACAGAGTTACATCTTTCCCTTCAAGAAGCATTTCGCTAAGGCTGTTCTTGTGGACGTGGCAAAGTGATATTTAGAAGCCCATTGAGGGCAATGGTGAATAAGGAAATAACTTCCGTTAAAAACTGGAAAGAAGCTTTCTGAGAAACTGCTTTGTGTTCTGCTAATTCACCTCACAGAGTTACAACTTTCCCCTCAAGAAGACTTTGTGTAAGACTGTTCTTGTGGAATTTGCAAAGTGATATTTGGGAGCCCATAGAGGGCTTTGGTGAAAAAGGAAATATCTTCCGTTAAAAAGTTGAAAGAAGCTTTCTGAGAAACTGCTTTGTGTTCTGTTAATTCATCTCACAGAGTTACAGCTTTCCCTTCAAGAAGCCTTTCGCTAAGGCTGTTCCTTTGGAATTGGCAGTGATATTTGGAAGCCCATAGAAGGCTATGGTGAAAAAGGAAATATCTTCCATTAAAAACTGGAAAGAAAGCTTTCTGAGAAACTGTTTTGTGTTCTGTTAATTCATCTCACAGAGTTACAGCTTTCCACTCAAGAAGCCTTTCGCTAAGACTGTTCTTGTGGAATTTGCACAGTGATATTTTGAATCCCATAGAGGGCTTTGGTGAAAAAGGAACTACCTTCTGTTAAAAACTGAAAAGAAGCATTCTGAGAAACTGCTGTGTTCTGTTAATTCATCCCAGAGAGTTACAGCTTTTCCCTCAAGAAGCCTTTCTCAAAGACTGTTCTTGTGGGATTTGCAAAGTGATATTTGGAAGCCCAAAGAGGGCTATGGAGAAAAAGGAAATATCTTCCGTTAAAAACTGGAAAGAAGCTTTCTGAGAAACTGCTGTGTTCTGTTAATTCATGTTACAGAGTTACATCTTTCCCTTCAAGAAGCCTTTCGCTAAGATTGTTCTTGTGGAATTGGGAAAGTGATATTTGGAAGTCCATAGAGGACTACGGTGAAAAAGGAATATCTTCCGTTAAAAACTGGAAAGAAGCTTTCTGAGAAACTGCTTTGTGTTCTGTTAATTCATCTCACAGAGTTACATCTTTCCCTTCAAGAAGCCTTTCGCTAAGGCTGTTCTTGTGGAATTGGCAAAGTGATATTTGGAAGCCCATAGAAGGCTATGGTGAAAAAGGAAATATCTTCCGTTAAAAACTGGAAAGAAGGCTTTCTGAGAAACTGCTTTGTGTTCTGTTAATTCATCTCACAGAGTTACAGCTTTTCCCTCATGAAGCCTTTTGCTAAGACTGTTCTTGTGGAATTTGCACAGTGATATTTGGAAGCCCATAGAGGGCTTTGGTGAAAAAGGAACTATCTTCTGTAAAAAAGTGGAAAGAAGCTTTGTGAGAAACTGCTGTGTTCTGTTAATTCATCTTACAGAGTTACATTTTTCCCTTCAAGAAACCTTTCGCTAAGGCTGTTCTTTTGGAAGTGGCAAAGTGATATTTGAAAGCCCATAGAGGGCTATGATGAAAAACAAAATATCTTCGGTTAAAACGTGGAATGAAGCTTTCTGAGAAACTGCTTTGTGCTCTGTTAATTTATCTCACAGAGTTACATCTTTCCCTTCAAGAAGCCTTTCGCTAAGACTGTTCTTCTGGAATTGGGAAAGTGATATTTGGAAGCAATAGAGGGCTATGGTGAAAAAGGAAATATCTTCCGTTAAAAAATGGAAAGAAGCTTTCTGAGAAACTGCTTTGTGTTCTGTTAATTCATCTCACAGAGTTACAGCTTTCCCTTCAAGAAGCCTTTCGCTAAGACTGTTCTTGTGTGCGTGGCGAAGTGATATTTGGAAGCCCATAGAGGGCTCTGGTGAAAAAGGAAATATCTTCGGTTAGAAACTGGAAAGAAGCTTTCTGAGAAACTGCTTTGTGTCCTGTTAATTCATCTCATAGAGTTACATATTTCCCCTCAAGAAGCCTTTCGCTAAGACTGTTCTTGTGGAATTGGGAAAGTGATATTTGGAAGTCCATAGAGGGCTACGGTGAAAATGAAATATCTTCCGTTAAAAACTGGAAAGAAGCTTACTGAGAAACTGCTTTGTGTTCTGTTAATTCATCTCACAGAGTTACATCTTTCCCTTCAAGAAGCCTTTCGCTAAGGTTGTTCTTGTGGAATTGGCAAAGTGATATTTGGAGTCCCATAGAGGGCTACGGTGAAAAAGGAAATATCTTCAGTAAAAAACTGGAAAGAAGCTTTCTGAGAAACTGCTTTGTGTTCTCTTAATTCATCTCACAGAGTTACAGCTTTCCCCTCAAGAAGCCTTTCGCTAAGACTGTATCTGTGGAATTTTCAATGTGATATTTCGGAGCCCATACAGGGCTATGGTGAAAAAGGAAATATCTTCCGTTAAAAACTGGAAAGAAGCTTTCTGAGAAACTGCTTTGTGTTCTGTTAATTCATCTCACAGAGTTACATCTTTCCCTTCAAGAAGCCTTTCGATAAGGCTGTTCTTTTTAAGTGGAAAATTGATATTTGGAAGCCCATAGAGGGCTACGGTGAAAAAGGAAATATCTTCCGTAAAAAACTGGAAAGAAGCTTTCTGAGAAACTGCTTTGTGTTCTGTTAATTCATCCCAGAGAGTTACAGCTTTTCCCTCAAGAGCCTTTCTCAAAGACTGCTCTTGTGGGATTTGCAAAGTGATATTTGGAAGCCCATAGATGGCTATGGTGAAAAAGGAAATATCTTCCGTTAAAAACTGGAAAGAAGCTTTCTGAGAAACTGCTTTGTGTTCTGTTAATTTATCTCACAGAGTTACATCTTTCCCTTCAAGAAGACTTTCGCTAAGACTGTTCTTGTGGAATTGGGAAAGTGATATTTGGAAGTCCATAGAGAGCTACGGTAAAAAAGGAAATATCTTCCGTTAAAAACTGGAAAGAAGCTTTCTGAGAAACTGCTTTGTGTTCTGTTAATTCATCTCACAGAATTACAGCTTTCGCATCAAGAAGCCTTTCGCTAAGGCGGTTCTTATGGAAGTGGCAAAGCGATATTTGCATGCCAGTAGAGGGCTATGGTGAAAAAGGAAATATCTTTCGTTAAAAACTGGAAAGAAGCTTTCTGAGAAACTGCTTTGTGTTTTGTTAATTCATGTCACAGTGTTACATCCATCTCCTCAAGAAGCCTCTCTCTAATACTGTTCTTGGGGAATTTGCAAAGTGATATTTGGGAGCCCATAGATGGCTATTGTGGAAAGGAAATATCTTAGGTTAAAAACTGGAAAAAAGCTTTCTGAGAAACTGCTTTGTGTTCTGCTAATTCATCTCACAGTGTTACATCTTTCCCTTCAAGAAGCATTTCGCTAAGGCTGTTCTGGTGGACGTGGCAAAGTGATATTTAGAAGCCCATTGAGGGCTATGGTGAATAAGGAAATATCTTCCGTTAAAAACTGCAAAGATGCTTTCTGAGAAACTGCTTTGTGTTCTGTTAGTCCACCTCACAGAGTTACAACTTTCCCCTCAAGAAGACTTTGTGTAAGACTGTTCTTGTGGAATTTGCAAAGTGATATTTGGGAGCCCATAGAGGGCTATGTTGAAAAAGGAAATATCTTCCGTTAAAAACTGGAAAGAAGCTTTCTGAGAAACTGCTTTGTGTTCTGTTAATTCATCTCACAGAGTTACAGCTTTCCCTTCAAGAAGCCTTTCGCTAAGGCTGTTCCTTTGGAATTGGCAAAGTGATATTTGGAAGCCCATAGAAGGCTATGGTGAAAAAGGAAATATCTTCCATTAAAAACTGGAAAGAAAGCTTTCTGAGAAACTGCTTTGTGTTCTGTTAATTCATCTCACAGAGTTACAGCTTTCCACTCAAGAAGCCTTTCGCTAAGACTGTTCTTGTGGAATTTGCACAGTAATATTTTGAAGCCCATAGAGGGCTTCGGTGAAAAAGGAACTACCTTCTGTTAAAAACTGAAAAGAAGCTTTCTGAGACCTGCTGTGTTCTGTTATTTCATCCAAGAGAGTTACAGCTTTTCCCTCAAGAAGCCTTTCCCAAAGACTGTTCTTGTGGGATTTGCAAAGTGATATTTGGAAGCCCATAGGGGGCTATGGAGAAAAAGGAAATATCTTCCGTTAAAAACTGGAAAGAAGCTTTCTGAGAAACTGCTTTGTGTTCTGTAATTCATCTCACAGAGTTACATCTTTCCCTACAAGAAGACTTTCGATAAGACTGTTCTTGTGGAATTGGTAACGTGATATTTGAAGCCCATAGAGGGCTATGGTGAAAAATGAAATATCTTCAGTTAAAAACTGGAAAGAAGCTTTCTGAGAAACTGCTTTGGGTTCTGTTAATTCATCTCAAAGGGTTACATTTTTCCCTTCAAGAAGCCTTTCGCTAAGGCTGTTCTTGTGGAATTGGCAAAGTGATATTTGGAAGACCATAGAGGGCTATGGTGAAAAAGGAAATATCTTCCGTTCAAAACTGGAAAGAAGCTTTCTGAGAAACTGCTTTGTGTTCTGTTAATTCATCTCACAGATTTACAGCTTTCCCTTCAAGAAGCCTTTCGCTAAGGCTTTCTTTTGGAATTGGCAAAGAGATATTTGGAAGCCCATAGAGGGCTATGGTGAAAAAGGAAATATCTTCCGTTAAAAACTGGAAAGAAGGCTTTCTGAGAAAGTGCTTTGTGTTCTGTTAATTAATCTCACAGTGTTACAGCTTTCCACTCAAGAAGCCTTTCGCTAAGACTGTTCTTGTGGAATTTGCAAAGTGATATTAGGAAGCCCATAGAGGGCTTTGGTGAAAAAGAAATACCTTCTGGTAAAAACTGGAAAGAAGCTTTCTGAGAAACTCCTGTGTTATGTTAATTCATCTTACAGAGTTACATCTTTCCCTTCAAGAAGCCTTTCTCTAAGGCTGTTCTTTTGGAAGTGGCAAAGTGATATTTGGAAGCCCATAGAAGGCTAAGATGAAAAAGGAAATATCTTCGGTTAAAAACTGGAATGAAGCTTTCTGAGAAACTGCTTTGTGTTTTGTTAATTTATCTCACAGAATTACATCTTTCCCTTCAAGAAGCCTTTCGCTAAGACTGTTCTTCTGGAATTGGGGAAGTGATGTTTGGAAGCCCATAGAGGGCTATGGTGAAAAAGGAAATACCTTCCGTTAGAAACTGGAAAGAAGCTTTCTGAGAAACTGCTTTGTGTTCTGTTAATTCATCTCACACAGTTACATCTTTCCCTTCAAGAAGCCTTTCGCTAAGGCTGTTCTTGTGGAATTGGCAAAGTGATATTTGAAAGCCCATAGAGGGCTATGGTGAAAAAGGAAATATCTTCCGTTAGATACTGGAAAGAATCTTTCTGAGAAACTGCTTTGTGTTCTCTTAATTCATCTTACAGAGTTACAGCTTTCCACTCAAGAAGCCTTTCGCTAAGTCTGTTCTTGTGGAATCTGCAAAGTGATATTTAGAAGCCCATAGAGGGCTATGGTGAAAAAGGAAATATCTTCCGTTCAAAACTGGAAAGACGCTTTCTGAGAAACTGCTTAGTGTTTTGTTAATTCATCTCACAGAGTTTCAGCGTTCCCCTCAAGAAGCCTTTCACTAAGACTGTTCTTGTGGAACGTGCAAAGTGATATTTAGGAGCCCATAGAGGGCTATGGGGAAAAAGGAAATATCTTCCGTTAAAAACTGGAAAGAAGCTTTCTGAGAAACTGCTTTGTGTTCTGTTAATTCATCTCACAGAGTAACATCTTTGTCCTCAAGAAGCCTCTCTCTAATACTGTTCTTGGGGTATTTGCAAAGTGATATTTGGGAGACCATAGAGGGCTATGGTGAAAAGGAAATAACTTATGTTAAAAACTGGAAAAAAGCTTTCTGAGAAACTGCTTTGTGTTCTGTTAATTCATCTCACAGAGTTACAACTTTACCTTCAAAAAGCCTTTCGCTAAGGCTGTTCCTTTGGACGTGGCAAAGTGATATTTGGAAGCCCATAGAAGGCTATGGTGAATAAGGAAATATCTTCCTTTAAAAACTGGAAAGAAGCTTTCTGAGAAACTGCTTTGTGTTCTGTTAAGTCATCTCACAGAGTTACATCTTTCCCTACAAGAAGCCTTTCGCTAAGACTGTTCTTGTGGAATAGGGAAGGTGATATTTGAAGCCCATAGAGGGCTATCGTGAAAAAGGAAATACCTTCCGTTAAAAACTGGAAAGAAGCTTTCTGAGAAACTGCTTTGTGTTCTGTTAATTCATCTCACAGAGTTACATCTTTCCCTTCAAGAAGCCTTTCGCTAAATCTGTTCTTGTGGAATTGGCAAAGTGATATTTGGAAGCCCATAGAGGGCTCTGGTGAAAAAGGAATTATCTTCGGTTAGAAACTGGAAAGAAGATTTCTGAGAAACTGCTTTGTGTCCTGTTTATTCATCTCACAGAGTTACGTATTTCCCTTCAAGAAGCCTTTCGCTAAGACTGTTCTTGTGGAATTGGGAAAGTGATATTTGGAAGTATATAGAGGGCTACGGTGAAAAAGGAAATATCTTCCGTTAAAAACTGGAAAGAAGCTTTCTGAGAAACTGCTTTGTGTTTGTTAATTCATCCCAGAGAGTTACAGCTTTTCCCTCAAGAAGCCTTTCTCAAAGACTGTTCTTGTGGGATTTGCAAAGTGATATTTGGAAGCCCAAAGAGGGCTATGGTGAAAAAGGAAATATCTTCCGTTAAAAACTAGAAAGAAGCTTTCTGAGAAACTGCTTTGTGTTCTGTTAATCCATCTGACATAGTTACATCTTTCCCTTCAAGAAGCCTTTCGCTAAGCCTGTTCTTGTGGAATTGGCAAAGTGATATTTGTTTGCCCGTAGAGGGTTATGGTGAAAAAGGAAATATCTTCCGTTAAAAACTGGAAAGAAGCTTTCTGAGAAACTTCTTTGTGTTCTGCTAATTCATCTCACAGAGTTACAGCTTTCCACTCAAGAAGCCTTTCGCTAAGACTGTTCTTGTGGAATCTGCAACGTGTTATTTAGAAGACCATAGAGAGCTATGGTGAAAAAGGAAATATCTTCCGTTAAAACCTGAAAAGAAGCTTTTTGAGAAACTGCTTTGTGTTCTCTTAATTCATCTCACAGAGTTACAGCTTTCCCCTCAAGAAGCCTTTCGCTAAGACTGTTCTTGTGGAATTTTCAAAGTGATATTTCGGAGCCCATAGAGGGCTACGGTGAAAAAGGAAATATCTTCCGTTAAAAACTGGAAAGAAGCTTACTGAGAAACTGCTTTGTGTTCTGTTAATTCATCTCACAGAGTTACATCTTTCCCTTCAAGAAGCCTTGCTCTAAGGCTGTTCTTGTGGAATTGGCAAAGTGATATTTTTTAGCCCGTTGAGTACTATAGTGAAAAAGGAAATATCTTCCGTTAAAAACTACAAAGAAGCTTTCTGAGAAACTGCTTTGTGTTCTGTTAATTCATCTCACAGAGTTACATCTTTCCATTCAAGAAGCCTTTCGCGAAGGCTGTTCTCGTGGAAGAGGCAAAGTGATATTTGGAAGCCCCTAGAGGGGTATGGTGAAAAAGGAAATATCTTCCGTTAAAAGCTGGAAAGAAGCTTTCTGAGAAACTGCTTTGTGTTCTGTTAATTCATCTCACAGAGTTACATCTTTCCCTTCAAGAAGCCTTTCGCTAAGGCTGTTCTTGTGGAATTGGCAAAGGGATATTTGGAAGCCCATAGAGGGCTATGGTGAAAAAGGAAATATCTTCCGTACAAAACTGGAAAGAAGCTTTCTGAGAAACTGCTCTGTGTTCTGTTAATTCATCTCACAGAGTTACATCTTTCCCTTCAAGAAGCCTTTCGCTAAGGCTGTTCTTGTGGAATTGGCAAAGTGATTTTCGGAAGACCATAGAGGGCTATGGTGAAAAAGGAAATATCTTCCGTTAAAAAGTGGAAAGAACTTTCTGAGAAACTGCTTTGTGTTCTGTTAATTCATCTCACAGTGTTACATGTTTACCTACAAGAAGCCTTTCGCTAAGACTGTTCTTGTGGAATTGGCAAAGTGATATTTGAATCCAATAGAGGGCTATGGTGAAAAAGGAAATATCTTCCATTAAAAACTGGAAAGAAAACTTTCTGAGAAACTGCTTTGTGTTCTGTTAATTCATCTCACAGAGTTACATCTTTCCCTTCAAGAAGCCTTTCGCTAAGGCTGTTCTTTTGGAAGTGGCAAAGTGATATTTGGAAGCCCATAGAGGTCTATGTTGAAAAAGGAAATATCTTCCGTTAGAAACTGGAAAGAAGCTTTCTCAGAAACTGCTTTGTGTTCTGCTAATTCATCTCAGAGAGTTACATCTTTCCCTTCAAGAACCCTTTCGCTAAGGCTGTTCTTGTGGAATTGGCAAAGTGATATTTGCAAGCCCTAAGAGGGCTATGGTGAAAAAGGAAATATCTTCCGTTAGAAACTGGAAAGAAGCTTTCTGAGAAACTGCTTTGTGTTCTGTTAATTCATCTCACAGAGTTACAGCTTTCCACTCAAGAAGCCTTTCGCTAAGTCTGTTCTTGTGGAATCTGCAAAGTGATATTTAGAAGCCCATAGAGGGCTATGGTGAAAAAGGAAATATCTTCCGTTAAAAACTGGAAAGACGCTTTCTGAGAAACTGCTTTGTGTTCTCTTAATTCATCTCACAGAGTTACATCTTTCCCTACAAGGATCCTTTCGCTAAGACTGTTCTTGTGGAATAGGCAAAGTGATATTTGAAGCCCATAGAGGGCTATCGTGAAAAAGGAAATATCTTCCGTTAAAAACTGGAAAGAAGCTTTCTGAGAAACTGCTTTGTGTTCTGTTAAGTCATCTCACAGAGTTACATCTTTCCCTACAAGAAGCCTTTCGCTAACACTGTTCTTGTGGAATAGGCAAGGTGATATTTGAAGCCCATAGAGGGCTAACGTGAAAAAGGAAATATCTTCCGTTAAAAACGGGAAAGAAGCTTTCTGAGAAACTGCTTTGTGTTCTGTTAATTCATCCCAGGGAGTTACAGCTTTTCGCTCAAGAAGCCTTTCTCTAAGACTGTTCTTGTAGGATTTGCAAAGTGATATTTGGAAGCCCATAGAAGGCTACGGTGAAAAAGGAAATATCTTCCGTTAAAAACTGGAAAGAAGCTTTCTGAGAAACTGCTTTGTGTTTGTTAATTCATCCCAGAGAGTTACAGCTTTTCCCTCAAGAATCCTTTCTCAAAGACTGTTCTTGTGGGATTTGCAAAGTGATATTTGGAAGCCCATAGTGGTCTATGGTGAAAAAGGAAATATCTTCCGTTAAAAACTAGAAAGAAGCTTTCTCAGAAACTGCTTTGTGTTCTGTTAATCCATCTGACATAGTTACAACTTTCCCTTCAAGAAGCCTTTCGCTAAGGCTGTTCTTGTGGAATTGGCAAAGTGATATTTGTTAGCCCGTAGAGGGTTATGGTAAAAAAGGATATATCTTCCGTTAAAAACTGGAAAGAAGCTTTCTGAGAAACTGCTTTGTGTTCTGCTAATTCATCTCACAGAGTTACAGCTTTCCACTCAAGAAGCCTTTCGCTAAGACTGTTCTTGTGGAATCTGCAAAGTGTTATTTAGAAGACCATAGAGAGCTACGGTGAAAAAGGAAATATCTTCCGTTAAAACCTGGAAAGAAGCTTTCTGAGAAACTGCTTTGTGTTCTCTTAATTCATCTCACAGAGTTACAGCTTTCCCCTCAAGAAGCCTTTCGCTAAGACTCTTCTTGTGGAATTTTCAAAGTGATATTTCGGAGCCCATAGAGGGCTATGGTGAAAAAGGAAATATCTTCCGTTAAAAACTGGAAAGAAGCTTACTGAGAAACTGCTTTGTGTTCTGTTAATTCATCTCACAGAGTTACATCTTTCCCTTCAAGAAGCCTTGCTCTAAGGCAGTTCTTGTGGAATTGGCAAAGTGATTTTTTTAGCCCGTTGAGTACTATAGTGAAAAAGAAATATCTTCCGTTAAAAACTAGAAAGAAGCTTTCTGAGAAACTGCTTTGTGTTCTGTTAATTCATCTCACAGAGTTACATCTTTCCATTCAGGAAGCCTTTCGCGAAGGCTGTTCTTGTGTTAGAGGCAAAGTGATATTTGGAAGCCCCTAGAGGGCTATGGTGAAAAAGGAAATATCTTCCGTTAAAAGCTGGAAAGAAGCTTTCTGAGAAACTGCTTTGAGTTCTGTTAATTCGTCTCACAGAGTTACATATTTCCCTTCAAGAAGCCTTTCGCTAAGGCTGTTCTTGTGGAATTGGCAAAGTGATATTCGGAAGACCATAGAGGGCTATGGTGAAAAAGGAAATATCTTCCGTTAAAAAGTGGAAAGAACTTTCTGAGAAACTGCTTTGTGTTCTGTTAATTCATCTCACAGTGTTACATCTTTACCTACAAGAAGCCTTTAGCTAAGACTGTTCTTGTGGAATTGGCAAAGTGATATTTGAATCCAATAGAGGGCTATGGTGAAAAAGGAAATATCTTCCGTTAGAAACTTTAAAGAAGCTTTCTGAGAAACTGCTTTGTGTTCTGTTAATTCATCTCACAGAGTTACAGCTTTCCACTCAAGAAGCCTTTCGCTAAGTCTGTTCTTGTGGAATTGGCAAAGTGATATTTGGAAGCCCATAGAGGGCTATGGTGAAAAAGGAAATATCTTCCGTTAAAAACTGGAAAGAAGCTTTCTGAGAAACTGCTTTGTGTACTGTTAATTCATCTCACAGAGTTACAGCTTTCCACTCAAGAAGCCTTTCGCTAAGTCTGTTCTTGTGGAATCTGCAAAGTGATATTTAGAAGCCCATAGAGGGCTACGGTGAAAAAGGAAATATCTTCCGTTAAAAACTGGAAAGACGCTTTCTGAGAAACTGCTTTGTGATCTGTTAATTCACCTCACACAGTTACAGCTTTCCCCTCAAGAAGCCTTTCTGTAAGACTGTTCTTACGGAATTTGCAAAGTGATATTTGGGAGCCCATAGAGGGCTATGGTGAAAAAGGAAATATCTTACGTTAAAAACTGGAAAGAGGCTTTCTGAGAAACTGCTTTGTGTTCTGTTAATTCATCTCACAAAGTTACATCTTTCTCCTCAAGAGGCCTCTCTCTAATACTCTTCTTGGGGAATTTGCAAAGTGATATTTGGGAGACAATAGAGGGCTATGGTGAAAAGGAAATATCTTATGTTAAAAACTGGAAAAAAGCTTTCTGAGAAACTGCTTCGTGTTCTGTTAATTCATCTAACAGAGTTACAGCTTTCCCTTCAAAAAGACTTTCGCTAAGGCTGTTCTTGTGGACGTGGCAAAGTGATATTTGGAAGCCCATAGAGGGCTATGGTGAATAAGGAAATATCTTCCTTTAAAAACTGGAAAGAAACTTTCTGAGAAACTGCTTTTTGTTCTGTTAATTCATCTCACAGAGTTACATCTTTCCCTACAAGAATCCTTTCGCTAAGACTGTTCTTGTGGAATAGGCAAAGTGATATTTGAAGCCCATAGAGGGCTACCGTGAAAAAGGAAATATCTTCCGTTAAAAACTGGAAAGAAGCTTTCTGAGAAACTGCTTTGTGTTCTGTTAATTCATCTCACATTGTTACTTCTTTCCCTACAGGAAGCCTTTCGCTAAAACTGTTCTTGTGGAATTGGCAAAGTGATATTTGAATCCAATAGAGGGCTATGGTGAAAAAGGAAATATCTTCCGTTAAAAAGTTTAAAGAAGCTTTCTGAGAAACTGCTTTGTGTTCTGTTAATTCATCTCACAGAATTACATCTTTCCCTTGAAGAAGCCTTTCGTGAAGGCTGTTCTTGTGGAATTGGCAAAGTGATATTTGGAAGCCCATAGAGGGCTATGGTGAAAAAGGAAATATCTTCCGTTAAAAACTGGAAAGAAGCTTTCTGAGAAATTGCCTTGTGTTCTGTTAATTCATCTCACAGAGTTACAGCTTTCCCTTCAAGAAGCCTTTCGCTAAGGCTGTTCCTTTGGAATGGCAAAGTGATATTTGGAAGCCCATAGAAGGCTATGGTGAAAAAGGAAATATCTTCCGTTAAAAACTGGAAAGAAAGCTTTCTGAGAAACCGTTTTGTGTTCTGTTAATTTATCTCACAGAGTTACAGCTTTCCACTCAAGAAGCCTTTCGCTAAGACTGTTCTTGTGGAATTTGCACAGTGATATTTTGAAGCCCATAGAGGGCTTTGGTGAAAAAGCAAATATCTTCCGTTAGAAACTGGAAAGAAGCTTTCTGAGAAACTGCTTTGTGTTCTGTTAATTCATCCCAGAGAGTTACAGCTTTTCCCTCAAGAAGCATTCCTCAAAGACTGTTCTTGTGGGATTTGCAAAGTTGTATTTGCAAGCCCATATAGGGCTATGGTTAAAAAGGAAATATCTTCCGTTAAAAACAGGAAAGAATCTTTCTGAGAAACTGCTTTGTGTTCTGTTAGTTTATCTCACAGAGTTACATCTTTCCCTTCAAGAAGCCTTTCGCTAAGACTGTTCTTGTGGAATTGGGAAAGTGATATTTGGAAGTCCATAGAGGACTACGGTGAAAAAGGAATATCTTCCATTAAAAACAGGAAAGAAGCTTTCTGAGAAACTGCTTTGTGTTCTGTTAATTCATCTCACAGAGTTACATCTTTCCCTACAAATCCTTTCGCTAAGGCTGTTCTTGTAGAATTGGCCAAGTGATATTTGGAAGCCCTTAGAGGGCTATGGTGAAAAAGGAAATATCTTCCGTTAAAAAGTGGAAAGAACCTTTCTGAGAAACTGCTTTGTGTTCTGTTTATTCATCTCACAGAGTTACATCTTTCCCTACAAGAAGCCTTTCGATGAGACTGTTCTTGTGGAATTGGCAAAGTGATATTTGAAGCCCATAGAGGGCTATGGTGAAAAATGAAATATCTTCCGTTAAAAACTGGAAAGAAGCTTTCTGAGAAACTGCTTTGTGTTCTGTTAATTCATCTCACAGGGTTACATCTTTCCCTTCAAGAAGCCTTTCGCTAAGACTGTTCTTGTGGAATTGGCAACGTGATATTTGGAAGTCCATAGAGGGCTACGGTGAAAAAGGAAATATCTTCCGTTAAAAACTGGAAAGAAGCTTTCTGAGAAACTGCTTTGTGTTCTGTTAATTCATCTCACAGATTTACAGCTTTCCCTTCAAGAAGCCTTTCGCTAAGGCAGTTCTTTTGGAATTGGCAACGTGATATTTGGAAGCCCATAGAGGGCTATGGTGAAAAAGGAATTATCTTCCGTTAAAAACTGGAAAGAAGGCTTTCTGAGAAAGTGCTTTGTGTTCTGTTTATTAATCTCACAGTGTTACAGCTTTCCACTCAAGAAGCCTTTCGCTAAGACTGTTCTTGTGGAATTTGCAAAGTGATATTAGGAAGCCCATAGAGGGCATTGGTGAAAAAGGAAATACCTTCTGTTAAAAACTGGAAAGAAGCTTTCTGAGAACCTACTCTGTTATGTTAATTCATCTTACAGAGTTACATCTTTCCCTTCAAGAAGCCTTTCGCTAACGCTGTTCTTGTGGAATTGGGAAAGTGATATTTGGAAGTCCATAGATGGCTACGGTGAAAAAGGAAATATCTTCCGTTAAAAACTGGAAAGAAGCTTACTGAGAAACTGCTTTGTGTTCTGTTAATTCATCTCACAGAGTTACAGATTTCCCTTCAAGAAGCCTTGCGTTAAGGCTGTTCGTGTGGAATTGGCAAAGTGATATTTGTTAGCCCGTAGAGTGTTATAGTGAAAAAGGAAATAACTTCCGTTAAAAACCAGAAAGAAGCATTCTGAGAAAATGATTTGTGTTCTGTTAATTCATCTCACAGAGTTACATCTTTCCATTCAAGAAGCCTTTCCCGAAGGCTGTTCTTGTGGAAGAGGCAAAGGGATATTTGGAAGCCCCTAGAGGGCTATGGTGAAAAAGGAAATATCTTCTGTTAAAAACTGGTAAGAAGCCTTCTGAGAAACTGCTTTGTGTTCTGTTAATTCATCACACAGGTTTACATCTTTCCCTTCAAGAAGCCTTTCGCTAAGGCTGTTCTTGTGGAATTGGCAAAGTGATATTCGGAAGACCATAGAGGGCTATGGTGAAAAAGGAAATATCTTCCGTTAAAAAGTGGAAAGAACTTTCTGAGAAACTGCTTTGTGTTCTGTTAATTCATCTCATAGTGTTACATCTTTCCCTACAAGAAGCCTTTCGCTAAGACTGTTCTTGTGAATTGGCAAAGTGATATTTGAAGCCAATAGAGGGCTATGGTGAAAAAGGAAATATCTTCCGTTGAAAACTTTAAAGAAGCTTTCTGAGAAACTGCTTTGTGTTCTGTTAATTCATCTCACAGAATTACATCTTTCCCTTCAAGAAGCCTTTCGTTAACGCTGTTCTTGTGGAATTGGAAAAGTGATATTTGGAAGCCCATAGAGGGCTATGGTGAAAAAGGAAATATCTTCCGTTAAAAACTGGAAAGAAGCTTTCTGAGAAACTGCTTTGTGTTCTGTTAATTCATCTCACAGAGTTACAGCTTTCCTTTCCCTTCAAGAAGCCTTTCGCTAAGGCTCTTCCTTTGGAATTGGCAAAGTGATATTTGGAAGCCCATAGACAGCTATGGTAAAAAAAGAAATATCTTCCGTTAAAAACTGGAAAGAAGGCTTTCTGAGAAACTGCTTTGTGTTCTGTTAATTCATCTCACAGAGTTACAGCTTTCCACTCAAGAAGCCTTTCGCTAAGACTGTTCTTCTGGAATTGGGAAAGTGATATTTGAAAGCCCATAGAGGGCTATGGTGAAAAAGGAAACATCTTCCGTTAAAAACTGGAAAGAAGCTTTCTGAGAAACTGCTTTGTGTTCTGTTAATTCATCTCACAGAGTTACACCTTTCCATTCTAGAAGCCTTTCGCTAAGACTGTTCTTGTGGAATTGGCAACGTGATATTTGGAAGTCCATAGAGGGCTACGGTGAAATAGGAAATACCTTCCGTTAAAAACTGGAAAGAAGATTTCTGAGAAACTGCTTTGTGTTCTGTTAATTCATCTCACAGAGTTACATCTTTCCCTTCAAGAAGCCTTTCGCTAAGGCTGTTCTTGTGGAATTGGCAAAGTGATATTTGAAAGCCCACAGAGGGCTATGGTGAAAAAGAAAATATCTTCCGTTAGAAACTGGAAAGAAGCTTTCTGAGAAACTGCTTTGTGTTCTGTTAATTCATCTCACAGAGTTACAGCTTTCCACTCAAGAAGCCTTCGCTAAGTCTGTTCTTGTGGAATCTGCAAAGTGATATTTAGAATCCCATAGAGGGCTATGGTGAAAAAGGAAATATCTTCCATTAAAAACTGGAAAGAAGCTTTCTGAGAAACTGCTTAGTGTTTTGTTAATTCATCTCACAGAGTTACAGCTTTCCCATCAAGAAGCCTTTCGCTAAGACTGTTCTTGTGGAATCTGCAAAGTGATATTTAGGAGCCCGTAGAGGGATATGGTGAAAAAGGAAATATCTTCCGCTAAAAACTGGAAAGACGCTTTCTGAGAAACTGCTTTGTGATCTGTTGATTCACCACACAGAGTTACAGCTTTCCCCTCAAGAAGCCTTTCTGTAAGACTGTTCTTGCGGAATTTGCAAAGTGATATTTATGAGCCCATAGAGAGCTATGGTGAAAAATGAAATATCTTCCGTTAAAAACTGGAAAGAAGCTTTCTGAGAAACTGCTTTGTGTTCTCTTAATTCATCTCAGAGAGTTACAGCTTTCCCCTAAAGAAGCCTTTCGCTAAGACTGTTCTTGTGGAATTTTCAAAGTGATATTTCGGAGCCCATAGAGGGCTATTTTGAAAAAGGAAATATCTTCCGTTAAAAACTGGAAAGAACCTTACTGAGAAACTGCTTTGTGTTCTGTTAATTCATCTCACAGAGTTACATCTTTCCCTTCAAGAAGCCTTGCGCTAAGGCTGTTCTTGTGGAATTGGCAAAGTGATATTTGTTAGCTCGTTGAGTACTATAGTGAAAAAGGAAATATCTTCCGTTAAATACTAGAAAGAAGCTTTCTGAAAAACTGCTTTGTGTTCTGTTAATTCATCTCACAGAGTTACATCTTTCCATTGAAGAAGCCTTTCGCGAAGGCTGTTCTTGTGGAAGAGGCAAAGTGATATTTGGAAGGCCCTAGAGGGCTATGGTGAAAAAGGAAATATCTTCCGTTAAACACTGGAAAGAAGCTTTCTGAGAAACTGCTTTGTGTTCTGTTAATTCATCTCACAGAGTTACATCTTTCCCTTCAAGAAGCCTTTCGCTATGGCTGTTCTTGTGGAATTGGCAAAGTGATATTCGGAAGGCCATAGAGGGCTATGGTGAAAAAGGAAATATCTTCCGTTAAAAAGTGGAAAGAACTTTCTGAGAAACTGCTTTGTGTTCTGTTAATTCATCTCACAGTGTTACATCTTAACCAACAAGAAGCCGTTCGCTAAGACTGTTCTTGTGGAATTGCAAAGTGATATTTGAATCCAATAGAGGGCTATGGTGAAAAAGGAAATATCTTCCGTTAAAAACTTTAAAGAAGCTTTCTGAGAAACTGCTTTGTTTTCTGTTAATTCATCTCACAAAATGACATCTTTACCTACAAGAAGCCTTTCGTTAGGGCTGTTCTTGTGGAATTGGAAAAGTGATATTTGGAAGCCCATAGAGGGCTATGGTGATAAAGGAAATATCTTCCGTTAAAAACTGGAAAGAAGCTTTCTGAGAAACTGCTTTGTGTTCTGTTAATTCATCTCACAGAGTTAGAGCTTTCTCTTCAAGAAGCCTTTCGCTAAGGCTTTTCCTTTGGAATTGGCAAAGTCATATTTGGAAGCGCATAGAGGGCTATGGTGAAAAAGGAAATATCTTCCATTAAAAATTGGAAAGAAAGCTTTCTGAGAAACTGCTTAGTGTTCTGTTAATTCATCTCACAGAGTTACAGCTTTCCACTCAAGAAGCCTTTCGCTAAGACTGTTCTTGTGGAATTTGCACAGTGATATTATGAAGTCCATAGAGGGCTTTGGTGAAAAAGGATCTACCTTCTGTCAAAAACTGGAAAGAACCTTTCTGAGAAACTGCTGTGTTCTGTTAATTCATCTTACAGAGTTACATCTTTCCCTTCGAGAAGCCTTTCGCTAAGGCTCTTCTTGTGGAATTGGCAAAGTGATATTTGGAAGCCCATAGAGGGCTACCGTGAAAAAGGAAATATCTTCCGTTGAATACTGGAAAGAAGCTCTCTGAGAAACTGCTTTGTGTTCTGTTAATTCATCCCAGAGAGTTACAGCTTTTCCCTCAAGAAGCCTTTCTCAAAGACTGTTCTTGTGGGATTTGCAAAGTGATATTTGGAAGCCCATATAGGGCTATGGTGAAAAAGGAAATATCTTCCGTTAAAAACTGGAATGAAGCTTTCTGAGAAACTGCTTTGTGTTCTGTTAATTTATCTCACAGAGTTACATCTTTCCCTTCAAGAACCCTTTCGCTAAGACTGTTCTTCTGGAATTGGGAAAGTGATATTTGGAAGCCCGTAGAGGGCTATGGTGAAAAAGGAATTATCTTCCGTTAGAAACTGGAAAGAAGCTTTCTGAGAAACTGCTTTGTGTTCTGTTAATTCATCTCACAGAGTTACATCATTCCCTTCAAGAAGCCTTTCGCTAAGGCTGTTCTTGTGGAAGTGGCAAAGTGATATTTGAAACCCCGTAGAGGGCTATGGTGAAAAAGGAAATATCTTCCGTTAAAAACTGGAAAGAAGCTTACTGAGAAACTGCTTTGTGTTCTGTTAATTCATCCCAGAGAGTTACAGCTTTTCCCTCAAGAAGCCTTTCTCTAAGACTGTTCTTGTGGGATTTGCAAAGGATATTTGGAAGCCCATATGGGGCTCTGGAGAAAAAGGAAACATCTTCGGTTAAAAAATGGAAAGAAGCTTTGTGAGAAACTGCTTTGTGTTCTGTTAATTCATCTCACAGAGTTACATCTTTCCCTTCAAGAAACCTTTCGCTAAGACTGTTCTTGTGGAATTGGGAAAGTGATATTTGGAAGTCCATAGAGGACTACGGTGAAAAAGGAAATATCTTCCGTTAAAAACTAGAAAGAAAGCTTTCTGAGAAACTGCTTTGTGTTCTGTTAATTCATCTCACAGAGTTACATCTTTCCCTTCAAGAAGCCTTTCGCTAAGGCTGTTCTTGTGGAATTGGCAAAGTGATATTTGTTAGCCCGTAGAGGGTTATGGTGAAAAAGGAAATATCTTAGGTTATAAACTGGAAAGAAGCTATCTGAGAAACTGCTTTGTGTTCTGCTAATTCATCTCACAGATTTACAGCTTTCCACTCAAGAAGCCTTTCGCTAAGACTGTTCTTGTGGAATCTGCAAAGTGATATTTAGAAGACCATAGAGGGCTATGGTGAAAAAGGAAATATCTTCCGTTAAAAACTGGAAAGAACCTTTCTGAGAAACTGCTTTGTGTTCTCTTAATTCATCTCACAATGTTACAGCTTTCCCCTCAAGAAGCCTTTCGCTAAGACTGTTCTTGTGGAATGTTCAAAGTGATATTTCGGAGCCCTTAGAGGACTACGGTGAAAAAGGAAATATCTTCCGTTAAAAACTGGAAAGAAGCTTTCTGAGAAACTGCTTTGTGTTCTGTTAATTCATCTCACAGAGTTACATCTTTCCCTTCAAGAAGCCTTTCGCTAAGGCTGTTCTTGTGGAAGTGGAAAATTGATATTTGGAAGCCCATAGAGGGCTACGGTGAAAAAGGAAATATCTTAAGTTAAAACCTGGAAAGAAACTTTCTGAGAAACTGCTTTGTGTTCTGTTAATTCATCCCAGAGAGTTACAGCCTTTCCCTCAAGAAGCCTTTCTCAAAGACTGTTCTTGTGGGATTTGCAAAGTGATATTTGGAAGTCCATAGAGGGCTCTGGTGAAAAAGGAAATATCTTCCGTTAAAAACTAGAAAGAAGCTTTCTGAGAAACTGCTTTGTGTTCTGTTAATTCATCTCACAGAGTTACATCTATTTTTTTTTTTTTTTTTTTGAGACGGAGTCTCGCTCTGTCCCCCAGGCTGGAGTGCAGTGGCCAGATCTCAGCTCACTGCAAGCTCCGCCTCCCGGGTTCTCGCCATTCTCCTGCCTCAGCCTCCCGAGTAGCTGGGACTACAGGCGCCCGCCACCTCGCCCGGCTACTTTTTTGTATTTTTTAGTAGAGACGGGGTTTCACCGGGTTAGCCAAGATGGTTTCGATCTCCTGACCTCGTGATCCGCCCATCACGGCCTCCCAAAGTGCTGGGATTACAGTCTTGAGCCACCGCGCCCGGCCAGAGTTACATCTTTCCCTTCAAGAAGCCTTTCGCTAAGGCTGTTCTTGTGGAATTGGCAAAGTGATATTTGGAAGCCCATAGAGGGCTACGGTGAAAAAGGAAATATCTTCCGTTAAAAACTGGAAAGAAGCTTTCTGAGAAACATCTTTGTGTTCTGTTAATTTATCCCAGAGACTTACAGCCTTTCCCTCAAGAAGCCTTTCTCAAAGACTGTTCTTGTGGGATTTGCAAAGTGATATTTGGAAGTCCATAGAGGGCTCTGGTGAAAAAGGAAATATCTTCCGTTAAAAACTGGGAAGAAGCTTTCTGAGAAACTGCTTTATTTTCTGTTAATTTATCTCACAGAGTTACATCTTTCCCTTCAAGAAGACTTTCGCTAAGACTGTTCTTGTGGAATTGGGAAAGTGATATTTGGAAGTCCATAGAGGGCTACGGTAAAAAAGGAAATATCTTCCGTTAAAAACTGGAAAGAAGCTTTCTGAGAAACTGCTTTGTGTTCTGTTAATTCATCCCAGAGAGTTACAGCTTTTCCCTCAAGAAGACTGTCTCAAAAACTGTTCTTGTGGGATTTGCAAAGTGATATTTGGAAGCCCATACAGGGCTATGGTGAAAAAGGAAATATCTTCGGTTAAAAACTGGAAAGAAGCGTTCTGAGAAACTGCTTTGTGTTCTGTTACTTTATCTCACAGAGTTACATCTTTCCCTTCAAGAAGCCTTTGGCTAAGACCGTTCTTGTGGAATTGGGAAAGTGATATTTGGAAGTCCATAGAGGACAACGGTGAAAAAGGAAATATCTTCCGTTAAAAACTGGAAAGAAGCTTTCTGAGAAACTGCTTTGTGTTCTGTTAATTCATCTCACAGAGTTACATCTTTCCCTTCAAAGCCTTTCGCTAAGGCTGCTCTTGTGGAATTGGCAAAGTGATATTTGGAAGCCCATAGAGGGCTATGGTGAAAAAGGAAATATCTTCCGTTAAAAAGTGGAAAGAACCTTTCTGAGAAACTGCTTTGTGTTCTGTAATTCATCTCACAGAGTTATATCTTTCCCTACAAGAAGCCTTTCGCTAAGACTGTTCTTGTGGAATTGGCAAAGGGATATTTGAAGCCCATAGAGGGCTAAGGTGAAAAATGAAATATCTTCCGTTAAAAACTGTAAAGAAGCTTTCTGAGAAACTGCTTTGTGTTCTGTTAATTCATCTCACAGGGTTACATCTTTCCCTTCATAAAGCCTTTCGCTAAGGCTGTTCTTGTGGAATTGGCAAAGTGATATTGGGAAGACCATAGGGGGCTATGGTGAAAAAGGAAATAAATTCCGTTAAAAACTGGAAAGAAGGCTTTCTGAGAAAGTGCTTTGTGTTCTGTTAATTAATCTCACAATGTTACAGCTTTCCACTCAAGAAGCCTTTCGCTAAGACTGTTCTTGTGGAATTTGCAAAGTGATATTAGGAAGCCCATAGAGGGCTTTGGTGAAAAAGGAAATACCTTCTGTTAAAAACTGGAAAGAAGCTTTCTGAGAAACTACTGTGTTATGTTAATTCATCTTACAGAGTTACATCTTTCCCTTCAAGAAGCCTTTCACTAAGGCTGTTCTTGTGGAAGTGGCAAAGTGATATTTGGAAGCCCATAGAGGGCTATGGTGAAAAAGGAAATATCTTCGGTTAAAAACTGGAATGAAGATTTCTGAGAAACTGTTTTGTGTTTTGTTAATTCATCTCACAGAGTTACAGCTTTCCCCTCAAGAAGCCTTTCGCTAAGACTGTTCTTGTGGAATTTGCAAAGTGATATTAGGGAACAAATAGAGGGCTATGGTGAAAAAGGAAATATCTTCCGTTAAAAACTGGAAAGAAGATTTCTGAGAAACTGCTTAGTATTCTGATAATTCATCTCACAGAGTTACAGCTTTCCCCTCAAGAAGACTTTCGCTAAGGCTGATCTTGTGGAATTTGCAAAGTGATATTTGGAAGCCCATAGAGGGCTACGGTGAAAAAGGAAAGAACCTTTCTGAAAAACTGCTTTATATTCAGTTAATTCATTTCACAGAGCTACAGCTATCCACTAAAAAGCCTTTCGCTAAGACTGTTCTTGTGGAATTGGCAAAGTGGTATTTGGAAGCCCATAGAGCGCAATGGTGAAAAAGGGAATATCTTCGGTTAAAAACTGTAAGGAAGTTTTCTGAGAAACTGCTTTGTGTTCTGTTAATTCATGTCACAGAGTTACAGCTTTCCCCTCAAGAAGCCTTTCGCTAAGACTGTTCTTGAGGAATTGGCAAAATGATATTTGGAAGAACATAGAGGGCTATGGTGAAAAAGGAAATATCTTCCGTTAAAAACTGGAAAGAAGCTTTCTGAGAAACTGCTTTGTGTTCTCTTAATTCATCTCACAGAGTTACAGCTTTCCACTCAAAAAGCCTTTCGCTAAGACTGTTCTTGTGGAATTTCCAAGGTGATATTTGGAAGCCCATAGAGGGCTATGGTGAAAAAGGAAATACCTTAGGTTGAAAACTGGAAAAAAGCTTTCTGAGAAACTGCTTTGTGTTCTGTTAATTTATCTGACAGAGTTACATGTTTTCCTTCAAGAAGCCTTTCGCTAAGACTGTTCTTGTGGAATTGGCAAAGTGATATTTGGAAGCCCATAGAGGGCTATGGTGAGACAGGAAATATCTTCCGTTAAAAACTGGAAAGAAGCTTTCTAAGAAACTGCTTAGTGTTCTGTTAATTCATCTCAGAGAGTTACATCTTTCCCTTTTAGAAGCCTTCCGCTAAGGCTGTTTTTGTGGAAGTGGCAAAGTGATATTTGGAAGCCCTTAGAGGACTATGGTGAAAAAGGAAATATCTTCCGTTAAAAACTGGAAAGAAGATTTCTGAAAAACTGCTTAGTATTCTGCTAATTCATCTCACAGAGTTACAGCTTTCCCCTCAAGAAGACTTTCGCTAAGGCTGTTCTTGTGGAATTGGCAAAGGGATATTTGGAGGCCCATAGAGGGCTATGGTGAAAAAGGGAATATCTTCCGTTCAAAACTGGAAAGAAGCTTTCTGAGAAACTGCTCTGTGTTCTGTTAATTCATCTCACAGAGTTACATCTTTCCCTTCAAGAAGCCTTTCGCTAAGGCTGTTCTTGTGGAATTGGCAAAGGGATATTTGGAAGCCCATAGAGGGCTATGGTGAAAAAGGAAATATCTTCCGTTCAAAACTGGAAAGAAGCTTTCTGAGAAACTGCTCTGTGTTCTGTTAATTCATCTCACAGAGTTACATCTTTCCCTACAAGAAGCCTTTCACTAAGACTGTTCTTGTGGAACTGGCAAAGTGATAATTGGAAGCCCATGGATGGCTATGGTGAAAAAGTAAACGCCTTCCGTTAAAAACTGGAAAGAAGCTTTCTGAGAAACTGCTTTGTGTTCTGTTAATTCACCTCACAGAGTTAAATCTTTCCCTTCAAGAAGCCTTTCGCTAAGACTGTTCTTGAGGAATTTGCAAAGTGATATTTGGAAGCCCATAGAGGGCTGGTGAAAAATGAAATAGCTTCCGTTAAAAACTGGAAAGAAGCTTTCTGAGAAACTGCTTTGTGTTCTGTTAATTCATCTAACAGAGTTACAGCTTTCCCCTCAAGAAGCCTTTCGCTAAGACTGTTCTTGTGGAAAAGGCCAAGTGATATTTGGAAGCCCATAGAGGGCTATGGTGAAAAAGGAAATATCTTCCGTTAAAAACAGGAAGGAAATTTTTCAGAGAAACTTCTTTGTGATCTTTCATTTCATCTCACAGAGTTACAGCTTTCATTTCAAGAAGTCTTTCGCTAAGGCTGTTCTTGTGGAATTTGCAAAGTGATATTTGGAAGGCCATTGAGGGCTTAGGTGAAAAAGGAAATATCTTCCGTTAAAAACTGGAAAGAAGCTTTCTGAGAAACTGTTTTGTGTTCTGTTAATTCATCTCACAGATTAACAGCTTTTCCTTAAAGAAACCTTTCGCTAAGACTGTTCTTGTGGATTTTATATACTGATATTTGGAAGCCCCCAGAGGGCTATGGTGAAAAAGGAAATAACTTCCGTTAAAAACTGTAAAGAAGTTTTATGAGAAACTGCTTTGTGTTCTGTTAATTCATCTCACAGAGTTACATCTTTCCCTTCAAGAAGCCTTTCGCTAAGATTGTTTTTGTGGAATTTGCAAAGACATATTTGGAAGCCCTTAGAGGGCTATGGTGAAGAAGGAAATATCTTCCGTTAAAAACTATAAAGAAGCTTTCTGAGAAACTCCTTTGTGTTCTGTTAATTCATCTCACAGTGTTACATCTTTCCCTTCAAGAAGCCTTTCGATAAGGCTGTTCTTGTGGAATTTGCAAAGTGATATTTGGAAGACGATAGAGGGCTATGGTGAAAAAGGAAATATCTTCCGTTTAAAACAGGAAAGAAGCTTTCTGAGAAACTGCTCTGTGTTCTGTTAATTCATCTCACAGATTTACAGCTTTCCCCTCAAGAAGCCTCTCGCTAAGACTGTTCTTGTGGAATTTGCAAAGTGATATTTGGAAGCCCCTAGAGGGCTATGGTGAAAAAGGAAATATCTTCCATTAAAACCTGGAAAGAAGCTTTCTGAGAAACTGCTTTGTGTTCTGTTAATTCATCTCACAGAGTTACATGTTTCCCTTCAAGAATCCTTTAGCTAACACTGTTGTTGTGGAATTTACAAAGTGATATTTTCAGGAGCTTGGAGGGCTCTGGAGAAAAAGGAAATATCTTCCATTAAAAACTGGAAAGAAGCTTTCTGAGAAACTGCTTTGTGTTCTGTTAATTCACCTCACAGAGTTATATCTTTCCCCTCAAGAAACCTTTCGCTAAGAGTGTTCTTGTGGAATTTACAAAGTGATATTTGGAAGCCCTTTGAGGGCTATCGTGAAAAAGGAAATATCTTCCATTAAACACTGGAAAGAAGCTTTCTGAGAAACTGCTTTTTGTTCTGTTAATTCATCTCACAGAGTTACAGCTTTCTTGTCAAGAAGCCTTTCTCTAAGACTGTTCACGTGGAATTTGCAAAGTGATATTTGGAAGCCCATAGAGGGCTATGGTGAAAAAGGAAATATCTTCTGTTAAAAACTGGAAAGAAGCTTTCTGAGAAACTGCTTTGTGTTCTGTTAATTCATGTCACAGAGTTACAGCTTTCCTCTCAAGAAGCCTTTCTCTAAGACTGTTCTTGTGGAGTGTTCAAAGTGATATTTGGAAGCCCATAGATCGCTATGGTGAAAAAGGAAATATCTTCCGTTCAAAACTGGAAAGAAACTTTCTTAGAAACTGCTTTGTGTTCTGTTAATTCATCTCACAGAGTTACATCTTTCCCTTTAAGAAGCCTTTCGCTAAGACTGTTCTTGTGGAATTGGCAAAGTGATATTTGGAAGCCGATAGAGGGCTATGGTGAAAAAGGAAATATCTTCCGTTCAAAACTGGAAAGAAGCTTTCTGAGAAACTGCTTTGTGTTCTGTTAATTCATTTCACAGAGTTACAGCTTTCCCCACAAGAAGGCTGTCGCTAAGACTATTCTTGTGAAATTTGCAAAGTGATATTTGGAAGTTCATAGAGGGCTACGGTGAAAAAGGAAATATCTTCCGTTAAAAACTGGAAAGAATCTTTCTGAGAAACTGCTTTGTGTTCTGTTAATTCATCTCACAGAGTTACAGCTTTCCCTTCAAGAAGCCTTTCGCTAAGGCTGTTCTTGTGGAATTTACAAAGTGATATTTTGAATCCCTTTGAGGGCTCTGGTGATAAAGGAAATATCTTCCGTTAAACACTGGAAAGAAGCTTTCTGAGAAACTGCTTTGTGTTCTGCTAATTCATCTCACAGAGTTACAGCTTTCCTCTCAAGAAGCCTTTCTCTAAGACTGTTCTTGTGGAATTCTCAAAGTGATATTTGGAAGCCTTTAGAGCACTATGGTGAAAAAGGAAATATCTTCCGTTAAAAACTGGAAAGAAGCTTTCTGAGAAACTGCTTTGTGTTCTGTTAATTCATCTCACAGAGTTACATCTTTACCTTCAAGAAGCCTTTCGCTGAGGCTGTTCTTGTGGAATTGGCAAAGTGATATTTGGAAGCCGATAGAGGGCTATGGTGAAAAAGGTAGTATCTTCCGTTAAAAACTGGAAAGAAACTTTCTGAGAAACTGCTTTGTGTTCTGTAAATTCATTTCACAGAGTTACAACTTTCCCCACAAGAAGGCTTTCGCTAAGACTGTTCTTGTGGAATTTGCAAAGTGATATTTGGAAGCCCATAGAGGGCTATGGTGAAAACGGAAATATCTTCCGTTAAAACCTGGAAAGAAGCTTTCTGAGAAACTGCTTTGTGTTCTGTTAATTCATCTCACAGAGTTACATCTTACTCCTCAAGAAACCTTTCGCTACGACTGTTCTTGTGGAATTTACAAGGTGATATTTGGAAGCCCACAGAGGGCTATGGTGAAAAAGGAATTATCTCCGGTTAAAAACTCGAAAGAAACTTTTTGAGAAACTGCTTTGTGTTCTGTTAATTCATCTCACAGTGTTACATCTTTCCCTTCAAGAAACCTATCGCTAAGGCTGTTCTTGTGGAATTGGCAAAGTGATATTAGGAAGCCCATGGAGTTCTATGGTGAAAAAGGAAATATCTTCCGTTAAAAACTGGAAAGAAGATTTCTGAGAAACTGCTTTGTGTTCTGTTAATTCATCTCACAGAGTTACATCTTTACCTTCAATAAGCCTTCCGCTAAGATTGTTCTTGTGGAATTTACAAAGTGATATATTTAAGCACATTGAGGGCAATGGTGAAAAAGGAAATATCTTCCGTTAAACACTGGAAAGAAGCTTTCTGAGTAACTGCTTTGTGTTCTGTTAATTCATCTCACAGAGTTACAGCTGTACTCTCAAGAAGGCTTTCTCTAAGACTGTTTTTGTGGAGTTTTCAAAGTGATATTTGGAAGCCCATAGAGCGCTACGGTGAAAAAGGAAATATCTTCCGTTAAAAACTGGAAAGAAGCTTTCTGAGAAACTGCTTTGTGTTCTGTTAATTCATCTCACAGAGTTAGAGTTTTCCCTTCAAGAAGCCTTTAGCTAAGGCTGTTCTTGTGCAATCGGCAAAGTGATATTTGGAAGACGATGGAGGGCTATGGTGAAAAACGAAATATCTTCCGTTGAAAACTGGAAAGAAGGTTTCTGAAAAACTGCTTTAGGTTCTGTTAATTCATCTCACTGAGTTACAGCTTTCCCCACAAGAAGCCTTTTGCTAAGACTGTTCTTGGGCAATTTGCAAAGGGATATTTGGAAGCCCATAGAGGGCTACAGTGAAAAAGGAAATACCTTCCGTTAAAAACTGAAAGGAAGTTTTCTTAGAAACTGATTTGTGTTCTGTCAATTCATCTCACAGAGTTACATCTTTCCCCTCAAGAAGCCTTTCGCTAAGACTGTTCTTGTGGAATTTGCGAAGTGATATTTGGTAGCCCATGGAGGGCTATGGTGAAAAAGGAAATATCTTCCGTTAAAAGCTGGAAAGAAGCTTTCTGAGAAAGTGTTTGTGTTCTGTTCATTCATCTCGAAGAGTTACATCTTTTCCTTCAAGAATCCTTTCGATAAGGCTGTTCTTCTGGTATTGGCAAAGTGATATTTGGAAGCCCATAGAGGAATATGGTGAAAAAGGAAATATCTTCCGTTAAAAACTGGAAAGAAGGTTTCTGAGAAACTGCTTTGTGTTCTGTTAATTCATCTCAGAGAGTTACATCTTTCCCTTCAAGAAGCCTTTCACTAAGGCTCTTCTGGTGGAATTTGGAAAGTGATATTTGGAAGCCGATAGAAGGCTATAGAGAAAAATTAATTATCTTCCGTTAAAAACTGGAAAGAAGCTTTCTGAGAAACTGCTTTGTGTTCTGTTAATTCATGTCACGGAGTTACAGCTTTCCCTTCCAGAAACCTTTCGTTAAAGCTGTTCTTGTGGAATTGGCAAAGTGATCTTTTGAAGCCCATAGAGCGCTACGGTGAAAAAGGAAATATCTTCGTTAAAAATTGGAGAAAAGTTTTCTGAAAAACTGCTTTGTGTTCTGTTAATTCATCTCACAGAGTTACAGCTTTCCCCACAATATGCCTTTCGCTAAGACTGTACTTGTGGAATTTGTAAAGTGATATTTGGAAGCCCATAGAGGACTATGGTGAAAAAGGAAATATCTTCCGTTAAAAGCTGGAAAGAAGCTTTCTGAGAAACTGCTTTCTGTTCTGTGATTTCATCTCACAGAGTTACAGCTTTCCCCTCAAGAAACCTTTCGCTACGACTGTTCTTGTGGAAATTACAAGGTGATATTTGAAAGCTCACAGAGTGCTAAGGTGAGAAAGGAAATAACTTCCGTTAAAAACAGGAAAGAAGCTTTCTGAGAAACTGCTTTGTGTTCTGTTAATTCACCTCACAGTGTTACAACTTTCGCTTCAAGAAACCTCTCGCTAAGACTGTTCTTGTGGAATTTGCAAAGTGATATTGGGAAGACGATGGAGGGCTATGGTGAAAAAGGAATTACCTTCCGTTAAAAACTGGAAAGAAGCTTTCTGAAAACTGCTTTGCGTTCTGTGAATTCATCCCACAAATTTACAGCTTTCCCCTCTAGAAGCCTCTCCCTAAGACTGTTCTTGTGGAATGTGCAAAGGAATATTTGGAAGCCCCTAGAGGGCTATGGTGAAAAAGGAAATATCTTCCGTTAAAACCTGGAAAGAAGCTTCCTGAGAAACTGCTTCGTGTTCTGTTAATTCATCTCACAGAGTTACATGTTTCCCTTCCAGAAGCCTTTAGCTAAGACTGTTCTTGTGGAATTTGCAAAGTGATATTTGGAAACCCATAGACGGCTATGGTGAAAAAGGAAATATCTTCCGTTAAAAACTGGAAAGAAGCTTCCTGCGAAACTGCTTTGTGGTCTGTTAATTCATCTCACAGAGTTACAGCTTTTCCCTCAATAAGCCTTTCTCTAAGGCTGTTCTTGTGCAATTTGCAAAGTGATATTTGGAAGACCATAGAGCGCTATGGTGAAAAAGGAAATATCTTCCGTTAAAAACTGGAAAGAAGCTTTCTGAGAAACTGTTTTGTGTTCTGTTAATTCATCTCACATAGTTACATCTTTCCCTTCAAGAAGCCTTTCAATAAGGCTATTCTTGTGGAATTGGCAAAGTGATATTTGGAAGCCCATGGAGGGCAATGGTGAAAAAGGAAATATCTTCATTTAAAAACTGGAAAGAAGTTTTCTGAGAAACTGCTTTGTGTTCTGCTAAATCATCTAACAGAGTTACATCTTTCCCTTCAAGAAGACTTTCGCAAAGGCTGTTCTGGTGGAATTTGCAAAGTGATATTTGGGAACCGATAGAGGGCTATGGTGAAAACGGAAATATCTTCCGTTCAAAACTGGAAAGAAGCTTTCTGAGAAACTGCTTTGTGTTCTGTTAATTCATCTCACTGATTTACAGGTTTTCCCTCAAGAAGCCTTTCTCTAAGACAGTTCTTGTGGAATTTGCAAAGTGATATTTGGAAGCCCCTAGAGGGCTATGGTGAAAAAAGAAATATCTTCCGATAAAAACTTCAAGGAAGCTTTCTGAGAAACTGCTTTGTGTACTGTTAATGCATCTCACAGAGTTACATCTTTCTCTTCAAGAAGCCTTTCGCTAAGGCTGTTCTTGTGGAATCGGCAAAGGGATATTTTTAAGCCTATAGAGGGCTATGGTGAAAAAGGAAATATATTCCGTTAAAAACTGGAAAGAAGCTTTCTGAGGAACCGCGTTGTGTTCTGTTCATTCATCACACAGAGTTACATCTTTCCCCTCTAGAAACCTTTCTCTAAGACTGTTCTTGTGGAATTTACTAAGTGATATTTGAAGCTCATAGAGGGCTATGGTTAAAAAGGAAATATCTTCCGTTAAAAACTGAAAAGAAGCTTTCTGAGAAACTGCTTTGTGTTCTGTTAATTCATCTCACAGAGTTACATCTTTCCCTTCAAGCAGCCTTTCGTTAAGGCTGTTCTTGTGGAAGTGGAAGTGGCAAAGTGATATTTGGAAGCCCATAGAGGGCTATCGTGAAAATGGAAATATCTTCCGTTAAAAACTGGAAAGAAGCTTTCTGAGAAACTGCTTTGTGTTCTGTTAATTCATCTCACAGAGTTACATCTATCCCTTCAATAAGCCTTCCGCTAAGACTGTTCTTGTGGGATTTACAAAGTGATATATTTAAGCACATTGAGGGCAATGGTGAAAAAGGAAATATCTTCCGTTAAACACTGGAAAGAAGCTTTCTGAGAAACTGCTTTGTGTTCTGTTAACTCATCTCACAGAGTTACAGCTGTCCTCTCAAGGAGGCTTTCTCTAAGACAGTTCTTGTGGAATTTTCAAAGTGATATTTGGAAGCCCATAGAGCGCTACGGTGAAAAAGGAAATATCTTCCGTTCAAAACTGGAAAGAAGCTTTCTGAGAAACTGCTTTGTGTTCTGTTAATTCATCTCACAGAGTTACATGTTTCCCTTCAAGAATCCTTTAGCTAAGACTGTTGTTGTGGAATTTACAAAGTGATATTTTGAGGAGCTTGGAGGGCTCTGGAGAAAAAGGAAATATCTTCCATTAAACACTGGAAAGAAGCTTTCTGAGAAACTGCTTTGTGTTCTGTTAATTCATCTCACAGAGTTATATCTTTACCCTCAAGAAACCTTTCGCTAAGAGTGTTCTTGTGGAATTTACAAAGGGATATTTGGAAGCCTTTGAGGGCTATCGTGAAAAAGGAAATATCTTCCATTAAACACTGGAAGGAAGCTTTCTGAGAAACTGCTTTGTGTTCTGTTAATTCATCTCACAGAGTTACAGCTTTCTTGTCAAGAAGCCTTTCTCTAAGACTGTTCATGTGGAATTTGCAAAGTGATATTTGGAAGCCCATAGAGGGCTATGGTGAAAAAGGAAATATCTTCTGTTAAAAACTGGAAAGAAGCTTTCTGAGAAACTGCTTTGTGTACTGTTAATTCATCTCACAGATTTACAGCTTTTCCTTAAAGAAACCTTTTGCTAAGACTGTTCTTGTGGAATTTACAAACTGATATTTGGAAGCCCTTAGAGGGCTATGGTGAAAAAGGAAATATCTTCCGTTAAAAACTGGAAAGAAGTTTTATGAGAAACTGCGTTGTGTTCTGTTAATTCATCTCACAGTGTTACATCTTTCCCTTCAAGAAGCCTTTCGCTAAGACTGTTTTTGTGAAATTTGCAAAGACATATTTGGAAGCCCTTAGAGGGCTATGGTGAAAAAGGAAATATCTTCCGTTAATAACTGGAAAGAAGTATTCTGAGAAACTGCTTTGTGTTCTGTTAATTCATGTCACAGAGTTACAGCTTTCCTCTCAAGAAGCCTTTCTCTAAGACTGTTCTTGTGGAGTATTCAAAGTGATATTTGGAAGCCCATAGAGCGCTATGGTGAAAAAGGAAATATCTTCCATTAAAAACTGGAAAGAAGCTTTCTGAGAAACTGCTTTGTGTTCTGTTAATTCATTTCAAAGAGTTACAGCTTTCCCCAAAAGAAGGCTGTCGCTAAGACTATTCTTGTGAAATTTGCAAAGTGATATTTGGAAGTCCATAGAGGGCTATGGTGAAAAAGGAAATATCTTCCGTTAAAAACTGGAAAGAATCTTTCTGAGAAACTGCTTTGTGTTCTGTTAATTCATCTCACAGAGTTAGAGTTTTCCCTTCAAGAAGCCTTTAGCTAAGGCTGTTCTTGTGCAATCGGCAAAGTGATATTTGGAAGACGATGGAGGGCTATGGTGAAAAAGGAAATATCTTCCGTTAAAAACTGGAAAGAAGGTTTCTGAAAAACTGCTTTGTGTTCTGTTAATTCATCTCACTGAGTTACAGCTTTCCCCACAAGAAGCCTTTTGCTAAGACTGTTCTTGGGCAATTTGCAAAGGGATATTTGGAAGCCCATAGAGGGCTACAGTGAAAAAGGAAATACCTTCCGTTAAAAACTGAAAGGAAGTTTTCTTAGAAACTGATTTGTGTTCTGTCAATTCATCTCACAGTGTTACATCTTTCCCCTCAAGAAGCCTTTCGCTAAGACTGTTCTTGTGGAATTTGCGAAGTGATATTTGGAAGCCCATGGAGGGCTATGGTGAAAAAGGAAATATCTTCCGTTAAAAGCTGAAAGAAGCTTTCTGAGAAAGTGTTTGTGTTCTGTTCATTCATCTCGAAGAGTTACATCTTTTCCTTCAAGAATCCTTTCGATAAGGCTGTTCTTGTGGTATTGGCAAAGTGATATTTGGAAGCCCGTAGAGGGCTATGGTGAAAAAGGAAATATCTTCCGTTAAAAATTGGAAAGAAGCTTTCTGAGAAACTGCTTTGTGTTCTGTTAATTCATCTCACATAGTTACATCTTTCCCTTCAAGAAGCCTTTCGCTAAGGCTATTCTTGTGGAATTGGCAAAGTGATATTTGGAAGGCTATAGAGCGCTATGGTCAAAAAGGAAATATCTTCCGTTAAAAACTGGAAAGAAGCGTTTTGAGAAACTGCTTTGTGTTCTGTTAATTCATCTCACAATGTTACATCTTTCCCTTCAAGAAGCCTTTCGCTAAGACTGTTCTTGTGGAATTGGCAAAGTGATATTTGGAAGCCCATGGAGGGCTACGGTGAAAAAGGAAATATCTTCCGTTAAAAACTGGAAAGAAGCTTTCTGAGAAACTGCTTTGTGTTCTGTTAATTCATCTCAGAGAGTTACATCTTTCCCTTCAAGAAGCCTTTCACTAAGGCTCTTCTGGTGGAATTTGGAAAGTGATATTTGGAAGCCGATAGAAGGCTATAGAGAAAAAGGAATTATCTTCCGTTAAAAACTGGAAAGAAGCTTTCTGAGAAACTGCTTTGTGTTCTGTTAATTCATGTCACGGAGTTACAGCTTTCCCTTCCAGAAACCTTTCGTTAAAGCTGTTCTTGTGGAATTGGCAAAGTGATCTTTTGAAGCCCGTAGAGCGCTACGGTGAAAAAGGAAATATCTTCGTTAAAAACTGGAGAAAAGCTTTCTGAAAAACTGCTTTGTGTTCTGTTAATTCATCTCACAGAGTTACAGCTTTCCCCACAATAAGCCTTTCGCTAAGACTGTACTTGTGGAATTTGTAAAGTGATATTTGGAAGCCCTTAGAGGACTATGGTGAAAAAGGAAATATCTTCCGTTAAAAGCTGGAAAGAAGCTTTCTGAGAAACTGCTTTCTGTTCTTTGATTTCATCTCACAGAGTTACAGCTTTCCCCTCAAGAAACCTTTCGCTACGACTGTTCTTGTGGAATTTACAAGGTGATATTTGAAAGCTCACAGAGTGCTAAGGTGAGAAAGGAAATAACTTCCGTTAAAAACAGGAAAGAAGCTTTCTGAGAAACTGCTTTGTGTTCTGTTAATTCATCTCACAGTGTTACAACTTTCCCTTCAAGAAGCCTCTCGCTAAGACTGCTCTTGTGGAATTTGCAAAGTGATATTGGGAAGACGATGGAGGGCTATGGTGAAAAAGGAATTACCTTCCGTTAAAAACTGGAAAGAACCTTTCTGAGAAACTGCTTTGCGTTCTGTGAATTCATCTCACAAATTTTCAGCTTTCCCCTCTAGAAGCCTCTCGCTAAGACTGTTCTTGTGGAATGTGCAAAGTGATATTTGGAAGCCCCTAGAGGGCTATGGTGAAAAAGGAAATATCTTCCGTTAAAACCTGGAAAGAAGCTTCCTGAGAAACTGCTTCGTGTTCTGTTAATTCATCTCACAGAGTTACATGTTTCCCTTCAAGAAGCCTTTAGCTAAGACTGTTCTTGTGGAATTTGCAAAGTGATATTTGGAAACCCATAGACGGCTATGGTGAAAAAGGAAATATCTTCCGTTAAAAACTGGAAAGAAGCTTCCTGCGAAACTTCTTTGTGGTCTGTTAATTCATCTCACAGAGTTACAGCTTTTCCCTCAATAAGCCTTTCTCTAAGGCTGTTCTTGTGCAATTTGCAAAGTGATATTTGGAAGACCATAGAGCGCTATGGTGAAAAAGGAAATATCTTCCGTTAAAAACTGGAAAGAAGCTTTCTGAGAAACTGTTTTGTGTTCTGTTAATTCATCTCACATAGTTACATCTTTCTCTTCAAGAAGCCTTTCAATAAGGCTATTCTTGTGGAATTGGCAAAGTGATATTTGGAAGCCCATAGAGGGCAATGGTGAAAAAGGAAATATCTTCATTTAAAAACTGGAAAGAAGTTTTCTGAGAAACTGCTTTGTGTTCTGCTAAATCATCTAACAGAGTTACATCTTTCCCTTCAAGAAGACTTTTGCAAAGGCTGTTCTGGTGGAATTTGCAAAGTGATATTTGGGAACCGATAGAGGGCTATGGTGAAAACGGAAATATCTTCCGTTCAAAACTGGAAAGAAGCTTTCTGAGAAACTGCTTTGTGTTCTGTTAATTCATCTCACAGATTTACAGGTTTTCCCTCAAGAAGCCTTTCTCTAAGACAGTTCTTGTGGAATTTGCAAAGTGATATTTGGAAGCCCCTAGAGGGCTATGGTGAAAAAGGAAATATCTTCCGTTAAAAACTTCAAGGAAGCTTTCTGAGAAACTGCTTTGTGTTCTGTTAATGCATCTCACATAGTTACATCTTTCTCTTCAAGAAGCCTTTCGCTAAGGCTGTTCTTGTGGAATTGGCAAAGGGATATTTTTAAGCCTATAGAGGGCTATGGTGAAAAAGGAAATATCTTCCGTTAAAAACTGGAAAGAAGCTTTCTGAGAAACCGCGTTGTGTTCTGTTCATTCATCTCACAGAGTTACATCTTTCCCCTCTAGAAGCCTTTCTCTAAGACTGTTCTTGTGGAATTTACAAAGTGATATTTGAAGCTCATAGAGGGCTATGGTGAAAAAGGAAATATCTTCCGTTAAAAACCGAAAAGAAGCTTTCTGAGAAACTGCTTTGTGTTCTGTTAATTCATCTCACAGAGTTACATCTTTCCCTTCAAGCAGCCTTTTGCTAAGGCTGTTCTTGTGGAAGTGGAAGTGGCAAAGTGATATTTGGAAGCCCATAGAGGGCTATCGTGAAAATGGAAATATCTTCCGTTAAAAACTGGAAAGAAGCTTTCTGAGAAACTGCTTTGTGTTCTGTTAATTCATCTCACAGAGTTACATCTATCCCTTCAATAAGCCTTCCCCTAAGACTGTTCTTGTGGGATTTACAAAGTGATATATTTAAGCACATTGAGGGCAATGGTGAAAAAGGAAATATCTTCCGTTAAACAGTGGAAAGAAGCTTTCTGAGAAACTGCTTTGTGTTCTGTTAATTCATCTCACAGAGTTACAGCTGTCCTCTCAAGAAGGCTTTCTCTAAGACTGTTCTTGTGGAATTTTCAAAGTGATATTTGGAAGCCCATAGAGCGCTACGGTGAAAAAGGAAATATCTTCCGTTCAAAACTGGAAAGAAGCTTTCTGAGAAACTGCTTTGTGTTCTGTTAATTCATCTCACAGAGTTAGAGTTTTCCCTTCAAGAAGCCTTTAGCTAAGGCTGTTCTTGTGCAATCGGCAAAGTGATATTTGGAAGACGATGGAGGGCTATGGTGAAAAAGGAAATATCTTCCGTTAAAAACTGGAAAGAAGGTTTCTGAAAAATTGCTTTGTGTTCTGTTAATTCATCTCACTGAGTTATAGCTTTCCCCACAAGAAGCCTTTTGCTAAGACTGTTCTTGGGCAATTTGCAAAGGGATATTTGGAAGCCCATAGAGGGCTACAGTGAAAAAGGAAATACCTTCCGTTAAAAACTGAAAGGAAGTTTTCTTAGAAACTGATTTGTGTTCTGTCAATTCATCTCACAGAGTTACATCTTTCCCCTCAAGAAGCCTTTCACTAAGACTGTTCTTGTGGAATTTGCGAAGTGATATTTGGAAGCCCATGGAGGGCTATGGTGAAAAAGGAAATATCTTCCGTTAAAAGCTGAAAGAAGCTTTCTGAGAAAGTGTTTGTGTTCTGTTCATTCATCTCGAAGAGTTACATCTTTTCCTTCAAGAATCCTTTCGATAAGGCTGTTCTTGTGGTATTGGCAAAGTGATATTTGGAAGCCCGTAGAGGGCTATGGTGAAAAAGGAAATATCTTCCGTTAAAAATTGGAAAGAAGCTTTCTGAGAAACTGCTTTGTGTTCTGTTAATTCATCTCACATAGTTACATCTTTCCCTTCAAGAAGCCTTTCGCTAAGGCTATTCTTGTGGAATTGGCAAAGTGATATTTGGAAGGCTATAGAGCGCTATGGTCAAAAAGGAAATATCTTCCGTTAAAAACTGGAAAGAAGCGTTTTGAGAAACTGCTTTGTGTTCTGTTAATTCATCTCACAATGTTACATCTTTCCCTTCAAGAAGCCTTTCGCTAAGACTGTTCTTGTGGAATTGGCAAAGTGATATTTGGAAGCCCATAGAGGGCTACGGTGAAAAAGGAAATATCTTCCGATAAAAACTGGAAAGAAGCTTTCTGAGAAACTGCTTTGTGTTCTGTTAATTCATCTCAGAGAGTTACATCTTTCCCTTCAAGAAGCCTTTCACTAAGGCTCTTCTGGTGGAATTTGGAAAGTGATATTTGGAAGCCGATAGAAGGCTATAGAGAAAAAGGAATTATCTTCCGTTAAAAACTGGAAAGAAGCTTTCTGAGAAACTGCTTTGTGTTCTGTTAATTCATGTCACGGAGTTACAGCTTTCCCTTCCAGAAACCTTTCGTTAAAGCTGTTCTTGTGGAATTGGCAAAGTGATCTTTTGAAGCCCGTAGAGCGCTTCGGTGAAAAAGGAAATATCTTCGTTAAAAACTGGAGAAAAGCTTTCTGAAATACTGCTTTGTGTTCTGTTAATTCATCTCACAGAGTTACAGCTTTCCCCACAATAAGCCTTTCGCTAAGACTGTACTTGTGGAATTTGTAAAGTGATATTTGGAAGCCCTTAGAGGACTATGGTGAAAAAGGAAATATCTTCCGTTAAAAGCTGGAAAGAAGCTTTCTGAGAAACTGCTTTCTGTTCTTTGATTTCATCTCACAGAGTTACAGCTTTCCCCTCAAGAAACCTTTCGCTACGACTGTTCTTGTGGAATTTACAAGGTGATATTTGAAAGCTCACAGAGTGCTAAGGTGAGAAAGGAAATAACTTCCGTTAAAAACAGGAAAGAAGCTTTCTGAGAAACTGCTTTGTGTTCTGTTAATTCATCTCACAGTGTTACAACTTTCCCTTCAAGAAGCCTCTCGCTAAGACTGTTCTTGTGGAATTTGCAAAGTGATATTGGGAAGACGAAGGAGGGCTATGGTGAAAAAGGAATTACCTTCCGTTAAAAACTGGAAAGAACCTTTCTGAGAAACTGCTTTGCGTTCTGTGAATTCATCTCACAAATTTACAGCTTTCCCCTCTAGAAGCCTCTCGCTAAGACTGTTCTTGTGGAATGTGCAAAGTGATATTTGGAAGCCCCTAGAGGGCTATGGTGAAAAAGGAAATATCTTCCGTTAAAACCTGGAAAGAAGCTTCCTGAGAAACTGCTTCGTGTTCTGTTAATTCATCTCACAGTGTTACATGTTTCCCTTCAAGAAGCCTTTAGCTAAGACTGTTCTTGTGGAATTTGCAAAGTGATATTTGGAAACCCATAGACGGCTATGGTGAAAAAGGAAATATCTTCCGTTAAAAACTGGAAAGAAGCTTCCTGCGAAACTTCTTTGTGGTCTGTTAATTCATCTCACAGAGTTACAGCTTTTCCCTCAATAAGCCTTTCTCTAAGGCTGTTCTTGTGCAATTTGCAAAGTGATATTTGGAAGACCATAGAGCGCTATGGTGAAAAAGGAAATATCTTCCGTTAAAAACTGGAAAGAAGCTTTCTGAGAAACTGTTTTGTGTTCTGTTAATTCATCTCACATAGTTACATCTTTCTCTTCAAGAAGCCTTTCAATAAGGCTACTCTTGTGGAATTGGCAAAGTGATATTTGGAAGCCCATAGAGGGCAATGGTGAAAAAGGAAATATCTTCATTTAAAAACTGGAAAGAAGTTTTCTGAGAAACTGCTTTGTGTTCTGCTAAATCATCTAACAGAGTTACATCTTTCCCTTCAAGAAGACTTTCGCAAAGGCTGTTCTGGTGGAATTTGCAAAGTGATATTTGGAAACCGATAGAGGGCTATGGTGAAAACGGAAATATCTTCCGTTCAAAACTGGAAAGAAGCTTTCTGAGAAACTGCTTTGTGTTCTGTTAATTCATCTCAGAGATTTACAGGTTTTCCCTCAAGAAGCCTTTCTCTAAGACAGTTCTTGTGGAATTTGCAAAGTGATCTTTGGAAGCCCCTAGAGGGCTATGGTGAAAAAGGAAATATCTTCCGTTAAAAACTTCAAGGAAGCTTTCTGAGAAACTGCTTTGTGTTCTGTTAATGCATCTCACAGAGTTACATCTTTCTCTTCAAGAAGCCTTTCGCTAAGGCTGTTCTTGTGGAATTGGCAAAGGGATATTTTTAAGCCTATAGAGGGCTATGGTGAAAAAGGAAATATCTTCCGTTAAAAACTGGAAAGAAGCTTTCTGAGAAACCGCGTTGTGTTCTGTTCATTCATCTCACAGAGTTACATCTTTCCCCTCTAGAAGCCTTTCTCTAAGACTGTTCTTGTGGAATTTACAAAGTGATATTTGAAGCTCATAGAGGGCTATGGTGAAAAAGGAAATATCTTCCGTTAAAAACCGAAAAGAAGCTTTCTGAGAAACTGCTTTGTGTTCTGTTAATTCATCTCACAGAGTTACATCTTTCCCTTCAAGCAGCCTTTTGCTAAGGCTGTTCTTGTGGAAGTGGAAGTGGCAAAGTGATATTTGGAAGCCCATAGAGGGCTATCGTGAAAATGGAAATATCTTCCGTTAAAAACTGGAAAGAAGCTTTCTGAGAAACTGCTTTGTGTTCTGTTAATTCATCTCACAGAGTTACATCTATCCCTTCAATAAGCCTTCCCCTAAGACTGTTCTTGTGGGATTTACAAAGTGATATATTTAAGCACATTGAGGGCAATGGTGAAAAAGGAAATATCTTCCGTTAAACACTGGAAAGAAGCTTTCTGAGAAACTGCTTTGTGTTCTGTTAATTCATCTCACAGAGTTACAGCTGTCCTCTCAAGAAGGCTTTCTCTAAGACTGTTCTTGTGGAATTTTCAAAGTGATATTTGGAAGCCCATAGAGCGCTACGGTGAAAAAGGAAATATCTTCCGTTCAAAACTGGAAAGAAGCTTTCTGAGAAACTGCTTTGTGTTCTGTTAATTCATCTCACAGAGTTACAAAAACAGGAAGGACAACTACACCAAAACCCCATCAGTACATCACCATCATCAAAGACCAGAGGCAGATAAAACCACAAAGATGGGTAAAAAGCAGGGCAGAAAAGCTGGAAATTCAAAAAATAAGAGCGCTTCTCCCCCGGCAAAGGAGCGCAGCTCATCGCCAGCAACGGATCAAAGCTGGACGGAGAATGACTTCGACGAGATGAGAGAAGAAGGCTTCAGTCCATCAAATTTCTCAGAGCTAAAGGAGGAATTACGTACCCAGTGCAAAGAAACTAAAAATCTTGAAAAAAAGTGGAAGAATTGATGGCTAGAGTAATTAATGCAGAGAAGCTCACAAACGAAATGAAAGAGACAAAAACCATGGCACGAGAAATACGTGACAAATGCACAAGCTTCAGTAACCGTCTCGATCAACTGGAAGAAAGAATGTCAGCGATGGAGGATCAAATGAATGAAATGAAGCGAGAAGAGAAACCAAAAGAAAAAAGAAGAAAAAGAAATGAACAAAGCCTGCAAGAGGTATGGGATTATGTAAAAAGACCAAATCTACGTCTGATTGGGGTGCCTGAAAGTGAGGGGGAAAATGGAACCAAGTTGGAAAACACTCTTCAGGATATCTTCCAGGAGAACTTCCCCAACCTAGTAGGGCAGGCCAACATTCAAATCCAGGAAATACAGAGAACGCCACAAAGATACTCCTCGAGAAGAGCAACTCCAAGACACATAATTGCCAGATTCACCAAAGTTGAAATGAAGGAAAAAATCTTAAGGGCAGCCAGAGAGAAAGGTCGGGTTACCCACAAAGGGAAGCCCATCAGACTAACAGCAGATCTCTCGGCAGAAACTCTTCAAGCCAGAAGAGAGTGGGGGCCAATATTCAACATTCTTAAAGAAAAGAATTTTAAACCCAGAATTTTATATCCAGCCAAACTAAGTTTCATAAGTGAAGGAGAAATAAAATCCTTTACAGATAAGCAAATGCTTAGAGATTTTGTCACCACTAGGCCTGCCTTACAAGAGACCCTGAAGGAAGCACTAAACATGGAAAGGAACAACCGGTACCAGCCATTGCAAAAACATGCCAAAATGTAAAGACCATCAAGGCTAGGAAGAAACTGCATCAACTAACGAGCAAAATAACCAGTTAATATCATAATGGCAGGATCAAGTTCACACATAACAATCTTAACCTTAAATGTAAATGGACTAAATGCTCCAATTAAAAGACACAGACTGGCAAACTGGATAAAGAGTCAAGACCCATCAGTCTGCTGTATTCAGGAGACCCATCTCACACGCAGAGACATACATAGGCTCAAAATAAAGGGATGGAGGAAGATTTACCAAGCAAATGGAGAACAAAAAAAAGCGGGGGTTGCAATACTAGTCTCTGATAAAACAGACTTTAAACCATCAAAGATCAAAAGAGACAAAGAAGGCCATTACATAATGGTAAAGGGATCAATTCAACAGGAAGAGCTAACTATCCTAAATATATATGCACCCAATACAGGAGCACCCAGATTCATAAAGCAAGTCCTTAGAGACTTACAAAGAGACTTAGACTCCCATACAATAATAATGGGAGACTTCAACACTCCACTGTCAACATTAGACAGATCAACGAGACAGAAAGTTAACAAGGATATCCAGGAATTGAACTCATCTCTGCAGCAAGCAGACCTAATAGACATCTATAGAACTCTCCACCCCAAATCAACAGAATATACATTCTTCTCAGCACCACATCGTACTTACTCCAAAATTGACCACGTAATTGGAAGTAAAGCACTCCTCAGCAAATGTACAAGAACAGAAATTATAGCAAACTGTCTCTCAGACCACAGTGCAATCAAATTAGAACTCAGGACTAACAAACTCAATCAAAACCGCTCAACTACATGGAAACTGAACAACCTGCTCCTGAATGACTACTGGGTACATAACAAAATGAAGGCAGAAATAAAGATGTTCTTTGAAACCAATGAGAACAAAGATACAACATACCAGAATCTCTGGGACACATTTAAAGCAGTGTGTAGAGGGAAATTTATAGCACTAAATGCCCACAAGAGAAAGCAGGAAAGATCTAAAATTGACACTCTAACATTGCAATTAAAAGAACTAGAGAAGCAAGAGCAAACACATTCGAAAGCTAGCAGAAGGCAAGAAATAACTAAGATCAGAGCAGAACTGAAGGAGATAGAGACACAAAAAACCCTCCAAAAAATCAATGAATCCAGGAGTTGGTTTTTTGAAAAGATCAACAAAATTGACAGACCGCTAGCAAGACTAATAAAGAAGAAAAGAGAGAAGAATCAAATCGACGCAATTAAAAATGATAAAGGGGATATCACCACCGACCCCACAGAAATACAAACTACCATCAGAGAATACTATAAACACCTCTACGCAAATAAACTGGAAAATCTAGAAGAAATGGATAATTTCCTGGACACTTACACTCTTCCAAGACTAAACCAGGAAGAAGTTGAATCCCTGAATAGACCAATAGTAGGCTCTGAATTTGAGGCAATAATTAATAGCCTACCAACCAAAAAAAGTCCAGGACCAGATGGATTCACAGCTGAATTCTACCAGAGGTACAAGGAGGAGCTGGTACCATTCCTTCTGAAACTATTCCAATCAATAGAAAAAGAGGGAATCCTCCCTAACTCATTTTATGAGGCCAACATCATCCTGATACCAAAGCCTGGCAGAGACACAACAAAAAGAGAGAATTTTAGACCAATATCCCTGATGAACATCGATGCAAAAATCCTCAATAAAATACTGGCAAACCGGATTCAGCAGCACATCAAAAAGCTTATCCACCATGATCAAGTGGGCTTCATCCCTGGGATGCAAGGCTGGTTCAACATTCGCAAATCAATAAACATAATCCAGCATATAAACAGAACCAAAGACAAGAACCACATCATTATCTCAATAGATGCAGAAAAGGCTTTTGACAAAATTCAACAGCCCTTCATGCTAAAAACGCTCAATAAATTCGGTATTGATGGAACGTACCTCAAAATCATAAGAGCTATTTATGACAAACCCACAGCCAATATCATACTGAATGGGCAAAAACTGGAAAAATTCCCTTTGAAAACTGGCACAAGACAGGGATGCCCTCTCTCACCACTCCTATTCAACATAGTGTTGGAAGTTCCGGCTAGGGCAATCAGGCAAGAGAAAGAAATCAAGGGGATTCAGTTAGGAAAAGAAGAAGTCAAATTGTCCCTGTTTGCAGACGACATGATTGTATATTTAGAAAACCCCATTGTCTCAGCCCAAAATCTCCTTAAGCTGATCAGCAACTTCAGCAAAGTCTCAGGATACAAAATTAATGTGCAAAAATCACAAGCATTCTTATACACCAGTGACAGTCAAACAGAGAGCCAAATCAGGAATGAACTTCCATTCACAATTGCTTCAAAGAGAATAAAATACCTAGGAATCCAACTTACAAGGGATGTAAAGGACCTCTTCAAGGAGAACTACAAACCACTGCTCAGTGAAATCAAAGAGGACACAAACAAATGGAAGAACATACCATGCTCATGGATAGGAAGAATCAATATCGTGAAAATGGCCATACTGCCCAAGGTAATTTATAGATTCAATGCCATCACCATCAAGCTACCAATGACTTTCTTCACAGAATTGGAAAAAACTGCTTTAAAGTTCATATGGAACCAAAAAAGAGCCCGCATCTCCAAGACAATCCTAAGTCAAAAGAACAAAGCTGGAGGCATCACGCTACCTGACTTCAAACTATACTACAAGGCTACAGTAACCAAAACAGCATGGTACTGGTACCAAAACAGAGATATAGACCAATGGAACAGAACAGAGTCCTCAGAAATAATACCACACATCTACAGCCATCTGATCTTTGACAAACCTGAGAGAAACAAGAAATGGGGAAAGGATTCCCTATTTAATAAATGGTGCTGGGAAAACTGGCTAGCCATAAGTAGAAAGCTGAAACTGGATCCTTTCCTTACTCCTTATACGAAAATTAATTCAAGATGGATTAGAGACTTAAACGTTAGACCTAATACCATAAAAATCCTAGAGGAAAACCTAGGTAGTACCATTCAGGACATAGGCATGGGCAAAGACTTCATGTCTAAAACACCAAAAGCAACGGCAGCAAAAGCCAAAATTGACAAATGGGATCTCATCAAACTAAAGAGCTTCTGTACAGCAAAAGAATCTACCATCAGAGTGAGCAGGCAACCTACAGAATGGGAGAAAATTTTTGCAATCTACTCATCTGACAAAGGGCTAATATCCAGAACCTACAAAGAACTCAAACAAATTTACAAGAAAAAAACAAACAACCCCATCAAAAAGTGGGAAAAGGATATGAACAGACATTTCTCAAAAGAAGACATTCATACAGCCAACAGACACATGAAAAAATGCTCATCATCACTGGCCATCAGAGAAATGCAAATCAAAACCACAATGAGATACCATCTCACACCAGTTAGAATGGCGATCATTCAAAAGTCAGGAAACAACAGGTGCTGGAGAGGATGTGGAGAAATAGGAACACTTTTACACTGTTGGTGGGATTGTAAACTAGTTCAACCATTATGGAAAACAGTATGGCGATTCCTCAAGGATCTAGAACTAGATGTACCATATGACCCAGCCATCCCATTACTGGGTATATACCAAAAGGATTATAAATTATGCTGCTATAAGGACACATGCACACGTATGTTTATTGCAGCACTATTCACAATAGCAAAGACTTGGAATCAACCCAAATGTCCATCAGTGACAGATTGGATTAAGAAAATGTGACACATATACAGCATGGAATACTATGCAGCCATAAAAAAGGATGAGTTTGTGTCTTTTGTAGGGACATGGATGCAGCTGGAAACCATCATTCTTAGCAAACTATCACAAGAACAGAAAACTAAACACCGCATGTTCTCACTCGTAGGTGGGAACTGAACAATGAGATCACTTGGACTCGGGAAGGGGAACATCACACACCGGGGCCTACCATGGGGAGGGGGGAGGGGGGAGGGATTGCATCGGGAGTTATACCTGATGTAAATGACGAGTTGATGGGTGCAGCAAACCAACATGACACAAGTATACATATGTAGCAAACCTGCACGTTGTGCACATGTACCCTACAACTTGAAGTTTAATAATAATAAATAAATTAAAAAATAAATAAATAAATAAATAAATAAATAAATAAATAAATAAAAAAGAAGCCTTTCGCTAAGGCTGTGCTTGTGGAATTGGCAAAGTGATATTTGGAAGCCCATAGAGGGCTATGGTGAAAAAGAAAATATCTTCCGTTAAAAACTGGAAAGAAGCTTTCTGAGAAACTGCTTTGTGTTCTGTGAATTCATCTCACAGAGTTACATCTTTCCCTTCAAGAAGCCTTTCGCTAAGGCTGTTCTAGTGGAATTGGCAAAGTGATATTTGGAAGCCCATAGAGGGGTATGGTGAAAAAGAAATATCTTCCGTTAGAAACTGGAAAGAAGCTTTCTGAGAAACTGCTTTGTGTTCTGTTAATTCATCTCACAGAGTTACATCTTTCCCTACAAGAAGCCTTTCACTAAGACTGTTCTTGTGGAACTGGCAAAGTGATATTTGGAAGCCCATAGAGGGCTTTGGTGAAAAAGGAAATAACTTCCGTTAAAAACTGGAAAGAAGCTTTCTGAGAACCTGCTTTGTGTTCTGTTAATCCATCTCAAAGAGTTACATCTTTCCCTTCAAGAAGAGTTTCGCTAAGGCTCTTCAATCGGAATTGGAAAAGTGATATTTCTGAGAAACTGCTTTGTGTTCTGTTAATTCATCTCACGGAGTTACATCTTTCCACTCAAGAAGCCTTTCGCTTAGACTGTTCTTGTGAAATTTGCAAAGTGATATTTGGAAGCCCATAGAGGGCTATGGTGAAAAAGGAAATATCTTAGGTTGAAAACTGGAAAGAAGCTTTCTGAGAAACTGCTTTGTGTTCTGTTAATTTATCGGACAGAGTTACATCTGTTCCTTCAAGAAGCCTTTCGCTAAGACTGTTCTTGTGGAATTGGCAAAGTGATATCTGGAAGCCCATAGAGGGCTATGGTGAGAAAGGAAATATCTTCCGTTAAAAACTGGAAAGAAGCTTTCTAAGAAAATGCTTTGTGTTCTGTAAATTCATCTCAGAGTGTTACATCCTTCCCGTCAAGAAGCCTTCTGCTAAGGCTGTTCTTGTGGAAGTGGCAAAGTGATATTTGGAAGCCCTTAGAGGACTAAGGTGAAAAAGGAAATATCTTAGGATAAAAACTGGAAAGAAACTTTCTGAGAAACTGCTTTGTGTTCTGTTAATTCATCTCACAGAGTTACAGCTTTCCCTTCAAGAAGCCTTTCGCTAAGGCTGTTCTTGTGGAATTGGCAAAGTGATATTTGGAAGCCCATAGAGGGCTATGGTGAAAAAGGAAATATCTTCCGTTAAAAGCTGGAAAGAATCTTTCTGAGAAACTCCTTTGTGTTCTCTTAATTCATCTCACAGAGTTCCAGGTTTCCTTTCAAGAAGCCTTTCGCTAAGGCTGTCCTTGTGCAATTGGCAAAGTGATATTTGGAATCCCTTAGAGGGCTATGGTTAAAAAGGAAACATTTTCCTTTAAAAACTGGAAGGAAGCTTTCTGAGAAACTGCTTTGTGTTCTGTTAATTCATCTCACAGAGTTACAGCTTTCCCTTTAAGAAGCCTTTCGCTAAGGCTGTTCATTTGGAATTGGAAAAGTGATATTTCTGAGAAACTGCTTTGTGTTCTGTTAATTCATCTCATGGAGTTACATCTTTCCACTCAAGAAGCCTTTCTCTAAGACTGTTCTTGTGAAATTTGCAAAGTAATATTTGGAAGCCCATAGAGGGCTATGGTGAAAAAGGAAATATCTTCCGTTAAAAACTGTAAAGAAGCTTTCTGAGAAACTGCTTTGTGTTCTGTTAATTCATCTCACAGAGTTACATCTTTCCCTTCAAGAAGCCTTTCGCTAAGGCTGTTCTTGTGGAATTGGCAAAGTGATATTTGGAAGCAAATAGAGGGCTATGGTGAAAAAGGAAATATCTTCCGTTAAAAACTGGAAAGAAGCTTTCTGAGAAACTGCTTTGTGTTCTGTTAATTTATCTCACAGAGTTACATCATTCCCTTCAAGAAGCATTTCGCTTAGGCTGTTCTTGTATAATTGGGAAAGTGATACTTGGAAGCCCATGGAGGGATATTTTGAAAAAGGAAATGTCTTCCGTTAAAAACTGGAAAGAAGCTTTCTGAGAAACTGCATTGTGTTCTGTCAATTCATCTCACAGAGTTACAGCTTTCCCTTCAAGAAGCCTTTCCCTAAGGCTGTTCTTGTGGAATTTGCAAAGTGATATTTGGAAGCCCATAGAGTTCTATGGTGAAAAAGGAAATATCTAAGGTTGAAAACTGGAAAGAAGCTTTCTGAGAAAGTGCTTTGTGTTCTGTTAATTTTTCTGACAGAGTTACATCTTTTCCTTCAAGAAGCCTTTCGCTAAGACTGTTCTTGTGGAATTGGCAAAGTGATATTTGGTAGCCCATAGAGGGCTATGGTGAGAAAGGAAATATCTTCCCTTAAAAACTGGAAAGAAGCTTTCTAGGAAACTGCTTTGTGTTCTGTTAATTCATCCCAGGGGGTTACATCTTTCCCGTCAAGAAACCTTCTGCTACGGCTGTTCTTGTGGAAGTGGCAAAGTGAGATTTGGAAGTCCTTAGAGGACTATGGTGAAAAAGGAAATATCTTCCGTTAAAAACTGGAAAGAAGCTTTCTGAGAAACCTCTTTGTGTTCTGTTAATTCATCTCACAGAGTTACATCTTTCCCGTCAAGAAGCCTTTCGCTGGACTGTTCTTGTGGAATTTGCAAAGTGATATTTGGAAGCCCATAGAGGGCTATGGTGAAAAAGGAAATATCTTCCCTTAAAAACTGGAAAGAAGCTTTCTGAGAAACTGCTTTGTGTTCTGTTAATTCATCTCAGAGAGTTACATCTTTCCCTTCAAGAAGCCTTTTTCTAAGGCTGTTCTTGAGGAACAGGCAAAGTGATATTTGGAAGCCCATAGAGGGCTATGGTGAAAAAGGAAATAGCTTCCGTTAAAAATTAGAAAGAAGCTTTCTGAGAAACTGTTTTGTGTTCTGTTATTTCATGTCACAGAGTTACAGCTTTCCCCTCAAGAAGCCTTTCGCTAAGACTGTTCTTAAGGAATTGGCAAAATGATATTTGGAAGAACATAGAGGGCTATGGTGAAAAAGGAAATATCTTCCGTTAAAAACTGGAAAGAAGCTTTCTGAGAAACTGTTTTGTGGTCTCTTAATTCATCTCACGGAGTTACAGCTTTCCACTCAAAAAGCCTTTCGCTAAGACTGTTCTTGTGAAATTTCCAAAGTGATATTTGGAAGCCCTTAGAGGGCTATGGTGAAAAAGGAAATAACTTAGGTTATATACTGGAAAGAAGCTTTCTGAGAAACTGCTTTGTGTTTTGATAATTCACCTCACAGAGTTACAGCTTTACCCTCAAGAAGCCTTTCTGTAAGACTGTTCTTGTGGAATTGGCAAAGTGATATTTCGGAACCCATAGAGGGCTATGGTGTAAAAGGAAATATCTTAGGTTAAAAACTGGAAAGAAGGTTTCTGAGAAACTGCTTTGTGTTCTGTTAATTCATCTCACAAAGTTACAGCTTTCCCTTCAAGAAGCCTTTCGCTAACGCTCTTCTTGTGGAACTTGCAAAGTGATATTTGGAAGCCCATAGAGGGCTATGGTGAAAAAGGAAATATCTTCCATTAAAAGCTGGAAAGAAGCTTTCTGAGAAACTCCTTTGTGTTCTCTTAATTCATCTCACAGAGTTACAGCTTTCCTTTCAAGAAGCCTTTCGCTAAGGCTGTTCTTGTGGAATTGGCAAAGTGATATTTGGAATCCCTTAGAGGGCTATGGTGAAAAGGGAAATACTTTTCGTTAAAAACTGGAAAGAAGCTTTCTGAGAAACTGCTTTGTGTTCTGTTAATTCATCTCACAGTGTTACATCTTTCCCTACAAGAAGCCTTTCGCTAAGACTGGTCTTGTGGAATTGACAAAGTGATATTTGGAAGACCATAGAGGGCTACGGTGAAAAAGGAAATATCTTCCGTTCAAAACTGGAAAGAAGCTTTCTGAGAAACTGCTTTGTGTTTTGTTAATGCATCTCACAGAGTTACATCTTTCCCTTCAAGAAGTGTTTCGCTAAGGCTGTTCTTGTGGAATTGGAAAAGAGATATTTGGAAGCCCCTAGAGTGTTATGGTGAAAACGGAAATTTCTTCCGTTAAAAACAGGAAAGAAGCTTTCTGAGAAACTGCTTTGTGTTCTGTTAATTCATCTCACAGAGTTACTGGTTTCCCTTTTAGAAGTCTTTCGTAAAGGCTGTTCTTGTGGAATTGGCAAAGTGATATTTGGAAGCCCACAGAGGGCTATGGTGAAAAAGGAAATATCTTTCGTTAAAAACTGGAAAGAAGCTTTCTGAGAAACTGCTTTGTGTTCTGTTAATTCATCTCACAGAGTTACATCTTTCCCTTTAAGACGCCTTTCGCAAAGGCTGTTCTTGTGGAATTGGCAAAGTGATATTTGGAATGCCATAGAGGGCTATGGTGCAAAAGGAAATATTTTTCGTTAAACACTGGAAAGAAGCTTGCTGAGAAACTGCTTTGTGTTCTGTTAATTCATCTCACAGAGTTACCTCTTTCCCGTCAAGAAGCCTTTTGCTTAGGCTGTTCTTGTGGAATTGGCAAAGTGATATTTGGAAGCCCATAGAGGGCAATGGTGAAAAAGGAAATATCTTCCCTTAAGAACTGCAAAGAAGCTTTCTGAGAAACTGCCTTGTGTTCTGTTAATTCATCTCACAGAGTTACATCTTTCCCTACAAGAAGCCTTTCGCTAAGACTGTTCTTGTGGAAGTGGCAAAGTGGTATTTGGAAGCCCATAGAATCTATGGTGAAAAAGGAAATATCTTCAGTTACAAACTGGAAAGAAGCTTTCTGAGAAACTGCTTTGTGTACTGTTAATTCATCTCATGGAGTTACATCTTTCCACTCAAGAAGCCTTTCGCTAAGTCTGTTCTTGTGAAATTTGCAAAGTGATATTTGGAAGCCCATAGAGGGCTATGGTGAAAAAGGAAATATCTTCCGTTAAAAACGGGAAAGAAGCTTTCTGAGAAACTGCTTAGTGTTCTGTTAATACATCTCACAGAGTAACACATTCCATTTCAAGAAGCCTTTCACTAAGGCTGTTCTTGTGGATATGGCAAAGTGATATTTGGAAGACCATAGAGGGCTATGGTGAAAAAGGAAATATTTTCCGTTCAAAACTGGAAAGAAGCTTTCTGAGAAACTGCTTTGTGTCTGTTAATTCATCTCACAGAGTTACATCTTTCCCGTCAAGAAGCCTTTTGCTTAGGCTGTTCTTGTGGAATTGGCAAAGTGATATTTGGAAGCCCATAGAGGGCAATGGTGAAAAAGGAAATATCTTCCCTTAAGAACTGCAAAGAAGCTTTCTGAGAAACTGCCTTGTGTTCTGTTAATTCATCTCACAGAGTTACATCTTTCCGTACAAGAAGCCTTTCGCTAAGACTGTTCTTGTGGAAGTGGCAAAGTGGTATTTGGAAGCCCATAGAAGCTATGGTGAAAAAGGAAATATCTTCGGTTACAAACTGGAAAGAAGCTTTCTGAGAAACTGCTTTGTGTTCTGTTAATTCATCTCACAGAGTTACATCTTTACCTTCAAGAAGCCTTTCGCTAAGGCTGTACTTGTGGAATTGGCAAAGTGATATTTGGAAGCCCATAGAGGGTTATGGTGAAAAAGGAAATATCTTCCGTTCAAAACTGGAAAGAAGCTTTCTGAGAAACTGCTTTGTGTTCTGTTAATTCATCTCACAGAGTTACATCTTTCCCTACAAGAAGCCTTTCACTAAGACTGTTCTTGTGGAACTGGCAAAGTGATATTTGGAAGCCCATAGAGGGCTATGGTGAAAAAGGAAATAACTTCCGTTAAAAATTGGAAAGAAGCTTTCTGAGAAACTGCTTTGTGTTCTGTTAATTCATCTCACAGAGTTACATCTTTCCCTTCAAGAAGCCTTTCGCTAAGGCTGTTCTAGTGGAATTGGCAAAGTGATATTTGGAAGCCCATAGAGGGCTATGGTGAAAAAGGAAATATCTTCCGTTCAAAACTGGAAAGAAGCTTTCTGAGAAACTGCTTTGTGTTTTTAATCCATCTCAAAGAGTTACATCTTGCCCTTCAAGAGGCGTTTCGCTAAGGCTCTTCAATTGGAATTGGAAAAGTGATATTTCTGAGAAACTGCTTTGTGTTCTGTTAATTCATCTCACGGAGTTACATCTTTCCACTCAAGAAGCCTTTCGCTTAGACTGTTCTTGTGAAATTTGCAAAGTGATATTTGGAAGCCCATAGAGGGCTATGGTGAAAAAGGAAATATCTTCCGTTAAAAACTGGAAAGAAGCTTTCTGAGAATCTGCTTTGTGTTCTCTTAATTCATCTCACAGAGTTACAGCTTTCCACTAAAGAAGCGTTTCGCTAAGACTATTCTTGTGGAATTTGCAAAGTGATATTTGGAAGCCAATAGAGGGCTATGGTGAAAAAGGAAATATCTTAGGTTGAAAACTGGAAAAAAGCTTTCTGAGAAACTGCTTTGTCTTTTGTTAGTTTATCTGACAGGGTTACATGTTTTCCTTCAAGAAGCCTTTCGCTAAGACTGTTCTTGTGGAATTGGCAAAGTGATATTTGGAAGCCCATAGAGGGCTATGGATATAGGAAATATATTCCGTTAAAAACTGGAAAGAAGCTTTCTGAAAAACTGCTTTGTGTTGTTTTATTTCATCTCAGAGAGTTACATCTTTCTCTTTAAGAAGCCTTACGCTAAGGCTGTTATTGTGGAAGTGGCAAAGTGATATTTGGAAGCCCTTACAGGACTACGGTGAAAAAGGAAATATCTTCCGTTAAAAACTGGAAAGAAGATTTCTGAGGAACTGCTTTGTATTCTTTTAATTCATCTCACAGAGTTACAGCTTTTCCCTCAAGAAGCCTTTCGTTAAGACTATTCTTGTGGAATTTTCAAAGGGATATTTGGAAGCCCATAGAGGGCTGTGGTGAAAAAGGAAATATCTTAGGTTAAATACTGGAAAGAAGCTTTCTGAGAAACTGCTTTGTGTTCTGTTAATTCATCTCACAGAGTTACATCTTTCCCTTCGAGAAGCCTTTCGTTAAGGCTGTTCCTGTGGAAGTGGCAAAGTGATATTTTGAAGCCCATAGAGGGCTATGGTGAAAAAGGAAATATCTTCCGTTAAAAACTGGAAAGAAGCTTTCTGAGAAACTGCTTTGTGTTTTGTTAATTCACCTCACAGAGTTACAGCATTCCCAACAAGAAGCCTTCCTATAAGACTGTCCTTGTGCAATTTGCAAAGTGATATTTGGGAACCCATAGAGGGCTATGGTGTAAAAGGAAGTATCTTAGGTTAAAAACTGGAAAGAAGCTTTCTGAGAAACTGCATTGTGTTCTGTTAATTCATCTCACAGAGTTACAGCTTTCCCTTTAAGAAGCCTTTTGCAAAGGATTTTCTTGTGGAATTGGCAAACTGATATTTGGAAGCCCATAGAGGTCTATGGTGAAAAAGGAAATATTTTCCGTTAAAAACTGGAAAGAAGCTTTCTGAGAAACTGCTTTGTGTTCTTTTAATCCATCTCAAAGAGTTACATCTTGCCCTTCAAGAAGCGTTTCGCTAAGGCTCTTCAATTGGAATTGGAAAAGTGATATTTCTGAGAAACTGCTTTGTGTTCTGTTAATTCATCTCACGGAGTTACATCTTTCCACTCAAGAAGCCTTTCGCTTAGACTGTTCTTGTGAAATTTGCAAAGTGATATTTGGAAGCCCATAGAAGGCTATGGTGAAAAAGGAAATATCTTCCGTTAAAAACTGGAAAGAACCTTTCTGAGAAACTGTTTTGTGTTCTGTTAATTCATCTCACAGATTTACACCTTTCACTTCAAGAAGCCTTTCGCTAAGGCTGTTCTTGTGGAATTGGCAAAGTGATATTTAGAAGACCCTAAAGGGCTATGGTGAAAAAGGAAATATCTTCCGTTAAAAACTGGAAAGAAGATTTCTGAGAAAATGCTTAGTGTTCTGTTAATTCATCTCAAAGAGTTACATCATTCCCGTCAAGACGCCTTTCGCTTAGGCTGTTCTTGTGGAATTGGCAAAGTGATATTTGGAAGCCCATAGAGGGCTATGGTGAAAAAGGAAATATCTTCCCTTAAAAACTGGAAAGAAGCTTTCTGAGAAACTGCTTTGTGTTCTGTTAATTCATCTCACAGAATTTCATCTTTCCCTACAAGAAGCCTTTCGCTAAGACTGTTCTTGTGGAATTTGCAAAGTGATATTTCTAAGCCCATATAGGGCTATGTTGAAAAAGGAATTATGTTCCCTTTAAAACTGGAAAGAAGCTTTCTGAGAAACTGTTTTGTGTTCTCTTATTTTATCTCACAGAGTTACAGATTTCCCCTCAAGAAGCCTTTCGCTAAGACTGTTCTTGTGGAATTTGCAAAGTGATATTTGGAAGCCCATGGAGGGTTATGGTGAAAAAGGAAATATCTTCCGTTAAAAACTGGAAAGAAGCTTTCGGAGAAACTGCTTTGTGTTCTGTTAATTCATCTCACAGAGTTACATCTTTCCCTTCAAGAAGCCTTCCGCTAAGGCTGTTGTTGTGAAATTGGCAAAGTGATATTTGGAAGCCCATAGAGGGCTATGGTGAAAAAGGAAATATCTTCCGTTAAAAACTGGAAAGAAGCTTTCTGAGAATCTGCTTTGTGTTCTCTTAATTCATCTCACAGAGTTACAGCTTTCCACTAAAGAAGCGTTTCGCTAAGACTATTCTTGTGGAATTTGCAAAGTGATATTTGGAAGCCAATAGAGGGCTATGGTGAAAAAGGAAATATCTTAGGTTGAAAACTGGAAAAAAGCTTTCTGAGAAACTGCTTTGTCTTTTGTTAATTTATCTGACAGGGTTACATGTTTTCCTTCAAGAAGCCTTTCGCTAAGACTGTTCTTGTGGAATTGGCAAAGTGATATTTGGAAGCCCATAGATGGCTATGGATATAGGAAATACATTCCGTTAAAAACTGGAAAGAAGCTTTCTGAAAAACTGCTTTGTGTTGTGTTAATTCATCTCAGAGAGTTACATCTTTCTCTTTAAGAAGCCTTACGCTAAGGCTGTTCTTGTGGAAGTGGCAAGGTGATATTTGGAAGCCCTTAGAGGACTACGGTGAAAAAGGAAATATCTTCCGTTAAAAACTGGAAAGAAGATTTCTGAGAAACTGCTTTTTATTCTTTTAATTCATCTCACAGAGTTACAGCTTTTCCCTCAAGAAGCCTTTCGCTAAGACTATTCTTGTGGAATTTTCAAAGGGATATTTGGAAGCCCATAGAGGGCTGTGGTGAAAAAGGAAATATCTTAGGTTAAATACTGGAAAGAAGCTTTCTGAGAAACTGCTTTGTGTTCTGTTAATTCATCTCACAGAGTTACATCTTTCCCTTCCAGAAGCCTTTCGTTAAGGCTGTTCCTGTGGAAGTGGCAAAGTGATATTTTGAAGCCCATAGAGGGCTATGGTGAAAAAGCAAATATCTTCCGTTAAAAACTGGAAAGAAGCTTTCTGAGAAACTGCTTTGTGTTTTGTTAATTCACCTCACAGAGTTACAGCTTTCCCAACAAGAAGCCTTCCTATAAGACTGTCCTTGTGCAATTTGCAAAGTGATATTTGGGAACCCATAGAGGGCTATGGTGTAAAAGGAAGTATCTTAGGTTAAAAACTGGAAAGAAGCTTTCTGAGAAACTGCTTTGTGTTCTGTTAATTCATCTCACAGAGTTACAGCTTTCCCTTCAAGAAGCCTTTCGCTAAGGCTGTTCTTGTGAAATTGGAAAAGTGATATTTGGAAGCCCATAGAGGGCTATGGTGAAAAAGGAAATATCTTCCATTAAAAGCTGGAAAGAAGCTTTCTGAGAAACTCCTTTGTGTTCTCTTAATTCATCTCACAGAGTTACAGCTTTCCTTTCAAGAAGCCTTTCGCTAAGGCTGTTCTTGTGAAATTGGCGAAGTGATATTTGGAATCCCTTAGAGGGCTATGGTGAAAAAGGAAATAATTTCCGTAAAAACTGGAAAGAAGCTTTCTGAGAAACTGCTTTATGTTCTGTTAATTCATCTCACAGAGTTACAGCTTTCCCTTTAAGAAGCCTTTTGCAAAGGATTTTCTTGTGGAATTGGCAAAGTGATATTTGGAAGCCCATAGAGGGCTATGGTGAAAAAGGAAATATTTTCCGTTAAAAACTGGAAAGAAGCTTTCTGAGAAACTGCTTTGTGTTCTGTTAATTCATCTCACAGAGTTACAGCTTTCCCTTCAAGAAGCCTTTCGCTAAGGTTGTTCATTTGGAATTGGAAAAGTGATATTTCTGAGAAACTGCTTTGTGTTCTGTTAATTCATCTAATGGAGTTACACTTTTCCACTCAAGAAGCCTTTCGCTAATACTGTTATTGTGAAATTTGCAAAGTTGTATTTGGAAGCCCATAGAGGGCTATGGTGAAAAAGGAAATATCTTCCGTAAAAAACTGGAAAGAACCTTTCTGAGAAATTGCTTTGTGTTTTGTTAATTCATCTCACAGAGTTACACCTTTCATTTCAAGAAGCCTTTCGCTTAGGCTGTTCTTGTGGAATTGGCAAAGTGATATTTGGAAGCCCTCAGAGGGCTATAGTGGAAAAGGAAATATCTTCCGTTAAAAACTGGAAAGAAGCTTTCTGAGAAACTGCTTTGTGTTCTGTTAATTCATCTCACAGAGTTACATCTTTCCCTACAAGAAGCCTTTCGCTAAGACTGTTCTTGTGGAAGTGCTAAAGTGGTATTTGGAAGCCCTTAGAGGGCTATGGTGAAAAAGGAAATATCTTCGGGTAAAAACTGGAAAGAAGCTTTCTGAGAAACTGCTTTGTGTTCTGTTAATTCATCTCACAGGGTTACATCTATCCATTCAAGAAGCCTTTCGCTAAGGCTGTACTTGTGGAATTGGCAAAGTGATATTTGCAAGCCCATAGAGGGTTATGGTGAAAAAGGAAATATCTTCCCTTAAAAACTGGAAAGAAGCTTTCTGAGAAACTGCTTTGTGCTCTGTTAATTCATCTCACAAAGTTACATCTTTCCCTTCAAGAAGCCTTTCGCTAAGGCTGTTCTTGTGGAAGTGGCAAAGTAATATTTGGAATCCCATAGAGGGCTATGGTGTAAAAGGAACTATCTTCCCTTAAAAACTGGAAAGAAGTTTTCTGAGAATCTGCTTTGTGTTCTGTTAATTCATCTCACAGAGTTACATCTTTCCCTACAAGAAGCCTTTCCCTAAGACTGTTCTTGTGGAATTCGAAAAGTGATATTTAGAAGCCAATAGAGGGCTATGGTGAAAAAGGATATATCTTCCCTTAATAACTGGAAAGAAGCTTTCTGAGAAACTGCTGTGTGTTCTGTTAATTCATCTCACAGAGTTACATCTTTCCCTACAAGAAGACTTTCGCTAAGTCTGTTCTTGAGGAATTGGAAAAGTGATATTTGAATTCCCTTAGAGGGAAGGGGAAAAAGGAAATAGCTTCCGTTAAAAACTGCAAAGAATCTTTCTGAGACACTGCTTTGTGTTCTGTTAATTCATGTCACAGAGTTACAACTTTCCCCTCAAGAAGCCTTTCGCTAAGACTGTTCTTGTGGAATTGGCAAAGTGATATTTGGAAGCCCATAGAGAGCTATGGTGAAAAAGGAATTATCTTCCCTTAACTACTGGAAAGAAGCTTTCTGAGAAACTACTCTGTTTTCTGTTAATTCATCTCACAGAGTTACATCTTTCCCTTCAAGAAGCCTTTCTCTAAGGCTGTTCTTTTTGAATTGGAAAAGTGATATTTGGAAGCCCATAGAGGGCTATGGTGAAAAAGGAAATATCTTCGGTTAAAAAGTGGAAAGAAGCTTTCTGAGAAACTGCTTTGTGTTCTGCTAATTCATCTCACAGAGTTACATCTTTCCCTTCAAGAATTCTTTCGCTAAGGCTGTTCTTGTGGAAGTGGCAAAGTGATATTTGGAAGCCCTTAGTGGGCTATGGTGAAATAGGAAATATCTTCCGTCAAAAACTGGAAAGAAGCTTTCTGAGAAACTGCTTTGTGTTCTGTTAATTCATCTCACAGAGTTACATCTTTCCCTTCAAGAAGCCTTTCGCTATGGCTGTTCTTGTGGAATTGGCAAAGTTTTATTTGGAAGCCCTTTTGAGGGCTATGGTGAAAAAGGAAATATCTTCCGTTAAAAACTGGAAAGAAGCTTTCTGAGAAACTGCTTTGTGTTCTGTTAATTCATCTCACAGAGTTACAGCTTTTAACTCAAGAAGCCTTTCGCTAAGACTGTTCTTGTGAAATTTGCAAAGTGATATTAAGAAGCTCATAGAGGGCTATGGTGAAAAAGGAAATATCTTCCCTTAAAAACTGGAAAGAAGCTTTCTGAGAAACTGCTTTGTGTTCTGTTAATTCATCTCACAGAGATACAGCTTTACACTCAGGAAGCCTTTCTGTAGGACTGCTCTTATGGAATTCACAAAGTGATATTTGGTAGCCCATAGAGGGCTATGGTGAAAAAGGAAATATCTTAAGTTAAAAACTGAAAAGAAGCTTTCTGAGAAACTGTTTTGTGTTCTGTTAATTCATCTCACCGAGTTACATCTTTCCCCTCAAGAAGCCTTTCTCTAAGACTGTTCTTGTGGAATTCGAAAAGTGATATTTCGAAGCCCTAGAGGGCTATGGTGAAAAAGGAAATATCTTAGGTTGAAAACTGGAAAGAAGCTTTCTGAGAAACTGCTTTGTGTTCTGTTAATTCATCTCACAGAGTTACATCTTTCCCTTCAAGAAGCCTTTCGCTAAGACTGTTCTTGTGGAATTGGAAAAGTGATATTTGGAAGCCCATAGAGTGCTATGTTGAAAAAAGAGATTTCTTCCGTTAAAAAGTGGAAAGAACCTTTCTGAGAAACTGCTTTGTATTCTGATAATTCATCTCACAGAGTTACAGCTTTCCACTCAAGAAGCCTTTCGCTAAGGATGTTCTTTTGGAATCTGCAAAGTGATATTTGGATACCCATAGAGGGCTTTGGTGAAAAAGGAAATATCCTTCGTTAAAAACTGGAAAGAAGCTTTCTGAGAAACTGCTTTGTGTTCTGTTAATTCATCTCACAGAGTTACAGCTTTCCACTCAAGAAGCCTTTCGCTAAGACTGTTCTTGTGGAATCTGCAAAGTGATATTTGGAAGCCTTAAGAGTTCTATGGTGTAAAAGGAAATATCTTCCGTTAAAAACTGGAAAGAAGCTTTATGAGAAACTGCTTTGTGTTCTGTTAATTCATCTCACAGGGTTACAGCTTTCCCTTCAAGAAGCCTTTCGCTAAGACTGTTCTTGTGGAATTTGCAAAGTGATATTTGGGAGCCCATAGAGGGCTTTGGTTAAAAAGGAAATATCTTCCATTAAAAACTGGAAAGAAGCTTTCTGAGATACTGCTTTGCTTTCTTTTAATTCATCTCACAGAGTTGCATCTTTCCCTTCAATAAGCCTTTCGCTATAGATGTTCTTGTGGAAGTGGCAAAGTGATATTTGGAAGCCCATAGAGGGCTACGGTGAAAAAGGAAATATTTTCCGTTAAAAACTGAAAAGAAGCTTTCTGAGAAACTGCTTTGTGTTCTGTTTATTCACCTCACAGAGTGACAGCTTTTCCCTCAAGAAGCCTTTCTGTAAGACTGTTCTTATGTAATTTGCAAAGTGATATTTGAGAGCCCATAGATGGCTATGGTGAAAAAGGAAATATCTTAGGTTAAAAACTGGAAAGAAGCTTTCTGAGAAACTGTTGTGTGTTCTGTTAATTCATCTCACAGAGTTACATCTTTCCCTTCAAGAAGCCTTTCCTTAAGGCTGTTCTTGTGGAATTGGCAAAGGGATATTTGGAAGCCCATAGAGGGCTATGGTGAAAAAGGAAATGTCTTCCGTTAAAAACTGGAAAGAAGCTTTCTGAGAAACTGCTTTGAGTTCTGTTAATTCATCTCACAGAGTTACATCTTTCCGTACAAGAAGCTTTTCGCTAAGACTGTTCTTGTGGAATCTGCAAAGTGATTTTTGGGAGCCCATAGAGGGCTATGGATAAAAAGGAAATATCTTCCTTGAAAAACTGGAAAGAAGCTTTCTGAGGAACTGCTCTGTGTTCTTTTAATTCATCTCACAGAGTTGCAGCTTTCCCCTCAAGAAGACTTTCACTAAGACTGTTGTTGTGGAATTTGCAAAGTGATATTTGGGATCCCATAGAGGGCTATGGTGAAAAAGGAAATATCTTCCTTTAAGAACTGGAAAGAAGCTTTCTGAGAAACTGCTTTGTGTTCTGTTAATTCATCTCACAGAGTTACATCTTTCACTTCAAGAAGCCTTACGCTAAGGCTGTTCTTGTGGAATTGGCAAAGTGATAATTGGAAGTCCATAGAGGTCTATGGTGAAAAAGTAAATATCTTCCGATAAAAAATGGAAAGAAGCTTTCTGAGAAACTGCTTTGTGTTCCATTAATTCATCTCACAGAGTTACATCTTTCCACTCAAGAAGCCTTTCGCTAGTAATGTTCTTGTGGAATCTGCAAAGTGATTTTTGGAAGCCCACAGAGGGCTATGGATAAAAAGGAAATATCTTCCTTTAAAAACTGGAAAGAAGCTTTCTGAGAAACTGCTCTGTGTTCTTTTAATTCATCTCACAGAGTTGCAGCTTTCCCCTCAAGAAGTCTTTCGCTAAGACTGTTGTTGTGGAATTTGCAAAGTGATATATGGGATCCCATAGAGGGCTATGGTGAAAAAGGAAATATCTTCCTTTAAAAACTGGAAAGAAGCTTTCTGAGAAACTGCTTTGTGTTCTGTTAATTCATCTCACAGAGTTACATCTTTCCGTACAAGAAGCTTTTCGCTAAGACTGTTCTTGTGGAATTGGCAAAGTGATATTTGGAAGCCTATAGAGTGCTATGGTGAAAAAGGATATATCTTCCATTAAAAACTGGAAAGAAGCTTTCTGAGAAACTGCTTTGTGTTCTGTTAATTCATCTCACAGAGTTACATCTTTTCCTTCAAGAAGCCTTACGCTAAGGCTGTTCTTGTGGAATTGGCAAAGTGATATTTGGAAGTCTATAGAGGTCTATGGTGAAAAAGGAAATATCTTCCGTTAAAAACTGGAAAGAAGCTTTCTGAAAAACTGCTTTGTGTTCTGTTAATTCATCTCACAGAGTTACATCTTTCCCTTCAAGAAGCCTTTCGCTAAGGCTTTTCTTGTGGAAGTGGCAAAGTGATATTTGGAAGCCCATAGAGGGCTACGGTGAAAAAGGAAATATCTTCCGTTCAAAACTGGATTGAAGCTTTCTGAGAAACTGCTTTGTGTTCTGTTAATTCACCTCAGAGAGTTACAGCTTTCCTCTCAAGAACCATTTCTGTAAGAGTATTCTTGTGGAATTTGCAAAGTGATATTTGGGAGCCCATAGAGGGCTGTGGTGAAAAAGGAAATATCTTAGGTTAAAAACTGGAAAGAAACTTTCTGAGAAACTGCTTTGTGTTCTGTTAATTCATCTCACAGAGTTACAGCTTTCCCTTCACGAAGCCTTTCGCTAAGGCTGTTCTTGTGGAATTGGCAATGTTAAATTTGGAAACCCATAGAGGGCTGCGGTGAAAAAGGTATTATCTTCCGTTAAAAACTGGAAAGAAGCTTTCTGAGAAACTGCTTTGTGTACTGTTAATTCAACTCACAGAGTTACATCTTTCCCTTCAAGATGCCTCTGGTTAAGGCTGTTCTTGTGTAATTGGCAAAGTGATATTTGGAAGCCCCTAGAGGGCTATGGTGAAAAAGGAAATATCTTCCGTTAAAAAGTGGAAAGAACATTTCGGAGAAACTGCTTTGTGCTCTGTTAATTCATCTGACAATGTTACATCATTCCCTTCAAGAAGCCTTTCGCTAAGGCTGTTCTTGTGGAAGTGGCAAACTGATATTTGGAAGCCCATAGAGGGCTATGGTGAAAAAGGAAATATCTTCCGTTAAAAACTGGAAAGAAGCTTTCTGAGAAACTCCTTTGTGTTCTGTTAATTCACCTCACAGAGTTACAGCTTTCCCCTCAAGAAGCCTTTCTGTAAGACTGTTCTTATGGAATTCGCAAAGTGATATTTGCGAGCCCATAGAGGGCTATGGTGTAAAAGGAAATATCTTAGGTTAAAAACTGAAAAAAAGCTTTCTGAGAAACTGTTTTGTGTTCTGCTAATTCATCTCACAGTGTTACAGCTTTCCCTTCAAGAAGCCTTTCGCTAAGGCTGTTCTTGTGGAATTGGCAAAGTGATATTTGGAAGCCCATACAGTGCTATGGTGAAAAAGGAAATATCTTCCGTTAAAAAGTGGAAAGAAGCTTTCTAAGAAACTGCTTTGTGTTCTGTTAATTTATCTCACAGAGTTACATCTTTCCCTTCAAGAAGCCTTTCGCTAAGACTGTTCTTTTGGAATTGGCAAAGTGATATTTGAAAGCCCTTAGAGGGCTATGGTGAAAAGGGAAATATCTTCCCTTAAAAACTGGAAAGAAGCTTTATGAGAAACTGCTTTTTGTTCTGGTAATTTATCTCACAGAGTTTCATCTTTCCCTACAAGAAGCCTTTCGCTAAGATTCTTCTTGTGTAATTGTCAAAGTGATATTCGGAAGCCCATACAGGGCTATGGTGAAAAAGGAAATATCTTCCGTTAAAAACCGGAAAGAAGCTTTCTGAGAAACTGCTTTGTGTTCTGTTTATTCATCTCACAGAGTTACAGCTTTCCCTTCAAGAAGTCTTTCGCTAAGGATGTTCTTGTGAAATTGGCAAAGTGATATTTGGAAGCCTATAGAGTGCTATGGTGAAAAAAGAAATATCTTCCGTTAAAAGTGGAAAGAACCTTTCTGAGAAACTGCTTTGTATACTGTTTATTCATCTCACAGAGTTACAGCTTTCCACTCAAGAAGCCTTTCGCTAAGGATGTTCTTTTGGAAGTGGCAAAGTGATATTTGGAAGCCCCAAGAGGGCTATGGTGAAAAAGGAAATATCTTCCGTTAAAAACTGGAAAGAAGCTTTCAGAGAAACTGCTTTGTGTTCTGTTAATTCACCTCACAGAGTTACAGCTATCCAGTCAAGAAGCCTTTCTGTAAGACTGCTCTTGTGGAATTGGCAAAGTGATATTTGGGAGATCATAAAGGGCTATGGTGAAAAAGAAAATATCTTAGGTTAAAAACTAGAAAGAAGCTTTCTGAGAAACTGCTTTGTGTTCTGTTAATTCATCTCACAGAGTTACATCTTTCCCTTCAAGAAGCCTTTCGCTAAGGCTGTTCTTGTGGAATTGGCAAAGTGATATTTGGAAGCCCATAGAGGGCAATGGTGAAAAAGGAAATATCTTCCGTTAAAAACTGCAAAGAAGCTCTCTGAGAAACTCCTTTGTGTTCTGTTAATTCATCTCACAGAGTTACATCTTTCCCTTCAAGAAGGCTTTCGCTAAGGCTGTTCTTTTGGAATTGGCAAAGTGATATTTGGAATCCCATAGACGGCTATGGTTAAAAAGGAAATAACTTTCGTTAAAAACTGGAAAGAAGGTTTCTGAGAAACTGCTTTGTGTTCTGTTAATTCATCTAACAGAGTTACATCTTTTTCCTCAAGAAGCCTTTCTCTAAGACTGTTCTTGTGGAATTCGAAAAGTGATATTTCGAAGCCCATAGAGGGCTATGGTGAAAAAGGAAATATCTTAGCTTGAAAACTGGAAAGAAACTTTCTGAGAAACTGCTTTGTGTTCTGTTAATTTATCTCACAGAGTTACATCTTTCCCTTCAAGAAGCCTTTCGCTAAGACTGTTCTTTTGGAATTGGCAAAGTGATATTTGGAAGCCCATAGAGGGCTATGGTGAAAAAGGAAATATCTTACGTTAAAAACCGGAAAGACGCTTTCTGAGAAACTGCTTTGTGTTCTGTTAATTCATCTCACAGTGTTACATCTTTCCCTTAAAGAAGCCTTTCGCTAAGGCTGTTCTTGTGGAATTTGCAAAGTGATATTTCGAAGCCCATAGAGTGCTATGGTGAAAAAGGAAATATCTTCCGTTAAAAACTGGAAAGAAGCTTTCTGAGATACTGCTTTGTGTTCTGTTAATTCATCTCACAGAGTTACATCTTTCCCTTCAAGAAGCCTCTGGCTAAGGCTGCTCTTGTGGAATTGGCAAAGTGATATTTGGAAGCCCCTACAGGGCTATGGTGAAAAATAAAATATCTTCCGTTAAAAAGTGGAAAGAACCTTTCTGAGAAACTGCTTTGTGTTCTGTTAATTCATCTGACAATGTTACCTCTTTCCCTTCAAGAATCCTTTCGCTAAGGCTGTTCTTGTGGAAGTTGCAAAGTGATATTTGGAAGCCGAAAGATGGCTATGGTGAAAAAGGAAATATCTTCCGTTAAAAACTGGAAAGAAGCTTTCTGAGAAACTGCTTTGTGTTCTGTTAATTCAACTCACAGAGTTACATCTTTCCCCTCCAGAAACCTTTCGCTAATACTGTTCTTGTGGAATTTGCAAAGTGATATTTGGAAGCCCTTTGAGGGCTATGGTGAAAAAGGAAATATCTTCCGTTAAAAACTGGAAAGAAGCTTTCTGAGAAACTGCTTTGTGTTCTCTTAATTCACCTCACAGAGTTACAGCTTTCCCCTCAAGAAGCCTTTCTGTAAGACTGTTCTAATGGAATTTTCAAAGTGATATTTGGGAGCCCATAGAGGGCTATGGTGAAAAAGGAAATATCTTAGGTTAAAAACTGGAAAGAAGCTTTCTGAGAAACTGTTTTGTGTTCTGTTAATTCATCTCACAGAGTTACAGCTTTCCCTTCAAGAAGCCTTTCGCTAAGGCTGTTCTTGTGGAATTGGCAAAGTGAAATTTGGAAACCCATAGAGGGCTATGGTGAAAAAGGTATTATTTTCCGTTAAAAAGTGGAAAGAAGCTTTCTGAGAAACTGCTTTGTGTTCTGTTAATTCATCTAACAGAGTTACATCTTTTCCCTCAAGAAGCCTTTCTCTAAGACTGTTCTCGTGGAATTTGAAAAGTGATATTTCGAAGGCCATAGAGAGTTATGGTGAAAAAGGAAATATCTTCCGTTAAAAACTGGAAAGAAGCTTTCTGAGAAACTGCTTTGTGTTCTGTTAATTCATCTCACACAGTTACAGCTTTCCACTCAAGAAGCCTTTCCTTAATACTGTCCTTTTGGAATCTGCAAAGTGATATTTGGAAGCCCATAGAGGGCTATGGTGAAAAAGGAAATATCCTTCGTTAAAAACTGGAAAGAAGCTTTCTGAGAAACTGCTTTGTGTTCTGTTAATTCATCTCACAGGGTTACAGCATTCCACTCAAGAAGCCTTTCGCTAACACTGTTCTTGTGGAATCTGCAAAGTGATATTTGGAAGCCTTAAGAGGTCTATGGTGTAAAAGGAAATATCTTCCGTTAAAAACTGGAAAGAAGCTTTATGAGAAACTGCTTTGTGTTCTGTTAATTCATCTCACAGGGTTACAGCTTTCTCTTCAAGAAGCCTTTCGCTAAGACTGTTCTTGTGGAATTTGCAAAGTGATATTTGGGAGCCCATAGAGGGCTTTGGTGAAAAAGGAAATATCTTCCATTAAAAACTGGAAAGAAGCTTTCTGAGATACTGCTTTGTGTTCTTTTAATTCATCTCACAGAGTTACATCTTTCCCTTCAAGAATCCTTTCGCTAAGGATGTTCTTGTGGAAGTGGCAAAGTGATATTTGGAAGCCCCTAGAGGGCTACGTTGAAAAAGGAAATATTTTCCGTGAAAAACAGGAAAGAAGCTTTCTGAGAAACTGCTTTGTGTTCTGTTAATTCACCTCACAGAGTTACAGCTTTCCCCTCAAGAAGCCTTTCTGTAAGACTGTTCTTATGGAATTTGCAAAGTGATATTTGGGAGCCCATAGATGGCTATGGTGAAAAAGGAAATATGTTAGGTTAGAAACTCAAAGAAGCTTTCTGAGAAACTGTTGTGTGTTCTGTTAATTCATCTCACAGAGTTACAGCTTTCCCTTCAAGAAGCCTTTCGCTAAGGCTGTTCTTGTGGAATCTGCAAAGTGATATTTGGAAGCCCATAGAGGGCTATGGATAAAAAGGAAATATCTTCCTTTAAAAACTGGAAAGAAGCTTTCTGAGAAATTGCTCTGTGTTCTGTTAATTCATCTCACAGAGTTGCAGCTTTCCCCTCAAGAAGCCTTTCGCGAAGACTGTTGTTGTGGAATTTGCAAAGTGATATTTGGGATCCCATAGAGGGCTATGGTGAAAAAGGAAATATCTTCCTTTAAAAACTGGAAAGAGGCTTTCTGAGAAACTGCTTTGTGTTCTGTTAATTCATCTCACAGAGTTACATCTTTCCGTACAAGAAGCTTTTCGCTAAGACTGTTCTTGTGGAATTGGCAAAGTGATATTTGGAAGCCCATAGTGTGCTATTTTGAAAAAGGATATATCTTCCATTAAAAACTGGAAAGAAGCTTTCTGAGAAACTGCTTTGTTTTCTGTTAATTCATCTCACAGAGTTACACCTTTCCCTTCAAGAAGCCTCTGGCTAAGGCTGTTCTTGTGTAATTGGCAAAGTGATATTTGGAAGCCCCTAGAGGGCTTTGGTGAAAAAGGAAATATCTTCCGTTAAAAAGTGGAAAGAACCTTTCGGAGAAACTGCTTTGTGCTCTGTTAATTCATCTGACAATGTTACATCATTCCCTTCAAGAAGCCTTTCGCTAAGGCTGTTCTTGTGGAAGTGGCAAAGTGATATTTGGAAGCCCATAGAGGGCTATGGTGAAAAAGGAAATATCTTCCGTTAAAAACTGGAAAGAAGCTTTCTGAGAAACTCCTTTGTGTTCTGTTAATTCACCTCACAGAGTTACAGCTTTCCCCTCAAGAAGCCTTTCTGTAAGTCTGTTCTTATGGAATTCGCAAAGTGATATTTGGGAGCCCATAGAGGGCTATGGTGTAAAAGGAAATATCTTAGGTTAAAAACTGAAAAGAAGCTTTCTGAGAAACTGTTTTGTGTTCTGCTAATTCATCTCACAGTGTTACAGCTTTCCCTTCAAGAAGCCTTTCGCTAAGGCTGTTCTTGTGGAATTGGCAAAGTGATATTTGGAAGCCCATACAGTGCTATGGTGAAAAAGGAAATATCTTCCGTTAAAAAGTGGAAAGAAGCTTTCTAAGAAACTGCTTTGTGTTCTGTTAATTTATCTCACAGAGTTACATCTTTCCCTTCAAGAAGCCTTTCGCTAAGACTGTTCTTTTGGAATTGGCAAAGTGATATTTGAAAGCCCTAAGATGGCTATGGTGAAAAGGGAAATATCTTCCCTTAAAAACTGGAAAGAAGCTTTATGAGAAACTGCTTTTTGTTCTGGTAATTTATCTCACAGAGTTTCATCTTTCCCTACAAGAAGCCTTTCGCTAAGATTCTTCTTGTGTAATTGTCAAAGTGATATTCGGAAGCCCATACAGGGCTATGGTGAAAAAGGAAATATCTTCCGTTAAAAACCGGAAAGAAGCTTTCTGAGAAACTGCTTTGTGTTCTGTTTATTCATCTCACAGAGTTACAGCTTTCCCTTCAAGAAGTCTTTCGCTAAGGATGTTCTTGTGAAATTGGCAAAGTGATATTTGGAAGCCTATAGAGTGCTATGGTGAAAAAAGAAATATCTTCCGTTAAAAGTGGAAAGAACCTTTCTGAGAAACTGCTTTGTATACTGTTAATTCATCTCACAGAATTACAGCTTTCCACTCAAGAAGCCTTTCGCTAAGGATGTTCTTTTGGAAGTGGCAAAGTGATATTTGGAAGCCCCAAGAGGGCTATGGTGAAAAAGGAAATATCTTCCGTTAAAAACTGGAAAGAAGCTTTCAGAGAAACTGCTTTGTGTTCTGTTAATTCACCTCACAGAGTTACAGCTTTCCAGTCAAGAAGCCTTTCTGTAAGACTGTTCTTGTGGAATTGGCAAAGTGATATTTGGGAGATCATAAAGGGCTATGGTGAAAAAGAAAATATCTTAGGTTAAAAACTAGAAAGAAGCTTTCTGAGAAACTGCTTTGTGTTCTGTTAATTCATCTCACAGAGTTACATCTTTCCCTTCAAGAAGCCTTTCGCTAAGGCTGTTCTTGTGGAATTGGCAAAGTGATATTTGGAAGCCCATAGAGGGCAATGGTGAAAAAGGAAATATCTTCCGTTAAAAACTGCAAAGAAGCTCTCTGAGAAACTCCTTTGTGTTCTGTTAATTCATCTCACAGAGTTACATCTTTCCCTTCAAGAAGGCTTTCGCTAAGGCTGTTCTTGTGGAATTGGCAAAGTGATATTTGGAAGCCCATAGAAGGCTATGGTTAAAAAGGAAATAACTTTCGTTAAAAACTGGAAAGAAGGTTTCTGAGAAACTGCTTTGTGTTCTGTTAATTCATCTAACAGAGTTACATCTTTTCCCTCAAGAAGCCTTTCTCTAAGACTGTTCTTGTGGAATTCGAAAAGTGATATTTCGAAGCCCATAGAGGGCTATGGTGAAAAAGGAAATATCTTAGCTTGAAAACTGGAAAGAAACTTTCTGAGAAACTGCTTTGTGTTCTGTTAATTTATCTCACAGAGTTACATCTTTCCCTTCAAGAAGCCTTTCGCTAAGACTGTTCTTTTGGAATTGGCAAAGTGATATTTGGAAGCCCATAGAGGGCTATGGTGAAAAAGGAAATATCTTACGTTAAAAACCGGAAAGACGCTTTCTGAGAAACTGCTTTGTGTTCTGTTAATTCATCTCACAGTGTTACATCTTTCCCTTAAAGAAGCCTTTCGCTAAGGCTGTTCTTGTGGAATTTGCAAAGTGATATTTCGAAGCCCATAGAGTGCTATGGTGAAAAAGGAAATATCTTCCGTTAAAAACTGGAAAGAAGCTTTCTGAGATACTGCTTTGTGTTCTGTTAATTCATCTCACAAAGTTACATCTTTCCCTTCAAGAAGCCTCTGGCTAAGGCTGCTCTTGTGGAATTGGCAAAGTGATATTTGGAAGCCCCTACAGGGCTATGGTGAAAAATAAAATATCTTCCGTTAAAAAGTGGAAAGAACCTTTCTGAGAAACTGCTTTGTGTTCTGTTAATTCATCTGACAATGTTACCTCTTTCCCTTCAAGAATCCTTTCGCTAAGGCTGTTCTTGTGGAAGTTGCAAAGTGATATTTGGAAGCCCAAAGATGGCTATGGTGAAAAAGGAAATATCTTCCGTTAAAAACTGGAAAGAAGCTTTCTGAGAAACTGCTTTGTGTTCTGTTAATTCAACTCACAGAGTTACATCTTTCCCCTCCAGAAACCTTTCGCTAATACTGTTCTTGTGGAATTTGCAAAGTGATATTTGGAAGCCCTTTGAGGGCTATGGTGAAAAAGGAAATATCTTCCGTTAAAAACTGGAAAGAAGCTTTCTGAGAAACTGCTTTGTGTTCTCTTAATTCACCTCACAGAGTTACAGCTTTCCCCTCAAGAAGCCTTTCTGTAAGACTGTTCTAATGGAATTTTCAAAGTGATATTTGGGAGCCCATAGAGGGCTATGGTGAAAAAGGAAATATCTTAGGTTAAAAACTGGAAAGAAGCTTTCTGAGAAACTGTTTTGTGTTCTGTTAATTCATCTCACAGAGTTACAGCTTTCCCTTCAAGAAGCCTTTCGCTAAGGCTGTTCTTGTGGAATTGGCAAAGTGAAATTTGGAAACCCATAGAGGGCTATGGTGAAAAAGGTATTATTTTCCGTTAAAAAGTGGAAAGAAGCTTTCTGAGAAACTGCTTTGTGTTCTGTTAATTCATCTAACAGAGTTACATCTTTTCCCTCAAGAAGCCTTTCTCTAAGACTGTTCTCGTGGAATTTGAAAAGTGATATTTCGAAGGCCATAGAGAGTTATGGTGAAAAAGGAAATATCTTCCGTTAAAAACTGGAAAGAAGCTTTCTGAGAAACTGCTTTGTGTTCTGTTAATTCATCTCACACAGTTACAGCTTTCCACTCAAGAAGCCTTTCCTTAATACTGTCCTTTTGGAATCTGCAAAGTGATATTTGGAAGCCCATAGAGGGCTATGGTGAAAAAGGAAATATCCTTCGTTAAAAACTGGAAAGAAGCTTTCTGAGAAACTGCTTTGTGTTCTGTTAATTCATCTCACAGAGTTACAGCATTCCACTCAAGAAGCCTTTCGCTAACACTGTTCTTGTGGAATCTGCAAAGTGATATTTGGAAGCCTTAAGAGGTCTATGGTGTAAAAGGAAATATCTTCCGTTAAAAACTGGAAAGAAGCTTTATGAGAAACTGCTTTGTGTTCTGTTAATTCATCTCACAGGGTTACAGCTTTCTCTTCAAGAAGCCTTTCGCTAAGACTGTTCTTGTGGAATTTGCAAAGTGATATTTGGGAGCCCATAGAGGGCTTTGGTGAAAAAGGAAATATCTTCCATTAAAAACTGGAAAGAAGCTTTCTGAGATACTGCTTTGTGTTCTTTTAATTCATCTCACAGAGTTACATCTTTCCCTTCAAGAATCCTTTCGCTAAGGATGTTCTTGTGGAAGTGGCAAAGTGATATTGGGAAGCCCCTAGAGGGCTACGTTGAAAAAGGAAATATTTTCCGTGAAAAACAGGAAAGAAGCTTTCTGAGAAACTGCTTTGTGTTCTGTTAATTCACCTCACAGAGTTACAGCTTTCCCCTCAAGAAGCCTTTCTGTAAGACTGTTCTTATGGAATTTGCAAAGTGATATTTGGGAGCCTATAGATGGCTATGGTGAAAAAGGAAATATGTTAGGTTAGAAACTCAAAGAAGCTTTCTGAGAAACTGTTGTGTGTTCTGTTAATTCATCTCACAGAGTTACAGCTTTCCCTTCAAGAAGCCTTTCGCTAAGGCTGTTCTTGTGGAATCTGCAAAGTGATATTTGGAAGCCCATAGAGGGCTATGGATAAAAAGGAAATATCTTCCTTTAAAAACTGGAAAGAAGCTTTCTGAGAAATTGCTCTGTGTTCTGTTAATTCATCTCACAGAGTTGCAGCTTTCCCCTCAAGAAGCCTTTCACGAAGACTGTTGTTGTGGAATTTGCAAAGTGATATTTGGGATCCCATAGAGGGCTATGGTGAAAAAGGAAATATCTTCCTTTAAAAACTGGAAAGAGGCTTTCTGAGAAACTGCTTTGTGTTCTGTTAATTCATCTCACAGAGTTACATCTTTCCGTACAAGAAGCTTTTCGCTAAGACTGTTCTTGTGGAATTGGCAAAGTGATATTTGGAAGCCCATAGTGTGCTATTTTGAAAAAGGATATATCTTCCATTAAAAACTGGAAAGAAGCTTTCTGAGAAACTGCTTTGTTTTCTGTTAATTCATCTCACAGAGTTACACCTTTCCCTTCAAGAAGCCTCTGGCTAAGGCTGTTCTTGTGTAATTGGCAAAGTGATATTTGGAAGCCCCTAGAGGGCTTTGGTGAAAAAGGAAATATCTTCCGTTAAAAAGTGGAAAGAACCTTTCGGAGAAACTGCTTTGTGCTCTGTTAATTCATCTGACAATGTTACATCATTCCCTTCAAGAAGCCTTTCGCTAAGGCTGTTCTTGTGGAAGTGGCAAAGTGATATTTGGAAGCCCATAGAGGTCTATGGTGAAAAAGGAAATATCTTCCGTTAAAAACTGGAAAGAAGCTTTCTGAGAAACTCCTTTGTGTTCTGTTAATTCACCTCACAGAGTTACAGCTTTCCCCTCAAGAAGCCTTTCTGTAAGTCTGTTCTTATGGAATTCGCAAAGTGATATTTGGGAGCCCATAGAGGGCTATGGTGTAAAAGGAAATATCTTAGGTTAAAAACTGAAAAGAAGCTTTCTGAGAAACTGTTTTGTGTTCTGCTAATTCATCTCACAGTGTTACAGCTTTCCCTTCAAGAAGCCTTTCGCTAAGGCTGTTCTTGTGGAATTGGCAAAGTGATATTTGGAAGCCCATACAGTGCTATGGTGAAAAAGTAAATATCTTCCGTTAAAAAGTGGAAAGAAGCTTTCTAAGAAACTGCTTTGTGTTCTGTTAATTTATCTCACAGAGTTACATCTTTCCCTTCAAGAAGCCTTTCGCTAAGACTGTTCTTTTGGAATTGGCAAAGTGATATTTGAAAGCCCTAAGAGGGCTTTGGTGAAAAGGGAAATATCTTCCCTTAAAAACTGGAAAGAAGCTTTATGAGAAACTGCTTTTTGTTCTGGTAATTTATCTCACAGAGTTTCATCTTTCCCTACAAGAAGCCTTTCGCTAAGATTCTTCTTGTGTAATTGTCAAAGTGATATTCGGAAGCCCATACAGGGCTATGGTGAAAAAGGAAATATCTTCCGTTAAAAACCGGAAAGAAGCTTTCTGAGAAACTGCTTTGTGTTCTGTTTATTCATCTCACAGAGTTACAGCTTTCCCTTCAAGAAGTCTTTCGCTAAGGATGTTCTTGTGAAATTGGCAAAGTGATATTTGGAAGCCTATAGAGTGCTATGGTGAAAAAAGAAATATCTTCCGTTAAAAGTGGAAAGAACCTTTCTGAGAAACTGCTTTGTATACTGTTAATTCATCTCACAGAATTACAGCTTTCCACTCAAGAAGCCTTTCGCTAAGGATGTTCTTTTGGAAGTGGCAAAGTGATATTTGGAAGCCCCAAGAGGGCTATGGTGAAAAAGGAAATATCTTCCGTTAAAAACTGGAAAGAAGCTTTCAGAGAAATTGCTTTGTGTTCTGTTAATTCACCTCATAGAGTTACAGCTTTCCAGTCAAGAAGCCTTTCTGTAAGACTGTTCTTGTGGAATTGGCAAAGTGATATTTGGGAGATCATAAAGGGCTATGGTGAAAAAGAAAATATCTTAGGTTAAAAACTAGAAAGAAGCTTTCTGAGAAACTGCTTTGTGTTCTGTTAATTCATCTCACAGAGTTACATCTTTCCCTTCAAGAAGCCTTTCGCTAAGGCTGTTCTTGTGGAATTGGCAAAGTGATATTTGGAAGCCCATAGAGGGCAATGGTGAAAAAGGAAATATCTTCCGTTAAAAACTGCAAAGAAGCTCTCTGAGAAACTCCTTTGTGTTCTGTTAATTCATCTCACAGAGTTACATCTTTCCCTTCAAGAAGGCTTTCGCTAAGGCTGTTCTTGTGGAATTGGCAAAGTGATATTTGGAAGCCCATAGAAGGCTATGGTTAAAAAGGAAATAACTTTCGTTAAAAACTGGAAAGAAGGTTTCTGAGAAACTGCTTTGTGTTCTGTTAATTCATCTAACAGAGTTACATCTTTTCCCTCAAGAAGCCTTTCTCTAAGACTGTTCTTGTGGAATTCGAAAAGTGATATTTCGAAGCCCATAGAGGGCTATGGTGAAAAAGGAAATATCTTAGCTTGAAAACTGGAAAGAAACTTTCTGAGAAACTGCTTTGTGTTCTGTTAATTTATCTCACAGAGTTACATCTTTCCCTTCAAGAAGCCTTTCGCTAAGACTGTTCTTTTGGAATTGGCAAAGTGATATTTGGAAGCCCATAGAGGGCTATGGTGAAAAAGGAAATATCTTACGTTAAAAACCGGAAAGACGCTTTCTGAGAAACTGCTTTGTGTTCTGTTAATTTATCTCACAGTGTTACATCTTTCCCTTAAAGAAGCCTTTCGCTAAGGCTGTTCTTGTGGAATTTGCAAAGTGATATTTCGAAGCCCATAGAGTGCTATGGTGAAAAAGGAAATATCTTCCGTTAAAAACTGGAAAGAAGCTTTCTGAGATACTGCTTTGTGTTCTGTTAATTCATCTCACAGAGTTACCTCTTGCCCTTCAAGAAGCCTTTCGCTAAGGATGTTCTTGTGGAAGTGGCAAAGTGATATTTGGAAGCCCATAGAGGGCTACGGTGAAAAAGGAAATATCTTCCGTTAAAAACTGGAAAGAAGCTTTCTGAGAAACTGCTTTGTGTTCTGTTAATTCACCTCACAGAGTTACAGCTTTCCGCTCAAGAAACCTTTCTGTAAGACTGTTCTTATGGAATTCGCAAAGTGATATTTGGGAGCCCATAGACGGCTATGGTGTAAAAGGAAATATCTTAGGTTAAAAACTGAAAAGAAGCTTTCTGAGAAACTGTTTTGTGTTCTGTTAATTCATCTCACAGAATTACAGCTTTCCCTTCAAGAAGCCTTTCGCTAAGGCTGTTGTTGTGGAAGTGGAAAAGTGATATTTGGAAGCCCATAGAGGGCTATGGTGAAAGAGGACATATCTTTCGTTAAAAACTGGAAAGAAGCTCTCTGAGAAACTGCTATGTGTTCTGTTAATTCATCTCACAGAGTTACATCTTTCCCCTCAAGAAGCCTTTCTCTAAGACAGTTCTTGTGGAATTTGAAAAGTGTTATTTCTGAGCCCATAGAGGGCTATGGTGAAAAAGGAAATATCTTAGGTTAAAAACTGGCAAGAAGCTTTCTAAGAAACTGCTTTGTGTTCTGTTAATTTATCTCACAGAGTTACATCATTCTCTTCAAGAAGAGTTTCGCTAAGACTGTTCTTGTGGAATTGGCAAAGTGATATTTGGAAGCCCATAGAGGGCTATGGTGAAAAAGGAAATATCTTCCGTTAAAATCAGGAAAGAAGCTTTCTGAGAAACTGCTTTGTGTTCTGTTTATTCATCTCACAGAGTTACATCTATCCCTTCAAGAAGCCTTTCGCTAAGGCTGTTCTTGTGGAATTGGCAAAGTGATATTTGGAAGCCCATAGAGTGCTATGGTGAAAAAAGAGATTTCTTTCGTTAAAAAGTGGAAAGAACATTTCTGAGAAACTATTGTATTCTGATAATTCATCTCACAGAGTTACAGCTTTCCACTCAAGAAGCCTTTCGCTAAGGATGTTCTTTTGGAAGTGGCAAAGTGATATTTGGAAGCCCAAAGAGGGCTATGGTGAAAAAGGAAATATCTTCCGTTAAAAACTGGAAAGAAGCTTTCTGAGAAACTTCTTTGTGTTCTGTTAATTCACCTCACAGAGTTACAGCTTTCCAGTCAAGAAGCCTTTCTGTAAGACTGTTCTTGTGGAATTTGCAAAGTGATATTTGGGAGATCATAAAGGGCTCTGGTGAAAAAGTAAATATCTTAGGTTAAAAACTGGAAAGAAGCTTTCTGAGAAACTTCTTTGTGTTCTGTTAATTCATCTCACAGTGTTACAGCTTTCCCTTCAAGAAGCCTTTCGCTAAGGCTGTTCTTGAGGAATTGGCAAAGTGATATTTGGAAGCCCATAGAGGGCTAGGGTGAAAAAGGAAATATCTTCCGTTAAAAACTGGAAAGAAGCTTTCTGAGAAACTCCATTGTGTTCTGTTAATTCATCTCACAGTGTTACATCTTTCCCTTCAAGAAGGCTTTCGCTAAGGCTGTTCTTGTGGAATTGGCAAAGTGATATTTGGAAGCCCATAGAGGGCTATGGTGAAAAAGGAAATATCTTCCGTTAAAAAGTGGAAAGAACCTTTCTGAGAAACTGCTTTGTATTCTGTAAATTCGTCTCACAGAGTTACATCTTTCCCTACAAGAAGCTTTTCGCTAAGACTGTTCTTGTGGAATTGGCAAAGTGATATTTCGAAAGCCATAGAGGGCTATGGTGAAAAAGGAAATATCTTCCCTTAAAAACTGGAAAGAAGCTTTCTGAGAAACTGCTCTGTGTTCTGTTAATACATCTCACAGAATTACATCTTTATCTTCAAGAAGCCTTTCGCTAAGGCTGTTGTTGTGGAAGTGGCAAAGTGATATTTGGAAGCCCGTAGAGGGCTATGGTGAAAAAGGAAATACCTTTCGTTAAAAACTGGAAAGAAGCTTTTTGAGAAACTGCTTTGTGTACTGTTAATTCATCTAACAGAATTACATCTTTTCCCTCAAGAAGCATTTCTCTAAGACTGTTCTTGTGGAATTTGAAAAGTGATATTTCGAAGCCCATAGAGAGTTATGGTCAAAAAGGAAATATCTTCCGTTAAAAACTGGAAAGAAGCTTTCTGAGAAACTGCTTTGTGTTCTGTTAATTCATCTCACACAGTTACAGCCTTCCACTCAAGAAGCCTTTCCTTAATACTGTCCTTTTGGAATCTGCAAAGTGATATTTGGAAGCCCATAGAGGGCTATGGTGAAAAAGGAAATAATCTTCGTTAGAAACTGGAAAGAAGCTTTCTGAGAAACTGCTTTGTGTTCTGTTAATTCATCTCACAGAGTTACAGCTTTCCATTCAAGAAGCCTTTCTGTAAGACTGTTCTTGTGGAATTTGCAAGGTGATATTTGGAAGCCCACAGAGGGCTATGGTGAAAAAGGAAATGTCTTCTGTTAAAAACTGGAAGGAAGCTTTCTGGGAAACTGCTTTGTGCTCTGTTAATTCATCTGACAATGTTACATCTTTCCCTTCAAGATGCCTTTCGCTAAGGCTGTTATTGTGGAATTTTCAAAGTGATATTTGGAAGCCCATAGAGGGCTATGGTGAAAAAGGATATATCTTCCCTTAAAAACTGGAAAGAAGCTTTCTGAGAAACTGCTTTGTGTTCTGTTAATTCATCTCACAGAGTTACATCTTTCCCCTCCTGAAACCTTTGGCTAAGACTGTTCTTGTGGAATTTGCAAAGTGATATTTGGAAGCCCGTAGAGGGCTGTGGTGAAAAAGGAAATATCTTCCCTTAAAAACTGGAAAGAAGCTTTCTGAGAAACTGCTTTGTGTTCTCTTAATTCATCTCACAGAGTTACATCTTTCCCTAGAAGAAACTTTTCGCTAAGACTGTTCTTGTGGAATTGGCAAAGTGATATTTGGAAGCCCATAGAGGGATATGGTGAAAAAGGAAATATCTTCCGTTAAAAACTGGAAAGAAGCTTTCTGAGAAACTGCTTTGTGTTCTGTTAATTCATCTCACAGAGTTACATCTTTCCCTTCGAAAGCCTTTTGCTACATCTGTTTTTGAGGAATTGGCAAAGTGATATTTGGAAGCCCATGGAGGGCTATGGTGAAAAAGGAAATATCTTCCGTTAATAAATGGAAAGAAGCTTTCTGAGAAACTGCTTTGTGTTCTGTTATTTCATCTCACAGAGTTACATCTTTCCCTTCAAGAAGCCTTTCGCTAAGGCTGTTCTTGAGGAACTGGCAAATTGATATTTGGAAGCCCGTAGATTGCTATGGTGAAAAAGGAAATATCTTCCCTTAAAAACTGGAAAGAAGCTTTCTGAGAAACTGCTCTCTGTTCTGTTAATTCATCTCACAGAATTACATCTTTCTCTTCAAGAAGCCTTTCTCTAAGGCTGTTGTTGTGGAAGTGGCAAAGTGATATTTGGAAGCCCAAAGAGGGCTATGGTGAAAAAGGAAATACCTTCCGTTAAAAACTGGAAAGCAGCTTTCTGAGAAACTGCTTTGTGTACTGTTAATTCATCTAACAGAGTTAAATCTTTTCCCTCAAGAAGCCTTTCTGTAAGACTGTTCTTGTGGAATTTGAAAAGTGATATTTTGAAGCCCATAGAGAGTTATGGTCAAAAAGGAAATATCTTCCGTTAAAAACTGGAAAGAAGCTTTCTGAGAAACTGCTTTGTGTTCTGTTAATTCATCTCACACAGTTACAGCTTTCCACTCAAGAAGCCTTTCCTTAATACTGTCCTTTTGGAATCTGCAAAGTGATATTTGGAAGCCCATAGAGGGCTATGGTGAAAAAGGAAATATCTTCCGTTAAAAACTGGAAAGAAGCTTTCTGAGAAACTGCTTTGTGTGCTGTTAATTCATCTCACAGAGTTACATCGTTCCCTTCAGGAAGCCTTTCTGTAAGACTATTCTTGTGGAATTTGCAAAGTGATATTTGGGAGCCCATAGAGGGCTATGGTGAAAAAGGAAATATCTTAGGTTAAAAACTGGAAAGAAGCTTTCTGAGAAACTGCTTTGTGTTCTGTTAATTCATCTCACAGAATTACAGCTTTCCCTTCAAGAAGCCTTTCGCTACGGCTGTTCTTGTGGAATTGGCAAAGTGAAATTTGGAAACCCAAAGAGGGCTACGGTGAAAAAGGAAATATCTTCCATTAAAAACTGGAAAGAAGCTTTCTGAGAAACTGCTTTGTGTTCTGTTAATTCATCTCACAGAGTTACATCTTTCCCTTCAAGAAGCCTCTGGCTAAGGCTGTTCTTGTGGAATTGGCAAAGTGATATTTGGAAACCCCTAGAGGGCTATGGTGAAAAAGGAAATATCTTCCGTTAAAAATGGAAAGAACCTTTCTGAGAAACTGCTTTGTGTTCTGTTAATTCATCTCACAGAGTTACAGCTTTCCATTCAAGAAGCCTTTCTGTAAGACTGTTCTTGTGGAATTTGCAAAGTGATATTTGGAAGCCCACAGAGGGCTATGGTGAAAAAGGAAATCTCTTCCGTTAAAAACTGGAAGGAAGCTTTCTGAGAAACTGCTTTGTGCTCTGTTAATTCATCTGACAATGTTACATCTTTCCCTTCAAGATGCCTTTTGCTAAGGCTGTTATTGTGGAATTTGCAAAGGGATATTTGGAAGCCCGTAGAGGGCTGTGGTGAAAAAGGAAATATCTTCCCTTAAAAACTGGAAAGAAGCTTTCTGAGAAACTGTTTTGTGTTCTGTTAATTCATCTCACAGAGTTACATCTTTCCCTACAAGAAGCTTTTCGCTAAGACTGTCCTTTTGGAATCTGCAAAGTGATATTTGGAAGCCCATAGAGGGCTATGGTAAAAATGAAATATCCTTCGTTAAAAACTGGAAAGAAGCTTTCTGAGAAACTGCTTTGTGTTCTGTTAATTCATCTCACAGAGTTACAGCTTTCCACTCAAGAAGCCTTTCGCTAAGACTGTTCTTGTGGAATCTGCAAAGTGATATTTGGAAGCCTTAAGAGGGCTTTGGTGTAAAAGGAAATATCTTCCGTTAAAAACTGGAAAGAAGCTTTATGAGAAACTGCTTTGTGTTCTGTTAATTCATCTCACAGGGTTACAGCTTTCCCCTCAAGAAACCTTTCGCTAAGACTGTTCTTGTGGAATTTGCAAAGTGATATTTGGGAGCCCATAGAGGGCTTTGGTTAAAAAGGAAATATCTTCCATTAAAAACTGGAAAGAAGCTTTCTGAGATACTGCTTTGTGTTCTTTTAATTCATCTCACAGAGTTACATCTTTCCCTTCAAGAAGCCTTTCGCTAAGGATGTTCTTGTGGAAGTGGCAAAGTGATATTTGGAAGCCCCTAGAAGTCTATGGTGAAAAAAGAAATATCTTCCGTTAAAAACTGGATAGAAGCTTTCTGAGAAACTGCTTTGTGTTCTGTTAATTCATCTCACAGAGTTACAGCTTTCCCCTCAAGAACCCTTTCTGTAAGACTATTCTTGTGGGATTTGCAAAGTGATATTTGGGAGCCCATAGAGGGCTATGGTGAAAAAGGAAATATCTTAGGTTAAAAACTGGAAAGAAGGTTTCAGAGAAACTGCTTTGTGTTCCGTTAATTCATCTCACAGAGTTACAGCTTTCCCTTCAAGAAGCCTTTCACTAAGGCTGTTCTTCTGGAACTGGCAAAGTGAAATTTGGAAACCCATAAAGGGCTGCGGTGAAAAAGGTATTATCTACCGTTAAAATCTGGAAAGAAGCTTTCTGAGGAACTGCTTTGTGTTCTGTTAAGTCATCTCACAGAGTTACATCTTTCCCTTCAAGAAGCCTCTGGCTAAGGCTGTTCTTGTGGAATAGGCAAAATGATATTTGGAAGCCCCTAGTGGGCTATGGTGAGAAATCAAATATCTTCCGTTAAAAAGTGGAAAGAACCTTTCTGAGAAACTGCTTTGCGCTGTGTTAATTCATCTGACAATGTTACACCTTTCCCTTCTAGAAGCCTTTCGCTAAGGCTGTTCTTGTGGAAGTGGCAAAGTGATATTTGGAAGCCCATAGAGGGCTATGGTGAAAAAGGAAATGTCTTCCGTTAAAAACTGGAAGGAAGCTTTTTGAGAAACTGCTTTGTGTTTTGTTAATTCATCTCACAGAGTTACAGCTTTCCCGTCAAGAAGCCTTTCGCTAAGACTGTTCTTGTGGAATTTGCAAAGTGATATTTTGAAGCCCATAGTGGGCTATGGTGAAAAAGGAAATAACTTAGGTTAAAAACTGGAAGGAAGCTGTCGGAGAAACTGCTTTTTACTCTGTTAATTCATCTCACAAAGTTACATCTTTCCCTTCAAGAAGCCTTTCGCTAAGGATGTTCTTGTGAAATTGGCAAAGTGATATTTGGAAGCCTATAGAGTGCTATGGTGAAAAAAGAAATATCTTCCGTTAAAAGTGGAAAGAACCTTTCTGAGAAACTGCTTTGTATACTGTTAATTCATCTCACAGAATTACAGCTTTCCACTCAAGAAGCCTTTCGCTAAGGATGTTCTTTTGGAAGTGGCAAAGTGATATTTGGAAGCCCCAAGAGGGCTATGGTGAAAAAGGAAATATCTTCCGTTAAAAACTGGAAAGAAGCTTTCAGAGAAACTGCTTTGTGTTCTGTTAATTCACCTCACAGAGTTACAGCTTTCCAGTCAAGAAGCCTTTCTGTAAGACTGTTCTTGTGGAATTGGCAAAGTGATATTTGGGAGATCATAAAGGGCTATGGTGAAAAAGAAAATATCTTAGGTTAAAAACTAGAAAGAAGCTTTCTGAGAAACTGCTTTGTGTTCTGTTAATTCATCTCACAGAGTTACATCTTTCCCTTCAAGAAGCCTTTCGCTAAGGCTGTTCTTGTGGAATTGGCAAAGTGATATTTGGAAGCCCATAGAGGGCAATGGTGAAAAAGGAAATATCTTCCGTTAAAAACTGCAAAGAAGCTCTCTGAGAAACTCCTTTGTGTTCTGTTAATTCATCTCACAGAGTTACATCTTTCCCTTCAAGAAGGCTTTCGCTAAGGCTGTTCTTGTGGAATTGGCAAAGTGATATTTGGAAGCCCATAGAAGGCTATGGTTAAAAAGGAAATAATTTCGTTAAAAACTGGAAAGAAGGTTTCTGAGAAACTGCTTTGTGTTCTGTTAATTCATCTAACAGAGTTACATCTTTTCCCTCAAGAAGCCTTTCTCTAAGACTGTTCTTGTGGAATTCGAAAAGTGATATTTCGAAGCCCATAGAGGGCTGTGGTGAAAAAGGAAATATCTTAGCCTGAAAACTGGAAAGAAACTTTCTGAGAAACTGCTTTGTGTTCTGTTAATTTATCTCACAGAGTTACATCTTTCCCTTCAAGAAGCCTTTCGCTAAGACTGTTCTTTTGGAATTGGCAAAGTGATATTTGGAAGCCCATAGAGGGCTATGGTGAAAAAGGAAATATCTTACGTTAAAAACCGGAAAGACGCTTTCTGAGAAACTGCTTTGTGTTCTGTTAATTTATCTCACAGTGTTACATCTTTCCCTTAAAGAAGCCTTTCGCTAAGGCTGTTCTTGTGGAATTTGCAAAGTGATATTTCGAAGCCCATAGAGTGCTATGGTGAAAAAGGAAATATCTTCCGTTAAAAACTGGAAAGAAGCTTTCTGAGATACTGCTTTGTGTTCTGTTAATTCATCTCACAGAGTTACCTCTTGCCCTTCAAGAAGCCTTTCGCTAAGGATGTTCTTGTGGAAGTGGCAAAGTGATATTTGGAAGCCCATAGAGGGCTACGGTGAAAAAGGAAATATCTTCCGTTAAAAACTGGAAAGAAGCTTTCTGAGAAACTGCTTTGTGTTCTGTTAATTCACCTCACAGAGTTACAGCTTTCCGCTCAAGAAACCTTTCTGTAAGACTGTTCTTATGGAATTCGCAAAGTGATATTTGGGAGCCCATAGACGGCTATGGTGTAAAAGGAAATATCTTAGGTTAAAAACTGAAAAGAAGCTTTCTGAGAAACTGTTTTGTGTTCTGTTAATTCATCTCACAGAATTACAGCTTTCCCTTCAAGAAGCCTTTCGCTAAGGCTGTTGTTGTGGAAGTGGAAAAGTGATATTTGGAAGCCCATAGAGGGCTATGGTGAAAGAGTACATATCTTTCGTTAAAAACTGGAAAGAAGCTCTCTGAGAAACTACTATGTGTTCTGTTAATTCATCTCACAGAGTTACATCTTTCCCCTCAAGAAGCCTTTCTCTAAGACAGTTCTTGTGGAATTTGAAAAGTGTTATTTCTGAGCCCATAGAGGGCTATGGTGAAAAAGGAAATATCTTAGGTTAAAAACTGGCAAGAAGCTTTCTAAGAAACTGCTTTGTGTTCTGTTAATTTATCTCACAGAGTTACATCATTCTCTTCAAGAAGAGTTTCGCTAAGACTGTTCTTGTGGAATTGGCAAAGTGATATTTGGAAGCCCATAGAGGGCTATGGTGAAAAAGGAAATATCTTCCGTTAAAATCAGGAAAGAAGCTTTCTGAGAAACTGCTTTGTGTTCTGTTTATTCATCTCACAGAGTTACATCTTTCCCTTCAAGAAGCCTTTCGCTAAGGCTGTTCTTGTGGAATTGGCAAAGTGATATTTGGAAGCCCATAGAGTGCTATGGTGAAAAAAGAGATTTCTTTCGTTAAAAAGTGGAAAGAACATTTCTGAGAAACTATTGTATTCTGATAATTCATCTCACAGAGTTACAGCTTTCCACTCAAGAAGCCTTTCGCTAAGGATGTTCTTTTGGAAGTGGCAAAGTGATATTTGGAAGCCCAAAGAGGGCTATGGTGAAAAAGGAAATATCTTCCGTTAAAAACTGGAAAGAAGCTTTCTGAGAAACTTCTTTGTGTTCTGTTAATTCACCTCACAGAGTTACAGCTTTCCAGTCAAGAAGCCTTTCTGTAAGACTGTTCTTGTGGAATTTGCAAAGTGATATTTGGGAGATCATAAAGGGCTCTGGTGAAAAAGTAAATATCTTAGGTTAAAAACTGGAAAGAAGCTTTCTGAGAAACTTCTTTGTGTTCTGTTAATTCATCTCACAGTGTTACAGCTTTCCCTTCAAGAAGCCTTTCGCTAAGGCTGTTCTTGAGGAATTGGCAAAGTGATATTTGGAAGCCCATAGAGGGCTAGGGTGAAAAAGGAAATATCTTCCGTTAAAAACTGGAAAGAAGCTTTCTGAGAAACTCCATTGTGTTCTGTTAATTCATCTCACAGTGTTACATCTTTCCCTTCAAGAAGGCTTTCGCTAAGGCTGTTCTTGTGGAATTGGCAAAGTGATATTTGGAAGCCCATAGAGGGCTATGGTGAAAAAGGAAATATCTTCCGTTAAAAAGTGGAAAGAACCTTTCTGAGAAACTGCTTTGTATTCTGTAAATTCGTCTCACAGAGTTACATCTTTCCCTACAAGAAGCTTTTCGCTAAGACTGTTCTTGTGGAATTGGCAAAGTGATATTTCGAAAGCCATAGAGGGCTATGGTGAAAAAGGAAATATCTTCCCTTAAAAACTGGAAAGAAGCTTTCTGAGAAACTGCTCTGTGTTCTGTTAATACATCTCACAGAATTACATCTTTATCTTCAAGAAGCCTTTCGCTAAGGCTGTTGTTGTGGAAGTGGCAAAGTGATATTTGGAAGCCCGTAGAGGGCTATGGTGAAAAAGGAAATACCTTTCGTTAAAAACTGGAAAGAAGCTTTTTGAGAAACTGCTTTGTGTACTGTTAATTCATCTAACAGAATTACATCTTTTCCCTCAAGAAGCATTTCTCTAAGACTGTTCTTGTGGAATTTGAAAAGTGATATTTCGAAGCCCATAGAGAGTTATGGTCAAAAAGGAAATATCTTCCGTTAAAAACTGGAAAGAAGCTTTCTGAGAAACTGCTTTGTGTTCTGTTAATTCATCTCACACAGTTACAGCCTTCCACTCAAGAAGCCTTTCCTTAATACTGTCCTTTTGGAATCTGCAAAGTGATATTTGGAAGCCCATAGAGGGCTATGGTGAAAAAGGAAATAATCTTCGTTAGAAACTGGAAAGAAGCTTTCTGAGAAACTGCTTTGTGTTCTGTTAATTCATCTCACAGAGTTACAGCTTTCCATTCAAGAAGCCTTTCTGTAAGACTGTTCTTGTGGAATTTGCAAGGTGATATTTGGAAGCCCACAGAGGGCTATGGTGAAAAAGGAAATGTCTTCTGTTAAAAACTGGAAGGAAGCTTTCTGGGAAACTGCTTTGTGCTCTGTTAATTCATCTGACAATGTTACATCTTTCCCTTCAAGATGCCTTTCGCTAAGGCTGTTATTGTGGAATTTTCAAAGTGATATTTGGAAGCCCATAGAGGGCTATGGTGAAAAAGGATATATCTTCCCTTAAAAACTGGAAAGAAGCTTTCTGAGAAACTGCTTTGTGTTCTGTTAATTCATCTCACAGAGTTACATCTTTCCCCTCCTGAAACCTTTGGCTAAGACTGTTCTTGTGGAATTTGCAAAGTGATATTTGGAAGCCCGTAGAGGGCTGTGGTGAAAAAGGAAATATCTTCCCTTAAAAACTGGAAAGAAGCTTTCTGAGAAACTGCTTTGTGTTCTCTTAATTCATCTCACAGAGTTACATCTTTCCCTAGAAGAAGCTTTTCGCTAAGACTGTTCTTGTGGAATTGGCAAAGTGATATTTGGAAGCCCATAGAGGGATATGGTGAAAAAGGAAATATCTTCCGTTAAAAACTGGAAAGAAGCTTTCTGAGAAACTGCTTTGTGTTCTGTTAATTCATCTCACAGAGTTACATCTTTCCCTTCGAAAGCCTTTTGCTACATCTGTTTTTGAGGAATTGGCAAAGTGATATTTGGAAGCCCATGGAGGGCTATGGTGAAAAAGGAAATATCTTCCGTTAATAAATGGAAAGAAGCTTTCTGAGAAACTGCTTTGTGTTCTGTTATTTCATCTCACAGAGTTACATCTTTCCCTTCAAGAAGCCTTTCGCTAAGGCTGTTCTTGAGGAACTGGCAAATTGATATTTGGAAGCCCGTAGATTGCTATGGTGAAAAAGGAAATATCTTCCCTTAAAAACTGGAAAGAAGCTTTCTGAGAAACTGCTCTCTGTTCTGTTAATTCATCTCACAGAATTACATCTTTCTCTTCAAGAAGCCTTTCTCTAAGGCTGTTGTTGTGGAAGTGGCAAAGTGATATTTGGAAGCCCAAAGAGGGCTATGGTGAAAAAGGAAATACCTTCCGTTAAAAACTGGAAAGCAGCTTTCTGAGAAACTGCTTTGTGTACTGTTAATTCATCTAACAGAGTTAAATCTTTTCCCTCAAGAAGCCTTTCTGTAAGACTGTTCTTGTGGAATTTGAAAAGTGATATTTTGAAGCCCATAGAGAGTTATGGTCAAAAAGGAAATATCTTCCGTTAAAAACTGGAAAGAAGCTTTCTGAGAAACTGCTTTGTGTTCTGTTAATTCATCTCACACAGTTACAGCTTTCCACTCAAGAAGCCTTTCCTTAATACTGTCCTTTTGGAATCTGCAAAGTGATATTTGGAAGCCCATAGAGGGCTATGGTGAAAAAGGAAATATCTTCCGTTAAAAACTGGAAAGAAGCTTTCTGAGAAACTGCTTTGTGTGCTGTTAATTCATCTCACAGAGTTACATCGTTCCCTTCAGGAAGCCTTTCTGTAAGACTATTCTTGTGGAATTTGCAAAGTGATATTTGGGAGCCCATAGAGGGCTATGGTGAAAAAGGAAATATCTTAGGTTAAAAACTGGAAAGAAGCTTTCTGAGAAACTGCTTTGTGTTCTGTTAATTCATCTCACAGAATTACAGCTTTCCCTTCAAGAAGCCTTTCGCTACGGCTGTTCTTGTGGAATTGGCAAAGTGAAATTTGGAAACCCAAAGAGGGCTACGGTGAAAAAGGAAATATCTTCCATTAAAAACTGGAAAGAAGCTTTCTGAGAAACTGCTTTGTGTTCTGTTAATTCATCTCACAGAGTTACATCTTTCCCTTCAAGAAGCCTCTGGCTAAGGCTGTTCTTGTGGAATTGGCAAAGTGATATTTGGAAACCCCTAGAGGGCTATGGTGAAAAAGGAAATATCTTCCGTTAAAAATGGAAAGAACCTTTCTGAGAAACTGCTTTGTGTTCTGTTAATTCATCTCACAGAGTTACAGCTTTCCATTCAAGAAGCCTTTCTGTAAGACTGTTCTTGTGGAATTTGCAAAGTGATATTTGGAAGCCCACAGAGGGCTATGGTGAAAAAGGAAATCTCTTCCGTTAAAAACTGGAAGGAAGCTTTCTGAGAAACTGCTTTGTGCTCTGTTAATTCATCTGACAATGTTACATCTTTCCCTTCAAGATGCCTTTTGCTAAGGCTGTTATTGTGGAATTTGCAAAGGGATATTTGGAAGCCCGTAGAGGGCTGTGGTGAAAAAGGAAATATCTTCCCTTAAAAACTGGAAAGAAGCTTTCTGAGAAACTGTTTTGTGTTCTGTTAATTCATCTCACAGAGTTACATCTTTCCCTACAAGAAGCTTTTCGCTAAGACTGTCCTTTTGGAATCTGCAAAGTGATATTTGGAAGCCCATAGAGGGCTATGGTAAAAATGAAATATCCTTCGTTAAAAACTGGAAAGAAGCTTTCTGAGAAACTGCTTTGTGTTCTGTTAATTCATCTCACAGAGTTACAGCTTTCCACTCAAGAAGCCTTTCGCTAAGACTGTTCTTGTGGAATCTGCAAAGTGATATTTGGAAGCCTTAAGAGGGCTTTGGTGTAAAAGGAAATATCTTCCGTTAAAAACTGGAAAGAAGCTTTATGAGAAACTGCTTTGTGTTCTGTTAATTCATCTCACAGGGTTACAGCTTTCCCCTCAAGAAACCTTTCGCTAAGACTGTTCTTGTGGAATTTGCAAAGTGATATTTGGGAGCCCATAGAGGGCTTTGGTTAAAAAGGAAATATCTTCCATTAAAAACTGGAAAGAAGCTTTCTGAGATACTGCTTTGTGTTCTTTTAATTCATCTCACAGAGTTACATCTTTCCCTTCAAGAAGCCTTTCGCTAAGGATGTTCTTGTGGAAGTGGCAAAGTGATATTTGGAAGCCCCTAGAAGTCTATGGTGAAAAAAGAAATATCTTCCGTTAAAAACTGGATAGAAGCTTTCTGAGAAACTGCTTTGTGTTCTGTTAATTCATCTCACAGAGTTACAGCTTTCCCCTCAAGAACCCTTTCTGTAAGACTATTCTTGTGGGATTTGCAAAGTGATATTTGGGAGCCCATAGAGGGCTATGGTGAAAAAGGAAATATCTTAGGTTAAAAACTGGAAAGAAGGTTTCAGAGAAACTGCTTTGTGTTCCGTTAATTCATCTCACAGAGTTACAGCTTTCCCTTCAAGAAGCCTTTCACTAAGGCTGTTCTTCTGGAACTGGCAAAGTGAAATTTGGAAACCCATAAAGGGCTGCGGTGAAAAAGGTATTATCTACCGTTAAAATCTGGAAAGAAGCTTTCTGAGGAACTGCTTTGTGTTCTGTTAAGTCATCTCACAGAGTTACATCTTTCCCTTCAAGAAGCCTCTGGCTAAGGCTGTTCTTGTGGAATAGGCAAAATGATATTTGGAAGCCCCTAGTGGGCTATGGTGAGAAATCAAATATCTTCCGTTAAAAAGTGGAAAGAACCTTTCTGAGAAACTGCTTTGCGCTGTGTTAATTCATCTGACAATGTTACACCTTTCCCTTCTAGAAGCCTTTCGCTAAGGCTGTTCTTGTGGAAGTGGCAAAGTGATATTTGGAAGCCCATAGAGGGCTATGGTGAAAAAGGAAATGTCTTCCGTTAAAAACTGGAAGGAAGCTTTTTGAGAAACTGCTTTGTGTTTTGTTAATTCATCTCACAGAGTTACAGCTTTCCCGTCAAGAAGCCTTTCGCTAAGACTGTTCTTGTGGAATTTGCAAAGTGATATTTTGAAGCCCATAGTGGGCTATGGTGAAAAAGGAAATAACTTAGGTTAAAAACTGGAAGGAAGCTGTCGGAGAAACTGCTTTTTACTCTGTTAATTCATCTCACAAAGTTACATCTTTCCCTTCAAGAAGCCTTTCGCTAAGGATGTTCTTGTGAAATTGGCAAAGTGATATTTGGAAGCCTATAGAGTGCTATGGTGAAAAAAGAAATATCTTCCGTTAAAAGTGGAAAGAACCTTTCTGAGAAACTGCTTTGTATACTGTTAATTCATCTCACAGAATTACAGCTTTCCACTCAAGAAGCCTTTCGCTAAGGATGTTCTTTTGGAAGTGGCAAAGTGATATTTGGAAGCCCCAAGAGGGCTATGGTGAAAAAGGAAATATCTTCCGTTAAAAACTGGAAAGAAGCTTTCAGAGAAACTGCTTTGTGTTCTGTTAATTCACCTCACAGAGTTACAGCTTTCCAGTCAAGAAGCCTTTCTGTAAGACTGTTCTTGTGGAATTGGCAAAGTGATATTTGGGAGATCATAAAGGGCTATGGTGAAAAAGAAAATATCTTAGGTTAAAAACTAGAAAGAAGCTTTCTGAGAAACTGCTTTGTGTTCTGTTAATTCATCTCACAGAGTTACATCTTTCCCTTCAAGAAGCCTTTCGCTAAGGCTGTTCTTGTGGAATTGGCAAAGTGATATTTGGAAGCCCATAGAGGGCAATGGTGAAAAAGGAAATATCTTCCGTTCAAAACTGGAAAGAAGCTCTCTGAGAAACTCCTTTGTGTTCTGTTAATTCATCTCACAGAGTTACATCTTTCCCTTCAAGAAGGCTTTCGCTAAGGCTGTTCTTGTGGAATTGGCAAAGTGATATTTGGAAGCCCATAGAAGGCTATGGTTAAAAAGGAAATAATTTCGTTAAAAACTGGAAAGAAGGTTTCTGAGAAACTGCTTTGTGTTCTGTTAATTCATCTAACAGAGTTACATCTTTTCCCTCAAGAAGCCTTTCTCTAAGACTGTTCTTGTGGAATTCGAAAAGTGATATTTCGAAGCCCATAGAGGGCTGTGGTGAAAAAGGAAATATCTTAGCCTGAAAACTGGAAAGAAACTTTCTGAGAAACTGCTTTGTGTTCTGTTAATTTATCTCACAGAGTTACATCTTTCCCTTCAAGAAGCCTTTCGCTAAGACTGTTCTTTTGGAATTGGCAAAGTGATATTTGGAAGCCCATAGAGGGCTATGGTGAAAAAGGAAATATCTTACGTTAAAAACCGGAAAGACGCTTTCTGAGAAACTGCTTTGTGTTCTGTTAATTTATCTCACAGTGTTACATCTTTCCCTTAAAGAAGCCTTTCGCTAAGGCTGTTCTTGTGGAATTTGCAAAGTGATATTTCGAAGCCCATAGAGTGCTATGGTGAAAAAGGAAATATCTTCCGTTAAAAACTGGAAAGAAGCTTTCTGAGATACTGCTTTGTGTTCTGTTAATTCATCTCACAGAGTTACCTCTTGCCCTTCAAGAAGCCTTTCGCTAAGGATGTTCTTGTGGAAGTGGCAAAGTGATATTTGGAAGCCCATAGAGGGCTACGGTGAAAAAGGAAATATCTTCCGTTAAAAACTGGAAAGAAGCTTTCTGAGAAACTGCTTTGTGTTCTGTTAATTCACCTCACAGAGTTACAGCTTTCCGCTCAAGAAACCTTTCTGTAAGACTGTTCTTATGGAATTCGCAAAGTGATATTTGGGAGCCCATAGACGGCTATGGTGTAAAAGGAAATATCTTAGGTTAAAAACTGAAAAGAAGCTTTCTGAGAAACTGTTTTGTGTTCTGTTAATTCATCTCACAGAATTACAGCTTTCCCTTCAAGAAGCCTTTCGCTAAGGCTGTTGTTGTGGAAGTGGAAAAGTGATATTTGGAAGCCCATAGAGGGCTATGGTGAAAGAGGACATATCTTTCGTTAAAAACTGGAAAGAAGCTCTCTGAGAAACTGCTATGTGTTCTGTTAATTCATCTCACAGAGTTACATCTTTCCCCTCAAGAAGCCTTTCTCTAAGACAGTTCTTGTGGAATTTGAAAAGTGTTATTTCTGAGCCCATAGAGGGCTATGGTGAAAAAGGAAATATCTTAGGTTAAAAACTGGCAAGAAGCTTTCTAAGAAACTGCTTTGTGTTCTGTTAATTTATCTCACAGAGTTACATCATTCTCTTCAAGAAGAGTTTCGCTAAGACTGTTCTTGTGGAATTGGCAAAGTGATATTTGGAAGCCCATAGAGGGCTATGGTGAAAAAGGAAATATCTTCCGTTAAAATCAGGAAAGAAGCTTTCTGAGAAACTGCTTTGTGTTCTGTTTATTCATCTCACAGAGTTACATCTTTCCCTTCAAGAAGCCTTTCGCTAAGGCTGTTCTTGTGGAATTGGCAAAGTGATATTTGGAAGCCCATAGAGTGCTATGGTGAAAAAAGAGATTTCTTTCGTTAAAAAGTGGAAAGAACATTTCTGAGAAACTATTGTATTCTGATAATTCATCTCACAGAGTTACAGCTTTCCACTCAAGAAGCCTTTCGCTAAGGATGTTCTTTTGGAAGTGGCAAAGTGATATTTGGAAGCCCAAAGAGGGCTATGGTGAAAAAGGAAATATCTTCCGTTAAAAACTGGAAAGAAGCTTTCTGAGAAACTTCTTTGTGTTCTGTTAATTCACCTCACAGAGTTACAGCTTTCCAGTCAAGAAGCCTTTCTGTAAGACTGTTCTTGTGGAATTTGCAAAGTGATATTTGGGAGATCATAAAGGGCTCTGGTGAAAAAGTAAATATCTTAGGTTAAAAACTGGAAAGAAGCTTTCTGAGAAACTTCTTTGTGTTCTGTTAATTCATCTCACAGTGTTACAGCTTTCCCTTCAAGAAGCCTTTCGCTAAGGCTGTTCTTGAGGAATTGGCAAAGTGATATTTGGAAGCCCATAGAGGGCTAGGGTGAAAAAGGAAATATCTTCCGTTAAAAACTGGAAAGAAGCTTTCTGAGAAACTCCATTGTGTTCTGTTAATTCATCTCACAGTGTTACATCTTTCCCTTCAAGAAGGCTTTCGCTAAGGCTGTTCTTGTGGAATTGGCAAAGTGATATTTGGAAGCCCATAGAGGGCTATGGTGAAAAAGGAAATATCTTCCGTTAAAAAGTGGAAAGAACCTTTCTGAGAAACTGCTTTGTATTCTGTAAATTCGTCTCACAGAGTTACATCTTTCCCTACAAGAAGCTTTTCGCTAAGACTGTTCTTGTGGAATTGGCAAAGTGATATTTCGAAAGCCATAGAGGGCTATGGTGAAAAAGGAAATATCTTCCCTTAAAAACTGGAAAGAAGCTTTCTGAGAAACTGCTCTGTGTTCTGTTAATACATCTCACAGAATTACATCTTTATCTTCAAGAAGCCTTTCGCTAAGGCTGTTGTTGTGGAAGTGGCAAAGTGATATTTGGAAGCCCGTAGAGGGCTATGGTGAAAAAGGAAATACCTTTCGTTAAAAACTGGAAAGAAGCTTTTTGAGAAACTGCTTTGTGTACTGTTAATTCATCTAACAGAATTACATCTTTTCCCTCAAGAAGCATTTCTCTAAGACTGTTCTTGTGGAATTTGAAAAGTGATATTTCGAAGCCCATAGAGAGTTATGGTCAAAAAGGAAATATCTTCCGTTAAAAACTGGAAAGAAGCTTTCTGAGAAACTGCTTTGTGTTCTGTTAATTCATCTCACACAGTTACAGCCTTCCACTCAAGAAGCCTTTCCTTAATACTGTCCTTTTGGAATCTGCAAAGTGATATTTGGAAGCCCATAGAGGGCTATGGTGAAAAAGGAAATAATCTTCGTTAGAAACTGGAAAGAAGCTTTCTGAGAAACTGCTTTGTGTTCTGTTAATTCATCTCACAGAGTTACAGCTTTCCATTCAAGAAGCCTTTCTGTAAGACTGTTCTTGTGGAATTTGCAAGGTGATATTTGGAAGCCCACAGAGGGCTATGGTGAAAAAGGAAATGTCTTCTGTTAAAAACTGGAAGGAAGCTTTCTGGGAAACTGCTTTGTGCTCTGTTAATTCATCTGACAATGTTACATCTTTCCCTTCAAGATGCCTTTCGCTAAGGCTGTTATTTTGGAATTTTCAAAGTGATATTTGGAAGCCCATAGAGGGCTATGGTGAAAAAGGATATATCTTCCCTTAAAAACTGGAAAGAAGCTTTCTGAGAAACTGCTTTGTGTTCTGTTAATTCATCTCACAGAGTTACATCTTTCCCCTCCTGAAACCTTTGGCTAAGACTGTTCTTGTGGAATTTGCAAAGTGATATTTGGAAGCCCGTAGAGGGCTGTGGTGAAAAAGGAAATATCTTCCCTTAAAAACTGGAAAGAAGCTTTCTGAGAAACTGCTTTGTGTTCTCTTAATTCATCTCACAGAGTTACATCTTTCCCTAGAAGAAGCTTTTCGCTAAGACTGTTCTTGTGGAATTGGCAAAGTGATATTTGGAAGCCCATAGAGGGATATGGTGAAAAAGGAAATATCTTCCGTTAAAAACTGGAAAGAAGCTTTCTGAGAAACTGCTTTGTGTTCTGTTAATTCATCTCACAGAGTTACATCTTTCCCTTCGAAAGCCTTTTGCTACATCTGTTTTTGAGGAATTGGCAAAGTGATATTTGGAAGCCCATGGAGGGCTATGGTGAAAAAGGAAATATCTTCCGTTAATAAATGGAAAGAAGCTTTCTGAGAAATTGCTTTGTGTTCTGTTATTTCATCTCACAGAGTTACATCTTTCCCTTCAAGAAGCCTTTCGCTAAGGCTGTTCTTGAGGAACTGGCAAATTGATATTTGGAAGCCCGTAGATTGCTATGGTGAAAAAGGAAATATCTTCCCTTAAAAACTGGAAAGAAGCTTTCTGAGAAACTGCTCTCTGTTCTGTTAATTCATCTCACAGAATTACATCTTTCTCTTCAAGAAGCCTTTCTCTAAGGCTGTTGTTGTGGAAGTGGCAAAGTGATATTTGGAAGCCCGAAGAGGGCTATGGTGAAAAAGGAAATACCTTCCGTTAAAAACTGGAAAGCAGCTTTCTGAGAAACTGCTTTGTGTACTGTTAATTCATCTAACAGAGTTAAATCTTTTCCCTCAAGAAGCCTTTCTGTAAGACTGTTCTTGTGGAATTTGAAAAGTGATATTTTGAAGCCCATAGAGAGTTATGGTCAAAAAGGAAATATCTTCCGTTAAAAACTGGAAAGAAGCTTTCTGAGAAACTGCTTTGTGTTCTGTTAATTCATCTCACACAGTTACAGCTTTCCACTCAAGAAGCCTTTCCTTAATACTGTCCTTTTGGAATCTGCAAAGTGATATTTGGAAGCCCATAGAGGGCTATGGTGAAAAAGGAAATATCTTCCGTTAAAAACTGGAAAGAAGCTTTCTGAGAAACTGCTTTGTGTGCTGTTAATTCATCTCACAGAGTTACATCGTTCCCTTCAGGAAGCCTTTCTGTAAGACTATTCTTGTGGAATTTGCAAAGTGATATTTGGGAGCCCATAGAGGGCTATGGTGAAAAAGGAAATATCTTAGGTTAAAAACTGGAAAGAAGCTTTCTGAGAAACTGCTTTGTGTTCTGTTAATTCATCTCACAGAATTACAGCTTTCCCTTCAAGAAGCCTTTCGCTACGGCTGTTCTTGTGGAATTGGCAAAGTGAAATTTGGAAACCCAAAGAGGGCTACGGTGAAAAAGGAAATATCTTCCATTAAAAACTGGAAAGAAGCTTTCTGAGAAACTGCTTTGTGTTCTGTTAATTCATCTCACAGAGTTACATCTTTCCCTTCAAGAAGCCTCTGGCTAAGGCTGTTCTTGTGGAATTGGCAAAGTGATATTTGGAAACCCCTAGAGGGCTATGGTGAAAAAGGAAATATCTTCCGTTAAAAATGGAAAGAACCTTTCTGAGAAACTGCTTTGTGTTCTGTTAATTCATCTCACAGAGTTACAGCTTTCCATTCAAGAAGCCTTTCTGTAAGACTGTTCTTGTGGAATTTGCAAAGTGATATTTGGAAGCCCACAGAGGGCTATGGTGAAAAAGGAAATCTCTTCCGTTAAAAACTGGAAGGAAGCTTTCTGAGAAACTGCTTTGTGCTCTGTTAATTCATCTGACAATGTTACATCTTTCCCTTCAAGATGCCTTTTGCTAAGGCTGTTATTGTGGAATTTGCAAAGGGATATTTGGAAGCCCGTAGAGGGCTGTGGTGAAAAAGGAAATATCTTCCCTTAAAAACTGGAAAGAAGCTTTCTGAGAAACTGTTTTGTGTTCTGTTAATTCATGTCACAGAGTTACATCTTTCCCTACAAGAAGCTTTTCGCTAAGACTGTCCTTTTGGAATCTGCAAAGTGATATTTGGAAGCCCATAGAGGGCTATGGTAAAAATGAAATATCCTTCGTTAAAAACTGGAAAGAAGCTTTCTGAGAAACTGCTTTGTGTTCTGTTAATTCATCTCACAGAGTTACAGCTTTCCACTCAAGAAGCCTTTCGCTAAGACTGTTCTTGTGGAATCTGCAAAGTGATATTTGGAAGCCTTAAGAGGGCTTTGGTGTAAAAGGAAATATCTTCCGTTAAAAACTGGAAAGAAGCTTTATGAGAAACTGCTTTGTGTTCTGTTAATTCATCTCACAGGGTTACAGCTTTCCCCTCAAGAAACCTTTCGCTAAGACTGTTCTTGTGGAATTTGCAAAGTGATATTTGGGAGCCCATAGAGGGCTTTGGTTAAAAAGGAAATATCTTCCATTAAAAACTGGAAAGAAGCTTTCTGAGATACTGCTTTGTGTTCTTTTAATTCATCTCACAGAGTTACATCTTTCCCTTCAAGAAGCCTTTCGCTAAGGATGTTCTTGTGGAAGTGGCAAAGTGATATTTGGAAGCCCCTAGAAGTCTATGGTGAAAAAAGAAATATCTTCCGTTAAAAACTGGATAGAAGCTTTCTGAGAAACTGCTTTGTGTTCTGTTAATTCATCTCACAGAGTTACAGCTTTCCCCTCAAGAACCCTTTCTGTAAGACTATTCTTGTGGGATTTGCAAAGTGATATTTGGGAGCCCATAGAGGGCTATGGTGAAAAAGGAAATATCTTAGGTTAAAAACTGGAAAGAAGGTTTCAGAGAAACTGCTTTGTGTTCCGTTAATTCATCTCACAGAGTTACAGCTTTCCCTTCAAGAAGCCTTTCACTAAGGCTGTTCTTCTGGAACTGGCAAAGTGAAATTTGGAAACCCATAAAGGGCTGCGGTGAAAAAGGTATTATCTACCGTTAAAATCTGGAAAGAAGCTTTCTGAGGAACTGCTTTGTGTTCTGTTAAGTCATCTCACAGAGTTACATCTTTCCCTTCAAGAAGCCTCTGGCTAAGGCTGTTCTTGTGGAATAGGCAAAATGATATTTGGAAGCCCCTAGTGGGCTATGGTGAGAAATCAAATATCTTCCGTTAAAAAGTGGAAAGAACCTTTCTGAGAAACTGCTTTGCGCTGTGTTAATTCATCTGACAATGTTACACCTTTCCCTTCTAGAAGCCTTTCGCTAAGGCTGTTCTTGTGGAAGTGGCAAAGTGATATTTGGAAGCCCATAGAGGGCTATGGTGAAAAAGGAAATGTCTTCCGTTAAAAACTGGAAGGAAGCTTTTTGAGAAACTGCTTTGTGTTTTGTTAATTCATCTCACAGAGTTACAGCTTTCCCGTCAAGAAGCCTTTCGCTAAGACTGTTCTTGTGGAATTTGCAAAGTGATATTTTGAAGCCCATAGTGGGCTATGGTGAAAAAGGAAATAACTTAGGTTAAAAACTGGAAGGAAGCTGTCGGAGAAACTGCTTTTTACTCTGTTAATTCATCTCACAAAGTTACATCTTTCCCTTCAAGAAGCCTTTCGCTAAGGCTGTTCTTGTGGAAGAGGCAAAGTGATATTTGGAAGCCCATAGAGGGCTACGGTGAAAAAGGAAATATCTTCCGTTAAAAACTGGATAGAAGCTTTTTGAGAAACTGATTTGTGTTCTGTTAATTCACCTCACAGACTTACAGCTTTCCCCTAAAGAAGCCTTTCTGTAAGACTATTCTTGTGGAATTTGCAAAGTGATATTAGGGATCTCATAGAGGGCTATGGTGAAAAAGAAAATATCTTAGGTTAAAAACTGGAAAGAAGCTTTCTGAGAAATTTCTTTGTGATCGGTTAATTTATCTCACAAAATTACAACTTTCCCTTCAAGAAGCCTTTCGCTAAGACTGTTCTTGAGGCATTGGAAAAGTGATATTTGGAGGCCCATTGAGGGCTATGGTGAAAAAGGAAACATCTTCCGTTAAAAACTGGAAAGAAGCTTTCTGAGAAACTGCTTTGTGTTCTGTTAATTCATCTCACAGAGTTACAGCTTTCCACTCAAGCAGCCTTTCGCTAAGACTGTTCTTGTGGAATCTGAAAAGTGATATTTGAAGCCCATAGAGGGCTTTGGTGAAAAAGGAAATATCTTCCGTTAAAAACTGGAAAGAAGCTTTCTGGGAAACTGCTTTGTGTTCTGTTAATTCATCTCACAGAGTTACAGCTTTCCCCTCAAGAAGCCTTTCGCTAAGGCTGTTCTTGTGGAATTGGCAAAGTGATATTTGGGAGCCCAGAGAGGGCTATGGTGTAAAAGGAAATATCTTCCGTTAAAAACTGGAAAGAAGCTTTCTGAGATACTACTTTGCGTTCTGTTAATTCATCTCACAGAGTTACATCTTTCCCTTCAAGAAGCCTTTCGCTAAGGCTGTTCTTGGGGAAGTGGCAAAGTGATATTTGGAAGCCCCTAGAGGGCTATAGTGAAAAAGGAAATATCTTCCCTTAAAAACTGGAAAGAAGCTTTCTGAGAAATTGCTTTGCGTTATGTTAATTCATCTCGCAGAGTTACATCTTTCCCTTCAAGAAGCCTTTCCCTAAGGCTGTTCTTGTGGAATTGGCAAAGTGATATTTGGAAGCCCATAGAGGGCTACGGTGAAAAAGGAAATATCTTCCCTTAAAAACTGGAAAGAAGCTTTCGGAGAAACTGCTTTGTGTTCTGTTAATTAATCTCACAATGTTACAGCTTTCCACTCAAGAAGCCTTTCGCTAAGACTGTTCTTGTGAAATTTGCAAAGTGATATTTGGAAGCCCATAGAAGACTATGTTGAAAAAGGAAATATCTTCCCTTAAAAACTGGAAAGAAGCTTTCTGAGAAACTGCTCTGTGTTCTGTTAATTCATCTCACAGAGTTACATCTTTCCCTTCAAGAAGCCTTTCGCTAAGGCTGTTGTTGTGGAAGTGGCAAAGTGATATTTGGAAGCCCATAGAGGGCTATGGTGAAAAAGGAAATATCTTTCGTTAAAAACTGGATAGAAGCTTTCTGAGAAACGGCTTTGTATTCTGTAAATTCATCTCACAGTGTTACATCTTTCCCCTCAAGAAGCCTTTCTCTAAGACTGTTCTTGTGGAATTTCAAAAGTGATATTTCGGAGCCCAAAGAGGGCTATGGTGAAAAAAGAAATATCTTAGCTTAAATACTGGAAAGAAGCTTACTGAGAAACTGCTTTGTGTTCTGTTAATTTATCTCACAGAGTTACATGTTTCCATTCAAGAAGCCTTTCGCTAAGGCTGTTCTTGAGGAAATGGAAAAGTGATATTTTGAAGCCCATAGATGGCTATGGTGAAAAAGGAAATATCTTCCGTTAAAAACCGGAAAGAAGCTATGTGAAAAACTGCTTTGTGCTCTGTTAATTCATCTCACAAAGTTACATCTCTCCGTTCATGAAGCCTTTCGCTAAGGCTGTTCTTGTGGAAGTGGCAAAGTGATATTTGGAAGCCCATAGAGGGCTATGGTGAAAAAGGAAATGTCTTCCGTTAAAAACTGGAAAGAAGCTTTCTGAGAAACTGCTTTGTGTTCTGTTAATTCATCTCACAGAGTTACAGCTTTCCACTCAAGAAGCCTTTCGCTAAGACTGTTCTTGTGGAATCTGCAAAGTGATATTTGAAGCCCATAGAGGGCTTTGGTGAAAAAGGAAATATCTTCCGTTAAAAACTGGAAAGAAGCTTTCTGAGAAACTGCTTTGTGTTCTGTTAATTCATCTCACAGAGTTACAGCTTTCCACTCAAGAAGCCTTTCGCTAAGACTGTTCTTTTCAAATTTGCAATGTGATATTTGGAAGCCCATAGAGGACTATGGTGAAAAAGGAAATATCTTAGGTTAAAAACTGGAAAGAAGCTTTCTGAGAAACTGCTTTGTGCTCTGTTAATTCATCTCACAAAGTTACATCTTTCCCTTCAAGAAGCCTTTCGCTAAGGCTGTTCTTGTGGAAGTGGCAAAGTGATATTTGGAAGCCCATGGAGGGCTATGGTGAAAAGGGACATATCTTCCGTAAAAAAGCGGAAAGAACCTTTCTGAGAAACTGCTTTTTGTTCTGTTAATTCAACTCACAGAATTAGAGCTTTCCACTCAAGACGCCTTTTGCTAACACTGTTCTTGTGGAATTTGCAAAGTGATATTTGGAAGACCTAAGAGGGCTAGGGTGAAAAAGGAAATATCTTCCGTTAAAAACTGGAAAGAAGCTTTATGAGAAACTGCTTTGTGTTCTTTTAATTCATCTCACAGAGTTACATCGTTCCCTTCAGGAAGCCTTATGCTAAGGCTGTTCCTGTGGAAGTGGCAAAGTGATATTTGGAAGCCCATAGTGGGCTACGGTGAAAAAGGAAATATCTTCCGTTAAAAACTTGATAGAAGCTTTCTGAGAAACTGCTTTGTGTTCTGTTAATTCACCTCACAGAGTTACAGCTTTCCCCTCAAGAAGCCTTTCTGTAAGACTATTCTTGTGGAATTTGCAAAGTGATATTTGGGAGCCCATAGAGGGCTATGGTGAAAAAGGAAATATCTTAGGTTAAAAACTGGAAAGAAGCTTTCTGAGAAACTGCTTTGTGTTCTGTAATTCATCTCACAGAGTTACAGCTTTCCCTTCAAGAAGCCTTTCGCTAAGGCTGTTCTTGTGGAATTGGCAAAGTGAAATTTGGAAACCCATAGAGGGTTACGGTGAAAAAGGTGTTATCTTCAGTTTAAAACTCGAAAGAAGCTTTCTGAAAAACTGCTTTGTGTTCTGTTAATTCATCTCACAGAGTTACATCTTTCCCTTCAAGAAGCCTCTGGCTAAGGCTGTTCTTGTGGAATTGACAAAGTCAAATTTGGAAAACCATAGAGGGCTATGGTGAAAAAGGTATTATCTTCCGTTAATAAATGGAAAGAAGCTTTCTGAGAAACTGCTTTGCGTTCTGTTATTTTATCTCACAGAGTTCCATCTTAGCCTTCAAGAAGCCTTTCGCTAAGGCTGTTCTTGTGGAATTGGCAAAGTGATATTTGGAAGACCATAGAGGGCTATGGTGAAAAGGGAAATATCTTCCTTTAAAAAGTGGAAAGAACCTTTCTGAGAAACTGCTTTTTGTTCTATTAATTCATCTCACAGAGTTAGAGCTTTCCACTCAAGAAGCCTTTTGCTAAGACTGTTCTTGTGGAATTTGCAAAGTGATATTTGGAAGCCCATAGAGGGCTAGGGTGAAAAAGGAAATATCTTCCGTTAAAAACTGGAAAGAAGCTTTCTGAGAAACTGCTTTGTATTCTGATAATTCATCTCACAAAGTTACATCTTTCCCTTCAAGAAGCCTTTCGCTAAGGCTGTTCTTCTGGAAGTGGCAAAGTGATATTTGGGATCCCATAGAGGGCTATGGTGAAAAAGGAAATATCTTCCGTTTGAAACTGGAAAGAAGCTTTCTGAGAAACTGCTTTGTGTTCTGTTAATTCATCTCACAGTGTTACATCTTTCCCTTCAAGAAGCCTTTCGCTAAGGCTGTTCTTGTGGAAGTGGCAAAGTGATATTTGGAAGCCCATAGAGGGCTACGGTGAAAAAGAAAATATCTTCCGTTAAAAACTGGATATAAGCTTTCTGAGAAACTGCTTTGGGTTCTGATAATTCACCTAACACACTTACAGCTTTCCCCTGAAGAAGCCTTTCTGTAAGACTATTCTTTTGGAATTTGCAAAGTGATACTTGGGAGCCCATAGAGGGCTATGGTGAAAAAGAAAATATCTTACGTTAAAAACTGGAAAGAAGCTTTCAGAGAAACTGTTCAGTGTTCTGTTAATTCATCTCACAGAGTTACATCTTTCCCTTCAAGAAGCCTTTCGCTCATTCTGTTCTTGTTTAATTGGCAAAGTGAAATTTAGAAACCCATACAGGACTATGGTGAAAAAGGTATTATTTTCCGTTAAAAATTCGAAAGAAGCTTTCTGAGAAACTGCTTTGTGTTCTGTTAATTCATCTCACAGAGTTACATCTTTCCCTTCAAGAAGCCTCCCGCGAAGGGTGTTCTTGTGGAATTGGCAAAGTGATATTTGGAAGCCCATAGAGGGCTATGGTGAAAAAGGAAATATCTTCCCTTAAAAACTGGAAAGAAGCTTTCTGAGAAACTGCTTTGTGTTCTGTTAATTCATCTCACAAAGTTACAGCTTTCCACTCAAGAAGCCTTTCGCTAAGACTGTTCTTGTGAAATTTGCAAAGTGATATTTGGAAGCCCATTGAGGGCTATGGTGAAAAAGGAAATATCTTCCCTTAAAAACGGGAAAGAAGCTTTCTGAGAAACTGCTCTGTGTTCTGTTAATTCATCTCACAGAGTTACATCTTTCCCTTCAAGCAGCCTTTCACTAAGGCTGTTGTTGTGGAAGTGCGAAGTGATGTTTGGAAGCCCATAGAGGGCTATGGTGAAAAAGGAAATATCTTTCGCTAAAAACTGGAAAGAAGCTTTCTGAGAGACTGCTTTGTGTTCTGTTAATTCATCTCACAGTGTTACATCTTTCCCCTCAAGAAGCCTTTCTCTAAGACTGTTCTTGTGGAATTTGAAAAGTGATATTTCGGAGCCCAAAGAGGACTATGGTGAAAAAGGAAATATCTTAAGGTAAATACTGGAAAGAAGCTTTCTGAGAAACTGCTTTGTGATCTGTTAATTTATCTCACAGAGTTACATCTTACCCTTCGAGAAGCCTTTCGCTAAGACTGCTCTTGAGGAATCGGAAAAGTGATATTTGGAAGCCCATAGAGGGCTATGGTGAAAAAGGAAATATCTTCCCTTAAAAACTGGAAAGAAGCTTTCTGAGAAACTGCTTTGTGTTCTGTTAATTCATCTCACAGAGTTACATCTTTCCCTACAAGAAGCCTTTCGCTAAGACTGTTCTTGTGGAATTGGCAAAGTGATATTTGGAGGCCCATAGAGGGCTATGGTGCAAAAGGAAATATCTTCCGTTAAAAACCGGAAAGAAGCTTTCTGAGAAACTGCTTTGTGCCCTGATAATTCATCTCACAAAGTTACATCTCTCCGTTCATGAAGCCTTTCGCTAAGGCTGTTCTAGTGGAATTGGCAAAGTGATATTTGTAAGCCCGTAGAAGGCTATGGTGAAAAAGGAAATATCTTCCTTTAAAAACTGCAAAGAAGTTTTCTGAGAAACTACTTTGTGTTCTGTTAATTCATCTCACAGAGTCACAGCTTTCCACTCTAGAAACCTTTCATTAATACTGTTCTTGTGGAATCTGCAAAGTGATATTTGGAAGCCCACAGAGAGCTATGTTGAAAAAGGAAATATCTTTCGTTAAAAAATGGAAAGAAGCTTTCTGAGAAACTGCTTTGTGTTCTGTTAATTCATCTCACAGAGTTACAGCTTTCCACTCAAGAAGCCTTTCGCTAAGACTGTTCTTGTGGAATCGGAAAAGTGATATTTGAGGCCCATAGAGGGCTTTGCTAAAAAAGGAAATATCTTCCGTTAAAAACTGGAAAGAAGCTTTCTGAGAAACTGCTTTGCGTTTTGTTAATTCATCTCAAAGAGTTACAGCTTTCCCCTCAAGAAGCCTTTCGGTAAGACTGTTCTTGTGGAATTTGCAAAGTGATATTTGGGAGCCCAGAGAGGGCTATGGTGAAAAAGGAAATATCTTCCGTTAAAAACTGGAAAGAAGCTTTCTGAGATACTGCTTTGCATTCTGTTTATTCATCTCACAGAGTTACATCTTTCCCTTCAAGAAGCCTTTCGCTAAGGCTGTTCTTGTGGAAGTGGCAAAGTGATATTTGGAAGCCCCTAGAGGGCTATAGTGAAAAAGGAAATATCTTCCCTTAAAAACTGGAAAGAAGCTTTCTGAGAAACTGCTTTGTGTTCTGTTAATTCATCTCAGAGTATTACAACTTTCTCTACAAGAACCTTTTGCTAAGGCTGTTAATGTGGAATTGGCAAAGTGATATTTGGAAGCCCATAGAGGGCTATGGTGAAAAAGGAAATATCTTCCGTTTAAAACTGGAAAGAAGCTTTCTGAGAAACTGCTTTGTGTTTTGTTAATTCACCTCACAGAGTTACAGCTTTCCCCTCAAGAAGCCTTTCTGGAAGTCTGTTTTTATGGAATTTGCAAAGTGATATTTGGGAGCCCATAGAGGGCTATGGTGAAAAAGGAAATATCTTAGGTTAAAAACTGGAAAGAAACTTTCTGAGAAACTGCGTTGTGTTCTGTTAATTCATCTCACAGCGTTACAGCTTTCCCTTCAAGAAGCGTTACGCTAAGGCTGTTCTTGTGGAATTGGCAAAGTGAAATTTGGAAACCCTTAGAGGGCTATGGTGAAAAATTTATTATTTTCCGTTAAAAACTGGAAAGAAGCTTTCTGAGAAACTGCTTTGTGTTCTTTTAATTCATCTCACAGAGTTACATCTTTCCCTTCAAGAAGCCTCTCGCTAAGGCTGTTCTTGTGGAAGTGGCAAAGTGATATTTGGAAGCCCATAGAGGGCTATGGTGAAAAAGGAAAAGTGTTCCGTTAAAAACTGGAAAGAAGCTTTCTGAGAAACTACTTTGTGTTCTGTTAATTCATCACACAGAGTTACATCTTTCCCTTAAAGAACGCTTTCTCTTAGGCTGTTCTTGTGGAATTGGCAAAGTGATATTTGGAAGCCCTTAGAGGGCTATGTTGAAAAAGGAAATATCTTCCGTTAAAAAGTGGAAAGAACCTTTCTGAGAAACTGCTTTGTATTCTGCTAATTCATCTCAGAGAGTTACACCTTTCCACTCAAGAAGCCTTTCGCTAAGGCTGTTCTTGTGGAATTGGCAAAGTGATATTTGGAAGCCCATAGAGGGCTATGGTGAAAAAGGAAATGTCTTCCGTTAAAAACTGGAAAGAAGCTTTTTGAGAAACTGCTTTGTGTTCTGTTAATTCATCTCACAGTGTTACAGCTTTCCCGTCAAGAAGCCTTTCGCTAAGACTGTTCTTATGGAATTTGCAAAGTGATATTTTGAAGCCCATAGAGGGCTATGGTGAAAAAGGAAATAACTTAGGTTAAAAACTGGAAAGAAGCTTTCGGAGAAACTGTTCTGTGTTCTGTTAATTCATCTCACAGAGTTACATCTTTCCCTTCAAAAGCCTTTCGCTAAGGCTGTTCTTGTTTAATTGGCAAAGTGAAATTTGGAAACCCATAGAGGGCTATGGTGAAAAAGGTATTATTTTCCGTTAAAAACTGGAAAGAAGCTTTCTGAGAAACTGCTTTGTGTTCTCTTAATTCATCTCAGAGAGTTACATCTTTCCCTTCAAGAAGCCTCTCCCGAAGGCTGTTCTTGTGGAATTGGCAAAGTGATATTTGGAAGCCCATAGAGGGCTATGGTGAAAAAGGAAATATCTTCCCTTAAAAACTGGAAAGAAGCTTTCTGAGAAACTGCTTTGTGTTCTGTTAATTCATCTTCCAAAGTTACAGGTTTCCACTCAAGAAGTCTTTCGCTAAGACTGTTCTTGTGAAATTTGCAAAGTGATATTTGGAAGCCCATAGAGGGCTGTGGTGAAAAAGGAAATATCTTCCCTTAAAAACGGGAAAGAAGCTTTCTGAGAAACTGCTCTGTGTTCTGTTAATTCATCTCACAGAGTTACATCTTTCCCTTCAAGAAGCCTTTCTCTAAGACTGTTCTTGTGGAATTTGAAAAGTGATATTTCGGAGCCCAAAGAGGACTATGGTGAAAAAGGAAATATCTTAAGGTAAATACCGGAAAGAAGCTTTCTGAAAAACTGCTTTGTCATCTGTTAATTTATCTCACAGAATTACATCTTTCCCTTCGAGAAGCCTTTCGCTAAGACTGCTCTTGAGGAAACGGAAAAGTGATATTTTGAAGCCCATAGAGGGCTATGGTGAAAAAGGTAATATCTTCCGTTAAAAAGTGGAAAGAAGCTTTCTGAGAAACTGCTTTGTGTTCTGTTAATTCATCTCACAGAGTTACAGCTTTCCACTCAAGAAGCCTTTCGCTAAGACTGTTCTTGTGGAATCTGCAAAGTGATATTTGAAGCCCATAGAGGGCTTTGGTGAAAAAGGAAATATCTTCCGTTAAAAACTGGAAAGAAGCTTTCTGAGAAACTGCTTTGTGTTCTGTTAATTCATCTCACAGAGTTACAGCTTTCCACTCAAGAAGCCTTTCCCTAAGACTGTTCTTTTCAAATTTGCAAAGTGATATTTGGAAGCCCATAGAGGACTATGGTGAAAAAGGAAATATCTTAGGTTAAAAACTGGAAAGAAGCTTTCTGAGAAACTGCTTTGTGCTCTGTTAATTCATCTCACAAAGTTACATCTTTCCCTTCAAGAAGCCTTTCGCTAAGGCTGTTCTTGTGGAAGTGGCAAAGTGATATTTGGAAGCCCATGGAGGGCTATGGTGAAAAGGGACATATCTTCCGTAAAAAAGCGGAAAGAACCTTTCTGAGAAACTGCTTTTTGTTCTGTTAATTCAACTCACAGAATTAGAGCTTTCCACTCAAGACGCCTTTTGCTAACACTGTTCTTGTGGAATTTGCAAAGTGATATTTGGAAGACCTAAGAGGGCTAGGGTGAAAAAGGAAATATCTTCCGTTAAAAACTGGAAAGAAGCTTTATGAGAAACTGCTTTGTGTTCTGTTAATTCATCTCACAGAGTTACATCGTTCCCTTCAGGAAGCCTTATGCTAAGGCTGTTCCTGTGGAAGTGGCAAAGTGATATTTGGAAGCCCATAGTGGGCTACGGTGAAAAAGGAAATATCTTCCGTTAAAAACTTGATAGAAGCTTTCTGAGAAACTGCTTTGTGTTCTGTTAATTCACCTCACAGAGTTACAGCTTTCCCCTCAAGAAGCCTTTCTGTAAGACTATTCTTGTGGAATTTGCAAAGTGATATTTGGGAGCCCATAGAGGGCTATGGTGAAAAAGGAAATATCTTAGGTTAAAAACTGGAAAGAAGCTTTCTGAGAAACTGCTTTGTGTTCTGTAATTCATCTCACAGAGTTACAGCTTTCCCTTCAAGAAGCCTTTCGCTAAGGCTGTTCTTGTGGAATTGGCAAAGTGAAATTTGGAAACCCATAGAGGGTTACGGTGAAAAAGGTGTTATCTTCAGTTTAAAACTCGAAAGAAGCTTTCTGAAAAACTGCTTTGTGTTCTGTTAATTCATCTCACAGAGTTACATCTTTCCCTTCAAGAAGCCTCTGGCTAAGGCTGTTCTTGTGGAATTGACAAAGTCAAATTTGGAAAACCATAGAGGGCTATGGTGAAAAAGGTATTATCTTCCGTTAATAAATGGAAAGAAGCTTTCTGAGAAACTGCTTTGCGTTCTGTTATTTTATCTCACAGAGTTCCATCTTAGCCTTCAAGAAGCCTTTCGCTAAGGCTGTTCTTGTGGAATTGGCAAAGTGATATTTGGAAGACCATAGAGGGCTATGGTGAAAAGGGAAATATCTTCCTTTAAAAAGTGGAAAGAACCTTTCTGAGAAACTGCTTTTTGTTCTATTAATTCATCTCACAGAGTTAGAGCTTTCCACTCAAGAAGCCTTTTGCTAAGACTGTTCTTGTGGAATTTGCAAAGTGATATTTGGAAGCCCATAGAGGGCTAGGGTGAAAAAGGAAATATCTTCCGTTAAAAACTGGAAAGAAGCTTTCAGAGAAACTGCTTTGTATTCTGTTAATTCATCTCACAAAATTACATCTTTCCCTTCAAGAAGCCTTTCGCTAAGGCTGTTCTTCTGGAAGTGGCAAAGTGATATTTGGGATTCCATAGAGGGCTATGGTGAAAAAGGAAATATCTTCCGTTTGAAACTGGAAAGAAGCTTTCTGAGAAACTGCTTTGTGTTCTGTTAATTCATCTCACAGTGTTACATCTTTCCCTTCAAGAAGCCTTTCGCTAAGGCTGTTCTTGTGGAAGTGGCAAAGTGATATTTGGAAGCCCATAGAGGGCTACGGTGAAAAAGAAAATATCTTCCGTTAAAAACTGGATATAAGCTTTCTGAGAAACTGCTTTGTGTTCTGATAATTCACCTAACAGACTTACAGCTTTCCCCTCAAGAAGCCTTTCTGTAAGACTATTCTTTTGGAATTTGCAAAGTGATACTTGGGAGCCCATAGAGGGCTATGGTGAAAAAGAAAATATCTTACGTTAAAAACTGGAAAGAAGCTTTCAGAGAAACTGTTCAGTGTTCTGTTAATTCATCTCACAGAGTTACATCTTTCCCTTCAAGAAGCCTTTCGCTCATTCTGTTCTTGTTTAATTGGCAAAGTGAAATTTAGAAACCCATACAGGACTATGGTGAAAAAGGTATTATTTTCCGTTAAAAATTCGAAAGAAGCTTTCTGAGAAACTGCTTTGTGTTCTGTTAATTCATCTCACAGAGTTACATCTTTCCCTTCAAGAAGCCTCCCGCGAAGGGTGTTCTTGTGGAATTGGCAAAGTGATATTTGGAAGCCCATAGAGGGCTATGGTGAAAAAGGAAATATCTTCCCTTAAAAACTGGAAAGAAGCTTTCTGAGAAACTGCTTTGTGTTCTGTTAATTCATCTCACAAAGTTACAGCTTTCCACTCAAGAAGCCTTTCGCTAAGACTGTTCTTGTGAAATTTGCAAAGTGATATTTGGAAGCCCATTGAGGGCTATGGTGAAAAAGGAAATATCTTCCCTTAAAAACGGGAAAGAAGCTTTCTGAGAAACTGCTCTGTGTTCTGTTAATTCATCTCACAGAGTTACATCTTTCCCTTCAAGCAGCCTTTCACTAAGGCTGTTGTTGTGGAAGTGCGAAGTGATGTTTGGAAGCCCATAGAGGGCTATGGTGAAAAAGGAAATATCTTTCGCTAAAAACTGGAAAGAAGCTTTCTGAGAGACTGCTTTGTGTTCTGTTAATTCATCTCACAGTGTTACATCTTTCCCCTCAAGAAGCCTTTCTCTAAGACTGTTCTTGTGGAATTTGAAAAGTGATATTTCGGAGCCCAAAGAGGACTATGGTGAAAAAGGAAATATCTTAAGGTAAATACTGGAAAGAAGCTTTCTGAGAAACTGCTTTGTGATCTGTTAATTTATCTCACAGAGTTACATCTTTCCCTTCGAGAAGCCTTTCGCTAAGACTGCTCTTGAGGAATCGGAAAAGTGATATTTGGAAGCCCATAGAGGGCTATGGTGAAAAAGGAAATATCTTCCCTTAAAAACTGGAAAGAAGCTTTCTGAGAAACTGCTTTGTGTTCTGTTAATTCATCTCACAGAGTTACATCTTTCCCTACAAGAAGCCTTTCGCTAAGACTGTTCTTGTGGAATTGGCAAAGTGATATTTGGAGGCCCATAGAGGGCTATGGTGCAAAAGGAAATATCTTCCGTTAAAAACCGGAAAGAAGCTTTCTGAGAAACTGCTTTGTGCCCTGATAATTCATCTCACAAAGTTACATCTCTCCGTTCATGAAGCCTTTCGCTAAGGCTGTTCTAGTGGAATTGGCAAAGTGATATTTGTAAGCCCGTAGAAGGCTATGGTGAAAAAGGAAATATCTTCCTTTAAAAACTGCAAAGAAGTTTTCTGAGAAACTACTTTGTGTTCTGTTAATTCATCTCACAGAGTCACAGCTTTCCACTCTAGAAACCTTTCATTAATACTGTTCTTGTGGAATCTGCAAAGTGATATTTGGAAGCCCACAGAGAGCTATGTTGAAAAAGGAAATATCTTTCGTTAAAAAATGGAAAGAAGCTTTCTGAGAAACTGCTTTGTGTTCTGTTAATTCATCTCACAGAGTTACAGCTTTCCACTCAAGAAGCCTTTCGCTAAGACTGTTCTTGTGGAATCGGAAAAGTGATATTTGAGGCCCATAGAGGGCTTTGCTAAAAAAGGAAATATCTTCCGTTAAAAACTGGAAAGAAGCTTTCTGAGAAACTGCTTTGCGTTCTGTTAATTCATCTCAAAGAGTTACAGCTTTCCCCTCAAGAAGCCTTTCGGTAAGACTGTTCTTGTGGAATTTGCAAAGTGATATTTGGGAGCCCAGAGAGGGCTATGGTGAAAAAGGAAATATCTTCCGTTAAAAACTGGAAAGAAGCTTTCTGAGATACTGCTTTGCGTTCTGTTTATTCAACTCACAGAGTTACATCTTTCCCTTCAAGAAGCCTTTCGCTAAGGCTGTTCTTGTGGAAGTGGCAAAGTGATATTTGGAAGCCCATAGAGGGCTATGGTGAAAAAGGAAATATCTTCCCTTAAAAACTGGAAAGAAGCTTTCTGAGAAACTGCTTTGTGTTCTGTTAATTCATCTCAGAGTATTACAACTTTCTCTACAAGAACCTTTTGCTAAGGCTGTTAATGTGGAATTGGCAAAGTGATATTTGGAAGCCCATAGAGGGCTATGGTGAAAAAGGAAATATCTTCCGTTTAAAACTGGAAAGAAGCTTTCTGAGAAACCGCTTTGTGTTCTGTTAATTCACCTCACAGAGTTACAGCTTTCCCCTCAAGAAGCCTTTCTGGAAGTCTGTTTTTATGGAATTTGCAAAGTGATATTTGGGAGCCCATAGAGGGCTATGGTGAAAAAGGAAATATCTTAGGTTAAAAACTGGAAAGAAACTTTCTGAGAAACTGCTTTGTGTTCTGTTAATTCATCTCACAGCGTTACAGCTTTCCCTTCAAGAAGCGTTACGCTAAGGCTGTTCTTGTGGAATTGGCAAAGTGAAATTTGGAAACCCTTAGAGGGCTATGGTGAAAAATTTATTATTTTCCGTTAAAAACTGGAAAGAAGCTTTCTGAGAAACTGCTTTGTGTTCTTTTAATTCATCTCACAGAGTTACATCTTTCCCTTCAATAAGCCTCTCGCTAAGGCTGTTCTTGTGGAAGTGGCAAAGTAATATTTGGAAGCCCATAGAGGGCTATGGTGAAAAAGGAAAAGTGTTCCGTTAAAAACTGGAAAGAAGCTTTCTGAGAAACTCCTTTGTGTTCTGTTAATTCATCACACAGAGTTACATCTTTCCCTTAAAGAACGCTTTCTCTTAGGCTGTTCTTGTGGAATTGGCAAAGTGATATTTGGAAGCCCTTAGTGGGCTATGTTGAAAAAGGAAATATCTTCCGTTAAAAAGTGGAAAGAACCTTTCTGAGAAACTGCTTTGTATTCTGCTAATTCATCTCAGAGAGTTACAGCTTTCCACTCAAGAAGCCTTTCGCTAAGGCTGTTCTTGTGGAATTGGCAAAGTGATATTTGGAAGCCCATAGAGGGCTATGGTGAAAAAGGAACTGTCTTCCGTTAAAAACTGGAAAGAAGCTTTTTGAGAAACTGCTTTGTGTTCTGTTAATTCATCTCACAGTGTTACAGCTTTCCCGTCAAGAAGCCTTTCGCTAAGACTGTTCTTATGGAATTTGCAAAGTGATATTTTGAAGCCCATAGAGGGCTATGGTGAAAAAGGAAATAACTTAGGTTAAAAACTGGAAAGAAGCTTTCGGAGAAACTGTTCTGTGTTCTGTTAATTCATCTCACAGAGTTACATCTTTCCCTTCAAAAGCCTTTCGCTAAGGCTGTTCTTGTTTAATTGGCAAAGTGAAATTTGGAAACCCATAGAGGGCTATGGTGAAAAAGGTATTATTTTCCGTTAAAAACTGGAAAGAAGCTTTCTGAGGAACTGCTTTGTGTTCTCTTAATTCATCTCAGAGAGTTACATCTTTCCCTTCAAGAAGCCTCTCCCGAAGGCTGTTCTTGTGGAATTGGCAAAGTGATATTTGGAAGCCCATAGAGGGCTATGGTGAAAAAGGAAATATCTTCCCTTAAAAACTGGAAAGAAGCTTTCTGAGAAACTGCTTTGTGTTCTGTTAATTCATCTCAGAAAGTTACATCTCTCCGTTCATGAAGCCTTTCGCTAAGGCTGTTCTTGTGGAAGTGGCAAAGTGATATTTGGAAGCCCATAGAGGGCTATGGTGAAAAAGGAAATATCTTTCGTTAAAAAGTGCAAAGAAGCTTTCTGAGAAACTACTTTGTGTTCTGTTAATTCATCTCACAGAGTTACAGCTTACCCTTCAAGAAGCCTTTCGCTAAGGCTGTTCTTGTGGAATTGGAAAAGTGATATTTGGAAGCCCGTAGAAGGCTATGGTGAAAAAGGAAATATCTTCCTTTAAAAACTGCAAAGAAGGTTTCTGTGAAACTACTTTGTGTTCTGTTATTTCATCTCACAGAGTCACAGCTTTCCACTCAAGAAACCTTTCATTTATACTGTTCTTGTGGAATCTGCAAAGTGATATTTGGAAGCCCATAGAGAGCTATGTTGAAAAAGGAAATATCTTTCGTTAAAAACTAGAAAGAAGCTTTCTGAGAAAGTGCTTTGTGTTCTGTTAATTCATCTCACAGAGTTACAGCTTTCCCTTCAAGAAGCCTTTCGCTAAGACTGTTCTTGTGGAATCGGAAAAGTGATATTTGAGGCCCATAGAGGGCTTTGCTGAAAAAGGAAATATCTTCCGTTAAAAACTGGAAAGAAGCTTTCTGAGAAACTGCTTTGTGTTCTGTTAATTCATCTCACAGAGTTACAGCTTTCCCCTCAAGAAGCCTTTCTGTAAGACTGTTCTTGTGGAATTTGCAAAGTGATATTTGGGAGCCGAGAGAGGGCTATGGTGAAAAAGGAAATATCTTCCGTTAAAAACTGGAAAGAAGCTTTCTGAGAAACTGCTTTGTGTTCTGTTAATTCACCTCACAGAGTTACAGCTTTCCCCTCAAGAAGCCTTTCTGGAAGTCTGTTTTTATGGAATTTGCAAAGTGATATTTGGGAGCCCATAGAGGGCTATGGTGAAAAAGGAAATATCTTAGGTTAAAAACTGGAAAGAAGCTTTCTGAGAAACTGCTTTGTGTTCTGTTAATTCATCTCACAGAGTTACATCTTTCCCTTCAAGAAGCCTCTCGCTAAGGCTGTTCTTGTGGACGTGGCAAAGTGATATTTGGAAGCCCATAGAGGGCTATGGTGAAAAAGGAAAAGTGTTCCGTTAAAAACTGGAAAGAAGCTTTCTGAGAAACTCCTTTGTGTTCTGTTAATTCATCACACAGAGTTACATCTTTCCCTTAAAGAAGGCTTTCTCTTAGGCTGTTCTTGTGGAATTGGCAAAGTGATATTTAGAAGCCCTTAGAGGGCTATGTTGAAAAAGGAAATATCTTCCGTTAAAAAGTGGAAAGAACCTTTCTGAGAAACTGCTTTGTATTCTGTTAATTCATCTCAGAGAGTTACAGCTTTCCACTCAAGAAGCCTTTCGCTAAGGCTGTTCTTGTGGAATTGGCAAAGTGATATTTGGAAGCCCATAGAGGGCTATGGTGAAAAAGGAAATGTCTTCCGTTAAAAACTGGAAAGAAGCTTTTTGAGAAACTGTTTGTGTTCTGTTAAATCATCTCACAGTGTTACAGATTTCCCGTCAAGAAGCCTTTCGCCAAGACTGTTTTTGTGGAATTTGCAAAGTGATATTTCGAAGCCCATAGAGGGCTATGGTGAAAAAGGAAATAACTTAGGTTAAAAACTGGAAAGAAGCTTTCGGAGAAACTGCTTTGTGCTCTGTTAATTCATCTCACAAGGCTAAATCTTTCCCTTCAAGAAGCCTTTCGCTAAGGCAGTTCTTGTGGAAGAGGCAAAGTGACATTTGGATGCCCATAGAGGGCTACGGTGAAAAAGGAAATATCTTCCGTTAAAAACTGGATAGAAGCTTTCTGAGAAACTGATTTGTGTTCTGTTAATTCACCTCACAGAGTTACAGCTTTCCCCTAAAGAAGCCTTTCTGTAAGACTATTCTTGTGTAATTTGCAAAGTGTTATTTGGGATTCCATAGAGGGCTATGGTGAAAAAGAAAATATCTTAGGTTAAAAACTGGAAAGAAGCTTTCTGAGAAACTGCTTTGTGTTCTCTTAATTCATCTCACAGAGTTACATCTTTCCCTTCAAGAAGCCTCTGGCTAAGGCTGTTCTTGTGGAATTGGCAAAGTGATATTTGGAAACCCCTAGAGGGCTATGGTGAAAAAGGAAATATCTTCCGTTAAAAACTGGAAAGAACCTTTCTGAGAAACTGCTTTGTGTTCTGTTAATTCATCTCACAGAGTTACATCTTTCCCTTCAAAATCCTTTTGCTAAATCTGTTCTTGAGGAATTGGCAAAGTGATATTTGGAAGCCCATTGAGGGCTATGGTGAAAAAGGAAATCTCTTCCGTTAATAAATGGAAAGAAGCTTTCTGAGAATCTGCTTTGTGTTCTGTTATTTCATCTCACAGAGTTACATCTTTCCCTTCAGGAAGCCTTTCGCTAAGGCTGTTCTTGTGGAATTGGCAAAGTGATATTTGGAAGCCCGTAGAGGGCTTTGGTGAAAAAGTAAATATCTTCCGTTAAAAACTGCAAAGAAGCTTTCTGAGAAACTGCTTTGTGCTCTGTTAATTCATCTCACAAAGTTACATCTCTCCGTTCATGAAGCCTTTCGCTAAGGCTGTTCTAGTGGAATTGGCAAAGTGATATTTGTAAGCCCGTAGAAGGCTATGGTGAAAAAGGAAATATCTTCCTTTAAAAACTGCAAAGAAGTTTTCTGAGAAACTACTTTGTGTTCTGTTAATTCATCTCACAGAGTCACAGCTTTCCACTCTGGAAACCTTTCATTAATACTGTTCTTGTGGAATCTGCAAAGTGATATTTGGAAGCCCACAGAGAGCTATGTTGAAAAAGGAAATATCTTTCGTTAAAAACTGGAAAGAAGCTTTCTGAGAAACTGCTTTGTGTTCTGTTAATTCATCTCACAGAGTTACAGCTTTCCACTCAAGAAGCCTTTCGCTAAGACTGTTCTTGTGGAATCGGAAAAGTGATATTTGAGGCCCATAGAGGGCTTTGCTGAAAAAGGAAATATCTTCCGTTAAAAACTGGAAAGAAGCTTTCTGAGAAACTGCTTTGTGTTCTGTTAATTCATCTCAAAGAGTTACAGCTTTCCCCTCAAGAAGCCTTTCGGTAAGACTGTTCTTGTGGAATTTGCAAAGTGATATTTGGGAGCCCAGAGAGGGCTATGATGAAAAAGGAAATATCTTCCGTTAAAAACTGGAAAGAAGCTTTCTGAGATACTGCTTTGCGTTCTGTTTATTCATCTCACAGAGTTACATCTTTCCCTTCAAGAAGCCTTTCGCTAAGGCTGTTCTTGTGGAAGTGGCAAAGTGATATTTGGAAGCCCATAGAGGGCTATGGTGAAAAAGGAAATATCTTCCCTTAAAAACTGGAAAGAAGCTTTCTGAGAAACTGCTTTGTGTTCTGTTAATTCATCTCAGAGTATTACAACTTTCTCTACAAGAACCTTTCGCTAAGGCTGTTAATGTGGAATTGGCAAAGTGATATTTGGAAGCCCATAGAGGGCTATGGTGAAAAAGGAAATATCTTCCGTTAAAAACTGGAAAGAAGCTTTCTGAGAAACTGCTTTGTGTTCTGTTAATTCACCTCACAGAGTTACAGCTTTCCCCTCAAGAAGCCTTTCTGGAAGTCTGTTTTTATGGAATTTGCAAAGTGATATTTGGGAGCCCATAGAGGGCTATGGTGAAAAAGGAAATATCTTAGGTTAAAAACTGGAAAGAAACTTTCTGAGAAACTGCTTTGTGTTCTGTTAATTCATCTCACAGCGTTACAGCTTTCCCTTCAAGAAGCGTTACGCTAAGGCTGTTCTTGTGGAATTGGCAAAGTGAAATTTGGAAACCCCTAGAGGGCTATGGTGAAAAATTTATTATTTTCCGTTAAAAACTGGAAAGAAGCTTTCTGAGAAACTGCTTTGTGTTCTGTTAATTCATCTCACAGAGTTACATCATTCCCTTCAAGAAGCCTCTCGCTAAGGCTGTTCTTGTGGAAGTGGCAAAGTGATATTTGGAAGCCCATAGAGGGCTATGGTGAAAAAGGAAAAGTGTTCCGTTAAAAACTGGAAAGAAGCTTTCTGAGAAACTCCTTTGTGTTCTGTTAATTCATCACACAGCGTTACATCTTTCCCTTAAAGAACGCTTTCTCTTAGGCTGTTCTTGTGGAATTGGCAAAGTGATATTTGGAAGCCCTTAGAGGGCTATGTTGAAAAAGTAAATATCTTCCGTTAAAAAGTGGAAAGAACCTTTCTGAGAAACTGCTTTGTATTCTGTTAATTCATCTCAGAGAGTCACAGCTTTCCACTCAAGAAGCCTTTCGCTAAGGCTGTTCTTGTGGAATTGGCAAAGTGATATTTGGAAGCCCAAAGAGGGCTATGGTGAAAAACGAAATGTCTTCCGTTAAAAACTGGAAAGAAGCTTTTTGAGAAACTGCTTTGTGTTCTGTTAATTCATCTCAGAGAGTTACATCTTTCCCTTCAAGAAGCCTCTCGCGAAGGCTGTTCTTGTGGAATTGGCAAAGTGATATTTGGAAGCCCATAGAGGGCTATGGTGAAAAAGGAAATATCTTCCCTTAAAAACTGGAAAGAAGCTTTCTGAGAAACTGCTTTGTGTTCTGTTAATTCATCTTCCAAAGTTACAGCTTTCCACTCAAGAAGTCTTTCGCTAAGACTGTTCTTGAGAAATTTGCAAAGTGATATTTGGAAGCCCATCGAGGGCTATGGTGAAAAAGGAAATATCTTCCCTTAAAAACGGGAAAGAAGCTTTCTGAGAAACTGCTCTGTGTTCTGTTAATTCATCTCACAGAGTTACATCTTTCCCTTCAAGCAGCCTTTCACTAAGGCTGTTGTTGTGGAAGTGCGAAGTGATATTTGGAAGCCCATAGAGGGCTATGGTGAAAAAGGAAATATCTTTCGCTAAAAACTGGAAAGAAGCTTTCTGAGAGACTGCTTTGTGTTCTGTTAATTCATCTCACAGTGTTACATCTTTCCCCTCAAGAAGCCTTTCTCTAAGACTGTTCTTGTGGAATTTGAAAAGTGATATTTCGGAGCCCAAAGAGGACTATGGTGAAAAAGGAAATATCTTAAGGTAATTACTGGAAAGAAGCTTTCTGAGAAACTGCTTTGTGATCTGTTAATTTATCTCACAGAATTACATCTTTCCCTTCGAGAAGCCTTTTGCTAAGACTGCTCTTGAGGAATCGGAAAAGTGATATTTTGAAGCCCAGAGAGGGCTATGGTGAAAAAGGAAATATCTTGCCTTAAAAACTGGAAAGAAGCTTTCTGAGAAACTGCTTTGTGTTCTGTTAATTCATCTCACAGAGTTACATCTTTCCCTACAAGAAGTCTTTCGCTAAGACTGTTCTTGTGGAATTGGCAAAGTGATATTTGGAGGCCCATAGAGATCTATGGTGAAAAAGGAAATATCTTCCGTTAAAAACCGGAAAGAAGCTTTCTGAGAAACTGCTTTGTGTTCTGTTAATTCATCTCACAAAGTTACATCTCTCCGTTCATGAAGCCTTTCGCTAAGGCTGTTCTTGTGGAAGTGGCAAAGTGATATTTGGAAGCCCATAGAGGGCTATGGTGAAAATGGAAATATCTTCCGTTAAAAAGTGCAAAGAAGCTTTCTGAGAAACTGCTTTGTGTTCTGTTAATTCATCTCACAGAGTTACAGCTTACCCTTCAAGAAGCCTTTCGCTAAGGCTGTTCTTGTGGAATTGGCAAAGTGATATTTGGAAGCCCGTAGAAGGCTATGGTGAAAAAGGAAATATCTTCCTTTAAAAACTGCAAAGAAGTTTTCTGAGAAACTACTTTGTGTTCTGTTAATTCATCTCACAGAGTCACAGCTTTCCACTCAAGAAACCTTTCATTAATACTGTTCTTGTGGAATCTGCAAAGTGATATTTGGAAGCCCACAGAGAGCTATGTTGAAAAAGGAAATATCTTTCGTTAAAAACTGGAAAGAAGCTTTCTGAGAAACTGCTTTGTGTTCTGTTAATTCATCTCACAGAGTTACAGCTTTCCACTCAAGAATCCTTTCGCTAAGACTGTTCTTGTGGAATCGGAAAAGTGATATTTGAGGCCCATAGAGGGCTTTGCTGAAAAAGGAAATATCTTCCGTTAAAAACTGGAAAGAAGCTTTCTGAGAAACTGCTTTGTGTTCTGTTAATTCATCTCACAGAGTTACAGCTTTCCCCTCAAGAAGCCTTTCGGTAAGACTGTTCTTGTGGAATTTGCAAAGTGATATTTGGGAGCCGAGAGAGGGCTATGGTGAAAAAGGAAATATCTTCCGTTAAAAACTGGAAAGAAGCTTTCTGAGAAACTGCTTTGTGTTCTGTTAATTCACCTCACAGAGTTACAGCTTTCCCCTCAAGAAGCCTTTCTGGAAGTCTGTTTTTATGGAATTTGCAAAGTGATATTTGGGAGCCCATAGAGGGCTATGGTGAAAAAGGAAATATCTTAGGTTAAAAACTGGAAAGAAGCTTTCTGAGAAACTGCTTTGTGTTCTGTTAATTCATCTCACAGAGTTACATCTTTCCCTTCAAGAAGCCTCTCGCTAAGGCTGTTCTTGTGGAAGTGGCAAAGTGATATTTGGAAGCCCATAGAGGGCTATGGTGAAAAAGGAAAAGTGTTCCGTTAAAAACTGGAAAGAAGCTTTCTGAGAAACTCCTTTGTGTTCTGTTAATTCATCACACAGAGTTACATCTTTCCCTTAAAGAAGGCTTTCTCTTAGGCTGTTCTTGTGGAATTGGCAAAGTGATATTTAGAAGCCCTTAGAGGGCTATGTTGAAAAAGGAAATATCTTCCGTTAAAAAGTGGAAAGAACCTTTCTGAGAAACTGGTTTGTATTCTGCTAATTCATCTCAGAGAGTTACATCTTTCCACTCAAGAAGCCTTTCGCTAAGGCTGTTCTTGTGGAATTGGCAAAGTGATATTTGGAAGCCCATAGAGGGCTATGGTGAAAAAGGAAATGTCTTCCGTTAAAAACTGGAAAGAAGCTTTTTGAGAAACTGTTTGTGTTCTGTTAAATCATCTCACAGTGTTACAGCTTTCCCGTCAAGAAGCCTTTCGCTAAGACTGTTTTTGTGGAATTTGCAAAGTGATATTTGGAAGCCCATAGAGGGCTATGGTGAAAAAGGAAATAACTTAGGTTAAAAACTGGAAAGAAGCTTTCGGAGAAACTGCTTTGTGCTCTGTTAATTCATCTCACAAGGCTAAATCTTTCCCTTCAAGAAGCCTTTCGCTAAGGCAGTTCTTGTGGAAGAGGCAAAGTGATATTTGGATGCCCATAGAGGGCTACGGTGAAAAAGGAAATATCTTCCGTTAAAAACTGGATAGAAGCTTTCTGAGAAACTGATTTGTGTTCTGTTAATTCACCTCACAGAGTTACAGCTTTCCCCTAAAGAAGCCTTTCTGTAAGACTATTCTTGTATAATTTGCAAAGTGTTATTTGGGATCCCATAGAGGGCTACGGTGAAAAAGAAAATATCTTAGGTTAAAAACTGGAAAGAAGCTTTCTGAGAAACTGCTTTGTGTTCTCTTAATTCATCTCACAGAGTTACATCTTTCCCTTCAAGAAGCCTCTGGCTAAGGCTGTTCTTGTGGAATTGGCAAAGTGATATTTGGAAACCCCTAGAGGGCTATGGTGAAAAAGGAAATATCTTCCGTTAAAAACTGGAAAGAACCTTTCTGAGAAACTGCTTTGTGTTCTGTTAATTCATCTCACAGAGTTACATCTTTCCCTTCAAAATCCTTTTGCTAAATCTGTTCTTGAGGAATTGGCAAAGTGATATTTGGAAGCCCATTTAGGGCTATGGTGAAAAAGGAAATCTCTTCCGTTAATAAATGGAAAGAAGCTTTCTGAGAATCTGCTTTGTGTTCTGTTATTTCATCTCACAGAGTTACATCTTTCCCTTCAGGAAGCCGTTCGCTAAGGCTGTTCTTGTGGAATTGGCAAAGTGATATTTGGAAGCCCGTAGAGGGCTTTGGTGAAAAAGTAAATATCTTCCGTTAAAAACTGCAAAGAAGCTTTCTGAGAAACTGCTTTGTGCTCTGTTAATTCATCTCACAAAGTTACATCTCTCCGTTCATGAAGCCTTTCGCTAAGGCTGTTCTAGTGGAATTGGCAAAGTGATATTTGTAAGCCCGTAGAAGGCTATGGTGAAAAAGGAAATATCTTCCTTTAAAAACTGCAAAGAAGTTTTCTGAGAAACTACTTTGTGTTCTGTTAATTCATCTCACAGAGTCACAGCTTTCCACTCTGGAAACCTTTCATTAATACTGTTCTTGTGGAATCTGCAAAGTGATATTTGGAAGCCCACAGAGAGCTATGTTGAAAAAGGAAATATCTTTCGTTAAAAACTGGAAAGAAGCTTTCTGAGAAACTGCTTTGTGTTCTGTTAATTCATCTCACAGAGTTACAGCTTTCCACTCAAGAAGCCTTTCGCTAAGACTGTTCTTGTGGAATCGGAAAAGTGATATTTGAGGCCCATAGAGGGCTTTGCTGAAAAAGGAAATATCTTCCGTTAAAAACTGGAAAGAAGCTTTCTGAGAAACTGCTTTGTGTTCTGTTAATTCATCTCAAAGAGTTACAGCTTTCCCCTCAAGAAGCCTTTCGGTAAGACTGTTCTTGTGGAATTTGCAAAGTGATATTTGGGAGCCCAGAGAGGGCTATGATGAAAAAGGAAATATCTTCCGTTAAAAACTGGAAAGAAGCTTTCTGAGATACTGCTTTGCGTTCTGTTTATTCATCTCACAGAGTTACATCTTTCACTTCAAGAAGCCTTTCGCTAAGGCTGTTCTTGTGGAAGTGGCAAAGTGATATTTGGAAGCCCATAGAGGGCTATGGTGAAAAAAAAAATATCTTCCCTTAAAAACTGGAAAGAAGCTTTCTGAGAAACTGCTTTGTGTTCTGTTAATTCATCTCAGAGTATTACAACTTTCTCTACAAGAACCTTTCGCTAAGGCTGTTAATGTGGAATTGGCAAAGTGATATTTGGAAGCCCATAGAGGGCTATGGTGAAAAAGGAAATATCTTCCGTTAAAAACTGGAAAGAAGCTTTCTGAGAAACTGCTTTGTGTTCTGTTAATTCACCTCACAGAGTTACAGCTTTCCCCTCAAGAAGCCTTTCTGGAAGTCTGTTTTTATGGAATTTGCAAAGTGATATTTGGGAGCCCATAGAGGGCTATGGTGAAAAAGGAAATATCTTAGGTTAAAAACTGGAAAGAAACTTTCTGAGAAACTGCTTTGTGTTCTGTTAATTCATCTCACAGCGTTACAGCTTTCCCTTCAAGAAGCGTTACGCTAAGGCTGTTCTTGTGGAATTGGCAAAGTGAAATTTGGAAACCCCTAGAGGGCTATGGTGAAAAATTTATTATTTTCCGTTAAAAACTGGAAAGAAGCTTTCTGAGAAACTGCTTTGTGTTCTGTTAATTCATCTCACAGAGTTACATCATTCCCTTCAAGAAGCCTCTCGCTAAGGCTGTTCTTGTGGAAGTGGCAAAGTGATATTTGGAAGCCCATAGAGGGCTATGGTGAAAAAGGAAAAGTGTTCCGTTAAAAACTGGAAAGAAGCTTTCTGAGAAACTCCTTTGTGTTCTGTTAATTCATCACACAGCGTTACATCTTTCCCTTAAAGAACGCTTTCTCTTAGGCTGTTCTTGTGGAATTGGCAAAGTGATATTTGGAAGCCCTTAGAGGGCTATGTTGAAAAAGTAAATATCTTCCGTTAAAAAGTGGAAAGAACCTTTCTGAGAAACTGCTTTGTATTCTGTTAATTCATCTCAGAGAGTCACAGCTTTCCACTCAAGAAGCCTTTCGCTAAGGCTGTTCTTGTGGAATTGGCAAAGTGATATTTGGAAGCCCAAAGAGGGCTATGGTGAAAAACGAAATGTCTTCCGTTAAAAACTGGAAAGAAGCTTTTTGAGAAACTGCTTTGTGTTCTGTTAATTCATCTCAGAGAGTTACATCTTTCCCTTCAAGAAGCCTCTCGCGAAGGCTGTTCTTGTGGAATTGGCAAAGTGATATTTGGAAGCCCATAGAGGGCTATGGTGAAAAAGGAAATATCTTCCCTTAAAAACTGGAAAGAAGCTTTCTGAGAAACTGCTTTGTGTTCTGTTAATTCATCTTCCAAAGTTACAGCTTTCCACTCAAGAAGTCTTTCGCTAAGACTGTTCTTGAGAAATTTGCAAAGTGATATTTGGAAGCCCATCGAGGGCTATGGTGAAAAAGGAAATATCTTCCCTTAAAAACGGGAAAGAAGCTTTCTGAGAAACTGCTCTGTGTTCTGTTAATTCATCTCACAGAGTTACATCTTTCCCTTCAAGCAGCCTTTCACTAAGGCTGTTGTTGTGGAAGTGCGAAGTGATATTTGGAAGCCCATAGAGGGCTATGGTGAAAAAGGAAATATCTTTCGCTAAAAACTGGAAAGAAGCTTTCTGAGAGACTGCTTTGTGTTCTGTTAATTCATCTCACAGTGTTACATCTTTCCCCTCAAGAAGCCTTTCTCTAAGACTGTTCTTGTGGAATTTGAAAAGTGATATTTCGGAGCCCAAAGAGGACTATGGTGAAAAAGGAAATATCTTAAGGTAATTACTGGAAAGAAGCTTTCTGAGAAACTGCTTTGTGATCTGTTAATTTATCTCACAGAATTACATCTTTCCCTTCGAGAAGCCTTTTGCTAAGACTGCTCTTGAGGAATCGGAAAAGTGATATTTTGAAGCCCAGAGAGGGCTATGGTGAAAAAGGAAATATCTTGCCTTAAAAACTGGAAAGAAGCTTTCTGAGAAACTGCTTTGTGTTCTGTTAATTCATCTCACAGAGTTACATCTTTCCCTACAAGAAGTCTTTCGCTAAGACTGTTCTTGTGGAATTGGCAAAGTGATATTTGGAGGCCCATAGAGATCTATGGTGAAAAAGGAAATATCTTCCGTTAAAAACCGGAAAGAAGCTTTCTGAGAAACTGCTTTGTGTTCTGTTAATTCATCTCACAAAGTTACATCTCTCCGTTCATGAAGCCTTTCGCTAAGGCTGTTCTTGTGGAAGTGGCAAAGTGATATTTGGAAGCCCATAGAGGGCTATGGTGAAAATGGAAATATCTTCCGTTAAAAAGTGCAAAGAAGCTTTCTGAGAAACTGCTTTGTGTTCTGTTAATTCATCTCACAGAGTTACAGCTTACCCTTCAAGAAGCCTTTCGCTAAGGCTGTTCTTGTGGAATTGGCAAAGTGATATTTGGAAGCCCGTAGAAGGCTATGGTGAAAAAGGAAATATCTTCCTTTAAAAACTGCAAAGAAGTTTTCTGAGAAACTACTTTGTATTCTGTTAATTCATCTCACAGAGTCACAGCTTTCCACTCAAGAAACCTTTCATTAATACTGTTCTTGTGGAATCTGCAAAGTGATATTTGGAAGCCCACAGAGAGCTATGTTGAAAAAGGAAATATCTTTCGTTAAAAACTGGAAAGAAGCTTTCTGAGAAACTGCTTTGTGTTCTGTTAATTCATCTCACAGAGTTACAGCTTTCCACTCAAGAATCCTTTCGCTAAGACTGTTCTTGTGGAATCGGAAAAGTGATATTTGAGGCCCATAGAGGGCTTTGCTGAAAAAGGAAATATCTTCCGTTAAAAACTGGAAAGAAGCTTTCTGAGAAACTGCTTTGTGTTCTGTTAATTCATCTCACAGAGTTACAGCTTTCCCCTCAAGAAGCCTTTCGGTAAGACTGTTCTTGTGGAATTTGCAAAGTGATATTTGGGAGCCGAGAGAGGGCTATGGTGAAAAAGGAAATATCTTCCGTTAAAAACTGGAAAGAAGCTTTCTGAGAAACTGCTTTGTGTTCTGTTAATTCACCTCACAGAGTTACAGCTTTCCCCTCAAGAAGCCTTTCTGGAAGTCTGTTTTTATGGAATTTGCAAAGTGATATTTGGGAGCCCATAGAGGGCTATGGTGAAAAAGGAAATATCTTAGGTTAAAAACTGGAAAGAAGCTTTCTGAGAAACTGCTTTGTGTTCTGTTAATTCATCACACAGAGTTACATCTTTCCCTTAAAGAAGGCTTTCTCTTAGGCTGTTCTTGTGGAATTGGCAAAGTGATATTTAGAAGCCCTTAGAGGGCTATGTTGAAAAAGGAAATATCTTCCGTTAAAAAGTGGAAAGAACCTTTCTTAGAAACTGCTTTGTATTCTGTTAATTCATCTCAGAGAGTTACAGCTTTCCACTCAAGAAGCCTTTCGCTAAGGCTGTTCTTGTGGAATTGGCAAAGTGATATTTGGAAGCCCATAGAGGGCTATGGTGAAAAAGGAAATGTCTTCCGTTAAAAATGGAAAGAAGCTTTTTGAGAAACTGTTTGTGTTCTGTTAAATCATCTCACAGTGTTACAGCTTTCCCGTCAAGAAGCCTTTCGCTAAGGCAGTTCTTGTGGAAGAGGCAAAGTGATATTTGGAAGCCCATAGAGGGCTACGGTGAAAAAGGAAATATCTTCCGTTAAAAACTGGATAGAAGCTTTCTGAGAAACTGATTTGTGTTCTGTTAATTCACCTCACAGAGTTACAGCTTTCCCCTAAAGCAGCCTTTCTGTAAGACTATTCTTGTGTAATTTTCAAAGTGTTATTTGGGATCCCATCGAGGGCTATGGTGAAAAAGAAAATATCTTAGGTTAAAAACTGGAAAGAAGCTTTCTGAGAAACTGCTTTGTGTTCTCTTAATTCATCTCACAGAGTTACATCTTTCCCTTCAAGAAGCCTCTGGCTAAGGCTGTTCTTGTGGAATTGGCAAAGTGATATTTGGAAACCCCTAGAGGGCTATGGTGAAAAAGGAAATATCTTCCGTTAAAAACTGGAAAGAACCTTTCTGAGAAACTGCTTTGTGTTCCGTTAATTCATCTCACAGAGTTACATCTTTCCCTTCAAAATCCTTTTGCTAAATCTGTTCTTGAGGAATTGGCAAAGTGATATTTGGAAGCCCATGGAGGGCTATGGTGAAAAAGGAAATCTCTTCCGTTAATAAATGGAAAGAAGCTTTCTGAGAAACTGCTTTGTATTCTGTAAATTCATCTCACGCTGTTACATCTTTCCCCTCAAGAAGCCTTTCTCTAAGACTGTTCTTGTGGAATTTGAAAGGTGATATTTCGGAGCCCAAAGAAGTCTATGGTGAAAAAGGAAATATCTTCCCTTAAAAACTGGAAAGAAGCTTTCTGAGAAATTGATTTGTGTTCTGTTAATTCATCTCACAGAGTTACATCTTTCCCTAAAAGAAGCCTTTCGCTAAGACTGTTCTTGTGGAATTTGCAAAGTGATATTTGGAAGCCCTAAGAGGGCTAGGGTGAAAAAGGAAATATCTTCCGTTAAAAACTGGAAAGAAGCTTTCTGAGAAACTGCTTTGTGCTCCGTTAATTCATCTCACAAAGTTACATCTTTCCCGTCAAGAAGCCTTTCGCTAAGGCTGTTCTTCTGGAAGTGGCAAAGTGATATTTGGAAGCCCATAGAGGACTATGGTGAAAAAGGAAATATCTTCCGTTAAAAACCGGAAAGAAGCTTTCTGAGAAACTGCTTTGTGTTCTGTTAATTCATCTCACAGAGTTACATCTTTCCCTTCAGGAAGTCGTTCGCTAAGGCTGTTCGTGTGGAAGTGGCAAAGTGATATTTGGAAGCCCATAGACGGCTACGGTGAAAAAGGAAATATCTTCCGTTAAAAACTTGATAGAAGCTTTCTGAGACACTGCTTTGTGTTCTGTTAATTCACCTCACAGAGTTACATCTTTCCCCTCAAGAAGCCTTTCTGTGAGACTATTCTTGTGTAATTTGCAAAGTGATATTTGGGAGCCCATAGAGGGCTACGGTGAAAAAGGAAATATCTTCCGTTAAAAACTGGAAAGAAGCTTTCTGAGAAACTGCTTTGTGTTCTGTTAATTCATCTCACAGAGTTACATCTTTCCCTTCAAGAAGCCTTTCGCTAAGGCTGTTCTTGTGGAAGTGACAAAGTGATATTTGGAAGCCCATAGAGGGCTACGGTGAAAAAGGAAATATCTTCCGTTAAAAACTGGAAAGAAGCTTTCTGAGAAACTGCTCTGTGTTCTGTTAATTCATCTCACAGAGTTGCAGCTTTCCCCTCAAGAAGCCTTTCGCTAACACTGTTCTTGTGGAATTTGCAAAGTGATATTTGGGATCCCATAGAGGGCTATGGTGAAAAAGGAAGTAACTTCCGTTAAAAAGTGGAAAGAATCTTTCTGAAAAACTGCTTTGTTTTCTGTTAATTCATCTCAGAGACTTACATCTTTCCCTTCATGAAGCCTTTCGCTAAGGCTGTTCTTGTGGAATTGGCAAAGTGACATTCGGAAATCCATAGACGGCTACGGTTAAAAAGGAAATATCTTCCGTTAAAAACAGGAAAGAAGCTTTCTGAAAAACTGCTTTGTGTTCTGTTAATTCATCTCACAGAGTTACAGCTTTCCCTTCAAGAAGCCTTTCGCTAAGGCTGTTCTTGTGGAAGTGGCAAAGTGATATTTGGAAGCCCATAGAGGGCTATGGTGAAAAAGGAAATATCTTCCGTTAAAACCGGAAAGAAGCTTTCTGAGAAACTGCTTTGTGCTCTGTTAATTCATCGCACAAAGTTACATCTCTCCGTTCATGAAACCTTTCGCTAAGGCTGTTCTTGTGGAAGTGACAAAGTGAAATTTGGAAACCCATAGTAGGCTTTGGTGAAAAAGGGATTATCTTCCGTTAAAAAATGGAAATAAGCTTTCTGAGAAACTGATTTGTGTTCTGTTAATTCATCTCACAGAGTTACAGCTTTCCACTCAAGAAGCCTTTTGCTAAGACTGTTCTTGTGGAATTTGCAAAGTGATATTTGAAAGCCCATAGAGGGCTAGGGTGAAAAAGGAAATATCTTCCGTTAAAAACTGGAAAGAAGCTTTTTGAGAAACTGTTTTGTGCTCTGTTAATTCATCTCACAAAGTTACATCTTTCCCTTCAAGAAGCCTATCGATAAGGCTGTTCTTCTGGAAGTGGCAAAGTGATATTTGGAAGCCCATAGAGGGCTACGGTGAAAAAGGAAATATCTTCCGTTAAAAACTGGAAAGAAGCTTTCTGAGAAACTGCTTTGTGTTCTGTTAATTCATCTCGCAGAGTTACATCTTTCCCTTCAAGAAGCCTTTCAATAAGGCTGTTCTTCTGGAAGTGGCAAAGTGATATTTGGAAGCCCATAGAGGGCTATGGTGAAAAAGGAAATATCTTCCCTTAAGAACTGGAAAGAAGCTTTCTGAGAAACTGCTTTGTGTTCTATAAATTCATCTCACAAAGTTACACTTTCCACTGAAGAAGCCTTTCGCTAAGACTGTTCTTGTGAAATTTGCAAAGTGATATTTGGAAGTCCATAGAAGGCTATGGTGAAAAAGGAAATATCTTCCCTTAAAAACTGGAAAGAAGCTTTCTGAGAAACTGCTTTGTGTTCTGTTAATTCACCTCACAGAGTTACAGCTTTCCCCTCAAGAAGCCTTTCTGGAAGTCTGTTTTTATGGAATTTGCAAAGTGATATTTGGGAGCCCATAGAGGGCTATGGTGAAAAAGGAAATATCTTAGGTTAAAAACTGGAAAGAAGCTTTCTGAGAAACTGCTTTGTGTTCTGTTAATTCATCTCACAGAGTTACATCTTTCCCTTCAAGAAGCCTCTCGCTAAGGCTGTTCTTGTGGAAGTGGCAAAGTGATATTTGGAAGCCCATAGAGGGCTATGGTGAAAAAGGAAATATCTTAGGTTAAAAACTGGAAAGAAGCTTTCTGAGAAACTGCTTTGTGTTCTGTTAATTCATCACACAGAGTTACATCTTTCCCTTAAAGAAGGCTTTCTCTTAGGCTGTTCTTGTGGAATTGGCAAAGTGATATTTAGAAGCCCTTAGAGGGCTATGTTGAAAAAGGAAATATCTTCCGTTAAAAAGTGGAAAGAACCTTTCTTAGAAACTGCTTTGTATTCTGTTAATTCATCTCAGAGAGTTACAGCTTTCCACTCAAGAAGCCTTTCGCTAAGGCTGTTCTTGTGGAATTGGCAAAGTGATATTTGGAAGCCCATAGAGGGCTATGGTGAAAAAGGAAATGTCTTCCGTTAAAAACAGGAAAGAAGCTTTTTGAGAAACTGTTTGTGTTCTGTTAAATCATCTCACAGTGTTACAGCTTTCCCGTCAAGAAGCCTTTCGCTAAGGCAGTTCTTGTGGAAGAGGCAAAGTGATATTTGGAAGCCCATAGAGGGCTACGGTGAAAAAGGAAATATCTTCCGTTAAAAACTGGATAGAAGCTTTCTGAGAAACTGATTTGTGTTCTGTTAATTCACCTCACAGAGTTACAGCTTTCCCCTAAAGCAGCCTTTCTGTAAGACTATTCTTGTGTAATTTGCAAAGTGTTATTTGGGATCCCATAGAGGGCTATGGTGAAAAAGAAAATATCTTAGGTTGAAAACTGGAAAGAAGCTTTCTGAGAAACTGCTTTGTGTTCTCTTAATTCATCTCACAGAGTTACATCTTTCCCTTCAAGAAGCCTCTGGCTAAGGCTGTTCTTGTGGAATTGGCAAAGTGATATTTGGAAACCCCTAGAGGGCTATGGTGAAAAAGGAAATATCTTCCGTTAAAAACTGGAAAGAACCTTTCTGAGAAACTGCTTTGTGTTCTGTTAATTCATCTCACAGAGTTACATCTTTCCCTTCAAAATCCTTTTGCTAAATCTGTTCTTGAGGAATTGGCAAAGTGATATTTGGAAGCCCATGGAGGGCTATGGTGAAAAAGGAAATCTCTTCCGTTAATAAATGGAAAGAAGCTTTCTGAGAAACTGCTTTGTGTTCTGTTATTTCGTCTCACAGAGTTACATCTTTCCCTTCAGGAAGCCTTTCGCTAAGGCTGTTCTTGTGGAATTGGCAAAGTGATATTTGGAAGCCCGTAGAGGGCTTTGGTGAAAAAGGAAATATCTTCCGTTAAAAACTGCAAAGAAGCTTTCTGAGAAACTGCTTTGTGTTCTGTTAATTCATCTCACAGAGTTACAGCTTTCCCTTCAAGAAGCCTTTCCCTAAGGCCGTTCTTGTGGAAGTGGAAAAGTGATATTTGGAAGTCCATAGAGGGCTATGGTGAAAAAGGAAATGTGTTCCGTTAAAAACTGGAAAGAAGCTTTCTGAGAAACTGCTTTGTGTTCTGTTAATTCATGTCACAGAGTTTCATCTTTCCCTTCAAGAAGCCTTTCGCTAAGGCTGTTCTTGTGGAATTGGCAAAGGGATATTTGGAAGCCAATAGAGGGCTATGGGGAAAAAGGAAATGTCTTCCGTTAAAAACTGGAAAGAAGCTTTCTGAGAAACTGGTTGGTGTTCTGTTAATTCATCTCACCAAGTTACAGCCCTCCACTCAAGAAGCCTTTCGCTAAGACTGTTCTTTTCAAATTTGCAAAGTGATATTTGGGAGCCCCGAGAGGGCTATGGTGAAAAAGGAAATATCTTAGGTTAAAAACTGGAAAGAAGCTTTCTGAGTAACTGTTTTGTGTTCTGTTAATTCATCTCACAGAGTTACAGATTTCCCTTCAAGAAGCCTTTCGCTAAGGCTGTTCTTGTTTAATTGGCAAAGTGAAATTTGTAAACCCATAGAGGGCTATGGTGAAAAAGGTATTATTTTCCGTTAAAAAGTGGAAAGAAGCTTTCTGAGAAACTGCTTTGTGTTCTGTTAATTCATCACACAGAGTTACATCTTTCCCTTAAAGAAGCCTCTCGCGAAGGCTGTTCTTGTGGAATTGGCAAAGTGATATTTGGAAGCCCATAGAGTGCTATGGCGAAAAAGGAAATATCTTCCCTTAAAAACTGGAAAGAAGCCTTCTGAGAAACTGCTTTGTGTTCTGTTAATTCATCTCACAAAGTTACAGCTTTCCACTCAAGAAGCCTTTCGCTAAGGCTGTTCTTGTGAAATTTGCAATGTGATATTTGGAAGCCCATAGAGGACTATGGTGAAAAAGGAAATATCTTCCCTTAAAAACGGGAAAGAAGCTTTCTGAGAAACTGCTCTGTGTTCTGTTAATTCATCTCACACAGTTACATCTTTCCCTTCAAGAAGCCTTTCACTAAGGCTGTTGTTGTGGAATTGCGAAGTGATATTTGGAAGCCCATAGAGGGCTATGGTGAAAAAGGAAATATCTTTCGCTAAAAACTGGAAAGAAGCTTTCTGAGAAACTGCTTTGTTTTCTGTTAATTCATCTCACAGTGTTACATCTTTCCCCTCAAGAAGCCTTTCTCTAAGACTGTTCTTGTGGAATTTGAAAAGTGATATTTGGGAGCCCATAGAGGGCTATGGTTAAAAAGGAAATATCTTAGGTTAAAAACTGGAAAGAAGCTTTCTGAGAAACTGCTTTGTGTTCTGTTAATTCATCTCACAGAGTTACAGCTTTCCCTTCAAGAAGCCTTTCGCTAAGGCTGTTCTTGTGGAATTGGCAAAGTGAAATTTGGAAACCCATAGAGGGCTATGGTGAAAAATTTATTATTTTCCGTTAAAAACTGGAAAGAAGCTTTCTGAGAAACTGCTTTGTGTTCTTTTAATTCATCTCACAGAGTTACATCTTTCCCTTCAAAATCCTTTTGCTAAATCTGTTCTTGAGGAATTGGCAAAGTGATATTTGGAAGCCCATGGAGGGCTATGGTGAAAGAGGAAATCTCTTCCATTAATAAATGGAAAGAAGCTTTCTGAGAAACTCCTTTATGTTCTGTTAATTCATCACACAGAGTTACATCTTTCCCTTAAAGAAGGCTTTCTCTTAGGCTGTTCTTGTGGAATTGGCAAAGGGATATTTGGAGGCCTTAGAGGGCTATTTTGAAAAAGGAAATATCTTCCGTTAAAAAGTGGAAAGAACCTTTCTGAGAAACTGCTTTGTATTCTGTTAATTCATCTCAGAGAGTTACAGCTTTCCACTCAAGAGCCTTTCGCTAAGGCTGTTCTTGTGGAATTGGCAAAGTGATATTTGGAAGCCCATAGAGGGCTATGGTGAAAAAGGAAATGTCTTCCGTTAAAAACTGGAAATAAGCTTTTTGAGAAACTGCTTTGTGTTCTGTTAATTCATCTCACAGAGTTACAGCTTTCCCGTCAAGAAGCCTTTCGCTAAGAATGTTCTTGTGAAATTTGCAAAGTGATATTTGGAAGCTCATAGAAGGCTATGGTGAAAAAGGAAATATCTTCCCTTAAAAACTGGAAAGAAGCTTTCTGAGAAACTGCTCTGTGTTCTGTTAATTCATCCACAAGGTTAACTCTTTCCCTTCAAGAAGCCTTTCACTAAGGCTGTTCTTGTGGAAGAGGCAAAGTGATATTTGGAAGCCCATAAAGGGCTACGGTGAAAAAGGAAATATCTTCCGTTAAAAACTGGATAGAAGATTTCTGAGAAACTGATTTGTGTTCTGTTAATTCACCTCACAGAGTTACAGCTTTCCCCTAAAGAAGCCTTTCTGTAAGACTATTCTTGTATAATTTGCAAAGTGTTATTTGGGATCCCATAGAGGGCTATGGTGAAAAAGAAAATATCTTAGGTTAAAAACTGGAAAGAAGCTTTCTGAGAAACTGCTTTGTGATCTGTTAATTTATCTCACAGAGTTACATCTTTCCTTTCAAGAAGCCTTTCGCTAAGACTGTACTTGAGGAATTGGAATAGTGATATTTGGAAGCCCATAGAGCGCTATGGTGAGAAAGGAAATATCTTCCGTTCAAAACTGGAAAGAAGCTTTCTGAGAAACTGCTTTGTGTTCTGTTAATTCACCTCACAGAGTTACAGCTTTCCCCTCAAGAAGCCTTTCTGCAGGACTGTTCTTATGGAATTTGCAAAGTGATATTTGGGAGACAAGAGAGGGCTAAGGTGAAAAGGAAATATCTTATGTTAAAAACTGGAAAAAAGCTTTCTGAGAAACTTCTTTGTGTTCTGTTAATTCATCTCACAGAGTTACAGCTTTCCCTTCAAAAAGCCTTTCGCTAAGGCTGTTCTTGTGGAATTGGCATTGGGATATTTGGAAGCCCATAGAGGGCTATGGTGAGAAACGAAATATCTTCCGTTCAAAACTGGAAAGAAGCTTTCTAAGAAACTGCTCTGTGTTCTGTTAATTCATCTCACAGAGTTACATCTTTCCCTTCAACAAGCCTTTCGCTAAGGCTGTTCTTGTGGAAGTGGCAAAGTGATATTTGGAAGCCCATAGAAGGCTATGGTGAAAAAGGAAATATCTTCCGTTAAAAACTGGAAAGAAGCTTTCTGAGATGCTGCTTTGCGTTCTGTTAATTCATCTCACAGAGTTACATCTTTCCCTTCAAGAAGCCTTTCGCTAAGGCTGTTCTTGTGGAAGTGGCAAAGTGATATTTGGAAGCCCATAGAGGGCTATGTTGAAAAAGGAAATATCTTCCGTTAAAAAGTGGAAGAACCTTTCTGAGAAACTGCTTTGTATTCTGTTAATTCATCTCAGAGAGTTACAGCTTTCCACTCAAGAAGCCTTTCGCTAAGGCTGTTCTTGTGGAATTGGCAAAGTGATATTTGGAAGCCCATAGAGGGCTATGGTGAAAAAGGAAATATCTTTCTTTAAAACTTGATAGAAGCTTTCTGAGAAACTGCTTTGTATTCTGTAAATTCATCTCACGCTGTTACATCTTTCCCCTCAAGAAGCCTTTCTCTAAGACTGTTCTTGTGGAATTTGAAAGGTGATATTTCGGAGCCCAAAGAAGTCTATGGTGAAAAAGGAAATATCTTCCCTTAAAAACTGGAAAGAAGCTTTCTGAGAAATTGATTTGTGTTCTGTTAATTCATCTCACAGAGTTACATCTTTCCCTAAAAGAAGCCTTTCGCTAAGACTGTTCTTGTGGAATTTGCAAAGTGATATTTGGAAGCCCAAAGAGGGCTAGGGTGAAAAAGGAAATATCTTCCGTTAAAAACTGGAAAGAAGCTTTCTGAGAAACTGCTTTGTGCTCCGTTAATTCATCTCACAAAGTTACATCTTTCCCGTCAAGAAGCCTTTCGCTAAGGCTGTTCTTCTGGAAGTGGCAAAGTGATATTTGGAAGCCCATAGAGGACTATGGTGAAAAAGGAAATATCTTCCGTTAAAAACCGGAAAGAAGCTTTCTGAGAAACTGCTTTGTGTTCTGTTAATTCATCTCACAGAGTTACATCTTTCCCTTCAGGAAGTCGTTCGCTAAGGCTGTTCGTGTGGAAGTGGCAAAGTGATATTTGGAAGCCCATAGACGGCTACGGTGAAAAAGGAAATATCTTCCGTTAAAAACTTGATAGAAGCTTTCTGAGACACTGCTTTGTGTTCTGTTAATTCACCTCACAGAGTTACATCTTTCCCCTCAAGAAGCCTTTCTGTGAGACTATTCTTGTGGAATTTGCAAAGTGATATTTGGGAGCCCATAGAGGGCTACGGTGAAAAAGGAAATATCTTCCGTTAAAAACTGGAAAGAAGCTTTCTGAGAAACTGCTTTGTGTTCTGTTAATTCATCTCACAGAGTTACATCTTTCCCTTCAAGAAGCCTTTCGCTAAGGCTGTTCTTGTGGAAGTGGCAAAGTGATATTTGGAAGCCCATAGAGGGCTACGGTGAAAAAGGAAATATCTTCCGTTAAAAACTGGAAAGAAGCTTTCTGAGAAACTGCTCTGTGTTCTGTTAATTCATCTCACAGAGTTGCAGCTTTCCCCTCAAGAAGCCTTTCGCTAACACTGTTCTTGTGGAATTTGCAAAGTGATATTTGGGATCCCATAGAGGGCTATGGTGAAAAAGGAAATAACTTCCGTTAAAAAGTGGAAAGAATCTTTCTGAGAAACTGCTTTGTTTTCTGTTAATTCATCTCAGAGACTTACATCTTTCCCTTCATGAAGCCTTTCGCTAAGGCTGTTCTTGTGGAATTGGCAAAGTGACATTCGGAAATCCATAGACGGCTACGGTTAAAAAGGAAATATCTTCCGTTAAAAACAGGAAAGAAGCTTTCTGAAAAACTGCTTTGTGTTCTGTTAATTCATCTCACAGAGTTACAGCTTTCCCTTCAAGAAGCCTTTCGCTAAGGCTGTTCTTGTGGAAGTGGCAAAGTGATATTTGGAAGCCCATAGAGGGCTATGGTGAAAAAGGAAATATCTTCCGTTAAAACCGGAAAGAAGCTTTCTGAGAAACTGCTTTGTGCTCTGTTAATTCATCGCACAAAGTTACATCTCTCCGTTCATGAAACCTTTCGCTAAGGCTGTTCTTGTGGAAGTGACAAAGTGAAATTTGGAAACCCATAGTGGGCTTTGGTGAAAAAGGGATTATCTTCCGTTAAAAAATGGAAATAAGCTTTCGGAGAAACTGCTTTGTGTTCTGTTAATTCATCTCACAGAGTTACAGCTTTCCACTCAAGAAGCCTTTTGCTAAGACTGTTCTTGTGGAATTTGCAAAGTGATATTTGAAAGCCCATAGAGGGCTAGGGTGAAAAAGGAAATATCTTCCGTTAAAAACTGGAAAGAAGCTTTTTGAGAAACTGCTTTGTGCTCTGTTAATTCATCTCAAAAAGTTACATCTTTCCCTTCAAGAAGCCTATCGATAAGGCTGTTCTTCTGGAAGTGACAAAGTGATATTTGGAAGCCCATAGAGGGCTACGGTGAAAAAGGAAATATCTTCCGTTAAAAACTGGAAAGAAGCTTTCTGAGAAACTGCTTTGTGTTCTGTTAATTCATCTCGCAGAGTTACATCTTTCCCTTCAAGAAGCCTTTCAATAAGGCTGTTCTTCTGGAAGTGGCAAAGTGATATTTGGAAGCCCATAGAGGGCTATGGTGAAAAAGGAAATATCTTCCCTTAAGAACTGGAAAGAAGCTTTCTGAGAAACTGCTTTGTGTTCTATAAATTCATCTCACAAAGTTACACTTTCCACTGAAGAAGCCTTTCGCTAAGACTGTTCTTGTGAAATTTGCAAAGTGATATTTGGAAGCCCATAGAAGGCTATGGTGAAAAAGGAAATATCTTCCCTTAAAAACTGGAAAGAAGCTTTCTGAGAAACTGCTTTGTGTTCTGTTAATTCATCTCACAGAGTTACATCTTTCCCTACAAGAAGCCTTTCGCTAAGACTGTTCTTGTGGAATTGGCAAAATGATATTTGGAGGCCGCTAGAGGGCTATGGTGAAAAAGGACATATCTTCCGTTAAAAACCAGAAAGAAGCTTTCTGAGAAACTGCTTTGTGCTCTGTTAATTCATCTCACAAAATTACATCTCTCCGTTCATGAGGCCTTTCGCTAAGGCTCTTCTTGTGGAAGTGGCAAAGTGATATTTGGAAGCCCATAGAGGGCTATGGTGAAAAAGGAAATATATTCCCTTAAAAACTGGAAAGAAGCTTTCTGAGAAACTGCTTTGTGTTCTGTTAATTCATCTCGCAGAGTTACAGCTTTCCTTTCAAGAAGCCTTTCGCTAAGGCTGTTCTTGTGGAATTGGCAAAGTGATATTTGGAAGCCCGAAGAGGGCTATGGTGAAAAACGAAATATCTACCGTTAAAAACTGCAAAGAAGCTTTCTGAGAAACTGCTTTGTGTTCTGTTAATTAATCTCACAGAGGTACAGATTTCCACTCAAGAAGCCTTTCGTTAATACTGTTGTTGTGGAATCTGCACAGTGATATTTGGAAGCCCACAGAGGGCTATGGTGAAAAAGGAAATATCTTCCGTTAAAAACTGGAAAGAATCTTTCTGAGATGCTGCTTTGCGTTCTGTTAATTCATCTCACAGAGTTACATCTTTCCCTTCAAGAAGCCTTTCGCTAAGGCTGTTCTTGTGGAAGTGGCAAAGTGATATTTGGAAGCCCATAGAGGGCTATGTTGAAAAAGGAAATATCTTCCGTTAAAAAGTGGAAGAACCTTTCTGAGAAACTGCTTTGTATTCTGTTAATTCATCTCAGAGAGTTACAGCTTTCCACTCAAGAAGCCTTTCGCTAAGGCTGTTCTTGTGGAATTGGCAAAGTGATATTTGGAAGCCCATAGAGGGCTATGGTGAAAAAGGAAATATCTTTCTTTAAAACTTGATAGAAGCTTTCTGAGAAACTGCTTTGTATTCTGTAAATTCATCTCACGCTGTCACATCTTTCCCCTCAAGAAGCCTTTCTCTAAGACTGTTCTTGTGGAATTTGAAAGGTGATATTTCGGAGCCCAAAGAAGGCTATGGTGAAAAAGGAAATATCTTCCCTTAAAAACTGGAAAGAAGCTTTCTGAGAAACTGCTTTGTGTTCTGTTAATTCATCTCACAGAGTTACATCTTTCCCTTCAGGAAGTCGTTCGCTAAGGCTGTTCGTGTGGAAGTGGCAAAGTGATATTTGGAAGCCCATAGACGGCTACGGTGAAAAAGGAAATATCTTCCGTTAAAAACTTGATAGAAGCTTTCTGAGACACTGCTTTGTGTTCTGTTAATTCACCTCACAGAGTTACAGCTTTCCCCTCAAGAAGCCTTTCTGTGAGACTATTCTTGTGGAATTTGCAAAGTGATATTTGGGAGCCCATAGAGGGCTACGGTGAAAAAGGAAATATCTTCCGTTAAAAACTGGAAAGAAGCTTTCTGAGAAACTGCTCTGTGTTCTGTTAATTCATCTCACAGAGTTGCAGCTTTCCCCTCAAGAAGCCTTTCGCTAACACTGTTCTTGTGGAATTGGCAAAGTGATATTTGGGATCCCATAGAGGGCTATGGTGAAAAAGGAAATAACTTCCGTTAAAAAGTGGAAAGAATCTTTCTGAGAAACTGCTTTGTTTTCTGTTAATTCATCTCAGAGACTTACATCTTTCCCTTCATGAAGCCTTTCGCTAAGGCTGTTCTTGTGGAATTGGCAAAGTGACATTCGGAAATCCATAGACGGCTACGGTTAAAAAGGAAATATCTTCCGTTAAAAACAGGAAAGAAGCTTTCTGAAAAACTGCTTTGTGTTCTGTTAATTCATCTCACAGAGTTACAGCTTTCCCTTCAAGAAGCCTTTCGCTAAGGCTGTTCTTGTGGAAGTGGCAAAGTGATATTTGGAAGCCCATAGAATGCTATGGTGAAAAAGGAAATATCTTCCGTTAAAACCGGAAAGAAGCTTTCTGAGAAACTGCTTTGTGCTCTGTTAATTCATCGCACAAAGTTACATCTCTCCGTTCATGAAACCTTTCGCTAAGGCTGTTCTTGTGGAAGTGACAAAGTGATATTTGGAAGCCCATAGAGGGCGATGGTGAAAAAGGAAATATCTTCCGTTGAAAACTGGAAAGAAGCTTTCTGAGAAACTGCTTTGTGTTCTGTTAATTCATCGCACAGAGTTACAGCTTTCCCCTCAAGAAGCCTTTCGCTAAGACTGTTCTTGTGGAATTTGCAAAGTGATATTTGGGAGCCCATAGAGGGCTGTGGTTAAAAAGGAAATATCTTCCGTTAAAAACTGGAAAGAAGCTTTCTGAGATACTACTTTGCGTTCTGTTAATTCAACTCACAGAGTTACATCTTTCCCTTCAAGAAGCCTTTCGCTAAGGCTGTTCTTGTGGAAGTGGCAAAGTGATATTTGGAAGCCCATAGAGGGCTATGGTGAAAAAGGAAATATCTAAGGTTAAAAACTTGAAAGAAGCTTTCTGAGAAACTGCTTTGTGTTCTGTTAATTCATCCCACAGAGTTACAGCTTTCCCTTCAAGAAGCCTTTCGCTAAGGCTGTTCTTGTGGAATTGGCAAAGTGAAATTTGGAAACCCATAGTGGGCTTGGGTGAAAAAGGTATTATCTTCCGTTAAAAAATGGAAATAAGCTCTCTGAGAAACTGCTTTGTGTTCTGTTAATGCATCTCACAGAGTTACAGCTTTCCACTCAAGAAGCCTTTTGCTAAGACTGTTCTTGTGGAATTTGCAAAGTGATATTTGGAAGCCCATAGAGGGCTAGGGTGAAAAAGGAAATATCTTCCGTTAAAAACTGGAAAGAAGCTTTTTGAGAAACTGCTTTGTGCTCTGTTAATTCATCTCACAAAGTTACATCTTTCCCTTCAAGAAGCCTATCGATAAGGCTGTTCTTCTGGAAGTGGCAAAGTGATATTTGGAAGCCCATAGAGGGCTACGGTGAAAAAGGAAATATCTTCCGTTAAAAACTGGAAAGAAGCTTTCTGAGAAACTGCTTTGTGTTCTGTTAATTCATCTCGCAGAGTTACATCTTTCCCTTCAAGAAGCCTTTCAATAAAGCTGTTCTTCTGGAAGTGGCAAAGTGATATTTGGAAGCCCATAGAGGGCTATGGTGAAAAAGGAAATATCTTCCCTTAAGAACTGGAAAGAAGCTTTCTGAGAAACTGTTTTGTGTTCTGTTAATTCATCTCACAAAGTTACACTTTCCACTCAAGAAGCCTTTCGCTAAGACTGTTTTTGTGAAATTTGCAAAGTGATATTTGGAAGCCCATAGAAGGCTATGGTGAAAAATTAAATATCTTCCCTTAAAAACTGGAAAGAAGCTTTCTGAGAAACTGCTTTGTGTTCTGTTAATTCATCTCACAGAGTTACATCTTTCCCTACAAGAAGCCTTTCGCGAAGACTGTTCTTGTGGAATTGGCAAAATGATATTTGGAGGCCCCTAGAGGGCTATGGTGAAAAAGGACATATCTTCCGTTAAAAACCAGAAAGAAGCTTTCTGAGAAACTGCTTTGTGCTCTGTTAATTCATCTCACAAAATTACATCTCTCCGTTCATGAAGCCTTTCGCTAAGGCTCTTCTTGTGGAAGTGGCAAAGTGATATTTGGAAGCCCACAGAGGGCTATGGTGAAAAAGGAAATATGTTTCGTTAAAAACTGGAAAGAAGCTTTCTGAGAAACTGCTTTGTGTTCTGTTAATTCATCTCAAAGAGTTACAGCTTTCCACTCAAGAAGCCTTTCGCTAAGACTGTTCTTGTGGAATTTGCAAAGTGATATTTGGGAGCCCAGACAGGGCTATGGTGAAAAAGGAAATATCTTCCGTTAAAAATTGGAAAGAAGCTTTCTGAGATACTGCTTTGCGTTCTGCTTTTTCATCTCACAGAGTTTCATCTTTCCCTTCAAGAAGCCTCTCGTTAAGGCTGTTCTTGTGGACGTGGCAAAGTGATATTTGGAAGCCCATAGAGGGCTATGGTGAAAAAGGAAATATCTTCCCTTAATAACTGGAAAGAAGCTTTCTGAGAAACTGCTTTGTGGTCTGTTAATTCATCTCATAAAGTTACAGCTTTCCCCTCAAGAAGCCTTTCGCTAAGACTGTTCTTGTGAAATTTGCAAAGTGATATTAGGAAGCCCATAGAGGGCTGTGGTGAAAAAGGAAATATCTTCCCTTAAAAACTGGAAAGAAGCTTTCTGGGAAACTGCTCTGTGTTCTGTTAATTCATCTCACAGAGTTACATCTTTCCCTTCAAGAAGACTTTCCCTAAGGCTGTTGTTGTGGAAGTTGCGAAGTGATATTTGGAAGCCCATAGAGGGCTATGGTGAAAAAGGAAATATCTTTCGTTAAAAACTGGATAGAAGCTTTCTGAGAAACTGCTTTGTGTTCTGTTAATTCAACTCACAGTGTTACATCTTTCCCCTCAAGAAGCCTTTCTCTAAGACTGTTCTTGTGGAATTTGAAAAGTGATATTTCGGAGCCTAAAGAGGGCTGTGGTGAAAAAGGAAATATCTTAGGTTAAATACTGGAAAGAAGGTTTCTGAGAAACTGCTTTGTGTTCTGTTAATTCATCTCACAGAGTTACATCTTTCCTTCAAGAAGCCTCTGGCTAAGGCTGTTGTTGTGGTATTGGCCAAGTGATATTTGGAAACCCCTAGAGGGCTATGGTGAAAAAGGAAATATCTTCCGTTAAAAAGTGGAAAGAAGCTTTCCGAGAAACTGCTTTGTGTTCTGTTAATTCATCTCACAGAGTTACAGCTTTCCCTACAAGAAGCCTTTCGCTAAGACTGTTCTTGTGGAATTGGCAAAGTGATATTCGGACTCCCGTAGAGGGCTATGGTGAAAAAGGAAATATCTTCCGTTAAAAACTGCAAAGAAGCTTTCTGAGAAACTGCTTTGTGTTCTGTTAATTCATCTCACAGAGTTACAGATTTCCCCTCACGAAGCCTTTCGCTAAGGCTGTTCTTGTGGAATTTGCACAGTGATGTTTTGCAGCCCAGAGAGGGCTATGGTGAAAACTGGAAAGAAACTTTCTGAGATACTGCTTTGTGTTCTATTAATTCATCTCAAAGAGTTACATCTTTCCCTTCAAGAAGCCTTTCGCTAAGGCTGTTCTTGTGGAAGGTGCAAACTGATATTTGGAAGCCGATGGAGGGCTATGGTGAAAAGGGAAATATCTTCCTTTAAAAAGTGGAAAGAACCTTTCTGAGAAACTGCTTTTTGTTCTGTTAATTCATCTCACAGAGCTAGAGCTTTCCACTCAAGACGCCTTTTTCTAACACTGTTCTTGTGGAATGTGCAAAGTGATATTTGGAAGCCCTAAGAGGGCTAGGGTGAAAAAGGAAATATCTTCCGTTAAAAACTGGAAAGAAGCTTTCTGAGAAACTGCTTTGTGCTCCGTTAATTCATCTCAAAAAGTTACATCTTTCCCGTCAAGAAGCCTTTCGCTAAGGCTGTTCTTCTGGAAGTGGCAAAGTGATATTTGGAAGCCCATAGAGGACTATGGTGAAAAAGGAAATATCTTCCGTTACAAACTGGAAAGAAGCTTTCTGAGAAACTGCTTTGTGTTCTGTTAATTCATCTCACAGAGTTACATCTTTCCCTTCAGGAAGTCGTTTGCTAAGGCTGTTCCTGTGGAAGTGGCAAAGTGATATTTGGAAGCCCATAGACGGCTACGGTGAAAAAGGAAATATCTTCCGTTAAAAACTTGATAGAAGCTTTCTGAGACACTGCTTTGTGTTCTGTTAATTCACCTCACAGAGTTACAGCTTTCCCCTCAAGAAGCCTTTCTGTAAGACTATTCTTGTGGAATTTTCAAAGTGATATTTGGGAGCCCATAGAGGGCTATGGTGAAAAAGGAAATATCTTAGGTTAAAAACTGGAAAAAGCTTTCTGAGAAACTGCTTTGTGTTCTGTTAATTCATCTCACAGAGTTACAGCTTTCCCTTCAAGAAGGCTTTCGCTAAGGCTGTTCTTGTGGAATTGGCAAAGTGAAATTTGGAAACCCATAGAGTGCTATGGTGAAAAAGGAAATGTCTTCCATTAAAAACTGGAAAGAAGCTTTCTGAGAAACTGCTTTGTGTTCTGTTAATTCATCTCACAGAGTTACATCTTTCCCTTCAAGAAGCCTTTCGCTAAGGCTGTTCTGGTGGAAGTGGCAAAGTGATATTTGGAAGCCCATAGAGGGCTACGGTGAAAAAGGAAATATCTTCCGTTAAAAACTGGATAGAAGCTTTTTGAGAAACTGCTTTGTGTTCTGTTAATTCACCTCACAGACTTACAGCTTTCCCCTCAAGAAGCCTTTCTGTAAATCTATTCTTGTGGAATTTGCAAAGTGATATTTGGGAGCCCATAGAGGGCTATGGTGAAAAAGAAAATATCTTAGGTTAAAAACTGGAAAGAAGCTTTCTGAGAAACTGTTTTGTGTTCTGTTAATTCATCTCACAGAGTTACAGCCTTCCCTTCAAGAAGCCTTTCGCTAAGGCTGTTCTTGTGGAATTGGCAAAGTGAAATTTGGAAACCCTTAGAGGGCTACGGTGAAAAAGGTATTATCTTCCGTTAAAAACTGGAAAGAAGCTTTCTGAGAAACTGCTTTGTGTTCTGTTAATTCATCTCGCAGAGTTACATCTTTCCCTTCAAGAAGCCTCTGGCTAAGTTTGTTATTGTGGAATTGGCAAAGTAATATTTGGAAGCCCCTAGAGGGCTATGGTGAAAAAGGAAATATCTTCCGTTAAAAGTGGAAAGAACTTTTCTGAGAAACTGCTTTTTGTTCTGTTAATTCATCTCACAGAGTTACAGCTTTCCATTCAAGAAGCCTTTCGCTAAGACTGTTCTTGTGTAATTTGCAAAGTGATATTTGGAGGCCCACAGAGGGCTATGGTGAAAAAGGTATTGTCTTCCGTTAAAAACTGGAAAGAAGCTTTCTGAGAAACTGCTTTGTGCTCTGTTAATTCATCTGACAATGTTACATCTTTCCCTTCAAGAAGCCATTCGCTAAGGCTGTTCTTGTGGAAGTGGCAAAGTGATATTTGGAAGCCTATAGAGGGCTCTGGTGAAAAAGGAAGTATATTCCGTTAAAAACTGGAAAGAAGCTTTCTGAGAAGCTGCTTTGTGTTCTGTTAATTCATCTCACAGAGTTACATCTTTCCCCTCCAGAAACCTTTCGCTAATACTGTTCTTGTGGGACTTGCAAGGTGATATTTGAAGCCCATAGATGGCTATGGTGAAAAAGGAAATATCTTCTCTTAAAAACTGGAAAGAAGATTTCTGAGAAACTGCTTTGTGTTCTGTTAATTCATCCCACAGAGTTACATCTTTCCCTACAAGAAGCTTTTCGCTAAGACTGTTCTTGTGGAATTGGCAAAGTGATATTTGGAAGCCCATGGAGGGCTATGGTGAAAAAGGAAATATCTTCCGTTAAAAACCGGAAAGAAGCTTTCTGAGAAACTGCTTTGTGCTCTGTTAATTCATCTCACAAAGTTACATCTCTCCGTTCATGAATCCTTTCACTAAGGCTGTTCTTGTGGAAGTTGCAAAGTGATATTTGTAAGCCCATAGAGGGCTATGGTGAAAAAGGAAATATCTTCCGTTAAAAAGTGGAAAGAAGCTTTCTGAGAAACTGCTTTGTGTTCTGTTAATTCATATCACAGAGTTACAGCTTTCCCTTCAAGAAGCCTTTCGCTAAGGCTGTTCTTGTGGAATTGGCAAAGTGATATTTGGAACCCCGTAGAGGGCTATGGTGAAAAAGGAAATATCTTCCGTTAAAAACTGCAAAGAAGCTTTCTGAGAAAATGCTTTGTGTTCTGTTAATTCATCTCACAGAGTTACAGCTTTCCCCTCAAGAAGCCTTTCGCTAAGTCTGTTCTTGTGGAATTTGCAAAGTGATATTTGGGAGCCCAGAGAGGGCTATGGTGAAAAAGGAAATATCTTCCGTTAAAAACTGGAAAGAAGCTTTCTGAGATACTGCTTTGCGTTCTGTTAATTCATCTCACAGAGTTACATCTTTCCCTTCAAGAAGCCTTTCGCTAAGGCTGTTCTTGTGGAAGTGGCAAAGTGATATTTGGAAGCCCATAGAGGGCTATGGTGAAAAAGGAAATATCTTCCCTTAAAAACTGGAAAGAAGCTTTCTGAGAAACTGCTTTGTGTTCTGTTAATTCATCTCACAAAATTACAGCTTTCCCCTCAAGAAGCCTTTCGCTAAGACTGTTCTTCTGAAATTTGCAAAATGATATTTGGAAGCCCATAGAGGGCTATGGTGAAAAAGGAAATATCTTCCCTTAAAAACTGGAAAGAAGCTTTCTGAGAAACTGCTCTGTGTTCTGTTAATTCATCTCACAGAGTTACATCTTTCCCTTCAAGAAGCCTTTCGCTAAGGCTGTTGTTGTGGAAGTGGCAAAGTGATATTTGGATGCCCATAGAGGGCTATGGTGAAAAACAAATATCTTTCATTAAAAACTGGATAGAAGCTTTCTGAGAAACTGCTTTGTGTTCTGTTAATTCATCTCACAGTGTTACATCTTTCCCCTCAAGAAGCCTTTCTCTAAGACTGTTCTTGTGGAATTTGAAAAGTGATATTTCGGAGCCCAAAGAGGGCTATGGTGAAAAGAAATATCTTAGGTTAAATACTGGAAAGAAGCTTTCTGAGAAACTGCTTTGTGTTCTGTTAATTTATCTCACAGAGCTACATCTTTCCCTTCAAGAAGCCTTTCGCTAAGACTGTTCTTAAAGAATTGGAAAAGTGATATTTTGAAGCCCATAGATGGCTATGGTGAAAAAGGAAATATCTTCCCTTGAAAACTGGAAAGAAGCTTTCTGAGAAACTGCTTTGTGTTCTATTAATTCATCTCACAGAGTTACATCTTTCCCTACAAGAAGTCTTTCACTAAGACTGTTCTTGTGGAATTGGCAAAGTGATATTTGGAGACCCATAGAGGGTATGGTGAAAAAGGAAATATCTTCCGTTAAAAATCGGAAAGAAGCTTTCTGAGAAACTGCTTTGTGCTCTGTAAATTCATCTCACAAAGTTACATCTCTCCGTTCATGAAGCCTTTCACTAAGGCTGTTCTTGTGGAAGTGGCAAAGTGATATTTGTAAGCCCATAGAGGGCTATGGTGAAAAAGGAAACATCTTCCGTTAAAAAGTGGAAAGAGGCTTTCTGAGAAACTGCTTTGTGTTCTGTTAATTCATCTCACAGAGTTACAGCTTTCCTTTCAAGAAGCCTTCCGCTAAGGCTGTTCTTGTGGAATTGGCAAAGTGATATTTGGAACCCCGTAGAGGGCTATGGTGAAAAAGGAAATATCTTCCGTTAAAAACTGCAAAGAAGCTTTCTGAGAAACTGCTTTGTGTTCTGTTAATTCATCTCACAGAGTTACAGCTTTCCACTCAAGAAGCCTTTCGTTAATACTGTTCTTGTGGAAGCTGCAAAGTGATATTTGGAAGCCAACAGAGGGCTATGGTGAAAAAGGAAATATCTTTCGTTAAAAACCTGAAAGAAGCTTTCTGAGAAACTGCTTTGTTTTCTGTTAATTCATCTCACAGAGTTACAGCTTTCCACTCAAGAAGCCTTTCGTAAAGACTGTTCTTGTGGAATCTGCAAAGTGATATTTGAAGCCCATAGAGGGCTTTGGTGAAAAAGGAAATATCTTCCGTTAAAAACTGGAAAGAAGCTTTCTAAGAAACTGCTCTGTGTTCTGTTAATTCATCTCACAGAGTTACAGCTTTCCACTCAAGAAGCCTTTCGCTATGACTGTTCTTGTGGTGTCTGCAAATTGATATTTGGAAGCCAATAAAGTGTTACGGTGAAAATGGAAATATCTTAGGTTAAAAACTGGAAAGAAGCTTTCTGAGAAACTGCGTTGTGTTCTGTTAATTCATCTCACAGAGTTACATCTTTCCCTTCAAGAAGCCTTTCTCTATGGCTGTTCTTGTGGAAGTGGCAAAGTGATATTTGGAAGCCCATAGAGGGGTACGGTGAAAAAGGTAATATCTTCCGTTAAAAACTGGAAGGAAGCTTTCAGAGAAACTGCTTTGTGTTCTGTTAATTCATCTCACAGAGTTACAGCTTTCCTCTCAAGAAGCCTTTCTGTAAGAATATTCTTCGGAATTTGCAAAGTGATATTTGGGAGCCCTTAGAGGGCTGTGGTGAAAAAGGAAATATCTTAGGTTAAAAACTGGAAAGAAGCTTTCTGAGAAACTGCTTTGTGTTCTGTTAATTCATCTCACAGAGTTACAGCTTTCCCTTCAAGAAGCCTTTCACTATGGCTGTTCTTGTGGAATTGGCAAAGTGAAATTTGGAAACCCATAGAGGGCTATGGTGAAAAAGGTATTATCTTCCGTTAAAAACTGGAAAGAAGCTTTCTGAGAAACTGTTTTGTGTTCTGTTATTTCATCTCACAGAGTTACATCTTTCCACTCAAGAAGCCTTTCGCTAAGGCTGTTCTTGTGGAATTGGCAAAGTGATATTTGGTGGCCCATAGAGGGCGATGGTGAAAAAGGAAATATCTTAAGATAAAAACTGAAAAGAAGCTTTCTGAGAAACTTCTTTGTGTTCTGTTAATTCATCTCACAGAATTACCGCTTTCCCCTCAAGAACCCTTTCGCTAAGACTGTTCTTGTGGAATTTGAAAAGTGATATTTGGAAGCCCATAGAGGGCTTTGGTGAAAAAGACATTATCTTCCGTTTAAAACTGTAATAAAGCTTTGTGAGAAACTTCTTCGTGTTCTTTTAATTCATTACACAGCGTTACAAATTTCCCCTCAAGAAGCCTTTCACTTAGACTGTTATTTTGGAATTTGCAAAGTGATATTTGGAAGCCCATAGAAGAGGGCTATAGTGAAAAAAAAAAAATCTTCTATTTAAAACTGGAAAGAAGCTTTCAGAGAAACTGCTTTGTGTTGCGTTATTTCATCTCACAGAGTTACAACTTTCCCTTCAAGAAGCCTTTCGCTGAGACTGTTCTTGTTTAATTTGCAAAGTGATATTTGGAAGCCCACAGAGGGCTATGGTGAACATTGAAATCTTCCGTTAAAAACTGGAAAGAGCTTTCTGAGAAACTGCTTTGTGTTCTGTTAATTCATCTCACGAAGTTACAGCTTTCCCCTCATGAAGCCTTTCGCTAAGGCTGTTTTTGTGGAATTTGCAAAGTGATATTTGGAAGCCCTTAGAGGGCTATGGTGAAAAAGGAAATATCTTCCTTTAAAACTGGAAGGAAGCTTCTGAGAAACTACTTTGTGTTCCCTTAATTCATCTCACAGTCTCACAGCTTTCCCCTCAACAAGCCTTTCGCTAAGACTTCTTGTGGAATTTGCAAAGTGATATTTGGCAACCCCTAGAGGGCTATGGTGAAAAAGGAAATATCCTAAGATAAAAACTGAAATGAAGCTTTCTGAGAAACTTCCTTTTGTTCTGTTAATTCATCTCACAGAGTTACAGCTATCCCCTCAAGAAACCTTTCGCTAAGACTGTTCTTAAGGAATTTGCAAAGTGATATTTGGAAGTCCATAGAGGGCTATGGTGAAAAAGGAAATATCTTCCGTGAAAAACTGGAAAGAAGATTTCTGAGTAACTGCTTTGTGTTCTGTTAATTCATCTCACAGAGTTACAGCTTTCCCCTCAAGAAGCCTTTCGCTAGGACTGTTCTTGTGAAATTTGCAAAGTGATATTTAGAAGCCCCTAGGGGGCTATGGTCAAAAAGGAAATATCTTCCGTAAAAAACTGGAAACAAGCTTTCTGAGAAACTGCTTTGTGTTCTGTTAATTCATCTCACAGATTTACAGCTTTCCCCTTAAGAAGCCTTTGGCTAAGACTGTTCTTGTGGAATTTCAAAGTGATATTTGGAAGCCCTTAGAGGGCTATGGTGAAAAAGGAAATATCCTAAGATAAAAACTGAAAAGAAGCTTTCTGAGAACCTTCTTTGTGTTCTGTTAATTCATCTCACAGAGTTACAGCTTTCCCCTCAAGAACTCTTTCGCTAAGACTGTTCTTGTGGAATTTGCAGAGTGATATTTGTAAGCCCATAATGGGCTATGGTGTAAAAAGAAAAATATTCCGTTAAAAACTGGAAAGATGATTTCAGAGAAACATCTTTGTGTTCTGTTAAGTTCAACTCACAGAGTTACAGCTTTCCCCTCAAGAAGCCTTTCGCCAAGACTTTTCTTGTGGAATTTGCAAATTGATATTTGGGAGGCCATAGAGGAATATGGTGAAAACCAAATATCTTCTGTTAAAAACTGGGAAGAAGCTTTCTGAGAAACAGCTTTGTGTTCTGTGAATTCATCTCAGAGAGTTACAGGTTTCCCCTAAAGAAGCCTTCTGCTAAGACTGTTCTTGTGGAATTTGCAAAGTGATATTTGGAAGCCCATAGAGGGCTATGGTGAAAAAGGAATTATCTTCCGTTAAAAACTGGAAAGAAGATTTCTGAGAATCTTCTTCGTGTTCTGTTAATTCATCTCACAGAGTTACAGCTTTCCGTTAAACAAGCCTTTCGCTTAGACTGTTGTTTTGGAATTGGCAAAGTGATATTTGGAAGCTCATAGAGGGCTATGGTGAAAAAGGAAATGTCTTCCTTTAAAAATGGAAGGAAGCTTCTGTGAAACTGCTTTGTGTTCTGTTGATTCATCTCACAGACTTACAGCTTTCCCTTCAAGAAGCCTTTCGCTAAACTGTTCTTGTTTAATTTGGAAAGTGATATTTGGAAGCCCATAGAGGGCTACGGTGAAAAAGGAAATATCCTAAGATACAAATTGAAATGAACCTTTCTGAGAAACTTCTTTGTGTTCTGATAATTCATTTCACAGAGTTTCAGCTTTCCCCTCAAGAAGCCTAACGCTAAGAGTATTCTTGTGGAATTTCCAAACTGATATTTGGGAGCCCTTAGAGTGCTTTGGCAAAAATCGAAATATCTTCAGTTAAAAACAGGGAAGAAGCTTTCAGAGAAACTGCTTTGGGTTCTGTTAATTCATCTCACAGAATTACAGCTTTCCCCTCAAGAAGGCTTTCGCTAAGACTGTTCCCGTGGAATTTGCAAAGTGATATTTGGAAGACCATAGAGGGCTGTGTTGAAAAACGAAATATCCTAAGATAAAAACTAAAATGAAGGTTTATGAGAAACTTCTTTGTGTACTGTTAATTCATCTCACAGAGTTACGGCTTCCCCTCAAGAAGCCTTTCGCTAAGCCTGTTCTTGTGGAATTTGCAAAGTGATATTTGGAACCCCATAGAAGTGTATGGTGAAAAAGGAAATATCTACCGTTAAAAATTGGAAGGAAGCTTCTCAGAAACTGCTTTGTGTTCTGTTAATTCATCACACAGAATTACAGCTTTCCCCTGAAAAACCTTTCGCTAAGACTGTTCTTGTGGAATTTGCAAAGTGACATTTGGAAGCCCATAGAGGGGTATGGTGAAAAAGGAAATATCTTCCGTTAAAAACTGGAAATAAGCTATCTGAGAAACTGCTTTGTGTTCTGTTAATTCATCTCACAGAGTTACAGCTTTCACCTCAAGAAGCCTATCGCTAAGACTGTTCTTATGGAATTTACAAAGTGATATTTGGAAGCCCATAGAGGGCTATTGTGAAAGAGGAAATATCTTCCGTTAAAAACTGGAAAGAAGCTTTCTGAGAAATTGATTTGTGTTCTTTTAATTCATGTCACAGAGTTACAGCTTTTCCTTCAAGAAGCCTTTCCCTAAGACTGTACTTCTGGATTTTGCAATGTGATATTTGGAAGACCTTTTTAGGGCAATGGTGAAAAAGGAAATATCTTTCTTTTAAAACAGGAAGGAAGCTTCTGAGAAACTGCTTTGTGTTCCTTTAATTCATCTCACATACTTACAGCTTTCCCTTCAAGAAGCCTTTCGCGAAGACTGTTCTTGTTTAATTTGGAACGTGATATTTGGAAGCCCATAGAGGGCTATGGTGAAAAAGGAAATATCTTCCGTTAAAATCTGGAAAGGAGCTTTCCGAGAAACTGCTTTGTGTTCTGTTAATTCATCTCACAGAGTTACGGCTTTCCCCTCAAGAAACCTTTCACTAAGACTGTTCTTGTGGGATTTGGAAAGTGATATTTGGAAGCCCATAGAGGGCTATGGTGAAAAAGGAAATATCCTAAGATACAAACTGAAATGAACCTTTCTGAGAAACTTCTTTGTGTTCTGATAATTCATTTCACAAAGTTTCAGCTTTCCCCTCAAGAAGCCTAACGCTAAGAGTGTTCTTGTGGAATTTGCAAAGTGATATTTGGGATTCCTTAGAGTGCTATGGCAAAAAACGAAATATCTTCTGTTAAAAACTGGGAAGAAGCTTTCAAAGAAACTGCTTTGTGTTCTGTTAATTCATCTCACAGAGTTACAGCTTTCCCCTCAAGAAACCTTTCGCCATGACTGTTCTTGTGGAATTTGCAAAGTGATATTTGGGAGCCCATAGAAGAATATGGTGAAAAACGAAATATCTTCTGTTAAAAACTGTAAAGAAGCTTTCTGAGAAACAGCTTTGTGTTCTTTGAATTCATCTCACAGAGTTACAGTTTTCCCCTCAAGAAGACTTTTGCTAAGACTGTTCTTGTGGAATTTGCAAAGTGATATTTGCAAGCCCATAGTGGGCTATGGTGAAAAAGGAATTATCTTCCGTATAAAACTGGAAAGAAGCTTTCTGAGAAACTTCTTCGTGTTCTGTTAATTCATCTCACAGAGTTACAGCTTTCCGCTCAAGAAGCCTTTCGCTTAGACTGTTCTTGTGGAATTTGCAAAGTGATATTTGGAAGCACATAGAGGGCTATGGTGAAAAAGGAAATATCCTAAGATAAAAACTGAAAAGAAGCTTTATGAGAAACTACTTCGTGTTCTGTTAATTCATCTTACAGAGTTACAGCTTTCCCCTCAAGGAGCCTTTCGCTAAGACTGTTCTTGTGGATTTTGCAAAGTGATATTTAGAAGCCCATAGAGGGCTATTTAGGAAAAGGAAATATTTTATGTTAAAAACTGGAAAGTAGCTGTCAGAGAAACTTCTTTGTGCTCTGTTAATTGATCTCACAGATTTACAGCTTTCCCGTCAAGAAGCCTTTCGCTAAGACTGTTCTTGTGGAATTTACAAAGTGACATTTAGAAGCCCATAGAAGAGGGCTATAGTGAAAAAGGAAATATCTCCCGTTTAAAACTGGAAAGAAGCTTTCAGAGAAACTGCTTTGTGTTCTGTTATTTCATCTCACAGAGTTACAGCTTTCCCTTCAAGAAGCCTTTCGCTGAGACTGTTCTTGTTTAATTTGCAAAGTGATATTTGGAAGCCCCTAGAGTTCTATGGTGAACATTGAAATCTTCCGTTAAAAACTGGAAAGAGCTTTCTGAAAAACTGCTTTGTGTTCTGTTAATTCATCTCACAAACTTACAGCTTTCCCCTCAAGAAGCCTTTCTCTAAGACTGTTTTTGTGGAATTTGCAAAGTGATATTTGGAAGCCCATAGATGGCTATGGTGAAAAAGGAAATATCCTAAGATACAAACTGAAATGAAGCTTTCTGAGAAACTTCTTTTTGTTCTGATAATTCATTTCACAGAGTATCAGCTTTCCCCTCAAGAAGCCTAATGCTAAGAGTGTTCTTGTGGAATTTGCAAAGTGATATTTGGAGCCCTTAGAGTGCTTTGGTAAGAAACGAAATATCTTCTGTTAAAAACTGGGAAGAAGCTTTCAGAGATACTGCTTTGGGTTCTGTTAATTCATCTCACAGAGTTACAACATTCCCCTCAAAATGCTTTCGCTAAGACTGTTCTCGTGGAATTTGCAAAGTGATATTTGGAAGCCCATAGAGGGCTGTGGTGAAAAAGGAAATATCCTAAGATAAAAACTAAAATGAAGGTTTATGAGAAACTTCTTTGTGTGCTCTTAATTCATCTCACAGATTTACAGCTTTCCCCTCAAGAAGCCATTAGCTAAGAATGCTCTTGTGCAATTTGCAAAGTGATACTTTGAAGCCCATAGATGTCTACTGTGAAAAAGGAAATATCTTCCATTAAAAACTGGAAAGAAGCTTTCTGAGAAACTGCTTTGTGTTCTGTTTATTCATCTCACAGAGTTATAGCTTTCCCCTCAAGAAGCCTTACGCTAAGGCTGTTCTTGTGGAATTTCAAAGTGATATTTGGAAGCCCATAGAGGGGTATGGTGTAAAAGGAATTATCTACCGTTAAAAATTGGAAGGAAGCTTCGCATAAACTGCTTTGTGTTCTGTTAATTCATCTCACAGAGTTACAGCTTTCCCCTGAAAAACCTTTCGCTAAGATTGTTCTTTTGGAATTTGCAAAGTGACATTTGGAAGCCCTTAGAGGCGTATGGTGATAAAGGAAATATCTTCCGTTAAAAACTGGAAAGAAGCTTTTTGAGAAACTGCTTTGTGTTCTGTTAATTCATCTCACAGTGTTACAGCTTTCCCCTCAAGAAGCCTTTCGCTAAGACTGTTCTTGTGGAATTTTCAAAGTGATATTTGGAAGCCCATAGAGGGCTTTGGTGAAAAAGGAAATATCCTAAGATAAAAACTGAAATGAAGCTTTCTGAGAATCTTCTTTGTGTTCTGTTAATTCATCTCACAAAGTTACAGCTTTAACCTGAAGAAGTCTTTCGCTAAGACTGTTCTTGTGGGATTTACAAAGTGATATTTGGAAGCCCAAAGAGGGCTATGGTGAAAAACTAAATATCTTACGTTAAAAACGGGAAAGAAGCTATCTGAGAAACTGCTTTGTGTTCTCATAATTCATCTCACAGAGTTACAGCTTTCCCCTCAATAAGCCTTTCGCTAAGACTTTTCTTGAGGAATTTCCAAAGTGATATTTTGTAGCCCATAGAGGTCTATGGTGAAAACGGAAGTATCTTCCGTTTAAAACTGGAAAGAAGCTTTCTGAGAAACTGCTTTGTGTTCTGTTAATTCATCTCACAGAGTTACAGCTTTCCTCCAAGAAGCCTTTCACTAAGACTGTTCTTATGGAATTTACAAAGTGATATTTGTAAGCCCATAGAGGGCTATGGTGAAAGAGGAAATATATTCGGTTAAAAACTGGAAAGAAGCTTTCTGAGAAACTGCTTTGTGTTCTTGTAATTCATGTCACAGAGTTACATCTTTTCCCTCAAGAAGCCTTTCGCTAAGACTGTACTTTTGGATTTTGCAATGTGATATTTGGAAGACCTATTTAGGGCAATGTTGAAAAAGGAAATATCTTCCTTTCAAAACTGGAAACAAGCTTTTTGAGAAACTGCTTTGTGTTCTGTTAATTCATCTCACAGAGTTACAGCTTTCCTCTCAAGAAGCCTTTCGTTAAGCCTGTTCTTCTGGAATTTGAAAAGTGATATTTGGAAGCCCATAGAGGGCTATCCTGAAAAAGGAAATATCCTAAGATACAAACTGAAATGAAGCTTTATAAGAAACTACTTTGTGTTCTGTTAATTCATCTCACAGTGTTACCGCTTTCCCCTCAAGAATCCTTTTGCTAAGACTGTTCTTGTGGAATTTGCAGTTTGATATTTGTAAGCCCATAGAGGGCTATGGTGAAAAAGGAAATATCTTCCGTTAAAAACTGGAAAGAAGCTATCTGAGAAATTGCTTTGTGTTCTGATAATTCATCTCACAGAGTTACAGCTTCCCCCTCAAGAAGCCTTTCGGTAAGACTGTTTTGTGGAATTTGCAAAGTCATATTTACAAGCTCATAGAGTGTTATGGTGAAAAAAGAACCATCTTCCGTAAATAACTGGAAAGAAGCATTCTGAGAAACTGCTTTGTGTTCTGTTAATTCATCTCACAGAGTTACAGCTTTCCCCTCAAGAAGCCTTTCTCTAAGACTGTTCTTGTGGATCTTGCAAAGTGATATTTCGAAGACCACAGAAGTCAAATGTGAAAAATGAAATGTCTTCCATGCAAAACTGGAAAGAAGCTTTCTGAGAAACTGCTTTGTGTTCTGTTAATTCATCTCACAGAGTTACAGCTTAGCCCTCAAGTAGCCTTTCGCTAAGACTGTTTCTGTGGAATTTGCATAGTGATATTTGGAAGCCAATAGAGGGCTACGGTGAAAAAGGAAATATTCTAGGTTGCAAACTGAAATGAAGCTTTATGAGAAACTTCTTTGTGTTCTGTTAATTCATCTCACAGAGTTACAGCTTTCCCCTCAAGAATCCTTTCTCTAAGACTGTTCTTGTGGAATTTGCAAAGTGATATTTGGAAGACAATAGAGTTCTATGGTGAACATTGAAATCTTCCGTTAAATACTGGAAAGAAGCTTTCTGAGAAACTGCTTTGTGTTCTGTTAATTCATCTCACGAAGCTACAGCTTTCCCCTCAAGAACCCATTCGCTAAGACTGTTTTTGTGGAATTTGCAAAGGGATATTTGGAAACCCACCGAGGGCTGTGGTGAAAAAGGTAATATCTTCCGTTAAAAACTGGAAGGAAGCTTCTGAGAAACTCTTTAGTGATCTGTTAATTCATCTCACAGACTTTCAGCATTCCCTTCAAGAAGCCTTTCGCTAAGACTGTTCTTGTTTAATTTGCAATGTGATATTTTGAGGCCCGTAAAGGGCAATGGTGAAAAAGGAAATATCTACCGTTAAAAACTGGAAGGAAGCTTCTGAGAAACTTCTTTGTGTTCTCTTAATTCATCTCAGAGAGTTTTATCTTCCCACTAAAGAATCCTTTCGCTAAGACTCTTCTTGTGGGATTTGCAAAGTGATATTTGGAAGCCCATAGAGGGGTATCGTGAAAAAGGAAATATCTTCCGTTAAAAACTGGAAGGAAGCATTCTGAGAAAGTGCTTTGTGTTCTGTTAATTCATCTCACAGAGTTACAGCTTTCCCCTCGAGAGCTTTCACTAAGACTGTTCTTCTAGAATTTGCAAAGTGATATTTGGAAACCCAGAGAGGGCAATGGAGAAAAAGGCTATATCTTCCGTTAAAAACTTTACAGAAGCTTTCTGTGAAACTGCTTTGTGTTCTCTTAATTCATCTAACAGAGTTACAGCGTTCCACTCAAGAAGCCTTTCGTTAAGACAGTTCTTGTGGAATTTGCAAAGTGATATTTGGAAGCCCATTGAAGTCTATGGTGAAAAAGGCTAAAGCTTCCGTTAAAAACTGGAAAGAAGCTTTCTGAGAAACTGCTTTCTGTTCCGATAATTCATCTCACCGTCCTACAGCTTTCCCCTCAAGAAGCCTTTCGCTAAGACTATCCTTATGGAATTTGCAAAGTGATATTTGGAAGCCCAGAGAGGGCTATGGTGAACATGGTAATCTTCCGTGAAAACCTGGAAAGAAGCTTTCTGAGAAACTGCTTTGTGTTCTGTTAATTCATCTCACAGAGTTACAACATTTCCGTCAAGGAGCCTTTCACTGAGACTGTTCTTCTGAAATTTACAAAGTGATATTTGGAAGCCCAAAGGAGGCTATAGTGAAAAAGGAAATATCCTAAGATAAAAACAGGAAAGAAGCCTTCTGAGAAACTGCTTTGTGTTTTGTTAATTCATCTCACAGAGTTACAGCTTTCCCCTCAAGAAGCCTTTTGCTAAGACTGTTCTTGGGGAATTTGCAAACTGATATTTGGAACCCCATAGAGTCCTATGTTGAAAAAGGAAATATCTTCCGTTAAAAACTGGAAAGAAGCTTTCTGAGAAACTCCTTTGTGTTCTGTTAATTCTCTCACAGAGTTACATCTATCCCCTCAAGAAGCCTTTTGCTAAGACTGTTCTCGTCGAATTTGCAAAGTCATATTTGGAAGTCCATAGAGGGCTATGGTGAATAAGGAAATATCTTCCGTTCAAAACTGGAAAGAGGCTCTCTGAGAAACTGCTTAGTGTTCTGTTAATTAATCTCACAGAGCTACAGCTTTTCCGTCAAGTATCCTTTCTTTAAGGCTGTTCTTGTGGAATTTGCAAAGTGATAATTGGAAGCCCTTAAAGGGCTATGGTGAAAAAAGTAATATCCTAAGATAAAAACTGAAAAGAAGCTTTCTGAAAAGCTGCTTTGTGTTCTGTTAATTTATCTCCCAGAGTTACAGCTTTTTCTTTAAGAATCCTTTCACTAAGACTGTTCTAGTGGAATTTACAAAGTGATATTTGGAAGCCCTTTGAGAGCTATGGTGAAAAAGGAAATATCTTCAGTTAAAAACTGGAAACAAGCTTTCTGAGAAACTGCTTTGTGTTCTCTTAATTCATCTCACAGAGTTACAGCTTTCTCCTCAAGAAACCTTTCGCTAAGACTGTTCTTGTGGAATTTGCAAAGTAATATTTGGAAGCCCATAGAGGGCTATGGTGAAAAGGCAAATGTCCTCTGTTAAAAACTGGAAAGAAGCTTTCTGAGAAACTGCTTTGTGTTCTGTCAATTCATCTCAAAGGGTTAAAGATTTCTCCTCAAGAAGCCCTTGACCAAGACTGTTCTTGTGGAATTTGCAAACTGATATTTGGAAGCCCTTAGAGGGCTTTGTTAAAAAAGGAAATATCATAAGATAAAAACTGAAAAGAAGCTTTCTGAGAAAATGCTTTGTGATATGTGACTTCCACTCACGGAGTTACAGCAGTATTTCGTGGAGCTGTTTGCTAGTCTTAATTCTGTGGAATCTGAGAACCGTTATTTCGGATCCCTTTGAAGACAAAGGGACAAAGGTGCAATGGAAATATCCTAAGATAAAGACTGGAAAGAAACTTTCTGAGAAAATTCTCTGTGATATGTGACTTCCACTCACGGAGTTACAGGTGTATTTAGTAGAGCAGTTTTCTAGCCTGATTTCAGTGGAATCTTCGAACTGTTATTTCAGATCCCTTTGAAGACTATAGCGCCAAAGGAAATATCCTAAGATAAAAACTGGAACGAAGTTTTCTGAGAAACTGCTTTGTGTTCTGTTAATTCATGTCACAGAGTTACAGCTTTCCCCTAAGAAGCCTTTTGATAAGACTGTTCTTGTGGAATTTGCAAAGTGATATTTAGAAGTCCCTAGAGGGCTATGGTTAAAAAGGAAATATCCTAAGATAAAAACTAAAAAGAAGCTTTCTGAGAAACTGCTTTGTGATATGCGACTTCCACTCACGGAGTTACAGTGGTATTTCATGGAGCTGTTTGTTAGCCTTATTTCTGTTGAATCTGAGAAATGGTATTTCGGATCCCTTTGAAGACAAAGGGACAAAGGTACAAAGGAAATATCTAAGATAAAAACTGGAGAGAAGCTTTCTGAGAAACTGCTTTGTGATACGTGACTTCCACACACGGAGTTACAGCTGTATTTGTTAGAGCAGTTTGCTAGCCTGATTTCTGTGGAATCTGAGAACTGTTATTTCGGATCCCATTGAAGACGATAGCAAAACTAGAAATATCCTAAGATAAAAACTAGAAAGAAGCTTTCTGATAAACTGCTTTGTGTTCTGTTAATTCATCTCACAGAGCTACAGCTTTTCCCTCAAGACGCCTTTCCCTAAGACTGTTTTTGTTGAATTTACAGAGTGATATTTGGGAGTAAATAGAGGGCTATGTTGAAAAAGGAAATATCTCCAGGTATAAACTGGAAAGAAGCTTTCTGAGAAACTGCTTTGTGTTATGTTAATTCATCTCACAGCCTTACAGCTTTCCCCTCAAGAAGCCTTTCGCTAAGACTATTCTTGTGGAATTTGCAAAGTGATATTTGGAAGCCAATAGAGGGCTATGGTGAAAAAGAACATATCTTCCGTTAAAAACTGGAAAGAAGCTCTGAGAAACTGCTTTGTGTTCTGTTATTTCAACTCACACAGTTACAGCTTTCCCCTCAAGAAGCCTTTCGCTAAGACTGTTCTTTTGAAATTTGCAAAGTGATATTTGGAAGCACATAGAGGGCTATGGTGAAAAAGGAAATATTTTCCGTTAAAAACTGGAAAGAAGCTTTTTGAGGAACTGCTTTGTGTTCTGTTAATTCATCTCAAAGATTTACAGACTTCCCCTCAAGAAACCTTTCGCTACGACTCTTCTTTTGGAATTTGCAAAGTGATATTTGGAAGCCCATAGAGGGATATGGTGAAAAGGGAAATATCTTCCGTAAAAACCTGGAAAGAAGCTTTCTGAGAAACTGCTTTGTGTTCTGTTAATTCATCTCACAGAATTACAGCTTTTCCTTCAAGAAGCCTTTCGCTTAATTTTCTTGTGGAATTTGCACAATGATATTTGGAATCCCATAGTGGGCTACGGTTAATAAGGAAGTATCTTTCGTTAAAAACTAGAGAGAAGCTTTCTGATAAACTGGTTTGTGTTCTGTTTATTCATCTCACAGAGCTACAGATTTCCCCTCAAGAAGCCTTTCCCTAAGACTGCTTTTGTTGAATTTGCATAGTGATATTTGGGAGCAAATAGAGCGCTATGTTGAAAAAGGAAATATCTTCAGTTATAAACTGGAAAGAAGCTTTCTGAGAAACTGCTCTGTGTTCTGTTATATCATCTCACAGAGTTACAGCTTTCCCCTCAAGAAGCCTTTCTGTAAGACATTTCTTGTGGAATTTGTAAAGTGATATTTGGAAGCCCATAGAGGGTCTGGTGAAAAAGGAAATAGCTTCCATTAAAAATTGGAAATAAGCTCTCTGAGAAACTGCTTTGTGTTTTGTGAATTCATCTCAATGACTTACATCTTTCCCCTCAAGAACCCTTTCGCTAAGACTGTTCTTGTGGAATTTGGAAAGTGATATTTGGAAGCACATAAAGGGCTACGGTTAACAAGGAAATATGTTCCTTTAAAAACTGGAAAGAAACTTTCAGAGAAACTGGTTTGTGTTCTGTTAATTCATCTAACGGAGTTACAGCTTTCCCCACAAGAAGCCTTTTGCTAAGACTGTTCTTGTGAAATTTACAAAGTGATCTTTGTAAGCCCATAGAGGGCTATGGTGAAAAAAGAAATATCTTCCTTTAAAGAATGAAAAGAAGCTTTCTGAGAAACTGCTTTGTGTTCTGTTAATTCATCTCAAAGAGTTACAGCCTTCCCCTCAAGAAACCTTTCGCTACGACTCTTCTTTTGGAATTTGCAAAGTGATATTTGGAAGCCCATAGAGGGATATGGTGAAAAAGGAAATATCTTCCGTAAAAACCTGGAAAGAAGCTTTCTGAGAAACTGCTTTGTTTTCTGTTAATTCATCTCAGAGGGTTAAATCTTTCCCTACAAGAAGTCTTTCGGTAAGGCTGTTCTTGTGGAAGTGGCAAAGTGATATTTGGAAGCCCATAGAGGGCTATGATGAAAAAGGAAATATCTTCCGTTAAAAACTGGAAAGAAGCTTTCTGAGAAACTGCATTGTGTTCTGTTAATTCATCTCTCAGAGTTACAGCTTTTCCCCTCAGGAAGCCTTTCGCTAAGTCTGTTCTTGTGGTATTCGCAAAGTGATATTTGGAAGCCCTTAGAGGGTATGGTGAACAAGGAAATATCTTTCGTTAAAAACTGAAAAGCAGTTTTCTGAGAAACTGCTTTGTTTTGTCTTAATTCATCTCACAGAGTTACAGCTTTCTCTTCAAGAAGTCTTTCGCTAAGACTGTTCTTGTGGAATTTGCAAAGCGATATTTGGAAACCCTTAGAGGGCATGGTGAAGAGGAAATATCTTCCGTTAAAAACTGGAAAGAAGCTTTCTGAGAAAATGCTTTGTGTTCTGTTAATTCATCTCACAGGGTTACAGCTTTTCCCTCAAGAAGCCTTTCACTAAGACTTTTCTTGTGGAATTTGCAAAGTGATATTTGGAAGCCCATAGAGGGCTTTGTAGAACATGGAAATCTTCTGTTAAAAACTAAAAGAAGCTTTCTGAGAAACTGCTTTGTGTTCTGTTAACTCATCTCACAGAGTTACAGCTTTCCCCTCAAGAAGACTTTCGCTAAGATTGTTCTTGTGGAATTTGCAAAGTGATAATTGGAAGCCCTTAAAGGGCTATGGTGAAAAAGGAAATATCCTAAGATATAAAGTGAAAAGAAGGTTTCTGAGAAACTGCTTTGTGTTCTGTTAATTCATCTCACAGAGTTACAGCTCTTCCCCCAAGAAGCCTTTAACTAAAACTGTTCTTCTGAAATTTGGAAACTGATATTTGAAAGCCCTTAGGAGGATTTTGTGAAAAGGAAATATCCTAAGATAAAAACTGAAAAGAAGCTTTCTTAGAAGCTGCTTTGTGTTCTGTTAATTCATTCCACAGAGTTACAGCTTTCCCCTTAAGAAGCCTTTCGGTAAGACTGTTCTTGTGGAATTGCAAAGTGATAATTGGAAGCCCTTAGAAGGCTATGTTGAAAAAGGAAATATCATAAGATAAAAACTGAAAAGAAGCTTTCTGAGAAATTGCTTTGTGATTTGTGACTTCCACTCACTGAATTACAGCTGCATTTTGTGGATCGGCTTTCTAGCTTTATTTCTGTGGAATCTGAGAACTGATATTTTGGATCCCTTTGAAGACGAGAGTGCCACAGGAAATATCCTAAGATAAAAATTGAAAAGAAGTTTTCTGAGAAACTGCTTTGTGTTCTGTTAATTCATCTCACAGAGTTACACCTTTCCCCTGAAGAAGCCTTTCGCTAAGACTGTTCTTGTGGAATTTGCAAAGTGATATTTGGAAGCCCATAGAGGGCTACGGGGAAAAAGGAAATATGTTCCGTTAAAAACTGGAAAGAAGATTTCTGAGAAACTGCTTTGTGTCCTGTTAATTCATCTCACAGAGTTACGGCTTTACACCCCAGAACCCTTTCGCGAAGACTCTTCTTGTGGAATTTTCAAAGTGTTATTTTGAAGCCCATAGATGGCCATGGTGAAAAAGGAAATATCTTCAGTTAAAAACTGGAAAGAAGCTTTCTGAGAAAATGCTTTGTGTTCTGCTAATTCATCTCACAGAGTTACTGCTTTCCCCGAAAGAAGCCTTACGCTAAGACTGTTCTTCTGGAATTTGCAAAGTGATATTTAGAAGAACATAGAGGTCTATGGTGAAAAAGTAAATATCTTCCGTTAAAAACTGGAAAGATGCTTTCTGAAAAACTGCTTTGAGTGCTGTTTATCCATCTCAAACAGATACACCTTTCCCCTCAAGAAGCCTTTTGCAAAGACTGTTCTTGTGGAATTTGCAAAGAGATATTTGGAAGCACATAGAGGGCTTCGGTGATCGAGGAAATATCTTCCGTTCAAAACTGGAAAGAAGCTTTCTGAGAAACTGTTTTGTGTTCTGTTAATTCATCTCACAGAGTTACAGCTTTCCCCTCAAGAAGCCTTTCGCTAAGACTGTTCTTGTGGAATTTGCAAAGTGATATTTGGAAGCCCATAGAGGACTATGGTGAAAAAGGAAATATCTTCCGTTAAAAACTGGAAAGATGCTTTCTGAGAAACTGCTTTGTGGTCTCTTAGTTCTTCTCACAGAGTTACAGTTTTCCCCTCCAGAAGCCTTTCGCTAAGACTATTCTTGTGGAATTTTCAAAGTGATATTTGGAAGCCCATAGAGGGCTACGGTGAAAAATGAAATATCTTCCGTTAAAAACTTGAAATAATCTTTCAGAGAAACTGCTTTGTGTTCTGTTAATTCATCTCATGGAGTTACAGCTTTCCCGGCAAGAAGCCTTTTGCTAAGAATGCTCTTGAGGAATTTGCAAAGTGATATTTGGAAGCAAATAGAGGTCTGTGGAGAAAAAGGAAATATCTTACGTTAAAAACTGGGAAGAAATTTTCTGAGAAACTGCTTTGTGTTCTCTTAATTCTTCTCACAGAGTTACAGCTTTCCCCCAAGAAGACTTTCGCTAAGGCTCTTCTTGTGGAATTTGCAAAGTGATATTTGGAAGCCCGCAGAGGGCTAGGGTGGTCGAGGAATTATCTTCCGTTAAAAACTGGAAAGAAGCTTTCTGGGAAACTGCTTTGGGTTCTGTTAATTCATCTCACAGAGTTACAGCATTCCCCTCAAAAAACCGTTCCCTAAGAATGCTCTTGTGGAATGTGCACAGTGGTATTTGGAAGCAAATAGAGGGCTATAGAGAAAAAGGAAATATCTTCAGTTAAAAACCTGAAAGAATCTTTCTGAGAAACTGCTTTGTGTTCTGTTAATTCATCTCACAGAGTTACAGCTTTCACCTCAAAAAGCCTTTCGCTAAGATTATTCTTGTGCAAGTTGCAATGTCATATTTGTAAGCAAATTTAGGGCTATGGTGATAAAGGCAATATCTACCGTTAAAAACTGGAAAGAAGCTGTCTGAGAAACTGCTTTGTGTTCTGTTAATTCATCTCACAGAGCTGCAGCTTTCCTATTAAGAAACCTTTCGCTAGGAATGCTATTGTGGAATTTGCAAAGTGATATTTCGAAGCACATAGAGGGCTATGGAGAAAAAGGAAATATCAACAGTCAAAAACTTGAAAGAAGCTTTCTGAGAAACTGCTTTGTGTTCTACTAATTATTCTCACAGAGTTACCGCTTTCCCCTCAAGAATCCTTTCCCTAAGAATATTTTTAAGAAATTTGCAAAGTGATATTTGGAAGCCCAAAGAGGGCTATGGTGAAAAAGAAAATATCTACCGTTAAAACCTGGAAAGAAGGTATCTGAGAACTGCTTTGTGTTCTTTTAATTCATCACACAGAGTTACAGCTTTCCCCTCAAGAAGCCTTTCACTAATACTGTTCTTGTGGAATTTGCAAAGTGATGTTAGGAAGAACATAAAGGGCTATGATGCATAAGGAAATATCTTCCGTTAAAAACCGGAAAAAATCTTTCTGAGAAACTGCTTTGTGTTCTCTTAATTCATCTCACAGAGTTACAGCTTTCCCCTCAAGAAGCCTTTCACTAATACTGTTCTTGTGGAATTTGCAAAGTGATATTTGGAAGCCCTTGGGGAGCTATGGTTAACAAGGAAATATCTTCCGTTAAAAACTGGAAAGAAGCTTTCTGAGAAAATGCTTTGTGTTCTGTTAATTCATCTCACAGAGTTACAGCTTTTCTTCAAGGAGCCTTTCGCTAAGACTGTTCTTTTGGAATTTGCAAAGTGATATTTGGAAGCCCATAGATGGCTATTGTGGAAAAGGAATTATCCTAAGATAAAACTGAAAAGAAGCTTTCTGAGAAACTGCTTTATGTATTCTTAATGCATCTCACAGAGTTACAGCTTCCCCCTCAAGAAGCCTTTCGCTAAGTCTGCTCTTGTGGAATTTGCAAAGTGATATTTGGAAGCCCATAGAGGGCAATGGTGAAAAAGGAAATATCTTCCGTTAAAAACTGGAGAGACCTTTCTGAGAAACTGCTTTGTGTTGTGTTAATTCCTCTCACAGAATTACAGCTTTCCCTTCGAGAAGCCTTTCGCTAAGACTTTTCTTGTGGAATTTGCCAAGTGCTATTTGGAAGCCCATAGAACGCTTTGGTGAAGAAGGCAGTATCTTCAATTAAAAACTGGAAAGAGGCTTTCAGAGAAACTGCTTTGTGTCCTGTTAATTCGTTTCACAGAGTTACAGCTTTCCTGTCAAGACCCAATCCCTAAGGCTGTTATTGTGCAATTTGCAAAGTGATATTTGGAAGCCCTTAAAGCTATATGGTTAACAAGGAAATTTCCTCCGTTAAAAACTGGAAAGAAGTTTTATGAGAAACTGCTTTGTGTTCTGTTAATTCATCTCACAGAGTTACAGCATTCCTCTCAGGATGACTTTCCCTAAGACTGTTCCTGTGGAACTTGAAAAGTGATATTTGGAAGCCCAGAGATGGCTATGGTGAAAAAGGAAATATCCTAAGTTAAAAACTGAAAAGAAGCTGTTTTAGAAACTGCTTTGTGTTCTGTTAATTCTTCTCACAGAGTTACAGCTTTGCCCTCAAGAAGCATTTCGTTAAGACTATTCTTGTGGTATTTGCAAAGTGATATTTGGAAGCCCATAGAGGGCTAAGGTGAAAAAGGAAATACCTTCCGTTAAAGACTGGAAAGAACCTTTCTGAGAAACTGCTTTGTGTTCCGTTAATTCATCACATAGAGTTACAGCTTTCCCCTCAAAAAGCCTTTTGCTAAGACTGCTCTAGTGGAATTTACAAAGTGATATTTGGAAACCCATATAGGGCTACGGGGAATAAGGAAATATTTTCCGTTAAAAACCGGAAAGAAGCTTTCTGAGAAACTGCTTTGTGTTCTGTTAATTCAGCTCACAGAGTTACACCTTTCCCCTCAAGAAACATTTCACTAAAACTGTTCTTGTGGAATTTGCAAAGTGATATTTCGCAGCCCATGGGTGGCTATGGTTAACAAGGAAATATCTTCCGTTAAAAACTGGAAAGAAGCTTTCTGAGAAAATGCTTTTTGTTCTCTTAATTCATCTCAGAGAGTTACAGCTTTCCCCGCAAGAAGCCTTTCGCTAAGACTGTTCTTGTGGAATTTGCAAAGTGATATTTGGAAGTCCATAGAGGTCTATGGTGAAAAAGGAAATATCTTCCGTTAAATACTGGAAAGAAGCTTTCTGAGAAACTGCTTTGTGTTCTGCTAATTCATCTCACAGAGTTACACCTTTCCCCCCCCAAAAGCCTTTCGCTAAGACTTTTCTTGTGGAATTTGCAAAGTGATATTTAGAAGCCTATAGATGTCCATGGTGAAAAAGCAAATATCTTCTGTTAAAAACCGTAAAGAAACTTTCAGAGCAACTGCTTTGTGTTCTGTTAATTCATCACACAGAGTTACATCTTTCCCGTCAAGAAGTTTTTTGGTAAGACTGTTCTTGTGGAATTTACAAAGTGATATTTGGAAGCCCATGGAGGGCTATGGTGAAGAAGGAAATATCATTCGTTAAAAACTGGAAGAAGCTTTCTGAAAAACTGCAGTGTCTTCCGTTAATTCATCTCACCAAGTTACAGCTTTCGATTCAAGAAGCCTTTCGCTAAGACTGTTCTTGCGAAATTTGCAAGGTGATACTTGGAAGCCCATGGAGGGCTATGGTGAACAAGGAAATATATTCCATTAAAAACTGAAAAGAAGCTTTCTGAGAAACTGCTTTGTTTTCTCTTAATTCATCTCAGAGAGTTAAACCTTTCTCTTCAAGAAGCCTTTCGCTAAATCTCTTTTGTGGAAATTGCAAAGTGATATTTGGAAGCCCATAGAGGGCTGTTGTGAAAAAGGAAATATCTTCCATTAAAAACTGGAAAGAAGCATTCTGAGAATCTGCTTTGTGTTCTGTTAATTCATCTCATAGAGTCACAGCTTTCTCCTCTAGAATCATCTCCCTAAGGCTGTTCTTGGGGAATTTGCAAAGTGATAATTGGAAGCCCTTAATGGACTATGGAGAAAAAGGAAATATCCTAAGATAAAAACTGAAAAGAAGGTTTCTGAGAAACTGCTTTGAGTTCTCTTAATTCATCTCACAGAATAACAGCTTTCCCCTCAAGAAGCCTTTTGCAAATCTGTTCTTCTGAAATTTACAAAGTGATATTTCGAAGACCATAGGAGGCTATGGTGATAAAGGAAATATCCTAAGATAAACACAGAAAATAAGCTTTCCTGGAAACTGCTTTGTGTTCTGTTAATTCATCTCACAGTGTTACAGCTTTCTTTTCAGGAAGCCTTTCACTAAGGCTGTTCTTGTGCAATTTGCAAAGTGGAATTTCGAAGCCCATAGAGTGCTATGGTGAAAAAGGAAATATCTTCCTTGTAAAACTGGAAAGAAGTTTTATGAGAAACTGCTTCGTGTTCTGTGAATTCATCTCAGATAGTTACAGCATTCCCCTCAAGAAGACTTTCGCTAAGACTATTCTTGTAAAATGTGCAAAGTGATATTTGGAAGCCCATGGGAGGCTATGGTTAAAAAGGAATTATTCTAAGAAAAAAAACTGAAAAGAAGATTTCTAAGAAACTGCTTTGTGTTCTGTTAATTCATCTCACAGAGTTAAGGCTTTCCCCTCAGGAAGCGTTTCGCTAAGACTGTTCTTGTGAAATCTGCAAAGTGATATTTGTAAGCAAATAGAGGCCTATGGTGAAAAAGGAAATATCTTCCGTTAAAAACTGGAAAGAAGCTTTGTGAGAAACTGCTTTGTGTTCTCTTAATTCATCTCACAGAGTTACAGCTTTCCCCTCAAGAAGCCTTTCGCTACGACTGTTCTTGAGGAATTTGCAAAGTGATATTTGGAAGCCCATAGAGGGCTATGGTGAAAAAGGAAATATCTTCCGTTAAAAGCTGTAAAGAAGCTTTCTGAGAAACTGCTTTGTGTTCTGTTTATTCATCTCACAGAGTTAGAGCTTTCCCGTCAAGAATCCTCTCCCTAAGGCTGTTCATGTGGAATTTGCAAAGTGATAATTGGAAGACCTTAAAGGTCTATGGAGAAGAAGGAAGTATCCTAAGATAAAAACTGAAAAGAAGGGTTCTGAGAAACTGCTTTGTGTTCTGTTAATTCATCTCACAGAGTTACAGCTTCCCCTTCAAGAAGCCTTTCGATAAGACTGTACTTGTACAATTTGCAAGGTGATCTTTGGAAGCCCTTAGAGGGCTATGGCGAAAAAGGAAACATCTTCCGTTTATAACTGGAAAGAAGCTTTCTGAGAAACTGCTTTGTGTTCTGTTAATTCATCTCACAGTGTTACAGCTTTTCCCTCAAGAAGCCTTTCGTTAAGACTATTCATATGTAATTTGCAATGTGATATTTGAAAGTCCATAGAAGGCTATGGTGAAGAAGGAAATATCTTCCATTTAAAATGGGAAAAAAGCTTTCTGAGAAACTGCTTTGTGTACTGTTAATTCGTCTCACAGAGTTACAGCTTTCCCATCAAAAAACCATCCGCTAAGACTCTTCTTGTGGAATTTGGAAATTGATATGTGGAAGCTCATATAGGGCTATGGTGAACATGGATATCGTCCGTGAAAAACTGGAAAAAAGCTTTCTGAGAAACTGCTGTGTGTTCTGTTAATTCATCTCACAGAGTTACAGCTTTCCCCTCAAGAAGTCTTCCGCTAAGACTGTATTTTTGGAATTTGCAAAGTGATATTTGGAAGCCCAATGAGGGCTATGGTAAAAAAGGAAATATCTTCCATTAAAAACTGGAAAGAAGCTCTCTGAGAAACAGCTTTGTGTTCTGTTAATTCATCTCACAGAGTTACAGCTTTCTCAGAGTTACAGCTTTCCCCTCAGGAAGCCTTTCGCTAAGACTGTTCTTCTGGAATTTACAAAGTGATAATTGGAAGCCCATAGAGTCCTATGTTGAGAAAGGAAATATCTTCCGTTAAAAACTGGAAAGAAGCTTTCTCAGAAACTGCTTTGTGTTCTGTTAATTCACCTCACAGAGTTACAACTTTCCCCTCAAGAATCCTTTCGCTAAGACTGTTCTTGTGGAATTTGCAAAGTGATATTTGGAAGAACATAGAGGGCTATGGTGAATAAGGAAATATCTTCTGTTAAAAACTGGAAAGATGCTTTCTGAGAAACTGCTTTGTGTTCCTTTAATTCATCTAAGAGAGTTACAGCTTTCCCCTCAAGAAGCCTTTTGCTAAGACTGTTCTTGTGGAATTTGCAAAGTGATATTTGGAGGCCCATAGGAGGCTATGGTGAAAAAGGATATATCCTAAGATAAAAACAGAAAAGAAGCTTTCTAAGAAACTGCTTTGTGTTCTTTTAATTCATCTCACAGAGTTACAGCTTTCCCTTCAAGTATCCTCTCCCTAAGACTGTTCTTCTGAAATTTGCAAAGTGATAATTGAAAACCCTTAGAAGGGTATGGTGGAAAAGAAAATATCCTAAGGTAAAAACTGTAAAGAAATTTTCTGAGAAACTGCTTTGTGTTCTGATAATTCATCTCACAGAGTTACAGCTTTCTCCTCAAGAAGCCTTTCGCTAAAACTGTTCTTGAGAAATTTGCAAAGTGTTATTTGGAAGCCCATAGGAGGCAATGGTGAAAAAGGAAATATCCTGAGACAAAAACAGAAAAGAAGCTTTCTGAGAAACGGTTTTGTGTTCTGTTAATTCATCTCACAGAGTTACAGCTTTCTCTTCAAGAAGCCTTTCGCTGAGACTGTTCTTGTGCAATTTGAAAAGTGATATTTGGAAGCCCATAGTTGGCTACGGCGAGAAAGGAAATATCCTCCGTTAAAAACGGGAAAGAAGCTTTCTGAGAAACTGCTTTGTGTTCTGTTAATTCATCTCACAGAGTTACAGCTTTCCCCTCATGAAGCCTTTCGCTAAGACTCTTCTTGTGTAATTTGCAAAGTGATATTTGTAATCCCATAGATGTCTACGGTGAAAAAGGAAATAACTTCCATTAAAAACTGTAAGGAAGCTTTGTGAGAAACTGCTTTGTGTTCTATTAATTCATCTCACAGAGTTACAGCTTTCCTGTCAAGAATGCTCTCCCTAAGGGTGTTCTTGTGGAATTTGCAAAGTGATAATTGGAAGCCCTTAAACGGCTAGGGAGAAAAAGGAAATATCCTAAGATAAAAACTGAAAAGAAGGTTTCTGAGAAAGTGCTTTGTGTTCTGTTAATTTATCTCACAGAGTTACAGCTTTCTCTTCAAGAAGCCTTTCGCTAAGACTGTTCCTGTGCAATTTGCAAAGTGATATTTGGAATCCCATAGAGGGCCAAGGTGAAAAAGAAAACATCTTCCGTTAAAAACTGGAAAGAAGCTACCTGAAAAACTGCTTTGTGTCCTGTTAATTCATTTCACAGAATTACAGATTTCCCCTTAGGAATCTTTCGCTAAGACTGTTCTTGCAGAATGTGGAAAGTGATATTTGGAATCCCATAGAGTCCAATGTTGGAAAAGTCAATATCTTCCGTTAAAAACAGGAAAGAAGCTTTCTGAGAATCTGCTTTGTGTTCTGTTAATTCATCTCACGGAGTTACAGCATTCCCCTCAAAAAGCCTTTCGCTAAGACTGTTCTTGTGGAGTTTGCAAAGTGATATTTGGAAGCTCATAGAGGGCTATAGTGAAAAAGGAATTATCTTCCGTTAAAAACTGGAAAGAAGCTTTCTGAGAAACTGGTTTGTGTTCTGTTAGTTCATCTCACAGAGTTACGGCTTTTTCTTCAGAATCCTTTCGCTAAAACTGTTCATGTGCAATTTGCAAAGTGATATTTGGAATCCCATAGAGGACTATGGTGAAAAAGGAAATATCTTCCGTTAAAAATTGGAAAGAAGCTATCTGAGAAACTGTTTTGTGTTCTGTTGATTCATCTCACAGAGTTACAGCTTTTCCCTCAAGAAGTCTTTGGCTAAGACTGTTCTTGAGCAATTTTCAAGGTGATATTTGGAAGCCCATAGAGGTCTACGGTGAAGAGGAACTATCTTCCGTTAAAAACTTGAAAGAAGCTTTCTGAGAAACTGCTTTGTGTTCTCTTAATTCATCTCAGGGAGTTACAGCTTTCCCCTCAAGAAGCCTTTCGCTAAGACTGTTCTTGTGGAATTTGCAAAGTGATATTTGGAAGCCCTTAGAGGGCTATTGTGAAAAAGGAATTATCCTAAGATAAAAACTGAAAAGAAGTTTCTGAGAAACTGCTTTGTGTTCTGTTAATTCATCTCACAGAGTTATAGCTTTCCCTTCAAGAAGAGTTTCGCTAAGACTGCTCTTGTGGAATTTGCAAAGTTATATTTGGAAGCCCATAGATGGCTACGGTAACGACGAATTATTTTCCGTTAAAACTGGAAAGAAGATTTCTGAAAAACTGCTTCGTTTCCTGTTAATTCATCACACAGAGTTACAACTTTCCCTTCAAGATGCCTTTCGCTCCGTCTGTTCTTGTGAAATATGTAAAGTGATATTTGGAAATCCTTAGAGGACTATGGTGAAAAAGGAAATATTTTCCGTTAAAAATTGGAAAGAAGCTGTCTGAGAAACTTTTTTGTGTTCTGTTAATTCATCTCACAGGGTTACAGCTTTCCCCTCAAGAAGCCTTTCGCTAAGACTTTTCTTGTGGAATATTCAAAGTGATATTTGGAAGCCCATTGATGGCTTTGGTGAAAAAGGAAATATCTTCCTTTAAAACTGGAAAGAAACTTTCTGAGAAACTGCTTTGTGTTCTGTTAATTCATCTCTCAGAGTTACAGCTTTCCCTTCAAGAATCCTTTCGCTAAGTCTGTTCTTGCGGAATTTGGAAAGTGATATTTGGAAGCCCATAGAGAGCTATGGTGGAAAAGGAAATATCATAAGATAAAAAATGAAAAGAAGCTATCTGAGAAACTGCTTTGTGATATGTGACTTCCACTCACGGAGTTACTGTAGTATTTCATGGAGCTGTTTGCTACCTTATTTCTGTAGAATCTGAGAACTGTTCTTTCGGATCCCTTTGAAGACAAAGGGACAAAGGGACAAAGGAAATATCCTAAGTTAAAAATTGGAATGAAGGTTTCTGAGAAAATGCTTTGTGATATGTGACTTCCACTCAGGGACTTACAGCTGCATTTTGTCGCGCGTTTTGCTAGCCTTATTTCTGTGGAATCTGAGAATTGTTATTGCAGATCCCTTCGAAGACTATTGGGCCAAAGGAAATATCCTAAGATAAGAACTGAAAAGAAGCTTTCTGAGAAACTGCTTTGTGTTCTGTTAATTCGTCTCACAAAGTTACACCTTTCCCCTGAGGAAGCCTTTCGCTAAGACTGTTCTTGTGGAATTTGCAATGTGATATTTGGAAGCCCATAGAGGGCTACGGTGAAAAAAAATATATGATAAGATAAAAACAGAAAAAAATTTTTCCATGAAACTGCTTTGTCATATATGCCTTTCACTCACAGATTTACAGCTGTATTTCTTGGAGCTGTTTGAAAACCTTATATCTATGGAAACTGCGAACTGTTATTTCGGATCCGTTTTAAGACTATAGCGCCAAAGGAAATATCCTAAGATAAAAACTGGAAAGAAGTTTTCTGAGAACCTGCTTTGTGTTCTCTTAATTCATCTCACAGAGTTACAACTTTTACCTCCAGAAGCCTTTCCCTAAGACTGTTTTTGTGGAATTTTCAAAGTGATATTTGGAAGCCCATAGAGGGCTGTGGTGAAAAGGGAAACACCGAAGATAAAAACTGAAAAAAAGATTTCTGAAATACTGCTTTGTAATATGTGACTTCCAGTCACGGAGTTACAGCAGTGTTTCGTAGAGCTGTTTGCTAGCCTTATTTCTGTGGAATCTGAAAACTGTTATTTCGTATCCCATTGAAGAGTATAGGCCAAAGATAATATCCTAAGATAAAAACGGAAAAGAAGTTTTCTGAGAAACTGCTTTGTGTTCTCTTAATTCATCTCACAGAGTTACAGCTTTTCCCTCAAGAAGCCTTTCATTAAGACTGTTCTTGTGGTATTTGCAAAGTGATATTTGGAAGCCCATAGAGGGCTATGGTGAAAAAGGAAGTATCCTAAGATTAAAATTGAAAAGAATGTTTCTGAGAAACTGCTTTGTGATATATGACTTCCACTCACGGAGTTACAGCAGTATTTCATAGAGCTGTTTGCTAGCCTTATTTCTGTGGTATCTGAGAACTGTTATTTCGGATCCCATTGAAGACTATAGCACCAAGGAAATATCCTAAGATAAAAACTGGAAAGAAGTTTTCTGAGAAACTGTTTTGTGTTCTGTTAATTCATCTCACAGAGTTAGAGTTTCCCCTCAAGAAGCCTTTCGTTAAGACTGTTCTTGTGGTATTTGCAAAGTGATATTTGGAAGCCCATAGAGGGCTATGGTGAAAAAGGAAATATCCGAAGATAAAAACTGAAAAGAAGCTTTCTGAGAAACTGTTTGTGATATGTGACTTCCACTCACGGAGTTACAGCAGTATTTCGTAAAGCTGTTTGCTAGCCTTATTTCTGTGGAATCTGAGAACTCTTATTTCGGATCCCATTGAAGACTATAGGGCCAAAGAAAATATCCTAAGGTAAAAACTGAAAAGAATTTTTCTGAGAAACAGCTTTGTGTTCTGTTAATTCATCTCAGAGAGTTACAGCTTTCCCCTCAAGAAGTCTTTCACTAAGACTCTTCTTTTGGAAGCTGCAAAGTGATATTTGGAAGCCCTTAGAGGGTTATGGTGAAAGGTAAATGTCCTCAGTTAAAAACTGGAAAGAAGCTTTCTGAGAAACTGCTTTGTGTTCTGTTAATTCATCTCACGGAGTTACACCTTTCCCCTGAGGAAGCCTTTCGCAAAGACTGTTCTTGTGGAATTTGCAAAGTGATATTTGGAAGCCCATAGAGGGCTACGGTGAAAAAAAATATATGATAAGATAAAAACAGAAAAAAATTTTTCCATGAAACTGCTTTGTCATATATGCCTTTCACTCACAGATTTACAGCTGTATTTCATGGAGCTGTTTGCAAACCTTATATCTGTGGAAACTGCGAACTGTTATTTCGGATCCGTTTTAAGACTATAGCGCCAAAGGAAATATCCTAAGATAAAAACTGGAAAGAAGTTTTCTGAGAACCTGCTTTGTGTTCTCTTAATTCATCTCACAGAGTTACAGCTTTTACCTCCAGAAGCCTTTCCCTAAGACTGTTTTTGTGGAATTTTCAAAGTGATATTTGGAAGCCCATAGAGGGCTGTGGTGAAAAGGGAAACATCCGAAGATAAAAACTGAAAAAAAGATTTCTGAAATACTGCTTTGTAACATGTGACTTCCAGTCACGGAGTTACAGCAGTGTTTCATAGAGCTGTTTGCTAGCCTTATTTCTGTGGAATCTGAAAACTGTTATTTCGTATCCCATTGAAGAGTATAGGCCAAAGATAATATCCTAAGATAAAAACTGAAAAGAAGTTTTCTGAGAAACTGCTTTGTGTTCTCTTAATTCATCTCACAGAGTTACAGCTTTTCCCTCAAGAAACTTTTCGCTAAGACTGTTCTTGTGGAATTTGCAAAGTGATATTTGAAAGCCCATAGAGGGCTATGGTGTAAAGGCAAATGTCCTCAGTTAAAAACTGGATAGAAGCTTTCTGAGAAACTGCTTTCTGTACTCTCAATTCATCTCAAAGAGTTACAGATTTCCCCTCAAGAGGCCCTTGACAAAGACTGTTCTTGTGGAAATTGCAAAGTGATATTTAGAAGCCCATAGAGGGCTATGGTGAAAAAGGAAGTATCCTAAGATTAAAATTGAAAAGAAGTTTTCTGAGAAACTGCTTTGTGGGATATGACTTCCACTCACGGAGTTACAGCAGTAGTTCATAGAGCTGTTTGCTAGCCTTATTTCTGTGAAATCTGAGAACTGTTATTTCGGATCCCATTAAAGACTAGAGCGCCAAGGAAATATCCTAAGATAAAAACTGGAAAGAAATTTTCTGAGAAACTGTTTTGTGTTCTGTTAATTCATCTCACAGAGTTAGAGTTTCCCCTCAAGAAGCCTTTCGTTAAGACTGTTCTTGTGGTATTTGCAAAGTGATATTTGGAAGCCCATAGAGGGCTATGGTGAAAAAGGAAATATCCGAAGATAAAAACTGAAAAGAAGCTTTCTGAGAAACTGTTTGTGATATGTGACTTCCACTCACGGAGTTACAGCAGTATTTCGTAAAGCTGTTTGCTAGCCTTATTTCTGTGGAATCTGAGAACTCTTATTTCGGATCCCATTGAAGACTATAGGGCCAAAGAAAATATCCTAAGGTAAAAACTGAAAAGAATTTTTCTGAGAAACAGCTTTGTGTTCTGTTAATTCATCTCAGAGAGTTACAGCTTTCCCCTCAAGAAGTCTTTCACTAAGACTCTTCTTTTGGAAGCTGCAAAGTGATATTTGGAAGCCCTTAGAGGGTTATGGTGAAAGGTAAATGTCCTCAGTTAAAAACTGGAAAGAAGCTTTCTGAGAAACTGCTTTGTGTTCTGTTAATTCATCTCACGGAGTTACACCTTTCCCCTGAGGAAGCCTTTCGCTAAGACTGTTCTTGTGGAATTTGCAAAGTGATATTTGGAAGCCCATAGAGGGCTACGGTGAAAAAAAATATATGATAAGATAAAAACAGAAAAAAATTTTTCCATGAAACTGCTTTGTCATATATGCCTTTCACTCACAGATTTACAGCTGTATTTCATGGAGCTGTTTGCAAACCTTATATCTGTGGAAACTGCGAACTGTTATTTCGGATCCGTTTTAAGACTATAGCGCCAAAGGAAATATCCTAAGATAAAAACTGGAAAGAAGTTTTCTGAGAACCTGCTTTGTGTTCTCTTAATTCATCTCACAGAGTTACAGCTTTTACCTCCAGAAGCCTTTCCCTAAGACTGTTTTTGTGGAATTTTCAAAGTGATATTTGGAAGCCCATAGAGGGCTGTGGTGAAAAGGGAAACATCCGAAGTTTCGTAGAGCTGTTTGCTAGCCTTATTTCTGTGGAATCTGAAAACTGTTATTTCGTATCCCATTGAAGAGTATAGGCCAAAGATAATATCCTAAGATAAAAACTGAAAAGAAGTTTTCTGAGAAACTGCTTTGTGTTCTCTTAATTCATCTCACAGAGTTACAGCTTTTCCCTCAAGAAACTTTTCGCTAAGACTGTTCTTGTGGAATTTGCAAAGTGATATTTGAAAGCCCATAGAGGGCTATGGTGAAAAGGCAAATGTCCTCAGTTAAAAACTGGATAGAAGCTTTCTGAGAAACTGCTTTCTGTTCTCTCAATTCATCTCAAAGAGTTACAGATTTCCCCTCAAGAAGCCCTTGACAAAGACTGTTCTTGTGGAAATTGCAAAGTGATATTTAGAAGCCCATAGAGGGCTATGGAGAAAAAGGAAATATCCTAAGATAAAAACGAAAAAGAAGCTTTCTGAGAAACTGCTTTGTGATATGTGACTTCCACTCACGGAGTTACTGCCGTATTTCATGGAGCTGTTTGTTAGCCTTATTTCTCTTGATATCTGAGAACTATTATTTCGGATCCCTTTGAAGACAAAGGGACAAAGGGACAAAGGAAATACCTAAGATAAACACTGGAAAGAAGCTTTCTGAGAAACTGCTTTGTGATACATGACTTCCACTCACGGAATTACTGCTCTATTTCTTAGAGCGGTTTGCTAGCCTTATTTCTGTGGAATCTGAGAACTGTTATTTCGCATCCCATTTAAGACGATAGCGCCAAAGAAAATATCCTAAGATAAAAACTGGAAAGAAGTTTTCTGAGGAACTGCTTTGTGTTCTGGTAATTCATCTCACAGAGTTACAGCTTTCTCCTGAAGAAGCCTTTCGCTAAGAGTGTTCTTGTGGAATTTGCAAAGTGATATTTGGAAGCCCATAGAGCGCTATAGTGAAAAAGGAAATATCTTCTGTTAAAAACGTGAAAGAAGCTTTCTCAGAAACTGTTTTGTGTTCTGTTAATTCCGCTCACAGAGTTACAGCTTTCCCCTCAAGAAACCTTTCGCTAAGACTGTTCTTGTGGAATTTGCAAAGTGATATTTGGAGGCCCATAGAGGGCTAGGGTGAAAAAGGAAATATCATGAGCTAAAAACTGGAAAGAAGCTTTCTGAGAAAATGCTTTGTGATATGTGTCTTGCACTCAAGGACTTACATCTGTATTTCATGGAGATGTTTGCTAGACTTATTTCTGTGGTCTCTGAGAACATTTATGCGCATCACTTAGAAGAAAAATGGACAAAGGGACAATGGAAATATCCTAAGATAAAAACTGGAAAGAAGCTTTCTGGGAAACTGCTTTGTGATATGTGACTTCCACTCACGGAGTTACAGCTGTATTTGGTAGAGCGGTTTGCTAGCCTGATTTCTGTGGAATCTGAGAACTGTTATTTCGGATCCCATTGAAGACGATAGCGCCAAAAGAAATATCCTGAGACAAAAACTGGAATGAAGTTTTCTGAGAAACTGCTTTGTGTTCTGTTAACTCATCTCACAGAGTTACAGCATTCCCCTCAAAAAGCCTTTCGCTAAGACTGCTCTTGAGGAATTTGCAAAGTGATATTTGGAAGCCCATAGAGGGCTATGGTGAAAAAGGAAGTATCCTAAGATTAAAATTGAAAAGAAGGTTTCTGAGAAACTGCTTTGTGATATATGACTTCCACTCACGGAGTTACAGCAGTATTTCATAGAGCTGTTTGCTAGCCTTATTTCTGTGGTATCTGAGAACTGTTATTTCGGATCCCATTGAAGACTATAGCACCAAGGAAATATCCTAAGATAAAAACTGGAAAGAAGTTTTCTGAGAAAGTGTTTTGTGTTCTGTTAATTCACCTCACAGAGTTAGAGCTTTCCCCTCAAGAAGCCTTTCACTAAGACTGTTCTTGTGGAATTTGCAAAGTGATATTTGAAAGCCATAGAGGGCTATGGTGAAAAAGGAAATATCCAAAGATAAAAACTGAAAAGAAGCTTTCTGAGAAACTGCTTTGTGTTCTGTTAATTCATCTCAGAGAGTTACAGCATTCCCCTCAAAAAGCCTTTCGCTAAGACTGTTCTTGTAGAATTTGCAAAGTGATATTTGGAAGCCATAGAGGGCTACGGTGGAAAAGGAAATATCTGAAGATAAAAAGTGAAAAGAAGCTTTCTGAGAAACTGCTTTGTGTTCTGTTAATTCATCTCACAGAGTTAAAGCTTTCCCCTCAAGAAGCCTTTCACAAAGACTGTTCTTGTGGAATTTGCAAAGTGATATTTGGAAGACCATAGAGCGCTATGGTGAAAAAGGAAATATCTTCTGTTAAAAACTGGAAAGAAGCTTTCTGAGAAACTGCCTTGTGTTCTGGTATTTCAGCTCACAGAGTTACAGATTTGCCCTCAAGAAGCCTTTCGCTAAGACTGTTCCTGTGGAATTTGCAAAGTGATATTTGGAAGCCCATAGAGGGCTACGGTGAAAAGGCAAATGTCCTCAGTTAAAAACTGGAAAGAAGTTTCTGAGAAACTGCTTTGTGAATTGTGACTTCCACTCACGGAAATATAGCTGTACTTGGTAGAGCGGTTTGCTAGCCTGATTTCTGTGGAATCTGAGAACTGTTATTTCGGATCTCATTGAATAATATAGCGCCAAAAGAAATATCCTAAGATAAAAACTGGAATGAAGTTTTCTGAGAAACTGCTTTGCGTTCTGTTAATTTATCTCACAGAGTTACAGCTTTCCTCTCAAGAAACCTTTCGCTAAGACTGTTCTTGTGGAATTTGCAAAGTGATATTTGGAAGCCCCTAGAGGGCTATGGTGAAAAAGGAATATCTTCTGTTGAAAACTGGAAAGAAGCTTTCTGAGAAACCACTTTGTGTTCTCTTATTTCATCTCACAGAGTTACAGATTTCCCCACAAGAAGCCTTTCGCTAAGACTGTTCTTGTGGAATTTGCAAAGTGATATTTGGAAGCCTATAGAGGGCTAGGGTGAAAAAGGAAATATCTTCCATTAAAAACTGGAAAGAAGCTTTCTGAGAGACTGCTTTGGTTTCCTTAATTCATCTCAGGGAGTTACAGCTTTCCACTCAAGAAGCCTTTTGCTAAGACAGTTCTTGTGGAATTTGCAAAGTGATATTTGGAAGCCCATAGTGGGCTATGGTGAAAAAGGAAATATCTTCCATTAAAAACTGGAAAGCAGCTCTCTGAGAATCTGCTTTGTGTTCTGTTAATTCATCTCAGAGAGTTACAGCTTTCCCCTCAAGTAGTCTTTCGCTAAGTCTGTTCTTCTGATATTTACAAAGAGATATTTGGTAGCCTATAGGAGGATATGGTAAAAAAGGAAATAGCCTAAGATAAAAACATAAAAGAAACCTTCTGAGAAACTGCTTTGTGTTCTGCTAATTCATCTCACAGAGTTACAGCTTTCCCCTCAAGAAGTCTTTCGCTAAGACTGTTCTCGTGGAATTTGCAAAGTGATTTTTGGAAGCCCATAGAGGGCTATGGTGAAAAAGGAAATATCTACAGTTAAAAACTGGAAAGAAGCTTTCTGAGAAACTGTTTTGTGTTCTGTTAATTCATCTCGCAGAGTTACAGCTTTCCCCTCAAGTAGCCTTTTGCTAAGAATATTCTTATGTAATTTGCAAAGTGATATTTGGAAGCCCATAGATGGCTATGGTGAAGAAGGAAAAATCTTCCGTTAAAAACTGGAAAGATGCTTTCTGAGAAACTGCTTTGTGTTCTGTTAATTCGTCTCACAGAGTTACAGTTTTCCCCTCAACAAGCCTTCCGGTAAGACTGTTCTTGTGGAATTTGCAAAGTGATATTTGGAAGCGCATAGAGGGCTATGGTGAACATGGTAATCTTCCGTTAAAAATTGGAAAGATGCATTCTGAGAAACTGCTTTGTGTTCTGTTAATTCATCTCACAGATTTACAGCTTTACGCTCAAGAAGTCTTTCGCTAAGACAGTTCTTGTGGAATTTGCAAAGTGATATTTGTAAGCCCTTAGAGGGCTATGGTGAATGAGGAAATATCTTCCGTTAAAACTGGGAAGAAGGTTTCTGAGAAACTGCTTTGTGTTCTGTTAATTCATCTTACAGAGTTACAGCTTTCCCCTCAAGAATCCTCTCCCTACGGCTGTTCTTGTGGAATTCGCAAAGTGATAATTGGAAGCCCTTAAAGGGCTATGGTGAAAGAGTAAATATCCTAAGATAAAAACAGAAAAGAAGCTTTATGAGAAACTGCTTTGTGTTCTGTTTTTTCATCTCACAGAGTTACAGCTTTCCCCTCAAAAACCATCTCCCAAAGACTGCTCTTGGGGAATTTGCAAAGTGATAATTGGAAGCCCTTAAAGGGCTATGGTGAAAAAGGAAATATCCTAAGATAAAAACTGAAAAGAAGGTTTCTGAGAGACTGCTTTGTGTTCTGTTAACTCATCTCAGGGAGTTACAGCTTTCCCCTCAAGAAGCCTTTCGCTAAGACTGTTCTTGTGGAATTTGCAAAGTGATATTTGGAAGCCCTTAGAGGGCTATTGTGAAAAAGGAATTATCCTAAGATAAAAACTGAAAATAAGTTTCTGAGAAACTGCTTTGTGTTCTGTTAATTCATCTCACAGAGTTATAGCTTTCCCTTCAAGAAGAGTTTCGCTAAGACTGCTCTTGTGGAATTTGCAAAGTTATATTTGGAAGCCCATAGATGGCTACGGTAACGACGAATTATTTTCCGTTAAAACTGGAAAGAAGATTTCTGAAAAACTGCTTCGTTTCCTGTTAATTCATCACACAGAGTTACAACTTTCCCTTCAAGATGCCTTTCGCTACGTCTGTTCTTGTGAAATATGTAAAGTGATATTTGGAAATGCTTAGAGGACTATGGTGAAAAAGGAAATATTTTCCGTTAAAAATTGGAAAGAAGCTGTCTGAGAAACTTTTTTGTGTTCTGTTAATTCATCTCACAGGTTTACAGCTTTCCCCTCAAGAAGCCTTTCGCTAAGACTTTTCTTGTGGAATATTCAAAGTGATATTTGGAAGCCCATTGATGGCTTTGGTGAAAAAGGAAATATCTTCCTTTAAAACTGGAAAGAAACTTTCTGAGAAACTGCTTTGTGTTCTGTTAATTCATCTCTCAGAGTTACAGCTTTCCCTTCAAGAATCCTTTCGCTAAGTCTGTTCTTGCGGAATTTGGAAAGTGATATTTGGAAGCCCATAGAGAGCTATGGTGGAAAAGGAAATATCATAAGATAAAAAATGAAAAGAAGCTATCTGAGAAACTGCTTTGTGATATGTGACTTCCACTCACGGAGTTACTGTAGTATTTCATGGAGCTGTTTGCTACCTTATTTCTGTAGAATCTGAGAACTGTTCTTTCGGATCCCTTTGAAGACAAAGGGACAAAGGGACAAAGGAAATATCCTAAGTTAAAAACTGGAATGAAGGTTTCTGAGAAAATGCTTTGTGATATGTGACTTCCACTCAGGGACTTACAGCTGCATTTTGTCGCGCGTTTTGCTAGCCTTATTTCTGTGGAATCTGAGAACTGTTATTGCAGATCCCTTCGAAGACTATTGGGCCAAAGGAAATATCCTAAGATAAGAACTGAAAAGAAGCTTTCTGAGAAACTGCTTTGTGTTCTGTTAATTCGTCTCACGGAGTTACACCTTTCCCCTGAGGAAGCCTTTCGCTAAGACTGTTCTTGTGGAATTTGCAAAGTGATATTTGGAAGCCCATAGAGAGCTACGGTGAAAAAAAATATATGATAAGATAAAAACAGAAAAAAATTTTTCCATGAAACTGCTTTGTCATATATGCCTTTCACTCACAGATTTACAGCTGTATTTCTTGGAGCTGTTTGAAAACCTTATATCTGTGGAAACTGCGAACTGTTATTTCGGATCCGTTTTAAGACTATAGTGCCAAAGGAAATATCCTAAGATAAAAACTGGAAAGAAGTTTTCTGAGAACCTGCTTTGTGTTCTCTTAATTCATCTCACAGAGTTACAACTTTTACCTCCAGAAGCCTTTCCCTAAGACTGTTTTTGTGGAATTTTCAAAGTGATATTTGGAAGCCCATAGAGGGCTGTGGTGAAAAGGGAAACATCCGAAGATAAAAACTGAAAAAAAGATTTCTGAAATACTGCTTTGTAATATGTGACTTCCAGTCACGGAGTTACAGCAGTGTTTCGTAGAGCTGTTTGCTAGCCTTATTTCTGTGGAATCTGAAAACTGTTATTTCGTATCCCATTGAAGAGTATAGGCCAAAGATAATATCCTAAGATAAAAACGGAAAAGAAGTTTTCTGAGAAACTGCTTTGTGTTCTCTTAATTCATCTCACAGAGTTACAGCTTTCCCCTCAAGAAGTCTTTCGGTAAAACTGTTCTTCAGAAATTTGCAAAGTGATATTTGGAAGGCCATAGGAGGCTCTGGTGAAAAAGGAAATATCCTAAGATAATAACAGAAAAGAAGCTTCCTCAGAAACTGCTTTGTGTTCTGTTAATTCATCTCACAGCGTTACAGCTTTCTCTTCAAGAAGCCTTTCGCTAAGACTGTTCTTGTGTAATTTGCAAAGTGACATTTTGAAGCCCATAGAGGGCTATGGTGAAAAAGGAAATATCTTCCGTTAAAAACTGCAAAGAAGCTTTCTGAGAAACTGCTTTGTGTTCTGTCAATTCATCTCACAGAGTTACAGCTTTCCCCTCAACAAGCCTTTCGCTGAGACTGTTCTTGTGGAATTTGCAAAGTGATATTTGGAAGCCCATAGAGGGCTATTGTGAAAAAGGAAATATCTTCCGTTAAAAACTGGGAAGAAGGTTTCTGAGAAACTGTTTTGTGTTCTGTTAATTCATCTCACAGAGTTACAGGTTTCCCCTAAGGAAGCCTTTCGTTAAGACCGTTGTTTTGGAATTTGCAAAGTGATATTTGGAAGGCCGTAGAGGGCTATGGTGAAAAGGGAAATATCCTAAGATAAAAACTGAAAAGAAGGTTTCTGAGAAACTGCTTTGTGTTCTGTTAGTTCATCTCACAGAGTACAGCATTCCCCTCAAGAACCCTTTCGCTAAGACCGTTCTTGTGGAATATGCGAAGTAATATTTGGAAGCCCGTAGAGGGCTATGGTGAAAAGGCAAATGTCCTCAGTTAAAAACTGGATAGAAGCTTTCTGAGAAACTGCTTCCTGTTCTGTCAATTCATCTCAAAGAGTTACAGATTTCCCCTCAAGAAGCCCTTGACAAAGACTGTTCTTGTGGAATTTGCAAAGTGATATTTGGAAGCCCTTAGAGGTCTATTTTGAAAAAGGAAATATCATAAGCTAAAAACTGAAAAGAAAGTTTCTGAGAAAATGCTTTGTGATATGTGACTTCCACTCACGGAGTTACAGCAGTATTTCGTGGAGCTATTTGCTAGTCTTAATTATGTGGAATCTGAGCATAGTTATTTCAGATCCATTAGAAGACAAAGGGACAAAGGGGCAATGGAAATATCCTAAGATAAAAACTGGAAAGAAACTTTCTGAGAAACTGTTTTGTGATATGTGACTTACATTCACAGAGTTATAGCTGTATTTAGTAGAACGGTTTGCTAGACTGATTCCTGTGGAATCTGAGAACGGTTATTTCGGATCCCATTGAAGAATACAGCGCCAAGGGAAATATCCGAAGATAAAAACTGGAAAGAAGTTTTCTGAGAAACTGCTTTGTGTTCCGTTAATTCATGTCACAGAGTTACAGCTTTCCCCTAAGAAGCCTTTCGCTAACACTGTTCTTGTGGAATTTTCAAAGTGATATTTGGAAGCCCATAGAGGGCTATGGTGAAAAAGGAAGTATCCTAAGATTAAAATTGAAAAGAAGTTTTCTGAGAAACTGCTTTGTGGGATATGACTTCCACTCACGGAGTTACAGCAGTATTTCATAGAGCTGTTTGCTAGCCTTATTTCTGTGAAATCTGAGAACTGTTATTTCGGATCCCATTAAAGACTAGAGCGCCAAGGAAATATCCTAAGATAAAAACTGGAAAGAAGTTTTCTGAGAAACTGTTTTGTGTTCTGTTAATTCATCTCACAGAGTTAGAGTTTCCCTCAAGAAGCCTTTCGTTAAGACTGTTCTTGTGGTATTTGCAAAGTGATATTTGGAAGCCCATAGAGGGCTATGGTGAAAAAGGAAATATCCGAAGATAAAAACTGAAAAGAAGCTTTCTGAGAAACTGTTTGTGATATGTGACTTCCACTCACGGAGTTACAGCAGTATTTCGTAAAGCTGTTTGCTAGCCTTATTTCTGTGGAATCTGAGAACTCTTATTTCGGATCCCATTGAAGACTATAGGGCCAAAGAAAATATCCTAAGATAAAAACTGAAAAGAATTTTTCTGAGAAACAGCTTTGTGTTCTGTTAATTCATCTCAGAGAGTTACAGCTTTCCCCTCAAGAAGTCTTTCACTAAGACTCTTCTTTTGGAAGCTGCAAAGTGATATTTGGAAGCCCTTAGAGGGTTATGGTGAAAGGTAAATGTCCTCAGTTAAAAACTGGAAAGAAGCTTTCTGAGAAACTGCTTTGTGTTCTGTTAATTCATCTCACGGAGTTACACCTTTCCCCTGAGGAAGCCTTTCGCTAAGACTGTTCTTGTGGAATTTGCAAAGTGATATTTGGAAGCCCATAGAGGGCTACGGTGAAAAAAAATATATGATAAGATAAAAACAGAAAAAAATTTTTCCATGAAACTGCTTTGTCATATATGCCTTTCACTCACAGATTTACAGCTGTATTTCATGGAGCTGTTTACAAACCTTATATCTGTGGAAACTGCGAACTGTTATTTCGGATCCGTTTTAAGACTATAGCGCCAAAGGAAATATCCTAAGATAAAAACTGGAAAGAAGTTTTCTGAGAACCTGCTTTGTGTTCTCTTAATTCATCTCACAGAGTTACAGCTTTTACCTCCAGAAGCCTTTCCCTAAGACTGTTTTTGTGGAATTTTCAAAGTGATATTTGGAAGCCCATAGAGGGCTGTGGTGAAAAGGGAAACATCCGAAGATAAAAACTGAAAAAAAGATTTCTGAAATACTGCTTTGTAATATGTGACTTCCAGTCACGGAGTTACAGCAGTGTTTCGTAGAGCTGTTTGCTAGCCTTATTTCTGTGGAATCTGAAAACTGTTATTTCGTATCCCATTGAAGAGTAGGCCAAAGATAATATCCTAAGATAAAAACTGAAAAGAAGTTTTCTGAGAAACTGCTTTGTGTTCTCTTAATTCATCTCACAGAGTTACAGCTTTTCCCTCAAGAAACTTTTCGCTAAGACTGTTCTTGTGGAATTTGCAAAGTGATATTTGAAAGCCAATAGAGGGCTATGGTGAAAAGGCAAATGTCCTCAGTTAAAAACTGGATAGAAGCTTTCTGAGAAACTGCTTTCTGTTCTCTCAATTCATCTCAAAGAGTTACAGATTTCCCCTCAAGAAGCCCTTGACAAAGACTGTTCTTGTGGAAATTGCAAAGTGATATTTAGAAGCCCATAGAGGGCTATGGAGAAAAAGGAAATATCCTAAGATAAAAACTGGAAAGAAGCTTTCTGAGAAACTGCCTTGTGTTCTGGTAATTCAGCTCACAGAGTTACAGATTTCCCCTCAAGAAGCCTTTCGCTAAGACTGTTCCTGTGGAATTTGCAAAGTGATATTTGGAAGCCCATAGAGGGCTACGGTGAAAAGGCAAATGTCCTCAGTTAAAAACTGGAAAGAAGTTTCTGAGAAACTGCTTTGTGAATTGTGACTTCCACTCACGGAAATATAGCTGTACTTGGTAGAGCGGTTTGCTAGCCTGATTTGTGTGGAATCTGAGAACTGTTATTTCGGATCTCATTGAATAATGTAGCGCCAAAAGAAATATCCTAAGATAAAAACTGGAATGAAGTTTTCTGAGAAACTGCTTTGTGTTCTGTTAATTTATCTCACAGAGTTACAGCTTTCCTCTCAAGAAACCTTTCGCTAAGACTGTTCTTGTGGAATTTGCAAAGTGATATTTGGAAGCCCCTAGAGGGCTATGGTGAAAAAGGAAAATCTTCTGTTGAAAACTGGAAAGAAGCTTTCTGAGAAACCACTTTGTGTTCTCTTATTTCATCTCACAGAGTTACAGATTTCCCCACAAGAAGCCTTTCGCTAAGACTGTTCTTGTGGAATTTGCAAAGTGATATTTGGAAGCCTCTAGAGGGCTAGGGTGAAAAAGGAAATATCTTCCATTAAAAACTGGAAAGAAGCTTTCTGAGAGACTGCTTTGGTTTCCTTAATTCATCTCAGGGAGTTACAGCTTTCCACTCAAGAAGCCTTTTGCTAAGACAGTTCTTGTGGAATTTGCAAAGTGATATTTGGAAGCCCATAGTGGGCTATGGTGAAAAAGGAAATATCTTCCATTAAAAACTGGAAAGCAGCTTTCTGAGAATCTGCTTTGTGTTCTGTTAATTCATCTCAGAGAGTTACAGCTTTCCCCTCAAGGAGTCTTTCGCTAAGTCTGTTCTTCTGATATTTACAAAGAGATATTTGGTAGCCTATAGGAGGATATGGTAAAAAAGGAAATAGCCTAAGATAAAAACATAAAAGAAACCTTCTGAGAAACAGCTTTGTGTTCTGCTAATTCATCTCACAGAGTTACAGCTTTCCCCTCAAGAAGTCTTTTGCTAAGACTGTTCTCGTGGAATTTGCAAAGTGATTTTTGGAAGCCCATAGAGGGCTATGGTGAAAAAGGAAATATCTACAGTTAAAAACTGGAAAGAAGTTTTCTGAGAAACTGTTTTGTGTTCTGTTAATTCATCTCGCAGAGTTACAGCTTTCCCCTCAAGTAGCCTTTTGCTAAGAATATTCTTATGTAATTTGCAAAGTGATATTTGGAAGCCCATAGATGGCTATGGTGAAGAAGGAAAAATCTTCCGTTAAAAACTGGAAAGATGCTTTCTGAGAAACTGCTTTGTGTTCTGTTAATTCGTCTCACAGAGTTACAGTTTTCCCCTCAACAAGCCTTCCGGTAAGACTGTTCTTGTGGAATTTGCAAAGTGATATTTGGAAGCGCATAGAGGGCTATGGTGAACATGGTAATCTTCCGTTAAAAATTGGAAAGATGCTTTCTGAGAAACTGCTTTGTGTTCTGTTAATTCATCTCACAGATTTACAGCTTTACGCTCAAGAAGTCTTTCGCTAAGACAGTTCTTGTGGAATTTGCAAAGTGATATTTGGAAGCCCTTAGAGGGCTATGGTGAATAAGGAAATATCTTCCGTTAAAACTGGGAAGAAGGTTTCTGAGAAACTGCTTTGTGTTCTGTTAATTCATCTTACAGAGTTACAGCTTTCCCCTCAAGAATCCTCTCCCTAAGGCTGTTCTTGTGGAATTCGCAAAGTGATAATTGGAAGCCCTTAATGGGCTATGGTGAAAAAGTAAATATCCTAAGGTAAAAACAGAAAAGAAGCTTTATGAGAAACTGCTTTGTGTTCTGTTTTTTCATCTCACAGAGTTACAGCTTTCCCCTCAAAAACCATCTCCCAAAGACTGCTCTTGTGGAATTTGCAAAGTGATAATTGGAAGCCCTTAAAGGGCTATGGTGAAAAAGGAACTATCCTAAGATAAAAACTGAAAAGAAGGTTTCTGAGAGACTGCTTTGTGTTCTGTTAACTCATCTCACAGAGTTACAGCTTTCCCCTCAAGAAGTCTTTCGGTAAAACTGTTCTTCAGAAATTTGCAAAGTGATATTTGGAAGGCCATAGGAGGCTCTGGTGAAAAAGGAAATATCCTAAGATAATAACAGAAAAGAAGCTTCCTCAGAAACTGCTTTGTGTTCTGTTAATTCATCTCACAGCGTTACAGCTTTCTCTTCAAGAAGCCTTTCGCTAAGACTGTTCTTGTGTAATTTGCAAAGTGACATTTTGAAGCCCATAGAGGGCTATTGTGAAAAAGGAAATATCTTCCGTTAAAAACTGGGAAGAAGGTTTCTGAGAAACTGTTTTGTGTTCTGTTAATTCATCTCACAGAGTTACAGGTTTCCCCTAAGGAAGCCTTTCGTTAAGACCGTTGTTTTGGAATTTGCAAAGTGATATTTGGAAGGCCGTAGAGGGCTATGGTGAAAAGGGAAATATCCTAAGATAAAAACTGAAAAGAAGGTTTCTGAGAAACTGCTTTGTGTTCTGTTAGTTCATCTCACAGAGTACAGCATTCCCCTCAAGAACCCTTTCGCTAAGACCGTTCTTGTGGAATATGCGAAGTAATATTTGGAAGCCCGTAGAGGGCTATGGTGAAAAGGCAAATGTCCTCAGTTAAAAACTGGATAGAAGCTTTCTGAGAAACTGCTTCCTGTTCTGTCAATTCATCTCAAAGAGTTACAGATTTCCCCTCAAGAAGCCCTTGACAAAGACTGTTCTTGTGGAATTTGCAAAGTGATATTTGGAAGCCCTTAGAGGTCTATTTTGAAAAAGGAAATATCATAAGCTAAAAACTGAAAAGAAAGTTTCTGAGAAAATGCTTTGTGATATGTGACTTCCACTCACGGAGTTACAGCAGTATTTCGTGGAGCTATTTGCTAGTCTTAATTATGTGGAATCTGAGCATAGTTATTTCAGATCCATTAGAAGACAAAGGGACAAAGGGGCAATGGAAATATCCTAAGATAAAAACTGGAAAGAAACTTTCTGAGAAACTGTTTTGTGATATGTGACTTACATTCACAGAGTTATAGCTGTATTTAGTAGAACGGTTTGCTAGACTGATTCCTGTGGAATCTGAGAACGGTTATTTCGGATCCCATTGAAGAATACAGCGCCAAGGGAAATATCCGAAGATAAAAACTGGAAAGAAGTTTTCTGAGAAACTGCTTTGTGTTCCGTTAATTCATGTCACAGAGTTACAGCTTTCCCCTAAGAAGCCTTTCGCTAACACTGTTCTTGTGGAATTTTCAAAGTGATATTTGGAAGCCCATAGAGGGCTATGGTGAAAAAGGAAGTATCCTAAGATTAAAATTGAAAAGAAGTTTTCTGAGAAACTGCTTTGTGGGATATGACTTCCACTCACGGAGTTACAGCAGTATTTCATAGAGCTGTTTGCTAGCCTTATTTCTGTGAAATCTGAGAACTGTTATTTCGGATCCCATTAAAGACTAGAGCGCCAAGGAAATATCCTAAGATAAAAACTGGAAAGAAGTTTTCTGAGAAAGTGTTTTGTGTTCTGTTAATTGATCTCACAGAGTTAGAGTTTCCCCTCAAGAAGCCTTTCGTTAAGACTGTTCTTGTGGTTTTTGCAAAGTGATATTTGGAAGCCCATAGAGGGCTATGGTGAAAAAGGAAATATCCGAAGATAAAAACTGAAAAGAAGCTTTCTGAGAAACTGTTTGTGATATGTGACTTCCACTCACGGAGTTACAGCAGTATTTCGTAAAGCTGTTTGCTAGCCTTATTTCTGTGGAATCTGAGAACTCTTATTTCGGATCCCATTGAAGACTATAGGGCCAAAGAAAATATCCTAAGATAAAAACTGAAAAGAATTTTTCTGAGAAACAGCTTTGTGTTCTGTTAATTCATCTCAGAGAGTTACAGCTTTCCCCTCAAGAAGTCTTTCACTAAGACTCTTCTTTTGGAAGCTGCAAAGTGATATTTGGAAGCCCTTAGAGGGTTATGGTGAAAGGTAAATGTCCTCAGTTAAAAACTGGAAAGAAGCTTTCTGAGAAACTGCTTTGTGTTCTGTTAATTCATCTCACGGAGTTACACCTTTCCCCTGAGGAAGCCTTTCGCTAAGACTGTTCTTGTGGAATTTGCAAAGTGATATTTGGAAGCCCATAGAGGGCTACGGTGAAAAAAAATATATGATAAGATAAAAACAGAAAAAAATTTTTCCATGAAACTGCTTTGTCATATATGCCTTTCACTCACAGATTTACAGCTGTATTTCATGGAGCTGTTTACAAACCTTATATCTGTGGAAACTGCGAACTGTTATTTCGGATCCGTTTTAAGACTATAGCGCCAAAGGAAATATCCTAAGATAAAAACTGGAAAGAAGTTTTCTGAGAACCTGCTTTGTGTTCTCTTAATTCATCTCACAGAGTTACAGCTTTTACCTCCAGAAGCCTTTCCCTAAGACTGTTTTTGTGGAATTTTCAAAGTGATATTTGGAAGCCCATAGAGGGCTGTGGTGAAAAGGGAAACATCCGAAGATAAAAACTGAAAAAAAGATTTCTGAAATACTGCTTTGTAATATGTGACTTCCAGTCACGGAGTTACAGCAGTGTTTCGTAGAGCTGTTTGCTAGCCTTATTTCTGTGGAATCTGAAAACTGTTATTTCGTATCCCATTGAAGAGTAGGCCAAAGATAATATCCTAAGATAAAAACTGAAAAGAAGTTTTCTGAGAAACTGCTTTGTGTTCTCTTAATTCATCTCACAGAGTTACAGCTTTTCCCTCAAGAAACTTTTCGCTAAGACTGTTCTTGTGGAATTTGCAAAGTGATATTTGAAAGCCAATAGAGGGCTATGGTGAAAAGGCAAATGTCCTCAGTTAAAAACTGGATAGAAGCTTTCTGAGAAACTGCTTTCTGTTCTCTCAATTCATCTCAAAGAGTTACAGATTTCCCCTCAAGAAGCCCTTGACAAAGACTGTTCTTGTGGAAATTGCAAAGTGATATTTAGAAGCCCATAGAGGGCTATGGAGAAAAAGGAAATATCCTAAGATAAAAACTGGAAAGAAGCTTTCTGAGAAACTGCCTTGTGTTCTGGTAATTCAGCTCACAGAGTTACAGATTTCCCCTCAAGAAGCCTTTCGCTAAGACTGTTCCTGTGGAATTTGCAAAGTGATATTTGGAAGCCCATAGAGGGCTACGGTGAAAAGGCAAATGTCCTCAGTTAAAAACTGGAAAGAAGTTTCTGAGAAACTGCTTTGTGAATTGTGACTTCCACTCACGGAAATATAGCTGTACTTGGTAGAGCGGTTTGCTAGCCTGATTTGTGTGGAATCTGAGAACTGTTATTTCGGATCTCATTGAATAATGTAGCGCCAAAAGAAATATCCTAAGATAAAAACTGGAATGAAGTTTTCTGAGAAACTGCTTTGTGTTCTGTTAATTTATCTCACAGAGTTACAGCTTTCCTCTCAAGAAACCTTTCGCTAAGACTGTTCTTGTGGAATTTGCAAAGTGATATTTGGAAGCCCCTAGAGGGCTATGGTGAAAAAGGAAAATCTTCTGTTGAAAACTGGAAAGAAGCTTTCTGAGAAACCACTTTGTGTTCTCTTATTTCATCTCACAGAGTTACAGATTTCCCCACAAGAAGCCTTTCGCTAAGACTGTTCTTGTGGAATTTGCAAAGTGATATTTGGAAGCCTCTAGAGGGCTAGGGTGAAAAAGGAAATATCTTCCATTAAAAACTGGAAAGAAGCTTTCTGAGAGACTGCTTTGGTTTCCTTAATTCATCTCAGGGAGTTACAGCTTTCCACTCAAGAAGCCTTTTGCTAAGACAGTTCTTGTGGAATTTGCAAAGTGATATTTGGAAGCCCATAGTGGGCTATGGTGAAAAAGGAAATATCTTCCATTAAAAACTGGAAAGCAGCTTTCTGAGAATCTGCTTTGTGTTCTGTTAATTCATCTCAGAGAGTTACAGCTTTCCCCTCAAGGAGTCTTTCGCTAAGTCTGTTCTTCTGATATTTACAAAGAGATATTTGGTAGCCTATAGGAGGATATGGTAAAAAAGGAAATAGCCTAAGATAAAAACATAAAAGAAACCTTCTGAGAAACTGCTTTGTGTTCTGCTAATTCATCTCACAGAGTTACAGCTTTCCCCTCAAGAAGTCTTTTGCTAAGACTGTTCTCGTGGAATTTGCAAAGTGATTTTTGGAAGCCCATAGAGGGCTATGGTGAAAAAGGAAATATCTACAGTTAAAAACTGGAAAGAAGTTTTCTGAGAAACTGTTTTGTGTTCTGTTAATTCATCTCGCAGAGTTACAGCTTTCCCCTCAAGTAGCCTTTTGCTAAGAATATTCTTATGTAATTTGCAAAGTGATATTTGGAAGCCCATAGATGGCTATGGTGAAGAAGGAAAAATCTTCCGTTAAAAACTGGAAAGATGCTTTCTGAGAAACTGCTTTGTGTTCTGTTAATTCGTCTCACAGAGTTACAGTTTTCCCCTCAACAAGCCTTCCGGTAAGACTGTTCTTGTGGAATTTGCAAAGTGATATTTGGAAGCGCATAGAGGGCTATGGTGAACATGGTAATCTTCCGTTAAAAATTGGAAAGATGCTTTCTGAGAAACTGCTTTGTGTTCTGTTAATTCATCTCACAGATTTACAGCTTTACGCTCAAGAAGTCTTTCGCTAAGACAGTTCTTGTGGAATTTGCAAAGTGATATTTGGAAGCCCTTAGAGGGCTATGGTGAATAAGGAAATATCTTCCGTTAAAACTGGGAAGAAGGTTTCTGAGAAACTGCTTTGTGTTCTGTTAATTCATCTTACAGAGTTACAGCTTTCCCCTCAAGAATCCTCTCCCTAAGGCTGTTCTTGTGGAATTCGCAAAGTGATAATTGGAAGCCCTTAATGGGCTATGGTGAAAAAGTAAATATCCTAAGGTAAAAACAGAAAAGAAGCTTTATGAGAAACTGCTTTGTGTTCTGTTTTTTCATCTCACAGAGTTACAGCTTTCCCCTCAAAAACCATCTCCCAAAGACTGCTCTTGTGGAATTTGCAAAGTGATAATTGGAAGCCCTTAAAGGGCTATGGTGAAAAAGGAACTATCCTAAGATAAAAACTGAAAAGAAGGTTTCTGAGAGACTGCTTTGTGTTCTGTTAACTCATCTCACAGAGTTACAGCTTTCCCCTCAGAAGTCTTTCGGTAAAACTGTTCTTCAGAAATTTGCAAAGTGATATTTGGAAGGCCATAGGAGGCTCTGGTGAAAAAGGAAATATCCTAAGATAATAACAGAAAAGAAGCTTCCTCAGAAACTGCTTTGTGTTCTGTTAATTCATCTCACAGCGTTACAGCTTTCTCTTCAAGAAGCCTTTCGCTAAGACTGTTCTTGTGTAATTTGCAAAGTGACATTTTGAAGCCCATAGAGGGCTATTGTGAAAAAGGAAATATCTTCCGTTAAAAACTGGGAAGAAGGTTTCTGAGAAACTGTTTTGTGTTCTGTTAATTCATCTCACAGAGTTACAGGTTTCCCCTAAGGAAGCCTTTCGTTAAGACCGTTGTTTTGGAATTTGCAAAGTGATATTTGGAAGGCCGTAGAGGGCTATGGTGAAAAGGGAAATATCCTAAGATAAAAACTGAAAAGAAGGTTTCTGAGAAACTGCTTTGTGTTCTGTTAGTTCATCTCACAGAGTACAGCATTCCCCTCAAGAACCCTTTCGCTAAGACCGTTCTTGTGGAATATGCGAAGTAATATTTGGAAGCCCGTAGAGGGCTATGGTGAAAAGGCAAATGTCCTCAGTTAAAAACTGGATAGAAGCTTTCTGAGAAACTGCTTCCTGTTCTGTCAATTCATCTCAAAGAGTTACAGATTTCCCCTCAAGAAGCCCTTGACAAAGACTGTTCTTGTGGAATTTGCAAAGTGATATTTGGAAGCCCTTAGAGGTCTATTTTGAAAAAGGAAATATCATAAGCTAAAAACTGAAAAGAAAGTTTCTGAGAAAATGCTTTGTGATATGTGACTTCCACTCACGGAGTTACAGCAGTATTTCGTGGAGCTATTTGCTAGTCTTAATTATGTGGAATCTCAGCATAGTTATTTCAGATCCATTAGAAGACAAAGGGACAAAGGGGCAATGGAAATATCCTAAGATAAAAACTGGAAAGAAACTTTCTGAGAAACTGTTTTGTGATATGTGACTTACATTCACAGAGTTATAGCTGTATTTAGTAGAACGGTTTGCTAGACTGATTCCTGTGGAATCTGAGAACGGTTATTTCGGATCCCATTGAAGAATACAGCGCCAAGGGAAATATCCTAAGATAAAAACTGGAAAGAAGTTTTCTGAGAAACTGCTTTGTGTTCCGTTAATTCATGTCACAGAGTTACAGCTTTCCCCTAAGAAGCCTTTCGCTAACACTGTTCTTGTGGAATTTTCAAAGTGATATTTGGAAGCCCATAGAGGGCTATGGTGAAAAAGGAAGTACCCTAAGATTAAAATTGAAAAGAAGTTTTCTGAGAAACTGCTTTGTGGGATATGACTTCCACTCACGGAGTTACAGCAGTATTTCATAGAGCTGTTTGCTAGCCTTATTTCTGTGAAATCTGAGAACTGTTATTTCGGATCCCATTAAAGACTAGAGCGCCAAGGAAATATCCTAAGATAAAAACTGGAAAGAAGTTTTCTGAGAAACTGTTTTGTGTTCTGTTAATTCATCTCACAGAGTTAGAGTTTCCCCTCAAGAAGCCTTTCGTTAAGACTGTTCTTGTGGTATTTGCAAAGTGATATTTGGAAGCCCATAGAGGGCTATGGTGAAAAAGGAAATATCCGAAGATAAAAACTGAAAAGAAGCTTTCTGAGAAACTGTTTGTGATATGTGACTTCCACTCACGGAGTTACAGCAGTATTTCGTAAAGCTGTTTGCTAGCCTTATTTCTGTGGAATCTGAGAACTCTTATTTCGGATCCCATTGAAGACTATAGGGCCAAAGAAAATATCCTAAGATAAAAACTGAAAAGAATTTTTCTGAGAAACAGCTTTGTGTTCTGTTAATTCATCTCAGAGAGTTACAGCTTTCCCCTCAAGAAGTCTTTCACTAAGACTCTTCTTTTGGAAGCTGCAAAGTGATATTTGGAAGCCCTTAGAGGGTTATGGTGAAAGGTAAATGTCCTCAGTTAAAAACTGGAAAGAAGCTTTCTGAGAAACTGCTTTGTGTTCTGTTAATTCATCTCACGGAGTTACACCTTTCCCCTGAGGAAGACTTTCGCTAAGACTGTTCTTGTGGAATTTGCAAAGTGATATTTGGAAGCCCATAGAGGGCTACAGTGAAAAAAAATATACGATAAGATAAAAACAGAAAAAAATTTTTCCATGAAACTGCTTTGTCATATATGCCTTTCACTCACAGATTTACAGCTGTATTTCATGGAGCTGTTTGCAAACCTTATATCTGTGGAAACTGCGAACTGTTATTTCGGATCCGTTTTAAGACTATAGCGCCAAAGGAAATATCCTAAGATAAAAACTGGAAAGAAGTTTTCTGAGAACCTGCTTTGTGTTCTCTTAATTCATCTCACAGAGTTACAGCTTTTACCTCCAGAAGCCTTTCCCTAAGACTGTTTTTGTGGAATTTTCAAAGTGATATTTGGAAGCCCATAGAGGGCTGTGGTGAAAAGGGAAACATCCGAAGATAAAAACTGAAAAAAAGATTTCTGAAATACTGCTTTGTAACATGTGACTTCCAGTCACGGAGTTACAGCAGTGTTTCGTAGAGCTGTTTGCTAGCCTTATTTCTGTGGAATCTGAAAACTGTTATTTCGTATCCCTTTGAAGAGTACAGGCCAAAGATAATATCCTAAGATAAAAACTGGAAAGAAGTTTTCTGAGAAACTGCTTTGTGTTCTCTTAATTCATCTCACAGAGTTACAGCTTTTCCCTCAAGAAACTTTTCGCTAAGACTGTTCTTGTGGAATTTGCAAAGTGATATTTGAAAGCCCATAGAGGGCTATGGTGAAAAGGCAAATGTCCTCAGTTAAAAACTGGATAGAAGCTTTCTGAGAAACTGCTTTCTGTTCTCTCAATTCATCTCAAAGAGTTACAGATTTCCCCTCAAGAAGCCCTTGACAAAGACTGTTCTTGTGGAAATTGCAAAGTGATATTTAGAAGCCCATAGAGGGCTATGGAGAAAAAGGAAATATCCTAAGATAAAAACGAAAAAGAAGCTTTCTGAGAAACTGCTTTGTGATATGTGACTTCCACTCACGGAGTTACTGCCGTATTTCATGGAGCTGTTTGTTAGCCTTATTTCTCTTGATATCTGAGAACTATTATTTCGGATCCCTTTGAAGACAAAGGGACAAAGGGACAAAGGAAATACCTATGATAAACACTGGAAAGAAGCTTTCTGAGAAACTGCTTTGTGATACATGACTTCCACTCACGGAATTACTGCTGTATTTCTTAGAGCGGTTTGCTAGCCTTATTTCTGTGGAATCTGAGAACTGTTATTTCGCATCCCATTTAAGACGATAGCGCCAAAGAAAATATCCTAAGATAAAAACTGGAAAGAAGTTTTCTGAGGAACTGCTTTGTGTTCTGGTAATTCATCTCACAGAGTTACAGCTTTCTCCTGAAGAAGCCTTTCGCTAAGAGTGTTCTTGTGGAATTTGCAAAGTGATATTTAGAAGCCCATAGAGGGCTATGGTGAATAAGGAAGTATCCTAAGATTAAAATTGAAAAGAAGGTTTCTGAGAAACTGCTTTGTGATATATAACTTCCACTCATGGAGTTACAGCAGTATTTCATAGAGCTGTTTGCTAGCCTTATTTCTGTGGTATCTGAGAACTGATATTTCGGATCCCATTGAAGACTATAGCACCAAGGAAATATCCTAAGATAAAAACTGGAAAGAAGTTTTCTGAGAAACTGTTTTGTGTTCTGTTAATTCATCTCACAGAGTTAGAGTTTCCCCTCAAGAAGCCTTTCATTAAGACTGTTCTTGTGGTATTTGCAAAGTGACATTTGGAAGCCCATAGAGGGCTATGGTGAAAAAGGAAATATCCGAAGATAAAAACTGAAAAGAAGCTTTCTGAGAAACTGTTTGTGATATGTGACTTCCACTCACGGAGTTACAGCAGTATTTCGTAAAGCTGTTTGCTAGCCTTATTTCTGTGGAATCTGAGAACTCTTATTTCGGATCCCATTGAAGACTATAGGGCCAAAGAAAATATCCTAAGATAAAAACTGAAAAGAATTTTTCTGAGAAACAGCTTTGTGTTCTGTTAATTCATCTCAGAGAGTTACAGCTTTCCCCTCAAGAAGTCTTTCACTAAGACTCTTCTTTTGGAAGCTGCAAAGTGATATTTGGAAGCCCTTAGAGGGTTATGGTGAAAGGTAAATGTCCTCAGTTAAAAACTGGAACGAAGCTTTCTGAGAAACTGCTTTGTGTTCTGTTAATTCATCTCACGGAGTTACACCTTTCCCCTGAGGAAGCCTTTCGCTAAGACTGTTCTTGTGGAATTTGCAAAGTGATATTTGGAAGCCCATAGAGGGCTACGGTGAAAAAAAATATATGATAAGATAAAAACAGAAAAAAATTTTTCCATGAAACTGCTTTGTCATATATGCCTTTCACTCACAGATTTACAGCTGTATTTCATGGAGCTGTTTGCAAACCTTATATCTGTGGAAACTGCGAACTGTTATTTCGGATCCGTTTTAAGACTATAGCGCCAAAGGAAATATCCTAAGATAAAAACTGGAAAGAAGTTTTCTGAGAACCTGCTTTGTGTTCTCTTAATTCATCTCACAGAGTTACAGCTTTTACCTCCAGAAGCCTTTCCCTAAGACTGTTTTTGTGGAATTTTCAAAGTGATATTTGGAAGCCCATAGAGGGCTGTGGTGAAAAGGGAAACATCCGAAGATAAAAACTGAAAAAAAGATTTCTGAAATACTGCTTTGTAACATGTGACTTCCAGTCACGGAGTTACAGCAGTGTTTCGTAGAGCTGTTTGCTAGCCTTATTTCTGTGGAATCTGAAAACTGTTATTTCGTATCCCATTGAAGAGTATAGGCCAAAGATAATATCCTAAGATAAAAACTGAAAAGAAGTTTTCTGAGAAACTGCTTTGTGTTCTCTTAATTCATCTCACAGAGTTACAGCTTTTCCCTCAAGAAACTTTTCGCTAAGTCTGTTCTTGTGGAATTTGCAAAGTGATATTTGAAAGCCCATAGAGGGCTATGGTGAAAAGGCAAATGTCCTCAGTTAAAAACTGGATAGAAGCTTTCTGAGAAACTGCTTTCTGTTCTCTCAATTCATCTCAAAGAGTTACAGATTTCCCCTCAAGAAGCCCTTGACAAAGACTGTTCTTGTGGAAATTGCAAAGTGATATTTAGAAGCCCATAGAGGGCTATGGAGAAAAAGGAAATATCCTAAGATAAAAACAAAAAAGAAGCTTTCTGAGAAACTGCTTTGTGATATGTGACTTCCACTCACGGAGTTACTGCCGTATTTCATGGAGCTGTTTGTTAGCCTTATTTCTCTTGATATCTGAGAACTATTATTTCGGATCCCTTTGAAGACAAAGGGACAAAGGGACAAAGGAAATACCTAAGATAAACACTGGAAAGAAGCTTTCTGAGAAACTGCTTTGTGATACATGACTTCCACTCACGGAATTACTGCTGTATTTCTTAGAGCGGTTTGCTAGCCTTATTTCTGTGGAATCTGAGAACTGTTATTTCGCATCCCATTTAAGACGATAGCGCCAAAGAAAATATCCTAAGATAAAAACTGGAAAGAAGTTTTCTGAGGAACTGCTTTGTGTTCTGGTAATTCATCTCACAGAGTTACAGCTTTCTCCTGAAGAAGCCTTTCGCTAAGAGTGTTCTTGTGGAATTTGCAAAGTGATATTTGGAAGCCCATAGAGCGCTATAGTGAAAAAGGAAATATCTTCTGTTAAAAACGTGAAAGAAGCTTTCTCAGAAACTGTTTTGTGTTCTGTTAATTCCGCTCACAGAGTTACAGCTTTCCCCTCAAGAAACCTTTCGCTAAGACTGTTCTTGTGGAATTTGCAAAGTGATATTTGGAGGCCCATAGAGGGCTAGGGTGAAAAAGGAAATATCATGAGCTAAAAACTGGAAAGAAGCTTTCTGAGAAAATGCTTTGTGATATGTGTCTTGCACTCAAGGACTTACATCTGTATTTCATGGAGATGTTTGCTAGACTCATTTCTGTGGTCTCTGAGAACATTTATGCGCATCACTTAGAAGAAAAATGGACAAAGGGACAATGGAAATATCCTAAGATAAAAACTGGAAAGAAGCTTTCTGGGAAACTGCTTTGTGATATGTGACTTCCACTCACGGAGTTACAGCTGTATTTGGTAGAGCGGTTTGCTAGCCTGATTTCTGTGGAATCTGAGAACTGTTATTTCGGATCCCATTGAAGACGATAGCGCCAAAAGAAATATCCTGAGACAAAAACTGGAATGAAGTTTTCTGAGAAACTGCTTTGTGTTCTGTTAACTCATCTCACAGAGTTACAGCATTCCCCTCAAAAAGCCTTTCGCTAAGACTGCTCTTGAGGAATTTGCAAAGTGATATTTGGAAGCCCATAGAGGGCTATGGTGAAAAAGGAAGTATCCTAAGATTAAAATTGAAAAGAAGGTTTCTGAGAAACTGCTTTGTGATATATGACTTCCACTCACGGAGTTACAGCAGTATTTCATAGAGCTGTTTGCTAGCCTTATTTCTGTGGTATCTGAGAACTGTTATTTCGGATCCCATTGAAGACTATAGCACCAAGGAAATATCCTAAGATAAAAACTGGAAAGAAGTTTTCTGAGAAACTGTTTTGTGTTCTGTTAATTCATCTCACAGAGTTAGAGTTTCCCCTCAAGAAGCCTTTCGTTAAGACTGTTCTTGTGGTATTTGCAAAGTGATATTTGGAAGCCCATAGAGGGCTATGGTGAAAAAGGAAATATCCGAAGATAAAAACTGAAAAGAAGCTTTCTGAGAAACTGTTTGTGATATGTGACTTCCACTCACGGAGTTACAGCAGTATTTCGTAAAGCTGTTTGCTAGCCTTATTTCTGTGGAATCTGAGAACTCTTATTTCGGATCCCATTGAAGACTATAGGGCCAAAGAAAATATCCTAAGATAAAAACTGAAAAGAATTTTTCTGAGAAACAGCTTTGTGTTCTGTTAATTCATCTCAGAGAGTTACAGCTTTCCCCTCAAGAAGTCTTTCACTAAGACTCTTCTTTTGGAAGCTGCAAAGTGATATTTGGAAGCCCTTAGAGGGTTATGGTGAAAGGTAAATGTCCTCAGTTAAAAACTGGAAAGAAGCTTTCTGAGAAACTGCTTTGTGTTCTGTTAATTCATCTCACGGAGTTACACCTTTCCCCTGAGGAAGCCTTTCGCTAAGACTGTTCTTGTGGAATTTGCAAAGTGATATTTGGAAGCCCATAGAGGGCTACGGTGAAAAAAAATATATGATAAGATAAAAACAGAAAAAAATTTTTCCATGAAACTGCTTTGTCATATATGCCTTTCACTCACAGATTTACAGCTGTATTTCATGGAGCTGTTTGCAAACCTTATATCTGTGGAAACTGCGAACTGTTATTTCGGATCCGTTTTAAGACTATAGCGCCAAAGGAAATATCCTAAGATAAAAACTGGAAAGAAGTTTTCTGAGAACCTGCTTTGTGTTCTCTTAATTCATCTCACAGAGTTACAGCTTTTACCTCCAGAAGCCTTTCCCTAAGACTGTTTTTGTGGAATTTTCAAAGTGATATTTGGAAGCCCATAGAGGGCTGTGGTGAAAAGGGAAACATCCGAAGATAAAAACTGAAAAAAAGATTTCTGAAATACTGCTTTGTAACATGTGACTTCCAGTCACGGAGTTACAGCAGTGTTTCGTAGAGCTGTTTGCTAGCCTTATTTCTGTGGAATCTGAAAACTGTTATTTCGTATCCCATTGAAGAGTATAGGCCAAAGATAATATCCTAAGATAAAAACTGAAAAGAAGTTTTCTGAGAAACTGCTTTGTGTTCTCTTAATTCATCTCACAGAGTTACAGCTTTTCCCTCAAGAAACTTTTCGCTAAGACTGTTCTTGTGGAATTTGCAAAGTGATATTTGAAAGCCCATAGAGGGCTATGGTGAAAAGGCAAATGTCCTCAGTTAAAAACTGGATAGAAGCTTTCTGAGAAACTGCTTTCTGTTCTCTCAATTCATCTCAAAGAGTTACAGATTTCCCCTCAAGAAGCCCTTGACAAAGACTGTTCTTGTGGAAATTGCAAAGTGATATTTAGAAGCCCATAGAGGGCTATGGAGAAAAAGGAAATATCCTAAGATAAAAACAAAAAAGAAGCTTTCTGAGAAACTGCTTTGTGATATGTGACTTCCACTCACGGAGTTACTGCCGTATTTCATGGAGCTGTTTGTTAGCCTTATTTCTCTTGATATCTGAGAACTATTATTTCGGATCCCTTTGAAGACAAAGGGACAAAGGGACAAAGGAAATACCTAAGATAAACACTGGAAAGAAGCTTTCTGAGAAACTGCTTTGTGATACATGACTTCCACTCACGGAATTACTGCTGTATTTCTTAGAGCGGTTTGCTAGCCTTATTTCTGTGGAATCTGAGAACTGTTATTTCGCATCCCATTTAAGACGATAGCGCCAAAGAAAATATCCTAAGATAAAAACTGGAAAGAAGTTTTCTGAGGAACTGCTTTGTGTTCTGGTAATTCATCTCACAGAGTTACAGCTTTCTCCTGAAGAAGCCTTTCGCTAAGAGTGTTCTTGTGGAATTTGCAAAGTGATATTTGGAAGCCCATAGAGCGCTATAGTGAAAAAGGAAATATCTTCTGTTAAAAACGTGAAAGAAGCTTTCTCAGAAACTGTTTTGTGTTCTGTTAATTCCGCTCACAGAGTTACAGCTTTCCCCTCAAGAAACCTTTCGCTAAGACTGTTCTTGTGGAATTTGCAAAGTGATATTTGGAGGCCCATAGAGGGCTAGGGTGAAAAAGGAAATATCATGAGCTAAAAACTGGAAAGAAGCTTTCTGAGAAAATGCTTTGTGATATGTGTCTTGCACTCAAGGACTTACATCTGTATTTCATGGAGATGTTTGCTAGACTCATTTCTGTGGTCTCTGAGAACATTTATGCGCATCACTTAGAAGAAAAATGGACAAAGGGACAATGGAAATATCCTAAGATAAAAACTGGAAAGAAGCTTTCTGGGAAACTGCTTTGTGATATGTGACTTCCACTCACGGAGTTACAGCTGTATTTGGTAGAGCGGTTTGCTAGCCTGATTTCTGTGGAATCTGAGAACTGTTATTTCGGATCCCATTGAAGACGATAGCGCCAAAAGAAATATCCTGAGACAAAAACTGGAATGAAGTTTTCTGAGAAACTGCTTTGTGTTCTGTTAACTCATCTCACAGAGTTACAGCATTCCCCTCAAAAAGCCTTTCGCTAAGACTGCTCTTGAGGAATTTGCAAAGTGATATTTGGAAGCCCATAGAGGGCTATGGTGAAAAAGGAAGTATCCTAAGATTAAAATTGAAAAGAAGGTTTCTGAGAAACTGCTTTGTGATATATGACTTCCACTCACGGAGTTACAGCAGTATTTCATAGAGCTGTTTGCTAGCCTTATTTCTGTGGTATCTGAGAACTGTTATTTCGGATCCCATTGAAGACTATAGCACCAAGGAAATATCCTAAGATAAAAACTGGAAAGAAGTTTTCTGAGAAACTGTTTTGTGTTCTGTTAATTCATCTCACAGAGTTAGAGTTTCCCCTCAAGAAGCCTTTCGTTAAGACTGTTCTTGTGGTATTTGCAAAGTGATATTTGGAAGCCCATAGAGGGCTATGGTGAAAAAGGAAATATCCGAAGATAAAAACTGAAAAGAAGCTTTCTGAGAAACTGTTTGTGATATGTGACTTCCACTCACGGAGTTACAGCAGTATTTCGTAAAGCTGTTTGCTAGCCTTATTTCTGTGGAATCTGAGAACTCTTATTTCGGATCCCATTGAAGACTATAGGGCCAAAGAAAATATCCTAAGATAAAAACTGAAAAGAATTTTTCTGAGAAACAGCTTTGTGTTCTGTTAATTCATCTCAGAGAGTTACAGCTTTCCCCTCAAGAAGTCTTTCGCTAAGACTGCTCTTGAGGAATTTGCAAAGTGATATTTGGAAGCCCATAGAGGGCTATGGTGAAAAAGGAAGTATCCTAAGATTAAAATTGAAAAGAAGGTTTCTGAGAAACTGCTTTGTGATATATGACTTCCACTCACGGAGTTACAGCAGTATTTCATAGAGCTGTTTGCTAGCCTTATTTCTGTGGTATCTGAGAACTGTTATTTCGGATCCCATTGAAGACTATAGCGCCAAGGAAATATCCTAAGATAAAAACTGGAAAGAAGTTTTCTGAGAAAGTGTTTTGTGTTCTGTTAATTGATCTCACAGAGTTAGAGCTTTCCCCTCGAGAAGTCTTTCACTAAGACTGTTCTTGTGGAATTTGCAAAGTGATATTTGAAAGCCATAGAGGGCTATGGTGAAAAAGGAAATATCCAAAGATAAAAACTGAAAAGAAGCTTTCTGAGAAACTGCTTTGTGTTCTGTTAATTCATCTCAGAGAGTTACAGCATTCCCCTCAAAAAGCCTTTCGCTAAGACTGTTCTTGTAGAATTTGCAAAGTGATATTTGGAAGCCATAGAGGGCTACGGTGGAAAAGGAAATATCTGAAGATAAAAAGTGAAAAGAAGCTTTCTGAGAAACTGGTTTGTGTTCTGTTAATTCATCTCACAGAGTTACAGCTTTCCCCTCAAGAAGCCTTTCACAAAGACTGTTCTTGTGGAATTTGCAAAGTGATATTTGGAAGACCATAGAGCGCTATGGTGAAAAAGGAAATATCTTCTGTTAAAAACTGGAAAGAAGCTTTCTGAGAAACTGCCTTGTGTTCTGGTAATTCAGCTCACAGAGTTACAGATTTCCCCTCAAGAAGCCTTTCGCTAAGACTGTTCCTGTGGAATTTGCAAAGTGATATTTGGAAGCCCATAGAGGGCTACGGTGAAAAGGCAAATGTCCTCAGTTAAAAACTGGAAAGAAGTTTCTGAGAAACTGCTTTGAGAATTGTGACTTCCACTCACGGAAATATAGCTGTACTTGGTAGATCGGTTTGCTAGCCTGATTTCTGTGGAATCTGAGAACTGTTATTTCGGATCTCATTGAATAATATAGCGCCAAAAGAAATATCCTAAGATAAAAACTGGAATGAAGTTTTCTGAGAAACTGCTTTGTGTTCTGTTAATTTATCTCACAGAGTTACAGCTTTCCTCTCAAGAAACCTTTCGCTAAGACTGTTCTTGTGGAATTTGCAAAGTGATATTTGGAAGCCCCTAGAGGGCTATGGTGAAAAAGGAAAATCTTCTGTTGAAAACTGGAAAGAAGCTTTCTGAGAAACCACTTTGTGTTCTCTTATTTCATCTCACAGAGTTACAGATTTCCCCACAAGAAGCCTTTCGCTAAGACTGTTCTTGTGGAATTTGCAAAGTGATATTTGGAAGCCTCTAGAGGGCTAGGGTGAAAAAGGAAATATCTTCCATTAAAAACTGGAAAGAAGCTTTCTGAGAGACTGCTTTGGTTTCCTTAATTCATCTCAGGGAGTTACAGCTTTCCACTCAAGAAGCCTTTTGCTAAGACAGTTCTTGTGGAATTTGCAAAGTGATATTTGGAAGCCCATAGTGGGCTATGGTGAAAAAGGAAATATCTTCCATTAAAAACTGGAAAGCAGCTTTCTGAGAATCTGCTTTGTGTTCTGTTAATTCATCTCAGAGAGTTACAGTTTTCCCTCAAGGAGTCTTTCGCTAAGTCTGTTCTTCTGATATTTACAAAGAGATATTTGGTAGCCTATAGGAGGATATGGTAAAAAAGGAAATAGCCTAAGATAAAAACATAAAAGAAACCTTCTGAGAAACTGCTTTGTGTTCTGCTAATTCATCTCACAGAGTTACAGCTTTCCCCTCAAGAAGTCTTTTGCTAAGACTGTTCTCGTGGAATTTGCAAAGTGATTTTTGGAAGCCCATAGAGGGCTATGGTGAAAAAGGAAATATCTACAGTTAAAAACTGGAAAGAAGTTTTCTGAGAAACTGTTTTGTGTTCTGTTAATTCATCTCGCAGAGTTACAGCTTTCCCCTCAAGTAGCCTTTTGCTAAGAATATTCTTATGTAATTTGCAAAGTGATATTTGGAAGCCCATAGATGGCTATGGTGAAGAAGGAAAAATCTTCCGTTAAAAACTGGAAAGATGCTTTCTGAGAAACTGCTTTGTGTTCTGTTAATTCGTCTCACAGAGTTACAGTTTTCCCCTCAACAAGCCTTCCGGTAAGACTGTTCTTGTGGAATTTGCAAAGTGATATTTGGAAGCGCATAGAGGGCTATGGTGAACATGGTAATCTTCCGTTAAAAATTGGAAAGATGCTTTCTGAGAAACTGCTTTGTGTTCTGTTAATTCATCTCACAGATTTACAGCTTTACGCTCAAGAAGTCTTTCGCTAAGACAGTTCTTGTGGAATTTGCAAAGTGATATTTGGAAGCCCTTAGAGGGCTATGGTGAATAAGGAAATATCTTCCGTTAAAACTGGGAAGAAGGTTTCTGAGAAACTGCTTTGTGTTCTGTTAATTCATCTTACAGAGTTACAGCTTTCCCCTCAAGAATCCTCTCCCTAAGGCTGTTCTTGTGGAATTCGCAAAGTGATAATTGGAAGCCCTTAATGGGCTATGGTGAAAAAGTAAATATCCTAAGGTAAAAACAGAAAAGAAGCTTTATGAGAAACTGCTTTGTGTTCTGTTTTTTCATCTCACAGAGTTACAGCTTTCCCCTCAAAAACCATCTCCCAAAGACTGCTCTTGTGGAATTTGCAAAGTGATAATTGGAAGCCCTTAAAGGGCTATGGTGAAAAAGGAACTATCCTAAGATAAAAACTGAAAAGAAGGTTTCTGAGAGACTGCTTTGTGTTCTGTTAACTCATCTCACAGAGTTACAGCTTTCCCCTCAAGAAGTCTTTCGGTAAAACTGTTCTTCAGAAATTTGCAAAGTGATATTTGGAAGGCCATAGGAGGCTCTGGTGAAAAAGGAAATATCCTAAGATAATAACAGAAAAGAAGCTTCCTCAGAAACTGCTTTGTGTTCTGTTAATTCATCTCACAGCGTTACAGCTTTCTCTTCAAGAAGCCTTTCGCTAAGACTGTTCTTGTGTAATTTGCAAAGTGACATTTTGAAGCCCATAGAGGGCTATGGTGAAAAAGGAAATATCTTCCGTTAAAAACTGCAAAGAAGCTTTCTGAGAAACTGCTTTGTGTTCTGTCAATTCATCTCACAGAGTTACAGCTTTCCCCTCAACAAGCCTTTCGCTGAGACTGTTCTTGTGGAATTTGCAAAGTGATATTTGGAAGCCCATAGAGGGCTATTGTGAAAAAGGAAATATCTTCCGTTAAAAACTGGGAAGAAGGTTTCTGAGAAACTGTTTTGTGTTCTGTTAATTCATCTCACAGAGTTACAGGTTTCCCCTAAGGAAGCCTTTCGTTAAGACCGTTGTTTTGGAATTTGCAAAGTGATATTTGGAAGGCCGTAGAGGGCTATGGTGAAAAGGGAAATATCCTAAGATAAAAACTGAAAAGAAGGTTTCTGAGAAACTGCTTTGTGTTCTGTTAGTTCATCTCACAGAGTACAGCATTCCCCTCAAGAACCCTTTCGCTAAGACCGTTCTTGTGGAATATGCGAAGTAATATTTGGAAGCCCGTAGAGGGCTATGGTGAAAAGGCAAATGTCCTCAGTTAAAAACTGGATAGAAGCTTTCTGAGAAACTGCTTCCTGTTCTGTCAATTCATCTCAAAGAGTTACAGATTTCCCCTCAAGAAGCCCTTGACAAAGACTGTTCTTGTGGAATTTGCAAAGTGATATTTGGAAGCCCTTAGAGGTCTATTTTGAAAAAGGAAATATCATAAGCTAAAAACTGAAAAGAAAGTTTCTGAGAAAATGCTTTGTGATATGTGACTTCCACTCACGGAGTTACAGCAGTATTTCGTGGAGCTATTTGCTAGTCTTAATTATGTGGAATCTGAGCATAGTTATTTCAGATCCATTAGAAGACAAAGGGACAAAGGGGCAATGGAAATATCCTAAGATAAAAACTGGAAAGAAACTTTCTGAGAAACTGTTTTGTGATATGTGACTTACATTCACAGAGTTATAGCTGTATTTAGTAGAACGGTTTGCTAGACTGATTCCTGTGGAATCTGAGAACGGTTATTTCGGATCCCATTGAAGAATACAGCGCCAAGGGAAATATCCTAAGATAAAAACTGGAAAGAAGTTTTCTGAGAAACTGCTTTGTGTTCCGTTAATTCATGTCACAGAGTTACAGCTTTCCCCTAAGAAGCCTTTCGCTAACACTGTTCTTGTGGAATTTTCAAAGTGATATTTGGAAGCCCATAGAGGGCTATGGTGAAAAAGGAAGTACCCTAAGATTAAAATTGAAAAGAAGTTTTCTGAGAAACTGCTTTGTGGGATATGACTTCCACTCACGGAGTTACAGCAGTATTTCATAGAGCTGTTTGCTAGCCTTATTTCTGTGAAATCTGAGAACTGTTATTTCGGATCCCATTAAAGACTAGAGCGCCAAGGAAATATCCTAAGATAAAAACTGGAAAGAAGTTTTCTGAGAAACTGTTTTGTGTTCTGTTAATTCATCTCACAGAGTTAGAGTTTCCCCTCAAGAAGCCTTTCGTTAAGACTGTTCTTGTGGTATTTGCAAAGTGATATTTGGAAGCCCATAGAGGGCTATGGTGAAAAAGGAAATATCCGAAGATAAAAACTGAAAAGAAGCTTTCTGAGAAACTGTTTGTGATATGTGACTTCCACTCACGGAGTTACAGCAGTATTTCGTAAAGCTGTTTGCTAGCCTTATTTCTGTGGAATCTGAGAACTCTTATTTCGGATCCCATTGAAGACTATAGGGCCAAAGAAAATATCCTAAGATAAAAACTGAAAAGAATTTTTCTGAGAAACAGCTTTGTGTTCTGTTAATTCATCTCAGAGAGTTACAGCTTTCCCCTCAAGAAGTCTTTCACTAAGACTCTTCTTTTGGAAGCTGCAAAGTGATATTTGGAAGCCCTTAGAGGGTTATGGTGAAAGGTAAATGTCCTCAGTTAAAAACTGGAAAGAAGCTTTCTGAGAAACTGCTTTGTGTTCTGTTAATTCATCTCACGGAGTTACACCTTTCCCCTGAGGAAGACTTTCGCTAAGACTGTTGTTGTGGAATTTGCAAAGTGATATTTGGAAGCCCATAGAGGGCTACAGTGAAAAAAAATATACGATAAGATAAAAACAGAAAAAAATTTTTCCATGAAACTGCTTTGTCATATATGCCTTTCACTCACAGATTTACAGCTGTATTTCATGGAGCTGTTTGCAAACCTTATATCTGTGGAAACTGCGAACTGTTATTTCGGATCCGTTTTAAGACTATAGCGCCAAAGGAAATATCCTAAGATAAAAACTGGAAAGAAGTTTTCTGAGAACCTGCTTTGTGTTCTCTTAATTCATCTCACAGAGTTACAGCTTTTACCTCCAGAAGCCTTTCCCTAAGACTGTTTTTGTGGAATTTTCAAAGTGATATTTGGAAGCCCATAGAGGGCTGTGGTGAAAAGGGAAACATCCGAAGATAAAAACTGAAAAAAAGATTTCTGAAATACTGCTTTGTAACATGTGACTTCCAGTCACGGAGTTACAGCAGTGTTTCGTAGAGCTGTTTGCTAGCCTTATTTCTGTGGAATCTGAAAACTGTTATTTCGTATCCCTTTGAAGAGTACAGGCCAAAGATAATATCCTAAGATAAAAACTGGAAAGAAGTTTTCTGAGAAACTGCTTTGTGTTCTCTTAATTCATCTCACAGAGTTACAGCTTTTCCCTCAAGAAACTTTTCGCTAAGACTGTTCTTGTGGAATTTGCAAAGTGATATTTGAAAGCCCATAGAGGGCTATGGTGAAAAGGCAAATGTCCTCAGTTAAAAACTGGATAGAAGCTTTCTGAGAAACTGCTTTCTGTTCTCTCAATTCATCTCAAAGAGTTACAGATTTCCCCTCAAGAAGCCCTTGACAAAGACTGTTCTTGTGGAAATTGCAAAGTGATATTTAGAAGCCCATAGAGGGCTATGGAGAAAAAGGAAATATCCTAAGATAAAAACGAAAAAGAAGCTTTCTGAGAAACTGCTTTGTGATATGTGACTTCCACTCACGGAGTTACTGCCGTATTTCATGGAGCTGTTTGTTAGCCTTATTTCTCTTGATATCTGAGAACTATTATTTCGGATCCCTTTGAAGACAAAGGGACAAAGGGACAAAGGAAATACCTATGATAAACACTGGAAAGAAGCTTTCTGAGAAACTGCTTTGTGATACATGACTTCCACTCACGGAATTACTGCTGTATTTCTTAGAGCGGTTTGCTAGCCTTATTTCTGTGGAATCTGAGAACTGTTATTTCGCATCCCATTTAAGACGATAGCGCCAAAGAAAATATCCTAAGATAAAAACTGGAAAGAAGTTTTCTGAGGAACTGCTTTGTGTTCTGGTAATTCATCTCACAGAGTTACAGCTTTCTCCTGAAGAAGCCTTTCGCTAAGAGTGTTCTTGTGGAATTTGCAAAGTGATATTTAGAAGCCCATAGAGGGCTATGGTGAATAAGGAAGTATCCTAAGATTAAAATTGAAAAGAAGGTTTCTGAGAAACTGCTTTGTGATATATAACTTCCACTCATGGAGTTACAGCAGTATTTCATAGAGCTGTTTGCTAGCCTTATTTCTGTGGTATCTGAGAACTGATATTTCGGATCCCATTGAAGACTATAGCACCAAGGAAATATCCTAAGATAAAAACTGGAAAGAAGTTTTCTGAGAAACTGTTTTGTGTTCTGTTAATTCATCTCACAGAGTTAGAGTTTCCCCTCAAGAAGCCTTTCATTAAGACTGTTCTTGTGGTATTTGCAAAGTGACATTTGGAAGCCCATAGAGGGCTATGGTGAAAAAGGAAATATCCGAAGATAAAAACTGAAAAGAAGCTTTCTGAGAAACTGTTTGTGATATGTGACTTCCACTCACGGAGTTACAGCAGTATTTCGTAAAGCTGTTTGCTAGCCTTATTTCTGTGGAATCTGAGAACTCTTATTTCGGATCCCATTGAAGACTATAGGGCCAAAGAAAATATCCTAAGATAAAAACTGAAAAGAATTTTTCTGAGAAACAGCTTTGTGTTCTGTTAATTCATCTCAGAGAGTTACAGCTTTCCCCTCAAGAAGTCTTTCACTAAGACTCTTCTTTTGGAAGCTGCAAAGTGATATTTGGAAGCCCTTAGAGGGTTATGGTGAAAGGTAAATGTCCTCAGTTAAAAACTGGAAAGAAGCTTTCTGAGAAACTGCTTTGTGTTCTGTTAATTCATCTCACGGAGTTACACCTTTCCCCTGAGGAAGCCTTTCGCTAAGACTGTTCTTGTGGAATTTGCAAAGTGATATTTGGAAGCCCATAGAGGGCTACGGTGAAAAAAAATATATGATAAGATAAAAACAGAAAAAAATTTTTCCATGAAACTGCTTTGTCATATATGCCTTTCACTCACAGATTTACAGCTGTATTTCATGGAGCTGTTTGCAAACCTTATATCTGTGGAAACTGCGAACTGTTATTTCGGATCCGTTTTAAGACTATAGCGCCAAAGGAAATATCCTAAGATAAAAACTGGAAAGAAGTTTTCTGAGAACCTGCTTTGTGTTCTCTTAATTCATCTCACAGAGTTACAGCTTTTACCTCCAGAAGCCTTTCCCTAAGACTGTTTTTGTGGAATTTTCAAAGTGATATTTGGAAGCCCATAGAGGGCTGTGGTGAAAAGGGAAACATCCGAAGATAAAAACTGAAAAAAAGATTTCTGAAATACTGCTTTGTAACATGTGACTTCCAGTCACGGAGTTACAGCAGTGTTTCGTAGAGCTGTTTGCTAGCCTTATTTCTGTGGAATCTGAAAACTGTTATTTCGTATCCCATTGAAGAGTATAGGCCAAAGATAATATCCTAAGATAAAAACTGAAAAGAAGTTTTCTGAGAAACTGCTTTGTGTTCTCTTAATTCATCTCACAGAGTTACAGCTTTTCCCTCAAGAAACTTTTCGCTAAGACTGTTCTTGTGGAATTTGCAAAGTGATATTTGAAAGCCCATAGAGGGCTATGGTGAAAAGGCAAATGTCCTCAGTTAAAAACTGGATAGAAGCTTTCTGAGAAACTGCTTTCTGTTCTCTCAATTCATCTCAAAGAGTTACAGATTTCCCCTCAAGAAGCCCTTGACAAAGACTGTTCTTGTGGAAATTGCAAAGTGATATTTAGAAGCCCATAGAGGGCTATGGAGAAAAAGGAAATATCCTAAGATAAAAACAAAAAAGAAGCTTTCTGAGAAACTGCTTTGTGATATGTGACTTCCACTCACGGAGTTACTGCCGTATTTCATGGAGCTGTTTGTTAGCCTTATTTCTCTTGATATCTGAGAACTATTATTTCGGATCCCTTTGAAGACAAAGGGACAAAGGGACAAAGGAAATACCTAAGATAAACACTGGAAAGAAGCTTTCTGAGAAACTGCTTTGTGATACATGACTTCCACTCACGGAATTACTGCTGTATTTCTTAGAGCGGTTTGCTAGCCTTATTTCTGTGGAATCTGAGAACTGTTATTTCGCATCCCATTTAAGACGATAGCGCCAAAGAAAATATCCTAAGATAAAAACTGGAAAGAAGTTTTCTGAGGAACTGCTTTGTGTTCTGGTAATTCATCTCACAGAGTTACAGCTTTCTCCTGAAGAAGCCTTTCGCTAAGAGTGTTCTTGTGGAATTTGCAAAGTGATATTTGGAAGCCCATAGAGCGCTATAGTGAAAAAGGAAATATCTTCTGTTAAAAACGTGAAAGAAGCTTTCTCAGAAACTGTTTTGTGTTCTGTTAATTCCGCTCACAGAGTTACAGCTTTCCCCTCAAGAAACCTTTCGCTAAGACTGTTCTTGTGGAATTTGCAAAGTGATATTTGGAGGCCCATAGAGGGCTAGGGTGAAAAAGGAAATATCATGAGCTAAAAACTGGAAAGAAGCTTTCTGAGAAAATGCTTTGTGATATGTGTCTTGCACTCAAGGACTTACATCTGTATTTCATGGAGATGTTTGCTAGACTCATTTCTGTGGTCTCTGAGAACATTTATGCGCATCACTTAGAAGAAAAATGGACAAAGGGACAATGGAAATATCCTAAGATAAAAACTGGAAAGAAGCTTTCTGGGAAACTGCTTTGTGATATGTGACTTCCACTCACGGAGTTACAGCTGTATTTGGTAGAGCGGTTTGCTAGCCTGATTTCTGTGGAATCTGAGAACTGTTATTTCGGATCCCATTGAAGACGATAGCGCCAAAAGAAATATCCTGAGACAAAAACTGGAATGAAGTTTTCTGAGAAACTGCTTTGTGTTCTGTTAACTCATCTCACAGAGTTACAGCATTCCCCTCAAAAAGCCTTTCGCTAAGACTGCTCTTGAGGAATTTGCAAAGTGATATTTGGAAGCCCATAGAGGGCTATGGTGAAAAAGGAAGTATCCTAAGATTAAAATTGAAAAGAAGGTTTCTGAGAAACTGCTTTGTGATATATGACTTCCACTCACGGAGTTACAGCAGTATTTCATAGAGCTGTTTGCTAGCCTTATTTCTGTGGTATCTGAGAACTGTTATTTCGGATCCCATTGAAGACTATAGCACCAAGGAAATATCCTAAGATAAAAACTGGAAAGAAGTTTTCTGAGAAACTGTTTTGTGTTCTGTTAATTCATCTCACAGAGTTAGAGTTTCCCCTCAAGAAGCCTTTCGTTAAGACTGTTCTTGTGGTATTTGCAAAGTGATATTTGGAAGCCCATAGAGGGCTATGGTGAAAAAGGAAATATCCGAAGATAAAAACTGAAAAGAAGCTTTCTGAGAAACTGTTTGTGATATGTGACTTCCACTCACGGAGTTACAGCAGTATTTCGTAAAGCTGTTTGCTAGCCTTATTTCTGTGGAATCTGAGAACTCTTATTTCGGATCCCATTGAAGACTATAGGGCCAAAGAAAATATCCTAAGATAAAAACTGAAAAGAATTTTTCTGAGAAACAGCTTTGTGTTCTGTTAATTCATCTCAGAGAGTTACAGCTTTCCCCTCAAGAAGTCTTTCGCTAAGACTGCTCTTGAGGAATTTGCAAAGTGATATTTGGAAGCCCATAGAGGGCTATGGTGAAAAAGGAAGTATCCTAAGATTAAAATTGAAAAGAAGGTTTCTGAGAAACTGCTTTGTGATATATGACTTCCACTCACGGAGTTACAGCAGTATTTCATAGAGCTGTTTGCTAGCCTTATTTCTGTGGTATCTGAGAACTGTTATTTCGGATCCCATTGAAGACTATAGCGCCAAGGAAATATCCTAAGATAAAAACTGGAAAGAAGTTTTCTGAGAAAGTGTTTTGTGTTCTGTTAATTGATCTCACAGAGTTAGAGCTTTCCCCTCGAGAAGTCTTTCACTAAGACTGTTCTTGTGGAATTTGCAAAGTGATATTTGAAAGCCATAGAGGGCTATGGTGAAAAAGGAAATATCCAAAGATAAAAACTGAAAAGAAGCTTTCTGAGAAACTGCTTTGTGTTCTGTTAATTCATCTCAGAGAGTTACAGCATTCCCCTCAAAAAGCCTTTCGCTAAGACTGTTCTTGTAGAATTTGCAAAGTGATATTTGGAAGCCATAGAGGGCTACGGTGGAAAAGGAAATATCTGAAGATAAAAAGTGAAAAGAAGCTTTCTGAGAAACTGGTTTGTGTTCTGTTAATTCATCTCACAGAGTTACAGCTTTCCCCTCAAGAAGCCTTTCACAAAGACTGTTCTTGTGGAATTTGCAAAGTGATATTTGGAAGACCATAGAGCGCTATGGTGAAAAAGGAAATATCTTCTGTTAAAAACTGGAAAGAAGCTTTCTGAGAAACTGCCTTGTGTTCTGGTAATTCAGCTCACAGAGTTACAGATTTCCCCTCAAGAAGCCTTTCGCTAAGACTGTTCCTGTGGAATTTGCAAAGTGATATTTGGAAGCCCATAGAGGGCTACGGTGAAAAGGCAAATGTCCTCAGTTAAAAACTGGAAAGAAGTTTCTGAGAAACTGCTTTGAGAATTGTGACTTCCACTCACGGAAATATAGCTGTACTTGGTAGATCGGTTTGCTAGCCTGATTTCTGTGGAATCTGAGAACTGTTATTTCGGATCTCATTGAATAATATAGCGCCAAAAGAAATATCCTAAGATAAAAACTGGAATGAAGTTTTCTGAGAAACTGCTTTGTGTTCTGTTAATTTATCTCACAGAGTTACAGCTTTCCTCTCAAGAAACCTTTCGCTAAGACTGTTCTTGTGGAATTTGCAAAGTGATATTTGGAAGCCCCTAGAGGGCTATGGTGAAAAAGGAAAATCTTCTGTTGAAAACTGGAAAGAAGCTTTCTGAGAAACCACTTTGTGTTCTCTTATTTCATCTCACAGAGTTACAGATTTCCCCACAAGAAGCCTTTCGCTAAGACTGTTCTTGTGGAATTTGCAAAGTGATATTTGGAAGCCTCTAGAGGGCTAGGGTGAAAAAGGAAATATCTTCCATTAAAAACTGGAAAGAAGCTTTCTGAGAGACTGCTTTGGTTTCCTTAATTCATCTCAGGGAGTTACAGCTTTCCACTCAAGAAGCCTTTTGCTAAGACAGTTCTTGTGGAATTTGCAAAGTGATATTTGGAAGCCCATAGTGGGCTATGGTGAAAAAGGAAATATCTTCCATTAAAAACTGGAAAGCAGCTTTCTGAGAATCTGCTTTGTGTTCTGTTAATTCATCTCAGAGAGTTACAGTTTTCCCTCAAGGAGTCTTTCGCTAAGTCTGTTCTTCTGATATTTACAAAGAGATATTTGGTAGCCTATAGGAGGATATGGTAAAAAAGGAAATAGCCTAAGATAAAAACATAAAAGAAACCTTCTGAGAAACTGCTTTGTGTTCTGCTAATTCATCTCACAGAGTTACAGCTTTCCCCTCAAGAAGTCTTTTGCTAAGACTGTTCTCGTGGAATTTGCAAAGTGATTTTTGGAAGCCCATAGAGGGCTATGGTGAAAAAGGAAATATCTACAGTTAAAAACTGGAAAGAAGTTTTCTGAGAAACTGTTTTGTGTTCTGTTAATTCATCTCGCAGAGTTACAGCTTTCCCCTCAAGTAGCCTTTTGCTAAGAATATTCTTATGTAATTTGCAAAGTGATATTTGGAAGCCCATAGATGGCTATGGTGAAGAAGGAAAAATCTTCCGTTAAAAACTGGAAAGATGCTTTCTGAGAAACTGCTTTGTGTTCTGTTAATTCGTCTCACAGAGTTACAGTTTTCCCCTCAACAAGCCTTCCGGTAAGACTGTTCTTGTGGAATTTGCAAAGTGATATTTGGAAGCGCATAGAGGGCTATGGTGAACATGGTAATCTTCCGTTAAAAATTGGAAAGATGCTTTCTGAGAAACTGCTTTGTGTTCTGTTAATTCATCTCACAGATTTACAGCTTTACGCTCAAGAAGTCTTTCGCTAAGACAGTTCTTGTGGAATTTGCAAAGTGATATTTGGAAGCCCTTAGAGGGCTATGGTGAATAAGGAAATATCTTCCGTTAAAACTGGGAAGAAGGTTTCTGAGAAACTGCTTTGTGTTCTGTTAATTCATCTTACAGAGTTACAGCTTTCCCCTCAAGAATCCTCTCCCTAAGGCTGTTCTTGTGGAATTCGCAAAGTGATAATTGGAAGCCCTTAATGGGCTATGGTGAAAAAGTAAATATCCTAAGGTAAAAACAGAAAAGAAGCTTTATGAGAAACTGCTTTGTGTTCTGTTTTTTCATCTCACAGAGTTACAGCTTTCCCCTCAAAAACCATCTCCCAAAGACTGCTCTTGTGGAATTTGCAAAGTGATAATTGGAAGCCCTTAAAGGGCTATGGTGAAAAAGGAACTATCCTAAGATAAAAACTGAAAAGAAGGTTTCTGAGAGACTGCTTTGTGTTCTGTTAACTCATCTCACAGAGTTACAGCTTTCCCCTCAAGAAGTCTTTCGGTAAAACTGTTCTTCAGAAATTTGCAAAGTGATATTTGGAAGGCCATAGGAGGCTCTGGTGAAAAAGGAAATATCCTAAGATAATAACAGAAAAGAAGCTTCCTCAGAAACTGCTTTGTGTTCTGTTAATTCATCTCACAGCGTTACAGCTTTCTCTTCAAGAAGCCTTTCGCTAAGACTGTTCTTGTGTAATTTGCAAAGTGACATTTTGAAGCCCATAGAGGGCTATGGTGAAAAAGGAAATATCTTCCGTTAAAAACTGCAAAGAAGCTTTCTGAGAAACTGCTTTGTGTTCTGTCAATTCATCTCACAGAGTTACAGCTTTCCCCTCAACAAGCCTTTCGCTGAGACTGTTCTTGTGGAATTTGCAAAGTGATATTTGGAAGCCCATAGAGGGCTATTGTGAAAAAGGAAATATCTTCCGTTAAAAACTGGGAAGAAGGTTTCTGAGAAACTGTTTTGTGTTCTGTTAATTCATCTCACAGAGTTACAGGTTTCCCCTAAGGAAGCCTTTCGTTAAGACCGTTGTTTTGGAATTTGCAAAGTGATATTTGGAAGGCCGTAGAGGGCTATGGTGAAAAGGGAAATATCCTAAGATAAAAACTGAAAAGAAGGTTTCTGAGAAACTGCTTTGTGTTCTGTTAGTTCATCTCACAGAGTACAGCATTCCCCTCAAGAACCCTTTCGCTAAGACCGTTCTTGTGGAATATGCGAAGTAATATTTGGAAGCCCGTAGAGGGCTATGGTGAAAAGGCAAATGTCCTCAGTTAAAAACTGGATAGAAGCTTTCTGAGAAACTGCTTCCTGTTCTGTCAATTCATCTCAAAGAGTTACAGATTTCCCCTCAAGAAGCCCTTGACAAAGACTGTTCTTGTGGAATTTGCAAAGTGATATTTGGAAGCCCTTAGAGGTCTATTTTGAAAAAGGAAGTATCATAAGCTAAAAACTGAAAAGAAAGTTTCTGAGAAAATGCTTTGTGATATGTGACTTCCACTCACGGAGTTACAGCAGTATTTCGTGGAGCTATTTGCTAGTCCTAATTATGTGGAATCTGAGCATAGTTATTTCAGATCCATTAGAAGACAAAGGGACAAAGGGGCAATGGAAATATCCTAAGATAAAAACTGGAAAGAAACTTTCTGAGAAACTGTTTTGTGATATGTGACTTACATTCACAGAGTTATAGCTGTATTTAGTAGAACGGTTTGCTAGACTGATTCCTGTGGAATCTGAGAACGGTTATTTCGGATCCCATTGAAGAATACAGCGCCAAGGGAAATATCCTAAGATAAAAACTGGAAAGAAGTTTTCTGAGAAACTGCTTTGTGTTCCGTTAATTCATGTCACAGAGTTACAGCTTTCCCCTAAGAAGCCTTTCGCTAACACTGTTCTTGTGGAATTTTCAAAGTGATATTTGGAAGCCCATAGAGGGCTATGGTGAAAAAGGAAGTACCCTAAGATTAAAATTGAAAAGAAGTTTTCTGAGAAACTGCTTTGTGGGATATGACTTCCACTCACGGAGTTACAGCAGTATTTCATAGAGCTGTTTGCTAGCCTTATTTCTGTGAAATCTGAGAACTGTTATTTCGGATCCCATTAAAGACTAGAGCGCCAAGGAAATATCCTAAGATAAAAACTGGAAAGAAGTTTTCTGAGAAACTGTTTTGTGTTCTGTTAATTCATCTCGCAGAGTTACAGCTTTCCCCTCAAGTAGCCTTTTGCTAAGAATATTCTTATGTAATTTGCAAAGTGATATTTGGAAGCCCATAGATGGCTATGGTGAAGAAGGAAAAATCTTCCGTTAAAAACTGGAAAGATGCTTTCTGAGAAACTGCTTTGTGTTCTGTTAATTCGTCTCACAGAGTTACAGTTTTCCCCTCAACAAGCCTTCCGGTAAGACTGTTCTTGTGGAATTTGCAAAGTGATATTTGGAAGCGCATAGAGGGCTATGGTGAACATGGTAATCTTCCGTTAAAAATTGGAAAGATGCTTTCTGAGAAACTGCTTTGTGTTCTGTTAATTCATCTCACAGATTTACAGCTTTACGCTCAAGAAGTCTTTCGCTAAGACAGTTCTTGTGGAATTTGCAAAGTGATATTTGGAAGCCCTTAGAGGGCTATGGTGAATAAGGAAATATCTTCCGTTAAAACTGGGAAGAAGGTTTCTGAGAAACTGCTTTGTGTTCTGTTAATTCATCTTACAGAGTTACAGCTTTCCCCTCAAGAATCCTCTCCCTAAGGCTGTTCTTGTGGAATTCGCAAAGTGATAATTGGAAGCCCTTAATGGGCTATGGTGAAAAAGTAAATATCCTAAGGTAAAAACAGAAAAGAAGCTTTATGAGAAACTGCTTTGTGTTCTGTTTTTTCATCTCACAGAGTTACAGCTTTCCCCTCAAAAACCATCTCCCAAAGACTGCTCTTGTGGAATTTGCAAAGTGATAATTGGAAGCCCTTAAAGGGCTATGGTGAAAAAGGAACTATCCTAAGATAAAAACTGAAAAGAAGGTTTCTGAGAGACTGCTTTGTGTTCTGTTAACTCATCTCACAGAGTTACAGCTTTCCCCTCAAGAAGTCTTTCGGTAAAACTGTTCTTCAGAAATTTGCAAAGTGATATTTGGAAGGCCATAGGAGGCTCTGGTGAAAAAGGAAATATCCTAAGATAATAACAGAAAAGAAGCTTCCTCAGAAACTGCTTTGTGTTCTGTTAATTCATCTCACAGCGTTACAGCTTTCTCTTCAAGAAGCCTTTCGCTAAGACTGTTCTTGTGTAATTTGCAAAGTGACATTTTGAAGCCCATAGAGGGCTATGGTGAAAAAGGAAATATCTTCCGTTAAAAACTGCAAAGAAGCTTTCTGAGAAACTGCTTTGTGTTCTGTCAATTCATCTCACAGAGTTACAGCTTTCCCCTCAACAAGCCTTTCGCTGAGACTGTTCTTGTGGAATTTGCAAAGTGATATTTGGAAGCCCATAGAGGGCTATTGTGAAAAAGGAAATATCTTCCGTTAAAAACTGGGAAGAAGGTTTCTGAGAAACTGTTTTGTGTTCTGTTAATTCATCTCACAGAGTTACAGGTTTCCCCTAAGGAAGCCTTTCGTTAAGACCGTTGTTTTGGAATTTGCAAAGTGATATTTGGAAGGCCGTAGAGGGCTATGGTGAAAAGGGAAATATCCTAAGATAAAAACTGAAAAGAAGGTTTCTGAGAAACTGCTTTGTGTTCTGTTAGTTCATCTCACAGAGTACAGCATTCCCCTCAAGAACCCTTTCGCTAAGACCGTTCTTGTGGAATATGCGAAGTAATATTTGGAAGCCCGTAGAGGGCTATGGTGAAAAGGCAAATGTCCTCAGTTAAAAACTGGATAGAAGCTTTCTGAGAAACTGCTTCCTGTTCTGTCAATTCATCTCAAAGAGTTACAGATTTCCCCTCAAGAAGCCCTTGACAAAGACTGTTCTTGTGGAATTTGCAAAGTGATATTTGGAAGCCCTTAGAGGTCTATTTTGAAAAAGGAAATATCATAAGCTAAAAACTGAAAAGAAAGTTTCTGAGAAAATGCTTTGTGATATGTGACTTCCACTCACGGAGTTACAGCAGTATTTCGTGGAGCTATTTGCTAGTCTTAATTATGTGGAATCTGAGCATAGTTATTTCAGATCCATTAGAAGACAAAGGGACAAAGGGGCAATGGAAATATCCTAAGATAAAAACTGGAAAGAAACTTTCTGAGAAACTGTTTTGTGATATGTGACTTACATTCACAGAGTTATAGCTGTATTTAGTAGAACGGTTTGCTAGACTGATTCCTGTGGAATCTGAGAACGGTTATTTCGGATCCCATTGAAGAATACAGCGCCAAGGGAAATATCCTAAGATAAAAACTGGAAAGAAGTTTTCTGAGAAACTGCTTTGTGTTCCGTTAATTCATGTCACAGAGTTACAGCTTTCCCCTAAGAAGCCTTTCGCTAACACTGTTCTTGTGGAATTTTCAAAGTGATATTTGGAAGCCCATAGAGGGCTATGGTGAAAAAGGAAGTACCCTAAGATTAAAATTGAAAAGAAGTTTTCTGAGAAACTGCTTTGTGGGATATGACTTCCACTCACGGAGTTACAGCAGTATTTCATAGAGCTGTTTGCTAGCCTTATTTCTGTGAAATCTGAGAACTGTTATTTCGGATCCCATTAAAGACTAGAGCGCCAAGGAAATATCCTAAGATAAAAACTGGAAAGAAGTTTTCTGAGAAACTGTTTTGTGTTCTGTTAATTCATCTCACAGAGTTAGAGTTTCCCCTCAAGAAGCCTTTCGTTAAGACTGTTCTTGTGGTATTTGCAAAGTGATATTTGGAAGCCCATAGAGGGCTATGGTGAAAAAGGAAATATCCGAAGATAAAAACTGAAAAGAAGCTTTCTGAGAAACTGTTTGTGATATGTGACTTCCACTCACGGAGTTACAGCAGTATTTCGTAAAGCTGTTTGCTAGCCTTATTTCTGTGGAATCTGAGAACTCTTATTTCGGATCCCATTGAAGACTATAGGGCCAAAGAAAATATCCTAAGATAAAAACTGAAAAGAATTTTTCTGAGAAACAGCTTTGTGTTCTGTTAATTCATCTCAGAGAGTTACAGCTTTCCCCTCAAGAAGTCTTTCACTAAGACTCTTCTTTTGGAAGCTGCAAAGTGATATTTGGAAGCCCTTAGAGGGTTATGGTGAAAGGTAAATGTCCTCAGTTAAAAACTGGAAAGAAGCTTTCTGAGAAACTGCTTTGTGTTCTGTTAATTCATCTCACGGAGTTACACCTTTCCCCTGAGGAAGACTTTCGCTAAGACTGTTGTTGTGGAATTTGCAAAGTGATATTTGGAAGCCCATAGAGGGCTACAGTGAAAAAAAATATACGATAAGATAAAAACAGAAAAAAATTTTTCCATGAAACTGCTTTGTCATATATGCCTTTCACTCACAGATTTACAGCTGTATTTCATGGAGCTGTTTGCAAACCTTATATCTGTGGAAACTGCGAACTGTTATTTCGGATCCGTTTTAAGACTATAGCGCCAAAGGAAATATCCTAAGATAAAAACTGGAAAGAAGTTTTCTGAGAACCTGCTTTGTGTTCTCTTAATTCATCTCACAGAGTTACAGCTTTTACCTCCAGAAGCCTTTCCCTAAGACTGTTTTTGTGGAATTTTCAAAGTGATATTTGGAAGCCCATAGAGGGCTGTGGTGAAAAGGGAAACATCCGAAGATAAAAACTGAAAAAAAGATTTCTGAAATACTGCTTTGTAACATGTGACTTCCAGTCACGGAGTTACAGCAGTGTTTCGTAGAGCTGTTTGCTAGCCTTATTTCTGTGGAATCTGAAAACTGTTATTTCGTATCCCTTTGAAGAGTACAGGCCAAAGATAATATCCTAAGATAAAAACTGGAAAGAAGTTTTCTGAGAAACTGCTTTGTGTTCTCTTAATTCATCTCACAGAGTTACAGCTTTTCCCTCAAGAAACTTTTCGCTAAGACTGTTCTTGTGGAATTTGCAAAGTGATATTTGAAAGCCCATAGAGGGCTATGGTGAAAAGGCAAATGTCCTCAGTTAAAAACTGGATAGAAGCTTTCTGAGAAACTGCTTTCTGTTCTCTCAATTCATCTCAAAGAGTTACAGATTTCCCCTCAAGAAGCCCTTGACAAAGACTGTTCTTGTGGAAATTGCAAAGTGATATTTAGAAGCCCATAGAGGGCTATGGAGAAAAAGGAAATATCCTAAGATAAAAACGAAAAAGAAGCTTTCTGAGAAACTGCTTTGTGATATGTGACTTCCACTCACGGAGTTACTGCCGTATTTCATGGAGCTGTTTGTTAGCCTTATTTCTCTTGATATCTGAGAACTATTATTTCGGATCCCTTTGAAGACAAAGGGACAAAGGGACAAAGGAAATACCTATGATAAACACTGGAAAGAAGCTTTCTGAGAAACTGCTTTGTGATACATGACTTCCACTCACGGAATTACTGCTGTATTTCTTAGAGCGGTTTGCTAGCCTTATTTCTGTGGAATCTGAGAACTGTTATTTCGCATCCCATTTAAGACGATAGCGCCAAAGAAAATATCCTAAGATAAAAACTGGAAAGAAGTTTTCTGAGGAACTGCTTTGTGTTCTGGTAATTCATCTCACAGAGTTACAGCTTTCTCCTGAAGAAGCCTTTCGCTAAGAGTGTTCTTGTGGAATTTGCAAAGTGATATTTAGAAGCCCATAGAGGGCTATGGTGAATAAGGAAGTATCCTAAGATTAAAATTGAAAAGAAGGTTTCTGAGAAACTGCTTTGTGATATATAACTTCCACTCATGGAGTTACAGCAGTATTTCATAGAGCTGTTTGCTAGCCTTATTTCTGTGGTATCTGAGAACTGATATTTCGGATCCCATTGAAGACTATAGCACCAAGGAAATATCCTAAGATAAAAACTGGAAAGAAGTTTTCTGAGAAACTGTTTTGTGTTCTGTTAATTCATCTCACAGAGTTAGAGTTTCCCCTCAAGAAGCCTTTCATTAAGACTGTTCTTGTGGTATTTGCAAAGTGACATTTGGAAGCCCATAGAGGGCTATGGTGAAAAAGGAAATATCCGAAGATAAAAACTGAAAAGAAGCTTTCTGAGAAACTGTTTGTGATATGTGACTTCCACTCACGGAGTTACAGCAGTATTTCGTAAAGCTGTTTGCTAGCCTTATTTCTGTGGAATCTGAGAACTCTTATTTCGGATCCCATTGAAGACTATAGGGCCAAAGAAAATATCCTAAGATAAAAACTGAAAAGAATTTTTCTGAGAAACAGCTTTGTGTTCTGTTAATTCATCTCAGAGAGTTACAGCTTTCCCCTCAAGAAGTCTTTCACTAAGACTCTTCTTTTGGAAGCTGCAAAGTGATATTTGGAAGCCCTTAGAGGGTTATGGTGAAAGGTAAATGTCCTCAGTTAAAAACTGGAAAGAAGCTTTCTGAGAAACTGCTTTGTGTTCTGTTAATTCATCTCACGGAGTTACACCTTTCCCCTGAGGAAGCCTTTCGCTAAGACTGTTCTTGTGGAATTTGCAAAGTGATATTTGGAAGCCCATAGAGGGCTACGGTGAAAAAAAATATATGATAAGATAAAAACAGAAAAAAATTTTTCCATGAAACTGCTTTGTCATATATGCCTTTCACTCACAGATTTACAGCTGTATTTCATGGAGCTGTTTGCAAACCTTATATCTGTGGAAACTGCGAACTGTTATTTCGGATCCCTTTTAAGACTATAGCGCCAAAGGAAATATCCTAAGATAAAAACTGGAAAGAAGTTTTCTGAGAACCTGCTTTGTGTTCTCTTAATTCATCTCACAGAGTTACAGCTTTTACCTCCAGAAGCCTTTCCCTAAGACTGTTTTTGTGGAATTTTCAAAGTGATATTTGGAAGCCCATAGAGGGCTGTGGTGAAAAGGGAAACATCCGAAGATAAAAACTGAAAAAAAGATTTCTGAAATACTGCTTTGTAACATGTGACTTCCAGTCACGGAGTTACAGCAGTGTTTCGTAGAGCTGTTTGCTAGCCTTATTTCTGTGGAATCTGAAAACTGTTATTTCGTATCCCATTGAAGAGTATAGGCCAAAGATAATATCCTAAGATAAAAACTGAAAAGAAGTTTTCTGAGAAACTGCTTTGTGTTCTCTTAATTCATCTCACAGAGTTACAGCTTTTCCCTCAAGAAACTTTTCGCTAAGACTGTTCTTGTGGAATTTGCAAAGTGATATTTGAAAGCCCATAGAGGGCTATGGTGAAAAGGCAAATGTCCTCAGTTAAAAACTGGATAGAAGCTTTCTGAGAAACTGCTTTCTGTTCTCTCAATTCATCTCAAAGAGTTACAGATTTCCCCTCAAGAAGCCCTTGACAAAGACTGTTCTTGTGGAAATTGCAAAGTGATATTTAGAAGCCCATAGAGGGCTATGGAGAAAAAGGAAATATCCTAAGATAAAAACAAAAAAGAAGCTTTCTGAGAAACTGCTTTGTGATATGTGACTTCCACTCACGGAGTTACTGCCGTATTTCATGGAGCTGTTTGTTAGCCTTATTTCTCTTGATATCTGAGAACTATTATTTCGGATCCCTTTGAAGACAAAGGGACAAAGGGACAAAGGAAATACCTAAGATAAACACTGGAAAGAAGCTTTCTGAGAAACTGCTTTGTGATACATGACTTCCACTCACGGAATTACTGCTGTATTTCTTAGAGCGGTTTGCTAGCCTTATTTCTGTGGAATCTGAGAACTGTTATTTCGCATCCCATTTAAGACGATAGCGCCAAAGAAAATATCCTAAGATAAAAACTGGAAAGAAGTTTTCTCAGGAACTGCTTTGTGTTCTGGTAATTCATCTCACAGAGTTACAGCTTTCTCCTGAAGAAGCCTTTCGCTAAGAGTGTTCTTGTGGAATTTGCAAAGTGATATTTGGAAGCCCATAGAGCGCTATAGTGAAAAAGGAAATATCTTCTGTTAAAAACGTGAAAGAAGCTTTCTCAGAAACTGTTTTGTGTTCTGTTAATTCCGCTCACAGAGTTACAGCTTTCCCCTCAAGAAACCTTTCGCTAAGACTGTTCTTGTGGAATTTGCAAAGTGATATTTGGAGGCCCATAGAGGGCTAGGGTGAAAAAGGAAATATCATGAGCTAAAAACTGGAAAGAAGCTTTCTGAGAAAATGCTTTGTGATATGTGTCTTGCACTCAAGGACTTACATCTGTATTTCATGGAGATGTTTGCTAGACTCATTTCTGTGGTCTCTGAGAACATTTATGCGCATCACTTAGAAGAAAAATGGACAAAGGGACAATGGAAATATCCTAAGATAAAAACTGGAAAGAAGCTTTCTGGGAAACTGCTTTGTGATATGTGACTTCCACTCACGGAGTTACAGCTGTATTTGGTAGAGCGGTTTGCTAGCCTGATTTCTGTGGAATCTGAGAACTGTTATTTCGGATCCCATTGAAGACGATAGCACCAAAAGAAATATCCTGAGACAAAAACTGGAATGAAGTTTTCTGAGAAACTGCTTTGTGTTCTGTTAACTCATCTCACAGAGTTACAGCATTCCCCTCAAAAAGCCTTTCGCTAAGACTGCTCTTGAGGAATTTGCAAAGTGATATTTGGAAGCCCATAGAGGGCTATGGTGAAAAAGGAAGTATCCTAAGATTAAAATTGAAAAGAAGGTTTCTGAGAAACTGCTTTGTGATATATGACTTCCACTCACGGAGTTACAGCAGTATTTCATAGAGCTGTTTGCTAGCCTTATTTCTGTGGTATCTGAGAACTGTTATTTCGGATCCCATTGAAGACTATAGCACCAAGGAAATATCCTAAGATAAAAACTGGAAAGAAGTTTTCTGAGAAACTGTTTTGTGTTCTGTTAATTCATCTCACAGAGTTAGAGTTTCCCCTCAAGAAGCCTTTCGTTAAGACTGTTCTTGTGGTATTTGCAAAGTGATATTTGGAAGCCCATAGAGGGCTATGGTGAAAAAGGAAATATCCGAAGATAAAAACTGAAAAGAAGCTTTCTGAGAAACTGTTTGTGATATGTGACTTCCACTCACGGAGTTACAGCAGTATTTCGTAAAGCTGTTTGCTAGCCTTATTTCTGTGGAATCTGAGAACTCTTATTTCGGATCCCATTGAAGACTATAGGGCCAAAGAAAATATCCTAAGATAAAAACTGAAAAGAATTTTTCTGAGAAACAGCTTTGTGTTCTGTTAATTCATCTCAGAGAGTTACAGCTTTCCCCTCAAGAAGTCTTTCGCTAAGACTGCTCTTGAGGAATTTGCAAAGTGATATTTGGAAGCCCATAGAGGGCTATGGTGAAAAAGGAAGTATCCTAAGATTAAAATTGAAAAGAAGGTTTCTGAGAAACTGCTTTGTGATATATGACTTCCACTCACGGAGTTACAGCAGTATTTCATAGAGCTGTTTGCTAGCCTTATTTCTGTGGTATCTGAGAACTGTTATTTCGGATCCCATTGAAGACTATAGCGCCAAGGAAATATCCTAAGATAAAAACTGGAAAGAAGTTTTCTGAGAAAGTGTTTTGTGTTCTGTTAATTGATCTCACAGAGTTAGAGCTTTCCCCTCGAGAAGTCTTTCACTAAGACTGTTCTTGTGGAATTTGCAAAGTGATATTTGAAAGCCATAGAGGGCTATGGTGAAAAAGGAAATATCCAAAGATAAAAACTGAAAAGAAGCTTTCTGAGAAACTGCTTTGTGTTCTGTTAATTCATCTCAGAGAGTTACAGCATTCCCCTCAAAAAGCCTTTCGCTAAGACTGTTCTTGTAGAATTTGCAAAGTGATATTTGGAAGCCATAGAGGGCTACGGTGGAAAAGGAAATATCTGAAGATAAAAAGTGAAAAGAAGCTTTCTGAGAAACTGGTTTGTGTTCTGTTAATTCATCTCACAGAGTTACAGCTTTCCCCTCAAGAAGCCTTTCACAAAGACTGTTCTTGTGGAATTTGCAAAGTGATATTTGGAAGACCATAGAGCGCTATGGTGAAAAAGGAAATATCTTCTGTTAAAAACTGGAAAGAAGCTTTCTGAGAAACTGCCTTGTGTTCTGGTAATTCAGCTCACAGAGTTACAGATTTCCCCTCAAGAAGCCTTTCGCTAAGACTGTTCCTGTGGAATTTGCAAAGTGATATTTGGAAGCCCATAGAGGGCTACGGTGAAAAGGCAAATGTCCTCAGTTAAAAACTGGAAAGAAGTTTCTGAGAAACTGCTTTGAGAATTGTGACTTCCACTCACGGAAATATAGCTGTACTTGGTAGATCGGTTTGCTAGCCTGATTTCTGTGGAATCTGAGAACTGTTATTTCGGATCTCATTGAATAATATAGCGCCAAAAGAAATATCCTAAGATAAAAACTGGAATGAAGTTTTCTGAGAAACTGCTTTGTGTTCTGTTAATTTATCTCACAGAGTTACAGCTTTCCTCTCAAGAAACCTTTCGCTAAGACTGTTCTTGTGGAATTTGCAAAGTGATATTTGGAAGCCCCTAGAGGGCTATGGTGAAAAAGGAAAATCTTCTGTTGAAAACTGGAAAGAAGCTTTCTGAGAAACCACTTTGTGTTCTCTTATTTCATCTCACAGAGTTACAGATTTCCCCACAAGAAGCCTTTCGCTAAGACTGTTCTTGTGGAATTTGCAAAGTGATATTTGGAAGCCTCTAGAGGGCTAGGGTGAAAAAGGAAATATCTTCCATTAAAAACTGGAAAGAAGCTTTCTGAGAGACTGCTTTGGTTTCCTTAATTCATCTCAGGGAGTTACAGCTTTCCACTCAAGAAGCCTTTTGCTAAGACAGTTCTTGTGGAATTTGCAAAGTGATATTTGGAAGCCCATAGTGGGCTATGGTGAAAAAGGAAATATCTTCCATTAAAAACTGGAAAGCAGCTTTCTGAGAATCTGCTTTGTGTTCTGTTAATTCATCTCAGAGAGTTACAGCTTTCCCCTCAAGGAGTCTTTCGCTAAGTCTGTTCTTCTGATATTTACAAAGAGATATTTGGTAGCCTATAGGAGGATATGGTAAAAAAGGAAATAGCCTAAGATAAAAACATAAAAGAAACCTTCTGAGAAACTGCTTTGTGTTCTGCTAATTCATCTCACAGAGTTACAGCTTTCCCCTCAAGAAGTCTTTTGCTAAGACTGTTCTCGTGGAATTTGCAAAGTGATTTTTGGAAGCCCATAGAGGGCTATGGTGAAAAAGGAAATATCTACAGTTAAAAACTGGAAAGAAGTTTTCTGAGAAACTGTTTTGTGTTCTGTTAATTCATCTCGCAGAGTTACAGCTTTCCCCTCAAGTAGCCTTTTGCTAAGAATATTCTTATGTAATTTGCAAAGTGATATTTGGAAGCCCATAGATGGCTATGGTGAAGAAGGAAAAATCTTCCGTTAAAAACTGGAAAGATGCTTTCTGAGAAACTGCTTTGTGTTCTGTTAATTCGTCTCACAGAGTTACAGTTTTCCCCTCAACAAGCCTTCCGGTAAGACTGTTCTTGTGGAATTTGCAAAGTGATATTTGGAAGCGCATAGAGGGCTATGGTGAACATGGTAATCTTCCGTTAAAAATTGGAAAGATGCTTTCTGAGAAACTGCTTTGTGTTCTGTTAATTCATCTCACAGATTTACAGCTTTACGCTCAAGAAGTCTTTCGCTAAGACAGTTCTTGTGGAATTTGCAAAGTGATATTTGGAAGCCCTTAGAGGGCTATGGTGAATAAGGAAATATCTTCCGTTAAAACTGGGAAGAAGGTTTCTGAGAAACTGCTTTGTGTTCTGTTAATTCATCTTACAGAGTTACAGCTTTCCCCTCAAGAATCCTCTCCCTAAGGCTGTTCTTGTGGAATTCGCAAAGTGATAATTGGAAGCCCTTAATGGGCTATGGTGAAAAAGTAAATATCCTAAGGTAAAAACAGAAAAGAAGCTTTATGAGAAACTGCTTTGTGTTCTGTTTTTTCATCTCACAGAGTTACAGCTTTCCCCTCAAAAACCATCTCCCAAAGACTGCTCTTGTGGAATTTGCAAAGTGATAATTGGAAGCCCTTAAAGGGCTATGGTGAAAAAGGAACTATCCTAAGATAAAAACTGAAAAGAAGGTTTCTGAGAGACTGCTTTGTGTTCTGTTAACTCATCTCACAGAGTTACAGCTTTCCCCTCAAGAAGTCTTTCGGTAAAACTGTTCTTCAGAAATTTGCAAAGTGATATTTGGAAGGCCATAGGAGGCTCTGGTGAAAAAGGAAATATCCTAAGATAATAACAGAAAAGAAGCTTCCTCAGAAACTGCTTTGTGTTCTGTTAATTCATCTCACAGCGTTACAGCTTTCTCTTCAAGAAGCCTTTCGCTAAGACTGTTCTTGTGTAATTTGCAAAGTGACATTTTGAAGCCCATAGAGGGCTATGGTGAAAAAGGAAATATCTTCCGTTAAAAACTGCAAAGAAGCTTTCTGAGAAACTGCTTTGTGTTCTGTCAATTCATCTCACAGAGTTACAGCTTTCCCCTCAACAAGCCTTTCGCTGAGACTGTTCTTGTGGAATTTGCAAAGTGATATTTGGAAGCCCATAGAGGGCTATTGTGAAAAAGGAAATATCTTCCGTTAAAAACTGGGAAGAAGGTTTCTGAGAAACTGTTTTGTGTTCTGTTAATTCATCTCACAGAGTTACAGGTTTCCCCTAAGGAAGCCTTTCGTTAAGACCGTTGTTTTGGAATTTGCAAAGTGATATTTGGAAGGCCGTAGAGGGCTATGGTGAAAAGGGAAATATCCTAAGATAAAAACTGAAAAGAAGGTTTCTGAGAAACTGCTTTGTGTTCTGTTAGTTCATCTCACAGAGTACAGCATTCCCCTCAAGAACCCTTTCGCTAAGACCGTTCTTGTGGAATATGCGAAGTAATATTTGGAAGCCCGTAGAGGGCTATGGTGAAAAGGCAAATGTCCTCAGTTAAAAACTGGATAGAAGCTTTCTGAGAAACTGCTTCCTGTTCTGTCAATTCATCTCAAAGAGTTACAGATTTCCCCTCAAGAAGCCCTTGACAAAGACTGTTCTTGTGGAATTTGCAAAGTGATATTTGGAAGCCCTTAGAGGTCTATTTTGAAAAAGGAAATATCATAAGCTAAAAACTGAAAAGAAAGTTTCTGAGAAAATGCTTTGTGATATGTGACTTCCACTCACGGAGTTACAGCAGTATTTCGTGGAGCTATTTGCTAGTCTTAATTATGTGGAATCTGAGCATAGTTATTTCAGATCCATTAGAAGACAAAGGGACAAAGGGGCAATGGAAATATCCTAAGATAAAAACTGGAAAGAAACTTTCTGAGAAACTGTTTTGTGATATGTGACTTACATTCACAGAGTTATAGCTGTATTTAGTAGAACGGTTTGCTAGACTGATTCCTGTGGAATCTGAGAACGGTTATTTCGGATCCCATTGAAGAATACAGCGCCAAGGGAAATATCCTAAGATAAAAACTGGAAAGAAGTTTTCTGAGAAACTGCTTTGTGTTCCGTTAATTCATGTCACAGAGTTACAGCTTTCCCCTAAGAAGCCTTTCGCTAACACTGTTCTTGTGGAATTTTCAAAGTGATATTTGGAAGCCCATAGAGGGCTATGGTGAAAAAGGAAGTACCCTAAGATTAAAATTGAAAAGAAGTTTTCTGAGAAACTGCTTTGTGGGATATGACTTCCACTCACGGAGTTACAGCAGTATTTCATAGAGCTGTTTGCTAGCCTTATTTCTGTGAAATCTGAGAACTGTTATTTCGGATCCCATTAAAGACTAGAGCGCCAAGGAAATATCCTAAGATAAAAACTGGAAAGAAGTTTTCTGAGAAACTGTTTTGTGTTCTGTTAATTCATCTCACAGAGTTAGAGTTTCCCCTCAAGAAGCCTTTCGTTAAGACTGTTCTTGTGGTATTTGCAAAGTGATATTTGGAAGCCCATAGAGGGCTATGGTGAAAAAGGAAATATCCGAAGATAAAAACTGAAAAGAAGCTTTCTGAGAAACTGTTTGTGATATGTGACTTCCACTCACGGAGTTACAGCAGTATTTCGTAAAGCTGTTTGCTAGCCTTATTTCTGTGGAATCTGAGAACTCTTATTTCGGATCCCATTGAAGACTATAGGGCCAAAGAAAATATCCTAAGATAAAAACTGAAAAGAATTTTTCTGAGAAACAGCTTTGTGTTCTGTTAATTCATCTCAGAGAGTTACAGCTTTCCCCTCAAGAAGTCTTTCACTAAGACTCTTCTTTTGGAAGCTGCAAAGTGATATTTGGAAGCCCTTAGAGGGTTATGGTGAAAGGTAAATGTCCTCAGTTAAAAACTGGAAAGAAGCTTTCTGAGAAACTGCTTTGTGTTCTGTTAATTCATCTCACGGAGTTACACCTTTCCCCTGAGGAAGACTTTCGCTAAGACTGTTGTTGTGGAATTTGCAAAGTGATATTTGGAAGCCCATAGAGGGCTACAGTGAAAAAAAATATACGATAAGATAAAAACAGAAAAAAATTTTTCCATGAAACTGCTTTGTCATATATGCCTTTCACTCACAGATTTACAGCTGTATTTCATGGAGCTGTTTGCAAACCTTATATCTGTGGAAACTGCGAACTGTTATTTCGGATCCGTTTTAAGACTATAGCGCCAAAGGAAATATCCTAAGATAAAAACTGGAAAGAAGTTTTCTGAGAACCTGCTTTGTGTTCTCTTAATTCATCTCACAGAGTTACAGCTTTTACCTCCAGAAGCCTTTCCCTAAGACTGTTTTTGTGGAATTTTCAAAGTGATATTTGGAAGCCCATAGAGGGCTGTGGTGAAAAGGGAAACATCCGAAGATAAAAACTGAAAAAAAGATTTCTGAAATACTGCTTTGTAACATGTGACTTCCAGTCACGGAGTTACAGCAGTGTTTCGTAGAGCTGTTTGCTAGCCTTATTTCTGTGGAATCTGAAAACTGTTATTTCGTATCCCTTTGAAGAGTACAGGCCAAAGATAATATCCTAAGATAAAAACTGGAAAGAAGTTTTCTGAGAAACTGCTTTGTGTTCTCTTAATTCATCTCACAGAGTTACAGCTTTTCCCTCAAGAAACTTTTCGCTAAGACTGTTCTTGTGGAATTTGCAAAGTGATATTTGAAAGCCCATAGAGGGCTATGGTGAAAAGGCAAATGTCCTCAGTTAAAAACTGGATAGAAGCTTTCTGAGAAACTGCTTTCTGTTCTCTCAATTCATCTCAAAGAGTTACAGATTTCCCCTCAAGAAGCCCTTGACAAAGACTGTTCTTGTGGAAATTGCAAAGTGATATTTAGAAGCCCATAGAGGGCTATGGAGAAAAAGGAAATATCCTAAGATAAAAACGAAAAAGAAGCTTTCTGAGAAACTGCTTTGTGATATGTGACTTCCACTCACGGAGTTACTGCCGTATTTCATGGAGCTGTTTGTTAGCCTTATTTCTCTTGATATCTGAGAACTATTATTTCGGATCCCTTTGAAGACAAAGGGACAAAGGGACAAAGGAAATACCTATGATAAACACTGGAAAGAAGCTTTCTGAGAAACTGCTTTGTGATACATGACTTCCACTCACGGAATTACTGCTGTATTTCTTAGAGCGGTTTGCTAGCCTTATTTCTGTGGAATCTGAGAACTGTTATTTCGCATCCCATTTAAGACGATAGCGCCAAAGAAAATATCCTAAGATAAAAACTGGAAAGAAGTTTTCTGAGGAACTGCTTTGTGTTCTGGTAATTCATCTCACAGAGTTACAGCTTTCTCCTGAAGAAGCCTTTCGCTAAGAGTGTTCTTGTGGAATTTGCAAAGTGATATTTAGAAGCCCATAGAGGGCTATGGTGAATAAGGAAGTATCCTAAGATTAAAATTGAAAAGAAGGTTTCTGAGAAACTGCTTTGTGATATATAACTTCCACTCATGGAGTTACAGCAGTATTTCATAGAGCTGTTTGCTAGCCTTATTTCTGTGGTATCTGAGAACTGATATTTCGGATCCCATTGAAGACTATAGCACCAAGGAAATATCCTAAGATAAAAACTGGAAAGAAGTTTTCTGAGAAACTGTTTTGTGTTCTGTTAATTCATCTCACAGAGTTAGAGTTTCCCCTCAAGAAGCCTTTCATTAAGACTGTTCTTGTGGTATTTGCAAAGTGACATTTGGAAGCCCATAGAGGGCTATGGTGAAAAAGGAAATATCCGAAGATAAAAACTGAAAAGAAGCTTTCTGAGAAACTGTTTGTGATATGTGACTTCCACTCACGGAGTTACAGCAGTATTTCGTAAAGCTGTTTGCTAGCCTTATTTCTGTGGAATCTGAGAACTCTTATTTCGGATCCCATTGAAGACTATAGGGCCAAAGAAAATATCCTAAGATAAAAACTGAAAAGAATTTTTCTGAGAAACAGCTTTGTGTTCTGTTAATTCATCTCAGAGAGTTACAGCTTTCCCCTCAAGAAGTCTTTCACTAAGACTCTTCTTTTGGAAGCTGCAAAGTGATATTTGGAAGCCCTTAGAGGGTTATGGTGAAAGGTAAATGTCCTCAGTTAAAAACTGGAAAGAAGCTTTCTGAGAAACTGCTTTGTGTTCTGTTAATTCATCTCACGGAGTTACACCTTTCCCCTGAGGAAGCCTTTCGCTAAGACTGTTCTTGTGGAATTTGCAAAGTGATATTTGGAAGCCCATAGAGGGCTACGGTGAAAAAAAATATATGATAAGATAAAAACAGAAAAAAATTTTTCCATGAAACTGCTTTGTCATATATGCCTTTCACTCACAGATTTACAGCTGTATTTCATGGAGCTGTTTGCAAACCTTATATCTGTGGAAACTGCGAACTGTTATTTCGGATCCGTTTTAAGACTATAGCGCCAAAGGAAATATCCTAAGATAAAAACTGGAAAGAAGTTTTCTGAGAACCTGCTTTGTGTTCTCTTAATTCATCTCACAGAGTTACAGCTTTTACCTCCAGAAGCCTTTCCCTAAGACTGTTTTTGTGGAATTTTCAAAGTGATATTTGGAAGCCCATAGAGGGCTGTGGTGAAAAGGGAAACATCCGAAGATAAAAACTGAAAAAAAGATTTCTGAAATACTGCTTTGTAACATGTGACTTCCAGTCACGGAGTTACAGCAGTGTTTCGTAGAGCTGTTTGCTAGCCTTATTTCTGTGGAATCTGAAAACTGTTATTTCGTATCCCATTGAAGAGTATAGGCCAAAGATAATATCCTAAGATAAAAACTGAAAAGAAGTTTTATGAGAAACTGCTTTGTGTTCTCTTAATTCATCTCACAGAGTTACAGCTTTTCCCTCAAGAAACTTTTCGCTAAGACTCTTCTTGTGGAATTTGCAAAGTGATATTTGAAAGCCCATAGAGGGCTATGGTGAAAAGGCAAATGTCCTCAGTTAAAAACTGGATAGAAGCTTTCTGAGAAACTGCTTTCTGTTCTCTCAATTCATCTCAAAGAGTTACAGATTTCCCCTCAAGAAGCCCTTGACAAAGACTGTTCTTGTGGAAATTGCAAAGTGATATTTAGAAGCCCATAGAGGGCTATGGAGAAAAAGGAAATATCCTAAGATAAAAACAAAAAAGAAGCTTTCTGAGAAACTGCTTTGTGATATGTGACTTCCACTCACGGAGTTACTGCCGTATTTCATGGAGCTGTTTGTTAGCCTTATTTCTCTTGATATCTGAGAACTATTATTTCGGATCCCTTTGAAGACAAAGGGACAAAGGGACAAAGGAAATACCTAAGATAAACACTGGAAAGAAGCTTTCTGAGAAACTGCTTTGTGATACATGACTTCCACTCACGGAATTACTGCTGTATTTCTTAGAGCGGTTTGCTAGCCTTATTTCTGTGGAATCTGAGAACTGTTATTTCGCATCCCATTTAAGACGATAGCGCCAAAGAAAATATCCTAAGATAAAAACTGGAAAGAAGTTTTCTGAGGAACTGCTTTGTGTTCTGGTAATTCATCTCACAGAGTTACAGCTTTCTCCTGAAGAAGCCTTTCGCTAAGAGTGTTCTTGTGGAATTTGCAAAGTGATATTTGGAAGCCCATAGAGCGCTATAGTGAAAAAGGAAATATCTTCTGTTAAAAACGTGAAAGAAGCTTTCTCAGAAACTGTTTTGTGTTCTGTTAATTCCGCTCACAGAGTTACAGCTTTCCCCTCAAGAAACCTTTCGCTAAGACTGTTCTTGTGGAATTTGCAAAGTGATATTTGGAGGCCCATAGAGGGCTAGGGTGAAAAAGGAAATATCATGAGCTAAAAACTGGAAAGAAGCTTTCTGAGAAAATGCTTTGTGATATGTGTCTTGCACTCAAGGACTTACATCTGTATTTCATGGAGATGTTTGCTAGACTCATTTCTGTGGTCTCTGAGAACATTTATGCGCATCACTTAGAAGAAAAATGGACAAAGGGACAATGGAAATATCCTAAGATAAAAACTGGAAAGAAGCTTTCTGGGAAACTGCTTTGTGATATGTGACTTCCACTCACGGAGTTACAGCTGTATTTGGTAGAGCGGTTTGCTAGCCTGATTTCTGTGGAATCTGAGAACTGTTATTTCGGATCCCATTGAAGACGATAGCGCCAAAAGAAATATCCTGAGACAAAAACTGGAATGAAGTTTTCTGAGAAACTGCTTTGTGTTCTGTTAACTCATCTCACAGAGTTACAGCATTCCCCTCAAAAAGCCTTTCGCTAAGACTGCTCTTGAGGAATTTGCAAAGTGATATTTGGAAGCCCATAGAGGGCTATGGTGAAAAAGGAAGTATCCTAAGATTAAAATTGAAAAGAAGGTTTCTGAGAAACTGCTTTGTGATATATGACTTCCACTCACGGAGTTACAGCAGTATTTCATAGAGCTGTTTGCTAGCCTTATTTCTGTGGTATCTGAGAACTGTTATTTCGGATCCCATTGAAGACTATAGCACCAAGGAAATATCCTAAGATAAAAACTGGAAAGAAGTTTTCTGAGAAACTGTTTTGTGTTCTGTTAATTCATCTCACAGAGTTAGAGTTTCCCCTCAAGAAGCCTTTCGTTAAGACTGTTCTTGTGGTATTTGCAAAGTGATATTTGGAAGCCCATAGAGGGCTATGGTGAAAAAGGAAATATCCGAAGATAAAAACTGAAAAGAAGCTTTCTGAGAAACTGTTTGTGATATGTGACTTCCACTCACGGAGTTACAGCAGTATTTCGTAAAGCTGTTTGCTAGCCTTATTTCTGTGGAATCTGAGAACTCTTATTTCGGATCCCATTGAAGACTATAGGGCCAAAGAAAATATCCTAAGATAAAAACTGAAAAGAATTTTTCTGAGAAACAGCTTTGTGTTCTGTTAATTCATCTCAGAGAGTTACAGCTTTCCCCTCAAGAAGTCTTTCGCTAAGACTGCTCTTGAGGAATTTGCAAAGTGATATTTGGAAGCCCATAGAGGGCTATGGTGAAAAAGGAAGTATCCTAAGATTAAAATTGAAAAGAAGGTTTCTGAGAAACTGCTTTGTGATATATGACTTCCACTCACGGAGTTACAGCAGTATTTCATAGAGCTGTTTGCTAGCCTTATTTCTGTGGTATCTGAGAACTGTTATTTCGGATCCCATTGAAAACTATAGCGCCAAGGAAATATCCTAAGATAAAAACTGGAAAGAAGTTTTCTGAGAAAGTGTTTTGTGTTCTGTTAATTGATCTCACAGAGTTAGAGCTTTCCCCTCGAGAAGTCTTTCACTAAGACTGTTCTTGTGGAATTTGCAAAGTGATATTTGAAAGCCATAGAGGGCTATGGTGAAAAAGGAAATATCCAAAGATAAAAACTGAAAAGAAGCTTTCTGAGAAACTGCTTTGTGTTCTGTTAATTCATCTCAGAGAGTTACAGCATTCCCCTCAAAAAGCCTTTTGCTAAGACTGTTCTTGTAGAATTTGCAAAGTGATATTTGGAAGCCATAGAGGGCTACGGTGGAAAAGGAAATATCTGAAGATAAAAAGTGAAAAGAAGCTTTCTGAGAAACTGGTTTGTGTTCTGTTAATTCATCTCACAGAGTTACAGCTTTCCCCTCAAGAAGCCTTTCACAAAGACTGTTCTTGTGGAATTTGCAAAGTGATATTTGGAAGACCATAGAGCGCTATGGTGAAAAAGGAAATATCTTCTGTTAAAAACTGGAAAGAAGCTTTCTGAGAAACTGCCTTGTGTTCTGGTAATTCAGCTCACAGAGTTACAGATTTCCCCTCAAGAAGCCTTTCGCTAAGACTGTTCCTGTGGAATTTGCAAAGTGATATTTGGAAGCCCATAGAGGGCTACGGTGAAAAGGCAAATGTCCTCAGTTAAAAACTGGAAAGAAGTTTCTGAGAAACTGCTTTGAGAATTGTGACTTCCACTCACGGAAATATAGCTGTACTTGGTAGATCGGTTTGCTAGCCTGATTTCTGTGGAATCTGAGAACTGTTATTTCGGATCTCATTGAATAATATAGCGCCAAAAGAAATATCCTAAGATAAAAACTGGAATGAAGTTTTCTGAGAAACTGCTTTGTGTTCTGTTAATTTATCTCACAGAGTTACAGCTTTCCTCTCAAGAAACCTTTCGCTAAGACTGTTCTTGTGGAATTTGCAAAGTGATATTTGGAAGCCCCTAGAGGGCTATGGTGAAAAAGGAAAATCTTCTGTTGAAAACTGGAAAGAAGCTTTCTGAGAAACCACTTTGTGTTCTCTTATTTCATCTCACAGAGTTACAGATTTCCCCACAAGAAGCCTTTCGCTAAGACTGTTCTTGTGGAATTTGCAAAGTGATATTTGGAAGCCTCTAGAGGGCTAGGGTGAAAAAGGAAATATCTTCCATTAAAAACTGGAAAGAAGCTTTCTGAGAGACTGCTTTGGTTTCCTTAATTCATCTCAGGGAGTTACAGCTTTCCACTCAAGAAGCCTTTTGCTAAGACAGTTCTTGTGGAATTTGCAAAGTGATATTTGGAAGCCCATAGTGGGCTATGGTGAAAAAGGAAATATCTTCCATTAAAAACTGGAAAGCAGCTTTCTGAGAATCTGCTTTGTGTTCTGTTAATTCATCTCAGAGAGTTACAGCTTTCCCCTCAAGGAGTCTTTCGCTAAGTCTGTTCTTCTGATATTTACAAAGAGATATTTGGTAGCCTATAGGAGGATATGGTAAAAAAGGAAATAGCCTAAGATAAAAACATAAAAGAAACCTTCTGAGAAACTGCTTTGTGTTCTGCTAATTCATCTCACAGAGTTACAGCTTTCCCCTCAAGAAGTCTTTTGCTAAGACTGTTCTCGTGGAATTTGCAAAGTGATTTTTGGAAGCCCATAGAGGGCTATGGTGAAAAAGGAAATATCTACAGTTAAAAACTGGAAAGAAGTTTTCTGAGAAACTGTTTTGTGTTCTGTTAATTCATCTCGCAGAGTTACAGCTTTCCCCTCAAGTAGCCTTTTGCTAAGAATATTCTTATGTAATTTGCAAAGTGATATTTGGAAGCCCATAGATGGCTATGGTGAAGAAGGAAAAATCTTCCGTTAAAAACTGGAAAGATGCTTTCTGAGAAACTGCTTTGTGTTCTGTTAATTCGTCTCACAGAGTTACAGTTTTCCCCTCAACAAGCCTTCCGGTAAGACTGTTCTTGTGGAATTTGCAAAGTGATATTTGGAAGCGCATAGAGGGCTATGGTGAACATGGTAATCTTCCGTTAAAAATTGGAAAGATGCTTTCTGAGAAACTGCTTTGTGTTCTGTTAATTCATCTCACAGATTTACAGCTTTACGCTCAAGAAGTCTTTCGCTAAGACAGTTCTTGTGGAATTTGCAAAGTGATATTTGGAAGCCCTTAGAGGGCTATGGTGAATAAGGAAATATCTTCCGTTAAAACTGGGAAGAAGGTTTCTGAGAAACTGCTTTGTGTTCTGTTAATTCATCTTACAGAGTTACAGCTTTCCCCTCAAGAATCCTCTCCCTAAGGCTGTTCTTGTGGAATTCGCAAAGTGATAATTGGAAGCCCTTAATGGGCTATGGTGAAAAAGTAAATATCCTAAGGTAAAAACAGAAAAGAAGCTTTATGAGAAACTGCTTTGTGTTCTGTTTTTTCATCTCACAGAGTTACAGCTTTCCCCTCAAAAACCATCTCCCAAAGACTGCTCTTGTGGAATTTGCAAAGTGATAATTGGAAGCCCTTAAAGGGCTATGGTGAAAAAGGAACTATCCTAAGATAAAAACTGAAAAGAAGGTTTCTGAGAGACTGCTTTGTGTTCTGTTAACTCATCTCACAGAGTTACAGCTTTCCCCTCAAGAAGTCTTTCGGTAAAACTGTTCTTCAGAAATTTGCAAAGTGATATTTGGAAGGCCATAGGAGGCTCTGGTGAAAAAGGAAATATCCTAAGATAATAACAGAAAAGAAGCTTCCTCAGAAACTGCTTTGTGTTCTGTTAATTCATCTCACAGCGTTACAGCTTTCTCTTCAAGAAGCCTTTCGCTAAGACTGTTCTTGTGTAATTTGCAAAGTGACATTTTGAAGCCCATAGAGGGCTATGGTGAAAAAGGAAATATCTTCCGTTAAAAACTGCAAAGAAGCTTTCTGAGAAACTGCTTTGTGTTCTGTCAATTCATCTCACAGAGTTACAGCTTTCCCCTCAACAAGCCTTTCGCTGAGACTGTTCTTGTGGAATTTGCAAAGTGATATTTGGAAGCCCATAGAGGGCTATTGTGAAAAAGGAAATATCTTCCGTTAAAAACTGGGAAGAAGGTTTCTGAGAAACTGTTTTGTGTTCTGTTAATTCATCTCACAGAGTTACAGGTTTCCCCTAAGGAAGCCTTTCGTTAAGACCGTTGTTTTGGAATTTGCAAAGTGATATTTGGAAGGCCGTAGAGGGCTATGGTGAAAAGGGAAATATCCTAAGATAAAAACTGAAAAGAAGGTTTCTGAGAAACTGCTTTGTGTTCTGTTAGTTCATCTCACAGAGTACAGCATTCCCCTCAAGAACCCTTTCGCTAAGACCGTTCTTGTGGAATATGCGAAGTAATATTTGGAAGCCCGTAGAGGGCTATGGTGAAAAGGCAAATGTCCTCAGTTAAAAACTGGATAGAAGCTTTCTGAGAAACTGCTTCCTGTTCTGTCAATTCATCTCAAAGAGTTACAGATTTCCCCTCAAGAAGCCCTTGACAAAGACTGTTCTTGTGGAATTTGCAAAGTGATATTTGGAAGCCCTTAGAGGTCTATTTTGAAAAAGGAAATATCATAAGCTAAAAACTGAAAAGAAAGTTTCTGAGAAAATGCTTTGTGATATGTGACTTCCACTCACGGAGTTACAGCAGTATTTCGTGGAGCTATTTGCTAGTCTTAATTATGTGGAATCTGAGCATAGTTATTTCAGATCCATTAGAAGACAAAGGGACAAAGGGGCAATGGAAATATCCTAAGATAAAAACTGGAAAGAAACTTTCTGAGAAACTGTTTTGTGATATGTGACTTACATTCACAGAGTTATAGCTGTATTTAGTAGAACGGTTTGCTAGACTGATTCCTGTGGAATCTGAGAACGGTTATTTCGGATCCCATTGAAGAATACAGCGCCAAGGGAAATATCCTAAGATAAAAACTGGAAAGAAGTTTTCTGAGAAACTGCTTTGTGTTCCGTTAATTCATGTCACAGAGTTACAGCTTTCCCCTAAGAAGCCTTTCGCTAACACTGTTCTTGTGGAATTTTCAAAGTGATATTTGGAAGCCCATAGAGGGCTATGGTGAAAAAGGAAGTACCCTAAGATTAAAATTGAAAAGAAGTTTTCTGAGAAACTGCTTTGTGGGATATGACTTCCACTCACGGAGTTACAGCAGTATTTCATAGAGCTGTTTGCTAGCCTTATTTCTGTGAAATCTGAGAACTGTTATTTCGGATCCCATTAAAGACTAGAGCGCCAAGGAAATATCCTAAGATAAAAACTGGAAAGAAGTTTTCTGAGAAACTGTTTTGTGTTCTGTTAATTCATCTCACAGAGTTAGAGTTTCCCCTCAAGAAGCCTTTCGTTAAGACTGTTCTTGTGGTATTTGCAAAGTGATATTTGGAAGCCCATAGAGGGCTATGGTGAAAAAGGAAATATCCGAAGATAAAAACTGAAAAGAAGCTTTCTGAGAAACTGTTTGTGATATGTGACTTCCACTCACGGAGTTACAGCAGTATTTCGTAAAGCTGTTTGCTAGCCTTATTTCTGTGGAATCTGAGAACTCTTATTTCGGATCCCATTGAAGACTATAGGGCCAAAGAAAATATCCTAAGATAAAAACTGAAAAGAATTTTTCTGAGAAACAGCTTTGTGTTCTGTTAATTCATCTCAGAGAGTTACAGCTTTCCCCTCAAGAAGTCTTTCACTAAGACTCTTCTTTTGGAAGCTGCAAAGTGATATTTGGAAGCCCTTAGAGGGTTATGGTGAAAGGTAAATGTCCTCAGTTAAAAACTGGAAAGAAGCTTTCTGAGAAACTGCTTTGTGTTCTGTTAATTCATCTCACGGAGTTACACCTTTCCCCTGAGGAAGACTTTCGCTAAGACTGTTGTTGTGGAATTTGCAAAGTGATATTTGGAAGCCCATAGAGGGCTACAGTGAAAAAAAATATACGATAAGATAAAAACAGAAAAAAATTTTTCCATGAAACTGCTTTGTCATATATGCCTTTCACTCACAGATTTACAGCTGTATTTCATGGAGCTGTTTGCAAACCTTATATCTGTGGAAACTGCGAACTGTTATTTCGGATCCGTTTTAAGACTATAGCGCCAAAGGAAATATCCTAAGATAAAAACTGGAAAGAAGTTTTCTGAGAACCTGCTTTGTGTTCTCTTAATTCATCTCACAGAGTTACAGCTTTTACCTCCAGAAGCCTTTCCCTAAGACTGTTTTTGTGGAATTTTCAAAGTGATATTTGGAAGCCCATAGAGGGCTGTGGTGAAAAGGGAAACATCCGAAGATAAAAACTGAAAAAAAGATTTCTGAAATACTGCTTTGTAACATGTGACTTCCAGTCACGGAGTTACAGCAGTGTTTCGTAGAGCTGTTTGCTAGCCTTATTTCTGTGGAATCTGAAAACTGTTATTTCGTATCCCTTTGAAGAGTACAGGCCAAAGATAATATCCTAAGATAAAAACTGGAAAGAAGTTTTCTGAGAAACTGCTTTGTGTTCTCTTAATTCATCTCACAGAGTTACAGCTTTTCCCTCAAGAAACTTTTCGCTAAGACTGTTCTTGTGGAATTTGCAAAGTGATATTTGAAAGCCCATAGAGGGCTATGGTGAAAAGGCAAATGTCCTCAGTTAAAAACTGGATAGAAGCTTTCTGAGAAACTGCTTTCTGTTCTCTCAATTCATCTCAAAGAGTTACAGATTTCCCCTCAAGAAGCCCTTGACAAAGACTGTTCTTGTGGAAATTGCAAAGTGATATTTAGAAGCCCATAGAGGGCTATGGAGAAAAAGGAAATATCCTAAGATAAAAACGAAAAAGAAGCTTTCTGAGAAACTGCTTTGTGATATGTGACTTCCACTCACGGAGTTACTGCCGTATTTCATGGAGCTGTTTGTTAGCCTTATTTCTCTTGATATCTGAGAACTATTATTTCGGATCCCTTTGAAGACAAAGGGACAAAGGGACAAAGGAAATACCTATGATAAACACTGGAAAGAAGCTTTCTGAGAAACTGCTTTGTGATACATGACTTCCACTCACGGAATTACTGCTGTATTTCTTAGAGCGGTTTGCTAGCCTTATTTCTGTGGAATCTGAGAACTGTTATTTCGCATCCCATTTAAGACGATAGCGCCAAAGAAAATATCCTAAGATAAAAACTGGAAAGAAGTTTTCTGAGGAACTGCTTTGTGTTCTGGTAATTCATCTCACAGAGTTACAGCTTTCTCCTGAAGAAGCCTTTCGCTAAGAGTGTTCTTGTGGAATTTGCAAAGTGATATTTAGAAGCCCATAGAGGGCTATGGTGAATAAGGAAGTATCCTAAGATTAAAATTGAAAAGAAGGTTTCTGAGAAACTGCTTTGTGATATATAACTTCCACTCATGGAGTTACAGCAGTATTTCATAGAGCTGTTTGCTAGCCTTATTTCTGTGGTATCTGAGAACTGATATTTCGGATCCCATTGAAGACTATAGCACCAAGGAAATATCCTAAGATAAAAACTGGAAAGAAGTTTTCTGAGAAACTGTTTTGTGTTCTGTTAATTCATCTCACAGAGTTAGAGTTTCCCCTCAAGAAGCCTTTCATTAAGACTGTTCTTGTGGTATTTGCAAAGTGACATTTGGAAGCCCATAGAGGGCTATGGTGAAAAAGGAAATATCCGAAGATAAAAACTGAAAAGAAGCTTTCTGAGAAACTGTTTGTGATATGTGACTTCCACTCACGGAGTTACAGCAGTATTTCGTAAAGCTGTTTGCTAGCCTTATTTCTGTGGAATCTGAGAACTCTTATTTCGGATCCCATTGAAGACTATAGGGCCAAAGAAAATATCCTAAGATAAAAACTGAAAAGAATTTTTCTGAGAAACAGCTTTGTGTTCTGTTAATTCATCTCAGAGAGTTACAGCTTTCCCCTCAAGAAGTCTTTCACTAAGACTCTTCTTTTGGAAGCTGCAAAGTGATATTTGGAAGCCCTTAGAGGGTTATGGTGAAAGGTAAATGTCCTCAGTTAAAAACTGGAAAGAAGCTTTCTGAGAAACTGCTTTGTGTTCTGTTAATTCATCTCACGGAGTTACACCTTTCCCCTGAGGAAGCCTTTCGCTAAGACTGTTCTTGTGGAATTTGCAAAGTGATATTTGGAAGCCCATAGAGGGCTACGGTGAAAAAAAATATATGATAAGATAAAAACAGAAAAAAATTTTTCCATGAAACTGCTTTGTCATATATGCCTTTCACTCACAGATTTACAGCTGTATTTCATGGAGCTGTTTGCAAACCTTATATCTGTGGAAACTGCGAACTGTTATTTCGGATCCGTTTTAAGACTATAGCGCCAAAGGAAATATCCTAAGATAAAAACTGGAAAGAAGTTTTCTGAGAACCTGCTTTGTGTTCTCTTAATTCATCTCACAGAGTTACAGCTTTTACCTCCAGAAGCCTTTCCCTAAGACTGTTTTTGTGGAATTTTCAAAGTGATATTTGGAAGCCCATAGAGGGCTGTGGTGAAAAGGGAAACATCCGAAGATAAAAACTGAAAAAAAGATTTCTGAAATACTGCTTTGTAACATGTGACTTCCAGTCACGGAGTTACAGCAGTGTTTCGTAGAGCTGTTTGCTAGCCTTATTTCTGTGGAATCTGAAAACTGTTATTTCGTATCCCATTGAAGAGTATAGGCCAAAGATAATATCCTAAGATAAAAACTGAAAAGAAGTTTTATGAGAAACTGCTTTGTGTTCTCTTAATTCATCTCACAGAGTTACAGCTTTTCCCTCAAGAAACTTTTCGCTAAGACTCTTCTTGTGGAATTTGCAAAGTGATATTTGAAAGCCCATAGAGGGCTATGGTGAAAAGGCAAATGTCCTCAGTTAAAAACTGGATAGAAGCTTTCTGAGAAACTGCTTTCTGTTCTCTCAATTCATCTCAAAGAGTTACAGATTTCCCCTCAAGAAGCCCTTGACAAAGACTGTTCTTGTGGAAATTGCAAAGTGATATTTAGAAGCCCATAGAGGGCTATGGAGAAAAAGGAAATATCCTAAGATAAAAACAAAAAAGAAGCTTTCTGAGAAACTGCTTTGTGATATGTGACTTCCACTCACGGAGTTACTGCCGTATTTCATGGAGCTGTTTGTTAGCCTTATTTCTCTTGATATCTGAGAACTATTATTTCGGATCCCTTTGAAGACAAAGGGACAAAGGGACAAAGGAAATACCTAAGATAAACACTGGAAAGAAGCTTTCTGAGAAACTGCTTTGTGATACATGACTTCCACTCACGGAATTACTGCTGTATTTCTTAGAGCGGTTTGCTAGCCTTATTTCTGTGGAATCTGAGAACTGTTATTTCGCATCCCATTTAAGACGATAGCGCCAAAGAAAATATCCTAAGATAAAAACTGGAAAGAAGTTTTCTGAGGAACTGCTTTGTGTTCTGGTAATTCATCTCACAGAGTTACAGCTTTCTCCTGAAGAAGCCTTTCGCTAAGAGTGTTCTTGTGGAATTTGCAAAGTGATATTTGGAAGCCCATAGAGCGCTATAGTGAAAAAGGAAATATCTTCTGTTAAAAACGTGAAAGAAGCTTTCTCAGAAACTGTTTTGTGTTCTGTTAATTCCGCTCACAGAGTTACAGCTTTCCCCTCAAGAAACCTTTCGCTAAGACTGTTCTTGTGGAATTTGCAAAGTGATATTTGGAGGCCCATAGAGGGCTAGGGTGAAAAAGGAAATATCATGAGCTAAAAACTGGAAAGAAGCTTTCTGAGAAAATGCTTTGTGATATGTGTCTTGCACTCAAGGACTTACATCTGTATTTCATGGAGATGTTTGCTAGACTCATTTCTGTGGTCTCTGAGAACATTTATGCGCATCACTTAGAAGAAAAATGGACAAAGGGACAATGGAAATATCCTAAGATAAAAACTGGAAAGAAGCTTTCTGGGAAACTGCTTTGTGATATGTGACTTCCACTCACGGAGTTACAGCTGTATTTGGTAGAGCGGTTTGCTAGCCTGATTTCTGTGGAATCTGAGAACTGTTATTTCGGATCCCATTGAAGACGATAGCGCCAAAAGAAATATCCTGAGACAAAAACTGGAATGAAGTTTTCTGAGAAACTGCTTTGTGTTCTGTTAACTCATCTCACAGAGTTACAGCATTCCCCTCAAAAAGCCTTTCGCTAAGACTGCTCTTGAGGAATTTGCAAAGTGATATTTGGAAGCCCATAGAGGGCTATGGTGAAAAAGGAAGTATCCTAAGATTAAAATTGAAAAGAAGGTTTCTGAGAAACTGCTTTGTGATATATGACTTCCACTCACGGAGTTACAGCAGTATTTCATAGAGCTGTTTGCTAGCCTTATTTCTGTGGTATCTGAGAACTGTTATTTCGGATCCCATTGAAGACTATAGCACCAAGGAAATATCCTAAGATAAAAACTGGAAAGAAGTTTTCTGAGAAACTGTTTTGTGTTCTGTTAATTCATCTCACAGAGTTAGAGTTTCCCCTCAAGAAGCCTTTCGTTAAGACTGTTCTTGTGGTATTTGCAAAGTGATATTTGGAAGCCCATAGAGGGCTATGGTGAAAAAGGAAATATCCGAAGATAAAAACTGAAAAGAAGCTTTCTGAGAAACTGTTTGTGATATGTGACTTCCACTCACGGAGTTACAGCAGTATTTCGTAAAGCTGTTTGCTAGCCTTATTTCTGTGGAATCTGAGAACTCTTATTTCGGATCCCATTGAAGACTATAGGGCCAAAGAAAATATCCTAAGATAAAAACTGAAAAGAATTTTTCTGAGAAACAGCTTTGTGTTCTGTTAATTCATCTCAGAGAGTTACAGCTTTCCCCTCAAGAAGTCTTTCGCTAAGACTGCTCTTGAGGAATTTGCAAAGTGATATTTGGAAGCCCATAGAGGGCTATGGTGAAAAAGGAAGTATCCTAAGATTAAAATTGAAAAGAAGGTTTCTGAGAAACTGCTTTGTGATATATGACTTCCACTCACGGAGTTACAGCAGTATTTCATAGAGCTGTTTGCTAGCCTTATTTCTGTGGTATCTGAGAACTGTTATTTCGGATCCCATTGAAGACTATAGCGCCAAGGAAATATCCTAAGATAAAAACTGGAAAGAAGTTTTCTGAGAAAGTGTTTTGTGTTCTGTTAATTGATCTCACAGAGTTAGAGCTTTCCCCTCGAGAAGTCTTTCACTAAGACTGTTCTTGTGGAATTTGCAAAGTGATATTTGAAAGCCATAGAGGGCTATGGTGAAAAAGGAAATATCCAAAGATAAAAACTGAAAAGAAGCTTTCTGAGAAACTGCTTTGTGTTCTGTTAATTCATCTCAGAGAGTTACAGCATTCCCCTCAAAAAGCCTTTCGCTAAGACTGTTCTTGTAGAATTTGCAAAGTGATATTTGGAAGCCATAGAGGGCTACGGTGGAAAAGGAAATATCTGAAGATAAAAAGTGAAAAGAAGCTTTCTGAGAAACTGGTTTGTGTTCTGTTAATTCATCTCACAGAGTTACAGCTTTCCCCTCAAGAAGCCTTTCACAAAGACTGTTCTTGTGGAATTTGCAAAGTGATATTTGGAAGACCATAGAGCGCTATGGTGAAAAAGGAAATATCTTCTGTTAAAAACTGGAAAGAAGCTTTCTGAGAAACTGCCTTGTGTTCTGGTAATTCAGCTCACAGAGTTACAGATTTCCCCTCAAGAAGCCTTTCGCTAAGACTGTTCCTGTGGAATTTGCAAAGTGATATTTGGAAGCCCATAGAGGGCTACGGTGAAAAGGCAAATGTCCTCAGTTAAAAACTGGAAAGAAGTTTCTGAGAAACTGCTTTGAGAATTGTGACTTCCACTCACGGAAATATAGCTGTACTTGGTAGATCGGTTTGCTAGCCTGATTTCTGTGGAATCTGAGAACTGTTATTTCGGATCTCATTGAATAATATAGCGCCAAAAGAAATATCCTAAGATAAAAACTGGAATGAAGTTTTCTGAGAAACTGCTTTGTGTTCTGTTAATTTATCTCACAGAGTTACAGCTTTCCTCTCAAGAAACCTTTCGCTAAGACTGTTCTTGTGGAATTTGCAAAGTGATATTTGGAAGCCCCTAGAGGGCTATGGTGAAAAAGGAAAATCTTCTGTTGAAAACTGGAAAGAAGCTTTCTGAGAAACCACTTTGTGTTCTCTTATTTCATCTCACAGAGTTACAGATTTCCCCACAAGAAGCCTTTCGCTAAGACTGTTCTTGTGGAATTTGCAAAGTGATATTTGGAAGCCTCTAGAGGGCTAGGGTGAAAAAGGAAATATCTTCCATTAAAAACTGGAAAGAAGCTTTCTGAGAGACTGCTTTGGTTTCCTTAATTCATCTCAGGGAGTTACAGCTTTCCACTCAAGAAGCCTTTTGCTAAGACAGTTCTTGTGGAATTTGCAAAGTGATATTTGGAAGCCCATAGTGGGCTATGGTGAAAAAGGAAATATCTTCCATTAAAAACTGGAAAGCAGCTTTCTGAGAATCTGCTTTGTGTTCTGTTAATTCATCTCAGAGAGTTACAGCTTTCCCCTCAAGGAGTCTTTCGCTAAGTCTGTTCTTCTGATATTTACAAAGAGATATTTGGTAGCCTATAGGAGGATATGGTAAAAAAGGAAATAGCCTAAGATAAAAACATAAAAGAAACCTTCTGAGAAACTGCTTTGTGTTCTGCTAATTCATCTCACAGAGTTACAGCTTTCCCCTCAAGAAGTCTTTTGCTAAGACTGTTCTCGTGGAATTTGCAAAGTGATTTTTGGAAGCCCATAGAGGGCTATGGTGAAAAAGGAAATATCTACAGTTAAAAACTGGAAAGAAGTTTTCTGAGAAACTGTTTTGTGTTCTGTTAATTCATCTCGCAGAGTTACAGCTTTCCCCTCAAGTAGCCTTTTGCTAAGAATATTCTTATGTAATTTGCAAAGTGATATTTGGAAGCCCATAGATGGCTATGGTGAAGAAGGAAAAATCTTCCGTTAAAAACTGGAAAGATGCTTTCTGAGAAACTGCTTTGTGTTCTGTTAATTCGTCTCACAGAGTTACAGTTTTCCCCTCAACAAGCCTTCCGGTAAGACTGTTCTTGTGGAATTTGCAAAGTGATATTTGGAAGCGCATAGAGGGCTATGGTGAACATGGTAATCTTCCGTTAAAAATTGGAAAGATGCTTTCTGAGAAACTGCTTTGTGTTCTGTTAATTCATCTCACAGATTTACAGCTTTACGCTCAAGAAGTCTTTCGCTAAGACAGTTCTTGTGGAATTTGCAAAGTGATATTTGGAAGCCCTTAGAGGGCTATGGTGAATAAGGAAATATCTTCCGTTAAAACTGGGAAGAAGGTTTCTGAGAAACTGCTTTGTGTTCTGTTAATTCATCTTACAGAGTTACAGCTTTCCCCTCAAGAATCCTCTCCCTAAGGCTGTTCTTGTGGAATTCGCAAAGTGATAATTGGAAGCCCTTAATGGGCTATGGTGAAAAAGTAAATATCCTAAGGTAAAAACAGAAAAGAAGCTTTATGAGAAACTGCTTTGTGTTCTGTTTTTTCATCTCACAGAGTTACAGCTTTCCCCTCAAAAACCATCTCCCAAAGACTGCTCTTGTGGAATTTGCAAAGTGATAATTGGAAGCCCTTAAAGGGCTATGGTGAAAAAGGAACTATCCTAAGATAAAAACTGAAAAGAAGGTTTCTGAGAGACTGCTTTGTGTTCTGTTAACTCATCTCACAGAGTTACAGCTTTCCCCTCAAGAAGTCTTTCGGTAAAACTGTTCTTCAGAAATTTGCAAAGTGATATTTGGAAGGCCATAGGAGGCTCTGGTGAAAAAGGAAATATCCTAAGATAATAACAGAAAAGAAGCTTCCTCAGAAACTGCTTTGTGTTCTGTTAATTCATCTCACAGCGTTACAGCTTTCTCTTCAAGAAGCCTTTCGCTAAGACTGTTCTTGTGTAATTTGCAAAGTGACATTTTGAAGCCCATAGAGGGCTATGGTGAAAAAGGAAATATCTTCCGTTAAAAACTGCAAAGAAGCTTTCTGAGAAACTGCTTTGTGTTCTGTCAATTCATCTCACAGAGTTACAGCTTTCCCCTCAACAAGCCTTTCGCTGAGACTGTTCTTGTGGAATTTGCAAAGTGATATTTGGAAGCCCATAGAGGGCTATTGTGAAAAAGGAAATATCTTCCGTTAAAAACTGGGAAGAAGGTTTCTGAGAAACTGTTTTGTGTTCTGTTAATTCATCTCACAGAGTTACAGGTTTCCCCTAAGGAAGCCTTTCGTTAAGACCGTTGTTTTGGAATTTGCAAAGTGATATTTGGAAGGCCGTAGAGGGCTATGGTGAAAAGGGAAATATCCTAAGATAAAAACTGAAAAGAAGGTTTCTGAGAAACTGCTTTGTGTTCTGTTAGTTCATCTCACAGAGTACAGCATTCCCCTCAAGAACCCTTTCGCTAAGACCGTTCTTGTGGAATATGCGAAGTAATATTTGGAAGCCCGTAGAGGGCTATGGTGAAAAGGCAAATGTCCTCAGTTAAAAACTGGATAGAAGCTTTCTGAGAAACTGCTTCCTGTTCTGTCAATTCATCTCAAAGAGTTACAGATTTCCCCTCAAGAAGCCCTTGACAAAGACTGTTCTTGTGGAATTTGCAAAGTGATATTTGGAAGCCCTTAGAGGTCTATTTTGAAAAAGGAAATATCATAAGCTAAAAACTGAAAAGAAAGTTTCTGAGAAAATGCTTTGTGATATGTGACTTCCACTCACGGAGTTACAGCAGTATTTCGTGGAGCTATTTGCTAGTCTTAATTATGTGGAATCTGAGCATAGTTATTTCAGATCCATTAGAAGACAAAGGGACAAAGGGGCAATGGAAATATCCTAAGATAAAAACTGGAAAGAAACTTTCTGAGAAACTGTTTTGTGATATGTGACTTACATTCACAGAGTTATAGCTGTATTTAGTAGAACGGTTTGCTAGACTGATTCCTGTGGAATCTGAGAACGGTTATTTCGGATCCCATTGAAGAATACAGCGCCAAGGGAAATATCCTAAGATAAAAACTGGAAAGAAGTTTTCTGAGAAACTGCTTTGTGTTCCGTTAATTCATGTCACAGAGTTACAGCTTTCCCCTAAGAAGCCTTTCGCTAACACTGTTCTTGTGGAATTTTCAAAGTGATATTTGGAAGCCCATAGAGGGCTATGGTGAAAAAGGAAGTACCCTAAGATTAAAATTGAAAAGAAGTTTTCTGAGAAACTGCTTTGTGGGATATGACTTCCACTCACGGAGTTACAGCAGTATTTCATAGAGCTGTTTGCTAGCCTTATTTCTGTGAAATCTGAGAACTGTTATTTCGGATCCCATTAAAGACTAGAGCGCCAAGGAAATATCCTAAGATAAAAACTGGAAAGAAGTTTTCTGAGAAACTGTTTTGTGTTCTGTTAATTCATCTCACAGAGTTAGAGTTTCCCCTCAAGAAGCCTTTCGTTAAGACTGTTCTTGTGGTATTTGCAAAGTGATATTTGGAAGCCCATAGAGGGCTATGGTGAAAAAGGAAATATCCGAAGATAAAAACTGAAAAGAAGCTTTCTGAGAAACTGTTTGTGATATGTGACTTCCACTCACGGAGTTACAGCAGTATTTCGTAAAGCTGTTTGCTAGCCTTATTTCTGTGGAATCTGAGAACTCTTATTTCGGATCCCATTGAAGACTATAGGGCCAAAGAAAATATCCTAAGATAAAAACTGAAAAGAATTTTTCTGAGAAACAGCTTTGTGTTCTGTTAATTCATCTCAGAGAGTTACAGCTTTCCCCTCAAGAAGTCTTTCACTAAGACTCTTCTTTTGGAAGCTGCAAAGTGATATTTGGAAGCCCTTAGAGGGTTATGGTGAAAGGTAAATGTCCTCAGTTAAAAACTGGAAAGAAGCTTTCTGAGAAACTGCTTTGTGTTCTGTTAATTCATCTCACGGAGTTACACCTTTCCCCTGAGGAAGACTTTCGCTAAGACTGTTGTTGTGGAATTTGCAAAGTGATATTTGGAAGCCCATAGAGGGCTACAGTGAAAAAAAATATACGATAAGATAAAAACAGAAAAAAATTTTTCCATGAAACTGCTTTGTCATATATGCCTTTCACTCACAGATTTACAGCTGTATTTCATGGAGCTGTTTGCAAACCTTATATCTGTGGAAACTGCGAACTGTTATTTCGGATCCGTTTTAAGACTATAGCGCCAAAGGAAATATCCTAAGATAAAAACTGGAAAGAAGTTTTCTGAGAACCTGCTTTGTGTTCTCTTAATTCATCTCACAGAGTTACAGCTTTTACCTCCAGAAGCCTTTCCCTAAGACTGTTTTTGTGGAATTTTCAAAGTGATATTTGGAAGCCCATAGAGGGCTGTGGTGAAAAGGGAAACATCCGAAGATAAAAACTGAAAAAAAGATTTCTGAAATACTGCTTTGTAACATGTGACTTCCAGTCACGGAGTTACAGCAGTGTTTCGTAGAGCTGTTTGCTAGCCTTATTTCTGTGGAATCTGAAAACTGTTATTTCGTATCCCTTTGAAGAGTACAGGCCAAAGATAATATCCTAAGATAAAAACTGGAAAGAAGTTTTCTGAGAAACTGCTTTGTGTTCTCTTAATTCATCTCACAGAGTTACAGCTTTTCCCTCAAGAAACTTTTCGCTAAGACTGTTCTTGTGGAATTTGCAAAGTGATATTTGAAAGCCCATAGAGGGCTATGGTGAAAAGGCAAATGTCCTCAGTTAAAAACTGGATAGAAGCTTTCTGAGAAACTGCTTTCTGTTCTCTCAATTCATCTCAAAGAGTTACAGATTTCCCCTCAAGAAGCCCTTGACAAAGACTGTTCTTGTGGAAATTGCAAAGTGATATTTAGAAGCCCATAGAGGGCTATGGAGAAAAAGGAAATATCCTAAGATAAAAACGAAAAAGAAGCTTTCTGAGAAACTGCTTTGTGATATGTGACTTCCACTCACGGAGTTACTGCCGTATTTCATGGAGCTGTTTGTTAGCCTTATTTCTCTTGATATCTGAGAACTATTATTTCGGATCCCTTTGAAGACAAAGGGACAAAGGGACAAAGGAAATACCTATGATAAACACTGGAAAGAAGCTTTCTGAGAAACTGCTTTGTGATACATGACTTCCACTCACGGAATTACTGCTGTATTTCTTAGAGCGGTTTGCTAGCCTTATTTCTGTGGAATCTGAGAACTGTTATTTCGCATCCCATTTAAGACGATAGCGCCAAAGAAAATATCCTAAGATAAAAACTGGAAAGAAGTTTTCTGAGGAACTGCTTTGTGTTCTGGTAATTCATCTCACAGAGTTACAGCTTTCTCCTGAAGAAGCCTTTCGCTAAGAGTGTTCTTGTGGAATTTGCAAAGTGATATTTAGAAGCCCATAGAGGGCTATGGTGAATAAGGAAGTATCCTAAGATTAAAATTGAAAAGAAGGTTTCTGAGAAACTGCTTTGTGATATATAACTTCCACTCATGGAGTTACAGCAGTATTTCATAGAGCTGTTTGCTAGCCTTATTTCTGTGGTATCTGAGAACTGATATTTCGGATCCCATTGAAGACTATAGCACCAAGGAAATATCCTAAGATAAAAACTGGAAAGAAGTTTTCTGAGAAACTGTTTTGTGTTCTGTTAATTCATCTCACAGAGTTAGAGTTTCCCCTCAAGAAGCCTTTCATTAAGACTGTTCTTGTGGTATTTGCAAAGTGACATTTGGAAGCCCATAGAGGGCTATGGTGAAAAAGGAAATATCCGAAGATAAAAACTGAAAAGAAGCTTTCTGAGAAACTGTTTGTGATATGTGACTTCCACTCACGGAGTTACAGCAGTATTTCGTAAAGCTGTTTGCTAGCCTTATTTCTGTGGAATCTGAGAACTCTTATTTCGGATCCCATTGAAGACTATAGGGCCAAAGAAAATATCCTAAGATAAAAACTGAAAAGAATTTTTCTGAGAAACAGCTTTGTGTTCTGTTAATTCATCTCAGAGAGTTACAGCTTTCCCCTCAAGAAGTCTTTCACTAAGACTCTTCTTTTGGAAGCTGCAAAGTGATATTTGGAAGCCCTTAGAGGGTTATGGTGAAAGGTAAATGTCCTCAGTTAAAAACTGGAAAGAAGCTTTCTGAGAAACTGCTTTGTGTTCTGTTAATTCATCTCACGGAGTTACACCTTTCCCCTGAGGAAGCCTTTCGCTAAGACTGTTCTTGTGGAATTTGCAAAGTGATATTTGGAAGCCCATAGAGGGCTACGGTGAAAAAAAATATATGATAAGATAAAAACAGAAAAAAATTTTTCCATGAAACTGCTTTGTCATATATGCCTTTCACTCACAGATTTACAGCTGTATTTCATGGAGCTGTTTGCAAACCTTATATCTGTGGAAACTGCGAACTGTTATTTCGGATCCCTTTTAAGACTATAGCGCCAAAGGAAATATCCTAAGATAAAAACTGGAAAGAAGTTTTCTGAGAACCTGCTTTGTGTTCTCTTAATTCATCTCACAGAGTTACAGCTTTTACCTCCAGAAGCCTTTCCCTAAGACTGTTTTTGTGGAATTTTCAAAGTGATATTTGGAAGCCCATAGAGGGCTGTGGTGAAAAGGGAAACATCCGAAGATAAAAACTGAAAAAAAGATTTCTGAAATACTGCTTTGTAACATGTGACTTCCAGTCACGGAGTTACAGCAGTGTTTCGTAGAGCTGTTTGCTAGCCTTATTTCTGTGGAATCTGAAAACTGTTATTTCGTATCCCATTGAAGAGTATAGGCCAAAGATAATATCCTAAGATAAAAACTGAAAAGAAGTTTTCTGAGAAACTGCTTTGTGTTCTCTTAATTCATCTCACAGAGTTACAGCTTTTCCCTCAAGAAACTTTTCGCTAAGACTGTTCTTGTGGAATTTGCAAAGTGATATTTGAAAGCCCATAGAGGGCTATGGTGAAAAGGCAAATGTCCTCAGTTAAAAACTGGATAGAAGCTTTCTGAGAAACTGCTTTCTGTTCTCTCAATTCATCTCAAAGAGTTACAGATTTCCCCTCAAGAAGCCCTTGACAAAGACTGTTCTTGTGGAAATTGCAAAGTGATATTTAGAAGCCCATAGAGGGCTATGGAGAAAAAGGAAATATCCTAAGATAAAAACAAAAAAGAAGCTTTCTGAGAAACTGCTTTGTGATATGTGACTTCCACTCACGGAGTTACTGCCGTATTTCATGGAGCTGTTTGTTAGCCTTATTTCTCTTGATATCTGAGAACTATTATTTCGGATCCCTTTGAAGACAAAGGGACAAAGGGACAAAGGAAATACCTAAGATAAACACTGGAAAGAAGCTTTCTGAGAAACTGCTTTGTGATACATGACTTCCACTCACGGAATTACTGCTGTATTTCTTAGAGCGGTTTGCTAGCCTTATTTCTGTGGAATCTGAGAACTGTTATTTCGCATCCCATTTAAGACGATAGCGCCAAAGAAAATATCCTAAGATAAAAACTGGAAAGAAGTTTTCTGAGGAACTGCTTTGTGTTCTGGTAATTCATCTCACAGAGTTACAGCTTTCTCCTGAAGAAGCCTTTCGCTAAGAGTGTTCTTGTGGAATTTGCAAAGTGATATTTGGAAGCCCATAGAGCGCTATAGTGAAAAAGGAAATATCTTCTGTTAAAAACGTGAAAGAAGCTTTCTCAGAAACTGTTTTGTGTTCTGTTAATTCCGCTCACAGAGTTACAGCTTTCCCCTCAAGAAACCTTTCGCTAAGACTGTTCTTGTGGAATTTGCAAAGTGATATTTGGAGGCCCATAGAGGGCTAGGGTGAAAAAGGAAATATCATGAGCTAAAAACTGGAAAGAAGCTTTCTGAGAAAATGCTTTGTGATATGTGTCTTGCACTCAAGGACTTACATCTGTATTTCATGGAGATGTTTGCTAGACTCATTTCTGTGGTCTCTGAGAACATTTATGCGCATCACTTAGAAGAAAAATGGACAAAGGGACAATGGAAATATCCTAAGATAAAAACTGGAAAGAAGCTTTCTGGGAAACTGCTTTGTGATATGTGACTTCCACTCACGGAGTTACAGCTGTATTTGGTAGAGCGGTTTGCTAGCCTGATTTCTGTGGAATCTGAGAACTGTTATTTCGGATCCCATTGAAGACGATAGCGCCAAAAGAAATATCCTGAGACAAAAACTGGAATGAAGTTTTCTGAGAAACTGCTTTGTGTTCTGTTAACTCATCTCACAGAGTTACAGCATTCCCCTCAAAAAGCCTTTCGCTAAGACTGCTCTTGAGGAATTTGCAAAGTGATATTTGGAAGCCCATAGAGGGCTATGGTGAAAAAGGAAGTATCCTAAGATTAAAATTGAAAAGAAGGTTTCTGAGAAACTGCTTTGTGATATATGACTTCCACTCACGGAGTTACAGCAGTATTTCATAGAGCTGTTTGCTAGCCTTATTTCTGTGGTATCTGAGAACTGTTATTTCGGATCCCATTGAAGACTATAGCACCAAGGAAATATCCTAAGATAAAAACTGGAAAGAAGTTTTCTGAGAAACTGTTTTGTGTTCTGTTAATTCATCTCACAGAGTTAGAGTTTCCCCTCAAGAAGCCTTTCGTTAAGACTGTTCTTGTGGTATTTGCAAAGTGATATTTGGAAGCCCATAGAGGGCTATGGTGAAAAAGGAAATATCCGAAGATAAAAACTGAAAAGAAGCTTTCTGAGAAACTGTTTGTGATATGTGACTTCCACTCACGGAGTTACAGCAGTATTTCGTAAAGCTGTTTGCTAGCCTTATTTCTGTGGAATCTGAGAACTCTTATTTCGGATCCCATTGAAGACTATAGGGCCAAAGAAAATATCCTAAGATAAAAACTGAAAAGAATTTTTCTGAGAAACAGCTTTGTGTTCTGTTAATTCATCTCAGAGAGTTACAGCTTTCCCCTCAAGAAGTCTTTCGCTAAGACTGCTCTTGAGGAATTTGCAAAGTGATATTTGGAAGCCCATAGAGGGCTATGGTGAAAAAGGAAGTATCCTAAGATTAAAATTGAAAAGAAGGTTTCTGAGAAACTGCTTTGTGATATATGACTTCCACTCACGGAGTTACAGCAGTATTTCATAGAGCTGTTTGCTAGCCTTATTTCTGTGGTATCTGAGAACTGTTATTTCGGATCCCATTGAAGACTATAGCGCCAAGGAAATATCCTAAGATAAAAACTGGAAAGAAGTTTTCTGAGAAAGTGTTTTGTGTTCTGTTAATTGATCTCACAGAGTTAGAGCTTTCCCCTCGAGAAGTCTTTCACTAAGACTGTTCTTGTGGAATTTGCAAAGTGATATTTGAAAGCCATAGAGGGCTATGGTGAAAAAGGAAATATCCAAAGATAAAAACTGAAAAGAAGCTTTCTGAGAAACTGCTTTGTGTTCTGTTAATTCATCTCAGAGAGTTACAGCATTCCCCTCAAAAAGCCTTTCGCTAAGACTGTTCTTGTAGAATTTGCAAAGTGATATTTGGAAGCCATAGAGGGCTACGGTGGAAAAGGAAATATCTGAAGATAAAAAGTGAAAAGAAGCTTTCTGAGAAACTGGTTTGTGTTCTGTTAATTCATCTCACAGAGTTACAGCTTTCCCCTCAAGAAGCCTTTCACAAAGACTGTTCTTGTGGAATTTGCAAAGTGATATTTGGAAGACCATAGAGCGCTATGGTGAAAAAGGAAATATCTTCTGTTAAAAACTGGAAAGAAGCTTTCTGAGAAACTGCCTTGTGTTCTGGTAATTCAGCTCACAGAGTTACAGATTTCCCCTCAAGAAGCCTTTCGCTAAGACTGTTCCTGTGGAATTTGCAAAGTGATATTTGGAAGCCCATAGAGGGCTACGGTGAAAAGGCAAATGTCCTCAGTTAAAAACTGGAAAGAAGTTTCTGAGAAACTGCTTTGAGAATTGTGACTTCCACTCACGGAAATATAGCTGTACTTGGTAGATCGGTTTGCTAGCCTGATTTCTGTGGAATCTGAGAACTGTTATTTCGGATCTCATTGAATAATATAGCGCCAAAAGAAATATCCTAAGATAAAAACTGGAATGAAGTTTTCTGAGAAACTGCTTTGTGTTCTGTTAATTTATCTCACAGAGTTACAGCTTTCCTCTCAAGAAACCTTTCGCTAAGACTGTTCTTGTGGAATTTGCAAAGTGATATTTGGAAGCCCCTAGAGGGCTATGGTGAAAAAGGAAAATCTTCTGTTGAAAACTGGAAAGAAGCTTTCTGAGAAACCACTTTGTGTTCTCTTATTTCATCTCACAGAGTTACAGATTTCCCCACAAGAAGCCTTTCGCTAAGACTGTTCTTGTGGAATTTGCAAAGTGATATTTGGAAGCCTCTAGAGGGCTAGGGTGAAAAAGGAAATATCTTCCATTAAAAACTGGAAAGAAGCTTTCTGAGAGACTGCTTTGGTTTCCTTAATTCATCTCAGGGAGTTACAGCTTTCCACTCAAGAAGCCTTTTGCTAAGACAGTTCTTGTGGAATTTGCAAAGTGATATTTGGAAGCCCATAGTGGGCTATGGTGAAAAAGGAAATATCTTCCATTAAAAACTGGAAAGCAGCTTTCTGAGAATCTGCTTTGTGTTCTGTTAATTCATCTCAGAGAGTTACAGTTTTCCCTCAAGGAGTCTTTCGCTAAGTCTGTTCTTCTGATATTTACAAAGAGATATTTGGTAGCCTATAGGAGGATATGGTAAAAAAGGAAATAGCCTAAGATAAAAACATAAAAGAAACCTTCTGAGAAACTGCTTTGTGTTCTGCTAATTCATCTCACAGAGTTACAGCTTTCCCCTCAAGAAGTCTTTTGCTAAGACTGTTCTCGTGGAATTTGCAAAGTGATTTTTGGAAGCCCATAGAGGGCTATGGTGAAAAAGGAAATATCTACAGTTAAAAACTGGAAAGAAGTTTTCTGAGAAACTGTTTTGTGTTCTGTTAATTCATCTCGCAGAGTTACAGCTTTCCCCTCAAGTAGCCTTTTGCTAAGAATATTCTTATGTAATTTGCAAAGTGATATTTGGAAGCCCATAGATGGCTATGGTGAAGAAGGAAAAATCTTCCGTTAAAAACTGGAAAGATGCTTTCTGAGAAACTGCTTTGTGTTCTGTTAATTCGTCTCACAGAGTTACAGTTTTCCCCTCAACAAGCCTTCCGGTAAGACTGTTCTTGTGGAATTTGCAAAGTGATATTTGGAAGCGCATAGAGGGCTATGGTGAACATGGTAATCTTCCGTTAAAAATTGGAAAGATGCTTTCTGAGAAACTGCTTTGTGTTCTGTTAATTCATCTCACAGATTTACAGCTTTACGCTCAAGAAGTCTTTCGCTAAGACAGTTCTTGTGGAATTTGCAAAGTGATATTTGGAAGCCCTTAGAGGGCTATGGTGAATAAGGAAATATCTTCCGTTAAAACTGGGAAGAAGGTTTCTGAGAAACTGCTTTGTGTTCTGTTAATTCATCTTACAGAGTTACAGCTTTCCCCTCAAGAATCCTCTCCCTAAGGCTGTTCTTGTGGAATTCGCAAAGTGATAATTGGAAGCCCTTAATGGGCTATGGTGAAAAAGTAAATATCCTAAGGTAAAAACAGAAAAGAAGCTTTATGAGAAACTGCTTTGTGTTCTGTTTTTTCATCTCACAGAGTTACAGCTTTCCCCTCAAAAACCATCTCCCAAAGACTGCTCTTGTGGAATTTGCAAAGTGATAATTGGAAGCCCTTAAAGGGCTATGGTGAAAAAGGAACTATCCTAAGATAAAAACTGAAAAGAAGGTTTCTGAGAGACTGCTTTGTGTTCTGTTAACTCATCTCACAGAGTTACAGCTTTCCCCTCAAGAAGTCTTTCGGTAAAACTGTTCTTCAGAAATTTGCAAAGTGATATTTGGAAGGCCATAGGAGGCTCTGGTGAAAAAGGAAATATCCTAAGATAATAACAGAAAAGAAGCTTCCTCAGAAACTGCTTTGTGTTCTGTTAATTCATCTCACAGCGTTACAGCTTTCTCTTCAAGAAGCCTTTCGCTAAGACTGTTCTTGTGTAATTTGCAAAGTGACATTTTGAAGCCCATAGAGGGCTATGGTGAAAAAGGAAATATCTTCCGTTAAAAACTGCAAAGAAGCTTTCTGAGAAACTGCTTTGTGTTCTGTCAATTCATCTCACAGAGTTACAGCTTTCCCCTCAACAAGCCTTTCGCTGAGACTGTTCTTGTGGAATTTGCAAAGTGATATTTGGAAGCCCATAGAGGGCTATTGTGAAAAAGGAAATATCTTCCGTTAAAAACTGGGAAGAAGGTTTCTGAGAAACTGTTTTGTGTTCTGTTAATTCATCTCACAGAGTTACAGGTTTCCCCTAAGGAAGCCTTTCGTTAAGACCGTTGTTTTGGAATTTGCAAAGTGATATTTGGAAGGCCGTAGAGGGCTATGGTGAAAAGGGAAATATCCTAAGATAAAAACTGAAAAGAAGGTTTCTGAGAAACTGCTTTGTGTTCTGTTAGTTCATCTCACAGAGTACAGCATTCCCCTCAAGAACCCTTTCGCTAAGACCGTTCTTGTGGAATATGCGAAGTAATATTTGGAAGCCCGTAGAGGGCTATGGTGAAAAGGCAAATGTCCTCAGTTAAAAACTGGATAGAAGCTTTCTGAGAAACTGCTTCCTGTTCTGTCAATTCATCTCAAAGAGTTACAGATTTCCCCTCAAGAAGCCCTTGACAAAGACTGTTCTTGTGGAATTTGCAAAGTGATATTTGGAAGCCCTTAGAGGTCTATTTTGAAAAAGGAAGTATCATAAGCTAAAAACTGAAAAGAAAGTTTCTGAGAAAATGCTTTGTGATATGTGACTTCCACTCACGGAGTTACAGCAGTATTTCGTGGAGCTATTTGCTAGTCTTAATTATGTGGAATCTGAGCATAGTTATTTCAGATCCATTAGAAGACAAAGGGACAAAGGGGCAATGGAAATATCCTAAGATAAAAACTGGAAAGAAACTTTCTGAGAAACTGTTTTGTGATATGTGACTTACATTCACAGAGTTATAGCTGTATTTAGTAGAACGGTTTGCTAGACTGATTCCTGTGGAATCTGAGAACGGTTATTTCGGATCCCATTGAAGAATACAGCGCCAAGGGAAATATCCTAAGATAAAAACTGGAAAGAAGTTTTCTGAGAAACTGCTTTGTGTTCCGTTAATTCATGTCACAGAGTTACAGCTTTCCCCTAAGAAGCCTTTCGCTAACACTGTTCTTGTGGAATTTTCAAAGTGATATTTGGAAGCCCATAGAGGGCTATGGTGAAAAAGGAAGTACCCTAAGATTAAAATTGAAAAGAAGTTTTCTGAGAAACTGCTTTGTGGGATATGACTTCCACTCACGGAGTTACAGCAGTATTTCATAGAGCTGTTTGCTAGCCTTATTTCTGTGAAATCTGAGAACTGTTATTTCGGATCCCATTAAAGACTAGAGCGCCAAGGAAATATCCTAAGATAAAAACTGGAAAGAAGTTTTCTGAGAAACTGTTTTGTGTTCTGTTAATTCATCTCACAGAGTTAGAGTTTCCCCTCAAGAAGCCTTTCGTTAAGACTGTTCTTGTGGTATTTGCAAAGTGATATTTGGAAGCCCATAGAGGGCTATGGTGAAAAAGGAAATATCCGAAGATAAAAACTGAAAAGAAGCTTTCTGAGAAACTGTTTGTGATATGTGACTTCCACTCACGGAGTTACAGCAGTATTTCGTAAAGCTGTTTGCTAGCCTTATTTCTGTGGAATCTGAGAACTCTTATTTCGGATCCCATTGAAGACTATAGGGCCAAAGAAAATATCCTAAGATAAAAACTGAAAAGAATTTTTCTGAGAAACAGCTTTGTGTTCTGTTAATTCATCTCAGAGAGTTACAGCTTTCCCCTCAAGAAGTCTTTCACTAAGACTCTTCTTTTGGAAGCTGCAAAGTGATATTTGGAAGCCCTTAGAGGGTTATGGTGAAAGGTAAATGTCCTCAGTTAAAAACTGGAAAGAAGCTTTCTGAGAAACTGCTTTGTGTTCTGTTAATTCATCTCACGGAGTTACACCTTTCCCCTGAGGAAGACTTTCGCTAAGACTGTTGTTGTGGAATTTGCAAAGTGATATTTGGAAGCCCATAGAGGGCTACAGTGAAAAAAAATATACGATAAGATAAAAACAGAAAAAAATTTTTCCATGAAACTGCTTTGTCATATATGCCTTTCACTCACAGATTTACAGCTGTATTTCATGGAGCTGTTTGCAAACCTTATATCTGTGGAAACTGCGAACTGTTATTTCGGATCCGTTTTAAGACTATAGCGCCAAAGGAAATATCCTAAGATAAAAACTGGAAAGAAGTTTTCTGAGAACCTGCTTTGTGTTCTCTTAATTCATCTCACAGAGTTACAGCTTTTACCTCCAGAAGCCTTTCCCTAAGACTGTTTTTGTGGAATTTTCAAAGTGATATTTGGAAGCCCATAGAGGGCTGTGGTGAAAAGGGAAACATCCGAAGATAAAAACTGAAAAAAAGATTTCTGAAATACTGCTTTGTAACATGTGACTTCCAGTCACGGAGTTACAGCAGTGTTTCGTAGAGCTGTTTGCTAGCCTTATTTCTGTGGAATCTGAAAACTGTTATTTCGTATCCCTTTGAAGAGTACAGGCCAAAGATAATATCCTAAGATAAAAACTGGAAAGAAGTTTTCTGAGAAACTGCTTTGTGTTCTCTTAATTCATCTCACAGAGTTACAGCTTTTCCCTCAAGAAACTTTTCGCTAAGACTGTTCTTGTGGAATTTGCAAAGTGATATTTGAAAGCCCATAGAGGGCTATGGTGAAAAGGCAAATGTCCTCAGTTAAAAACTGGATAGAAGCTTTCTGAGAAACTGCTTTCTGTTCTCTCAATTCATCTCAAAGAGTTACAGATTTCCCCTCAAGAAGCCCTTGACAAAGACTGTTCTTGTGGAAATTGCAAAGTGATATTTAGAAGCCCATAGAGGGCTATGGAGAAAAAGGAAATATCCTAAGATAAAAACGAAAAAGAAGCTTTCTGAGAAACTGCTTTGTGATATGTGACTTCCACTCACGGAGTTACTGCCGTATTTCATGGAGCTGTTTGTTAGCCTTATTTCTCTTGATATCTGAGAACTATTATTTCGGATCCCTTTGAAGACAAAGGGACAAAGGGACAAAGGAAATACCTATGATAAACACTGGAAAGAAGCTTTCTGAGAAACTGCTTTGTGATACATGACTTCCACTCACGGAATTACTGCTGTATTTCTTAGAGCGGTTTGCTAGCCTTATTTCTGTGGAATCTGAGAACTGTTATTTCGCATCCCATTTAAGACGATAGCGCCAAAGAAAATATCCTAAGATAAAAACTGGAAAGAAGTTTTCTGAGGAACTGCTTTGTGTTCTGGTAATTCATCTCACAGAGTTACAGCTTTCTCCTGAAGAAGCCTTTCGCTAAGAGTGTTCTTGTGGAATTTGCAAAGTGATATTTAGAAGCCCATAGAGGGCTATGGTGAATAAGGAAGTATCCTAAGATTAAAATTGAAAAGAAGGTTTCTGAGAAACTGCTTTGTGATATATAACTTCCACTCATGGAGTTACAGCAGTATTTCATAGAGCTGTTTGCTAGCCTTATTTCTGTGGTATCTGAGAACTGATATTTCGGATCCCATTGAAGACTATAGCACCAAGGAAATATCCTAAGATAAAAACTGGAAAGAAGTTTTCTGAGAAACTGTTTTGTGTTCTGTTAATTCATCTCACAGAGTTAGAGTTTCCCCTCAAGAAGCCTTTCATTAAGACTGTTCTTGTGGTATTTGCAAAGTGACATTTGGAAGCCCATAGAGGGCTATGGTGAAAAAGGAAATATCCGAAGATAAAAACTGAAAAGAAGCTTTCTGAGAAACTGTTTGTGATATGTGACTTCCACTCACGGAGTTACAGCAGTATTTCGTAAAGCTGTTTGCTAGCCTTATTTCTGTGGAATCTGAGAACTCTTATTTCGGATCCCATTGAAGACTATAGGGCCAAAGAAAATATCCTAAGATAAAAACTGAAAAGAATTTTTCTGAGAAACAGCTTTGTGTTCTGTTAATTCATCTCAGAGAGTTACAGCTTTCCCCTCAAGAAGTCTTTCACTAAGACTCTTCTTTTGGAAGCTGCAAAGTGATATTTGGAAGCCCTTAGAGGGTTATGGTGAAAGGTAAATGTCCTCAGTTAAAAACTGGAAAGAAGCTTTCTGAGAAACTGCTTTGTGTTCTGTTAATTCATCTCACGGAGTTACACCTTTCCCCTGAGGAAGCCTTTCGCTAAGACTGTTCTTGTGGAATTTGCAAAGTGATATTTGGAAGCCCATAGAGGGCTACGGTGAAAAAAAATATATGATAAGATAAAAACAGAAAAAAATTTTTCCATGAAACTGCTTTGTCATATATGCCTTTCACTCACAGATTTACAGCTGTATTTCATGGAGCTGTTTGCAAACCTTATATCTGTGGAAACTGCGAACTGTTATTTCGGATCCCTTTTAAGACTATAGCGCCAAAGGAAATATCCTAAGATAAAAACTGGAAAGAAGTTTTCTGAGAACCTGCTTTGTGTTCTCTTAATTCATCTCACAGAGTTACAGCTTTTACCTCCAGAAGCCTTTCCCTAAGACTGTTTTTGTGGAATTTTCAAAGTGATATTTGGAAGCCCATAGAGGGCTGTGGTGAAAAGGGAAACATCCGAAGATAAAAACTGAAAAAAAGATTTCTGAAATACTGCTTTGTAACATGTGACTTCCAGTCACGGAGTTACAGCAGTGTTTCGTAGAGCTGTTTGCTAGCCTTATTTCTGTGGAATCTGAAAACTGTTATTTCGTATCCCATTGAAGAGTATAGGCCAAAGATAATATCCTAAGATAAAAACTGAAAAGAAGTTTTCTGAGAAACTGCTTTGTGTTCTCTTAATTCATCTCACAGAGTTACAGCTTTTCCCTCAAGAAACTTTTCGCTAAGACTGTTCTTGTGGAATTTGCAAAGTGATATTTGAAAGCCCATAGAGGGCTATGGTGAAAAGGCAAATGTCCTCAGTTAAAAACTGGATAGAAGCTTTCTGAGAAACTGCTTTCTGTTCTCTCAATTCATCTCAAAGAGTTACAGATTTCCCCTCAAGAAGCCCTTGACAAAGACTGTTCTTGTGGAAATTGCAAAGTGATATTTAGAAGCCCATAGAGGGCTATGGAGAAAAAGGAAATATCCTAAGATAAAAACAAAAAAGAAGCTTTCTGAGAAACTGCTTTGTGATATGTGACTTCCACTCACGGAGTTACTGCCGTATTTCATGGAGCTGTTTGTTAGCCTTATTTCTCTTGATATCTGAGAACTATTATTTCGGATCCCTTTGAAGACAAAGGGACAAAGGGACAAAGGAAATACCTAAGATAAACACTGGAAAGAAGCTTTCTGAGAAACTGCTTTGTGATACATGACTTCCACTCACGGAATTACTGCTGTATTTCTTAGAGCGGTTTGCTAGCCTTATTTCTGTGGAATCTGAGAACTGTTATTTCGCATCCCATTTAAGACGATAGCGCCAAAGAAAATATCCTAAGATAAAAACTGGAAAGAAGTTTTCTCAGGAACTGCTTTGTGTTCTGGTAATTCATCTCACAGAGTTACAGCTTTCTCCTGAAGAAGCCTTTCGCTAAGAGTGTTCTTGTGGAATTTGCAAAGTGATATTTGGAAGCCCATAGAGCGCTATAGTGAAAAAGGAAATATCTTCTGTTAAAAACGTGAAAGAAGCTTTCTCAGAAACTGTTTTGTGTTCTGTTAATTCCGCTCACAGAGTTACAGCTTTCCCCTCAAGAAACCTTTCGCTAAGACTGTTCTTGTGGAATTTGCAAAGTGATATTTGGAGGCCCATAGAGGGCTAGGGTGAAAAAGGAAATATCATGAGCTAAAAACTGGAAAGAAGCTTTCTGAGAAAATGCTTTGTGATATGTGTCTTGCACTCAAGGACTTACATCTGTATTTCATGGAGATGTTTGCTAGACTCATTTCTGTGGTCTCTGAGAACATTTATGCGCATCACTTAGAAGAAAAATGGACAAAGGGACAATGGAAATATCCTAAGATAAAAACTGGAAAGAAGCTTTCTGGGAAACTGCTTTGTGATATGTGACTTCCACTCACGGAGTTACAGCTGTATTTGGTAGAGCGGTTTGCTAGCCTGATTTCTGTGGAATCTGAGAACTGTTATTTCGGATCCCATTGAAGACGATAGCACCAAAAGAAATATCCTGAGACAAAAACTGGAATGAAGTTTTCTGAGAAACTGCTTTGTGTTCTGTTAACTCATCTCACAGAGTTACAGCATTCCCCTCAAAAAGCCTTTCGCTAAGACTGCTCTTGAGGAATTTGCAAAGTGATATTTGGAAGCCCATAGAGGGCTATGGTGAAAAAGGAAGTATCCTAAGATTAAAATTGAAAAGAAGGTTTCTGAGAAACTGCTTTGTGATATATGACTTCCACTCACGGAGTTACAGCAGTATTTCATAGAGCTGTTTGCTAGCCTTATTTCTGTGGTATCTGAGAACTGTTATTTCGGATCCCATTGAAGACTATAGCACCAAGGAAATATCCTAAGATAAAAACTGGAAAGAAGTTTTCTGAGAAACTGTTTTGTGTTCTGTTAATTCATCTCACAGAGTTAGAGTTTCCCCTCAAGAAGCCTTTCGTTAAGACTGTTCTTGTGGTATTTGCAAAGTGATATTTGGAAGCCCATAGAGGGCTATGGTGAAAAAGGAAATATCCGAAGATAAAAACTGAAAAGAAGCTTTCTGAGAAACTGTTTGTGATATGTGACTTCCACTCACGGAGTTACAGCAGTATTTCGTAAAGCTGTTTGCTAGCCTTATTTCTGTGGAATCTGAGAACTCTTATTTCGGATCCCATTGAAGACTATAGGGCCAAAGAAAATATCCTAAGATAAAAACTGAAAAGAATTTTTCTGAGAAACAGCTTTGTGTTCTGTTAATTCATCTCAGAGAGTTACAGCTTTCCCCTCAAGAAGTCTTTCGCTAAGACTGCTCTTGAGGAATTTGCAAAGTGATATTTGGAAGCCCATAGAGGGCTATGGTGAAAAAGGAAGTATCCTAAGATTAAAATTGAAAAGAAGGTTTCTGAGAAACTGCTTTGTGATATATGACTTCCACTCACGGAGTTACAGCAGTATTTCATAGAGCTGTTTGCTAGCCTTATTTCTGTGGTATCTGAGAACTGTTATTTCGGATCCCATTGAAGACTATAGCGCCAAGGAAATATCCTAAGATAAAAACTGGAAAGAAGTTTTCTGAGAAAGTGTTTTGTGTTCTGTTAATTGATCTCACAGAGTTAGAGCTTTCCCCTCGAGAAGTCTTTCACTAAGACTGTTCTTGTGGAATTTGCAAAGTGATATTTGAAAGCCATAGAGGGCTATGGTGAAAAAGGAAATATCCAAAGATAAAAACTGAAAAGAAGCTTTCTGAGAAACTGCTTTGTGTTCTGTTAATTCATCTCAGAGAGTTACAGCATTCCCCTCAAAAAGCCTTTCGCTAAGACTGTTCTTGTAGAATTTGCAAAGTGATATTTGGAAGCCATAGAGGGCTACGGTGGAAAAGGAAATATCTGAAGATAAAAAGTGAAAAGAAGCTTTCTGAGAAACTGGTTTGTGTTCTGTTAATTCATCTCACAGAGTTACAGCTTTCCCCTCAAGAAGCCTTTCACAAAGACTGTTCTTGTGGAATTTGCAAAGTGATATTTGGAAGACCATAGAGCGCTATGGTGAAAAAGGAAATATCTTCTGTTAAAAACTGGAAAGAAGCTTTCTGAGAAACTGCCTTGTGTTCTGGTAATTCAGCTCACAGAGTTACAGATTTCCCCTCAAGAAGCCTTTCGCTAAGACTGTTCCTGTGGAATTTGCAAAGTGATATTTGGAAGCCCATAGAGGGCTACGGTGAAAAGGCAAATGTCCTCAGTTAAAAACTGGAAAGAAGTTTCTGAGAAACTGCTTTGAGAATTGTGACTTCCACTCACGGAAATATAGCTGTACTTGGTAGATCGGTTTGCTAGCCTGATTTCTGTGGAATCTGAGAACTGTTATTTCGGATCTCATTGAATAATATAGCGCCAAAAGAAATATCCTAAGATAAAAACTGGAATGAAGTTTTCTGAGAAACTGCTTTGTGTTCTGTTAATTTATCTCACAGAGTTACAGCTTTCCTCTCAAGAAACCTTTCGCTAAGACTGTTCTTGTGGAATTTGCAAAGTGATATTTGGAAGCCCCTAGAGGGCTATGGTGAAAAAGGAAAATCTTCTGTTGAAAACTGGAAAGAAGCTTTCTGAGAAACCACTTTGTGTTCTCTTATTTCATCTCACAGAGTTACAGATTTCCCCACAAGAAGCCTTTCGCTAAGACTGTTCTTGTGGAATTTGCAAAGTGATATTTGGAAGCCTCTAGAGGGCTAGGGTGAAAAAGGAAATATCTTCCATTAAAAACTGGAAAGAAGCTTTCTGAGAGACTGCTTTGGTTTCCTTAATTCATCTCAGGGAGTTACAGCTTTCCACTCAAGAAGCCTTTTGCTAAGACAGTTCTTGTGGAATTTGCAAAGTGATATTTGGAAGCCCATAGTGGGCTATGGTGAAAAAGGAAATATCTTCCATTAAAAACTGGAAAGCAGCTTTCTGAGAATCTGCTTTGTGTTCTGTTAATTCATCTCAGAGAGTTACAGCTTTCCCCTCAAGGAGTCTTTCGCTAAGTCTGTTCTTCTGATATTTACAAAGAGATATTTGGTAGCCTATAGGAGGATATGGTAAAAAAGGAAATAGCCTAAGATAAAAACATAAAAGAAACCTTCTGAGAAACTGCTTTGTGTTCTGCTAATTCATCTCACAGAGTTACAGCTTTCCCCTCAAGAAGTCTTTTGCTAAGACTGTTCTCGTGGAATTTGCAAAGTGATTTTTGGAAGCCCATAGAGGGCTATGGTGAAAAAGGAAATATCTACAGTTAAAAACTGGAAAGAAGTTTTCTGAGAAACTGTTTTGTGTTCTGTTAATTCATCTCGCAGAGTTACAGCTTTCCCCTCAAGTAGCCTTTTGCTAAGAATATTCTTATGTAATTTGCAAAGTGATATTTGGAAGCCCATAGATGGCTATGGTGAAGAAGGAAAAATCTTCCGTTAAAAACTGGAAAGATGCTTTCTGAGAAACTGCTTTGTGTTCTGTTAATTCGTCTCACAGAGTTACAGTTTTCCCCTCAACAAGCCTTCCGGTAAGACTGTTCTTGTGGAATTTGCAAAGTGATATTTGGAAGCGCATAGAGGGCTATGGTGAACATGGTAATCTTCCGTTAAAAATTGGAAAGATGCTTTCTGAGAAACTGCTTTGTGTTCTGTTAATTCATCTCACAGATTTACAGCTTTACGCTCAAGAAGTCTTTCGCTAAGACAGTTCTTGTGGAATTTGCAAAGTGATATTTGGAAGCCCTTAGAGGGCTATGGTGAATAAGGAAATATCTTCCGTTAAAACTGGGAAGAAGGTTTCTGAGAAACTGCTTTGTGTTCTGTTAATTCATCTTACAGAGTTACAGCTTTCCCCTCAAGAATCCTCTCCCTAAGGCTGTTCTTGTGGAATTCGCAAAGTGATAATTGGAAGCCCTTAATGGGCTATGGTGAAAAAGTAAATATCCTAAGGTAAAAACAGAAAAGAAGCTTTATGAGAAACTGCTTTGTGTTCTGTTTTTTCATCTCACAGAGTTACAGCTTTCCCCTCAAAAACCATCTCCCAAAGACTGCTCTTGTGGAATTTGCAAAGTGATAATTGGAAGCCCTTAAAGGGCTATGGTGAAAAAGGAACTATCCTAAGATAAAAACTGAAAAGAAGGTTTCTGAGAGACTGCTTTGTGTTCTGTTAACTCATCTCACAGAGTTACAGCTTTCCCCTCAAGAAGTCTTTCGGTAAAACTGTTCTTCAGAAATTTGCAAAGTGATATTTGGAAGGCCATAGGAGGCTCTGGTGAAAAAGGAAATATCCTAAGATAATAACAGAAAAGAAGCTTCCTCAGAAACTGCTTTGTGTTCTGTTAATTCATCTCACAGCGTTACAGCTTTCTCTTCAAGAAGCCTTTCGCTAAGACTGTTCTTGTGTAATTTGCAAAGTGACATTTTGAAGCCCATAGAGGGCTATGGTGAAAAAGGAAATATCTTCCGTTAAAAACTGCAAAGAAGCTTTCTGAGAAACTGCTTTGTGTTCTGTCAATTCATCTCACAGAGTTACAGCTTTCCCCTCAACAAGCCTTTCGCTGAGACTGTTCTTGTGGAATTTGCAAAGTGATATTTGGAAGCCCATAGAGGGCTATTGTGAAAAAGGAAATATCTTCCGTTAAAAACTGGGAAGAAGGTTTCTGAGAAACTGTTTTGTGTTCTGTTAATTCATCTCACAGAGTTACAGGTTTCCCCTAAGGAAGCCTTTCGTTAAGACCGTTGTTTTGGAATTTGCAAAGTGATATTTGGAAGGCCGTAGAGGGCTATGGTGAAAAGGGAAATATCCTAAGATAAAAACTGAAAAGAAGGTTTCTGAGAAACTGCTTTGTGTTCTGTTAGTTCATCTCACAGAGTACAGCATTCCCCTCAAGAACCCTTTCGCTAAGACCGTTCTTGTGGAATATGCGAAGTAATATTTGGAAGCCCGTAGAGGGCTATGGTGAAAAGGCAAATGTCCTCAGTTAAAAACTGGATAGAAGCTTTCTGAGAAACTGCTTCCTGTTCTGTCAATTCATCTCAAAGAGTTACAGATTTCCCCTCAAGAAGCCCTTGACAAAGACTGTTCTTGTGGAATTTGCAAAGTGATATTTGGAAGCCCTTAGAGGTCTATTTTGAAAAAGGAAATATCATAAGCTAAAAACTGAAAAGAAAGTTTCTGAGAAAATGCTTTGTGATATGTGACTTCCACTCACGGAGTTACAGCAGTATTTCGTGGAGCTATTTGCTAGTCTTAATTATGTGGAATCTGAGCATAGTTATTTCAGATCCATTAGAAGACAAAGGGACAAAGGGGCAATGGAAATATCCTAAGATAAAAACTGGAAAGAAACTTTCTGAGAAACTGTTTTGTGATATGTGACTTACATTCACAGAGTTATAGCTGTATTTAGTAGAACGGTTTGCTAGACTGATTCCTGTGGAATCTGAGAACGGTTATTTCGGATCCCATTGAAGAATACAGCGCCAAGGGAAATATCCTAAGATAAAAACTGGAAAGAAGTTTTCTGAGAAACTGCTTTGTGTTCCGTTAATTCATGTCACAGAGTTACAGCTTTCCCCTAAGAAGCCTTTCGCTAACACTGTTCTTGTGGAATTTTCAAAGTGATATTTGGAAGCCCATAGAGGGCTATGGTGAAAAAGGAAGTACCCTAAGATTAAAATTGAAAAGAAGTTTTCTGAGAAACTGCTTTGTGGGATATGACTTCCACTCACGGAGTTACAGCAGTATTTCATAGAGCTGTTTGCTAGCCTTATTTCTGTGAAATCTGAGAACTGTTATTTCGGATCCCATTAAAGACTAGAGCGCCAAGGAAATATCCTAAGATAAAAACTGGAAAGAAGTTTTCTGAGAAACTGTTTTGTGTTCTGTTAATTCATCTCACAGAGTTAGAGTTTCCCCTCAAGAAGCCTTTCGTTAAGACTGTTCTTGTGGTATTTGCAAAGTGATATTTGGAAGCCCATAGAGGGCTATGGTGAAAAAGGAAATATCCGAAGATAAAAACTGAAAAGAAGCTTTCTGAGAAACTGTTTGTGATATGTGACTTCCACTCACGGAGTTACAGCAGTATTTCGTAAAGCTGTTTGCTAGCCTTATTTCTGTGGAATCTGAGAACTCTTATTTCGGATCCCATTGAAGACTATAGGGCCAAAGAAAATATCCTAAGATAAAAACTGAAAAGAATTTTTCTGAGAAACAGCTTTGTGTTCTGTTAATTCATCTCAGAGAGTTACAGCTTTCCCCTCAAGAAGTCTTTCACTAAGACTCTTCTTTTGGAAGCTGCAAAGTGATATTTGGAAGCCCTTAGAGGGTTATGGTGAAAGGTAAATGTCCTCAGTTAAAAACTGGAAAGAAGCTTTCTGAGAAACTGCTTTGTGTTCTGTTAATTCATCTCACGGAGTTACACCTTTCCCCTGAGGAAGACTTTCGCTAAGACTGTTGTTGTGGAATTTGCAAAGTGATATTTGGAAGCCCATAGAGGGCTACAGTGAAAAAAAATATACGATAAGATAAAAACAGAAAAAAATTTTTCCATGAAACTGCTTTGTCATATATGCCTTTCACTCACAGATTTACAGCTGTATTTCATGGAGCTGTTTGCAAACCTTATATCTGTGGAAACTGCGAACTGTTATTTCGGATCCGTTTTAAGACTATAGCGCCAAAGGAAATATCCTAAGATAAAAACTGGAAAGAAGTTTTCTGAGAACCTGCTTTGTGTTCTCTTAATTCATCTCACAGAGTTACAGCTTTTACCTCCAGAAGCCTTTCCCTAAGACTGTTTTTGTGGAATTTTCAAAGTGATATTTGGAAGCCCATAGAGGGCTGTGGTGAAAAGGGAAACATCCGAAGATAAAAACTGAAAAAAAGATTTCTGAAATACTGCTTTGTAACATGTGACTTCCAGTCACGGAGTTACAGCAGTGTTTCGTAGAGCTGTTTGCTAGCCTTATTTCTGTGGAATCTGAAAACTGTTATTTCGTATCCCTTTGAAGAGTACAGGCCAAAGATAATATCCTAAGATAAAAACTGGAAAGAAGTTTTCTGAGAAACTGCTTTGTGTTCTCTTAATTCATCTCACAGAGTTACAGCTTTTCCCTCAAGAAACTTTTCGCTAAGACTGTTCTTGTGGAATTTGCAAAGTGATATTTGAAAGCCCATAGAGGGCTATGGTGAAAAGGCAAATGTCCTCAGTTAAAAACTGGATAGAAGCTTTCTGAGAAACTGCTTTCTGTTCTCTCAATTCATCTCAAAGAGTTACAGATTTCCCCTCAAGAAGCCCTTGACAAAGACTGTTCTTGTGGAAATTGCAAAGTGATATTTAGAAGCCCATAGAGGGCTATGGAGAAAAAGGAAATATCCTAAGATAAAAACGAAAAAGAAGCTTTCTGAGAAACTGCTTTGTGATATGTGACTTCCACTCACGGAGTTACTGCCGTATTTCATGGAGCTGTTTGTTAGCCTTATTTCTCTTGATATCTGAGAACTATTATTTCGGATCCCTTTGAAGACAAAGGGACAAAGGGACAAAGGAAATACCTATGATAAACACTGGAAAGAAGCTTTCTGAGAAACTGCTTTGTGATACATGACTTCCACTCACGGAATTACTGCTGTATTTCTTAGAGCGGTTTGCTAGCCTTATTTCTGTGGAATCTGAGAACTGTTATTTCGCATCCCATTTAAGACGATAGCGCCAAAGAAAATATCCTAAGATAAAAACTGGAAAGAAGTTTTCTGAGGAACTGCTTTGTGTTCTGGTAATTCATCTCACAGAGTTACAGCTTTCTCCTGAAGAAGCCTTTCGCTAAGAGTGTTCTTGTGGAATTTGCAAAGTGATATTTAGAAGCCCATAGAGGGCTATGGTGAATAAGGAAGTATCCTAAGATTAAAATTGAAAAGAAGGTTTCTGAGAAACTGCTTTGTGATATATAACTTCCACTCATGGAGTTACAGCAGTATTTCATAGAGCTGTTTGCTAGCCTTATTTCTGTGGTATCTGAGAACTGATATTTCGGATCCCATTGAAGACTATAGCACCAAGGAAATATCCTAAGATAAAAACTGGAAAGAAGTTTTCTGAGAAACTGTTTTGTGTTCTGTTAATTCATCTCACAGAGTTAGAGTTTCCCCTCAAGAAGCCTTTCATTAAGACTGTTCTTGTGGTATTTGCAAAGTGACATTTGGAAGCCCATAGAGGGCTATGGTGAAAAAGGAAATATCCGAAGATAAAAACTGAAAAGAAGCTTTCTGAGAAACTGTTTGTGATATGTGACTTCCACTCACGGAGTTACAGCAGTATTTCGTAAAGCTGTTTGCTAGCCTTATTTCTGTGGAATCTGAGAACTCTTATTTCGGATCCCATTGAAGACTATAGGGCCAAAGAAAATATCCTAAGATAAAAACTGAAAAGAATTTTTCTGAGAAACAGCTTTGTGTTCTGTTAATTCATCTCAGAGAGTTACAGCTTTCCCCTCAAGAAGTCTTTCACTAAGACTCTTCTTTTGGAAGCTGCAAAGTGATATTTGGAAGCCCTTAGAGGGTTATGGTGAAAGGTAAATGTCCTCAGTTAAAAACTGGAAAGAAGCTTTCTGAGAAACTGCTTTGTGTTCTGTTAATTCATCTCACGGAGTTACACCTTTCCCCTGAGGAAGCCTTTCGCTAAGACTGTTCTTGTGGAATTTGCAAAGTGATATTTGGAAGCCCATAGAGGGCTACGGTGAAAAAAAATATATGATAAGATAAAAACAGAAAAAAATTTTTCCATGAAACTGCTTTGTCATATATGCCTTTCACTCACAGATTTACAGCTGTATTTCATGGAGCTGTTTGCAAACCTTATATCTGTGGAAACTGCGAACTGTTATTTCGGATCCCTTTTAAGACTATAGCGCCAAAGGAAATATCCTAAGATAAAAACTGGAAAGAAGTTTTCTGAGAACCTGCTTTGTGTTCTCTTAATTCATCTCACAGAGTTACAGCTTTTACCTCCAGAAGCCTTTCCCTAAGACTGTTTTTGTGGAATTTTCAAAGTGATATTTGGAAGCCCATAGAGGGCTGTGGTGAAAAGGGAAACATCCGAAGATAAAAACTGAAAAAAAGATTTCTGAAATACTGCTTTGTAACATGTGACTTCCAGTCACGGAGTTACAGCAGTGTTTCGTAGAGCTGTTTGCTAGCCTTATTTCTGTGGAATCTGAAAACTGTTATTTCGTATCCCATTGAAGAGTATAGGCCAAAGATAATATCCTAAGATAAAAACTGAAAAGAAGTTTTCTGAGAAACTGCTTTGTGTTCTCTTAATTCATCTCACAGAGTTACAGCTTTTCCCTCAAGAAACTTTTCGCTAAGACTCTTCTTGTGGAATTTGCAAAGTGATATTTGAAAGCCCATAGAGGGCTATGGTGAAAAGGCAAATGTCCTCAGTTAAAAACTGGATAGAAGCTTTCTGAGAAACTGCTTTCTGTTCTCTCAATTCATCTCAAAGAGTTACAGATTTCCCCTCAAGAAGCCCTTGACAAAGACTGTTCTTGTGGAAATTGCAAAGTGATATTTAGAAGCCCATAGAGGGCTATGGAGAAAAAGGAAATATCCTAAGATAAAAACAAAAAAGAAGCTTTCTGAGAAACTGCTTTGTGATATGTGACTTCCACTCACGGAGTTACTGCCGTATTTCATGGAGCTGTTTGTTAGCCTTATTTCTCTTGATATCTGAGAACTATTATTTCGGATCCCTTTGAAGACAAAGGGACAAAGGGACAAAGGAAATACCTAAGATAAACACTGGAAAGAAGCTTTCTGAGAAACTGCTTTGTGATACATGACTTCCACTCACGGAATTACTGCTGTATTTCTTAGAGCGGTTTGCTAGCCTTATTTCTGTGGAATCTGAGAACTGTTATTTCGCATCCCATTTAAGACGATAGCGCCAAAGAAAATATCCTAAGATAAAAACTGGAAAGAAGTTTTCTGAGGAACTGCTTTGTGTTCTGGTAATTCATCTCACAGAGTTACAGCTTTCTCCTGAAGAAGCCTTTCGCTAAGAGTGTTCTTGTGGAATTTGCAAAGTGATATTTGGAAGCCCATAGAGCGCTATAGTGAAAAAGGAAATATCTTCTGTTAAAAACGTGAAAGAAGCTTTCTCAGAAACTGTTTTGTGTTCTGTTAATTCCGCTCACAGAGTTACAGCTTTCCCCTCAAGAAACCTTTCGCTAAGACTGTTCTTGTGGAATTTGCAAAGTGATATTTGGAGGCCCATAGAGGGCTAGGGTGAAAAAGGAAATATCATGAGCTAAAAACTGGAAAGAAGCTTTCTGAGAAAATGCTTTGTGATATGTGTCTTGCACTCAAGGACTTACATCTGTATTTCATGGAGATGTTTGCTAGACTCATTTCTGTGGTCTCTGAGAACATTTATGCGCATCACTTAGAAGAAAAATGGACAAAGGGACAATGGAAATATCCTAAGATAAAAACTGGAAAGAAGCTTTCTGGGAAACTGCTTTGTGATATGTGACTTCCACTCACGGAGTTACAGCTGTATTTGGTAGAGCGGTTTGCTAGCCTGATTTCTGTGGAATCTGAGAACTGTTATTTCGGATCCCATTGAAGACGATAGCGCCAAAAGAAATATCCTGAGACAAAAACTGGAATGAAGTTTTCTGAGAAACTGCTTTGTGTTCTGTTAACTCATCTCACAGAGTTACAGCATTCCCCTCAAAAAGCCTTTCGCTAAGACTGCTCTTGAGGAATTTGCAAAGTGATATTTGGAAGCCCATAGAGGGCTATGGTGAAAAAGGAAGTATCCTAAGATTAAAATTGAAAAGAAGGTTTCTGAGAAACTGCTTTGTGATATATGACTTCCACTCACGGAGTTACAGCAGTATTTCATAGAGCTGTTTGCTAGCCTTATTTCTGTGGTATCTGAGAACTGTTATTTCGGATCCCATTGAAGACTATAGCACCAAGGAAATATCCTAAGATAAAAACTGGAAAGAAGTTTTCTGAGAAACTGTTTTGTGTTCTGTTAATTCATCTCACAGAGTTAGAGTTTCCCCTCAAGAAGCCTTTCGTTAAGACTGTTCTTGTGGTATTTGCAAAGTGATATTTGGAAGCCCATAGAGGGCTATGGTGAAAAAGGAAATATCCGAAGATAAAAACTGAAAAGAAGCTTTCTGAGAAACTGTTTGTGATATGTGACTTCCACTCACGGAGTTACAGCAGTATTTCGTAAAGCTGTTTGCTAGCCTTATTTCTGTGGAATCTGAGAACTCTTATTTCGGATCCCATTGAAGACTATAGGGCCAAAGAAAATATCCTAAGATAAAAACTGAAAAGAATTTTTCTGAGAAACAGCTTTGTGTTCTGTTAATTCATCTCAGAGAGTTACAGCTTTCCCCTCAAGAAGTCTTTCGCTAAGACTGCTCTTGAGGAATTTGCAAAGTGATATTTGGAAGCCCATAGAGGGCTATGGTGAAAAAGGAAGTATCCTAAGATTAAAATTGAAAAGAAGGTTTCTGAGAAACTGCTTTGTGATATATGACTTCCACTCACGGAGTTACAGCAGTATTTCATAGAGCTGTTTGCTAGCCTTATTTCTGTGGTATCTGAGAACTGTTATTTCGGATCCCATTGAAGACTATAGCGCCAAGGAAATATCCTAAGATAAAAACTGGAAAGAAGTTTTCTGAGAAAGTGTTTTGTGTTCTGTTAATTGATCTCACAGAGTTAGAGCTTTCCCCTCGAGAAGTCTTTCACTAAGACTGTTCTTGTGGAATTTGCAAAGTGATATTTGAAAGCCATAGAGGGCTATGGTGAAAAAGGAAATATCCAAAGATAAAAACTGAAAAGAAGCTTTCTGAGAAACTGCTTTGTGTTCTGTTAATTCATCTCAGAGAGTTACAGCATTCCCCTCAAAAAGCCTTTCGCTAAGACTGTTCTTGTAGAATTTGCAAAGTGATATTTGGAAGCCATAGAGGGCTACGGTGGAAAAGGAAATATCTGAAGATAAAAAGTGAAAAGAAGCTTTCTGAGAAACTGGTTTGTGTTCTGTTAATTCATCTCACAGAGTTACAGCTTTCCCCTCAAGAAGCCTTTCACAAAGACTGTTCTTGTGGAATTTGCAAAGTGATATTTGGAAGACCATAGAGCGCTATGGTGAAAAAGGAAATATCTTCTGTTAAAAACTGGAAAGATGCTTTCTGAGAAACTGCTTTGTGTTCTGTTAATTCATCTCACAGATTTACAGCTTTACGCTCAAGAAGTCTTTCGCTAAGACAGTTCTTGTGGAATTTGCAAGGTGATATTTGGAAGCCCTTAGAGGGCTATGGTGAATAAGGAAATATCTTCCGTTAAAACTGGGAAGAAGGTTTCTGAGAAACTGCTTTGTGTTCTGTTAATTCATCTTACAGAGTTACAGCTTTCCCCTCAAGAATCCTCTCCCTAAGGCTGTTCTTGTGGAATTCGCAAAGTGATAATTGGAAGCCCTTAATGGGCTATGGTGAAAAAGTAAATATCCTAAGGTAAAAACAGAAAAGAAGCTTTATGAGAAACTGCTTTGTGTTCTGTTTTTTCATCTCACAGAGTTACAGCTTTCCCCTCAAAAACCATCTCCCAAAGACTGCTCTTGTGGAATTTGCAAAGTGATAATTGGAAGCCCTTAAAGGGCTATGGTGAAAAAGGAACTATCCTAAGATAAAAACTGAAAAGAAGGTTTCTGAGAGACTGCTTTGTGTTCTGTTAACTCATCTCACAGAGTTACAGCTTTCCCCTCAAGAAGTCTTTCGGTAAAACTGTTCTTCAGAAATTTGCAAAGTGATATTTGGAAGGCCATAGGAGGCTCTGGTGAAAAAGGAAATATCCTAAGATAATAACAGAAAAGAAGCTTCCTCAGAAACTGCTTTGTGTTCTGTTAATTCATCTCACAGCGTTACAGCTTTCTCTTCAAGAAGCCTTTCGCTAAGACTGTTCTTGTGTAATTTGCAAAGTGACATTTTGAAGCCCATAGAGGGCTATGGTGAAAAAGGAAATATCTTCCGTTAAAAACTGCAAAGAAGCTTTCTGAGAAACTGCTTTGTGTTCTGTCAATTCATCTCACAGAGTTACAGCTTTCCCCTCAACAAGCCTTTCGCTGAGACTGTTCTTGTGGAATTTGCAAAGTGATATTTGGAAGCCCATAGAGGGCTATTGTGAAAAAGGAAATATCTTCCGTTAAAAACTGGGAAGAAGGTTTCTGAGAAACTGTTTTGTGTTCTGTTAATTCATCTCACAGAGTTACAGGTTTCCCCTAAGGAAGCCTTTCGTTAAGACCGTTGTTTTGGAATTTGCAAAGTGATATTTGGAAGGCCGTAGAGGGCTATGGTGAAAAGGGAAATATCCTAAGATAAAAACTGAAAAGAAGGTTTCTGAGAAACTGCTTTGTGTTCTGTTAGTTCATCTCACAGAGTACAGCATTCCCCTCAAGAACCCTTTCGCTAAGACCGTTCTTGTGGAATATGCGAAGTAATATTTGGAAGCCCGTAGAGGGCTATGGTGAAAAGGCAAATGTCCTCAGTTAAAAACTGGATAGAAGCTTTCTGAGAAACTGCTTCCTGTTCTGTCAATTCATCTCAAAGAGTTACAGATTTCCCCTCAAGAAGCCCTTGACAAAGACTGTTCTTGTGGAATTTGCAAAGTGATATTTGGAAGCCCTTAGAGGTCTATTTTGAAAAAGGAAATATCATAAGCTAAAAACTGAAAAGAAAGTTTCTGAGAAAATGCTTTGTGATATGTGACTTCCACTCACGGAGTTACAGCAGTATTTCGTGGAGCTATTTGCTAGTCTTAATTATGTGGAATCTGAGCATAGTTATTTCAGATCCATTAGAAGACAAAGGGACAAAGGGGCAATGGAAATATCCTAAGATAAAAACTGGAAAGAAACTTTCTGAGAAACTGTTTTGTGATATGTGACTTACATTCACAGAGTTATAGCTGTATTTAGTAGAACGGTTTGCTAGACTGATTCCTGTGGAATCTGAGAACGGTTATTTCGGATCCCATTGAAGAATACAGCGCCAAGGGAAATATCCTAAGATAAAAACTGGAAAGAAGTTTTCTGAGAAACTGCTTTGTGTTCCGTTAATTCATGTCACAGAGTTACAGCTTTCCCCTAAGAAGCCTTTCGCTAACACTGTTCTTGTGGAATTTTCAAAGTGATATTTGGAAGCCCATAGAGGGCTATGGTGAAAAAGGAAGTACCCTAAGATTAAAATTGAAAAGAAGTTTTCTGAGAAACTGCTTTGTGGGATATGACTTCCACTCACGGAGTTACAGCAGTATTTCATAGAGCTGTTTGCTAGCCTTATTTCTGTGAAATCTGAGAACTGTTATTTCGGATCCCATTAAAGACTAGAGCGCCAAGGAAATATCCTAAGATAAAAACTGGAAAGAAGTTTTCTGAGAAACTGTTTTGTGTTCTGTTAATTCATCTCACAGAGTTAGAGTTTCCCCTCAAGAAGCCTTTCGTTAAGACTGTTCTTGTGGTATTTGCAAAGTGATATTTGGAAGCCCATAGAGGGCTATGGTGAAAAAGGAAATATCCGAAGATAAAAACTGAAAAGAAGCTTTCTGAGAAACTGTTTGTGATATGTGACTTCCACTCACGGAGTTACAGCAGTATTTCGTAAAGCTGTTTGCTAGCCTTATTTCTGTGGAATCTGAGAACTCTTATTTCGGATCCCATTGAAGACTATAGGGCCAAAGAAAATATCCTAAGATAAAAACTGAAAAGAATTTTTCTGAGAAACAGCTTTGTGTTCTGTTAATTCATCTCAGAGAGTTACAGCTTTCCCCTCAAGAAGTCTTTCACTAAGACTCTTCTTTTGGAAGCTGCAAAGTGATATTTGGAAGCCCTTAGAGGGTTATGGTGAAAGGTAAATGTCCTCAGTTAAAAACTGGAAAGAAGCTTTCTGAGAAACTGCTTTGTGTTCTGTTAATTCATCTCACGGAGTTACACCTTTCCCCTGAGGAAGACTTTCGCTAAGACTGTTCTTGTGGAATTTGCAAAGTGATATTTGGAAGCCCATAGAGGGCTACAGTGAAAAAAAATATACGATAAGATAAAAACAGAAAAAAATTTTTCCATGAAACTGCTTTGTCATATATGCCTTTCACTCACAGATTTACAGCTGTATTTCATGGAGCTGTTTGCAAACCTTATATCTGTGGAAACTGCGAACTGTTATTTCGGATCCGTTTTAAGACTATAGCGCCAAAGGAAATATCCTAAGATAAAAACTGGAAAGAAGTTTTCTGAGAACCTGCTTTGTGTTCTCTTAATTCATCTCACAGAGTTACAGCTTTTACCTCCAGAAGCCTTTCCCTAAGACTGTTTTTGTGGAATTTTCAAAGTGATATTTGGAAGCCCATAGAGGGCTGTGGTGAAAAGGGAAACATCCGAAGATAAAAACTGAAAAAAAGATTTCTGAAATACTGCTTTGTAACATGTGACTTCCAGTCACGGAGTTACAGCAGTGTTTCGTAGAGCTGTTTGCTAGCCTTATTTCTGTGGAATCTGAAAACTGTTATTTCGTATCCCTTTGAAGAGTACAGGCCAAAGATAATATCCTAAGATAAAAACTGGAAAGAAGTTTTCTGAGAAACTGCTTTGTGTTCTCTTAATTCATCTCACAGAGTTACAGCTTTTCCCTCAAGAAACTTTTCGCTAAGACTGTTCTTGTGGAATTTGCAAAGTGATATTTGAAAGCCCATAGAGGGCTATGGTGAAAAGGCAAATGTCCTCAGTTAAAAACTGGATAGAAGCTTTCTGAGAAACTGCTTTCTGTTCTCTCAATTCATCTCAAAGAGTTACAGATTTCCCCTCAAGAAGCCCTTGACAAAGACTGTTCTTGTGGAAATTGCAAAGTGATATTTAGAAGCCCATAGAGGGCTATGGAGAAAAAGGAAATATCCTAAGATAAAAACGAAAAAGAAGCTTTCTGAGAAACTGCTTTGTGATATGTGACTTCCACTCACGGAGTTACTGCCGTATTTCATGGAGCTGTTTGTTAGCCTTATTTCTCTTGATATCTGAGAACTATTATTTCGGATCCCTTTGAAGACAAAGGGACAAAGGGACAAAGGAAATACCTATGATAAACACTGGAAAGAAGCTTTCTGAGAAACTGCTTTGTGATACATGACTTCCACTCACGGAATTACTGCTGTATTTCTTAGAGCGGTTTGCTAGCCTTATTTCTGTGGAATCTGAGAACTGTTATTTCGCATCCCATTTAAGACGATAGCGCCAAAGAAAATATCCTAAGATAAAAACTGGAAAGAAGTTTTCTGAGGAACTGCTTTGTGTTCTGGTAATTCATCTCACAGAGTTACAGCTTTCTCCTGAAGAAGCCTTTCGCTAAGAGTGTTCTTGTGGAATTTGCAAAGTGATATTTAGAAGCCCATAGAGGGCTATGGTGAATAAGGAAGTATCCTAAGATTAAAATTGAAAAGAAGGTTTCTGAGAAACTGCTTTGTGATATATAACTTCCACTCATGGAGTTACAGCAGTATTTCATAGAGCTGTTTGCTAGCCTTATTTCTGTGGTATCTGAGAACTGATATTTCGGATCCCATTGAAGACTATAGCACCAAGGAAATATCCTAAGATAAAAACTGGAAAGAAGTTTTCTGAGAAACTGTTTTGTGTTCTGTTAATTCATCTCACAGAGTTAGAGTTTCCCCTCAAGAAGCCTTTCATTAAGACTGTTCTTGTGGTATTTGCAAAGTGACATTTGGAAGCCCATAGAGGGCTATGGTGAAAAAGGAAATATCCGAAGATAAAAACTGAAAAGAAGCTTTCTGAGAAACTGTTTGTGATATGTGACTTCCACTCACGGAGTTACAGCAGTATTTCGTAAAGCTGTTTGCTAGCCTTATTTCTGTGGAATCTGAGAACTCTTATTTCGGATCCCATTGAAGACTATAGGGCCAAAGAAAATATCCTAAGATAAAAACTGAAAAGAATTTTTCTGAGAAACAGCTTTGTGTTCTGTTAATTCATCTCAGAGAGTTACAGCTTTCCCCTCAAGAAGTCTTTCACTAAGACTCTTCTTTTGGAAGCTGCAAAGTGATATTTGGAAGCCCTTAGAGGGTTATGGTGAAAGGTAAATGTCCTCAGTTAAAAACTGGAAAGAAGCTTTCTGAGAAACTGCTTTGTGTTCTGTTAATTCATCTCACGGAGTTACACCTTTCCCCTGAGGAAGCCTTTCGCTAAGACTGTTCTTGTGGAATTTGCAAAGTGATATTTGGAAGCCCATAGAGGGCTACGGTGAAAAAAAATATATGATAAGATAAAAACAGAAAAAAATTTTTCCATGAAACTGCTTTGTCATATATGCCTTTCACTCACAGATTTACAGCTGTATTTCATGGAGCTGTTTGCAAACCTTATATCTGTGGAAACTGCGAACTGTTATTTCGGATCCCTTTTAAGACTATAGCGCCAAAGGAAATATCCTAAGATAAAAACTGGAAAGAAGTTTTCTGAGAACCTGCTTTGTGTTCTCTTAATTCATCTCACAGAGTTACAGCTTTTACCTCCAGAAGCCTTTCCCTAAGACTGTTTTTGTGGAATTTTCAAAGTGATATTTGGAAGCCCATAGAGGGCTGTGGTGAAAAGGGAAACATCCGAAGATAAAAACTGAAAAAAAGATTTCTGAAATACTGCTTTGTAACATGTGACTTCCAGTCACGGAGTTACAGCAGTGTTTCGTAGAGCTGTTTGCTAGCCTTATTTCTGTGGAATCTGAAAACTGTTATTTCGTATCCCATTGAAGAGTATAGGCCAAAGATAATATCCTAAGATAAAAACTGAAAAGAAGTTTTCTGAGAAACTGCTTTGTGTTCTCTTAATTCATCTCACAGAGTTACAGCTTTTCCCTCAAGAAACTTTTCGCTAAGACTCTTCTTGTGGAATTTGCAAAGTGATATTTGAAAGCCCATAGAGGGCTATGGTGAAAAGGCAAATGTCCTCAGTTAAAAACTGGATAGAAGCTTTCTGAGAAACTGCTTTCTGTTCTCTCAATTCATCTCAAAGAGTTACAGATTTCCCCTCAAGAAGCCCTTGACAAAGACTGTTCTTGTGGAAATTGCAAAGTGATATTTAGAAGCCCATAGAGGGCTATGGAGAAAAAGGAAATATCCTAAGATAAAAACAAAAAAGAAGCTTTCTGAGAAACTGCTTTGTGATATGTGACTTCCACTCACGGAGTTACTGCCGTATTTCATGGAGCTGTTTGTTAGCCTTATTTCTCTTGATATCTGAGAACTATTATTTCGGATCCCTTTGAAGACAAAGGGACAAAGGGACAAAGGAAATACCTAAGATAAACACTGGAAAGAAGCTTTCTGAGAAACTGCTTTGTGATACATGACTTCCACTCACGGAATTACTGCTGTATTTCTTAGAGCGGTTTGCTAGCCTTATTTCTGTGGAATCTGAGAACTGTTATTTCGCATCCCATTTAAGACGATAGCGCCAAAGAAAATATCCTAAGATAAAAACTGGAAAGAAGTTTTCTGAGGAACTGCTTTGTGTTCTGGTAATTCATCTCACAGAGTTACAGCTTTCTCCTGAAGAAGCCTTTCGCTAAGAGTGTTCTTGTGGAATTTGCAAAGTGATATTTGGAAGCCCATAGAGCGCTATAGTGAAAAAGGAAATATCTTCTGTTAAAAACGTGAAAGAAGCTTTCTCAGAAACTGTTTTGTGTTCTGTTAATTCCGCTCACAGAGTTACAGCTTTCCCCTCAAGAAACCTTTCGCTAAGACTGTTCTTGTGGAATTTGCAAAGTGATATTTGGAGGCCCATAGAGGGCTAGGGTGAAAAAGGAAATATCATGAGCTAAAAACTGGAAAGAAGCTTTCTGAGAAAATGCTTTGTGATATGTGTCTTGCACTCAAGGACTTACATCTGTATTTCATGGAGATGTTTGCTAGACTCATTTCTGTGGTCTCTGAGAACATTTATGCGCATCACTTAGAAGAAAAATGGACAAAGGGACAATGGAAATATCCTAAGATAAAAACTGGAAAGAAGCTTTCTGGGAAACTGCTTTGTGATATGTGACTTCCACTCACGGAGTTACAGCTGTATTTGGTAGAGCGGTTTGCTAGCCTGATTTCTGTGGAATCTGAGAACTGTTATTTCGGATCCCATTGAAGACGATAGCGCCAAAAGAAATATCCTGAGACAAAAACTGGAATGAAGTTTTCTGAGAAACTGCTTTGTGTTCTGTTAACTCATCTCACAGAGTTACAGCATTCCCCTCAAAAAGCCTTTCGCTAAGACTGCTCTTGAGGAATTTGCAAAGTGATATTTGGAAGCCCATAGAGGGCTATGGTGAAAAAGGAAGTATCCTAAGATTAAAATTGAAAAGAAGGTTTCTGAGAAACTGCTTTGTGATATATGACTTCCACTCACGGAGTTACAGCAGTATTTCATAGAGCTGTTTGCTAGCCTTATTTCTGTGGTATCTGAGAACTGTTATTTCGGATCCCATTGAAGACTATAGCACCAAGGAAATATCCTAAGATAAAAACTGGAAAGAAGTTTTCTGAGAAACTGTTTTGTGTTCTGTTAATTCATCTCACAGAGTTAGAGTTTCCCCTCAAGAAGCCTTTCGTTAAGACTGTTCTTGTGGTATTTGCAAAGTGATATTTGGAAGCCCATAGAGGGCTATGGTGAAAAAGGAAATATCCGAAGATAAAAACTGAAAAGAAGCTTTCTGAGAAACTGTTTGTGATATGTGACTTCCACTCACGGAGTTACAGCAGTATTTCGTAAAGCTGTTTGCTAGCCTTATTTCTGTGGAATCTGAGAACTCTTATTTCGGATCCCATTGAAGACTATAGGGCCAAAGAAAATATCCTAAGATAAAAACTGAAAAGAATTTTTCTGAGAAACAGCTTTGTGTTCTGTTAATTCATCTCAGAGAGTTACAGCTTTCCCCTCAAGAAGTCTTTCGCTAAGACTGCTCTTGAGGAATTTGCAAAGTGATATTTGGAAGCCCATAGAGGGCTATGGTGAAAAAGGAAGTATCCTAAGATTAAAATTGAAAAGAAGGTTTCTGAGAAACTGCTTTGTGATATATGACTTCCACTCACGGAGTTACAGCAGTATTTCATAGAGCTGTTTGCTAGCCTTATTTCTGTGGTATCTGAGAACTGTTATTTCGGATCCCATTGAAGACTATAGCGCCAAGGAAATATCCTAAGATAAAAACTGGAAAGAAGTTTTCTGAGAAAGTGTTTTGTGTTCTGTTAATTGATCTCACAGAGTTAGAGCTTTCCCCTCGAGAAGTCTTTCACTAAGACTGTTCTTGTGGAATTTGCAAAGTGATATTTGAAAGCCATAGAGGGCTATGGTGAAAAAGGAAATATCCAAAGATAAAAACTGAAAAGAAGCTTTCTGAGAAACTGCTTTGTGTTCTGTTAATTCATCTCAGAGAGTTACAGCATTCCCCTCAAAAAGCCTTTCGCTAAGACTGTTCTTGTAGAATTTGCAAAGTGATATTTGGAAGCCATAGAGGGCTACGGTGGAAAAGGAAATATCTGAAGATAAAAAGTGAAAAGAAGCTTTCTGAGAAACTGGTTTGTGTTCTGTTAATTCATCTCACAGAGTTACAGCTTTCCCCTCAAGAAGCCTTTCACAAAGACTGTTCTTGTGGAATTTGCAAAGTGATATTTGGAAGACCATAGAGCGCTATGGTGAAAAAGGAAATATCTTCTGTTAAAAACTGGAAAGAAGCTTTCTGAGAAACTGCCTTGTGTTCTGGTAATTCAGCTCACAGAGTTACAGATTTCCCCTCAAGAAGCCTTTCGCTAAGACTGTTCCTGTGGAATTTGCAAAGTGATATTTGGAAGCCCATAGAGGGCTACGGTGAAAAGGCAAATGTCCTCAGTTAAAAACTGGAAAGAAGTTTCTGAGAAACTGCTTTGAGAATTGTGACTTCCACTCACGGAAATATAGCTGTACTTGGTAGATCGGTTTGCTAGCCTGATTTCTGTGGAATCTGAGAACTGTTATTTCGGATCTCATTGAATAATATAGCGCCAAAAGAAATATCCTAAGATAAAAACTGGAATGAAGTTTTCTGAGAAACTGCTTTGTGTTCTGTTAATTTATCTCACAGAGTTACAGCTTTCCTCTCAAGAAACCTTTCGCTAAGACTGTTCTTGTGGAATTTGCAAAGTGATATTTGGAAGCCCCTAGAGGGCTATGGTGAAAAAGGAAAATCTTCTGTTGAAAACTGGAAAGAAGCTTTCTGAGAAACCACTTTGTGTTCTCTTATTTCATCTCACAGAGTTACAGATTTCCCCACAAGAAGCCTTTCGCTAAGACTGTTCTTGTGGAATTTGCAAAGTGATATTTGGAAGCCTCTAGAGGGCTAGGGTGAAAAAGGAAATATCTTCCATTAAAAACTGGAAAGAAGCTTTCTGAGAGACTGCTTTGGTTTCCTTAATTCATCTCAGGGAGTTACAGCTTTCCACTCAAGAAGCCTTTTGCTAAGACAGTTCTTGTGGAATTTGCAAAGTGATATTTGGAAGCCCATAGTGGGCTATGGTGAAAAAGGAAATATCTTCCATTAAAAACTGGAAAGCAGCTTTCTGAGAATCTGCTTTGTGTTCTGTTAATTCATCTCAGAGAGTTACAGTTTTCCCTCAAGGAGTCTTTCGCTAAGTCTGTTCTTCTGATATTTACAAAGAGATATTTGGTAGCCTATAGGAGGATATGGTAAAAAAGGAAATAGCCTAAGATAAAAACATAAAAGAAACCTTCTGAGAAACTGCTTTGTGTTCTGCTAATTCATCTCACAGAGTTACAGCTTTCCCCTCAAGAAGTCTTTTGCTAAGACTGTTCTCGTGGAATTTGCAAAGTGATTTTTGGAAGCCCATAGAGGGCTATGGTGAAAAAGGAAATATCTACAGTTAAAAACTGGAAAGAAGTTTTCTGAGAAACTGTTTTGTGTTCTGTTAATTCATCTCGCAGAGTTACAGCTTTCCCCTCAAGTAGCCTTTTGCTAAGAATATTCTTATGTAATTTGCAAAGTGATATTTGGAAGCCCATAGATGGCTATGGTGAAGAAGGAAAAATCTTCCGTTAAAAACTGGAAAGATGCTTTCTGAGAAACTGCTTTGTGTTCTGTTAATTCGTCTCACAGAGTTACAGTTTTCCCCTCAACAAGCCTTCCGGTAAGACTGTTCTTGTGGAATTTGCAAAGTGATATTTGGAAGCGCATAGAGGGCTATGGTGAACATGGTAATCTTCCGTTAAAAATTGGAAAGATGCTTTCTGAGAAACTGCTTTGTGTTCTGTTAATTCATCTCACAGATTTACAGCTTTACGCTCAAGAAGTCTTTCGCTAAGACAGTTCTTGTGGAATTTGCAAAGTGATATTTGGAAGCCCTTAGAGGGCTATGGTGAATAAGGAAATATCTTCCGTTAAAACTGGGAAGAAGGTTTCTGAGAAACTGCTTTGTGTTCTGTTAATTCATCTTACAGAGTTACAGCTTTCCCCTCAAGAATCCTCTCCCTAAGGCTGTTCTTGTGGAATTCGCAAAGTGATAATTGGAAGCCCTTAATGGGCTATGGTGAAAAAGTAAATATCCTAAGGTAAAAACAGAAAAGAAGCTTTATGAGAAACTGCTTTGTGTTCTGTTTTTTCATCTCACAGAGTTACAGCTTTCCCCTCAAAAACCATCTCCCAAAGACTGCTCTTGTGGAATTTGCAAAGTGATAATTGGAAGCCCTTAAAGGGCTATGGTGAAAAAGGAACTATCCTAAGATAAAAACTGAAAAGAAGGTTTCTGAGAGACTGCTTTGTGTTCTGTTAACTCATCTCACAGAGTTACAGCTTTCCCCTCAAGAAGTCTTTCGGTAAAACTGTTCTTCAGAAATTTGCAAAGTGATATTTGGAAGGCCATAGGAGGCTCTGGTGAAAAAGGAAATATCCTAAGATAATAACAGAAAAGAAGCTTCCTCAGAAACTGCTTTGTGTTCTGTTAATTCATCTCACAGCGTTACAGCTTTCTCTTCAAGAAGCCTTTTGCTAAGACTGTTCTTGTGTAATTTGCAAAGTGACATTTTGAAGCCCATAGAGGGCTATGGTGAAAAAGGAAATATCTTCCGTTAAAAACTGCAAAGAAGCTTTCTGAGAAACTGCTTTGTGTTCTGTCAATTCATCTCACAGAGTTACAGCTTTCCCCTCAACAAGCCTTTCGCTGAGACTGTTCTTGTGGAATTTGCAAAGTGATATTTGGAAGCCCATAGAGGGCTATTGTGAAAAAGGAAATATCTTCTGTTAAAAACTGGGAAGAAGGTTTCTGAGAAACTGTTTTGTGTTCTGTTAATTCATCTCACAGAGTTACAGGTTTCCCCTAAGGAAGCCTTTCGTTAAGACCGTTGTTTTGGAATTTGCAAAGTGATATTTGGAAGGCCGTAGAGGGCTATGGTGAAAAGGGAAATATCCTAAGATAAAAACTGAAAAGAAGGTTTCTGAGAAACTGCTTTGTGTTCTGTTAGTTCATCTCACAGAGTACAGCATTCCCCTCAAGAACCCTTTCGCTAAGACCGTTCTTGTGGAATATGCGAAGTAATATTTGGAAGCCCGTAGAGGGCTATGGTGAAAAGGCAAATGTCCTCAGTTAAAAACTGGATAGAAGCTTTCTGAGAAACTGCTTCCTGTTCTGTCAATTCATCTCAAAGAGTTACAGATTTCCCCTCAAGAAGCCCTTGACAAAGACTGTTCTTGTGGAATTTGCAAAGTGATATTTGGAAGCCCTTAGAGGTCTATTTTGAAAAAGGAAATATCATAAGCTAAAAACTGAAAAGAAAGTTTCTGAGAAAATGCTTTGTGATATGTGACTTCCACTCACGGAGTTACAGCAGTATTTCGTGGAGCTATTTGCTAGTCTTAATTATGTGGAATCTGAGCATAGTTATTTCAGATCCATTAGAAGACAAAGGGACAAAGGGGCAATGGAAATATCCTAAGATAAAAACTGGAAAGAAACTTTCTGAGAAACTGTTTTGTGATATGTGACTTACATTCACAGAGTTATAGCTGTATTTAGTAGAACGGTTTGCTAGACTGATTCCTGTGGAATCTGAGAACGGTTATTTCGGATCCCATTGAAGAATACAGCGCCAAGGGAAATATCCTAAGATAAAAACTGGAAAGAAGTTTTCTGAGAAACTGCTTTGTGTTCCGTTAATTCATGTCACAGAGTTACAGCTTTCCCCTAAGAAGCCTTTCGCTAACACTGTTCTTGTGGAATTTTCAAAGTGATATTTGGAAGCCCATAGAGGGCTATGGTGAAAAAGGAAGTACCCTAAGATTAAAATTGAAAAGAAGTTTTCTGAGAAACTGCTTTGTGGGATATGACTTCCACTCACGGAGTTACAGCAGTATTTCATAGAGCTGTTTGCTAGCCTTATTTCTGTGAAATCTGAGAACTGTTATTTCGGATCCCATTAAAGACTAGAGCGCCAAGGAAATATCCTAAGATAAAAACTGGAAAGAAGTTTTCTGAGAAACTGTTTTGTGTTCTGTTAATTCATCTCACAGAGTTAGAGTTTCCCCTCAAGAAGCCTTTCGTTAAGACTGTTCTTGTGGTATTTGCAAAGTGATATTTGGAAGCCCATAGAGGGCTATGGTGAAAAAGGAAATATCCGAAGATAAAAACTGAAAAGAAGCTTTCTGAGAAACTGTTTGTGATATGTGACTTCCACTCACGGAGTTACAGCAGTATTTCGTAAAGCTGTTTGCTAGCCTTATTTCTGTGGAATCTGAGAACTCTTATTTCGGATCCCATTGAAGACTATAGGGCCAAAGAAAATATCCTAAGATAAAAACTGAAAAGAATTTTTCTGAGAAACAGCTTTGTGTTCTGTTAATTCATCTCAGAGAGTTACAGCTTTCCCCTCAAGAAGTCTTTCACTAAGACTCTTCTTTTGGAAGCTGCAAAGTGATATTTGGAAGCCCTTAGAGGGTTATGGTGAAAGGTAAATGTCCTCAGTTAAAAACTGGAAAGAAGCTTTCTGAGAAACTGCTTTGTGTTCTGTTAATTCATCTCACGGAGTTACACCTTTCCCCTGAGGAAGACTTTCGCTAAGACTGTTGTTGTGGAATTTGCAAAGTGATATTTGGAAGCCCATAGAGGGCTACAGTGAAAAAAAATATACGATAAGATAAAAACAGAAAAAAATTTTTCCATGAAACTGCTTTGTCATATATGCCTTTCACTCACAGATTTACAGCTGTATTTCATGGAGCTGTTTGCAAACCTTATATCTGTGGAAACTGCGAACTGTTATTTCGGATCCGTTTTAAGACTATAGCGCCAAAGGAAATATCCTAAGATAAAAACTGGAAAGAAGTTTTCTGAGAACCTGCTTTGTGTTCTCTTAATTCATCTCACAGAGTTACAGCTTTTACCTCCAGAAGCCTTTCCCTAAGACTGTTTTTGTGGAATTTTCAAAGTGATATTTGGAAGCCCATAGAGGGCTGTGGTGAAAAGGGAAACATCCGAAGATAAAAACTGAAAAAAAGATTTCTGAAATACTGCTTTGTAACATGTGACTTCCAGTCACGGAGTTACAGCAGTGTTTCGTAGAGCTGTTTGCTAGCCTTATTTCTGTGGAATCTGAAAACTGTTATTTCGTATCCCTTTGAAGAGTACAGGCCAAAGATAATATCCTAAGATAAAAACTGGAAAGAAGTTTTCTGAGAAACTGCTTTGTGTTCTCTTAATTCATCTCACAGAGTTACAGCTTTTCCCTCAAGAAACTTTTCGCTAAGACTGTTCTTGTGGAATTTGCAAAGTGATATTTGAAAGCCCATAGAGGGCTATGGTGAAAAGGCAAATGTCCTCAGTTAAAAACTGGATAGAAGCTTTCTGAGAAACTGCTTTCTGTTCTCTCAATTCATCTCAAAGAGTTACAGATTTCCCCTCAAGAAGCCCTTGACAAAGACTGTTCTTGTGGAAATTGCAAAGTGATATTTAGAAGCCCATAGAGGGCTATGGAGAAAAAGGAAATATCCTAAGATAAAAACGAAAAAGAAGCTTTCTGAGAAACTGCTTTGTGATATGTGACTTCCACTCACGGAGTTACTGCCGTATTTCATGGAGCTGTTTGTTAGCCTTATTTCTCTTGATATCTGAGAACTATTATTTCGGATCCCTTTGAAGACAAAGGGACAAAGGGACAAAGGAAATACCTATGATAAACACTGGAAAGAAGCTTTCTGAGAAACTGCTTTGTGATACATGACTTCCACTCACGGAATTACTGCTGTATTTCTTAGAGCGGTTTGCTAGCCTTATTTCTGTGGAATCTGAGAACTGTTATTTCGCATCCCATTTAAGACGATAGCGCCAAAGAAAATATCCTAAGATAAAAACTGGAAAGAAGTTTTCTGAGGAACTGCTTTGTGTTCTGGTAATTCATCTCACAGAGTTACAGCTTTCTCCTGAAGAAGCCTTTCGCTAAGAGTGTTCTTGTGGAATTTGCAAAGTGATATTTAGAAGCCCATAGAGGGCTATGGTGAATAAGGAAGTATCCTAAGATTAAAATTGAAAAGAAGGTTTCTGAGAAACTGCTTTGTGATATATAACTTCCACTCATGGAGTTACAGCAGTATTTCATAGAGCTGTTTGCTAGCCTTATTTCTGTGGTATCTGAGAACTGATATTTCGGATCCCATTGAAGACTATAGCACCAAGGAAATATCCTAAGATAAAAACTGGAAAGAAGTTTTCTGAGAAACTGTTTTGTGTTCTGTTAATTCATCTCACAGAGTTAGAGTTTACCCTCAAGAAGCCTTTCATTAAGACTGTTCTTGTGGTATTTGCAAAGTGACATTTGGAAGCCCATAGAGGGCTATGGTGAAAAAGGAAATATCCGAAGATAAAAACTGAAAAGAAGCTTTCTGAGAAACTGTTTGTGATATGTGACTTCCACTCACGGAGTTACAGCAGTATTTCGTAAAGCTGTTTGCTAGCCTTATTTCTGTGGAATCTGAGAACTCTTATTTCGGATCCCATTGAAGACTATAGGGCCAAAGAAAATATCCTAAGATAAAAACTGAAAAGAATTTTTCTGAGAAACAGCTTTGTGTTCTGTTAATTCATCTCAGAGAGTTACAGCTTTCCCCTCAAGAAGTCTTTCACTAAGACTCTTCTTTTGGAAGCTGCAAAGTGATATTTGGAAGCCCTTAGAGGGTTATGGTGAAAGGTAAATGTCCTCAGTTAAAAACTGGAAAGAAGCTTTCTGAGAAACTGCTTTGTGTTCTGTTAATTCATCTCACGGAGTTACACCTTTCCCCTGAGGAAGCCTTTCGCTAAGACTGTTCTTGTGGAATTTGCAAAGTGATATTTGGAAGCCCATAGAGGGCTACGGTGAAAAAAAATATATGATAAGATAAAAACAGAAAAAAATTTTTCCATGAAACTGCTTTGTCATATATGCCTTTCACTCACAGATTTACAGCTGTATTTCATGGAGCTGTTTGCAAACCTTATATCTGTGGAAACTGCAAACTGTTATTTCGGATCCGTTTTAAGACTATAGCGCCAAAGGAAATATCCTAAGATAAAAACTGGAAAGAAGTTTTCTGAGAACCTGCTTTGTGTTCTCTTAATTCATCTCACAGAGTTACAGCTTTTACCTCCAGAAGCCTTTCCCTAAGACTGTTTTTGTGGAATTTTCAAAGTGATATTTGGAAGCCCATAGAGGGCTGTGGTGAAAAGGGAAACATCCGAAGATAAAAACTGAAAAAAAGATTTCCGAAATACTGCTTTGTAATATGTGACTTCCAGTCACGGAGTTACAGCAGTGTTTCGTAGAGCTGTTTGCTAGCCTTATTTCTGTGGAATCTGAAAACTGTTATTTCGTATCCCTTTGAAGAGTACAGGCCAAAGATAATATCCTAAGATAAAAACTGAAAAGAAGTTTTCTGAGAAACTGCTTTGTGTTCTCTTAATTCATCTCACAGAGTTACAGCTTTTCCCTCAAGAAACTTTTCGCTAAGACTGTTCTTGTGGAATTTGCAAAGTGGTATTTGAAAGCCCATAGAGGGCTATGGTGAAAAGGCAAATGTCCTCAGTTAAAAACTGGATAGAAGCTTTCTGAGAAACTGCTTTCTGTTCTCTCAATTCATCTCAAAGAGTTACAGATTTCCCCTCAAGAAGCCCTTGACAAAGACTGTTCTTGTGGAAATTGCAAAGTGATATTTAGAAGCCCATAGAGGGCTATGGAGAAAAAGGAAATATCCTAAGATAAAAACGAAAAAGAAGCTTTCTGAGAAACTGCTTTGTGATATGTGACTTCCACTCACGGAGTTACTGCCGTATTTCATGGAGCTGTTTGTTAGCCTTATTTCTCTTGATATCTGAGAACTATTATTTCGGATCCCTTTGAAGACAAAGGGACAAAGGTACAAAGGAAATACCTAAGATAAACACTGGAAAGAAGCTTTCTGAGAAACTGCTTTGTGATACATGACTTCCACTCACGGAATTACTGCTGTATTTCTTAGAGCGGTTTGCTAGCCTTATTTCTGTGGAATCTGAGAACTGTTATTTCGCATCCCATTTAAGACGATAGCGCCAAAGAAAATATCCTAAGATAAAAACTGGAAAGAAGTTTTCTGAGGAACTGCTTTGTGTTCTGGTAATTCATCTCACAGAGTTACAGCTTTCTCCTGAAGAAGCCTTTCGCTAAGAGTGTTCTTGTGGAATTTGCAAAGTGATATTTGGAAGCCCATAGAGCGCTATAGTGAAAAAGGAAATATCTTCTGTTAAAAACGTGAAAGAAGCTTTCTCAGAAACTGTTTTGTGTTCTGTTAATTCCGCTCACAGAGTTACAGCTTTCCCCTCAAGAAACCTTTCGCTAAGACTGTTCTTGTGGAATTTGCAAAGTGATATTTGGAGGCCCATAGAGGGCTAGGGTGAAAAAGGAAATATCATGAGCTAAAAACTGGAAAGAAGCTTTCTGAGAAAATGCTTTGTGATATGTGTCTTGCACTCAAGGACTTACATCTGTATTTCATGGAGATGTTTGCTAGACTTATTTCTGTGGTCTCTGAGAACATTTATGCACATCACTTAGAAGAAAAATGGACAAAGGGACAATGGAAATATCCTAAGATAAAAACTGGAAAGAAGCTTTCTGGGAAACTGCTTTGTGATATGTGACTTCCACTCACGGAGTTACAGCTGTATTTGGTAGAGCGGTTTGCTAGCCTGATTTCTGTGGAATCTGAGAACTGTTATTTCGGATCCCATTGAAGACGATAGCGCCAAAAGAAATATCCTGAGACAAAAACTGGAATGAAGTTTTCTGAGAAACTGCTTTGTGTTCTGTAAACTCATCTCACAGAGTTACAGCTTTCCCCTCAAAAAGCCTTTCGCTAAGACTGCTCTTGAGGAATTTGCAAAGTGATATTTGGAAGCCCATAGAGGGCTATGGTGAAAAAGGAAGTATCCTAAGATTAAAATTGAAAAGAAGGTTTCTGAGAAACTGCTTTGTGATATATGACTTCCACTCACGGAGTTACAGCAGTATATCATAGAGCTGTTTGCTAGCCTTATTTCTGTGGTATCTGAGAACTGTTATTTCGGATCCCATTGAAGACTATAGCACCAAGGAAATGTCCTAAGATAAAAACTGGAAAGAAGTTTTCTGAGAAAGTGTTTTGTGTTCTGTTAATTGATCTCACAGAGTTAGAGCTTTCCCCTCAAGAAGCCTTTCACTAAGAATGTTCTTGTGGAATTTGCAAACTGATATTTGAAAGCCATAGAGGGCTATGGTGAAAAAGGAAATATCCAAAGATAAAAACTGAAAAGAAACTTTCTGAGAAACTGCTTTGTGTTCTGTTAATTCATCTCAGAGAGTTACAGCAATCCCCTCTAAAAGCCTTTCGCTAAGACTGTTCTTGTAGAATTTGCAAAGTGATATTTGGAAGCCATAGAGGGCTACGGTGGAAAAGGAAATATCTGAAGATAAAAAGTGAAAAGAAGCTTTCTGAGAAACTGCTTTGTGTTCTGTTAATTCATCTCACAGAGTTACAGCTTTCCCCTCAAGAAGCCTTTCACAAAGACTGTTCTTGTGGAATTTGCAAAGTGATATTTGGAAGACCATAGAGCGCTATGGTGAAAAAGGAAATATCTTCTGTTAAAAACTGGAAAGAAGCTTTCTGAGAAACTGCCTTGTGTTCTGGTAATTCAGCTCACAGAGTTACAGATTTCCCCTCAAGAAGCCTTTCGCTAAGACTGTTCCTGTGGAATTTGCAAAGTGATATTTGGAAGCCCATAGAGGGCTACGGTGAAAAGGCAAATGTCCTCAGTTAAAAACTGGAAAGAAGTTTCTGAGAAACTGCTTTGTGAATTGTGACTTCCACTCACGGAAATATAGCTGTACTTGGTAGAGCAGTTTGCTAGCCTGATTTCTGTGGAATCTAAGAACTGTTATTTCGGATCTCATTGAATAATATAGCGCCAAAAGAAATATCCTAAGATAAAAACTGGAATGAAATTTTCTGAGAAACTGCTTTGTGTTCTGTTAATTTATCTCACAGAGTTACAGCTTTCCTCTCAAGAAACCTTTCGCTAAGACTGTTCTTGTGGAATTTGCAAAGTGATATTTGGAAGCCCCTAGAGGGCTATGGTGAAAAAGGAAAATCTTCTGTTGAAAACTGGAAAGAAGCTTTCTGAGAAACCACTTTGTGTTCTCTTATTTCATCTCACAGAGTTACAGATTTCCCCACAAGAAGCCTTTCGCTAAGACTGTTCTTGTGGAATTTGCAAAGTGATATTTGGAAGCCTATAGAGGGCTAGGGTGAAAAAGGAAATATCTTCCATTAAAAACTGGAAAGAAGCTTTCTGAGAGACTGCTTTGGTTTCCTTAATTCATCTCAGGGAGTTACAGCTTTCCACTCAAGAAGCCTTTTGCTAAGACAGTTCTTGTGGAATTTGCAAAGTGATATTTGGAAGCCCATAGTGGGCTATGGTGAAAAAGGAAATATCTTCCATTAAAAACTGGAAAGCAGCTTTCTGAGAATCTGCTTTGTGTTCTGTTAATTCATCTCAGAGAGTTACAGCTTTCCCCTCAAGGAGTCTTTCGCTAAGTCTGTTCTTCTGATATTTACAAAGAGATATTTGGTAGCCTATAGGAGGATATGGTAAAAAAGGAAATAGCCTAAGATAAAAACATAAAAGAAACCTTCTGAGAAACTGCTTTGTGTTCTGCTAATTCATCTCACAGAGTTACAGCTTTCCCCTCAAGAAGTCTTTCACTAAGACTGTTCTCGTGGAATTTGCAAAGTGATTTTTGGAAGCCCATAGAGGGCTATGGTGAAAAAGGAAATATCTACAGTTAAAAACTGGAAAGAAGCTTTCTGAGAAACTGTTTTGTGTTCTGTTAATTCATCTCGCAGAGTTACAGCTTTCCCTTCAAGTAGCCTTTTGCTAAGAATATTCTTATGTAATTTGCAAAGTGATATTTGGAAGCCCATAGATGGCTATGGTGAAGAAGGAAAAATCTTCCGTTAAAAACTGGAAAGATGCTTTCTGAGAAACTGCTTTGTGTTCTGTTAATTCGTCTCACAGAGTTACAGTTTTCCCCTCAACAAGCCTTCCGGTAAGACTGTTCTTGTGGAATTTGCAAAGTGATATTTGGAAGCGCATAGAGGGCTATGGTGAACATGGTAATCTTCCGTTAAAAATTGGAAAGATGCTTTCTGAGAAACTGCTTTGTGTTCTGTTAATTCATCTCACGGAGTTACAGGTTTCCCATCAAGAAGCCTTTCGCTGAGACTGTTCTTGTGGAATTTGCAAAGTGATATTTGGAAGCCCATAGAGGGCTATTGTGAAAAAGGAAATATCTTCCGTTAAAAACTGGGAAGAAGGTTTCTGAGAAACTGTTTTGTGTTCTGTTAATTCATCTCACAGAGTTACAGGTTTCCCCTAAAGAAGCCTTTCGTTAAGACCGTTGTTTTGGAATTTGCAAAGTGATATTTGGAAGGCCATAGAGGGCTATGGTGAAAAGGGAAATATCCTAAGATAAAAACTGAAAAGAAGGTTTCTGAGAAACTGCTTTGTGTTCTGTTAGTTCATCTCACAGAGTACAGCATTCCCCTCAAGAACCCTTTCGCTAAGACCGTTCTTGTGGAATATGCGAAGTAATATTTGGAAGCCCGTAGAGGGCTATGGTGAAAAGGCAAATGTCCTTAGTTAAAAACTGGATAGTAGCTTTCTGAGAAACTACTTCCTGTTCTGTCAATTCATCTCAAAGAGTTACAGATTTCCCCTCAAGAAGCCCTTGACAAAGACTGTTCTTGTGGAATTTGCAAAGTGATATTTGGAAGCCCTTAGAGGTCTATTTTGAAAAAGGAGATATCATAAGCTAAAAACTGAAAAGAAAGTTTCTGAGAAAATGCTTTGTGATATGTGACTTCCACTCACGGAGTTACAGCAGTATTTCGTGGAGCTATTTGCTAGTCTTAATTATGTGGAATCTGACCATAGTTATTTCAGATCCATTAGAAGACAAAGGGACAAAGGGGCAATGGAAATATCCTAAGATAAAAACTGGAAAGAAACTTTCTGAGAAACTGTTTTGTGATATGTGACTTACATTCACAGAGTTATAGCTGTATTTAGTAGAACGGTTTGCTAGACTGATTCCTGTGGAATCTGAGAACGGTTATTTCGGATCCCATTGAAGAATACAGCGCCAAGGGAAATATCCTAAGATAAAAACTGGAAAGAAGTTTTCTGAGAAACTGCTTTGTGTTCCGTTAATTCATGTCACAGAGTTACAGCTTTCCCCTAAGAAGCCTTTCGCTAACACTGTTCTTGTGGAATTTTCAAAGTGATATTTGGAAGCCCATAGAGGGCTATGGTGAAAAAGGAAGTATCCTAAGATTAAAATTGAAAAGAAGTTTTCTGAGAAACTGCTTTGTGGGATATGACTTCCACTCACGGAGTTACAGCAGTATTTCATAGAGCTGTTTGCTAGCCTTATTTCTGTGAAATCTGAGAACTGTTATTTCGGATCCCATTAAAGACTAGAGCGCCAAGGAAATATCCTAAGATAAAAACTGGAAAGAAGTTTTCTGAGAAACTGTTTTGTGTTCTGTTAATTCATCTCACAGAGTTAGAGTTTCCCCTCAAGAAGCCTTTCGTTAAGACTGTTCTTGTGGTATTTGCAAAGTGATATTTGGAAGCCCATAGAGGGCTATGGTGAAAAAGGAAATATCCGAAGATAAAAACTGAAAAGAAGCTTTCTGAGAAACTGTTTGTGATATGTGACTTCCACTCACGGAGTTACAGCAGTATTTCGTAAAGCTGTTTGCTAGCCTTATTTCTGTGGAATCTGAGAACTCTTATTTCGGATCCCATTGAAGACTATAGGGCCAAAGAAAATATCCTAAGATAAAAACTGAAAAGAATTTTTCTGAGAAACAGCTTTGTGTTCTGTTAATTCATCTCAGAGAGTTACAGCTTTCCCCTCAAGAAGTCTTTCACTAAGACTCTTCTTTTGGAAGCTGCAAAGTGATATTTGGAAGCCCTTAGAGGGTTATGGTGAAAGGTAAATGTCCTCAGTTAAAAACTGGAAAGAAGCTTTCTGAGAAACTGCTTTGTGTTCTGTTAATTCATCTCACGGAGTTACACCTTTCCCCTGAGGAAGCCTTTCGCTAAGACTGTTCTTGTGGAATTTGCAAAGTGATATTTGGAAGCCCATAGAGGGCTACGGTGAAAAAAAATATATGATAAGATAAAAACAGAAAAAAATTTTTCCATGAAACTGCTTTGTCATATATGCCTTTCACTCACAGATTTACAGCTGTATTTCATGGAGCTGTTTGCAAACCTTATATCTGTGGAAACTGCGAACTGTTATTTCGGATCCCTTTTAAGACTATAGCGCCAAAGGAAATATCCTAAGATAAAAACTGGAAAGAAGTTTTCTGAGAACCTGCTTTGTGTTCTCTTAATTCATCTCACAGAGTTACAGCTTTTACCTCCAGAAGCCTTTCCCTAAGACTGTTTTTGTGGAATTTTCAAAGTGATATTTGGAAGCCCATAGAGGGCTGTGGTGAAAAGGGAAACATCCGAAGATAAAAACTGAAAAAAAGATTTCTGAAATACTGCTTTGTAACATGTGACTTCCAGTCACGGAGTTACAGCAGTGTTTCGTAGAGCTGTTTGCTAGCCTTATTTCTGTGGAATCTGAAAACTGTTATTTCGTATCCCATTGAAGAGTATAGGCCAAAGATAATATCCTAAGATAAAAACTGAAAAGAAGTTTTCTGAGAAACTGCTTTGTGTTCTCTTAATTCATCTCACAGAGTTACAGCTTTTCCCTCAAGAAACTTTTCGCTAAGACTCTTCTTGTGGAATTTGCAAAGTGATATTTGAAAGCCCATAGAGGGCTATGGTGAAAAGGCAAATGTCCTCAGTTAAAAACTGGATAGAAGCTTTCTGAGAAACTGCTTTCTGTTCTCTCAATTCATCTCAAAGAGTTACAGATTTCCCCTCAAGAAGCCCTTGACAAAGACTGTTCTTGTGGAAATTGCAAAGTGATATTTAGAAGCCCATAGAGGGCTATGGAGAAAAAGGAAATATCCTAAGATAAAAACAAAAAAGAAGCTTTCTGAGAAACTGCTTTGTGATATGTGACTTCCACTCACGGAGTTACTGCCGTATTTCATGGAGCTGTTTGTTAGCCTTATTTCTCTTGATATCTGAGAACTATTATTTCGGATCCCTTTGAAGACAAAGGGACAAAGGGACAAAGGAAATACCTAAGATAAACACTGGAAAGAAGCTTTCTGAGAAACTGCTTTGTGATACATGACTTCCACTCACGGAATTACTGCTGTATTTCTTAGAGCGGTTTGCTAGCCTTATTTCTGTGGAATCTGAGAACTGTTATTTCGCATCCCATTTAAGACGATAGCGCCAAAGAAAATATCCTAAGATAAAAACTGGAAAGAAGTTTTCTGAGGAACTGCTTTGTGTTCTGGTAATTCATCTCACAGAGTTACAGCTTTCTCCTGAAGAAGCCTTTCGCTAAGAGTGTTCTTGTGGAATTTGCAAAGTGATATTTGGAAGCCCATAGAGCGCTATAGTGAAAAAGGAAATATCTTCTGTTAAAAACGTGAAAGAAGCTTTCTCAGAAACTGTTTTGTGTTCTGTTAATTCCGCTCACAGAGTTACAGCTTTCCCCTCAAGAAACCTTTCGCTAAGACTGTTCTTGTGGAATTTGCAAAGTGATATTTGGAGGCCCATAGAGGGCTAGGGTGAAAAAGGAAATATCATGAGCTAAAAACTGGAAAGAAGCTTTCTGAGAAAATGCTTTGTGATATGTGTCTTGCACTCAAGGACTTACATCTGTATTTCATGGAGATGTTTGCTAGACTCATTTCTGTGGTCTCTGAGAACATTTATGCGCATCACTTAGAAGAAAAATGGACAAAGGGACAATGGAAATATCCTAAGATAAAAACTGGAAAGAAGCTTTCTGGGAAACTGCTTTGTGATATGTGACTTCCACTCACGGAGTTACAGCTGTATTTGGTAGAGCGGTTTGCTAGCCTGATTTCTGTGGAATCTGAGAACTGTTATTTCGGATCCCATTGAAGACGATAGCGCCAAAAGAAATATCCTGAGACAAAAACTGGAATGAAGTTTTCTGAGAAACTGCTTTGTGTTCTGTTAACTCATCTCACAGAGTTACAGCATTCCCCTCAAAAAGCCTTTCGCTAAGACTGCTCTTGAGGAATTTGCAAAGTGATATTTGGAAGCCCATAGAGGGCTATGGTGAAAAAGGAAGTATCCTAAGATTAAAATTGAAAAGAAGGTTTCTGAGAAACTGCTTTGTGATATATGACTTCCACTCACGGAGTTACAGCAGTATTTCATAGAGCTGTTTGCTAGCCTTATTTCTGTGGTATCTGAGAACTGTTATTTCGGATCCCATTGAAGACTATAGCACCAAGGAAATATCCTAAGATAAAAACTGGAAAGAAGTTTTCTGAGAAACTGTTTTGTGTTCTGTTAATTCATCTCACAGAGTTAGAGTTTCCCCTCAAGAAGCCTTTCGTTAAGACTGTTCTTGTGGTATTTGCAAAGTGATATTTGGAAGCCCATAGAGGGCTATGGTGAAAAAGGAAATATCCGAAGATAAAAACTGAAAAGAAGCTTTCTGAGAAACTGTTTGTGATATGTGACTTCCACTCACGGAGTTACAGCAGTATTTCGTAAAGCTGTTTGCTAGCCTTATTTCTGTGGAATCTGAGAACTCTTATTTCGGATCCCATTGAAGACTATAGGGCCAAAGAAAATATCCTAAGATAAAAACTGAAAAGAATTTTTCTGAGAAACAGCTTTGTGTTCTGTTAATTCATCTCAGAGAGTTACAGCTTTCCCCTCAAGAAGTCTTTCGCTAAGACTGCTCTTGAGGAATTTGCAAAGTGATATTTGGAAGCCCATAGAGGGCTATGGTGAAAAAGGAAGTATCCTAAGATTAAAATTGAAAAGAAGGTTTCTGAGAAACTGCTTTGTGATATATGACTTCCACTCACGGAGTTACAGCAGTATTTCATAGAGCTGTTTGCTAGCCTTATTTCTGTGGTATCTGAGAACTGTTATTTCGGATCCCATTGAAGACTATAGCGCCAAGGAAATATCCTAAGATAAAAACTGGAAAGAAGTTTTCTGAGAAAGTGTTTTGTGTTCTGTTAATTGATCTCACAGAGTTAGAGCTTTCCCCTCGAGAAGTCTTTCACTAAGACTGTTCTTGTGGAATTTGCAAAGTGATATTTGAAAGCCATAGAGGGCTATGGTGAAAAAGGAAATATCCAAAGATAAAAACTGAAAAGAAGCTTTCTGAGAAACTGCTTTGTGTTCTGTTAATTCATCTCAGAGAGTTACAGCATTCCCCTCAAAAAGCCTTTCGCTAAGACTGTTCTTGTAGAATTTGCAAAGTGATATTTGGAAGCCATAGAGGGCTACGGTGGAAAAGGAAATATCTGAAGATAAAAAGTGAAAAGAAGCTTTCTGAGAAACTGGTTTGTGTTCTGTTAATTCATCTCACAGAGTTACAGCTTTCCCCTCAAGAAGCCTTTCACAAAGACTGTTCTTGTGGAATTTGCAAAGTGATATTTGGAAGACCATAGAGCGCTATGGTGAAAAAGGAAATATCTTCTGTTAAAAACTGGAAAGAAGCTTTCTGAGAAACTGCCTTGTGTTCTGGTAATTCAGCTCACAGAGTTACAGATTTCCCCTCAAGAAGCCTTTCGCTAAGACTGTTCCTGTGGAATTTGCAAAGTGATATTTGGAAGCCCATAGAGGGCTACGGTGAAAAGGCAAATGTCCTCAGTTAAAAACTGGAAAGAAGTTTCTGAGAAACTGCTTTGAGAATTGTGACTTCCACTCACGGAAATATAGCTGTACTTGGTAGATCGGTTTGCTAGCCTGATTTCTGTGGAATCTGAGAACTGTTATTTCGGATCTCATTGAATAATATAGCGCCAAAAGAAATATCCTAAGATAAAAACTGGAATGAAGTTTTCTGAGAAACTGCTTTGTGTTCTGTTAATTTATCTCACAGAGTTACAGCTTTCCTCTCAAGAAACCTTTCGCTAAGACTGTTCTTGTGGAATTTGCAAAGTGATATTTGGAAGCCCCTAGAGGGCTATGGTGAAAAAGGAAAATCTTCTGTTGAAAACTGGAAAGAAGCTTTCTGAGAAACCACTTTGTGTTCTCTTATTTCATCTCACAGAGTTACAGATTTCCCCACAAGAAGCCTTTCGCTAAGACTGTTCTTGTGGAATTTGCAAAGTGATATTTGGAAGCCTCTAGAGGGCTAGGGTGAAAAAGGAAATATCTTCCATTAAAAACTGGAAAGAAGCTTTCTGAGAGACTGCTTTGGTTTCCTTAATTCATCTCAGGGAGTTACAGCTTTCCACTCAAGAAGCCTTTTGCTAAGACAGTTCTTGTGGAATTTGCAAAGTGATATTTGGAAGCCCATAGTGGGCTATGGTGAAAAAGGAAATATCTTCCATTAAAAACTGGAAAGCAGCTTTCTGAGAATCTGCTTTGTGTTCTGTTAATTCATCTCAGAGAGTTACAGTTTTCCCTCAAGGAGTCTTTCGCTAAGTCTGTTCTTCTGATATTTACAAAGAGATATTTGGTAGCCTATAGGAGGATATGGTAAAAAAGGAAATAGCCTAAGATAAAAACATAAAAGAAACCTTCTGAGAAACTGCTTTGTGTTCTGCTAATTCATCTCACAGAGTTACAGCTTTCCCCTCAAGAAGTCTTTTGCTAAGACTGTTCTCGTGGAATTTGCAAAGTGATTTTTGGAAGCCCATAGAGGGCTATGGTGAAAAAGGAAATATCTACAGTTAAAAACTGGAAAGAAGTTTTCTGAGAAACTGTTTTGTGTTCTGTTAATTCATCTCGCAGAGTTACAGCTTTCCCCTCAAGTAGCCTTTTGCTAAGAATATTCTTATGTAATTTGCAAAGTGATATTTGGAAGCCCATAGATGGCTATGGTGAAGAAGGAAAAATCTTCCGTTAAAAACTGGAAAGATGCTTTCTGAGAAACTGCTTTGTGTTCTGTTAATTCGTCTCACAGAGTTACAGTTTTCCCCTCAACAAGCCTTCCGGTAAGACTGTTCTTGTGGAATTTGCAAAGTGATATTTGGAAGCGCATAGAGGGCTATGGTGAACATGGTAATCTTCCGTTAAAAATTGGAAAGATGCTTTCTGAGAAACTGCTTTGTGTTCTGTTAATTCATCTCACAGATTTACAGCTTTACGCTCAAGAAGTCTTTCGCTAAGACAGTTCTTGTGGAATTTGCAAAGTGATATTTGGAAGCCCTTAGAGGGCTATGGTGAATAAGGAAATATCTTCCGTTAAAACTGGGAAGAAGGTTTCTGAGAAACTGCTTTGTGTTCTGTTAATTCATCTTACAGAGTTACAGCTTTCCCCTCAAGAATCCTCTCCCTAAGGCTGTTCTTGTGGAATTCGCAAAGTGATAATTGGAAGCCCTTAATGGGCTATGGTGAAAAAGTAAATATCCTAAGGTAAAAACAGAAAAGAAGCTTTATGAGAAACTGCTTTGTGTTCTGTTTTTTCATCTCACAGAGTTACAGCTTTCCCCTCAAAAACCATCTCCCAAAGACTGCTCTTGTGGAATTTGCAAAGTGATAATTGGAAGCCCTTAAAGGGCTATGGTGAAAAAGGAACTATCCTAAGATAAAAACTGAAAAGAAGGTTTCTGAGAGACTGCTTTGTGTTCTGTTAACTCATCTCACAGAGTTACAGCTTTCCCCTCAAGAAGTCTTTCGGTAAAACTGTTCTTCAGAAATTTGCAAAGTGATATTTGGAAGGCCATAGGAGGCTCTGGTGAAAAAGGAAATATCCTAAGATAATAACAGAAAAGAAGCTTCCTCAGAAACTGCTTTGTGTTCTGTTAATTCATCTCACAGCGTTACAGCTTTCTCTTCAAGAAGCCTTTTGCTAAGACTGTTCTTGTGTAATTTGCAAAGTGACATTTTGAAGCCCATAGAGGGCTATGGTGAAAAAGGAAATATCTTCCGTTAAAAACTGCAAAGAAGCTTTCTGAGAAACTGCTTTGTGTTCTGTCAATTCATCTCACAGAGTTACAGCTTTCCCCTCAACAAGCCTTTCGCTGAGACTGTTCTTGTGGAATTTGCAAAGTGATATTTGGAAGCCCATAGAGGGCTATTGTGAAAAAGGAAATATCTTCTGTTAAAAACTGGGAAGAAGGTTTCTGAGAAACTGTTTTGTGTTCTGTTAATTCATCTCACAGAGTTACAGGTTTCCCCTAAGGAAGCCTTTCGTTAAGACCGTTGTTTTGGAATTTGCAAAGTGATATTTGGAAGGCCGTAGAGGGCTATGGTGAAAAGGGAAATATCCTAAGATAAAAACTGAAAAGAAGGTTTCTGAGAAACTGCTTTGTGTTCTGTTAGTTCATCTCACAGAGTACAGCATTCCCCTCAAGAACCCTTTCGCTAAGACCGTTCTTGTGGAATATGCGAAGTAATATTTGGAAGCCCGTAGAGGGCTATGGTGAAAAGGCAAATGTCCTCAGTTAAAAACTGGATAGAAGCTTTCTGAGAAACTGCTTCCTGTTCTGTCAATTCATCTCAAAGAGTTACAGATTTCCCCTCAAGAAGCCCTTGACAAAGACTGTTCTTGTGGAATTTGCAAAGTGATATTTGGAAGCCCTTAGAGGTCTATTTTGAAAAAGGAAATATCATAAGCTAAAAACTGAAAAGAAAGTTTCTGAGAAAATGCTTTGTGATATGTGACTTCCACTCACGGAGTTACAGCAGTATTTCGTGGAGCTATTTGCTAGTCTTAATTATGTGGAATCTGAGCATAGTTATTTCAGATCCATTAGAAGACAAAGGGACAAAGGGGCAATGGAAATATCCTAAGATAAAAACTGGAAAGAAACTTTCTGAGAAACTGTTTTGTGATATGTGACTTACATTCACAGAGTTATAGCTGTATTTAGTAGAACGGTTTGCTAGACTGATTCCTGTGGAATCTGAGAACGGTTATTTCGGATCCCATTGAAGAATACAGCGCCAAGGGAAATATCCTAAGATAAAAACTGGAAAGAAGTTTTCTGAGAAACTGCTTTGTGTTCCGTTAATTCATGTCACAGAGTTACAGCTTTCCCCTAAGAAGCCTTTCGCTAACACTGTTCTTGTGGAATTTTCAAAGTGATATTTGGAAGCCCATAGAGGGCTATGGTGAAAAAGGAAGTACCCTAAGATTAAAATTGAAAAGAAGTTTTCTGAGAAACTGCTTTGTGGGATATGACTTCCACTCACGGAGTTACAGCAGTATTTCATAGAGCTGTTTGCTAGCCTTATTTCTGTGAAATCTGAGAACTGTTATTTCGGATCCCATTAAAGACTAGAGCGCCAAGGAAATATCCTAAGATAAAAACTGGAAAGAAGTTTTCTGAGAAACTGTTTTGTGTTCTGTTAATTCATCTCACAGAGTTAGAGTTTCCCCTCAAGAAGCCTTTCGTTAAGACTGTTCTTGTGGTATTTGCAAAGTGATATTTGGAAGCCCATAGAGGGCTATGGTGAAAAAGGAAATATCCGAAGATAAAAACTGAAAAGAAGCTTTCTGAGAAACTGTTTGTGATATGTGACTTCCACTCACGGAGTTACAGCAGTATTTCGTAAAGCTGTTTGCTAGCCTTATTTCTGTGGAATCTGAGAACTCTTATTTCGGATCCCATTGAAGACTATAGGGCCAAAGAAAATATCCTAAGATAAAAACTGAAAAGAATTTTTCTGAGAAACAGCTTTGTGTTCTGTTAATTCATCTCAGAGAGTTACAGCTTTCCCCTCAAGAAGTCTTTCACTAAGACTCTTCTTTTGGAAGCTGCAAAGTGATATTTGGAAGCCCTTAGAGGGTTATGGTGAAAGGTAAATGTCCTCAGTTAAAAACTGGAAAGAAGCTTTCTGAGAAACTGCTTTGTGTTCTGTTAATTCATCTCACGGAGTTACACCTTTCCCCTGAGGAAGACTTTCGCTAAGACTGTTGTTGTGGAATTTGCAAAGTGATATTTGGAAGCCCATAGAGGGCTACAGTGAAAAAAAATATACGATAAGATAAAAACAGAAAAAAATTTTTCCATGAAACTGCTTTGTCATATATGCCTTTCACTCACAGATTTACAGCTGTATTTCATGGAGCTGTTTGCAAACCTTATATCTGTGGAAACTGCGAACTGTTATTTCGGATCCGTTTTAAGACTATAGCGCCAAAGGAAATATCCTAAGATAAAAACTGGAAAGAAGTTTTCTGAGAACCTGCTTTGTGTTCTCTTAATTCATCTCACAGAGTTACAGCTTTTACCTCCAGAAGCCTTTCCCTAAGACTGTTTTTGTGGAATTTTCAAAGTGATATTTGGAAGCCCATAGAGGGCTGTGGTGAAAAGGGAAACATCCGAAGATAAAAACTGAAAAAAAGATTTCTGAAATACTGCTTTGTAACATGTGACTTCCAGTCACGGAGTTACAGCAGTGTTTCGTAGAGCTGTTTGCTAGCCTTATTTCTGTGGAATCTGAAAACTGTTATTTCGTATCCCTTTGAAGAGTACAGGCCAAAGATAATATCCTAAGATAAAAACTGGAAAGAAGTTTTCTGAGAAACTGCTTTGTGTTCTCTTAATTCATCTCACAGAGTTACAGCTTTTCCCTCAAGAAACTTTTCGCTAAGACTGTTCTTGTGGAATTTGCAAAGTGATATTTGAAAGCCCATAGAGGGCTATGGTGAAAAGGCAAATGTCCTCAGTTAAAAACTGGATAGAAGCTTTCTGAGAAACTGCTTTCTGTTCTCTCAATTCATCTCAAAGAGTTACAGATTTCCCCTCAAGAAGCCCTTGACAAAGACTGTTCTTGTGGAAATTGCAAAGTGATATTTAGAAGCCCATAGAGGGCTATGGAGAAAAAGGAAATATCCTAAGATAAAAACGAAAAAGAAGCTTTCTGAGAAACTGCTTTGTGATATGTGACTTCCACTCACGGAGTTACTGCCGTATTTCATGGAGCTGTTTGTTAGCCTTATTTCTCTTGATATCTGAGAACTATTATTTCGGATCCCTTTGAAGACAAAGGGACAAAGGGACAAAGGAAATACCTATGATAAACACTGGAAAGAAGCTTTCTGAGAAACTGCTTTGTGATACATGACTTCCACTCACGGAATTACTGCTGTATTTCTTAGAGCGGTTTGCTAGCCTTATTTCTGTGGAATCTGAGAACTGTTATTTCGCATCCCATTTAAGACGATAGCGCCAAAGAAAATATCCTAAGATAAAAACTGGAAAGAAGTTTTCTGAGGAACTGCTTTGTGTTCTGGTAATTCATCTCACAGAGTTACAGCTTTCTCCTGAAGAAGCCTTTCGCTAAGAGTGTTCTTGTGGAATTTGCAAAGTGATATTTAGAAGCCCATAGAGGGCTATGGTGAATAAGGAAGTATCCTAAGATTAAAATTGAAAAGAAGGTTTCTGAGAAACTGCTTTGTGATATATAACTTCCACTCATGGAGTTACAGCAGTATTTCATAGAGCTGTTTGCTAGCCTTATTTCTGTGGTATCTGAGAACTGATATTTCGGATCCCATTGAAGACTATAGCACCAAGGAAATATCCTAAGATAAAAACTGGAAAGAAGTTTTCTGAGAAACTGTTTTGTGTTCTGTTAATTCATCTCACAGAGTTAGAGTTTACCCTCAAGAAGCCTTTCATTAAGACTGTTCTTGTGGTATTTGCAAAGTGACATTTGGAAGCCCATAGAGGGCTATGGTGAAAAAGGAAATATCCGAAGATAAAAACTGAAAAGAAGCTTTCTGAGAAACTGTTTGTGATATGTGACTTCCACTCACGGAGTTACAGCAGTATTTCGTAAAGCTGTTTGCTAGCCTTATTTCTGTGGAATCTGAGAACTCTTATTTCGGATCCCATTGAAGACTATAGGGCCAAAGAAAATATCCTAAGATAAAAACTGAAAAGAATTTTTCTGAGAAACAGCTTTGTGTTCTGTTAATTCATCTCAGAGAGTTACAGCTTTCCCCTCAAGAAGTCTTTCACTAAGACTCTTCTTTTGGAAGCTGCAAAGTGATATTTGGAAGCCCTTAGAGGGTTATGGTGAAAGGTAAATGTCCTCAGTTAAAAACTGGAAAGAAGCTTTCTGAGAAACTGCTTTGTGTTCTGTTAATTCATCTCACGGAGTTACACCTTTCCCCTGAGGAAGCCTTTCGCTAAGACTGTTCTTGTGGAATTTGCAAAGTGATATTTGGAAGCCCATAGAGGGCTACGGTGAAAAAAAATATATGATAAGATAAAAACAGAAAAAAATTTTTCCATGAAACTGCTTTGTCATATATGCCTTTCACTCACAGATTTACAGCTGTATTTCATGGAGCTGTTTGCAAACCTTATATCTGTGGAAACTGCAAACTGTTATTTCGGATCCGTTTTAAGACTATAGCGCCAAAGGAAATATCCTAAGATAAAAACTGGAAAGAAGTTTTCTGAGAACCTGCTTTGTGTTCTCTTAATTCATCTCACAGAGTTACAGCTTTTACCTCCAGAAGCCTTTCCCTAAGACTGTTTTTGTGGAATTTTCAAAGTGATATTTGGAAGCCCATAGAGGGCTGTGGTGAAAAGGGAAACATCCGAAGATAAAAACTGAAAAAAAGATTTCCGAAATACTGCTTTGTAATATGTGACTTCCAGTCACGGAGTTACAGCAGTGTTTCGTAGAGCTGTTTGCTAGCCTTATTTCTGTGGAATCTGAAAACTGTTATTTCGTATCCCTTTGAAGAGTACAGGCCAAAGATAATATCCTAAGATAAAAACTGAAAAGAAGTTTTCTGAGAAACTGCTTTGTGTTCTCTTAATTCATCTCACAGAGTTACAGCTTTTCCCTCAAGAAACTTTTCGCTAAGACTGTTCTTGTGGAATTTGCAAAGTGGTATTTGAAAGCCCATAGAGGGCTATGGTGAAAAGGCAAATGTCCTCAGTTAAAAACTGGATAGAAGCTTTCTGAGAAACTGCTTTCTGTTCTCTCAATTCATCTCAAAGAGTTACAGATTTCCCCTCAAGAAGCCCTTGACAAAGACTGTTCTTGTGGAAATTGCAAAGTGATATTTAGAAGCCCATAGAGGGCTATGGAGAAAAAGGAAATATCCTAAGATAAAAACGAAAAAGAAGCTTTCTGAGAAACTGCTTTGTGATATGTGACTTCCACTCACGGAGTTACTGCCGTATTTCATGGAGCTGTTTGTTAGCCTTATTTCTCTTGATATCTGAGAACTATTATTTCGGATCCCTTTGAAGACAAAGGGACAAAGGTACAAAGGAAATACCTAAGATAAACACTGGAAAGAAGCTTTCTGAGAAACTGCTTTGTGATACATGACTTCCACTCACGGAATTACTGCTGTATTTCTTAGAGCGGTTTGCTAGCCTTATTTCTGTGGAATCTGAGAACTGTTATTTCGCATCCCATTTAAGACGATAGCGCCAAAGAAAATATCCTAAGATAAAAACTGGAAAGAAGTTTTCTGAGGAACTGCTTTGTGTTCTGGTAATTCATCTCACAGAGTTACAGCTTTCTCCTGAAGAAGCCTTTCGCTAAGAGTGTTCTTGTGGAATTTGCAAAGTGATATTTGGAAGCCCATAGAGCGCTATAGTGAAAAAGGAAATATCTTCTGTTAAAAACGTGAAAGAAGCTTTCTCAGAAACTGTTTTGTGTTCTGTTAATTCCGCTCACAGAGTTACAGCTTTCCCCTCAAGAAACCTTTCGCTAAGACTGTTCTTGTGGAATTTGCAAAGTGATATTTGGAGGCCCATAGAGGGCTAGGGTGAAAAAGGAAATATCATGAGCTAAAAACTGGAAAGAAGCTTTCTGAGAAAATGCTTTGTGATATGTGTCTTGCACTCAAGGACTTACATCTGTATTTCATGGAGATGTTTGCTAGACTTATTTCTGTGGTCTCTGAGAACATTTATGCACATCACTTAGAAGAAAAATGGACAAAGGGACAATGGAAATATCCTAAGATAAAAACTGGAAAGAAGCTTTCTGGGAAACTGCTTTGTGATATGTGACTTCCACTCACGGAGTTACAGCTGTATTTGGTAGAGCGGTTTGCTAGCCTGATTTCTGTGGAATCTGAGAACTGTTATTTCGGATCCCATTGAAGACGATAGCGCCAAAAGAAATATCCTGAGACAAAAACTGGAATGAAGTTTTCTGAGAAACTGCTTTGTGTTCTGTAAACTCATCTCACAGAGTTACAGCTTTCCCCTCAAAAAGCCTTTCGCTAAGACTGCTCTTGAGGAATTTGCAAAGTGATATTTGGAAGCCCATAGAGGGCTATGGTGAAAAAGGAAGTATCCTAAGATTAAAATTGAAAAGAAGGTTTCTGAGAAACTGCTTTGTGATATATGACTTCCACTCACGGAGTTACAGCAGTATATCATAGAGCTGTTTGCTAGCCTTATTTCTGTGGTATCTGAGAACTGTTATTTCGGATCCCATTGAAGACTATAGCACCAAGGAAATGTCCTAAGATAAAAACTGGAAAGAAGTTTTCTGAGAAAGTGTTTTGTGTTCTGTTAATTGATCTCACAGAGTTAGAGCTTTCCCCTCAAGAAGCCTTTCACTAAGAATGTTCTTGTGGAATTTGCAAACTGATATTTGAAAGCCATAGAGGGCTATGGTGAAAAAGGAAATATCCAAAGATAAAAACTGAAAAGAAGCTTTCTGAGAAACTGCTTTGTGTTCTGTTAATTCATCTCAGAGAGTTACAGCAATCCCCTCTAAAAGCCTTTCGCTAAGACTGTTCTTGTAGAATTTGCAAAGTGATATTTGGAAGCCATAGAGGGCTACGGTGGAAAAGGAAATATCTGAAGATAAAAAGTGAAAAGAAGCTTTCTGAGAAACTGCTTTGTGTTCTGTTAATTCATCTCACAGAGTTACAGCTTTCCCCTCAAGAAGCCTTTCACAAAGACTGTTCTTGTGGAATTTGCAAAGTGATATTTGGAAGACCATAGAGCGCTATGGTGAAAAAGGAAATATCTTCTGTTAAAAACTGGAAAGAAGCTTTCTGAGAAACTGCCTTGTGTTCTGGTAATTCAGCTCACAGAGTTACAGATTTCCCCTCAAGAAGCCTTTCGCTAAGACTGTTCCTGTGGAATTTGCAAAGTGATATTTGGAAGCCCATAGAGGGCTACGGTGAAAAGGCAAATGTCCTCAGTTAAAAACTGGAAAGAAGTTTCTGAGAAACTGCTTTGTGAATTGTGACTTCCACTCACGGAAATATAGCTGTACTTGGTAGAGCAGTTTGCTAGCCTGATTTCTGTGGAATCTAAGAACTGTTATTTCGGATCTCATTGAATAATATAGCGCCAAAAGAAATATCCTAAGATAAAAACTGGAATGAAATTTTCTGAGAAACTGCTTTGTGTTCTGTTAATTTATCTCACAGAGTTACAGCTTTCCTCTCAAGAAACCTTTCGCTAAGACTGTTCTTGTGGAATTTGCAAAGTGATATTTGGAAGCCCCTAGAGGGCTATGGTGAAAAAGGAAAATCTTCTGTTGAAAACTGGAAAGAAGCTTTCTGAGAAACCACTTTGTGTTCTCTTATTTCATCTCACAGAGTTACAGATTTCCCCACAAGAAGCCTTTCGCTAAGACTGTTCTTGTGGAATTTGCAAAGTGATATTTGGAAGCCTATAGAGGGCTAGGGTGAAAAAGGAAATATCTTCCATTAAAAACTGGAAAGAAGCTTTCTGAGAGACTGCTTTGGTTTCCTTAATTCATCTCAGGGAGTTACAGCTTTCCACTCAAGAAGCCTTTTGCTAAGACAGTTCTTGTGGAATTTGCAAAGTGATATTTGGAAGCCCATAGTGGGCTATGGTGAAAAAGGAAATATCTTCCATTAAAAACTGGAAAGCAGCTTTCTGAGAATCTGCTTTGTGTTCTGTTAATTCATCTCAGAGAGTTACAGCTTTCCCCTCAAGGAGTCTTTCGCTAAGTCTGTTCTTCTGATATTTACAAAGAGATATTTGGTAGCCTATAGGAGGATATGGTAAAAAAGGAAATAGCCTAAGATAAAAACATAAAAGAAACCTTCTGAGAAACTGCTTTGTGTTCTGCTAATTCATCTCACAGAGTTACAGCTTTCCCCTCAAGAAGTCTTTCACTAAGACTGTTCTCGTGGAATTTGCAAAGTGATTTTTGGAAGCCCATAGAGGGCTATGGTGAAAAAGGAAATATCTACAGTTAAAAACTGGAAAGAAGCTTTCTGAGAAACTGTTTTGTGTTCTGTTAATTCATCTCGCAGAGTTACAGCTTTCCCTTCAAGTAGCCTTTTGCTAAGAATATTCTTATGTAATTTGCAAAGTGATATTTGGAAGCCCATAGATGGCTATGGTGAAGAAGGAAAAATCTTCCGTTAAAAACTGGAAAGATGCTTTCTGAGAAACTGCTTTGTGTTCTGTTAATTCGTCTCACAGAGTTACAGTTTTCCCCTCAACAAGCCTTCCGGTAAGACTGTTCTTGTGGAATTTGCAAAGTGATATTTGGAAGCGCATAGAGGGCTATGGTGAACATGGTAATCTTCCGTTAAAAATTGGAAAGATGCTTTCTGAGAAACTGCTTTGTGTTCTGTTAATTCATCTCACGGAGTTACAGGTTTCCCATCAAGAAGCCTTTCGCTGAGACTGTTCTTGTGGAATTTGCAAAGTGATATTTGGAAGCCCATAGAGGGCTATTGTGAAAAAGGAAATATCTTCCGTTAAAAACTGGGAAGAAGGTTTCTGAGAAACTGTTTTGTGTTCTGTTAATTCATCTCACAGAGTTACAGGTTTCCCCTAAAGAAGCCTTTCGTTAAGACCGTTGTTTTGGAATTTGCAAAGTGATATTTGGAAGGCCATAGAGGGCTATGGTGAAAAGGGAAATATCCTAAGATAAAAACTGAAAAGAAGGTTTCTGAGAAACTGCTTTGTGTTCTGTTAGTTCATCTCACAGAGTACAGCATTCCCCTCAAGAACCCTTTCGCTAAGACCGTTCTTGTGGAATATGCGAAGTAATATTTGGAAGCCCGTAGAGGGCTATGGTGAAAAGGCAAATGTCCTTAGTTAAAAACTGGATAGTAGCTTTCTGAGAAACTACTTCCTGTTCTGTCAATTCATCTCAAAGAGTTACAGATTTCCCCTCAAGAAGCCCTTGACAAAGACTGTTCTTGTGGAATTTGCAAAGTGATATTTGGAAGCCCTTAGAGGTCTATTTTGAAAAAGGAGATATCATAAGCTAAAAACTGAAAAGAAAGTTTCTGAGAAAATGCTTTGTGATATGTGACTTCCACTCACGGAGTTACAGCAGTATTTCGTGGAGCTATTTGCTAGTCTTAATTATGTGGAATCTGACCATAGTTATTTCAGATCCATTAGAAGACAAAGGGACAAAGGGGCAATGGAAATATCCTAAGATAAAAACTGGAAAGAAACTTTCTGAGAAACTGTTTTGTGATATGTGACTTACATTCACAGAGTTATAGCTGTATTTAGTAGAACGGTTTGCTAGACTGATTCCTGTGGAATCTGAGAACGGTTATTTCGGATCCCATTGAAGAATACAGCGCCAAGGGAAATATCCTAAGATAAAAACTGGAAAGAAGTTTTCTGAGAAACTGCTTTGTGTTCCGTTAATTCATGTCACAGAGTTACAGCTTTCCCCTAAGAAGCCTTTCGCTAACACTGTTCTTGTGGAATTTTCAAAGTGATATTTGGAAGCCCATAGAGGGCTATGGTGAAAAAGGAAGTATCCTAAGATTAAAATTGAAAAGAAGTTTTCTGAGAAACTGCTTTGTGGGATATGACTTCCACTCACGGAGTTACAGCAGTATTTCATAGAGCTGTTTGCTAGCCTTATTTCTGTGAAATCTGAGAACTGTTATTTCGGATCCCATTAAAGACTAGAGCGCCAAGGAAATATCCTAAGATAAAAACTGGAAAGAAGTTTTCTGAGAAACTGTTTTGTGTTCTGTTAATTCATCTCACAGAGTTAGAGTTTCCCCTCAAGAAGCCTTTCGTTAAGACTGTTCTTGTGGTATTTGCAAAGTGATATTTGGAAGCCCATAGAGGGCTATGGTGAAAAAGGAAATATCCGAAGATAAAAACTGAAAAGAAGCTTTCTGAGAAACTGTTTGTGATATGTGACTTCCACTCACGGAGTTACAGCAGTATTTCGTAAAGCTGTTTGCTAGCCTTATTTCTGTGGAATCTGAGAACTCTTATTTCGGATCCCATTGAAGACTATAGGGCCAAAGAAAATATCCTAAGATAAAAACTGAAAAGAATTTTTCTGAGAAACAGCTTTGTGTTCTGTTAATTCATCTCAGAGAGTTACAGCTTTCCCCTCAAGAAGTCTTTCACTAAGACTCTTCTTTTGGAAGCTGCAAAGTGATATTTGGAAGCCCTTAGAGGGTTATGGTGAAAGGTAAATGTCCTCAGTTAAAAACTGGAAAGAAGCTTTCTGAGAAACTGCTTTGTGTTCTGTTAATTCATCTCACGGAGTTACACCTTTCCCCTGAGGAAGCCTTTCGCTAAGACTGTTCTTGTGGAATTTGCAAAGTGATATTTGGAAGCCCATAGAGGGCTACGGTGAAAAAAAATATATGATAAGATAAAAACAGAAAAAAATTTTTCCATGAAACTGCTTTGTCATATATGCCTTTCACTCACAGATTTACAGCTGTATTTCATGGAGCTGTTTGCAAACCTTATATCTGTGGAAACTGCGAACTGTTATTTCGGATCCGTTTTAAGACTATAGCGCCAAAGGAAATATCCTAAGATAAAAACTGGAAAGAAGTTTTCTGAGAACCTGCTTTGTGTTCTCTTAATTCATCTCACAGAGTTACAGCTTTTACCTCCAGAAGCCTTTCCCTAAGACTGTTTTTGTGGAATTTTCAAAGTGATATTTGGAAGCCCATAGAGGGCTGTGGTGAAAAGGGAAACATCCGAAGATAAAAACTGAAAAAAAGATTTCCGAAATACTGCTTTGTAATATGTGACTTCCAGTCACGGAGTTACAGCAGTGTTTCGTAGAGCTGTTTGCTAGCCTTATTTCTGTGGAATCTGAAAACTGTTATTTCGTATCCCTTTGAAGAGTACAGGCCAACGATAATATCCTAAGATAAAAACTGAAAAGAAGTTTTCTGAGAAACTGCTTTGTGTTCTCTTAATTCATCTCACAGAGTTACAGCTTTTCCCTCAAGAAACTTTTCGCTAAGACTGTTCTTGTGGAATTTGCAAAGTGGTATTTGAAAGCCCATAGAGGGCTATGGTGAAAAGGCAAATGTCCTCAGTTAAAAACTGGATAGAAGCTTTCTGAGAAACTGCTTTCTGTTCTCTCAATTCATCTCAAAGAGTTACAGATTTCCCCTCAAGAAGCCCTTGACAAAGACTGTTCTTGTGGAAATTGCAAAGTGATATTTAGAAGCCCATAGAGGGCTATGGAGAAAAAGGAAATATCCTAAGATAAAAACGAAAAAGAAGCTTTCTGAGAAACTGCTTTGTGATATGTGACTTCCACTCACGGAGTTACTGCCGTATTTCATGGAGCTGTTTGTTAGCCTTATTTCTCTTGATATCTGAGAACTATTATTTCGGATCCCTTTGAAGACAAAGGGACAAAGGTACAAAGGAAATACCTAAGATAAACACTGGAAAGAAGCTTTCTGAGAAACTGCTTTGTGATACATGACTTCCACTCACGGAATTACTGCTGTATTTCTTAGAGCGGTTTGCTAGCCTTATTTCTGTGGAATCTGAGAACTGTTATTTCGCATCCCATTTAAGACGATAGCGCCAAAGAAAATATCCTAAGATAAAAACTGGAAAGAAGTTTTCTGAGGAACTGCTTTGTGTTCTGGTAATTCATCTCACAGAGTTACAGCTTTCTCCTGAAGAAGCCTTTCGCTAAGAGTGTTCTTGTGGAATTTGCAAAGTGATATTTGGAAGCCCATAGAGCGCTATAGTGAAAAAGGAAATATCTTCTGTTAAAAACGTGAAAGAAGCTTTCTCAGAAACTGTTTTGTGTTCTGTTAATTCCGCTCACAGAGTTACAGCTTTCCCCTCAAGAAACCTTTCGCTAAGACTGTTCTTGTGGAATTTGCAAAGTGATATTTGGAGGCCCATAGAGGGCTAGGGTGAAAAAGGAAATATCATGAGCTAAAAACTGGAAAGAAGCTTTCTGAGAAAATGCTTTGTGATATGTGTCTTGCACTCAAGGACTTACATCTGTATTTCATGGAGATGTTTGCTAGACTTATTTCTGTGGTCTCTGAGAACATTTATGCACATCACTTAGAAGAAAAATGGACAAAGGGACAATGGAAATATCCTAAGATAAAAACTGGAAAGAAGCTTTCTGGGAAACTGCTTTGTGATATGTGACTTCCACTCACGGAGTTACAGCTGTATTTGGTAGAGCGGTTTGCTAGCCTGATTTCTGTGGAATCTGAGAACTGTTATTTCGGATCCCATTGAAGACGATAGCGCCAAAAGAAATATCCTGAGACAAAAACTGGAATGAAGTTTTCTGAGAAACTGCTTTGTGTTCCGTTAACTCATCTCACAGAGTTACAGCTTTCCCCTCAAAAAGCCTTTCGCTAAGACTGCTCTTGAGGAATTTGCAAAGTGATATTTGGAAGCCCATAGAGGGCTATGGTGAAAAAGGAAGTATCCTAAGATTAAAATTGAAAAGAAGGTTTCTGAGAAACTGCTTTGTGATATATGACTTCCACTCACGGAGTTACAGCAGTATATCATAGAGCTGTTTGCTAGCCTTATTTCTGTGGTATCTGAGAACTGTTATTTCGGATCCCATTGAAGACTATAGCACCAAGGAAATGTCCTAAGATAAAAACTGGAAAGAAGTTTTCTGAGAAAGTGTTTTGTGTTCTGTTAATTGATCTCACAGAGTTAGAGCTTTCCCCTCAAGAAGCCTTTCACTAAGAATGTTCTTGTGGAATTTGCAAACTGATATTTGAAAGCCATAGAGGGCTATGGTGAAAAAGGAAATATCCAAAGATAAAAACTGAAAAGAAGCTTTCCGAGAAACTGTTTTGTGTTCTGTTAATTCATCTCAGAGAGTTACAGCATTCCCCTCAAAAAGCCTTTCGCTAAGACTGTTCTTGTAGAATTTGCAAAGTGATATTTGGAAGCCATACAGGGCTACGGTGGAAAAGGAAATATCTGAAGATAAAAAGTGAAAAGAAGCTTTCTGAGAAACTGCTTTGTGTTCTGTTAATTCATCTCACAGAGTTACAGCTTTCCCCTCAAGAAGCCTTTCACAAAGACTGTTCTTGTGGAATTTGCAAAGTGATATTTGGAAGACCATAGAGCGCTATGGTGAAAAAGGAAATATCTTCTGTTAAAAACTGGAAAGAAGCTTTCTGAGAAACTGCCTTGTGTTCTGGTAATTCAGCTCACAGAGTTACAGCTTTCCCCTCAAGAAGCCTTTCGCTAAGACTGTTCCTGTGGAATTTGCAAAGTGATATTTGGAAGCCCATAGAGGGCTACGGTGAAAAGGCAAATGTCCTCAGTTAAAAACTGGAAAGAAGTTTCTGAGAAACTGCTTTGTGAATTGTGACTTCCACTCACGGAAATATAGCTGTACTTGGTAGAGCGGTTTGCTAGCCTGATTTCTGTGGAATCTGAGAACTGTTATTTCGGATCTCATTGAATAATATAGCGCCTAAAGAAATATCCTAAGATAAAAACTGGAATGAAGTTTTCTGAGAAACTGCTTTGTGTTCTGTTAATTTATCTCACAGAGTTACAGCTTTCCTCTCAAGAAACCTTTTGCTAAGACTGTTCTTTTGGAATTTGCAAAGTGATATTTGGAAGCCCCTAGAGGGCTATGGTGAAAAAGGAAAATCTTCTGTTGAAAACTGGAAAGAAGCTTTCTGAGAAACCACTTTGTGTTCTCTTATTTCATCTCACAGATTTACAGATTTCCCCACAAGAAGCCTTTCGCTAAGACTGTTCTTGTGGAATTTGCAAAGTGATATTTGGAAGCCTCTAGAGGGCTAGGGTGAAAAAGGAAATATCTTCCATTAAAAACTGGAAAGAAGCTTTCTGAGAGACTGCTTTGGTTTCCTTAATTCATCTCAGGGAGTTACAGCTTTCCACTCAAGAAGCCTTTTGCTAAGACAGTTCTTGTGGAATTTGCAAAGTGATATTTGGAAGCCCATAGTGGGCTATGGTGAAAAAGGAAATATCTTCCATTAAAAACTGGAAAGCAGCTTTCTGAGAATCTGCTTTGTGTTCTGTTAATTCATCTCAGAGAGTTACAGCTTTCCCCTCAAGGAGTCTTTCGCTAAGTCTGTTCTTCTGATATTTACAAAGAGATATTTGGTAGCCTATAGGAGGATATGGTAAAAAAGGAAATAGCCTAAGATAAAAACATAAAAGAAACCTTCTGAGAAACTGCTTTGTGTTCTGCTAATTCATCTCACAGAGTTACAGCTTTCCCCTCAAGAAGTCTTTCGCTAAGACTGTTCTCGTGGAATTTGCAAAGTGATTTTTGGAAGCCCATAGAGGGCTATGGTGAAAAAGGAAATATCTACAGTTAAAAACTGGAAAGAAGCTTTCTGAGAAACTGTTTTGTGTTCTGTTAATTCATCTCGCAGAGTTACAGCTTTCCCCTCAAGTAGCCTTTTGCTAAGAATATTCTTATGTAATTTGCAAAGTGATATTTGGAAGCCCATAGATGGCTATGGTGAAGAAGGAAAAATCTTCCGTTAAAAACTGGAAAGATGCTTTCTGAGAAACTGCTTTGTGTTCTGTTAATTCGTCTCACAGAGTTACAGTTTTCCCCTCAACAAGCCTTCCGGTAAGACTGTTCTTGTGGAATTTGCAAAGTGATATTTGGAAGCGCATAGAGGGCTATGGTGAACATGGTAATCTTCCGTTAAAAATTGGAAAGATGCTTTCTGAGAAACTGCTTTGTGTTCTGTTAATTCATCTCACAGATTTACAGCTTTACGTTCAAGAAGTCTTTCGCTAAGACAGTACTTGTGGAATTTGCAAAGTGATATTTGGAAGCCCTTAGAGGGCTATGGTGAATGAGGAAATATCTTCCGTTAAAACTGGGAAGAAGGTTTCTGAGAAACTGCTTTGTGTTCTGTTAATTCATCTTACAGAGTTACAGCTTTCCCCTCAAGAATCCTCTCCCTAAGGCTGTTCTTGTGGAATTCGCAAAGTGATAATTGGAAGCCCTTAAAGGGCTATGGTGAAAAAGTAAATATCCTAAGATAAAAACAGAAAAGAAGCTTTATGAGAAACTGCTTTGTGTTCTGTTTTTTCATCTCACAGAGTTACAGCTTTCCCCTCAAAAACCATCTCCCAAAGACTGCTCTTGTGGAATTTGCAAAGTGATAATTGGAAGCCCTTAAAGGGCTATGGTGAAAAAGGAAATATCCTAAGATAAAAACTGGAAAGAAGGTTTCTGAGAGACTGCTTTGTGTTCTGTTAACTCATCTCACAGAGTTACAGCTTTCCCCTCAAGAAGTCTTTCGGTAAAGCTGTTCTTCAGAAATTTGCAAAGTGATATTTGGAAGGCCATAGGAGGCTATGGTGAAAAAGGAAATATCCTAAGATAATAACAGAAAAGAAGCTTCCTCAGAAACTGCTTTGTGATCTGTTAATTCATCTCACAGCGTTACAGCTTTCTCTTCAAGAAGCCTTTCACTAAGACTGTTCCTGTGTAATTTGCAAAGTGACATTTTGAAGCCCATAGAGGGCTATGGTGAAAAAGGAAATATCTTCCGTTAAAAACTGCAAAGAAGCTTTCTGAGAAACTGCTTTGTGTTCTGTCAATTCATCTCACAGAGTTACAGCTTTCCCCTCAACAAGCCTTTCGCTGAGACTGTTCTTGTGGAATTTGCAAAGTGATATTTGGAAGCCCATAGAGGGCTATTGTGAAAAAGGAAATATCTTCCGTTAAAAACTGGGAAGAAGGTTTCTGAGAAACTGTTTTGTGTTCTGTTAATTCATCTCACAGAGTTACAGGTTTCCCCTAAAGAAGCCTTTCGTTAAGACCGTTGTTTTGGAATTTGCAAAGTGATATTTGGAAGGCCATAGAGGGCTATGGTGAAAAGGGAAATATCCTAAGATAGAAACTGAAAAGAAGGTTTCTGAGAAACTGCTTTGTGTTCTGTTAGTTCATCTCACAGAGTACAGCATTCCCCTCAAGAACCCTTTCACTAAGACCGTTCTTGTGGAATATGCGAAGTAATATTTGGAAGCCCGTAGAGGGCTATGGTGAAAAGGCAAATGTCCTCAGTTAAAAACTGGATAGAAGCTTTCTGAGAAACTGCTTCCTGTTCTGTCAATTCATCTCAAAGAGTTACAGATTTCCCCTCAAGAAGCCCTTGACAAAGACTGTTCTTGTGGAATTTGCAAAGTGATATTTGGAAGCCCTTAGAGGTCTATTTTGAAAAAGGAAATATCATAAGCTAAAAACTGAAAAGAAAGTTTCTGAGAAAATGCTTTGTGATATGTGACTTCCACTCACGGAGTTACAGCAGTATTTCGTGGAGCTATTTGCTAGTCTTAATTATGTGGAATCTGAGCATAGTTATTTCAGATCCATTAGAAGACAAAGGGACAAAGGGGCAATGGAAATATCCTAAGATAAAAACTGGAAAGAAACTTTCTGAGAAACTGTTTTGTGATATGTGACTTACATTCACAGAGTTATAGCTGTATTTAGTAGAACGGTTTGCTAGACTGATTCCTGTGGAATCTGAGAACGGTTATTTCGGATCCCATTGAAGAATACAGCGCCAAGGGAAATATCCTAAGATAAAAACTGGAAAGAAGTTTTCTGAGAAACTGCTTTGTGTTCCGTTAATTCATGTCACAGAGTTACAGCTTTCCCCTAAGAAGCCTTTCGCTAACACTGTTCTTGTGGAATTTTCAAAGTGATATTTGGAAGCCCATAGAGGGCTATGGTGAAAAAGGAAGTATCCTAAGATTAAAATTGAAAAGAAGTTTTCTGAGAAACTGCTTTGTGGGATATGACTTCCACTCACGGAGTTACAGCAGTATTTCGTAAAGCTGTTTGCTAGCCTTATTTCTGTGGAATCTGAGAACTCTTATTTCGGATCCCATTGAAGACTATAGGGCCAAAGAAAATATCCTAAGATAAAAACTGAAAAGAATTTTTCTGAGAAACAGCTTTGTGTTCTGTTAATTCATCTCAGAGAGTTACAGCTTTCCCCTCAAGAAGTCTTTCACTAAGACTCTTCTTTTGGAAGCTGCAAAGTGATATTTGGAAGCCCTTAGAGGGTTATGGTGAAAGGTAAATGTCCTCAGTTAAAAACTGGAAAGAAGCTTTCTGAGAAACTGCTTTGTGTTCTGTTAATTCATCTCACAGATTTACAGCTTTACGCTCAAGAAGTCTTTCGCTAAGACAGTTCTTGTGGAATTTGCAAAGTGATATTTGGAAGCCCTTAGAGGGCTATGGTGAATAAGGAAATATCTTCCGTTAAAACTGGGAAGAAGGTTTCTGAGAAACTGCTTTGTGTTCTGTTAATTCATCTTACAGAGTTACAGCTTTCCCCTCAAGAATCCTCTCCCTAAGGCTGTTCTTGTGGAATTCGCAAAGTGATAATTGGAAGCCCTTAAAAGGCTATGGTGAAAAAGTAAATATCCTAAGATAAAAACAGAAAAGAAGCTTTATGAGAAACTGCTTTGTGTTCTGTTTTTTCATCTCACAGAGTTACAGCTTTCCCCTCAAAAACCATCTCCCAAAGACTGCTCTTGTGGAATTTGCAAAGTGATAATTGGAAGCCCTTAAAGGGCTATGGTGAAAAAGGAACTATCCTAAGATAAAAACTGAAAAGAAGGTTTCTGAGAGACTGCTTTGTGTTCTGTTAACTCATCTCACAGAGTTACAGCTTTCCCCTCAAGAAGTCTTTCGGTAAAACTGTTCTTCAGAAATTTGCAAAGTGATATTTGGAAGGCCATAGGAGGCTATGGTGAAAAAGGAAATATCCTAAGATAATAACAGAAAAGAAGCTTCCTCAGAAACTGCTTTGTGTTCTGTTAATTCATCTCACAGCGTTACAGCTTTCCCCTCAACAAGCCTTTCGCTGAGACTGTTCTTGTGGAATTTGCAAAGTGATATTTGGAAGCCCATAGAGGGCTATTGTGAAAAAGGAAATATCTTCCGTTAAAAACTGGGAAGAAGGTTTCTGAGAAACTGTTTTGTGTTCTGTTAATTCATCTCACAGAGTTACAGGTTTCCCCTAAAGAAGCCTTTCGTTAAGACCGTTGTTTTGGAATTTGCAAAGTGATATTTGGAAGGCCGTAGAGGGCTATGGTGAAAAGGGAAATATCCTAAGATAAAAACTGAAAAGAAGGTTTCTGAGAAACTGCTTTGTGTTCTGTTAGTTCATCTCACAGAGTACAGCATTCCCCTCAAGAACCCTTTCGCTAAGACCGTTCTTGTGGAATATGCGAAGTAATATTTGGAAGCCCGTAGAGGGCTATGGTGAAAAGGCAAATGTCCTCAGTTAAAAACTGGATAGAAGCTTTCTGAGAAACTGCTTCCTGTTCTGTCAATTCATCTCAAAGAGTTACAGATTTCCCCTCAAGAAGCCCTTGACAAAGACTGTTTTTGTGGAATTTGCAAAGTGATTTTTGGAAGCCCTTAGAGGTCTATTTTGAAAAAGGAAATATCATAAGCTAAAAACTGAAAAGAAAGTTTCTGAGAAAATGCTTTGTGATATGTGACTTCCACTCACGGAGTTACAGCAGTATTTCGTGGAGCTATTTGCTAGTCTTAATTATGTGGAATCTGAGCATAGTTATTTCAGATCCATTAGAAGACAAAGGGACAAAGGGGCAATGGAAATATCCTAAGATAAAAACTGGAAAGAAACTTTCTGAGAAACTGTTTTGTGATATGTGACTTACATTCACAGAGTTATAGCTGTATTTAGTAGAACGGTTTGCTAGACTGATTCCTGTGGAATCTGAGAACGGTTATTTCGGATCCCATTGAAGAATACAGCGCCAAGGGAAATATCCTAAGATAAAAACTGGAAAGAAGTTTTCTAAGAAACTGCTTTGTGTTCCGTTAATTCATGTCACAGAGTTACAGCTTTCCCCTAAGAAGCCTTTCGCTAACACTGTTCTTGTGGAATTTTCAAAGTGATATTTGGAAGCCCATAGAGGGCTATGGTGAAAAAGGAAGTATCCTACGATTAAAATTGAAAAGAAGTTTTCTGAGAAACTGCTTTGTGGGATATGACTTCCACTCACGGAGTTACAGCAGTATTTCATAGAGCTGTTTGCTAGCCTTATTTCTGTGAAATCTGAGAACTGTTATTTCGGATCCCATTAAAGACTAGAGCGCCAAGGAAATATCCTAAGATAAAAACTGGAAAGAAGTTTTCTGAGAAACTGTTTTGTGTTCTGTTAATTCATCTCACAGAGTTAGAGTTTCCCCTCAAGAAGCCTTTCTTTAAGACTGTTCTTGTGGAATTTGCAAAGTGATATTTGGAAGCCCATAGAGGGCTACGGTGAAAAAAAATATATGATAAGATAAAAACAGAAAAAAATTTTTCCATGAAACTGCTTTGTCATATATGCCTTTCACTCACAGATTTACAGCTGTATTTCATGGAGCTGTTTGCAAACCTTATATCTGTGGAAACTGCGAACTGTTATTTCGGATCCGTTTTAAGACTATAGCGCCAAAGGAAATATCCTAAGATAAAAACTGGAAAGAAGTTTTCTGAGAACCTGCTTTGTGTTCTCTTAATTCATCTCACAGAGTTACAGCTTTTACCTCCAGAAGCCTTTCCCTAAGACTGTTTTTGTGGAATTTTCAAAGTGATATTTGGAAGCCCATAGAGGGCTGTGGTGAAAAGGGAAACATCCGAAGATAAAAACTGAAAAAAAGATTTCTGAAATACTGCTTTGTAATATGTGACTTCCAGTCACGGAGTTACAGCAGTGTTTCGTAGAGCTGTTTGCTAGCCTTATTTCTGTGGAATCTGAAAACTGTTATTTCGTATCCCATTGAAGAGTATAGGCCAAAGATAATATCCTAAGATAAAAACTGAAAAGAAGTTTTCTGAGAAACTGCTTTGTGTTCTCTTAATTCATCTCACAGAGTTACAGCTTTTCCCTCAAGAAACTTTTCGCTAAGACTGTTCTTGTGGAATTTGCAAAGTGATATTTGAAAGACCATAGAGGGCTATGGTGAAAAGGCAAATGTCCTCAGTTAAAAACTGGATAGAAGCTTTCTGAGAAACTGCTTTCTGTTCTCTCAATTCATCTCAAAGAGTTACAGATTTCCCCTCAAGAAGCCCTTGACAAAGACTGTTCTTGTGGAAATTGCAAAGTGATATTTAGAAGCCCATAGAGGGCTATGGAGAAAAAGGAAATATCCTAAGATAAAAACGAAAAAGAAGCTTTCTGAGAAACTGCTTTGTGATATGTGACTTCCACTCACGGAGTTACTGCCGTATTTCATGGAGCTGTTTGTTAGCCTTATTTCTCTTGATATCTGAGAACTATTATTTCGGATCCCTTTGAAGACAAAGGGACAAAGGGACAAAGGAAATACCTAAGATAAACACTGGAAAGAAGCTTTCTGAGAAACTGCTTTGTGATACATGACTTCCACTCACGGAATTACTGCTGTATTTCTTAGAGCGGTTTGCTAGCCTTATTTCTGTGGAATCTGAGAACTGTTATTTCGCATCCCATTTAAGACGATAGCGCCAAAGAAAATATCCTAAGATAAAAACTGGAAAGAAGTTTTCTGAGGAACTGCTTTGTGTTCTGGTAATTCATCTCACAGAGTTACAGCTTTCTCCTGAAGAAGCCTTTCGCTAAGAGTGTTCTTGTGGAATTTGCAAAGTGATATTTGGAAGCCCATAGAGCGCTATAGTGAAAAAGGAAATATCTTCTGTTAAAAACGTGAAAGAAGCTTTCTCAGAAACTGTTTTGTGTTCTGTTAATTCCGCTCAAAGAGTTACAGCTTTCCCCTCAAGAAACCTTTCGCTAAGACTGTTCTTGTGGAATTTGCAAAGTGATATTTGGAGGCCCATAGAGGGCTAGGGTGAAAAAGGAAATATCATGAGCTAAAAACTGGAAAGAAGCTTTCTGAGAAAATGCTTTGTGATATGTGTCTTGCACTCAAGGACTTACATCTGTATTTCATGGAGATGTTTGCTAGACTTATTTCTGTGGTCTCTGAGAACATTTATGCGCATCACTTAGAAGAAAAATGGACAAAGGGACAATGGAAATATCCTAAGGTAAAAACTGGAAAGAAGCTTTCTGGGAAACTGCTTTGTGATATGTGACTTCCACTCACGGAGTTACAGCTGTATTTGGTAGAGCGGTTTGCTAGCCTGATTTCTGTGGAATCTGAGAACTGTTATTTCGGATCCCATTGAAGACGATAGCGCCAAAAGAAATATCCTGAGACAAAAACTGGAATGAAGTTTTCTGAGAAACTGCTTTGTGTTCTGTTAACTCATCTCACAGAGTTACAGCTTTCCCCTCAAAAAGCCTTTCGCTAAGACTGCTCTTGAGGAATTTGCAAAGTGATATTTGGAAGCCCATAGAGGGCTATGGTGAAAAAGGAAGTATCCTAAGATTAAAATTGAAAAGAAGGTTTCTGAGAAACTGCTTTGTGATATATGACTTCCACTCACGGAGTTACAGCAGTATATCATAGAGCTGTTTGCTAGCCTTATTTCTGTGGTATCTGAGAACTGTTATTTCGGATCCCATTGAAGACTATAGCACCAAGGAAATATCCTAAGATAAAAACTGGAAAGAAGTTTTCTGAGAAAGCGTTTTGTGTTCTGTTAATTGATCTCACAGAGTTAGAGATTTCCCCTCAAGAAGCCTTTCACTAAGACTGTTCTTGTGGAATTTGCAAAGTGATATTTGAAAGCCATAGAGGGCTATGGTGAAAAAGGAAATATCCAAAGATAAAAACTGAAAAGAAGCTTTCTGAGAAACTGCTTTGTGTTCTGTTAATTCATCTCAGAGAGTTACAGCATTCCCCTCAAAAAGCCTTTCGCTAAGACTGTTCTTGTAGAATTTGCAAAGTTATATTTGGAAGCCATAGAGGGCTACGGTGGAAAAGGAAATATCTGAAGATAAATAGTGAAAAGAAGCTTTCTGAGAAACTGCTTTGTGTTCTGTTAATTCATCTCACAGAGTTACAGCTTTCCCCTCAAGAAGCCTTTCACAAAGACTGTTCTTGTGGAATTTGCAAAGTGATATTTGGAAGACCATAGAGCGCTATGGTGAAAAAGGAAATATCTTCTGTTAAAAACTGGAAAGAAGCTTTCTGAGAAACTGCCTTGTGTTCTGGTAATTCAGCTCACAGTGTTACAGATTTCCCCTCAAGAAGCCTTTCGCTAAGACTGTTCCTGTGGAATTTGCAAAGTGATATTTGGAAGCCCATAGAGGGCTACGGTGAAAAGGCAAATGTCCTCAGTTAAAAACTGGAAAGAAGTTTCTGAGAAACTGCTTTGAGAATTGTGACTTCCACTCACGGAAATATAGCTGTACTTGGTAGAGCGGTTTGCTAGCCTGATTTCTGTGGAATCTGAGAACTGTTATTTCGGATCTCATTGAATAATATAGCGCCAAAAGAAATATCCTAAGATAAAAACTGGAATGAAGTTTTCTGAGAAACTGCTTTGTGTTCTGTTAATTTATCTCACAGAGTTACAGCTTTCCTCTCAAGAAACCTTTCGCTAAGACTGTTCTTGTGGAATTTGCAAAGTGATATTTGGAAGCCCCTAGAGGGCTATGGTGAAAAAGGAAAATCTTCTGTTGAAAACTGGAAAGAAGCTTTCTGAGAAACCACTTTGTGTTCTCTTATTTCATCTCACAGAGTTACAGATTTCCCCACAAGAAGCCTTTCGCTAAGACTGTTCTTGTGGAATTTGCAAAGTGATATTTGGAAGCCTCTAGAGGGCTAGGGTGAAAAAGGAAATATCTTCCATTAAAAACTGGAAAGAAGCTTTCTGAGAGACTGCTTTGGTTTCCTTAATTCATCTCAGGGAGTTACAGCTTTCCACTCAAGAAGCCTTTTGCTAAGACAGTTCTTGTGGAATTTGCAAAGTGATATTTGGAAGCCCATAGTGGGCTATGGTGAAAAAGGAAATATCTTCCATTAAAAACTGGAAAGCAGCTTTCTGAGAATCTGCTTTGTGTTCTGTTAATTCATCTCAGAGAGTTACAGCTTTCCCCTCAAGGAGTCTTTCGCTAAGTCTGTTCTTCTGATATTTACAAAGAGATATTTGGTAGCCTATAGGAGGATATGGTAAAAAAGGAAAGAGCCTAAGATAAAAACATAAAAGAAACCTTCTGAGAAACTGCTTTGTGTTCTGCTAATTCATCTCACAGAGTTACAGCTTTCCCCTCAAGAAGTCTTTCGCTAAGACTGTTCTCGTGGAATTTGCAAAGTGATTTTTGGAAGCCCATAGAGGGCTATGGTGTAAAAGGAAATATCTACAGTTAAAAACTGGAAAGAAGCTTTCTGAGAAACTGTTTTGTGTTCTGTTAATTCATCTCGCAGAGTTACAGCTTTCCCCTCAAGTAGCCTTTTGCTAAGAATATTCTTATGTAATTTGCAAAGTGATATTTGGAAGCCCATAGATGGCTATGGTGAAGAAGGAAAAATCTTCCGTTAAAAACTGGAAAGATGCTTTCTGAGAAACTGCTTTGTGTTCTGTTAATTCGTCTCACAGAGTTACAGTTTTCCCCTCAACAAGCCTTCCGGTAAGACTGTTCTTGTGGAATTTGCAAAGTGATATTTGGAAGCGCATAGAGGGCTATGGTGAACATGGTAATCTTCCGTTAAGAATTGGAAAGATGCTTTCTGAGAAAATGCTTTGTGTTCTGTTAATTCATCTCACAGATTTACAGCTTTACGCTCAAGAAGTCTTTCGCTAAGACAGTTCTTGTGGAATTTGCAAAGTGATATTTGGAAGCCCTTAGAGGGCTATGGTGAATGAGGAAATATCTTCCGTTAAAACTGGGAAGAAGGTTTCTGAGAAACTGCTTTGTGTTCTGTTAATTCATCTTACAGAGTCACAGCTTTCCCCTCAAGAATCCTCTCCCTAAGGCTGTTCTTGTGGAATTCGCAAAGTGATAATTGGAAGCCCTTAAAGGGCTATGGTGAAAAAGTAAATATCCTAAGATAAAAACAGAAAAGAAGCTTTATGAGAAACTGCTTTGTGTTCTGTTTTTTCATCTCACAGAGTTACAGCTTTCCCCTCAAAAACCATCTCCCAAAGACTGCTCTTGTGGAATTTGCAAAGTGATAATTGGAAGCCCTTAAAGGGCTATGGTGAAAAAGGAACTATCCTAAGATAAAAACTGAAAAGAAGGTTTCTGAGAGACTGCTTTGTGTTCTGTTAACTCATCTCACAGAGTTACAGCTTTCCCCTCAAGAAGTCTTTCGGTAAAACTGTTCTTCAGAAATTTGCAAAGTGATATTTGGAAGGCCATAGGAGGCTCTGGTGAAAAAGGAAATATCCTAAGATAATAACAGAAAAGAAGCTTCCTCAGAAACTGCTTTGTGTTCTGTTAATTCATCTCACAGCGTTACAGCTTTCTCTTCAAGAAGCCTTTCGCTAAGACTGTTCTTGTGTAATTTGCAAAGTGACATTTTGAAGCCCATAGAGGGCGATGGTGAAAAAGGAAATATCTTCCGTTAAAAACTGCAAAGAAGCTTTCTGAGAAACTGCTTTGTGTTCTGTGAATTCATCTCAGAGAGTTACAGCTTTCCCCTCAAGAAGTCTTTCGCTGAGACTGTTCTTGTGGAATTTTCAAAGTGATATTTGGAAGCCCATAGAGGGCTATTGTGAAAAAGGAAATATCTTCCGTTAAAAACTGGGAAGAAGGTTTCTGAGAAACTGTTTTGTGTTCTGTTAATTCATCTCACAGAGTTACAGGTTTCCCCTAAAGAAGCCTTTCGTTAAGACCGTTGTTTTGGAATTTGCAAAGTGATATTTGGAAGGCCATAGAGGGCTATCGTGAAAATGGAAATATCCTAAGATAAAAACTGAAAAGAAGGTTTCTGAGAAACTGCTTTGTGTTCTGTTAGTTCATCTCACAGAGTACAGCATTCCCCTCAAGAACCCTTTCGCTAAGACCGTTCTTGTGGAATATGCGAAGTAATATTTGGAAGCCCGTAGAGGGCTATGGTGAAAAGGCAAATGTCCTCAGTTAAAAACTGGATAGAAGCTTTCTGAGAAACTGCTTCCTGTTCTGTCAATTCATCTCAAAGAGTTACAGATTTCCCCTCAAGAAGCCCTTGACAAAGACTGTTCTTGTGGAATTTGCAAAGTGATATTTGGAAGCCCTTAGAGGTCTATTTTGAAAAAGGAAATATCATAAGCTAAAAACTGAAAAGAAAGTTTCTGAGAAAATGCTTTGTGATATGTGACTTCCACTCACGGAGTTACAGCAGTATTTCGTGGAGCTATTTGCTAGTCTTAATTATGTGGAATCTGAGCATAGTTATTTCAGATCCATTAGAAGACAAAGGGACAAAGGGGCAATGGAAATATCCTAAGATAAAAACTGGAAAGAAACTTTCTGAGAAACTGTTTTGTGATATGTGACTTACATTCACAGAGTTATAGCTGTATTTAGTAGAACGGTTTGCTAGACTGATTCCTGTGGAATCTGAGAATGGTTATTTCGGATCCCATTGAAGAATACAGCGCCAAGGGAAATATCCTAAGATAAAAACTGGAAAGAAGTTTTCTGAGAAACTGCTTTGTGTTCCGTTAATTCATGTCACAGAGTTACAGCTTTCCCCTAAGAAGCCTTTCGCTAACACTGTTCTTGTGGAATTTTCAAAGTGATATTTGGAAGCCCATAGAGGGCTATGGTGAAAAAGGAAGTATCCTAAGATTAAAATTGAAAAGAAGCTTTCTGAGAAACTGCTTTGTGGGATATGACTTCCACTCACGGAGTTACAGCAGTATTTCATAGAGCTGTTTGCTAGCCTTATTTCTGTGAAATCTGAGAACTGTTATTTCGGATCCCATTAAAGACTAGAGCGCCAAGGAAATATCCTAAGATAAAAACTGGAAAGAAGTTTTCTGAGAAACTGTTTTGTGTTCTGTTAATTCATCTCACAGAGTTAGAGTTTCCCCTCAAGAAGCCTTTCGTTAAGACTGTTCTTGTGGTTTTTGCAAAGTGATATTTGGAAGCCCATAGAGGGCTATGGTGAAAAAGGAAATATCCGAAGATAAAAACTGAAAAGAAGCTTTCTGAGAAACTGTTTGTGATATGTGACTTCCACTCACGGAGTTACAGCAGTATTTCGTAAAGCTGTTTGCTAGCCTTATTTCTGTGGAATCTGAGAACTCTTATTTCGGATCCCATTGAAGACTATAGGGCCAAAGAAAATATCCTAAGATAAAAACTGAAAAGAATTTTTCTGAGAAACAGCTTTGTGTTCTGTTAATTCATCTCAGAGAGTTACAGCTTTCCCCTCAAGAAGTCTTTCACTAAGACTCTTCTTTTGGAAGCTGCAAAGTGATATTTGGAAGCCCTTAGAGGGTTATGGTGAAAGGTAAATGTCCTCAGTTAAAAACTGGAAAGAAGCTTTCTGAGAAACTGCTTTGTGTTCTGTTAATTCATCTCACGGAGTTACACCTTTCCCCTGAGGAAGCCTTTCGCTAAGACTGTTCTTGTGGAATTTGCAAAGTGATATTTGGAAGCCCATAGAGGGCTACGGTGAAAAAAAAATATATGATAAGATAAAAACAGAAAAAAAATTTTCCATGATACTGCTTTGTCATATATGCCTTTCACTCACAGATTTACAGCTGTATTTCATGGAGCTGTTTGCAAACCTTATATCTGTGGAAACTGCGAACTGTTATTTCGGATCCGTTTTAAGAGTATAGCGCCAAAGGAAATATCCTAAGATAAAAACTGGAAAGAAGTTTTCTGAGAACCTGCTTTGTGTTCTCTTAATTCATTGCACAGAGTTACAGCTTTTCCCTCAAGAAACTTTTCGCTAAGACTGTTCTTGTGGAATTTGCAAAGTGATATTTGAAAGCCCATAGAGGGCTATGGTGAGAAGGCAAATGTCCTCAGTTAAAAACTGGATAGAAGCTTTCTGAGGAACTGCTTTCTGTTCTCTCAATTCATCTCAAAGAGTTACAGATTTCCCCTCAAGAAGCCCTTGACAAAGACTGTTCTTGTGGAAATTGCAAAGTGATATTTAGAAGCCCATAGAGGGCTATGGAGGAAAAGGAAATATCCTAAGATAAAAACGAAAAAGAAGCTTTCTGAGAAACTGTTTTGTGATATGTGACTTCCACTCACGGAGTTACTGCCGTATTTCATGGAGCTGTTTGTTAGCCTTATTTCTCTTGATATCTGAGAACTATTATTTCGGATCCCTTTGAAGACAAAGGTACAAAGGAAATACCTAAGATAAACACTGGAAAGAAGCTTTCTGAGAAACTGCTTTGTGATACATGACTTCCACTCACGGAATTACTGCTGTATTTCTTAGAGCGGTTTGCTAGCCTTATTTCTGTGGAATCTGAAAACTGATATTTCGCATCCCATTTAAGACGATAGCGCCAAAGAAAATATGCTAAGATAAAAACTGGAAAGAAGTTTTCTGAGGAACTGCTTTGTGTTCTGGTAATTCATCTCACAGAGTTACAGCTTTCTCCTGAAGAAGCCTTTCGCTAAGAGTGTTCTTGTGGAATTTGCAAAGTGATATTTGGAAGCCCATAGAGCGCTATAGTGAAAAAGGAAATATCTTCTGTTAAAAACGTGAAAGAAGCTTTCTCAGAAACTGTTTTGTGTTCTGTTAATTCCGCTCACAGAGTTACAGCTTTCCCCTCAAGAAACCTTTCGCTAAGACTGTTCTTGTGGAATTTGCAAAGTGATATTTGGAGGCCCATAGAGGGCTAGGGTGAAAAAGGAAATATCATGAGCTAAAAACTGGAAAGAAGCTTTCTGAGAAAATGCTTTGTGATATGTGTCTTGCACTCAAGGACTTACATCTGTATTTTATGGAGATGTTTGCTAGACTTATTTCTGTGGTCTCTGAGAACATTTATGCGCATCACTTAGAAGAAAAATGGACAAAGGGACAATGGAAATATCCTAAGACAAAAACTGGAAAGAAGCTTTCTGGGAAACTGCTTTGTGATATGTGACTTCCACTCACGGAGTTACAGCTGTATTTGGTAGAGCGGTTTGCTAGCCTGATTTCTGTGGAATCTGAGAACTGTTATTTCGGGTCCCATTGAAGATGATAGCGCCAAAAGAAATATCCTGAGACAAAAACTGGAATGAAGTTTTCTGAGAAACTGCTTTGTGTTCTGTTAACTCATCTCACAGAGTTACAGCTTTCCCCTCAAAAAGCCTTTCGCTAGGACTGCTCTTGAGGAATTTGCAAAGTGATATTTGGAAGCCCATAGAGGGCTATGTTGAAAAAGGAAGTATCCTAAGATTAAAATTGAAAAGAAGGTTTCTGAGAAACTGCTTTGTGATATATGACTTCCACTCACGGAGTTACAGCGGTATTTCATAGAGCTGTTTGCTAGCCTTATTTCTGTGGTATCTGAGAACTGTTATTTCGGATTCCATTGAAGACTATAGCACCAAGGAAATATCCTAAGATAAAAACTGGAAAGAAGTTTTCTGAGAAAGTGTTTTGTGTTCTGTTAATTGATCTCACAGAGTTAGAGCTTTCCCCTCAAGAAGCCTTTCACTAAGACTGTTCTTGTGGAATTTGCAAAGTGATATTTGAAAGCCATAGAGGGCTATGGTGAAAAAGGAAATATCCAAAGATAAAAACTGAAAAGAAGCTTTCTGAGAAACTGCTTTGTGTTCTGTTAATTCATCTCAGAGAGTTACAGCATTCCCCTCAAAAAGCCTTTCGCTAAGACTGTTCTTGTAGAATTTGCAAAGTGATATTTGGAAGCCATAGAGGGCTACGGTGGAAAAGGAAATATCTGAAGATAAAAAGTGAAAAGAAGCTTTCTGAGAAACTGCTTTGTGTTCTGTTAATTCATCTCACAGAGTTACAGATTTCCCCTCAAGAAGCCTTTCACAAAGACTGTTCTTGTGGAATTTGCAAAGTGATATTTGGAAGCCCATAGAGGGCTACGGTGAAAAGGCAAATGTCCTCAGTTAAAAACTGGAAAGAAGTTTCTGAGAAACTGCTTTGTGAATTGTGACTTCCACTCACGGAAATATAGCTGTACTTGGTAGAGCGGTTTGCTAGCCTGATTTCTGTGGAATCTGAGAACTGTTATTTCAGATCTCATTGAATAATATAGCGCCAAAAGAAATATCCTAAGATAAAAACTGGAATGAAGTTTTCTGAGAAACTGCTTTGTGTTCTGTTAATTTATCTCACAGAGTTACAGCTTTCCTCTCAAGAAACCTTTCGCTAAGACTGTTCTTGTGGAATTTGCAAAGTGATATTTGGAAGCCCCTAGAGGGCTATGGTGAAAAAGGAAAATCTTCTGTTGAAAACTGGAAAGAAGCTTTCTGAGAAACCACTTTGTGTTCTCTTATTTCATCTCACAGAGTTACAGATTTCCCCACAAGAAGCCTTTCGCTAAGACTGTTCTTGTGGAATTTGCAAAGTGATATTGGAAGCCTATAGAGGGCTAGGGTGAAAAAGGAAATATCTTCCATTAAAAACTGGAAAGAAGCTTTCTGAGAGACTGCTTTGGTTTCCTTAATTCATCTCAGGGAGTTACAGCTTTCCACTCAAGAAGCCTTTTGCTAAGACAGTTCTTGTGGAATTTGCAAAGTGATATTTGGAAGCCCATAGTGGGCTATGGTGAAAAAGGAAATATCTTCCATTAAAAACTGGAAAGCAGCTTTCTGAGAATCTGCTTTGTGTTCTGTTAATTCATCTCAGAGAGTTACAGCTTTCCCCTCAAGGAGTCTTTCGCTAAGTCTGTTCCTCTGATATTTACAAAGAGATATTTGGTAGCCTATAGGAGGATATGGTAAAAAAGGAAATAGCCTAAGATAAAAACATAAAAGAAACCTTCTGAGAAACTGCTTTGTGTTCTGCTAATTCATCTCACAGAGTTACAGCTTTCCCCTCAAGAAGTCTTTCGCTAAGACTGTTCTCGTGGAATTTGCAAAGTGATTTTTGGAAGCCCATAGAGGGCTATGTTGAAAAAGGAAATATCTACAGTTAAAAACTGGAAAGAAGCTTTCTGAGAAACTGTTTTGTGTTCTGTTAATTCATCTCGCAGAGTTACAGCTTTCCCCTCAAGTAGCCTTTTGCTAAGAATATTCTTATGTAATTTGCAAAGTGATATTTGGAAGCCCATAGATGGCTATGGTGAAGAAGGAAAAATCTTCCGTTAAAAACTGGAAAGATGCTTTCTGAGAAACTGCTTTGTGTTCTGTTAATTCGTCTCACAGAGTTACAGTTTTCCCCTCAACAAGCCTTCCGGTAAGACTGTTCTTGTGGAATTTGCAAAGTGATATTTGGAAGCGCATAGAGGGCTATGGTGAACATGGTAATCTTCCGTTAAAAATTGGAAAGATGCTTTCTGAGAAACTGCTTTGTGTTCTGTTAATTCATCTCACAGATTTACAGCTTTACGCTCAAGAAGTCTTTCGCTAAGACAGTTCTTGTGGAATTTGCAAAGTGATATTTGGAAGCCCTTAGAGGGCTATGGTGAATGAGGAAATATCTTCCGTTAAAACTGGGAAGAAGGTTTCTGAGAAACTGCTTTGTGTTCTGTTAATTCATCTTAGAGAGTTACAGCTTTCACCTCAAGAATCCTCTCCCTAAGGCTGTTCTTGTGGAATTCGCAAAGTGATAATTGGAAGAAAAAGTAAATATCCTAAGATAAAAACAGAAAAGAAGCTTTATGAGAAACTGCTTTGTGTTCTGTTTTTTCATCTCAGAGAGTTACAGCTTTCCCCTCAAAAACCATCTCCCAAAGACTGCTCTTGTGGAATTTGCAAAGTGATAATTGGAAGCCCTTAAAGGGCTATGGTGAAAAAGGAAATATCCTAAGATAAAAACTGAAAAGAAGGTTTCTGAGAGACTGCTTTGTGTTCTGTTAACTCATCTCACAGAGTTACAGCTTTCCCCTCAAGAAGTCTTTCGGTAAAACTGTTCTTCAGAAATTTGCAAAGTGATATTTGGAAGGCCATAGGAGGCTCTGGTGAAAAAGGAAATATCCTAAGATAATAACAGAAAAGAAGCTTCCTCAGAAACTGCTTTGTGTTCTGTTAATTCATCTCACAGCGTTACAGCTTTCTCTTCAAGAAGCCTTTCGCTAAGACTGTTCTTGTGTAATTTGCAAAGTGACATTTTGAAGCCCATAGAGGGCGATGGTGAAAAAGGAAATATCTTCCGTTAAAAAATGCAAAGAAGCTTTCTGAGAAACTTCTTTGTGTTCTGTCAATTCATCTCACAGAGTTACAGGTTTCCCATCAAGAAGCCTTTCGCTGAGACTGTTCTTGTGGAATTTGCAAAGTGATATTTGGAAGCCCATAGAGGGCTATTGTGAAAAAGGAAATATCTTCCGTTAAAAACTGGGAAGAAGGTTTCTGAGAAACTGTTTTGTGTTCTGTTAATTCATCTCACAGAGTTACAGGTTTCCCCTAAAGAAGCCTTTCGTTAAGACCGTTGTTTTGGAATTTGCAAAGTGATATTTGGAAGGCCATAGAGGGCTATGGTGAAAAGGGAAATATCCTAAGATAAAAACTGAAAAGAAGGTTTCTGAGAAACTGCTTTGTGTTCTGTTAGTTCATCTCACAGAGTACAGCATTCCCCTCAAGAACCCTTTCGCTAAGACCGTTCTTGTGGAATATGCGAAGTAATATTTGGAAGCCCGTAGAGGGCTATGGTGAAAAGGCAAATGTCCTCAGTTAAAAACTGGATAGCAGCTTTCTGAGAAACTGCTTCCTGTTCTGTCAATTCATCTCAAAGAGTTACAGATTTCCCCTCAAGAAGCCCTTGACAAAGACTGTTCTTGTGGAATTTGCAAAGTGATATTTGGAAGCCCTTAGAGGTCTATTTTGAAAAAGGAGATATCATAAGCTAAAAACTGAAAAGAAAGTTTCTGAGAAAATGCTTTGTGATATGTGACTTCCACTCACGGAGTTACAGCAGTATTTCGTGGAGCTATTTGCTAGTCTTAATTATGTGGAATCTGACCATAGTTATTTCAGATCCATTAGAAGACAAAGGGACAAAGGGGCAATGGAAATATCCTAAGATAAAAACTGGAAAGAAACTTTCTGAGAAACTGTTTTGTGATATGTGACTTACATTCACAGAGTTATAGCTGTATTTAGTAGAACGGTTTGCTAGACTGATTCCTGTGGAATCTGAGAACGGTTATTTCGGATCCCATTGAAGAATACAGCGCCAAGGGAAATATCCTAAGATAAAAACTGGAAAGAAGTTTTCTAAGAAACTGCTTTGTGTTCCGTTAATTCATGTCACAGAGTTACAGCTTTCCCCTAAGAAGCCTTTCGCTAACACTGTTCTTGTGGAATTTTCAAAGTGATATTTGGAAGCCCATAGAGGGCTATGGTGAAAAAGGAAGTATCCTAAGATTAAAATTGAAAAGAAGTTTTCTGAGAAACTGCTTTGTGGGATATGACTTCCACTCACGGAGTTACAGCAGTATTTCATAGAGCTGTTTGCTAGCCTTATTTCTGTGAAATCTGAGAACTGTTATTTCGGATCCCATTAAAGACTAGAGCGCCAAGGAAATATCCTAAGATAAAAACTGGAAAGAAGTTTTCTGAGAAACTGTTTTGTGTTCTGTTAATTCATCTCACAGAGTTAGAGTTTCCCCTCAAGAAGCCTTTCGTTAAGACTGTTCTTGTGGTATTTGCAAAGTGATATTTGGAAGCCCATAGAGGGCTATGGTGAAAAAGGAAATATCCGAAGATAAAAACTGAAAAGAAGCTTTCTGAGAAACTGTTTGTGATATGTGACTTCCACTCACGGAGTTACAGCAGTATTTCGTAAAGCTGTTTGCTAGCCTTATTTCTGTGGAATCTGAGAACTCTTATTTCGGATCCCTTTGAAGACTATAGGGCCAAAGAAAATATCCTAAGATAAAAACTGAAAAGAATTTTTCTGAGAAACAGCTTTGTGTTCTGTTAATTCATCTCAGAGAGTTACAGCTTTCCCCTCAAGAAGTCTTTCACTAAGACTCTTCTTTTGGAAGCTGCAAAGTGATATTTGGAAGCCCTTAGGGGGTTATGGTGAAAGGTAAATGTCCTCAGTTAAAAACTGGAAAGAAGCTTTCTGAGAAACTGCTTTGTGTTCTGTTAATTCATCTCACGGAGTTACACCTTTCCCCTGAGGAAGCCTTTCGCTAAGACTGTTCTTGTGGAATTTGCAAATTGATATTTGGAAGCCCATAGAGGGCTACGGTGAAAAAAAAATATATGATAAGATAAAAACAGAAAAAAATTTTTCCATGAAACTGCTTTGTCATATATGCCTTTCACTCACAGATTTACAGCTGTATTTCATGGAGCTGTTTGCAAACCTTATATCTGTGGAAACTGCGAGCTGTTATTTCGGATCCGTTTTAAGACTATAGCGCCAAAGGAAATATCCTAAGATAAAAACTGGAAAGAAGTTTTCTGAGAACCTGCTTTGTGTTCTCTTAATTCATCTCACAGAGTTACAGCTTTTACCTCCAGAAGCCTTTCCCTAAGACTGTTTTTGTGGAATTTTCAAAGTGATATTTGGAAGCCCATAGAGGGCTGTGGTGAAAAGGGAAACATCCGAAGATAAAAACTGAAAAAAAGATTTCCGAAATACTGCTTTGTAATATGTGACTTCCAGTCACGGAGTTACAGCAGTGTGTCGTAGAGCTGTTTGCTAGCCTTATTTCTGTGGAATCTGAAAACTGTTATTTCGTATCCCTTTGAAGAGTACAGGCCAAAGATAATATCCTAAGATAAAAACTGAAAAGAAGTTTTCTGAGAAACTGCTTTGTGTTCTCTTAATTCATCTCACAGAGTTACAGCTTTTCCCTCAAGAAACTTTTCGCTAAGACTCTTCTTGTGGAATTTGCAAAGTGGTATTTGAAAGCCCATAGAGGGCTATGGTGAAAAGGCAAATGTCCTCAGTTAAAAACTGGATAGAAGCTTTCTGAGAAACTGCTTTCTGTTCTCTCAATTCATCTCAAAGAGTTACAGATTTCCCCTCAAGAAGCCCTTGACAAAGACTGTTCTTGTGGAAATTGCAAAGTGATATTTAGAAGCCCATAGAGGGCTATGGAGAAAAAGGAAATATCCTAAGATAAAAACGAAAAAGAAGCTTTCTGAGAAACTGCTTTGTGATATGTGACTTCCACTCACGGAGTTACTGCCGTATTTCATGGAGCTGTTTGTTAGCCTTATTTCTCTTGATATCTGAGAACTATTATTTCGGATCCCTTTGAAGACAAAGGGACAAAGGTACAAAGGAAATACCTAAGATAAACACTGGAAAGAAGCTTTCTGAGAAACTGCTTTGTGATACATGACTTCCACTCACGGAATTACTGCTGTATTTCTTAGAGCGGTTTGCTAGCCTTATTTCTGTGGAATCTGAGAACTGTTATTTCGCATCCCATTTAAGACGATAGCACCAAAGAAAATATCCTAAGATAAAAACTGGAAAGAAGTTTTCTGAGGAACTGCTTTGTGTTCTGGTAATTCATCTCACAGAGTTACAGCTTTCTCCTGAAGAAGCCTTTCGCTAAGAGTGTTCTTGTGGAATTTGCAAAGTGATATTTGGAAGCCCAAAGAGCGCTATAGTGAAAAAGGAAATATCTTCTGTTAAAAACGTGAAAGAAGCTTTCTCAGAAACTGTTTTGTGTTCTGTTAATTCTGCTCACAGAGTTACAGCTTTCCCCTCAAGAAACCTTTCGCTAAGACTGTTCTTGTGGAATTTGCAAAGTGATATTTGGAGGCCCATAGAGGGCTAGGGTGAAAAAGGAAATATCATGAGCTAAAAACTGGAAAGAAGCTTTCTGAGAAAATGCTTTGTGATATGTGTCTTGCACTCAAGGACTTACATCTGTATTTAATGGAGATGTTTGCTAGACTTATTTCTGTGGTCTCTGAGAACATTTATGCACATCACTTAGAAGAAAAATGGACAAAGGGACAATGGAAATATCCTAAGATAAAAACTGGAAAGAAGCTTTCTGGGAAACTGCTTTGTGATATGTGACTTCCACTCACAGAGTTACAGCTGTATTTGGTAGAGCGGTTTGCTAGCCTGATTTCTGTGGAATCTGAGAACTGTTATTTCGGATCCCATTGAAGACGATAGCGCCAAAAGAAATATCCTGAGACAAAAACTGGAATGAAGTTTTCTGAGAAACTGCTTTGTGTTCTGTAAACTCATCTCACAGAGTTACAGCTTTCCCCTCAAAAAGCCTTTCGCTAAGACTGCTCTTGAGGAATTTGCAAAGTGATATTTGGAAGCCCATAGAGGGCTATGGTGAAAAAGGAAGTATCCTAAGATTAAAATTGAAAAGAAGGTTTCTGAGAAACTGCTTTGTGATATATGACTTCCACTCACGGAGTTACAGCAGTATATCATAGAGCTGTTTGCTAGCCTTATTTCTGTGGTATCTGAGAACTGTTATTTCGGATCCCATTGAAGACTATAGCACCAAGGAAATGTCCTAAGATAAAAACTGGAAAGAAGTTTTCTGAGAAAGTGTTTTGTGTTCTGTTAATTGATCTCACAGAGTTAGAGCTTTCCCCTCAAGAAGCCTTTCACTAAGAATGTTCTTGTGGAATTTGCAAACTGATATTTGAAAGCCATAGAGGGCTATGGTGAAAAAGGAAATATCCAAAGATAAAAACTGAAAAGAAGCTTTCCGAGAAACTGCTTTGTGTTCTGTTAATTCATCTCAGAGAGTTACAGCATTCCCCTCTAAAAGCCTTTCGCTAAGACTGTTCTTGTAGAATTTGCAAAGTGATATTTGGAAGCCATAGAGGGCTACGGTGGAAAAGGAAATATCTGAAGATAAAAAGTGAAAAGAAGCTTTCTGAGAAACTGCTTTGTGTTCTGTTAATTCATCTCACAGAGTTACAGCTTTCCCCTCAAGAAGCCTTTCACAAAGACTGTTCTTGTGGAATTTGCAAAGTGATATTTGGAAGACCATAGAGCGCTATGGTGAAAAAGGAAATATCTTCTGTTAAAAACTGGAAAGAAGCTTTCTGAGAAACTGCCTTGTGTTCTGGTAATTCAGCTCACAGAGTTACAGCTTTCCCCTCAAGAAGCCTTTCGCTAAGACTGTTCCTGTGGAATTTGCAAAGTGATATTTGGAAGCCCATAGAGGGCTACGGTGAAAAGGCAAATGTCCTCAGTTAAAAACTGGAAAGAAGTTTCTGAGAAACTGCTTTGTGAATTGTGACTTCCACTCACGGAAATATAGCTGTACTTGGTAGAGCGGTTTGCTAGCCTGATTTCTGTGGAATCTGAGAACTGTTATTTCGGATCTCATTGAATAATATAGCGCCAAAAGAAATATCCTAAGATAAAAACTGGAATGAAGTTTTCTGAGAAACTGCTTTGTGTTCTGTTAATTTATCTCACAGTGTTACAGCTTTCCTCTCAAGAAACCTTTCGCTAAGACTGTTCTTGTGGAATTTGCAAAGTGATATTTGGAAGCCCCTAGAGGGCTATGGTGAAAATGGAAAATCTTCTGTTGAAAACTGGAAAGAAGCTTTCTGAGAAACCACTTTGTGTTCTCTTATTTCATCTCACAGAGTTACAGATTTCCCCACAAGAAGCCTTTCGCTAAGACTGTTCTTGTGGAATTTTCAAAGTGATATTTGGAAGCCTCTAGAGGGCTAGGGTGAAAAAGGAAATATCTTCCATTAAAAACTGGAAAGAAGCTTTCTGAGAGACTGCTTTGGTTTCCTTAATTCATCTCAGGGAGTTACAGCTTTCCACTCAAGAAGCCTTTTGCTAAGACAGTTCTTGTGGAATTTGCAAAGTGATATTTGGAAGCCCATAGTGGGCTATGGTGAAAAAGGAAATATCTTCCATTAAAAACTGGAAAGCAGCTTTCTGAGAATCTGCTTTGTGTTCTGTTAATTCATCTCAGAGAGTTACAGCTTTCCCCTCAAGGAGTCTTTCGCTAAGTCTGTTCTTCTGATATTTACAAAGAGATATTTGGTAGCCTATAGGAAGATATGGTAAAAAAGGAAATAGCCTAAGATAAAAACATAAAAGAAACCTTCTGAGAAACTGCTTTGTGTTCTGCTAATTCATCTCACACAGTTACAGCTTTCCCCTCAAGAAGTCTTTCGCTAAGACTGTTCTCGTGGAATTTGCAAAGTGATTTTTGGAAGCCCATAGAGGGCTATGGTGAAAAAGGAAATATCTACAGTTAAAAACTGGAAAGAAGCTTTCTGAGAAACTGTTTTGTGTTCTGTTAATTCATCTCGCAGAGTTACAGCTTTCCCCTCAAGTAGCCTTTTGCTAAGAATATTCTTATGTAATTTGCAAAGTGATATTTGGAAGCCCATAGATGGCTATGGTGAAGAAGGAAAAACCTTCCGTTAAAAACCGGAAAGATGCTTTCTGAGAAACTGCTTTGTGTTCTGTTAATTCGTCTCACAGAGTTACAGTTTTCCCCTCAACAAGCCTTCCGGTAAGACTGTTCTTGTGGAATTTGCAAAGTGATATTTGGAAGCGCATAGAGTTCTATGGTGAACATGGTAATCTTCTGTTAAAAATTGGAAAGATGCTTTCTGAGAAACTGCTTTGTGTTCTGTTAATTCATCTCACAGATTTACAGCTTTACGCTCAAGAAGTCTTTCGCTAAGACAGTTCTTGTGAAATTTGCAAAGTGATATTTGGAAGCCCATAGAGGGCTATGGTGAAAAAGGAAGTATCCTAAGATTAAAATTGAAAAGAAGGTTTCTGAGAAACTGCTTTGTGATATATGACTTCCACTCACGGAGTTACAGCAGTATATCATAGAGCTGTTTGCTAGCCTTATTTCTGTGGTATCTGAGAACTGTTATTTCGGATCCCATTGAAGACTATAGCACCAAGGAAATATCCTAAGATAAAAACTGGAAAGAAGTTTTCTGAGAAAGTGTTTTGTGTTCTGTTAATTGATCTCACAGAGTTAGAGTTTCCCCTCAAGAAGCCTTTCGTTAAGACTGTTCTTGTGGTTTTTGCAAAGTGATATTTGGAAGCCCATAGGGGGCTATGGTGAAAAAGGAAATATCCGAAGATAAAAACTGAAAAGAAGCTTTCTGAGAAACTGTTTGTGATATGTGACTTCCACTCACGGAGTTACAGCAGTATTTCGTAAAGCTGTTTGCTAGCCTTATTTCTGTGGAATCTGAGAACTCTTATTTCGGATCCCATTGAAGACTATAGGGCCAAAGAAAATATCCTAAGATAAAAACTGAAAAGAATTTTTCTGAGAAACAGCTTTGTGTTCTGTTAATTCATCTCAGAGAGTTACAGCTTTCCCCTCAAGAAGTCTTTCACTAAGACTCTTCTTTTGGAAGCTGCAAAGTGATATTTGGAAGCCCTTAGAGGGTTATGGTGAAAGGTAAATGTCCTCAGTTAAAAACTGGAAAGAAGCTTTCTGAGAAACTGCTTTGTGTTCTGTTAATTCATCTCACGGAGTTACACCTTTCCCCTGAGGAAGCCTTTCGCTAAGACTGTTCTTGTGGAATTTGCAAAGTGATATTTGGAAGCCCATAGAGGGCTACGGTGAAAAAAAATATATGATAAGATAAAAAGAGAAAAAAATTTTTCCATGAAACTGCTTTGTCATATATGCCTTTCACTCACAGATTTACAGCTGTATTTCATGGAGCTGTTTGCAAACCTTATATCTGTGGAAACTGCGAACTGTTATTTCGGATCCGTTTTAAGACTATAGCGCCAAAGGAAATATCCTAAGATAAAAACTGGAAAGAAGTTTTCTGAGAACCTGCTTTGTGTTCTCTTAATTCATCTCACAGAGTTACAGCTTTTACCTCCAGAAGCCTTTCCCTAAGACTGTTTTTGTGGAATTTTCAAAGTGATATTTGGAAGCCCATAGAGGGCTGTGGTGAAAACGGAAACATCCGAAGATAAAAACTGAAAAAAAGATTTCTGAAATACTGCTTTGTAATATGTGACTTCCAGTCACGGAGTTACAGCAGTGTTTCGTAGAGCTGTTTGCTAGCCTTATTTCTGTGGAATCTGAAAACTGTTATTTCGTATCCCATTGAAGAGTATAGGCCAAAGATAATATCCTAAGATAAAAACTGAAAAGAAGTTTTCTGAGAAACTGCTTTGTGTTCTCTTAATTCATCTCACAGAGTTACAGCTTTTCCCTCAAGAAACTTTTTGCTAAGACTGTTCTTGTGGAATTTGCAAAGTGATATTTGAAAGCCCATAGAGGGCTATGGTTGAAAGGCAAATGTCCTCAGTTAAAAACTGGATAGAAGCTTTCTGAGAAACTGCTTTCTGTTCTCTCAATTCATCTCAAAGAGTTACAGATTTCCCCTCAAGAAGCCCTTGACAAAGACTGTTCTTGTGGAAATTGCAAAGTGATATTTAGAAGCCCATAGAGGGCTATGGTGAAAAAGGAAGTATCCTAAGATTAAAATTGAAAAGAAGTTTTCTGAGAAACTGCTTTGTGGGATATGACTTCCACTCACGGAGTTACAGCAGTATTTCATAGAGCTGTTTGCTAGCCTTATTTCTGTGAAATCTGAGAACTGTTATTTCGGATCCCATTAAAGACTAGAACGCCAAGGAAATATCCTAAGATAAAAACTGGAAAGAAGTTTTCTGAGAAAGTGTTTTGTGTTCTGTTAATTCATCTCACAGAGTTAGAGTTTCCCCTCAAGAAGCCTTTCGTTAAGACTGTTCTTGTGGTATTTGCAAAGTGATATTTGGAAGCCCATAGAGGGCTATGGTGAAAAAGGAAATATCCGAAGATAAAAACTGAAAAGAAGCTTTCTGAGAAACTGTTTGTGATATGTGACTTCCACTCACGGAGTTACAGCAGTATTTCGTAAAGCTGTTTGCTAGCCTTATTTCTGTGGAATCTGAGAACTCTTATTTCGGATCCCATTGAAGACTATAGGGCCAAAGAAAATATCCTAAGATAAAAACTGAAAAGAATTTTTCTGAGAAACAGCTTTGTGTTCTGTTAATTCATCTCAGAGAGTTACAGCTTTCCCCTCAAGAAGTCTTTCACTAAGACTCTTCTTTTGGAAGCTGCAAAGTGATATTTGGAAGCCCTTAGAGGGTTATGGTGAAAGGTAAATGTCCTCAGTTAAAAACTGGAAAGAAGCTTTCTGAGAAACTGCTTTGTGTTCTGTTAATTCATCTCACGGAGTTACACCTTTCCCCTGAGGAAGCCTTTCGCTAAGACTGTTCTTGTGGAATTTGCAAAGTGATATTTGAAAGCCCATAGAGGGCTATGGTGAAAAGGCAAATGTCCTCAGTTAAAAACTGGATAGAAGCTTTCTGAGAAACTGCTTTCTGTTCTCTCAATTCATCTCAAAGAGTTACAGATTTCCCCTCAAGAAGCCCTTGACAAAGACTGTTCTTGTGGAAATTGCAAAGTGATATTTAGAAGCCCATAGAGGGCTATGGAGAAAAAGGAAATATCCTAAGATAAAAACGAAAAAGAAGCTTTCTGAGAAACTGCTTTGTGATATGTGACTTCCACTCACGGAGTTACTGCCGTATTTCATGGATCTGTTTGTTAGCCTTATTTCTCTTGATATCTGAGAACTATTATTTCGGATCCCTTTGAAGACAAAGGGACAAAGGTACAAAGGAAATACCTAAGATAAACACTGGAAAGAAGCTTTCTGAGAAACTGCTTTGTGATACATGACTTCCACTCACGGAATTACTGCTGTATTTCTTAGAGCGGTTTGCTAGCCTTATTTCTGTGGAATCTGAGAACTGTTATTTCGCATCCCATTTAAGACGATAGCGCCAAAGAAAATATCCTAAGATAAAAACTGGAAAGAAGTTTTCTGAGGAACTGCTTTGTGTTCTGGTAATTCATCTCACAGAGTTACAGCTTTCTCCTGAAGAAGCCTTTCGCTAAGAGTGTTCTTGTGGAATTTGCAAAGTGATATTTGGAAGCCCATAGAGCGCTATAGTGAAAAAGGAAATATCTTCTGTTAAAAACGTGAAAGAAGCTTTCTCAGAAACTGTTTTGTGTTCTGTTAATTCCGCTCACAGAGTTACAGCTTTCCCCTCAAGAAGCCTTTCAGAAAGACTGTTCTTGTGGAATTTGCAAAGTGATATTTGGAAGACCATAGCTCGCTATGGTGAAAAAGGAAATATCTTCTGTTAAAAACTGGAAAGAAGCTTTCTGAGAAACTGCCTTGTGTTCTGGTAATTCAGCTCACAGAGTTACAGATTTCCCCTCAAGAAGCCTTTCGCGAAGACTGTTCCTGTGGAATTTGCAAAGTGATATTTGGAAGCCCATAGAGGGCTACGGTGAAAAGGCAAATGTCCTCAGTTAAAAACTGGAAAGAAGTTTCTGAGAAACTGCTTTGTGAATTGTGACTTCCACTCACGGAAATATAGCTGTACTTGGTAGAGCGGTTTGCTAACCTGATTTCTGTTGAATCTGAGAACTGTTATTTCGGATCTCATTGAATAATATAGCGCCAAAAGAAATATCCTAAGATAAAAACTGGAATGAAGTTTTCTGAGAAACTGCTTTGTGTTCTGTTAATTTATCTTACAGAGTTACAGCTTTCCTCTAAAGAAACCTTTCGCTAAGACTGTTCTTGTGGAATTTGCAAAGTGATATTTGAAAGCCCATAGAGGGCTATGGTGAAAAGGCAAATGTCCTCAGTTAAAAACTGGATAGAAGCTTTCTGAGAAACTGCTTTCTGTTCTCTCAATTCATCTCAAAGAGTTACAGATTTCCCCTCAAGAAGCCCTTGACAAAGACTGTTCTTGTGGAAATTGCAAAGTGATATTTAGAAGCCCATAGAGGGCTATGGAGAAAAAGGAAATATCCTAAGATAAAAACGAAAAAGAAGCTTTCTGAGAAACTGCTTTGTGATATGTGACTTCCACTCACGGAGTTACTGCCGTATTTCATGGATCTGTTTGTTAGCCTTATTTCTCTTGATATCTGAGAACTATTATTTCGGATCCCTTTGAAGACAAAGGGACAAAGGTACAAAGGAAATACCTAAGATAAACACTGGAAAGAAGCTTTCTGAGAAACTGCTTTGTGATACATGACTTCCACTCACGGAATTACTGCTGTATTTCTTAGAGCGGTTTGCTAGCCTTATTTCTGTGGAATCTGAGAACTGTTATTTCGCATCCCATTTAAGACGATAGCGCCAAAGAAAATATCCTAAGATAAAAACTGGAAAGAAGTTTTCTGAGGAACTGCTTTGTGTTCTGGTAATTCATCTCACAGAGTTACAGCTTTCTCCTGAAGAAGCCTTTCGCTAAGAGTGTTCTTGTGGAATTTGCAAAGTGATATTTGGAAGCCCATAGAGCGCTATAGTGAAAAAGGAAATATCTTCTGTTAAAAACGTGAAAGAAGCTTTCTCAGAAACTGTTTTGTGTTCTGTTAATTCCGCTCACAGAGTTACAGCTTTCCCCTCAAGAAGCCTTTCAGAAAGACTGTTCTTGTGGAATTTGCAAAGTGATATTTGGAAGACCATAGCTCGCTATGGTGAAAAAGGAAATATCTTCTGTTAAAAACTGGAAAGAAGCTTTCTGAGAAACTGCCTTGTGTTCTGGTAATTCAGCTCACAGAGTTACAGATTTCCCCTCAAGAAGCCTTTCGCGAAGACTGTTCCTGTGGAATTTGCAAAGTGATATTTGGAAGCCCATAGAGGGCTACGGTGAAAAGGCAAATGTCCTCAGTTAAAAACTGGAAAGAAGTTTCTGAGAAACTGCTTTGTGAATTGTGACTTCCACTCACGGAAATATAGCTGTACTTGGTAGAGCGGTTTGCTAGCCTGATTTCTGTGGAATCTGAGAACTGTTATTTCGGATCTCATTGAATAATATAGCGCCAAAAGAAATATCCTAAGATAAAAACTGGAATGAAGTTTTCTGAGAAACTGCTTTGTGTTCTGTTAATTTATCTCACAGAGTTACAGCTTTCCTCTCAAGAAACCTTTCGCTAAGACTGTTCTTGTGGAATTTGCAAAGTGATATTTGGAAGCCCCTAGAGGGCTATGGTGAAAAAGGAAAATCTTCTGTTGAAAACTGGAAAGAAGCTTTCTGAGAAACCACTTTGTGTTCTCTTATTTCATCTCACGGAGTTACAGATTTCCCCACAAGAAGCCTTTCGCTAAGACTGTTCTTGTGGAATTTGCAAAGTGATATTTGGAAGCCTATAGAGGGCTAGGGTGAAAAAGGAAATATCTTCCATTAAAAACTGGAAAGAAGCTTTCTGAGAGACTGCTTTGGTTTCCTTAATTCATCTCAGGGAGTTACAGCATTCCACTCAAGAAGACTTTTGCTAAGACAGTTCTTGTGGAATTTGCAAAGTGATATTTGGAAGCCCATAGTGGGCTATGCTGAAAAAGGAAATATCTTCCATTAAAAACTGGAAAGCAGCTTTCTGAGAATCTGCTTTGTGTTCTGTTAATTCATCTCAGAGAGTTACAGCTTTCCCCTCAAGGAGTCTTTCGCTAAGTTTGTTCTTCTGACATTTACAAAGAGATATTTGGTAGCCTATAGGAGGATATGGTAAAAAAGAAAATAGCCTAAGATAAAAACATAAAAGAAACCTTCTGAGAAACTGCTTTGTGTTCTGCTAATTCATCTCACAGAGTTACAGCTTTCCCTTCAAGAAGTCTTTCGCTAAGATTGTTCTCGTGGAATTTGCAAAGTGATTTTTGGAAGCCCATAGAGGGCTATGGTGAAAAAGGAAATATCTACAGTTAAAAACTGGAAAGAAGCTTTCTGAGAAACTGTTTTGTGTTCTGTTAATTCATCTCGCAGAGTTACAGCTTTCCCCTCAAGTAGCCTTTTGCTAAGAATATTCTTATGTAATTTGCAAAGTGATATTTGGAAGCCCATAGATGGCTATGGTGAAGAAGGAAAAATCTTCCGTTAAAAACTGGAAAGATGCTTTCTGAGAAACTGCTTTGTGTTCTGTTAATTCGTCTCACAGAGTTACAGTTTTCCCCTCAACAAGCCTTCCGGTAAGACTGTTCTTGTGGAATTTGCAAAGTGATATTTGGAAGCGCAGAGAGGGCTATGGTGAACATGGTAATCTTCCGTTAAAAATTGGAAAGATGCTTTCTGAGAAACTGCTTTGTGTTCTGTTAATTCATCTCACAGATTTACAGCTTTACACTCAAGAAGTCTTTCGCTAAGACAGTTCTTGTGGAATTTGCAAAGTGATATTTGGAAGCCCTTAGAGGGCTATGGTGAATGAGGAAATATCTTCCGTTAAAACTGGGAAGAAGGTTTCTGAGAAACTGCTTTGTGTTCTGTTAATTCATCTTACAGAGTTACAGCTTTCCCCTCAAGAATCCTCTCCCTAAGGCTGTTCTTGTGGAATTCGCAAAGTGTTAATTGGAAGCCCTTAAAGGGCTATGGTGAAAAAGTAAATATCCTAAGATAAAAACAGAAAAGAAGCTTTATGAGAAACTGCTTTGTGTTCTGTTTTTTCATCTCACAGAGTTACAGCTTTCCCCTCAAAAACCATCTCCCAAAGACTGCTCTTGTGGAATTTGCAAAGTGATAATTGGAAGCCCTTAAAGGGCTATGGTGAAAAAGGAACTATCCTAAGATAAAAACTGAAAAGAAGGTTTCTGAGAGACTGCTTTGTGTTCTGTTAACTCATCTCACAGAGTTACAGCTTTCCCCTCAAGAAGTCTTTCGGTAAAACTGTTCTTCAGAAATTTGCAAAGTGATATTTGGAAGGCCATAGGAGGCTCTGGTGAAAAAGGAAATATCCTAAGATAATAACAGAAAAGAAGCTTCCTCAGAAACTGCTTTGTGTTCTGTTAATTCATCTCACAGCGTTACAGCTTTCTCTTCAAGAAGCCTTTCGCTAAGACTGTTCTTGTGTAATTTGCAAAGTGACATTTTGAAGCCCATAGAGGGCGATGGTGAAAAAGGAAATATCTTCCGTTAAAAACTGCAAAGAAGCTTTCTGAGAAACTGCTTTGTGTTCTGTCAATTCATCTCACAGAGTTACAGCTTTCCCCTCAACAAGCCTTTCGCTGAGACTGTTCTTGTGGAATTTGCAAAGTGATATTTGGAAGCCCATAGAGGGCTATTGTGAAAAAGGAAATATCTTCCGTTAAAAACTGGGAAGAAGGTTTCTGAGAAACTGTTTTGTGTTCTGTTAATTCATCTCACAGAGATACAGGTTTCCCCTAAGGAAGCCTTTCGTTAAGACCGTTGTTTTGGAATTTGCAAAGTGATATTTGGAAGGCCGTAGAGGGCTATGGTGAAAAGTGAAATATCCTAAGATAAAAACTGAAAAGAAGGTTTCTGAGAAACTGCTTTGTGTTCTGTTAGTTCATCTCACAGAGTACAGCATTCCCCTCAAGAACCCTTTCGCTAAGACCGTTCTTGTGGAATATGCGAAGTAATATTTGGAAGCCCGTAGAGGGCTATGGTGAAAAGGCAAATGTCCTCAGTTAAAAACTGGATAGAAGCTTTCTGAGAAACTGCTTCCTGTTCTGTCAATTCATCTCAAAGAGTTACAGATTTCCCCTCAAGAAGCTCTTGACAAAGACTGTTCTTCTGGAATTTGCAAAGTGATATTTGGAAGCCCTTAGAGGTCTATTTTGAAAAAGGAAATATCATAAGCTAAAAACTGAAAAGAAAGTTTCTGAGAAAATGCTTTGTGATATGTGACTTCCACTCACGGAGTTACAGCAGTATTTCGTGGAGCTATTTGCTAGTCTTAATTATGTGGAATCTGAGCATAGTTATTTCAGATCCATTAGAAGACAAAGGGACAAAGAGGCAATGGAAATATCCTAAGATAAAAACTGGAAAGAAACTTTCTGAGAAACTGTTTTGTGATATGTGACTTACATTCACAGAGTTATAGCTGTATTTAGTAGAACGGTTTGCTAGACTGATTCCTGTGGAATCTGAGAACGGTTATTTCGGATCCCATTGAAGAATACAGCGCCAAGGGAAATATCCTAAGATAAAAACTGGAAAGAAGTTTTCTGAGAAACTGCTTTGTGTTCCGTTAATTCATGTCACAGAGTTACAGCTTTCCCCTAAGAAGCCTTTCGCTAACACTGTTCTTGTGGAATTTTCAAAGTGATATTTGGAAGCCCATAGAGGGCTATGGTGAAAAAGGAAGTATCCTAAGATTAAAATTGAAAAGAAGTTTTCTGAGAAACTGCTTTGTGGGATATGACTTCCACTCACGGAGTTACAGCAGTATTTCATAGAGCTGTTTGCTAGCCTTATTTCTGTGAAATCTGAGAACTGTTATTTCGGATCCCATTAAAGACTAGAGCGCCAAGGAAATATCCTAAGATAAAAACTGGAAAGAAGTTTTCTGAGAAAGTGTTTTGTGTTCTGTTAATTGATCTCACAGAGTTAGAGTTTCCCCTCAAGAAGCCTTTCGTTAAGACTGTTCTTGTGGTTTTTGCAAAGTGATATTTGGAAGCCCATAGAGGGCTATGGTGAAAAAGGAAATATCCGAAGATAAAAACTGAAAAGAAGCTTTCTGAGAAACTGTTTGTGATATGTGACTTCCACTCACGGAGTTACAGCAGTATTTCGTAAAGCTGTTTGCTAGCCTTATTTCTGTGGAATCTGAGAACTCTTATTTCGGATCCCATTGAAGACTATAGGGCCAAAGAAAATATCCTAAGATAAAAACTGAAAAGAATTTTTCTGAGAAACAGCTTTGTGTTCTGTTAATTCATCTCAGAGAGTTACAGCTTTCCCCTCAAGAAGTCTTTCACTAAGACTCTTCTTTTGGAAGCTGCAAAGTGATATTTGGAAGCCCTTAGAGGGTTATGGTGAAAGGTAAATGTCCTCAGTTAAAAACTGGAAAGAAGCTTTCTGAGAAACTGCTTTGTGTTCTGTTAATTCATCTCACGGAGTTACACCTTTCCCCTGAGGAAGCCTTTCGCTAAGACTGTTCTTGTGGAATTTGCAAAGTGATATTTGGAAGCCCATAGAGGGCTACGGTGAAAAAAAATATATGATAAGATAAAAAGAGAAAAAAATTTTTCCATGAAACTGCTTTGTCATATATGCCTTTCACTCACAGATTTACAGCTGTATTTCATGGAGCTGTTTGCAAACCTTATATCTGTGGAAACTGCGAACTGTTATTTCGGATCCGTTTTAAGACTATAGCGCCAAAGGAAATATCCTAAGATAAAAACTGGAAAGAAGTTTTCTGAGAACCTGCTTTGTGTTCTCTTAATTCATCTCACAGAGTTACAGCTTTTACCTCCAGAAGCCTTTCCCTAAGACTGTTTTTGTGGAATTTTCAAAGTGATATTTGGAAGCCCATAGAGGGCTGTGGTGAAAAGGGAAACATCTGAAGTTTCGTAGAGCTGTTTGCTAGCCTTATTTCTGTGGAATCTGAAAACTGTTATTTCGTATCCCATTGAAGAGTATAGGCCAAAGATAATATCCTAAGATAAAAACTGTAAAGCAGCTTTCTGAGAATCTGCTTTGTGTTCTGTTAATTCATCTCAGAGAGTTACAGCTTTCCCCTCAAGAAACTTTTCGCTAAGACTGTTCTTGTGGAATTTGCAAAGTGATATTTGAAAGCCCATAGAGGGCTATGGTGAAAAGGCAAATGTCCTCAGTTAAAAACTGGATAGAAGCTTTCTGAGAAACTGCTTTCTGTTCTCTCAATTCATCTCAAAGAGTTACAGATTTCCCCTCAAGAAGCCCTTGACAAAGACTGTTCTTGTGGAAATTGCAAAGTGATATTTAGAAGCCCATAGAGGGCTATGGAGAAAAAGGAAATATCCTAAGATAAAAACGAAAAAGAAGCTTTCTGAGAAACTGCTTTGTGATATGTGACTTCCACTCACGGAGTTACTGCCGTATTTCATGGAGCTGTTTGTTAGCCTTATTTCTCTTGATATCTGAGAACTATTATTTCGGATCCCTTTGAAGACAAAGGGACAAAGGGACAAAGGAAATACCTAAGATAAACACTGGAAAGAAGCTTTCTGAGAAACTGCTTTGTGATACATGACTTCCACTCACGGAATTACTGCTGTATTTCTTAGAGCGGTTTGCTAGCCTTATTTCTGTGGAATCTGAGAACTGTTATTTCGCATCCCATTTAAGACGATAGCGCCAAAGAAAATATTCTAAGATAAAAACTGGAAAGAAGTTTTCTGAGGAACTGCTTTGTGTTCTGGTAATTCATCTCACAGAGTTACAGCTTTCTCCTGAAGAAGCCTTTCGCTAAGAGTGTTCTTGTGGAATTTGCAAAGTGATATTTGGAAGCCCATAGAGCGCTATAGTGAAAAAGGAAATATCTTCTGTTAAAAACGTGAAAGAAGCTTTCTCAGAAACTGTTTTGTGTTCTGTTAATTCCGCTCACAGAGTTACAGCTTTCCCCTCAAGAAACCTTTCGCTAAGACTGTTCTTGTGGAATTTGCAAAGTGATATTTGGAGGCCCATAGAGGGCTAGGGTGAAAAAGGATATATCATGAGCTAAAAACTGGAAAGAAGCTTTCTGAGAAAATGCTTTGTGATATGTGTCTTGCACTCAAGGACTTACATCTGTATTTCATGGAGATGTTTGCTAGACTCATTTCTGTGGTCTCTGAGAACATTTATGCGCATCACTTAGAAGAAAAATGGACAAAGGGACAATGGAAATATCCTAAGATAAAAACTGGAAAGAAGCTTTCTGGGAAACTGCTTTGTGATATGTGACTTCCACTCACGGAGTTACAGCTGTATTTGGTAGAGCGGTTTGCTAGCCTGATTTCTGTGGAATCTGAGAACTGTTATTTCGGATCCCATTGAAGACGATAGCGCCAAAAGAAATATCCTGAGACAAAAACTGGAATGAAGTTTTCTGAGAAACTGCTTTGTGTTCCGTTAACTCATCTCACAGAGTTACAGCTTTCCCCTCAAAAATCCTTTCGCTAAGACTGCTCTTGAGGAATTTGCAAAGTGATATTTGGAAGCCCATAGAGGGCTATGGTGAAAAAGGAAGTATCCTAAGATTAAAATTGAAAAGAAGGTTTCTGAGAAACTGCTTTGTGATATATGACTTCCACTCACGGAGTTACAGCAGTATATCATAGAGCTGTTTGCTAGCCTTATTTCTGTGGTATCTGAGAACTGTTATTTCGGATCCCATTGAAGACTATAGCACCAAGGAAATATCCTAAGATAAAAACTGGAAAGAAGTTTTTTGAGAAAGTGTTTTGTGTTCTGTTAATTGATCTCACAGAGTTTGAGCTTTCCCCTCAAGAAGCCTTTCACTAACACTGTTCTTGTGGAATTTGCAAAGTGATATTTGAAAGCCATAGAGGGCTATGGTGAAAAAGGAAATATCCAAAGATAAAAACTGAAAAGAAGCTTTCTGAGAAACTGCTTTGTGTTCTGTTAATTCATCTCAGAGAGTTACAGCATTCCCCTCAAAAAGCCTTTCGCTAAGACTGTTCTTGTAGAATTTGCAAAGTGATATTTGGAAGCCATAGAGGGCTACGGTGGAAAAGGAAATATCTGAAGATAAAAAGTGAAAAGAAGATTTCTGAGAAACTGCTTTGTGTTCTGTTAATTCATCTCACAGAGTTACAGCTTTCCCCTCAAGAAGCCTTTCACAAAGACTGTTCTTGTGGAATTTGCAAAGTGATATTTGGAAGACCATAGAGCGCTATGGTGAAAAAGGAAATATCTTCTGTTAAAAACTGGAAAGAAGCTTTCTGAGAAACTGCCTTGTGTTCTCGTAATTCAGCTCACAGAGTTACAGATTTCCCCTCAATAAGCCTTTCGCTAAGACTGTTCCTGTGGAATTTGCAAAGTGATATTTGGAAGCCCATAGAGGGCTACGGTGAAAAGGCAAATGTCCTCAGTTAAAAACTGGAAAGAAGTTTCTGAGAAACTGCTTTGTGAATTGTGACTTCCACTCACGGAAATATAGCTGTACTTGGTAGAGCGGTTTGCTAGCCTGATTTCTGTGGAATCTGAGAACTGTTATTTCGGATCTCATTGAATAATATAGCGCCAAAAGAAATATCCTAAGATAAAAACTGGAATGAAGTTTTCTGAGAAACTGCTTTGTGTTCTGTTAATTTATCTCACAGAGTTACAGCTTTCCTCTCAAGAAACCTTTCGCTAAGACTGTTCTTGTGGAATTTGCAAAGTGATATTTGGAAGCCCCTAGAGGGCTATGGTGAAAAAGGAAAATCTTCTGTTGAAAACTGGAAAGAAGCTTTCTGAGAAACCACTTTGTGTTCTCTTATTTCATCTCACAGAGTTACAGATTTCCCCACAAGAAGCCTTTCGCTAAGACTGTTCTTGTGGAATTTGCAAAGTGATATTGGAAGCCTATAGAGGGCTAGGGTGAAAAAGGAAATATCTTCCATTAAAAACTGGAAAGAAGCTTTCTGAGAGACTGCTTTGGTTTCCTTAATTCATCTCAGGGAGTTACAGCTTTCCACTCAAGAAGCCTTTTGCTAAGACAGTTCTTGTGGAATTTGCAAAGTGATATTTGGAAGCCCATAGTGGGCTATGGTGAAAAAGGAAATATCTTCCATTAAAAACTGGAAAGCAGCTTTCTGAGAATCTGCTTTGTGTTCTGTTAATTCATCTCAGAGAGTTACAGCTTTCCCCTCAAGGAGTCTTTCGCTAAGTCTGTTCCTCTGATATTTACAAAGAGATATTTGGTAGCCTATAGGAGGATATGGTAAAAAAGGAAATAGCCTAAGATAAAAACATAAAAGAAACCTTCTGAGAAACTGCTTTGTGTTCTGCTAATTCATCTCACAGAGTTACAGCTTTCCCCTCAAGAAGTCTTTCGCTAAGACTGTTCTCGTGGAATTTGCAAAGTGATTTTTGGAAGCCCATAGAGGGCTATGTTGAAAAAGGAAATATCTACAGTTAAAAACTGGAAAGAAGCTTTCTGAGAAACTGTTTTGTGTTCTGTTAATTCATCTCGCAGAGTTACAGCTTTCCCCTCAAGTAGCCTTTTGCTAAGAATATTCTTATGTAATTTGCAAAGTGATATTTGGAAGCCCATAGATGGCTATGGTGAAGAAGGAAAAATCTTCCGTTAAAAACTGGAAAGATGCTTTCTGAGAAACTGCTTTGTGTTCTGTTAATTCGTCTCACAGAGTTACAGTTTTCCCCTCAACAAGCCTTCCGGTAAGACTGTTCTTGTGGAATTTGCAAAGTGATATTTGGAAGCGCATAGAGGGCTATGGTGAACATGGTAATCTTCCGTTAAAAATTGGAAAGATGCTTTCTGAGAAACTGCTTTGTGTTCTGTTAATTCATCTCACAGATTTACAGCTTTACGCTCAAGAAGTCTTTCGCTAAGACAGTTCTTGTGGAATTTGCAAAGTGATATTTGGAAGCCCTTAGAGGGCTATGGTGAATGAGGAAATATCTTCCGTTAAAACTGGGAAGAAGGTTTCTGAGAAACTGCTTTGTGTTCTGTTAATTCATCTTAGAGAGTTACAGCTTTCACCTCAAGAATCCTCTCCCTAAGGCTGTTCTTGTGGAATTCACAAAGTGATAATTGGAAGAAAAAGTAAATATCCTAAGATAAAAACAGAAAAGAAGCTTTATGAGAAACTGCTTTGTGTTCTGTTTTTTCATCTCAGAGAGTTACAGCTTTCCCCTCAAAAACCATCTCCCAAAGACTGCTCTTGTGGAATTTGCAAAGTGATAATTGGAAGCCCTTAAAGGGCTATGGTGAAAAAGGAAATATCCTAAGATAAAAACTGAAAAGAAGGTTTCTGAGAGACTGCTTTGTGTTCTGTTAACTCATCTCACAGAGTTACAGCTTTCCCCTCAAGAAGTCTTTCGGTAAAACTGTTCTTCAGAAATTTGCAAAGTGATATTTGGAAGGCCATAGGAGGCTCTGGTGAAAAAGGAAATATCCTAAGATAATAACAGAAAAGAAGCTTCCTCAGAAACTGCTTTGTGTTCTGTTAATTCATCTCACAGCGTTACAGCTTTCTCTTCAAGAAGCCTTTCGCTAAGACTGTTCTTGTGTAATTTGCAAAGTGACATTTTGAAGCCCATAGAGGGCGATGGTGAAAAAGGAAATATCTTCCGTTAAAAAATGCAAAGAAGCTTTCTGAGAAACTTCTTTGTGTTCTGTCAATTCATCTCTAAGAGTTACAGGTTTCCCATCAAGAAGCCTTTCGCTGAGACTGTTCTTGTGGAATTTGCAAAGTGATATTTGGAAGCCCATAGAGGGCTATTGTGAAAAAGGAAATATCTTCCGTTAAAAACTGGGAAGAAGGTTTCTGAGAAACTGTTTTGTGTTCTGTTAATTCATCTCACAGAGTTACAGGTTTCCCCTAAAGAAGCCTTTCGTTAAGACCGTTGTTTTGGAATTTGCAAAGTGATATTTGGAAGGCCATAGAGGGCTATGGTGAAAAGGGAAATATCCTAAGATAAAAACTGAAAAGAAGGTTTCTGAGAAACTGCTTTGTGTTCTGTTAGTTCATCTCACAGAGTACAGCATTCCCCTCAAGAACCCTTTCGCTAAGACCGTTCTTGTGGAATATGCGAAGTAATATTTGGAAGCCCGTAGAGGGCTATGGTGAAAAGGCAAATGTCCTCAGTTAAAAACTGGATAGCAGCTTTCTGAGAAACTGCTTCCTGTTCTGTCAATTCATCTCAAAGAGTTACAGATTTCCCCTCAAGAAGCCCTTGACAAAGACTGTTCTTGTGGAATTTGCAAAGTGATATTTGGAAGCCCTTAGAGGTCTATTTTGAAAAAGGAGATATCATAAGCTAAAAACTGAAAAGAAAGTTTCTGAGAAAATGCTTTGTGATATGTGACTTCCACTCACGGAGTTACAGCAGTATTTCGTGGAGCTATTTGCTAGTCTTAATTATGTGGAATCTGACCATAGTTATTTCAGATCCATTAGAAGACAAAGGGACAAAGGGGCAATGGAAATATCCTAAGATAAAAACTGGAAAGAAACTTTCTGAGAAACTGTTTTGTGATATGTGACTTACATTCACAGAGTTATAGCTGTATTTAGTAGAACGGTTTGCTAGACTGATTCCTGTGGAATCTGAGAACGGTTATTTCGGATCCCATTGAAGAATACAGCGCCAAGGGAAATATCCTAAGATAAAAACTGGAAAGAAGTTTTCTGAGAAACTGCTTTGTGTTCCGTTAATTCATGTCACAGAGTTACAGCTTTCCCCTAAGAAGCCTTTCACTAACACTGTTCTTGTGGAATTTTCAAAGTGATATTTGGAAGCCCATAGAGGGCTATGGTGAAAAAGGAAGTATCCTAAGATTAAAATTGAAAAGAAGTTTTCTGAGAAACTGCTTTGTGGGATATGACTTCCACTCACGGAGTTACAGCAGTATTTCATAGAGCTGTTTGCTAGCCTTATTTCTGTGAAATCTGAGAACTGTTATTTCGGATCCCATTAAAGACTAGAGCGCCAAGGAAATATCCTAAGATAAAAACTGGAAAGAAGTTTTCTGAGTAACTGTTTTGTGTTCTGTTAATTGATCTCACAGAGTTAGAGTTTCCCCTCAAGAAGCCTTTCGTTAAGACTGTTCTTGTGGTATTTGCAAAGTGATATTTGGAAGCTCATAGAGGGCTATGGTGAAAAAGGAAATATCCGAAGATAAAAACTGAAAAGAAGCTTTCTGAGAAACTGTTTGTGATATGTGACTTCCACTCACGGAGTTACAGCAGTATTTCGTAAAGCTGTTTGCTAGCCTTATTTCTGTGGAATCTGAGAACTCTTATTTCGGATCCCTTTGAAGACTATAGGGCCAAAGAAAATATCCTAAGATAAAAACTGAAAAGAATTTTTCTGAGAAACAGCTTTGTGTTCTGTTAATTCATCTCAGAGAGTTACAGCTTTCCCCTCAAGAAGTCTTTCACTAAGACTCTTCTTTTGGAAGCTGCAAAGTGATATTTGGAAGCCCTTAGGGGGTTATGGTGAAAGGTAAATGTCCTCAGTTAAAAACTGGAAAGAAGCTTTCTGAGAAACTGCTTTGTGTTCTGTTAATTCATCTCACGGAGTTACACCTTTCCCCTGAGGAAGCCTTTCGCTAAGACTGTTCTTGTGGAATTTGCAAATTGATATTTGGAAGCCCATAGAGGGCTACGGTGAAAAAAAAATATATGATAAGATAAAAACAGAAAAAAATTTTTCCATGAAACTGCTTTGTCATATATGCCTTTCACTCACAGATTTACAGCTGTATTTCATGGAGCTGTTTGCAAACCTTATATCTGTGGAAACTGCGAGCTGTTATTTCGGATCCGTTTTAAGACTATAGCGCCAAAGGAAATATCCTAAGATAAAAACTGGAAAGAAGTTTTCTGAGAACCTGCTTTGTGTTCTCTTAATTCATCTCACAGAGTTACAGCTTTTACCTCCAGAAGCCTTTCCCTAAGACTGTTTTTGTGGAATTTTCAAAGTGATATTTGGAAGCCCATAGAGGGCTGTGGTGAAAAGGGAAACATCCGAAGATAAAAACTGAAAAAAAGATTTCCGAAATACTGCTTTGTAATATGTGACTTCCAGTCACGGAGTTACAGCAGTGTTTCGAAGAGCTGTTTGCTAGCCTTATTTCTGTGGAATCTGAAAACTGTTATTTCGTATCCCTTTGAAGAGTACAGGCCAAAGATAATATCCTAAGATAAAAACTGAAAAGAAGTTTTCTGAGAAACTGCTTTGTGTTCTCTTAATTCATCTCACAGAGTTACAGCTTTTCTCTCAAGAAACTTTTCGCTAAGACTGTTCTTGTGGAATTTGCAAAGTGGTATTTGAAAGCCCATAGAGGGCTATGGTGAAAAGGCAAATGTCCTCAGTTAAAAACTGGATAGAAGCTTTCTGAGAAACTGCTTTCTGTTCTCTCAATTCATCTCAAAGAGTTACAGATTTCCCCTCAAGAAGCCCTTGACAAAGACTGTTCTTGTGGAAATTGCAAAGTGATATTTAGAAGCCCATAGAGGGCTATGGAGAAAAAGGAAATATCCTAAGATAAAAACGAAAAAGAAGCTTTCTGAGAAACTGCTTTGTGATATGTGACTTCCACTCACGGAGTTACTGCCGTATTTCATGGATCTGTTTGTTAGCCTTATTTCTCTTGATATCTGAGAACTATTATTTCGGATCCCTTTGAAGACAAAGGGACAAAGGTACAAAGGAAATACCTAAGATAAACACTGGAAAGAAGCTTTCTGAGAAACTGCTTTGTGATACATGACTTCCACTCACGGAATTACTGCTGTATTTCTTAGAGCGGTTTGCTAGCCTTATTTCTGTGGAATCTGAGAACTGTTATTTCGCATCCCATTTAAGACGATAGCGCCAAAGAAAATATCCTAAGATAAAAACTGGAAAGAAGTTTTCTGAGGAACTGCTTTGTGTTCTGGTAATTCATCTCACAGAGTTACAGCTTTCTCCTGAAGAAGCCTTTCGCTAAGAGTGTTCTTGTGGAATTTGCAAAGTGATATTTGGAAGCCCATAGAGCGCTATAGTGAAAAAGGAAATATCTTCTGTTAAAAACGTGAAAGAAGCTTTCTCAGAAACTGTTTTGTGTTCTGTTAATTCCGCTCACAGAGTTACAGCTTTCCCCTCAAGAAACCTTTCGCTAAGACTGTTCTTGTGGAATTTGCAAAGTGATATTTGGAGGCCCATAGAGGGCTAGGGTGAAAAAGGAAATATCATGAGCTAAAAACTGGAAAGAAGCTTTCTGAGAAAATGCTTTGTGATATGTGTCTTGCACTCAAGGACTTACATCTGTATTTCATGGAGATGTTTGCTAGACTTATTTCTGTGGTCTCTGAGAACATTTATGCACATCACTTAGAAGAAAAATGGACAAAGGGACAATGGAAATATCCTAAGATAAAAACTGGAAAGAAGCTTTCTGGGAAACTGCTTTGTGATATGTGACTTCCACTCACGGAGTTACAGCTGTATTTGGTAGAGCGGTTTGCTAGCCTGATTTCTGTGGAATCTGAGAACTGTTATTTCGGATCCCATTGAAGACGATAGCGCCAAAAGAAATATCCTGAGACAAAAACTGGAATGAAGTTTTCTGAGAAACTGCTTTGTGTTCTGTAAACTCATCTCACAGAGTTACAGCTTTCCCCTCAAAAAGCCTTTCGCTAAGACTGCTCTTGAGGAATTTGCAAAGTGATATTTGGAAGCCCATAGAGGGCTATGGTGAAAAAGGAAGTATCCTAAGATTAAAATTGAAAAGAAGGTTTCTGAGAAACTGCTTTGTGATATATGACTTCCACTCACGGAGTTACAGCAGTATATCATAGAGCTGTTTGCTAGCCTTATTTCTGTGGTATCTGAGAACTGTTATTTCGGATCCCATTGAAGACTATAGCACCAAGGAAATGTCCTAAGATAAAAACTGGAAAGAAGTTTTCTGAGAAAGTGTTTTGTGTTCTGTTAATTGATCTCACAGAGTTAGAGCTTTCCCCTCAAGAAGCCTTTCACTAAGAAAGTTCTTGTGGAATTAGCAAACTGATATTTGAAAGCCATAGAGGGCTATGGTGAAAAAGGAAATATCCAAAGATAAAAACTGAAAAGAAGCTTTCCGAGAAACTGCTTTGTGTTCTGTTAATTCATCTCAGAGAGTTACAGCATTCCCCTCTAAAAGCCTTTCGCTAAGACTATTCTTGTAGAATTTGCAAAGTGATATTTGGAAGCCATAGAGGGCTACGGTGGAAAAGGAAATATCTGAAGATAAAAAGTGAAAAGAAGATTTCTGAGAAACTGCTTTGTGTTCTGTTAATTCATCTCACAGAGTTACAGCTTTCCCCTCAAGAAGCCTTTCACAAAGACTGTTCTTGTGGAATTTGCAAAGTGATATTTGGAAGACCATAGAGCGCTATGGTGAAAAAGGAAATATCTTCTGTTAAAAACTGGAAAGAAGCTTTCTGAGAAACTGCCTTGTGTTCTCGTAATTCAGCTCACAGAGTTACAGATTTCCCCTCAATAAGCCTTTCGCTAAGACTGTTCCTGTGGAATTTGCAAAGTGATATTTGGAAGCCCATAGAGGGCTACGGTGAAAAGGCAAATGTCCTCAGTTAAAAACTGGAAAGAAGTTTCTGAGAAACTGCTTTGTGAATTGTGACTTCCACTCACGGAAATATAGCTGTACTTGGTAGAGCGGTTTGCTAGCCTGATTTCTGTGGAATCTGAGAACTGTTATTTCGGATCTCATTGAATAATATAGCGCCAAAAGAAATATCCTAAGATAAAAACTGGAATGAAGTTTTCTGAGAAACTGCTTTGTGTTCTGTTAATTTATCTCACAGAGTTACAGCTTTCCTCTCAAGAAACCTTTCGCTAAGACTGTTCTTGTGGAATTTGCAAAGTGATATTTGGAAGCCCCTAGAGGGCTATGGTGAAAAAGGAAAATCTTCTGTTGAAAACTGGAAAGAAGCTTTCTGAGAAACCACTTTGTGTTCTCTTATTTCATCTCACAGAGTTACAGATTTCCCCACAAGAAGCCTTTCGCTAAGACTGTTCTTGTGGAATTTGCAAAGTGATATTGGAAGCCTATAGAGGGCTAGGGTGAAAAAGGAAATATCTTCCATTAAAAACTGGAAAGAAGCTTTCTGAGAGACTGCTTTGGTTTCCTTAATTCATCTCAGGGAGTTACAGCTTTCCACTCAAGAAGCCTTTTGCTAAGACAGTTCTTGTGGAATTTGCAAAGTGATATTTGGAAGCCCATAGTGGGCTATGGTGAAAAAGGAAATATCTTCCATTAAAAACTGGAAAGCAGCTTTCTGAGAATCTGCTTTGTGTTCTGTTAATTCATCTCAGAGAGTTACAGCTTTCCCCTCAAGGAGTCTTTCGCTAAGTCTGTTCCTCTGATATTTACAAAGAGATATTTGGTAGCCTATAGGAGGATATGGTAAAAAAGGAAATAGCCTAAGATAAAAACATAAAAGAAACCTTCTGAGAAACTGCTTTGTGTTCTGCTAATTCATCTCACAGAGTTACAGCTTTCCCCTCAAGAAGTCTTTCGCTAAGACTGTTCTCGTGGAATTTGCAAAGTGATTTTTGGAAGCCCATAGAGGGCTATGTTGAAAAAGGAAATATCTACAGTTAAAAACTGGAAAGAAGCTTTCTGAGAAACTGTTTTGTGTTCTGTTAATTCATCTCGCAGAGTTACAGCTTTCCCCTCAAGTAGCCTTTTGCTAAGAATATTCTTATGTAATTTGCAAAGTGATATTTGGAAGCCCATAGATGGCTATGGTGAAGAAGGAAAAATCTTCCGTTAAAAACTGGAAAGATGCTTTCTGAGAAACTGCTTTGTGTTCTGTTAATTCGTCTCACAGAGTTACAGTTTTCCCCTCAACAAGCCTTCCGGTAAGACTGTTCTTGTGGAATTTGCAAAGTGATATTTGGAAGCGCATAGAGGGCTATGGTGAACATGGTAATCTTCCGTTAAAAATTGGAAAGATGCTTTCTGAGAAACTGCTTTGTGTTCTGTTAATTCATCTCACAGATTTACAGCTTTACGCTCAAGAAGTCTTTCGCTAAGACAGTTCTTGTGGAATTTGCAAAGTGATATTTGGAAGCCCTTAGAGGGCTATGGTGAATGAGGAAATATCTTCCGTTAAAACTGGGAAGAAGGTTTCTGAGAAACTGCTTTGTGTTCTGTTAATTCATCTTAGAGAGTTACAGCTTTCACCTCAAGAATCCTCTCCCTAAGGCTGTTCTTGTGGAATTCACAAAGTGATAATTGGAAGAAAAAGTAAATATCCTAAGATAAAAACAGAAAAGAAGCTTTATGAGAAACTGCTTTGTGTTCTGTTTTTTCATCTCAGAGAGTTACAGCTTTCCCCTCAAAAACCATCTCCCAAAGACTGCTCTTGTGGAATTTGCAAAGTGATAATTGGAAGCCCTTAAAGGGCTATGGTGAAAAAGGAAATATCCTAAGATAAAAACTGAAAAGAAGGTTTCTGAGAGACTGCTTTGTGTTCTGTTAACTCATCTCACAGAGTTACAGCTTTCCCCTCAAGAAGTCTTTCGGTAAAACTGTTCTTCAGAAATTTGCAAAGTGATATTTGGAAGGCCATAGGAGGCTCTGGTGAAAAAGGAAATATCCTAAGATAATAACAGAAAAGAAGCTTCCTCAGAAACTGCTTTGTGTTCTGTTAATTCATCTCACAGCGTTACAGCTTTCTCTTCAAGAAGCCTTTCGCTAAGACTGTTCTTGTGTAATTTGCAAAGTGACATTTTGAAGCCCATAGAGGGCGATGGTGAAAAAGGAAATATCTTCCGTTAAAAAATGCAAAGAAGCTTTCTGAGAAACTTCTTTGTGTTCTGTCAATTCATCTCTAAGAGTTACAGGTTTCCCATCAAGAAGCCTTTCGCTGAGACTGTTCTTGTGGAATTTGCAAAGTGATATTTGGAAGCCCATAGAGGGCTATTGTGAAAAAGGAAATATCTTCCGTTAAAAACTGGGAAGAAGGTTTCTGAGAAACTGTTTTGTGTTCTGTTAATTCATCTCACAGAGTTACAGGTTTCCCCTAAAGAAGCCTTTCGTTAAGACCGTTGTTTTGGAATTTGCAAAGTGATATTTGGAAGGCCATAGAGGGCTATGGTGAAAAGGGAAATATCCTAAGATAAAAACTGAAAAGAAGGTTTCTGAGAAACTGCTTTGTGTTCTGTTAGTTCATCTCACAGAGTACAGCATTCCCCTCAAGAACCCTTTCGCTAAGACCGTTCTTGTGGAATATGCGAAGTAATATTTGGAAGCCCGTAGAGGGCTATGGTGAAAAGGCAAATGTCCTCAGTTAAAAACTGGATAGCAGCTTTCTGAGAAACTGCTTCCTGTTCTGTCAATTCATCTCAAAGAGTTACAGATTTCCCCTCAAGAAGCCCTTGACAAAGACTGTTCTTGTGGAATTTGCAAAGTGATATTTGGAAGCCCTTAGAGGTCTATTTTGAAAAAGGAGATATCATAAGCTAAAAACTGAAAAGAAAGTTTCTGAGAAAATGCTTTGTGATATGTGACTTCCACTCACGGAGTTACAGCAGTATTTCGTGGAGCTATTTGCTAGTCTTAATTATGTGGAATCTGACCATAGTTATTTCAGATCCATTAGAAGACAAAGGGACAAAGGGGCAATGGAAATATCCTAAGATAAAAACTGGAAAGAAACTTTCTGAGAAACTGTTTTGTGATATGTGACTTACATTCACAGAGTTATAGCTGTATTTAGTAGAACGGTTTGCTAGACTGATTCCTGTGGAATCTGAGAACGGTTATTTCGGATCCCATTGAAGAATACAGCGCCAAGGGAAATATCCTAAGATAAAAACTGGAAAGAAGTTTTCTGAGAAACTGCTTTGTGTTCCGTTAATTCATGTCACAGAGTTACAGCTTTCCCCTAAGAAGCCTTTCACTAACACTGTTCTTGTGGAATTTTCAAAGTGATATTTGGAAGCCCATAGAGGGCTATGGTGAAAAAGGAAGTATCCTAAGATTAAAATTGAAAAGAAGTTTTCTGAGAAACTGCTTTGTGGGATATGACTTCCACTCACGGAGTTACAGCAGTATTTCATAGAGCTGTTTGCTAGCCTTATTTCTGTGAAATCTGAGAACTGTTATTTCGGATCCCATTAAAGACTAGAGCGCCAAGGAAATATCCTAAGATAAAAACTGGAAAGAAGTTTTCTGAGTAACTGTTTTGTGTTCTGTTAATTGATCTCACAGAGTTAGAGTTTCCCCTCAAGAAGCCTTTCGTTAAGACTGTTCTTGTGGTATTTGCAAAGTGATATTTGGAAGCTCATAGAGGGCTATGGTGAAAAAGGAAATATCCGAAGATAAAAACTGAAAAGAAGCTTTCTGAGAAACTGTTTGTGATATGTGACTTCCACTCACGGAGTTACAGCAGTATTTCGTAAAGCTGTTTGCTAGCCTTATTTCTGTGGAATCTGAGAACTCTTATTTCGGATCCCTTTGAAGACTATAGGGCCAAAGAAAATATCCTAAGATAAAAACTGAAAAGAATTTTTCTGAGAAACAGCTTTGTGTTCTGTTAATTCATCTCAGAGAGTTACAGCTTTCCCCTCAAGAAGTCTTTCACTAAGACTCTTCTTTTGGAAGCTGCAAAGTGATATTTGGAAGCCCTTAGGGGGTTATGGTGAAAGGTAAATGTCCTCAGTTAAAAACTGGAAAGAAGCTTTCTGAGAAACTGCTTTGTGTTCTGTTAATTCATCTCACGGAGTTACACCTTTCCCCTGAGGAAGCCTTTCGCTAAGACTGTTCTTGTGGAATTTGCAAATTGATATTTGGAAGCCCATAGAGGGCTACGGTGAAAAAAAAATATATGATAAGATAAAAACAGAAAAAAATTTTTCCATGAAACTGCTTTGTCATATATGCCTTTCACTCACAGATTTACAGCTGTATTTCATGGAGCTGTTTGCAAACCTTATATCTGTGGAAACTGCGAGCTGTTATTTCGGATCCGTTTTAAGACTATAGCGCCAAAGGAAATATCCTAAGATAAAAACTGGAAAGAAGTTTTCTGAGAACCTGCTTTGTGTTCTCTTAATTCATCTCACAGAGTTACAGCTTTTACCTCCAGAAGCCTTTCCCTAAGACTGTTTTTGTGGAATTTTCAAAGTGATATTTGGAAGCCCATAGAGGGCTGTGGTGAAAAGGGAAACATCCGAAGATAAAAACTGAAAAAAAGATTTCCGAAATACTGCTTTGTAATATGTGACTTCCAGTCACGGAGTTACAGCAGTGTTTCGAAGAGCTGTTTGCTAGCCTTATTTCTGTGGAATCTGAAAACTGTTATTTCGTATCCCTTTGAAGAGTACAGGCCAAAGATAATATCCTAAGATAAAAACTGAAAAGAAGTTTTCTGAGAAACTGCTTTGTGTTCTCTTAATTCATCTCACAGAGTTACAGCTTTTCTCTCAAGAAACTTTTCGCTAAGACTGTTCTTGTGGAATTTGCAAAGTGGTATTTGAAAGCCCATAGAGGGCTATGGTGAAAAGGCAAATGTCCTCAGTTAAAAACTGGATAGAAGCTTTCTGAGAAACTGCTTTCTGTTCTCTCAATTCATCTCAAAGAGTTACAGATTTCCCCTCAAGAAGCCCTTGACAAAGACTGTTCTTGTGGAAATTGCAAAGTGATATTTAGAAGCCCATAGAGGGCTATGGAGAAAAAGGAAATATCCTAAGATAAAAACGAAAAAGAAGCTTTCTGAGAAACTGCTTTGTGATATGTGACTTCCACTCACGGAGTTACTGCCGTATTTCATGGATCTGTTTGTTAGCCTTATTTCTCTTGATATCTGAGAACTATTATTTCGGATCCCTTTGAAGACAAAGGGACAAAGGTACAAAGGAAATACCTAAGATAAACACTGGAAAGAAGCTTTCTGAGAAACTGCTTTGTGATACATGACTTCCACTCACGGAATTACTGCTGTATTTCTTAGAGCGGTTTGCTAGCCTTATTTCTGTGGAATCTGAGAACTGTTATTTCGCATCCCATTTAAGACGATAGCGCCAAAGAAAATATCCTAAGATAAAAACTGGAAAGAAGTTTTCTGAGGAACTGCTTTGTGTTCTGGTAATTCATCTCACAGAGTTACAGCTTTCTCCTGAAGAAGCCTTTCGCTAAGAGTGTTCTTGTGGAATTTGCAAAGTGATATTTGGAAGCCCATAGAGCGCTATAGTGAAAAAGGAAATATCTTCTGTTAAAAACGTGAAAGAAGCTTTCTCAGAAACTGTTTTGTGTTCTGTTAATTCCGCTCACAGAGTTACAGCTTTCCCCTCAAGAAACCTTTCGCTAAGACTGTTCTTGTGGAATTTGCAAAGTGATATTTGGAGGCCCATAGAGGGCTAGGGTGAAAAAGGAAATATCATGAGCTAAAAACTGGAAAGAAGCTTTCTGAGAAAATGCTTTGTGATATGTGTCTTGCACTCAAGGACTTACATCTGTATTTCATGGAGATGTTTGCTAGACTTATTTCTGTGGTCTCTGAGAACATTTATGCACATCACTTAGAAGAAAAATGGACAAAGGGACAATGGAAATATCCTAAGATAAAAACTGGAAAGAAGCTTTCTGGGAAACTGCTTTGTGATATGTGACTTCCACTCACGGAGTTACAGCTGTATTTGGTAGAGCGGTTTGCTAGCCTGATTTCTGTGGAATCTGAGAACTGTTATTTCGGATCCCATTGAAGACGATAGCGCCAAAAGAAATATCCTGAGACAAAAACTGGAATGAAGTTTTCTGAGAAACTGCTTTGTGTTCTGTAAACTCATCTCACAGAGTTACAGCTTTCCCCTCAAAAAGCCTTTCGCTAAGACTGCTCTTGAGGAATTTGCAAAGTGATATTTGGAAGCCCATAGAGGGCTATGGTGAAAAAGGAAGTATCCTAAGATTAAAATTGAAAAGAAGGTTTCTGAGAAACTGCTTTGTGATATATGACTTCCACTCACGGAGTTACAGCAGTATATCATAGAGCTGTTTGCTAGCCTTATTTCTGTGGTATCTGAGAACTGTTATTTCGGATCCCATTGAAGACTATAGCACCAAGGAAATGTCCTAAGATAAAAACTGGAAAGAAGTTTTCTGAGAAAGTGTTTTGTGTTCTGTTAATTGATCTCACAGAGTTAGAGCTTTCCCCTCAAGAAGCCTTTCACTAAGAAAGTTCTTGTGGAATTAGCAAACTGATATTTGAAAGCCATAGAGGGCTATGGTGAAAAAGGAAATATCCAAAGATAAAAACTGAAAAGAAGCTTTCCGAGAAACTGCTTTGTGTTCTGTTAATTCATCTCAGAGAGTTACAGCATTCCCCTCTAAAAGCCTTTCGCTAAGACTATTCTTGTAGAATTTGCAAAGTGATATTTGGAAGCCATAGAGGGCTACGGTGGAAAAGGAAATATCTGAAGATAAAAAGTGAAAAGAAGCTTTCTGAGAAACTGCTTTGTGTTCTGTTAATTCATCTCAAAGAGTTACAGCTTTCCCCTCAAGAAGCCTTTCACAAAGACTGTTCTTGTGGAATTTGCAAAGTGATATTTGGAAGACCATAGAGCGCTATGGTGAAAAAGGAAATATCTTCTGTTAAAAACTGGAAAGAAGCTTTCTGAGAAACTGCCTTGTGTTCTGGTAATTCAGCTCACAGAGTTACAGATTTCCCCTCAAGAAGCCTTTCGCGAAGACTGTTCCTGTGGAATTTGCAAAGTGATATTTGGAAGCCCATAGAGGGCTACGGTGAAAAGGCAAATGTCCTCAGTTAAAAACTGGAAAGAAGTTTCTGAGAAACTGCTTTGTGAATTGTGACTTCCACTCACGGAAATATAGCTGTACTTGGTAGAGCGGTTTGCTAGCCTGATTTCTGTGGAATCTGAGAACTGTTATTTCGGATCTCATTGAATAATATAGCGCCAAAAGAAATATCCTAAGATAAAAACTGGAATGAAGTTTTCTGAGAAACTGCTTTGTGTTCTGTTAATTTATCTCACAGAGTTACAGCTTTCCTCTCAAGAAACCTTTCGCTAAGACTGTTCTTGTGGAATTTGCAAAGTGATATTTGGAAGCCCCTAGAGGGCTATGGTGAAAAAGGAAAATCTTCTGTTGAAAACTGGAAAGAAGCTTTCTGAGAAACCACTTTGTGTTCTCTTATTTCATCTCACAGAGTTACAGATTTCCCCACAAGAAGCCTTTCGCTAAGACTGTTCTTGTGGAATTTGCAAAGTGATATTTGGAAGCCTATAGAGGGCTAGGGTGAAAAAGGAAATATCTTCCATTAAAAACTGGAAAGAAGCTTTCTGAGAGACTGCTTTGGTTTCCTTAATTCATCTCAGGGAGTTACAGCTTTCCACTCAAGAAGACTTTTGCTAAGACAGTTCTTGTGGAATTTGCAAAGTGATATTTGGAAGCCCATAGTGGGCTATGCTGAAAAAGGAAATATCTTCCATTAAAAACTGGAAAGCAGCTTTCTGAGAATCTGCTTTGTGTTCTGTTAATTCATCTCAGAGAGTTACAGCTTTCCCCTCAAGGAGTCTTTCGCTAAGTCTGTTCTTCTGATATTTACAAAGAGATATTTGGTAGCCCATAGGAGGATATGGTAAAAAAGGAAATAGCCTAAGATAAAAACATAAAAGAAACCTTCTGAGAAACTGCTTTGTGTTCTGCTAATTCATCTCAAAGAGTTACAGTTTTCCCCTCAAGAAGTCTTTCGCTAAGACTGTTCTTGTGGAATTTGCAAAGTGATTTTTGGAAGCCCATAGAGGGCTATGTTGAAAAAGGAAATATCTACAGTTAAAACCTGGAAAGAAGCTTTCTGAGAAACTGTTTTGTGTTCTGTTAATTCATCTCGAAGAGTTACAGCTTTCCCCTCAAGTAGCCTTTTGCTAAGAATATTCTTATGTAATTTGCAAAGTGATATTTGGAAGCCCATAGATGGCTATGGTGAAGAAGGAAAAATCTTTCGTTAAAAACTGGAAAGATGCTTTCTGAGAAACTGCTTTGTGTTCTGTTAATTCGTCTCACAGAGTTACAGTTTTCCCCTCAACAAGCCTTCCGGTAAGACTGTTCTTGTGGAATTTGCAAAGTGATATTTGGAAGCGCATAGAGGGCTATGGTGAACATGGTAATCTTCCGTTAAAAATTGGAAAGATGCTTTCTGAGAAACTGCTTTCTGTTCTGTTAATTCATCTCACAGATTTACAGCTTTACGCTCAAGAAGTCTTTCGCTAAGACAGTTCTTGTGGAATTTGCAAAGTGATATTTGGAAGCCCATAGAGGGCTATGGTGAAAAAGGAAATATCCGAAGATAAAAACTGAAAAGAAGCTTTCTGAGAAACTGTTTGTGATTTGTGACTTCCACTCACGGAGTTACAGCAGTATTTCGTAAAGCTGTTTGCTAGCCTTATTTCTGTGGAATCTGAGAACTCTTATTTCGGATCCCATTGAAGACTATAGGGCCAAAGAAAATATCCTAAGATAAAAACTGAAAAGAATTTTTCTGAGAAACAGCTTTGTGTTCTGTTAATTCATCTCAGAGAGTTACAGCTTTCCCCTCAAGAAGTCTTTCACTAAGACTCTTCTTTTGGAAGCTGCAAAGTGATATTTGGAAGCCCTTAGAGGGTTATGGTGAAAGGTAAATGTCCTCAGTTAAAAACTGGAAAGAAGCTTTCTGAGAAACTGCTTTGTGTTCTGTTAATTCATCTCACGGAGTTACACCTTTCCCCTGAGGAAGCCTTTCGCTAAGACTGTTCTTGTGGAATTTGCAAAGTGATATTTGGAAGCCCATAGAGGGCTACGGTGAAAAAAAATATATGATAAGATAAAAAGAGAAAAAAATTTTTCCATGAAACTGCTTTGTCATATATGCCTTTCACTCACAGATTTACAGCTGTATTTCATGGAGCTGTTTGCAAACCTTATATCTGTGGAAACTGCGAACTGTTATTTCAGATCCGTTTTAAGACTATAGCGCCAAAGGAAATATCCTAAGATAAAAACTGGAAAGAAGTTTTCTGAGAACCTGCTTTGTGTTCTCTTAATTCATCTCACAGAGTTACAGCTTTTACCTCCAGAAGCCTTTCCCTAAGACTGTTTTTGTGGAATTTTCAAAGTGATATTTGGAAGCCCATAGAGGGCTGTGGTGAAAAGGGAAACATCCGAAGTTTCGTAGAGCTGTTTGCTAGCCTTATTTCTGTGGAATCTGAAAACTGTTATTTCGTATCCCATTGAAGAGTATAGGCCAAAGATAATATCCTAAGATGAAAACTGAAAAGAAGTTTTCTGAGAAACTGCTTTGTGTTCTCTTAATTCATCTCACAGAGTTACAGCTTTTCCCTCAAGAAACTTTTCGCTAAGACTGTTCTTGTGGAATTTGCAAAGTGATATTTGAAAGCCCATAGAGGGCTATGGTGAAAAGGCAAATGTCCTCAGTTAAAAACTGGATAGAAGCTTTCTGAGAAACTGCTTTCTGTTCTCTCAATTCATCTCAAAGAGTTACAGATTTCCCCTCAAGAAGCCCTTGACAAAGACTGTTCTTGTGGAAATTGCAAAGTGATATTTAGAAGCCCATAGAGGGCTATGGAGAAAAAGGAAATATCCTAAGATAAAAACGAAAAAGAAGCTTTCTGAGAAACTGCTTTGTGATATGTGACTTCCACTCACGGAGTTACTGCCGTATTTCATGGATCTGTTTGTTAGCCTTATTTCTCTTGATATCTGAGAACTATTATTTCGGATCCCTTTGAAGACAAAGGGACAAAGGTACAAAGGAAATACCTAAGATAAACACTGGAAAGAAGCTTTCTGAGAAACTGCTTTGTGATACATGACTTCCACTCACGGAATTACTGCTGTATTTCTTAGAGCGGTTTGCTAGCCTTATTTCTGTGGAATCTGAGAACTGTTATTTCGCATCCCATTTAAGACGATAGCGCCAAAGAAAATATTCTAAGATAAAAACTGGAAAGAAGTTTTCTGAGGAACTGCTTTGTGTTCTGGTAATTCATCTCACAGAGTTACAGCTTTCTCCTGAAGAAGCCTTTCGCTAAGAGTGTTCTTGTGGAATTTGCAAAGTGATATTTGGAAGCCCATAGAGCGCTATAGTGAAAAAGGAAATATCTTCTGTTAAAAACGTGAAAGAAGCTTTCTCAGAAACTGTTTTGTGTTCTGTTAATTCCGCTCACAGAGTTACAGCTTTCCCCTCAAGAAGCCTTTCAGAAAGACTGTTCTTGTGGAATTTGCAAAGTGATATTTGGAAGACCATAGCTCGCTATGGTGAAAAAGGAAATATCTTCTGTTAAAAACTGGAAAGAAGCTTTCTGAGAAACTGCCTTGTGTTCTGGTAATTTAGCTCACAGAGTTACAGATTTCCCCTCAAGAAGCCTTTCGCGAAGACTGTTCCTGTGGAATTTGCAAAGTGATATTTGGAAGCCCATAGAGGGCTACGGTGAAAAGGCAAGTGTCCTCAGTTAAAAACTGGAAAGAAGTTTCTGAGAAACTGCTTTGTGAATTGTGACTTCCACTCACGGAAATATAGCTGTACTTGGTAGAGCGGTTTGCTAACCTGATTTCTGTTGAATCTGAGAACTGTTATTTCGGATCTCATTGAATAATATAGCGCCAAAAGAAATATCCTAAGATAAAAACTGGAATGAAGTTTTCTGAGAAACTGCTTTGTGTTCTCTTAATTCATCTCACAGAGTTACAGCTTTCCTCTCAAGAAACCTTTCGCTAAGACTGTTCTTGTGGAATTTGCAAAGTGATATTTGAAAGCCCATAGAGGGCTATGGTGAAAAGGCAAATGTCCTCAGTTAAAAACTGGATAGAAGCTTTCTGAGAAACTGCTTTCTGTTCTCTCAATTCATCTCAAAGAGTTACAGATTTCCCCTCAAGAAGCCCTTGACAAAGACTGTTCTTGTGGAAATTGCAAAGTGATATTTAGAAGCCCATAGAGGGCTATGGAGAAAAAGGAAATATCCTAAGATAAAAACGAAAAAGAAGCTTTCTGAGAAACTGCTTTGTGATATGTGACTTCCACTCACGGAGTTACTGCCGTATTTCATGGAGCTGTTTGTTAGCCTTATTTCTCTTGATATCTGAGAACTATTATTTCGGATCCCTTTGAAGACAAAGGGACAAAGGGACAAAGGAAATACCTAAGATAAACACTGGAAAGAAGCTTTCTGAGAAACTGCTTTGTGATACATGACTTCCACTCACGGAATTACTGCTGTATTTCTTAGAGCGGTTTGCTAGCCTTATTTCTGTGGAATCTGAGAACTGTTATTTCGCATCCCATTTAAGACGATAGCGCCAAAGAAAATATCCTAAGATAAAAACTGGAAAGAAGTTTTCTGAGGAACTGCTTTGTGTTCTGGTAATTCATCTCACAGAGTTACAGCTTTCTCCTGAAGAAGCCTTTCGCTAAGAGTGTTCTTGTGGAATTTGCAAAGTGATATTTGGAAGCCCATAGAGCGCTATAGTGAAAAAGGAAATATCTTCTGTTAAAAACGTGAAAGAAGCTTTCTCAGAAACTGTTTTGTGTTCTGTTAATTCCGCTCACAGAGTTACAGCTTTCCCCTCAAGAAGCCTTTCAGAAAGACTGTTCTTGTGGAATTTGCAAAGTGATATTTGGAAGACCATAGCTCGCTATGGTGAAAAAGGAAATATCTTCTGTTAAAAACTGGAAAGAAGCTTTCTGAGAAACTGCCTTGTGTTCTGGTAATTCAGCTCACAGAGTTACAGATTTCCCCTCAAGAAGCCTTTCGCGAAGACTGTTCCTGTGGAATTTGCAAAGTGATATTTGGAAGCCCATAGAGGGCTACGGTGAAAAGGCAAATGTCCTCAGTTAAAAACTGGAAAGAAGTTTCTGAGAAACTGCTTTGTGAATTGTGACTTCCACTCACGGAAATATAGCTGTACTTGGTAGAGCGGTTTGCTAGCCTGATTTCTGTTGAATCTGAGAACTGTTATTTCGGATCTCATTGAATAATATAGCGCCAAAAGAAATATCCTAAGATAAAAACTGGAATGAAGTTTTCTGAGAAACTGCTTTGTGTTCTGTTAATTTATCTCACAGAGTTACAGCTTTCCTCTCAAGAAACCTTTCGCTAAGACTGTTCTTGTGGAATTTGCAAAGTGATATTTGGAAGCCCCTAGAGGGCTATGGTGAAAAAGGAAAATCTTCTGTTGAAAACTGGAAAGAAGCTTTCTGAGAAACCACTTTGTGTTCTCTTATTTCATCTCACAGAGTTACAGATTTCCCCACAAGAAGCCTTTCGCTAAGACTGTTCTTGTGGAATTTGCAAAGTGATATTTGGAAGCCTATAGAAGGCTAGGGTGAAAAAGGAAATATCTTCCATTAAAAACTGGAAAGAAGCTTTCTGAGAGACTGCTTTGGTTTCCTTAATTCATCTCAGGGAGTTACAGCATTCCACTCAAGAAGACTTTTGCTAAGACAGTTCTTGTGGAATTTGCAAAGTGATATTAGGAAGCCCATAGTGGGCTATGCTGAAAAAGGAAATATCTTCCATTAAAAACTGGAAAGCAGCTTTCTGAGAATCTGCTTTGTGTTCTGTTAATTCATCTCAGAGAGTAACAGCTTTCCCCTCAAGGAGTCTTTTGCTAAGTCTGTTCTTCTGATATTTACAAAGAGATATTTGGTAGCCTATAGGAGGATATGGTAAAAAAGGAAATAGCCTAAGATAAAAACATAAAAGAAACCTTCTGAGAAACTGCTTTGTGTTCTGCTAATTCATCTCACAGAGTTACAGCTTTCCCTTCAAGAAGTCTTTCGCTAAGATTGTTCTCGTGGAATTTGCAAAGTGATTTTTGGAAGCCCATAGAGGGCTATGGTGAAAAAGGAAATATCTACAGTTAAAAACTGGAAAGAAGCTTTCTGAGAAACTGTTTTGTGTTCTGTTAATTCATCTCACAGAGTTACAGCTTTCCCCTCAAGTAGCCTTTTGCTAAGAATATTCTTATGTAATTTGCAAAGTGATATTTGGAAGCCCATAGATGGCTATGGTGAAGAAGGAAAAATCTTCCGTTAAAAACTGGAAAGATGCTTTCTGAGAAACTGCTTTGTGTTCTGTTAATTCGTCTCACAGAGTTACAGTTTTCCCCTCAACAAGCCTTCCGGTAAGACTGTTCTTGTGGAATTTGCAAAGTGATATTTGGAAGCGCAGAGAGGGCTATGGTGAACATGGTAATCTTCCGTTAAAAATTGGAAAGATGCTTTCTGAGAAACTGCTTTGTGTTCTGTTAATTCATCTCACAGATTTACAGCTTTACACTCAAGAAGTCTTTCGCTAAGACAGTTCTTGTGGAATTTGCAAAGTGATATTTGGAAGCCCTTAGAGGGCTATGGTGAATGAGGAAATATCTTCCGTTAAAACTGGGAAGAAGGTTTCTGAGAAACTGCTTTGTGTTCTGTTAATTCATCTTACAGAGTTACAGCTTTCCCCTCAAGAATCCTCTCCCTAAGGCTGTTCTTGTGGAATTCGCAAAGTGATAATTGGAAGCCCTTAAAGGGCTATGGTGAAAAAGTAAATATCCTAAGATAAAAACAGAAAAGAAGCTTTATGAGAAACTGCTTTGTGTTCTGTTTTTTCATCTCACAGAGTTACAGCTTTCCCCTCAAAAACCATCTCCCAAAGACTGCTCTTGTGGAATTTGCAAAGTGATAATTGGAAGCCCTTAAAGGGCTATGGTGAAAAAGGAAATATCCTAAGATAAAAACTGAAAAGAAGGTTTCTGAGAGACTGCTTTGTGTTCTGTTAGCTCATCTCACAGAGTTACAGCTTTCCCCTCAAGAAGTCTTTCGGTAAAACTGTTCTTCAGAAATTTGCAAAGTGATATTTGGAAGGCCATAGGAGGCTCTGGTGAAAAAGGAAATATCCTAAGATAATAACAGAAAAGAAGCTTCCTCAGAAACTGCTTTGTGTTCTGTTAATTCATCTCACAGCGTTACAGCTTTCTCTTCAAGAAGCCTTTCGCTAAGACTGTTCTTGTGTAATTTGCAAAGTGACATTTTGAAGCCCATAGAGGGCGATGGTGAAAAAGGAAATATCTTCCGTTAAAAACTGCAAAGAAGCTTTCTGAGAAACTGCTTTGTGTTCTGTCAATTCATCTCACAGAGTTACAGCTTTCCCCTCAAGAAGCCTTTCGCTGAGACTGTTCTTGTGGAATTTGCAAAGTGATATTTGGAAGCCCATAGAGGGCTATTGTGAAAAAGGAAATATCTTCCGTTAAAAACTGGGAAGAAGGTTTCTGAGAAACTGTTTTGTGTTCTGTTAATTCATCTCACAGAGTTACAGGTTTCCCCTAAGGAAGCCTTTCGTTAAGACCGTTGTTTTGGAATTTGCAAAGTGATATTTGGAAGGCCGTAGAGGGCTATGGTGAAAAGGGAAATATCCTAAGATAAAAACTGAAAAGAAGGTTTCTGAGAAACTGCTTTGTGTTCTGTTAGTTCATCTCACAGAGTACAGCATTCCCCTCAAGAACCCTTTCGCTAAGACCGTTCTTGTGGAATATGCGAAGTAATATTTGGAAGCCCGTAGAGGGCTATGGTGAAAAGGCAAATGTCCTCAGTTAAAAACTGGATAGAAGCTTTCTGAGAAACTGCTTCCTGTTCTGTCAATTCATCTCAAAGAGTTACAGATTTCCCCTCAAGAAGCTCTTGACAAAGACTGTTCTTCTGGAATTTGCAAAGTGATATTTGGAAGCCCTTAGAGGTCTATTTTGAAAAAGGAAATATCATAAGCTAAAAACTGAAAAGAAAGTTTCTGAGAAAATGCTTTGTGATATGTGACTTCCACTCACGGAGTTACAGCAGTATTTCGTGGAGCTATTTGCTAGTCTTAATTATGTGGAATCTGAGCATAGTTATTTCAGATCCATTAGAAGACAAAGGGACAAAGAGGCAATGGAAATATCCTAAGATAAAAACTGGAAAGAAACTTTCTGAGAAACTGTTTTGTGATATGTGACTTACATTCACAGAGTTATAGCTGTATTTAGTAGAACGGTTTGCTAGACTGATTCCTGTGGAATCTGAGAACGGTTATTTCGGATCCCATTGAAGAATACAGCGCCAGGGGAAATATCCTAAGATAAAAACTGGAAAGAAGTTTTCTGAGAAACTGCTTTGTGTTCCGTTAATTCATGTCACAGAGTTACAGCTTTCCCCTAAGAAGCCTTTCGCTAACACTGTTCTTGTGGAATTTTCAAAGTGATATTTGGAAGCCCATAGAGGGCTATGGTGAAAAAGGAAGTATCCTAAGATTAAAATTGAAAAGAAGTTTTCTGAGAAACTGCTTTGTGGGATATGACTTCCACTCACGGAGTTACAGCAGTATTTCATAGAGCTGTTTGCTAGCCTTATTTCTGTGAAATCTGAGAACTGTTATTTCGGATCCCATTAAAGACTAGAGCGCCAAGGAAATATCCTAAGATAAAAACTGGAAAGAAGTTTTCTGAGAAAGTGTTTTGTGTTCTGTTAATTGATCTCACAGAGTTAGAGTTTCCCCTCAAGAAGCCTTTCGTTAAGACTGTTCTTGTGGTTTTTGCAAAGTGATATTTGGAAGCCCATAGAGGGCTATGGTGAAAAAGGAAATATCCGAAGATAAAAACTGAAAAGAAGCTTTCTGAGAAACTGTTTGTGATATGTGACTTCCACTCACGGAGTTACAGCAGTATTTCGTAAAGCTGTTTGCTAGCCTTATTTCTGTGGAATCTGAGAACTCTTATTTCGGATCCCTTTGAAGACTATAGGGCCAAAGAAAATATCCTAAGATAAAAACTGAAAAGAATTTTTCTGAGAAACAGCTTTGTGTTCTGTTAATTCATCTCAGAGAATTACAGCTTTCCCCTCAAGAAGTCTTTCACTAAGACTCTTCTTTTGGAAGCTGCAAAGTGATATTTGGAAGCCCTTAGAGGGTTATGGTGAAAGGTAAATGTCCTCAGTTAAAAACTGGAAAGAAGCTTTCTGAGAAACTGCTTTGTGTTCTGTTAATTCATCTCACGGAGTTACACCTTTCCCCTGAGGAAGCCTTTCGCTAAGACTGTTCTTGTGGAATTTGCAAAGTGATATTTGGAAGCCCATAGAGGGCTACGGTGAAAAAAAATATATGATAAGATAAAAAGAGAAAAAAATTTTTCCATGAAACTGCTTTGTCATATATGCCTTTCACTCACAGATTTACAGCTGTATTTCATGGAGCTGTTTGCAAACCTTATATCTGTGGAAACTGCGAACTGTTATTTCGGATCCGTTTTAAGACTATAGCGCCAAAGGAAATAGCCTAAGATAAAAACTGTAAAGAAGTTTTCTGAGAACCTGCTTTGTGTTCTCTTAATTCATCTCACAGAGTTACAGCTTTTACCTCCAGAAGCCTTTCCCTAAGACTGTTTTTGTGGAATTTTCAAAGTGATATTTGGAAGCCCATAGAGGGCTGTGGTGAAAAGGGAAACATCCGAAGATAAAAACTGAAAAAAAGATTTCTGAAATACTGCTTTGTAACATGTGACTTCCAGTCACGGAGTTACAGCAGTGTTTCGTAGAGCTGTTTGCTAGCCTTATTTCTGTGGAATCTGAAAACTGTTATTTCGTATCGCATTGAAGGGTATAGGCCAAAGATAATATCCTAAGATAAAAACTGAAAAGAAGTTTTCTGAGAAACTGCTTTGTGTTCTGTTAATTCATCTCAGAGAGTTACAGCTTTCCCCTCAAGAAACTTTTCGCTAAGACTGTTCTTGTGGAATTTGCAAAGTGATATTTGAAAGCCCATAGAGGGCTATGGTGAAAAGGCAAATGTCCTCAGTTAAAAACTGGATAGAAGCTTTCTGAGAAACTGCTTTCTGTTCTCTCAATTCATCTCAAAGAGTTACAGATTTCCCCTCAAGAAGCCCTTGACAAAGACTGTTCTTGTGGAAATTGCAAAGTGATATTTAGAAGCCCATAGAGGGCTATGGAGAAAAAGGAAATATCCTAAGATAAAAACGAAAAAGAAGCTTTCTGAGAAACTGCTTTGTGATATGTGACTTCCACTCACGGAGTTACTGCCGTATTTCATGGAGCTGTTTGTTAGCCTTATTTCTCTTGATATCTGAGAACTATTATTTCGGATCCCTTTGAAGACAAAGGGACAAAGGGACAAAGGAAATACCTAAGATAAACACTGGAAAGAAGCTTTCTGAGAAACTGCTTTGTGATACATGACTTCCACTCACGGAATTACTGCTGTATTTCTTAGAGCGGTTTGCTAGCCTTATTTCTGTGGAATCTGAGAACTGTTATTTCGCATCCCATTTAAGACGATAGCGCCAAAGAAAATATTCTAAGATAAAAACTGGAAAGAAGTTTTCTGAGGAACTGCTTTGTGTTCTGGTAATTCATCTCACAGAGTTACAGCTTTCTCCTGAAGAAGCCTTTCGCTAAGAGTGTTCTTGTGGAATTTGCAAAGTGATATTTGGAAGCCCATAGAGCGCTATAGTGAAAAAGGAAATATCTTCTGTTAAAAACGTGAAAGAAGCTTTCTCAGAAACTGTTTTGTGTTCTGTTAATTCCGCTCACAGAGTTACAGCTTTCCCCTCAAGAAACCTTTCGCTAAGACTGTTCTTGTGGAATTTGCAAAGTGATATTTGGAGGCCCATAGAGGGCTAGGGTGAAAAAGGAAATATCATGAGCTAAAAACTGGAAAGAAGCTTTCTGAGAAAATGCTTTGTGATATGTGTCTTGCACTCAAGGACTTACATCTGTATTTCATGGAGATGTTTGCTAGACTCATTTCTGTGGTCTCTGAGAACATTTATGCGCATCACTTAGAAGAAAAATGGACAAAGGGACAATGGAAATATCCTAAGATAAAAACTGGAAAGAAGCTTTCTGGGAAACTGCTTTGTGATATGTGACTTCCACTCACGGAGTTACAGCTGTATTTGGTAGAGCGGTTTGCTAGCCTGATTTCTGTGGAATCTGAGAACTGTTATTTCGGATCCCATTGAAGACGATAGCGCCAAAAGAAATATCCTGAGACAAAAACTGGAATGAAGTTTTCTGAGAAACTGCTTTGTGTTCCGTTAACTCATCTCACAGAGTTACAGCTTTCCCCTCAAAAATCCTTTCGCTAAGACTGCTCTTGAGGAATTTGCAAAGTGATATTTGGAAGCCCATAGAGGGCTATGGTGAAAAAGGAAGTATCCTAAGATTAAAATTGAAAAGAAGGTTTCTGAGAAACTGCTTTGTGATATATGACTTCCACTCACGGAGTTACAGCAGTATATCATAGAGCTGTTTGCTAGCCTTATTTCTGTGGTATCTGAGAACTGTTATTTCGGATCCCATTGAAGACTATAGCACCAAGGAAATATCCTAAGATAAAAACTGGAAAGAAGTTTTTTGAGAAAGTGTTTTGTGTTCTGTTAATTGATCTCACAGAGTTAGAGCTTTCCCCTCAAGAAGCCTTTCACTAAGACTGTTCTTGTGGAATTTGCAAAGTGATATTTGAAAGCCATAGAGGGCTATGGTGAAAAAGGAAATATCCAAAGATAAAAACTGAAAAGAAGCTTTCTGAGAAACTGCTTTGTGTTCTGTTAATTCATCTCAGAGAGTTACAGCATTCCCCTCAAAAAGCCTTTCGCTAAGACTGTTCTTGTAGAATTTGCAAAGTGATATTTGGAAGCCATAGAGGGCTACGGTGGAAAAGGAAATATCTGAAGATAAAAAGTGAAAAGAAGATTTCTGAGAAACTGCTTTGTGTTCTGTTAATTCATCTCACAGAGTTACAGCTTTCCCCTCAAGAAGCCTTTCACAAAGACTGTTCTTGTGGAATTTGCAAAGTGATATTTGGAAGACCATAGAGCGCTATGGTGAAAAAGGAAATATCTTCTGTTAAAAACTGGAAAGAAGCTTTCTGAGAAACTGCCTTGTGTTCTGGTAATTCAGCTCACAGAGTTACAGATTTCCCCTCAAGAAGCCTTTCGCGAAGACTGTTCCTGTGGAATTTGCAAAGTGATATTTGGAAGCCCATAGAGGGCTACGGTGAAAAGGCAAATGTCCTCAGTTAAAAACTGGAAAGAAGTTTCTGAGAAACTGCTTTGTGAATTGTGACTTCCACTCACGGAAATATAGCTGTACTTGGTAGAGCGGTTTGCTAGCCTGATTTCTGTGGAATCTGAGAACTGTTATTTCGGATCTCATTGAATAATATAGCGCCAAAAGAAATATCCTAAGATAAAAACTGGAATGAAGTTTTCTGAGAAACTGCTTTGTGTTCTGTTAATTTATCTCACAGAGTTACAGCTTTCCTCTCAAGAAACCTTTCGCTAAGACTGTTATTGTGGAATTTGCAAAGTGATATTTGGAAGCCCCTAGAGGGCTATGGTGAAAAAGGAAAATCTTCTGTTGAAAACTGGAAAGAAGCTTTCTGAGAAACCACTTTGTGTTCTCTTATTTCATCTCACAGAGTTACAGATTTCCCCACAAGAAGCCTTTCGCTAAGACTGTTCTTGTGGAATTTACAAAGTGATATTGGAAGCCTATAGAGGGCTAGGGTGAAAAAGGAAATATCTTCCATTAAAAACTGGAAAGAAGCTTTCTGAGAGACTGCTTTGGTTTCCTTAATTCATCTCAGGGAGTTACAGCTTTCCACTCAAGAAGACTTTTGCTAAGACAGTTCTTGTGGAATTTGCAAAGTGATATTTGGAAGCCCATAGTGGGCTATGGTGAAAAAGGAAATATCTTCCATTAAAAACTGGAAAGCAGCTTTCTGAGAATCTGCTTTGTGTTCTGTTAATTCATCTCAGAGAGTTACAGATTTCCTCTCAAGGAGTCTTTCGCTAAGTCTGTTCCTCTGATATTTACAAAGAGATATTTGGTAGCCTATAGGAGGATATGGTAAAAAAGGAAATAGCCTAAGATAAAAACATAAAAGAAACCTTCTGAGAAACTGCTTTGTGTTCTGCTAATTCATCTCACAGAGTTACAGCTTTCCCCTCAAGAAGTCTTTCGCTAAGACTGTTCTCGTGGAATTTGCAAAGTGATTTTTGGAAGCCCATAGAGGGCTATGGTGAAAAAGGAAATATCTACAGTTAAAAACTGGAAAGAAGCTTTCTGAGAAACTGTTTTGTGTTCTGTTAATTCATCTCGCAGAGTTACAGCTTTCCCCTCAAGTAGCCTTTTGCTAAGAATATTCTTATGTAATTTGCAAAGTGATATTTGGAAGCCCATAGATGGCTATGGTGAAGAAGGAAAAATCTTCCGTTAAAAACTGGAAAGATGCTTTCTGAGAAACTGCTTTGTGTTCTGTTAATTCGTCTCACAGAGTTACAGTTTTCCCCTCAACAAGCCTTCCGGTAAGACTGTTCTTGTGGAATTTGCAAAGTGATATTTGGAAGCGCATAGAGGGCTATGGTGAACATGGTAATCTTCCGTTAAAAATTGGAAAGATGCTTTCTGAGAAACTGCTTTGTGTTCTGTTAATTCATCTCACAGATTTACAGCTTTACGCTCAAGAAGTCTTTCGCTAAGACAGTTCTTGTGGAATTTGCAAAGTGATATTTGGAAGCCCTTAGAGGGCTATGGTGAATGAGGAAATATCTTCCGTTAAAACTGGGAAGAAGGTTTCTGAGAAACTGCTTTGTGTTCTGTTAATTCATCTTAGAGAGTTACAGCTTTCACCTCAAGAATCCTCTCCCTAAGGCTGTTCTTGTGGAATTCGCAAAGTGATAATTGGAAGAAAAAGTAAATATCCTAAGATAAAAACAGAAAAGAAGCTTTATGAGAAACTGCTTTGTGTTCTGTTTTTTCATCTCAGAGAGTTACAGCTTTCCCCTCAAAAACCATCTCCCAAAGACTGCTCTTGTGGAATTTGCAAAGTGATAATTGGAAGCCCTTAAAGGGCTATGGTGAAAAAGGAAATATCCTAAGATAAAAACTGAAAAGAAGGTTTCTGAGAGACTGCTTTGTGTTCTGTTAACTCATCTCACAGAGTTACAGCTTTCCCCTCAAGAAGTCTTTCGGTAAAACTGTTCTTCAGAAATTTGCAAAGTGATATTTGGAAGGCCATAGGAGGCTCTGGTGAAAAAGGAAATATCCTAAGATAATAACAGAAAAGAAGCTTCCTCAGAAACTGCTTTGTGTTCTGTTAATTCATCTCACAGCGTTACAGCTTTCTCTTCAAGAAGCCTTTCGCTAAGACTGTTCTTGTGTAATTTGCAAAGTGACATTTTGAAGCCCATAGAGGGCGATGGTGAAAAAGGAAATATCTTCCGTTAAAAAATGCAAAGAAGCTTTCTGAGAAACTTCTTTGTGTTCTGTCAATTCATCTCACAGAGTTACATGTTTCCCATCAAGAAGCCTTTCGCTGAGACTGTTCTTGTGGAATTTGCAAAGTGATATTTGGAAGCCCATAGAGGGCTATTGTGAAAAAGGAAATATCTTCCGTTAAAAACTGGGAAGAAGGTTTCTGAGAAACTGTTTTGTGTTCTGTTAATTCATCTCACAGAGTTACAGGTTTCCCCTAAAGAAGCCTTTCGTTAAGACCGTTGTTTTGGAATTTGCAAAGTGATATTTGGAAGGCCATAGAGGGCTATGGTGAAAAGGGAAATATCCTAAGATAAAAACTGAAAAGAAGGTTTCTGAGAAACTGCTTTGTGTTCTGTTAGTTCATCTCACAGAGTACAGCATTCCCCTCAAGAACCCTTTCGCTAAGACCGTTCTTGTGGAATATGCGAAGTAATATTTGGAAGCCCGTAGAGGGCTATGGTGAAAAGGCAAATGTCCTCAGTTAAAAACTGGATAGAAGCTTTCTGAGAAACTGCTTCCTGTTCTGTCAATTCATCTCAAAGAGTTACAGATTTCCCCTCAAGAAGCCCTTGACAAAGACTGTTCTTGTGGAATTTGCAAAGTGATATTTGGAAGCCCTTAGAGGTCTATTTTGAAAAAGGAGATATCATAAGCTAAAAACTGAAAAGAAAGTTTCTGAGAAAATGCTTTGTGATATGTGACTTCCACTCACGGAGTTACAGCAGTATTTCGTGGAGCTATTTGCTAGTCTTAATTATGTGGAATCTGACCATAGTTATTTCAGATCCATTAGAAGACAAAGGGACAAAGGGGCAATGGAAATATCCTAAGATAAAAACTGGAAAGAAACTTTCTGAGAAACTGTTTTGTGATATGTGACTTACATTCACAGAGTTATAGCTGTATTTAGTAGAACGGTTTGCTAGACTGATTCCTGTGGAATCTGAGAACGGTTATTTCGGATCCCATTGAAGAATACAGCGCCAAGGGAAATATCCTAAGATAAAAACTGGAAAGAAGTTTTCTGAGAAACTGCTTTGTGTTCCGTTAATTCATGTCACAGAGTTACAGCTTTCCCCTAAGAAGCCTTTCGCTAACACTGTTCTTGTGGAATTTTCAAAGTGATATTTGGAAGCCCATAGAGGGCTATGGTGAAAAAGGAAGTATCCTAAGATTAAAATTGAAAAGAAGTTTTCTGAGAAACTGCTTTGTGGGATATGACTTCCACTCACGGAGTTACAGCAGTATTTCATAGAGCTGTTTGCTAGCCTTATTTCTGTGAAATCTGAGAACTGTTATTTCGGATCCCATTAAAGACTAGAGCGCCAAGGAAATATCCTAAGATAAAAACTGGAAAGAAGTTTTCTGAGAAACTGTTTTGTGTTCTGTTAATTCATCTCACAGAGTTAGAGTTTCCCCTCAAGAAGCCTTTCGTTAAGACTGTTCTTGTGGTATTTGCAAAGTGATATTTGGAAGCCCATAGAGGGCTATGGTGAAAAAGGAAATATCCGAAGATAAAAACTGAAAAGAAGCTTTCTGAGAAACTGTTTGTGATATGTGACTTCCACTCACGGAGTTACAGCAGTATTTCGTAAAGCTGTTTGCTAGCCTTATTTCTGTGGAATCTGAGAACTCTTATTTCGGATCCCATTGAAGACTATAGGGCCAAAGAAAATATCCTAAGATAAAAACTGAAAAGAATTTTTCTGAGAAACAGCTTTGTGTTCTGTTAATTCATCTCAGAGAGTTACAGCTTTCCCCTCAAGAAGTCTTTCACTAAGACTCTTCTTTTGGAAGCTGCAAAGTGATATTTGGAAGCCCTTAGAGGGTTATGGTGAAAGGTAAATGTCCTCAGTTAAAAACTGGAAAGAAGCTTTCTGAGAAACTGCTTTGTGTTCTGTTAATTCATCTCACGGAGTTACACCTTTCCCCTGAGGAAGCCTTTCGCTAAGACTGTTCTTGTGGAATTTGCAAAGTGATATTTGGAAGCCCATAGAGGGCTACGGTGAAAAAAAATATATGATAAGATAAAAACAGAAAAAAATTTTTCCATGAAACTGCTTTGTCATATATGCCTTTCACTCACAGATTTACAGCTGTATTTCATGGAGCTGTTTGCAAACCTTATATCTGTGGAAACTGCGAACTGTTATTTCGGATCCGTTTTAAGACTATAGCGCCAAAGGAAATATCCTAAGATAAAAACTGGAAAGAAGTTTTCTGAGAACCTGCTTTGTGTTCTCTTAATTCATCTCACAGAGTTACAGCTTTTACCTCCAGAAGCCTTTCCCTAAGACTGTTTTTGTGGAATTTTCAAAGTGATATTTGGAAGCCCATAGAGGGCTGTGGTGAAAAGGGAAACATCCGAAGATAAAAACTGAAAAAAAGATTTCCGAAATACTGCTTTGTAATATGTGACTTCCAGTCACGGAGTTACAGCAGTGTTTCGTAGAGCTGTTTGCTAGCCTTATTTCTGTGGAATCTGAAAACTGTTATTTCGTATCCCATTGAAGAGTATAGGCCAAAGATAATATCCTAAGATAAAAACTGTAAAGCAGCTTTCTGAGAATCTGCTTTGTGTTCTGTTAATTCATCTCAGAGAGTTACAGCTTTCCCCTCAAGAAACTTTTCGCTAAGACTGTTCTTGTGGAATTTGCAAAGTGATATTTGAAAGCCCATAGAGGGCTATGGTGAAAAGGCAAATGTCCTCAGTTAAAAACTGGATAGAAGCTTTCTGAGAAACTGCTTTCTGTTCTCTCAATTCATCTCAAAGAGTTACAGATTTCCCCTCAAGAAGCCCTTGACAAAGACTGTTCTTGTGGAAATTGCAAAGTGATATTTAGAAGCCCATAGAGGGCTATGGAGAAAAAGGAAATATCCTAAGATAAAAACGAAAAAGAAGCTTTCTGAGAAACTGCTTTGTGATATGTGACTTCCACTCACGGAGTTACTGCCGTATTTCATGGAGCTGTTTGTTAGCCTTATTTCTCTTGATATCTGAGAACTATTATTTCGGATCCCTTTGAAGACAAAGGGACAAAGGGACAAAGGAAATACCTAAGATAAACACTGGAAAGAAGCTTTCTGAGAAACTGCTTTGTGATACATGACTTCCACTCACGGAATTACTGCTGTATTTCTTAGAGCGGTTTGCTAGCCTTATTTCTGTGGAATCTGAGAACTGTTATTTCGCATCCCATTTAAGACGATAGCGCCAAAGAAAATATTCTAAGATAAAAACTGGAAAGAAGTTTTCTGAGGAACTGCTTTGTGTTCTGGTAATTCATCTCACAGAGTTACAGCTTTCTCCTGAAGAAGCCTTTCGCTAAGAGTGTTCTTGTGGAATTTGCAAAGTGATATTTGGAAGCCCATAGAGCGCTATAGTGAAAAAGGAAATATCTTCTGTTAAAAACGTGAAAGAAGCTTTCTCAGAAACTGTTTTGTGTTCTGTTAATTCCGCTCACAGAGTTACAGCTTTCCCCTCAAGAAACCTTTCGCTAAGACTGTTCTTGTGGAATTTGCAAAGTGATATTTGGAGGCCCATAGAGGGCTAGGGTGAAAAAGGAAATATCATGAGCTAAAAACTGGAAAGAAGCTTTCTGAGAAAATGCTTTGTGATATGTGTCTTGCACTCAAGGACTTACATCTGTATTTCATGGAGATGTTTGCTAGACTCATTTCTGTGGTCTCTGAGAACATTTATGCGCATCACTTAGAAGAAAAATGGACAAAGGGACAATGGAAATATCCTAAGATAAAAACTGGAAAGAAGCTTTCTGGGAAACTGCTTTGTGATATGTGACTTCCACTCACGGAGTTACAGCTGTATTTGGTAGAGCGGTTTGCTAGCCTGATTTCTGTGGAATCTGAGAACTGTTATTTCGGATCCCATTGAAGACGATAGCGCCAAAAGAAATATCCTGAGACAAAAACTGGAATGAAGTTTTCTGAGAAACTGCTTTGTGTTCCGTTAACTCATCTCACAGAGTTACAGCTTTCCCCTCAAAAATCCTTTCGCTAAGACTGCTCTTGAGGAATTTGCAAAGTGATATTTGGAAGCCCATAGAGGGCTATGGTGAAAAAGGAAGTATCCTAAGATTAAAATTGAAAAGAAGGTTTCTGAGAAACTGCTTTGTGATATATGACTTCCACTCACGGAGTTACAGCAGTATATCATAGAGCTGTTTGCTAGCCTTATTTCTGTGGTATCTGAGAACTGTTATTTCGGATCCCATTGAAGACTATAGCACCAAGGAAATATCCTAAGATAAAAACTGGAAAGAAGTTTTTTGAGAAAGTGTTTTGTGTTCTGTTAATTGATCTCACAGAGTTAGAGCTTTCCCCTCAAGAAGCCTTTCACTAAGACTGTTCTTGTGGAATTTGCAAAGTGATATTTGAAAGCCATAGAGGGCTATGGTGAAAAAGGAAATATCCAAAGATAAAAACTGAAAAGAAGCTTTCTGAGAAACTGCTTTGTGTTCTGTTAATTCATCTCAGAGAGTTACAGCATTCCCCTCAAAAAGCCTTTCGCTAAGACTGTTCTTGTAGAATTTGCAAAGTGATATTTGGAAGCCATAGAGGGCTACGGTGGAAAAGGAAATATCTGAAGATAAAAAGTGAAAAGAAGATTTCTGAGAAACTGCTTTGTGTTCTGTTAATTCATCTCACAGAGTTACAGCTTTCCCCTCAAGAAGCCTTTCACAAAGACTGTTCTTGTGGAATTTGCAAAGTGATATTTGGAAGACCATAGAGCGCTATGGTGAAAAAGGAAATATCTTCTGTTAAAAACTGGAAAGAAGCTTTCTGAGAAACTGCCTTGTGTTCTGGTAATTCAGCTCACAGAGTTACAGATTTCCCCTCAAGAAGCCTTTCGCGAAGACTGTTCCTGTGGAATTTGCAAAGTGATATTTGGAAGCCCATAGAGGGCTACGGTGAAAAGGCAAATGTCCTCAGTTAAAAACTGGAAAGAAGTTTCTGAGAAACTGCTTTGTGAATTGTGACTTCCACTCACGGAAATATAGCTGTACTTGGTAGAGCGGTTTGCTAGCCTGATTTCTGTGGAATCTGAGAACAGTTATTTCGGATCTCATTGAATAATATAGCGCCAAAAGAAATATCCTAAGATAAAAACTGGAATGAAGTTTTCTGAGAAACTGCTTTGTGTTCTGTTAATTTATCTCACAGAGTTACAGCTTTCCTCTCAAGAAACCTTTCGCTAAGACTGTTATTGTGGAATTTGCAAAGTGATATTTGGAAGCCCCTAGAGGGCTATGGTGAAAAAGGAAAATCTTCTGTTGAAAACTGGAAAGAAGCTTTCTGAGAAACCACTTTGTGTTCTCTTATTTCATCTCACAGAGTTACAGATTTCCCCACAAGAAGCCTTTCGCTAAGACTGTTCTTGTGGAATTTACAAAGTGATATTGGAAGCCTATAGAGGGCTAGGGTGAAAAAGGAAATATCTTCCATTAAAAACTGGAAAGAAGCTTTCTGAGAGACTGCTTTGGTTTCCTTAATTCATCTCAGGGAGTTACAGCTTTCCACTCAAGAAGACTTTTGCTAAGACAGTTCTTGTGGAATTTGCAAAGTGATATTTGGAAGCCCATAGTGGGCTATGGTGAAAAAGGAAATATCTTCCATTAAAAACTGGAAAGCAGCTTTCTGAGAATCTGCTTTGTGTTCTGTTAATTCATCTCAGAGAGTTACAGATTTCCTCTCAAGGAGTCTTTCGCTAAGTCTGTTCCTCTGATATTTACAAAGAGATATTTGGTAGCCTATAGGAGGATATGGTAAAAAAGGAAATAGCCTAAGATAAAAACATAAAAGAAACCTTCTGAGAAACTGCTTTGTGTTCTGCTAATTCATCTCACAGAGTTACAGCTTTCCCCTCAAGAAGTCTTTCGCTAAGACTGTTCTCGTGGAATTTGCAAAGTGATTTTTGGAAGCCCATAGAGGGCTATGGTGAAAAAGGAAATATCTACAGTTAAAAACTGGAAAGAAGCTTTCTGAGAAACTGTTTTGTGTTCTGTTAATTCATCTCGCAGAGTTACAGCTTTCCCCTCAAGTAGCCTTTTGCTAAGAATATTCTTATGTAATTTGCAAAGTGATATTTGGAAGCCCATAGATGGCTATGGTGAAGAAGGAAAAATCTTCCGTTAAAAACTGGAAAGATGCTTTCTGAGAAACTGCTTTGTGTTCTGTTAATTCGTCTCACAGAGTTACAGTTTTCCCCTCAACAAGCCTTCCGGTAAGACTGTTCTTGTGGAATTTGCAAAGTGATATTTGGAAGCGCATAGAGGGCTATGGTGAACATGGTAATCTTCCGTTAAAAATTGGAAAGATGCTTTCTGAGAAACTGCTTTGTGTTCTGTTAATTCATCTCACAGATTTACAGCTTTACGCTCAAGAAGTCTTTCGCTAAGACAGTTCTTGTGGAATTTGCAAAGTGATATTTGGAAGCCCTTAGAGGGCTATGGTGAATGAGGAAATATCTTCCGTTAAAACTGGGAAGAAGGTTTCTGAGAAACTGCTTTGTGTTCTGTTAATTCATCCTACAGAGTTACAGCTTTCCCCTCAAGAATCCTCTCCCTAAGCCTGTTCTTGTGGAATTCGCAAAGTGATAATTGGAAGCCCTTAAAGGGCTATGGTGAAAAAGTAAATATCCTAAGATAAAAACAGAAAAGAAGCTTTATGAGAAACTGCTTTGTGTTCTGTTTTTTCATCTCAGAGAGTTACAGCTTTCCCCTCAAAAACCATCTCCCAAAGACTGCTCTTGTGGAATTTGCAAAGTGATAATTGGAAGCCCTTAAAGGGCTATGGTGAAAAAGGAAATATCCTAAGATAAAAACTGAAAAGAAGGTTTCTGAGAGACTGCTTTGTGTTCTGTTAACTCATCTCACAGAGTTACAGCTTTCCCCTCAAGAAGTCTTTCGGTAAAACTGTTCTTCAGAAATTTGCAAAGTGATATTTGGAAGGCCATAGGAGGCTCTGGTGAAAAAGGAAATATCCTAAGATAATAACAGAAAAGAAGCTTCCTCAGAAACTGCTTTGTGTTCTGTTAATTCATCTCACAGCGTTACAGCTTTCTCTTCAAGAAGCCTTTCGCTAAGACTGTTCTTGTGTAATTTGCAAAGTGACATTTTGAAGCCCATAGAGGGCGATGGTGAAAAAGGAAATATCTTCCGTTAAAAAATGCAAAGAAGCTTTCTGAGAAACTTCTTTGTGTTCTGTCAATTCATCTCACAGAGTTACATGTTTCCCATCAAGAAGCCTTTCGCTGAGACTGTTCTTGTGGAATTTGCAAAGTGATATTTGGAAGCCCATAGAGGGCTATTGTGAAAAAGGAAATATCTTCCGTTAAAAACTGGGAAGAAGGTTTCTGAGAAACTGTTTTGTGTTCTGTTAATTCATCTCACAGAGTTACAGGTTTCCCCTAAAGAAGCCTTTCGTTAAGACCGTTGTTTTGGAATTTGCAAAGTGATATTTGGAAGGCCATAGAGGGCTATGGTGAAAAGGGAAATATCCTAAGATAAAAACTGAAAAGAAGGTTTCTGAGAAACTGCTTTGTGTTCTGTTAGTTCATCTCACAGAGTACAGCATTCCCCTCAAGAACCCTTTTGCTAAGACCATTCTTGTGGAATATGTGAAGTAATATTTGGAAGCCCGTAGAGGGCTATGGTGAAAAGGCAAATGTCCTCAGTTAAAAACTGGATAGAAGCTTTCTGAGAAACTGCTTCCTGTTCTGTCAATTCATCTCAAAGAGTTACAGATTTCCCCTCAAGAAGCCCTTGACAAAGACTGTTCTTGTGGAATTTGCAAAGTGATATTTGGAAGCCCTTAGAGGTCTATTTTGAAAAAGGAGATATCATAAGCTAAAAACTGAAAAGAAAGTTTCTGAGAAAATGCTTTGTGATATGTGACTTCCACTCACGGAGTTACAGCAGTATTTCGTGGAGCTATTTGCTAGTCTTAATTATGTGGAATCTGAGCATAGTTATTTCAGATCCATTAGAAGACAAAGGGACAAAGGGGCAATGGAAATATCCTAAGATAAAAACTGGAAAGAAACTTTCTGAGAAACTGTTTTGTGATATGTGACTTACATTCACAGAGTTATAGCTGTATTTAGTAGAACGGTTTGCTAGACTGATTCCTGTGGAATCTGAGAACGGTTATTTCGGATCCCATTGAAGAATACAGCGCCAAGGGAAATATCCGAAGATAAAAACTGGAAAGAAGTTTTCTGAGAAACTGCTTTGTGTTCCGTTAATTCATGTCACAGAGTTACAGCTTTCCCCTAAGAAGCCTTTCGCTAACACTGTTCTTGTGGAATTTTCAAAGTGATATTTGGAAGCCCATAGAGGGCTATGGTGAAAAAGGAAGTATCCTAAGATTAAAATTGAAAAGAAGTTTTCTGAGAAACTGCTTTGTGGGATATGACTTCCACTCACGGAGTTACAGCAGTATTTCATAGAGCTGTTTGCTAGCCTTATTTCTGTGAAATCTGAGAACTGTTATTTCGGATCCCATTAAAGACTAGAGCGCCAAGGAAATATCCTAAGATAAAAACTGGAAAGAAGTTTTCTGAGAAACTGTTTTGTGTTCTGTTAATTCATCTCACAGAGTTAGAGTTTCCCCTCAAGAAGCCTTTCGTTAAGACTGTTCTTGTGGTATTTGCAAAGTGATATTTGGAAGCCCATAGAGGGCTATGGTGAAAAAGGAAATATCCGAAGATAAAAACTGAAAAGAAGCTTTCTGAGAAACTGTTTGTGATATGTGACTTCCACTCACGGAGTTACAGCAGTATTTCGTAAAGCTGTTTGCTAGCCTTATTTCTGTGGAATCTGAGAACTCTTATTTCGGATCCCATTGAAGACTATAGGGCCAAAGAAAATATCCTAAGATAAAAACTGAAAAGAATTTTTCTGAGAAACAGCTTTGTGTTCTGTTAATTCATCTCAGAGAGTTACAGCTTTCCCCTCAAGAAGTCTTTCACTAAGACTCTTCTTTTGGAAGCTGCAAAGTGATATTTGGAAGCCCTTAGAGGGTTATGGTGAAAGGTAAATGTCCTCAGTTAAAAACTGGAAAGAAGCTTTCTGAGAAACTGCTTTGTGTTCTGTTAATTCATCTCACGGAGTTACACCTTTCCCCTGAGGAAGCCTTTCGCTAAGACTGTTCTTGTGGAATTTGCAAAGTGATATTTGGAAGCCCATAGAGGGCTACGGTGAAAAAAAATATATGATAAGATAAAAACAGAAAAAAATTTTTCCATGAAACTGCTTTGTCATATATGCCTTTCACTCACAGATTTACAGCTGTATTTCATGGAGCTGTTTGCAAACCTTATATCTGTGGAAACTGCAAACTGTTATTTCGGATCCGTTTTAAGACTATAGCGCCAAAGGAAATATCCTAAGATAAAAACTGGAAAGAAGTTTTCTGAGAACCTGCTTTGTGTTCTCTTAATTCATCTCACAGAGTTACAGCTTTTACCTCCAGAAGCCTTTCCCTAAGACTGTTTTTGTGGAATTTTCAAAGTGATATTTGGAAGCCCATAGAGGGCTGTGGTGAAAAGGGAAACATCCGAAGATAAAAACTGAAAAAAAGATTTCCGAAATACTGCTTTGTAATATGTGACTTCCAGTCACGGAGTTACAGCAGTGTTTCGTAGAGCTGTTTGCTAGCCTTATTTCTGTGGAATCTGAAAACTGTTATTTCGTATCCCTTTGAAGAGTACAGGCCAAAGATAATATCCTAAGATAAAAACTGAAAAGAAGTTTTCTGAGAAACTGCTTTGTGTTCTCTTAATTCATCTCACAGAGTTACAGCTTTTCCCTCAAGAAACTTTTCGCTAAGACTGTTCTTGTGGAATTTGCAAAGTGGTATTTGAAAGCCCATAGAGGGCTATGGTGAAAAGGCAAATGTCCTCAGTTAAAAACTGGATAGAAGCTTTCTGAGAAACTGCTTTCTGTTCTCTCAATTCATCTCAAAGAGTTACAGATTTCCCCTCAAGAAGCCCTTGACAAAGACTGTTCTTGTGGAAATTGCAAAGTGATATTTAGAAGCCCATAGAGGGCTATGGAGAAAAAGGAAATATCCTAAGATAAAAACGAAAAAGAAGCTTTCTGAGAAACTGCTTTGTGATATGTGACTTCCACTCACGGAGTTACTGCCGTATTTCATGGAGCTGTTTGTTAGCCTTATTTCTCTTGATATCTGAGAACTATTATTTCGGATCCCTTTGAAGACAAAGGGACAAAGGTACAAAGGAAATACCTAAGATAAACACTGGAAAGAAGCTTTCTGAGAAACTGCTTTGTGATACATGACTTCCACTCACGGAATTACTGCTGTATTTCTTAGAGCGGTTTGCTAGCCTTATTTCTGTGGAATCTGAGAACTGTTATTTCGCATCCCATTTAAGACGATAGCGCCAAAGAAAATATCCTAAGATAAAAACTGGAAAGAAGTTTTCTGAGGAACTGCTTTGTGTTCTGGTAATTCATCTCACAGAGTTACAGCTTTCTCCTGAAGAAGCCTTTCGCTAAGAGTGTTCTTGTGGAATTTGCAAAGTGATATTTGGAAGCCCATAGAGCGCTATAGTGAAAAAGGAAATATCTTCTGTTAAAAACGTGAAAGAAGCTTTCTCAGAAACTGTTTTGTGTTCTGTTAATTCCGCTCACAGAGTTACAGCTTTCCCCTCAAGAAACCTTTCGCTAAGACTGTTCTTGTGGAATTTGCAAAGTGATATTTGGAGGCCCATAGAGGGCTAGGGTGAAAAAGGAAATATCATGAGCTAAAAACTGGAAAGAAGCTTTCTGAGAAAATGCTTTGTGATATGTGTCTTGCACTCAAGGACTTACATCTGTATTTCATGGAGATGTTTGCTAGACTTATTTCTGTGGTCTCTGAGAACATTTATGCACATCACTTAGAAGAAAAATGGACAAAGGGACAATGGAAATATCCTAAGATAAAAACTGGAAAGAAGCTTTCTGGGAAACTGCTTTGTGATATGTGACTTCCACTCACGGAGTTACAGCTGTATTTGGTAGAGCGGTTTGCTAGCCTGATTTCTGTGGAATCTGAGAACTGTTATTTCGGATCCCATTGAAGACGATAGCGCCAAAAGAAATATCCTGAGACAAAAACTGGAATGAAGTTTTCTGAGAAACTGCTTTGTGTTCTGTAAACTCATCTCACAGAGTTACAGCTTTCCCCTCAAAAAGCCTTTCGCTAAGACTGCTCTTGAGGAATTTGCAAAGTGATATTTGGAAGCCCATAGAGGGCTATGGTGAAAAAGGAAGTATCCTAAGATTAAAATTGAAAAGAAGGTTTCTGAGAAACTGCTTTGTGATATATGACTTCCACTCACGGAGTTACAGCAGTATATCATAGAGCTGTTTGCTAGCCTTATTTCTGTGGTATCTGAGAACTGTTATTTCGGATCCCATTGAAGACTATAGCACCAAGGAAATGTCCTAAGATAAAAACTGGAAAGAAGTTTTCTGAGAAAGTGTTTTGTGTTCTGTTAATTGATCTCACAGAGTTAGAGCTTTCCCCTCAAGAAGCCTTTCACTAAGAATGTTCTTGTGGAATTTGCAAACTGATATTTGAAAGCCATAGAGGGCTATGGTGAAAAAGGAAATATCCAAAGATAAAAACTGAAAAGAAGCTTTCTGAGAAACTGCTTTGTGTTCTGTTAATTCATCTCAGAGAGTTACAGCAATCCCCTCTAAAAGCCTTTCGCTAAGACTGTTCTTGTAGAATTTGCAAAGTGATATTTGGAAGCCATAGAGGGCTACGGTGGAAAAGGAAATATCTGAAGATAAAAAGTGAAAAGAAGCTTTCTGAGAAACTGCTTTGTGTTCTGTTAATTCATCTCACAGAGTTACAGCTTTCCCCTCAAGAAGCCTTTCACAAAGACTGTTCTTGTGGAATTTGCAAAGTGATATTTGGAAGACCATAGAGCGCTATGGTGAAAAAGGAAATATCTTCTGTTAAAAACTGGAAAGAAGCTTTCTGAGAAACTGCCTTGTGTTCTGGTAATTCAGCTCACAGAGTTACAGATTTCCCCTCAAGAAGCCTTTCGCTAAGACTGTTCCTGTGGAATTTGCAAAGTGATATTTGGAAGCCCATAGAGGGCTACGGTGAAAAGGCAAATGTCCTCAGTTAAAAACTGGAAAGAAGTTTCTGAGAAACTGCTTTGTGAATTGTGACTTCCACTCACGGAAATATAGCTGTACTTGGTAGAGCAGTTTGCTAGCCTGATTTCTGTGGAATCTAAGAACTGTTATTTCGGATCTCATTGAATAATATAGCGCCAAAAGAAATATCCTAAGATAAAAACTGGAATGAAATTTTCTGAGAAACTGCTTTGTGTTCTGTTAATTTATCTCACAGAGTTACAGCTTTCCTCTCAAGAAACCTTTCGCTAAGACTGTTCTTGTGGAATTTGCAAAGTGATATTTGGAAGCCCCTAGAGGGCTATGGTGAAAAAGGAAAATCTTCTGTTGAAAACTGGAAAGAAGCTTTCTGAGAAACCACTTTGTGTTCTCTTATTTCATCTCACAGAGTTACAGATTTCCCCACAAGAAGCCTTTCGCTAAGACTGTTCTTGTGGAATTTGCAAAGTGATATTTGGAAGCCTATAGAGGGCTAGGGTGAAAAAGGAAATATCTTCCATTAAAAACTGGAAAGAAGCTTTCTGAGAGACTGCTTTGGTTTCCTTAATTCATCTCAGGGAGTTACAGCTTTCCACTCAAGAAGCCTTTTGCTAAGACAGTTCTTGTGGAATTTGCAAAGTGATATTTGGAAGCCCATAGTGGGCTATGGTGAAAAAGGAAATATCTTCCATTAAAAACTGGAAAGCAGCTTTCTGAGAATCTGCTTTGTGTTCTGTTAATTCATCTCAGAGAGTTACAGCTTTCCCCTCAAGGAGTCTTTCGCTAAGTCTGTTCTTCTGATATTTACAAAGAGATATTTGGTAGCCTATAGGAGGATATGGTAAAAAAGGAAATAGCCTAAGATAAAAACATAAAAGAAACCTTCTGAGAAACTGCTTTGTGTTCTGCTAATTCATCTCACAGAGTTACAGCTTTCCCCTCAAGAAGTCTTTCACTAAGACTGTTCTCGTGGAATTTGCAAAGTGATTTTTGGAAGCCCATAGAGGGCTATGGTGAAAAAGGAAATATCTACAGTTAAAAACTGGAAAGAAGCTTTCTGAGAAACTGTTTTGTGTTCTGTTAATTCATCTCGCAGAGTTACAGCTTTCCCTTCAAGTAGCCTTTTGCTAAGAATATTCTTATGTAATTTGCAAAGTGATATTTGGAAGCCCATAGATGGCTATGGTGAAGAAGGAAAAATCTTCCGTTAAAAACTGGAAAGATGCTTTCTGAGAAACTGCTTTGTGTTCTGTTAATTCGTCTCACAGAGTTACAGTTTTCCCCTCAACAAGCCTTCCGGTAAGACTGTTCTTGTGGAATTTGCAAAGTGATATTTGGAAGCGCATAGAGGGCTATGGTGAACATGGTAATCTTCCGTTAAAAATTGGAAAGATGCTTTCTGAGAAACTGCTTTGTGTTCTGTTAATTCATCTCACGGAGTTACAGGTTTCCCATCAAGAAGCCTTTCGCTGAGACTGTTCTTGTGGAATTTGCAAAGTGATATTTGGAAGCCCATAGAGGGCTATTGTGAAAAAGGAAATATCTTCCGTTAAAAACTGGGAAGAAGGTTTCTGAGAAACTGTTTTGTGTTCTGTTAATTCATCTCACAGAGTTACAGGTTTCCCCTAAAGAAGCCTTTCGTTAAGACCGTTGTTTTGGAATTTGCAAAGTGATATTTGGAAGGCCATAGAGGGCTATGGTGAAAAGGGAAATATCCTAAGATAAAAACTGAAAAGAAGGTTTCTGAGAAACTGCTTTGTGTTCTGTTAGTTCATCTCACAGAGTACAGCATTCCCCTCAAGAACCCTTTCGCTAAGACCGTTCTTGTGGAATATGCGAAGTAATATTTGGAAGCCCGTAGAGGGCTATGGTGAAAAGGCAAATGTCCTTAGTTAAAAACTGGATAGAAGCTTTCTGAGAAACTGCTTCCTGTTCTGTCAATTCATCTCAAAGAGTTACAGATTTCCCCTCAAGAAGCCCTTGACAAAGACTGTTCTTGTGGAATTTGCAAAGTGATATTTGGAAGCCCTTAGAGGTCTATTTTGAAAAAGGAGATATCATAAGCTAAAAACTGAAAAGAAAGTTTCTGAGAAAATGCTTTGTGATATGTGACTTCCACTCACGGAGTTACAGCAGTATTTCGTGGAGCTATTTGCTAGTCTTAATTATGTGGAATCTGACCATAGTTATTTCAGATCCATTAGAAGACAAAGGGACAAAGGGGCAATGGAAATATCCTAAGATAAAAACTGGAAAGAAACTTTCTGAGAAACTGTTTTGTGATATGTGACTTACATTCACAGAGTTATAGCTGTATTTAGTAGAACGGTTTGCTAGACTGATTCCTGTGGAATCTGAGAACGGTTATTTCGGATCCCATTGAAGAATACAGCGCCAAGGGAAATATCCTAAGATAAAAACTGGAAAGAAGTTTTCTGAGAAACTGCTTTGTGTTCCGTTAATTCATGTCACAGAGTTACAGCTTTCCCCTAAGAAGCCTTTCGCTAACACTGTTCTTGTGGAATTTTCAAAGTGATATTTGGAAGCCCATAGAGGGCTATGGTGAAAAAGGAAGTATCCTAAGATTAAAATTGAAAAGAAGTTTTCTGAGAAACTGCTTTGTGGGATATGACTTCCACTCACGGAGTTACAGCAGTATTTCATAGAGCTGTTTGCTAGCCTTATTTCTGTGAAATCTGAGAACTGTTATTTCGGATCCCATTAAAGACTAGAGCGCCAAGGAAATATCCTAAGATAAAAACTGGAAAGAAGTTTTCTGAGAAACTGTTTTGTGTTCTGTTAATTCATCTCACAGAGTTAGAGTTTCCCCTCAAGAAGCCTTTCGTTAAGACTGTTCTTGTGGTATTTGCAAAGTGATATTTGGAAGCCCATAGAGGGCTATGGTGAAAAAGGAAATATCCGAAGATAAAAACTGAAAAGAAGCTTTCTGAGAAACTGTTTGTGATATGTGACTTCCACTCACGGAGTTACAGCAGTATTTCGTAAAGCTGTTTGCTAGCCTTATTTCTGTGGAATCTGAGAACTCTTATTTCGGATCCCATTGAAGACTATAGGGCCAAAGAAAATATCCTAAGATAAAAACTGAAAAGAATTTTTCTGAGAAACAGCTTTGTGTTCTGTTAATTCATCTCAGAGAGTTACAGCTTTCCCCTCAAGAAGTCTTTCACTAAGACTCTTCTTTTGGAAGCTGCAAAGTGATATTTGGAAGCCCTTAGAGGGTTATGGTGAAAGGTAAATGTCCTCAGTTAAAAACTGGAAAGAAGCTTTCTGAGAAACTGCTTTGTGTTCTGTTAATTCATCTCACGGAGTTACACCTTTCCCCTGAGGAAGCCTTTCGCTAAGACTGTTCTTGTGGAATTTGCAAAGTGATATTTGGAAGCCCATAGAGGGCTACGGTGAAAAAAAATATATGATAAGATAAAAACAGAAAAAAATTTTTCCATGAAACTGCTTTGTCATATATGCCTTTCACTCACAGATTTACAGCTGTATTTCATGGAGCTGTTTGCAAACCTTATATCTGTGGAAACTGCGAACTGTTATTTCGGATCCGTTTTAAGACTATAGCGCCAAAGGAAATATCCTAAGATAAAAACTGGAAAGAAGTTTTCTGAGAACCTGCTTTGTGTTCTCTTAATTCATCTCACAGAGTTACAGCTTTTACCTCCAGAAGCCTTTCCCTAAGACTGTTTTTGTGGAATTTTCAAAGTGATATTTGGAAGCCCATAGAGGGCTGTGGTGAAAAGGGAAACATCCGAAGATAAAAACTGAAAAAAAGATTTCCGAAATACTGCTTTGTAATATGTGACTTCCAGTCACGGAGTTACAGCAGTGTTTCGTAGAGCTGTTTGCTAGCCTTATTTCTGTGGAATCTGAAAACTGTTATTTCGTATCCCTTTGAAGAGTACAGGCCAACGATAATATCCTAAGATAAAAACTGAAAAGAAGTTTTCTGAGAAACTGCTTTGTGTTCTCTTAATTCATCTCACAGAGTTACAGCTTTTCCCTCAAGAAACTTTTCGCTAAGACTGTTCTTGTGGAATTTGCAAAGTGGTATTTGAAAGCCCATAGAGGGCTATGGTGAAAAGGCAAATGTCCTCAGTTAAAAACTGGATAGAAGCTTTCTGAGAAACTGCTTTCTGTTCTCTCAATTCATCTCAAAGAGTTACAGATTTCCCCTCAAGAAGCCCTTGACAAAGACTGTTCTTGTGGAAATTGCAAAGTGATATTTAGAAGCCCATAGAGGGCTATGGAGAAAAAGGAAATATCCTAAGATAAAAACGAAAAAGAAGCTTTCTGAGAAACTGCTTTGTGATATGTGACTTCCACTCACGGAGTTACTGCCGTATTTCATGGAGCTGTTTGTTAGCCTTATTTCTCTTGATATCTGAGAACTATTATTTCGGATCCCTTTGAAGACAAAGGGACAAAGGTACAAAGGAAATACCTAAGATAAACACTGGAAAGAAGCTTTCTGAGAAACTGCTTTGTGATACATGACTTCCACTCACGGAATTACTGCTGTATTTCTTAGAGCGGTTTGCTAGCCTTATTTCTGTGGAATCTGAGAACTGTTATTTCGCATCCCATTTAAGACGATAGCGCCAAAGAAAATATCCTAAGATAAAAACTGGAAAGAAGTTTTCTGAGGAACTGCTTTGTGTTCTGGTAATTCATCTCACAGAGTTACAGCTTTCTCCTGAAGAAGCCTTTCGCTAAGAGTGTTCTTGTGGAATTTGCAAAGTGATATTTGGAAGCCCATAGAGCGCTATAGTGAAAAAGGAAATATCTTCTGTTAAAAACGTGAAAGAAGCTTTCTCAGAAACTGTTTTGTGTTCTGTTAATTCCGCTCACAGAGTTACAGCTTTCCCCTCAAGAAACCTTTCGCTAAGACTGTTCTTGTGGAATTTGCAAAGTGATATTTGGAGGCCCATAGAGGGCTAGGGTGAAAAAGGAAATATCATGAGCTAAAAACTGGAAAGAAGCTTTCTGAGAAAATGCTTTGTGATATGTGTCTTGCACTCAAGGACTTACATCTGTATTTCATGGAGATGTTTGCTAGACTTATTTCTGTGGTCTCTGAGAACATTTATGCACATCACTTAGAAGAAAAATGGACAAAGGGACAATGGAAATATCCTAAGATAAAAACTGGAAAGAAGCTTTCTGGGAAACTGCTTTGTGATATGTGACTTCCACTCACGGAGTTACAGCTGTATTTGGTAGAGCGGTTTGCTAGCCTGATTTCTGTGGAATCTGAGAACTGTTATTTCGGATCCCATTGAAGACGATAGCGCCAAAAGAAATATCCTGAGACAAAAACTGGAATGAAGTTTTCTGAGAAACTGCTTTGTGTTCCGTTAACTCATCTCACAGAGTTACAGCTTTCCCCTCAAAAAGCCTTTCGCTAAGACTGCTCTTGAGGAATTTGCAAAGTGATATTTGGAAGCCCATAGAGGGCTATGGTGAAAAAGGAAGTATCCTAAGATTAAAATTGAAAAGAAGGTTTCTGAGAAACTGCTTTGTGATATATGACTTCCACTCACGGAGTTACAGCAGTATATCATAGAGCTGTTTGCTAGCCTTATTTCTGTGGTATCTGAGAACTGTTATTTCGGATCCCATTGAAGACTATAGCACCAAGGAAATGTCCTAAGATAAAAACTGGAAAGAAGTTTTCTGAGAAAGTGTTTTGTGTTCTGTTAATTGATCTCACAGAGTTAGAGCTTTCCCCTCAAGAAGCCTTTCACTAAGAATGTTCTTGTGGAATTTGCAAACTGATATTTGAAAGCCATAGAGGGCTATGGTGAAAAAGGAAATATCCAAAGATAAAAACTGAAAAGAAGCTTTCCGAGAAACTGTTTTGTGTTCTGTTAATTCATCTCAGAGAGTTACAGCATTCCCCTCAAAAAGCCTTTCGCTAAGACTGTTCTTGTAGAATTTGCAAAGTGATATTTGGAAGCCATACAGGGCTACGGTGGAAAAGGAAATATCTGAAGATAAAAAGTGAAAAGAAGCTTTCTGAGAAACTGCTTTGTGTTCTGTTAATTCATCTCACAGAGTTACAGCTTTCCCCTCAAGAAGCCTTTCACAAAGACTGTTCTTGTGGAATTTGCAAAGTGATATTTGGAAGACCATAGAGCGCTATGGTGAAAAAGGAAATATCTTCTGTTAAAAACTGGAAAGAAGCTTTCTGAGAAACTGCCTTGTGTTCTGGTAATTCAGCTCACAGAGTTACAGCTTTCCCCTCAAGAAGCCTTTCGCTAAGACTGTTCCTGTGGAATTTGCAAAGTGATATTTGGAAGCCCATAGAGGGCTACGGTGAAAAGGCAAATGTCCTCAGTTAAAAACTGGAAAGAAGTTTCTGAGAAACTGCTTTGTGAATTGTGACTTCCACTCACGGAAATATAGCTGTACTTGGTAGAGCGGTTTGCTAGCCTGATTTCTGTGGAATCTGAGAACTGTTATTTCGGATCTCATTGAATAATATAGCGCCTAAAGAAATATCCTAAGATAAAAACTGGAATGAAGTTTTCTGAGAAACTGCTTTGTGTTCTGTTAATTTATCTCACAGAGTTACAGCTTTCCTCTCAAGAAACCTTTTGCTAAGACTGTTCTTTTGGAATTTGCAAAGTGATATTTGGAAGCCCCTAGAGGGCTATGGTGAAAAAGGAAAATCTTCTGTTGAAAACTGGAAAGAAGCTTTCTGAGAAACCACTTTGTGTTCTCTTATTTCATCTCACAGAGTTACAGATTTCCCCACAAGAAGCCTTTCGCTAAGACTGTTCTTGTGGAATTTGCAAAGTGATATTTGGAAGCCTCTAGAGGGCTAGGGTGAAAAAGGAAATATCTTCCATTAAAAACTGGAAAGAAGCTTTCTGAGAGACTGCTTTGGTTTCCTTAATTCATCTCAGGGAGTTACAGCTTTCCACTCAAGAAGCCTTTTGCTAAGACAGTTCTTGTGGAATTTGCAAAGTGATATTTGGAAGCCCATAGTGGGCTATGGTGAAAAAGGAAATATCTTCCATTAAAAACTGGAAAGCAGCTTTCTGAGAATCTGCTTTGTGTTCTGTTAATTCATCTCAGAGAGTTACAGCTTTCCCCTCAAGGAGTCTTTCGCTAAGTCTGTTCTTCTGATATTTACAAAGAGATATTTGGTAGCCTATAGGAGGATATGGTAAAAAAGGAAATAGCCTAAGATAAAAACATAAAAGAAACCTTCTGAGAAACTGCTTTGTGTTCTGCTAATTCATCTCACAGAGTTACAGCTTTCCCCTCAAGAAGTCTTTCGCTAAGACTGTTCTCGTGGAATTTGCAAAGTGATTTTTGGAAGCCCATAGAGGGCTATGGTGAAAAAGGAAATATCTACAGTTAAAAACTGGAAAGAAGCTTTCTGAGAAACTGTTTTGTGTTCTGTTAATTCATCTCACAGAGTTACAGCTTTCCCCTCAAGTAGCCTTTTGCTAAGAATATTCTTATGTAATTTGCAAAGTGATATTTGGAAGCGCATAGATGGCTATGGTGAAGAAGGAAAAATCTTCCGTTAAAAACTGGAAAGATGCTTTCTGAGAAACTGCTTTGTGTTCTGTTAATTCGTCTCACAGAGTTACAGTTTTCCCCTCAACAAGCCTTCCGGTAAGACTGTTCTTGTGGAATTTGCAAAGTGATATTTGGAAGCGCATAGAGGGCTATGGTGAACATGGTAATCTTCCGTTAAGAATTGGAAAGATGCTTTCTGAGAAACTGCTTTGTGTTCTGTTAATTCATCTCACAGATTTACAGCTTTACGCTCAAGAAGTCTTTCGCTAAGACAGTTCTTGTGGAATTTGCAAGGTGATATTTGGAAGCCCTTAGAGGGCTATGGTGAATGAGGAAATATCTTCCGTTAAAACTGGGAAGAAGGTTTCTGAGAAACTGCTTTGTGTTCTGTTAATTCATCCTACAGAGTTACAGCTTTCCCCTCAAGAATCCTCTCCCTAAGCCTGTTCTTGTGGAATTCGCAAAGTGATAATTGGAAGCCCTTAATGGGCTATGGTGAAAAAGTAAATATCCTAAGATAAAAACAGAAAAGAAGCTTTATGAGAAACTGCTTTGTGTTCTGTTTTTTCATCTCACAGACTTACAGCTTTCCCCTCAAAAACCATCTCCCAAAGACTGCTCTTGTGGAATTTGCAAAGTGATAATTGGAAGCCCTTAAAGGGCTATGGTGAAAAAGGAACTATCCTAAGATAAAAACTGAAAAGAAGGTTTCTGAGAGACTGCTTTGTGTTCTGTTAACTCATCTCACAGAGTTACAGCTTTCCCCTCAAGAAGTCTTTCGGTAAAACTGTTCTTCAGAAATTTGCAAAGTGATATTTGGAAGGCCAAAGGAGGCTCTGGTGAAACAGGAAATATCCTAAGATAATAACAGAAAAGAAGCTTCCTCAGAAACTGCTTTGTGTTCTGTTAATTCATCTCACAGCGTTACAGCTTTCTCTTCAAGAAGCCTTTCGCTAAGACTGTTCTTGTGTAATTTGCAAAGTGACATTTTGAAGCCCATAGAGGGCGATGGTGAAAAAGGAAATATCTTCCGTTAAAAACTGCAAAGAAGCTTTCTGAGAAACTGCTTTGTGTTCTGTCAATTCATCTCACAGAGTTACAGCTTTCCCCTCAAGAAGCCTTTCGCTGAGACTTTTCTTGTGGAATTTGCAAAGTGATATTTGGAAGCCCATAGAGGGCTATTGTGAAAAAGGAAATATCTTCCGTTAAAAACTGGGAAGAAGGTTTCTGAGAAACTGTTTTGTGTTCTGTTAATTCATCTCACAGAGTTACAGGTTTCCCCTAAAGAAGCCTTTCGTTAAGACCGTTGTTTTGGAATTTGCAAAGTGATATTTGGAAGGCCATAGAGGGCTATGGTGAAAAGGGAAATATCCTAAGATAAAAACTGAAAAGAAGGTTTCTGAGAAACTGCTTTGTGTTCTGTTAGTTCATCTCACAGAGTACAGCATTCCCCTCAAGAACCCTTTCGCTAAGACCGTTCTTGTGGAATATGCGAAGTAATATTTGGAAGCCCGTAGAGGGCTATGGTGAAAAGGCAAATGTCCTCAGTTAAAAACTGGATAGAAGCTTTCTGAGAAACTGCTTCCTGTTCTGTCAATTCATCTCAAAGAGTTACAGATTTCCCCTCAAGAAGCCCTTGACAAAGACTGTTCTTGTGGAATTTGCAAAGTGATATTTGGAAGCCCTTAGAGGTCTATTTTGAAAAAGGAGATATCATAAGCTAAAAACTGAAAAGAAAGTTTCTGAGAAAATGCTTTGTGATATGTGACTTCCACTCACGGAGTTACAGCAGTATTTCGTGGAGCTATTTGCTAGTCTTAATTATGTGGAATCTGAGCATAGTTATTTCAGATCCATTAGAAGACAAAGGGACAAAGGGGCAATGGAAATATCCTAAGATAAAAACTGGAAAGAAACTTTCTGAGAAACTGTTTTGTGATATGTGACTTACATTCACAGAGTTATAGCTGTATTTAGTAGAACGGTTTGCTAGACTGATTCCTGTGGAATCTGAGAACGGTTATTTCGGATCCCATTGAAGAATACAGCGCCAAGGGAAATATCCGAAGATAAAAACTGGAAAGAAGTTTTCTGAGAAACTGCTTTGTGTTCCGTTAATTCATGTCACAGAGTTACAGCTTTCCCCTAAGAAGCCTTTCGCTAACACTGTTCTTGTGGAATTTTCAAAGTGATATTTGGAAGCCCATAGAGGGCTATGGTGAAAAAGGAAGTATCCTAAGATTAAAATTGAAAAGAAGTTTTCTGAGAAACTGCTTTGTGGGATATGACTTCCACTCACGGAGTTACAGCAGTATTTCATAGAGCTGTTTGCTAGCCTTATTTCTGTGAAATCTGAGAACTGTTATTTCGGATCCCATTAAAGACTAGAGCGCCAAGGAAATATCCTAAGATAAAAACTGGAAAGAAGTTTTCTGAGAAACTGTTTTGTGTTCTGTTAATTCATCTCACAGAGTTAGAGTTTCCCCTCAAGAAGCCTTTCGTTAAGACTGTTCTTGTGGTATTTGCAAAGTGATATTTGGAAGCCCATAGAGGGCTATGGTGAAAAAGGAAATATCCGAAGATAAAAACTGAAAAGAAGCTTTCTGAGAAACTGTTTGTGATATGTGACTTCCACTCACGGAGTTACAGCAGTATTTCGTAAAGCTGTTTGCTAGCCTTATTTCTGTGGAATCTGAGAACTCTTATTTCGGATCCCATTGAAGACTATAGGGCCAAAGAAAATATCCTAAGATAAAAACTGAAAAGAATTTTTCTGAGAAACAGCTTTGTGTTCTGTTAATTCATCTCAGAGAGTTACAGCTTTCCCCTCAAGAAGTCTTTCACTAAGACTCTTCTTTTGGAAGCTGCAAAGTGATATTTGGAAGCCCTTAGAGGGTTATGGTGAAAGGTAAATGTCCTCAGTTAAAAACTGGAAAGAAGCTTTCTGAGAAACTGCTTTGTGTTCTGTTAATTCATCTCACGGAGTTACACCTTTCCCCTGAGGAAGCCTTTCGCTAAGACTGTTCTTGTGGAATTTGCAAAGTGATATTTGGAAGCCCATAGAGGGCTACGGTGAAAAAAAATATATGATAAGATAAAAAGAGAAAAAAATTTTTCCATGAAACTGCTTTGTCATATATGCCTTTCACTCACAGATTTACAGCTGTATTTCATGGAGCTGTTTGCAAACCTTATATCTGTGGAAACTGCAAACTGTTATTTCGGATCCGTTTTAAGACTATAGCGCCAAAGGAAATATCCTAAGATAAAAACTGGAAAGAAGTTTTCTGAGAACCTGCTTTGTGTTCTCTTAATTCATCTCACAGAGTTACAGCTTTTACCTCCAGAAGCCTTTCCCTAAGACTGTTTTTGTGGAATTTTCAAAGTGATATTTGGAAGCCCATAGAGGGCTGTGGTGAAAAGGGAAACATCCGAAGATAAAAACTGAAAAAAAGATTTCTGAAATACTGCTTTGTAATATGTGACTTCCAGTCACGGAGTTACAGCAGTGTTTCGTAGAGCTGTTTGCTAGCCTTATTTCTGTGGAATCTGAAAACTGTTATTTCGTATCCCATTGAAGAGTGTAGGCCAAAGACAATATCCTAAGATAAAAACTGAAAAGAAGTTTTCTGAGAAACTGCTTTGTGTTATCTTAATTCATCTCACAGAGTTACAGCTTTTCCCTCAAGAAACTTTTCGCTAAGACTGTTCTTGTGGAATTTGCAAAGTGATATTTGAAAGCCCATAGAGGGCTATGGTGAAAAGGCAAATGTCCTCAGTTAAAAACTGGATAGAAGCTTTCTGAGAAACTGCTTTCTGTTCTCTCAATTCATCTCAAAGAGTTACAGATTTCCCCTCAAGAAGCCCTTGACAAAGACTGTTCTTGTGGAAATTGCAAAGTGATATTTAGAAGCCCATAGAGGGCTATGGAGAAAAAGGAAATATCCTAAGATAAAAACGAAAAAGAAGCTTTCTGAGAAACTGCTTTGTGATATGTGACTTCCACTCACGGAGTTACTGCCGTATTTCATGGAGCTGTTTGTTAGCCTTATTTCTCTTGATATCTGAGAACTATTATTTCAGATCCCTTTGAAGACAAAGGGACAAAGGGACAAAGGAAATACCTAAGATAAACACTGGAAAGAAGCTTTCTGAGAAACTGCTTTGTGATACATGACTTCCACTCACGGAATTACTGCTGTATTTCTTAGAGCGGTTTGCTAGCCTTATTTCTGTGGAATCTGAGAACTGTTATTTTGCATCCCATTTAAGACGATAGCGCCAAAGAAAATATCCTAAGATAAAAACTGGAAAGAAGTTTTCTGAGGAACTGCTTTGTGTTCTGGTAATTCATCTCACAGAGTTACAGCTTTCTCCTGAAGAAGCCTTTCGCTAAGAGTGTTCTTGTGGAATTTGCAAAGTGATATTTGGAAGCCCATAGAGCGCTATAGTGAAAAAGGAAATATCTTCTGTTAAAAACGTGAAAGAAGCTTTCTCAGAAACTGTTTTGTGTTCTGTTAATTCCGCTCACAGAGTTACAGCTTTCCCCTCAAGAAACCTTTCGCTAAGACTGTTCTTGTGGAATTTGCAAAGTGATATTTGGAGGCCCATAGAGGGCTAGGGTGAAAAAGGAAATATCATGAGCTAAAAACTGGAAAGAAGCTTTCTGAGAAAATGCTTTGTGATATGTGTCTTGCACTCAAGGACTTACATCTGTATTTCATGGAGATGTTTGCTAGACTTATTTCTGTGGTCTCTGAGAACATTTATGCGCATCACTTAGAAGAAAAATGGACAAAGGGACAATGGAAATATCCTAAGATAAAAACTGGAAAGAAGCTTTCTGGGAAACTGCTTTGTGATATGTGACTTCCACTCACGGAGTTACAGCTGTATTTGGTAGAGCGGTTTGCTAGTCTGATTTCTGTGGAATCTGAGAACTGTTATTTCGGATCCCATTGAAGACGATAGCGCCAAAAGAAATATCCTGAGACAAAAACTGGAATGAAGTTTTCTGAGAAACTGCTTTGTGTTCTGTTAACTCATCTCACAGAGTTACAGCTTTCCCCTCAAAAAGCCTTTCGCTAAGACTGCTCTTGAGGAATTTGCAAAGTGATATTTGGAAGCCCATAGAGGGCTATGGTGAAAAAGGAAGTATCCTAAGATTAAAATTGAAAAGAAGGTTTCTGAGAAACTGCTTTGTGATATATGACTTCCACTCACGGAGTTACAGCAGTATTTCATAGAGCTGTTTTCTAGCCTTATTTCCGTGGTATCTGAGAACTGTTATTTCGGATCCCATTGAAGACTATAGCACCAAGGAAATATCCTAAGATAAAAACTGGAAAGAAGTTTTCTGAGAAAGTGTTTTGTGTTCTGTCAATTGATCTCACAGAGTTAGAGCTTTCCCCTCAAGAAGCCTTTCACTAAGACTGTTCTTGTGGAATTTGCAAAGTGATATTTGAAAGCCATAGAGGGCTATGGTGAAAAAGGAAATATCCAAAGATAAAAACTGAAAAGAAGCTTTCTGAGAAACTGCTTTGTGTTCTGTTAATTCATCTCAGAGAGTTACAGCATTCCCCTCAAAAAGCCTTTCGCTAAGACTGTTCTTGTAGAATTTGCAAAGTGATATTTGGAAGCCATACAGGGCTACGGTGGAAAAGGAAATATCTGAAGATAAAAAGTGAAAAGAAGCTTTCTGAGAAACTGCTTTGTGTTCTGTTAATTCATCTCACAGAGTTACAGCTTTCCCCTCAAGAAGCCTTTCACAAAGACTGTTCTTGTGGAATTTGCAAAGTGATATTTGGAAGACCATAGCTCGCTATGGTGAAAAAGGAAATATCTTCTGTTAAAAACTGGAAAGAAGCTTTCTGAGAAACTGCCTTGTGTTCTGGTAATTCAGCTCACAGAGTTACAGATTTCCCCTCAAGAAGCCTTTCGCGAAGACTGTTCCTGTGGAATTTGCAAAGTGATATTTGGAAGCCCATAGAGGGCTACGGTGAAAAGGCAAATGTCCTCAGTTAAAAACTGGAAAGAAGTTTCTGAGAAACTGCTTTGTGAATTGTGACTTCCACTCACGGAAATATAGCTGTACTTGGTAGAGCGGTTTGCTAGCCTGATTTCTGTGGAATCTGAGAACTGTTATTTCGGATCTCATTGAATAATATAGCGCCAAAAGAAATATCCTAAGATAAAACCTGGAATGAAGTTTTCTGAGAAACTGCTTTGTGTTCTGTTAATTTATCTCACAGAGTTACAGCTTTCCTCTCAAGAAACCTTTCGCTAAGACTGTTCTTGTGGAATTTGCAAAGTGATATTTGGAAGCCCCTAGAGGGCTATGGTGAAAAAGGAAAATCTTCTGTTGAAAACTGGAAAGAAGCTTTCTGAGAAACCACTTTGTGTTCTCTTATTTCATCTCACAGAGTTACAGATTTCCCCACAAGAAGCCTTTCGCTAAGACTGTTCTTGTGGAATTTGCAAAGTGATATTTGGAAGCCTCTAGAGGGCTAGGGTGAAAAAGGAAATATCTTCCATTAAAAACAGGAAAGAAGCTTTCTGAGAGACTGCTTTGGTTTCCTTAATTCATCTCAGGGAGTTACAGCTTTCCACTCAAGAAGCCTTTTGCTAAGACAGTTCTTGTGGAATTTGCAAAGTGATATTTGGAAGCCCATAGTGGGCTATGGTGAAAAAGGAAATATCTTCCATTAAAAACTGGAAAGCAGCTTTCTGAGAATCTGCTTTGTGTTCTGTTAATTCATCTCAGAGAGTTACAGCTTTCCCCTCAAGGAGTCTTTCGCTAAGTCTGTTCTTCTGATATTTACAAAGAGATATTTGGTAGCCTATAGGAGGATATGGTAAAAAAGGAAATAGCCTAAGATAAAAACATAAAAGAAACCTTCGGAGAAACTGCTTTGTGGTCTGCTAATTCATCTCACAGAGTTTCAGCTTTCCCCTCAAGAAGTCTTTCGCTAAGACTGTTCTCGTGGAATTTGCAAAGTGATTTTTGGAAGCCCATAGAGGGCTATGGTGAAAAAGGAAATATCTACAGTTAAAAACTGGAAAGAAGCTTTCTGAGAAACTGTTTTGTGTTCTGTTAATTCATCTCGCAGAGTTACAGCTTTCCCCTCAAGTAGCCTTTTGCTAAGAATATTCTTATGTAATTTGCAAAGTGATATTTGGAAGCCCATAGATGGCTATGGTGAAGAAGGAAAAATCTTCCGTTAAAAACTGGAAAGATGCTTTCTGAGAAACTGCTTTGTGTTCTGTTAATTCGTCTCACAGAGTTACAGTTTTCCCCTCAACAAGCCTTCCGGTAAGACTGTTCTTGTGGAATTTGCAAAGTGATATTTGGAAGCGCATAGAGGGCTATGGTGAACATGGTAATCTTCCGTTAAGAATTGGAAAGATGCTTTCTGAGAAACTGCTTTGTGTTCTGTTAATTCATCTCACAGATTTACAGCTTTACGCTCAAGAAGTCTTTCGCTAAGACAGTTCTTGTGGAATTTGCAAAGTGATATTTGGAAGCCCTTAGAGGGCTATGGTGAATGAGGAAATATCTTCCGTTAAAACTGGGAAGAAGGTTTCTGAGAAACTGCTTTGTGTTCTGTTAATTCATCTTACAGAGTTACAGCTTTCCCCTCAAGAATCCTCTCCCTAAGGCTGTTCTTGTGGAATTCGCAAAGTGATAATTGGAAGCCCTTAAAGGGCTATGGTGAAAAAGTAAATATCCTAAGATAAAAACAGAAAAGAAGCTTTATGAGAAACTGCTTTGTGTTCTGTTTTTTCATCTCACAGAGTTACAGCTTTCCCCTCAAAAACCATCTCCCAAAGACTGCTCTTGTGGAATTTGCAAAGTGATAATTGGAAGCCCTTAAAGGGCTATGGTGAAAAAGGAACTATCCTAAGATAAAAACTGAAAAGAAGGTTTCTGAGAGACTGCTTTGTGTTCTGTTAACTCATCTCACAGAGTTACAGCTTTCCCCTCAAGAAGTCTTTCGGTAAAACTGTTCTTCAGAAATTTGCAAAGTGATATTTGGAAGGCCATAGGAGGCTCTGGTGAAAAAGGAAATATCCTAAGATAATAACAGAAAAGAAGCTTCCTCAGAAACTGCTTTGTGTTCTGTTAATTCATCTCACAGCGTTACAGCTTTCTCTTCAAGAAGCCTTTCGCTAAGACTGTTCTTGTGTAATTTGCAAAGTGACATTTTGAAGCCCATAGAGGGCGATGGTGAAAAAGGAAATATCTTCCGTTAAAAACTGCAAAGAAGCTTTCTGAGAAACTGCTTTGTGTTCTGTCAATTCATCTCACAGAGTTACAGCTTTCCCCTCAAGAAGCCTTTCGCTGAGACTGTTCTTGTGGAATTTGCAAAGTGATATTTGGAAGCCCATAGAGGGCTATTGTGAAAAAGGAAATATCTTCCGTTAAAAACTGGGAAGAAGGTTTCTGAGAAACTGTTTTGTGTTCTGTTAATTCATCTCACAGAGTTACAGGTTTCCCCTAAAGAAGCCTTTCGTTAAGACCGTTGTTTTGGAATTTGCAAAGTGATATTTGGAAGGCCATAGAGGGCTATGGTGAAAAGGGAAATATCCTAAGATAAAAACTGAAAAGAAGGTTTCTGAGAAACTGCTTTGTGTTCTGTTAGTTCATCTCACAGAGTACAGCATTCCCCTCAAGAACCCTTTCGCTAAGACCGTTCTTGTGGAATATGCGAAGTAATATTTGGAAGCCCGTAGAGGGCTATGGTGAAAAGGCAAATGTCCTCAGTTAAAAACTGGATAGAAGCTTTCTGAGAAACTGCTTCCTGTTCTGTCAATTCATCTCAAAGAGTTACAGATTTCCCCTCAAGAAGCCCTTGACAAAGACTGTTCTTGTGGAATTTGCAAAGTGATATTTGGAAGCCCTTAGAGGTCTATTTTGAAAAAGGAAATATCATAAGCTAAAAACTGAAAAGAAAGTTTCTGAGAAAATGCTTTGTGATATGTGACTTCCACTCACGGAGTTACAGCAGTATTTCGTGGAGCTATTTGCTAGTCTTAATTATGTGGAATCTGAGCATAGTTATTTCAGATCCATTAGAAGACAAAGGGACAAAGGGGCAATGGAAATATCCTAAGATAAAAACTGGAAAGAAACTTTCTGAGAAACTGTTTTGTGATATGTGACTTACATTCACAGAGTTATAGCTGTATTTAGTAGAACGGTTTGCTAGACTGATTCCTGTGGAATCTGAGAACGGTTATTTCGGATCCCATTGAAGAATACAGCGCCAAGGGAAATATCCGAAGATAAAAACTGGAAAGAAGTTTTCTGAGAAACTGCTTTGTGTTCCGTTAATTCATGTCACAGAGTTACAGCTTTCCCCTAAGAAGCCTTTCGCTAACACTGTTCTTGTGGAATTTTCAAAGTGATATTTGGAAGCCCATAGAGGGCTATGGTGAAAAAGGAAGTATCCTAAGATTAAAATTGAAAAGAAGTTTTCTGAGAAACTGCTTTGTGGGATATGACTTCCACTCACGGAGTTACAGCAGTATTTCATAGAGCTGTTTGCTAGCCTTATTTCTGTGAAATCTGAGAACTGTTATTTCGGATCCCATTAAAGACTAGAGCACCAAGGAAATATCCTAAGATAAAAACTGGAAAGAAGTTTTCTGAGAAACTGTTTTGTGTTCTGTTAATTCATCTCACAGAGTTAGAGTTTCCCCTCAAGAAGCCTTTCGTTAAGACTGTTCTTGTGGTATTTGCAAAGTGATATTTGGAAGCCCATAGAGGGCTATGGTGAAAAAGGAAATATCCGAAGATAAAAACTGAAAAGAAGCTTTCTGAGAAACTGTTTGTGATATGTGACTTCCACTCACGGAGTTACAGCAGTATTTCGTAAAGCTGTTTGCTAGCCTTATTTCTGTGGAATCTGAGAACTCTTATTTCGGATCCCATTGAAGACTATAGGGCCAAAGAAAATATCCTAAGATAAAAACTGAAAAGAATTTTTCTGAGAAACAGCTTTGTGTTCTGTTAATTCATCTCAGAGAGTTACAGCTTTCCCCTCAAGAAGTCTTTCACTAAGACTCTTCTTTTGGAAGCTGCAAAGTGATATTTGGAAGCCCTTAGAGGGTTATGGTGAAAGGTAAATGTCCTCAGTTAAAAACTGGAAAGAAGCTTTCTGAGAAACTGCTTTGTGTTCTGTTAATTCATCTCACGGAGTTACACCTTTCCCCTGAGGAAGCCTTTCGCTAAGACTGTTCTTGTGGAATTTGCAAAGTGATATTTGGAAGCCCATAGAGGGCTACGGTGAAAAAAAATATATGATAAGATAAAAACAGAAAAAAATTTTTCCATGAAACTGCTTTGTCATATATGCCTTTCACTCACAGATTTACAGCTGTATTTCATGGAGCTGTTTGCAAACCTTATATCTGTGGAAACTGCGAACTGTTATTTCGGATCCGTTTTAAGACTATAGCGCCAAAGGAAATATCCTAAGATAAAAACTGGAAAGAAGTTTTCTGAGAACCTGCTTTGTGTTCTCTTAATTCATCTCACAGAGTTACAGCTTTTACCTCCAGAAGCCTTTCCCTAAGACTGTTTTTGTGGAATTTTCAAAGTGATATTTGGAAGCCCATAGAGGGCTGTGGTGAAAAGGGAAACATCCGAAGATAAAAACTGAAAAAAAGATTTCTGAAATACTGCTTTGTAATATGTGACTTCCAGTCACGGAGTTACAGCAGTGCTTCGTAGAGCTGTTTGCTAGCCTTATTTCTGTGGAATCTGAAAACTGTTATTTCGTATCCCATTGAAGAGTATAGGCCAAAGATAATATCCTAAGATAAAAACTGAAAAGAAGTTTTCTGAGAAACTGCTTTGTGTTCTCTTAATTCATCTCACAGAGTTACAGCTTTTCCCTCAAGAAACTTTTCGCTAAGACTGTTCTTGTGGAATTTGCAAAGTGATATTTGAAAGCCCATAGAGGGCTATGGTGAAAAGGCAAATGTCCTCAGTTAAAAACTGGATAGAAGCTTTCTGAGAAACTGCTTTCTGTTCTCTCAATTCATCTCAAAGAGTTACAGATTTCCCCTCAAGAAGCCCTTGACAAAGACTGTTCTTGTGGAAATTGCAAAGTGATATTTAGAAGCCCATAGAGGGCTATGGAGAAAAAGGAAATATCCTAAGATAAAAACGAAAAAGAAGCTTTCTGAGAAACTGCTTTGTGATATGTGACTTCCACTCACGGAGTTACTGCCGTATTTCATGGAGCTGTTTGTTAGCCTTATTTCTCTTGATATCTGAGAACTATTATTTCGGATCCCTTTGAAGACAAAGGGACAAAGGTACAAAGGAAATACCTAAGATAAACACTGGAAAGAAGCTTTCTGAGAAACTGCTTTGTGATACATGACTTCCACTCACGGAATTACTGCTGTATTTCTTAGAGCGGTTTGCTAGCCTTATTTCTGTGGAATCTGAGAACTGTTATTTCGCATCCCATTTAAGACGATAGCGCCAAAGAAAATATCCTAAGATAAAAACTGGAAAGAAGTTTTCTGAGGAACTGCTTTGTGTTCTGGTAATTCATTTCACAGAGTTACAGCTTTCTCCTGAAGAAGCCTTTCGCTAAGAGTGTTCTTGTGGAATTTGCAAAGTGATATTTGGAAGCCCATAGAGCGCTATAGTGAAAAAGGAAATATCTTCTGTTAAAAACGTGAAAGAAGCTTTCTCAGAAACTGTTTTGTGTTCTGTTAATTCCGCTCACAGAGTTACAGCTTTCCCCTCAAGAAACCTTTCGCTAAGACTGTTCTTGTGGAATTTGCAAAGTGATATTTGGAGGCCCATAGAGGGCTAGGGTGAAAAAGGAAATATCATGAGCTAAAAACTGGAAAGAAGCTTTCTGAGAAAATGCTTTGTGATATGTGTCTTGCACTCAAGGACTTACATCTGTATTTCATGGAGATGTTTGCTAGACTTATTTCTGTGGTCTCTGAGAACATTTATGTGCATCACTTAGAAGAAAAATGGACAAAGGGACAATGGAAATATCCTAAGATAAAAACTGGAAAGAAGCTTTCTGGGAAACTGCTTTGTGATATGTGACTTCCACTCACGGAGTTACAGCTGTATTTGGTAGAGCGGTTTGCTAGCCTGATTTCTGTGGAATCTGAGAACTGTTATTTCGGATCCCATTGAAGACGATAGCGCCAAAAGAAATATCCTGAGACAAAAACTGGAATGAAGTTTTCTGAGAAACTGCTTTGTGTTCTGTTAACTCATCTCACAGAGTTACAGCTTTCCCCTCAAAAAGCCTTTCGCTAAGACTGCTCTTGAGGAATTTGCAAAGTGATATTTGGAAGCCCATAGAGGGCTATGGTGAAAAAGGAAGTATCCTAAGATTAAAATTGAAAAGAAGGTTTCTGAGAAACTGCTTTGTGATATATGACTTCCACTCACGGAGTTACAGCAGTATTTCATAGAGCTGTTTGCTAGCCTTATTTCTGTGGTGTCTGAGAAATGTTATTTCGGATCCCATTGAAGACTATAGCACCAAGGAAATATCCTAAGATAAAAACTGGAAAGAAGTTTTCTGAGAAACTGTTTTGTGTTCTGTTAATTGATCTCACAGAGTTAGAGCTTTCCCCTCAAGAAGCCTTTCACTAAGACTGTTCTTGTGGAATTTGCAAAGTGATATTTGAAAGCCATAGAGGGCTATGGTGAAAAGGGAAATATCCAAAGATAAAAACTGAAAAGAAGCTTTCTGAGAAACTGCTTTGTGTTCTGTTAATTCATCTCAGAGAGTTACAGCATTCCCCTCAAAAAGCCTTTCGCTAAGACTGTTCTTGTAGAATTTGCAAAGTGATATTTGGAAGCCATAGAGGGCTACGGTGGAAAAGGAAATATCTGAAGATAAAAAGTGAAAAGAAGCTTTCTGAGAAACTGCTTTGTGTTCTGTTAATTCATCTCACAGAGTTACAGCTTTCCCCTCAAGAAGCCTTTCACAAAGACTGTTCTTGTGGAATTTGCAAAGTGATATTTGGAAGACCATAGCTCGCTATGGTGAAAAAGGAAATATCTTCTGTTAAAAACTGGAAAGAAGCTTTCTGAGAAACTGCCTTGTGTTCTGGTAATTCAGCTCACAGAGTTACAGATTTCCCCTCAAGAAGCCTTTCGCTAAGACTGTTCCTGTGGAATTTGCAAAGTGATATTTGGAAGCCCATAGAGGGCTACGGTGAAAAGGCAAATGTCCTCAGTTAAAAACTGGAAAGAAGTTTCTGAGAAACTGCTTTGTGAATTGTGACTTCCACTCACGGAAATATAGCTGTACTTGGTAGAGCGGTTTGCTAGCCTGATTTCTGTGGAATCTGAGAACTGTTATTTCGGATCTCATTGAATAATATAGCGCCAAAAGAAATATCCTAAGATAAAAACTGGAATGAAGTTTTCTGAGAAACTGCTTTGTGTTCTGTTAATTTATCTCACAGAGTTACAGCTTTCCTCTCAAGAAACCTTTCGCTAAGACTGTTCTTGTGGAATTTGCAAAGTGATGTTTGGAAGCCCCTAGAGGGCTATGGTGAAAAAGGAAAATCTTCTGTTGAAAACTGGAAAGAAGCTTTCTGAGAAACCACTTTGTGTTCTCTTATTTCATCTCACAGAGTTACAGATTTCCCCACAAGAAGCCTTTCGCTAAGACTGTTCTTGTGGAATTTGCAAAGTGATATTTGGAAGCCTCTAGAGGGCTAGGGTGAAAAAGGAAGTATCTTCCATTAAAAACTGGAAAGAAGCTTTCTGAGAGACTGCTTTGGTTTCCTTAATTCATCTCAGGGAGTTACAGCTTTCCACTCAAGAAGCCTTTTGCTAAGACAGTTCTTGTGGAATTTGCAAAGTGATATTTGGAAGCCCATAGTGGGCTATGGTGAAAAAGGAAATATCTTCCATTAAAAACTGGAAAGCAGCTTTCTGAGAATCTGCTTTGTGTTCTGTTAATTCATCTCAGAGAGTTACAGCTTTCCCCTCAAGGAGTCTTTCGCTAAGTCTGTTCTTCTGATATTTACAAAGAGATATTTGGTAGCCTATAGGAAGATATGGTAAAAAAGGAAATAGCCTAAGATAAAAACATAAAAGAAACCTTCTGAGAAACTGCTTTGTGTTCTGCTAATTCATCTCACACAGTTACAGCTTTCCCCTCAAGAAGTCTTTCGCTAAGACTGTTCTTGTGGAATTTGCAAAGTGATTTTTGGAAGCCCATAGAGGGCTATGGTGAAAAAGGAAATATCTACAGTTAAAAACTGGAAAGAAGCTTTCTGAGAAACTGTTTTGTGTTCTGTTAATTCATCTCGCAGAGTTACAGCTTTCCCCTCAAGTAGCCTTTTGCTAAGAATATTCTTATGTAATTTGCAAAGTGATATTTGGAAGCCCATAGATGGCTATGGTGAAGAAGGAAAAATCTTCCGTTAAAAACTGGAAAGATGCTTTCTGAGAAACTGCTTTGTGTTCTGTTAATTCGTCTCACAGAGTTACAGTTTTCCCCTCAACAAGCCTTCCGGTAAGACTGTTCTTGTGGAATTTGCAAAGTGATATTTGGAAGCGCATAGAGGGCTATGGTGAACATGGTAATCTTCCGTTAAGAATTGGAAAGATGCTTTCTGAGAAACTGCTTTGTGTTCTGTTAATTCATCTCACAGATTTACAGCTTTACGCTCAAGAAGTCTTTCGCTAAGACAGTTCTTGTGGAATTTGCAAAGTGATATTTGGAAGCCCTTAGAGGGCTATGGTGAATGAGGAAATATCTTCCGTTAAAACTGGGAAGAAGGTTTCTGAGAAACTGCTTTGTGTTCTGTTAATTCATCTTACAGAGTTACAGCTTTCCCCTCAAGAATCCTCTCCCTAAGGCTGTTCTTGTGGAATTCGCAAAGTGATAATTGGAAGCCCTTAAAGGGCTATGGTGAAAAAGTAAATATCCTAAGATAAAAACAGAAAAGAAGCTTTATGAGAAACTGCTTTGTGTTCTGTTTTTTCATCTCACAGAGTTACAGCTTTCCCCTCAAAAACCATCTCCCAAAGACTGCTCTTGTGGAATTTGCAAAGTGATAATTGGAAGCCCTTAAAGGGCTATGGTGAAAAAGGAACTATCCTAAGATAAAAACTGAAAAGAAGGTTTCTGAGAGACTGCTTTGTGTTCTGTTAACTCATCTCACAGAGTTACAGCTTTCCCCTCAAGAAGTCTTTCGGTAAAACTGTTCTTCAGAAATTTGCAAAGTGATATTTGGAAGGCCATAGGAGGCTCTGGTGAAAAAGGAAATATCCTAAGATAATAACAGAAAAGAAGCTTCCTCAGAAACTGCTTTGTGTTCTGTTAATTCATCTCACAGCGTTACAGCTTTCTCTTCAAGAAGCCTTTCGCTAAGACTGTTCTTGTGTAATTTGCAAAGTGACATTTTGAAGCCCATAGAGGGCGATGGTGAAAAAGGAAATATCTTCCGTTAAAAACTGCAAAGAAGCTTTCTGAGAAACTGCTTTGTGTTCTGTCAATTCATCTCACAGAGTTACAGCTTTCCCCTCAAGAAGCCTTTCGCTGAGACTGTTCTTGTGGAATTTGCAAAGTGATATTTGGAAGCCCATAGAGCGCTATTGTGAAAAAGGAAATATCTTCCGTTAAAAACTGGGAAGAAGGTTTCTGAGAAACTGTTTTGTGTTCTGTTAATTCATCTCACAGAGTTACAGGTTTCCCCTAAAGAAGCCTTTCGTTAAGACCGTTGTTTTGGAATTTGCAAAGTGATATTTGGAAGGCCATAGAGGGCTATGGTGAAAAGGGAAATATCCTAAGATAAAAACTGAAAAGAAGGTTTCTGAGAAACTGCTTTGTGTTCTGTTAGTTCATCTCACAGAGTACAGCATTCCCCTCAAGAACCCTTTCGCTAAGACCGTTCTTGTGGAATATGCGAAGTAATATTTGGAAGCCCGTAGAGGGCTATGGTGAAAAGGCAAATGTCCTCAGTTAAAAACTGGATAGAAGCTTTCTGAGAAACTGCTTCCTGTTCTGTCAATTCATCTCAAAGAGTTACAGATTTCCCCTCAAGAAGCCCTTGACAAAGACTGTTCTTGTGGAATTTGCAAAGTGATATTTGGAAGCCCTTAGAGGTCTATTTTGAAAAAGGAAATATCATAAGCTAAAAACTGAAAAGAAAGTTTCTGAGAAAATGCTTTGTGATATGTGACTTCCACTCACGGAGTTACAGCAGTATTTCGTGGAGCTATTTGCTAGTCTTAATTATGTGGAATCTGAGCATAGTTATTTCAGATCCATTAGAAGACAAAGGGACAAAGGGGCAATGGAAATATCCTAAGATAAAAACTGGAAAGAAACTTTCTGAGAAACTGTTTTGTGATATGTGACTTACATTCACAGAGTTATAGCTGTATTTAGTAGAACGGTTTGCTAGACTGATTCCTGTGGAATCTGAGAACGGTTATTTCGGATCCCATTGAAGAATACAGCGCCAAGGGAAATATCCGAAGATAAAAACTGGAAAGAAGTTTTCTGAGAAACTGCTTTGTGTTCCGTTAATTCATGTCACAGAGTTACAGCTTTCCCCTAAGAAGCCTTTCGCTAACACTGTTCTTGTGGAATTTTCAAAGTGATATTTGGAAGCCCATAGAGGGCTATGGTGAAAAAGGAAGTATCCTAAGATTAAAATTGAAAAGAAGTTTTCTGAGAAACTGCTTTGTGGGATATGACTTCCACTCACGGAGTTACAGCAGTATTTCATAGAGCTGTTTGCTAGCCTTATTTCTGTGAAATCTGAGAACTGTTATTTCGGATCCCATTAAAGACTAGAGCGCCAAGGAAATATCCTAAGATAAAAACTGGAAAGAAGTTTTCTGAGAAACTGTTTTGTGTTCTGTTAATTCATCTCACAGAGTTAGAGTTTCCCCTCAAGAAGCCTTTCGTTAAGACTGTTCTTGTGGTATTTGCAAAGTGATATTTGGAAGCCCATAGAGGGCTATGGTGAAAAAGGAAATATCCGAAGATAAAAACTGAAAAGAAGCTTTCTGAGAAACTGTTTGTGATATGTGACTTCCACTCACGGAGTTACAGCAGTATTTCGTAAAGCTGTTTGCTAGCCTTATTTCTGTGGAATCTGAGAACTCTTATTTCGGATCCCATTGAAGACTATAGGGCCAAAGAAAATATCCTAAGATAAAAACTGAAAAGAATTTTTCTGAGAAACAGCTTTGTGTTCTGTTAATTCATCTCAGAGAGTTACAGCTTTCCCCTCAAGAAGTCTTTCACTAAGACTCTTCTTTTGGAAGCTGCAAAGTGATATTTGGAAGCCCTTAGAGGGTTATGGTGAAAGGTAAATGTCCTCAGTTAAAAACTGGAAAGAAGCTTTCTGAGAAACTGCTTTGTGTTCTGTTAATTCATCTCACGGAGTTACACCTTTCCCCTGAGGAAGCCTTTCGCTAAGACTGTTCTTGTGGAATTTGCAAAGTGATATTTGGAAGCCCATAGAGGGCTACGGTGAAAAAAAATATATGATAAGATAAAAACAGAAAAAAATTTTTCCATGAAACTGCTTTGTCATATATGCCTTTCACTCACAGATTTACAGCTGTATTTCATGGAGCTGTTTGCAAACCTTATATCTGTGGAAACTGCGAACTGTTATTTCGGATCCGTTTTAAGACTATAGCGCCAAAGGAAATATCCTAAGATAAAAACTGGAAAGAAGTTTTCTGAGAACCTGCTTTGTGTTCTCTTAATTCATCTCACAGAGTTACAGCTTTTACCTCCAGAAGCCTTTCCCTAAGACTGTTTTTGTGGAATTTTCAAAGTGATATTTGGAAGCCCATAGAGGGCTGTGGTGAAAAGGGAAACATCCGAAGATAAAAACTGAAAAAAAGATTTCTGAAATACTGCTTTGTAATATGTGACTTCCAGTCACGGAGTTACAGCAGTGCTTCGTAGAGCTGTTTGCTAGCCTTATTTCTGTGGAATCTGAAAACTGTTATTTCGTATCCCATTGAAGAGTATAGGCCAAAGATAATATCCTAAGATAAAAACTGAAAAGAAGTTTTCTGAGAAACTGCTTTGTGTTCTCTTAATTCATCTCACAGAGTTACAGCTTTTCCCTCAAGAAACTTTTCGCTAAGACTGTTCTTGTGGAATTTGCAAAGTGATATTTGAAAGCCCATAGAGGGCTATGGTGAAAAGGCAAATGTCCTCAGTTAAAAACTGGATAGAAGCTTTCTGAGAAACTGCTTTCTGTTCTCTCAATTCATCTCAAAGAGTTACAGATTTCCCCTCAAGAAGCCCTTGACAAAGACTGTTCTTGTGGAAATTGCAAAGTGATATTTAGAAGCCCATAGAGGGCTATGGAGAAAAAGGAAATATCCTAAGATAAAAACGAAAAAGAAGCTTTCTGAGAAACTGCTTTGTGATATGTGACTTCCACTCACGGAGTTACTGCCGTATTTCATGGAGCTGTTTGTTAGCCTTATTTCTCTTGATATCTGAGAACTATTATTTCGGATCCCTTTGAAGACAAAGGGACAAAGGTACAAAGGAAATACCTAAGATAAACACTGGAAAGAAGCTTTCTGAGAAACTGCTTTGTGATACATGACTTCCACTCACGGAATTACTGCTGTATTTCTTAGAGCGGTTTGCTAGCCTTATTTCTGTGGAATCTGAGAACTGTTATTTCGCATCCCATTTAAGACGATAGCGCCAAAGAAAATATCCTAAGATAAAAACTGGAAAGAAGTTTTCTGAGGAACTGCTTTGTGTTCTGGTAATTCATCTCACAGAGTTACAGCTTTCTCCTGAAGAAGCCTTTCGCTAAGAGTGTTCTTGTGGAATTTGCAAAGTGATATTTGGAAGCCCATAGAGCGCTATAGTGAAAAAGGAAATATCTTCTGTTAAAAACGTGAAAGAAGCTTTCTCAGAAACTGTTTTGTGTTCTGTTAATTCCGCTCACAGAGTTACAGCTTTCCCCTCAAGAAACCTTTCGCTAAGACTGTTCTTGTGGAATTTGCAAAGTGATATTTGGAGGCCCATAGAGGGCTAGGGTGAAAAAGGAAATATCATGAGCTAAAAACTGGAAAGAAGCTTTCTGAGAAAATGCTTTGTGATATGTGTCTTGCACTCAAGGACTTACATCTGTATTTCATGGAGATGTTTGCTAGACTTATTTCTGTGGTCTCTGAGAACATTTATGCGCATCACTTAGAAGAAAAATGGACAAAGGGACAATGGAAATATCCTAAGATAAAAACTGGAAAGAAGCTTTCTGGGAAACTGCTTTGTGATATGTGACTTCCACTCACGGAGTTACAGCTGTATTTGGTAGAGCGGTTTGCTAGCCTGATTTCTGTGGAATCTGAGAACTGTTATTTCGGATCCCATTGAAGACGATAGCGCCAAAAGAAATATCCTGAGACAAAAACTGGAATGAAGTTTTCTGAGAAACTGCTTTGTGTTCTGTTAACTCATCTCACAGAGTTACAGCTTTCCCCTCAAAAAGCCTTTCGCTAAGACTGCTCTTGAGGAATTTGCAAAGTGATATTTGGAAGCCCATAGAGGGCTATGGTGAAAAAGGAAGTATCCTAAGATTAAAATTGAAAAGAAGGTTTCTGAGAAACTGCTTTGTGATATATGACTTCCACTCACGGAGTTACAGCAGTATTTCATAGAGCTGTTTGCTAGCCTTATTTCTGTGGTGTCTGAGAACTGTTATTTCGGATCCCATTGAAGACTATAGCACCAAGGAAATATCCTAAGATAAAAACTGGAAAGAAGTTTTCTGAGAAACTGTTTTGTGTTCTGTTAATTGATCTCACAGAGTTAGAGCTTTCCCCTCAAGAAGCCTTTCACTAAGACTGTTCTTGTGGAATTTGCAAAGTGATATTTGAAAGCCATAGAGGGCTATGGTGAAAAGGGAAATATCCAAAGATAAAAACTGAAAAGAAGATTTCTGAGAAACTGCTTTGTGTTCTGTTAATTCATCTCAGAGAGTTACAGCATTCCCCTCAAAAAGCCTTTCGCTAAGACTGTTCTTGTAGAATATGCAAAGTGATATTTGGAAGCCATAGAGGGCTACGGTGGAAAAGGAAATATCTGAAGATAAAAAGTGAAAAGAAGCTTTCTGAGAAACTGCTTTGTGTTCTGTTAATTCATCTCACAGAGTTACAGCTTTCCCCTCAAGAAGCCTTTCAGAAAGACTGTTCTTGTGGAATTTGCAAAGTGATATTTGGAAGACCATAGAGCGCTATGGTGAAAAAGGAAATATCTTCTGTTAAAAACTGGAAAGAAGCTTTCTGAGAAACTGCCTTGTGTTCTGGTAATTCAGCTCACAGAGTTACAGATTTCCCCTCAAGAAGCCTTTCGCTAAGACTGTTCCTGTGGAATTTGCAAAGTGATATTTGGAAGCCCATAGAGGGCTACGGTGAAAAGGCAAATGTCCTCAGTTAAAAACTGGAAAGAAGTTTCTGAGAAACTGCTTTGGTTTCCTTAATTCATCTCAGGGAGTTACAGCTTTCCACTCAAGAAGCCTTTTGCTAAGACAGTTCTTGTGGAATTTGCAAAGTGATATTTGGAAGCCCATAGTGGGCTATGGTGAAAAAGGAAATATCTTCCATTAAAAACTGGAAAGCAGCTTTCTGAGAATCTGCTTTGTGTTCTGTTAATTCATCTCAGAGAGTTACAGCTTTCCCCTCAAGGAGTCTTTCGCTAAGTCTGTTCTTCTGATATTTACAAAGAGATATTTGGTAGCCTATAGGAGGATATGGTAAAAAAGGAAATAGCCTAAGATAAAAACATAAAAGAAACCTTCTGAGAAACTGCTTTGTGTTCTGCTAATTCATCTCACAGAGTTACAGCTTTCCCCTCAAGAAGTCTTTCGCTAAGACTGTTCTCGTGGAATTTGCAAAGTGATTTTTGGAAGCCCATAGAGGGCTATGGTGAAAAAGGAAATATCTACAGTTAAAAACTGGAAAGAAGCTTTCTGAGAAACTGTTTTGTGTTCTGTTAATTCATCTCTCAGAGTTACAGCTTTCCCCTCAAGTAGCCTTTTGCTAAGAATATTCTTATGTAATTTGCAAAGTGATATTTGGAAGCCCATAGATGGCTATGGTGAAGAAGGAAAAATCTTCCGTTAAAAACTGGAAAGATGCTTTCTGAGAAACTGCTTTGTGTTCTGTTAATTCGTCTCACAGAGTTACAGTTTTCCCCTCAACAAGCCTTCCGGTAAGACTGTTCTTGTGGAATTTGCAAAGTGATATTTGGAAGCGCATAGAGGGCTATGGTGAACATGGTAATCTTCCGTTAAGAATTGGAAAGATGCTTTCTGAGAAACTGATTTGTGTTCTGTTAATTCATCTCACAGATTTACAGCTTTACGCTCAAGAAGTCTTTCGCTAAGACAGTTCTTGTGGAATTTGCAAAGTGATATTTGGAAGCCCTTAGAGGGCTATGGTGAATGAGGAAATATCTTCCGTTAAAACTGGGAAGAAGGTTTCTGAGAAACTGCTTTGTGTTCTGTTAATTCATCTTACAGAGTTACAGCTTTCCCCTCAAGAATCCTCTCCCTAAGGCTGTTCTTGTGGAATTCGCAAAGTGATAATTGGAAGCCCTTAAAGGGCTATGGTGAAAAAGTAAATATCCTAAGATAAAAACAGAAAAGAAGCTTTATGAGAAACTGCTTTGTGTTCTGTTTTTTCATCTCACAGAGTTACAGCTTTCCCCTCAAAAACCATCTCCCAAAGACTGCTCTTGTGGAATTTGCAAAGTGATAATTGGAAGCCCTTAAAGGGCTATGGTGAAAAAGGAACTATCCTAAGATAAAAACTGAAAAGAAGGTTTCTGAGAGACTGCTTTGTGTTCTGTTAACTCATCTCACAGAGTTACAGCTTTCCCCTCAAGAAGTCTTTCGGTAAAACTGTTCTTCAGAAATTTGCAAAGTGATATTTGGAAGGCCATAGGAGGCTCTGGTGAAAAAGGAAATATCCTAAGATAATAACAGAAAAGAAGCTTCCTCAGAAACTGCTTTGTGTTCTGTTAATTCATCTCACAGCGTTACAGCTTTCTCTTCAAGAAGCCTTTCGCTAAGACTGTTCTTGTGTAATTTGCAAAGTGACATTTTGAAGCCCATAGAGGGCGATGGTGAAAAAGGAAATATCTTCCGTTAAAAACTGCAAAGAAGCTTTCTGAGAAACTGCTTTGTGTTCTGTCAATTCATCTCACAGAGTTACAGCTTTCCCCTCAAGAAGCCTTTCGCTGAGACTGTTCTTGTGGAATTTGCAAAGTGATATTTGGAAGCCCATAGAGCGCTATTGTGAAAAAGGAAATATCTTCCGTTAAAAACTGGGAAGAAGGTTTCTGAGAAACTGTTTTGTGTTCTGTTAATTCATCTCACAGAGTTACAGGTTTCCCCTAAAGAAGCCTTTCGTTAAGACCGTTGTTTTGGAATTTGCAAAGTGATATTTGGAAGGCCATAGAGGGCTATGGTGAAAAGGGAAATATCCTAAGATAAAAACTGAAAAGAAGGTTTCTGAGAAACTGCTTTGTGTTCTGTTAGTTCATCTCACAGAGTACAGCATTCCCCTCAAGAACCCTTTCGCTAAGACCGTTCTTGTGGAATATGCGAAGTAATATTTGGAAGCCCGTAGAGGGCTATGGTGAAAAGGCAAATGTCCTCAGTTAAAAACTGGATAGAAGCTTTCTGAGAAACTGCTTCCTGTTCTGTCAATTCATCTCAAAGAGTTACAGATTTCCCCTCAAGAAGCCCTTGACAAAGACTGTTCTTGTGGAATTTGCAAAGTGATATTTGGAAGCCCTTAGAGGTCTATTTTGAAAAAGGAAATATCATAAGCTAAAAACTGAAAAGAAAGTTTCTGAGAAAATGCTTTGTGATATGTGACTTCCACTCACGGAGTTACAGCAGTATTTCGTGGAGCTATTTGCTAGTCTTAATTATGTGGAATCTGAGCATAGTTATTTCAGATCCATTAGAAGACAAAGGGACAAAGGGGCAATGGAAATATCCTAAGATAAAAACTGGAAAGAAACTTTCTGAGAAACTGTTTTGTGATATGTGACTTACATTAACAGAGTTATAGCTGCATTTAGTAGAACGGTTTGCTAGACTGATTCCTGTGGAATCTGAGAACGGTTATTTCGGATCCTATTGAAAAATGCAGCGCCAAGGGAAATATCCGAAGATAAAAACTGGAAAGAAGTTTTCTGAGAAACTGCTTTGTGTTCCGTTAATTCATGTCACAGAGTTACAGCTTTCCCCTAAGAAGCCTTTCGCTAACACTGTTCTTGTGGAATTTTCAAAGTGATATTTGGAAGCCCATAGAGGGCTATGGTGAAAAAGGAAGTATCCTAAGATTAAAATTGAAAAGAAGTTTTCTGAGAAACTGCTTTGTGGGATATGACTTCCACTCACGGAGTTACAGCAGTATTTCATAGAGCTGTTTGCTAGCCTTATTTCTGTGAAATCTGAGAACTGTTATTTCGGATCCCATTAAAGACTAGAGCGCCAAGGAAATATCCTAAGATAAAAACTGGAAAGAAGTTTTCTGAGAAACTGTTTTGTGTTCTGTTAATTCATCTCACAGAGTTAGAGTTTCCCCTCAAGAAGCCTTTCGTTAAGACTGTTCTTGTGGTATTTGCAAAGTGATATTTGGAAGCCCATAGAGGGCTATGGTGAAAAAGGAAATATCCGAAGATAAAAACTGAAAAGAAGCTTTCTGAGAAACTGTTTGTGATATGTGACTTCCACTCACGGAGTTACAGCAGTATTTCGTAAAGCTGTTTGCTAGCCTTATTTCTGTGGAATCTGAGAACTCTTATTTCGGATCCCATTGAAGACTATAGGGCCACAGAAAATATCCTAAGATAAAAACTGTAAAGAATTTTTCTGAGAAACAGCTTTGTGTTCTGTTAATTCATCTCAGAGAGTTACAGCTTTCCCCTCAAGAAGTCTTTCACTAAGACTCTTCTTTTGGAAGCTGCAAAGTGATATTTGGAAGCCCTTAGAGGGTTATGGTGAAAGGTAAATGTCCTCAGTTAAAAACTGGAAAGAAGCTTTCTGAGAAACTGCTTTGTGTTCTGTTAATTCATCTCACGGAGTTACACCTTTCCCCTGAGGAAGCCTTTCGCTAAGACTGTTCTTGTGGAATTTGCAAAGTGATATTTGGAAGCCCATAGAGGGCTACGGTGAAAAAAAAATATATGATAAGATAAAAACAGAAAAAAAATTTTCCATGAAACTGCTTTGTCATATATGCCTTTCACTCACAGATATACAGCTGTATTTCATGGAGCTGTTTGCAAACCTTATATCTGTGGAAACTGCGAACTGTTATTTCGGATCCGTTTTAAGACTATAGCGCCAAAGGAAATATCCTAAGATAAAAACTGGAAAGAAGTTTTCTGAGAACCTGCTTTGTGTTCTCTTAATTCATCTCACAGAGTTACAGCTTTTACCTCCAGAAGCCTTTCCCTAAGACTGTTTTTGTGGAATTTTCAAAGTTATATTTGGAAGCCCATAGAGGGCTGTGGTGAAAAGGGAAACATCCGAAGATAAAAACTGAAAAAAAGATTTCTGAAATACTGCTTTGTAATATGTGACTTCCAGTCACGGAGTTACAGCAGTGTTTCGTAGAGCTGTTTGCTAGCCTTATTTCTGTGGAATCTGAAAACTGTTATTTCGTATCCCATTGAAGAGTGTAGGCCAAAGATAATATCCTAAGATAAAAACGGAAAAGAAGTTTTCTGAGAAACTGCTTTGTGTTCTCTTAATTCATCTCACAGAGTTACAGCTTTTCCCTCAAGAAACTTTTCGCTAAGACTGTTCTTGTGGAATTTGCAAAGTGATATTTGAAAGCCCATAGAGGGCTATGGTGAAAAGGCAAATGTCCTCAGTTAAAAACTGGATAGAAGCTTTCTGAGAAACTGCTTTCTGTTCTCTCAATTCATCTCAAAGTGTTACAGATTTCCCCTCAAGAAGCCCTTGACAAAGACTGTTCTTGTGGAAATTGCAAAGTGATATTTAGAAGCCCATAGAGGGCTATGGAGAAAAAGGAAATATCCTAAGATAAAAACGAAAAAGAAGCTTTCTGAGAAACTGCTTTGTGATATGTGACTTCCACTCACGGAGTTACTGCCGTATTTCATGGAGCTGTTTGTTAGCCTTATTTCTCTTGATATCTGAGAACTGTTATTTCGGATCCCTTTGAAGACAAAGGGACAAAGGTACAAAGGAAATACCTAAGATAAACACTGGAAAGAAGCTTTCTGAGAAACTGCTTTGTGATACATGACTTCCACTCACGGAATTACTGCTGTATTTCTTAGAGCGGTTTGCTAGCCTTATTTCTGTGGAATCTGAGAACTGTTATTTCGCATCCCATTTAAGACGATAGCGCCAAAGAAAATATCCTAAGATGAAAACTGGAAAGAAGTTTTCTGAGGAACTGCTTTGTGTTCTGGTAATTCATCTCACAGAGTTACAGCTTTCTCCTGAAGAAGCCTTTCGCTAAGAGTGTTCTTGTGGAATTTGCAAAGTGATATTTGGAAGCCCATAGAGCGCTATAGTGAAAAAGGAAATATCTTCTGTTAAAAACGTGAAAGAAGCTTTCTCAGAAACTGTTTTGTGTTCTGTTAATTCCGCTCACAGAGTTACAGCTTTCCCCTCAAGAAACCTTTCGCTAAGACTGTTCTTGTGGAATTTGCAAAGTGATATTTGGAGGCCCATAGAGGGCTAGGGTGAAAAAGGAAATATCATGAGCTAAAAACTGGAAAGAAGCTTTCTGAGAAAATGCTTTGTGATATGTGTCTTGCACTCAAGGACTTACATCTGTATTTCATGGAGATGTTTGCTAGACTTATTTCTGTGGTCTCTGAGAACATTTATGCGGATCACTTAGAAGAAAAATGGACAAAGGGACAATGGAAATATCCTAAGATAAAAACTGGAAAGAAGCTTTCAGGGAAACTGCTTTGTGATATGTGACTTCCACTCACGGAGTTACAGCTGTATTTGGTAGAGCGGTTTGCTAGCCTGATTTCTGTGGAATCTGAGAACTGTTATTTCGGATCCCATTGAAGACGATAGCGCCAAAAGAAATATCCTGAGGCAAAAACTGGAATGAAGTTTTCTGAGAAACTGCTTTGTGTTCTGTTAACTCAACTCACAGAGTTACAGCTTTCCCCTCAAAAAGCCTTTTGCTAAGACTGCTCTTGAGGAATTTGCAAAGTGATATTTGGAAGCCCATAGAGGGCTATGGTGAAAAAGGAAGTATCCTAAGATTAAAATTGAAAAGAAGGTTTCTGAGAAACTGCTTTGTGATATATGACTTCCACTCACGGAGTTACAGCAGTATTTCATAGAGCTGTTTGCTAGCCTTATTTCCGTGGTATCTGAGAACTGTTATTTCGGATCCCATTGAAGACTATAGCACCAAGGAAATATCCTAAGATAAAAACTGGAAAGAAGTTTTCTGAGAAAGTGTTTTGTGTTCTGTCAATTGATCTCACAGAGTTAGAGCTTTCCCCTCAAGAAGCCTTTCACTAAGACTGTTCTTGTGGAATTTGCAAAGTGATATTTGAAAGCCATAGAGGGCTATGGTGAAAAAGGAAATATCCAAAGATAAAAACTGAAAAGAAGCTTTCTGAGAAACTGCTTTGTGTTCTGTTAATTCATCTCAGAGAGTTACAGCATTCCCCTCAAAAAGCCTTTCGCTAAGACTGTTCTTGTAGAATTTGCAAAGTGATATTTGGAAGCCATAGAGGGCTACGGTGGAAAAGGAAATATCTGAAGATAAAAAGTGAAAAGAAGCTTTCTGAGAAACTGCTTTGTGTTCTGTTAATTCATCTCACAGAGTTACAGCTTTCCCCTCAAAAAGCCTTTCACAAAGACTGTTCTTGTGGAATTTGCAAAGTGATATTTGGAAGACCATAGCTCGCTATGGTGAAAAAGGAAATATCTTCTGTTAAAAACTGGAAAGAAGCTTTCTGAGAAACTGCCTTGTGTTCTGGTAATTCAGCTCACAGAGTTACAGATTTCCCCTCAAGAAGCCTTTCGCGAAGACTGTTCCTGTGGAATTTGCAAAGTGATATTTGGAAGCCCATAGAGGGCTACGGTGAAAAGGCAAATGTCCTCAGTTAAAAACTGGAAAGAAGTTTCTGAGAAACTGCTTTGTGAATTGTGACTTCCACTCACGGAAATATAGCTGTACTTGGTAGAGCGGTTTGCTAGCCTGATTTCTGTGGAATCTGAGAACTGTTATTTCGGATCTCATTGAATAATATAGCGCCAAAAGAAATATCCTAAGATAAAAACTGGAATGAAGTTTTCTGAGAAACTGCTTTGTGTTCTGTTAATTTATCTCACAGAGTTACAGCTTTCCTCTCAAGAAACCTTTCGCTAAGACTGTTCTTGTGGAATTTGCAAAGTGATGTTTGGAAGCCCCTAGAGGGCTATGGTGAAAAAGGAAAATCTTCTGTTGAAAACTGGAAAGAAGCTTTCTGAGAAACCACTTTGTGTTCTCTTATTTCATCTCACAGAGTTACAGATTCCCCCACAAGAAGCCTTTCGCTAAGACTGTTCTTGTGGAATTTGCAAAGTGATATTTGGAAGCCTCTAGAGGGCTAGGGTGAAAAAGGAAATATCTTCCATTAAAAACTGGAAAGAAGCTTTCTGAGAGACTGCTTTGGTTTCCTTAATTCATCTCAGGGAGTTACAGCTTTCCACTCAAGAAGCCTTTTGCTAAGACAGTTCTTGTGGAATTTGCAAAGTGATATTTGGAAGCCCATAGTGGGCTATGGTGAAAAAGGAAATATCTTCCATTAAAAACTGGAAAGCAGCTTTCTGAGAATCTGCTTTGTGTTCTGTTAATTCATCTCAGAGAGTTACAGCTTTCCCCTCAAGGAGTCTTTCGCTAAGTCTGTTCTTCTGATATTTACAAAGAGATATTTGGTAGCCTATAGGAGGATATGGTAAAAAAGGAAATAGCCTAAGATAAAAACATAAAAGAAACCTTCTGAGAAACTGCTTTGTGTTCTGCTAATTCATCTCACAGAGTTACAGCTTTCCCCTCAAGAAGTCTTTCGCTAAGACTGTTCTCGTGGAATTTGCAAAGTGATTTTTGGAAGCCCATAGAGGGCTATGGTGAAAAAGGAAATATCTACAGTTAAAAACTGGAAAGAAGCTTTCTGAGAAACTGTTTTGTGTTCTGTTAATTCATCTCGCAGAGTTACAGCTTTCCCCTCAAGTAGCCTTTTGCTAAGAATATTCTTATGTAATTTGCAAAGTGATATTTGGAAGCCCATAGATGGCTATGGTGAAGAAGGAAAAATCTTCCGTTAAAAACTGGAAAGATGCTTTCTGAGAAACTGCTTTGTGTTCTGTTAATTCGTCTCACAGAGTTACAGTTTTCCCCTCAACAAGCCTTCCGGTAAGACTGTTCTTGTGGAATTTGCAAAGTGATATTTGGAAGCGCATAGAGGGCTATGGTGAACATGGTAATCTTCCGTTAAGAATTGGAAAGATGCTTTCTGAGAAACTGCTTTGTGTTCTGTTAATTCATCTCACAGATTTACAGCTTTACGCTCAAGAAGTCTTTCGCTAAGACAGTTCTTGTGGAATTTGCAAAGTGATATTTGGAAGCCCTTAGAGGGCTATGGTGAATGAGGAAATATCTTCCGTTAAAACTGGGAAGAAGGTTTCTGAGAAACTGCTTTGTGTTCTGTTAATTCATCTTACAGAGTTACAGCTTTCCCCTCAAGAATCCTCTCCCTAAGGCTGTTCTTGTGGAATTCGCAAAGTGATAATTGGAAGCCCTTAAAGGGCTATGGTGAAAAAGTAAATATCCTAAGATAAAAACAGAAAAGAAGCTTTATGAGAAACTGCTTTGTGTTCTGTTTTTCATCTCACAGAGTTACATCTTTCCCCTCAAAAACCATCTCCCAAAGACTGCTCTTGTGGAATTTGCAAAGTGATAATTGGAAGCCCTTAAAGGGCTATGGTGAAAAAGGAAATATCCTAAGATAAAAACTGAAAAGAAGGTTTCTGAGAGACTGCTTTGTGTTCTGTTAACTCATCTCACAGAGTTACAGCTTTCCCCTCAAGAAGTCTTTCGGTAAAACTGTTCTTCAGAAATTTGCAAAGTGATATTTGGAAGGCCATAGGAGGCTCTGGTGAAAAGGGAAATATCCTAAGATAATAACAGAAAAGAAGCTTCCTCAGAAACTGCTTTGTGTTCTGTCAATTCATCTCACAGAGTTACAGCTTTCCCCTCAAGAAGCCTTTCGCTGAGACTGTTCTTGTGTAATTTGCAAAGTGATATTTGGAAGCCCATAGAGGGCTATTGTGAAAAAGGAAATATCTTCCGTTAAAAACTGGGAAGAAGGTTTCTGAGAAACTGTTTTGTGTTCTGTTAATTCATCTCACAGAGTTACAGGTTTCCCCTAAAGAAGCCTTTCGTTAAGACCGTTGTTTTGGAATTTGCAAAGTGATATTTGGAAGGCCATAGAGGGCTATGGTGAAAAGGGAAATATCCTAAGATAAAAACTGAAAAGAAGGTTTCTGAGAAACTGCTTTGTGTTCTGTTAGTTCATCTCACAGAGTACAGCATTCCCCTCAAGAACCCTTTCGCTAAGACCGTTCTTGTGGAATATGCGAAGTAATATTTGGAAGCCCGTAGAGGGCTATGGTGAAAAGGCAAATGTCCTCAGTTAAAAACTGGATAGAAGCTTTCTGAGAAACTGCTTCCTGTTCTGTCAATTCATCTCAAAGAGTTACAGATTTCCCCTCAAGAAGCCCTTGACAAAGACTGTTCTTGTGGAATTTGCAAAGTGATATTTGGAAGCCCTTAGAGGTCTATTTTGAAAAAGGAAATATCATAAGCTAAAAACTGAAAAGAAAGTTTCTGAGAAAATGCTTTGTGATATGTGACTTCCACTCACGGAGTTACAGCAGTATTTCGTGGAGCTATTTGCTAGTCTTAATTATGTGGAATCTGAGCATAGTTATTTCAGATCCATTAGAAGACAAAGGGACAAAGGGGCAATGGAAATATCCTAAGATAAAAACTGGAAAGAAACTTTCTGAGAAACTGTTTTGTGATATGTGACTTACATTCACAGAGTTATAGCTGTATTTAGTAGAACGGTTTGCTAGACTGATTCCTGTGGAATCTGAGAACGGTTATTTCGGATCCCATTGAAGAATACAGCGCCAAGGGAAATATCCGAAGATAAAAACTGGAAAGAAGTTTTCTGAGAAACTGCTTTGTGTTCCGTTAATTCATGTCACAGAGTTACAGCTTTCCCCTAAGAAGCCTTTCGCTAACACTGTTCTTGTGGAATTTTCAAAGTGATATTTGGAAGCCCATAGAGGGCTATGGTGAAAAAGGAAGTATCCTAAGATTAAAATTGAAAAGAAGTTTTCTGAGAAACTGCTTTGTGGGGTATGACTTCCACTCACGGAGTTACAGCAGCATTTCATAGAGCTGTTTGCTAGCCTTATTTCTGTGAAATCTGAGAACTGTTATTTCGGATCCCAATAAAGACTAGAGCGCCAAGGAAATATCCTAAGATAAAAACTGGAAAAAAGTTTTCTGAGAAACTGTTTTGTGTTCTGTTAATTCATCTCACAGAGTTAGAGTTTCCCCTCAAGAAGCCTTTCGTTAAGACTGTTCTTGTGGTATTTGCAAAGTGATATTTGGAAGCCCATAGAGGGCTATGGTGAAAAAGGAAATATCCGAAGATAAAAACTGAAAAGAAGCTTTCTGAGAAACTGTTTGTGATATGTGACTTCCACTCACGGAGTTACAGCAGTATTTCGTAAAGCTGTTTGCTAGCCTTATTTCTGTGGAATCTGAGAACTCTTATTTCGGATCCCATTGAAGTCTATAGTTCCAAAGAAAATATCCTAAGATAAAAACTGAAAAGAATTTTTCTGAGAAACAGCTTTGTGTTCTGTTAATTCATCTCAGAGAGTTACAGCTTTCCCCTCAAGAAGTCTTTCACTAAGACTCTTCTTTTGGAAGCTGCAAAGTGATATTTGGAAGCCCTTAGAGGGTTATGGTGAAAGGTAAATGTCCTCAGTTAAAAACTGGAAAGAAGCTTTCTGAGAAACTGCTTTGTGTTCTGTTAATTCATCTCACGGAGTTACACCTTTCCCCTGAGGAAGCCTTTCGCTAAGAGTGTTCTTGTGGAATTTGCAAAGTGATATTTGGAAGCCCATAGAGCGCTATAGTGAAAAAGGAAATATCTTCTGTTAAAAACGTGAAAGAAGCTTTCTCAGAAACTGTTTTGTGTTCTGTTAATTCCGCTCACAGAGTTACAGCTTTCCCCTCAAGAAACCTTTCGCTAAGACTGTTCTTGTGGAATTTGCAAAGTGATATTTGGAGGCCCATAGAGGGCTAGGGTGAAAAAGGAAATATCATGAGCTAAAAACTGGAAAGAAGCTTTCTGAGAAAATGCTTTGTGATATGTGTCTTGCACTCAAGGACTTACATCTGTATTTCATGGAGATGTTTGCTAGACTTATTTCTGTGGTCTCTGAGAACATTTATGCGGATCACTTAGAAGAAAAATGGACAAAGGGACAATGGAAATATCCTAAGATAAAAACTGGAAAGAAGCTTTCAGGGAAACTGCTTTGTGATATGTGACTTCCACTCACGGAGTTACAGCTGTATTTGGTAGAGCGGTTTGCTAGCCTGATTTCTGTGGAATCTGAGAACTGTTATTTCGGATCCCATTGAAGACGATAGCGCCAAAAGAAATATCCTGAGGCAAAAACTGGAATGAAGTTTTCTGAGAAACTGCTTTGTGTTCTGTTAACTCAACTCACAGAGTTACAGCTTTCCCCTCAAAAAGCCTTTTGCTAAGACTGCTCTTGAGGAATTTGCAAAGTGATATTTGGAAACCCATAGAGGGCTATGGTGAAAAAGGAAGTATCCTAAGATTAAAATTGAAAAGAAGGTTTCTGAGAAACTGCTTTGTGATATATGACTTCCACTCACGGAGTTACAGCAGTATTTCATAGAGCTGTTTGCTAGCCTTATTTCCGTGGTATCTGAGAACTGTTATTTCGGATCCCATTGAAGACTATAGCACCAAGGAAATATCCTAAGATAAAAACTGGAAAGAAGTTTTCTGAGAAAGTGTTTTGTGTTCTGTCAATTGATCTCACAGAGTTAGAGCTTTCCCCTCAAGAAGCCTTTCACTAAGACTGTTCTTGTGGAATTTGCAAAGTGATATTTGAAAGCCATAGAGGGCTATGGTGAAAAAGGAAATATCCAAAGATAAAAACTGAAAAGAAGCTTTCTGAGAAACTGCTTTGTGTTCTGTTAATTCATCTCAGAGAGTTACAGCATTCCCCTCAAAAAGCCTTTCGCTAAGACTGTTCTTGTAGAATTTGCAAAGTGATATTTGGAAGCCATAGAGGGCTACGGTGGAAAAGGAAATATCTGAAGATAAAAAGTGAAAAGAAGCTTTCTGAGAAACTGCTTTGTGTTCTGTTAATTCATCTCACAGAGTTACAGCTTTCCCCTCAAAAAGCCTTTCACAAAGACTGTTCTTGTGGAATTTGCAAAGTGATATTTGGAAGACCATAGCTCGCTATGGTGAAAAAGGAAATATCTTCTGTTAAAAACTGGAAAGAAGCTTTCTGAGAAACTGCCTTGTGTTCTGGTAATTCAGCTCACAGAGTTACAGATTTCCCCTCAAGAAGCCTTTCGCGAAGACTGTTCCTGTGGAATTTGCAAAGTGATATTTGGAAGCCCATAGAGGGCTACGGTGAAAAGGCAAATGTCCTCAGTTAAAAACTGGAAAGAAGTTTCTGAGAAACTGCTTTGTGAATTGTGACTTCCACTCACGGAAATATAGCTGTACTTGGTAGAGCGGTTTGCTAGCCTGATTTCTGTGGAATCTGAGAACTGTTATTTCGGATCTCATTGAATAATATAGCGCCAAAAGAAATATCCTAAGATAAAAACTGGAATGAAGTTTTCTGAGAAACTGCTTTGTGTTCTGTTAATTTATCTCACAGAGTTACAGCTTTCCTCTCAAGAAACCTTTCGCTAAGACTGTTCTTGTGGAATTTGCAAAGTGATGTTTGGAAGCCCCTAGAGGGCTATGGTGAAAAAGGAAAATCTTCTGTTGAAAACTGGAAAGAAGCTTTCTGAGAAACCACTTTGTGTTCTCTTATTTCATCTCACAGAGTTACAGATTCCCCCACAAGAAGCCTTTCGCTAAGACTGTTCTTGTGGAATTTGCAAAGTGATATTTGGAAGCCTCTAGAGGGCTAGGGTGAAAAAGGAAATATCTTCCATTAAAAACTGGAAAGAAGCTTTCTGAGAGACTGCTTTGGTTTCCTTAATTCATCTCAGGGAGTTACAGCTTTCCACTCAAGAAGCCTTTTGCTAAGACAGTTCTTGTGGAATTTGCAAAGTGATATTTGGAAGCCCATAGTGGGCTATGGTGAAAAAGGAAATATCTTCCATTAAAAACTGGAAAGCAGCTTTCTGAGAATCTGCTTTGTGTTCTGTTAATTCATCTCAGAGAGTTACAGCTTTCCCCTCAAGGAGTCTTTCGCTAAGTCTGTTCTTCTGATATTTACAAAGAGATATTTGGTAGCCTATAGGAGGATATGGTAAAAAAGGAAATAGCCTAAGATAAAAACATAAAAGAAACCTTCTGAGAAACTGCTTTGTGTTCTGCTAATTCATCTCACAGAGTTACAGCTTTCCCCTCAAGAAGTCTTTCGCTAAGACTGTTCTCGTGGAATTTGCAAAGTGATTTTTGGAAGCCCATAGAGGGCTATGGTGAAAAAGGAAATATCTACAGTTAAAAACTGGAAAGAAGCTTTCTGAGAAACTGTTTTGTGTTCTGTTAATTCATCTCGCAGAGTTACAGCTTTCCCCTCAAGTAGCCTTTTGCTAAGAATATTCTTATGTAATTTGCAAAGTGATATTTGGAAGCCCATAGATGGCTATGGTGAAGAAGGAAAAATCTTCCGTTAAAAACTGGAAAGATGCTTTCTGAGAAACTGCTTTGTGTTCTGTTAATTCGTCTCACAGAGTTACAGTTTTCCCCTCAACAAGCCTTCCGGTAAGACTGTTCTTGTGGAATTTGCAAAGTGATATTTGGAAGCGCATAGAGGGCTATGGTGAACATGGTAATCTTCCGTTAAGAATTGGAAAGATGCTTTCTGAGAAACTGCTTTGTGTTCTGTTAATTCATCTCACAGATTTACAGCTTTACGCTCAAGAAGTCTTTCGCTAAGACAGTTCTTGTGGAATTTGCAAAGTGATATTTGGAAGCCCTTAGAGGGCTATGGTGAATGAGGAAATATCTTCCGTTAAAACTGGGAAGAAGGTTTCTGAGAAACTGCTTTGTGTTCTGTTAATTCATCTTACAGAGTTACAGCTTTCCCCTCAAGAATCCTCTCCCTAAGGCTGTTCTTGTGGAATTCGCAAAGTGATAATTGGAAGCCCTTAAAGGGCTATGGTGAAAAAGTAAATATCCTAAGATAAAAACAGAAAAGAAGCTTTATGAGAAACTGCTTTGTGTTCTGTTTTTCATCTCACAGAGTTACAGCTTTCCCCTCAAAAACCATCTCCCAAAGACTGCTCTTGTGGAATTTGCAAAGTGATAATTGGAAGCCCTTAAAGGGCTATGGTGAAAAAGGAAATATCCTAAGATAAAAACTGAAAAGAAGGTTTCTGAGAGACTGCTTTGTGTTCTGTTAACTCATCTCACAGAGTTACAGCTTTCCCCTCAAGAAGTCTTTCGGTAAAACTGTTCTTCAGAAATTTGCAAAGTGATATTTGGAAGGCCATAGGAGGCTCTGGTGAAAAGGGAAATATCCTAAGATAATAACAGAAAAGAAGCTTCCTCAGAAACTGCTTTGTGTTCTGTCAATTCATCTCACAGAGTTACAGCTTTCCCCTCAAGAAGCCTTTCGCTGAGACTGTTCTTGTGTAATTTGCAAAGTGATATTTGGAAGCCCATAGAGGGCTATTGTGAAAAAGGAAATATCTTCCGTTAAAAACTGGGAAGAAGGTTTCTGAGAAACTGTTTTGTGTTCTGTTAATTCATCTCACAGAGTTACAGGTTTCCCCTAAAGAAGCCTTTCGTTAAGACCGTTGTTTTGGAATTTGCAAAGTGATATTTGGAAGGCCATAGAGGGCTATGGTGAAAAGGGAAATATCCTAAGATAAAAACTGAAAAGAAGGTTTCTGAGAAACTGCTTTGTGTTCTGTTAGTTCATCTCACAGAGTACAGCATTCCCCTCAAGAACCCTTTCGCTAAGACCGTTCTTGTGGAATATGCGAAGTAATATTTGGAAGCCCGTAGAGGGCTATGGTGAAAAGGCAAATGTCCTCAGTTAAAAACTGGATAGAAGCTTTCTGAGAAACTGCTTCCTGTTCTGTCAATTCATCTCAAAGAGTTACAGATTTCCCCTCAAGAAGCCCTTGACAAAGACTGTTCTTGTGGAATTTGCAAAGTGATATTTGGAAGCCCTTAGAGGTCTATTTTGAAAAAGGAAATATCATAAGCTAAAAACTGAAAAGAAAGTTTCTGAGAAAATGCTTTGTGATATGTGACTTCCACTCACGGAGTTACAGCAGTATTTCGTGGAGCTATTTGCTAGTCTTAATTATGTGGAATCTGAGCATAGTTATTTCAGATCCATTAGAAGACAAAGGGACAAAGGGGCAATGGAAATATCCTAAGATAAAAACTGGAAAGAAACTTTCTGAGAAACTGTTTTGTGATATGTGACTTACATTCACAGAGTTATAGCTGTATTTAGTAGAACGGTTTGCTAGACTGATTCCTGTGGAATCTGAGAACGGTTATTTCGGATCCCATTGAAGAATACAGCGCCAAGGGAAATATCCGAAGATAAAAACTGGAAAGAAGTTTTCTGAGAAACTGCTTTGTGTTCCGTTAATTCATGTCACAGAGTTACAGCTTTCCCCTAAGAAGCCTTTCGCTAACACTGTTCTTGTGGAATTTTCAAAGTGATATTTGGAAGCCCATAGAGGGCTATGGTGAAAAAGGAAGTATCCTAAGATTAAAATTGAAAAGAAGTTTTCTGAGAAACTGCTTTGTGGGGTATGACTTCCACTCACGGAGTTACAGCAGCATTTCATAGAGCTGTTTGCTAGCCTTATTTCTGTGAAATCTGAGAACTGTTATTTCGGATCCCAATAAAGACTAGAGCGCCAAGGAAATATCCTAAGATAAAAACTGGAAAAAAGTTTTCTGAGAAACTGTTTTGTGTTCTGTTAATTCATCTCACAGAGTTAGAGTTTCCCCTCAAGAAGCCTTTCGTTAAGACTGTTCTTGTGGTATTTGCAAAGTGATATTTGGAAGCCCATAGAGGGCTATGGTGAAAAAGGAAATATCCGAAGATAAAAACTGAAAAGAAGCTTTCTGAGAAACTGTTTGTGATATGTGACTTCCACTCACGGAGTTACAGCAGTATTTCGTAAAGCTGTTTGCTAGCCTTATTTCTGTGGAATCTGAGAACTCTTATTTCGGATCCCATTGAAGTCTATAGTTCCAAAGAAAATATCCTAAGATAAAAACTGAAAAGAATTTTTCTGAGAAACAGCTTTGTGTTCTGTTAATTCATCTCAGAGAGTTACAGCTTTCCCCTCAAGAAGTCTTTCACTAAGACTCTTCTTTTGGAAGCTGCAAAGTGATATTTGGAAGCCCTTAGAGGGTTATGGTGAAAGGTAAATGTCCTCAGTTAAAAACTGGAAAGAAGCTTTCTGAGAAACTGCTTTGTGTTCTGTTAATTCATCTCACGGAGTTACACCTTTCCCCTGAGGAAGCCTTTCGCTAAGACTGTTCTTGTGGAATTTGCAAAGTGATATTTGGAAGCCCATAGAGGGCTACGGTGAAAAAAAAATATATGATAAGATAAAAACAGAAAAAAAATTTTCCATGAAACTGCTTTGTCATATATGCCTTTCATTCACAGATTTACAGCTGTATTTCATGGAGCTGTTTGCAAACCTTATATCTGTGGAAACTGCGAACTGTTATTTCGGATCCGTTTTAAGACTATAGCGCCAAAGGAAATATCCTAAGATAAAAACTGGAAAGAAGTTTTCTGAGAACCTGCTTTGTGTTCTCTTAATTCATCTCACAGAGTTACAGCTTTTACCTCCAGAAGCCTTTCCCTAAGACTGTTTTTGTGGAATTTTCAAAGTGATATTTGGAAGCCCATAGAGGGCTGTGGTGAAAAGGGAAACATCCGAAGATAAAAACTGAAAAAAAGATTTCTGAAATACTGCTTTGTAATATGTGACTTCCAGTCACGGAGTTACAGCAGTGGTTCGTAGAGCTGTTTGCTAGCCTTATTTCTGTGGAATCTGAAAACTGTTATTTCGTATCCCATTGAAGAGTATAGGCCAAAGATAATATCCTAAGATAAAAACTGAAAAGAAGTTTTCTGAGAAACTGCTTTGTGTTCTCTTAATTCATCTCACAGAGTTACAGCTTTTCCCTCAAGAAACTTTTCGCTAAGACTGTTCTTGTGGAATTTGCAAAGTGATATTTGAAAGCCCATAGAGGGCTATGGTGAAAAGGCAAATGTCCTCAGTTAAAAACTGGATAGAAGCTTTCTGAGAAACTGCTTTCTGTTCTCTCAATTCATCTCAAAGAGTTACAGATTTCCCCTCAAGAAGCCCTTGACAAAGACTGTTCTTGTGGAAATTGCAAAGTGATATTTAGAAGCCCATAGAGGGCTATGGAGAAAAAGGAAATATCCTAAGATGAAAACGAAAAAGAAGCTTTCTGAGAAACTGCTTTGTGATATGTGACTTGCACTCACGGAGTTATTGCCGTATTTCATGGAGCTGTTTGTTAGCCTTATTTCTCTTGATATCTGAGAACTATTATTTCGGATCCCTTTGAAGACAAAGGGACAAAGGGACAAAGAAATACCTAAGATAAACACTGGAAAGAAGCTTTCTGAGTAACTGCATTGTGATACATGACTTCCACTCACGGAATTACTGCTGTATTTCTTAGAGCGGTTTGCTAGCCTTATTTCTGTGGAATCTGAGAACTGTTATTTCGCATCCCATTTAAGACGATAGCGCCAAAGAAAATATCCTAAGATAAAAACTGGAAAGAAGTTTTCTGAGGAACTGCTTTGTGTTCTGGTAATTCATCTCACAGAGTTACAGCTTTCTCCTGAAGAAGCCTTTCGCTAAGAGTGTTCTTGTGGAATTTGCAAAGTGATATTTGGAAGCCCATAGAGCGCTATAGTGAAAAAGGAAATATCTTCTGTTAAAAACGTGAAAGAAGCTTTCTCAGAAACTGTTTTGTGTTCTGTTAATTCCGCTCACAGAGTTACAGCTTTCCCCTCAAGAAACCTTTCACTAAGACTGTTCCTGTGGAATTTGCAAAGTGATATTTGGAGGCCCATAGAGGGCTAGGGTGAAAAAGGAAATATCATGAGCTAAAAACTGGAAAGAAGCTTTCTGAGAAAATGCTTTGTGATATGTGTCTTGCACTCAAGGACTTACATCTGTATTTCATGGAGATGTTTGCTAGAGTTATTTCTGTGGTCTCTGAGAACATTTATGCGGATCACTTAGAAGAAAAATGGACAAAGGGACAATGGAAATATCCTAAGATAAAAACTGGAAAGAAGCTTTCTGGGAAACTGCTTTGTGATATGTGACTTCCACTCACGGAGTTACAGCTGTATTTGGTAGAGCGGTTTGCTAGCCTGATTTCTGTGGAATCTGAGAACTGTTATTTCGGATCCCATTGAAGACGATAGCGCCAAAAGAAATATCCTGAGACAAAAACTGGAATGAAGTTTTCTGAGAAACTGCTTTGTGTTCTGTTAACTCATCTCACAGAGTTACAGCTTTCCCCTCAAAAAGCCTTTCGCTAAGACTGCTCTTGAGGAATTTGCAAAGTGATATTTGGAAGCCCATAGAGGGCTATGGTGAAAAAGGAAGTATCCTAAGATTAAAATTGAAAAGAAGGTTTCTGAGAAACTGCTTTGTGATATATGACTTCCACTCACGGAGTTACAGCAGTATTTCATAGAGCTGTTTGCTAGCCTTATTTCTGTGGTATCTGAGAACTGTTATTTCGGATCCCATTGAAGACTATAGCACCAAGGAAATATCCTAAGATAAAAACTGGAAAGAAGTTTTCTGAGAAAGTGTTTTGTGTTCTGTTAATTGATCTCACAGAGTTAGAGCTTTCCCCTCAAGAAGCCTTTCACTAAGACTGTTCTTGTGGAATTTTCAAAGTGATATTTTAAAGCCATAGAGGGCTATGGTGAAAAAGGAAATATCCAAAGATAAAAACTGAAAAGAACCTTTCTGAGAAACTGCTTTGTGTTCTGTTAATTCATCTCAGAGAGTTACAGCATTCCCCTCAAAAAGCCTTTCGCTAAGACTGTTCTTGTAGAATTTGCAAAGTGATATTTGGAAGCCATAGAGGGCTACGGTGGAAAAGGAAATATCTGAAGATAAAAAGTGAAAAGAAGCTTTCTGAGAAACTGCTTTGTGTTCTGTTAATTCATCTCACAGAGTTACAGCTTTCCCCTCAAGAAGCCTTTCACAAAGACTGTTCTTGTGGAATTTGCAAAGTGATATTTGGAAGACCATAGAGCGCTATGGTGAAAAAGGAAATATCTTCTGTTAAAAACCGGAAAGAAGCTTTCAGAGAAACTGCCTTGTGTTCTGGTAATTCAGCTCACAGAGTTACAGATTTCCCCTCAAGAAGCCTTTCGCTAAGACTGTTCCTGTGGAATTTGCAAAGTGATATTTGGAAGCCCATAGAAGGCTACGGTGAAAAGGCAAATGTCCTCAGTTAAAAACTGGAAAGAAGTTTCTGAGAAACTGCTTTGTGAATTGTGACTTCCACTCACGGAAATATAGCTGTACTTGGTAGAGCGGTTTGCTAGCCTGATTTCTGTGGAATCTGAGAACTGTTATTTCGGATCTCATTGAATAATATAGCGCCAAAAGAAATATCCTAAGATAAAAACTGGAATGAAGTTTTCTGAGAAACTGCTTTGTGTTCTGTTAATTTATCTCACAGAGTTACAGCTTTCCTCTCAAGAAACCTTTCACTAAGACTGTTCTTGTGGAATTTGCAAAGTGATATTTGGAAGCCCCTAGAGGACTATGGTGAAAAAGGAAAATCTTCTGTTGAAAACTGGAAAGAAGCTTTCTGAGAAACTGCTTTGTGTTCTGTCAATTCATCTCACAGTGTTACAGCTTTCCCCTCAACAAGCCTTTCGCTGACACTGTTCTTGTGGAATTTGCAAAGTGATATTTGGAAGCCCATAGAGGGCTTTTGTGAAAAAGGAAATATCTTCCGTTAAAAACTGGCAAGAAGGTTTCTGAGAAACTGTTTTGTGTTCTGTTAATTCATCTCAGAGAGTTACAGCTTTCCCCTCAAGAAGCCTTTCACTAAGACTGTTCGGAATTTGCAAAGTGATATTTGAAAGCCCCTAGAAAGCTATGGTGAAAAAGGAAATATCTTTCGTTAAAAACTGGAAAGAAGCTTTCTGAGAAACTGCTTTGTGTCCTCTTAATTCATCTCACAGTGTTACAGCTTTCCCCTCAAGAAGACTTTCGCTAAGACTGTTCTTGTGGAATTTGCAAAGTAATATTTGGAAGCCTATAGAGGGCTATGGTGAAAAAGGAAATATCTTCCGTTAAATACTGGAAAGAAGCTTTCTGAGAGACTGCTTTGTGTTCTGTTAATTCATCTCACAGAGTTACAGCTTTCCCCTCAAGAAGCCTTTCGCTAAGACTGTTCTTGTGGAATTTACAAAGTGATATTTTAAAGCCCATAGAGGGCTATGGTGAAGAAGTAAATATCTTGCGTTAAAAACTGGAAAGAAGCTTTCTGAGAAACTGCTTTGTGTTCTCTTAATTCATCTCACAGAGTTACAGTTTTCCCCTCAGGAATCCTTTCGCTAAGACTGTTCTTGTGGAATTGGCAAAGTGATATTTGAAAGCCATAGCGGGCTATGGAGAAAAAGGAAATATCCGAAGATAAAAACTGAAAAGAAGCTTTCTGAGAAACTGCTTTGTGTTCTCTTAATTCATCTCAGGGAGTTACAGCTTTCCCCTGAAGAAGCCTTTCTCTAAGACTGTTCTTGTGGAATTTGCAAAGTGATATTTTGAAGCCCATAGAGGGCTATGGTGAAAAAGGATTTACCCAAAGCTAAAAACTGAAAAGAAGCTTTCTGAGAAACTGCTTTGTGTTCTGTTAATTCATCTCAGGGAGTTACAGCTTTCCCCTCAAGAAGCCTTTCGCTAAGACTGTTCTTGTGGAATTTGCAAAGTGATATTTGAAAGCCATAGAGGGCTATGGTGAAAAAGGAAATATCCAAAGTTAAAAACTGAAAAGAAGCTTTCTGAGAAACTTCTTTGTGTTCTGTTAATTCATCTCACAGAGTTGCAGCTTTCCGCTCTAGAAGCCTTTCGCTAAGACGGTTCTTGTGGTATTTCCAGAGTGATATTTGGAAGTCCATAGAGGGCTATGGTGAAAATGCAAATGTCCTCAGTTAAAAACTGGAAAGAAGCTTTCTCAGAAACTGCTTTCTGTTCTTTTTATTCATCTCACAGAGTTACAGCTTTCCTCTCAGAAGCCTTTGGCTAAGACTGTTCTTGTGGCATTTGCAAAGTGATAATAGGAAGCCCATAGAGGGATATGGAGATAAAGGAAATATCATAAGAGAAAACTGAAAAGAAGTTTACTGAGAAACTGCTTTGTGATATGTGACATCCACGTACGGAGTTGCAGCTGTATTTCGTGGAGCTGTTTGCTATCCTTATTTCTGTGGAATCTGAGAACTGTTAATTCGGATCCCATTGAAGACTGTAGGGCCAAAGGAAATATAGTTAGATAAAATCTGAAAAGAAGTTTTCTGAGAAACTTCTTTGTGTTCTCTTAATTCATCTCACAGAGTTACAGCTTTCCCTTCAAGAAGCCATTCGCTAAGACTTCTCGTGTGGAATTTGCAAAGTGATATTTAGAAGTCCATAGAGGGCTATGGGGAAAAAGGAAATATCTTTAGTTAAAAAATGGAAAGAAGCATTCTGAGAACATGCTTTGTTTTCTGTTAATTCATCTCACAGAGTTACAGCTTTCCCCTCAAGAAGCCTTTCGCTAAGACTGTTCTTGTGTAATTTGCAAAGTGATATTAGGAAGCCCATAGAGGGCTATGGTGAAAAGGCAAATGTCCTCAGTTAAAAATTGTAAATAAGCTTTCTGAGAAACTGTTTTGTGTTCTATTAATTCATCTCACAGAGTTACAGCTTTCCCCTCAAGAAGCCTTTTGCTAAGACTGTTCTTTTGGAATTTGCAAAGTGATATTTGGAAGGCCTTAGAGGACTATGGTGAAAATGGAAGTATCGTAAGATATAAATTGAAAAGAAGCTTTGTGAGAAACTGCTTTGTGATCTTTGACTTCCACTCACGGAGTTACAGCTGTATTTCGTGAGGCTGTTTGCTAGCCTTATTTCTGTGGAATCCGAGAACTGTTGTTTCAGATCCCTTCAAAGACAAAGGGACAAAGTGACAAAGGAAATATTCTAAGATAAAAACTGAAAAGAAGCTTTCTGAAAAACTGCTTTGTGTTCTGTTAATTCATCTCACAGAGTTACAGCTTTCCCCTCAAGATGCCTTTCGCTAAGACAGTTCTTGTGGAATTTGCAAAGTGATATTTGGAAGCCCATAGAGGGCTATGGTGAAAAAGGAAATATCCTCCGTTAAAAACTGGAAAAAGCTTTGTGAGAAACTGCTTTGTGTTTTCTTAATTCATCTCACAGATTTACAGCTTTCCCTTCAAGAAGCCTTTCGCTAAGACTGTTCTTGTGGAATTTGCAAAGTGATATTTTGAAGTCCATAGAGGGCTATGGTGAAAAAGGAATTATCCAAAGCTAAAAACTGAAAAGAAGCTTTCTGAGAAACTGCTTCTTGTTCTGTTAATTCATCTCACAGAATTACAGCTTTTCCGTCAAGAAGTCGTTCGCTAAGAATTCTCTTGTGGAATTTGCAAAGTGATATTTGGAAGCCCTTAGAGGGCTATGGTGAAAAAGGAAATATCTTCAGTTAAAAATTGGAAAGAAGCTTTCAGAGAAACTGCTTTGTGATATGTGACTTCCACTCACGGAGTTACATCTGTATTTCGTGGAGCTGTTTGCTAGCCTTATTTCTGTGGAATCTGCGAACTGTTAATTCTGATGCCTTTGAAGACAAAGAGACAAAGGACAAAGGAAATATCCTAAGATAAAAACGGAAAAGAAGCTTTCTGTGAAACTGTTTTGTGTTCTGTTAATTTAGCTCCCTGTGTTACAGCTTTTCCCTCAAGAAGCCTTTCGCTAAGACTGCTCTTGTGGAATTTGCAAAGCGATGTTTGGAAACCCATAAAGGGCTATGGTGAAAAAGGAAATATCCGAAGATGAAATCTGAAAAGAAGCTGTCTGAGAAAATGCTTTGTGTTCTCTTAATTCATCTCACAGAATTACAGCTTTCCCCCCAAGAAGCCTTTCGCTAAGACTGTTCTTGTGGAATTTGCAAAGTGATATTTGGAATCCCTTAGACGGCTATGGTGAAAAGGCAAATGTCCTCAGTTAAAAACTGTAAAGAAGCTTTCCGAGAAACTGCTTTGTGATAGGCGACTTCCACTCGCGGAGTTACAGCAGTATTTCGTAGAGCTGTTTGCTAACCTTATTTCTTTGGAATCTGAGACCTGTTAGTTCGGATCCCGTTGAAGACTATAGGGCCAAAGGAAATATCCTAAGGTAAAAACTGAAAAGATATTTTCTGAGAAATTGCATTGTGTTCTCTTAATTCTCCTCACGGAGTTCAGCTTTCCCCTGAAGAAGCGTTTTACTAAGTCTCTTCCTGTGCAATTTGCAAAGTGATATTTGGAAGCCCATAGAGCGCTGTGGTGAAAAAGGAAATATCTTCAGGTAAAAACTGGAAAGAAGCTTTCTGCGAAACTGCTTTGTGTTCTGTTAATTCATCTCACAGAATTACAACTTTCCCCTCAAGAAGCCTTTCGCTAAGACTGTTCTTGTGGAATTTGCAAAGTGATATTTGGAAACCCATAGAGTGCTATGTTGAAAAGGCAAATGTCCTCAGTTAAAAACTGGAAAGAAGCTTTCTGAGAAACTGCTTTGTGTTCTGTTAATTCATCTCACAGAGTTACAGCTTTCCCCTCAGGAAGTCTTTGACTAAGACTGTTCTTGTGGAATTTGCAAAGTGATATCTGGAAGCCTTTAGAGGCCTATGTTGAAAAAGGAAATATCATAATAAAAAAACTGAAAAGAAGATTTCTGAGAAACTGCTTTGTGATATGTGACTTCCACTCACGGAGTTACGTCTGTATTTCGTAAAGCTGTTTGCTAGCCTTATTTCTGTGGAATCTGAGAGCTGTTATTTCGGATCCCAATGAAGACTATAGGGCCAAAGGAAATATCCTAAGTTAAAAAGTGAAAAGAAGTTTTCTGAGAAACTGCTTTGTGTTCTGTTAATTCATCTCACAGAGTTACACCTTTCCAATCAAGAAACCTTTCGCTAAGACTGTTCTTGTGGAATTTGCAAAGTGATATTTGGAAGCCCCTGAGGGCTATGGTGAGAAAGGAAATATCCAAAGATAAAAACTGAAAAGAACCTGTCTGAGAAACTGCTTTGTGTTCTGATAAATCATCTCACAGAGTTACAGCTTTCCCCTCAAGAAGCCTTTCGCTAAGACTGTTCTTGTGGAATTTGCAAAGTGATATTTGGAAGCCCGTAGAGTTCAATGTTGAAAAAGGAAATATCATAAGATAAAAACAGAAAAGAATCTTTCTGAGAAACTGCTTTGTGATATATGACTACCACTCACGGACTTACAGCTGTATTTTGTGAAGCTGTTTGCTAGCCTTATTTCTGTGGAATCTGAGAACTGTTATTTCGGATCCCTTTGAAGACAAAGGGACAAATTGACAAAGGAAATATCCTAAGATAAAAACTGAAAAGAAGCTGTCTGAGAAACTGCTTTGTGTTCTGTTAATTCATCTCAGAGAGTTACAGCTTTCCCCTCAAGAAGCCTTTCGCTAAGACTGTTCTTGTGGAATATGCAAAGTGATATTTGGAAGCCCTTAGAGGACTGTGTTGAAAAATGAAATATCATAAGATAAAAACTGAAAAGAAGCCTTCTGAGAAACTGGTTTGTGATATGTGACTTCCACTCACGGAGTTACAGCTGTATTTCATGGAGCTGTTTGCTAGCTTTGTTACTGTGGAATCTGAGAACTGTTATTTCAGATCCCATTGAAGACTATAGGGTCAAAGGAAATATCCCAAGAAAAAAACTGAAAAGAATTTTTCTGAAAAAATGCTTTGTGTTCTGTTAATTCATCTCACAGAGTTACAGTGTTTCCCTCAAGAAGTCTTTAGCTAAGAGTGTTCTTATGGAATTTGCAAAGTTATATTTGGAAGCCCGTAGAGGGCTATGGTTAAAAAGGAAATATCCGTAGATAAAAACTGAAAAGAAGCTTTCTGAGAAACTGCTTTGTGTTCTGTTAATGTATCTCACAGAGTTACAGCTTTCCCCTCCAGAAGCTTTTCACTAAGACTGTTCTTGTGGAATTTGCAAAGAGATATTTGGAAGCCTATTGAGAGCTATGGTGAAAAAGGAAATAACTTCAGTTACAAAATGGAAAGAAGCTTTCTGAGAGACTGCTTTGTGTTCTGTTAATTCATATCACAGAGTTACACCTTTCCCTTCAAGAAGCCGTTCACTAAAACTGTTCCTGTGGTATTTGTAAAGTGATATTTGGAAGCCCATAGAAGGCTATAGTGAAAAAGGAAATATTTTTAGGTAAAAACTGGAAACAAGCTTTCTGAGAGAGTTCTTTGTGTTCTGTTAATTCATCTCACAGAGTTACAGCACTCCCCTCAAGAAGCCTTTCGCTAAGACTGTTCTTGTGTAATTTGCCAAGTGATATTTGGAAGCCCATTGAGAGCTACGGAGAACAAGGAAATATCATAAGATAAAAACTGAAAAGAAGCTTTCTGAGAAACAGCTTTGTGATATGTGACTTCCACTCATGGAGTTACTGCTGTATTTCGTAGAGCTGTTTGCTAGCCTTATTTCTGTGGAATCTGGGAACTGTTATTTCGGATCCCTTTGAAGACTATAGGGCCAAAGGAAATATCCTAAGATAATGAAAAAGGAAATAGCATAAGATAACAATTTAGAAGAAGCTTTCTGAGAAACTGCTTTGTAATATGTGACTTCCACTCACGGAGTTACAGCTGTATGTCATGGAGCTGTTTGCTAGCCTTATTTCTGTGGAATCTGAGAACTCTTATTTCAGATCCCTTTGAAGACAAAGGGACAAAGGGACAAAGGAAATATCCTAAGATAAAAACTGAAAAGAAGCTTTCTGTGAAACTGCTTTGTGTTATGTTAATTCCTCTCACAGAGTTACAGCTTTCCCCTCAAAGAGCCTTTTGCTAAGACTGTTTTTGTGGAATTTGCAGAGTGATATTGGAAGCCCATAGAGGGCTCTGGAGAAAAAGGAAATATGTGAAGACAAAAACGGAAAAGAAGCTCTCTGAGAAACTGCTTTGTGTTCTGTTAATTCATCTCACAGAGTTACAGCTTTCCCCACAAGAAGCCCTTCGCTAAGGCTGTTCTTGTGGAATTTGCAAAGTGATATTTGGAAGCCCTTTGAGGTCTATGGTGAAAAGTCAAATGTCCTCAGTTAAAAACTGGAACGAAATTTTCTGAGAAACTGCTTTGTGATATGTGACTTCCACTCTCGCCATTACATCAGTATTTCATAGAGCTGTTTGCTAGCCTTATTTTTGTGGAATCTGAGAACTGTTATTTCGGATTCCATTGAAGACTATACGGCCAAAGGAAATATTCTAAGATAAAAACTGAAAAAAGTTTTCTGAGAAACTTCTTTCGTTTATGTTAATTCATCTACCGGAGTTACAGCTTTCCCCTCAAGAAGCCTTTCGTTAAGACTGTTCTTGTGGAATTCGCAAAGTGATATAGACTGTTCTTGTGGAATTTTCAAAGTGATATTTGGAAGCCCATAGAGGGCTATGGTGAAAAGGTAAATGTCCTCAGTTAAAAACAGGAAAGAAGATTTCTGAGAAACTGCTTTGTGTTCTGTTATTTCATCGCACTGAAATACAGATTTCCCTTCAAGAAGCTTTTCGCTAAGACTGTTCTTGTGGAATTTGCAAAGAGATATTTGGAAGCCTATTGAGAGCTATGGTGAAATAGGAAATAACTTCAGTTACAAACTGGAAAGAAGTTTTATGAGAGACTGCTTTGTGTTCTGTTAATTCATCTCACAGAGTTACACCTTTCCCTTGAAGAATCCGTTCACTAAGACTGTTCCTGTGGAATGTGTAAAGTGATATTTGGAAGCCCATAGAAGTCTATGGTGAAAAAGGAAATATCTTTAGCTAAAAACTGGAAACAAGCTTTCTGAGAGACTGCTTTGTGTTCTGTTAAGTCATCTCACAGAGTTACAGCTCTCCCCTCAAGAAGCCTTTCGCTAAGATGGTTCTTGTGTATTTTGTAAAGTGATATTTGGAAGCCCATTGAGAGCTGCGGTGAACAAGGAAATATCATAAGATAAAAACTGAAAAGAAGCTTTCTGAGAAACTCCTTTGTGACATGTGACTTCCACTCACGGAGTTACAGTTGTGTTTCTTAGAGCTGTTTGCTAGCCTTATTTCTGTGGATTCTGTGAACTGTTATTTCGGATCCCATTGAAGACTATAGGGCCAAAGGAAATATCCTAAGATAAAAACTGAAAAGAAGTTTTCTGAGAAACTGCTTTGTGTTCTGTTAATTCATCTCACAGAGTTACAGCTTTCCCCTCAAGATGTCGTTCGCTAAGGCCGTTCTTGTGGAATTTGCAAAATGATATTTGGAAGCTCATAGAGGGTTATGGTGAAAAAGGAAATATCCTAAGATAAAAACTGAAAAGAAGCTTTCTGAGAAAATGCTTTGTGTTCTCTTAATTCATCTCACAGAGTTACAGCTTTCCCCTCAAGAAGCCGTTCACTAAGATTTCTCTTGTGGAATTTGCAAAGTGATATTTGGAAGCCCATAGAGGGCTATGGTGAAAAAGGAAATATCCGAAGATAAAAACTGAAAAGAAGCTTTCTGGGAACCTGCTTTGTTTTATGTGACTTCCACTCACGGAGTTACAGTAGTATTTTGTGGAGGTGTTTGCTAGCCTTATTTCTGTGGAATCTGAGAACTGTTATTTCGGATCCCTTTGAAGACAAATGGACAAAGGGACAAAGGAAATTTCCTAATATAAAAATGGAAAGAGGCTTTCTGAGAAACTGCTTCGTGATATGTGTCTTCCACTCCCGGAGTTACAGCTGTATTTCGAAGATCGGTTTGCTAGTCTTATTTCTGTGGAATCTGAGAACTGTTATTTTGGATCCCATTGAAGACTATAGGTCCAAAGGAAATATCTTAAGATAAAAACTGGAAAGAAGTTTTCTGAGAATCTGCTTTGTGTTCTGTTAATTCATCTCACAGAGTTACAGCTTTCCCCTCAAAAATCCTTTCACTAAGACTGTTCTTGTGGAATTTTCAAAGTGATATTTGGAAACCCATAGAGGGCTGTGGTGAAAAAGGAAATATCCTAAGATTAAAACTGTAAACAAGCTTTCTGAGAAACTGCTTTGTAATATGTGATTTCCACTCACTGAGTTACAGTTGTATTTCGTAAAGCTGTTTGTTAGCCTTATTTCTGTGGAATCTGAGAACTGTTATTTCGGATCCCATTGAAGCCTATAAGGCCAAAGGAAATATCCTAATATAAAAACTGAAAAGAGAGGACGGAGCAAGATGGCCGAATAGGAACAGCTCCAGTCTCCAACTCCCAGTGCAAGCGACACAGAAGAGCGGTGATTTCTGCATTTTCAATTGAGGTACTGGGTTCATCTCACTGGGGAGTGCAGGGCGATCGGTGCTTGTCAGCTGCTGCAGCCCGAGCAGCGAGAGCTGAAGCAGGGCGAGGCATTGCCTCACCTGGAAGCGCAAGGGAGAAGGGAATCCCTTTTCCTATCCAGGGGATCTGAGACACACAACACCTGGAAAATCGGACACCTCCCACCCCAGTACTGCGCTTTAAGCAAACAGGCACACCAGGAGATCATATCCCACACCTGGCCGGGAGGGTCCCACACCCACGAAGCCTCCCTCATTGCTAGCACAGCAGTCTGTGTTCTACCGGCAAGGCAGCAGGGAGTCTGGGGGAGGGGCGCCCACCATTGCTGAGGCTTAAGTAGGTAAACAAAGCTGCTGGGAAGCTCGAACTGGGTGGAGCTCACAGCAGCTCAAGGAAACCTGACTGTCTCTGTAGACTCCACCTCTGGGGACATGGCACAGTAAACAATAACGAACGAAGCAGAAACCTCTGCAGACGCAAACGACTCTGTCTGACAGCTTTGAAGAGAGCAGTGGATCTCCCAACACGGAAGTTGAGATCTGAGAAGGGACACACTCCCTGCTCAAGTGGGTCCCTGATCCCTGAGTAGTCTAACAGGGAGACATCCCCCTCTAGTGGCAGTCTAACACCCCACAACTCACAGGGTGGAGTACACCCCTGAGAGGAAGCTTCCAAAGCAAGAATCAGACAGGTACACTCGCTGTTCAGAAATATTCTATCCTCTGCAGCCTCTTCTGCTGATACCCAGGCAAACAGGGTCTGGAGTGGACCTCAAGCAATCTCCAACAGACCTACAGCTGAGGGTCCTGGCTGTTAGAAGGAAAACTATCAAACAAGAAGGACACCTACACCAAAACCCCATCAGTACGTCACCAGCATCAAAGACCAGTGGCAGATAAAACCACAAAGATGGGGAAAAAGCAGGGCAGAAAAGCTGGAAATTCAAAAATAAGAGCACATCTCCCCCGGCAAAGGAGCGCAGCTCATTGCCAGCAACGGATCAAAGCTGGACGGAGAATGACTTTGACGAGATGAGAGAAGAAGGCTTCAGTCCATCAAATCTCTCAGAGCTAAAGTACGAATTACGTACCCAGCGCAAAGAAACTAAAAATCTTGAAAAAAAAGTGGAAGAATTGATGGCTAGAGTAATTAATGCAGAGAAGGTCATAAAAGAAATGAAAGAGATGAAAACCATTACACGAGAAATACGTGACAAATGCAGAAGCTTCAGTAAGCGACTCGATCAACTGGAAGAAAGAGTATCAGCGATTGAGGATCAAATGAATGAAATGAAGTGAGAAGAGAAACCAAAAGAAAAAAGAAGATAAAGAAATGAACAAAGCCTGCGAGAAGTATGGGATTATGTAAAAAGACCAAATCTATGTCTGATTGGGGTGCCTGAAAGTGAGGGGGAAAATGGAACCAAGTTGGAAAACACTCTTCAGGATATCATCCAGGAGAACTTCCCCAACCTAGTAGGGCAGGCCAACATTCAAATCCAGGAAATACAGAGAACGCCACAAAGATACTCCTCGAGAAGAGCAACTCCAAGACACATAATTGCCAGATTCACCAAAGTTGAAATGAAGGAAAAAATGTTAAGGGCAGCCAGAGAGAAAGGTTGGGTTACCCACAAAGGGAAGCCCATCAGACTAACAGCAGATCTCTCGGCAGAAACTCTACAAGCCAGAAGAGAGCGGGGGCCAATATTCAACACTCTTAAAGAAAAGAATTTTCAACCCAGAATTTCATATCCAGCCAAACTAAGTTTCATAAGTGAAGGAGAAATAAAATCCTGTACAGATAAGCAAATGCTTAGAGAAATCAAGGGTATTCAGTTAGGAAAAGAAGAAATCAAATTGTCCCTGTTTGCAGATGACATGGTTGTATATTTAGAAAACCCCATTGTCTCAGCTCAAAATCTCCTTAAGCTGATAAGCAACTTCAGCAAAGTCTCAGGATACAAAATTAATGTGCAAAAATCACAAGCATTCTTATACACCAGTAACAGACAAACAGAGAGCCAAATCAGGAATGAACTTCCATTCACAATTGCTTCAAAGAGAATAAAATACCTAGGAATCCAAATTACAAGGGATGCAAAGGACCTCTTCAAGGAGAACTACAAACCACTGCTCAGTGAAATAAAAGAGGACACAAACAAATGGAAGAACATACCATGCTCATGGATAGGAAGAATCAATATCATGAAAATGGCCATACTGCCCAAGGTAATTTACAGATTCAATGCCATCCCCATCAAGCTACCAATGAGTTTCTTCACAGAATTGGAAAAAACTGTTTTAAAGTTCATATGGAACCAAAAAAGAGTCCGCATCTCCAAGACAATCCTAAGTCAAAAGAACAAAGCTGGAGGCATCACGCTACCTGACTTCAAACTATACTTCAAGGCTACAGTAACCAAAACAGCATGGTACTGGTACCAAAACAGAGGTATAGACCAATGGAACAGAACAGAGTCCTCAGAAATAATACCACACATCTACAGCCATCTGATCTTTGACAAAACTGAGAGAAACAAGAAATGGGGAAAGGATCCCCTATTTAATAAATGGTGCTGGGAAAATTGGTTAGCCATAAGTAGAAAGCTGAAACTGGATCCTTTCCTTACTCCTTATACGAAAACTAATTCAAGATGGATTAGAGACTTAAATGTTAGACCTAATACCATAAAAATCCTAGAGGGAAACCTAGGTAGTACCATTCAGGACATAGGCATGGGCAAAGACTTCATGTCTAAAACACCAAAAGCAACAGCAGCAAAAGCCAAAATTGACAAATGGGATCTCGGTAAACTAAAAAGCTTCTGCACAGGAAAAGAAACTATCATCAGAGTGAACAGGCAACTTACGGAATGGGAGAAAATTTTAGCAATCTACTCATCTGACAAAGTGCTAATATCCAGAACCTACAAAGAACTCAAACAAATTTACAAGAAGAAAACAAACAACCCCATCAAAAAGTGGTCAAAGGATATGAACAGACAGTTCTCAAAAGAAGATATTCATACAGCCAACAGACACATGAAAAAATGCTCATCATCACTGGCCATCAGAGAAATGCAAATCAAAACCACAATGAGAGACCATCTCACACCAGTTAGAATGGCGATCATTCAAAAGTCAGGAAACAACAGGTGCTGGAGAGGATGTGGAGAAATAGGAACACTTTTACACTGTTGGTGGGATTGTAAAGTAGTTCAACCATTATGGAAAACAGTATGGCGATTCCTCAAGGATCTAGAACTAGATGTACCATATGACCTAGCCATCCCATTACTGGGTATATACCCAAAGGATTATAAATTATGCTGCTATAAAGACACATGCACACGTATGTTTATTGCAGCACTATTCACAATAGCAAAGACTTGGAATCAACCCGAATGTCCATCAGTGACAGATTGGATTAAGAAAATGTGGCACATATACACCATGGAATACAATGCAGCCATAAAAAAGGATGAGTTTGTGTCCTTTGTAGGGACATGGATGCAGCTGGAAACCATCATTCTTAGCAAACTATCACAAGAACAGAAAACCAAACACCGCATGTTCTCACTCGTAGGTGGGAACTGAACACTGAGATCACTTGGACTCGGGAAGGGGAACATCACACACCGGGGCCTATCATGGGGAGGGGGGAGGGGGGAGGGATTGCACTGGGAGTTATACCTGATGTAAATGACGAGTTGATGGGTGCAGCACACCAACATGGCACAAGTATACATATGTAACAAACCTGCACGTAATGCACATGTACCCTACAACTTAATCTATAATAATAATAAAAAGTAAATAAATAAATAAATAAATAAATAAAAGAAAAAATAAATAAAAAAAAAAAAGAAAATGTTGCTCAGAAAAGAGAAAGATAGTTAAATGGAAGGAGGAAGGGAGAATTTTAATTTTGTTTCCATTAATCTAAGCAAACATAGGACACAGTAAAACTTCCTGAGGAAAAAATATATGCATTGTATAATAATACTGTGACTATCATAATGGAAATCAATGAATCAAAGAAAAATCATCCCAAATTCCAACTTTCCAGTAATTATTTTATGGACTTTAAAAAAGTTTCCTTGTTAATCCTTATACAAATATTAGTATACCTTATACATGTAGTTTTAATTATAGTATGGAAAAAACTTTGCATACTGCACTTTTCATAATATTATACATACACTGCTGAGTAATTTTTCTAATAGTTTTAAAATAATGAAAAATGTTTCCATCATGTATGTTCTTTCCAGGTTTTCAATATTATAAATAATTCTGTAATGAACAGTTGCAGCATATTACTTTTGCCTTTGGGAAAAACAGTTCGTTCAAATAAATTTTCATGGATGGAGGAATTAAAAAAAAAAAACGAAAAGAAGTTTTCTGAGAAACTGCTTTGTATTCTGTTAATTCATCTCACAGAGTTAAACCTTTCCCCTCAAGAAGCCTTTCGCCAACACTGTTCTTCTGGAATTTGCAAAGTGATATTTGGAAGCCCATAGAGGGCTAAGTAGTAAAAGAAAATATCCGAAGTTAAAAACTGAAAAGAAGCTTTCTGAGAAAATGCTTTGTGTACTGTTAATTCATCTCACAGAGATACAGCTTTCCCCTCAAGAAGGCGTTTGCAAAGACTTCTCTTGTGGAACTTGCAAAGTGATATTTGGAAGCCCATAGAGGGCTATGGTGTAAGAGGAAATATCTTCAGTTAAAAACTGGAAAGAAGCTTTCTGAGAAACTGTTTTGTGTTCTGTTAATTCACCTCACAGTGTTACAGCTTTCCCCTAAAGAAGCCTTCCGCTAAGACTGTTCTTGTGGAATTTCCAAAGTGATATTTGGAAGCCCATAGAGGGCTATGGTGAAAAGGCAAATGTCCTCAGTTAAAAACTGGAAAGAAACTTTCCGAGAAACTGCTTTGTATTCTGTAAATTCATATCACAGAGTTACAGCTTTCCCCTCAAGAAGCCTTTCGCTAAGAATGTTTTTGTGGAATTTACCAAGTGATATTTGGAAGCCCATAGAGGGCTATGTTGAAAAAGGAAATATCATAAGATAAAAACTGAAAAGAAGCTTTCAGAGAAACTGCTTTGTGATACGTGACTTCCACTAACAGAGATACAACTGTATTTCATGGAGCTGTTTGCTAGCCTTATTTCTCTGGAATCTGAGAACTGTTATTTCGGATCCCTTGAAGACAAAGGGACAAAGGGACAAAGGAAATATCCTAAGATAAAATCTGGAAAGAAGCTTTCAGAGAAACTGATTTGTGATGTGTGACTTCCACTCAGGGAGTTATGGCTGTATTTCGTATAGCGGTTTGCTAGCCCTATTTGTGTGGAATCTGAGAACTGTTATTTCAGATCCCTTTGAAGACTATCGGGCCAAAGGAAATATCCTAAGATAAAAACTGAAAAGAAGTTTTCTGAGAAACAGCTTTGTGTTCTGTTAATTCATCTCACAGAGTTACACCTTTCCCCTCAAGAAGCCTTTCGCTAAGACTCTTCTTGTGGAATTTGCAAAGTGATATTTCGAAGCCAATAGAGGGCTATGGTGAAAAAGGAAATATCCGAAGCTAAAAAATGGAAAGAAGGTTTCTGAGAAACTGCTTTGTGTTCCATTAATTCATCTCACAGTGTTACAGCTTTCCCGTAAAGAAGCCTTTCACTAAGACTGTTCTTGTGGAATTTCCAAAGTGATATTTGGAAGCCCATAGAGGACTAAGGTGAAAAGGCAACTGTCCTCAGTAAAAAACTGGAAAGAAGCTTTCTGAGAAACTGCTTTGTGTTCTCTTAGTTCGTCTCACAGAGTTACAGGTTTCCCGTCAAGAGCTTTTCGCTAAGACGGATTTTGTGGAATTTCCAAAGTGACATTTAGAAGCCCTTAGAGGGCTACGGTGAAAAGGCTAATATCCTCAGTTAAAAACTGGAAAGAGGCTTTCAGAGAAACTGCTTTGTGATATGTGACTTCCACTCACGGAGTTACTGCAGTATTTCGTAGAGCTGTTTGCTAGCATTATTTCTGTGTTTTCTGAGAACTGTTATTTCAGATCACTTTGAAGACTATCGGACCAAAGGAAATATTCTAAGACAAAAACTGAAAAGAAGTCTTCTGAGAAACTGCTTTGTGGTCTCTTAATTCATCTCACAGAGTTACAGCTTTCCCCTCAAGAAGACTTTTGCTAAGACTGTCCTTGTGAAATTTGCAAAGTGATATTTGGAAGCCCATAGAGCGGTATGATGAAAAAGGAAATATCTTCACTTAAAAACTGGAAAGAAGCTTTATGAGAAACTGCTTTGTGTTCTGTTAATTCATCTAACAGAGTTACAGCTTTACCCTAAAGAAGCCTTTCACTAAGACTGTTCTTTTGAAATTTGCAAAGTGATATTTGGAAGCCCATAGAGGGCTATGGTGAAAAAGGAAATATCCAAAGATAAAAATTGAAAAGAAGCTTTCTGAGAAATTGCTTTGTGTTCCTTTAATTCATCTCACAGTGTTACAGATTTCCGCTCAAGAAGCCGTTCGGTAAGACTTCTCTTGTGGAATTTGCAAAGTGATATTTGTAAGCCCATAGAGGGCTATGGTGAAAAGGCAAATGTCCTCAGTTAAAAACTGGAAAGAAGCTATCTGAGTAACTGCTTTGTGATATGTGACTTCCACTCACGGAGTTACAGTATTTCATAGAGCTGTTTGCTAGCCTTATTTCTGTGGAATCTGAGAACTGTTTTTTCGGATCCCTTTGAAGACTATAGGGCCAAAGTAAATATCCTAAGATCAAAACTGAAAAGAAGTTTTCTGAGAAACTGCTTTGTGTTCTGTTAATTCATCTCACAAAGTTAGAACTTTCCCCTCAAGAAGCCTTTCGCTAAGACTGTTCATGTGGAATTTGCAAAGTGATATTTGGAAGCCCATAGAGGGCTATGGTGAAAAGGCAAATGTCCTCAGTTAAAAACTGGAAAGAAGCCTTCTGAGAAACTGCTTTGTGTTCTGTTAATTCATCTCACAGAGTTACAGCTTTCCCCTCAAGAAGCCTTTCGCTAAGACTGTTCTTGTGGAATTTGCAAAGTGATACTTGGAAGCCCAAAGAGGGCTATGGTGAAAAGGCAAATGTCTTCGGTTAAAAACTGGAAAGAAGCTTTCTGAGATAGTACTTTGTGATATGTGACTTCCACTTACGGAGTTACAGCAGTATTTCGTAGAGCTGTTGCTAGCCTTATTTCTGTGGTTTCTGAGAGCTGTATTTCAGATCCCTTTGAAGACTATCGGGCCAAAGAAAGTATCCTAAGATAAAAACCGAAAAGGTGTTTTCTGAGAAACTGCTTTGTGTTCACCTAATTCATCTCACATAGTTACAGCTTTCCCCTCAAGAAGTCTTTTGCTAAGACTGATCTTGTGGAATTTGCAAAGTGATATTTGGAAGCCCATAGAGTGATATGGTGAAAGAGGCAATATCTTCAGTTAAAAACTGGAAAGAACCTTTCTGAGAAACTGCTTTGTGTTCTGTTAATTCATCTCACAGAGTTACAGCTTTCTCCTCAAGAAGCCTTTGACTGAGACTGTTCTTGTGGAATTTGCAAAGTGATATTTGGAAGCCCTTAGAGGGCTATGTTGAAAAAGGAAATATCATAACATAAAAACGGAAAAAAAGCTTTCTGAGAAACTGCTTTGTGATATGTGACGTCCCCTCACGGAGATACAGCTGTATTTCGTGGAGCTGTTTTCTAGCCTTATTTCTGTGGAATCTGAGAACTGTTATTTCGGATCCCTTTGGAGACAAAAGGACAAAGGGACAAAGGAAATATCCTAAGATAAAAACTGAAAAGAAGCTTTGTGTGAAACTGCTTTGGGTTCTGTTAATTCATCTCACAGAGTTACAGCTTTCCCCTTAAGAAATCTTTCGCTAAGACTGTTCGTGTGGAATTTACAAAAGTGATATTTCGAAGCTCATAGAGGGCTATGGTGAAAAGGATATATCCGAAGAAAAAAACTGAAAAGAAACTGTCTGAGAAACCGCTTTGTGTTCTGTTAATTCATCTCACAGTGTTACAGCTTTCCCTCAAGAAGCCTGTCGCTAAGACTGTTCCTGAGAATTTGCAAAGTGTTATTTGGAAGCCCATATAGGGCTATGGTGAAAAGTCAAATATCCTCAGTTAAAAACTGGAAAGAAGCTTTCTGAGAAACTGCTTGGTGATATGTGACTTCCACTCACGGAGCTACAGCAGTATGTCGTAGAGCTGTTTGCTAGCCTTATTTCTGTAGAATCTGAGAACTGTTATTTCGGATCCCATTGAAGACTATAGGGCCGAAGGAAATATCCTAAGATAAAAACTGAAAAGAAGTTTTCTGAGAAACTGTTTTGTGTTCTTTTAATTCATCTCTCAGAGTTACAGCTTTCCCCTGAAGAAGCCTTTTGCTAAGACTGTTCTTGTGGAATTTGGAAAGTGATATTTGGAAGCCCATAGAGCGCCATGGTGAAAAAGGAAATATCTTCAGTTAAAAACTGGAAAGAAGCTTTCTAAGAAACTGCTTTGTGTTCTGTTAATTCATCTCACAGAGTTACAGCATTCTCCTCAAGAAGCCTTACGTTAAGACTGCTGTTGTGAAATTTGCCAAGTGATATTTGGAAGCCAATTGATGGCTTTTGTGAAAAAGGAAATATCATAAGATAAAAACTGAAAATAAGCTTTCTGAGAAACTGCTTTGTGATATGTGACTTCCACGCATGGAGTTACAGCAGTATTTTGTAGAGCTGTTCGCTAGTCTTATTTCTCTGGAATCCGAGAACTGTTTTTCGGATCAAATTGAAGACGATAGGGCCACAGGAAATATCCTAACATAAAAATTGAAAAGAAGTTTTCTGAGAAACTGCTTTGTGTTCTGTTAATTCACGTCACAGCGTTACACCTTTCCCCTCAAGAATTCTTTCGCTAAGAGTGTTCTTGAGGAATTTGCAAAGTGATATTTGGGAGCCCATAGAGGGCTATGGTGAAAAAGGAAATATACGAAGCTAAAAACTGGAAAGAAGCTTTCGTAGAAATTACTTTGTGTTCTGTTAATTCATCTCACAGAGTTACAGCTTTCCCCTCAAGAAGCCTTTCACAAACACTGTTCTTGTGGAATTTTCAAAGTGATATTTGGAAGCCCATTAAGGGCTATATTGAAGAAGGAAATATCATAAGATAAAGAGTGAAAAGAAGCTTTCTGAGAAACTGTTTTGAGATATGTGACTTTCACTCACGGAGTTACAGCTGTATTTCGTGGAGCTGTTTGCTACTCTGATTTCTGTGGAATCTGAGAACTGTTATTTCGGATCCCTTTGAAGAAAAAGGGACAAAGGGACAAAGGAAATGTGCTAAGATATAAACTGGAAAGAAGCTTTCTGTGAAACTGCTTTGTGTTCTGTTAATTTATCTCACAGAGTTACAACTTTCCCCTCAAGAATCCTTTTGCTAAGACTGTTCTTGTGGAATTTCCAAAGTGATATTTGGAAGCCCATAGAGGTCCATGTTGAAAAAGGAAATATCTTAAGATAAAAAGTAAAAAGAAGCTTTCTGAGAAACTGCTTTGTGATATGTGACTTCCACTCACGGAGTTACAGCAGTATTTCGTAGAGCTGTTGCTAGACTTTTTTCTCTGGTTTCTGAGAACTGTTATTTAAGATCCCTTTAAAGACTATCGGGCCAAAGGAAATATCCTTAGATAAAAACTGAAAAGAAGTTTTCTGAGAAAATGCTTTGTGTTCTCTTAATTCATCTAACAGAGTTACAGCTTTCCTCTCAAGCAACCTTTCACTAAGACTGTCATTGTGGTATTTGCAAAGTGATATTTGGAAGACCGTAGAAGGCTGCGGTGCAAAAGGAAATATCTTCAGTTAAAAACTGGAAAGAAGCTTTCTGAGAAACTGCTTTGTGTTCTGTTAATTCATCTAACGGAGTTACACCTTTCCCCTCAAGAAGCCTTTTGCTAAGACTGTTCTTGGGGAATTTGCAAAGTGATATTTGGAAGCCCATAGAGGGCTATGGAGGAAAAGGAAATATCCGAAGATAAAAATTTAAAAGAAGCTTTCTGAGAAACTGCTTTGTGTTCTGTTAATTCGTCTCACAGAGTTACAGCTTTCACCACAAGAAGACTTTCGCTAAGACTGTTCTTGTGGAATTTGCAAAGTGATATTTGGAAGCCCATAGAGCGCTATGATGAAAAAGGAAATATCTTCAGTTAAAAACTGAAAAGAAGCTTTCTGAGAAACTGCTTTGTGTTCTGTTAATTCATGTCACAGAGTTACAGCTTTCCCCGCAAGAAGCCTTTCGCTAAGACTGTTCTTGTGGAATTAGCAAAGTGATATTTGGAAGCCCATAGACGGCTGTGGTGAAAAAGGAAATATCGTAAGATACAAACTGAAAAGAAGCTTTCTGAGAAACTGCTTTTTGATATGTGACTTTCACTCACGGACTTACAGCTGTATTTCGTGGAACTGTTTGCTAGCCTTATTTCTGTGGAATCTGAGAACTGTTACTTCGGATCCCATTGAAGACTATAGGGCAAAAGGAAATATCCAAAGATAAAAACTGAAGAGAAGCTTTCTGAGAAACTGCTTCGTGTTCTGCTAGTTCATCTCAAAGAGTTAGGTCTTTCCCCTCAAGAAGCCGTTCGCTAAGACTTCTCTTGTGGAATTTGCAAAGTGATATTTGGAAGCCCATAGAGGGCTATGGAGAAAAAGAAAATACCTTCAGTTCAAAACTGGAAAGAAGCTTTCTGAGAAACTGCTTTGTGATATGTGACTTCCACTCACAAAGTTACAGCAGTGTTTCATAGCGCTATTTGCTAGCCTATTTCTGTGGAATCTGAGAACTGTTATTTCGGATTCCATTGAAGACTATAGGGACAAAGGAAATTTCCTAACATGAAAACTTAAAAGAAGTTTTCTGAGAAACTGTTTTGTGTTCTCTTAATTCATCTCACAGAGTTACAGCTTTGCCGACAAGAAGCGTTTAGATAAGACTGTTCTTGTGGAATTTGCAAAGTGATATTTGGAAGCGCTTAGAGCGCCATGGTGAAAAAGGAAATATATTCAGTTAAAAACTGGAAAGAAGCTTTCTGAGAAATCGCTTTGTGTTTTGATAGTTCATCTCACAGAGTTACAGCTTTCCCCTCAAGAATCCTTTCGCTAAGACTGTTCTTGGGGAATTTGCAAAGTGATATTTGGAAGCCCTTAGAGGGCTATGGTGACATGGCAAATGTCCTTAGTTAAAAACTGGAAAGAAGCTTTCGGAGAAGCTGCTTTGTGTTCTGTTAATTCTTCTCACAGAGTTTCAGTTTTCCCCTCAAGAAACCTTTGACTAAGACTGTTCTCCTGGAATTTGCAAAGTGATATTTGGAAGCCCTTACAGGGCTATGATGAAAAAGGAAATATTATAAGACAAAAACTGAAAAGAAGCTTTCTAAGAAACTGCTTTGTGATATGTGACTTCCACTCACGAAGTTACAGCTGTATTTCACGGAGCTGTTTGCTAGCCTTATTTCTCTGGAATCTGAGAACTGTTATTTCGTTTTCCTTTGAAGACAAAGGGACAAAGCAACAAAGAAATTATCCTAAGATAAACCTGGAAAGAAGATTTCTGTGAAACTGCTTTGTGTTCTGTTAATTCATCTCACAGAGTTACAGCTTTCTCCTCATGAAGCCGTCCCCTAAGACTGTTCTTGTGGAATTTGCAAAGTGATATTTCGAATCCCATAGTGGGGTATGGTGAAAAGGAAAATGTACTCAGGTAAAAACTGGAAAGAAGTTTCCTTAGAAACTGCTTTGTGATAAATGACTTCCACTCACGCAGTTACAGCAGTATTTCGTAGAGCTGTTTCCTCGCCTTATTTCTGTGGAATCTGAGGACTGTTATTTCGGATACCATTGAAGACTATATGGCCAAAGGAAATATCCCAAGAAAAAAACTGAAAAGAAATTTTCTGAGAAACTGCTTTGTGTTCTCTTAATTTATCTCACAGAGTTAAAGCTTTCCCCTGAAGAAGCCTTTCGCTAAGACTGTTCTTGTGGAATTTGCAAAGTGATATTTGGAAGCCCCTAAACGTCTATGGTGAAAAAGGAAATATCCGAAGATAAAAACTGAAAAGAAGCTTTCTGAGAAACTGCTTTGTGATATGTAACTTCCACTCACGGAGTTACAGCTGTATATCATGGAGCTGTTTGCTAGCCTTATTTCTGTGGAGTCCGAGAACTGTTATTTCGTATCCCTTTGAAGAAAAAGGGACAAAGGGACAAAGGAAAAATCCTAAGATAAAAACCGAAGGGAAGCTTTCTGAGAAACTGCTTTGTGTTCTGTTAGTTCATCTCACAGAGTTACAACATTCCCCTCAAGAAGCCGTTCGCTGAGACTTCTCTTGTGGAATTGGCAAAGTGATATATGGAAGCCCATAGAGGTCTATGGTGAAAAAGAAAATACCTTCAGTTAAAAACTGGAAATAAGCTTTCTGAGAAACTGCTTTTTGTTCTGTTAATTCATCGCACAGAGTTACAGCTTTCCCCTGAAGAAGCCTTTCGCGAAGACTGTTCTTGTGGAATTTGCAAAGAGATATTTGGAAGCCCAAGAGGGCTATGGAGAAAAAGGAAATATCCGAAGATGAAAACTGAAAAGAAGCTGTCAGAGAAACTGCTTTGTGTTCTCTTAATTCATCTCACAGAGTTACATCTTTCCCCTCAAGAAGCCATTCGCTGAGACTGTTCTTGTGAAATTTGCAAAGTGATATTTGGAAGCCCATAGAGGGCAATGGTGAAAAAGGAAATATCCGAAGATAAAAACTGAAAAGAAGCTTTCTGAGAAACTGCTTTGTGTTCTGTTAATTCATCTCACAGTGTTACAGCTTTCTCCTCAAGTAGCCATTCGCTAAGACATCTCTTGTGGAATTCGCAAAGTGATATTTGGAAGCCCATAGAGGGCCATGGTCAAAAAGGAAATATCTCCAGTTAAAAACTGGAAACAAGCTTTCTGAGAAACTGCTTTGTGTTCTGTTAATTCATCTCACAGAGTTACAGTTTTCCCTTAAATAAGTCTTTTGCTAAGACTGTTCTTGTGGAATTTGCAAAGTGATATTTGGAAACCCAAAGAGGGCTATGGTGAAGAGGAAAATGTCCTCAGTTAAAAACTGGAAAGAAGTATTCTGACAAACTGCTTTGTGTTCTGTTAATTCATCTCACAGAGTTACAGCTTCCCCCCCCAAGAAGCCTTTCGCTTAAACTGTTCTTGTGGGATTTTCAATCTGATATTTGGAAGCCCATAGAAGGCTACGTTGAAAAAGGAAATATCGTAAGATAAAAACTGAAAAGAAGCTTTCTGAGAAACTGCTTTGTGATATGTGTCTTCCACTCATGGAGATACAACTGTATTTCGTGGAGCTGTTTGCTAGCCTTATTTCTGTGGAATCTGAGAACTGTTCTTTCGGAGCCCTTTGAAGACAAAGGGACAAAGGGACAAAGGAAATATCCTAAGATAAAAACTGGAAAGAAGCTTTCTGAGAAACTGCTTTGTGTTCTGGAATTCATCTCACAGATTTACAGCTTTTCCCAGAAGAATCCTTTCATAAGCCTGTTCTTGTGAAATATGCAAAGTGATATTTGGAAGTCCATAGTTGGGTATGGTGAAAAGGCAAATGTCCTTAGTTAAAAACTGGAAAGAAGCTTTCTGAGGAACTTCTTTTTGTTCTGTTATTTCATCTCACAGTGTTACAGCTTTCCCCTCAAGAAGCCGTTCTCTAAGATTTCTCTTGTGGAATTTGCAAAGTGATATTTGGACGCCCATAGAGGGCTATGGTGAAAAAGGAAATATCTTCAGTGAAAAACTGGAAAAAAGCTTTCTGAGAAACTGCTTTTTGATATGTGACTTTCACTCTCGGAATTGCAGCAGTATTTCTTGGAGCTCTTTCTGGCTTGATTTCTGTCAAATCGGAAAACTGTTATTTCGGATCCCATTGAAGATTGTAGGGCCAAAGGAAATATTCTGAGATAAAAACTGAAAAGAAGTTTTCTGAGAAACTGCTTTGTGTTCTGTTAATTCATCTCACAGAGGTACAGGTTTCCCCTCAGCAAGTCTTTCGCTAAGACTGGTCTTGTGGAATTTGCAAAGTGATATTTGGAAGCCCATAGAGGGCTATGGTGAAATAGGAAATATCCTAAGATAAAAACTGAATGGAAGATTTCTGAGAAACTGCTTTGTGATATGTGACTTCCACTCACGGAATTACAGTAGTATTTCATAAAGCTGTTTGCTAGCCTTATTTCTGTTGAATCTGAATCCTGTTATTTTGGATCCCATTGAAGACTATAGGGCCAAAGGAAATACCCTAAGATAAAAAATGAAAATAAGTTTTCTGAGAAACAATTTGTGTACTCGTAATTCATCTCACAGATTTACAGCTTTTCCCTCAATAGCCTTTCTCTAAGACATTTCTTGTGGAATTTGCAAAGTGATATTTGGAAACCCTTAGAGGGCTTTGGTGAAAAAGGAAATATCTTCAGTTAAAAACTGGAAAGAATCTTTCTGAGAAACTGCTTTGTGTTCTGTTAACTCATCTCACAGAGTTACAGCTTTCCCCTCAAGAAGCCTTTCGCTAAGACTGTTCTTGTGCAATTTGCAAACTGATATTTGGAAGTCCATAGTGGGCTACGGTGAAAAAGAAAATATCTTCAGTTAAAAAATGGAAAGAAGCTTTCTGAGAAACTGCTTTCTGTTCTGTTAATTCATCTCACAGAGTTACAGCTTTCCCCTCTAGAATCCTTTCGCTAAGAATGTTCTTGCGGAATTTAAAGTGATATTTGGAAACCCATAGAGGGCCACGGTGAAAAGACAAATGTCCTCAGTTTAAAACTGGAAAGAAGCTTTCTGAGAAACGACTTAGTGTTCTGTGAATTCATCTCACAGAGTTACAGCTTTCCCCTCAAACAGCCTTTCGCTAAGACTATTCCTGTGGAATTTGCAAAGTGATATTTGGAATCCCAAAGAGGGCTATGGTGAAATCGGAAATATCCGAAGATAAAAATAGAAAAGAGGCTGTCAGAGAAACTGCTTTGTGTTCTGTTAATTCATCTCACAGAGTTACAGCTTTCCCCTCAAGAAGGCTTTCCCTAAGACTGTTCTTGTGGAATTTGCAAAGTGATATTTGGAACCCCATAGAGGGCTATGGTGAAAAAGGAAATATCTTCAGTTTAAAACTGAAAAGAAGCTTTCTGACAAACTGCTTTGTGATATATGACTTCCAATCACTGCGTTACAGCTGTATTTCGTAGAGCTGTTTGCTAACCTTATTTCTGTGGAATCTGAGAACTGTTATTTCGGATCCCTTGGAAGACAAAGGGACAAAGGGCCAAAGGAAATATCCTAAGATAAAAACTGAAAGGAAGTTTTCTGAGAAACAGCTTTGTGTTCTGTTTATTCATCTCACAGAGTTACCACTTCCCCTCAAGAAGCCTTTCGCTAAGACTGTTCTTGTGATACTTGCAAAGTGATATTTAGAAGCCCATAGAGGGCTATGTTGAAAAAGGAAATATCACAAGATAAAAACTGAAAAGAAGCTTTCTGAGAAACTGGTTTGTGTTCTGTTAATTCATCTCACAGAGATACAGCTTTCTGCTCAAGAAGCCTTTTGCTTAGACTCTTCTTGTGGAATTTGCAAATTGATATTTGGAAGCCCATAGTGGGCTATGGTGAAAAGTCAAATGTTCTCACTTAAAAACTGGAAAGAAGCTTTCTGAGAAACTGTTTATGTTCTGTTAATTCGTCTCACCGAGTTACAGCTTTCCCCTCAACAAGTCTTTCTCGAAGACTGTTCTTGTGGAATTTGCAAAGTGATATTTGGAAACCCTAGAGGGCTATGGTGAGAAGGCAAATGTTCTCAGTTAAAAATTGGAAAGAAGCTTTCTGAGAAACTGCTTTATGATATGTGACCTCCTCTCATGGACTTACAGCTGTATTTCGTAGAGCTGTTTGCTAGCCGTATTTCTGTGGAATCTGAGAACTGTTATTTCGGATCCCGTTGAAGACTATAACGCCAGAGGCAATATCCTAAGATAAAAACTGGAAAGAAATTTTCTGAGAAACCACTTTGTGTTCTGTTATTTCATCTCACAGAGTTACAGCTTTCCCCTCTAGAAGTCTTTCGCTAAGACTGGTCTTGTGGAATTTGCAAAGCAATATTTGGAAGCTCATAGGGGGCTATGGTGAAAATGGAAGTATCTCCAGTTAAAAACTTGAAAGAAGATTCCTGCGAAAATGCTTTGTGTTCTGTTAATTCATCTCAAAGAATTACAGCTTTCCCCACTAGAAGCCTTTCGCTAAGACTCTTCTTGTGGAATTTGCAAAGTGATATTTGGGAGCCCATTGCGGGCTATGGTGAAAAGGTAAATGTGCTCAGATAAAACTGGAAAGAAGCCTTCTGAGAAACTGGTTTGTGTTCTGTGAGATCATCTCACAGAGTTACAGCTTTGCCCTCAAGAAGCCTTTCGCTAAGACTCATCCTGAAAAATTTGCAAAGTAATATTTGGAAGCATACAGAGGACTACATTGAAAAAAAAAAATATATCCGAAGGTAAAAAATGAAAAGAATCTTTCTGAGAAACTGCTTTGTGTTCTGTTAATTCATCTCACAGAGTTACAGCTTTTTCCACTAGAATCCTTTCGCTAAGTATGTTCTTGCAGAATTAGCAAAGGTATATTTGGAAGCACATAGGGGGCTTTGGTGAAAAAGTAAATATCTTCAGCTAAAAACTGGAAAAAAGCTTTCTGAGAAACTGTTTTGTGTTCTGTTTATTCATCTCACAGAGTTACAGCTTTCCCCTCTGGAAACCTTTTACTAAGACCGTTCTTGTGGAATTTGAAAAGTGATATTTCAAAGTCCATAGAGGGCTATGAGGAAAGAAGAATTACCCAAAGATAAAAACTGAAAAGAAGCTTTCTGAGAAACTGCTTTGTGATATGTGACTTCCACTCACAGAGTTACAGCTGCATTTCGTGGAGCTGTTTGCTAGCCTTGTTTGTGTGGATTCTGAGAAGAGTTTTTTCGCTTCCCATTGTAGACTATAGCGCCACAGGAAATATCCTAAGATAAAAACTGAAAAGAAGCCTTCTGAGAAACTGCTTTGTGTTCTCTTAATTCATCTCACAGAGTTACAGCTTTCCCCTTAAGAAGCCTTTCACTAACACTGTTCTAGTGGAATTTGGAATGTGATATTTGGAAGCCCTTAGAGGGCTATGGTGAAAGAGGAAATATGCTAAGATAAAAACTGAAAAGAGCGCTCTGAGAAACTGCTTTCTGATATGTCACTTCCACTCATGGTGTTACAGCTCTATTTCAATGAATGGTTTGCTAGCCTTATTTCTTGGGAATCTGAGAACTGTTATTTCGGATCCCATTGAAGACTATAGCGCCAAAGGAAATATCCTAAGATAAAAACTGGAAAGAAGTTTTTGAGAAACTACTTTGTGTTCTGTTAATTTATCTCACGGAGTTACAGCTTCCCCCTCAAGAAGCCTTTCGCTAAGATTGTTCTTGTGGAATTTGAAAAGTGATATTTGGAAGCCCATAGAGGGCTATGGTGAAAAAGGAAGTATCTTAAATAAAAACTGTAAAGAAGTTTCTGAGAAACTGCTTTGTGTTCTGTTAATTCATCTCACAGAGTTACTGCTTCCCCTCAAGAGGCCGTTCCGTAAGACTGTTCTTGTACAATTTTCAAGGTGATATTTGGAAGCCTATAGAGGGCTATGGTGAAAAAGGAAATATCGTAAGATATAAACTGAAATGAAGTTTTCTGAGAAACAGCTTTGTGTTATGTTAATTCATCTCACAGAGTTACAGGTTTCCCTTCAAGAAAACTTTCGCTAAGACTGTTCTTGTGGAATTTGCAAAGTGATATTTGGAAGCCCGTAGATGGCTATGGTGAAAAAAAATATCCTAAGATAAAAACAGACAAGAAGTATTCTGAGAAACTGCTTTCTGTTCTGTTAATTCATCTCACGGAGATACAGCTTTCCGCTAAAGAAACCGCTCACTAAGGCTGTTCTTGTGGAATTTGCAAAGTGATATTTTGAAAACCATAGGGGGCTATGGTGACAAAGGAAATATCTTCAGTTAAAAACTGGAAAGAAGCTTTCTGGGAAACTGCTTTGTGTTCTGTTAATTCATCTCACAGAGTTTTAGTTTTCGCCTCAAGAAGCCGTTCACTAAGACTGTTCTTGTGGATTTCGCAAACTGATACTTAGAAGCCCATAGAGGGCTATGGTGAAAAAATAATATCTTCAGTTAAAAACTGCAAGGAAGCTTTCTCAGAAACTGCTTTGTGTTCTGTTAATTCATCTCAGAGAGGTACAGCTTTCCCTTCAAGAAACCTTTCGCTAAGACTGTTCTTTTGGAATTTGCAAAGTGATATTTGGAAGCCCATAGTGGGCTATGGTGAAAAAGGAAATATCCTAAGATAAAAACTGAAAAGAAGCTTTCTGAGAAACTGCTTTCTCTTCTGTTAATTCATCTCACGGAGTTAGAGCTCTCCCCTCACAAAGCCTTTCGCTAAGACTGTTCTTGTGGAATTTGCAAAGTGATATTTGGAAGCCCATAGAGGGCTATGGTGAAAAAGGTAATATCCTAAGATAAAAGCTGAAAAGAAGCTTTCTGAGAAACTGCTTTGTGATCTGCTAATTCATCTCACAGAGTTACAGCTTTCCCCTCTAGAAGCCCTTCACTTATATAGTTCTTTTGGAATTTGCAATGTAATATATAGAAGCCCATAGAGGGCTATGGTGAAAAAGGAAATATCCTAAGATAAAAACTGAAAAAAAAAAGCTTTCTGAGAAACTGCTTTGTGTTCTGTTAATTCGTCTCACAGAGTTACATCTTTCCCTTCAAGGAGCCGTTCACTAAGACTCTTCCTGTGGAATTTGCAAGGTGCTATTAGGAAGCCCATAGAGGGCTATGGTGAAAAAGGAAATATCTCAGTTAAAAACAGGACAGAAGCTTTCTGAGAGACTGCTTTGTGTTCTGTTAATTCATCTCACAGAGATACAGCTTTCGCCTCAAGAAGCCGTTCACTAAGACTGTTCTTGTGGAATTCGCAAAGAGATATTTGGAAGCCCATAGAGGGCTATGGTGAAAAAGGAAATATCTTCAGTTAAAAACTGGAAAGAGGCTTTCTGAGAAACTTGTTTGTGTTCTGTTAATTCATCTCATTGTGTTACAGCTTTTCCCTCAAGAAGCCTTTCGCTAAGACTATTCTTTTGGAATTTGCAAAGTGATATTTGGAAGCCCTTAGAGGGCTAAGGTGAAAAGGGAAATGTCCTCAGATAAAAACTGGAAAGAAGATTTCTGAGAAACTGCTATTTTTTCTGTTAATTCATCTAAAAGTGATAGAGCTTTACCCTCGCACAGCCATTCGCTAAGACTGTTCTTGTGGAATTTGCAAAGTGATATTTTGAAGCCCATAGAGGGCTTTGGTGAGAAAGAAAATATCTTCCGTTAAAAACTGGAAAGAAGCTATCTGAGAAACTGCTTTGTGTTCTGCTTATTCATCTCACAGAGTTACAGCTTTCCCCTCAACAAGCCTTTCCTTAAGACTGTTCTTGTGCAGTTTGCCAAGTGATACTTGGAAGCCCATAGAGGTCTATGGTGAAAAAGGAAATATCTTCAGTTAAACACTCGAAAGAAGCTTTGTGAGAAACTGATTTGTTTTCTGTTAACTCATCTCACAGAGATACAGCTTTTCCCTCAAGAAGCCTTTCACTAAGACTGTTATTGTGGAATTTTCAAAGTGATATTTGGAAGCCCTTAGAGGGCTATGGTGAATAAGGAAATATCTGAAGATAAAATCTGAAAAGAACCTTTCTGAGAAACTGGTTTGTGATATGTGACTTCCACTCACTGAGTTACAGCTGTATTTCGAAGAGCTGTTTGCTAGCCTTATTTCTGTGGAGTCTGAGAACTGTTATTTCGGATACCTTTGAAGACTATTTGGACAAAGGAAATATCCTAAGATAAAAACTGGAAAGAAGCTTTCTGAGAATCTTCTTTGTGTTCTGTTAATTCATCTCACAGAGATATAGCTATCCTTTCAAGAATCCTTTCGCTAAGACTGTTCCTGTGGAATTTGCAAAGTGATATTTGGAAGCCCATAGTGGGCCTTGGTTAAAAACTAAATATCGTAAGATAAAAATTGAATAGAAGCTTTCTGAAAAACTGCTTTGCGTTCTGCTAATTCATCTCACAGAGTTACAGCTTTCCCCTCAAGAAGCCGTTCAGTAAGGCTGTTCTTGTGGAATTTGTAAAGTGATATTTGGAAGCCCTTAGAGGGCTATGGTGAAAAGTAAAATGTCCTCAGATAAAAACTGGAAAGAAACTTACTGAGAAACTGCCTTGTTTTATGTTCATTCATCTCACAGAGTTACAGCTTTCCCCTCAAGAAGCCTTTCGCTAAGACTGTTCTTGTGGAATTTGCAAAGCGATATTTGGAAGCCCGTAGAGGGCTATGGTGAAAAAAGAAATATCCTAAGGTAAACACTGAAAAGAAGCTTTCTCAGAAACTGCTTTGCGGTCTGTTAATTCATCTCACGGAGTTACAGCTTTCCTCTGAAAGAGCCGTTCACTAAGAGTGTTCTTGTGGAATTTGCAAAGTGATATTTGGAAGCCCATAGAGGGATACGGTGAAAAAGGAAAAATCTTCAGATAAAAACTGGAAAGAGGATTTCTGAGAAATTGCTTTGTGTTCTGTTAATTCATCTCACAGAGTTACAGCTTTCCCCTTAAGAAGCCTTTCGCTAAGACTGTTTTTGTGGAATTTGCAAAGCGATATTTGGAAGCCCTAAGAGGGCTATGGTGAAAAAGGAAATATGCTCAAATAAAAGCTGAAAATAAGCTTTCAGGGAAACTGCTTTGTGATACGTGATTTCCACTCACTGAGGTACAGCTGTATTTCATAGAGTTGTTTGCCAGCCTTATTTCTGTGGAACCTGAGAACTGTTATTTCGGATCCCTTTGAAGACTGTAGGGCCAAAGGAAATATCCTAAGACAAAAACTGGAAAGAAGTTTTCTGAGAAACTGCTTTGTGTTCTATTATTTCACCTCACAGAGTTTCAGCTTTTCCCTCAAGAAGCCGTTCACTAAGACTGTGCTTGAGGAATTTGCAAACTGATATTTGGGAGCCCCTAGAGGGCTATGCTGAAAAAGGAAATATCTTCAGTTAAAAACTCTAAACAAGCTTTCTGAGTAACTGCTTTGTGCTCTGTTAATTCATCTCAAAGCGTTACAGCTTTCCCCTCAAGAAGCTCTTCACAAAGACTGTTCTTGGGGAAATTGCAAAGTGATATTTGGAAGCCCATGGAGGGCTATGAGGAAAGGAAAATATGCTCAGATAAAAACTGGAAAGAAGTATTCTGAGAAACTTTTTTGTGCTCTCTCAATTCATGTCACAGTGTTACAGATTACCCCTCAAGAAGCCTTTCGCTAAGACTGTACTAGTGGAATTCGCAAAGTGATATTTGGAAGCCCATAGAGGGCTATGGTGAAAAAGGGAATATCCTAAGATAAAAACTGAAAACTGGCTTTCTGAGAAACTGCTTTGTGTTCTGTTAATTCATCTCACAGAGTTACAGCTTTCCCCTCAAGAAACCTTTCGCTAAGACTGTTCTTGTGGAATATGCAAAGTGATATTTGGAAGCCCATGCGGGGCTATGGTGAAAACGGAAATATACTCAGAGAAAATCTGGAAAGAAGCTTTCTGAGAAACTGCTTCATGTTCTTTGCATTAATCTCACTGAGTTACAGATTTCCCCTCCAGAAGCCGTTCGCTAAGTCTCTTCTTGTGGAATTTGCAAAGGGATATTTGGAAGCCCATAGAGGCCTATGGTGAAAAAGAAAATATCCTCCGATGAAAACTGGAAAGAATTTTTCTGAGAAACTGCTCTGTGATGTGTGACTTCCACTCACAGACTTACAGCTGTAATTCGTGCAGCTGTTTGCTAGCCTTATTTCTGTGGAATCTGAGAACTGATATTTTGGATCCCTTGGAAGACTATAGGGCCAAAGGAAAAATCCCCCGATCAAAATGAGAAAGAAGCTTTCTGTGAAACTTCTTTGTGATCTGTGAATTCATCTCACACAGTTACAGCTTTACGCTCAAGAAGCCCTTCGCTAAGACTGTTCTTTTGGAATTTGCAAAGTGATATTTGGAAGCCCATGGAGTGCTATGGTGAAAAGGGAAATAACCTCAGAGAAAAAGTGGAAAGAAGCTTTCTGAGACACTGCTTTGTGTTCTGTGCATTCATCTCACAGAGTTACAGCTTTCCCCTACAGAAGCCGTTCGTTAAGACTGTTCTTGTGGAATTTGCAAAGGGATATTTGGAAGCCCATAGAGACCTATGTTGAAAAAGAAAATATCCTCAGATGAAAACTGGAAAGAATTTCTGAGAAACTGCTTTGTGATGTGTGACTTTAACTGACTGACTTACAGCTGTATTTTGTGCAGCTGTTTGGTAGCCTTATTTCTGTGGAATCTGAGAACTGATATTTCGGATCCCTTGGAAGACTAGAGGGCCAAAGAAATATTCTTCGATTAAAAAGAGAAAGATGCTTTCGGAGAAACTTCTTTGTGATCTGTGAATTCACCTCACAGAGTTACAGCTTCCCCTCAAGAAGCCTTATGCTAAGACTGTTCTTCTGGAATTTGCAAAGTGATATTTTTAAGCCTAAGGAGGGCTACGGTGAAAAGTGAAATATCCTCAGATAATAACTGTAAAGAAGCTATCTGCGAAACTACTTTGTGTTCTGTGAATTCATCTCACAGAGTTAAAGATTTCCCCTCCAGAAGCCGTTCGCTAAGACTGTTCTTGTGGAATTTGCAAAGGGATAGTTGGATGCCCAAAGAGGTCTATGGTGAAAAAGAAAATATCCTCAGATGAAAAGTGCAAAGAAGCTTTCTGAGAAACTGCCTTCAGTTACAGCTTTCCCCTCAAGAAGCCTTTCGCTAAGACTGGTCTTGTGCAATTTGCAACGGGATATTTGGAAGCCCATGGAGGGCTGTGGTGAAAAGGGAAATATCCTCAGATAAAAACAGGAAAGAAGCTTTCCGAGAAACTGCTTTGTGTTCAGTTCATTCATCTCACAGAATTACAGCTTTCCCCTCCAGACGCCGTTCGCTAAGAGTGTTCTTTTGGAATTTGCAAAGGGATATTTGGAAGCCCGTAGAGGCCTATGGTGAAAAAGAAAATATCCTCTGGTGAAAGCAGGATAGAAGCTTTCTTAGAAATGGCTTTGTGATATCTGACTTTTACTCAATGAGTTACAGCTGTATTTCATGTAGCTGTTTGCTAGGCTTATTTCTGTGAAATCTGAGAACTGATATTTCGGATGCCTAGAAGACTACAGGGCCAAAGGAAATATCCTCCTATCAAAATGAGAAGGAATCTCGCTGAGAAACTTCTTTTGATCTGTGAATTCTTCTCACAGAGTTACAGCTTTCCCCTCAAGAAGTCTTTCACTATGACTGTTCTTCTGTTATTAGCAAAGTGATATTTGGAAGCCCAAGGAGCGCTATGGTAAAAAGGGAAATATCCTCAGATAAGAACTGGAAAGAAGCTTTCTGAGAAAGTGCTTTGTGTTCTGTGCATTCATCTCAGAGAGTTACAGCTTTCTCCTCCAAAAGCCGTTGGCTAAGACTGTTCTTGTGAAAATTGCAAAGGGATATTTGGAAGCCCATAGAGGCCTTTGGTGAAAAAGAAATTATTATCAGATGAAAACTGGAAAGAAGCTTTCTGAGAAAATGCTTTGTGATTTGTGACTTCCACTAACTGAGTTACAGCTGTATTTCCTGGAGCTCTTGGCTGCCTAAATTCTGTGGTTTCTGAGAACTGATATTTCAGAACCCTTGGAAGACTATATGGCCAAAGGAAATATCCTCCGATAAAAATGAGAAAGAAGCTTTCTGAGAAACTTCTTTGTTATCTGGGAATTCATCTCACAGAGATACAGCTTTCCCCTAAAGAAGACTTTCACTAAGACTGTTCTTGTGGAATTTGCAAAGTGATACTTGGAATCCCATGGAGGGCTATCTTGAAAAGGGAAATATCCTCTGATAAAAACTGGAAAGAAGCTTTCTAAGAAACTGCTTTGTGTTCTGTGAATTCATCTCAAAGGGTTACAGCTTTCCCCTCCAGAAGCAGTTCGCTAAGACTGTTCTTGTGGAATTTGTAAAGGGATATTTGGAAGCCCTTAGAGGCCTATGGTGAAAAAAATATCTTTAGATGAAAACTGGAAAGAATCTTTCTGAAAAACTGCTTTGTGATGTGTGACTTCCACTCACAGAGTTACAGCTATATTTCGTGGAGCTCTTTTCTATCTTTATTTCTGTGGAATCTGAGAACTGATAGTTCGGATCCCATTGAAGAATATAGGGCCAAGGGAAATATGCTCCGATCAAAATGAGAAAGAAGCTATCTGAAAAACTTCTTTATGATCTGTGAATTCATCTCACAGAGTTACAGCATTCCGCTCAAGAAGACTTTCGCTAAGACTGTTGTTGTGGAATTTGCAAAGTGATATTTGGAAGCCCATGGAGGGCTATGCTGAGGAGGTAAATATCGTCAGATGAAAACTAAAAAGAAGCTTTCTGAGAAACTGCTTTTTGTTCTGTACTTTCATCTCAAAGAGTTACAGCTTTCCCCTCTAGAAGCCGTTCAATAAGGCTTTTCTCGTGGAATTTGCCAAGTGATATTTGGAAACCCATGGAGGGCTACGGTGAAAAGGGAAATATCATCAGGTGAAAACTGGAAAAAAGCTTTCTGAGAAAATGCTTTCTGTTCTGTAAATTCATCTCATAGAGTTACAGATTTCCCCTCCAGAAGCCGTTCACTAAGACTGTTCCTGTAGAATTGGCAAAGGGATATTTGGAAGCCCATAGAGGCCTATGGTGAAAAGGAAAATATCCTCAGATGGAAATTGGAAAGACCCTTTCTGAGAAACTTCTTTGTGATGCGTGACTTCCACTCACTGTGTTACAGCTGTATTTCGTGGAGCTGTTTGCTAGCCTTATTTCTGTGGAATCTGAGATCTGATATTTCGGATCCCTTTGAAGACTGTAGCGCCAAAGGAAATATCCTCCAATCAAATTGAGAAAGAAGCTTTCTGAGAAACTTCTTTGTGATCTGTGAATTCATCTCTCAGGGTTACAGTTTTACCCTCAAGAAGCCTTTCACTGATAATGTTCTTGTGTAATTTGCAAAGTGATATTTGGAAGCCCATGGAGGGCTATGGTGAAAAGGGAAGTATCCTCAGTTTACAAATTGAAAGAAGCTTTCTGAGAAACTGCTTTGTGTTCTGTCCATTCACCTCACAGAGTTACAGCTTTCCCCTCCAGAAGTCATTCGCTAAGACTGTACTTGTGGAATTTGCAAAGGGATATTTGGAAGCCAATAAAGGCCTATGGTGAAAAAGAAATTATCCTCAGATGAAAACTGGAAAGAAGCTTTCTGAGAAACTGCTTTGTGATGTGTGACTTCCACTCACTGATTTACAACTGTATTTCGTGGAGCTCTTTGATAGCCTTATTTCTGTGGAATCGGCGAACTGATATTTCAGATCCCTTTGAAGACTATAGGGCCAAAGGAAATATCCTTCGATCAAAATGAGAACGAAGCTTTCTGAGAAACTTCTTTGTGGTCTGTGAATTCATCTCACATCGTTACAGATTTCCCCTCAAGAAGTCTTTTGCTAAGACTGTTCTTGTGGAATTTGCAAAGTGATATTTGGAAGCCCATGCTGGGCTGTGGTGGAAAGGGAAATATCCTCACATAAAAACTTGAAAGAATCTTTCTGAGAAACTGCTATGTGTTCTGTACATTCATCTCACAGAGTTACAGCTTTCCCCTCTAGAAGACTTTCGCTGAGACTGTTCTCTTTTTTTTTTTTTAATTTATTTATTATTATTAAACTTCAAGTTGTAGGGTACATGTGCACAACGTGCAGGTTTGCTGCATATGTATACTTGTGCCATGTTGGTGTGCTGCACCCATCAACTCGTCATTTACATCAGGTATAACTCCCAATGCAATCCCTCCCCCCTCCCCCCTCCCCATGATAGGCCCCGGTGTGTGATGTTCCCCTTCCCGAGTCCAAGTGATCTCATTGTTCAGTTCCCGCCTATGAGTGAGAACATGCGGTGTTTGGTTTTCTATTCTTGTGATAGTTTGCTGAGAATGATGGTTTCCAGCTGCATCCATGTCCCTACAAAGGACACAAACTCATCCTTTTTTATGGCTGCATAGTATTCCATGGTGTATATGTGCCACATTTTCTTAATCCAGTCTGTCACTGACGGACATTTGGGTTGATTCCAAGTCTTTGCTATTGTGAATAGTGTCGCAATAAACATACATGTGCATGTGTCTTTATAGCAGCATGATTTATAATCCTTTAGGTATATACCTAGTAATGGGATGGCTGGGTCATATGGTACATCTAGTTCTAGATCCTTGAGGAATCGCCATACTGTTTTCCATAATGGTTGAACTAGTTTACAATCCCACCAACAGTGTAAAAGTGTTCCTATTTCTCCACATCCTCTCCCGCACCTGTTGTTTCCTGACTTTTGAATGATCGCCATTCTAACTGGTGTGAGATGGTATCTCATTGTGGTTTTGATTTGCATTTCTCTGATGGCCAGTGATGATGAGCATTTTTGCATGTGTCTGTTGGCTGTATGAATGTCTTCTTTTGAGAAATGTCTGTTCATATCCTTTGCCCACTTTTTGATGGGGTTGTTTGTTTTTCTCTTGTAAATTTGTTTGAGTGCGTTGTAGGTTCTGGATATTAGTCCTTTGTCAGATGAGTAGATTGCAAAAATTTTCTCCCATTCTGTAGGTTGCCTGTTCACTCTGATGGTAGTTTCTTTTGCTGTGCAGAAGCTCTTTAGTTTGATGAGATCCCATTTGTCAATTTTGGCTTTTGCTGCCGTTGCTTTTGGTGTTTTAGACATGAAGTCTTTGCCCATGCCTATGTCCTGAATGGTACTACTTAGGTTTTCCTCTAGGATTTTCATGGTATTAGGTCTAACATTTAAGTCTGGAATCCATCTTGAATTAATTTTCGTATAAGGAGTAAGGAAAGGATCCAGTTTCAGCTTTCTACTTATGGCTAGCCAATTTTCCCAGCACCATTTATTAAACAGGGAATCCTTTCCCCATTTCTTGTTTCTCTCAGGTTTGTCAAAGATCAGATGGCTGTAGATGTGTGGTATTATTTCTGAGGACTCTGTTCTGTTCCATTGGTCTATATCTCTGTTTTGGTACCAATACCATGCTGTTTTGGTTACAGTAGCCTTGTAGTATAGTTTGAAGTCAGGTAGCGTGATGCCTCCAGCTTTGTTCTTTTGACTTAGGATTGTCTTCGAGATGCGGGCTCTTTTTTGGTTCCATATGAACTTTAAAGCAGTTTTTTACAATTCTGTGAAGAAGCTCATTGGTAGCTTGATGGGGATGGCATTGAATCTATAAATTACCTTGGGCAGTATGGCCATTTTCGCGATATTGATTCTTCCTATCCATGAGCATGGTATGTTCTTCCATTTGTTTGTGTTCTCTTTTATTTCACTGAGCAGTGGTTTGTAGTTCTCCTTGAAGAGGTCCTTTACATCCCTTGTAAGCTGGATTCCTAGGTATTTTATTCTCTTTGAAGCAATTGTGAATGGAAGTTCATTCCTGATTTGACTCTCTGTTTGACTGTCACTGGTGTATAAGAATGCTTGTGATTTTTGCACATTAATTTTGTATCCTGAGACTTTGCTGAAGTTGCTTATCAGCTTAAGGAGATTTTGGGCTGAGACAATGGGGTTTTCTAAATATACAATCATGTCGTCTGCAAACAGGGACAATTTGACTTCTTCTTTTCCTAACTGAATCCCCTTGATTTCTTTCTCTTGCCTGATTGCCCTAGCCAGAACTTCCAACACTATGTTGAATAGGAGTGGTGAGAGAGGCCATCCCTGTCTTCTGCCAGTTTTCAAAGGGAATTTTTCCAGTTTTGCCCATTCAGTATGATATGGGCTGTGGGTTTGTCATAAATAGCTCTTATTATTTTGAGGTACGTTCCATCAATACCGAATTTATTGAGCGTTTTTAGCATGAAGGGCTGTTGAATTTTGTAAAAAGGCTTTTCTGCATCTATTGAGATAATGATGTGGTTCTTGTCTTTGGTTCTGTTTATATGCTGGATTATGTTTATTGATTTGCGAATGTTGAACCAGCTTTGCATCCCAGGGATGAAGCCCACTTGATCATGGTGGATAAGCTTTTTCATGTGCTGTTGAATCCGGTTTGCCAGTATTTTATTGAGGATTTTTGCATCGATGTTCATCAGGGATATTGGTCTAAAATTCTCTTTTTTTGTTGTGTCTCTGCCAGGCTTTGGTATCAGGATGATGTTGGCCTCATAAAATGAGTTAGGGAGGATTCCCTCTTTTTCTATTGATTGGAATAGTTTCAGAAGGAATGGTACCAGCTCCTCCTTGTACCTCTGGTAGAATTCAGCTGTGAATCCATCTGGTCCTGGACTTTTTTTGGTTGGTAGGCTATTAATTATTGCCTAAATTTCAGAGCCTACTATTGGTCTATTCAGGGATTCAACTTCTTCCTTGTTTAGTCTTGGAAGAGTGTAAGTGTCCAGGAAATTATCCATTTCTTCTAGATTTTCCAGTTTATTTGCGTAGAGGTGTTTATAGTATTCTCTGATGGTAGTTTGTATTTCTGTGGGGTCGGTGGTGATATCCCCTTTATCATTTTTAATTGCGTCGATTTGATTCTTCTCTGTTTTCTTCTATATTAGTCTTGCTAGTGGTCTGTCAATTTTGTTGATCTTTTCAAAAAACCAACTCCTGGATTCATTGATTTTTTGGAGGGTTTTTTGTGTCTCTATCTCCTTCAGTTCTGCTCTGATCTTAGTTATTTCTTACCTTCTGCTAGCTTTCGAATGTGTTTGTTCTTGCTTCTCTAGTTCTTTTAATTGTGATGTTAGAGTGTCAATTTTAGATCTTTCCTGCTTTCTCTTGTGGGCATTTAGTGCTATAAATTTCCCTCTACACACTGCTTTAAATGTGTCCCAGAGATTCTGGTATGTTGTATCTTTGTTCTCATTGGTTTCAAAGAACATCTTTATTTCTGCCTTCATTTCGTTATGTACCCAGTAGTCATTCAGGAGCAGGTTGTTCAGTTTCCATGTAGTTGAGCGGTTTTGATTGAGTTTCTTAGTCCTGATCTCTAATTTGATTGCACTGTGGTCTGAGAGACAGTTTGTTATAATTTCTGTTCTTGTACATTTGCTGAGGAGTGCTTTACTTCCAATTACGTGGTCAATTTTGGAGTAAGTACGATGTGGTGCTGAGAAGAATGTATATTCTGTTGATTTGGGGTGGAGAGTTCTATAGATGTCTATTAGGTCTGCTTGCTGCAGAGATCAGTTCAATTCCTGGATATCCTTGTTAACTTTCTGTCTCGTTGATCTGTCTAATGTTGACAGTGGAGTGTTGAAGTCTCCCATGATTATTGTATGGGAGTCTAAGTCTCTTTGTAAGTCTCTAAGGACTTGCTTTATGAATCTGGGTGTTCCTGTATTGGGTGCATATATATTTAGGATAGTTAGCTCTTCCTGTTGAATTGATCACTTTACCATTATGTAATGGCCTTCTTTGTCTCTTTTGATCTTTGATGGTTTAAAGTCTGTTTTATCAGAGACTAGTATTGCAACCCCCACTTTTTTTTGTTCTCCATTTGCTTGGTAAATCTTCCTCCATCCCTTTATTTTGAGCCTATGTATGTCACTGCGTGTGAGATGGGTCTCCTGAATACAGCAGACTGATGGGTCTTGACTCTTTATCCAGTTTGCCAGTCTGTGTCTTTTAATTGGAGCATTTAGTCCATTTACATTTAAGGTTAAGATTGTTATGTGTGAACTTGATCCTGCCATTATGATATTAACTGGTTATTTTGCTCGTTAGTTGATGCAGTTTCTTCCTAGCCTTGATGGTCTTTACATTTTGGCATGTTTTTGCAATGGCTGGTACCGGTTGTTCCTTTCCATGTTTAGTGCTTCCTTCAGGGTCTCTTGTAAGGCAGGCCTAGTGGTGACAAAATCTCTAAGCATTTGCTTATCTGTAAAGGATTTTATTTCTCCTTCACTTATGAAACTTAGTTTGGCTGGATATTAACTTCTGGGTTTAAAATTCTTTTCTTTAAGAATGTTGAATATTGGCCCCCACTCTCTTCTGGCTTGAAGAGTTTCTGCCGAGAGATCTGCTGTTAGTCTGATGGGCTTCCCTTTGTGGGTAACCCGACCTTTCTCTCTGGCTGCCCTTAAGATTTTTTCCTTCATTTCAACTTTGGTGTATCTGGCAATTATGTGTCTTGGAGTTGCTCTTCTCGAGGAGTATCTTTGTGGCGTTCTCTGTATTTCCTGGATTTGAATGTTGGCCTGCCCTACTATGTTGGGGAAGTTCTCCTGGATGATATCCTGAAGAGTGTTTTCCAACTTGGTTCCATTTTCCCCCTCACTTTCAGGCACCCCAATCAGACGTAGATTTGGTCTTTTTACATAATCCCATACTTCTTGCAGGCTTTGTTCATTTCTTTTTCTTCTTTTTTCTTTTGGTTTCTCTTCTCGCTTCATTTCATTCATTTGATCCTCCATCGCTGACATTCTTTCTTCCAGTTGATCGAGTCGGTTACTGAAGCTTGTGCATTTGTCACGTATTTCTCATGCCATGGTTTTCGTCTCTTTCATTTCGTTTGTGAGCTTCTCTGCATTAATTACTCTAGCCATCAATTCTTCCCCTTTTTTTTCAAGATTTTTAGTTTCTTTGCGCTGGGTACGTAATTCCTCCTTTAGCTCTGAGAAATTTGATGGACTGAAGCCTTCTTCTCTCATGTCGTCAAAGTCATTCTCCGTCCAGCTTTGATTCGTTGCTGGCGATGAGCTGCGCTCCTTTGCCGGGGGAGATGCACTCTTATTTTTTGAATTTCCAGCTTTTCTGCCCTGCTTTTTCCGCATCTTTGTGGTTTTATCTGCCTCTGGTCTTTGATGATGGTGATGTACTGATGGGGTTTTGGTGTAGGTGTCCTTCCTGTTTGATAGCTTTCCTTCTAACAGTCAGGATCCTCAGCTGTAGGTTGTAGCTGTAGGAGATTGCTTGAGGTCCACTCCAGACCCTATTTGCCTGGGTATCAGCAGCAGAGGCTCAGTTGAAAATGCAGAAATCACCGGTCTTCTGTGTCGCTCACGCTGGGAGTTGGAGACTGGAGCTGTTCCTATTCGGCCATCTTGCTCCGCCCTCCTAGTCAGGGTTCTCCTCGCTGAGACTGTTCTAATGGAATTTGCAAAATGATATTTGGACGCCCATGGAGGTCAATGGAGAAAAGGCAAATATCCTCAGATAAAAACAGGAAAGAAACTTTCTGAGAAACTGCTTTGTGTTCTCTGCATTCATCTCACAGAGTTAAAGCTTTCCCCTCCAGAAGCCGTTCGATAAGACTGTTCTTGTGTAATTTGCAAAGCGATATTTGGAAGCCCATAGATGCCTACGGTGAAAAAGAAAATATGCTCAGATGAAAACTGGAAAGAAGCTTTCTGAGAAACTGCTTTGTGATGTGTGACTTTCACTCACTGACTTGCAGCTGTATGTCATGGAGCTTTTCACTAACCTTATTTCTGTGTAATCTGAGAACTGATATTACGAATCCCTTAGAAGACTATAGGGCCAAAGAAAATATCCTCCGATCAAAATGAGAAAGGAGCTTTCTGAGAAATTTTTTTGTGATCTGTGAATTCATCTCACAGAGTTACAGCTTGCCCCACAAGAAGCCTTTCTCTAAGACTTTTCTTGTGGCATTTGCAAAGTGATTTTTCGAAGCCCATGGAGGGCTATGGTGAAAAAGGAAATATCCTCAGATAAAAACTGGAAAGAAGCTTTCTGAGAAACTGCTTTGTGTTTGTTGAATTCATGTCACAGTGTTACAGCTTTCCCCTCCAGAAGCCGTTCGCTAAGACTTTTCTTGTGGAATTTCCAAAGGGATATATGGAAGCCCATAGAGGCCTATGGTGAAAAAGAAAATATCCTGAGATGAAAACTGGAAAGAAGCTTTCTGAGAAACTGCTTTGTGATGTGTGACTTCCACTCTATGAGTTTCAGCTGTATTTCGTGCTGCTGTTTGGTAGCCTGATTACTGTGGAATCTGAGAACTGATATTTCAGATCCCTTGAAAATCTATAGAGCCAAAGGAAATATCCTCCGATCAAAATGAGGAAGAAGCTTTCTGAGAAACTTATTTGTGATCTGTGAATTCATCTCAGAGAGTTACAGCTTTCCCCTCAAGAAGCCTTTACTAAGACTTTTCTTGTGGAATTTGCAAAGTGCCATTTGGAAGCCCAAGGAGCGCTATGGTGAAAAGCGAAATATCCTCAGATAAAAACTAGAAAAAAGCTTTGTGAGAAACTGCTTTGTGTTCTGTGCATTCATCTAAAACAGTTACAGCTTTCCCCTCAAGAACCCTTTTGCTAAGACTGTTCTTGTGGAATTGGCAAAGGGATATTTGGAGGCCCATAGAGGCCTATGATGAAAAAGAAAATTTCCTCAGATGAAAACTGGAAAGAAGCTTTCTGAGAAACTGCTTTGTGATGTGTGACTTCCACTCACTGAGTTACTGCTGTACTTTGTGGAGCTGTTTGCTAGCCTTATTTCTGTGGAATCTGAGAACAGATATTTCAGATCACATTGAGGACTATAGGGCCAAAGGAAATATCCTCCAATCAAAAGGAGAAAGAAGCCTGCTGAGAAACTTCTTTGTGATCTGTGAATTCATCTCAAAGAGTTACAGTTTTCCCCTCAAGAAGCCTTTCGCTAAGACTATTTTTGTGAAATTTGCAACGGATATTTGGAAGCCCTTGGAGGGCTATGGTGAAAAGGGAAATATCCTCACATAGAAACAGGAAAGAAGCTTTCTGAGAAACTGCTTTGTGTTTTGAGAATTCATCTCACAGAGTTACAGCTTTCCTCTCAAGAAGCCGTTCACTAAGACAGTTCTTGTGGAATTTGCAAAGGGATATTTGGAAGCCCATAGAGGCCTATGTTGAAAAAGAAAATATCCTCAGATGGAAACTGGAAAGAAGCTTTCTGTGAAACTGCTTTCTGTTCTGTGAATTCATCTAACAAAGTTACAGTTTTCCCCTCAAGAAGCCTTTGACTGAGACTGTTCTTGTGGAATTTGCAAAGGGATATTTGGAAGCCCATAAAGGCCTATGGTGAAAAAGAAAATATCCTGAGATGAAAACTGGAAAGAAGCTTTCTGAGAAACTGCTTTGTGATGTGTGACTTCCACTCACAGAGTTACAGCTGTATTTCTTGCAACTGTTTGCTAGCCTGATTTCTGTTGAATCTGAAAACTGATATTCGGATCCCTTGGAAGACTATAGGGCCAACGGAAATATACTCTGATAAAAATGAGAAAGAAGCTTTCTGAGAAACTTCTTTGTGATCTGTGAATTCATCTCACAGAGTTACAGCTTTCCCCTCAAGAAGCCTTTCACTAAGACTGTTCTTGTGGAATTTGCAACGTATATTTAGAAGCCCATGGAGGGCTATGGCGAAAAGGGAAATATCCTCAGATAAAAACTGGAAAGAAGATTTCGGAGAAACTGCTTTCTGTTCTGTGCATTCATCTCACAGATTTACATCTTTCCCTTCCAGAAGCCGTTCACTAAGACTGTTCTTGTGGAATTTGCAAAGGGATATTTGGAAGCCCATAGATGCCTATGGTGAAAAAGAAAATAACCTCAGATGATAACTGGAAAGAAGTTTTCTGAGAAACTGCTTTGTGATGTGTGACTTCCACTCACTTAGTTACAGCTGTATTTTGTGGAGTGGTTTTCTAGCCTTATTTCTGTGGAATCTGAGAACTGATATTTTGGAACCCATTGAAGACAAAATGGACAAAGGAAATATCCTCCGATCAAAATGAGAAAGAAGCTTTCTGAGAAACTTCTTTGGGATCTGTGAATTCATCTCACAGAGTTGTAGCTTTCCCCTCAAGAAGCTTGTCGCTAAGACTGTTCTTGTGGAATATGCAAAGTGTAATTTGGAAGTCCATGGAGGGCTATGGTGAAAAGGGAAATATCCTCAGATAAAAAGTGGAAAGAAGCTTTCTGAGAAACTGCTTTGTGATGTGTGACTTCCACTCACTGAATTACAGCTTTCCCCCCCAGAAGCCTTTTGCAAAGACTGTTCCTGTGGAATATTGAAAGTGATATTTGGAAGCCCGTGGAGGGTAATGGTGAAAAGGGAAATATCCTCAGATAAAAACTGGAAAGAAGCTTTCGGACAAACTACTTTCTGTTCTGTGAATTCATCTCACAGAGTTACAGCTTTCTCTTCCAGAAGCCGATCGCTAAGACTGTTCTTGTGGAATATGTAAAGGGATATTTGGACTCCCTTAGAGGCCTATGGTAAAAAAGAAAATATCCTCAGATGAAAAATGGAAAGAAGCTTTCTCAGAAACTGCTTTGTGATGTGTGAATTCCACTCGCTGACGTACAGCTCTATTTCATGGAGCTGTTTGTTAACCTTATTTCTATGGAATCTGAGAACTGATATATCGGATCTCTTTGAAGTCTATAGGGCCAAAGGAAGTATCCTCCGATAAAAATGAGAATGAAGCTTTCTGAGAAACTTCTTTGTGATCTATGAATTCATCTCACAGAGTTACAGCTTTCCCCTCCGGAAGTCTTTTACTAAGACTGTTCTTGTGGAATTTGCAAGGTGATATTTGGAAGCCCTTAGAGGGCTATGGTGAAAAAAAAAAATATATCCTAAGATAAAAACTGGAAAGAAGCTTTCTGAGAAACTGCTTTGTGTTCTGTGCATTCCTCTCACAGAGTTACAGCTTTCCCCTCCAGAAGCCATTCGCTAACACTGTTTTTTCTTGTGGAATTTACAAAGGGATATTTGGAAGCCCATAGAGCCTATGGTGAAAAAGAAAATATCCTCAGAAGAAAACTGGATAGAAGATTTCTGAGAAACTGCTTTGTGATGTGTGACTTCCACTCACTGAGTTACAGCCGTTTTTCGTGGAGCTGTTTGCTAGGCTGATTGCTGTTGGATCTGAGAACTGATAATTCTGATCCCTTTGAAGACTATAGGGCCAAAGGAAATATCGTCCTATCAAAATGAGAAAGAAGTTTCTGAGAAACTTTTTTGTGATCTGTGAATTCATCTCACAGAGTTACAGCTTCCCCTTCAAGAAGCCTATCCCTAAGACTGTTCTTGTGGAATTTCCAAAGTGATAATTGGAAGCCCATGGAGGGATATGGTGAAAAGGGAAATATCCTCAGATAAAAACTGGAAAGAAACTTTCTGAGAAACTGCTTTGTGTTCTGTGAATTCTTCTCCCAGAATTACAGCTTTCCCTTCCAGAAGCCGTTCGCTAAGACTGTTCTTGTGGAATTTGCAAAGGGATATTGGGAAGCCCATAGAGGCCTGTGGTGAAAAAGAAAATATCCTCAGATGAACACTGGAAAAAAGCTTTCTGAGAAACTGCTTTTTGATGTGTGACTTCCACTCACTGACTTACAGCTGTATTTCGTGGAACTGTTTGCTAGCCTTATTTCTCTGGAATCTGAGAATTGACATTTCAGATCGCTTTAAAGACTCTGGGACCAAAGTAAATATCCTCCAATCAAAATGAGAAAGAAGCTTTCTGAGGAACTTCTTTGTGATCTGAGAAGTCATCTCACAGAGTTACAGCTTTCCCCTGAAGAAACCTTCTGCTATGACTGTTCTGGCCGAATTTGCAAAGGGATGTTTGGAAGCCCATATAGGGATATGTTGAAAAGGGAAATATCCTCAGATTAAAACTGAAAAGAAGCTTTCTGAGAAACTGCTTTGTGTTCTGTGAATTCATCTCACAGAGTTACAGCATTCCCATACAGAAGCCGTTCACTATGACTGTTTTTGTGGAATTTGCACAGGGATATTTGGAAACCCATAGAGGCTGAAGGTGAAAAACAAAATATCCTCAGATGAAAACTGCAAGGAAGCTTTCTGAGAAACTGCTGTGTGATGTGTGACTTCCACACACTGAGTTACAGCTGTATTTCGTGGAACTGTTTGTTAGCCTTTTCTCTGTGGAATCTGAGAACTGATAATTCGGATACCTTGGAAGACTATAGGGGCAAAGGAAATATCCTCCGATCAAAAAGAGAAAGAAGCTTTCTGAGAGACTTCTTTGTGCTCTGTGAATTCACCTCACAGAGTTACACCTTTCCCCTCAAGAAGGCTTTCACTAAGACTGTTCTTGTGGATTTCCAAAAGGATATTTGGAATCGCATGGAGGGCTATGGAGAAAAGGGAAATATCCTCTGATAGAAACTGGAAAGAAGCTTTCTGAGAAACTGCTTTGTGTTCTGTGAATTCATCTAACAGGTTACAGATTTCCCCTCCAGAAGCCGTTCGCTAAGACTGTTCTTGTGGAATTTGCAAAGGGACATTTGGAAGCCCATAGAGGCCTGTGGTGAAAAAGAAAATATCCTCAGATGAAAACTGGAAAGAAGCTTTCTGAGAAACTGCTTTGTGATGTGTGACTTGCACTCACTGAGTTACAGCTGTATTTCATGGAGATGTTTGCTAGCCTTATTTCTGTGGAATCTGAGAACTGATATTTCAGATCCCATTGAAGACTATAGGGTGAAAGGAAATATCCTCCGATCAAAATTAGAAAGAAGCTTTCTGAGAAACTTCTTTGTGATCTGTGAATTCATCTCAGAGTGTTACAGCTTTCCCCTCCTAAAAGTGTTCGCTAAGACTGTTACTGTGGAATTTCCAAAGGGATATTTGGAAGCTCATAGATGCCTATGGTGAAAAAGAGAATATCCTCACATGAAAACTGGAAAGAAGCTTTATGAGAAACTGCTTTGTGATGTGTGACATCCACTCACTGAGTGACAGCTTTGTTTCATGGAGCTGTTTGCTAGCCTTATTTCTGTGGAATCTGAGAACTGATATTTTGGATCCCTTTGAAGACTCTAGGGCCAAAGGAATTATCCTCTGATCAAAATGATAAAGAAGCTTTCTGTATAAACTTCTCTGTGATCTGTGAAGTCATCCCACAAAGTTACAGCTTTCCCCTCAAGAAGCCTTTTGCTAAGACTGTTCTTGTGGAATTTGCAAAGGGATATTTGGAAGCCCATGGAGGGCAATGGTGAAAAGGGAATTACCCTCAGATAAAAACTGGAAAGAAGCTTTCTGAGAAACTGCTTTGTATTCTGTGCATTCACCTCACAGAGTTACAGCTTTCCCCTACAGAAGCCGTTCGCTAAGACTATTCTTGTGGTATTTGCAAAGGGTTATTTGGAAGCACTTAGATGGCTATGGTGAAAAAGAAAATATCCTCAGATGAAAACTGGAAAGAAGCTTTCTGAGAAACTCCTTTGTGATGTGTGACTTCCACTCACTGAGTTACAGCTGTGTTTCGTGGGGCTGTTTGCAAGCCTTATTTTTGTGGAATCTGAGAACTGATATTTCAGTCTCCGTTGAAGACTATACGGACAAAGGAAATATCCTCTGATCAAAATGAGAAAGAAGCTTTCTGTGAAACTTTTTCATGATCTGTGAATTCATCTCACAGAGTTACAGCTTTCCCCTGCAGAAGCCGTTTGCTAAGTCTGTTCTTGTGGAATTTGCAAAGGGATATTTGGAAGCCCATAGAGGCCTGTGGTGAAAATGCAAATATCCACAGATGAAAATTGTAAAGAAGATTTCTGAGAAACTGCTTTGTGATGTGTGACTTCCACTCCCTGAGTTACAGCTGTATTTCGTGGAGCTGTTTAATAGCCTTATATCTGGAATCTGAGAACTGATATTCCGCATCACTTTTCAGACAATAGGGCCAAAGGAAATATCCTCCGATCAAAATGATAAAGAAGCTTTCTGAGAAACTTCTTTGTGATCTGTGATTTCATCTCACACAGTTACAGCTTTCCCCTTAAGAAGCCTTTCGCTAAGACTGTTCTTGTGGAATTTGCAACGTGATATTTGGAAGCCCATGGAGGGCTATGGTGAAAAGGGAAATATCCTCAGATAGAAACTGGAAAGAAGGTTGCTGAGAAACTGCTTTGTGTTCTGCGCGTTCATGTCACCGAGTAACAGCTTTCCCTCCAGAATCCTTTTGCTAAGACTGTTCTTGTGGAATTTGCAAGGGGTATTTGGAAGCCCATAGAGGCCTATGGTGAAAAAGAAAATATCCTGAGATGAAAACTGGAAAGAAGCTTTCTGAGAAACTGCTTTGTGATGTGTGACTTCCACCTATTGAGTTACTGCTGTATTCGTGGAGCTGTTTGCTAGCCTGATTTCTGTGGAATCTGAGAACTGATATTTCGGATCCCTTAAAAGACTATGAGGCCAAAGGAAATATCCTCTGATCAAAATGAGAAAGAAGCTTTCTGAGAAACTTCTTTGTGATCTGTGAATTCATCTCACAGTGTTACAGCTTTCCCCTCAAGAAGCCTTTCGCTAAGCCTGTTCTTGTGGAATTTGCAACGGATATTTACAAGCCCATGGAGGGCTATGGCAAAAAGGGAAATATCCTCAGATAAAAACTGGAAAGAAGATTTCGGAGAAACTGCTTTGTGTTCTGTGCATTCATCTCACAGATTTACATCTTTACCCTCCAGAAGCCGTTCACTAAGACTGTTCTTGTGGAATTTGCAAAGGGATATTTGGAAGCCCATAGAGGCCTATGGTGAAAAAGAAAATAACCTTAGATGATAACTGGAAAGAAGCTTTCTGAGAAACTGCATTGTGATGTGTGACTTCCACTTCACTGAGTTACAGCTGTATTTCCTTGAGATGTTTGTTAGTCTTATTTCTGCGGAATCTGAGAACTGATATTTTGGATCCCTTGGAAGACTATAGGGCCAAAGGAAATATCCTCCGATCAAAATGAGAAAGAAGCTTTCTGAGAAACTTCTTTGTGAACTGTGAATTCATCTCACAGAGTTACAGCTTTCCCCTCAAGAAGCCGTTCGCGAAGACTGTCCTTGTGGAATTTGTAAAGTGATAATTGGAAGCCCTTAGAGGCCTATGGTGAAAAAGAAAATATCCTCAGATGAAAACTGGAAAGAAGCTTTCTGAGAAACTGTTTTGTGATGTGTGACTTCCACTCACTGAGTTACAGCTTTATTTCATGGAGCTGTTTGCTAGCCTTATTTCTGTGGAATCTGAGAGCTGATATTTTGGAACGCTTTGAAGACTATATGGCCAAAGGAAATATCCTCCAATCAAAATGAGAAAGAAGCTTTCTGAGATACTTCTTCGTGATCTGTGAATTCATCTCACAGAGTTACAGCTTTCCCCTCAAGAAGCCTGTCGCTAAGACTGTTCTTGTGGAATTTGCAAATGGATATTTGGAAGCCCATGGAGGGCTTTGGTGAAAAGGGAAATATCCTCAGATAAAACTTGGAAAGAAGCTTTCTGAGAAACTTCTTTGTGTTCTGTGAATTCTTGTCACAGAGTTACAGCTTTATCCTCCAGAAGGCGTTCGCTAAGACTGTTCTTGTGATATTTGCAAAGGGATATTTGGAAGCCCATAGAGATCTATGGTGAAAAATAAAATATCCTCCAATGAAAACTGGAAAGAAGCTTTCTGAGTAACTGATTTGTGATGTGTGAATTCCTCTCAATGAGTTACAGCTGTATTTCTTGGAGCTGTTTGCTAGCCTCATTTCTGTGGAATCTGAGAACTGATAATTTGGATCCCTTTGAAGACTACAGGGCCAAAGGAAATATCCTCCGATCAAAATGAGAAAGAAGCTTTCTGATAAACTTCTTTGTGATCTGCGAATTCTTCTCACAGAGTTACAGCTTTCCCCTCAAGAAGCATTTCGCTAACACTGTTCTTGTGGAATTTCAAAAGGGATATTTGGAATCCCATAGAGGCCTGTGGAGAGAAAGAATATATCCTCAGATGAAAACTGAAAAGAAGCTTTGAGAAACTGCTTTGTGATGTGTGACTTCCACTCACTGAGTTACAGCTGTGTTTCGTGGAGCTCTTTACTAGCCTTATTTCTGTGGAATCGGAGAACTTATATTTCGGATTCCTTTGAAGACTACAGGGCCAAAGGAAATATCCTCTGATCAAAATGAGAAAGAAGTTTTCTGAGAAACTTCTTTGTTATCTGTGAATTCATCTCACAGAGTTACAGCTTTCCCCTCAAGAAGCCTTTCGCTAAGACTGTTCTTGTGGAATTTGCAAAGGGATATTTGGAAGCCCATAGAGGGCTATGGTGAAAAAGGAATTATCCTCAGATAAAAACTGGAAAGAAGCTTTGTGAGAAACTGCATTGTGTTCTGTGCATTCATCTCACAGAGTTACATCTTTCCCCTCCAGAAGCCTTTCTCTAAGACTGTTCTTGTGCAATTTGCAAAGGGATATTTGGAATCACGTGGAGGGCTATGGTAAAAAGAAAATATCCTCATATGAAAACTGGAAAGAAGCTTTCTGAGAAACTGCTTTGTGATGTGTCATTTCCACTCACTGAGTTACAGCTATGTTTCATGGAGCTGTTTGCTAACCTTATTACTGTGGAATCTGAGAACTTATATTTCAGATCCCTTTGAAGACTATACAGACAAAGAAAATCTCCTCCAATCATAATGAGAAAGAAGCTTTCTGATAAACTTCTTTGTGTTCTGTGAATTCATCTCTGGGAGTTACCGCTTTCCCCTCTAGAAGCATTTCGCTAAGACTGTTCTTGTGAAATATTCAAAGGGATATTTGGAATCCCATTGAAGTCTATGGTGGAAAGGGAATTATCCTCAGATGAAAACTGGAAAGAAGCCTTCTGAGAAAATGCTTTGCGTTCAGTGAATTCTTTTCACAGAATTACAGATTTCCCCTTCAGAAGCCGTTTGCTAAGACTATTCTTTTGGAATTTGCAAGAGTATGTTTGGAAGCCCATAGAGGCCAATGGTGAAAAAGAAAATATCCTCAAATGAAAACTGGAAAGAAGCTTTCTGGGAAACTGCTTTGTGATGTGTGACTTTCACTCATTGAGTTACCGGTGTATTTCATGGAGCTGTTTGCTAGCCTTATTTCTGTGCAATCTGAGAACTGATATTTCGGTTCCCTTTGAAGAATATAGGGCCAAAGGAAATATCCACCGATCAAAATAAGAAACAAGCTTTCTGAGCAACTTCTTCGTGATCTGTGAATTCATCTCACAGAGATACAGCTTTCCCCTCAAGAAGCCTTTTGCTAAGACTGTTGTTGTGGTATTTGTGAAGGGATATTTGGAATCCCATGGAGGGCTATAGTAAAAAGGGAAATATCCTCAGATAAAAACTGGAAAGAAGCTTTCTGAGAAACTGCTTCGTGTTCTCTGAATTCATCTCACAGAGTTACAGCTTTCTTCTCCTAAGGCCGTTCGCTACGATTCTTCTTGTGGAATTTGCAATGGGATATTTAGAAGCGCATAGAGGCCTATGGTGAGGAAAAAAAAAATCCTCAGATGAAAACTGGAAAGAAGCTTTCTGAGAAACTTCTTTGTGATCTGTGAATTCATCTCACAGAGTTACAGGTTTCCCCTCAAGAAGCACTTCGCTAAGACTGTTCTTGTGGAATATGTAAAGTGATATTTGGAAGCCCAAGAAGGTCTATCGTGAAAAGGGAAATATCCTCAGATAAAAACTGTAAAGAAGCTTTCTGAGAAACTGCTTTGTCTTCTGTGAATTCACTTCACAGAGTTACAGCTTTCCTTTACGGATGCCGTTCGCTAAGACTATTCATGTGGAATTTGCAAAAGGATATTTGGATGTCCTTAGAGGCCTATGGAGAAAAAGAAAATATCCTCAGATGAAAACTGGAAAGAAGTTTTTGAGAAACTGCTTTGTGATGTGTGACTTCTACTCACTGAGTTCCAGCTGTGTTTCATGGAAATGTTTGCAAGCCTAATTACTGTGGACTCTGAGAACTGATATTTCGGATCCCTTGGGAGAATATAGGGCCAAAGGAAATATCCTGCGATCAAAATGAGAAAGAGCTTTAAGATAAACTTCCTTGTGATCTGTGAATTCATCTCACAGAGTTACAGCTTTCGCCTCCAGAAGCCATTCGTTAAGATTGTTCTTGTGGAATTTGCAACTGGATATTTTGAAGCCCATAGAGGCCTATGGTCAAAAAGAAAATATCCTCAGATGAAAACTGGAAAGAAGCTTTCCGAGAAACTGCTTTGTGATGTGTGAATTCCACTCACTGAGTTACAGCTGTATTTCGGGGAAATGTTTGCTAGCCTTATTTCTGTGGAATCTGAGAACTGATATTTCGGATCCATTTGAAGGCAATAGGGCCAAAGGAAGTATCCTCCGATCAAAATGATAAAGAGGCTTTCTGAGAAACTTCTTTGTGATTTGTGAATTCATCTCACATAGTTACAGCTTTCCCCTCAAGAAGCCCTTCTCTAAGACGGTTCTCGTGGAATTTCCAAAGTGATATTTGGAAGCCCATAGAGGGCTATGGTGAAAAGGGAAATATCCTCAGATAAAAACTGGAAAGAAGCTTTCTGAGAAACTGCTTTGTGTTCTGTCAATTCTACTCACAGTATTACAGCTTTCCCTTTCAGAAGCCCTACGCTAAGACTGTTCTTGTGGAATTCGCAAAGGGATATTTGGAAGCCCATACAGGAATATGGTGAAAAAGAAAATATCTTCAGATGAAAAATGTAAAGAAGCTCTCCGAGAAATTGCTTTTTGATGTGTGACTTCCACACACTGAGTTACAGCTGCGTTTCATAGAGCTGTTTGCTAGCCTCATGGAGGGCTATGGTGAAAAGGGAAATATCCTCAGATAAAAACGGGATAGAAGCTTTCGGAGAAACTGCTTTGTGTTCTGTGAATTCATCTCACAGAGTTACAGCTTTCCCTTCCAGAGGCTGTTGGCTAAGACTGTTCTTGTGGAATTTGCAATGGGATATGTGGAAGCGCTTAGAGTCCTATGGTGAAAAAGGAAATATCCTTAGATGAAAACTGGAAAGAAGGTTTCTCAGAAACTTCTTTGTGATCTGTGAATTCCTCTCACAGAGTCACAGCTTTCCCCTTAAGAAGCCGTTCACTAGGACTGTTCTTGTGGAATATGCAAAGGAATATTTGGATGTCCTTAGAGGCCTACGGAGAAAAAGAAAATATCCTCAGATGAAAACTGGAAAGAAGCTTTTTGAGAAACTGCTTTGTGATGTGTGACTTCTACTCACTGAGTTACAGCTGTGCTTTGTGTATATGTTTGCTAGCCTTATTTCTGTGAAATCATAAAACTGATATTTCGGATCCCTTTGAAGACTATAGGGACAAATGAAATATCCTGCTATCAAAATGAGAAAGAGGCTTTATGAGAAACTTCTTTGTGATCTGTGAATTCATCTCACAGAGTTACAGTTTTCCCCTCCAGAAGCCGTTCGTTAAGACTGTTCTTGTGGAATTTGCAAGGGGATATTTAGAAGCCCATAGAGGCCTATGGTGAAAAAGAAAATATCCTCGGATGAAAACTGGAAAGAAGATTTTTGAGAAACTGCTTTGTGATCTGTGAATTCATCTCACAGAGTCACAGCTTTCCCCTCAAGAAGCCCTTCACTAAGACTGTTCTCGTGGAATTTCCAAAGTGATATTTGGAAGCCCATGGAGGGCTATGGTGAAAAGAAAAATATCCTCAGATAAAAACCAGAAAGAAGCTTTCTAAGAAACTGCTTTGTGTTCTTTGCATCATTCTCACAGAGTTACAGGTTTCCCTTCCAGAAGCCGTTCGCTAAAAGTGTTCTTGTGGAATTTGCAAAGGGATATTTGGAAGCCCATAGAGGCCTATGGTGAAAAAGAAAATATCCTCAGATGAAAACTGGAAACAAGCATTTTCAGAAATTGCCTTGTGATGTGTGACATCCACTCACTGAATTACAGCTTGTTTCTTGTAGATGTTTGCTAGCCTTATTTCTCTGGAATCTGGGGAATGATATTTCAGATCCCTTTGAAAACTATAGGGACAAAGTAAATATCCTCCGATCAAAAAGAGAAAGGAGCTCTCTGAGAAACTTCTTTGTGATATGTGAATTCTTCCGACATAGTTACAGCTTTCCCTTCAAGAGCCTTTCGCTAAGACTGTTCTTGTGGAATTTGCAAAGGGATATTTGGAAGCCCATGGAGGGCTATGGTGAAAAGGAAAATATCCTCAGATAAAAACGGGATAGAAGCTTTCGGAGAAACTGCTTTGTGTTCTGTGAATTCATCTCACAGAGTTACAGCTTTCCCTTCCAGAGGCTGTTGGCTAAGACTGTTCTTGTGGAATATGCAAAGGGATATTTGGAGGCGAATAGAGGCCCATGGTGAAAAACAAAATATCCTCAGATGAAAAATGAAAAGAAGCTTTCTGATAAACTTCTTTGTGATCTATGAATTCATCTCACAAATTTACAGCTTTCCCCTCAAGAAGCCTTTCACTATGACTGTTTATGTGCAATTTGCAAATAATATTTGGAAGCCAATGGAGGGCTATGGTGAAAAGGGAAATATCATCAGATAAAAACTGGAAAGAAGCTTTCTTTGAACCTGATTTGTGTTCTGTGAATTCACCTCACAGAGATACAGTTATCCTCTCCAAAGACCATTCGCTAAAACTGTTACTGTGGAATTTAAAATGGGATATTTGGAAGCGCACAGAGGCCTATGGTGAAAAAGAAAATATCCTCAGATGAAAACTGGAGAGAAACTTTCTGAGAACCTGCTTTGTGATGTGTGACTTCCACTCAATGGTTTACAGCTGTATTTCATGGAGCTGTTTGCTAGCCTTATTTCTGAGGTATCTGAGAACTGATATTTCGGATCCCTTGGAAGACTATAGGGCCAAAGGAAATATCCTCTGATCAAAATGAGAAAAAAGCTTTCTGATAAGCTTATCCCTCATTTGTGATCTGTGAATTCATTTCACAGAGTTACAGCTTTCCCTTCAGGAAGCCTTTCGCTAAGACTGTTTTTGTGGAATTTGCAAAGGGATATTTGGAAGCTCAAGGAGGGCTAGGTTGAAAAGGGAAATATCCCCAGATATAAACTGGAAAGAAGCTTTCTGAGAAACTGCTTTGTGTTCTGTTTTTTCATCTCACAGAGTTACAGCATACCCCTCCAGAGACCATTCGCTAAGACTGTTCTTGTGGAATTTGCAAAGGGATATTTGGAAGTGCATAGAGGCCTATGGTGAAAAGAAAATATCCTCAGATGAAAACTGGAAAGAAGATATCTGAGAAAATTCTATGTGATCTGTGAATTCATCTTACAGAGTTACAGGTTTCCCCTCAAGAAGTCTTTCACTAAGACTGTTCTTGTGGAATCTGCAAGGGGATATTTGGAAGCCCATGGAGTGCTGTGGTAGAAATTGAAGTATCCTCAGATAAAAACTGGAAAGAACTTTCTGAAAAACTGCTTTGTGTTCTGTGCATTAATCTCACAGAGTTACAGGTTTCCCCTCCAGAAGCCGTTCGCTACGACTTTTCTTGTGTAATTTCCAAAGGGATATTTGGAAGCCCATACAGGCCTATGGAGAAAAAGAAAATATCCTTAGATGAAAACTGGAAAGAAGCTTTCTGATAAACTGTTTTGTGATGTGTAAATTACACTCACTGATTTAGAGCTGTGTTTTGTGGACCTGTTTAGTAGTCTTATTTCTGTAGAATCTGAGAACTGATATTTCAGATCCCTTTGAAGACTACAGGGCCAAAGGAAATATCCTCCGATCAAAATGAGAAAGAAGTTTTCTGAGAAACTTCTTTGTGATCTGTGAATTCACCTCACAGAGTTACTGCTTTCCCCTCAAGAAGACTTTCACTAAGACTGTCTTGTGGAATTTGCATGGGATATTGGGAAGCCCAAGGAAGGCTATGTTGAAAAGGGATATATCGTCAGATAAAAACTGGAAAGGAGCTTTCTGAGAAACTGCTTTGTGTTCTTTGCATTCATCTCACAGAGTTAAATGTTTCCACTCCAGAATCCGTTCGCTAAGACTTTTCTTGTGGAATTTGCAAAGTGATATTTGGAAACCCATAGAGGCCTATGGTGAAAAAGAAAATATCCTCTGATGAAAACTGGAAGGAAGCTTTCTGAGAAACTGCTTTGTGATGTGTGACTTCCACTCACTGAGTTACAGCTGTATTTCATGGAGCTGTTTGGTAGCCTTATTTCTGTGGAATCTGAGAATTGATATTTCGGATCCCCGTGATGACTATAGGGCCAAAGGAAGTATTCTCCGATCCAAATGAGAAAGAAGCTTTCTAAGAAACTTCTTTGTGATCCGTGAATTCATCTCACAGAGTTACATCTTGCCCCTCTAGAAGACATTCGCTAAGACTGTTCTTGTGGAATTAACAAAGGGATATTTGGAAGCCCATAGATGAATATAATGAAAAAGAAAATATCCTCAGATGAATACCGGAAAGATACTTTCTGAGAAACTGCTTTGTGATATGTGACTTCCAATCCCTTAGTTACAGTTGTATTTCGTGGCGCTGTTTGCTAGCCTTATTTCTGTGGAATCTGAGAACTGATATTTCGGATCCCTTGGAAAACAATAGGGCATAAGGAAATATCCTCCGATCAAAATGAGAAAGATTTCTGAGAAACTTCTACGTGACCTGTGAATTCATTTCACAGAGTTCCAGCTTTCCCCTCCAGAATCCTTTCACTGAGACTGTTCTTGTGGAATTTGCAAAGGGATATTTGGAAGCCCATAGAGGCCTATAGTGAAAAACAAAATATGCTCAGACGAAAAGTTGAAAGAAGGTTTCTGAGAAACTGCTTTGTGATGTGTGACTTCCACTCACTGAGTTTCAGCTGTATTTCGTGCAGCTGCTTGCTAGCCTTATTTCTGTGAAATCTGACAACTGATATTTCGGATCCCTTGGAAGACTATAGGGCCAAAGAAAATATCCTCCGATCAAAATGAGAAAGAAGCTTTCTGAGAAAATTCTTTCTGATCTGTGAATTCATCTCACAGAGTTACAGCTTTCCCCTCAAGAATCCTTTCGCTACGACTGTTCTTGTGTAATTTGCAAAGGTATATTTGGAAGCCCATAGAGGCCAATGGTGAAAAAGAAATAATCTTCAGATGAAAACTGGAAAGAAGCTTTCTGAGAAAATGCTTTTTGATGTGTGACTTCCACTCACTGAGCTACAGCTGTATTTTGTAGAGCCCTTTTGCTGGCGCTATTTCTGTGGAATATGTGAACTGATATTTCAGATCCCTTTGATGACCATAGGGCCAAAGGAAATATCCTCCGAACAAAATGAAAAAGAAGCTTTCTGAGAAACTTCTTTGTGATGTGTTTAGTCATCTCACTGAGTTGCAGCTTTCCCGTCAAGAAGGATTTCGCTAAGACTTTTCTTGTGGAATTTACAAAGGGATATTTGGAAGCCCATGGAGGGCTAGGGTGAAAAGGGAAATATCCTCAAATAAAAACTGGAAAGAAGCTTTCTGAGAAACTGCTTTGTGTTCTGTGCATTCATCTCACAGAGATACAGCGTTCCCCTCCAGAAGCCATTCGCGAAGACTATTCTTGTGGAATTTGCAAAGGGATATTTGGAAGCCCATAGAGGCCTATGGTGAAAAAGTAAATATCCTCAGATGAAAACCGGAAAGAAACTTTCTGAGAAACTGCTTTGTGATGTGTGACTTCCCCTCACTGAGTTACAGCTGTATTTCGTGGAGCTGTTTGCTAGCCTTATTTCTGTTGAATCTGAGAACTGATATTTCGGATCCCTTTGAAGACCCTATTTCCAAAGAAATATGCTCTGATGAAAACGAGAAAGACGCTTTCTGAGAAACTTCTTTGTGATCTGTGATTTCATCTCACACAGTTACAGCTTTCCCCTTAAGAAGCCTTTCGCTAAGACTGTTCTTGTGGAATATGAAAAGTGACTTTTGGAAGCCCATGGAGGGCTATGGAGAAAAAGTAATTATCCTGAGATAAAACCTGGAAAGAAGCTTTCTGAGAAACTGCCGTGGGATGTGTGACTTCCACTCACTGAGTTTAATCTGTATTTCATGGACCTGTTTGCTAGCCTTATTTCTGATCCCTTTTAAGACGACAGGGTCAAAGAAAATATCCTACAATAAAAAAGAGAAAGAAGCTTTCTGAGAAACGTCTTTGTGATCTGTGAATTTATCTCACAGTGTTACAGCTTTCCCCTCAAAAAGCCCTTCTCAAAGACTGTTCTTGTGGAATTTGCAAAGTAATATTTGGAAGCCCATGGAGGGCTATGGTGAAAAAGAAAATATGCTCAGATGAAAACTGGAAAGATGCTTTCTGAGAAACTACTTTATGTTCTGTTAATTCATCTCACAGAGTTACAGCTTTCCTTTCAAGAAGCCTTTCGCTAAGACTTTTCTTGTGTAATTTGGAAAGTGATATTTGGAAGGCCATAGAGCGTTATGGTGAAAAAGGAAATATCCTCTGATGAAAACTGCGAAGAAGCTTTCAGAGAAACTGCTTTGTGTTCTGTTAATTCATCTCACAGTGTTACAGCTTTCACCTCAAGAAGCCGTTCTCTAAGACTGTTCTTGTGGAATTTGCAAAGTGATATCTGGAAGCCCATCGAGGGCTATTGTGAAAAAGGTATATCCTAATATAAAACATGGAAATAAGCTTTCTGAGAAACTGCTTTGTGATGTGTGACTTCTACTCACTGAGTTACAGCAGTATTTCATGGAGCTGTTTGCTAGCCTTATTTCTGTGGAATCTGAGAATTGATATTTCGGATCCCTTTGAAGACTATAGGGCCAAAGGAAATATCCTCCAATCAAAATGACAAGGAAGCTTTCTGAGAAACATCTTTGTGATCTGTGAATTCATTTCACAGATTTACAGCTTTCCCTTCAAGAAACCTTTCGCTAAGACTGTTCTTGTGGAATTTGCAAAGCGATATTTGGAAACTCATGGAGGGCTATGATGAAAAGGGAAATATCCTCAGATAAAAACTGGAAAGAAGGTTTCTGAGAAACTGGTTTGTGTTCCACGAATTCATCTCACAGAGTTACAGCTTTCCCCTCCTGACGCCGTTCGCTAAGACTCTTCTTGTGGAATTTTCAAAGGGATATTGGGAAGCCCATAGAGGCCTATGGTGAAAAAGAAAATATCCTCAGATGAAAACTGCAAAGAAGCTTTCTGTGAAATTGCTTTGTGGTGTATTACTTCCACTCACTGAGTTACTGCTGTATTTCGTGGAGCTGTTTGGTAGCCTTATTTCTGTGGAATCTGAGAACTCATATTTCAGGTTCCTTTGAAGACTCCAGGGTCAAAGGAAATATCCTCTGATAAAAATGAGAAAGAAGCTTTCTGAAAAAACATTTTTGTGATCTGTGAATTCATCTCATAGAGTCACAGCATTCTCCTCAGGAAGTCTTTCTCTTATACTGTTCTTGTGAAATTTGCAATGTGATATTTGGAAGCCCACGGTGGGCTATTGTGAAAAAGAAAATATCTTCAGATAAAAACTGGAAAGAAGGTTTCTGAGAAACTCTTTTGTGTTCTGTTAATTCATCTCACAGAGTTACAGCTTTCCCCTCCAGAAGCCGTTCACTAAGACTATTCTTGTGGAATTTGCAAAGTGATATCTTGAAGACCATAGAAGGCTTTGGAGAAAAAGGAAATATCCTAAGATAAAACGTGGAACGAAGATTTCTGAGAAACTGCTTTGTGAAGTATGACTTCCACTCACTGAGTTACAGCTGTATTTCATGGAGCTGTTTGTTAGCCTTATTTCTATGGAATCTGAGAACTGTTATTTCGGATCCCTTTGAACACTACAGGGCCAAAGAAAATATCCCCCATTAAAAATGAGAAAGAAGCTTTCTGAGAAACTTCTTTGTGATCTGGAATTCATCTCACAGAGTTACTGCCGTCATGTCAAGTAGCCTTTCTATAAAATTGTTCTTGTGGAATTTACAAAATGATATTTGGAAGCGCATGCATGGCCATGGTGAAAAAGAAAATATGGTCAGATAAAAACTGGAGACAAGCTATCTGAGAAACTGCTTTGTGTTCCTTAATTCATCTCACAGAGTTACAGATTTCCCTTCTAGAATCCTCTCATTAGGACTGTTCCTGTGGAATTTGCAAAGTGATATTTGGAAGCCCATAGAGGTCTTTGGTTAAAAAGGAAATATCCTCAGATAAAAACTGGAAAGAAGCTTTCTGAGAAACTGCTTTGTGTTCTGTTAGTTCATCTCACAGAGTTACAGCTTTCCCGTCAAGAAGCCGTTCACTGAAACTGTTTTTGTGGAATTTGCAAACTAATGTTTAGAAGACCCTAGAGGTCTATGGTGATAAAGGAACTATATTCAGATAAAAATTGGAAAGAGGCTTTCTGAGAAACTACTTTTTGATGTGTGATTTCCACTCACTGATTTACAGCTGTATTTCATGGAGCTGTTTGCTAGTGTTTTTCTGTGGAATCTAAGATCTGATATTTCTTATCCCTTCTAAGTCTATAGGGCCAAAGGAAATATCCTCTGATAAAAATGAGATACAAGCATTCTGGGAAACTGGTTTGTGATGTGTGATTTCCACTCACTGATTTACAGCTGTATTTCGTGGAGCTGTTTGCTAGCATTTTTTCTGTGGGATTTGAGAACTGATATTTCTGATCCCTTTGAAGACTATAGGGCCAAAGTAATTATCCTCCATTAAAAATGACAAAGAAGCCATTAGAGAAACTTCTTTGTGATCTGTGAATTCATCTCACAGAGTTACATATTTCCCCTCAACAAGCCTTTCGCTAATACTTTTCTTGTGGAATTTGCAAAGTGATATTTGGAAGCCCATGGAGGTTTATTGTTTAAAAGAAAATATCCTCAGATAACAATTCGAAAGAAGCTTTCTGCAAAACTGTTTTGTGTTCTGTTAATTCATCTCACAGAGTTATAGATTTCCCCTCAAGAAGTCGTTCGCTAAAACTGTTGTTGTGGAATTTGCTGAGTGATATTTGGAATCCCATGGAGGGCTATGGTGAAAAAGAAAATATCCTCAGATAAAAACTGGAAAGAAGCTTTCTGAGAAACTGCTTTGTGATGTGTGACTTCCACTCACTGAGTTACAGCTGTACTTCGTAGAGCTATTTGCTAGCCTTATTTCAATGGAATCTGAAAACTGATATTTCGGATCCCCTTGAAGACTATAGAACCATGGGAAATATCCTCCGAGAAAAATGAGAAAGAAGCTGTCTGAGAAACTTCTTTGTGTTTTGTGAATTCATCTCACAGAATTACAGCATTCCCCACATGAAGACTTTTGCTAAGAATCTTCTTCTGGAATTTGCAAAGTGATATTAGGAAGCCCTAAGAGGGCTGTGGTGAAAAAGAAAATATCCTCAGATAAAAACTGGAAAGAAGCTTTCTGACAAACTGCTTTTTGATGTGTGAATTCATCTCACTGAGTTACCGCTGTATTTCATGGAGCTGTTTGCTAGCCTTATTTCTGTGAAATCTCAGAACTGATATTGCAGATCCCTTTGAAGACTATAGGACCAAAGGAAATATCCTCTGAGAAAAATGAAAAAGAAGCTTTATGAGAAAATTTTTTGTCATCTCTGAATTCGTCTCACAGAGTTACAGCTTTCCCCTCAAGAAACCGTTCGTTAAGACTGTTCTTGTGAAATTTGCAAAGTGATATTTCAAATCCCATGGAGGGCTATGGTGAAAAAGAAAATATCCTCAGATAAAAACTGAAAGAAAGCTTTCTGAGAATCTTCTTTGTGATCTGTGAATTCATCTCACAGATTTACAGCTTTCCCCTCAAGAAGTCGTTGGCTAAGACTGTTCTTGTGGAATATGCAAAGTGATATTTGGAAGCTTATGGAGGGCTATGGTGAAAAAAAAAAATCCACATATAAATACTGGAAAGGAGGTTTCTGAGAAACTGCATTGTGACCTGTGAATGCAATTCATATAGTTGCACTTTTCTCTTCATTGATCCATTCACTACCACTGTGTTCATGAAATCTGCATAGCGATATTTCTTAGCACAATGAAGCTTATGGTGACAAAGTAAGTATCCGCAAATAAAAACAAGAAAATAGCTTTGTGAGAAACTTCTTTGTGATATGTGAATTCATCTCACCGAGTTACATCTTTGTCTTCTTGAAGCAGTTTACTAACTGTGTTTTCGTGGATTCTGAAAAGTGATATTTGGGAGCACATTGAGGGCTATAGTGAAAAAGGAAATATCCTCCTATAAAAACTGGAATGAAGCGTTCTGAGAAACTGCATTGCACTGTGTGAATGTAACTCAGAGAGTTACATTTTTCTCTTCAGAGGTCAGTGTGCTAACACAGTTTTCTTGAAATCTGCAATGGGATACATCTTAGCGCTATGCAGCTTACACAGAAAAAGAAAATATCCTCAGAGAAAAATGTGAGAGAAACTTTCTGAGAAATTGCTTTCTGCTATGTGACTTCATCTCACAGAGTTCCACCACTATTTCGTGAATCCTTTTTCTAGCATTGTTTTTGTGGATTCTGAGAACTGATATTTCGGATGGGTTTGAAGAGTATAAGGAAAAAGGAAATATTCTCTGAGAAAAAAAGTAATGAAGCTTTCTGAGAAACTGCTTTGTGATGTGTGAATTCATTTCACAGTGTTTCACCACTCTTTCATGGAAGAGTTTGCTAGCACTGATTTTATGGAATCTCAGAAATGATATCTTGGATATGGTTGAGTCCCATGACGAATCATGAAATATCCTCAGACAAATCTGCAGAGAAGCTTTTTCAAAACCTCTTTGTTGTGCGTGAATTCAGCTCACAGAGTTTCATCATTGTTTTCTGTGAGAAGTTTGCTAACAGTGTTTTCGCAGAATCTGCAATAAGACACAGGGTGGCACTCCCAGACCAAAAATAACCGTAGCTCAAACAAGAAAGAGGCTTTCTGATGAACTGCATTGTGATATGTGAATTCCACTCACTGAGTTACAGCTGTATTTCGTGGAGCAGTTTGTTAGCCTTATTTCTGTGGAATCTGAGAACTGATATTTCTGATCCCTTTGAAGCCTGTAGGTCCAAATGAAATATCCTCTGATAAAAATTAGAAAGAAGCTTTCCAAGAAACTTCTTTGTGATCTGTGAATTCATCTCACAGAGTTAAAGCTTTCCCCTCAAGATGCCTTTTGCTAAGATTGTTCTTGTGCAATTTGCAAAATGATATTTGGAAGCTCCTGGAGTGCTATGGTAAAAAAGAAAATATCCACAGATAAAAACTGGAAAGAAGCTTTCTGAGAAACTGCTTTGTGTTCTGTTAATTCATCTCGCAGAGTTACAGCTTTCCCCTCAAGTAGCCGTTTGCTAAGACTGTTCTTGTGGAATTTGCAATGTGATATTTGGAAACCCATGGAGGGCTATGGTGAAAAAGAAATTATCCTCAGATAAAAACTGGAGGAAGCTTTCTGAGAAACTGCTTTCCGATGTGTTTCTTCAACTCACTGAGTTACAGCTGTATTTTGTGGAGCTGTTTGCTAGCCCTGTTTCTGTGGAATCTGAGAACTGATATTTCAGAACCCTTTGAGGACTATAGGGCCAAAGGAAATATCCTCCGATAAAAAAGAGAAAGGTCTCTGAGAAACTTCTTTGTGATCTGTGAATTTATCTCACAGAGTTACAGCTTTCCTCTTAAGAAGCCATTCGCTAAGACTGTTCTTGTGTAAATTGCAAAGTGATATTTGGAAGCCCATTTAGGGCTATGGTGAAAAAAAAAATATCCTCAGATAAAAACTGGAAAGAAGCTTTCGGAGAAACTGCTTTGTGATGTGTGACTTCCACTCACTGAGTTACAGCTGTATTTCGTGAAACTGTTTGCTAGACTTATTTTGGTGGAATCTGAAAACTGATGCTTCGGATGATTTTGAAGTCTGTAGGTCCAAATGAAATATCCTCCAAAGAAAATTAGAAAGAAGCTTTCCGAGAAACTTCTTTGTGATCTGTGAATTCATCTCACAGAGTTACAGCTTTCCCCTCAAGAAGCCTTTCACTAAAATTGTTCTTGTGGAATTTGTAAAATGATATTTGAAAGCTCCTGGAGGGCTATGGTGAAAAAGAAAATATCCGCAGATAAAAACTGGAAAGAAGCTTTCTGAGAAACTGCTTTGTGATGTGTGACATCAACTCCCTGAGGTACACCTCTATTTCGTGGAGCTGCTTCCTAGCCCTAATCATTTGGAATCAGAGAACTGATATTTCGGAACCCTTTGAAGAATATAGGACCAAAGGAAATATCCTCCGATAAAAAAGAGAAAGAATGTTTCTGAGAAACTTCTTTGTGATCTGTGAATTCATCTCACAGAGTTGCAACTTTCCCCTCAAGAAGCCGTTCGCTAAGACTGTTCTTGTGGAATTTTCAAAGTGATATTTCGAAGCCCATGGAGGGCTAAGGTGAAAAAGAAAATATTCTCAAATAAAAATTGGAAAGAAGATTTCTGAGAAACTGCTTTGTGATGTGTGACTTCCACTCACTGAGCTACAGCTCTATTTCATGGAGCTGTTTGCTAGCCTTATTTCTGTGGATTCTGAGAACTGATATTTAGGATCCCTTTGAAGAGTATAGGGTCAAAGGAAATATCCTCCAATAAAAAAGAGAAAGAAGCTTTCTGGGAAACTTTTTTGTGATCTGTGAATTCGTCTCACAGAGTTACTGCTTTCCCTTCAAGAAGCCGTTCGCTAAGACTGTTCTTGTGGAATTTGCAAAGTGATATTTGGAAGCCCATGGAGGGCTATGGTGAAAAAGAAAATATCCTCAGATAAAAACTGGAGGAAGCTTTCTGAGAAACTGCTTTCTGATGTGTTTCTTCAACTCACTGAGTTACAGCTGTATTTCGTGGAGCTGTTTGCTAGCCCTATTTCTGTGGAATCTGAGAACTGATATTTTGGATCCCTTTGAAGACTATGTGACCAAAGGAAATATCCTCTGATAAAAGATAGAAAGAAGGTTTTTTAAAACTTCTTTGTGATCTGTGAATTCATCTCACAGAGTTACAGCTTTTCCCTCAAGAAGCCTTTCGCTAAGACTGCTCTTCTGGAATTTGCAATGTGATATTTGGAAGCCCATGGAGGGCTATGTTGAAAAAGAAAATATCCTCCGATAAAAACTGGAAATAAGCTTTCTGAGAAACTGCTTTGTGAAGTGTGAATTCAACTCACTGAGTTACAGCTGTATATCATGAAGCTGTTTGCTAGTCCAGTCTTTGTTGAATCTGAGACCTATATTTCAGATCTCTTGGAGGAGAATACAGTCAAAGGAAATATCTCCAGATAAAAACGAGAAAGAAGATTTCTGAGAAATGTCTTTCTAATCTCTGAGGTCATCTCACCGAGTTCCACCTTTCTGTTCATGTAGCCTTTTGCTAACACTCTTCTCGTAGAATCTGCAAAGTGATATTTGGGAACGCATTGATGGCTACAGTGAAAATGGTAATATCTTCAGATAAAAACTGAAAAGAAGCCTTCTGAGAAACTGCGTTGTGACGTGCGAATGCAACTTACAGAGTTACAGTTTTCTGTTCGTTGTTCAGTTTGCTAACACAGTTTTCTTCAAACTGCAGAGGGATACTTCTTTGCCCAATGAAGCTTATGGTGACAAAGGAAATATCTTCAGATAAAAAGTAGAAAGAAACTTTCTGAGAAACTGTTTTGTGATGTGTGAATTGAACTCACTGAGTTACAGCTGTATTTCATGGAGCTGTTCGCTAGTCCAGTTTTTATTGAATCTGAGAACCGATATTTCCTATCACTTGAAGGAGTATAGTGTGGAAGGAAATATCCCCAGATAAAAACGAGAAAGTAGATTTCTGAGAAATGTCTTTCTTATCTCTGAGTTCATCTCGCAGAGTTCTATATTTCTGTTCATTCAGCTGTTTGCAACACTTTTCTCGTGGAATCTGCAAAGTTATATTTGGGAGTGCATTGAGGTATACAGTGAAAAAGGAAATATCTTCTGATAAATAATGAAAGGAAGCGTTCTGAGAAACTTCTATGTGACCTGTGCACTCATCTCACAGACTTCCACCTTTCCGTTCATGTAGCTGTTTGCTAACACTCTTCTCTTGGTGTCTGCATGGTGATATTTGGGAGTGCATTGAGGGTTACAGTGAGAAAGGAAATATCTTCTGATAAAAAGTGAAAGGAAGCGTTCTTAGAAACTTCTGTGTGACCTGCGCATTCATCTCACAGAGTTCCCCCTTTCTGCTCATGTAGCTGTTTGCTAACACTCTTCTCATGGTATCTGCTAAGTGATATTTGGGAGCGCATTGAGGGCTACACTGAAAAAGGAAGTATCTTCAGATAAAAAGAAGCATTCTGAGAAAATGCATTGTGACGTGCGAGTGTAACTTCCAGAGTTACACTTTTCTGTTGATTGATCAACCAAAGGAAATATCCCCAGATAAATACTAGAAAGAAGATTTCTGAGATATGACTTTCTGATCTCTGATTTCCTCTCACAGAGTTCCACATTTCTGTTTGTTAGCTATTTGCTAACTCTCTTCTCGTGGAATCTGTAAAATGATATTTGGGAGCACTTTGAAGGTTAAAATGAAAAAGGAAATATCATCAGATAAAAACTGAAAGGAAGCGATCTGAGAAACTCCTATGTGAGCAGTGCATTCATCTCACAGAGTTCCACAGTTCTCCGGAAATCTGCAGTGGGATATTTTCTTAACCCAATGAAGCTTACGGTGACAAAGGAAGCATCTTCACAAAGAAGCTTTCTGATAAAGTGTTTTGTGATGTGTGATTTAAACTCACTGAGTTACAGCCGTTTTCCATGGAGCTGTTGTGCTAGTCCAGTTTTTGTTGAATCTGAGAAGTGATATTTCGGATCACTTGGAGGAGTATACAGCCAAAGGAAATATCCCCAGATAAAAACGAGAAAGAACATTTCTGAGAAATGACTTTCTGCTCTCTGAGTTCATATCACAGAGTTCCACCATTCCGTTTATGTAGCTGTTGCTAACAGTCTTCTCTTGGAATTTGCAAGGCGATATTTGGGAGCGCATTGGGAGTTACAGTGAAAAAGGAAATATCTTCAGATAAAAACTGAAAGGAAGCGTTCTGAGAAACTTCTATGTGACTTTTGCATTCATCTCACAGAGTTCTATATTTCTGTTTTTGTAGCTGTTTGCTAACACTCTTCTCGTGGTATCTGCTAAGTGAAATCTGGGAGCACATTGAGGGCTACAGTGAAAAAGGAAATATCTTCAGATAAAAAATGAAAAGAAGCATTCTGAGAAACTGCATTGTGACATGTGAGTGCAACTTCCAGAGTTACACTTTTCCGTTCATTCATCAGTTTGCTATCACACTTTTCTTCAAATCTGCAGTGGAATATTTCTTCGCCCAATGAAGCTCTCGGAGACAAAGGAATTATCTTCAGAAAAAAGTACAAAGAAGCTTTCTGAGAAACTGTTTTGTGATGTGTGAATTCAACTCACTGATTTACAGCTGTATTTCATGGAGCTGATTGCTAGTCCAGATTTGTTGAATCTGAGAACCGATATTTCGGATCACTTGGAGGAGTGTATAGCCAAAGGAAATATCCCCAGATAAAAAGGAGAAAGTAGATTTCTGAGAAATGACTTTCTGCTCTCTGTGTTCATCTCAAACAATTCCACATTTCTGTTCACGTAGCTGTCTGCTACCAGTCTTCTGTTGAAATCTGCATGGTGATATTTGGGAACGCATTGAGGATTACAGTCAAAAAGGACATATCTTCAGATAAAAACTGAAAGGAAGCGTACTGAGAAACTTCTATGTGACCTGCGCTTTCACCTCACAGAGGTCCACATTTCTGTTCATGTAGCTGTTTGCCAACACTCTTCTGGTGGTATCTGCTAAGTGATATTTGGAGTGCATTGAGGGTTACAATGAAAAAGGAAATATCTTCAGGTAAAAACTGAAAGGAAGCATTCTTAGAAACTTCTTTGTGACCTCTGCATTCATCTCACAGAGTTTCACGTTTCTGTTCATATAGCTGTTTGCTAACACTCTTCACGTGGTATCTGCTAAGTGATAATTGGGAGGGCATTAACGGCTACAATAAAAAAGGAAATATCTTCAGATAAACACTGAAAAGCAGAATTCTGAGAAACGCATTGTGACGTGTGAATGCAACTTGCAGAGTTACACATTTCTGTTCATTGATCAGTTTGCTAACACAGTTTTCTTGAAATCTGCAGTGGGATATTACTTTGCCGAATGAAGCTTATGGTGACAAAGAAAATATCTTTAGATAAAAAGTAGAAAGAAGCTTTCTGAGAAACTGCTTTGTGATGTGTGAATTCAACTCACTGAGTTACAGCTGTATTTCATGGAGCTGTTTGCTAGTCCACTGTTTGTTGACTCTGAGAACCTATATTTTGCATCACTTGGAGGAGTATACAGTCAAAGGAAATATCCCCAGATAAAAACGAGAAAGAAGATTTCTGAGAAATGACTTTCTGATCTCTGAGTTCATTTCACAGAGTTCCACCTTTCTGTTCATGTAGCTGTTTGCTAACACCCTTCTCATGGAATCTGCAAGGTGATATTTGGGAGCGCATTGTGGGCTACATTGACAAAGGAAATATCTTCAGATAAAAACTGAAAAGAAGCATTCTGAGAAACTGCATTGGAACGTGTGAATGCACCTCACACAGTTGCACTTTTCTGTTCCTTGATCACTTTGCTAACACAGTTTTCTTGAAATCGGCATTGGGATATTTCTTTTCCCAATGAAACTTACGGTGACAAAGGAAATATCTTTAGATAAAAAGTAGAAAGAAGATTTCTGAGAAACTGCTTTGTAATGGGTGAATTCAACTCACTGAGTTACAGCGGTATTTCATGGAGCTGAGTGCTAATCCGCTGTTTGTTGAATCTGAGAACCGATATTTCGCATCGCATGGGGGAGTATACAACCAAAGGATATATCCTCAGTTAAAAACAAGAAAGAAGATTTCTGACAAATGACTTTCTGATCTCTGAGTTCATCTCACAGAATTCCACTTTTCCGTTCATGTAGCTGTTTGCTAACACTCTTCTCTTGGAATCTCCAAGATGATATTAGGGGGCGCATTGAGGGTTACAGTGAAAAAGGAAATATCTTCAGATAAAAACTGAGAGGAAGCGTTCTAAGAAACTTCTATGTAACCTGTGCATTCATCTCACAGACTTCCACCTTTCTGTTCATGTAGCTGTTTTCTAACACTCCTCTCGTGGTATGTGCTAAGTGATATTCGGAGTGCATTGAGGGCTACAGTGAAAAAAGAAATATCTTCAGAAAAAACTGAAAGGAAGCGTTCTGAGAAACTGATTTGTGACCTGTGCATTCATCTCACAGAGTTCCACATTTCTGTTCATGTAGCTGTTTGCTAACACTCTTCTCGTGGTATCAGCTAAGTGATACTTGGGAGCGCATTGAGGGCTACAGTGAAAAAGTAAATATCTTCAGTTAAAAACTGAAAAAACATTCTGAGAAACCACATTTTGACATGTGAATGCATCTACCAGAGTTACACTTTTCTGTTGATTGATCAGTTTGCTAATACAGTTATCTTGAAATCTGCAGTGGTATATTTCTTTGCCCAATGAAGCTAACTGTGACAAAGGAAATATCTTTAGATAAAAAGTAGAAAGAAGCTTTCTGAGAAACTGGTTTGTGATGTGTGAATTCAACTCACTGAGTTACAGCTGTTTCTCATGGAGCTGTTTGCTAGTCCAGTTTTTATTGAATCTGAGAACCGATATTTAGGATCACTTCGAGGAGTATACTGCCAAAGGAAATATCCCCAGATAAACATGAGAAAGAAAATTTCTGAGAAATGACTCTCTGATTTCTGAGTTCATCTCACAGAGTTCCACCTTTCTGTTCATGTAGCTGTTTCCTAACAATCTTCTCATGGATTCTGCAAAGTGATATTTGACAGCGCATTGAGGGCTACAGTGACAAAGGAAATATCTTCAGATAAAAACTGAAAGGAAGCGTTCTGAGAAACTTCTATGTGACCTGTGCATTCATCTAACAGAGTTCCACCTTTTGGTTCGTGTAACTGTTTGCTGACATTCTTCTCGTGGTATCTGCTAAGTGATATTTGGGAGCGCATTGAGGGCTACAGTGAAAAAGGAAATATCTTCAGATACAATCCAAAAAGAAGCATTCTGAGAAACTGCATTGTGACTTGTGAATGCAACTTCCAGAGTTACACATTTCCGTTCATGGATCAGTTTGCTAACACAGTTTTCTTGAAATCGGCAGTGGGATATTTCTTTGCCCAATGAAACTTACAGTGACTAATGACAAATCTTTAGATATAAACTAGAAAGAAGCTTTCTGAGAAACTGCTTTCTGATGTGTGAATTCAACTCACTAAGCTACAGCTGTATTTCATAGAGCTGTTTGCTAGTCCACTGTTTGTTAAACCTGAGAACCGATATTTCGCATCGCATGGGGAAGTATCCAGCCAAAGGAAATATCCCCAGATAAAAACGAGGAAGAAGATTTCTGAGAAATGGCTTTCTTATCTCTGAGTTCATCTCATAGAGATCCACCTATGTGTTCATGTAGCTGTTTGCTAACAGTCTTCTCATGGAATCTGCAAATTGATATTTGGGAGCGCACTGAGGGATATAGCGAAAAAGGTAATATCTTCAGATAAAAACTGAAAGGAAGCGTTCTTTGAAACTTCTATGTGACCAGTGCATTCATCTCACAGAGTTCCACCTTTCTATACATGTAGCTGTTTGCTAACACTCTTCTCGTGGAGTCTGCTAAGTGATATTTGTGAGCCCATTGAGGGTTACAGTGAAAAAGGAAATATCTTCAGTTAAAACTGAAAGGAAGCATTCTGAGAAACTTCTTTGTGACCTGTGCATTCATCTCACAGAGTTCCACCTTTCAGTTCATGTAGCTGTTTGCTAACACTCTTCTCATGGTATCTGCTAAGTGATAATTGGGAGGGCATTGATGGCTACAGTGAAAAAGGGAATATCTTCAGATAAACACTGAAAAGAAGCATTCTGAGAAACTGCATTGTGACTTGTGAATGCAGCTTCCAGAGTTACACTGTTCTATTCATTGATCAGTTTGCTAACACAGTTTTCTTGAAATCTGAAGCGGGATATTTCTTTTTCCAATGAAGCTTATGGTGACAAAGGAAATATCTTCAGATAAAAAGCACAAAGAAAGTTTCTGAGAAACTGCTTTGTGATATGTGTATTCAACTCACTGAGTTACAGCGGTATTTCATGGAGCTGTTTGCTAGTCCAGTTTTTCTTGAATCTGAGAACCGATATTTCGGACCACTTGAAGTAGTATACAGTCAAGGGAAATATAACCAGATAAAAACAAGAAAAAAGATTTCTGAGAAATAACTTTCTAATCTCTGAGTTCATCTCACAGAGTTCCACCTTTCTGTTCATGTAGCTGTTTGCTAACACTCTTCTCGTGGTATCTGCTAAGTGATATTTGGGAGCGCATTGAGGGCTACAGTGAAAAAGGAAATATCTTCAGATAAAAACTGAAAAGAAGCCTTCTGAGAAACTGTATTGTGAGGTTTGAAAGCAACTCACAGATTTACAGTTTTCTGTTCATTGTTCACTTTGATAACACAGTTTTCTTCAAATCTGCAGTGAGATATTTCTTTGCCCAATGAAGCTTATGGTGACAAGGGAAATATCTCCAGATAAAAAGTGGAAAGAAGCTGTCTGAGAAACTGCTTTAGGAAGTGTCAATTCAACTCACTGAGTTACAGCTGTATTTCATGGAGCTATTCGCTAGTACATTTTTGGTTGAATCTGAGAATGGATATTTTGGATCACTTGGGGGAGTATACAGCCAAAGGAAATATCCCCAGATAAAACCTGAAAGAAGATTTCTGAGAAATGTCTTTCTGAACTCTGAGTTCACCTCACAGAATTCTACCTTTCTGTTCATGTAGCTGTTTGCTAGCACTCTTCTCGTGGAATCTGCAAAGTGATATTTGGGAGCGCATTGAGGGCTACAGTGCAAAATGAAATATCGTCAGAAGAAAAACTGAAAAGAAGCGTTCTGAGAAACTGCATTGTGATGAGAGAATTCAACTCACAGAGTTGCACTTTTCTATTCATTAATCAGTTTGCTAACACAGTTTTCTTGAAATCTTCAGTGGGATGTTTCTTTGACCAATGAAGCTAACGGTGACAAAGGAAATATCTTCAGATAAAAAGTACAAAGAAGCTTTCTGAGAAACTGCTTTGTGATGCGAGAATGCAACTCAGTGAGTTACAGCTGTATTTCATGGAGCTGTTTGCTACTCCAGTTTTTGTTGAATCTGAGAACCGATATTTCGGATTGCTTGGAGGGGTAAACAGCCAAAGGAAATATCCCCAAATAAAAACAGAAAGAAGACTTCTGAGAAATGACTTTCTGACCTCTGAGTTCATCTCACAAATTTCCACCTTTCTGTTCATGTAGCTGTTTGCTAACACTCTTCTCATGGTATCTGCTAAGTGATATTTGGCAGCGCATTGAGGGATACAGTGATAAAGGAAATATCCTCAGATAAAAACTGAAAATGCATTCTGAGAAACTGCATGGTGATGTGTGAATGCAACTTCAGAGTTACACTTTTCTGTTCATTGATCATTTTGCTAACATGGTTTACTTGAAAATGCATTGGGATATTTCTTTGCCCAATGAAGCTGATGGTGACAAAGGAAATATCTTCAGATAAAAAGTAGAAAGCAGCTTTCTGAGAAACTCCTTTGTGATGTGTGAATTCAACTCACTGAGTTACAGCTGTATTTCATGGAGCTGTTTGCTACTCCATTTTTTGTTGAATCTGAGAACCGATATTTCAGATCACTTGGAGGATTATACAGCCAAAGGAAATATCCCCAGATAAAAATGAGAAAGAAGATATCTGAGAAATCACATTCTGATCTCTGACTTTATCTCACAGAGTTCCACCTTTCTGTACATGTAACTGTTGGCTAACACTCTTCTCGTGGAGTCTGCAAGGTGATATTTGGGAGCACATTGAGGATTACAGTGTAAAAGGAAATATGTTCAGATAAAAACTGAAAGGAAGCGTTCTAAGAAACTTCTGTGTGACCTGTGCCTTCATCTCACAGAGTTCCACCTTTCTGTTCTAGTAGCTGTTTGCTAACACTCTTCTCGTGGTATCTGCTAAGTGATATTTGGGAGCACATTGAGGGCTACAGTGGAAACTCAAACATCTTCAGATAAAAACTGAAAGGAAGCGTACTGAGAAACTTTTATGTCACCTGTGCATTCATCTCACAGAGTTCCACATTTCTGTTCATGTAGCTGTTTGCTAACACTCTTCTCATGGCATCTGCTAAGTGATATTTGGGAGCGCATTGAGGGCTACAGTGAAAAAGTAAATATCTTCAGATAAAAACTGAAAAGAAGCATTCTGAGAAACTGCATTGTGACGTGTGAATGCAACTTCCAGAGTTACACTTTTCTGTTCATTGATCAGTTTGCTAACACAGTTTTCTTGAAATCGGGCGTGGGATATTTCTTTTCGCAATGAAGCTTATAGTGACAAAGGATACTTCTTTAGAAAAAAAGTAGGAAGAAGCTTTCAGAGAAACTGCTTTGTGATGTGTGAATTCACCTCTCTGAGTTACAGCTGTATTTCATGGAGCTGATTGGTAGTCCACTGTTTGTTGAATTTGATGACCGATATTTCGCATCACATGGAGGAGTATACAGCCAAAGTAAATATCCACACATAAAAACGGGGAAGAAGATTTCTGAGAAATGACTTTTTTTTAAAATTATTATTATACTTTAAGTTCTAGGGTACATGTGCATAACGTGCAGGATTTTTACATATGTATACTTGTGCCGTGTTGCTGTGCTGCACCCATCAACTCGTTAGCACCTATCAACTCGTAATTTACATCAGGTATAACTCCCAATGCAGTCCATCACCCCTCCCCCCTCCTCATGATAGGCCCCGGTGTGTGATGTTCCCTTCCTGAGTCCAAGTGATCTCATTGTTCAGTTCCCACCTATGAGTGAGAACATGCAGTGTTTGGTTTTCTGTTCTTATGATAGTTTGCTAAGAATGATGGTTTCCAGCTGCATCCATGTCCCTACAAAGGACACAAACTCATCCTTTTTATGGCTGCATAGTATTCCATGGTGTATATGTGCCACATTTTCTTAATCCAGTCTGTCACTGACGGACATTTGGGTTGATTCCAAGTCTTTGCTATTGTGAATAGTGTCGCAATAAACATACATGTGCATGTGTCTTTATAGCAGCATGATTTATAATCCTTTAGGTATATACCTAGTAATGGGATGGCTGGGTCATATGGTACATCTAGTTCTAGATCCTTGAGGAATCACCATACTGTTGTCCATAATGGTTGAACTAGTTTACAATCCCACCAACAGTGTAAAAGTGTTCCTATTTCTCCACATCCTCTCCAGCACCTGTTGTTTCCTGACTTTCTAATGATTACCATTCTAACTGGTGTGAGATGGTATCTCATTGTGGTTTTGATTTGCATTTCTCTGATGGCCAGTGATGACGAGCATTGTTTCATGTGTCTGTTGGCTGTATGAATATCTTCTTTTGAGAAATGTCTGTACATAACCTTTGCACACTTTTTGATAGGGTTGTTAGTTTTTTTCTTGTAAATTTGTTTGAGTTCCTTGTAGGTTCTGGATATTAGCCCTTTGTCAGATAAGTAGATTGCAAAAATTTTCTCCCATTCTGTAGGTTGCCTGTTCACTCTGATGGTAGTTTCTTTTGCTGTGCAGAAGCTCTTTAGTTTAATGAGATCCCATTTGTCAATTTTGGGTTTTGCTGCCGTTGCTTTTGGTGTTTTAGACATGAAGTCTTTGCCCATGCCTATATCCTGAATGGTACTACCTAGGTTTTCCTCTAGGATTTTTATGGTATTAGGTCTAACATTTAAGTCTCTAATCCATCTTGAATTAATTTTCGTATAAGGTGTAAGGAAAGGATCCAGTTTCAGCTTTCTACTTATGGCTAGCCAATTTTCCCAGCACCATTTATTAAATAGGGAATTCTTTCCCCATTTCTTGTTTCTCTCAGGTTTGTCAAAGATCAGATGGCTGTAGATGTGTGGTATTATTTCTGAGGACTCTGTTCTGTTCCATTGGTCTATATCTCTGTTTTGGTACCAGTACCATGCTGTTTTGGTTACTGTAGCCTTGTAGTATAGTTTGAAGTCAGGTAGCGTGATGCCTCCAGCTTTGCTCTTTTGACTTTGGATTGTCTTGGAGATGTGGGCTCTTTTTTGGTCCCATATGAAATTTAAAGCAGTTTTTTCCAATCTGTGAAGAAACTCATTGGTAGCTTGATGGGGATGGCATTGAATCTATAAATAACCTTGGGCAGTATGGCCATTTTCACAATATTGATTCTTCCTATGCATGAGCATGGTATGTTCTTCCATTTGTTTGTGTCCTCTTTTATTTCACTGAGCAGTGGTTTGTAGTTCTCCTTGAAGAGGTCCTTTACATCCCTTGTAAGTTGGATTCCTTGGTAGTTTATTCTCTTTGAAGCAATTGTGAATGGAAGTTCATTCATGATTTGGCTCTCTGTTTGTTACTGGTGTATAAGAATGCTTGTGATTTTTGCACATTAATTTTGTATGCTGAAACTTTCCTGAAGTTGCTTATCAGCTTAAGGAGATTTTGGGCTGAGGCAATGGAGTTTTCTAAATATACAATCATGTCATCTGCATAGAGGGACAATTTGACTTCTTATTTTCCTAACTGAATCCCCTTGATTTATTTCTCTTGCCTGATTGCCCTAGCCAGCACTTCCAACACTATGTTGAATAGGAGTGGTGAGAGGGCATCCCTGTCTTGTGCCAGTTTTCAAAGGGAATTTTTCCAGTTTTTGCCCATTCAGTATGATATTGGCTGTGGGTTTGTCATAAATAGCGCTTATTATTTTGAGGTACATTCCGTCAATACCGAATTTATTGAGCATTTTTAGCATGAAGGGCTGTTGAATTTTGTCGTAAGCCTTTTCTGCATCTATTGAGATAATGATGTGGTTCTTGTCTTTGGTTCTGTTTATATGCTGGATTATGTTTATTGATTTGCGAATGTTGAACCAGCCTTGCATCCCAGGGATGAAGCCCACTTGATCATGGTGGATAAGCTTTTTGATATGTTGCTGAATCCAGTTTGCCAGTATTTTATTGAGGATTTTTGCATCGATGTTCATCAGGAATATTGGTCTAAAATTCTCTTTTTTTGTTGTGTCTCTGCCAGGCTTTGGTATCAGGATGATGTTGGCCTCATAAAATGAGTTAGGGAGGATTCCCTCTTTTTCTATTGATTGGAATAGTTTCAGAAGGAATGGTACCAGCTCCTCCTTGTACCTCTGGTAGAATTCGGCTGTGAATCCATCTGGTCTTGGACTTTTTTTCGTTGGTAGGCTATTAATTATTGCCTCAATTTCAGAGCCTGCTATTGGTCTATTCAGGGATTCAACTTCTTCCTGGTTTAGACTTGGAAGGGTGTAAGTGTCCAGGAAATTATCCATTTCTTCTAGATTTTCCAGTTTATTTGCATAGAGTTGTTTATAGTATTCTCTGATGGTAGTTTGTATTTCTGTGGGGTCGGTGTGATACCCCCTGTATCATTTTTTATTGCGTCAATTTGATTCTTCTCTCTTTTCTTCATGATCTTAGTTATTTCTTGCCTTCTGCTAGCTTTGGAATGTGTTTGCTCTTGCTTCTCTAGTTCTTTTAATTGCGATGTTAGAGTGTCAATTTGAGATCTTTCCTGCTTTCTCTTGTGGGCATTTAGTGCTATAAATTTCCCTCTACACACTGCTTTAAATGTGTCCCAGAGATTCTGGTATGTTGTATCTTTGTTCTCATTGGTTTCAAAGAACATCTTTATTTCTGCCTTTGTTTCGTTATGTACCCAGTAGTCATTCAGGAGCAGGTTGCTCAGTTTCCATGTAGTTGAGCGGTTTTGATTGAGTTTCTTAGTCCTGAGTTCTAGTTTGATTGCACTGTGGTCTGAGAGACAGTTTGTTATAATTTCTGTTCTTGTACATTTGCTGAGGAGTGCTTTACTTCCAATTATGTGGTCTATTTTGGAGTAAGTGCGATGTGGTGCTGAGAAAAATGTATATTCTGCTGATTTGGGGTGGAGAGTTCTGTAAATGTCTGCTTGCTGCAGAGATGAGTTCAATTCCTGGATATCCTTGTTAACTTTCTGTCTCGTTGATCTGTCTAATGTTGACAGTGGAGTGTTGAAGTCTCCCATAATTATTGTATGGGAGTCTAAGTCTCTTTGTAAGTCTCTTAGGACTTGCTTTATGAATCTGGGTGCTCCTGTAATGGGTGCATATATATTTAGGATAGTTAGCTCTTCCTGTTGAATTGATCCCTTTACCATTATGTAATGGCCTTCTTTGTCTCTTTTGATCTTTGATGGTTTAAAGTCTGTTTTATCAGAGACTAGTATTGCAACCCCTGCTTTTTTTTGTTCTCCATTTGCTTGTTAAATCTCCCTCCATCCCTTTATTTTGAGCCTGTGAATGTCTCTGCATGTGAAATGGGTCTCCTGAATACAGCAGACTGATGTGTCTTGACTCTTTATCCAGTTTGCCAGTCTGTGTCTTTTAATTGGAGTATTTAGTCCGTTTACATTTAAGGTTAATATTGTTATGTGTGAAGTTGATCCTGCCATTATGATATTAACTGGTTATTTTGCGCGTTAGTTGATGCAGTTTCTTCCTAGCCTTGATGGTCTTTACATTTTGGCATGTTTTTGCAATGGCTGGTACCGGTTGTTCCTTTCCATGTTTAGTGCTTCCTTCAGGGTCTCTTGTAAGGCATGCCTAGTGGTGACAAAATCTCTAAGCATTTGCTTATCTGTAAAGGATTTTATTTCTCCTTCACTTATGAAACTTAGTTTGGCTGGATATGAAATTCTGGGTTGAAAATTCTTTTCTTTAAGAATGTTGAATATTGGCCCCCACTCTCTTCTGGCTTGTAGAGTTTCTGCCGAGAGATCTGCTGTTAGTCTGATGGTCCTCCCTTTGTGGGTAACCCGACCTTTCTCTCTGGCTGCCCTTAAGATTTTTTCCTTCATTTCAACTTTGATGAATCTGGCAATTATGTGTCTTGGAGTTTCTCTTCTCGAAGAATATCTTTGTGTCATTCTCTGTATTTCCTGGATTTGAATGTTGGCCTGTGCTACTAGATTGGGGAAGTTCTCCTGGATGATATCCTGAAGAGTGTTTTCCAACTTGGTTCCATTTTCCCCCTCACTTTCAGGCACCCCAATCAGACGTAGATTTGGTCTTTTTACATAATCCCATACTTCTTGCAGGCTTTGTTCATTTTTTTATCTTCTTTTTTCTTCTGGTTTCTCTACTCACTTCATTTCATTCATCTGATCCTCAATCGCTGATACTCTTTCTTCCAGTTGATCGAGTCAGTTACTGAAGCTTGTGCATTTGTCACGTATTTCTCGTGTCATGGTTTTCATCTGTTTCATTTCCTTTATGACCTTCTCTGCATTAATTACTCTAGCCATCAATTCTTCCACTTTTTTTTCAAGATTTTCAGTTTCTTTGCTCTGGGTACGTAATTCCTCCTTTAGCTCTGAGAAGTTTGATGGACTGAAGCCTTCTTCTCTCATCTCATCAAAGTCATTCTCCGTCCAGCTTTGATCTGTTGCTGGCGATGAGCTGCACTCCTTTGCCGGGGAACATGTGCTCTTATTTTTTGAATTTCCAACTTTTCTGCCCTGCTTTTTCCCCATCTTTGTGATTTTATCTGCCTCTGGTCTTTGATGCTGGTGACGTACTGATGGGGTTTTGGTGTAGGTGTCCTTCCTGTTTGATAGTTTTCCTTTTAACAGTCAGGACCCTCAGCTGTAGGTCTGTTGGAGATTGCTTCAGGTCCACTCCAGACCCTGTTTGCCTGGGTATCAGCAGCAGAGGCTGCAGAAGATAGTATATTCTGAACAGCGAGTGTACCTGTCTGATTCTTGCTTTGGAAGCTTCCTCTCAGGGGAGTACTACACCCTGTGAGGTGTGGGGTGTCAGACTGCCCCTAGTGGGAGATGACTCCCAGTTAGGCTACTCAGGGGTCAGAGACCCACTTGAGCAGGCAGTCTGTCCCTTCTCAGATCTCAACCTCCGTGTTCGGAGATCCACTGCTCTCTTCAAAGCTGTCACACAGAGTCGTTTGTGTCTGCAGAGGTTTCTGCTGCATTTGTTATTGTTTACTGTGCCCTGTCCCCAGAGGTGGAGTCTACAGAGACAGGCAGGTTTCCTTGAGCTGCTGTGAGCTCTACCCTGTTCGAGCTTCCCAGCGGCTTTGTTTACCTACTTAAGCCTCAGCGATGGTGGGCGCCCTTCCCCCAGCCTCGTTGCTGCCTTGCCTGTAGATCACAGACTGCTGTGCTAGCAATGAGGGAGGCTCCATGGGCATGGGACCCTCCCGGCCAGGTGTGGGATATAATCTCCTGGTGTGCCCGTTTCCTTAAAGCACAGTATTGGGGTGGGAGTTACCTAATTTTCCAGGTGTTGTGTGTCTCAGTTCCCCTGGCTAGGAAAAGGGATTCCCTTCCCCCTTGCGCTTCCCAGGTGAGGCGTTGCCTCACCCTGCTTTAGCTCTCGCTGGTCGGGCTGCAGCAGCTGACCAGCACTGATTGTCCGGCACTCCCTAGTAAGATGAACCCAGTACCTCAGTTGAAAATGCAGAAATCACCAGTCTTCTGTGTCGCTCGCGCTGGGAGTTGGAGAATGGAGCTGTTCCTATTTGGCCATCTTGCTCCGCCCACTCAAAAAATGACTTTTTGATCTCTGAGTTCATCTCACAGAGTTCCACCTCTGTTCATATAGGTGCTTGCTAACAGTCTTCTCTTGGAATCTGCAAGGTGATATTTGCAAGCGCATTAAGATTTACAGAGTAAAGGAAGTATCTTCAGATAAAAACTGAAAGGAAGCATTCTGAGAAACTTCTATGGGACCTGTGCATTCATCTCACAGAGTTCCACATTTCTGTTCATGTAGCTGTTTGCTAACGTTCCTCTCATGGTATCTGCTAAGTGATATTTGGGAGCACATTGACGGCTACAGTGAAAAAGGAAATATCTTCAGATAAAAACCGAAAAGAAGCATTCGGAGAAACTGCATTGTGACGTGTGAATGCAACTTCCAAAGTAACACTTTTCCATTCATTGATCAGTATGCTAACATAGTTTTCTTGAAATCTGCAGTGGGATATTTCTTTGCCAAATGAAGCTTACAGTGACAAAGAAAATATCTTCAGATAAAGGTAGAAAGAAGCTTTCTGAGAAACTGCTCTGTGATGTGTGAATTCAATTCACTGAGTTACAGCTGCATTTCATGGAGCTGTGTGCTAGTCCAGTTTTTATTGAATTTGAGAAGCAATATTTCGGATTACTTGGAGGAGTATACCGCCAAAGGAAAATGCCCAGATAAAAATGAGAAAGAATATTTCTGTAAAATGACTGTCTGCTCTGTGAGTTCATCTCACAGAGTAAGATCTTCCTATTCATGTAGCTGTTTGCTAACACTCTTCTCTTGGAATCTGCAAGGTGATATTTGGGAGCGCATTGAGGGATACAGTGAAAAAGGAAATATCTTCATATAAAAACTGAAAGGAAGCTTTCTGAGAAACTTCTATGTGACCTGTGCATTCATCTCACAGATTTCCACATTTCTGTTCATGTAGCTGTTTGCTAACACTCTTCTCATGGTATCTGCTAAGTGATATTTGGGAGCGCATTGAGGGCTACAGTGAAAAAGGAAATATCTTCAGATAAAAACTGAAAAGAAACGTTCTGAGAAACTGCATTGTGACGTGTGAAAGCAACTTCCAGAGTTGCACATTTCTGTTAATTGATAAGTTTGCTAACACAATTTTCTTGAGATGGGCAATGGGATATTTCTTTTCCCAATGAAGCTTATGGCGACAAAGGAAATATCTTCAGATAAAAAGTAGAAAGAAGCTTTCTGAGAAACTGCTTTGTGATGTGTGAATTCAACTCACTGAGTTACAGCTGTATTTCATGGAGCTGTTTAGAAGTCCACTGTTTGTTGAATCTGAGAACCGATATTTCGCCTTGCATGGAGGTTATACAGTCAAAGGAAATATTCCCAGATAAAAATGAGAAAGAAGATTTCTGAGAAATGACTTTCTGATCTCTGATTTCCTCTCAACAGAGTTCCACCTTTCTGTTCCTGTATCTCTTTGCTAACACTCTTCTCATGGAATCTGCTAAGTGATATAGGGGAGTGCATTAAGGACTACAGTGAAGAAGGAAATATACTCAGATAAAAACTGAAAGGAAGTGTTCTGAGAAACTGATTTCTGACATGTGAATGCAACTCACAGAGTTCCACCTTTCTGTTCATGTAGCTGTTTGCTAACACTGTTCTCATGGAATCTGCTACGGAATATTTGGGAGCTCATTGTCGGCTACAGTGAAAAAGGAAATATCTTCAGATAAAAACTTAAAGAAGCTTTCTGAGAAACTGCACTGTGACTTGTGAATGTAACTCACAGAGTTACACTTTTCAGTTCATTGATCAGTTTGCTAACACAGTTTTCTTCAAAACTACAGTGGGATATTTCTTTTCCCAATGAAGCTTATGGTGTCAAAGGAAATATCTTCACATAAAAAGTAGAAAGAAGCTTTCTGAGAAACTACTTTGTGATGTGTGAATTCAACTCACTGAGTTACAACTGTATTTCATGCAGCTGTTGGTTAGTCAAGTCTTTGTTGAATCTGAGAACCTATATATCGGATCACTTAGAGGAGCATACAGCCAAAGGAAATATCCCCAGATAAAAACGAGAAAGAAGATTTCTGAGAAATGTCTTTCTAATTTCTAAGTTCATCTCACAGAGTTCTACCTTGCTGTTCATGTAGCTGTTTGCTAACACTCTTCACGTGCAATCTGCAAAGTGATATTTGGGAGTGCATTGTGGGCTACATTGAAAAAGGAAATATCTTTAGATAAAAACTGTAAGGAATCGTTCTGAGAAACTTCTATGAGACCTGTGCATTCTTGTGACAGAGTTCCACCTTTTTGTTCATATAGATATCTGTTTGATAACACTCTTCTCGTGGAATCTGGTAAGTGATATTTGGGAGTGCATCGAGGGCTACAGTGAAAAAGGAAATATCTTCAGATAAAAACTGAAAAGAATCCTTCTGAGAAACTGCATTGTGAGGTTTGAAAGCAAATCACAGATTTAGAGTTTTCTGTTCATTGTTCACTTTGATAACACAGTTTTCTTCAAATCTGCAGTGAGATATTTCTTTGCCCAACGAACCTTATGGTGACAAGGGAAATATCTCCAGATAAAAAGTAGAAAGAAGCTGTCTGAGAAACTGCTTTAGGAAGTGTCAATTCAACTCACTGAGTTACAGCTGTATTTCATGGAGCTATTTGCTAGTCCATTATTTGTTGAATCTGAGAACCAATATTTCAGATGGCTTGGGGGAATATACAGCCAAAGGAAATATCCCCAGATGAAACCTGAAAGAAGATTTCTGAGAAATGTCTTTCTGATCTCTGAGTTCACCTCACAGAATTCTACCTTTCTGTTCATGTAGCTGGTTGCTAACACTCTTCTCGTGAAATCTGCAAAGTGGTATTTGCTAGCACATTGAGGGCTACAGTGCAAAACGAAATATCGTCAGAGAAAAACTGAAAGGAAGCGTTCTGAGAAATTTCTATGTGAGTTGTGCTTTCCTCTCCCACAGTTCCACTTTTCAGTTCATGTAGCTGTTTGCTAACACTCTTCTTGTGGAATCTGCTAAGTGATATGTGGGAGCGCATTGATGGCTACAGTGAAAAATGAAATATATTCAGATAAAAACTGAAAGAAGCGTTCTGATAAACTGCATTTAGACCTGTGAATGCAACTCACAGATTTACAGTTTCTGGTTAATTGATCAGTTTGCTAACACAGTTCTTCAAAACTGCAGTGGGATATTTCTTTGCCCAATGAAGCTTATGGTGACAGAGGTAGTATCTTCAGATAAAAAGTAGAAAGAAGCATTCTGAGAAACTGCTTTGTGATAAGCGACTTCAACTCACTGAGTTACAGTTGTATTTCATGGAGCTGTTTGCTAGTCCAGTTTTTGCTGAATCTGAGAACCGATATTTCGGATCACTTGGAGGAGTATACAGCCAAAGGAAATATCCGAAGTAAAAAACGAGAAAGAAGATTTCTGAGAAATATCTTTCTGATCTCTGAGTTCATCTCACAGAGTTCCACCTTTGTTCATGTAGCTGTTTGCTAACACTCTTCGCGTGGAATCTTCAAAGTGATATTTGGGAGTGCATTGAGGGCTACAGTGAAAACGGAAACATCTTTAGATAAAAACTGTAAGGAAGCGTTCTGAGAAACTTCTATGAGACCTGTGCATACATCTCACAGAGCTACATCTTTCTGTTCATATAGCTGTTTGCTAACACTCTTCTCGTGGAATCTGCTAAGTGATATTTGGAAGTGCATTGACGGCTACAGTAAAAAAGGAAATATCTTCCGATAAAATCTGAAAAGAAGCGTTCTGAGAAACTTCTTTCTGATCTGTGCATTCACCTCACAGATTCCACATTTCTGTTCCTGTAACTGTTTGCTAACGCTCTTCTCGTGGAATCTGCTAAGTGATATTTAGGAGCCGACTGACGGCTACAGTGAAAAAGGAAATATATTCAGATAAAAACTGAAAAGAATCGTTCTGAGAAACTGCATTGTGACGTGTGAATGCAATGCACAAAGTTACACTTTTATGTTCATCGATCAGTTGCTGACACAGTTTTCTTCAAAACTGCCGTGGGATACTTCTTTGCCCAATGAAGCTTATGGTGCCAAAGAAAATATCTTCAGATAAAAAGTAGAAAGAAGCTTTCTGAGAAACTGCTTTGTGATCTGTGATTTCAACTCACTGAGTTACAGCTGTATTTCATCCAGCTGTTTCCTAGTCCAGTTTTTGTTGAATCTGAGAACTGATATTTGGTATCTCTTGTAGGAGTATACAGCCAAAGGAAATATCCACAGATAAAAATGAGAAAGAAGAATTCTGAGAAATGTCTTTTTGATTTCTGAGTTCATATCACAGAGTTCCAACTTTCTGTTCACGTAGCATTTGCTAACACACTTCTCGTGGAATCTGCAAAGTGATATTTGGGAGCAAATTGAGGGTTACAGTGAAAAAGAAAATATCTTCACATAAAAACTGAAAGGAGGCATTGTGAGAAACTTTTAAGTGACCTATGCATTCATATCACCGAGTTCTCCCTTTCTGTTCTTGTAGCTGAATCCTAACCCTCTTCTCGTGGAATCTGCTAAGTGACACTTGGGAGCGCATTGAGGACTACATTGAAAAAGGAAATATCTTCAGATAAGAACTGAAAAGAAGTGTTCTGAGAAACTGCATTGCCATGTGTGAATGCAAATCACAGAGTTACACATTTCTCTTCAGGCATCAGTTTTCTAACAGAGTTTTCTGGAAATCTGCAACAGCATACTTCTTAGCGCTATGCAGCTTCCAGTGACAAAGGACATAGCCTCAGATAAACACGTGAAAGAAGCTTTCTGAGAAATTGCTTTCTGATATGTGACTTCATCTCCCAGAGTTACACCACTCTTTTGGGCAGACGTTTGCTAGCCCTGGTTTTTGGATTCTGAGAACTGTAATTTAGGATGGGTTTGAAGAGTAGAATGACAAAGGAAACATCCTCCGAGTAAAACCAGAATGAAGCTTTCTGAGAAACCGCTTTGTGATGTGTGAATTCATTTCACAGTGTTACACCACTCTTTCATGGAGGAGTTTGCTAGCACTGATTTTGTGGAATCTCAGAAGTGATACCCTGGATATCGTTGAATCCCATGGTGAATAATGAAAGAACCTCAGACAAATCTGCAGAGAAGCCTTCTCGGAAACTTCTTTGGTGTGGGTGAATTCAGCTCACAGTGTTACATCATTGTTTTCATTGTGAAGCTTGCTAAGAGTGTTTTCGCAGAATCTGCAAGAAGACACACGGTGGCGCTCTGAGACCACAAAGAACCTCAGCTCCAGAAAGAAAGACGCTTTCTGAGAAACTGCTTTGTGATGTGTGAATTCAACTCACTGAGTTACAGCAGTATTTCATTGAGCCGTTGGCTAGCCCGGTTTTTGTGGAATCTGAGAACTGATATTTCGGATCCCTTTGAGGACTATAGGGCTAAAGGAAATATCCTCCAATAAAAATGAGAAAGAAGCTTTCTGAGAAACTTCTTTGTGATCTGTGAATTCATCTCACAGAGTTCCACCTCGCTCCTCATGAAGCGGTTCGCTAAGACTGTTCTCGTGGAATTGACAAAGAGATATTTGGGAGCCCATGGAGGGCTATGGTGAAAAAGGAAATATCCTCAGATAAAAACTGGAAAGAAGCATTCTGGGAAACTGCATTGTGACATGTGAATGCAACTCACAGACATACACTTTACTATTCATTGATTGGTTTGCTAACCCTGTTTTCTTGAAATCTGCATTGGGATATTTCTTAGCGCAGTGAAGCTTACGGTGACAAAGCAAATATCCTCAAATAAAAACTAGAAAGTAGCTTTCTGAGAAACTTCTTTGTGATACGTGAATTCATCTCACTGAGTTACAATTTGTCTTCACGAAGCAGTTGGCTAACACTGTGTTCCTGGATTCTGCAAAGTGATATTTAGGAGCTCCTAGAGGCCTATGGTGAAAAAGGAAATATCCTCAGATAATGACGAGGAAGAAGCTTTCTCAGGAATTGCTTTCTGATGTGTGACTTCATCACAAAGAGTTTTACCTTTCTCTTCTTGTAGCAGTTTGCTAACACGGTTTTTGTGGATTCTGCATAGTGACATTGGAAGCTCATTGAGGGCTATGGTGAAAAAGGAAATATCCTCAGATAAAAACTGGAAAGAGCGTTCTGAGAAACTGCATTGCATGTGTGAATACAACTCTCAGAGTTACACATTTCTCTTCAGGCATCAGTTTACTAACAGTTTTCTTGAAATCTGCAACGGGATACTTCTTGGCGCTATGCAGCTTCCAGTGACAAAGGACATAGCCTCAGATAAACACGTGAAAGAAGCTTTCTGAGGAATTGCTTTCTGATATGTGACTTCATCTCCCAGAGTTACACCACTCTTTCGTGCAGCCGTTTGTTAGCCCTGTTTTTGTGGATTCTGAAAACTGATATTTCGGATGTGTTTGAAGAGTAGAAGGACAAAGGAAATATCCTCCGAGAAAAACCGGAATGAAGCTTTCTGAGAAACCGCTTTGTGATGTGTGAATTCATTTCACAGTGTTACACCACTCTTTCATGGAGGAGTTTGCTAGCACTGATTTTGTGGAATCTCAGAAGTGATATCCTGGATATCATTGAATCCCATGGTGAATAATGAAAGAAATTCAGACAAATCTGCAGAGAAGCCTTCTCGGAAACTTCTTTGGTGTGGGTGAATTCAGTTCACAGGGTTACATCATTGTTTTCATTGTGAAGCTTGCTAAGAGTGTTTTCGCAGAATCTGCAAGAAGACACACGGTGGCGCTTTGATACCACAAAGAACCTCAGCTCCAAAAAGAAAGACGCTTTCTGAGAAACTGCTTTGTGATGTGTGAATTCAACTCACTGAGTTACAGCAGTATTTCATTGAGCTGTTGGCTAGCCTGGTTTTTGTGGAATCTGAGAACTGATATTTCGGATCCCTTTGAGGGCTACAGGGCCAAAGGAAATATCCTCTGATAAAAATGAGAAAGAAGCTTTCTGAGAAACTTCTTTGTGATCTCTGAATTCATCTCAAAGAGTTCCACCTCTCTCCTCATGAAGCAGTTCGTTAAGACTGTTCTCGTGGAATTGGCAAAGGGATATTTGGGAGCCCATCGAGGGCTATGGTGATAAAGGAAATACCTTCAGATAAAAACTGAAAAGAAGTGTTCTGGGAAACTGCATTGTGACATATGAATGTAACTCACAGAGGTACATTTTCCTATACATTGATCCGATTGCTAACCCTGTTTTCTTGAAATCTGTATTGGAATATTTCTTAACGCAATGAAGCTTATGGTGACAAAGCAAATATCCTCAAATAAAAACTAGAAAGTACCTTTCTGAGAAACTTCTTTGTGATATGTGTATTCATCTCACCGAGTTACAATTTGTCTTCACGAAGCAGTTGGCTAACACTGTGCTCCTGGATTCTGCAAAGTGATATTTAGGAGCTCATTGAGGCCTATGGTGAAATAGGAAATATCCTCAGACAATGATGAGAAAGAAGCTTTCTCAGAAATTGCTTTCTGATGTGTAACTTCATCTCACAGAGTTGCAACTTAGTCATCATGAAGCAGTTTGCTAACACTGTTTTCTTGGAATCTGCAAAGTGACATTTGGGAGCTCATCGAGGCCTATGGTGAAAAAGGAAATATCCTCAGATAATAATGAGAAAGAAACTTTGGCAGAAATTGCCTTCTGAGGAGTGAATTCATCTCACCAAGTTACAACTTTGTCTTGATGAAGCAGTTTGCTAACACTCTTTGTGAATTCATCTTCAGATCAAAACTGAAAGGTAGCATTCTGAGAAACTTCTATGTGACCTGTGCATTCATCTCACAGAATTCCACCATTCTGTTCATGTAGCTGTTTGCTAACACTCTTCTCATGCTATCTGCTAAGTGATATTTGGGAGCGCATTGAGCGCTTCAGTGTAAAAGGAAATATCTTCAGATGAAAACCGAAAAGAAGCATTCTGAGAAACTGCATTGTGACGTGTGAATGCAACTTCCAGAGTTTCACATTTCTGTTCATTGATCAGTATGCTAACACAGTTTTCTTGACATCTGCAGTGTTATATTTCTTTGCCCAATGAAGGTTACGGTGACAAATTAAATATCTTCAGACAAAAAGTAGAAGGAAGCTTTCTGAGAAAAGACTTTGTGATGTGTAAATTCAAACCACAGAGTTACAGCTGTATTTCATGCAGCTGTTTGCTAGAACAATTTTTGTTGAATCTGAGAACCAATATTTCACATCGTATGGAGGAGTATACAGCCAAAGATAATATCCCCAGATAAAAACGAGAAAGATGATTTCTGATAAATGACTTTTTGGTAGCAGAGTTCATCTCGTAGAGTTCCACCTTTCTGTTCATGTAGCTGTTTGCTAACAGTCTTCTCGTGGAAATTGCAAAGTGATATTTGGAAGCACACTGAGGGTTACAGTGAAAAAGGAAATATCTTAAGATAAAAACTGAATGGAAGTGTTCATGGAAACTTCTATGTGACCTGTGCATTCATCTCACAGAGTTTCACCTTTCTGTTCATGTAGCTGTTTGCTAAAACTCTTTTCGTGATATCTGCTAAGTTATATTTGGGTGCGTATTGAGGGCTGCAGTGAAAAAAAGTATATCTTCAGATAAAGACAGAAAAGAAGCGTTGTGAGAAACAACATTCTGACGTGAGAATTCAACTAACAGAGTTGCACTTTTCTATTCATTAATCAGTTTGCTAACACAGTTTTCTGGAAATCTGCAGTGGGATATTTCTTTGACCATTGAAGCTTATGGTGTCAAAGGAAATATCTTCAGATAAAAAGTACAAAGAAACATTCTGAGAAACTGCTTTGTGATACGTGAATGCAACTCAAGGAGTTACAGCTGTATTTAATGGAGCTGTTCGCTAGTCCAGTTTTTGTTGAATCTGAGAACCGATATTTCGAATTGCTTGGAGGGGTGTTCATCCAAAGGAAATATCCCCAGATAAAAAAAAAGAAAGAAGATTTCTGAGAAATAACTTTCTGATCTCTGAGTTCATCTCACAGAGTTCCACCTTTCTCTTCATGTAGCTGTTTGCTAACACTCTTCTCGTGGAATCGCCTATGTGATATTTGGGAGCGCATTGCGGGTTATAGGGAAAAAGGAAGTATCTTCAGATAAAAACTGAAAAGACGTGTTCTGAGACACTTCTATGTGATCTGTGCATTCATCTCACAGAGTTCCACCTTTCTGTTCATGTAGCTGTTTGCTAACACTCTTCTCGTGGTATCTCCTAAGTGATAATTGGGAGGGTATTGACGGCTACAGTGAAAAAGTTAATATCTTCAGAAAAAACAGAAAAGAAGCATTCTGAGAAACTTCATTGTGACTTGTGAATGTAACTCCCAGAGTTACACATTTCTGTTCATTGATCAGTTGCTAAAACACTTTTCTTAAATCTACAGTGGGATATTTCTTTGCCCAATGAAGCTTATTGTGACAAAGGAAATATCTTTAGATAAAAACTAGAAAGAAGCTTTCTGAGACACTGCTTTGTGATGTGTGAATTCAAGTCACTGAGTTACAGCTGTATGTCATGGAGCTGTTTGCTAGTCCATTGTTTGTTGAATCTGAGAACCGATATTTCACATCGATAGGAGGAGTATACAGCCAAAGGAAATATCCCCACATAAAAACGAGAAAGAGGATTTCTGAGAAATGACATTCTGAACTCTGAGTTCATCTCACAGAGTTCCACCTTTCTGTTCATGTAGCTGTTTGCTAACAGTCTTCTCGTGGAATCTGCAAAGTGATATTTGATATTTGGGAGCGCACTGAGGGTTACAGTGAAAAAGGAAATATCTTCAGATAAAAACTGAAGGGAAGCATTCTAAGAAACTTCTATGTGACCTGTGGATTCATCTCACAGAGTTCCACCTTTCTGTTCATGTAGCTCTTTGCTAACACTCTTCTCATGAAATCTGCTAAGTGATATTTGGGAGCGCATTGAGGGCTACATTGAAAAAGGAAATATCTTCAGATAAAAGCTGAAAAGAAGCATTCTGCGAAACTGCATTGTGATGTGTGAATGCAACTTCCAGAGTTACACTTTTCTGTTTATTAATCTATTTGCTAACACAGTTTTCTTGAAATCTGCAGTGGGATGTTTCTTTGCCCAATGAAGCTTACGGTGATAAAGGAAATATCTTCAGATAAGAAGTAGAAAGAAGTTTCCTGAGAAACTGCTTTGTGATGTGGGAATTCAACTCACTGAGTTACAGCTGTATTCCATGGAGCTGTATGTTAGTCCAGATTTGTTGAATCTGAGAACTGATATTTCGGATTGCTTGGAGGAGTATACAGCCAAAGGAAATATACCCACATAAAAACGAGAAACAAGATTTCTGAGAAATGACTTTCTGATCTCCTTTTTCCTCTCGCAGAGTTCCACCTTTCTTTTCGTGTAGCTGTTTGCTAACACTCTTTTCTTGGATTCTACATGTTGATATTGGAAGCGCATTGACGGTTACAGGGAAAAAGGAAATATCTTCAGATAAAAACTGAAAGGAAGGGTTCTGAGAAACTTCTATGTGAACTGTCCATTCATCTCACAGAGTTCCACCTTTCTGTTCTAGTAGCTGTTTGCTAACACTCTTCTCGTGATATCTGCTAAGTGATATTTGGGAGTGCATTGAGGGCTACAGTGAAAAAGGAAATATCTTCAGATAAAAACTGAAAAGAAGCATTCTGAGTAACTGCATTGTAACTGTGAATGCAACTTACACAGTTATACTTTTCTGTTCATTGATCAGTTTGCTAATACAGTTTTCTTGAAATCGGCAGTGGGATGTTTCTTTGCCCAATGATGCTTACGGTGAAAAGGGAATATCTTTAGATAAAAAGTAGAAAGAAGCTTTCTGAGAAACTGCTTTTTGATGTGTGAATTCAACTCACTGGGTTACAGCTGTATTTCATGAAGCTATTTGCTAGTCCACTGTTTGTTGAATCTGAGAACCAATAATTCGCATCGCATGGAGGTATATAGACCCAAAAGAAATATCACCAAATAAAAACGAGAAAGAAGATTTCTGAGAAATGACTTTCTGATCTCTGAGTTCATCTCACAGAGTTCCACCTTTCTGTTCATGTAGCTGTTGCTAACACTCTTGTCTTGTAATCTGCATGTTGATATTTGGGAGCGCATTGAGGGTTACAGTGAAAAAGGAAACATCTTCAGATAAAAACTGAAAGTAGGCCTTCTGAGAAACTTCTATGTGACCTGTGCATTCATTTCACAGAGTTCACCTTTCTGTTAATGTAGCTGTTCGCTAACACTCTTCTCGTGGAATCTGCTAAGTGATATTTGGGAGCGCATTGAGGGCTACAGTGAAAAAGGAAATACCATCAGATAAAAACTGAAAAGAAGGGTTCTGAGAAACTGCATTGTGATGTGTGAATGCAACTCACGGAGTTGCACTTTTCTGTTCCTTGATCACTTTGCTAACACAGTTTACTTGAAATCTGAAGTGGGATATTTCTTTGCCCAAGGAAGCTTATGGCAAGAAAGGAAATATCTTCAGATAAAAAGTAGAATGAAGCTTTCTGAGAAACTGCTTTGTGATGTGTGAATTCAACTCACTGAGTTAAGGCTGTATTTCTTGGAGCTGTTTGCTAGTACAGTTTTTGTTGAATCTGAGAACCAATATTTCGGATTGTTTGAAGGAGTGTACAGCCAAAGGAAATATCCCCACATAAAAACGAGAAATAAGATTTCTGGGAAATGACTTTCTGATCTCTGATTTCCTCTCACAGTGTTCCACCTTTCTGTTCGTGTAGTTGTTTGCTAACACTCTTCTCGTGGAATCTGCAAGGTGTTATTTGGGAGTGCATTGAGGGTTACAGTGAAAAGGGAAATATCTTCAGATAATAACTGAAATTAAGCATTCTGAGAAACTTCTATGTGACCTGTGCATTCATATCACAGAGTTCCACCTTTCTGTTCATGTAGCTGTTTGCTAACACTCTTCTCGTGGTATCTGCTGAGTGATATTAGGGAGCGAATTGAGGGTTACAGTGAAAAAGGAAATATCCTCAGATAAAAAGAGAAAAGAAGCATTCTGAGAAACTGCATTGTGAATTTGAATGCAACTTTCAGAGTTACACTTTTCTGTTCATTGATCAGTTTGCTAACCTGGTTTTCTTGAATTCTGCGGTGGGATATTTATTTAACCAATGAAGCTTATGGTGACAAAGGAAATATCTTCAGAAAAAAAGTACAAAGAAGCTTTCTGAGAAGCTACTTTGTGAAGTGTGAATTAATCTCACTGAGTTACAGCTGTATTTCATGGAGCTGTTTGCTAGTCCAGTTTATGTAGAATATCAGAACCGATATTTTGGATCACTTGGAGGAGTATACAGCCAAAGGAAATATCCCCAGATAAAAACGAGAAAGAACATTTCTGAGAAATGACTTTCTGATCTCTGAGTTCATCTCCGAGAGTTGCACCTTTCTGTTTATGTAGCTGTTTGCTAACACTCTTCTCTTGAAATCTGCAAGGTGATATTTCTGAGCACATTGAGGGTTACAGTGAAAAAGGCAATATCTTCAGATAAAAACTGAAAGGAAGCATTCTGAGAAACTTCTATGTGACCTGCGCATTCATTTCACAAAGTTCTACATTTCTGTTTATGTAGCTGTTTGCTAACACTCTTCTGGTGGTAAGTGCTAAGTGATATTTGGGAGCGCATTGAGGTCTACAGTGAAAAAGGAAATATCTTCAGGTAAAAACTGAAAAGAGGCATTCTGAGAAACTGCATTGTGACGTGTGAATGCAACTTCCAGAGTTACAATTTTCTGTTCATTGATCCGTTTGCTAACAGAGTTTTCTTGAAATCGACAGTGGGATATTTCTTTGCCCAATGAAGCTTACGGTGACAAAGGAAATATCTTTAGATAAAAATTAGAAAGAAGCTTTCTGAGAAACCGCTTTGTGATGTCTGAATTCAACTCACTGAGTTACAGCTGTATTTCATGGAGCTGTTTGCTAGTCCACTGTTTGTTGAATCTGAGAACCGATATTTCGCATCCCATTGAGGAGTATACAGCCAAGGAAATATCCCCACATAAAAACGAGAAAGAAGATTTCTGAGAAATGACTTTCTGATCCTCGAATTCATCTCACAGAGTTCCACCTTTCTGTTCTTGTAGCTGTTTGCTAACAGTCTTCTTGTGGAATCTGCAAAGTGATATTTGGGAACACACTGAAGGTTACAGTGAAAAAGGAAATATCTTCAGATAAAAACGGAAAGGAAGCATTCTTAGAAACTTCTATGTGACCTGTGCAATCATCTCACAGATTTCCACCTTTCTGTTCATATAGCTGTTTGCTAACACTCTTCTGGTGGTATCTGATAAGTGATATTTGGGAGCACATTGAGGGCTACAATGAAGAAGGAAATATCTTTGGAAAGAAACTGAAGAGAAGCGTTCTGAGAAACTGCAATGTGACATGTGAATGCAACTCACAGAGTTGCGCTTTTCTGTTCCTTGATCACTTTGCTAGCACAGTTTTCATGAAATATGTAGTGGGATATTTCTTTGCCCGATGAAGCTTACGGTGACAAAGGTTATATCTTCAAATAAAAAGCAGAAAGAAGATTTCTGAGAAACTGCTTTGTGATGTGTGAATTCAACTCACTGAATTACAACTGTATTTCATGGAGCTGTTTGCTAGTCCAGTTTTTGTTGAATATGAGAACCGATATTTCGGATTGCTTGGAGGAGTATAGAGCCAAAGGAAATATCCTCAGATAAAAACGAGAAAGAATATTTCTGAGAAATGAGTTTCTGAACTCTGATTTCCTCTCACAGAGTTCCACCTTTCTGTTCTAGTAGCTGTGTGCTAACACTCTTCTCGTGGAAACTGCAAGGTGATATTTGGGAGCACATTGAGGGTTACAATGAAAAAGGAAATATCTTCAGATAAAAACTGAAAGGAAGCGTTCTGAGAAACTTCTATGTGACCTGTGCATTCATCTCACAGAGTTCCACCTTTCTGTTCATGTAGCAGTTTGCTAACACTCTTCTCGTGGTATCTGCTAAGTGATATTTGGGAGCGCATTGAAGGCTACAGTGAAAAAAGAAATATCTTCAGATAAAAACTGAAAAGAAATATTCTGAGAAACTTCATTGTGACGTGTGAATGCAACTTCCAGAGTTCCACTTTTCTGTTCATTTTTCAGTTTGCTAACACAGTATTCTTGAAATACACAGTGGGATATTTCTTTACCCAATGAAGCTTATGATGACAAAGGAAATATCTTCAGATAATAAGTAGAAGGAAGCTTTCTGAGAAACTGTTTTGTGATGTGTGAATTGAACTCACTGAGTTACAGCAGGATTCCATTTACCTGTTTGCTAGTCCAATTTTTTGTTGAATCTGAGAACCGATATTTCAGATTGCTTGTAGGAGTATACAGCCAAAGGAAATATCCCAAGATAAAAAAGACAACGAAGATTTCTGAGAAATGGCTTTCTAATCTCTGAGTTCATCCCACAGAGTTCCACCTTTCTGTTCATGTAGCTGTTTGCTAACACTTTTTTCTTGGAATCTGCATGTTGATATTTGGGAGCACATTGAGGGTCACAGTGAAAAAGGAAATATCTTCAGTTAAAAACTGAAAAGAAGATTTCTGATAATCTTTTATGTGACCTGTGCATTCATCTAACAGAGTTCCACATTTCTGTTCATGTAGTTGTCTGCTAACACTATCCTCGTGGTATCTGCTAAGTGATATTTGTCAGCACATTGAGGGGACAGTGAGAAAGGAAATAACTTCAGATAAAAACTGAAAGGAAGCGTTCTGAGAAACTTCTGTGTGACCTGTGCATTCATCTCAAAGAGTTCCACATTTCTGTTCATGTAGCTGTTTGCTAACACTTTTCTCGTGGAATTTGCTAAGTGACATTTGGGAGCGCATTGAGGGCTGAATTGAAAAAGGAAATGTCTTCAGATAAAAACTGAAGAGAAACGTTCTCAGAAACGGCATTGTGACGTGTGAATGCAACTCACAGAGTTACACTTTTCCGTTCATTGATCAGTTTGCTAACACAGTTTTCTTGAAATCTGCAGTGGGATATTTCTTGGCCCAATGAAGCTTACTGTGAAAAAGGAAATATCTTTATATAAAAAGTAGAAAGAAGCTTTCTGAGAAACTGCTTTGTGATGTGTGAATTCAACTCACTGAGTTACAACTGTATTCCATGGAGCTGTTTGCTAGTCCAGTTTTTATTGAATCTGAGAACCGATATTTCGGATTGCTTGGAGGAGTATACAGCCAAAGGAAATATCCCCAGATAAAAACGTGAAAGAAGATTTCTGAGAAATGACATTTGAATCTCTGAGTTCATCTCACAGAGTTCCACCTTTCTGTTCCTGTAGCTGTTTGCTAATAGTCTTCTCTTGGAATCTACTAGGTGATATTTGGAAGCACATGGAGGGTTACAGTGAAAAAGGAAATATCTTCAGATAGAAATGGAAAGGATGCTTTCTGAGAAATTGCTATGTGACCTGTGCATTCATCTCCCAGAGTTCCACATTTCTGTTCATGTAGCTGTTTCCTAACACTCTTCTCGTGGTATCTGCTAAGTGATATTTGGGAGCGCATTGAGGTCTACAGTGAAAAAGGAAATATCTTCAGATAAAAACTGAAAAGAAGCATTCTGAGAAACTGCATCGTGACGTGTGAATGCATCTTCCAGAGTTACACTTTTCCATTCATTGATCAGTTTGCTAACACAGTTTTCTTGAAATCAGCGGTGGGATATTTCTTCACCCAAAGAAGCTTATGGTCACAAAGGAAATATCTTTAGAGAAAAAGTATAAAGAAGCTTTCTGAGAAACTGCTTTGTGATGTGTGAATTCAACTCACTGAGTTACAGCTGTATTTCATGGAGCTGTTTGCTAGTCCACTGTTGTTGAATCTGAGAACCGATATTTTCATTGCATGGAGGAGTATACAGCCAAGGGAAATATACCCAGATAAAAATGAGAAAGAAGATATCTGAAAAATGACTTTCTGATCTCTGAGTTCATCTCACGGAGATCCACCTTTCTCTTCATGTAGCTCTTTGCTAACAGTCTTCTCATGGAATCTGCAAAGTCATATTAGGGAGTGCACTGAGGTTTAGAGTGAAAAAGAGAATATCTTTAGTGAAAAACTGAAAGGAAGCATTATGAGAAACTTCTATATGACCAGTGCATTCATCTCACACAGTTCCACCATTCTGTTCATGTAGCTGTTTGCTAACACTCTTATCATGGAATCTGCTAAGGGATATATCTGAGCACATTGAGGGTTACAGTGAAAAAGGAAATATCTTCAGATAAAAACTGAAAGGAAGCGTTCTGAGAAACTACTATGTGACCTTTGCATTCATCTCACAGAGTTCCACATTTCTGTTCATGTAGTTGTTTGCTAACTCTTTTCTCGTGGTATCTGCTAATTGATAATTGGGAGGGCATTCACGGCTACAGAGAAAAAGGGAATATCTTCAGACAAAAACTGAAAAGAAGCATTCTGAGAAACTCCATTGTGACTGGTGAATGCACATTGCAGAGTTACACTTTTCTGTTCATTGATCAGTTCGCTAACACAGTTTTCTTGAAATCTGAATTTGGACATTTCTTTGCCCAATGAAGCTTATGGTGACAAAGGAAATATCTTCAGATAAAAAGTAGAAAGAGCTTTCTGAGAAACTGCTTTGTGATGTGTGAATTCAACTCACAGAGTTACAGGTGTATTTCATGAAGCTATTTGCTAGTACAGTTTTTGTTGAATCTGAGAACCGATATTTTGGATCACTGGAGGAGTATACAGCTAAAGGAGATATCCCCAGATAAAAATGAGAAAGAAGATTTCTGAGAAATGTCTTTCTGATCTTTGAGTTCATCTCACAGAGTTCCACCTTTCTGTTAATGTAGCTGCTTGCTAACACTCTTCCCGTGGGGTCTACAAGATGATATTTGGCAGCACATTGAGGGTTACTGTGAAAAAGGAAATGTCTTCAAATAAAAACTGAAAGGAAGCGTTCTGAGAAACTTCTATGTGACCTGTGCATACATCTCACAGAGTTCCACCTTTCTGTTCATGAAGCTGTTTGCTAACACTCTTCTCGTGTATCTGCTGAGTAATATTTGGGAGCGCATTGAGGGCTAAAGTGGAAAATCAAATATCTTCAGATAAAAACTAAAAGGAACCGTTCTGAGAAATTTTTATGTGACGTGTTCATTCATCTCACAGAGTTCCACCTTTCTGTTCATGTAGCTGTTGGCTAACACTCTCCTTGTGGTATTGGCTAAGTGATATTTGGGAGCACATTGAGGGCTACAGTGAAAAAGGAAATACCTTCAGATAAAAACTGAAAAGAAACATTCTGAGAAACTGCATTGTGACGTGTGAATGCAACTCATAGAGTTACACTTTTCCGTTCATTGATCAGTTTGCTGTCACATTTTTCTTGAAATCTGCAGTGTGATATTTCTTTACCCAATGAAGCTTACGTTGACAAAGTAATTATCTTTAGATAAAAAGTATAAAGAAGCTTTCTGAGAAACTGCTTCATGATGTGTGAATTCAACTCACTGAGTTACAGCTGTATTCCATGGAGCTGTTTCCTAGTCCAGTTTTTGTTGAATCTGAGAAACAATATTTCGTATCACTTGGAGGAGTATACAGCCAAAGGAAATATCCACAGATAAAAACGAGAAAGCAGATTTCTGAGAAATGACATTCTGCTCTCTGAGTTCATTTCACAGAGTTCCACCTTTCTGTACATGTAGCTGTTTGCTAAGACTCTTCGCGTGGATTCTGCAAAGTGATATTTGGGAGCGCATTGAGGGCTACAGTGAAAACGGAAACATCTTTAGATAAAAACTGTAAGGAAGCGTTCTGAGAAACTTCTATGAGACCTGTGCATTCATCTCACAGAGCTACATCTTTCTGTTCATATAGCTGTTTGCTAACACTCTTCTCGTGGAATCTGCTAAGTGATATTTGGGAGCGCATTGACGGCTACAGTGAAAAAGGAATTATCTTCCGATAAAATCTGAAAAGAAGCATTCTGAGAAACTTCTTTCTGATCTGTGCATTCACCTCACAGAGTTCCACATTTCTGTTCATGTAACTGTTTGCTAACGCTCTTCTCGTGGTATCTGCTAAGTGATATTTAGGAGCCCATTGATGGCTACAGTGAAAAAGGAAATATATTCAGAAAAAAACTGAAAAGAAGTATTCTTAGGAAATGCATTGTGACGTGTGAATGCAACTCACAGAGTTACACTTTTCTGTTCATTGATCAGTTTGCTAACAAAGTGTTCTTCAAGACTGCCATGGGATATTTCTTTGCCCAATGAAGCTTACGGTGACAAAGGAAATATCTTCAGGTAGAAAGTACAATGAAGCTTTCTGAGAAACTGCTATGTGATGTGTGAATTCAACTCACTGAATTACAGCTGTATTTCATGGAGCGGTTTCCTAGTCCATTTTTGTTGAATCAGTGAACTGATATTTCGCATCACTTGGAGAAGTATACAGCCAAAGGAAATACCCCCAGATAAAAACGAGAAAGAAGAATTCTGAGAAATGTCTGTCTGATCTTGGAGTTCATCTCACGAAGTTCCACATTTCTGTTCATGTAGCGTTTGCTGACACTCTTCTCGTGGAATCTGCAAAGTGATATTTGGGAGCTCATTGAGGGTTCCATTGAAAAAGGAAATATCTTCAGAAAAGAACTGAAAAGAAGTATTCTGTGAAACTGCATTGTGACGTGCGAATTCAACTCACAGAGTTACATATTTCTGTTCATTGATCAGATTGATAACACGGTTTTCTTGAAATCTGCAGTGGGATACTTCTTAGTGCAATGAAGCTGACAGTTACAAAGGATATATCTTCAGATAAAAACTAGAAAGAAGCTTTCTGAGAAACTGCTTTGTGATGTGTGAATTCAACTGACTGAGTTACAGCTGTATTTCATGGAACTGTTTGCTAGTCCTGTTTCTGTTGAATCTGAGAACCTATATTTCGTATCGCTTAGAGGAGTATAAAGCCAAAGGAAATATCCCCAGATAAAAACGAGAAAGAAGATTTCTGAGAAATGACTTTCTGATCTCTGAGTTCATCTCACAGAGTTCCACTTTTCTGTTTATGTAACTGTTTACTAACAGTCTTCTCATGGAATCTGCAAAGTGATATTTGGGAGCACACTCAGGTTTATAGTGAAAAAGGAAATATCTTCAGATAACAACTGAAAGGAAGCGTTCTGAGAAACTTCTGTGTCACCTGTGCATTCATCTCACAGAGTTCCACCTTTCCGTTCATGTAGTTGTTTGTTAACACTCTTCTCGTGGTATCTGCTAAGTGATATTTGGGAGCTCATTGAGGGCTACAATGAAAAAGGAAATATCTTCTGTTAAAAACTGAAAAGAAGCATTCTGAGAAACTGCATTGTGACGTGTGAATGCAACTTCCAGAGTTACACATTTCTGTTCGTTGATCACTTTGCTAACACAGTTTTCTTGAAATTCGCAGTGGTATATTTCTTTGCCCAGTTAAGCTTACGGTGACAAAGGAATTATCTTTAGATAAAAAGTAGAAAGAAGCTTTCTGAGAAACTGCTTTGTGATGTGTGAATTCAACTACTGAGTTACATCTGTATTTCATGGAGCTGTTTGCTTGTCCACTGTTTGTTGAATCTGAGAACCGATATTTCAGATCACTTTGAGGAGTATACAGTCAAAGGAAATATCCCCAGAGAAAAACGAGAAAGAAGATTTCTGAGAAATGACTTTCTGATCTCTGAGATCATCTCACAGAGTTCCACCTTTCTCTTCATGTAGCTGTGTGCTAACACTCTTCTTGTGGAATCTGCAAGGTGATATTTGGGAGCGCATTGGGGGTTACAGTGAAAAAGAAAATATCTTCAGATAAAAACTGAAAGGAAGTGTTCGGAGAAACTTCTATGTGACCTCTGCATTCATCTCACAGACTTCCACCTTTCTGTTCATGTAGCTGTTTGCTAACACTCTTCTCGTGTTATCTGCTAAGTGATATTTGGGAGTGCATTGTGGTCTACAGTTAAAAAGGTAATATCTTCAGACAAAAACTGAAAGGAAGTGTTCTAGAAACTTCAATGTGGTCTGTGCATTCATCTCACAAGTTTCCACATTTCGGTTTATGTAGCTGTTTGCTAACACTCTTCTCGTGGTATCTCCTAAATGATATTTGGGAGCGCATTGAAGGCTACAGTGACTTAGCAAACTATCACAAGAACAGAAAACCAAACACCGCATGTTCTCACTCATAGGTGGGAACTGAACAATGAGATCACTTGATTCGGGAAGGGGAACATCACACACCGGGGCCGATCATGGGGAGGGTGGAGGAGGGAGGGATTATATTGGGAGTTATACCTGATGTAAATGATGAGATGATGGGTGCTGACGAGTTGATGGGTGCAGCACACCAACATGGCACAACTACACATGTGTAACAAACTTGCACGTTATGCACATGTACCCTAGAACTTAAAGTATAATAATCATAATAATAAAGGAAATATCTTCAGATAATAACTGCAAAGAAGCATTCTGAGAAACTGCATTGTGATGTGTGAATGTAACTTCCAGAGTTATACTTTTCGTGCATTGATCAGTTTGTTAACATATTTTTCTTGAAATCGGCAGTGGGATATTTCTTTACCCAATGAAACTTACGGTGACAAAGGAAATATCTTTAGATAAAAACTAGAAAGAAGCTTTCTGAGAAACTGCTTTCCGATGTGTGAATTCAACTCACTGAGTTACAGCTGTATTTCATGGAACTCTTTGCTAGTCCACTGTTTGTTGAATCTGAAAACCGATATTTCGGATCACTTGGAGGAGTATACAGCCAAAGGAAATATCCCCAGATAAGAACTAGAAAGAAGATTTCTGACAAATGACACTCTGATCTCAGAGTTCATCTCACAGAGTTCCATCTTTCTGTCCATGTAATTGTTTGCTAACACTCTTCTCGTGGAATCTGCAAGGTGATATTTGGAAGCACATTGAGGGTTACAGTGAAAAAGGAAATATCTTCAGATAAAAACTGAAAGGAAGCGTTCTGAGAAACTTCTATGTGACCTTTGCATTCATCTCACAGAGTTCCAACTTTCTGTTCATGTAGCTGTTTGCTAACACTCTTCTCGTGGTATCTTCTAAGTGATATAACTGGGAGTGCGTTGTGGGCTGCAGTGAAAAAGGAAATATCTTCTGAAAAAAACTGAAAGGAAGCGTTTTAGAAACTTCTATGGGACCTGTACATTCATCTCACAGAGTTCCACACTTCGGTTCATTGAGCTGTTTGCTGACACTTTTCTTGTGGAATCTGCTAAGTGATATTTGGGAGCACATTGAGGGCTGTATTGAAAAAGGAAATATCTTCAGATAAAAACTGAAAAGAAGCGTTCTGAGAAACTGCATTGTGAAATGTGAAAGCAACTCACAAAGTTGCACTTTTCTGTTCCTTGATCACTTTGCTACCACAGTTTTCTTGAAATCTGCTATAGGATATTTCTTTGCCCAATGAAGCTTATGGTGACAAAGGAAATATATTCAAAGAAAAAGTAGAAATAAGCTTTCTGAGAAACTGATTTGTGATGTGTGAATTCAACTCACTGAGTAACAGCTGTACTCCATAGAGCTGTTTGCTAGTCCAGGTTTACTTGAATCTGAGAACCGATATTTTGGATCACTTGGAGGATTATACAGCCAAAGGAAATAACCCCACATAAAAATGAAAAAGAAGTTTTCTGAAAAACGACTTTCTGATCTCTGTTTTCCTCTCACAGAGTTCCAACTTTCTGTTCCTGAAGCTGTTTGCTAACATTCTTCTCGTGGAATCTGGAAGGTGATATTTGGTAGCATATTGAGGGCTACAGTGAAAAAGGAAATATCTTCAGATGAAAACTGAAAGGAAGCGTTCTGAGAAACTTCTATGTGACCTGTGCATTCATCTCACAAAGTTCCACCTTTCTGTTCATGTAGCTGTTTGTTAACACTCTTCTCGTGGTATCTGCTAAGTGATATTTGGGAGCGCATTGAGGGCTACAGTGAAAAAGGAAATATCTTCAGATAAAAACTGAAAAGAAGCATTCTGAGAAACTGCATTGTGACGTGTGAATGCAACTTCCAGAGTTACACATTTCTTTTCATTGATCAGTTTGCTAACACAGTTTTCTTGAAATCTGCAGTGGGATATTTCTTTGCCCAATGAAGCTTACGGTGACAAAGAATATATCTTCTGATAAAAAGTATAAAGAAGCTTTCTGAGAAACTGCTTTGTGATGTGTGAATTCAACTCACTGAGTTACAGCTGCATTCCATGGAATGGTTTTCTAGTCCAGTTTTTGTTGAATGTGAGAACCAATATTTCGGATCACTTGGAGGAGTTTACAGCCAAAGGAAATATCCCCACATAAAAACGAGAAAGAATATTTCTGAGAAATGACTTTCTGATCTCTGAGTTCATCTCACAGAGTTCCACCTTTCTGTTCATGTGGCTATTTGCTAACACTCTTCTTGTGGTATCTGCTAAGTGATATTTGGGAGAGCATTGAGGGCTACAGTGAAAAAAGAAATATCATCAGAAAAAAACTGAAAAGAAGCATTCTGAGAAACTGCATTGTAATGTGTAAATGTAACATCCAGAGTTACAATTTTCTGGTCATTGATCAGTTTGTTAACACATTTTTCTTGAAATCGACAGTGGTATATTTCTTTGTCCAATGAAGCTAACGGTGACAAAGGAAGTATATTTAGATAAAAGGTAAAAAGAAGCTTTCTGAGAAACTGCTTTATGATGTGTGAATTCAACTCACTGAGTTACAGCTGTATTTCATGTAGCTGTTTGCTAGTCCACTGTTTGTTGAATCTGAGAACCGATATTTCACATTGCATAGAGGAGTATACAGCCAAAGGAAATATCCCCAAATAAAAACGAGGAAGAAGATTTCTGAGAAATGACTTTGTGATCTCTGAGTTCCTTTCAGAGAGTTCCACCTTTCTGTTCATGTGGCTGTTTTTTAACAGTCTTCTCATGGAATCTGCAAAGTGAAGTTTGGGAGGGCACTGAGGGTTACAGTGAAAAAGAAAATATCTTCAGATAAAAACTGAAAGGAAGCGTTCTGAGAAACTTCTATGTGACCTGTGCATTCATCTCACAGAGTTCGATCTTTCTGTTCATGTAGCTCTTTGCTAACACTCTTCTCCTGGTATCTGGTAAGTGATATTTTTGAGCGCATTGAGGGTTACATTGAAAAAGGAAATATCTTCAGATAAAAACTGAAAGGAAGCATTCTGGGAAACTTCTATGTGACCTGTGCATTCATCTCACAGAGTTCCAACATTCTGTTCATGTAGCTCTTTGCTAACACTCTTCTCGTGGTATCTGCTAAGTGATATTTGGGAGCGCATTGAGGGCTACAGTGTTTTAGCAAACTATCACAAGAACAGAAAACCAAACACCGCATGTTCTCACTCATAGGTGGGAACTGAACAATGAGATTACTTGGACTCGTGAAGGGGAACGTCACACACTGGGGCCGATCATGGGGAGGGTGGAGGGAGGAGGGATTGCATTGGGAGTTATACCTGATGTAAATGACGAGTTGATGGGTGCTGACGAGTTGATGGGAGCAGCACACCAACATGGTACAAGTATACATGTATAACAAAACTGCACGTTATGCACATGTACCCTAAAACTTAAAGTATTATAATAATAATAATAAGGAAATATCTTCAGATAAAAACTGCAAAGAAGGATTCTGAGAAACTGCATTGTGACGTGTGAATGTGACTTCCAGAGTTACAATTTTCTGGTCATTGATCAGTTTGTTAACACATTTTTCTTGAAATCGACAGTGGGATATTTCTTTGCCCAATGAAACTTACGGTGACAAAGGAAATATCTTTAGATAAAAACTAGAAAGAAACTTTCTGAGAATCTGCTTTGTGATGTGTGAATTCAACTCACTGAGTTACAGCTGTATTTCATGGAGCTCTTTGCTAGTCCACTGTTTGTTGAATCTGAGAACCGATATTTCACACTGCATGGAGGAGTATGCCACCAAAGAAAATATCCCCAAAAAATAATGAGGAAGAAGATTTCTGAGAAATGACTTTCTGATCTCTGAGTTCATCTCACAAAGTTCAACCTTTCTCTTCATGTAGCTGTTGGCTAACAGTCTTCTCTTGGAATCTGCAAAGTGATATTTGGGAGCTCATTGAGGGTTAGAGTGAAAAGGAAATATCTTCAGATGAAAACTGAAAGGAAGCGTTCTGAGAAACTTCTGTGTGACCAGTGCATCCATCACACAGAGTTCCACCTTTCTGTTCATGTAGCTGTTTGCTAATACTCTTCTCGTGGTAACTGCTACGTGATATTTGGGAGCGCATTGTGGGGTACAGTATAAAGGAAATATCTTCAGATAAAAACTGAAAGAAAATGTTTTGAGAAACTTCTATGTGACCTGTGCATTCATCACAAGAGTTCCACCTTTCTGTTCATGTAGCTGTTTGCTAACACTCTTCTCATGGTATCTGCTAAGTGATATTTGGGAGCGCATTGAGGGCTATAGTGAAAAAGGAAATATATTCAGATAAAAACTGAAAAGAAGCGTTCTGAGAAACTGCATTGTGACGTGTGAATGTAACTTCCAGAGTTACAATTTTCTGTTCATTGATCAGTTTGCTAACATAGTTTTCTTGAAATCGGCAGTGGGATATTTCTTTGCCCAATGAAGCTTATGGTGACAAAGGAAATATCTTCAGATTAAAAGTTGTAAGAAGCTTTCTGAGAAACTGCTTTGTGATGTGTGAGTTCAACTCGCTGAGCTCCAGCCGTATTTCATGGAGCTGTTTGCTAGACCAGTTTGTGTTGAATCTGAGAACCGATATTTCGAATTGCTTGGAGCAGTATACAGCCAAAGGAAATATCCCCACATAAAAATGAGAAAGAAGATTTCTGAGAAATGTCTTTCTGATCTCTGAGTTCCTCTCACAGAGCTCCACCTTTCTGTTCATGTAGCTTTTTTCCTAACAGTCTTCTCGTGGAATCTGCTAAGTGATATTTTTGAGTGCACGGAGGGTTACAGTGAAAAAGGAAATATCTTCAGATAAAAACTGAAAGGAAGCTCTCTGAGAAACTTCTATGTGACCTGTGCATTCATCTCACAGATTTCCACCTTTCTGTTCATGTAGCTGTTTGCTAACACTCTTCTCGTGGAATCCGCTAAGTGATATTTGGGAGCACATTGAGGGCTGCAGTGAAAAAGGAAATATCTTCAGATAAAAACTGAAAAGAAGCGTTCTGAGAAACTGCATTGTGACGTGTGAATGCAACTCACAGATTTGCACTTTTCTGTTCCTAAATCAGTTTGCTAACACAGTTTTCTTGAAATCTGCAGTGGGATATTTCTTTCCCCATGAAGCTTATGGTGACAAAGGAAATATCTTCAGATAAAAAGTAAAAGAAGCTTTCTGAGAAACTGCTTTGTGATGAGTGAATTCAACTCTCCGAGTTAATGCTGTATTTCATGGAGCTGTTTGCTAATCCAGTTTTCGTTGAATCTGAGACCCGATAATTCGGATTGCTTGGAGGAGTATACAGTCAAACGAAATATCCCCAGATAAAAACGAGAAAGAAGATTTCTGAGAAATGACTTTCTGATCTCCGATTTTCTCTCAGAGAGTTCCACGTTTCTGTTCATGTAGCTGTTTGCTAACACTCTTCTCGTGGTATCTGCTAAGTGATATTTGGGAGTGCTTTGAGGGCTACAGTGAAAAAGGAAATATATCAGATAAAAACTGAAAAGAAACATTCTGAGAAACTGCATTGTGAAGTGTGAATGCACCTTCCAGGTTACACTTTTCTGTTCATTGGTCAGTTTCCTAACACAGTTTTCTTGAAATCTGCAGTGGGATATTTCTTTGCCCAATGAAGCTTATGGTGACAAAGGAAATATCTTCATATAAAAAGTACAAAGAGGCTTTCTGAGAAACTACTTTGTGATGTGTGAATTCAACTCACTGAGTTACAGCTGTATTTCATGGAGCTGTTTGCTAGTCCAGTTTTTGTTGAATGTGAGAACCAATATTTCGGATCACTTGGAGCAGTATACAGCCAAATGAAATATCCCCAGATATAAACGAGAAAGATTTCTGAGAAATGACTTTCTGATCTCTGAGTTCATCTCACAGAGTTTCCCCTTTCTGTTCTTGTAGCTGTTTGCTAACACTCTTTTCTTGGAATCTGCACGTTGATATTTCGGAGCGCATTGAGGGTTACAGTGAAAAAGGAAATATCTTCAGATAAAACCTGAAGGAAGCTTTCTGAGAAACTTCTATGTGACCAGTCCACCATCTCACAGAGGTCCACCTTTCTGTTCTAGTAGCTGTTTGCTAACACTCTTCTCGTGGTATCTGCTAAGCATTATTTGGGAGCACATTGAGGGCTACAGTGAAAAAGGAAATATCTTCAGGTAAAAACTGAAAAGAAGCATTTTGAGAAATTGAATTGTGACGTGTGAATGCAACTTCCACAGTAACACTTCTGTATTCATTGATCAGTTTGCTAACACAGTTTTCTTGAAATCGACAGTGGGATATTTCTTTGCCCAGTGAAGCTTACTTTGACAAATGAAATATCTTCAGATAAAAAGTAGAAAGAAGCTTTCTGTGAAAATGCTTTGTGATGTGTGAATTCAACTCACTGCGTTACAGCTGTATTTCATGGAGCTGTTTGCTAGTCCAGTTTTCGTTGAGTCCGAGAACCGATATTTCGGATCGCTTGAAGGAGTATACAGTCAAGGGAAATATTCCCAGATAAAAACGGGAAATAAGATTTCTGAGAAATGAATTTCTGATCTCTGATTTCATCTCACAGAGTTCCACTTTTCTGTTCATGTGCCTGTTTGCTAACACTCTTCTCGTGGAATCTGCTGGTTGATATTTGGGAGCGCATTGACGGCTACAGCGAAAAAGGCAATATCTTCAGATAAAAACTTAAAAGAAACCTTCTGAGAAACTCCATTGTGACGTGTGAATGCAACACATAGAGGTGCACTTTTCTGTTTATTGATTCATTTGGTAACACAGTTATCTTGAAATCTGCAGTGGGATGCTTCTTTGGCCATAGAAGGTAACAGTGACAAAGAAATATAGTCAGATGAAAATTGCAAAGAAGCTTTCTGAGAAACCTCTCTGTGACGTGTGAATTCAACTCACTGAGTTACAGCTGTATTTCCTGGAGCTGTTTGCTAGTCCAGTTTTTGCTGAGTCTTGGAACCGATATTTCGGATCGCTTGGAGGAGTATACAGCCATAGAAAATATCCCAGGAAAAAAACGGGAAATATTTCTGAGAAATGACTTTCTGATCTCTGAGTTCATCTCACAGAGTTCCACCTTCCTGATCATGTAGTTGTTTGCTAACACTCTTCTCTTCGAATCTGTAAGGTGATATTTGGGAGCACTTTGAAAGATCCAGAGAAAAATGAAATATCTTCAGATAAAAACTGAAAGGAAGCATACTGAAAAATTGCTATGTGACCTGTGCATTCATCTCACAGAGTTCCACATTTCAGTTCATGTAGCTCTTTGCTAACACTCTTCTTGTGGAATCTACTAAGTGATATCTGGGAGCACATTGAGTGATACAGTGAAAAAGGAAATATCTTCAGAAAAAAAACTGAAAGGAAGCGTACGAAGAAACTGCATTGTGACCTGTGCATTCATCTCACAGAGTTTCACCTTTCTGTTCATGTAGCTGTTTGCTAACAGTCTTCTCGTGGAATCTGCAATTTGATATTTGGGAGTTCATTGAGGGATACATGAAAAAGGAAATATCTTCAGATAAAAACTGAAAGGAAGTGTTCTGAGAAACTTCTAGTGACCTGCGCATTCATCTCACAGACTTCCACATTTCTGTTCATGTAGCTGTTTTCTAACACTTATCTCGTGTTAACTGCTAAGTGATATTTGGGAGCGCATTGAGGGCTACAGTGTAAAAGGAAATATCTTCAGATAAAAACTGAAAAGAAGCGTTCTGTGATACTGCACTGTGATGCGTGAATGAAACTCACACACTTACATTTTTCTGTTCATTTATCAGTTTGCTACCACAGTTTTCTTCAAATCCGCAGTGGGATATTTCTTTACCCAATGAAGCTTACAGTGACAAAGGAAATATCTTCAGATAAAAAGTACAAAGAAGCTTTCTGAGAAACTGCTTTGTGATGTGTTTTCAACTCACTGAGTTACCGCTGTATTTCGTGGAGCTGTTGGCTAGTCCTGTTTTTGTGGAATCTAAGAACTTATATTTCAGATTGCTTTGAAGAGTGTTCAGCCAAAGGAAATATCCCCAGATAAAAACGAGAAAGAAGTTTTCTGAGAAACTTCTTTGTGATCTGTGAATTCCTCTCACAGAGTTCCACCTTTGTGTTCATGAAGCCGTTTGCTAACACTGTTCTCATGGAAACTGCAATGGTATGTTTGGGAGCGTATTAGGGCTAAGGTGAAAAAGGAAATATCCACAGATAAAACCTGGAAAGAAGCGTTCTGAGGAACTGCTTCGTGACGTGTATGCAACCCAGAGTTACACATTTCTTTTCATTGATCAGTTTGCTAACTTTTTTCTTCCAACCTGCTATGGGATATTTCTTTGTGCAACAAAACTTGAGGTGACAAAGGAAATATACTCAAACAAAAAGTAGAACGAAGCTTTCTGAGAAACTCCTTTTTGATGTGTTAATTCAACTCACTGAGTTACAGCCGTATGTCATGGAGCTGTTGGCTAGTCCTGTTTTTGTGGAATCTGAGAACTGATATTTCACATCGCTTTGAAGAGTATACAGCCAAAGGAAATATCCCCAGATATAAACAAGAAAGAAGTTTTCTGAGAATTGTCTTTCTGATGTCTGAAGTCATCTCACAGATTTCCACGTTTCTGTTCATGTAGCTGTTTGCTAACACTCTTCTCGTGGAATCTGCTAAGTGATATTTGGGAGCACATTGAGGGCTACAGTGAAAAAGGAAATATCTTCAGATAAAAACTGAAAAGAAGCATGCTGAGAAACTACATTGTGGCGTGTGAATTCACCTCACAAAGTTATACTTTTCTGTTCATTGATCAGTTTGCTATCACAGTATTCCTCAAATCTGCAATGGGATATTTCTTTGCCCAATGAAGCTTATGGTGACAAAGGAAATATCTTGAGATAAAAAGTAGAAAAAAAGCTCTCTGAGAAACTACTTTGTGATGTGTGAATTCAACTCACTGAGTCACAGCTGTATTTCTTGGAACTGTTTGCTAGTCCTGTTTTTGTGGAATCTGAGAACTGTTATTTTGAATCACTTTGAAGAGTATACAGCCAATGGAAATATCCTCAGATAAAAACGAGAAAGAAGTTTTCTGAGAAATGTCTTTCTGATTTCTGAATTCATCTTACAGAGTTCCACCTTTCTGTTCATGTAGCTGTTTGCTAACACTCTTCTCGTGGAATCTGCAAAGTGATATTTTGGAGCACATCAAGGGCTACATTGAAAAACGAAAAATCTTCAGATGAAAACTGAAAAGAAGCATGCTGAGAAACTGTACTGTGATGGGCGAATGCAACTCACAGAGTTACACTTTTCTGTACATAGATCAGTTTGTTAACAGTTTTCTTCAAATCTACAATGAGATATTTCTTTGCCCAATGAAGCTTAAGGTGACAAAGGAGTTATCTTCAGATGAAAAGTAGAAAGAAGCTTTCTGAGAAACTGCTTTGTGATGTGTGAATTCAAGTCACTGAGTTACAACTGTATTTCATGAAGCTGTTTGCTAGTCCTGGTTTTGTGGAATCTAAGACCTTATATTTTGGATCCCTTTGAATACTATACGGCCAAAGGAAATATCCTCAGAAAAAAACGAGAAAGAAGTTTTCTGAGAAATTTCTTTCTGATCTGTGAATTCATCTCACAGAGTTCCACCTTTCTGTTCATGAAGCTGATTGCTAATGTTCTTCTCGTGGAATCTGCAAAGTGATAATTGGGAGAACATTGAAGGCTATGGTGGAAATGGAAATATAATCAGATAAAAACGAGAAAGAAGTTTTCTGAGAAACTTCTTTGTGATCTGTGAAATCATCTCACAGAGTTCCACCTTTGTGTTCATGAAGTCGTTTGCTAACACTGTTCTGGTGGAAACTGAAATATGATATTTGGGAGCACTTTAGGGCTATGGTGAAAAAGGAAATATCCACAGATAAAACATGGAAAGAAGCGTTCTGAGAAACTGCATTGTGATGTGTGAATGCAACTCACAGAGTTACACTTTTCAGTTCATTGATCAGTTTGCTAACACAGTTTTCTTCAAATCTGCAATGGGATATTTCTTTGACAATGAAGCTTGAGGTGACAAAGGAAATATCTTCAGATAAAAAGTACAAAGAAGCTTTCTGAGAAACTGCTTTGTGATGTGATTCAACATACTGAGTTACAGCTCTATTTCCTGGAGCTGTTTGCTAGTCTTGTTTTTGTGGAATCTGAGAACTGATATTTCAGATCGCTTTGAGGGGTGTACAGCCAAAGGAAATATCCCCAGATAAAAATGAGAAAGAAGTTTTCTGAGAAACTTCTTTGTGATCTGTGAAATCATCTTACAGAGTTCCACCTTTGTGCTCATGAAGCCTTTTGGTAACACTGTTCTCATGTAAAATGCAATGAGATATTTGGGAGCACATTAGGGCTATGGTGAAAAGGGAAATATCCACAGATAAAACCTGGTTAGAAGCGTTTTGAGAAACTGCTTTGTGATATTTCCTTTGACCGTATAGTCTTCATAGCAAACCGAAATATTCCTTCCCAGACTCAAGAAAAAGAGTGGTAACAGAATGCTCCATGAAAGGACAGTGTATCTCTGTGAGATGAATTCACACATCAGATAGCAGTTTCTCAGAATCCTTCTTTTTAGTTTTTATCTGAGGATATTGCCTTTTTCACCACATGCCTCAATGCGCTCCCAAATATCACTTTGCAGATTCCACGAAAACAATGTTAGGAAAATGCGTCATGGAGAGGAACGTGTAAATCTGTGAGATGAATTCACGCATCATAAAGCCGTTTCTCAGAAAGCTTCTTTCTTGTTTTAATCGGAGGCTATTTCCTGTGTCACAGTAAGCTTCATTGCGCTAAGAAATATCTCATTGCAGATTTCTAGAAAAGAGTGTTAGTAAACTGATCAATGTAAAGAACACCGTAACTCTGTGAGTTGCATTCACACATCACAATGCAGTTTCTCAGAACGCTTCATGAAAGTTTTCATCTGAATATATATCCTTTTTTACCATAGCCCTCAATGTGCTCTCAAATGTCACTTTCCAGATTCTACGAAAACAGTATTAGCAAACTGCTTCATGAAGAGAAAGGTGTAACTCTGTGAGATGAAACCACACATCACAAAGAAGTTTCTCAGAAAACTTCTTTGTAGTTTTTATGTGAGGACATTTCCTTCATCCGAGGAGTCTTCATAGCAATCCGAATTATCACTTCTCAGATGCCACAACAAGAGTGCTATGAAACGGCTCCACGAAATACATGTGAAACTCTGTTAGATGAATTCACACATCACAAAACAGTTTCTCAGATCGCTGCTATCCAGTTTTCATGTGAGGATATTTCTTTTTTCACCACAGGCCTCAATGCACTCACAACTATCACTTTGCAGATTGCACGAAAGCTGCGTTAAGAAATTGCTTTATGGAGAGAAAGGGGTAACTCTGTGAGATAAACTCACTTATCAGAAAGCAGTTTCTGAGAAAGCTTCTGTCTAGTTTTAATCAGAGAACATTTCCTTTGTCACCGTAAGCTTCATGGCGCTAATAAATTTCCCATTGTAGATTTCAAGAAAACAGTTTTAGCAAACTGATAAATGAAAAAAACACTGCAACTCTGTGACTTACATTTACACATCACAATGCAGTTTCTCAGAACGCTTCTTTAAAGTTTTCATATGAGGATATATCCTTTTCCACCATAGGCCTCAATGCATTTCCAAATATCGCCTTTCAGAATCCACAAAAACAGTGTTACCAAACTGCTTCATGAAGAGAAAGGGGTACTCTGTGAGATAAATTCACATATCACAAAGAAGTTTCTCAGAACGCTTCTTTCCAGTTTTCATCTGAGGATATTTCCTTCGTCCGAGGAGCCTTCCTAGCGATTCAAAATAACACTTCTCAGATGCCACAAGAAGAGTGTTAACAAACAGTTCCATGAAATACATGTGTAACTCTGTGAGATGAATTCACACATCACACAGCAGTTTCTCAGAAAGCTTCTTTCTCGTTTTTATCAGAGGAAATTTCCTTTGTCACCGTCAGTTTCATGGTGCTAAGAAATATCCCATTGCAGATTTCAAGAAAACCGTGTTGGCAAACTGATCAAGGAAAAGAACAGTGTAAGTCTGTGAGTTGCATTCACACATCACAATGCAGTTTCTCAGAACGCTTCTTTTGAGTTTTCATCTGAGGATATTTTCTTTGTCACCACAGGCCTCGAGGCACTCCCAAATATCACGTTGCAGTTTCCACGACAACAGTGTTAGCAAACTGCTCCATAAAGACTAAGGTGTAACTCTCTGAGATGATTTAACACATCACAAAGAAATTTCTCAGAAAGCTTCTTTCACGTTTTTAATTGAAGATACTGCCTTTCTGAGCGTAGGCCTCCATGCGATCCAATATAGCCCTTCTCACATTCCCCAAAGACAGTGCTAATAGACTGCTCCATGATGGGAAAGTATAACTCCCTCAAATGAACTCACACATCATAAAGCGGTTTCTCAGAAAACTTCCTTCTATCTTCATATAAGGATATTTCCTGTTTCACCGTAGGCCTCAATGTGCTCCCAAATATCACTTTGCATATTCCACGAAAACACTGTTAGCAAACTGCTTCATGAAGAGAAAGGTGTAACTCTGAGATGAATTCACACATCACAAAGCAGTTTCTCAGAAAGCTTCTTTCTGGTTTTTATCTGAGGATGTTTCTTCTGTCTGAGGAGTCTTCAGAGCTATCCAAAATATCACTTCTGAGATTCCACACAACCAGGGCTAGCAAACGGCTCCATGAAATACATGTGTAACTCTGTGAGATGAGTTAACACACCACAAGGCAGTTTCTCAGAAAGTTTTCTTCTGCTTTTTATCTGAGGATATTTCCTTTGGTCATATAGTCTTCAAAGTGATTCGAAATATCCGTTCTCAGATTCCCCAAATCAGGGCTAGCAAATGGTTCCACGATATACAGGTGTAATTCGGTGAGTTGAATTCACACATCACAAACAGTTTCTCAGAAATCTCCTTTCTTTTTTCAGCTGAGGCTATTAGTGGTCTCCAAGCACCCCATGTGTCTCATTGCACTTTCTGCCAAAACACTGTTAGCAAGCTTCTCACTGAAAACAAAGATGTCACTCTGTGAGCTGAATTTACCCACAACAAAGCAGTTTCTGAGAAGGCCTCTCTGCAGTTTTTATCTGAGGATATTTCATTTTTCACCATGGGATTCAATGATATTCAAGATACCACTTCTGAGATTCCACAAAAACGGCGCTAGCAAACTCCTCCATCAAAGAGTGGTTTAACTCTGTGAAATGAATTCACACATCACAGAGCAGTTTCGCAGAAAACTTCTTTCACGTTTTCAATTGAGGATATTTCCCTTGTCTGTATAGTCCTCATAGCGAACTGAAATATTCCTTCCCAAACTCAAGGAAAAGATTGGTAACAGAATGCTCCATGAAAGGACAGTGTATCTCTGTGAGATGAATTCACACATCAGATAGCAGTTTCTCAGAATCTTTCTTTGTAGTTTTCATCTGAGGATGTTGTCTTTTTCAACACATGCCTCAATGCACTCCCAAATATCACTTTGCAGATTCCACGAAAACAGAGTTAGGAAACTGCTTCATGGAGAGGAACATGTAAATCTGTGAGATGGATTCACACATCATAAAGCAGTTTCTCAGAAAGCTTCTTTCTCATTTTAATCGGAGGCTATTTCCTGTCTCATGGTAAGCTTCATGGCGCTAAGAAGTATCCCATTGCAGATTTCAAGAAAAGAGTGTCAGCAAACTGATCAATGAAAAGAACACTGTAACTCTGTGAGTTGCATTCACACATCACAATGCAGTTTCCTTAAAGTTTTCATCTGAGGATATATCCTTTTTCACCATAGCCCTCAATGCACTCCCAAATATCACTTTTCAGATTCTACGAAAACAGTGTTAGCAAACTGCTTCATGAAGGGAAAGGTGTAACTCTGTGAGATGAAACCACACATCACAAAGAAGTTTCTCAGAAAGATTCTTCCTAGTTTTTATGTGAGGACATTTCCTTCTTCTGAAGAGTCTTCATAGCGATCCGAACTATCACTTCTCAGATGCCACAAAAAGAGTGCTAGGAAACGGCTCCATGAAATACATATGTAACTCTGTGAGATGAATTCACACATCACAAAGCAGTTTCTCAAATCGCTGCTTTCCAGTTTTCATGTGAGGATATTTCCTTTTTCACCACAGGCTTCAATGCGCTACCAAATATCACTTTGCAGATTCCACAAAAACTGCGTTAGGAAACTGCTTTATGGAGAGAAAGGGGTAACTCTGTGATGTGAACTCACTCATCAAAAAGCAGTTTCTGAGAAAGCTTCTGTCTAGTTTTAATCGGAAGATATTTCCTGTGTCACAATAATCTCCTTTGTGCTAAGAAATATCCCATTGCAGATTTCAAGAAATGAGTGTTAGCAAACTGATCAATGAAAAGAGCACTGTAACTCTGTGAGTTGCATTCACACATTACAATGCAGTTTCTCAGAACGCTTCTTTAAAGTATTCATCTGAGGATATATCCCTTTTCACCATAGCCCTCAATGCGCTCCCAAATATCACTTTTCAGATTCCACGAAAACTGTTAGCAAACTGCTCCATGAAGAGAAAGGTGTAACTCTGTGAGATGAAACCACACATCACAAAGAAGTTTCTCAAAAGCTTCTTTATAGTGTTTATGAGAGGACATTTCCTTCATCTGTGGAGTCTTCATAGCAATCCGAATTATCACTTCTCAGATGCCACAACAACAGTGCTAGGAAAAGGCTCCATGAAATACATGTGTAACTCTGTGAGATGAATTCACACATCACAAAGCAGATCCTCAGATTGCTGCTTTCCAGTTTTCATCTGAGGATATTTTCTTTTACACCACAGGTGAATGCATCTCATAGTGTAACACGACTCTTTACAGGGATCATTTTGCCAGCACTCTTTTTGAGGAATTTTAAAAGGGATATTTTGGATCACCTTGAAGCCTATGGTGACAAGGAATTATCGTCTGATAACAACTGGAAAGAAGCCTTCTGAGAAACTGCTTTGTGATATGCCAATACATCTCACAGAGTTGCAATGTAATTTTCATTGAGCAGTCTGCTAACACTGTTCTTTTAGAATGTGTAAAGGGATATTTTGCAGTGCATTGAAGTTTGTGGAGGCAAAGGAACTATCCTCAGAGAAAAATTAGAAAGAATGTTTCTGAAAAACTGCTTTCTGATGTTAGAATGCATCTCACAGATTTACACTTTCCTTTCATTGAACAGTCCCTTACCACTGTCTTTGGGGAATCTGAGAATGTATATTTTAGATTGCATTGAAGCTTATGCTGACAAAGGAAATATCATCAAATAAAAACAAGGAAGAAGCTTTCTGAGAAACTTCCTTGTGATGTGTGAATTCATCTCACAGAGTTATACCTATCTCTTCATGAAACACTTTGCTAACACTGTTTTCGTGGAATCTGCAAAGAGATATTTGGGAGCATTTTGGGACATATGGTGAAAAAGGAAATATTCTCAGATAAACACTAGGAAGAAGCCTTCTGAGAAAGTGCTTTCGGATGTGTGAATTCATCTCACAGAGTTACAATTTCGTTTCTTGCAGTAGTCATTACCACTGTGTTTGGGGAAGCTGAGAAGGGATATCTTGGATGGCATTGAAGCTTATGCTGACTAAGGAAATATCATCAAATAAAAACTACAAAGAAGTTTTCTGAGAAACTTCTTTCAGATGTGTGAATTTATTTCACAGAGTTAAATCTTTCTATTCACGAAGCAGTTTGCTAACACTGTTTTCGGGTATCTGCAAAGAGATATTTCGGATTGTATTGAGATCTATTGTGAAAATGGAAATATCCTCAGATAAAAACGAGTTAGAAGCTTTCTGAGAAAGTGCATTGTGATGTGTGAATATATCTCACAGAGTTACACTTTTCTTTTCATTGGGCAGATTGCTAACACTGTATTCTTGGAATCTGCAAAGGGATATTTCTTAGGGCAATGAAGCTTACGGTGACGAAGGAAATATCCTCAGATAAGAACTGGAAAGAAGCTTTCTGAGAAACTGCTTTGTGATGGGTTAATTCATCTCACAGAGTTACAGCGTTCTTTTCATTGAGCAGTCTGCTAACGCTGTTTTCCTGGATTCAGCTTTACGATATTTGGGTGCGCATTGAAGCCTATGGTGACACAGAGATATCCTCAGATAAAAACTGGGAAGAAACTTTCTAAGAAACTGCTTTGGATGTGTGAATTCATCTCACAGAGTTACACGATTCTTTTCATGGGTCACCCTGTTAGCACTCAATTTGGGGAACCTGAGATGGGATATTTGGAATCGAATTGAAGCCTACGTCAACGACAAAGGTATTTTCCTCAAATAAAAACTAGAAAGAAGTTTTCTGAGAAACTTCTTTCAGATGTGTGAATTCAACTCACAGAGTTACACCTTTCAATTTATGAAGCCATTTGTTAAAACCGTGTTTGTGGAATCTGCAAAGTGACATCTCGGAGCGCATTGAGGACTATGGCGAAAAAGGAAATATCCTGAAAGATAAACTTGAAAGAAGCATTCTGAGAAACTGCTTTGTGATGTGTAAGCTCATCACACAGAGTTACACTGTTCTTTTCATACAGCAGTTTGCCAGTGCTGTTTTCGTGGAAACTGAATTAGGATATTTGGGAGAACATTGAAGCCTTTGGGGACAAAGGAAATATCCTCAGATAAAAACCAAAAAAGAAGATTTCTGAGAGACTGCTTTGGATGTGCGAATGTATCTCATAGTGTTACACGACTCTTTTCATGGATCATTTTGCTAGCACTCTTTTTGGGGAATTTGAAAAGGGATATTTTAATCACATTGAAACCTATGGTGATAAGGAAATATCATCAGATAACAAATGGAAAGAAGTCTTCTGAGAAACTGCTTTGTGATATGCCAATATATCTCACAGAGTTCCAATGTAATTTTCATTGAGCAGTCTGCTAACACTGTTCTCTTGGAATCTGTAAAGGGATATTTTGCAGCGCGTTGAAGTTTGTGGAGACAAAGGAAATATCCTCAGAGAAAAATAGACAGAAGGTTTCTGAGAAACTGCATTGTGATGAGTGAATTCATCTCACAGAGTTACGCTGTTCTTTTCATACAGTAGTTTGCTAATGCTGTTTTCGTGGAAACTGATTAGGATATTTGGGAGAACATTGAAGCGTATGGGGACAAAGGAAATATCCTCAGATAAAAGTCATAAAGGAAGATTTCTGAGAGATTGCTTTGGATGTGCAAATGCATCTCATAGTGTTACACGACTCTTTTCATGGATCTTTTTGCTGGCACTTTTTGGGGAATTTGCAAAGGGATATTTTGGATCACATTGAAGCCTATGTTGACAAAGAAATATCATCAGATAACTACTGGAAAGAAGCCTTCTGAGAAACTGTTTTGTGATATACCAATACATCTCACAGAGTTACAAAGTTATTTTCATTGATCAGTCTGCTAACACTGTTTTCTTGGAATCTGTAATGGGATATTTTGCTGCACATTGAAGTTTGTGGAGACAAAGGAAATATCCTCAGAAAAAATTAGAAACAAGTTTTCTGAGAAACTGCTTTCTGATGTGAGAATTTATCTCACAGAGTTACACTTTCCTTTCATGGAGCAGTCTCTTACCGCTGTTACTGGGGAATCTGAGAAGGGATATATTGGAACGCATTGATGCTTATACTGACAAAGGAAATATCATCAAATAAAAACTACAAAGAAGTTTTCTGAGAAACTTCTTTCAGATGTGTGAATTCATTTCACAGAGTTAAACCTTCCTGTTCACGAGGCAGTTTCCTAACACTGTTTTCGTGGTATCTGCAAAGAGATATTTGGGACCGTATTGAGATCTATGGTGAAAAAGGAAATATCCTCAGATAAAAACTAGCAATAAGTTTTCTGGGAAACTGCATGGTGATGTGTGAATATGTCTCACAGAGTTACACTTTTCTTTTCATTGGGCAGATTGCTAACACTGTATCCTTGGAATCTGCAATGGGATATTTCTTAGCACAATGAAGCTTAGGCTGACAAAGGAAATATCATCAAATAAAAACTGCAAAGAAGTTTTCTGAGAAACTGCATTGTGACGTGTGAATTCATCTCACAAAGTTATATCTTTCTGTTCACGAAGCAGTGAATAGAAAAATTAGTAAGAATGTTTCTGAGAAACTGCTTTCTGATGTGAGAATTCATCTCACAGAGCTTCACTTTCGTTTCACGGAGCAGTCTCTTACCACGGTTTTTGGGGAATCTGAGAAGGGATATTTTGGATCGCATTGAAGCTTATGCTGACAAAGGAAATATCATCAAATAAAAACTAGAAAGTAACTTTCGGAGAAACTTCCTTGTGATGTGTGAATTCATCTCACAGATTTATACCTATGTCTTCATGAAGCACTTTGCTAACACTGTTTTCGTGGAATCTGCAAAGAGATATTTGGGAGTGCATTGGGACATACGGTGAAAAAGGAAATATTCTCAGATAAACACTAGGAAGAAGCCTTCTGAGAAACTGTTTTCAGATGTATGAATTCATCTCACAGAGTTACACTTTCGTTTCTTGGAGTAGTCTGTTACCAGTGTGTTTGAGGAATCTGAGAAGGGATATAAAAACCAGAAGGAAGCTTTCTGAGAAACTGCTTTGGGATGTTTGATTTCATCTCACAGTGGTACACAACTCTTTCATGGAGCAGTTTGCTAGCACTGTTTTTATGGAACCTGAGAAGGATATCTTTGGCCACTTTGAAGCATTTGGTGACAGAGGAAATATCCTCAGACAAAAACTATAGAGAAGCATTGTGAGAAACCGCTTTGTGATGTGTTATTTCTGCTCACAGAGTTACACGGTGCTTTTCATGCATCAGTTTGGTAGCACTTGTTTTTGGGGAATCTGAGAAGGGATATTTTGGATCGCATTGAAGCCAATGCTGAGAAAGGAAATATCCTCAGACAAAACCGAAGAAGAAGCTTTCTGAGAAATGTCTTTGTGATGTGTGAATTTATCTCATAGAATTACACTCCTCTTTTCACGGAGCAGTTTGCTAACACTATTTTCATGGAATCTGCAATAGGATAGTCTGGAGCACAATGAGGACTATAGTGAAAAAGGAAATATCCTCATGTTAAAATTCAAAAGAAACTTTCTGGGAAACTGCTTTGTGATGAGCTATTTCATCTCACAGAGGTACACAAACATTTTCATATATCAGATTGCAGCAGTGTTTTTGGAGTATCTGAGAAGGGATATTTTGGATCTCATTGAAGCCTATGGTGACAAAGGAAATAACTTCAGATAAAAATTATAAAGAATCATTGTAAGAATGTTCTTTGTGATGTGTGAATTCATCTCACAGACTTAAACCTTTCTTCTCATGGACCAGTTTGATAACACTGTTTTCATGGAATCTGCAGTAGGATATTTGGGAGTGCATTGAATCTGATGGTGACAAAGGAACTATCCTCAGATAAAAACTAAAAAGAAGCTTTCTGTGAAACAGTTTGTGATGTGTGAATTCACCTCACAGTGTTACACCGTTCTTTTCATTGAGAAGTTTGCTAAAACTTTTTTCATTTATTCTGCAATGGGATATTCGAGAGCGCTTTGAGAAATAGGGTGAAAAAGTAAATATCCTCAGATAAAAACTAGAAAGAAGTTTTCTAAGAAACTGCGTTGTGATTTGTGAATTCATCACACAGAGTTAAACCATTCTTTTCATGGAACAGTTTGGTAGTACTGTTTTTGGGCAATCTGAAAGGGGATATATTGGATTGCATTGAAGCCTGTGGTGACAAAGGAACTATCCTCAGATAAAATCTAGAAAGAAACTTTCTGAGAAACTTGTTTGTGATATGTGAATTCTTCTTACAGAGTTTCAGCAGTCTTTTCATTGTGCAGTTGATAACACTGTTTTCGTGAAATCTCAATAGGATATTTCAGTGTGCATTGAAGCATATGGTGACAAAGTAAATACCCTCAGACAAAAACCAAAAAGAAGCTTTCTGAGATACTACTTTGTGATGTGTGCATTCCTCTCACAGAGACACACCTCTGTCTTCATGGAGCAGTTTGGTAGCACTGTTTTTGGGGAATCTGAGAAGGAATATTTTCAATTGCATTGAAGCCTATGGTGACAAAGGAAATATCCTGAGACAAAAACTAGAAAGAAGTTTTGTGAGAAAGTTCTCTGTGATGTGTGAATTCATCTGACAGAGCTACACCTTTCATTTCATGGAGCAGTTTTCTAACACTGTTTTTGTGGAATCTGTAAAGGGATATTTGTGAGTGCATTGAGGCCTATAGTGAAATAGGAAATATCCTCAGATGAAAAAGAAAAAGAAACATTCTGAGTAATTGCTTTATGATGTGTTAATTCCTCTCACAGGCTTACACGAGTCTTTTCATGGATCATTTGGTAGCACTGCTGTTGGGGAATCTGAGAAGGCATATTTTGGAATGCATTGAAGCCTGTGTTGACGAAGGAAATATCCTCAGAAAAAAACTGGAAAGAAACATTCTGAGAAAGTCTTTTGTGATGTGTGAATTCATCTCACAGAGTTACACCATTCATGTCATAGATCAGTTTGATCACACTGTTCCTTTAAAATCGGCAACACGATATTTGGGAGTGTATTGAAGCCAATGTTGACAAAGGAAATGTCCTCAGATAAACACTAGAAAGAAGCTCTCTGAGAAACTGCTTTGTGATGTGTGAATTCATCTCACAGAGATACATCTCTCTTTTCATGGGGCAGTTTGCTAACACAGTTTTCTTGGGGTTTGCAATGGGATATTTCAGAGGACATTGAAGATTATGGTGACAAAGGAAATATCCTCAGACAAAAACTAGAAAAAACTTACTGAGAAACTTCTTTGTGATTTGTGATTTCATCTCACAGAGTCACATGATATTTTTCATGGAGCAATTTGATAGCACTGTTTTTGGGGAATCTGAGAAGCGATATTTTGGATTTCTTTGAAGCTTTTGGTGACAAAGAAAATACCCTCAAATAAAAACTAGAAAGAAGCCTTCTGAGGAAGTCTTTGTGATATGTGGATTCATCTCACAGAGGATCACCTTTATTTTCAAGGAGAAGTTTCTTAACACTGTTTTCATGGAATCTGCAAAGGGATATTTGGGAGCTCATTGAGGCCTATGGTTAAAAAGGAAATATCCTCAGATAGAATCTAGGAAAAGGCTTTCTGAGAAACAGCTTTGTGATGTGGATATTTTATTTTATTTTATTTTATTTTTCATTCTGAAAAGCAGTACTTTGTTTCACGTGCAAATAAGAAATGATTTTCCCAGTGCTTTTTTAATTAATCTGGAGAAATACAAAATAAAATATCATTAATGATTTACATGGAGAAAGATTCATCCTAGAGGGTTCACGTAGGTTGTCCATTTTGTATCAAGATATGTGAATTGGACTCAAATAACCTGTTCCATCCAGCTTTAAAGCCTACCATTAGCCCGGAACTGGGCTGGGAATGCTTCGGCCTCCACAAAATAAGTAACATGAATATAGAATATCCATACTCAGGGAGCTTCCAGACCAATTAAGGAGGTAAGAGATTTTCATAGAATAATTACTAAGCTATAAACTTTGACTTTGTGTGTCAAAGAAGTTTCTTTAAGAAGAATTCACTTTGTCTAATACTGTGGAGCAGATCTTCACAGAGGATGGAACATGAGAGTCCAGGAAATGAATAAGAAATTTTTAGGGTTAGAAGATGGGAAACAGGAAAGCAAAACTATGGGAACACAGCTATGGTTACAGACTGAATGAGACATCCATTTTAAAAGTTTTTGTCTATAAACTGACTTCTACTAGAAGCTCTTTTGATTTTAAAATATCAAGCAGAATGTTTAAAGTTAACTAAAGAAAGTTAATAGGGCAATACCAGGGTAGCCTTGTTTTACCCATTTCATTTATGGTCCCACTTGGGCTGCCGAAAAGGAAATTGGTCTTGGGATGGGTGATGAACATCTACGGTTCATCTGCTTCTGACTGATTTCCAAAATCAAGCACAATTTTTAAAAACTACCCTCTTGCTTTGAATTCATTCACTCTTTTCCCTTCCATTCATCTTGAAAATTAAGAGTTGAGTATTGACATGTAATGTGTGCTGACCCCTTTCCAGAATAAAGATGAGATTTAATTCTTTTGTTTTATATTTACTTTAAACTTTTCTTTCTAATTCAATGAAACCATTAGAAAGCAGTGCACCTGAACCATAATATTTTAATCATTCATGGAACTGTTTCCTTTTTTTTTTAGGATTATTATTTATTTATTTATTTATTTATTTAATTATACTTTAAGTTCTAGGGTACATGTGCACAATGTGCAGGTTTGTTACATATGTATAATTGTGCCATGTTGGTGTGCTGCACCCATCAACTAGTCAGCACGCTTCAACTCATCATTTACATCAGGTATAACTCCCAATGCCATCCCTCCCCATTTCATCCTCCCCATAATAGGCCCAAGTATGTGATGTTCCCCTTCCAGAGTCCCAGTGATCTCATAGTTCAATTCCCACCTATGAATGAGAACATACGGTGTTTGGTTTTCTGTTCTTGTGATAACTTACTGAGAAAGTTATTTGTAAAATGTGAATTCATCACGCAGTTATACCTTTCTTTCCATGTAGCGGTTTGCTAACATTGTCTTTGTGTAATCTGCAAAGGGACATATGGGAGCACATTGAGGCCCATAGTGAAAAAGGAAATATCCTCAGATAAAAACTAGAGAGAAGCTTTTGGAGAAACTGCTTTGTGATGTGTGAATTCATCTCACTGTGTTACACTGTTCTTTTCATTGAGTAGTTTGCTAACACTGCTTTCATGGAATCTGCAAAGGGATATTTGGGAGCACATTGAGGTCCATAGTTAAAAAGGAAATGTCCTCAGTTAAAAACTGGAAACTTTCTGAGAAACTGCATTGTGATGTGTGAATTCACTGAACACAGTTGCACTGTTCTTATCATTGAGCAGTTTGCTAACACAGTTTTCGTGGAATCTGCAAAGGGATATATGGGAGAGCATTGATGTCTATGATGAAAAAGGAAATATCCTCAAATAATAAGTAGAAAGAAGCTTCCTGAGAAGCTCCTATGTGTTGTGTGACTTCATCTCATGAGTTACACTGTTCTTTTCATTAAGCAGTTTGCTAACTCTGTTTTCGTGGAATCTGCAAAGGAATATTTTGGAGTGCGTTGAAAATTTAGGTAATAAAGGAAATATCCTCATATTAGAACTAGAAAGACTCTTTCTAAGAAACTGCTTTGTGATGTGTTAATTCATCTCACAGAGTTAAACGATTCCTTTCATTTAGCAGTTAGATAGCACTGTTTTGGGGAATCTGAGAAGGAATATTTCGGATTGCATTGAAGCCTATCTTGACAAAGGAAATAAAATCAGATAAAAACTACAAAGAAGCATTCTGAGAAAGCTCTTTGTGATGGTGGAATTCCTCTCAAATACTTAAATCTTTCTTTTCATGGAGCCATTTGCTAACACTGTTTTCGTGGAAACAGCAAAGGGATATTTAGGAGCTCATTGAGGCCTATTTTGAAAAACTAAATATCCTCAAATAAAAACTAGAAAGAAAATTTCTGAGAAACTGCTTTGTGATGTGTTAATTCATCTCACCGTGTTACACTGTTCTTTTCACTGAGTAGTTTGCTAACACTGTTTTCATGGAATATGCAAAGGGATATCTGGGAGCACACCAAGACATATAGTAAAAAAGGGAATATCCTCACATAAAAACTAGAAAGAAGCTTTCTGAGGAACTGCTTTGTGATGTGTGAATTCAACTCACTGCATTACACAGTTCTTTTCTTTGAGCAGTTTGCTAACACGGTTTTCATGGAATCTGCAATGTTATATTTCAGCGCGCATCGAAGCTTAAGGTGAGAAAGGAAATGCACTCATATAAAAACTAGAAAGACACTTTCTGAGGAAATGCTTTCTGATGTGCAAATTCTTTTCACAGGGTTACTTTTCATGGAGATTCTTTTCATGGAGCAGTTTGGTAACACTGTTTTTGTCAATCTGAGAAGGGATATTTTGGATCGCTTTGAAGCCTACAGTGACAAAGGACATATCCTCAGATAAAAACTAGAAAGAAGCTTTCTGAGAAAGTTCTTTCTGATGTGTGAATTCGTTTCACAGAGTTACACCTTTTTTTTTTTCATGGAGCAGTTGTCCAACACTGTTTTCCTGGAATCTGCAAAGGAATATTTGGGAGCACATTGAGGCCTATAGTGAAACAGGGCATATCCTCAGATAAAAACTAGAATGAAGCTTTCTGAAAAACTACTTTGTGATGTGTGAATTCATCTCACCAAGTTACACTGTTCTTTTCATTGAATAGTTTGCTAACACTGTTTTCTTGGAATCTCTAATGGGATATTCTGGAGTGCATTGAATCTTGTGGTGACAAAGGAAATATCCTCAGACAAAAACTAGAAAGAAGCTTTCTGAGAAACTGCTTTCTGATTTGTGAATTCATCTCACAGAGTTACATGATTCTTTTAATATATCAGTTTGTCAGAACAGGTTTTGGGCAAATCTGAGAAGGGATATTTGGGATAGCATAGCACACTGAAGCCTATGGTGGAAAAGTAATTATCCACATGTAAAAACTAAAAAGAAGCCTTCTGAGAAACCACTTTGTGATGTGTTAACTCATCTCACAGAGTTACACAATTCTTTTCATGGAGCAGTTTGGTAGCACTGTTTTTGGGGAATCTGAGAAGGGATATTTTGGATCACGTTGAAGCCTATGGTGACAAAGCTAATATCCTCAGATAAAATCTAAAAAGAAGCTTTCTGAGAAACTGCTTTGTGATGTGTGAATTCAGCTCACAGAGTTACACTGTTCTTTTCATTAAGCCGTTTGCTAACAATGTTTTCTTGGAATCTGCAATAGGATATTTGGGAGCACATTGAAGCCTATGGTGAAAATGGAAATATCCTTAGATAAAAACCAAAAAGATGCTTTCTGAGAAATTGCTTTGTGATGGCTGAATTCATGTCACAGAGATACACTGTTCTTTTCATTGAGCAGATTGCAATCACTGTTATCTTGGAATTGGCAATGGGATATTTTGAGCACATTGAAGCTTAGGGTGACAAAGGAAATATCCTCTGACAAAAATTAAAAAGAAGCTTTCTTAGAAACTGCTTTGTGACTTTTTAGTTCCTCTCACAGAGTTACATGATTCTTTTCATGGAGCACTTTGATCTCACTTTTTTTTTTTTTTTTTTTTTTTTTTTTTTTTGAGGTGGAGTCTTGCTTTGTCACCCAGGCTGGTGTGTAGTGGCCTGATCTCAGCTCACTTCAAGCTCCACCTCCTGGGTTCACGCCATTCTCCTGCCTCAGCCTCGTGAGTAGCTGGACATACAGGCGCCCACCACCTCGCCTGGCTAGTTTTTTGTATTTCTTAGAGACGGGCTTTCACCAGGTTAGTCAGTATGGTCTCGATCTCCTGACCTCATGATCTGCCCATCTCCGCCTCCCAAAGTGCTGGGATTACAGGCTTCAGTCACCACGCCCAGCCTGATCTCACTGCTTTTATGGAATCTTCAATATTGAAAAAGGAAATATCTTCAGATTTAAACTAGAAAGAAGTGGATGGTGGAAAAGGAAATATCCTCAGATAAAAACTAGAAAGAAGCTTTCCAAGAAATTTGTGATGGGTGAATTAATCACACAGAGTTACACCTTTGTATTCTTTGAGCAGTTTGGTAGCACTGTTTTTATGGAATCTACAAAGGGATATTTGGGAGCTCCTAGAGGCCTATAGTGAAAAATGAAATAACTTCAGATAAAAACTGGAGAGAAGTTTTGCAAAAAATGCTTTTTGATGTGTCCATTCATCTTATGGATTTTAACCTTTTTGTTGATTGAGCAGTTCGGCATTTGAGCAGTTCGGCATCACTGTTTTTGTGGTATCTGAGAAGAGATATTTGGGATCACATTGAAGCCTATGGTGAAAACGGAAATATCCTCAGATTTGAACTAGAAAGAACCTTTCTTAGAAATGCTTTGTGATAGGTGAATTCATCTCACAGACTTACAGCTTTCTTTTCATTGAGCCGTTTGGTAACATTGTTTTGTGGAATCTGCAAAGGGATATTCAGGTGCGCATTGAGTCCAATGGCAAAAAAGGAAATATCTCAGGTAAAAGCTGCAGAGAAGCTTTCTGAGAAACTCCTTTGTGATATGTGCATTCATCTCATAGAGCTAAACATTTCTGTTGAGGGAGCACTTTGGCATGTTTCTTTTTGTGTTGTCTTAGAATGGATATTTGGGAGTGCATTGAAAAATATGGTGGAATAGGAAATAACCTCAGAAAAAAATTAGAAACTAATTTTTTCCTGAGAAACTACTTTTTGATGGGTGAATTCATCTCACAGAGTTAAACCATTCTTTTCATTGTGCAGGTTGATAGCACTGTTTTTGTGGAATCTGCAGTGGGATATTTGGGAGCACATAGAGGTCTAAGGTGAAAAAAGAAAATACTTCAGGTAAAAACTGGAGAGAACCTTTTGGAGAAACTCCTCTGTGAGGTGTGCATTTGTCTCATAGAACTAAACATTTCTGTTGAGATAGCACTTGGGCATCACTGTTTTTGTGATGTGAGAGACAGGAAATTTTGGAGCGCATTGAAGCCTAGGGTGGAAAAGGAAATATCCTCAGATAAAAATGACACAGAAGCTTCCTGAGAAACTGTTTTGTGATGGGTCAATTTATCTCACAGAGTTACATCATTCCTTTCATGGAGCTGTTTGTTAGCACTGTTTTTGTGGAATCTACAGAAGGATATTTTGGAGCTCATAGGGGTCTGAGGTGAAGAAATAAAATCTTCAGGTAACAATCGGAAAGAAGCTTTCAGAGAAACTTCTTTGTGATGTGTGCATTTGTCTCATAGAGCTCTACGTTTCTGTCAAGGGAGCACTTTGGCATCACTGTTTTTGTGGTGTATGAGAAGGAATATTTAGAGTGCATTGAGGCCTATGGTGAAAAAGGAAATATCCTCAGACAAAAACTAGAAAGAAGCTTTCTGACAAACTGCTTTGTGGTGTGCTAATTCATCTCACAGAACTGCACGATCTTTTTCTAGGAACAGTTTGGTAGTCCTGTGTTGGGGGCATCTGAGAAGGGGTATTTTTGATCACATTGAAGCCTACGATGACAAAGGAAATATCCTCAGACAAAAAAAAAAAAGAAGTTTTCAGAGAAACTGCTTTGTGATATGTGAATTCATCTCAAAGAGTTACACCATACTTTTCATTGATACGTCTGCTAACACTTTTTTCGTGGAATCTGCAATGGGATATTCTGGAGTGCATTGAGGAATGTGGTGAAAAAGGTAATATCTTCAGATAAAAAACAGAAAGAAGCTTTCAGGGAAACAGCTTTGTGAGGACTGAATTCATCCCACAGAGTTACACCATTCTTTACATGGAGCACTTTGGTAGCAGTTTATGGGGAATCTGAGAAGGGATACTTTGGATTCCATTGAAGCCAATGGTGACAAAGGAAATATCCTTACATAAAAACTAGAAAGAAGCTTTCTGAGAAACTGCTTTGTGATGTGTGTATTCATCTCACAGAGTTACTGAGTTACTGGATTCTTTTCTTGGAGGAGTTTGCTAACTGTTTTTGTGTAATCTGCAATAGGATATTTGGGAGCGCTTTGAAACCTATGGTGACAAAGGAAAAATCCACAGGCAAAAACCAATAAAAAGCTTTCTGAGAAACTGCTTGTGATGTGTGAATTCATCTCACAGATTTACACTTTTCTTTTCAGGGAGCAGTTTGCTAACACTACTTTCGTGTAATCTGCAAAGGGATATTTGCGAGTGCACTGAGGCCTACACTGAAAAAGAAAATATCCTCATACAAAATCTAGAAAGAAGCTTTCTGAGAAACTGCTTTGTGATTTGTGAATTCATCCCACAGAGCTACATGACTCTTTCATGGAGTAGTTTGGTAGCACTGTTTTTGGGGAATCAAAGAAGGGATATTTTAGATTGCATTGAAGCCTTTAGTTACACAGGAAATATCCTCAGATAAAAACTATAAAGAAGCTTTCTGAGAAATTTATTTGTGATGTCTGTATTCACCTCATAGAGTTACACCAATCTTTTCATTGAGAAATTTGCTAACACATTTCTCGTGGAATCTGCGGTGGGATATTCGGGAGTGCAAGGAGGTTTATGGTGAAAAAGCAAATATCCTCAGATAAAAACTAGAAAGTTTCCTGAGAAACCACTTTGGGATGTGTTAATTCATCTAACAGAGTGACAAGATACTTTTCATACATCATTTTGGTAACACACTTCTTGTGGAATCAGAGAAGGGACATTTTGGATCGCATTGAAGCCTATGGGGACAAAGAAAATATCCTCAGACAAAAACCAAAAAACAGCTTTCTGAGAAACTGCTTTGTGATGTGTGAATTCATCTCACAGGATAACACCTTTATTTTCATGGTGCAGTATGTTAACTCTATTTTCATGGAATCTACCATGTTAAATTTGTGAGCTAGTTGAGACCTATGGTGAAAAAGGAAATATCATCAGATAAAAACTACAAAGAAACTTTCTGTGAAACTGTGTTCAGGAACACTTTGAGGAATATGGTGAAAAAGGAAATATCCTCAGATAAAAACTAGAAAGAGTTTTTCTGTGAAACATCTTTGTGATATGTGAACTCATCTCACAGAGTTACACCATTCTTTTCAAGGAAAGTTTGTTAGCACTGTTTCTAGGGAATCTGAGAAGTGATATTTTGGGGTACAATGAAAGCTTTGCTGAAGTATCCTCAAATAAAAACTCGAAGTAAACTTTCTGAGAAACTAAGATGTGAGAATTCATCTCACAGAGTTACACTCTTGCTTTCATTGAGCAGTTTGATAATACTGTTTTTGTGGAATCTGCTATAAGATATTTCAGAGTGCATTGAAGCTTATAGTGACAAAGGAAATATTTTCTGACCAAAAACCAGAACCTATCTCAAAAACTGTTTTATGATGTGTGAATTCATCTCACCAATTTATACCTTTCTTTTCATGGAGCAGTTTGCTAACACTAAATTCGTGGTATCTGCAAAGGGATATTCACAAGGACCTTCTGGCTAATGGTGAGAAAAGAAACATTCTACAACAAAAACGAGAAAGAAACTTTCTAAAAAACTGTTTTGTGATTTTTGAGTTCATCTCAGAGAGTTACATGATTCTTTGCATGGAGCGGTTTGGTGATACTGTTTTTGGGGATTCTGAGAAGCAATATATTGGATCGCATTGAAGTCTATGGTGACAAAGGACATATCCTTAGTTGAAATCTAGAAAGAAACTTTCTGAGAAAGTTCTTTGTGATGTGTGAATTTGTACCACATAGTTGTAGCTTGCTAACACAGTTTTCGTGGAATCTGCAATGGGATATTCCAGAGCGCTTTAATGTCTATCCACAGATAAAATCTAGAAAGAAGCTTTCTGAGAAAGTTTCTTGTGATGTGTGAATTCACCTCACAGAGTTACACTGTTCTTTGCGTTGAGCAGTTTGTTTACACTTTTTCTTGGAATCTGCAATCTGATATTTCAGAGCACATTGAAGCTTATGGTGACAACGGAAATATTCTCAGATAAAAACTAGAAAGAAGCTTTCTGACAAATTTCTTTGTGATGTTTTTTTTTTTTTAATTTTTATTTTTTATTATTATACTTTTAGTTCTAGGGTACATGTGCATAACGTGCAGGTTTGTTACATATGTATACTTGTGCCATGTTGCTGTGCTGCACCCATCAACTCGTCAGCACCCATCAACTCGTCATTTACATCAGGTATAACTCCCAATGCAATCCCTCCCCCCTCCCCCCTCCCCATGATAGGCCCTGGTGTGTGATGTTCCCCTTCCCGAGTCCAAGTGATCTCATTGTTCAGTTCCCACCTATGAGTGAGAACATGCGGTGTTTGGTTTTCTGTTCTTGTGATAGTTTGCTAAGAATGATGGTTTCCAGCTGCATCCATGTCCCTACAAAGGACACAAACTCATCCTTTTTTATGGCTGCATAGTATTCCATGGTGTATATGTGCCACATTTTCTTAATCCAGTCTGTCACTGATGGACATTTGGGTTGATTCCAAGTCTTTGCTATTGTGAATAGTGCCGCAATAAACATACGTGTGCATGTGTCTTTATAGCAGCATAATTTATAATCCTTTGGGTATATACCCAGTAATGGGATGGCTGGGTCATATGGTACATCTAGTTCTAGATCCTTGAGGAATCGCCATACTGTTTTCCATAATGGTTGAACTAGTTTACAATCCCACCAACAGTGTAAAAGTGTTCCTATTTCTCCACATCCTCTCCAGCACCTGTTGTTTCCTGACTTTTTAATGATCGCCATTCTAACTGGTGTGAGATGGTATCTCATTGTGGTTTTGATTTGCATTTCTCTGATGGTCAGTGATGATGAGCATTTTTTCATGTGTCTGTTGGCTGTATGAATGTCTTCTTTTGAGAAATGTCTGTTCATATCCTTTGTCCACTTTTTAATGGGTTTTTTTTTTTTCTTGTAAATTTGTTTGAGTTCTTTGTAGTTTCTGGATATTAATTCATCTCACACAGTTACATGATTATTTTCATGGAACAGTTTGGTAGCACTGTTTTTGGTGAATCTGAGAAGGGATATTTTAGATGGCATTTAAACCTACGGTGACAAAGGAAATATTCTCAGATAAAAACTAGAAAGAAGGTTTTTGAGAAAGTTCTTTGAGATGTGTGAATTCATCTCACAGAGTTACACCTTTCTTTGAAAGGAGCAGTTTGCTAACACTGTTTTCATGAAATCTGTCAAGGACATTTGGGAGGGCATTGAGGTCTATGGTGAAAAAAGAAATATCCTAGGATTAAATCTAGAAAGAAGCTTTCTGAGAAACTGCTTTGTGATAGGTGAATTCATGTCACAGAACTACACCATTCCGATTTTGAGCCGTTTGATTATACTGTTTTCGTGGAGTCTGCAAAGTATATTTCTGAGTACACTCAAGCCTATGGTGACAAAGGAAATATCTCCATTGAAATACCAAAAACAAGCTTTTGGAGAAACTGCTTTCTGATGTGTGCATTCAAATCACTGAGTTACCTGCTCTTTTTATTGAGCTGTTTGCTCACACTGTTTTCTTGGAATCTATGATGGGATATTTCGGAGTGCTTTGAAGCTTATTGTGAAAAAGTAAATATCCTCAGACAAAAACTAGAAAGAAACATTCTGAGAAACTGTTTTGTGATTTGTGAATTCATCACACAGAGTTACACGATTCTTTTCATGGATCAGTTTGACAGCTCTGTTTTTGGGGATCCAAAAAACAGATCTAAACATATCTGAGATGGGATATTTTGGATTGCATTGAAGCCTACGGTGACAAAGGAAATATCCTCAGATAAAAGCTAGAAAGAAGCTTTCTGAGAACGTTCTTTGTGATGTGTGAATTCATCTCACAGAATTACACCTCTCTTTACATGGAGCAGTTTGCTAACACGGCTTTCCTGTAACCTGCAAAGGGATATTTCGGAGTGCCTTGAGGCCTATGGTGAAAAAGGAAATATCCTCAGGTAAAAAATATAAAGAAGTTGTCTGAGAAATTGCTTTGTGATGTGTGAATTCATCTCACAGAGTTACACCTCGCTTTTCATGGAGCAGTTTGCTAACACTGCTTTCCTGTAATCTGCAAAGGGATATTTGGGAATGCCTTGAGGCCTATGGTGAAAAAGGAAATATCCTCAGGTAAAAAATATAAAGAAGCTTTCTGAGAAGTTGTTTTGTGATGGGTGAATTAATCTCACAGAGTTACACCTTTATTTTCATGAAGCAGTTTGGTAGCATTATTTTTGGGGAATCTACAAAAGGATATTCGGGAGCTCATAGAAGCCTTTGGTGAAAAACGAAATATCTGCAGATTAAAAACTAGACAGAAGGATTTTGAGAAACTGTTTTGTGATGTGTGTATTCACCTCACAGAGATAAATCATGTTGTTGATTGATCATTTTGAAATCACTGTTTTTGTGTTGTCTCAAGGGATATTTGGGAGTGCTTTGGCATTGACGGTGGAAAAGTAAATATGCACAGATCAAAACTAGAAAGAAGCTTTCAGAGAGACTATTTTGTGGTGGGTGTATTCATTTCACAGTGTTATATCTTTCTTTTCATTGAACAGTTTGTTAACACTGTTTACTAGAAAATGCAAGGGGATATTCAGGAGCGGATAGAGGCCAATGTTGAAAAAGGAAATATCTTCAGGTAAAAACTGGAGAGAAAGTCTTTGATAACTCCTTCGTGATGTGTGCATTCATCTCATATTGGTAAAGCTTTCTGTTGAGAGAGCAGTTTGGCATCACTGTTTCTGTGATGTCTGTGAAGGGATATTTGGGAGCACATGGAAGCCAGTGGTGGAAAAGGAAATATCCTGACATAAAAACTAGAAAGAAGCTGTCTGAGAAATTTCTTTGTGATGGCTGAATTCATCACACAGAGTTACACCTTGGTATTCTTTGAGCAGCTTGGTAGCAATGTTTTTTATGGAATCTGCAAAGCGATATTCAGAAGCTCCTAGAGTCCTACTGTTGAAAAGGAAATAGCTTCAGATAAAAACTAGAAAGAAGCTTTTCAAGAAACAGTTTTGTGATGTGTGTATTCACTTCATAGAGTTTAACCTTTCTGTTGATTGAGCAGTTTGGCATCACTGTTTTTGTGGTGTCTGAGAAGAGTTTTTTGGCAGCACATTGAAGCCTACGGTGAAAAAGAAAATATCCTCAGATAAAAACTAGAAAGATGCATTGTGAGAAACTGCTTTGTGATGGGTGAATTTGTCTCACAGAATTACAGTTTTCTTTTCAAGGAGCAGTTTGCTAACACTATTTTTCTATAATCTGCAAAGATATATTCACCAGTGCCTTCAGGTAAATGGTGAAAAATGAACTATTCTCAGAAACAAACTAGAAAGAAGCTTTCTGAGATACAGCTTTTTGATTTGTAAATTCATCTCACAGAGTTATACGATTCTTTTCTTGGAACAGTTTGATAGCACTCTTTTTGGGGAATCTGAGAAGGGATATTTTGGATCACATGGAAGCTTATGGTGACAAAGAAAGTATCCTCAGATAAAATCTAGAAAGAAACTTTCTGAGAAAGTTCTTTTTTTTTCGGTATCTGCAATGGGATATTTTGGAGCACATTGAGGAATAAGGTGAGGTATAAGGTGAAAAAGGAAATATCCTAGATAAAAACTGGAAAGAAGCTTTCTGAGACACAGTTTTGTGATGTGTGAATTCATCTCACAGAGTTACACCATTCTGTTCATGGAGCAGTTTGGTAACTCTGTTTTTGGGGAATCTGAAAAGGGATATTTTGGATCGCATTGAAGCGTATGGTGACAAAGGAAATATCTCTAGATAAAACCAGAAAAAAAAGCTTTTTGTAAAAGCTCTTTGTGATGTGTGAATGCATCTCACAGAGTTAAACATTTCTTTCCCTGGAGCAGTTTGCTAACACTGCCTTCATGGAATCTGCAATGAGATATTCCAGAGCCCATTGATGCCTACAGTGAAAAATGAATTATCCTCAGATAAAATCTAGAATGAATCCTTCTGAGAAACAGTTTTGTGTTGTGTGAATTCATCTTACAGAGATTCACCATTCTTTTCACTGAGCAGTTCGATAACTCTGTTTTCTTGGAATCTACAAAGGGATATTTGTGAGCGCTTTGAGGTCTATGGTGAAAAAGGAAATATCCTCAGATAAAAACTACATAGAAGTTTTTTGAGAAACTATTTGTAATGGGTGAATTCATCTCACAGAGTTACACTTTTCTTTTCAAGGAGCAGTTTGCTAGCAATATTGTAGAATCTGCAAAGGGATATTCATGAGCACCTTCAGGCAAATGCAGAAAAAGCAATTATCCTCAAACGGAAACTGGAAAGAAGTTTTCTGAGAAAATACTTTGTGATTTGTGAATTAATCTCACAAAGTTACACCGTTATTTTCATTGAGAAGTTTGCTAACACTTTTTTTGGAAGTCACGATTGGATATTCAGGAGCACAATGAGGAATATGGTGTCAAAGTAAGTATCCTCAGATAAAAACTAGAAAAAGCTTTCTGAGAAAGTTTTTTATGATGAGTTAATTCATCTCATAAAGTTACACCTTCCTTTTCAGTGAGCAGTTTGAAAACACTGTTTTCGTGGAATCTGCAATAGGATATTTGGGGGCGCTTTGAAGCCTATGTTGACAAAGGAAATATTCTCAGATAAAAACCAAAAAGAAGCTTTCTGTGAAACTTCTTTGTGATGTGTGAATTCATCACACAGAATTACACTGTTCTTTTCATTGAGCAGTTTGCTAACACTGTTTTCTTGGAATCTGCAATGTAGTGTTTCAGAACATATTGAAGCTTATGGTGACAAACAAAATATCCTCAGACAAGAACTAGAAAGAAGCTTTTTGAGAAACTGCTTTGTGATGTGTGAATTCATCTCACTGAGTTGCACTGTTCTGTTCATACAGTAGTTTGCTAATACTGTTTTCATGGAACCTGCAAAGGGATATTTGGGACCGCATTGAGGTCAATGGTGAAAAAGGAAATATCCTCACATCAAATCTAGAAAGAAATTTTCTGAGAAACTGCTTTGTGATGGGTGAATTCATTCAACAGTGCTACACTGTTCTTTTCTTTGACACATTTGACAACACTGCTTTCGTGGAGTCTGCAAAAGGATATTTCTGAGTCCATTGAAGCCTATGGTGACAAAGGAGCTATCCCCATTGAGAAATCAAAAAAAGTGCATTGCAGCTTATTGTGAAAGTCAATACCCTTAAACGAAAAGTAGGAAGACACATTCTGAGAAATTGTTTTGTGGTTTGTGAATTCATCACACAGAGTTAAACTATTCTTTTCATGGATCAGTTTGACTGCTCTGTTTTTGGGGAGTCTGAGAAAGGATATTTTGGATTGCAATGAAGCCTATGATGACAAAGGAAATATCCTCAGATAAAAATTATAAAGAAGGGTTCTGAGAAAGTGCTTTGTGATGTGTGAATTCATCTCATGGAGTTACACCTTTCTTTTCATTGAGGAGTTTCCTAACACTGTTATTTTCGTGGAGTCTGCAAAGGGATACTTGGGAGCGCATTGAAGCCTATGGTGAAAAAGGAAATATCCTCAGATAAAAACTAGAAGGAAGCTTTCTGAGAAACTGTTTGTGATGGGTGAATTCAACCCACAGAGATATACTATTCTTTTCATTGAGTATTCTGCTTACACTGTTTTCTTGGAATCTACAATGGCATATTTCAGAGTGCATTGAAGCCTATTGTGAAAAGTTAAATATCCTCAGATGAAAACTAGAAAGAAACTTTCTGAGGAACTTCTTTGTGATTTGTGAATTCATCTCACAGAGTAACCTGATGCTTTCAATGGATCATTTTGATAGCACTGTTTTTGGGGAATCTTAGAAGGGATATTTTTTCATGGAATCTGCAATAGGATATTTGGAAGCACATTGAAACCTATGGTGACAAACGAAATATCCTCAGATAAAATCTGAAAAGAAGGTTTCTGAGAACCTGCTTTTTGCTGTGTATTTCATTTTATAGAGTTACATTGTTCTTTTCATTGAGCAGTTTGCTAACACTGTTTTCTTTTAATCTGCAATGGGAAATGTCATAGCACATTGAAGCTTATGGTGACAAAGGAAATATCCACAGAGAAAAACTAGAAAGAAGCTTTCTGAGAAACTGCTTTGTGATTTGTCAATTCATCTCACAGAGTTACATGATTGTTTTCATGGAGTAGTTTGGTAGCACTGTTTTTGGGGAATCTGAGAAGGGATAATTTGGATCACTTTGAAGCCTATGGTAACTAAGGAAATGTCCTCAGATAAAAAGTAGAAAAAAAGCTTTCTGAGACAGTTCCTTGTGCTGTGTGAATTCATCTCACAGAGAAACACCTTTCTTTTCATGGAACAGTTTTGTAGCACTTTTTTTTTTTTTTTTTTTTTTTTTTTTTTTTTTTTTTTTTTTTTTTTTTTTTTACTAACACAGTTTTTGTGGAAACTGCCAAGGTTATTTGCGAGTGCATTGAGGCCTATACTGAAAAAGGAAATATCCTCCTAGAAAAAAGAGAAAGAAGCTTTCTGAGAAACTGCTTAGTGATGTGTGAATTCAATTAAGAATTACACTGTTCTTTTCATTGAGCAGTTTGCTAAAACTGTTTTCCTGGAATCTACGATGGGATATTTCAGAGGGCATTGAAGCTCATTGTGAAAAAGTAAATATTCTCAGACAAAAACTAGAAAGAAACATTCTGAGAAACTGCTTTGTGATTTGTGAATTCATTGCACAGAGTTACACGATTCTTTTCATGGATGAGTTTGTTAGCTCTGTTTTTGGGGAATTGAAGAAGGGATATTTAGGATCGAATTGAAGCCTATGGTGACAAAGGAAATATTCGCAGATAAAAACTAGAAAGAAGATTTCTGAGAAAGTTCTTTGTGATGTGTGAATTCCTCTCACCGAGTTACACCATTCTTATCATGGAGCTGTTTGCTAAACCTGTTTTTGTGGAATCTGCAAAGGGATATTAGGGAGTGCATAGAGGCCTGTGGAGCAAAGGAAATATCCTCATGTAAAAACTAGAAAGAAGCTTTCTGAGAAACTGTTTTGTAATGTGTGAAATCATCTCACAGGGTTACACTGTTCTTTACATTGAGAGGTTTGCTAACACTGTTTTCTTGTAATCTGCAATGGGATATTTCAGAGCACATTGAAGATTATGGTGAAAAAGGAAATATCCTCAGACAAAAAAAGAAGGAAACTTTCTGAGAAACTGCTTTGGGATTTATGAATTCATCTCAAAGCATTACACTATTATTTTCATGGCTCAGTTTTATATCTTTGTTTCTGTGGAAACTGAGAAGGGATATTTTGGATCACATTGAAGCCTATGATGACAAAGGAAATATCCTCATATAAAAACAAGAAAGAAGCTTTCTGAGAAAGATCTTTGTGATGTGTGAATTCACCTCAGAGAGTTACACCTTTCTTTCCATGGAGCAGTTTGCTAATGCTGTTTTCGTGTAATGTACAAAGGTATATTTGGGAGGGCATTGAGGCTTATGGTGAAAAAGGAAATATCCTCAGATAATAACTAGCAGGAAACATTCTGAGAAACTACTTTGTGATGTGTGAATTCATCTCACAGAGTTACACTGTTCTTTTCATTTAGCAGCCTGCTAACACTGTTTTCTTGGAATCTGCAATGGGATATTTAAGAATGCATTGAAACTTATGGTGACAAAGGAAATATCTTCGTATAAAACTAGTAAGAAGCTTTCTGAGAAACTGCTTTGAGATGTACTAATTAATATCACTGAATTACACGATTCTTTTCATGGAACAGTTTTGTAGCACTGTTTTTGGGTAAAGTGAGAAGGAATATTTTGGATCCCAAGAAGAATGTCGTGACTAAGAAAATATCCTCAGATAAAAACTAGAAAGAAGCTTTCTGAGACAGTTCTTCATGATATGTGAATTCATCTCATAGAGTTACACCTTTCTTTTCATGGAGCAGTTTGCTAACACTGTTTTTGTGGAATCTCCAAAGACATATTTTGGAGTGCATTGAGGCCTATAGTGAAAAAGGAAAAATCCTCAGATAAAAACTGGAAAGAAACTTTCTGAGAAACTGCTTGGTGATGTGTGAATTCATCACACAGAGTTACACTGTTCTTTTCATTAAGCAGTTTTCTAACACTGTTCTCTTGGAATCTGCAATGGGATATTTTGGAGTGCTTTGGAGCTAATGGTGACAAAAGAAATATCCTGAGACAAAAACTAGAAAGAAGCTTTTGGAGAAACTGCTTTGTGGTGTGTGAATTCATGTCACACGATCCTTTTCATGCAGCAGTTTGTTAACACATTTTTGGGGAATCTGAGAAGGGATATTTTGGATCGCATTTTGGCATTTGGTGACAAAGAAAATATCCTCAAGTGAAAACTAGAAAGAAGTTTTCTGAGAAAAAGCTTTGAGATGTGTTAATTTATCTGATAGCATTGCAGGATTCTTTTCATGGAGCAGTTCTGTTTCACTGTTTTTGGGGAATCTGAGAAGGGACATTTTGGGCCACATTGAAGATTATGGTGACAAAGGAAGTATCCACATATAAACACTTGCAAGAAGCTGTCTGAGAAACTGCTTTGTGATGTGTGAATTCATCTCATGGAGTTACACCTTTCTTTTCATTGAGGAGTTTCCTAACACTGTTATTTTCGTGGAGTCTGCAAAGGGATACTTGGGAGCGCATTGAAGCCTATGGTGAAAAAGTAAATATCCTCATAAAAAACTAGAAGGAAACTTTCTGAGAGACCACTTTGTGATGCATTAATTCAGCTCACAGGGTTACAGGATACTTTTCATGGATCAGTTTGGTAGCCCTGTTTTTGGAGAATCTGAGAAGGGATATTTTTGATCTCCTTGAAGCCTGTGGTGACAAAGGAAATATCCTGAAATAATAACCATAAAGAAGCTTTCTGAGAAACTTCCTTGTGATGTTGGAATTAATCTAACAGTGTTACACGTTTCTTTTCATACAACAGTTTGCTAACACTGCTTTTGTTGTTCCTGCAACGGATATTTGGAAGCAGATTGAGGACTATGTTGATAAAGGAAATATACTCAGATAAAAACTAGAAAGAAGCTTTCTGAGAAACTGCTTTGTGACATGTGAATTCCTCTCACAGAGATACACTATTCTTTTCATTTAGCAGTCTTCTAACACTGTTTACTTGGAATCTGCCATGGGATATTTCGGAGAGCATTGAAGCGTACAGTGACAAAGGAAATATCTTCATATAAAAACTAGAAAGAAGCTTTCTGAGAAACCACTTTATGATGTGTTAATTCATCACACAGAGTTACACAATTGTTTTCATGTATCAGTTTGGTAGCACTGTTTTGGAGGAAACTAAGAAGGAATATTTTAAGTCATATTCAAGCCTTTGGTGAGTAAGGAAAAACACTCAGGTGAAAACTAGAACAAACGTTTCTGAAAAAGTTCTTTTTGATGTGTGAATGCATCTCACAGTGTTACACCTTTCTTTTCAGGAATCTGTTTGCTAACACTGTTTTCGTGGAACCAGTAAAGGGATATTTAGGAGTACATTGTGGCCAAAAGTGAAAAAGGCAATATCCTCAGATAAAAATTAGAAAGAAGGTTTCTGAGAAACTGCTTTGTGATGTGTGAATTCATCTCACTGTGTTACATGTATCTTTTCATGGATCAGTCTGTTAACACTGTTTTTGTGGAATCTGAGAAAGGATATTTTGGATTGCATTGAAGCCTACATTGACAATGGAAATATCCTCAGATAAAAACTAGAAAGAAGCTTTCTGAGAATGTTCTCCATGGTGTGGGAGTTCATTTCACAGAGTTGCACCTTTCCTTTCATGGAGAAATGTCCTAACACAGTTTTTGTGGAATCGGCAGAGGGATATTTGGGAGCGCATTGAGGCCTGTAGTGAAAATTGAAATATCCTCATACAAAAACTAGAAAGAAGCTTTCTGAGAAACTGCTGTGTGATACGTGAATTCAACGCCCAGAGTTACACTGTTCTTTTCATTCAGCAGTGTGCTAACACTGCTTACTTGGAATCTACAATGGCATATTTCACAGCATATTGAGCTTTTTGTGAAAAATTAAATATTCTCAGACAAAAACTAGAGAGAAGTTTTCTGAGAAATTGCTTTGTGTGGTGTTAATTCATCTCACAGCGTTACACAATTCTCTTCTTGGAGCACTTTGCTAACACCATTTTTGTGGAATCTGCAATAGGATATTTGGGAGTGCATTGAAGCCTATGTTGACAAAAGAAATATCCTCAGACAAAAACCAAAAAGAAGCTTTCTGAGAAACTGCTTTGTGATGTGTTAATTCATCTCACAGATTTCCACCATTGATTTTATGGAGCAATTTGCTAGCATTGTTTTCAGGGAACCTGCAAATGGATATTCATGAGCTCATTGAGGCCTCTGGTGATAAAGGAAAAATTCTCAGACAAAAATGGGAAAGAAACTTTCTGAGAAACTCCTTTGTGATTTGTGAATTGATGTAACAGAGTTACACCTTTCTTTCCGTGGAACAGTTTGGTAGAACTGTTTGGGGGGTATCTGAGAGGGATATTTTGGATAGCAATGAAGCCTCTGGTGAAATGTCCTCAGTTAAAAACTAGAAAGAAGCTTTCTGAGAATCTTTGTCATGTTGTGTGAATTCATCTCACAGAGTTACACCTTTTTTTTTCATGGAGAAGTTTTCTAACACTATTTTCCTGGAATCTGCAAGGGATATTTGGAGCACCTTGAGGCCTAAAGAAAAAAAGGAAATATCCTCAGATAAAAACCAGGAAGAAGCTTTCTGACAAACTGCTTTGTTATGGGTGAATTCATCTCACAGAGTTACACTGTTCTTTGCACTGAGCAGTTTGTTTACACTGTTTTCTTGGAATCTACAATCTGATATTTCAGAATGCCTTGAAGTCTATGGTGACAAAGGAAATATCCTCAGATAATAACTAGAAAGAAGGTTTCTGAGAAACTTCTTCATGGTGAGTGAATTCATCTCACTGAGTTACCCCTTTCTTTTCATGGAGTAGTTTGGTAACATTGTTTTTGTGGAATCTGCGAAGGGATATTTGGAAGTGCATAGAGTCCAATGGCGATAAAGGAAATATCTTAAGGTAAAAACTGGAGAGAAGCTTTCTGAGAATCTCCTTTGTGATGTGTGCATTCATCTCATAGAGTTAAACGTTTCTGTTGAGGGAGCACTTTGGCCTCACTGTTTTCATCATTGAAGACTTCATCATTGAAGTCTATGTTGACAAAGGAAATATCCTCAAGTAAAAAGCAAAAAGAAGCTTACTGTGAAACTGCTTTGTCATGTGTGAATTCATCTCACAGAGTTACAAAGCTCTTTTCATTGAGAAATTTGTTGACACTTTTTTCGTTTAATGTACAATTGGATATTCAGTAGTACATTGAGGAATATGGTGAAAATGGAGATATTCTCAGATGAAAACTAGAAAGAAGCTTTCTGAGAAACAGCTTTGGGGTGTGTTAATTCATCTCACAGTGTTACACCATTCTTTTCATGGAGCAGGTTGGTAACACTATTTTTGTGGTATCTGAGAATGGATATTTTGGATCACATTGAATCCTAGCTTCACAAAACAAATATACTCAGATTAAAACTAGAATTAAGCTTTCTAAGAAACTTCTTTGTGATGTGTGAATTCATCTCACAGAGTTACACGATTCCTTTCTGGGAGCAGGTTGCTAACACTGTTGTCGTGGAATCTGCAATAGGATATTTAGGATCACATTGAAGCCTATGGTGTCAAAGGAAATATCCTCAGACAAAAAAACAAAAAGAAGCTTTCTGAGAAATGGTATTGTGATGTGTTAATTCATCTCACAGATTTACAGCTTTGTTATCATGGAGCAGTTTGGTGACACTGTTTTCGTGGAGTCTGCAAAGGAATATTCGTGAGCTCATTGAGGTCTATGGTGAAAGAGGAAAACTGCTTTGTGATTTGTGAATTCATCTCACAGAGCTACACGATTCTTTTCATGAAGCAGTTTGGTAGCACTGCTTTTGGGGATTCTGAGAAGGGATATTTTCAATTGCATTGAGGCCTATGGTGACAAAGGAAATATCTTCAGTTAAAAACTAGAAAGAAGTTTTCTGAGAAAGTTCTTTGTGATGTGTGAATTCTTCTCACAGAGTTACACTTTTCTTTTCATGGAGCAGTTTGCTAACACTGTTTTCTTGGAATATGCAAAGGGATATTTGGGAGTGCCTTCAGGCCAATTAAAAAAGGGAGTATCCTCAGATAAAAACTTGAAAGTAGTGTTCTGAGAAACTTCTTTGTGATGCATGAGTTCATCTCACAGATTTACACTGTTCTTTGCATTGAGTAACCTGCTTACTCTGCTTTTTTGGAATCTGCAATCTAATATTTCAGAGCACATTGAAGCTTATGGTGACAAAGGAAATATCCTCATAGAAAGACCAAAAATAAGCTTTCAGAGAAACTGCTTTGTGATGTGTGAATTCATCTCACAGAATTACACTGTTCTTTTCATTGAGCAGTTTGCTAACATTGTTTTCTTGGAATCTGCAATGGGATTTTTCAGAGAACATTGAACCTTAGGGTGAGAAAGGAAATATCCTCAGACAAAAACTAGAAAGAAGCTTTCTGAGAAACTGCTTTGTGATTTGTGAATTCATCTCATAGAGTTACACGATGCTTTTCATGGAACAGTTTGGTTGCACAATTTTTGGGGAATCTGAGAAGGGATTTTTTTGGGATTGCATTGAAAAATATGGTGAAAAAGGAAATATCCTCAGATAAAAACTAGAAAGAAGCTTTCTGAGAAAGTTCTTTGAGATGTGTGAATTCAACTCACAGAGTTACACCTTTCTTTTCATGGAGCAGTTTGTTAAAACTGCTTTCTTAGAATTTGCAAAGGGATATTTGGGAGTGCCTTGAGGCTTTGAGAAGCTTTCTGAAACTCTTTTGTGATGTGTGTATTCATTTCATAGAGCTAACCGTTTCTGTTGAGGGAGGACTTTGGCATCACTATTTCTGTGGTGTCTGAGAAGGGATATTTGGGAGCACGTTGAAGCCTATGGTTTAAAAGGAAATATCCGCATGTAAGAACTAGAAAGAAGCTTTTTGAGAAACTGCCATGTGATGGGTGAATTCATCTCACAGAGTTACACCTTTCTTTTCATTGAGCAGTTTGGTAACACCGTTTTTCTGGAATCTGCAAAGGGATATTCAGGAGTACACAGTCCAATGGCAAAAAAGGAAACGTATTCAGGTAAAAACTGGAGAGAAGCTTTCTGAGAAACTCCTTTGTGATGTGTGTATTCAACTCATTGAGCTAAACGTTTCTGTTGAGGGAGCACTTTGGCATCATTGCTCTTGTGGTGTCTGACAAGGTTTATTTGGGAGCATATTGAAGCCCGTGGTTTAATGGAAATTGTCAGCATACAAAAACTACAAAGAAGCTTTCTGAGAAACAGTTTTGTGATGTGTGAATACATCTCACAGTTACACCATTCTTTTCATGGTGCAGTTTGGTAACACTGTTTTTGGAAAATCTGGGAAGGGATATTTGGATCACATTGAAGCCTATGGTGACAAAGGGAATATCCTCAGAAAAAAACTAGAAAGAAGCGTTCTGAAAAACAGCCTTGTGATGTCTGAATTCATCTTACAGAGTTTCATCATTCTGTTCATTGAGCAGTTTGATAACACTGTTTTCAGGTAATCTGCAAAAGGATATTACAGAGTGCATTGAAGCCTATGGTTACAAAGGAAATATCCACAAAGTCCAAAAAGAAGCTTTCCCTGAAACTGCTTTGTGATGTGTGAATTCATCTCACAGAGTTACACCATTGTTTTCATTGAAAAGTTCGCTAACACTGTTTTATTGAAATCTGCAATGGGATATTTAGGAGTGCATTGAAGCTTATGGTGATAAAGGAAATATCCTCCTATAAAAACTAGAAAGAACCTCTCTGAGAAACCACTTTTGATGTGCTAATTCATCTCACAGAGTTACACAATCCATTTCATGGACCAGTTTGGTAGCACTGTTTTTGGAGAATCTGAGAAGGGATATTTTGGATCACATTGAAGCCCTTTGTCACTAAGGAAATATACTCGGATAAAAACTAGAGAGACACTTTCTGAGAAAGTTCTTTGTGATGTGTGAGGCCATCACACTGAGTTACATCTTTCTTTTCTTGGAGTAGTTCTCTAAAACTGCTTTCCTGGAATTTGCAAAGGGATATTTGGGAGCACCTTGAAGCCTATGGTGAAAAAAGAAACATCCTCAGATAAAAACTAGTAAGAAGCTTTATGAGAAATTGCTTTGTGATGGGTGAATTCATCTCACAGAGTTACACCTTTCTTTTCATTGAGCTAATTGGTAGCACTGTTTTTGGGGAATCTGCAAAGGGATATTCGGGAGCTCATAGAGGCTGATGTTGAAAAAGGAAATATCTTCAGATAAAAACTGGTGAGAAGGTTTATGAGAAACTGTTTTGTGATGTGTGTATTCATCTCAGAGAGATAAACCATTTTGTTGATTGAGAAGTTTGGCATCACTGGTTTTGTGGTGTCTGAGAAGGGATATTTGGGAACCCATTGAGGCTGATGGTGGAAAAGTAAGTATGTTGCACAGATGAAAGCTAGAAAGGAGCTTTCTGAGAAATTTCTTTGTAATGGGTGAATTCTTCTCTCAGAAGTAAACCATTCTTTTCATTGAGCTGTTTGTTAACACTGATTTTGTGGAATCTACAAAGGGATATTCGAAGCACAGAGAAGCCTATGGTGAAAAAGGAAATACACTCAGATAAAAATTAGAAAGAAGCTTTCTGGTGGACTGTTTTGAATTGGGTGCGTTCATCTCACAGAGTTAAATCTTTCTTCTCATTGAGCAATTTGGTAACACGGTTTTTGAGGAATCTGTAATGGCATATTTGGGAGCACATAGAGGCCTAAGGTGAAAAATGAAAATTCTCCAGGCAAAAACTGGAGAGAAGCTTTCAGAGAAAATCCCTTGTGATTTGTGCATACATCTTATAGAGCTAAACATTTCTGTTCAGGGAGCACTTTGGCATCACTGTTTTGTGGTGTCTAAGAAGGGAAATTTTGGAGCACATTAAAATCTATGGTTAAAAGGAAATATCCACATACAAAAACTAGTAAGAAGCTTTCTGAGAAATTACTTTGTGTTGTGTTAGTTCATCTCACAGAGTTACACTGCCCTTTTCATTGAGCAGTTTACCAACACTGTTTTCTGGGAATCTGCAATGGGATATTTCAGAACACATTGAAGCTTATAGTGACAAAGGGAAATATCCTCAGACAAAAACAAGAAAGAAGCATTCTGAGAAACTACTTTGTGATTTTTGAATTCATCTCACAGAGTTACATGATTCTTTCATGGAGCAGTTTGGTAGCACTGTTTTTGGGGACTCTGAGAAGGGATATTTTGGATCACAATGAAGTCTATGGTGACAAAAGAAATAATCTCAGATAAAAACTAGAAAGAAGTTTTCTGAGAAAGTTCCTTGTGATGTGTGAATTAATAGAGGTTTATCTTTCTGTTCATGGAGAATTTGCATACAGTTTTCATGGAATCTCCAAAGGGAAATTTGGGAGTGCTATAAGGACTAAGGAGACACAGGAAATATCCTGATATAAAAACTAGAAAGAAGATTTCTGAGATACTGATTTGTGATGTGTTAATTCATCTCACAGAGTTACAGCTTTCTTTTCATGGAGCAGTTTGCTAACAGTTTTTGTAGAATCTGCACAGGGATATATGGAAGCACATTGAGGCCTATACTGAAAAGCAGAATATCCTCACATAAAAACTAGACAGAAGGTTTCTGAGAAAGTTCTTTGTAATGTGTGAATTCATCTCACAGAGGTACACATTTCCTTTCACATCCCATAGAGTTACACCATTCTTTTCATTGAGGAGTGTGATAACACTGTTTTTGGGGAATCTGCAGTAGGATATTTCAGAGCACATTGAAGCCTATGATGACAAAGAAAATATCCTCATAGAAAAACTAGAAGGAAGCTTTCTGAGACACCACTTTGTTATGTGTTAGTTCATCTAACAGACTTACACGACTGTTTTCATGGATCAGTTGGGTAGCATTGTTTTTGGGGAATCTGAGAAGGGATATTTTGGATCGCATTGAAGCCTATGGTGACAAAGGAGATATCCTCAGTTAAAATCTAGAGGGAAGCTGTCTGAGAAAGTTATTTGTGATCTGTGAATTCTTACCACAGAGTTACATATTTCTTTTCATGGAGTAGTTTGCAAACACTCTTTTCGTGGAACCTGCAAAGGGATATTTGGGGGTGCTTTGAGGACTATGGTGATAAAGGCAATATCCTCAGATAAAATTGAGAAAGAAGTTTCCTAAGTAACAGGTTTATGATGTGTTAATTCATCTCACAGAGTTACATGATTCCTTTCATTGATCAGTTTAGTAGCACGAATTTTCAGAAATCTGAGAAGGAATATTTTTGGATCGCATTGAAGCCTATGGCTACAAAGGAAATATCCTCAGATAAAAATTAGAAGGAGGCTTTCTGAGGAAGTTCTTTGTGATGTGTGAAACCATGTCACGGAATTACACCTTTCTTTTATGGAGCATCTTGATGACATTGTTTTCATGGAATCTGCAAAGGAATATTTGGGATTGTATTGAGACATATAGTGAAAAGGGAAATATCCTCAGATAAAAACAGAAAGAAGCTTTCTGAGAAACTATTTTTGATGTGTGAATTCATCTAACAGAGTTACACTGATCTTTTCATTGAGAAGTTTGCTAACACTGTTTTCTTGGAATCTGCAATGGGATATTTCGGAGCACATTGTAGCTTAAGTTGACAAAGGAAATATCCTCATAAAAAACAGAAAGAAGCATTCACATAAACAGCTTTGTGATGTGCTAATTTATCTCACAGATTTCACGATTCATTTCATGGAGCAGTTTGGTAGCACTGTTTTTGAGGAATCTGAGAAGCAATATTTTGGATCACGTTGATGTCTATGGTGACTAAGGATATATCCTCAGATAAAAACTAGCAAGAAGCTTTTTGAGAAACTTGTTTCTGATGTGTGAATTCACCTCACAGAGATATAACTTTCTTTTTATGGAGCAGTTTTCCAGCACTGTTTTTGGGGAATCTGAGAAGCGATAATTTGAATTGCATTGAAGCATATGGTGACAAAGGAAATATCCTCGGATAATAATTGAGAGAAGCTTTCTGAGAAACTGCTTTGTGATGTTTGAATTCATCTCACAGTGTTACACTGTTGGTAACATTGGTTTCGTGGAATCTGCAAAGGGATATTTGGGAGTGCATTGAAGACTATGGTGAAGAAAGAATTATCCTCCAACAATAACTTGAAAGAAGTTTTCTGAGAACTGCCTTCTGATATGTGAATTCATCTCACAGAGTTACACTGTTCTGTTCACTGAGCAGTCTGATAACACTGGTTTCGTGGAATCTGTAATAGGATACTTGGGAGTGCATTGAAGCCTATGGTGACAATGGAAATATCCTCAGACAAAAACCAAAAAATGGAAGCTTTCTGAGAAACTGTTTTGTGATGTGTGAATTCATCTCACATTTTTAGACCGTTCATTTCATTGAGAAATGTGCTAACACTTTTTTCGTTTAATCTGCAATGGGACATTCAGGAACGCATTGAGGATTATGGTGAAAAAGGAAATATCCTCACATAAAAACTAGAAAGAAGGTCTCCCAGAAACACCTTTTAATATGTGTATTCATCTCACAGAATTACACCACTGTTTTCATGGAGCAGTTTGGCAGCATTGTTTTTAGGGAATCTGAAAAGGGATATTTTGAATTGCATTGAAGCCTCTGGCGACAAAGGAAATATCCTCAGACAAAAACTAGGAAGAAACTTTCTGAAAAAGTTCTTTTGATATATGAATTCATCTCATACAGTTACACCTTCCTTTTCATGGAGCAGTTTGCTAAAACTCTATTCGTGAAATCTGCAAATGGATATTAGAGAATGCTTGAGGCCTCTAGTGAAAAAGGAAATATCCTCAGATTAAAACAAGAAAGAAATTTTGTGAGAAATCACTTTTGGATGCATTAATTCATCTCACAGAGTTACATGATTCTTTTCATGGATCTGTTTTGCAGAACTGTTTTTGGGGAATCTGAGTTGGGATATTTTGGATTCAATTGAAGCCTATAGTGAAAAAGGAAATATCCATAGATAAAAATTGAAAGAAGCTTTCTGAGGAAGTTCTTTGTGATGGGTGAATTCATCTCACAGATTGATACCTTTCTTTTCATGGAGCATCTTGCTAGCACTTTTTTCATAAAATCTACAGAGGGATATTTGGGACCCCATTGAGGCATATAGTGAAAAGTGAAATATCCTCAGATAAATACTAGAAAGAAGCTTTCTAAGAAACTGCTTTGCAATGTGAGTTCATCTCACAGATTTACACCTTTCTTTTCATGGAGCAGTTTGCTAACACTGCTTTCATGGAATCTGTAAAGGGATATTTGGGAGTGCATTGAAGCCTGTGGTGAAAAATAAAATATCCTCAGATAAAAGCTAGAAAGAATCTTTCCAAGAAACTGTTTCATGATGTGTGAATTCATCTCACTGAGTTACACTGTTCTTTTCATTGAGCAGTTCGCTAACACTGTTTTCTTGGAATATGCAATGGGTTATTTCAGAGTGCATTGAAGCTTATGGTGACAAAGTATATATCCTCATATAAACACTAGAAAGAAACTTTCTGAGAAACTGCTTTCTGATATGCTAATTCATCTCACATAGCTGCATGATCCTTTTCTAGGATCAGTTTGGTAGCACTGTTTTTGGGGAATCTGAGAAGGGATATTTTGAATCACATTGAAGCCTTCGTTGACAACAGAAATATCATTAGATAAAATCTAGAAGAAAATTTTCTGAGAAAGTTCTTTGTGATGTGAGAATTCATCTCACAGAGATACACCATTCTCTTCATTTAGATGTTTGCTAACACTTTTCTCATGGAAAGTGTGATGGGATATTCCAGATCACATTAAGGAATATGGTGGAAAAGAAAATATCCCCATATAAAAACAAGAAAGAATCTTTCTGAGAAACAGCTTTGTGATGTGTGAATTCATGTTACAGAGTTCCACCATTTTTTTCATGGATCAGTTTGGTAGTACTTTTTTTGGGCAATCTGAAAAGGGATATTTTGGATTGCATTGAAGCCTAGGGTGACAAAGGAAATATGCCCAGAAAAATACTGGAAAGAAGATTTATGTGAAACTTATTGGTGATGTGTGAATTCATCTCACAGAGTAACATGATTCTTTTCTTGAAGCTGTTTTGTAACATTGTTTTTGTGGAATCTGTTCTTTTCATTAGGCTGTTTGATCACACTCTTTTTGTGAAATCTACAAAGAGATATTTGGGAGACATTGAGGCCTATGGTGACAAAGGAAATACCCTGAGACTAAAACTAGAAAGAAGCTTTCCAAGAAACAGCTTTCTGATGTGTAAATTTACCTCCCAGATTTACAACTTTCATGGAGCACTTTGCTAACACTCTTTTCGTGGAATCTACAAATGGATATTCAGGAGCGCATTGAGGCCTATGGTGTAAAAGGAAATATCCTCAGATAAGAACTGGAGAGAAGCTTTCTGAGAAACTGCTTTGTGATTTATGAATTCATCTCACAGAGCTACACTTTCTTTTCATCTAGCAGTTTGTTAACACTGTTTTTAGGGAAACTGAAAAGGGATATTTGCAAACACCTTCACTCCTATAGTGAAAAAGGAAATGTCGTCAGATAAAAACTAGAAGGAAGCTTTCTGAGAAATTTCTTTGTGTTTTGTGAATTCACCTCCCAGAACTACTCCTTTCTTTCAAGGAGCAGTTTGCTAACACTGTTTTCATGGATTCTGCAAAGGGATATTTAGAAGCACATTGAGACCTATAGTGAAAAAGGAAATATACCCAGATAAAAACTAGAGAGAAGCTTTCTGAGAAACTGCTATGTGATGTGTAAATTTATCTCACAGAGTTACACCATTCCTTTCATTGAGCAGTTTGATAACACTGTTTTCATGGAATCTGCAATAGGATATATGGGAGCATATTGAAGCCTTTGGTGATAAAGGATATATCTTCAGATAAAAAGAAAAAGAAAGCCTCCTAAGAAACTGCTTCAGGATGTGTAAATTCATCTCACCGAGTTACACTGTTCTTTTCTTTTAGTAGTTTGCTAACACTGTTTTCTTCGAAACCACAATGGGATGTTTTGGAGCACATTGAAGCTTATATTGACAAAGGAAATATCCTCAGGTAAAAACTAGAAAGAGCCGGGTGCGGTGGCTCATGCCTATAATCCCAGCACTTTGGGAGGCTGAGGAGGGTGGAGCACTAGGTCAGGAGATCGAGACCATCCTGCTAACACGGTGAAACCCCGTCTCTACTAAAAACACACAAAAAATTAGCCAGACATGGTGGCGAGTGCCTGTAGTCCCAGCTACCTGGGAGGCTGAGGCAGTAGAATGGTGGGAACCTGGGGGGCGGAGCTTGCAGTGAGCAGATATCATACCATTGTGCTACAGCCTGGGCAAGACTCTGTCAAAAAAAAAAAAAAAAAAACTAGAAAGACGGTTTCTGAGAAACTGCTTTCTGATGTGTGAATTCATCTCACAGCGTTGCAACTATCTTTTCATGGAACAGTTCGGAAACACTGTTTTTGGGAAATCTGAGAAGGGATATTTTCGATCTCATTGAAGCCTATGGTGACAAAGGAAATATCCTCAGTATAACAGAAAAGAACTTTCTGAGAAACTACTTTCTGATGTGTGAACTCATCTCACAGAGATATAGTGTCCTTTTCATTGGGCAGTTTGCTAACACTGTTTTCGTGGAATCTGCAATATAATATTTTGGATTGCATTGAAGCTTATGGTGACAAAGGAAATATCCCCAGATGAAAACCTAAAAGAAGCATTCTGTGAAACTGCTTTGAGATGCGTGATTTCATCTCACATAGTTACACCTTTGTTTTCATTGAGAAGTTTGTTAACACTTTTTTTGTGGAATCTGCAATTTGATAATCAGGAACTCAGTGAGAAATATGGTGAAAAAGGAAATATCCTCAGATAAAAACTAGATAGAAGATTTCTGAGAAACTGCTTTGTGATGTCTGAGTTCATCTCACAGAGTTACACCATTCTTTTCATGGAGCAGTTTGCTAACACTGTTTTCATGTAATCTACAAAGGGATATTTGAGAGTGCATTGAGGCCTATAGTAGTAAAGGAAATATCCTCTGATAAAAACTAGAAGGAAGCTTGCTGAGAAAGTTCTTTGTGATGTGTGAAGTCATCTCACTGATGGACAGCTTTCTTAACAGGGAGCAGTTCGCTAACACTGTTATTGTGAAATCTGGAATGGGATATTTCAGAGCACATTGAAGCTTATGGTGAAGAAGGAAATATCCTCAGATAAAAACTAGAAAGAATCTTTCTGAGAAACTGCTTTGTGATGAGGGAATTCATTTCACAGAGTTACACTATTCTTTTCAATGAGCAGTTTACTAACACTGTTTTCATGGAATCTGCAAAAGGATATTTGGGAGCACAATTAGGCCCATAGTGAAAAAGGAAATATCCTCAGATACAAACTGGAAAGAAGTTTTCTGAGAAACCGCTTTGTAATGTGTGAATTCAGCTCAGAGTTACACTGTTTTTTTTCACCGAGCAGTTGGCTAATACAATTTTGTTTAAATCTTCAATGGGATATTTTGGAGTGCATGGAAGCTTATTGTGAAAAAGGAAATAGCCTCAGACAAAAGCTAGAAAGAAACTTTTGGAGAAAGTGTTTTTGAACTGGTGACAAAGGATATATCCTCATATAAAAACCAGAAAGAAGGTTTCTGAGAACCCGCTTTGAGATGAGTTAATTCATCTCATAGAGTTCCACAATACTTTTCATTTATCACTTTAGTAGCCCTGTTTTTGGACAATCTGAGAAGAGATATTTTGGTTCGCTTTGAAGCCTATGGTGACAAAGAAAATACACTCAGATAAAAACTAGAAAGAAGGTTTCTGAGAAACTGTTTTGTGATGTGTGAATTCATCTCACAGAGTTAGACCATTTTTTTAATGGTGAATTCAATCTCACAGAGTTACATGATACATTTCATGGAGCAGTTTGGTAGGACTGTTTTTGGGGAATCTGAGAAGCGATGTTTGGATCACATTGAAGCCAACGTTGACAAAGGAAATATTCTCCTGTAAAAACTAGAAAGAAGCTTTCTCAGAAACTGCTTTGAGATGTGTTAAATTATCTCAGAGAGTGACACGATTCTTTTCATGGATCAGTCTGTTAGCACTGTCTTTGGGGAATCTGAGAAAGGAAATTTTGGATGCATTGAAACCTATGGTGACAAAAGAAATATCCTCTGATAAAATCTAGAAAGAAGGTTTCTGAGAAAGTTATTTGAGATGTGTGAATTCATCCATCAGAGTTGCAAGTTTCTTTACATGGAGAAGTTTGCTAACACTGTTTTCATGGAATCTGCAGAGGGATATTTGGGAGCGCATTGAAGCTTATGGTAAAAAAAGAAATGTCCTCAGATAAAAACTAGAAAGAAGCTTTCCAGAAACTGTTTTGCAATGGGTGAATGCATCTCACAGAGTTACCCCATTCTTTTCATTGAGCTGCTTGATAACACAGTTTTCATGGAATCTGCCATAGAATATTTGGGAGTGCCTTGAAGCAGATGATTAAAAATGACACATCCTGAGATAAAAAACCAAAAACAAGCTTTCTGAGAAAGTGGTTTTTGATTTCTGAATTCATCTCACAGAGCTACATGATTCTTTCCACAGAGCAGTTTGGTAGCACTGTTTTTGGGGTAACTGACAAGGTATAAATTTGATTGCATTGAATCCTATTGCGACAAAGAAAATATCCTCAGATAAAATCAAGAAAGAAGGTATCTGAGAAACCGCTGTGTGATTTGTTAATTCATCTCACAGAGTAACACCTTTCTTTTCATGGACCAGTTTACAAACACTGTTTTAGTGGAATTTGCGAAGGGATACTATGAGCATATTGAGGTCTATGGTGAAAATGAAAATACTCACAGATAAAAACTAGAAAGAAGCATTATGAGAAACAGCTTTGTGATGTGTTAATTCATCTCACAGAGTTACACTGTTCTTTTAATTGAACAGTTTGGTAACACGGTTTTCTTGGAATCTCCAATGGGATATTTTGGAGCCCTTTGAAGCTTAACGTGACAAAGGAAATATGCTCATATAAAAAACTAGGAAGAAGCTTTCTGAGAAACTGCTTTGTGAGGTGCTAATTCATCTCAAAGAGTTACTTGATTTTTTTCATGGATCAGTTTGGTAGCACTGTTTTTGGGGAATATGAGAAGGAATATTTGGATCACATTGAAGCTTAAGGTGAAAAGGAAATATCCTCAGATAAAAACTAGAAGGAAGCTTCTGAATAAGTTCTTTGTGATGTGTGAACTCATCTCACATAGTTACACCATTCTTTAAATGGAGCAGTGATAACACTGTTTTTGTGGGATATGAAATAGGATATTTAGAAGCTCTTTGAAGCCTGAGGTGACAAAGGAAAAATCCTCAGATAAAAACCAAAAAGCAGTTTTCTGAGAAACTGCTTTGTGAGGTGTGAATTCATCTCACAGAGATTCACCATCCTTTTCACCAAACAGTTTGCTAGCACTGTTTTTGTGGAATATCCAAAGGGATATTTCAAGGTGCATTGAAGCTTAAGGTGACTAAAATAAAAACTAGAAAGAAGTTTTCAGAGGAAACACTTTCAGTGTTTTAATTCATCTCACAGGGATGCAAGATTCTTCTCATGGAGCAGTGAGTTAGTACAGTTTTTGGGGAAACTGAGTAGGGATATTCTAGATCACATTGAAGTCTATAGTGACAAAGTATATATCCTCAGTAAAAAACTAGAAATAAGTTTTCTAAGAAAGTTCTTTGTGATGTGTGAATTCACCTAACAGAGTTACACCTTTCTTTTTATGATGCAATTTACCAAAACTGTTTTCGTGGGATCTGCAAAGGAATACTTGGGAGCACATTGAGGCCTATAGTGAGAAAGGGAATATACTCAGATAAAAACTAGAAAGAAGCTTTCTGAGAAACTGCATTTTGATGTGTCAATTCATCTCACAGAGTTACACTGTTCTTTTCTTTTTTTTTTTTTAATTTATTTTTTATTATTATACCTTAAGTTGTAGGGTACATGTGCACAACGTGCAGGTTTGCTACATATGTATACTTGTGCCATGTTGGTGTGCTGCACCTATCAACTCGTCATTTACATCAGGTATAACTCCCAATGCAATCCCTCCCCCCTCCCCCCTCCCCATGATAGGCCCTGGTGTGTGATGTTCCCCTTCCCGAGTCCAAGTGATCTCATTGTTCAGTTCCCGCCTATGAGTGAGAACATGCGGTGTTTGGTTTTCTGTTCTTGTGATAGTTTGCCGAGAATGATGGTTTCCAGCTGCATCCATGTCCCTACAAAGGACACAAACTCATCCTTTTTTATGGCTGCATAGTATTCCATGGTGTATATGTGCCACATTTTCTTAATCCAATCTGTCACTGATGGACATTTGGGTTGATTCCAAGTCTTTGCTATTGTGAATAGTGCTGCAATAAACATACGTGTGCATGTGTCTTTATAGCAGCATAATTTATAATCCTTTGGGTATATACCCAGTAATGGGATGGCTGGGTCATATGGTACATCTAGTTCTAGATCCTTGAGGAATCGCCATACTGTTTTCCATAATGGTTGAACTACTTTACAATCCCACCAACAGTGTAAAAATGTTCCAATTTCTCCACATCCTCTCCAGCACCTGTTGTTTCCTGACTTTTGAATGATCGCCATTCTAACTGGTGTGAGATGGTATCTCATTGTGGTTTTGATTTGCATTTCTCTGATGGTCAGTGATGATGAGCATTTTCTCATGTGTCTGTTGGCTGTATGAATGTCTTCTTTTGAGAAATGTCTGTTCATATCCTTTGCCCACTTTTTGATGGGGTTGTTTGTTTTTTTCTTGTAAATTTGTTTGAGTTCTTTGTAGGTTCTGGATATTAGCCCTTTGTCAGATGAGTAGATTGCAAAAATTTTCTCCCATTCTGTAGGTTGCCTGTTCACTCTGATGGTAGTTTCTTTTGCTGTGCAGAAGCTCTTTAGTTTAATGAGATTCCATTTGTCAATTTTGGCTTTTGCTGCCGTTGCTTTTGGTGTTTTAGACATGAAGTCTTTGCCCATGCCTATGTCCTGAATGGTACTACCTAGGTTTTCCTCTAGGATTTTTATGGTATTAGGTCTAACATTTAAGTCTCTAATCCATCTTGAATTAATTTTCGTATAAGGAGTAAGGAAAGGATCCAGTTTCAGCTTTCTACTTATGGCTAGCCAATTTTCCCAGCACCATTTATTAAATAGAGAATCCTTTCACCATTTCTTGTTTCTCTCAGGTTTGTCAAAGATCAGATGGCTGTAGATGTGTGGTATTATTTCTGAGGACTCTGTTCTGTTCCATTGGTCTATATCTCTGTTTTGGTACCAGTACCATGCTGTTTTGGTTACTGTAGCCTTGTAGTATAGTTTGAAGTCAGGTAGCGTGATGCCTCCAGCTTTGTTCTTTTGACTTAGGATTGTCTTGGAGATCCGGGCTCTTTTTTGGTTCCATATGAACTTTAAAGCAGTTTTTTCCAATTCTGTGAAGAAGCTCATTGGTAGCTTGATGGGGATGGCATTGAATCTATAAATGACCTTGGGCAGTATGGCCATTTTCACAATATTGATTCTTCCTATCCATGAGCATGGTATGTTCTTCCATTTGTTTGTGTCCCCTTTTATCTCACTGAGCAGTGGTTTGTAGTTCTCCTTGAAGAAGTCCTTTACATCCCTTGTAAGTTGGATTCCTAGGTATTTTTTTCTCTTTGAAGCAATTGTGAATGGAAGTTCATTCCTGATTTGACTCTCTGTTTGTCTGTTACTGGTGTATAAGAATGCTTGTGATTTTTGCACATTAATTTTGTATCCTGAGACTTTGCTGAAGTTGCTTATCAGCTTAAGGAGATTTTGGGCTGAGACAATGGGGTTTTCTAAATATACAATCATGTCATCTGCAAACAGGGACAATTTGACTTCTTCTTTTCCTAACTGAATCCCCTTGATTTCTTTCTCTTGCCTGATTGCCCTAGCCAGAACTTCCAAGACTATGTTGAATAGGAGTGGTGAGAGAGGGCATCCCTGTCTTGTGCCAGTTTTCAAAGGGAATTTTTCCAGTTTTTGCCCATTCAGTATGATATGGGCTGTGGGTTTGTCATAAATAGCTCTTATTATTTTGAGGTACGTTCCATCAATACCGAATTTATTGAGTGTTTTTAGCATGAAGGGCTGTTGAATTTTGTCAAAAGACTTTTCTGCATCTATTGAGATAATGATGTGGTTCTTGTCTTTGGTTCTGTTTATATGCTGGATTATGTTTATTGATTTGCGAATGTTGAACCAGCCTTGCATCCCAGGGATGAAGCCCACTTGATCATGGTGGATAAGCTTTTTGATGTGTTGCTGAATCGGGTTTACCAGTATTTTATTGAGGATTTTTGCATCGATGTTCATCAGGGATATTGGTCTAAAATTCTCTTTTTTTGTTGTGTCTCTGCCAGGCTTTGGTATCAGGATGATGTTGGCCTCATAAAATGAGATAGGGAGGATTTCCTCTTTTTCTATTGATTGGAATAGTTTCAGAAGGAATGGTACCAACTCCTCCTTGTACCTCTGGTAGAATTCAGCTGTGAATCCATCTGGTCCTGGACTTTTTTTGGTTGGTAGGCTATTAATTATTGCCTCAATTTCAGAGCCTGCTATTGGTCTCTTCAGCGATTCAAATTCTTCCTGGATTAGTCTTGGAAGAGTGTAAGTGTCCAGGAAATTATCCATTTCTTCTAGATTTTCCAGTTTATTTGCATAGAGGTGTTTATAGTATTCTCTGATGGTAGTTTGTATTTCTGTGGGGTCGGTGGTGATATCCCCTTTATCATTTTTAATTGCATCGATTTGATTCTTCTCTCTTTTCTTCTTTATTAGTCTTGCTAGCGGTCTGTCAATTTTGTTGATCTTTTCAAAAAACCAACTCCTGGATTCATTGATTTTTTGGAGGGTTTTTTGTGTCTCTATCTCCTTCAGTTCTGCTCTGATCTTAGTTATTTCTTGCCTTCTGCTAGCTTTCGAATGTGTTTGCTCTTGCTTCTCTAGTTCTTTTAATTGCGATGTTAGAGTGTCAATTTTAGATCTTTCCTGCTTTATCTTGTGGGCATTTAGTGCTATAAATTTCCCTCTACACACTGCTTTAAATGTGTCCCAGAGATTCTGGTATGTTGTATCTTTGTTCTCATTGGTTTCAAAGAACATCTTTATTTCTGCCTTCATTTCGTTATGTACTCAGTAGTCATTCAGGAGCAGGTTGTTCAGTTTCCATGTAGTTGAGAGGTTTTGATTGAGTTTCTTAGTCCTGAGTTCTAGTTTCATTGCACTGTGGTCTGAGAGACAGTTTGTTATAATTTCTGTTCTTGTACATTTGCTGAGGAGTGCTTTACTTCCAATTACGTGGTCAATTTTGGAGTAAGTACGATGTGGTGCTGAGAAGAATGTATATTCTGTTGATTTGGGGTGGAGAGTTCTATAGATGTCTATTAGGTCTGCTTGCTGCAGAGATGAGTTCAATTCCTGGATATCCTTGTTAACTTTCTGTCTCGTTGATCTGTCTAATGTTGACAGTGGAGTGTTGAAGTCTCCCATTATTATTGTATGGGAGTCTAAGTCTCTTTGTAAGTCTCTAAGGACTTGCTTTATGAATCTGGGTGTTCCTGTATTGGGTGCATATATATTTAGGATAGTTAGCTCTTCCTGTTGAATTGATCCCTTTACCATTATGTAATGGCCTTCTTTGTCTCTTTTGATCTTTGATGGTTTAAAGTCTGTTTTATCAGAGACTAGTATTGCAACCCCTGCTTTTTTTTGTTCTCCATTTGCTTGTTAAATCTCCCTCCATCCCTTTATTTTGAGCCTGTGAATGTCTCTGCATGTGAAATGGGTCTCCTGAATACAGCAGACTGATGTGTCTTGACTCTTTATCCAGTTTGCCAGTCTGTGTCTTTTAATTGGAGTATTTAGTCCGTTTACATTTAAGGTTAATATTGTTATGTGTGAAGTTGATCCTGCCATTATGATATTAACTGGTTATTTTGCTCGTTAGTTGATGCAGTTTCTTCCTAGCCTTGATGGTCTTTACATTTTGGCATGTTTTTGCAATGGCTGGTACCGGTTGTTCCTTTCCATGTTTAGTGCTTCCTTCAGGGTCTCTTGTAAGGCATGCCTAGTGGTGACAAAATCTCTAAGCATTTGCTTATCTGTAAAGGATTTTATTTCTCCTTCACTTATGAAACTTAGTTTGGCTGGATATAAAATTCTGGGATTAAAATTCTTTTCTTTAAGAATGTTGAATATTGGCCCCCACTCTCTTCTAGCTTGAAGAGTTTCTGCCGAGAGATCTGCTGTTAGTCTGATGGGCTTCCCTTTGTGGGTAACCCGACCTTTCTCTCTGGCTGCCCTTAAGATTTTTTCCTTCATTTCAATTTTGGTGAATCTGGCAATTATGTGTCTTGGAGTTGCTCTTCTCGAGGAGTATCTTTGTGGCGTTCTCTGTATTTCCTGGATTTGATTGTTGGCCTGCCCTACTAGGTTGGGGAAGTTCTCCTGGATGATATCCTGAAGAGTGTTTTCCAACTTGGTTCCATTTTCCCCCTCACTTTCAGGCACCCCAATCAGACGTAGATTTGGTCTTTTTACATAATCCCATACTTCTTGCAGGCGTTGTTCATTTCTTTTTCTTCTTTTTTCTTTTGGTTTCTCTTCTCGCTTCATTTCATTCATTTGATCCTCAATCACTGACATTCTTTCTTCCAGTTGATCGAGTCGGTTACTGAAGCTTGTGCATTTGTCACGTATTTCTCGTGTCATGGTTTTCGTCTCTTTCATTTCGTTTATGAGCTTCTCTGCATTAATTACTCTAGCCATCAATTCTTCCACTTTTTTTTCAAGATTTTTAGTTTCTTTGCACTCGGTACGTAATTCCTCCTTTAGCTCTGAGAAATTTGATGGACTGAAGCCTTCTTCTCTCGTCTCGTCGAAGTCAGTCTCCATCAGCTTTGATTCGTTGCTGGCGATGAGCTGCGCTCCTTTGCCGGGGGAGATGCGCTCTTATTTTTTGAATTTCCAGCTTTTCTGCCCTGCTTTTTCCCCATCTTTGTGGTTTTATCTGCCTCTGGTCTTTGATGACGGTGATGTACTGACGGGGTTTTGGTGTAGGTGTCCTTCCTGTTTGATAGCTTTCCTTCTAACAGTCAAGATCCTCAGCTGTAGGTTGTAGCTGTAGGAGATTGCTTGAGGTCCACTCCAGACCCTGTTTGCCTGGGTATCAGCAGCAGATGCTGCAGAAGATAGAATATTTCTGAACAGCGAGTGTACCTGTCTGATTCTTGCTTTGGAAGCTTCCTCTCAGGGGTGTACTCCACCCTGTGAGGTGTGGGGTGTCAGACTGCCCCTAGTGGGGGATGTCTCCCAGTTAGGCTACTCAGGGGTCAGGGACCCACTTGAGCAGGCAGTCTGTCCCTTCTCAGATCTCAACCTCCGTGTTGGGAGATCCACTGCTCTCATCAAACTGTCAGACAGAGTCGTTTGCGTCTGCAGAGCTGCTGCGTTTGTTATTGTTTACTGTGCCCTGTCCCCAGAGGTGGAGTCTACAGAGACAGGCAGGTTTCCTTGAGCTGCTGTGAGCTCCACCCAGTTTGAACTTCCCAGCAGCTTTGTTTACCTACTTAAGCCTCAGCAATGGTGCGCGTCCCTCCCCCAGCCTCACTGCTGCCTTGCCGGTAGATCACAGACTGCTGTGCTAGCAATGAGGGAGGCTCCGTGGGTGTGGGACCCTCCCGGCCAGGTGTGGGATATGATCTCCTGGTGTGCCGGTTTGCTTAAAGCGCAGTATTCGGGTGGGAGTTACCCAATTTTCCAGGTGTTGTGTGTCTCAGTTCCCCTGGCTAGGAAAAGGGATTCCCTTCCCCCTTGCGCTTTCCAGGTGAGGCAATGCCTCGCCCTGCTTCAGCTCTCGCTGGTCGGGCTGCAGCAGCTGACCAGCACTGATCGTCTGGCACTCCCCAGTGAGATGAACCCAGTACCTCAGTTGAAAATGCAGAAATCACCGGTCTTCTGTGTCGCTCGCGCTGGGAATTGGAGACTGGAGCTGTTCCTATTCGGCCATCTTGCTCCGCCCCCTCCGAGAAAGGATATTTTGGATTGGATTGATGCATATGGTGACAAAGGAAATATCCTCTGATAAAAAAGTAGAAAGAAGCTTTCTGAGAAATTTCCTTGCATTGTGTGACATCATGTGACCGATATCACCCTTTCTTTTCACAGGACAGTTTGCTAACACTCTTTTCCTGGAATCTGCAAAGGGATATTTGGGAATGCATAGAGGCATATGGTGAAGTATCTTCAGATAAAAAGGAGAAAGAACCTTTCTGGGAAAGAGCTTTGTGATGTGTAATTTCATTTCACGGAGTTACACCATTCTTTTTTTGGGCAGTTTGAAAACACTGTTTTTGTGGAAACTGCAATAGGATATTTGGGAGTGCATTGAAGCCTATGGTGACAAAGGAAATATCCTCAGATATAAACCAAAAAGAAGCTTTCCAAGAAACTGCTTTGTGATGTTTGAATTCACCTCTCTGGGTTGCACTGTACTTTTCATTGAGCAGTTTGCTAACACTGTTTTCTTGGAATCTGCTATGGGATATTTCAGAGTTCATTAAAGCTTATGGTGAAAAAGGAAGTATCCTTGGACAAAAACTGGAAAGAAACTTTCTGAGAAACTGCTTTGTGATTTGTGAGTTCATCTCACAGAGTTACACGATTCTTTTCATGGCACAGTTTGTTAGCACTGCTTTTGGTCAATCTGTGAAGGTATATTTTGATCTCATTGAGGTCTATGGTGACAAAGAAAATCTCCTCAGATTATAAGTAGAAGGAAGCTTTCTGAGAAAGTCCTTTGTTATGTGTGAATTCACCTCACACTGCTACAACTTTCTTTTCATGGAGCAGTTTGCTAACACCGTTTTCCTGGAATCTGAAAAGGGATATTTGGGTATGCATTGATGCCTATGGTGAAGAAGGAAGTATCCTCAGACAAAAACTGTTTTCTTGGAATCTGCAATGGGATATTTCTGAGTGCTTTGCAGCTTATGGTGACAAAGGAAATATCCTAATTAAAAAAACTAGAAAGAAGCATTCTGAGAAACTGCTTTGTGATATGCTAATTCATCTCACAGAGTTCACAATTCTTTTCATGGAGCAGTTTGGTAGCACTGTTTTTGGAGAATCTGAGAAGGGATATTTTTGATCACATTCTAGTCAATGGTGACTAAGGAAATATCCTAAGATTAAAAACTGGAAAGAAGCTTTCTGGTAAACTTGTTTATGATATGTGAATTCACCTCACGGAGATACAGCTTTCTTTTCATGGATCAGTTTTCCAGCACTGTTTTTGGGAAATTTGAGAAGGGATATTTTGAATTGCATTGATGCATATGATGACAAAGGAAATATCCTCAGATAATAACTAGAAAGAAGCTGTCTGAGAAATTTCTTTGTTATTTGTGAATTCATCTCACAGTTACACTTTTCTTTGGAACAGTTTCATAACACTGTTTTTGTGAAATCTGCAGAGGCATATTTGGGACCACATTGAGGCGTATAGTGAAAAGGGAAAAGTCCTCATTTAAAAACGAGAAAGAATTTTTCTGGGAAACTGCCTTGTGATGTATGAATTCATCTCACAGGTTACACTGTTGTTTTCATTGTGCAGTTTGATAACAGTTTTCATGGTATCTGCAATATTCTATTTTGGAACACATTGAAGCCTTTGGTGACAAAGGAAATATCATCAGATAATAACTAGAAAGAAGCTTTCTGAGAAACTGCTTTCTGATATGTGAATACATCGCACACAGTTACACTGCTATTTCCATCAAGCAGTTTGCTAACAGTGTTTTCTTGGGATCTGCAATGGGATATTTCAGAGAGCCTTTAAGCTTATTGTGGCAAAGGAAAGTTCTCATGTAAAAACTAGAAAGAAGCATTCTGAGAAACGGCTTTGTGATGGGCTAATTCATCTCACAGGGTTACATGAATCTTTTGATGGAGTCGTTTGGTAGCATTGTTTTTGGCAAATCAGAGAAGGGATATTTTGGATTGCATAGAAGCCTATGGTTACTCAGGAAATATCCTCAGATAAAAGCACGAAAGATGCTCTCTGAGAAAGTTCTTTGTGATGTGTGATTTCATCTCACAATGTTACAACTTTCTTTCCATGGTGCAGTTTGCTAATACTGTTTTTGTGAAATCTGCAAAGGTATATTTGGGAGCATTTGAGGCCTATGGTGAAAAAGGAAATATCCTCAGAAAAAAACTAGAAAGAAGGTTTCTGACAAACTGCTTTGTGACGTGTGAATTCATCTTTCAAAGTTATACTGTTCTTTTCCTTGAGCAGTTTGCTACCACTGTGTTCTTGGAATCTGCATTGGGATATTTCAGAGCACATTGAAGCTTATTTTGAGAAAGGAAATATCCTCAGACAAAAACTAGAAAGAAAGTTTCTGAGAAACATCTTTGTGATGTATGAATTTATCTCACAGAGGTACACCACTGTTTTCATGGAGCGGTTTGGTAGCAGTGTTTTTGGGGAATCTGAGAAGGGATATTTTGAATCACCTTGAAGCCTGTGGTGACAAAGGAAGTACCTTCTGATAAAAAGTAGAAAGAAGCTTTCTAAGAAACTTGTTTGTGATGTGTCAATTCATCTCACTGAGATACATCATTCTTTTCATGTAGCAGTTTGCTAACACTCTTTTCATGGAATCTGCAAAGAGACATTTGGGAGCACATTGAGGACTATAGCGAAAAAGGAAATATCCTCAGATGAAATTGTCTGAGAAACTGCTTTGTGATGTGTGAATTCAACTCACAGAGTTACACCATACTTTTCATTGTACAGTCTGATAACACTGGTTTCATGGAATCTGTAATAGGATACTTGGGAGTGCATTGAAGCCTATGGTGAAAAATGAAATATCCACAGATAAAAACTGAAAAGAAGATTTCTGAGAAATTGCTTTGTGTTGTGTGAATTCATCTCACAGAGATACACTGTTCTTTTGATTGAGCAGTATTCTAACACTGTTTGTGTGGAATCTGCGATAGGATATTTTGGAATGCATTGAAGCCTATGGTGAAAAATGAAATATCTTCAAATAATAACTAGAAAATAGGTTTCTGAGAAACAGCTTAGTGATATTTGAATTCATCTCAAGGGATATACTGTTCTTTTCATTGAGCAGTTTGCTATCACTGTTTTCTTGGAATCTGCAATGGGATATTTCAGAGTACATTGAAGCTTATTTTGACAAAGGAAATATCCTGAGACGAAAACTAGAAAGAAGCTTTCTGAGAAATTGCTTGTGATTGGTGATTTCATGTCACAGAGCTACACAATTCAATTCATGTAGCATTTTGGTAGCCCTGTTTTTGGGGAATCAGAGAAGGGATATTTTGAATCACCTTGAAGCCTATGGTGACAAAGGAAATATCTTCAGATAAAAACTAGAAAGAAGCTTTCTAAGAAACTTGTTTGTGATGTGTGAATTCACCTCACAGAGGTACACGTTTCTTTTCATGTAGCAGTTTGCTAAAACTGTTTTCGTGGAATCTGCAAGGGGATATTTGGGAGCACATTGAAGACTATAGTGAAAAAAAGAAATATTCTCAGACAAAAACTAGAGAGAAATTATCTGAGAAAATGCTTTATGATGTGTGAATTCATCTCACAGAGTTACACCATACTTTTCTTTGGGCAGTCGGATAACACTGGTTTCGTGGGATCTGTAATAGGATACTTGGGATCACATTGAAGCCTATGGTGAAAAGGGAAATGTCCTCAAATAATAACTAGAACATATCTTTCTGAGAAACTGCTTAGTGATGTGTGAATTCATCCCACAGAGTTACACTGTTCTTTTCATTGAGCAGTAGGTTAACACTGTCAACTTGGAATCTGCAAAGGAATATCTCACAGTACATTGAGGCTTATGGTGACACAGGATATATCCTCATATAATAACTACAAAAATGCTTTCTGAGAAACTGCTTTGTGATGCGTTAATTCATCTAACAGAATTACATGATTCTTTTTATGGAGGAGTTTTGTAGCATTGTTCTTGGAGAATCTGAGAAGGCATATCTTGGATCACTTTGAAGCCTATGGTGACAAAGGAAATACCTTCATGTAAAAACTATAAAGAAGACTTCTGAGGACCTTCTTTGTGATGTGTGAATTTGTCTCATGGAGTTACACCTTTCTTTCCATGGAGCAGTTTGTTAACAACATTTTCATGATATCTGCCAAGGGATTTTTTGGAGTGCATTGATGCCTATGGTGATAAAGGAAATATCCTCAGATAAAAACTAGAAAGTAGCTTTCTGAGAAACTGTTCTGTGATGTGTGAATTCATCTCACAGAGATACATTTTTCTTTTCATTGAAAAGTTTGTTAACACTGTTTCCTTAGAATATGCATCGGGATATTTCGGAGCACATTGAAGTTCGTGGTGACAAAGAAAATATCCTTAGACAAAAACCATAAAGAAGATTTCAGAGAAACTGCTTTGCAATACGTTGATTCAATCCACAGAGTTACACGATTCTTTTCACGGATCAGTTTGGTAGCTCTGTTTTTCGGGAATCTGAGAAGGGATATTTTGGATTGCATTGAAGCCTATGTTGAGAAAGGAAATATTCTCAGATAAAAACTAGAAAGAAGCTTTCTGAGAAAGTTCCTTGTGATTTGTGAATTCACATCACAGAGATACACCTTTCTTTTCATGGAGCAGTATTGTAACACTGTTTTAATGGAATCTGCAAAGGCATATATAGGAACGCATTGAGGCATATAGTGAAAATGGAAAAATCCTCATTTAAAAACGAGAAAGAAGTTTTCTGGGAAACTGCTTTCTGATGTGTCAATTCAGCTCACAGAGTTACACTGTTCTTTTCATTGAGCAGTTTGATAACACTGTTTTCGTGGAATCTGCCATATTATATTTGGGAACATATTGAAGCCTATGGTGACAAAGGAAATATCCTCCAATAAAAATCAAAAAGAAGCTTTCTGAGAAACTGCTTAGTGATGTATGAATTCATCTCACAGAGTTACACTGTTCTTTCATTGAGCTGTTTGTGGAAATCACTCTCTTGGAATCTGCAATGGGATATTTTGGAGCACATTGAAGCTTATGGTGACAAAGGATATATCCTCATACCAAAAACCAGAAAGAAGCTCTCTGAAAAGCCACTTTGTGTTGGGTTAATTTATCTCACAGAGGTACATGATTCCTTCCATGGAGCAGTTTGGTAGCACTGCTTTTGGGGAATCTGAAAAGGGATATTGTGGATCTCATTGAAGCCTACAGTGACAAAGGAAATATCCTCAGACAAAACTAAAAAGAAGCTTTATGAGAAACTGCTTCATAACTTGTGAATTCATCTCACAAAGTTACATTATATTTTTCATGGATCAGTTTGTTAACACTGTTTTTCTGGAATTTGAGAAGGGATATTTTGGATCGCATATAAGCCTATGGTGACAAAGGATATATAATCGGATAGAAACTAGAAAGAAGGTTTCTGAGAAACTTCTTTGTGATGTGTGAATTCACCTCACCAAGTTATAACTTTCTTTCTATGGAGGACTTTCCTGACACTCTTTCCATGTAATCTGCAACGGGATATTTGGGAGTGCAGTAAGGCCTATGGAGAAAAAGGAAATATCCTCAGATAAAAACTAGAAAGAAGCTTTCTGAGAAACTGCTTTGTGATGTGTGAATTCATTTCACAGAGTTACACTGTTCTTTTCATTGAACAGTTTGATAACACTCTTTCTTGGAAACTGCAGTAGGATATTTGGGATCACATTGAATCCTATGGTGACAAAGGAATTATTCTCAGATAAAAACCAAAAAGATGCTTTCTTTGTAAATGCTTTGTAATGTTTGAATTCATCTCACAGAGTTACACTTTTATTTTTATTGAGCAGTTTGATAACCCTGTTTTCTTGGAATCTCAACGTGATATTTCAGAGTGCATTGAAGGCTATGATGAAAAATGAAATATCCTCAGATTAAAACGAGAAAGAAGCTTTCTGAGAAACCACTTTATTATGTGTTAATTCATCTAATAGTGCTATACAAGTCTTTTCATGGATCAGATTGGTAGCACTGTTTTTGGGGAATCTGAGAAAGGATATTTTTGATTGCTTTGAAGCCTACGGTGGCAAATGAAATATCCTCAAATAAAAACTAGGAAGAAGCGTTCTGAGAAAGTTCTTTATGATGTGTGAATTCATCTCCCAGTGTTACACATTCTTTTTCATGAGTCACTTTCCTAACTTTGTTTTCATGGAATCTACAAAGGGATATTTGGGTACACTTTGAGGCCTATAGTGAATTGGATCGTATTTAAGCCTATGTTGAAAGGGAAATATCCTCAGATAAATCTATAAAGAAGTTTTTTGAGAAAGTTCTTTGTGATATGTGAATTTATCTCACAGAGTTACAAGTTTCTTTACATGGAGCAGTTTGCTAAAACTGTTTTTGTGTAGTCTTCAAGGAGATATTTGGGAGCACATTGAGGCCTATGGTGAAAAACTAAATATCCTGAGATAAAAACCAAAAATAAACGTTCTGAGAAATTGCTTTTTGAAATGTGAATTCATCTCACAGTGTTACACAGTTCTGTTCATTGAGAAGTTTGCTAACACTGTTTTCATGGAATCTGCAAAGGCATATTTGGGAACACATTGAGAAATATAGTGAAAAAAGAAATATCCTCATATAAAAACTAGAAAGAAGCTTTCTGAGAAACTGCTTTGTGATGTGTGAGTTCATCTTACAAAGTTACACCATTCTTTTCATTGAGCAGTTTGATAACATTGCTCTTGTGGAATCTGGAATAGGTTATTTTGGAGTGCATTGAAGCCTCTGATGACAAAGGAAATATCATCAGACAAAAACCAAAAAGAATCTTTCTGTGAAACTGCTTTGTGTTGTGTTAATTCATCTTACAAGGTTACATCATTCTTTTCATTGAGAAGTTTGCTAACACTTTTTTCGTGGAATTTGCAAAGGAATATTTGGGAGTGCATAGAGGAACTTGGAGAAAAACGAAGTATCCTCAGATAAAAACTAGTAAGAAGCTTACTGAGAAACAGCTTTGTGATGTGTGAATTCATTTCATAGAGTTACACAGTTTTTTTTCATGAAGCAGTACAGTAGGACTCTTTTTGGGGAATCTGCAATAGGATATTTTGGAGCACTTTGAAGCCTATGGTGACAAAGGAATTATCCTCAGACAAAAACCAAAAAGAAACTTTCTGTGCAACTGCTTTGTGATATCTGAATTCATCTCACGAAGTTACACCTTTCTTTTCATTGAACAATTTGCTAACAATATTTTCATGGAATATGAAGGGTGTATTCGTGAGTGCATTGAGGACTATGGGGAAAAATTAAATATCCTCTGACAAAAACTATAAAGAAGCTTTCTGAGAAACTGCTTTTTGTTTTGTGAATTCATCTCACAAAGTTACACCATTCTTTCATAGAGCAGTTTGGTAGCACTGTTTTTTGGGAATCTGAGAAGGGATATTTTGGATCACATTGAAGCCAATGGTGAAAAAGGAAATATAATCAGATAAAAAGTAGAAAGATTCTTTCTGAGAAACTTATTCATGATGTGTGTATTCATCTCACAAAGTAACACCTTTCTTTTCATGTAGCAGTTCGTTAACTCTGTTTTTGTTTAATCTACAAAGTGATATTTGGGAGCAGTTTGAGACCAATGGTTAAAAAGGAAATATCTTCAGATAAAAAACAGAGAGAAGCTTTCTGAGAAACTTCTTTGTTATGTGTGTATTCATCTCACAGAGTAACACCTTTCTTTTCGTGGAGAAGTCTGCTAACACTGTTTTCATGGAATCCGCAACAGGATATTTGGTAAGGCATGGAAGCCTATGGTGACAAAGGAAATATCCTCAGATAAAAACAAAAAGGAATCTTTCTGAGAAACTGCTTTGTGATTGATGAATTCATCTAATGGAGAAACAGTGTTCTTTTCATTGATCAATATGCTTACACTGTTTTCTTGGAATATGCAATGGGATATTTCAGAGTGCATTGAAGCTTATTATGACAAAGGAAATATACTCAGATAAAAGCTACAAAGAAGTTTTCTGAGAAAGTTCCATGTGATGTGTAAATTAATCTCAAAAAGTTATACCTTTTCTTTCATGGAGCAGTTTGCTAACACTGTTTCCATGGAATCTGCAAAGGGATATTTGGGACAACATTGAAGCCTATAGTGAAAAAGGAAATATCCGCTGACAAAAACTAGAAAGAAGCTTTCTGACAAACTTCTTTGTGATTTGTGCATTCATTTCACAGAGTTGCATCATTATTTTCATGGAGCAGTTTGGTAGCACTGTTTTTGGAGATTGCTAGAGAAGTTATTTTGGATCGCATTGAAGCCTATCATGACAAAGGAAATATCCTCAGATTAAAAACTAGAAAAAAAATTTTGAGAAAGTTCTTTGTGATGTCTGAATTCAGCTCACAGAGTTACATGTTTCTTTTAATGGAACAGTTTGCTATCACTGTTTTCATGGAATCCACAAAGGGGTATTTTGTAGTGCATTGAGGCTTATGGTGAAAAAGGAAATATCCTCAGATAAATCTAGAAAGAATCTATCTGAGAAACTGCTTGTTATGTGTGAATTCATCTCCCAGGATTACACTGTTCTTTTCATTGAGAAGTTTGCTAACACTTTTTTCGTGGAATCTGCAATGGGATATTCGGTAGTGCATTGAGTAATATGGTGAAAGAGGAAACATCCTCAGATAAACACTAGAAAGAAGATTTCCGAGAAACTGCTTTGTGATGTGTGAATTCATCTCACAGAGTTACACCACCCTTATCATGGAGCAGTTTGGTATCACTGTTTTTGGGGTATCTGAGAAGGGATATTTTGGATCACATTGAAGCATATGAAGATAAAAACTAGAAAGAAACATTCTGAGAAACTTCTTTGTGATGTGTGAATTCATCTCATAGAGTTACACAATTCTTTTCTTGGAGCAGTTTGCTAGCAATCTTTCCGTAGAATCTTCAAAGGGATATTTGGGTACGAGTTGAGGCTGATGGTGTAAAAGGAAATATCCTCAGACTAAAAACTAGAAAGAAACTTTCTGAGAAACAGCTTTGTGATGTGTGAATTCATCTCACAGTGTTTCACCACTCTTCTCATGGAACAGATTGGTAGCACTGTTGTTGGTGAATCTGAGAAAGGATATTTTGAATTGCATGGAAGACTATGATGACAAAGGAAATAGTCTCAGATAAAAACCAGAAAGAAGCTTTCTGAGAAACTGCTTTGTTATGTGTGAATTCATCACACTGAATTACATGACTCTTTTCTTGTAGTAGTTTGTTAACACCATTTATTGGAACTTGCAATAGGATATTTGGGAGTGCAGTGAAGCCTGTGGTGACAAAGTAAATATCCTCAGATAAAAACCAAAAATAACTTTTCTGTGAAACTGCTTTGTGATGTGTGAATTCGTATCACAAAGCCACACCATTCTTTTCGTTGAGAAGTGTGTTAACACTTTTTTGGAGAAATCTGCAATATGATATTCAGGAGCGCATAGAGGAATACTGTAAAAAGTGAAATATCCTCAGATAATAAAAACTAGTAAGAAGCTTACTGAGAAACAGCTTTGTGATGTTTGAATTCATTTCACCGAGCTACACCATTCATTCTTTTCATGGAGCAGTTGTTAGAACTCTTTTTGGAGAATATGCAATAGGATATTTGGGAGCACATTAAAGCCTATGGTGTCACTGGAATAATCCTCAGAAAAAAAACAAAAAGAAGCTTTCTGAGAAACTGCTTTGTGATGTATGTATTCATCTCACAGAGTAACAACTTTCTTTTCATGGAGCAGTTTGCTAAAACTGTTTTCGTGGGATCTGCAAAGGGATATTTGAGAGTAGATTGAAGCCCATGAGGAAAAGGAAATATCCTCACATAAAAACTAGAAAGAAGGTTTCTGAGAAACAACTTTGTGATGTATGAATTTATCTCACAGAGTTACACCATTCTTTTCATAGAACAGTTTAGTAACACTGTTTTTGCAGAATCTGAGAAGGGATATTTGGATGGCATTGAAGAATATGGTGACAAAGGAAATATTCTCAGATAAAAACTAGAAAGAAGCTTTCTGAGAAACTTCTTTGTGATATGTGCATTCATTTCACAGAGTAAAAACATTCTTTTCATGGAACAGTTTGCTAACACTGTTTTCATGTAATCTACAAAGGGATATTTGGGATCGAGTTCAGGCCTATGGTGAAAAAGGAAATATCCTCAGATAAAAACTACAAAGAAGCTTTCTGAGAAAATGCTTTGAGACGTGTGAATTCATCTCACAGAGTTACACAACCCCTTTCTTGGAGCAGTTTGGTATCACTGTTTTTGGGGAATCTGAGAAGGGATATTTTGAATTGCATTGAAGTCTATGGTTACAAAGGAAATATACTCAGATACAAACTAGAAAGAAGCTTTCTGATAAATTTCTTTGTGATTTGTGAATTTACCTCACAGAGTTATATGATTCTTTACTTTCAGCAGTGTGCTAACACTGTTTTCATAGAATCTGCAACAGGATATTTGGGAATGCATTGAAGCCTATTGTGACAAAGGAAATATCCTCATAGGAAAAACAAAAAGAAGCTTTCTGAGAAACTGCTTTGTGCTATGTTAATTCAACTGACAGAGACACACCATTCTGTTAATTGAGCAGCTTGCTAACACTGTTTTCATGGAATCTGCAATAGGATATTGGGGAACACTTTGAAGCCTATGGTGACAAAGGAATTATCCTCAGATAAAAACCAAAAAGAAACTTTCTTTGAAACTGTTTTGGGGTGTGTGAATTCATCTCACAGAGTTACACCTTTCTTTTCATTGAGAAGCTTGCCAATACTTTTTTCATGGAATCCGCAATGGGATTTTCTGTAGCACACTGAGGAATATGGTCAAAAAGGATATAAACTCTGTTAAATCTAGATAGAAGCTTTCTGAGAAATAGCTTTGTGATGTGTAAATTCATCTACACCACGGTTTTTATGGAGCTGTTTGGTAGCACTATTTTTGGGGAATCTGAGAAGGCATATTTTGAATTGCATTGAAGTCTACAGTGAAAAGTAAATATCTTCAGATTAAAATTAGAATTAAGCCTTCTGTGAAACTGCTTAGTGATGTGTGGATTTATCTCACAGAGTTAAACTGTTCTTTTCATACAGCAGTTTGCTAACACTCTTTTCTTGGAATCTGCTATGGGATATTTAGGACTGCATTGAAGCCTATGGTGACAATAAATATCCTCCTATAAAAACTAAAAAGAAGGTTTCTGATATATCACTCTGTGATGTGTTAATTCATCTCACAGGATTGCAAGATGCTTTTCATGGATCAGTTTCTTAGCGCTGTTTTTGTGGATTCTGAGAGAGGATATTTTGAATCACTTTGAGCTAATGTTGACAAACAAAATATCCTCAGATAAAAACTAGAAAGAAGCTTTCTGAGAAAGTTCTTTGTGATGTGTGAATTTATCTCACAGAGTTGCACCTTTCTTTTCATGTAGCAGTTTGGTAACACTGTTTTCGTGGAATCTGAAATATGATACTTTGGAGTGCATTGCAACCTATGGTGACAAAGGAAATATCCTCATAGAAAAATGAAAAAGAAGTTTTCTGTGAAACTTCTTTGTGATGTGTGAATTCATCTCACAGATTTCCATCTTTCTTTTCATGGAGCACTTTGCTAACACTGTTCTTATGGAATCTTCAAAGGAATATTTGGGAGTGTATTGAGGCCTATGGTGAAAAAGGAAATATCCTCAGATAAAAACTAGAAAGAAGCTTTCTGAAAACCTCCTTTGTGATTTGTGAATTCATTGTGATTTGTGAGTTTGCTAAACTGTTTTCTTGGAATCTGCAATGTGATATTTTGGTGTGCTTTGAAGCTTATGGTGAGAAAGGAAATATCCTCATATTAAAACTAGAAAGAAGCCTTCTGAGAAACCGCTTGGTGATGTGATAATTCATCTCACAGAGTTACATGATTCTTTTCATGGATCAGTTTGGTAACACTGTTTTTGGTGAATCTGAGAAGGGTTCTTTGGATCACATGGAAACATATGATGACAAAGTAAGTATCCTCAGATAAAAATTATAAAGAAGCTTTCTGAGAAAATTATTTGAGATGTTTGAATTCATCTCACAGATTTATACATTTCTTTTCATGGAACAGTTTGCTAACACTGTTTTCATAGAGTCTGCAAAGGGATATTTGGGGGTGAATTTAGACCTATAGTGAAAAAGGTAATATCCTCAGATAAAAACTAGAAAGAAGCTTTCTGAGAAACTGCCTTGTGATTCGTGAATTCATCTTACAGAGTTATACTGTACTTTTCATTGAGCAGGTTGATAACACTCTTTTCTTGGAATCTGCTATGGGATATTTCAGACTGCATTTAAGCTTATGGTGACAATGGAAATATCCTCATATAAAAACTAGAAAGAATTTTCTGATGTTTATGATGTATTAATTCATCTCACAGCATTGCATGATACTTTTCATCAATCAGTTTTTTAGCACAGTTTTGTGGAATCTGAGAGAGGATATTTTGGATCACAGTGATGCCAATGGTGACAAAGAAAATATCCTCTGACAAAAACTACAAAGAAGCTTTCTGAGAAAGTTCGTTGTGATGTATGAATTCATCTCACACAGATACATTACTGTTTTCATGTAGCAGTTTGGTAACACTGTTTTTGTGGAATCTGCAATAGGATATTTGGGAGTACATTATAGCCTACGGTGACAAAGGAAATATCCTCATAGAAAAACCATAAAGAAACTTTCTAAGAAACTGCTTTGTGATATGTGAATTCATCTTACAGAGTTACACTGTACTTTCCATTCTGTGGTTTGCTAACACTGTTTTCTTGTAATCTTCAGTGGGATATTTCAAAGAAAATTGAAGGTTATTGTGACAAAGGAAATATCCCAGGAGAAATACAAGAAAGAAGCTTTCTGAGACACTGCTTTGTGATTTGTGAATTCATCTCACAGACTTACACGATTCTTTTCATGGAGCAGTATTGTAGCAGTGTTTTCAGGGAATCTGAGAAGGGATATTTTGTATCACATTGAAGTCTGTGGTGACAAAGGATATATCCTCAGAAAAAATTACAAAGAAGCCTTCTGAGAAAGTTCTTTGTGGTGAGTGAATTCATCCCATAGAGTTACACGATTCTTTTCAAAGAGCAGTTTGCTAGCACAGTTTTCGTACAATCTGCAATGGTATATTTGGGACAGCATTTAGGCCTATACTGAAAAAGGAAATACCCTCAGTTAAAAACTAGAAAGAAGGTTTCTGAGAAAATGCTTTGTGATGCGTGAATTCATCTCACTGAATTACACTGTTCTTTACATTGAGCAGTTTGCTAACACTGTGTTCTTGGAATCTGCAATGGGATATATCAGAGTGCATAGATGTTTATGGTGACAAAGGAAATACCCTCAGACAAAAACAGAAAGAAGCTTTCTGAGAATCACTTAGAGATATGTTAATTCATCTCACAGAGTTAGATGATTTTTTCTTATATAGCAGCTTGGTAACACTGTATTTGCTGATCTGAGAAGGGATAGTTTTGATTGCATTGAATCCTATGGTGACAAATGAATTATCCTCAGGTAAAAACTAGAAAGAAGCTTTCTGAGAAACTGCTTTGTGATGTGTGAATTCTTCTTACAGAGCTACACCACTCTTTTATGGAGCTGTTTGCTAGCACTTCTTGTGCAATCTGAGAAGGTGTAATTTTTATCACTTGAAACCTATGGTGACAAAGAAATATCTTCAAATAAATACTTGAAAGAAGCTTTCAGAGAAACAGATTTATGATGTGTGAATTCATCTCACAGAGTTACACCATTCTTCTCATTGAGCAGTTTGCTAACACTGTCTTCACAGAAACTGCAATGTGATTTTAGGCAGTGCCTTGAGGCCTGTGGTGAAAAAGGAAATATCCTCAGATAAAGCAAGCAAGAAGGATTCTGAGAAACTGCTTGTGATGTCTGAATTATCTCACAGTGTTACACCATTCTTTTCATGGAGCAACTTGCTAACACTGTCTTCATGGATTCGGCAAAGGGATATTTGGGAGCGCAATGAGGTGTATAACAGAAGGGAAATATCCTCAGATAAAAACTAGATAAAGGATATTCAGTTAGGAAAAGAAGATGTCAAATTGTCCCTGTTTGCAGATGACATGAGCAAAGACTCAGGATACAAAATCAATGTGCAAAAATCACAAGCATTCTTATACACCAGTAACAGTCAAACAGAGAGCCAAATCAGGAATGAACTTCCATTCACAATTGCTTCAAAGAGAATAAAATACCTAGGAATCCAACTTAAAAGGATGTAAAGGACCTCTTCAAGGAGAACTACAAACCACTGCTCAGTGAAATAAAAGAGGACACAAACAAATGGAAGAACATACCATGCTCATGGATAGGAAGAATCAATATCATGAAAAAGGCCATATTGCCCAAGGCAATTTATAGATTCAATGCCATCCCCATCAAGCTACCAATGAGTTTCATTGGAAAAAACTGCTTTAAAGTTCATATGGAACCAAAAAAGAGCCCACATCTCCAAGACAATCCTAAGTCAAAAGAACAAAGCTGGAGGCATCACGCTACCTGACTTCAAACTATACTACAAGGCTATAGTAACCAAAACAGCATGGTACCGCTACCAAAACAGAGATATAGACCAATGGAAGAGAACAGAGTCCTCAGAAATAATACCACACATCTACAGCCATCTGACCTTAGATAAACCTGAGAAAAACAAGAAATGGGGAAAAGATTTCCTATTTAATAAATGGTGCTGGGAAAATTGGCTAGCCATAAGTAGAAAGCTGAAACTGGATCCTTTCCTTACTCCTTACAAGAAAATTAACTCAAGATGGATTAGAGACTTAAATTTAGACCTAATACCATAAAAACCCTAGAAGAAAACCTAGGCAATACCATTCAGGACATAGGCATGGGCAAGAACTTCATGTCAAAAACACCAAAAGCAATGGCAACAAAAGCCAACATTGACAAATGGGATCTAATTAAACTAAAGAGCTTCTGCACAGCAAAAGAAGCTACCATTAGACTGAACAGGCAACCTACATAATGGAAGAAAATGTTTGCAATCTACTCATCTGACAAAGGGCTAATATCCAGAACCTACAAAGAACTCAAACAAATTTACAAGAAAAATCAAACAACCCCATCAAAAAGTGGACAAATGATATGAACAGACATTTCTCAAAAGAAGACATTTATACAGCCAACAGACGCATGAAATAATGCTCATCATCACTGGCCATCAGAGAAATGCAAATCAAAACCACAATGAGATACCATCTCACACCAGTTAGAATGGCAATCATTAAAAAGTCAGGAAACAACAGGTGCTTGAGAGGATGTGGAGAAATGGGAACACTTTTACACTATTGGTGGGAGTGTAAACTAGTTCAACCATTATGGAAAACATTATGACGATTCCTCATGGATCTAGAACTAGAAGTACCATATGACCCAGCCATCCCATTACTGGGTATATACCCAAAGGATTATAAATTATGCTGCTCTAAAGACACATGCACACGTATGTTTATTGCGGCACTATTCACAATAGCAAAGACTTGGAATCAACTCAAATGTCCATCAGTGACAGACTGGATTAAGAAAATGTGACATATATACACCATGGAATACTATGCAGCCATAAAAAAGGATGAGTTTGTGTCCTTTGTAGGGACATGGATGCAGCTGGAAACCATCATTCTCAGCAAACTATCACAAGAACAGAAAACCAAACACCGCATGTTCTCACTCATAGGTGGGAACTGAACAAGGAGATCACTTGGACTCGGGAAGGGGAACATCACACACCAGGGCCTATCACAGGGAGGGGGGAGGGGGGAGGGATTGCATTTGGAGTTATACCTGATGTAAATGACCAGTTGATGGGTGCTGATGAGTTGATGGGTACAGCACACCAACATGGCACAAGTATACATATGTAACAAACCTGCACGTTATGCATATGTACCCTAGAACTTAAAATATAATAAAAAAAAAAAACAAAACAAACAAACAAAAAAACTAGAAAGAAGCTTTCTGAGAAACTATTTTGTGTTGGGAGAATTCATCTCACAGAGTTATGCTGTTCTCTTTCTTGAGCAGTCTGCTAGCACTTTTTTCTTGGAATCAGCTATGGGATATTTTGGAGCACATTGAAATTTATGGTGACAACGAAAATATCCTCATATAAAAACTAGAAAAAAGCATTCTGAGAAACCACTTTGTGATGTGTTAATTCATCTCACAGAGTTCACGATTCTTTTCAGCAAGCAGTTTGGTAGCACTCTTTCATGGGAATCATGAAGCGATATTTTGGATTTCATTGAAGTCTATGTTGACTAAGTAAATATCCTCAGATATTTCCTAGAAAGAAACTTTCTAAGAAACTTCTTTGTGATGTGTGAATTCATCTCACAGAGTTACACCATACTTTTAACTGAAAAGTATGCTAACACTTTTTTTTCGTTGAATGTGTGATGTGTTTTTCGGGAGCACATTGAGGCCTATAGTGAAAAAGGAAATATTATCAGATAAAAACTAGAAAGAAGCTTTCTGAGAAACTGCTTTCAGATGTGTGAACTCATCTCACAAAGTTATACTGTCTTTTCATTGAGCATTTTAATAACACTGTTTTTGTGAAATTTGCAATAGGATATTTTGGGTTGCATTGAAGTCTATGGTAACATAGAAAATATCTTTTTGATGTGTGATTTCATCTCACAGGGTTACACCATGTTTTTCAAGGAGCAGTGTGCTAACACTGTTTTTGTGGAATCTGCAAAGGGATATTTGGGAGCACATTGATTCACTTAGTGAAAAAGGAAGTATCCTCAGATAGTAAGTAGAAAGCAGCTTTCTGAGAAACTGCTTTGTGATGTGTGAATTCATATCACAGAGTTATGCTGTTATTTTTATTTATCAGGTTGCTAACACTCTTTTCTTGGATTCTGCAATCGGATACTTCCAAGCTTCTTGAAGCTTATGGTGGCAAAGGAAATATCATCATATAAAAATTAGAAAGAAGCATATTGAGAAACTGCTTTTTGATGTGTTAATTCAGCTCACAGTGTTACACCATTTCTTTCATGGATCAGTTTGGTAGCACTGTTTTTGGGGAATCTGAGAAGTGATATTTTTGATCACATTGAAGCCTACGGTGACACAGGAAATATCCTCAGATGAAAACTAGAAGGAAGGTTTCTGAGAAAGTTTTTTTGTGATGTGTGAGTTCATCTCACAGAGTTACACCTTTCTTTTCTTTTCTTTTCTTTTCTTTTTTTTGGGGGGACAGAGTCTCGCTCTGTCGCCCAGGCTGGAGTGCAGTGGTTGCATCTCAGCTCACTGTAAGCTCCGCCTCCCGGGTTTACGCCATTCTCCTGCTGCAGCCTCCCGAGTAGCTGGGACTACAGGCACCCACCACCTCGCCCAGCTAGTTTTTTTTTTTTTTGTATATTTTTAGTAGAGACGGGGTTTCCATGGGTTAGCCAGGATGGTCTTGATCTCCTGACTTCGTGATCCGCCTGCCTCAGCCTCCCAAAGTGCTGGGATTACAGGCTTGAGCCACCGTGCCTGGCCATCTTTCTTTTCATGGATGAGTTTGCCAATACTGTTTTTGTGCAATCTACAAAGGGATATTTGGGAGCACTTTGAGGCCTAGGAAATATTCTCAGATAAAAACTAGAAAGAAGCTCTCTGAGAAAGAAGGTTTCTGTGAATTCATCTTACAGAGTTATGCTGTTGTTTTCATTGAGCAGTTTTATAACACTATTTGTATGGAATCTGCAGTAAGATACTTGGGAATGAATTGAAGCCTATGGTGACAAATTAAATATCCTCAGAATAAAACCAAAAAGAAGTTTTCTGAAAAACCTCTTTGTTATGTGAGAATTCATCTCACAGATTTACTCATTACTTTTCATGGAGCAGTTTGCTAACACTATTTTCATGGAATCTGCAAAGGGCTGTTCACGAGTGCATTGAGGCAAATTATGAAAAAGAAAATATCCTCAGAAAAAAAATGGAAAGAAGTTTTCTGAGAAACTGCTTTGTGATTTGTGAATTCATCTCACAGAGTTACACGATTCCTTTCATGGGACAGTTTGGTAGCACTGTTCTTGAGGAATCTGAGAAGGGATATTTGAGATCGCATTGAAGCCTGTGATGACAAAGGAACTATCCTCAGATAAAATCTAGAAAGAAACTTTCTGAGAAATTTCTTTGTGATGTGTGAATTCATCTCACAGAGTTACATCATCCTTTTCATTGAGAAGTCTGCTAACACTTTTCTCGTGTAATCTGCAATGGGATATTCTGGAACACATTCAGGAATATACTGAAAAAAGAAATATCCTCAGATAAAAATTAGAAAGGAGCTTTCTGAGAAACAAATTTTGGATGTGTGAATTCCTCTCACAGAGTTCCACCATTTTTTCCATGGAGCAGTTTAGTAGCACTGTTTTTAGGGAATCTCAGAAATCTGCAATGGAATATTTGGGAGTGCATTGAGGAATATGGTGAAAAAGGAAATACCCTCAGATAAAAATGAGAAAGAAGCTTTCATAGAAACTCCTTTGTGCTGTGTGTCTTCATCTTGTAGAAGTAAACGTTTTTGTTGAGCGACCACTTTGGCATCACTGCTTTTGTGGTGTCTGAGAAGGGATATCTGTGAGCGCATTGAAACCTATGGTGGCAAAGGAAATATTCTCAGACAAAAACCAAAAAGAATCTTTCTAAGAAACTAATTTCTGATGTTTGAATTTATCTCACAGAATACACCTTGCTTTTCATGGAACAGTTTACTAACACTATTTTCATGGAATCTGCAAAGGCATATACACAAGTTCATTGAGGCAAATGATGAAAAAGGAAATATCAACGTACAAAAACTAGAAAGAAGCTTTAAGACAAACTGCCTTGAGATTTGTGAACACATCTCACAGAGTTACATGATTCTGTTCATGAAGCAGTTTGGTAGCACTGTTTTGGGGGAATGTGAGAAGGGATAATTTGGATCACATTGAAGCATGAGGTGACAAACAAAATATCCTCAGATAACATCTAGAAAGAATCTTTCTGAGAAGCTTCTATGTGATGTAGGAATTCATCTCACACAGTTACACCATTCTTTTCATTGGGAAGATGGGTAAACCTTTTTTTGTGGAATCTGCAATGGGATATTCCAGAGTGTATTGAGGCCTATAGTGAAAAAAGAAATATCCTCAGATAAAAGCTAGAAAGAATATTTCTGAGAAACAGCTGTGTGATGTGTGAATTCATCTCACAGAGTTACATCATTCTTTTCATGGAGCAGTTTGCTGATATTGTTTCCCTGGAATCTTCAAAGGGATATTTGGGAGTGCTTTGAGGCCTATGGTGAAAAAGGAAATATCCTCAGATAAAAAATAGAAAGAAGTTTCATGAGAAACGATTTGTGATGTGTGAATTCATCTCACAGAGTTACACCTTTCTATCCATTGAGCAGTTTGGTAGCACTCTTTTGGGGAATCTGCAAAAGGATTTTCTGGAGCTCATAGAGGCCTATGGTGAAAAAGAAGATATCTACAGATAAAAACTGGAGAGAAGGTTTTTGAGAAACTGTTATGTGATATGTGTATTCACCTCATACACACCTCATAGAGATAAACAATTTAGTTGATTTCAGAGAAACTCCTTTGTGATGTGTACATGCATCTCATAGAACTAAACATTATTGTTGAGGGAGAACTTTGGCATCACTGTTTTTGTGGTATCTGGGAATGGATATTTGGGAGCACATTGAATCCTAAGGTGGAAAAGGAAATGTCCTAATATAAAAAATAGAAGTTCTCTGAGAAACCACTTCGTGATGTTAATTCATCTCACAGAGTTACATGATTCTTTTCATGGATCAGTTTTTGGAAAATCTGACAAGGGACATTTTGAATCGCATTGAAGCCTCTGGTGATGAATGAAATTTCCTCAGATAAAAATTAGAAAGAAACTTTCTGAGCAAGCTCTTTGTGATGTGTGAATTTATCTCAGAAAGTTACACCTTTCTTTTCGTGGAGCAGTTTGCTAACACTGTTTTCATGGAATCTGCAATGGGATATTCTGGAGCGCATTGCAGCCTATAGTGAAAAAGCAAATATACGCATGTAAAAACCAGAAGGAAGCTTTCTGTGAAACAGCTTTGTAATGTGTGAATTCATCTTACAGAGTTACACCATTCTTTTCATTGAGAAGTTTGATAACACTGTTTTCATGGAATCTGCAATAGGGTATTTAGGAACACATTGAAGCCTATAATGACAATGGAAATGCTTCAGATAAAAATGAAAGAAGCTCTCAGTGAAACTGTTTTGTGATGTGTGAATTCATCTCACTGAGTAACACCGTTCTTTTCATTGAGAAGTTTGCTAACACTTTTTTCATTTAATCTGCAATGGGATATTCAGGAGGACATTGAGGAATTTGGTGAAAAAGTAAATATCCTCAGATAAAAACTAGAAAGAATCTTTCTGAGAAACTTCTTTGTGATGTGTGAATTCACCTCACAGAGTTACACTGTTCTGTGCATTGAACAGTTTGCTTATACTCTTTTCTAGGAATCTACAATCTGATATTTTTTAGTGACGTGAAGCTTATGGTGACAAAGTAAATACTCTCATATGAAAACTAGAAGGAAGTCTCTGAGAGGCCACTTTCTGTTCTGTTAATTCATCTCACAAATATACAGGATTCTTTTCATGGAACAGTTTGGTAGCACTGTTTTTGGTGCATCTGAGAAGGGATATTTTGGATCACTTTGAAACCTATCGTGACAAAGGAAATATCTTCAGATAAAAAGTAGAAAGAATACTTCGGAGAAATTGCTTTGTGAAGTGTGAATTCATCTCACAGAGTTACACCATTTTTTTTCATGCAGCAGTATGGTATCACTGTTGTTGTGGAATCTGCAATAGGATATTTGGAAGTGCATTGAAGCTTATGGTGACTACAGAAATATCCTCAGACAAAAACCAAAAGGAATTTTTCTGAGAAACTGCTTTGTGATGGGTCAATTCATCTCACACATTTACACCTTTTTTTTTAAATGGAGCAGTCTGCTAACACTGTTTTTGTGGAATCTGCAAAGGGATATTTGAGAGTGCATTGAGGCCTATGGTGAAAAAGGAAATATCCTCAGACAAAAACTAGAAAGAAGATTTCTGAGAAACTGCTTTGTGATTTGTGAATTCAACTCACAGAGTTACATGTTTCTTTTCTTGGAGCAGTTTTGTAGCCCTGTTTTGGAGAATCTGAGAAGGGATATTTTTGATCACATTGTAGCCAATTCTGACAAAGGAAATATCCTCAGATAAAAATTAGAATGACGCTTTCTGAGAAACTGCTTTGTGATACGTGAATGCATATGACATAGTTACACCTTTCCTTTCATGGAACAGTTTGCTAAAACTGTTTTTGTGGAATCTGCAAAGAGATATTTGGGAGCACTTTGAGACCTATGGTGGAAAAAGGAATGTCCTCAAATAAAAACTAGAAAGAAGCTTTCTGAGAAACTGTTTTGTGGGGTGTGCATTCATCTCATAGAGGTAAACGTTTCTGTTGGGGGAGCACTTTGGTAACACTGTTTTTGTGGTGTCTGAGAAGGGATATTTGGGAATGGATGGAAGCCTATGGTGGAAAAAGAAATATCCTCAGATAAAAACCAAAAAGAAGCTTTCTGATAAACTGCCTTGGGATGTGTAAATTCATCTCACAGAATTGCACTGTTGTTTTCATTGATCAGTTTGCTACAAGTGTTTTCTTGGAATTTAAAATGTGATATTTTGGAGTGCACTGAAGCTTAGGATGACAAAGGAAATATCCTCGTATAAAAACCAGAAATAAGCTTTCTGAGAAAGTACTTTATAATGGATGAATTCGTCTCAAAGAGTTACACCTTTCTTTTCATTGAGTCGTTTGGTAGTGCTGTTTTTGGGGAATCTGCAAAACGATTTTTGGGAGCTCACAGAGGCCTATGGTGAAAAAGGAAATATCTGCAGATAAAAACAGGAGAGAAGGTTTTTAAGAAAATGTTTTGTGATGTGTGTATTCACCTCATAGAGATAAACCATTTTGTTGATTGAGGAGTATGGCCTCACTGTTTTTGTGGTGTCTGAGAAGGGATATCTGGGAGTGCATTGAGGTTGATGGTGGAAAAGTAAATATGCACAGATAAACATTGGAAAGCAGCTTTCTGGGAAATTTCTTTGTGATGGTTGAATTCATCTGCCAGAGGTAAACCACTGTTTTCAGTGAGCTGTTTGATAACCCTGTTTTTGTGGAATCTACAAAGTGATATTCAGAGCACAGAGAAGCCTATGGTGAAAAAGGAAGTACCCTCAGATAAAAACTCGAAAGAAGCTTTCTGAGAGACTGTTTTGTGATGGGTGAATTCATCTCACAAGGTTACATCTTTCTTTTCATTAAGCAGTTTGGTAGCACTTTTTTTGGAATATGGAAAGGGATATTCGAGAGTGGATAAAGGCCAATGTTGAAAAAGAAAATATCTTCTGGTTGAAAGTGGAAAGAAAGTTTCTGATACCTCCTTTGTGATGCATGTAATCATCTCATAGAGGTAAAGCTCTCTGTTGGGAGAGCAGTTTGCCATCACTGTTTCTGTGGTGTCTGAGAAGGATTATTTGGGAGTGCATGGAAGCCAATAGTGAAAAAGGAAATATCCTGAGATCAAAACTAGAAAGATGCTTTCTGAGAAATTTCTTTGTGATGGGTGAATTCATCAAACAGAGTTCCACCTTTGTTTTCTTTGAGCAGTTTGTCAACACTGTTTTTATGGAATCTGCAAAGGGATATTCAGGAGCTCCTAGAGGCCTATGGTGAGAAACGAAATAACATCAGATAAAAACTGGAGAGAAGTTTTCGAGAAATTGTTTTGTGATGTGTGTATTCATTTCATAGAGTTTAACATTTTGTTGATTGAACAGTTCGACATCACTGTTTTTGTGGTGTCTGAGAAGAGTTATTTGGGGGCACAATGAAGCCAAAGGTGAAAAAAGCAATATCTTCAGATTTAAACTAGAAAGAAGCTTTATGAGAAACTTCTTTGTGATGTGTGCATTCATCTCATAGGGCTCAACGTTTCTGTTTAGGGAGCACTTTGGTATCAATGTTATTGTGGTGTCTGAGAAGGGACATTTGAGAGTGCATTGAAGCCTATATTGGAAAAGGAAATATCCTCAGTTAAAAACTAGAAAGAAGTCTTCTGAGAAACTACTTTTGGGTGGATGAATTCATCTCACAGAGATACACAGGGGGTTTGCATTGAGCAGTTTGAAAACACTGTTTTCGTGGAATCTGCAATCGGATATTTGGGAGTAGATTGAAGCCTATGGTGACAAAAATATCTCCTCAGACAAAAATCAAAAGGAAGTTTTCTTAGAAACTACTTTGTGATGTGTGAATTCATCTCATACATTTACACCTTTCTTTTCATGGAGCAGTCTTCTAACACTGTTTTCGTGGAATCTACAAAGGGATATTTGCGAGTGCATTAAGGCCTATGGTGAAAAAGGAAATATCCTCAGACAAAAACTAGAAAGAAGCTCTCTGAGAAAATTATTTGAGATGTTTGAATTCATCTCACTGATTTACACTTTTCTTTTCATGGAGCAGTTTCCTAACACTATTTTCGTGGAATCTACAAAAAGGATATTCATGAGCACATTGAGGTAAACGTTGAAAAAGGAAATATCCTAAGACAAAAACTAGAAAGATGCTTTCTGAGAAACTGCTTTATGATTTATGAATTCATCTCACAGAGTTACACCATTCTTTTCATGGAGCATTTGAGTAGCACTGTTTTTGGGGAATCTGAGAAGGGATATTTTGGATCGCATTGAACCCTATGGTGACAAAGGAAATATCCTCAGATCAAAACTAGAAAGAAGCATTCTAAGAATATGTCTCATGATTTGTGATTTCACCTCACAGAGTTACATGTTTCTTTTCATGGAGCAGTTTGATAACACTGCTTTCATGGAATCTGTAAAGGGATATTTGGTAACGTATTGAGTCCTAAGGTGAAAAAGTAAATATGCACACAGAAAAGGTAGAAAGGATCTTTCTGAGAAACTGCTTTGTGATGTGTGAATTCATCTCAGAGAGTTACAATGTTGTTTTCATTGAGCAGTTTGCGAACACCATTTTCTTCGAATCTGCAAATGGATATTTCGGAGCACATCGAAGCTCATGGTTACAAAGCAAATGTCCTCATATAAAAACTAGAAAGAAGCTTTGTGAGAAACCAGTTTGTGGCTTGTGAATTCATCTCACAGAGTTTCACTGAACATTTCATTGAGCAGTTTGATAACACTGTTTTCTGGGAATCTACAGTGGGATATTTTGGAGAGCATTGAAGCTTATGGTGACAAAGGAAATAACTAGACAAAAACCTCAGACAAAAACTAGAGAGAATCTTTCTGAGAAACTGCTTTGTGATTTGTGAATTCATCTCAGAGTGTTAGACAATTCTCCTCTTGGATCATTTTGATAGCTCTCTTTTCGGGGAATCTGAGAAGGGATATTTGAGATCACATTGAAGCCTATGGTGAAAGCAAATATACTCAGATAAAAGCTAGAGAAAACTTTCTGAGAAAATTCTTTGTGATGTGTGAACTCATCTCCCATACTAACACAAATCTTTTCATTAAACAGTCTGAAAACACTGTATTTATTGAACCTGCAGTAGGATATTTGGGAGCACATTGAAGCCTATGGTGACAAAGGAAATATCCTCAGACAAAAACTAGAAAGAAGCTATCTGAGCAACTGCTTTGTGATTTGTGAATTCATCTCACAGAATTACTTCTTTCTTTCGATTGAGCAGTTTGCTAACACAGTTGTCATTGAATCTGCAATGGGATATTTGGGAGAGCTTTGAGGCCTAGGGTGAAAAAGGAAATATCTTCAGATAAAAACTGAAAGGAAGTGTTCTGAGAAACTTCTATGTGACTTGTGCATTCGTCTCACAGAGTTCCACATTTCTGTTCAAATAAAAACTAGAAAGATGTTTTCTGAGAAACTGCTTTGTGATATGTAAATTCATGTCACAGAGTTACACCGTACTTTTCCTTGAGCAGTTTGATAACACTTTTTTTCATGGAATCTGCAATAGGATATTTAGCAGCGCATTGAGGCCCATGGTGACAAGGGAAATATCCTCAGATAAACCTGGAAAGAATCTTCCTTAGAAACAGCTTTGTGATTTGTAATTTCATCTCATAGAGTTACATGATTTTTTTCATGGATCACTTTGGTAGCCCTGTTTTTGGGGAATCTGAGAAGGGATAGTTTGGATTGCATTGAAGCCTATCGTAACAAAGGAAATATCCTCAGACAAAAACTACAAAGAAACTTTCTGAGAAAGTTCTTTGTGATTTGTGAATCCATCTCACAGATGTAGACCATTTTCTTCATTTAGCAGTTTGATAGCACTGTCTTGCTGGAAACTGCAACAGGATATTTGGGAGATCATTCAAGCCTATGATGACAATGGAAATATCCTCAGATAAATCCAAAAAGAAACTTTCTGAGAGACTGCTTTGTGATGTGTGAATTGATTTCACAGAGTTACACTGTTCTTTTCATTGAGCAGTTTGCTTATACTGTTTTCATGGTATCTACAATGGGATATTTTGAATCTCATTGAAGCCTATAGTGACAGAGGAAATATCCTCAGATAAAAACTAGAAAGAAGCTTCCTGAGAATCTCTTATGTGATTTTTGAATCATCTCACAGAGTTACACCTTTCTTTTCATGGAGCAGTTTGGTAGCACTGTTTTGGGGAAAACTGAGAAGGGATTTTTTTTGATGACATTGAAGCCTATGGTGTAAAAGTAAATACCCTCAGATAAAAACTAGAAAGAAGCTCTCTGAGAAACCACTTTGTGATGTGTGAATTCATCTCATAGAATTACACCTTCCTTTCATGGAACAGTTTACTAACACTGTTTTCATGCAATCTGCGATGGGATATTTTGGAGTACATTGAAGCTTACGGTTTCAAAGGAAATATCCTCATATAAGAACTAGAAAGAAGATTTCTGAGAAACCGCTTTGTGATGTGTGAATTCATCTCACAGAGGTACATGATTCTTTTCATGGATCAGTTTGGTAGTACTTTTTTGGGGGAATCTGAGAAGGGATTTTTAGGATTGTCTTAAAGCCAATGTTGAAAGGAAAATATCCTCACATAAAAAGTAGAAAGAAGCTTTCTGAGAAAGTCCTTTATGATGTGTGAACTCATCTCACAGTGTTACACTGTTCTATTCATTGAGCGGTTTGATAACACTGTTTTCGAGGAATTTGCAACAGGATACTTGGGAGCACATTGAAGCCTATGGTGACAAAGGAAAACTCGTCAGATAGAAACTAGAAAAGAACTTTCTGAGAAACTTCTTCATGACGTGTGAATTCATTAGAAGGAGTTACACCTTTCTTTTCATGGAGCAGTTTTCTAACACTGTTTTCGTGGAATCTGCACATGAATATTTGTGCACACATTGAGGCCTATGTTTAAAAAGGAAATATCCTCAGATAAAAATTAGAAATACACTTTCTGAGAAAGTTCTGTGATGTGTGATTTCATCTCACAGAGATATACCATTCATTTCATTGAGCAGTTTGCTAACACTGTTTTCATGGAATGTGCAAAGGGATATTTTGGATATCCTCATACAAAAACTAGAAAGAGTCTTTCTGAGGAAATGCTTTCCGATATGTTAATTTATCTCACAGAGTTACAAGATGCTTTTCCCAGATCAGATTGGTAGCACTGTGTTCATGGAATCTGCAAACGGATATTTGGCAGCACATGGAGGTCTATAGACAAAAAGGGAATATACTCAGATAAAAACTAGAAAGAAGCTTTCTGTGAAAGCTCTTTGTGATGTGTGAATTCATTGCACAGAGTTACAGCTTTCTTTTCATAGAGTAGTTTGCTAACACTGTTTTCGTGGAATCTACAAAGAGATATTTGGGAGCACATTGAGGTCTATGGTGAAAAAGGAAATATCATCAGACAAAAACTAGTAAGAAGCTTTCTGAGAAACTGCTTTGTGATGTGTGAATTATTCTCACAGAGTTACATGGTTGTTTCCATTGAGCAGTTTGCTAACACTGTTTTCTTGAAATTTGCAAAGGGATATTTCAGAGCACAATGAAGCTTATGGTGACAAACATAATATCCTCATAGAAAAAGTAGAAAGAAGCTTTCTGGAAAACTGTTTTGTGATTTGTGAATTCTTCTCACGGAGTTACATGATTCTTTTCATGGATCAGTTTGGTAGCACTGTTTTTGTGGTGTCTGAGGAGGGATATTTTGGATTGCATTGAAGCCTATGGTGACAAGGAAAATATCCTCAGACGAAAACTAGAAAGAAGCTTTATGATAAAGTTCTTTGTGATGTGTGAATTCATCTCACTGAGGTACAGCATTCTTATCTTGGAACAGTTCGCTAACACTGCTTTTGTGGAATCTGCAAAGGGATATTTTGGAGCACATTGAGCCCTACAGTGAAAAAGGAAGTATTCTCAGATAAAAACTAGCAACAAGCTTTCTGAGAAGTGCTTTGAGATGCATGAATTCATCTCAGAGTGTTACATCGTTCTCTTCATAGAACAGTTTGCTAACACTTTTTTTGAAGAATCTGCAAAAGGATATATGGGAGCGCACTGAGGCCTATGGTGAGAAACGAAATATCCTCAGATAAAAACTAGAAAGAAGCATTCTGAGAAATGGCCTTGTGATGTGTGAATTCGTCTCACAGAGTTACACTGTTTTTTTCATTGAGCAGTTTGCTAACGCTGTTTTCTTGGAATCTGCAATGTGATATTTCAGAGCACTTTGAAGCTTGTGGTGACAAGGAATATCCTCAGGCAAAAACTAGAGAGAAGCTCTCTGAGAAACTGCTTTGTGATTTTTGAATTCATCTCACAGAGTTACATGATTCTTTTTATGGAGTAGTTTGGTAGCACTGTTTTTGGGGAATCTGAGAAGGGATATTTGGTATTGTGTTGAAGCCTATGGTGACAAAAGAAATATCATCAGATATAAACTAGGAAGAAGCTGTCTCAGAAACCTCTTTGTGATATGTTAGTTCATTTCACACAATTTTATGATTCTTTTCATGAATCAGTTTGGTAACACTGTTTTTCGGGAATCTGAAAGAATATTTTGGATCACATTGAAGCCTATGGTGACAAAGAAAGTACCCTCTGGTAAAAACTAGAAATAAACTTTCTAAGAAAGTTCTTTATGATGTGTGAAATATTTCACACAATTACACCTTTTTTCATGGAGCAGTTTGCTAATACTGTTTTCATGGAATCTGCAAAGGGATATTTGGGAGCGACATGAGGCCTACAGTGAAAATGAAAATATCCTCAGATAAAAACTGGAAAGAAGATTTCTGAGAAATCACTTTGTAATTGGTGAATTTGATTCACAGAGTTGCACCATTTTTTTCATTGATCAGTTTGATAACATTGTTTTGGTGCAATATGCAAAAGGATATTTGGGAGTGCCTTGAAGCCAATGGTGACAAAGGAAATATCCTCAGGTAAAAACTAGAAAGAAGCTTTCTGTGAAAGTTCTTTTTGATGTGTGAATTCATCTCACAGTGTTACATCTTTCTTTTCATGGAGCAGTTTGCTAACACTGTTTCCGTGGAGACTGCAAAGGGATATTTGGGAGTGCATTGAGGCCTATAGTGAAAAAGAAAATGTCCTCAGATAAAACAAGTAAGAAACTTTCTGAGAAACTCCTTTGTGATGTGTGAATTATTCTGACAGAGGTACACTGTTCTTTTCATTTAGCAGTTTGCTAACACTGTTTTCCTTAAATCAGCATTGGAATACTTTGGAGCGCATTGAGGTTTCTTGTGACAAAGTAAATACCCTCAGACAAAAACTAGAGGGAAGTTTTCTGGGAAACTGCTTTATGATTTGTTAATTCATCTCACAGAGTTATACCATTCTTTTCATTTAGAAATTTCCTAACATTTTTTCTTTTAAAATGCAATGGGTTATTGAAGAGTGCATTGAGGAATATGGTGAAAAAGTAAATAACCTCAGATAAAAACTAGAAAGATCGCTTCTGAGACACAAATTTGTGATGTGTGAATTCAACCCACAGAGTTACACCACTGTTTCCAGGGAGTAGTTTGGTAGCACTGTTTATGAGGAATCAAAGAAGGAATAGTTTGAATTGCACTGAAACCTATGGTGGCAAAGGATATATCCTCAGATACAACCTAGAAAGAAGCTTTCTGAGAAACTTCTTTGCATTGTGTGAATTCATCTCATTCAGTTATACCTTTCTTTTCATGGAGCAGTTTTCTAGCAGTGTTTTCGTGGAAACTGCAAAGGGACATTTGTGAGTGCATTGGGGCCTACAGTGAAAATTGAAATATCCTCAGATAAAAACGAGAAAGAAGCATTCTGAGAAACTGTTTGGTTATGTGTTAATTCATCTCACAGAGTTGCACGATTCTTTTCATGGATCATTTGGTAACACTGTTTTTGTGGAACCTAAGAAAGGATACTTTGGGTTTCATTGAAACCTATGGTGAAAAGGAAATATCCTAAGATAAAAATTAGAAGGAAACTTTCTGAGAAACTTCTCTGTTATGTGTGACTTCATTTCACAGAGTTACACCTTTCTTTTCATGGAGCAGTTCTGTAGCACTGTTTTTGGGGAATATGGGAAAGGATATTTTGAATTGCATTGAAGCTTATGGTGACAAAGGAAATATCCTCAGGTGAAAACTAGAAAGAAGGTTTCTGAGAAACTGCTTTGTGATGTGTTAATTCATCACACAGAGTTATGCTATTCTTCTCTTGGAGCAGTTTCTGAACACTGTTTTCATGTAATTTGCAAAGGAATATATGGAGCACATTGAATTCTATGTTGACAAAGTAAATATCCTCAGGAAAAAACTAGAAAGAAACTTTTGGAGAAACTTCTTTGTGATTTGTGAATTCATCTCACAGAGTTACATGATTCTTTTCATGAAGTGGTTTGGTAGCTCTGTTTTTGGGAAATCTGAGAAGGGATATTTTGGATCACATAGAAGACTACAGTGACAAAGGAAATACCCTCAGAGCTAGAAAGAAGCTTTCTCAGAAACTTCCTTGTGATGTGTGAATTCATCTCACAGAGTTACACCTTTCTTTTCATTTAGCACTTTGCTAACTGCTAACACTGTTTTTGTTGGATCTGATAAGGAATATTTGGGAGCACATTGAGGAATATGGTGAAAAAGGAAATATCCTCAGATAAAAACTGAAAAGGGGCTATCTCAGAGACTCGTTGGTGATGTTTGAATTCATCTCACTGATTTACATTGTGGTTTTCAATGAGCCGATTGCTAACACTGTTTTCTGGGAATCTGCAATGGGATGTTTTGGAGCACCTTGAAGCTTAGGGTGACAAAGGAAATATCCTCATATAACACCTGGAAAGAAGCATTTTGAGAAGCTTCTTTGTGATGTGTGTACTCATCTCACAGAGTTAAACCTTTCCTTTCAAGGAGCAGTTTGCTAACACTGTTTTCGTGGATTCTGCAAAGGGATATTTGGGGTGCATTGAGGCCCTATAGTGAAAAAGGATATATCCTCAGATAAAATTGAAAAAGAAGCTTTCTAAGAAACTGCTTTGTGATGTGTCAATTCACCTCACAGAGTTACACTGTTCTTTTCATTGATCAGTTTGCTACCCTGTTTACATGGAATCTGCAATGGGTTATTTTGGAGCCCATTGAAGCTTATGGTGACAAAGGAAATATTCTCATATAAAAACTAGAAAGAAGCTTTCTGATAAACCGCTTGTGACTTGCTAATTCAACTCACTGAGTTACATGATTCTTTTCCTGGATCACTTTGGTATCACTGTTTTTGGGGAATCTGAGAAGGGATATTTTAGATCAAATTGAAGCCTATGGTGTCAAGGGAAACATCCACAGATACAGATTAGAAAGAAGCTATTTGAGAAAGTTCTTCATGGAGTGTGAATTCATCACACAGAGTTACACTTTCTTTTAATGGAGCAGTTTGCTAACATTGTTTTCATGGAATCTGCAAACAGATATGTAGGAGTGCAATGAGGCCTATAATGAAAAAGGAAATATCTTCAAATAAAAACTAGAAAGAAGCTTTCTGAGAAACTGTATTGTGATGTGTGAATTCATTTCACAGAGTTACACCATAATTTTCATTGAGCAGTTTGATTACACTGTTTTTGTGGAATTCACAATAAGATATTTGGGAGTGCATTGAAGCCTATGGTGACAAAGGAAGTATCCTCAGATAAAAGTAAAGAAGATGTTTTCTGAGAAATTGGCTTGTGATGTGTGAATTCATTTCACAGAGTTACACCATTCTTTTCATTGAACAGTTTGATAACACTGTTGTCGTGGAATCTGTAATAGTGTATTTTAGAGTGCATTGAAGCCTATGGTGACAAAGGAAATATCCTCAGATAAATACTAGAAAGAATCGTTCTGAGAAAGTTCTCTGTGATGTGTGATTTTATCTCACACAGTTACACGTTTGTATTCATGGTGCCCTTTGCTAACACTTTTTTCATGGAATCTGCAAAGGGATATTTGGGAGTGTATTGAGGCCTATAGTGAAAAAAGAAATATTCTCATAGGAAAACTAGAAAGAAACTTTCTAAGAAACCACATTGTGACGCATGAATTCAGCTCACAGAGTTACACTGTTCTTTTCACTGAACAGTTGGCTAACACTGTTTTCTTGGAATCTGCTATGGGATATCTCAGAGCACACTGAAGCTTATTGTGAATTAGGAAATATCCTCAGACAAAAGCTAGAAAGAAGCTTTCTGAGAAACTGCTTTGTGATGTGTGAATTCATCTCACAGAATTAATCTGCAATGGAATATTTCAGACCAAATTTCATGCATATAGTCACAAAGCAAATATCCTCAGACAAAAATTAGTAAGAATCTTTCTGAGAAACCACTTTTTGATGTGTTAATTCATCTCACAGAGCTACACAATTCTTTTCATGGATCAGTTTGGAAGCACTGTTTTTGGGGAATCTGAGAAGGGATATTTTGGATTGCATTAAAGACTATTGTGACATAGGAAATATCTTAAGATAAAAACTAGAAAGAAGGTTTCTGGGAAAATTCTTTGTGATGTGTGAATTCATCTCACAGAGTTACATCTTTCTTTTCTTTGAACAGTTTTTTAACACCATTTTCGTGGAATCTGCAAAGGGATATGTGGAAGCACTTTGAGGCCTATGGTGTAAAAGGAAATATCCTCAGATAAAAGCTAGAAAGAAACTTTCTGAGAAACTGCTTTGTGATGTGTGATTTCGTCCCCCAGAGTTACACATTTCTTTTCATTGAGTAGTTTACTAACTCTGTTTTCTTGGAGTCTGCAATGGGATATTTCATAGCGCATTGAAGTTTTTGGTGCCAAGGAAATATCCTCAGAAAAAACTAGAAAGAAGCTTTCTGAGAAAATTATTTGTGATGTGTGAATTCATCTCACAGAGTTACACCTTTCTTTTGATGGAACAGTTTGCTAACACTGTTTTCATGGAATCTGCAAAGATATATTTGGGAGTGCTTTGAGACCTATGATGAAAAAGGAAATATCCTCAGAAAATAACTATAAAGAAGCTTTCAGAGAAAGTGCTTTGTGATGTGTGAATTCATGTCACAGAGTTACAGATACTCTCATTTAGTAGCCTGCTAACACTGTTTTCTTGGGATCTGCAATGTGATATTTCAGAGCACCTTGAAACTTATGGTGGCAACAGAAATATCTTCATATAAAAATTAGTAAGAAGCTTTTGGAGAAACCATTTCATGATGTGTTAATTTATCTCACTGAGTTACACGACCCCTTTCATGAATCTGTTTGGTTGCACTGTTTTTGGGTGAACTGGGAAGGGATATTTTGTATCACATTGAAGAATATAGTGACTAAGGAAATATGTTCAGATAAAAACTAGAAAGAAGCTTTCTGAGAAGGTTCTTCATGATGTGTGAATTCATCTCACAGAGTTACACCTTTCTTTTCATGGTGCAGCTTGCTAACACTCTTTTCGTGGAATCTGCAAAGGGATATTTTTGAGTGCATTGAGGCCTATAGTGAAAAAGAAAATATCCTCAGATAAAAGTTAGAAAGAAGCTTTCTGAGAAACTGCTTTGTGTTGTGTGAATTCATCTCATGGAACCACACCATTCTTTTCATTGAGCCGTTTGATATCACTGTTTTTGTGTAATCTGCAATAAGATATGTGGGAGTGAATTGAAGCATATGGTGACAAAGGAAATATCCTCATAGAAAAATCAAAAAGAATTTTCTGAGAAACTGATTTGTGTTGTATGAATTCAACTCAAAGAGATGCACTGTTGTTTTCACTGAGCAGTTTGCTAACACTGTTTTCTTGGAATCTACAATGGGATATTTCAGAGCACATTGAAGCCTACTGTGTAAAAGAAAATATCCTCACACACAAAGCAGAAAAATACTTTCTGTGAAACCACTTTGTGATGTGAATTCATCTCACAGAGATACACGATTGTATTCATGGTTCAGTTTGACAGCGCTACTTTTGTTTAATCTGACAAGGGATAATATGGATTGCCTTGAAGCATCTGGTGACAAAGGAAATATTCCCAGGTGAAAACTAGAAAAAAGCTTCCTGAGAAAGTTCTTTGTGATATGTTAATTCGCATCACAGATTTACACCTTCCTTTTCATGGAGCAGTTTCCTAGCAGTGTTTTCATGGAATCTGCAAAGGGATATTTGGGAACACACTAAGGCTTAAGGTGTAAAAGGAAATATCCTTAGATAAAAATTACAAATAAGCTTTCTGAGAAACTACTTTGTGATGTGTGAATTCATCACACAGGGTTACACTGTTCTTTTCATTGAGCAGTTTGCTAACACTGTTTTCTTGGAATCTGCAATGGGATATTTCGGAGTGCATTGAACCTTATGGTGACAGGAAAATATTCTCAGACAAAAACTAGAAAGAAGCTTTTGGAGAAACTACTTTGTGATTTTGTGAATTCATCTCACAGAGTTACATGATTCTTTTCATTCAGCAGTTCAGTAGCACTGTTTTTGGGGATTCTGAGAAGGGATACTTTGCATTGCATTGAAGTCTATGGTGAAACAGGAATTATCCTCTGATAAAAACTAGAAAGAAGCTTTCTGTAAAACTGCATTGTGATGTGTGAATTCATCTCACAGAGTTAGACTGTTCCTCTCATTTAGGAGTTTGATAAGTCTGTTTTCGTGGATTCTGCAATATGATATTCAGGAACTTTGAAGCCTGTTGTGACAAAGAAAATATAATCAGATAATAATCAAAAAGAAGCTTTCTGAGAAACCACTTTGTGATATGTTAATTCATATCATGGAGTTACATGATTATTTTCAAGGATCAGTTTGATAGCACAGTTTTTGGGAATATTTGAAGGGATATATTGGATTGCATTGAAGTGTGCGGTGGCTAAGGAAATATCCTCAGATAAAAACTATAAAGAAACTTGCTGAGAGAGTTCTTTGTGATGTGTCAATTCATATAACAGAGATACACCTTTCTTTTTGTGGAGCAGTTTGGTAACATTTTATTCTTTGAAACCCCAAAGGGATAATTGGGAGTGCATTGAAGACTGTAGTGAAAAAAGAAATATCCTCTGATAAAAACTAGAAAGAGGCATTCTGAGAAACTGCTTTGTGATGTGTGAATTCATCTCAAACAGTTACAACATTCTTTTCATTGAGCAGTTTGATAAAACAGCTTTCATGGAATCTCTGATAGGATATTTGGGAGAGCATTGAAGCCTGTGGTGACAAAGGAAATATTCTCAGATAAAAACCAAGAAGAAGCTTTCTGAGAAATTGCTTTGTGATGTGTGAAGTCACCTCACAGAGTTACACTGCTATTTTCATTGAGCAGTTAGGTAACACTGTTTTCTTGGAATCTGCAATGGGATATTTTGGAGTGCGTTAAAGCTTACAGTGACAAATGAAATATTATCATATACAAACTAGAAAGAAATTTTCTGAGAAACTGCTTTGTGATGTGTTAATTCATCTCACAGGGTTACACGATCTTTTTCATGGATCACTTTGGTAGCACTGTTTTTGGGGAATCTAAGAAAGTATGTTTTGGATCACATTGAAGCCTTTGGTGACAAGGGAACCATCCTCAGATAATAACTAGAAAACAGCTTTCGGATAAAGTTCTTTGTGATGTGTGAATTCACCTCACAGAGTTACACTTTCCTTTCATGGAATAAATAGCTAACACTGTTTTCCTGGAATCTGCAAAGGGATATTTGGGATGCAATGAGGCATATAGTGAATAAGGAAATATCCTCAGGTAAAAATAAGAAAGAAACTTTCTGAGAAACTGCTTTTGATGTGTGAATTCATCTCACAGAGTTACACGGTTCTTTTCATTGAGCAGTTTGATAACACTGTTTTTGTGGAATTTGCAATAGGATATTTGGGAGCACTTTGAAGCCTATGGTGACAAAGGAAATATCCTCAGATAAAAACCAAAAAGAAGCTTTCTGAGAAACTGCTTTGTGATGTGGAAATTCATCACACAGAGTTACACCACTCTTTTCTTTGATTAATTTGCTAACACTGTTTTCTTGGAATCTGCAATGGGATATTTTGGAGCACATTGAAACTTATTGTTAATAAGAAAATATCCTCAGACAAAAATTAGAAAGATACTTTCTGAGAAACTGATTTTTTTTAACTATGAAACACATTCATTTATTCATAATTTTTTAAGTCAAAGTAAGAATTACACAAATTTATACATAAACTGCATATTCTTTTTTTTAATTTATTTATTATTATTATACTTTAATTTGTAGGGTACATGTGAAACTGATTTATGGTGTGTTAATTCATCTCACAGAGTTACACAATTCTTTTCATGGATCAGTTTGATAGTACTGTTTTTGGGGAATCTGAGAACAGTTGTTTTGGACTGCATTGAAGCCTATAGTGGAAAAGGAAATATCCTCAGACAAAAACTGTAAAGAAGCTTTCTGAGAATGTTCTTAGAGATTTGTGAATTCAGCTCATAGATTTACACCTTTATTTTCATGAAGCAGTGTGCTAACGCTGTTTTTGTAGAATCTACATTGGGATACTTCGGAGTGCATTGCAGCTTACATTGACAAAGGTAATACATTAATATACAAACTAGAAAGAAGCTTTCTGAGAAACTGCTTTGTGATGTGTTAATTCATCTCACAGAATTACATGGTTATTTTCATGGATCAATTTTTTAACATTGTTTTTTGGGTATGTGAGTAGGGATATTTTGGATAGCATTGAAGCCTAGGGTGGTAAAGAAATTATCCCCAGATAACAACTAGAAAGAAGTTTTCTGAGAAATGCTTTTGGAATGTGTGATTTCATCTCACAGAGTTACACCTTTGCTTTCATAGAGCAGTGTGTTTACACTGTTTTCTTGGAATCTGCAAAGGGATATCTGGGAGCACATCGAAGCCTATGATTAAAAAGGAAATATCCTCAGATAAAAACCATAACGAAGATTTCTGAGAAACTGGTTTGTTATGAGTGAATTCTTCTCACAGAGTTACGCCATTCCTTTCTTGGAGATGTATGATAACTCTGTTTTCCTGGAGTCTGCAATAGGATATTTGAGGGTGTATTGAAGCCTACGGTGACAAAGGAAATATCTCCATAGAAAAATGAAAAAGAAACTTTCTGAGAAACTGCTCTGGGATGTGTGAATTCAACTCACAGAGTTACACTGTTCTTTTCATTGAGCAATTTGCTAGCACTATTTTCTTGCAATCTACAATGGGATATTTCAGAGTGCATTGAAGTTTATTGTGAAAAAGTGAATGTCCTCAGACAAAAACTAGATAGAAGCATTCTGAGAAACCGTTTTGTGATTTGGGAATTCATCGCACAGTGTTACACGATTCTCCTCATGGATCAGTTTCATAGCACTGTTTTTTGGGAATCTGAGAAGGGATATTTTGGATTGCTTTGAAGTATATGATGACAAAAGATATATCCTCAGATAAAAACTATAAAGAAGCTTTCTGAGAAAGTTCTTGGTGATGTGTGAATTCATCTCACAGAGTTACACCTTTCTTTTTATAGAGAAGTTTGCTAACACTGTTTTCATGGAATCTGCAAATGGATATTTGGGAGCACATTGTGGTCTATACTGAAAAAGGAAATATCATCATAGAAAAACTAGAAATCTTTCTGAGAATCAGCTATGTGATGTTTGAATTCAATGCAGAGAGTTTCACTGTTGTTTTCATAGAGTAGTTAGCGAACACTGTTTTCTTGGAATCTACAATGGCATATTTCGGAGCACATTGAAGCTTAGTGTGAAAAAGGAAATATCCTCAGGCAAAAACTAGAAAGATACTTTCCGAGAAACTGCTTTGTGATGTGTGAATTCATGTCAGAGAATTACTGTTCTTTTCATTGAGCAGTTTGTTGCCACTGTTATCTTGGAGTCTGCAATGGGATATTTCGGTGTGCGTTGAAGCTTATGGTGACAAAGGAAATATTCTCATATAAAAACCAGAAAGAAGTTTTCTGAGAAATCGCTTTGTGATTTGTTAATTCATCTGACAGAGCTACATGATTGTTTTCATGGATCAGTTTTGTAGCACTGTTATTGAGGAATCTAAGAAGGGATATTTTGGATCACATTGAAGCCTATAGTGACTAAGGACATATCTTCAGATAAAAACTAGAAAGAGTCTATCCGAGAAAGTTCTTTGTGATGTGTGAATTCATCTCACAGTGTTACACCTTTCTTATCATAGGGGAGTTTGCTAACACGGTTTTTGTGGAATCAGCAAAGGGATATTTGGGAATGCATTGAGACTTATAGTGAAACAGGAAATGTCCTCATAGGAAAACCAAAAGGAAGCTTTCTGAGAAACTGGTTTCTGGTGTGTGAATTTGTCACACAGTGTTACACCGTTGTTTTCATTTAGCAGTTTGATAACACTGTTTTTGTGGAATCTGCAAGAGGATATTTGGGAGCACATTGAAGCCTAAGATGACCTAGGAAATATCCTCATAGAAAATCCATAAAGAAGTTTTCTGAGAAAATGCTTTGTGATGTGTGAATTCAATTAACAGAGTTGCAATCTTCCTTTTGTTGAGCAGTTTGTTAACACTGTTTTCTTGGAATCTGCAATGAGATATTTCAGAGCTCATTGAAACTTGTTATGAAAAAGGAAATATACTAGGCAAAAACTAGAAATATATTTTCTGAGAAACTGCTTTGTGATTTGTGAATTCCTCTCACTTAATTACATGATTCTTTTCATGGATCAGTTTGATAGCACTTTTTTTGGGGAATCTGAGAAGGGATGTTTTGGATATCATTGAAGTCTATGGTGACCAGGGAAATATCCTCAGAAAAAAACTACAAAGGTGCTTTCTGAGTAAGTTATTTGTGATGTGTGAATTCGTCTCACAGAGATACACCCTTATTTTCATGGAGGAGTTTGCTAGCACTGTTTACATGGAATCTGTAAAGGGATATTTGGGAGCACATTGAGGTCTATGGTGAAAAAGGAAATCCACTCAGATAAAAATTAGAAAGAAGTTTTCCAAGAAACTGATTTGTGATGGGTGAATTCATCTCACAGACCTACATTGTACTTTTCTTTGAGCTGTTTGATAAAACTGTTTTCGTGGAGACTGCAATAGAATATTTGGGAGTGCATTGAAACCTAAGGTGACAAAGGAAATATCCTCAGACAAAAACTCGAAAGAATCGTTCTGAGAAACTGCTTTGTGACATGTGAATTCATCTCACAGCATTACCCTGTTCTTTTCATTGAGCAGTCTGCTGACGCTGCTTTATTGGAATCTGCAATGGGATATTTCGGAGTGCATAGAAGCTTATGGTTACAAAGGAAATATCCTCAGACAAAAACTATAAAGAGGCTTTCTGAGGAACTGCTTTGTGATTTCTGAATTCATCTCACAGAGGTACAGTTTTCTTTTCATGGAGCAGTTTGGTAGCCCCGTTTTTGGGGCATCTGAGAAGGGCTGTTTTGGATCCCAGTGAAGCCTATGGTGTCAAAGGAAATATCCTCAGATTAAAACTAGAAAAAAACATTCAGAGAGACTTCTTTGTGATATGTGAATTCATCTCACAGAGTTAAAACTTTCTTTTCATGGACCAGTTTGCTAACACTGTTTTCTTAGAGTCTGCAAAAGGATATTTGGGAGCGCACTGAGGCCTACAGTGAAAAAGGAAATACATTCATATAAAAACTAGAAAGAAGATTTCTGAGAAACTGTTTTGTGATGTCTTAATTCATCTCACAGTGTTACATGATTCTTTTCATGGGTCAATTTTTAGCACTGTTTTTGGGGAATCTGAGTAGGGATATTTTGGATCGCATTGAAGCCTACGGTGACAAAGGAGGCATCCTCTGATAAAAAATTGAATGACGCTTTCTGAGAAAGAGCTTTGTGATGTTGAATTCACCTCACATAGTTACACCATTCTTTTCATGGACCAGTTTGGTAGGACTGTTTTTGGGGAATCTAAGAAAAGATATTTTTAATTGTATGACAAAGGAAATATTCTCAGACGAAAACCAAATAGAAGCTATCTGAGAAAGTGCTTTGTGATGTGTGAATTCATCTCACAGACTTACACCTTTCCGTTCATGGAGCAGTATTATAATAGTATTGTTTGGAATCTGCAATGGGATATTTCTGAGTGCATTGAAGTTTATGGTGACAAAGCAATTATCCTGAGATAAAAACTAGAAAGATGCTTTCTGAAAAAGTTCCTTGTGATGTGTTAATCATCTCAGAGAATTACACTTTTCTTTTCATGGACCAGTTTGCTAACAATGTTTTCATGGAATCTGCAAAGGGATATTTGGGAGCACATTGAGGCTTATTTTGAAAAAGGGAATATGCTTAGATAAAAACTAGAGAGAAGCTTTCTGAGAAACTGCTTTTTGATGTGTGAATTCATATCACAGAGTTACACTATTCTTTTCATTGAGCAGTTTGTTAACACTCTTTTCTTGGAATCTTCAATGGCATATTTTGGATCACATTGAGGCCTATAGTGAAAAACTAAATATCCTCAGATAAAACTAGAATGGAGCTTTCTGAGAGACTGATTTTTAATGTGTGAATTCATCTTACAGAGTTACACTGTTCTTTTTATTGAACTGTTTGATAACACTGTTTTCCTGGAATCTGCAATAGGATATTTGGTAGCACACTGAAGCCAAAGGTGACAAAAGAAATATCCACAGAGAAAAACTAGAAAGAAGCTTTCTGAGAAACTGTTTTGTCATTTGAGGATTCATCTCACAGAGTTACACAATTCTTTTCATGAAGAAGTTTGGTAGTACTCCTTTTAGGGAATCTGAGAAGGGATATATTTGATCACATTGAAGCCTATGGTGACAAAGGAAATATCCTCAGACAAAAGGTAGAAAGAAGCTTTCTGAGAAAGGACTTTGTTTTGTGTGAATTCATCTCACAGAGTTACACCTCAATTTTCTTGTAGCAGTTTGCTAACACTGTTCTAGTGGAATCTACAAAGGGATATTTGGGAGTGCATTGAGGCCTACAGTGAGAAAGGAAATATCCTCAGACAGAAAATTAATGGAAGCTTTCTGAGAAACTCCTTGGTGATGTGTTAATTTATCTCACAGAGTTACACTGTTCTTTTCATGGAGCAGTTTGCTAACACTGTTTTCTTGGAATTTGCAATGGGATATTTCTGAGCACATTGAAGCTTATCGTGATAAAGGAAATATTCCCAGACAAAAAATATAAAGACGGTTTCCGAGAAACTGCTTTTTGATTTCTGAATTCATTTCACAGACTTACACGATCCTTTTCATGGGGAAGTTTGATAACACTGTTTTTGGGGAATCAGAGAAGGGATATTTTGGATGGCATTGAAGCCTATGGTGAAAAAGAAAATATCCTCAGGTAAAAACTAGAATGATGCCTTCTGAGAAAGGACTTTGTGATATGTGAATTCGTCTAAAATCGTTACACCTTTCTTTTCATGGAGCAGTTTGCATAAACTGTTTTCATGGAATCTGTCATGGGATATTTGGGAACGCATTGAGTCTGATGGTATGAAAGGAAATATCCTCAGATAAAAACTAGAAGGAAGCTTTATGAGAAACTGCTTTTTGATGTGTGAATTCAACTCTCAGAGTTTCACTAATCTTTGCATGGAGCAGTTTGCTTACAGTGTTTTTGAGGAATCTGCACTCTGATATGTCTTATCACATTGGAGCTTATGGTGACAAAGGAAATACCTTCGTAGATAAACCAAAGAGATGCTTTCTGAGAAACTGCTTTGTGATGTGTGAATTCATCTCACGTAATTACACTAATCTTTTCATTGAGTAGTTTTATAAAACTGTTTTCATGGAATCTGCTGTCAGATTTTGCATTGAAGCCTATGGTGGCAAGGGAAATAATCTCATTGATAAAGCAAAAAGAAACTTTTCTTTGTGATGTGTGAATTCATCTCACAGTGTTACACTGTTCTTTTCATTGAACAGTTTGCTAACACTGTTTTATTGGAATCTTAAATGGAATATTTTGGATCTCATTGAAGCTTATAGTGACATAGGATGTATCCTCATCGAAAAAGTAGAAAGCTCCTTTCTGAGAAATCGATTTGTGATGTGTTAATTCATCTCACAGAGTTACAAGATTCTTTTCATGGATCAGTGTGGCATCACTGTTTTTGGGGAATCTGAGAGAGGATATTTTAGATTGCATTGAAGCCTATGGTGACAAAGGAAATATCCTCAGATGAAAACTATAAAGAACGTTTCTGAGAAAGTTCCCTGTGATGTCTGAATTCATCTCACAGAGTTACACTTTTCTTTTCTTGGAGCCGTTTGTTAACACTGCTTTCGTGGACTCTGCAAATGGATATTTGGGAGGGCATTGAACACTAATGTGACAAAGGAAATATCCTCACATAAAAACGTGAAAGAAGATTTCTGAGAAACTGCTTTGTGATGTGTGTATTCATCTCACAGAGTTACACGATTCTTTCCATGCATCAGTTTTTTAGCCATGTTTTTGAAGCATCTGAGAAAGGATACTTTGGATCACATTGAAGCCTATGGTGACAAGGAAATGCTCTCATGTAAGAACTAGAAAAAAGCTTTCTAAGAAACTGGTTTGTGGTGTGTGAATTCATCTCACAGTGTTACACTGTTCTTTGCATTGAGCAGTTTGCTAACACTGTTTTCATGGAATGAGCAATGGGATATTTTGGAACGCATTGAAGCTTATGGTGACAAAGGAAATATCTTCAGACAAAAATTAGAAAGAAGTTTTCTGAGAAACTGCTTTGTATTTTGTGAATTCATCTCACAGAGTTACATGATTCTTTTCATGGACCGATTTGGTAGCACTGTTTTTGGTGAATCTGAGAATGCATATTTTGCATCACATTGAAGCCTATTTTGACAAAGGAAGTATTCTCAGAAAAACACTAGAAAGAAGCTTTATGAGAAACTACTTTGTGATGTGTGAATTAACCACACAGGGTTCACCATTCTTTTCATGGAGCAGTTTGCAAACAGTGTTTTTGTGCAATATGAAAAGGGATATTTGGGAGCACATTGAGGCCTATGGTGAAAAAGGAAATATCCTCAGATAAAAATTAGAAAGAAGCTTACTGAGAAACTGTCTTGTGATGTGTGAATTCATCTCACAGAGTTACACCATTCTTTTCATTGAGAAGTTTGCTAACAATGTAATTGTGGGATGTGCAAAGGCATACTTCGGAGGGCATTGAAACTTAAGTTGACAAAGGAAATTCTCTCATATAAAACCTCGAAAGAAGCTTTCTGAGAAACCGCTTTATGATGTATTAATTCATCTCACAGAGTTAATTGATTACTTTCATAGGTCACTTTGGTAGCTCGTTTTTGGGAATCTGGGAAGGGATATTTTCGATTGCTTTGAAGCCTATGGTGACAAAGTAACTATCCTCAGATAAAAACTAGAAAGAATCTTTCTGAGAACTTCTTTGTGATGTGTGAATTCATCTCACAGAGTTACACTTTTCTTTTCAAAGAAAACTTTCCTAACACTGTTGTCATGGAATTGGCAAAGGGATATTTGGGAGCACATTGAGGTCTATAGTGAAAAATTAAATATCCTCAGATAAAAATGAGAAAGAAGCTTTCTGAGAAACTACTTTGTGACGTGTTAATTCATCTCACAGAGTTACATGATTCTTTTCATGTAGGAATTTTATTGCACTGTTTTTGGGCTATCTGAGAAGGGATATTTTGGATTGCATTAAAGCCTATGGTGACAAAGGAAATACTCCCAGATTAAAACTAGAAAGGAGCATTATGAGAAATTTCTTTGTGAAGTGTGAATTCGTCTCACAGTTACACTTTTCTTTTCAAGGAGGAGTTTGCTAAAACTGTTTTCATGGAATTGGCAAAGGGATATTTGTGAGTGCATTGAGGCCTAGGGTACAAAACTAAATACCCTCAGATAAAAACTAGAAAGAAGCTTTCTGAGAGACTGCTTTGTGATTGTGAATTCATCTCACTAAATTGCATGACTCTTTTCATAGATCAGTTTGATGCCTCTACTTTTGGAGATTCTGAGAAGGGATAATATGAATTGCATTGAAGAATATGTTGAAAAAGGAAATATCCTCAGAAAAAACTAGAAATAAATTTTCTGAGAAAGTTTTTTGTGATGTTCGAATTCATCTCACAGAGTTACACCTTTTTTTTTTTTTCATGGAGTCATTTGCTAACATTATTTTCGTGGAATCTGCAAAGGAATATTTAGGAGCACTTTGAGGACTATATTAAAAATGGAAATATCCTCACATAAAAATTAGAATGAAGCTTTCTAAGAAACTGCTTGGTTATGTGTGAATTCATCTCACAGAGTTACACCATTCTTTTCATTAAGCAGTTTGATAACACTGTTTTCATGGAGTCTGCAATAGGCTATTTGGGAGAACATTGAAGCCTATGGTGACAAAGGATATATCCTCAGATAAAAAGAAAAAAGAAGCCTTCTTATAAATTGTTTCAGGATGTCTAAATTCATTGCACCAAGTTACACCATTTTTTTCATTGAGCAGTTTGATAACAGTGTTTTCATGAAGTCTGCAGTAGGATATTCAGGAGTGCCTTGAGGACTATGGTGACAAAGGAAATATTCTCAGATAAAACCCAAGAAGAAGCTTTCTGAGAAACTGCTTTCTGTTGTGTAAATTCATCTCACAGAGTTTCACTGTTCTTTTCATTGAGCAGTTTGCTGGCACTGTTTTCTTGGAATCTGCAATGGGATATTTCAGAGTGCATTGAAGCTTATGGTGACAAACAAAATATCTTTAGACAAAGAAATAGAAAGTAGCTTTCTGAGAAACTGATTTGTGATGTGTGAATTCATCTCACCGAGTTACACCTTTCTTTCCATGGAGCAGTTTATTAACACTGTTTACGTGGAATCTGCAAAGGGATATTTGGGAGCAACTCGAGGCCTATGGTGAAATAGAAAACATCCTCAGATAATAACTAGAAAGAAGCTTTCTGAGAAACTGCTTTGTGATATGTGAATTCATGTCACAGAGTTACACTGTTCTTTCTTTCTTTTTTTTTTTTTTTTTTTTTTTGAGCAGTTTTCTAACAGTGTTTTCCTGATATCTGCTAGGGAATATATGGGAGTGCATTGAGATCTATGGTGATAAATTAAATATCCTCAGATAAAAACTAGAGGAAAGCTTTCTGAGAAATTGCTTTGTGTTGTGTTAATTCATCTGACAGAGTTATATGATTCCTTTCATGGAGCAGTTCGGTAACACTGTTTTTGGGGAATCTGAGAAGGGATATTTTGGATCACATTGAAGACTATGGTGACAAAAAAATATCCTCAGAAAGAAGCTTTCTGACAAAGGACACTTTGTTGTGTGAATTCATCTCAGAGAATTACATGGTTCTTTTCACTGAGCAGTTTGATAACACTGTTTTCGTTTAACCTCCAATAGGATATTTGGGAGCACATTGAGGCCAATGGTGAAAATGGAAATATGCTGAGTTAAATTCTTGAAACAATCTTTCTGAGTAATTACTTTTTGATGTGTGAATTCATCTCACAGTGTTACTCTGTTCTTTTCATTGAGCAGTTTGCTGACATTATTTTCTTGGAATCTGCAATTTGATATTTTGGAGTGCATTGAAGCTTATGGTGACAAAGGAATTATCCTCGTATGAAAACTGGAAAGAAGCTTTCTGAGAAACTGCTTTGTGCTGTGGTAATTCATCTCACTGAGTAACGTGATTCTTCTCATGGATCGGTTTGGTAGCACTGTTTTTAGGTAATCTGAGAAGGGATATTTTGGATCACAGTGAAGCCTATGGGGAAAAAGGGACTATCCTCAGATAAAAACTAGAAAGAAACTTTCTGAGAAAGACTTTTGTGATGTCTGAATTCATCTCATAGTTTCACACCTCTGTTTTCATGGGGCAGTTTGCTAATACTGTTTTTGTGGAATCTTCAACAGGATATTTGCTGCACATGGAAGCCTATGGTGACAAAGTAATTATCCTCAGACAAACACCAAAAAGAAGCAGTCTGAGAAACTACTTTGTGATGTGTGAATTCATCTCACAGAGTTACACCTCTATTTTCATGGAGCAGTTTGCCATCACTGTTTTTGTGGAATCTGCAAAGGGATATTTGGGAGTACATTCAGTCCTAAAGTGAGAAATGAAATATTCTCAGACAAAAACTAGAAGGAAGCTTTCTGAGAAACTGCTTTGTGACGTGTGAATTCAACTCAGAGAGTTACACTGTACTTTGCACTGAGCAGTTTGCTTACACCTGTTTCTTGGAATCTGAACACTGATATTTCTCAGCACATTGAAGTTTATGGTGACAAAAGAAATATACTCACTGATAAACCAAAAAGAAGTTTCTGAGAAACTGCTTTGTGAGGTGTGAATTCACCTCACAGAGTTACATGGTTCATTTCATTTGGCACTTTGATAACACTGTTATCATGGAATCTTCTATAGGATATTTGGGAGTGCATTGAAGCCTATGGTGATAAAGCATATATCCTCATAGATAAACGAAAAAGAAGTTTTCTGAGAAACTACTTTGTGCTATGTGAATTCCTCTCAGAGTGTTACACTGTTGTTTTCATTGAGCAGTTTCCTAACACTGCTTTCTTGGAATCTTAAAAGGGATATTTCAGAGCACAATGAAAATTATGGTGACATAGGAACCGTCCTCATAGAAAAAGTAGAAAGAAGCTTTCTGAGAAACTGCTTTGTGATGTCTTACTTCATCTCACAGAGTTACACAGTTCTTTTCGTGGATTGCTTTGGCAGCACTGTTTTTGGGGAATCTGAACAAAGGATAGTTTGGATCACTTTGAAGCCTATGGTGAAAAAGGAAATATCATCAGATAAAAATTAGAAAGAAGCTTTATGAGAAAACTGTTGTGTAATGTGTGAATTCATCTTATAGAGTTACACATTTCTTTCTTTGTATAGAGCCGTTGGTAACACTGTTTTAGTGGAATCTACAAAGGGATATCTGGGAGTGCATTGAAGCCTATGGTGAAAAATTAAATATCCTCAGGTAAAAACGAGAAGGTAGATTTCTGAGAAACTACTTTGTAACGTGTGTATTCATTTCACAGAGATACAGAATTCTTTGCATGAATCATTATGATAGCACTGTTTTTGGGGAATCAGAGGAGGGATATCTTGGATCTCATTGAAGCCTATGCTGACAAAATAAACATCCTCAGATAAAAACTAGAAAGAAGCTTTCTGAGAATCTGTTTTGTGATGTGTGAATTCATTTCACAGAGTTATGCTGTTCTTTCCAGGGGGCAGTTTGCTAACACTGCTTTTGTGGAATCTGCAAAGGGACATTTGGGAGCACCTGGAGGCCTATGGTTAAAAACAAAATATTCTCGGATAAAAATTAGAAAGAAACTTTCTGAGAAACTGCTTTGTGATGTGGGAATTCATCTCACCAAGTGACACTGTTCTTTTCATTGAGTAGTTTGCTAACATTGTTTTAATGGAATCTGCAAAGGTGTATTTTGGAGCACATTGAAGCTTAAGGTGACAAAGGAAATACCCTCATACAAAAACTAAAATGAAGTTTTCTGAGAAATGGTTTTGTGATGTGTTAATTTTTCCCACTGATGTAAATGATCCTTTTCTGGAACAGTTTGGTAGCACTGTTTTGGGGAATCTGAGAAGGGATATTTTGGATCGCATTGAAGTCTATGGTGACAAAGAAAATATCCTCAGATAAAAAATATATATAAGCTTTCTGAGAAAGTTCTTTGTAATGTGTGAATTCACCCCACAGAGTTACACCTTTCTTTTCATTGAGCAGTTTACTAACACTGTTTTCTTGGAATCTGCAAAGGGATCTTTGTGAGCTGAATGAAGATTATGGTGACAAAGTATATACACTCATAGAAAAAAATAGAAAGATTTCTGGGAAACAGCTTTGTTATGTGTGAATTTATCTTAAAGAGTTACACTGTACGTTGCATTGAGAAACTCGCTAATGCTGTTTTCTTGGAATCTGCAATGGGATATTTCAAAGCACATTGAAGCTTAAGGTGACAGAGGGAATATCCTCCAGAAAAAACTAGAAAGAAGCTTTCTGAGAAACTGCTGTGTGATATGTGAATTCACCTCACAGAGTTACATGATTCCTTTCATGGAGCAGTTTATTAGAACTGTGTTTGGGGAATTTGAGAAGGTATATTTTGGATCGCATTGTAGCCTACGGTGACTAAGGAAATATCATAAGATAAAAAATAGAAAGAAGCTTTATGAGAAACTGCTTTGTGATGTGTGAATTAATCTCACAGAGTACACCGTTCTTTTCATTCAGCAGTTTGCTAACACTGTTTTCGTACAATCTGGAAAGGGATTTTTGTGAGTGCATTGAGGCCTATGTTGAAAAAGGAAATATCCTCAGATAAAACCTGGAAAGAAGCTTTCTGTGAAACTGCTTTGTGATTTGTGAATTCATTTCAGAGAGTTGTACCGTCCTTTTCATTGAGCAGTTTGCTAAAACTGTTTTTGAGGATTCTGCGAAGGGATAATTTGGAGCCCATTGAAGTTTATGGTGACAAAGGAAATATCCTCAGACAAAAACTAGAAAGAAGATTTCTGGGAAACTGCTTGGTGATTTGTGAACTCATCTCACAGAGTTACATGATTCTTTTCATTAAACAGTTTGGTAACACTGTTTTTGGGGAATCTGAGAAGGGATATTTTGGATCACATTGAAGCCTGTGGTGACAAAGGAAATATCCTCAGTTAAAAACCAAAAAGCTTTCTGAGAAACTTCTTTGTGTTGTGTCAATTAATCTCACAGAGTTGCACCTTTCTTTCCATAGAGCAGTTTGCTAACATTGTTTTTGTGGAATCTGAAATAGGATATTTGGGTGTGCATTGAAGCCTATGGTGACTAAGGAAATATCTTCAGGAAAAAAACCAAAAGAAACTTTCTGAAAAATTGCCTTGTGATGTGTGAATTCATCTCACAGTTTTACAGTTTTCTTTCATGGAGCAGTTTGCTAATACTATTTTCATGGAATCTGAAAAGGGATATTCACCAGTGCATTGAGGAATATGTTGAAAAAGGAAATAAACTCATACAAGTACTAGAAGGAGCTTTCTGTGAAACGGCTTTGTGATGTGTCAATTCATCTCACAAAGATGTGTCAATTCATCTCACTGGTCTTTTTTTTTTTAATTTATTTATTATTATTATACTTCAAGTTGTAGGGTACATGTGCACAATGTGCAGGTTTGCTACATATGTATACTTGTGCCATGTTGGTGTGCTGCACCCATCAACCCGTCATTTACATAAGGTATAACTCCCAATGCAATCCCTCCCCCCTCCCCCCTCCCCATGATAGGCCCCGGTGTGTGATGTTCCCCTTCCCGAGTCCAAGTGATCTCATTGTTCAGTTCCCACCTATGAGTGAGAACATGCGGTGTTTGGTTTTCTGTTCTTGTGATAGTTTGCTGAGAATGATGGTTTCCAGCTGCATCCATGTCCCTACAAAGGACACAAACTCATCCTTTTTTATGGCTGCATAGTATTCCATGGTGTATATGTGCCACATTTTCTTAATCCAGTCTGTCACTGATGGACATTTGGGTTGATTCCAAGTCTTTGCTATTGTGAATAGTGCTGCAATAAACATACGTGTGCATGTGTCTTTATAGCAGCATAATTTATAATCCTTTGGGTATATACCTAGTAATGGGATGGCTGGGTCATATGGTACATCTAGTTCTAGATCCTTGAGGAATCGCCATACTGTTTTCCATAATGGTTGAACTAGTTTACAATCCCACCAACAGTGTAAAAGTGTTCCTATTTCTCCACATCCTCTCCAGCACTTGTTGTTTCCTGACTTTTGAATGATCGCCATTCTAACTGGTGTGAGATGGTATCTCATTGTGGTTTTGATTTGCATTTCTCTGATGGCCAGTGATGATGAGCATTTTTGCATGTGTCTGTTGGCTGTATGAATGTCTTCTTTCGAGAAATGTCTGTTCATATCCTTTGCCCACTTTTTGATGGGGTTGTTTGTTTTTTTCTTGTAAATTTGTTTGAGTTCTTTGTAGGTTCTGGATATTAGCCCTTTGTCAGATGAGTAGATTGCAAAAATTTTCTCCCATTCTGTAGGTTGCCTGTTCACTCTGATGGTAGTTTCTTTTGCTGTGCAGAAACTCTTTAGTTTAATGAGATCCCATTTGTCAATTTTGGCTTTTGCTGCCGTTGCTTTTGGTGTTTTAGACATGAAGTCTTTGCCCATGCCTATGTCCTGAATGGTACTACCTAGGTTTTCCTCTAGGATTTTTATGGTATTAGGTCTAACATTTAAGTCTCTAATCCATCTTGAATTAATTTTCGTATAAGGAGTAAGGAAAGGATCCAGTTTCAGCTTTCTACTTATGGCTAGCCAATTTTCCCAGCACCATTTATTAAATAGGGAATCATTTCCCCATTTCTTGTTTCTCTCAGGTTTGTCAAAGATCAGATGGCTGTAGATGTGTGGTATTATTTCTGAGGACTCTGTTCTGTTCCATTGGTCTATATCTCTGTTTTGGTACCAGTACCATGCTGTTTTGGTTACTGTAGCCTTGTAGTATAGTTTGAAGTCAGGTAGCGTGATGCCTCCAGCTTTGTTCTTTTGACTTAGGATTGTCTTGGAGATGCGGGCTCTTTTTTGGTTCCATATGAACTTTAAAGCAGTTTTTTCCAAATCTGTGAAGAAGCTCATTGGTAGCTTGATGGGGATGGCATTGAATCTATAAATTACCTTGGGCAGTATGGCCATTTTCACGATATTGATTCTTCCTATCCATGAGCATGGTATGTTCTTCCATTTGTTTGTGTCCTCTTTTATTTCTCTGAGCAGTGGTTTGTAGTTCTCCTTGAAGAGGTCCTTTACATCCCTTGTAAGTTGGATTCCTAGGTATTTTATTCTCTTTGAAGCAATTGTGAATGGAAGTTCATTCCTGATTTGGCTCTCTGTTTGACTGTCACTGGTGTATAAGAATGCTTGTGATTTTTGCACATTAATTTTGTATCCTGAGACTTTGCTGAAGTTGCTTATCAGCTTAAGGAGATTTTGGGCTGAGACAATGTTTTCTAAATATACAATCATGTCGTCTGCAAACAGGGACAATTTGACTTCTTCTTTTCCTAACTGAATCCCCTTGATTTCTTTCTCTTGCCTGATTGCCCTAGCCAGAACTTCCAACACTATGTTGAATGGAAGTGGTGAGAGAGGGCATCACTATCTTGTGCCAGTTTTCAAAGGGAATTTTTCCAGTTTTTGCCCATTCAGTATGATATTGGCTGTGGGTTTGTCATAAAAGCTCTTATGATTTTGAGGTACGTTCCATCAATACCGAATTTATTGAGTGTTTTTAGCATGAAGGGCTGTTGAATTTTGTCAAAAGCCTTTTCTGCATCTATTGAGATAATGATGTGGTTCTTGTCTTTGTTTCTGTTTATATGCTGGATTATGTTTATTGATTTGCGAATGTTGAACCAGCCTTGCATCCCAGGGATGAAGCCCACTTGATCATGGTGGATAAGCTTTTTGATGTGCTGCTGAATCCGGTTTGCCAGTATTTTATTGAGGATTTTTGCATCGATGTTCATCAGGGATATTGGTCTAAAATTCTCTTTTTTTGTTGTGTCTCTGCCAGGCTTTGGTATCAGGATGATGTTGGCCTCATAAAATGAGTTAGGGAGGATTCCCTCTTTTTCTATTGGTTGGAATAGTTTCAGAAGGAATGGTACCAGCTCCTCCTTGTACCTCTGGTAGAATTCAGCTGTGAATCCATCTGGTCCTGGACTTTTTTTGGTTGGTAGGCTATTAATTATTGCCTCAATTTCAAAACCCAGGATTTTATATCCAGCCAAACTAAGTTTCATAAGTGAAGGAGAAATAAAATCTTTTACAGATAAGCAAATGCTTAGGGATTTTGTCACCACTAGGCCTGCCTTAAAAGAGACCCTGAAGGAAGCACTAAATATGGAAAGGAACAACCGGTACCAGCCATTGCAAAAACATGCCAAAATGTAAAGACCATCAAGGCTAGGAAGAAACTGCATCAACTAACGAGCAAAATAACCAGTTAATATCATAATGGCAGAATCAAGTTCACACATAACAATCTTAACCTTAAATGTAAATGGACTAAATGCTCCAATTAAAAGACACAGACTGGCAAACTGGATAAAGAGTCAAGACCCATCAGTCTGCTGTATTCAGGAGACCCATCTCACACGCAGAGACATACATAGGCTCAAAATAAAGGGATGGAGGAAGATTTACCAAGCAAATGGAGAACAAAAAAAAGCGGGGGTTGCAATACTAGTCTCTGATAAAACAGACTTTAAACCATCAAAGATCAAAAGAGACAAAGAAGGCCATTACATAATGGTAAAGGGATCAATTCAACAGGAAGAGCTAACTATCCTAAATATATATGCACCCAATACAGGAGCACCCAGATTCATAAAGCAAGTCCTTAGAGACTTACAAAGAGACTTAGACTCCCATACAATAATAATGGGAGACTTCAACACTCCACTGTCAACATTAGACAGATCAACGAGACAGAAAGTTAACAAGGATATCCAGGAATTGAACTCATCTCTGCAGCAAGCAGACCTAATAGACATCTATAGAACTCTCCACCCCAAATCAACTGAATATACATTCTTCTCAGTACCACATCGTACTTACTCCAAAATTGACCACGTAATTGGAAGTAAAGCACTCCTCAGCAAATGTACAAGAACAGAAATTATAACAAACTGTCTCTCAGACCACAGTGCAATCAAATTAGAACTCAGGACTAAGAAACTCAATCAAAACCGCTCAACTACATGGAAACTGAACAACCTGCTCCTGAATGACTACTGGGTACATAACGAAATGAAGGCAGAAATAAAGATGTTCTTTGAAACCAATGAGAACAAAGATACAACATACCAGAATCTCTGGGACACATTTAAAGCAGTGTGTAGAGGGAAATTTATAGCACTAAATGCCCACAAGAGAAAGCAGGAAAGTTCTAAAATTGACACTCTAACAGCGCAATTAAAAGAACTAGAGAAGCAAGAGCAAACACATTCGAAAGCTAGCAGAAGGCAAGAAATAACTAAAATCAGAGCAGAACTGAAGGAGATAGAGACACAAAAAACCCTCCAAAAAATCAATGAATCCAGGAGTTGGTTTTTTGAAAAGATCAACAAAATTGACAGACCACTAGCAAGACTAATAAAGAAGAAAAGAGAGAAGAATCAAATCGACGCAATTAAAAATGATAAAGGGGATATCACCACCGACCCCACAGAAATACAAACTACCATCAGAGAATACTATAAACACCTCTACGCAAATAAACTGGAAAATCTAGAAGAAATGGATAATTTCCTGGACACTTACACTCTTCCAAGACTAAACCAGGAAGAAGTTGAATCCCTGAATAGACCAATAGTAGGCTCACTGGTCTTTTTAATGAGAAGTTTGCTAACACTTTCTTGGTGGAATATGCAATGGGATATTCTGGAGCGCATTGAGGAATATAGAGAAAAAGGAAATATCCTCAGATTAATACTAGAAAGAAGCTGTCTGAGAAACAGCTTTGTGATGTGTGAATTCATCTCACATAGTTACACCATTCTTTTCATGGAACAGTTTGGTAGCGTTGTTTTTGAGGAATCTGAGAAAGAGTATTTTGGATCTCATGGAAGCCTAGGGTGACAAACGAAATATCTTCAGATAAAAACTAGAAAGAAGCTTTCTCAGAAACTTCTTTGTGATGTGTGTATTCACCTCACAGAGTATCACCTTTCTGTTCATTGAGCAGATTGCTGGCACAGTTTTTGTGGCATCTGCAAAGGGATGTTTGGGAGTGCATTGAGGCCTATGGTGAAAAAGGAAATATCCTCAGAGAAAAAGTAGAAAAAGGTTTTCTCAGAAACTGCTTTGTGATGTGTGAATTCATCTTACAGATTTACATTGTTCATTTCATTGAGTCATTTGCTAACACTGTTTTCCTGGGGTCTACAATGGGATATTTTGGAGCGCATTGAAGCTTATGGTGATGAAGGAAATATCCTCATATAAAAACTAGAAATAAACTTTCTGAGAAACCACTTTGTGATGTGTTAATTCATCTCAAAGAGTCACACGATTGTTTTCATAGATCAGGTTTTGGGGAATCTGAAAAGGGATATTTTGGATTACATTGAAGCGTTTGGTGACAAAGGAGATATCCTCAGATAAAAACTAGAAAGAATCTTTCTGAGAAAGTTATTTGAGATGTTTGAATTCATGTCACAGATTTACACCTTTCCATTCATGAAGCCATTTGCTAACACTGTTTTCATTGAATCTGCGAAGGGATATTTGGGAGTGCATTGAGGCCAATAGTGAAAAAGGAAATATACTGACATAAAAACCAGAAAGAAGATTTCTGAGAAACTGCTTTGTGATGTGTGAATTCATCTTACAGAGATACACCATTCTTTTCATTGAGCAGATTGAAAACACTGTTTTTGTGGAATACGCAATAGGATATTTGAGAGTGCATTGAAACCTGTGGTGACAAAGGTAATATCCTCAGTTAAAAACCAAAAAGAAGCTTTCTAACAAACTGCTTTATGTTTTTTTCAATTCATCTCACAGAGTTAAACCATCCTTTTCATGGAGCAGTTTGTTAAGACTGTTCTCGTGGAATCTGCAATAGGATATTTGGGAGCGCGTTGAAGCCTATGGTGACTGAGGAAATATCCTCAGAGAAAAAAACAAAAAGAATCTTTCTGAGAAACTGCTTTTGTGATGTGTGAATTCTTCTCACAGATTTACAGTTTTTCTTTCATGGAGCAGCTTGCTAATACTATTTTTGTGGAATCTGAAAAGGGGTATTTGCTAATGCATTGAGGAATATGTTGAAAAATGAAATATACTCATACAAAAACTAGAAGAAAGCTTTCTGTGAAACTGCTTTGTGATGTGTCAATTCATCTCACACAGTTACACCACTCTATTCATTGAGAAGTTTGCTCTCACTCTTTTTGTGGAATCTGCAATGGGATATTCTGGAGCACATTAAGGAATATGGAGAAAAAGGAAATAATCTCAGATAAATACTAGAAAGAAGCTGTCTAAGAAACAGCTTTGTGATGTATGAATTCATCTCAGATAATTACACCATTCTTTTCATGGAGCAGTTTGGCAGCACTGTTTTTGGGGAATCTGAGAAGGGATGTTTTGGATCTCATGGAAGCTTAGGGTGACAAAGGAAATATCCTCACATAAAAACTACAAAGAAGCTTTCTCAGAAACTGCTTTGTGATGTGTGTATTCATCTCACAGAGTATCACCTTTCCGTTCATGGAGCAGATTGCTAACACAGTTTTGTTGGAATCTGCAAAGGGATGTTTGGGAGTGCATTTAGGCCTATGGTGAAAAAGGAAATATCCTCAGAGAATAAGTAGAAATAAGCTTTCTGAGAAACTGATTTTTGATGTATGAATTCATCTTACAGGTTTACACTGTTCATTTCATTGAGCCATTTGCTTAGATTGTTTTCCTGGAGTCTACAATGGGATATTTTGGAATGCATTGAAGCTTACATTGACAAAGGAAATATCCTCATATTAAAACTAGAAAAAAATTTTCTGAGAAACCGCTTTGTGATGTGTTAACACATCTCACAGAGTTACAGGATTCTTTTCTTGGATCAGTTTAGTAGCACTGTTTTTGGGGAATCTGAGAAGAGATATTTTGGATTGCATTGAAGTCTATGGTGGCAAAATGAGAAATCCTCAGATACAAACTAGAAAGAATCTTTCAGAGAAAGTTCTTTGTGATGTTTGAATTCATGTCACAGATTTACACCTTTCTATTCATGAAGCCCTTTACTAACACTGTTTTCTTTGAATCTGCAAAGGGATATTTGGGAGCTAATTGAGGCCTATAATGAAAAAGGAAATATCTTCAGATAAAAGCTAGAAAGGAGATTACTGAGAAACTGCTTTGTAATGTGGAATTCATCTTACAGAGTTACACTGTTGTTTTCATTGAGCAGTTTGATAACACTGTTTTTGTGGAATCTGCAATAAGATATTTGAGAATGCATTGAAGCCTATGGTGACAAAGGTAATATCCTCAGTTACAAACCAAAAAGAAGCTTTCTAGGAAACTGCTTTGTGTGGTGTCAATTCATCTCACAGAGTTACACCTTTCTTTTCATGGAGCAGCTTGCTAACACTGTTATCATGGAATCTGCAATGGGATTTTTTGTGAACGATTTGATGCCTTTGGTGAAAAAGCAAATATCCTCAGATAAAAACTAAACAGAAGCTTTCTGTAAACTGGTTTGTGATGTGTAAATTCATCTCACAGAGTTACACTGTTCATTTCATTGAACAGTTTACTAATAATGTTTTCTTGGAATCTACAATAGGATATTTCAGAGCACATTTAAGTTTTTGGTGACAAAGGAAATACCCTCATATAAAAACTGGAAAGAAGCTTTCTGAGAAAGCACTTTGTGATGTGTTAATTCATTTCACAGAGTTACCCGATTCTTTTCTTGGATCAATTTGGGAGCACTCTTTTTCTGGAATCTGAGAAGGAATATTTGGGATTGCATTGAAGCCTTTGGTGACAAAGGAAATATCCTCAGATAAAAACTAGAAATGATCTTTCTGAGAAAGTACTTTGTGATGTGTGTATTCATCTCAAAGTGTTACACCTTTCTTTTTATGGAGTAGTTTGCTAACACTGTTTTTGTGGAAACTGCAAAGCGATATTTGGGAGCACATGGAGGATTATGGTGCTTAAAAAAAAAGAAGATTTCTGTAAAACTCCTTTGTGATGTGTGAATTCATCTCACAGACTTACACCACTCTTTTCATTGAGAAGTGTGTTAACACTTTTTGTGTGGAATCTGCAATGGGATATTCGTGAGTGCATTGAGGCCTATGGTGAAAAATAAAATATTCTCAGACAAAAAATAGAAAGAAGATTTCTGACAACCTGCTTTGGGGTTTTTGAATTGATCTCATAGAATTACATGATTCTTTTCACAGAGCAGTTTGGTAGCACTTTTTTGGGGGAATCTGAAGAAGGATATTTGGATAGCATTGAAGCCTATGGTGAAAACGAATTATCCTCACACAAAAACTAGAAAGAAACTTTCTGAGAAACCACTTTGTGATGTCTGAATTCAACTCACAGAATTCATGAGTCTTTTCATGGATCAGTTTCGTAGCACTGTCAGGGGAATATGAGAAAGGATATTTTGAATTGTATTGAAGCCTACGGTGACAAAGCAAGTATTTTCAGATAAAAACTAGAAATAAGCTTTACGAGAAACTGCTTTGTGATGTTTGAATTCACCTCACAGACTTACACGATTCTTTTCTTGCAGCAGTTTGCTAACACTGTTTTCGAAGAATCTCTAATAGGATATTTGGGAGCACATTGAAGCCTATGGTGACAAAGGAAATATCCTCAGACAAAAAACAAAAAGTAGATTTCTGAGAAACTGCTTTGTGATGTGTGAATTCATCTCACAGAGTTACACTGTTGTTTTCATTGAGCAGTTTGCTAACACACTTTTCTTGAAATCTGCAATCTGATATTTCAGAGTGCAATGAAGCTTGTTGTGATAAAGGAAATATAATCAGATAAAAACTGGAAAGAAGCTTTCTGAAAAACCGCCTTGGGGTGTGTTAATTCATCTCACAGAGTTACACGATCCTTTTCATGGATCAGTTTGGTAGCACTGCTTTTGGGGAATCTGAGAAGGGATATTTTGGATCACATGGAAGATTATATTGACAATGGAAATATCCTCAGATAATAACTACAAAGGATATTTCTGAGAAAATACTTTCTGATGTGTGAATTCATCTAACAGAGTTACATCTTTGTTTCCATGGAGCAGCTTGCTAACACTGTTTTTGTGGAACTTGCAAAGGGATATTTGGGAGTGCATTGAGGGCTACGGTGAAAAACTAAATATCCTCAGATAAAAAATAGAAAGAAGCTTTCTGAGAAACTGCACTGTGATGTGTGAATTCATCTCACACAGTTACACCATACTTTTCATTGATCTGCTTGTGAATGCTGTTTTCATGCAATCTGCAAGGGGATATTTGGGAGTGCATTAAGGCCTATAGTGAAAAAGGAAATATCCTCAGAGATAAACTAGAAGGAAGCTTTCTGAGAAACTGCCTTGTGATATGAGAATGCATCTCACAGAGTTACATGATTCCTTTCTTTTAGCAGTTTGCTAACACTGTTTTAAAGGAATCTACAATAATATGCATGGGAGCAAATTGAGGCCTATGGTGAAAAATGAAATATCCTCACGTAAAAACCAGAAAGAAGCTTCCTTAGAAAGCTCTTTTTGATGTGTGAATTCATCTCACACAATTACACCTTTCTTTTGATGGAGCAGTTTGTTAACACTGTTTTCGTGGAATCTGCAAAGGGATATTGGGAAGCACATTGAGGCCTATTGTGAAAAACTAAATATCCTCTGATAAAATCTAGAAAGAAGCTCTCTGAGAAAATGCTTTGTTATGTGTGAATTAATCTCACAGAGTTACACCGTTCTTTTCATTTTACTGTTTGCTAAAACTGTTTTTGAGGAATCTGCACTAGGATATTTGGGAGGGCATTGAATCCTATGGTGAAAAAGGAAACATCCTCAGATAAAAACCAAAAAGTAGATTTCCATGAAACTTCTTTGTGATGTTTGAAGTCATCTCACAGTGTTACACTGTTCTTTTCATTTAGCAGTTTGGTAACACTGTTTTCTTGGAATCTGCAATGGGATATGTTGGAGTGCACAGAAGCTTATGGTGACAAAGGAAATATCCTCATATAAAATGTAGAAAGAAGCTTTCTGAGAAAGCGCTTTGTGATGTGTTAATTTGTCTCAAAGAGTTACATGATTCTTTTCATTTAGCAGTTTGGTTGCACTGTTTTTGTAGAATCTGAGAGGGATATTTGGGATCACATTGAAGCCTATGGTTTCAAAGTTGTAACTCTGTAACATGAAAAAACACATTACAAAGAACTTTCTCAGAAAGCTTCGTTCTAGTTTTTATCTGAGTATATTTCCTTTGTCACCATATACTTTAATGCGATCCAAAACATCCCTTCTAAAACTCCCCAAAAACAGTGGTACCAAGCAAATCCATGAAAAGAATCATGTATCTCTGTGAGATTAATTTACAAATCACAAAGAGTTTCTCAAAATAATTCTGTCTAGTTTTCATATGAGGATATTTCCATTTTCACCATATGCTTCAACGTGCTCTGAAATATCCTAGTGAAGATTCCAAAAAAAACCAGTGATAGCGAATTGATCAATGAAAAGAACAGTGTAATTCTGTGAGACGAATTCACACATCATAAAGCAGTTTGTTAGAAAACTTCTTTCTAGTTTTTATATGAGGATGTTTCCTTTTTTACCATAGGCCTCATTGCACTCCTAAATGTCCCTTTGCAGATTCCACAAAAACTGTGTTAGCAAACTGCTCCATGAAAAGAAAGGTGCAACTCTGTGAGATCAATTCACACATCACAAAAAACTTTCTCAGAAAGTTTCTTTCTAATTTTTATCTAAAGATGTTTCCTTTGTCACCATTGGCTTCAATGTGATCCGAATATCCTTCCTCAGATTCACCAAAAACAGTGATACCAAACTGATCCACGAAAGGATTCATGTAACTCTGTGAGATATATTGACAAAGCACAAAGCAGTTTCTCAGAAAGCTGCTTTCTAGTTTTTATATGAGGATATTTCCTTTGTCTCCATAAGCTTCAATGCACTCTGAAATATCAGTTTGCAGATTCCAAGAAAACAGTGTAACAAAACTATTCAATGCCAAGATCAGTGTAACTTTTTGAGATGAATTCACACATCACAAAGCAGTTTCTCAGAAAACTTCTTTCTAGTGTTTATCTGAGATTTTTTCCTTTTTCACCATAAGCTTCAGTGCTATGTAAAATATCCCCTCTCAGATTCCTCAAAAACAGTGATACCCAACTGCTCCATGAAAAGAATCATGTAAATCTGTGGGATGAATAAACAAATCACAAAGCAGGTTCTCAGGAAGCTTCTCTCTAGCTTTTGTCTGAGGATATTTCCTTTTTCACCTTTTGCCTCAAAGTGCTCATGAACATCCCTTTGCAACTCCAGGAAAATCGTGTTAGCAAACTGTTCCATGAAAAGAAAGGTGTAAATCTGTGAGATGAATTCACACATTGCAAAGCAGTTTCTCACAATGTTTCTTTTTGGTTTTTGTCTGAGGATGTTTCCTTTGTCACCATAGACTTCAATGCACTCCCAAATATCCTATTGTAGATTCCAGGAAAACAGTGTTATCAAACTGCTCAATGAAAGGAACAGTGTAATTCTGTAAGATTAATTCAAACATCTCAGAACTGTTTCTCAGAAAGTTTCTTTCTAGTTTTTATCTGTGGATATTTAATTTTTCACTATAGGCTTCAATGTGCTCCAGAATATCCCATTGCAGATTGCTTGAAAGCAGTGTCTGGAAGCTGCTCCATGAAAAGAAAGGTGTAACTCTGTGACATGAACTCACACATCACAAAGAACTTTCTCAGAAAAATACTTTCTAATTTTTATCTGAGGATATTTTCTTTGTCACCCTAGGCTTCAATGTGATCCAAAACAACCCTTCTAAGATTACCCAAAAACACCGCTACCAAATTAAACCATGAAAAGGATTGTGTAACTCTGTGAGAGGAATTAAATCATCACAAAGCAGTTTCTCAGCAATCTTCCTTCTGTTTTTATATGAGGATATTCCCTTTGTCACCATAAGCTCTAATGTGCTCTGAAATATCCCATTGTAGATTCCAAGAAAACAGTGGTAGAAAACTGCTCAATGAAAAGAACAGTGTAACTCGGTGAGATGAATTCACACATCACAAATCAATTTCTCAGAAAGTTTCTTTTTGGTCTTTTTCTCAGGATATTTCCTTTGTCACCATAGTCTTCAATGCGATCCCAAATATCCTATTGCAGATACCACGAAAACAGTGTTAGCAAACTGCTCCATGAAAACAGTAATGTATCTGTGTGAGATGAATTCATACATCACAAAGCAGTTAATCAGAAAGCTTCCTTCTAGTTTTTATCTGGAGATATTTCCCTTTTCACCATTGACTTTAAGGTGGTCCCAAATATTCCTTTGCAGATTCCATGAAAGCAGTGTTAGTAAACTGCTCAATGAAAAGAACAATGTAACTCTGTGAGATGAATTCACACATCACAAAGAACATTCTCAGAAAGCTTTTTTTCTAGTTTTTAACTGTGGATATTTCCTTTGCCACCATAGGCTTCAATTCTATCCAAAATATCCCTTCTCAGGTTCCCCAAAAACGGTGCTACCCAACTGATCCATGAGAAGAGTCATGTAACACAGTGAGGTGAATTAGCACATCACAAAGCGGTTCCTCAGAAAGCTTATTTTTGTTTTTTATCTGAGGATATTTCCTTTGTGAACATAGGTTTCATTGCAATGCCAAAAATCCCTTTTCAGATTCCATGAAAACAGTGTTAGCAAACTTCTCAATGTAAAGAAGGGTGTATTTCTGTGATATGAATTCACACATCAGAAGGGAGTTTCTCAGAAAGATTCTTTCTAATTTTAATCTGGGGATTTTTCTTTTTCACTACAGTCCTCAATGCTTTCCCAAATATCCCCTTTCAAATTCCATGAAAACAGTGTTAGCAAAATTCTCCATGAAAAGAAAGATGTAACTCTGTGAGTTGAATTCACACATCACAAAAACTTTCACAGAAAGCTACTTTCTAGTTTTTATCTGACGTTATTTCATTTGTCAACTTACGGTTCAATGTGGTCCAGAATATCCCTTCTCAGATTCCCCAAAAACAGTGCTACCAAACTGCTCCATGGAAAGAATTATGTAACTGTGTGAGATAAATTAGCACATCAGAAAAAGGTTCTCAGAAAGCTTCTTTATAGTTTTTATATGAGGATATATCCTTTGTCACTATAAGCTTCAATGCACTCCAAAATATCAGATTGCAGATTCCAAGACAACAGTGTAAGCAAACCACTCAATGCAAAGATGAGTGTAATTCTGTGAGCTGAATTCACACATCACAAAGCGGTTTCTCTGAAATTTTCTTGCTAGTTTTTATCTGAGGATATTTCCTTTTTCACAATTGGCCTCAATGCACTCCCTTTACAAATTCCATGAAAACAGTGTTAGCAAACTCCTCCATTTAAAGAATCGTGTATCCCTGTGAGATAAATTCCCGCATAATAAAGAAGTTTCTCAGAAAATTTCTTTCTGGTTTTCCTCTGAGGATATTTCCTTTGTTACCCTAGGCTTCAATACAAACCAAAATATGCGTTCACAGATTCCTCAAAAACAATGTTAACACACTGCTCCATGAATGGAATAGTGTAAATCAGTGAGATGAATTCACACATCACAATGCTGTTTTTCAGACAGCTTCTTTCTAGTTTTTATCTGAGGATATTTCCTTTTTCATCATTTGCCTCAAGGCGCTAGCAAAAATCCCACGGCAGATTCCACAAGGAAGTGTTAGCAAACTTCTCAATTAAAAGAATGGTGTCATTTTTTGAGATGAATTCACACATCACAAAGAGGTTTCTTTGAAACTTTCTTTCTAGATTTTATCTGAGGATATTTCCTTTGTTACCATAGGCTTCAATAAGATACAAAATATCCCTTCTCAGTTTCCCTAAAAACAGTGCTACCAAAGTACTCCATGAAAAGAAAGGTGTAACTCTGTGAAATGAACTCACAAATCACAAAGCAGATTCTCAGAAAGGTTCTTTCTAGCTTTTGTCTGAGGATATTTCCTTTGTCAGCATTTGCCTCAAGGTTCTAGTGAATATCCCTTTGTAGATCCCACAAAAACAGTATTAGCAAACGGCTCCATGAAAAAAAGGTGTAAATCTGTGAGATTAATTCACAGATCACCAAGTGTTTTCTCAGAAACGTTCTTCTTGGTTTACGTCTGAGGATATTTCTTTGTCACCATAAGCTTCAATGTGCTCTGAAATATCCTTTAATTGAGCAGTTTGCTCAGTCTGTATTTTGGAATCAGCACTGGGTTAATTTGGAGCACATCGAAGCTAATGGTGACAAAGGAAATATCCTCAGACAAAAACTAGAAAGAAGCTTTCTGAGAAACTGCTTTGTGATTGATTTGTGAATTCATCTCACAGAGTTACACGATTCTTTTCATGGAGTAGTTTTGTAGCACTGTTTTTGGGGAATCTGAGAAAGGATATTTTGCATACCCTTGATGCCTATGGTGACAAAGGAAATATCCTCAGATAAAATATATAAAGAAGCTTTCTGAGGAATTCTTTGTGATGTGTGAAATCATTTCACAGTGTTACACCTTTCTTTTCATGAAGAAGTTTGGTTGAACTCTTTCTGGGGAATCTGAGAAAGGATATTTTGAATTACAGTCAAGCCTATGGTGACAAAGGAAATATCCTCAGATAAGTAATAGAAGGAAGCTTTCTGAGAAACTGCTTTGTGATGTGTGAATTCATCTTACAGAGTTACACCGTTATTTTCATTGAGCAGATTGATAGCACTCTTTTTGTGGAATCAGCAAAGGGATATATGGGAGTGCATTGAAGCCTATGGTGACAAAGGAAATATCCTGAGATAAAAACCAAAAAGAAGCTTTCCGATAAGCTGCTTTGTGATGTGTGGATTCATATTACAGAGTTATACTGTTCTTTGTATTGATCAGTTTTCTCACACTGTATTCTTGGAATCTACAGTGAGATATATCAGAGAACATTGAATCTTATGGTGACAATGGAAATATCCTCAGGCAAAAATTCTAAAGAAACTTTCTGAAAAACTTCTTTGTTATTTGTGACTTCATCGCACAGAGTTACACGATTCTTTTCAAAGAAAATATCCACAGATAAAAACCAGAAAGAAGTTTTCTGTGAAACTCTTTTGTGACGTGTGAATTCATCAAACTGAGCAACACTGTTCTTTTCATTGAGAAGTCTGGTAACAATTTTTTTTTGTTTAATCTGCAATGGGATATTCTGGAGTGCATTGAGAAATACAGTGAAAAAGGGAATAACCTCAGGTAAAAACGAGAAAGAAGCTTTTAGGGCAACTCATTTGTGATGTGTGCATTCATCTCATAGAGCTAAACGTATCTTTTGAGGGAGCACTTTGGCATCACTGTTTTTGTGGTTTAGAAGAGATATCTGAGAGTGCATTGAAGTCTAGGGTGGCAAAGGAAATATCCTCAAACAGAAACCAAAAAGAATCTTTCTGAGAAACTGCTTTCTGATATTTGAATTCATCTCACAGATTTACACCATGCTTTTCATGGAGCAGTTTACTAACACTATTTTCATGGACTATTCAAATGGATATTCACAAGTGCATTGAGGCAAATGGTGAAAAAGAAAATATCAACATTAAAAAACTAGAAAGAAGCTTTATGACAAACTGCTTTGTGAATTGTGAATACATCTCACAGAGTTACATGATTCTTTTCATGAAGCAGTTTGGTAGCACTGTTTTTGGGGAATCTGAGAAGGTATAATTTGGATTGCATTGAGCCTATGGTGACAAAGGAAATATCCTCAGATAAAATCTAGAAAGAATCTTTCTGAGAAACTTCCCTGTGATATGAGAATTCATCTCACAGAGTTACACCATTCTTTTCATTGAGAAGAAGGGTAACACTTTTTTCATGGAATCTGCGATGAGATATTCTGGAGTGCATTGAGGCCTAAGGTGTAAAAGGAAATATCCTCATATAAAAACTAGAAATAAGCTTTCTAAGAAACAGCTGTGCGATGTGTGATTTCTTCTCACAGAGTTACACAATTCTTTCCATTGAACAGTTTGGTTGCACTGTTTTTGGGGAATCTGAGAAGCGATATTTTGGATTGCATTGAAGACTATGGTGAAAAAGTTAATATCATCTGACAAAAACAAGAAAGAAGCTTTCTGAGAAAGTTCTTCACAATGTGTGAATTCATCTCACAGAGTTGCACCTTTCTTTTCATGCAGCAGTTTGCAAACACTGCTTTCGTATAATCTGCAAGGTGATATATGAGGGCGCATTGAGGCCTATCATGTAAAAGGAAATATACTCAGATAAAAACTGGAAAGAAGCTTTCTGAGAAACTACTTTGAGATAGGTGAATTCGTCTCTCAGTGATACACTGACGTTTTCATTGAGCAGTTTGAAAACACTGTTTTCATGGAATCTGCAATAGGAGATTTGGGAGCATATTAAAACCTATGGTGACATAGGAAATATCCTCAGACCAAAACCAAAAAGAAGCTTTCTGAGAAATTGCTTTGTGATGTGTGAATTCACCTCACAAATTTACACTTTTCTTTTCTTGGAGCAGTTTGCTAGCACTGATTTTATGGAATCCACAAAGGGATATTCGAGAATGGATTGAGACCTATGGTGAAAAAGGAAATATCCTCAGATAAAAACTAGAAAGAAGATTTTTGAGAAACTGCTTTGTGATTTCTTAATTCATCTCACAGAATTACATGGTTCTTTTCATGGAATAGTTTGGTAGCAATGTTTTTGGTGAATGTTAGAAGGGATATTTAAGATCGCATTGAAGGCTATGGTGACAAAGGAAATATCCTCAGATAAAATCTAGAAAGAAGCTTTCTGAGAAAGTTCTTTGTGCTGTGTGAATTCATCTCACAGAGTTACACCTTTCTTTTCATGGAGAAGTTTTCTAACACTACCTTCTTGGAATCTGCAAAGGGATATTTGGGAGCACGTTGAGGCCTGTGGTGACAAAGGAAATATCCTTAGATAAAAACTAAAAAGAAGCTTTCTGAGAAACTGCTTTGTGATGTGTGAGTTCATCTCACAGAGTTACAACTTTCTTTTCATTGAACAGTTTAGTATCACTGTTTTTGGGGAATCTGCAAAGGGATTTTTGGGAGATCATAGAGGCCTATGGTGAAAAAGGAAATATCCTCAGATAAAAACTGGAGAGAGAGTTTTTGAGAAACTTTTTTGTGATGTGTGTATTCACCTCATGGAGTTAAACCATTTTGTTGATTGAGCAATATGGACTCACTCTTTTTGTGGTGTCTGAGAAGGGATATTTGGGAGTGCATTGAGGCTCATGGTGGAAAAATAAATATGCAAAGATAAAAACTAGAAAGAAACTTCCTGAAAAATTTATTTGTGATGGGAGATTTCATCTCTCAGAGGTAAATTTTTCTTTTCATTGAGCAGTTTGGTAAACCTGCTTTGTGGAAACTACAAACGGGTATTCAGAGCACAGAGAAGCCTTTGGTGAAAAAGGAAATATCCTCAGATGAAAACTAGAAAGAAACTTTCTGAGAGACTGTTTTGTGATGGTTGAATTCATCTCACAGAGGTAAATCATTCTTTTCATTGAGCAGTTTGGTAACACTGTTATTGTGGAATATGCAAAAGGATATTCAGAAGTGGATACAGGCCAAGTTTGAAACACGTAATATCTTCAGGTAAAAACTGGAGAGAAAGTTTCTGATAACTCCTTTGTGAACTGTGCATTAATCTCATAGAGGTAAAGCTTTCTGTTGGGAGAGCAGTTTGGCATCACTGTTTTTGTGGTTTCTGAGAAGGGATATTTGGGAGCGCATGGAACCCGATGGTGTAAAAGGAAATATTCTGAGATTAAAACTAGAAAGAAGCTTTCTGAGAAATTTCTTTTTGATGTGTGAATTCATCACAGAGATTAAACCTTTGTTTTCTTTGAGCACTTTGGTAACACTGTTTTTATGGAATCTGCAAAGGGATATTTCGGAGCCCATAGAGGCCTAAGGTGAAAAAAGAAAATTATCCAGGGAAAAACTGGAGAGAAGCTTTCAGAGATACTCCATTGTGATGTGTGCATTCATCTCAAAGAGCTAAATGTTTCTCTTGAGGTAGTACTTTGGCATCCCTGCTTTTGTGGTGTCTGAGAAGGGATATTTTGAAATGCATCGAAGCCTATAGTGGCAAAGGAAATATTCTCAAACAAAAACTAGAAAGAAGCTTTCTGAGAAACGACTTTGTGATGTGTGAATTCATCTCACAGAGTTACACGATTCTTTTTATGGAGCAGTTTGGTAGCACTGTTTTTGGGGAATCTGAGAAGGAATATTTTGGATCACATTGAAGCCAAGGGTGACAAAGGAAGTATCCTCAGATAAAATCTAGAAAGAAACTTTCTAAGAAACTTCTTTATGATGTGTGAATTCATCTCACAGAATTACACTGTTCTTTTCATTGAGAAGTTTGCTAATACTTTTTTCATGGATTCTGCAATGGGATATTCCAGAGCGCATTGAGATCTATGGTGAAAAGGAAATATCCTCAGATAAAAAGTTTAAAGAAGCTATCTGACAAACTACCATTGGGTAGGTGAATTCATCTCACAGAGATAGCCTGTTGTTTTCATTGAGCAGTTTGATAACACTGATTTCATGGAATCTGAAATAGGATATTTGGGAGTGCATTGAAGCCTATGCTGACAAAGGAAATATCTTCAGAGCAAAATCAAAGGAAGTTTTCTGAGAAACTGCTTTGTGATGTGTGAATTCATCTCACAGATTTACACTTTGCTTTTCATGGAGCAGTTTGCTAACACTGTTTTCATGGAATCTGCAAAGGAATATTCATGAAGACATTGAGACCTAAGGTGAAAAAGAAAATAACTTCAGACAAAATCTAGAAAGGAGCTTTCTGAGGAATTGCTTTGTGATGGGTGAATTCATCTCACAGAGTTACACCTTTATTTTCATTGATCAGTTTGGTAGCACTGATTTTGAGGAGCTGCAAAGGGATTTCCGGGAGCTCATAGAGGCCTATGTTGAAAAAGGAAATATCTTCAGAGAAAAACTGAGAGAAGGTTTTTTAGAAGCTGTTTTGTGATATATGTATCCACCTCATAGCGATGAACCACTTTGTTGATTGAGCAGTTTGGTATCACTGTTTTTGTGCTGTCTGAGAAGGGATATTTGGGAGTGCATTGATGCTGATTATGGAAAAGTAAATATGCACAGATAAAAACTAGAAAGGAGCCTTCTGAGAAATTTCTTTGGGATGGGTGAATTCACCTCTCAGGGGTAAACCATTCTTTTAATTGAACAATTTGGTTACCTTGTTTTTGTTTAATCTACAAAGGGATATTTGGAGAACACAGGAGCCTGTGGTGAAAAAGGAAACAACCTCAGAAAAAAAACTAGAAAGTAGCTTTCTGAGATACTCTTTTGTGATGGATGACTTCATCTAACAAAGGTAAATCTTCGTTTTCATTGAACAATTTGGTAACACTATTTTTGTAGAATATGCAAAGGGATATTCGGGAGCAGATAGAGGCTAATGTTGAAAAAGCAAGTATCTTCAGGTAAAAACTGGAGAGAAAGTTTCTGATAACTCTTTTGTGATGTGTGCATTCATCCCATAGAGGTAAAGCTTTCTGCTGACACAGCAGTTTGGCATCACTGTTTCTGTGGTGTCTGAGAAGGGATATGTGGCAGCACATGGAAGCTGATGGTGGAAAAGGAAATATCCTGAGATACAAACTAGAAAGAAGCTTTCTGAGAAATTTCTTTATGATGGGTGAATTCATCATGCAGAGTTTCACCTTTGTTTTCTTTTAGCAGTTTGGTAGCTTTGCTTTTATGGAATCTGCAAAGGGATATTTGGGAGCTCCTAGAGTCGTAAGGTGAAAAAGTAAAATTCTCCAGGTAAAAACTGGAGAGAAGCTTTTGGAGAAAATACTTCCTGATGTGCTCATTTATCACATATTGCTAAAAGTTTCTGTTGGGGGAGGCTTTTGGCATCACTGTTTTTGTGTTGTCTGAGAAGGGATACTTGGGTGTGCATTGAAGCCTACGATGACAAAGGAAATATCCTCAGACAAAAACCAAAAAGAAGCTCTCTGAGAAACTGCTTTGTGATGTGTGAATTCATCTTACTGATTTACATTTTTCTTTTCATGGAGCAGTTTGCTAACACTATTTTCGTGGAATCTACAAAAGGATATTCATGAGCACATTGAGGTAAATGTTGAAAAAGGAAATATTCTAACACAAAAACTAGAAAGATGTTTTCTGAGAAACTGCTTTGTGATTTATGAATTCATCTCACAGAGTTACACCATTCTTTTCATGGAGCAGTTGAGTAGCACTGTTTTTGGGGAATCTGAGAAGGGTTATTTTGGAACACATTGAAGCCTATGGTGACAAAGGAAATATCCTCAGATAAAATCTCGAAAGAAACCTCCAGAAAAACTTCTTTGTGATGTGTGAGTACATCTCACAGAGAAGCTTTGGGAGAAATGGTTTTCTGATGTGTGTATTCATGTCATAGAGTTTAACCTTTTTCTTGATCGAGCAGTTCGGCATCACTGTTTTTATGATAAGTGAGAGGAGACGGTTTGGAGCAAATTGAAGTCTACGGTGAAAAAGGAAATATCACCAGATTTAAACTAGAAAGAAGCTTTCTTAGAAACTGCTTTGTGATGGGTGAATTCATCTCACAGAGTTTCAATTTTGTTTCCATTGAGCAGTCTGTTAACACAGGTTTTGTGGACTCTCCAAAGGGATATTCCGGAATGCATAGAGTCCAATGGCGACAAAGGAAATATATTCAGTTAAAAACAAGAGAGAAGCTTTCAGAGAAACTCCTTTGTGATGTGTGCATTCATCTCATACAGCTAACCATTTCTGTTGAGGAAGCAATTTGGCATCACTGTTTGGGTGGTGTCTGAGAAGGGATATTTGGGAGCGCATTGAAGCCTATGGTAGAAAAAGAAATATCCACAGATAAAAACTAGAAAGAAGCTTTCCGAGAAAGTTCTTTTGATTTATGAAATTATCTCACAGAGTTTTACCTTTCTTTTTCATGCAGCAGTTTGCTAACACCATTTTTGTTGAATCTGCAAAGGGATATTTGGGGGTGCATTGAGGCCTATGCTGAAAAAGGAAATAACCTCGGTATTAACTCGAAAGTAGGTTTCTGAGAAACTGCTTTGTGATGTGTGAATTCATACCACAGAGTTACACTGTTCTTTTTATTAAGCAGTTTGCTAACACTCTTTATTGGAATCCGCAATGGGATATTTCTGAGCCAACTGAAGCTTATGGTGACAAGGGAAATACCTTCATTTAAAAACTAGAAAGAAACTTTCTTAGAAACCGTTTTGTGATATGTTAATTCACCTCACAGAGCTACACGATTCTTTTCATGGATCAGTTTGGTAGCACTGTTTTTGCTGAATCTGAGAAGGGATATTTTGGATCACATTAAATCCTATAGTGGCAACGGAAATATGTTCATAAACTAGAAAGAAGCTTCCTGAGAAAGTTCTTTGTCATGTGTGAACTCACCTCACAGAGTTACACATTTATTTTCATGGAGCACTTTGCTAACACCCTTTTTTTGGGGATCTGCAAAAGGATGTTTTGTAGCACAGTGAGGTCTACTGTGAAAAAGCAAATATCCTCAGATAATAACTAGAAAGAACCTTACTGAGAAACTGCTCTGTGACGTGTGAATTCATCTCACAGAGTTTCCTTTCATTGCAAAGTTTGCTAACACTGTTTTCTTGGAGTCTGCAAAGGGATATTTTGGAGTGTATTGAAGCTTACTGTGACAAAGGAACCATCCGGAGACAAAAACTACAAAGAAACTTTCTGAGAAACTGGTTTATGATTCTCGAATTCATCTCACAGAGTTACACGAGTCTTCTCATGGAACAGTTTGGTAGCACCATTTTTAGGGAATCTGAGAAGGGATAATTTGGATCCAATTGAAGCCTACAGTGACAAAGGGAGTATCCTCAGATAAAAACTAGAAAGAATCATTGTGAGAAAGTCCTTTGTGATGTGTGAATTCCTCTCACAGAATTACACCTTTCTTTTAATGGAGAAGTTTGCTAACCCTGTATTCGTGGAATCTGCAAAGGGATATTTGGGAGTGCATTGAATCCTATGGTCACAAAGGAAATATCCTCATTTAAAAACTAGAAAGAAGTGTTCTGAAAAACTGCTTTGAGATTTGTGAATTCGTCTCACAGAGTTACAAGATACTATACATGGAGAAGGTTGGTAGCACTGTTTTTATGGAATCTGCAAAGGGATATTTGGGAAACCCTAGAGGCCTTTGGTGAAAAAGGAAATAACTTCAGATAAAAACTGGAGAGAAGCTTTTTGAGAAATTGTTTTTGATGTGTTTATTCATCTCATAGAATTTAATCTTTTTGTTGACTGAGCAGTTAGGCATCACTGTTTTTGTGGTATCTGAGAGGATATATTTGGGAGCACATTGAAGCCTATGGTGAAAAAAGGAAATATGGTCAGATTTAAACTAGAAAGAAGTTTTCTGAGAAACTGCTTTGTGATGGGTGAATTCATCTCACAGAGTTACACCTTTCTTTTCATTGAGCAGTTTGGTAGCACAGTTTTCTTGGAATCTGCAATGTGATATTTCAGAGCGTTTTGAAGCTTATGGTGACAAAGGAAATATTGTCAGACAAAAAGTAGAAAGAAACTTTCTGAGAAACTGCTTTGTGATTTGTGAATTCATCCCACAGAGTTACACGATTCTTTTTGTGGGACAATTTGTTAGCACTGTTTTTGGGGAATCTGAGAAGGAATATTTTGGGTCACATAGAAGCCTATGGTGACAAGGGGAACATCCTAAGATAAAAACGAGACAGAAGCCTTCTGAGAAAGTACTTTGTGAAGTATGAATTCATCTCATAGAGTACCACCTTTGTTTTCATGGAGCCATTTGCTAAAACTGTTTTCATGAAATCTGCAAAGGGATATTTGGGAGCAAATTTAGGCCCATGATGAAAAACTAAATATCCTCAGAAAAATCTGCAAAGAAGCTTTCTGAGAAACTGCTTTGTGATGTGTGAATTCATCTCACAGAGTTACACTGTTCATTTCATTGAGTAGTTTACTAAGATAGTTTTCTTGGAATCTGCAATATGATATTTCAGAGCTCATGGAAGCTTATGGTGACAAAGGAAATATCCTCAGACAAAAACCATAAAGAAGCTTCCTGAGAAATCACTTTGTGATTTGTGACTTCGACTCACAGAGTTACACGATGCTTTCATAGAGCAGTTTGGTTTCACTGTGTTTGAGGACTCTGATGAGGGATATTTTGGATCACGTTGAAGCTTATGGAGACAAGGGAAATATCCTCTGATAAAAAGTAGAAACAAGCTTTCTGAGAATCTGCTTTGTTATGCGTTAATTCATCTCACAAAGTTAAACGATTTTTTTCATGTATCAGTTTGGTAGCACTGTTCTTGGGGAATCTGAGGAAGGATATTTTAGAACGCATTGAAACCAACGGTGACAAAGGAGACATCCTTAGACAAAAATTATCAAGACACTTTCTGAGAAAGTTTTTTGTGATGTGTGAATTTACTTCACAGGGTCTGGAATTGGACATTTCCCTATAGTGAAAAGGGAAATATGCTCAGATAAAAACTAAAAGGAAGCTTTCTAAGAAACTTCTTTGTGATGCATGAATTCATCCCACAGAGTTATATGTTTCTTTTCATGGAGCAGTTTGCTCACAGTGTTTTTGTTGGATCTGCAAGGGATATTTGGGAGCCCATGGAGGAAAATGGTGAAAAAGGAAATATCCTAAGATAAAAACTAGAAAGAAGCTCTCTGGGAAACTTCTTTGTGATGTGTGAATTCATTTCACAGAGTTACACTGTACTTTTCAATGAGCAGTGTGATAGCCATACTTTCTTGGAAACCACAGTGGTCTATTTTGGAGTGCATTGAATTGTATGGTGACAAAAGAAATATCTTCATATAAAAAGTAGGAAGAATCTCTCTGAGAAACCAGTTTGTGATGCCTTAATTCATCTTACTGAGTTACATCATTCTTTTCATGGATCAGTTTGGTAGCACTGTTTTTGGGGAATCTGAGAAGGGATATTTTGGATCACATTGAAACCTGTGGTGACAAAGGATATATCCTCAGATAAAAACTAGAAAGGACCTTTCTGGGAAAGTTATTCGTGATGTATGAATTCATCTTACTGAGTTACAGCTTTCTTGCTTGGAGCACTTGCTTACACTGTTTTCTTGGAATCTGCAAAGGGATATTTGGGAGAACATTGAGGTCTGTTTTGAAAAAGGAAATATCCTCAGATAAAAACTAGAAAGAAGCTTTCTGAGAAACTGCTTTGTGATTTGTGAATTCATCTCACAGAGTTAAACTGCTCTTTTCATTGAGTAGTTAGCTAACACTTTTTTCGTGGAATCTGCAACAAATTATGTCAGAGCGGATGGAATCTTAGGGTGACAAATGAAATATCTTCAGACATAAACAAAAAGAAGCTTTCTGAGAAACTGACTTGTAATTTGTGGATTCATCTCACAAATTTACAGGATTCCTTTCATGGAGCACTGGGTAGCACCTTTTCTGTATAATCTGAGAAGGGACATTTTGGATTGCATTGAAGCCTTTGGTGGCAAATGAAATATCCTCAGATAAAAACTAGAAAGAAGCTTCTGTGAAACTGCTTTGGGATGTGTGAATTCATCTCACAGAGTTACACTGTTCATTTCATTGAGTAGTTTGCTAACATAGTTTTCTTGGAATCTGCAATGAGATATTTCAGAGTGCATTGAAGCTTATGGTGACAAAAGAAATATCCTCAGACAAAAACCAGAAAGAAGCTTTCTGAGAAACCACTTTGTTATTTGTGATTTCAACTCACAGAGTTACCCAGTTCTTTTCATGGAGCAGTTTGGTTGCACTGTTTTTGGGGACTCTGATAAGGGATACTTTGGATCATGTTGTGGCTTATGGAGACAAGGGAAATATCTTCGATAAAGAGTAGAAACAAGCATTCTGAGAATCTGCTTTGTGATGCACTGATTCATCTCACAGAGTTAAACGATTTTTTTTCATGTATCAGTTTGGTAACACTGTTCTTGGGGAATCTGAGGAAGGATATTTTGGATCGCATTGAAATTAATGGTAACAAAGGAAATATCCTAGATAAAAACTAGAAAGAAGCTTTCTGAAATCTGCTTTCTAATTTGTGAACTCATCTCACAGAGTTACAATTTCCTTTCATGGAACAGTTTGTTAACACTGTTTTTGTGAAATCTGAGAAAGGATATTTTGGATCACATTCAAGCCTATGCTGACAAAGGAAAGACCCTGAGATAAAAACTTAAAACAAGCTCCCTGAGAAACAACTTTGTGATGAGTGAATTTACCTCACAGGGTTAAACTTTTCTTTTCAATACACAGTTTGGTAGCACTGTTTTGGTGGGATAGGCAGAGGGATATTTGGGAGTGCGTAGAGGCCTAAGGTAAAAAAAGAAAATTCTTCAGGTAAAAACTGCAGATAAACTTTCTGAGAAACTCTTTTGTGAGGTTTGCATTCAACTTATAGAGGTAAATATTTCTGTTTGAGGGAGCACTTTGGTATCACTGTTTTTGTGGTGTCTGAGAAGGGATATTTGGGAGCACATTGAAGCCTATGGTGGAAAAGGAAATTTCCTGATATAAAAACCAGAATGAAGCTTTCTGAGAAACCGCTTTGTAATGTGCTAATTCATCTCACAGAATTACATGATTAGCATTTTGGTAGCACTCTTTTTGGGAAATCTGAGAAGGGATATTTTGAATTGCATTGAAGCCTATGGTGACAAACAAAATATCCTCAGATAAAAACTAGAAAAAAGCTTTCTGAGAAAGTTCTTAGTGATGTGTGAATTCATCTCACAGAGTTACACCTTTCTTTTCACGGAGCAGTTTGCCAACACTGTATTTGTGCAATCTGCTAAGGTATTTCTGGGAGTGCATTGAGGCCTATAGTGAAAAAGGAAATGTCCTCAGATAAAAACTAGAAAAAGCTTTCTGAGAAACTGCTTTGTTATGTGTGAATTCATCTCAAAGAGTCACAACGTTCTTTTCACTGAGCAGTTTGGTAACAATGTTTTCATGGAATCTTCAATAAGATATTTTGGAGAGCAGTGAAGCCTATGGAAACATAGGAAATATCCTCAGAATAAAACCAAAAAGCAGCTTTCTGAGAAACTGCTTTGGGATGTGTGAATTCATCTCACAGAGTTGCACTGTTCTTTTCATTGATCAGTTTGCTACCACTGTTTTCTTGGAATCTGCATTGGGATATTTTGGAGTGCATTGATGCTTAGGGTGACAAAGGAAATATCCTCTGACAAAACTAGAAAAAACCTTTCTGAGAAACTGCTCATGATTTGTGATTTCATCTCCCGGAGTTACATGATTCTTTTCATGGAGCAGTTTGGTAGCCCTGTTTATTTAGAATCTGCAGAGGTATATTTGGGAGCTCCCAGAGGCCTATGGTGAAAAAGGAAATAACTTCAGATTAAAAACTAATGAGAAGCTTTTTGAGAAACGGTTTTGCTGTATGCATTCATCTGATAGAGTTTAACCTCTTTGTTGATTGAGCAGTTCGGCACTACTCTTTTTATGCTATCTGAGAGGAGATATTTAGGAACACATTGAAGTCTATTGTGAAAAAGGAAATATACTCAGGTTTAAACTAGAAATGAAGCCTTCTTAAAAACTGGTTTGTGATGGGTTAACTCATCACAGAGATTTCCACCTTTCAGTTCATGGAGCAGCTTGCAGCACTGTTTTTGTGGAATCTGCAGAGGGATATTTGGGAGTACATAGAGGCCTAAGGTGAAAAAAGAAAATTCTTCAGGTAAAAACTGGAGAGAAGTTTTCTGAGAAACTGTTTGTGGTGTGTGCACATTCATCTCATAGAGCTAAACGTTTCTGTTGAGGGAATACTTTGGTATCACTGTTTTTGTGGTGTTTGAGAACGGATAATTGAAAGCACATTGAAGCCTATGGTAGAAAAGGAAATGTCCTCAGAAAAAAACTGGAAAGAAGGTTCCTGAGAAACTGTTTTGTGATGGGTCAATTTATCTCACAGAGATACATCATTCCTTTCATGGAGCAGTTTGTTAGCACTGTTTTTGTGGAATCTGCAGAGGGATAATTGGGAGCACATAGAGGCCTAAGGTGAACAAAGAAATTTCTTCAGGTAACAACTGGAAAGAACCTTTCAGAGAAACTCCTTTGTGATGTGTGCATTCATCTCATAGAGTTAAAAGTTTCTCTTGAGGGAGCAGTTGGTATCACTGTCTATGTGGTGTCTGAGAAGGGATAATTGGGAACGCATTGAAGCCTATGGCGGAAAAGGAAATATCTTTATATAAAAGTAGAAAGACGCTTTCTCCAAAACTGATTTGTGAGGTGTTAATTCATGTCACAGAGCTACATGATTCTTTTCATGGATCAGTTTGGTAGCACTGTTTATGGGGAATCTGACAAGGGATACTTTGAATCAAATTGAAGTCTATGATGACAAAGGCAATATCCTCATATAAAAACTAGAAAGATACTTTCTGAGAAAGTTCTTTGTGATGTGTGAATTCATCTCACAGAGATACACCTTTCCTTTCATGGAGCATTTGCTAACACTGTTTTCGTGGAATCTGCAAAGGGATATCTGGGAGTGCATTGAGGCCTATGGTGAAAAGGGAAATATTCTCAGATAAAAACTAGAAAGAAACTTTCTGAGAAACAGCTTTGTGATGTGTGAATTCAACTCACAGACTTACACCATTCCTTTCATTAGCAGCTTGCTAACAATGTTTTTGTAGAATCTTCAATAGGATAGTTTGGAGTGCATTGAAGCCTCTGGTGACAAAGTAAATATCCTCAGATAAAAACAACAAAGAAGCTTTCTCACAAATTTCTTTGTGATGTGTGCTTTCATCTCACAGAGTTACCCTGTTCTTCCCATTGATCAGTTTGCTAACTGTGTTTTCTTGGAATCTACAATGGGATATTTTGGAGTGCATTGAAGCTTAGGGTGACAAAGAAGATATCCTCAGACAAAAACTGGAAAGAAGCTTTCTGACAAACTGCTTTGTGATTTGTGAATTCATCTCACAGATTTACACGATTCTTTTCAGGGAGCAGTTTGGTAGCACTGTATGGTGCTTCCAAAATCTTCAAAGGGATATTCCACAGCTCATAGAGGACTACGGTGAAAAAAGAAATAACCTCAGACAAACACTGGAGAGAAGATTTCGACAAACAGTTTTCTGATGTGCGTATTCATATTATGGAGTTTAAACTTTTTATTGATTGAACAGTTCCGCATCACAGTTTTTGTGGTATCTGAGAGGAGATATTTGTGAGCACATTGAAGCCTATGGTGAAAAAGGAAATATCCTCAGATTTAAACTAGAAAGAGGCTTTCTGAGGAACTGTTTTGTGATGGGTGAATTCATCTCACAGAGTTTCAATTTTGTTTCCATTGAGCAATTTGGTAACACTATATTTGTGGAATCTGCAAAGGGATATTTGGGAGTGCCTGGAGCCCAATGGCAAAAAAGGAAATATCTTGAGGTAAAAATTGGAGTGAAGCTTTCTGAGAAACTTCTTTGTGATGTGTGCATTCATCTCAGAGAGCTAAGCATTTCTTTTGAGGGAACACTTTGGCATCACTGTTTGTGTGGGGTCTGAGAAGGGATATTTAGTAGCGCATTGAAGCCTATGGTGGAAAAGGAAATATCCTCAGATAAAAACTAGAAAGAAACCTGCTGAGAAACTGCTTTGTGATGGGTCCATTTATCACACAGAGTTACATCATTCTTTTCATGGTGCAGTTTGTTAGCACTGTTTTTCTGGAATCAGCAGAGGGATATTTGGCAGTGCATAGAGGCCTAAGGTGAAAAAGAAAATTCTTCAGGTAAAAACTGGACAGAAGGTTTCAGAGAAACTCCTTTGTGATTTTTGCGTTCAACTCATAGAGCTATACGTTTGTGTTGAGGGATCACTTTGGCATCAATGTTTTTGTGGTGCCTCAGAAGGGATATTTGGAAGCACATTGAAGCCAACAGTGGAAATGGAAATATTCTCATATAAAAACTAGAAAGAAGCATTCTTTGAAAGTGCTTTGTGATGTGTTCATTCATGTCACAGAGTTACATGATTCTTTTCATGGAACAGTTTGGTAGCCCTGTTTTCATGGAATCTGCAATGGGATATTTGGGAACACATTGATGTCTATAGTGAAAAAGAAAATATCCTCAGATAAAAACTAGAAACAAGCTTTCCCAGAAACTGCTTTCTGGTGTGTGAATTCAACTTACAGATGTACACTATTCTTTATATTACACAGTTTTCTAACAATGTTTTTGGGGGATCTGCAATAGGATATTTTGGAACACATTGAAGGCTATGGTAACAAAGGAAATATCCTCAGATTTTAAAAAAAGAAGCTTTCTGAGAAACTGCTCTGTGATGTGTGAATTCATCTCACAGAGTCACACTGTTGTTTTCATTGAGCAGTTTACTAACACTCTCTTTTTGGAGTCTGCAATGAGATATTTCTGAGCACACTGAAGCTTATGGTGACAAAGGAAATATTCTCATATAAAAACTAGAAAGAAGTTTTCTCAGAAACTGTTTTGTAATGTGTTAATTCACCTCACAGAGTTACACTATTCTATTCATGGATTAGTTTGGTAGGACTCTTTTTGGGGAATCTGAGAAGGGATATTTTGGGATATTTTGGATTGCAATAAAGCCTATGGTGACAAGGGAAATATCCTCAGATAGAAATTAGAAGGAAACTTTCTGTGAACGTTCTTCATCATGTGTTAATTCATCTCACACAGTTACACCTTTCTTTTCATGGAGCAGTTTGCTAACACCGTTTTCATGGAATCTGCAAAGGGATATTTAGTAGTGTACCAAGGCCTAGGGTGAAAAAGTAAATATCCTCAGATAAAAACTAGAAAGAAGATTTCTGGGAAACTTCTTGTGATGGGTGAATTCATCTCCCAGAGTTACACCGGCATTTTCATTGAGAAGTTTGCTAGCACTTTTTTTCATCGAATCTGTGATGGGATATTCCAGAACACACTGAGGAATATTAAAAAGAGAAATATCCTCCGATAAAAACTAGAAACAAGCTTTCTGAGAAACAGCTTTGTGATGAGTGAATTCATCTAACAAGGTTACACCACACTTTTCATGGAGCAGTTTGCTAACACTGTTTTCATGTAATCTGCAAAGGGACATTTGGGGATGCAATGAGGCCTATAGTGAAAAAGGAAATATCCTCAGATAAAAACTAGAAAGAGGTTGTCAGAGAAAATTCTTTGTGATGTTTGATTTCATCTCACAAAGTTACACCTTTCTTTCCCTGGAGCAGTTTGCTATCGCTGTTTTCCTGGAATCTGTAACAGGACCTTTGGGAGCACTTTGAGGCCTATGGTGAAAAAGGAAATATCCTCAGACAAAAAACAGAAAGAAGCTTTCTAAGAAACTGCTTTATGATGTGTGAAATAATCTCACAGAGTTTCACTGTCCTTTTCATTTTTCTGTTTGTAATCACTGTTTTCTTGGAATCATCAGTGGGATATTTCAGAGTGCTTTGAAGCTTGTGGTGACAATGGAAATACCCTCATATAAATCTAGAAAGAAGTTTTCTGAGAAACCATATTGTGATGTGTTAATTCATCTCACAGAGTTACATGAATCTTTCCATGGATCAGTTCGGTAGCACTGTTTTTGGGAAAACTGAGAAGGGATATTTTGGATCACATTGAAGCCTAGTGTGGCAATGGAATTATCCTCAGATAAAAACCAAAAAGAAGTGTCTGAGAAACTGCTTTGTGAGTTGTGAACCCATCTCACAGAGTTACAGTGTTCTTTTAATTGAGCAGTTTGCTAACACTGTTTTCGTGGAATCTGCAACAGGATATTTTGGATTGCATTGAAACTTATGATGACAAAGGAATATCCCCAGATAAAAAGAAACCTTCTGTGAAACTACTTTGTGCTGGATGATTTCAGCTCAGAGATTTACACCTTTCTTTCCATGGAGAAATTTGTTACCACTTTTTTCATGAAATCTGCAGTGGGATAATCAGGAGCACATTGAGGAATATGGTGAAAAAGGAAATATCCTCAGATAAAAACTAGATAGAATATTTCTGAGAAACTGCTTTGTGATGTGTTAATTCCTGTCACAGATTTACATCTTTTTTTTTTTTTTCTTATGAAGCAGTGGCTAACACTGTTTTCCTCTAATCTGCAAAGGTATATTTGAGAGTGCATTTAGGCCTATGGTGAAAAAGTAAATATCCTCAAATAAACACGAGAAAGAAACTTTCTGAGAAACTACTGTGAGATTTATGAATTCATCTCACAGAGTTACACAATTCCTTTCATGGAGCAGTTTAGTAAAACTGTTTTTGGGAAACTGAGAAGGGATATTTTGGATCAAATTGAAGACTATGGTGAAAAAGGAAATATATTCATATGAAAACTAGAAAGAAGTTTTCTGAGAAACTGCCTTGTGATGTGTGTATTCATCTCACAGAGTAGCATGATTATTTTTTTGGAGCAGTTTGCTGAAACTGTTTTCATGGAATCTGCAATAGGATATTTGGGAGTACACTGAAGAATATGGTGACAAAGGAAATATCCTCAGACAAAAACCAAAAGGAAACTTTCTGAGAAACTATTTTCTGATATGTGAATTCATCTCACATATTTACACCTTTCTTTTCATGGAGCAGTTTCCTAACACTATTATCGTGAAATCTGCAAAGAGATATTCCCCAGCACAGTGAGGTCTGTGGTGAAAAAGGAAATATCCTCAGACAAAAACTAGAAAGAAGCTTTCTGAGAAATTGCTTTGTGATGTGTGAATTCATCTCAGAGTTACAATGTTGTTTTCATTGAGCAGTTTGCTAACACTCTTTTCTTGGAATCTGCAATTGGATATTTCAGAGCACATTGAAGCTTATGGTGACAAAGGAAATACCCTCAGGTGAAAACTAAAAAGGAGCTTTCTGATAAACTGGTTTGTGATTTGTTATTCATCTAACAGAGTTACATCATTCTTTTAATTGAGCAGTTTGAAAACACTGTATTTGTTTAATCTGCAGTAGAATATTTGGGATCACTTTGAAGCCTATGGTGACAAAGGAAATATCCTCAGACAAAAACTAGAAATAAGCTTTCTGAGAAACTGTTTTGTGATGTGTGAATTCATCTCATCCAGTTACACTTGTCTCTTCCATGAGCCAGTTGCCAACATTGTTTTCTTGGAAAGTGCAATGTGATATTTTGGAGTGCATTGAAGCTTATGTTGACAAAGGAAATATCCACAGATAAAAACTAGACAGAAGCTTTCTGAGAAACTCTTTTGTGATTTGTGAATTCATCTCACAGAGTTACATGATACTTTCCATGGAGCTGTTTGGTAGCACTGGTTTTGGGTAATTTCAGAATGGATATTTTGGATTTCATGGAAGCCTTTGGTGACATAGGAAATATCCTCAAACAAAAACCAGAATGAAGCTTTCTGAGAAACTTCCTTGTGATGTGTGAATTCATCTCACAGAATTACACAATTCTTTTCATAGAGTAGTTTGGAAGCACTGTTTTTGGGGAAACTGAGAAGGGATATTTTGGATCACATTGAAGACTATGGTGACAAAGGAAATATCTTCAGATAAAAATTAGAACAAACTTTATGAGAAACTGCTTTGCGATGGATGAATTCAAGTCACAGGGTTGCACCATTGTTTTCATTGCACTGTTTGATAACACTGTTTTCATAGAATCTGTGAAGGGATATTTTGGAGCACTTTGAAGCCTACGGTGAAAAAGAAAATATCCTTAGATAAAAACTAGAAAGAACCTTTCTAAGAAACTGCTTTGTGATGGGTGAATTCACCTCACAGAGTTACACTGTTTTTTTCATTGAGCAGTTTGCTAACCGTCTTTTGTTGGAATCTGCAATGGGATATTTTGGAGTGCGTTGAAGATTAAGGTGACAAAGGAAATATCCTGAGCTAAACCAGAAAGAAACTTTCTGAGAAATTGATTTGCGAATTGTGAATTCATCTCAAAGAGTTACACGATTATTTTCATGGAGCAGATTGGTTGCACTGTTTTTGGGGAATCTGAGAAGGGATATTTTGGACTGCATTGAATCCAATAGTGACAAAGGAAATATACTCAGAAAAAAAACAGAAGGAAGCTTTATGGGAACGTTCCTTTTGATGTGTGAATTCCCCTCACCGAGTTACAGCTTTCTTATCACTGAGCTGATTGCTAACACTGTTTCTGTGGAATCTGCAAAGGGATATATGGAGCGCCTAGAGGCCCATGGTAAAACAGGACATATCATCAGATAAAAACTAGAAAGAAGGTTTCTAAGCAACTGTTTTTTGATGTGTGAATTCATTTCATAATATTACACTGTCCTTTTCATTGAGAAGTTTCCTAAAACTGTTTTCTTGGAATCGGCAAAGGAATATTTTGGAGCGCATTGAAGCTTAGGGTGACAAAGGAAATATCCTCATATAAAAATTAGAAAGAAGCTTTCTGAGAAACTCCTATGTGATTTGCGAATTCTTCTCACAGAGTTACACAATTATTTTCATGGATCAGTTTGGTAGCACTGTTATTGGGGTATCTGAGAAGGGACATTTTGGATCGTACAGAAGCCTAGTTTAACAAAGGATATATCCTCACATACAAACTAGATGCTATCTGTGAAACTTCTTTGTGATGTGTAAATTCACCTCACAGAGTTACACCTTTCTCTTCATGGGGCAGTTGAATAACACTGTTTTCATGGAAACTACAAGGGATATTTGGGAGCAGATTGAAGCCTGTGGTGAAAAAGGAAATATTCTCAGATAAAAACTAGAAGGAAGATTTCTGAGAAACTGCATTGTGATGTGTGAATTCATCCCACAGAGTTACACTGTTCTTTTCATTGAGCAGTTTGCTAACACTGTTTTCTTGGAATATGCAATGGGATATTTCGGAGAGCGTTGAAGTTTATGGTGACAAAGTAAATACCCTCATATAAATATTATAAAGAATGTTTCTGAGAAACTACTTTGTGATGTGTGAATTCATCTCACAGAATTACACAGTTCTCTTCATTGAACAGTTTCTGAACCCTGTTTTCAGGGAATCTGCGATGAGATACTTCGCAACGCATTGAAGCTTATGGTGAAAAAGGAAGGCACCTCAGACAAAAACTATACAGAAGCTTTCTGAGAAACTGCTTTGTAATTTGTGAATTAATCTCACAGAGTTACACAAATGTTTTCATGGAGCAGCTTGGTAGTACTGTTTTTGAGGAAACTGAGAAGGGATAATTTGGATCACCTTGAAGCTTATGGTGACAAAGGAATACTCCTGAGATAAGAACTAGAAAGAAGTTTTCTGAGAAAGTTCTTTGTGATGTGTGATTTCAACTCACAGAGTTACACCTTACTTTTCATGGAGTAGTTTGCTAACCCTGATTTTGTGGAATCTGCAAAATGGATATTTGGGAGGGTAATGAGGCCTATAGTGAAAAAAAGACATCCTCAGATAAAAACTAGAAAGAAGCTTTCTGAGAAACTTCTTTGTGATGCCTGAATTCATCTCACAGATTTACACATTTCTTTTCATGGAGCAGTTTGCTAAAACTGTTTTTGTGGACTCTGCAAGGGGATATATGGGAGTTAATGAGGCCTATGGTGAAAAACTGAATATCCTAATTTGAATACTAGAAAGGAGCTTTCTGATAAAATAATTTGTGATGAATGAATTCATCTCACAGTGTTACACTGTTCTTTTCATTAAGTAGTTATCTAAAACTGTTTTCTTGGGATCTTCATTGCAATACTTTGGAGCGCATTGAAACTTAGGGTGCCAAAGGAAATATCCTCAGACAAAAACTAGAAAGAAGTTTTCTGAGAAAGCCCTTTGTGATGTGTTAATTCATCTCCCAGAGTTACACAATTCTTTTCAAGGAACAGTATGGTAGCACTGTTTTTGGTGAATCTGAGAGAGGGTATTTTGGATCGCATCAAAGCCTATGGTGACAAAGGAAATATCCTCAGATATAAACAAGATAGAAACTTTCTGAGAAAGTTCTTTGAGATGTGTAAATTCATCTCACAGAGGTACTTCTTTCCTTTCATGGAGTAGTTTGTGTACACTGTTTTCACAGAATCTGCAAAGAGATATTTTGGAGTGTTTTGAGGTCTATGTTGACAAAGGAAAGATCCTCATACAAAAGTAGAAAAACGCTTTCTGAGAAACTGCTTCATGATGTATGAATTCATCTCATAGAGTTACACCATTATTTTCATTGAGCAGTTTGCTAACATTATTTTCGTGGAATCTGCACAGGAATATTTGGGACTGCTATCAGACCTATAGTAAAAAACAGAATATCCTCATATAAAAAGTAGAAAGAAGATTTCTGAGGAACTGCGTGATGATGTATGAATTCATTTAAAGATTTACACTGTTCTTTTCTTCGATTAGTTTGTTAACACTGTTTTCTTGGAATCTGCAGTGGGCTATTTTGGAGTGCATTGAAGCTTATAGTGACAAAGGAAGTATGCTAACATAAAAATTAGAAAGATGCTGTCTGAGAAACGGCTTTGTGAAGTGTTAACTCATCTCACGGAATTACATGATTCTTTTCATGGATCAGTTTGGCAGCACTGTTTTTTGGAAAACTGAGAAGGTGTATTTTGGATCACATTGAAGTCTATGGTGGCAGAGGAAATATCCTCAGGCAAAAACTAGATAGAAGCTTTCTGAGAAATTCCTTTGTGATTTGTAAATTCATCTCACAGAGTTACATGATTGTTTTCATGTATCTGTTTGGTGGCACTGTTTATGGGGAATCTGAGAAGGGATATTTTGGACCACATTGAAGCATACGGTGACAAAGGGAATATCTTCAGATAACAACTACAAAGAAACTTTCAGAGAAACGTTTTAGTGATGTGTGATTTCATCTCACAGAGTTACACCTTTCTTTTCATGGAGCAGTTCACTAACACTGTTTTCGTGGAATCTGCAAAGGGATATTTGGGAGCACACTGAGGCATATGGTGAAAAAGGAAATATCCTCAGATAAAAACTAGACAGAAGCTTTCTGAAAAACTGCTTTGTGATGTGATTTCATCTCACAGACTTACACCATTCTTTTCATTGAGCAGTGAGCTAACACTGTTTTTGTGAAATCTCCAAAGGGATATTTTGGAGTGCATCGAAGTCTATGGAGAGAAAGGAAATATCCTCAGAAAAAAAACTGGAAAACTTTCTGAGAAGTTGCTTTGTGATGTGAATTTTTCTCAAAGAGTTACAACTTTCTTCTCATTGAGCATTTTGCTAACACTGTTTTAATGGAGTATGCAATAGGATATTTTGGAGGGCATTAAAGTGTATGGTGACAAAGGAAATATCCTAAGACAAAAGTAGAAAGAAGCTTTCTCAGAAGGAGTTTGTTACAACTGTTTGTGGGCAATCTGAGAAGAGAAGTTGCAGATCGCATTAAAGCCTATGATGACAAAGGAAAACTCAGATAAAACTAGAAAGAAACTTTCTGAAAACCTGCTTTGTGATGTGTGGATTCATCTCTCAGAGATTTACACCTTTCTTTTCATGGATCAGTTTGCTAGCACTGTTTTCGTGGAATCTGCAAAGGGATATTTGGGAGCACTTTGAGACTATTGTGAAATATGAAATATCCTCAGATGAAAAGTAGAAAGAAGCTTTCTGAGAAACTGCTTTTTGATGTGTTAATTCACGTCACAGGGTTACCCTGATCTTCTCATAGAGTAGTTTGCTAACACTGTTTTCTTGAAATCTGGAATGGGATATTTTGGAGTGCATTGTGGCTGATGGTAACAAAGGAACTATCCTCAGACAAAAACTAGAAAGAAGCTTTCTGAGAAACTGCTTGGTGATTTGTAAATTCATCTCACCGAGTTACACCTTTATTTTCATGGAGCAGTTTGCTAACACTGTTTTTGTGGAATCTGCAAAAGGATATTTTGGAGTACATTGAGGTCTATGGTGAGAAAGGAAATATCCTCTGAGTAAGACAAGACAGAAGTTTTCTGAGAAAGCGCTTTGTGATGTGCAAATTCATCTCACAGAGTTACACTGTTCTTTTCATTGAGCAATTTTCTAGCACTGTTTTCTTGGAATCTGCAATGGGATATTTCAGAACACATTGAATGTTTTGGTGACAAAGGAAATAACATAATATAAAAACTAGAAGGAACCTTTCTCAAAAACTGCTTAAAGCTGTATTAACTCATCTCACTGAGTTACACAGCTCTTTTCATGGATCAGTATAGTAGCACTGTTTTGGGTTAATTTGAGAAGGGATATTTTGGATAGCATTGAAACCTAGGGTGACAAAGGAAATATCCCCAGATAAATATTTGATAGAAGCTTTCTGAGAAAATTCTTTGTGATATTTGAATTCATCTCACAGAGTTACACCATTCTTTCCATGGTGCAGTTTGCTAACACTGTTTCTAAGAATTTGCAAAGGGATATTTGGGAGTGCATTCGGGCGTGTAGTGAAAAAGGAAATATCCTCATATAAACACCAAAAAGAAGCTCTCTGAGAAAATTCTTTGTGATGTATGAATTCATCTCACAGAGTTAAACTGTTCTTCTCATTGAGGAGTTTGTTAACACTGTTTTGTTGGAATCAGCAATGGTGTATTTTGGAGTGCATTGAAGCTTATGGTGACAAAGGAGTTATCCCCAGACAAAAACTAGTAAGAAGCTTTCAGAGAAACTGCTTTGTGATTTGTGAATTCATCTCACAGAGTTACACGTTTCCTTTCATCGAGCAGTTTGGTGGCAGTGTTTGGGGGGGATGTGAGAAGAGATATTTTGGATCACATTGAAGCCTATGGTGACAAAGGAAAAACTCAGATAAAAACTAGAAAGAAGTTTTCTGAGAAACTGCCTTGTGATGTGTGGTTTCATCTCACAGATTTACACCTTTCTTTTCATGGAGCAGTTTGCTAACACTGCTTTCGTGGAATCTGCAAAGGGTTATTCTGGAGCACTTTGAGGCCTATAGTGTAAAAGGAAATATCCTCAGGTAAAAGCTAGAAAGAAACATTCTGAGAAACAGTTTTGTGATGTGTGAATTCGCCTTACAGTGCTACACTGTACTTTTCATCGAGCAGTTTGATAACACTGTTTTTGAGGAATCTGCAATAGGATATTTGGAAGTACATTGAAGCCTATAGTAACAAAGGAAATATCCTCAGATAAAAACGAAAAAGAAGCTTTCTGTGAAACTGTTTTGTTATGTGTGAATTCAAATCAAAAGTGTACACCTTTCTTTTCATGGAGCACTTTGTTAGCACTAATTTCCTGGAATGTACAAAGGGATATTCATGAGCACTTTGAGGCAAAATGTGAAAAAGAAAATATCCTCTGACAAAAACTACAAAGAAGCTTAATGATAAATTGACTTGTGATTTGTGAATTCATCCCTCAGAGTTATATGATTCTTTTCATGTAGAAATTTGGTAGCACTGTTTTGGGGAAATTGAGAAGCGATAATTTGGATCACATTGAAGCCTATGGTGACAAAGGAAATACCCTCAGAAAAAGTCGTGAAAGAATCATTCTGAGAAACTTCTTCATGATGTGTGAATTCATCTCATAGAATTACACTGTTCTTTTCTTTGAGAAGTTTGCTAACACTTTTTTCATGGAATGTGTGTTGGGATATTCCAGAGCACATTGAAGAATATGATGAAAAAGAAAAAATCCTCAGATAAAAACTGGAACGAAGCTTGCTGAGAAACAACTTTGTGATGTGTGAATTCATCTCACAGAGTTACATAATTCTGTTCATGGAGCAGTTTGGTAGCCCTGTTATTGTTGAATCTGAAAAGAGATATTTTGGATCGCATTGAAGCCTATGGTGACAAAGGAAATATCCCCAGATAAAAGCTAGAAATAACTTTCTGAGAAACATTTGGTGATGTGTGAATTCATCTCAAATAGTTACACGATTCTTTTCTTGGAACACTTTGCTAACATTGTTTTGGTGAAATCTGCAAAAGGATATTTGGGTATGCTTTGAAGCCTATGGCGACAATGGAAATATCCTCACATAAAAACTAGAAAGTTTTCTGAGAAAGTTCTTTGTGATGTGTGAATTCATCTCACAGATTTACACCTTTCTTTCCATGGAGCAGTTTGCTAACACTGTTTTCATGGAATCTGGAAAGGGTTAGTTGGGATCACTTTGAGGCCTATGATGACAAAAGAAATATCCTCTGACAAAAATTAGAAAGAAGTTTTCTGAGAAACTGCTTTATAATGTGTGAATTTATCTCACAGAGTTACATTGTTCTTTTCATAGAACACTTTCCTACCACTGTTTTCTTGGAATACGCAATGGGGTATTTTGGAGAATATTGAAGCTTATGGTGACAAAGGAAATATGCTCATATAAAAATCAGAAAGAAGATTTCTCAGAAACTGCTTTGTGATGTGCTAATTACGCTCACTGAGTTACATGATCCTTTTCATGGATCCGTTTTGTAGTAGTGTTTTTGGGGAATCTGCAAAGTGATATTTTGCAGTACATTGAAGCATTTAGTGACAAAGGAAATATCCTCAGATAAAAACTAGAAAGAAGCTTTCTGAGAAAGTTCTCTGTGATGTCTGAATACATCTCACAGAGTTACACCTTTCTTTTCATGCAGGAGTTGGTAACACTGCTTTTGTGGAATCTGCAAAGGGATATTTGGGAGCACATTGACTATTATAGTGAAAAAGGAAATACCCTCAGATATTAACAATAAAGAAGCTTTCTGAGAAACTGTTTTGTGTTGTGTGAATTCATCTCACTGACTTAAGAAAGTTATTTGTGATGTGTGAGTTCATCTCACAGAGTTTCACATTTCGTTTCATGGAGCAGTTTGCCAACACTGTTTTCGTGGAATCTGCAAAGGAATATTTGGGAGAGCATGGAAGCCAACGGTGGAAAAGGAAATATCCTGAGATAAAAATTAGAAAGAAGTTTTCTGAGACAATTTCTTTGCGATGGATGAATTCATCACACAGAGTTACACCTTTATTTTCTTTGATCAGCTTGGTAGCACTACTTTTATGGAATCTGCAAAGTTATATTTGGGAGCTCCTAGAGGCTTATGGTTAAAAAGTAAATACTTTCAGGTAAAAACTGGAGAGAAGCTTTATGAGAAATGGTTTTGTGATGTGCATATTCATCTCATAGAGTTTAACCTTTTTTTTCATGGAGCAATTCAGTATAACTGTTTTTGTGGTACCTGAGATGAGTTATTTGGGAGTGCATTGAAGCCTTTGGTGACAAAGGAAATATCCTCAGATAATAACCAAGAAGAAGCTTTCTGTGAAACTGCTTTGTGATGTGTGAATTCATTTCACTGAGTCTTACCGTTTTTTTCATGGAGAAGTTTGCTAATAATTTTTTCTTTTAATCTGCAATGGGATATTCGGGAGTGCATTGAGGAATTATGGTGAAAAGGGAAATATCCTCAGATAAAAACTAGAAAGATATTTCCTGAGAAATATCTTTGTGATATGTGAATTCATCTCCAAGAGTCACACGATTCTTTTCATGGATCAGTTTGGTAGCAGTGTTTTAGGGGAATCTGAGAAGGGATATTTTGGATCACATTGAAGCCTACAGTTGACAAAGGAAATATCCTCAGATGTATACTAGAAAGAAGCTTTCTGAGAAACTCCTTTGTAGTGTGTGAATTCATCCTACAGAGTTACACCGTTCTTTTAATTGATCAGTGTGCTAACACTCTTTCTGTGGAATCTGAAAAGGTATACATTGGAGCACATTGAGACTTATGGTGAAAAAGAAAATGATCTCGGTTACAAAGTAGAATCTTTGTAAGAAACTACTATGTGATGTGTGAATTCATTTGACAGTATTACACTGTAGTTTTCATTGAGCAGTTTACTAACACTGTTTTCTTGGAATCCGCAATGGGATGTTTTGGGGCGCATTGAAGCTTATGGTGTCGTAGGAAATATTCTCATATAAAAACTAGAAAGAAGCTTTCTGAGAAACTACTTTGTGATGTGTTAATTCATCTCACAGAGTTACACGATCCTTTTCATGGATCAGTTTGGTAATGGTGTTTTTGGGAACTCTGAGAACTGATATTTTGAATCGCATTGAAGCCTATGGTGACAAAGGAAACATTCTCAGATAACAATAGAAAGAATCTTTTTGAGAAAGTTCTTTGTGATGTGTGAATTTATCTCAGAAAGTTACACCTTTCTTTTCATGGAGCAGTTTGTTATCACTGTTTTCATATAATCTGCAATGGAATATTCTGGAGTGCATTGAGGCCTATAGTGAAAAAGTAAATATCCTCATGTAAAAACTAGAAGGAAGCTTTCTGAGATACAGCTTTGTGATGTGTGAAATCATCCTACAAAGTTACACCATTCTTTTCATTGAACAATTTGATAACACTGATTTCATGGTATCTGTAATAGGGTATTTCAGAGGGCATTGACACTTATGGTGACAAAGGAAATATCCTCAGATAAAAACCAAAAAGAAGCTTTCTGTGAAACTTCTTTGTGATGTGTGAATTCATCTCAACGAGTAACACCCTTCTTTTCCTTAGGAAGTTTGCTAACACTATTTCCATTTAATCTGAAATTGAATATTCAGGAGTGCATTGAGGAATATGGTGAAAAAGTAAATATCCTCAGACAAAAACTAGAAACAAGCTTTCTGAGAAACTGCTTTGTGATGTGTGAATTAATCTCACAGAGTTACACTGTCCTTTGCATTGAGCAGTTTACTTACACGGTTTTCTTGGAATCTGAAATCTGATATTTCTGAGCACATTGAAGTTTATAGTGATGAAGCAAATATCCTCATATATAAATAATAGAAAGAAGCTTTCTGGTAATCTGCTTTCTGATGTGTTAATTCATCTCACACAGTTACACGATTGCTTTCATGGAGCAGATTGGTAGCACTGTTTTTGGTGCATCTCAGAAGGCATATTTTGGATTGCTTTGAAACCTATGGTGAAAAAGGAAATATCCTCAGATAAAAACTAGAAAGAAAACTTCTGAGAAAGCTCTTTGTGATATATGAACTCATCTCACTGAGATACACCTTTCTTTTCATGGAGCGTCAGCTAACACTGTTTCTGTAGAATCTGCAAAATGATATTTGGGAGCACTTTAGGACCTATAGTGAAAAAGGAAATATCCTCAGATAAAAATTAGAAAAAAGCTTTAGAGAAATTGCTTTGTGATGGGTGGATTCATCTCACAGAGTTACACCTTTCTTTTCATAGAGCAGATTGGTAGCACTCTTTCCGGAGAATCTCCAAAGGGATTTTCTGGAGCTCATAGAAGCCTATGGTGAAAAAGGAATCATCTTCAGATAAAAACTGGAGAGAAGGATTTGAGAAACTATTTTGTGAGCTGTATCTTCATCTCATAGAGATAAACCATTTTGTTGATTGAGCAGTTTTTCATCACTGTTTTTGTGGTGTCTGGGAAGCGATAGTTGAGAGCACATTGAGGCTGATGGTGGAAAAGTAAATATGCAAAGATAAAAACTAGAAAGGAGCTTTCTGAGAGATTTATTTGTACTGGGTGAATTCATCTCCCAGAGGTAAGTCATTCTTTTCTTTGAGCAGTTTGGTAACCCTGGTTTTATGTTATGTACAAAGGGATATCGGAGCACAAAGTCTATGGTGATAATGGAAATACCCTCAGATAAAACTAGAATGAAGCTTTCTGAGAGACTGTTTTGTGATGGGAGAATTCATCTCGCCAAGTTAAATCTTTGTTTTCATTGAGCAGTTTGTTAGCAATCTTTTCGTGGAATATGCAAGGGATATTTGAGAGTAGATAGAGACCAATGTTGAAAAAAGAAATATCTTCAGGTAAAAACACTAGAGAAAGTTCCTGAAAACTACTTTGTGATGTGATCATTCATCTCATAGAGGTAAAACTTTCTGTTGAGAGAGCAGTTTGGCATCACTGTTTTTGTGGTGTCTGAGAAGGGATACTTTGAAGCGCATGGAAGCCAATAGTGGAAAAGGAAATATCCTCAGTTAAAAACTAGAAAGAAACTTAATGAGAAAGTTCTTTGTGATGTGTGAATTCATCTCACACAGTAATCCCTTTCTTTTCATGGAGCAGTTCCCTAACACTGTTTTCATGGAATCTGCAATGTTATAATACCGAGCACATTGAGGCCTATAGTGAAAAAGGAAATATTCTTAGATAAACACTAGCAAGAACCTTTCTGAGAAACTGTATTGTCATGTGTGAATTCATCTCACATAGTTACACTTTCCTTTTCATGGAGCAGTTTGCTAACACTGGTTTTGTGGCATCTGCAATGTGATATTTGGGAGCACATTGAAGCCTATAGTTGAAAAGGAAATATCCTCAAATATAATGAGAAAGAAGTTTTCTGAGAAACTGCTTTGTGATGTGTTAATTCATCTCTCAGAGTTACATGATTCTTCTCATGGACCAGTTTGGTATCACTGTTTTTGGGGAATCTGAGAAAGGATATTTTGGATCTCATTGAAGCCCATGGTGACAAAGAAAACATCCTCACATAAAAACTAGAAAGAAGTTTTCTAAGAAAGTTCTTTGTGATGTGTGCATTCACCTCAGAGAGTTACACCTTTCTTTTCATGGAGCAGTTTGCTAAGACTGTTTTTGTGGAATCTGCCAAGGAATATTTGGGAGCACTTTGAGGTGTACAGTGTAAAGGGAAATATCCTCATATAAAAACTAGAGAGAAGGTTTCTGAGAAATTGCTTTGTGACTTTTGAATTCATCTCCTAGAGTAACACCGTTCTTTCCTTTTTATTATTATTATTATTTATTATTATTATTATTATACTTTGAGTTCTAGGGTACATGTACATAACGTGCAGGTTTGTTACATATGTATACTTGTGCCATGTTGCTGTGCTGCACCCATCAACTCGTCAGCACCCATCAACTCGTCATTTACATCAGGTATAACTCCCAATGCAATCCGTCCCCCCTCCCCCCTCCCCATGATAGGCCCCGGTGTTTGATGTTCCCCTTCCCGAGTCCAAGTGATCTCATTGTTCAGTTCCCACCTATGAGTGAGAACATGCGAACACCGTTCTTTCCATTGAGTAGTTTGATAGCACTGTCTTCAGGAATTTGCAATATTGTCTTTGGGAGAACATTGAAGCCTATGATGACAAAGAAAATATCCTCATAGAAAAACCAAAAGTATGCTTTCTGAGAAACTCATTTGTGATATGTGAATTCATCTCACAGAGTTACACTGTTCTTTTTATTGAGCAGTTTGATACTACTGTTTTCTTGGAATCTGCAATGGGATATTTCAGAGTGTATTGAAGCTTATGGTGACAAAGGAAATATCCTCAGACAAAAACTAGAAAGAAGCTTTATGAGAAACCACTTTGAGCTGTGTTAATTCATCTCAGAGAGTTACATGATTCTTTTCATGGATCAGACTGGTAGCATTGTTTTTGGGGAATCTGAGAAGGGATATTTTGGATTGTAGTGAAGCCTAAGGTGACAAAGGAAAAATCCACAGATAAAAACTAGAAAGAAGCTTTCCGAGAAAGTTCTTTGTGAAGTGTCATTTCATCTCAGAGAGTTACAACGTTCTTTTCATTGGGCAGTTTGATTACACAGTTTTCATGGAATCTACAAAGGGATATTTGGGAGATCATTGAGGCCTATAGTGAAAAAGGAAATACCCTCAGATGAATACTAGAAAGAAGCTTTCTGAGAAGCTGCTTTGTGATGTGTGAATTCATCTCACAGAGTTACACTATTCCTTTCATTGAGAAGTTTACTAACACTTTTTTCATTTAATCTTCAATGGGATATTCGGGAGGGCATTGAGGAATATGATGAAAAAGGAAATACCTTCTGATAACACTTAGAAGGAAACTTTTTGAGAAAAAACTTTGTCCTCACAGAGTACCACCACTGTTTTCATGGAGCAGTTTGATAGCACTCTTTTTGGGGAATCTGAGAGGGATATTTTAAATGGCATTGAAGTCTATCGTGACAAAAGAAATAACCTCAGATAAAAACCAGAAAGAAGCTTTCTGAGAAAGTTCCTTGTGATGTGTGAAATCATATCACAGAGTTATACCTTTGTTTTCATGGGGCAGTTTGCTAACACTGTTTTCCTGGAATCTGCAAAGGTATATTTGGGAGTGCATTGAGACCTCTAGTGAAAAAGGAAATATCCTCAGATAAAAACGAGAATGAAGTTTTCAGATAAACTGATTTCTGATGTGTTAATTCATCTCTCAGAGTTACATGATTCTTTTAATGGATCAGTTTACTAGCACTGTTTTTGTGGAATCTGAAAAGGGATATTTTGGATCACATTGAAACCTGTGGTGACAAACGAAATATCCTCAGATAAAAACTAGAAAGAAGCTTTCTGAGAAAGTTCTTTGTGATGTGTGAATTCATCTCACAGAGTTACAGCACTCTTTTCACTGAGTAGTTTTATAACACTGTTTTCATAGAATCTGCAAAGGGATGATTGGGAGTGCATTGAGGCCTATGGTGAAAATTTTCATACCCTCAGATAAAAACTATAAAGAAGGTTTCTAAGACACTGCTTTTTGGTGTGTGAATTCATCTCACAGAGTTACAAAGTTGTTTTCATTCAGCAGTCTGATAAAACTGGTTTCGTAGAATCTGTAATAGGGTACTTGGGAGCACATTGAAGCCTAGGATGTCAAAGGAAATATCTTCAGATAAAAACTAGAGAGAAGTTTTCTGATAAACAGCTTGGTGATGTGTGAATTCCTCTCACAGAGTTACACCACTGTTTTCATGGAGGTGCTTGGTAGCACTGTTTTTGGGGAATCTGAGGAGGGATAGTTTGGATGGGCAATATACTAAGATAAAAAAGAGAAGCATCTGAGAAATCACTTTGTGATGTGTTAATTCATCTCACAGAGTTACACGAGTCTTTTAATGGATCATTTGGTAGCACTGTTTTTGGTGAATCTGAGAAGGCATATTTTGGAACACATTGGAACACATTCCTGTGTTGACAAAGGAACTACCTTCAGAAAAAACTAAAAAGAAGTTTTCTGAGAAAGTTCTTCATGAAGTGTGAATTCATCTCACAGAGTTACAGAATTCTTTTCATGGAGAAGTTTACAAACACTGTTTTTGTGGAATCTGCAATAGGATATTTGGGAGCACATTGAGGATGATATTGTAAAATGAAGCATCCTCAGATAAAAACTATAAAGAAGCTTCCCAGAAACTGCTATATGATGTGTGGATGCATCACACAGAGTTGCACCATTCTTTTCATTGAGCAGTTTGATAACACTGTTATAATGGAATCTGCAAAGGTATATATGGGAGTGCATTGAAGCCTATGGTGAAAAAGGAAATATGCTCAGATAAAAACCAGAAAGAAACTTTCTGAAAAAGTACCTTGTGATGTGTGAATTCATCTCACAGTGTTAAACTGTTCTTTTCATTGAGCAGTTTGCTAACACTGTTTTCCTGGAATTTGCAACGGGTTATTTCAGAGCACATTGAAGCTTATGCTGACATAGGAAATATCCTCAGACACTAAGTTGCAAGAAGCATTGTGAGATACTGCTTTGTGATGTGTTAATTCATCTCAGAGAATTAAATGAATTTTTTCATAAATCAGTTTGGTAGCCCTGTTTTTGGAGAATCTGAGAAGAGATATATTAGATTGCATTGAAGCCTATGGTAACAAGGAAAATAACTTCAGATAAAAAATACAAGAAGCTTTCTGAAAAAGTTCTTTTTGATGTGTGAATTCATTCCACAGAGTTATAAATTTATTTTCATAGAGCAGTTTGCTAGCACAGTTTTCATGGAATCTGCAAAGGGATATTTGTGAGCACATTGAGGCCTATAGTGAAAAAGGAAATATCCTCAGTTAAAAACTAGAAAGAAATTTTCTGAGAAACTGCTTTGTGAAGTGTCAATTTATCTAGCAGAGTTACACCATTATTTCCATTGAGAAGTTTGCTAACACTCTTTTCGTGTAATCTACAAGGGGATATATGGGAGTGCGTTGAGGCCTATGGTGAAAAAAGAAATATCCTCAGATGATAAGTAGATAGAAGCTCCCTGATAAACTGTTCGTGATGTGTGAATTCATCTCACAGAGTTACACTGTCCATTTCATTGAGCAGTTTGCCAACACTGTTTTCATGGTATCGGCAAAGGGACATTTCGGAGTGCATTGAAACATTAGGTGACAAAGGAAATATCCTCATATAAGAAATAGAAAGAAGCTTTCTGAGAAAAAGTATTCTGATGTGTTAAGTCATCTCACAGAGTTACACAATTCTTTTCATTCTGCAATTTAGTAGCTCTCTTTTTTGGGTAATCTGAGAAGGGAAAATTCGGATTGCATTTAAGCCTATCTTGAGAAAGGAAATACCCTCAGATAAAAACTAGAATGAAGTGTTCTGAGAAAGTTCTTTGTGATGTGGGAATTCATCTCAAAGAATTATAAATTTCTTTTCATGGAACTTTTCATGCTAACACTGTTTTCGTGTAATCTGCAAAGGGATATTGGGGAGTGCATTGAGGCCTATTTTGAAAAACTAAAAATCCTCAGATAAAAACTACAAAGAAACTTTCTGAGAAATTGCTTTGTGATATGTGAATTCATCTCACCACGTTACACTGTTCTTGTCACTGAGAAGTTTGCTAACACTGTTTTTATGGAATCTGCAAATTGATATTTGGGAGCACATTTAGGCATACAGTGAAAAAGGAAATACCCTCACATAAAAACTAAAAGGAAGCTTTCTGAGAAACTGTTTTGTGATGTGTGAATTCATCACACAGCTTTACACTGTTCTTTTCATTGAGTAGTTTGCTAACACTGTTTTTGTGGAATCTGCAATGTTATATTTTGGAGCAAATTTAAGTGTATGATGACAAAGGAAATATCCTCAGACAAAAACTAGAAAGCAGCTTTCCAAGAAATTCTCTTGTGATTTGTGAATTCATCTCACAGAGTAACATGATTCTTTTAATGGATCAGTTTGTTAGAACAGTTTTTGGCGAATCTGAGAAGGGATATTTGGGATAGCATTGAAGCCTATGGGGAAAAGGAAATATCCTCAGATAAAAACTAGAAAGAAGTTTTCTGAGAAAGTTCTTTGCTATGTGTGAACTCATCTCACAGAATTACACCAGTCTTACGTTGAGCAGTTTGATAACACTGTTTTTGTGGAATCTGCAAGAGGATATTTGGGAGCACATTGAAGTCTATGGTGAGAAAGGAAATAACCTCAGATAAAAACTAGAAAGAAGCTTTCTGAGATAGTTCTTTCTGATGTGTGAACTCAACTCACAGAGTTACACTGTTCTTTTCATTGCACAGTTTCATAACACTGTTTTCGTGGAATCTGCAAAGAGATATTTTGGAGCGCATTGAAACTTAAGGTGACAAAGATTACTCATATAAAAACTGGAAAAAAAACTTTCTGAGGAAAAACTTTCTGACATGCTAATTCTTGTCACAGAGTTAAAGGATTGTTCTCATGGAGCAGTTTGGTAACACTGTTTTTGTGGAATCTGAGAAGGGACATTTTGGATCTCATTGAAGCCTATGGTGACAATGGAAATATTCTCAGATATAAACTAGAAAGAATCATTCTGAGAAAATTCTTTCTGACGCGTGAATTCATCTCACAGAGTTACAACTTTCTTTTCATGGAGCAGTTTGCTAACACTGTTTTCGTGGAATCTGCAATGGAATATTTCAGAGCACACTGAGGCTGATACTTTTCATTGAGCAGTTTGGTAGCACTGCTTTTGGGGTATCTGAGAAGGGATATTTTGGAACACATTGAAACCTATGGTGACAAAGGAAATATCCTCACATAAAAACTAGAAAGAAGCTTTCTGAGAAAATTCTTTCTGATGTATGAATTCATCTCACAGAGTTACACTTTTCTTTTCATGGAGCAGTTTGCTAACACTGTTTTTGTGGAATCTGCAGTGGGATATTCTGGAGCACACTGAATCTTATGGTGACAATGGAAATATTATCAGACAAACACTAGAAAGAAGTTTTCTAGAAACTGCTTTGTGATTTGTGAATTTATCTAACAGAGTTACACCTTTCCTTTAATGTAGCAGTTTGGTAGAACTCTCTTTGGGGAATATGAGAGGGGATATCTTGGATCCCATTGAAACCTATGGTGACACAGGAAGTATACTCAGATAAAAGCTAGAAAGAAGGTTTCTGAGAATGTTCTTTGTGATGTGTGAATTCATCTCACAGAGTTACAACTCTTTTTTCATGGAGCTGTTTGCTATCACTGCTTTCATGGAATCCGCAAAGTGATATTTCAGAGCACATTGAGGCCTATGGTGAAAAACTAAACATCTTCAGATAAAAACTACAAAGAAGCTTTTTGAGAAACTGCTTTGTGATTTTTGAATTCATCTCACAGAGTTACATGATTCTTTTCATGGAGCCGTTTGGTAGTACAGTTTTTGGGGTATCTGAGAAGGGATATTTTGGAACATGTTGAAGACTATGGTGACAAAGGAAATATCCTGAGATAAAAACCAGAAAGAAGCTTTCCGAAAAATTTCTTTGTGATGCATGAGTTCACCTCACACGGTTACACCTTTCTCTTCTGGAGGAGAATACTAGCACTGTTTTCCTGAAATCTGCAAAGGAATATTTGGGAGCACATTGAACCCTATGGTGAAAAAGAAAATACTTTCAGATAAAAACTAGAAATAAGCTTTCTGAGAAAATGCTTTGTGATGCGTGAACTTGCCTCACAGGGTTACACTTTTCTCTTCTGGAGGAGAGTACTGGCACTGTTTTCCTGAAATCTGCAAAGGAATATTTGGGAGCACATTAACCCCTATGGTGAAAAAGAAAATACCTTCAGATAAAAACTAGAAAGAAGCTTTCTGAGAAACTACTTTGTGATGTGTGAATTCCTCTCACAGATTTACAGTGTTCTTTTTACTCAGCAGTTTTCTAACACTGTTTTCCTGCAATCTGCAATGGGATATTTCTTAGCATATTGAAGCCTATGGTGACAAAGGAAATAACCTCATATAAAAACTAGAAAGAAGCTTTCTGAGTCATTGCTTTGTGATACGTTACTTCATCTCAGAGTTACACGATTATTTTCAGGCATCAGTTTGATAGCACTGTTTTTGGGGAAATTTTTGAAGGGATATTTGGGATTGCATTGAAGCCAACGGTGACAAAGGAAATAACCTCAGATAAAAATTAGAAAGAAGCTGTCTGAGAAAGTCCTTTGTGGTGTGTGGACTCATCTCACAGAGTTACACTGTTATTTTCATTGAACAGTTTGATAACACTGTTTTTGTGGAATCTGCAACAGGATATTTGGAAGCTCATTAATGCCAATGGTGACAAAGAAACTATCCTCAGAATAAAAGCAAAAAGAAACTTTTTGAGATACTTTTTTTGTGATTTCTGAATTCATTTCATGGAGTTACATTGTCCTTTTCATTGAGCAGTGTGCTAACACTCTTTTCTTGGAATCTGCAATGGATATTTTGAAGAGCATTTAAGTTTTTGCTGACAAACGAAATATCCTAAGACAAAAACTGGAAACAACCTTTCTGAGAAACCGCTTTGTGGTGCATTATTTCATCTCATAGAGTTACACCTTTGTGTTCATGCAGCAGTTTGGTAGCACTGTTTTGGGGGAATCTGTAAAGGGATATTTGGGATCACATTGAAGCCTATGGTGATGAAGGAATTATACTCAGATAAAAACTAGAAAGAAACTTTCTCAGAAGCTTCCTTGTGATGTGTGAATACATCACACTGAGTTACACCTTTCTTTCCATGTATCAGTTTGCTAACACTGTTTTCATCAAATCTGCAAAGAGATATTTCAGAGCGTATTGAGGTTGATGGTGGAAAAGTTAATATGCACAGATAAAAACTAGAAAGACACTTTCTGAGAAACTGGTTTTTGATGTGTGAATTCATCTCACAGTGTTACACTGGTCTTTCCACGGAGCAGTTTCCTAACATAGTTTTCTTTTAACCTGCAGTGGGATACTTCAGAATGCATTGAAGCTTATGATGACATAGGAAATATCCTCATAGAAAAAGTAAAAAGAAGCTTTCTGAGCAACCTCTTTGTGATGTGCTAATTCAACTCAAAGAGTTACACGATTCTTTTCCTGGATGAGTTTGGTAGCACTGTTTTTGGGGAATCTGAGAATGGATATTATGGATTGCATTCAAGCCTATGGTGACAAAGGACATATCCTCAGAAAAAATCTAGAAAGAAGCTTTCTGAGAAAGTTATATATGATGTGTGAATTCATCTCACAGAATTACACTTTTCTTTTCATGGAGACTTTTGCTAACACTCTTTTCCTGGAAACTGCAAAGGGATATTTGGGAGTACATTGAAGCCTATGGTGACAAAGGATATATCCAAGACAAAAAGCAAAAAGCAGCTTTCTGAGAAACTGCTTTGTGATGTGGGAATTCATCTCACAGAGATACTCTGTTCCTTTCATTGAGCAGTTTGCTAACACTGTTTTCATGGAATTTGTAAAGGGATATTTGGGTGCACATTAAGGCCTATAGTGAAAAAGAAAATATCCTCAGATAAAAATTACAAAGAATTTTTCTGAGAAAGTTCTTTGTGATGTGTGAATTCATCTCACAGAGTTACACCATTTTTTTTATTAAGCTCTTTGATAACACTGAATCTGCAATAGGTATAAGGGAGCTCATTGAATCCTATGGTAACAAAGGAAATATCCTCAGATAAAAACCAAAAATGAGCTCACATAGTTACTTGATTCTTTTCATGGAGTAGTTTGGTAGCAATGTTTTTGGGGAATCTGAGAAGATATAATTTGGATCTCATTCAAGCCTATGGTGAAAAAGGAAATATCATGAGATAAAAACTAGAACGAACCTTTTTGAGAAAGTTCTTTGTGATGTGTGAATTCATCTCACAGAGGTACACCTTCCTTTCCATGGAGTAGTTTGCTCTCACTGTATTCCTGGAATCTGCAAAGGGATATTTAAAACTGCATTGAGCCTATAGAGGAAAAGGAAATATCCTCACGTAAAAACTAGAAAGAAGCTTTCTGAAATATTTCTTCATGATGTGTGAATTCATCTCACAGAGTTACACCTTTCCTTTCATGGAGAAGTTTGCTAACACGGTTTTCCTGGAATCTACAAAGGGATATTAGGGAGCTCACTGAGACCAATACAGAAAAAGGAAGTATCCTCAGATAAAAACTAGAAAGTAGCTTTCTGAAAAACTGCTTTGTGATGTGTGAATTTATCTTACAGAATTATACCATTCTTTTCATTGAGCAGTTTGGTAACACTGCTTTGGAAAATCTGCAAAGGGATATTCGGGAGCACTTGGAGTCCAATGGCAAAAAAGAAAATTGCTTCAGGTAAAAACGGGAAAGAAACTTTCTGAGAAACCCCTTTGTGATATGTGCATTCATCTCATAGAGCTAAACGTTTATGTTGAGGAAGCACTTTGGCATCAAATTTTTTGTGGTGTCAGAGAAGGGATATTTGGGAGCACATTGAAGCCTATTGTGAAAAAGGAAACAGGCTCATATAAAAGCTAGAAAGAAGGTTTCTGAAAAACTGCTTTGTGATGAGTGAATTCATCACACAGAGTTACACCTTTCTTTTCATGGAGTCATTTGCTATCACTGATTCCTGGAATCTGCAAAGGGATATTTTGGAACACATTGAGACTATAGTGAAAACGGAAATATCCTCACGTAAAAACGAGAAAGAAGCTTTCTGAGAAACTGCTTTGTGATGTATGAATTCAACTCACAGAGTTACACCATTCCTATAATTGAGCAGCTGGTTATCACTGTTTTCTTGGAATCTGCCATGGGATATTTCAGAGATCATTGAAATTTAGGGTGACAAAGGAAATATCCTCAGACAAAAACTAGAAAGATGGTTTCTGAGACACTGCTTTGTGAGTTGTGAATTCATCTCACAGAGTTACACGATTCTTTTCAAGGAGCAGTATTGGAACACTGTTTTGTGGGAATCTGATAAGGGATATTTTCGATTGCATTGACATCTATAGTGACAAAGGAAATATCCTCAGTTAAAAATTAGAAAGAAGTTTTCTGAGAAAGTTCTTTATAATGCGTGAATTCATCTCACAGTGTTATACCTTTTTTTTCCTGGAGCAGTTTGCTAACACTGTTTTCATGGAAATTGCAATGGGATATTCCAGAGGCCTTTGATGTCTATAGTGAAAAATGAACTTTACTCAGATAAAAACTAGAAAGAAACCATCTGAAAAACAGCTTTGTGATGTGCGATTTCATCTTACAGAGTCTCACTGTTCTTTTCATTGAGCAGTTTGATAACACTGTTTTCGTGCAATCTGCAATAGGACATTTCAGAGTGCATTGAAGCCTATGGTGACAAAGGAAATATCCACAGATAAAAGTCCAAAAAGAAGCTTTCTGTTAAACTGCTTAGTGATGTGAGAATTCATCTCACAGAGTTGCGCCGTTCTTTTCATTGAAAAGTTTGCTAACACTTTTTTCATTTAATCTGCTATGGGATATAGGGGAACACATTGATTAAAATGGTGAAAAACGAATATCCTCTGATTAAAACTAGAAAGAAGTTTTCGGAGAAACATCTTTGTGATATGTAAATTCATCTCACAGAGTTACACCATTCTTTTCATGGAATAGGTTTATAGAACTGTTTTTGGGGAATCTGAGAAGGGATATTTTGGGTCACATTGAAGCCTATGGAGAAAAAGAAAATATCCTCAATTAAAAACGAGAAAGAAGATTTCTGAGAAACTACTTTATCTTGTGTGAATTCATCTCACAGAGTTACAATGTTGTTTCCATTGAGCAATTTGATGACACTGTTTTCATGGAATCTGCAATAGGATATATTTGGGAGCACATTGAAGCCTAAGGTGACAAAGGAAATATCCGCAGGAAAAAAGAAAGAAAAGAAGCTTTCTGAGAAAATGCTTTGTGATTTGTGAATTCATCTCACAGAGTTGCACCTTCCATTTCATGTAGCAGTTTGCTAACACTGTTTTTTTTTTTTTTTTTTTTTTTTTTGGAATCTGCAAAGAGATATTTGTGAGTGCTTTCAGGATTACATTTTAAAAGGAAATATCCTCACATAAAAAGTAGAAGAAGCTTTCTCAGAAACTGCCTTCTGATGTGTAAATTCAACCCACAGATTTACACTGTACTTTTCATTGAGCAGTTTGCTAACACTGCTTTCTTGGAAACTGCAATGAGATATTTAGGAGCACATTGAAGCTTATGGTGATAAAGAAAATATCCTCATATAAAAACTAGGAAGAAACTCTCTGAGAAATTGTTTTGTGATGTTTTGATTCATCTCACAGAGTTACACGATCTTTTTCATGGATCACTTTGGTAGCACTGTTTTTGCTTAATCTGAGATGGGATATTTTGGATTGCATTGAACTCTTTGGTGACTAAGGAAATATACTCAAATTAAAACTGGAAAGAAGCTTTCTGAGAAAGTTCTTTGTGATGAGTGAGTTCATCTCACTGAGTTACACTTTTCTTTTCATAGAGCAGTTTGCTAAAACTTCTTTCCTGGTATTTTCAAAGGGATATTTGGGAGTGCCTGGAGGTCTACATTGACAAAGGAAACATCCTCGAAACATCCTCAGACAAAAACTAGAAAGAAGGTTTATGAGAAACTACTTTGTGATTCATGAATTCATCTCACAGAGTTACACCTTTCTTTTCATTGAGCCGTTTGGTAGCATTGTATTTGGGGAATCTGCCAAGGGACATTCAGGAGCTCATAGAGGCTGATGGTGACAAAGGAAATATCTTCAGATAAAAGCTGGAGAAAAGGTTTTTGAGAAATTATTTTGTGATGTGTGTATTCACCTCATAGAGATAAACCATTTTTTTTTGATTGATCGGTTTGGCATCATTGTTTTTGTGGTGTCTGAGAAGGGATATTTGGGAACAAATTGAGGCTGATGGTGGAAAAGTAAATATGCTGCACAGATGAAAGACAGAAAGGAACTTTCTGAGAAATTTCTTTGTGATGGGTGAATTCGTCTTCCAGAGGTAAACTACTCTTTTCATGGAGCAGTTTGTTAACCCTGATTTTGAGGAATTTACAAAGGGATATTCAGAGCACAGAGAAGCCTATGGTGAAAAAGAAAATACCCTCTGATGAAAACTGCAAAGAAGCTTTCTGAGAGACTGTTTTGAGTTGGATGGGTTCATCTCACAGATTCAAATCTTTCTTTTCATTAAGAAGTTTGGTAACAGTGTTTTTGTTGAATCTGTAATGGGATATTTGGGAGCACATAGAGTCCTAAGGTGAAAGAAGAAAATTCTCCAGGTTAAAACTGAAGAGAAGCTTTCAGAGAAAATCCTATGTGATTTGTGCATTCATCTCATAAAGCTAAACGTTTCTGTTGAGGGAGCACTTTGGCATCACTGTTTTTATGGTGTCTGAGAAGGGATATTTGGGAGCACATTGAAGCCTATGGTTTAAAAGGAAATACCTGCATATAAAAACTAGAAAGAAGGGTTCTGACAAACTGCTTTGTGATGTGTGAGTTCATATCATAGAGTTACATGATTCTTTTCATGGAGCAATTTTGTAGCACTGTTTTTGGGGAATCTGATAAGGGATATTTTGGATCGCAAAGAAGTGTATGGTGACAAAGGAAATATCCTCAGATAAAAAATTGAAAGCAGCTTTCTGAGAAAGTTTTTTTGTGATGGGTGAATTCATCTCACAGGATTGCACCTTTTTTTTTATTGAGCAGTTTGTTAACACTGTTTTTGTGGAACCTGCAAAGGGATATTTGGGAGCTCACTGAGGTCTATAGTAAGAAAGGAAATATCACCAGATAAAAACTAGAAAGAAATTTCCTGAGAAACTGCTTTGTGATGTGTGATTTCATCTCACAGAGATACACCATAGTTTTCATTGGGTAGTCTGATAACACTGGTTTCATGGAATCTGTAATAGGATAATTGCGAGCGCATTGAAGCCTATGGTGCTATTGTGAGAAAGGAAGTATAATCAGATAAAAACTAAAAAGAGAGTGGGGGAGCAAGATGGCTGATTAGGAACAGTTTCAGTCTCCAACTCCCAGCACTAGCAACACAGAAGACTGGTGATTTCTGCATTTTCAACTGAGGTACTGGGTTCATCTCACAAGGTAGTGCCAGGCAATTGGTGTCTGTCAGCTGTTGCAGCCCAACCAGCGAGAGCTGAAGCAGGGCGAGGCATCGCCTCACCTGGGAAGCACAAGGGGGAAGGGAATCCTTTTTCCTAGCCAGGGGAACTGAGACACACAACACCTGGAAAATCGGGTAACTCCCACCCCAATACTGCGCTTTAAGCAAACAGGCACACCAGGAGATTATATCCCACACCTGGCTGGGAGGGTCCCATGCACACGGAGCATCCCTCATTGCTAACACAGCAGTCTGCGATCTACCAGCAAGGCAGCAGCGAGGCTGGGGGGGCGGGCGCGCACCATCACTGAGGCTTAAGTAGCTAAACAAAGCCGCTGGGAAGCTCGAACAGGGTGGAGTTCACAGCAGCTCAAGGAAACCTGTCTGTCTCTGTAGACTCCACCTCTGGGGACAGGGCACAGTAAACAATAACAAAAGCAACAGAAACCTCTGCAGATGCAAATGACTCTGTCTGACAGCTTTGAAGAGAGCAGTGGATCTCCCAACAGGGAGGTTGAGATCTGAGAAGGGACAGACTGCCTGCTCAAGTGGGTCCCTGACCCCTGAGTAGCCTAACTGAGAGACATCCCCCACTAGGGGCAGTCTGACACCCCACACCTCACAGGGTGGAGTACACCCCTGAGAGAAAGCTTCCAAAGCAAGAATCAGACAGATACACTCGCTGTTCAGAAATATTCTATCTTCTGCAGCCTCTGCTGCTGATACCCAGGCAAACAGGGTCTGGAGTGGACCTCAAGCAATCTCCAACAGACCTACAGCTGAGGGTCCTGACTGTTAGAAGGAAAACTATCAAACAGGAAGGACACCTACACCAAAACCCCATCAGTACGTCACCAGCATCAAAGACCAGAGGCAGATAAAACCACAAAGATGGGGAAAAAGCAGGGCAGAAAAGATGGAAATTCAAAAAACAAGAGTGCATCTCCCCCGGCAAAGGAGCGCAGCTCATTGCCAGCGACAGATCGAAGCTGGACAGAGAATGACTTTGACGAGATGAGAGAAGGCTTCAGTTCATCAAACTTCTCAGAGTTAAAGGAGGAATTACGTACTCAACGCAAAGAAACTAAAAATCTTGAAAAAAAAGTGGAGGAATTGATGCCTAGAGTAATTAATGCAGAGAAGGTCATAGACGAAATGAAAGAGATGAAAACCATGACACGAGAAATACGTGACAAATGCACAAGCTTCAGTAACCGACTCGATCAACTGGAAGAAAGAGTATCAGCGATTGAGAATCAAATGAATGAAATGAAGCGAGAAGAGAAACCAAAAGAAAAAAGAAGAAAAAGAAATGAACAAAGCCTGCAAGAAGTATGGGATTATGTAAAAAGACCAAATCTACGTCTGATTGGGGTGCCTGAAAGTGAGGGGGAAAATGGAACCAAGTTGGAAAACACTCTTCAGATATCATCCAGAACTTCCCCAACCTAGTAGGGCAGGCCAACATTCAAATCCAGGAAATACAGAGAACACCACAAAGATACTCCTCAGGGAGAGCAACTCCAAGACACATAATTGCCAGATTCACAAAAGTTGAAATGAAGGAAAAAATCTTAAGGGAAGACAGAGAGAAAGGTCGGGTTACCCACAAAGGGAAGGCCATCGGACTAACAGCAGATCTCTCGGCAGAAACTCTACAAGCCAGAAGAGAGTGGGGGCCAATATTCAACATTCTTAAAGAAAAGAATTTTCAACCCAGAATTTCATATCCAGCCAAACTAAGATTTATAAGTGAAGGAGAAATAAAATCCTTTATGGATAAGCAAATACTTAGAGATTTTGTCACCACTAGTCCTGCCTTACAAGAGACCCTGAAGGAAGCACTAAACATGGAAAGGAACAACCGGTACCAGCCATTGCAAAAACATGCCAAAATGTAAAAACCATAGAGGCTAGGAAGAAACGGCATCAACTAACAAGCAAAATAAGCAGTTAATATCATAATGGCAGGATCAAGTTCACACATAACAATCTTAACCTTAAATGTAAATGGACTAAATGCTCCAATTAAAAGACACAGACTGGAAACTGGATAAAGAGTCAAGACCCATCACTCTGCTGTATTCAGGAGACCCATCTCACATGCAGAGACATACATAGGCTCAAAATAAAGGGATGGAGGAAGATTTACCAAGCAAATGGAGAACAAAAAAAAGCAGGGGTTGCAATCCTAGTCTCTGATAAAACAGACTTTAAACCATCAAAGATGAAAAGAGACAAAGAAGGCCATTACATAATGGTAAAGGGATCAATTGAACATGAAGAGCTAACTCTCTTAAATATATATGCACCCAACACAGGAGCACCAAGATTCATAAAGCAAGTCCTTAGAGACCTACGAAGAGACTTAGATTCCCATACAATAATAATGGGAGACTTCAACACTCCACTGTCAACATTAGACAGATCAACGAGACAGAAAGTTAACAAGGATATCCAGGAATTGAACTCATCTCTGCAGCAAGCAGACCTAATAGACATCTATAGAACTCTCCACCCCAAATCAACAGAATATACATTCTTCTCAGCACCACATCGCACTTACTCCAAAATTGACCACATAATTGGAAGTAAAGCACGCCTCAGCAAATATACAAGAACAGAAATTATAACAAGCTGTCTCTCAGACCACAGTGCAATCAAACTAGAACTCAGGACTAAGAAACTCAATCAAAACTGCTCAACTACATGGAAACTGAACAACCTGCTCCTGAATGACTACTGGGTAAATAACGAAATGAAGGCAGAAATAAAGATGTTCTTTGAAACCAATGAGAACAAAGGTACAACATACCAGAATCTCTGGGACACATTTAAAGCAGTATGTAGAGGGAAATTTATAGCACTAAATACCCACAAGAGAAAGCAGGAAAGATCTAAAATTGACACTCTAACATCACAATCAAAAGAACAAGAGAAGCAAGAGCAAACACATTCGAAAGCTTGCAGAAGGCAAGAAATAACTAAGATCAGAGCAGAACTGAAGGAGATAGAAACACAAAAAACCCTCCAAAAAATCAATGAATCCAGGAGTTGGTTTTTTGAAAAGATCAACAAAATTGACAAACTGCAAGCAAGACTAATAAATGAGAAAAGAGAGAATAATCAAATAGATGCAATAAAAAATGATAAAGGGGATATCACCACCGACCCCACAGAAATATAAACTACCATCTGAGAATACTATAAAAACCTCTATGTAAATAAACTAGAAAATCTAGAAGAAATGGACAATTTCCTGGACACTTACCCTCTTCCAAGACTAAACCAGGAAGAAGTTGAATCCCTGAATAGACGAATAGCAGGCTCTGACATTGATGCAATCATTAATAGCTTACCAACGAAAAAAGTCCAGGACCAAATGGATTCACAGCTGAAATCTACCAGAGGTACAAAGAGGAGCTGGTACCATTCCTTCTGAAACTATTCCAATCAATAAAAAAAGAGGGAATCCTCCCTAACTCATTTTAAGAGGCCAACATCATCCTGATACCAAAGCCTGGCAGAGACACAACAAAAAAAGAGAATTGTAGACCAATATCCCTGATGAACATCGATGCAAAAATCCTCAAAAATACTGGCAAACCAGATTGAGCAGCACATCAAAAAGCTTATCCACCATGATCAAGTGGGCTTCATCCCTGGGATGCAAGGCTGGTTCAACATTCGCAAATCAATAAACATAATCCAGCATATAAACAGAACCAAAGACAAGAACCACATCATTATCTCAATAGATGCAGAAAAGACTTTTGACAAAATTCAACAGCCCTTCATGCTAAAAACGCTCAATAAATTCGGTATTGATGGAACGTACCTCAAAATAATAAGAGCTATTTATGACAAACCCACAGCCAATATCATACTGAATGGGCAAAAACTGGAAAAATTCCTTTTGAAAACTGGCACAAGATAGCGATGCCCTCTCTCACCACTCCTATTCAACATAGTGTTGGAAGTTCTGGCTAGGGCAATCAGGCAAGAGAAAGAAATCAAGGGGATTCAGTTAGGAAAAGAAGAAGTCAAATTGTCCGTGTTTGCAGATGACATGATTGTATATTTAGAAAACCCCATTGTCTCAGCCCAAAATCTCCTTAAGCTGATAAGCAACTTCAGCAAAGTCTCAGGATACAAAATTAATGTGCAAAAATCACAAGCATTCTTATACACCAGTAACAGACAAACAGAGAGCCAAATCATGAATGAACTTCCATTCACAATTGCTTCAAAGAGAATAAAATACCTAGGAATCCAACTTACAAGGGATGTAAAGGACCTCTTCAAGGAGAACTACAAACCACTGCTCAGTGAAATAAAAGAGGACACAAACAAATGGAAGAACATACCATGCTCATGGATAGGAAGAATCAATATCGTGAAAATGGCCATAGTGCCCACGGTTATTTATAGATTCAATTCCATCCCCATCAAGCTACCAATGAGTTTCTTCACAGAATTGGAAAAAACTGATTTAAAGTTCATATGGAACCGAAAAAGAGCCCACATCTCCAAGACAATCCTAAGTCAAAAGGACAAAGCTGGAGGCATCACGCTACCTGACTTCAAACTATACTACAAGGCTACTGTAACCAAAACAGCATGGTACTGGTACCAAAACAGAGATATAGACACACGGAACGGTGCTGGGGAAATTGGCTGGCCATAAGTGGAAAGCTGAGACTGGATCCTTTCCTTAATCCTTATACGAAAATTAATTCAAAATGGATTAGAGACTTAAATGTTAGACCTAATACCATAAAAGTCCTAGAGGAAAACCTAGGTAGTACCATTCAGAACATAGTCATGGGCAAGGACTTCATGTCTAAAACACTAAAAGCAACGGCAGCAAAAGCCAAAATTGACAAATGGGATCTCATTAAACTAAACAACTTGTGCACAGGAAAAGAAACTCTCATCAGAGTGAACAGGGAACCTACAGAATGGGAGAAAATTTTTGCAATCTACTCATCTAACAAATGGCTAATATCCAGAACCTACAAAGAACTCAAACAAATTTACAAGAAAAAAACAAACAACCCCATGAAAAAGTGGGCAAAGGATATGAACAGACATTTCTCAAAAGAAGACATTCATACAGCCAAGAGACACATGAAAAAATGCTCATCTTCACTGGCCATCAGAGAAATGCAAATCAAAACCACAATGAGATACCATCTCACACCAGTTAGAATGGCGATCATTAAAATGTCAGGAAACAACAGGTACTGGGGAGGATGTGGGGAAATAGGAACACTTTTACACTGTTGGTGGGACTGTAAAGTAGTTCATCCATTATGGAAAACACTATGGCGATTCCTCAAGGATCTAGAACTAGATGTACCATATGACCCAGCCATCCCATTACTGGGTATATACCCAAAGGATTATAAATCATGCTGCTATAAAGACACATGCACACGTATGTTTATTGTGGCACTATTCACAATAGCAAAGATTTGGAATCAACCCAAATGTCCATCAGTGACCGATTGGATTAAGAAAATGTGGCACATATACACCATGGAATACTCTGCAGCCATAAAAAAGGATGAGTTTGTGTCCTTTGTAGAGACATGGATGTAGCTGGAAACCATCATTCTTAACAAACTATCACAAGAACAGAAAACCAAACACCACATGTTCTCACTCATAGGTGGGAACTGAACAATGAGATCACTAGGACTCGGGAAGGGGAACATCACATACTGGGGCCTATCATGGGGAGGTGGGAGGGGGGAGGGATTGCATTGGGAGTTATACCTGATGTAAATGACGAGTTGATGGGTGCTGACGAGTTGATGTGTGCAGCACAGCAACATGGCACAAGTATACATATGTAACAAACCTGCACGTTATGCACATGTACCCTAGAACTTAAAGTATAATAATAATTAAAAATAATAATAATTAAAATACAAAAAGAAGATATCTGAGAAACTGCTTTGTGATGTGTGAATTCATCTCACAGAGTTACACCACTCTTTTCATTGAGCAGTAAGCTAACACTGTTTTCGTGGAATCTGCAATAAGATATTTGGGAGTGCATTGCAGTCTATTGTGAAAAAGGAAATATCCTCAAATAATAACTAGAAAACAGCTTCGTGAGAAACTGCTTAGTGATGTGTGAAATCTTCTCACAGAGTTACACTGTTCTTTTCATTGTATAGTAGGTTAATACTGTTTTCTTGGAATATACATTGGGATATTTTGGAGCCCATTGAAGCTTATGGTGAGAAGGGAAATATCCTCAGACAAAAGTTAGAAAAAAGATTTCTGAGAAACTGCTTTGTGATTTGTGAATTTGTCTCACAGAGTTGCACGATTCTTTGTATGGAGCACTTTGTTAACACTGTTTTTGGGGTATCTCAGAAGTGATATTTCGCATTGCATTCAAGCCTATGCTGACCAAGGAAATATCCTCAGGTAAAAACTAGAAAGAAGCTTTCTTCAAAACTGCTTTGTGATGTATTAATTCATCTCACAGAATTACACGATCCCTTTCATGGATCAGTTTGGTAGCACTGTTTTTGTGAAATCTTAGAAGGGATTATTTGGATCACATTGAAGCCTATGGTGACAAAGGAACTATCCTCAGATAAAAACAAAAAAGAAGTTTCCTTAGAAACTGCTTTTTGATGTGTGAATTCATTTCATACAGTTACACTGTTCTTTTCACTGAGGAGATTGCTAACACTGTGTTCTTGGAATCTGCTGTGGGATACTTTTGAGTGCATTGAAGCTTAGGTTGACAAAGCAAATATCCTCAGGCAAAAACAAGTAAGAAACTTTCTGACAAACTACTTTGTGATTTGTGAATTCATCTCACAGAGTAACAAGATTGTTTTCATGGAACAGTTTGGTAGCACTGTTTGGGAAATCTGCAATAGGATATTTGGGAGTGCATTGACATCTATTGTGACAAAGGAAATATCCTCAGATCAGAACCAAAAAGAAGCTTTCTGTGAAACTGATTTGTGAAGTTTCAATTCATCTCACAGAGTCACAAAGTTCCTTTCATTGAGAAGTTTGCTAACACTTTTTTCCTGGAATCTGCAATGGGATATTCCGGAGCTCATTGAGGAATATGGTAAAAAAGGAAATATCCTTATATAAAAACTAGAAAGAAGCTTTCTGAGAAACCGCTTTGTTATGTGTCCATTTATCTCACAGAGTTACACCATTCTTTTCATGGAACAGTTTGGGAGCACTGTTTTTAGGGAATTTGAGAAGGGATATTTTGGATCACCTTGAAGCCTAGGGTGATAATGGAAATATAATCAGATAAAAACCAGCAAGAAACTGTCTGAGAATCTTCTTTGTGATGTGTGTACTCATCTCATAGAGAAATGTTTCTTTTCACGGAACTGTTTGCTAACACAATTTTCATGGAATCTACAAAATGACATTTGGAGCTAGTTGAGACCTATGGTGAAAAAGGAAATATCCTCAGTTAAAAACTAGAAGGAAGCTTTCTGAGAAAATGCCTTGTGGTGTATGAATTCATCTCACAGAGTTACACCACACTTTTCTTGCAGCAGTTTGTTAACACTCTTTACATGGAATCTGCAATAGGATATTTTGGAATGCATTGAAGCCTTTGTTGACAAAAGAAATAGCATCAGACAAAAAAAAGAAGCTTTCTGTGAAACTGCTTAGTGATATGTGAATTCACCTCACAAAGGTACACCTTTATTTTCATGGCTCAGTTTGGTAACACTCTTTTTGGAGAATCTGAGAAGAGTTGTTTTGGATCTCATTGAAGCCTATGATAACAAAGGAAATATCGTCAAACAAAAATGGGAAAGAAGTTTTGTGAGACATCACTTTGTGATGTATTATTTCATCTCAGAGAGGTACATGATTTTTTTTATGGATCAGTTTTGTTGTACTGTTTCTGGGGAATCTGAGAAGGCTTATTTTCTATTGCAATGAAGTCTAAAGTGACAAAGGAAATATCCTCAGATAAAAACTAGAAAGACGCTTTCTGATATATTTCTTTGTGATATGTGAATTCATCTCACAGAGTTACAGCTTTCTTTTCATGGAGCAGTTTCCTAACATGGTTTTCGTGGAATCTGCAAAGGGATACTTTTGAGTGCACTGAGGCCTATACTGAAAAAGGAAATGTCCCCAGAAAAAAACTAGAAAGAAACATTCCGAGAAACTGCTTTGTGATGTGTGAATTCATCTTACAGAACTTTACCGTTCTTTTCATTGAGCAGTCTGATAACACTGTTTGCATGGAATCTGCAATAAGATACTTGGGTGTGCATTGAAGTCTATGTGGCAAAGGAAGTATCCTCATGTAAAAAACAAAAATAAGCTTTCTGAGAAAAGTATTTGTGATGTGTGAATTCATCTCACAGTGTTACACCATTCCTTTCATTTAGAAGTTTGCTAACACTTTTTTCCTGGAGTCTGCATTGGGATATTCGGGAGTACATTCAGGCCTATGGTGAAAGAGAAAATATCCTCAGAGAAAAACTAGAAAGAAGTTTTCTGAGAAACAGCTTTGTGGTGTGTGAATTCATGTCACAGAGTTACACCATTATTTTCATGGAGCAGTTTGGTAGCACTGTTTTTGTAGAATCTGAGAAGGGATGATTTTTATAGCATTGAAGCCTATGGTGAAAAACAAAATATCCTCAGATAAAAACTCGAAAGAAGCTTTATGAGAAACAGCTTTGTGATGTGTATATTCATCTCACAGAGTTACATGATTCTTTCTTTGGAGTAGGTTGCTAACACTGTTTTCATGGAATCAGCAATAGGATATTTGGGATTGCCTTGAAGTCTATGGTGACAAAGGAAATATCCTCAGACTAAAAGTAGAAAGAAGCTTTCCGAGAAACTGCTTTGTGATTTTTTAATTCATCTCACAGAGTTGTAGAATTCCTTTTATGGAGCAGTTTGGGAGCACAATTTTGGGGAATCTCTGAAGTGATATTTTACATTGCATTGAAACCTATGGTGAAAAAGGAAATACCCTCAGATAAAAACTAGTAGGAAGCTTACTGAGAAACCAGTTTGTGATGTGTGAATTCATTCCACAGGGTTAAACAATTCTTTTCATGGAGTAGTATGGTTGCACTGTTTTGGGGGATTCTGAAATAAGATACTTGGGAGCACTTTGAAGCCTCTGGTGACAAAGGAAATATTCTCAGACTAAAACAAAAAAGAAACCTTCTGAGAAACTACTTTGCAATGTGTGAATTCATCTCACAGAGTTACACAATTATTTTCATGGAGCAGTTTGGTCGCACTGTTTTGGGGGAATAGGAGAACGGATATTTTTTTAACCCTCTGATGCCTATTGTGATAAAGGAATTATCCTCAGGTAAAAACTAGAAAGAGGCTTTCTGAGAAGTTTCTTTGTGATGTGTGAATTCATCTAACAGTGTTACAACTTTCTTTTCATGGGGCAGTTTGCTAACACTGTTTTCGTGACATCTGCAAAGGAATATTTGGGAGTGCACTGAGTCCTATGGTGAAAGAGGAAATACCCTCAGATAAAAACTAGAAAGAAGCTTTCTGAGAAACTGCTTAGTGATGTGTGAATTCATCTCACAGAGTTACACTGTTCTTTGCATTGAGCAGTTTGTCTACACTGTTTTCTTAGAACCTGCAATGGGATATTTTGGAGCATCTTGAAGCTTTTGGTGGCAAAGGAAATATCCTCATATAAAAACGAGAAAGACGCTTTCTGAGAAACTGATTTGTGATGTGTTAGTTTATCTCACAGAGTTACATGATTCTTTTTATGGATCATTATGGTAGCAGTGTTTTTGGGGAATCTGAGAAAGGACATTTTGGATGGCATGGAAACCTATGGTGACAAATAAAATATCCTCTGACAAAAACTAGAAAGAATCTTTCTCAGAATGTTCTTTGTGATGTGTGAATTCATCTCAGAAAGTTACACCTTTCTTCTTATGGAATAGTTTGATAACATTATTTTCCTGGAAACTGCAGTAGGATATTTGGGAGCACATTGAATCTATGGTGACAAAGGAACTATTCTCAGATAAAAACCGAAAAGCAGCTTTTTGAGAAACGGCTTGTGATGTGTGAATACATCCCAGAGAGTTACACCATTCTTTACATTAATAAGCTTTCTAAAACTTTTTTCCTTTATTCTGCAATGCAATATTTGAGAACACATTGAGGAATATGGTGAAAAAGGGAATATCCTCAGACATAAAGAAGAAAGAAATTCTCTGAAAAACTGCATTGTGATACATGAATTCATCACACAGAGTTACACATTTCTTTCCATGGAGCAGTTTGCCAACACCATTTTCATGGAATCTGCAAAAGGATATTTGTGAGTGAATTGAGGCAAATGGTAAAAAGGGAAATATCCTCATACAAAAACTAGAAAGAATCTTTCTGAGAAACTTCTTCATGATGTGTGAATTCATTTCACAGAGTTACACCTCTCTTTTCAGGGGCAGCTTGCTAACACCCTTTTCATGGTATCTGCAATTGGATATTCCAGAGCACATTGAGGCCTATAGTGAAAAAGGAAATATCTTCATATAAAAACTAGAAAGAAGCTTTCTGAGAAACCACTTTGTGAGGTGTTATTACATCTTACAGAGTTACGCATTTCTTTTCATGGATCAGCTTGGTAGCACTGATTTTGGGGAATCAGAGAAGAGATATTTTGGATCACCTTGAAGTCTTTGGTGACAAAGGAAATATCCTCAGATAAAAATTAGAAAGAAGCTTTCTGAGAAAGTTCCTTGTGATGTGTGAATTCGTCTCACAGAGTTACACCTTTCTTCTCATGGAGCAGTTTGATAACACAGTTTTTGTGGAATCTGTAATAGGAGATTTCGTTGTGCATTTATGTCTATGGTGACAAAGGAACTATCCTCAGATAAAAACCAAAGAGAAGCTTTCTGTGAAACAGCTTTCTGATGCATGCATTCACCTCACAGGGTTACACCTTTTATTTCATGGAGAAGTTTACTAACACTTTTTTCATTTATTCTGCAATGGGATATTCAAGAGCAAATTGAGAAATATGGTGAAAAAGGAAATGTCCTCAGATAAAAACAGGGAAGATGTTTAGTGAGAAACTGCATTGTGATATGTGAATTCATCTCACAGAGTTAAACCGTTCTTTTCATTAAGAAATTTGCTAACACTGTTTTCATGGAATCTACTAAGGGATGTTCGGGAGTGCATTCAGGCCTATGGTAAAAAGGACATATACTTTTTACCATGGAACAGTTTGGTAGCACATATGGCACAGTTTGGTAGCACTGTTTTTGGAGAATATGAGAAGGGATATCTTGGGTCGCATTGAAACCTATGGTGACAAAGGAATTATTCTCAGATAAAAACTAGAAAGAAACTCTCTGAGAAAGTTCTTTGTAATGTATGAATTCATCTCACAGAGTTACACCTTTCTTTTCATTGTGCAGTTTGCTAACACTGGTTTCCTGGAATCTCCAATGGGATATTTGGGAGCACATTGAGGCTTATGGTGAAAAAGAAAATGTCCTCAGATAAAAACTTGAAAGAAGTACTCTAAGAAACTGCTTTATGATGTGTGAATTCATCACACAGAGTTACACCTCTCTTTTCATAGAGAAGTTTGCTAACACAGTTTTCGTGGAATCAGCAAAGGGATATTTGGAAGTACTTTGATGCCTATGGTGACAAATTAATAGCCTCAGACAAAAATGAAAAAGAAACTTTCTGAGAAACTGCTTTGTGATGTGTGAATTTTTCTCACAGATTTACACCTTATTTTCCATGGAGAAATTTGCTAACACTGTTTTCATGGAATCTGCAATGGGATATTCTGGAGCACATTAAGGCCCATAGTGAAAAAGGAAATATCCTCATTTAAAAATTAGAAAGAAGCTAGCTGAGAATTCCTTTTGTGATGTGTTGTTTCATCTCACAGATTTAAACAATTCTTTTCATGGAACAGTTTTGTAGCACAGTTTTTGGGGAATCTGAAAAAGGATATTTTGGATTGCATTGAAGCCTATGGTGACAAATGTAATACTCCCAGATAAAAACTAGAAAGAAACTTTCTGAGAAAGTTCTTTGTGATGTGTGAACTCATCTCACAGAGTTACACTTTTCATTTTATGGAGCAGTTTGTTAACACTGTTTTCATGGAATCTGCAAAGGGATATTTGGGAGTGCGATGAGGCCTTTGGTGAAAAAGGCAATATCCTCAAATAAAAACTACAAAGAAGCTTTCTGAGAAACTTCTTTGTGATGTGTGAATTCATCTCACAGAGTTACACTGTTCTTTTCATTGAGCAGTTTGCTGACAATGTTTTCTTGTGATCTGCAATGGTATATTTATTAGTGCTTTGAAGCTTATGGTGACAAACACAATATCCTCATATAAAAACTAGACAGAAGCGCTCTGAGAAGCCTCTTTATGATGTGTTAATTCATCTCATGGTGTTACACGATTCTTTTCATGGATCAGTTTGGTAGCAGTGTTTTTGTGGAATCTGAGAAGGAATATTTTGTATCACATTGAAGCCTATGTTGACAAAGGAAATATCCTCAGGTAAAACTAGAAAGAAGCTCTCTGAGAATGTTCTTTCTGAGATGTTTATTTGTTTCATGGAGTTACACCTTTCTTTTCATGGAGCAGTTTACTAACACTGTTTCCATGGAATCTGCAACAGATATTCTGGAGCACCTTGAGGCCTATAGTGAAAAAGAAAATATCCTCAGATAAAAACTAGAAAGAAGTTTTCTGAGAAACCACTTTATGATGTGGCAATTCATCTCACAGAGTTAAATGATTCTTTTTAAGGATCAGTTTGGTAGCTCTGTTTTGGGGAATCTGAGAAGGGATATTTTTGATCGCTTTGAAGCCTATGGTCACAAAGGAAATATCCTCAGATAAAAACTAGAAAGAAGTTTTCTGAGAAAGCTCTTTGTGATGTGTGAATTCATCTCAAAGAGTTACACCTTACTTTTCATGGAACAGTTTCCTAACACTTGTTTTGTGGAATTGGCAAAGGGATATTTGGGAGCGCATGGAGGTCTATAGTGAAAAATTAAATATATTCTGATAAAAACGAGAAAGAGACTTTCTGAGAAACCGTTTTGTGATGGGATAATTCATCTCACACAGATGCATGATTCTTTTCATATATCACTTTGTTAGCACTGTTTTTGGGGAATCCGAGAAAGGATATTTTGGATATCATTGAAGTCTATGGTGACAAATGTAATACTCTCAGATAAAAACTAGAAAGAAACTTTCTGAGAAAGTTCTTTGTGATGTGTGATCTCATCTCACAGAGTTACACTTTTCATTTCATGAAGCAGTTTGCTAACACTGTTTTTGTGGAATCTGCGAAGATATATTTCCAAGCACCGTGAGGCCTATGGAGAAAAACTAAGTATCCTCAGGTTAAATCCAGAAAGAAGCATTCTGAGAAACTACTTTGTGATGTGTGAATTCATCTCACAGAGTTACATGATTCCTTTCATGGATCAGTTTGTTGGCACTGTTTTTGGGGAGTCTGAGATGAGATATTATGAATCGTTTGGAAGCCTGTGGTGTCAAAGGAAATATCCTCAGATAAAAACTAGAAAGAAATTTTCTGATTAAGTTTTTTGTAATGTGTGAATTCATCTCACAGAGTTACACCTTTCTTTTAATGGAGCACTATGCTAACACTGTTTTCATGGAATCTGCAAAGGGATATTTGGGACAACATTGAGACCTGTGGTGAAAAACTAAATATCCTCAGATAAAAACTAGAAAGAAACTTTCTGAAAAACTCCTTTGTAATGTGTGAGTTCATCTCACAGAGTGACACTGTTTTTTCCATGGAGCATTGTGCTAACACTGTTTTTGTGGAATCTGCAAAGTGATATTTGGGAATGCATTGAAAATTATTGTGAAAAATGAAATATTCTCAGAAAAAAACAGAAAGAAGCTTTCTGAGATACTGCTTTCTGATGTGCGAATTCATCTCCCAGAGTGACACCATTCTTTCCATTGAGACTTTTGCTAACACTGTTTCGTGGAATCTGCAAAGGGATATTTCAGAGTGTATTAAAGTTTAAGTTGACCAAGGAAATACCCTCATATAAAAACTAAAAGGAAACATTCTGAGAATACCACTTTGTGATGTGTTAGCTCGTCCTACTGAGTTAAATGATTCTTTTCATGCACCAGTTTTTTAGCATGATTTTGTGGAATCTGAGAAGGAATATTTTGGATAGCAATGAAGCCCATGGTAACAAAGGAAATATATCAGATAAAAAATAGAAATAAATTTTCTGAGAAAGTTCTTTTTGATGTGTGAATTTATTTGACAGAATCACACCTTTCTTTTCATGGTGCAGTTTGCTAACACTGTTTTCATGGAATCTGCAAAGTGATATTTGGGAGAGCATGGAAGCTTATGGTGACAAAGGTAATATTCTCATACAAAAATTAGAAAGAAGCTTTCTGAGAAACTGTTTTGTGGTGTGCGAATTAATTTCACAGAGCTACACTGTTCCTTGAATTGAGCAGTTTGCTAACACTGTTTTTGTTGAATCTGCAATGGCATATTTCAGAGTGCATTGAAGCTTATGACGACAAAGAAAATATCCTCAGACAAAAACTAGAAAGAAGCTTTCTGAGAAACTGTTTTGTTGTGTGCGAATTCATTTCACAGAGCTACACTGTTCCTTGAATTGAGCAGTTTGCTAACACTGTTTTCATTGAATCTGCAATGGCATATTTCAGAGTGCATTGAAGCTTATGATGACAAAGAAAATATCCTCAGACAAAAACTAGAAAGAAGCTTTCTGAGAAACTGCTTTGTGATTTGTGAATTCGTCTCATGGAATTACACTTTTATTTTCTTGAGGCACTTTACTAACACTGATTTATTGGAATCTGCAAAGGGATATTTGGGATCACTTGACACCTATGGTGAAATCGAAATAACTTCAGATTAAAAGCTAGAGAGAAGCTTTCTGAGAAACTGCTTTGTGATGTATGAATTCATCTCACAGAATTACAGGATTTCTTTCATGAACCAGTTTTGTAGCACTATTTTGGAGAATCTGAGAAGGTACATTTTGGATTGCATTGAAGACTATGGTGACAAAGAAAATATCCTCAGAAAAAAAGTAGAAGGAAGCTTTGCGAAAAAGGACATTGTGATGTGTGAATTCATCTCTCAGCATTACACCTTTACATGGAGCAGTTTGCTAAAACTGTTTTCATTGAATCTGCAATGGGATATTTGGGAGTGCATTGAGGTATATAGTGAAAAAGAAATATCCTCAGATAAAAACTAGAAAGAAGCATTCTGAGAAACTGCTGTGATGTGTGAATTCATCTCAGAGAATTATATGGTTCTTTTCATTGAGCAGTTTGATAACACTGTTTTCATTTAATCTTCAATGGGATATTTGGGAGCACATTGAGGCCTATGGTGAAAAAGGAAATATCCTGAGTTAAAAAGTAGAAACAATCTTTCTGAGAAACTCGTTTTTGATGCGTGAATTCATCATACAGATTTACACTGTTCTTTTCATTGAGCAGTTTACTAACATTGTTTTACTGGAGTTTTCAATGGGATATTTTGAAGCACATTGAAGCTTATGGTGACAAAGGAAATATCCTCAGATAAAAACTAGAAAGAAGCATTCTGAGAAACTGCTGTGATGTGTGAATTCATCTCAGAGAATTACATGGTTCTTTTCATTGAGCAGTTTGATAACACTGTTTTCATTTAATCTTCAATGGGATATTTGGGAGCACATTGAGGCCTATGGTGGTAAAGGAAATATCCTGAGTTAAAAAGTAGAAACAATTTTTCTGAGAAACTCATTTTTGATGCGTGAATTCATCATACAGATTTACACTGTTCTTTTCATTGAGCAGTTTACTAACACTGTTTTACTGGAGTTTTCAATGGGATATTTTGAAGCACATTGAAGCTTATGGTGACAAAGGAAATATCCTCAGATAAAAACTAGATAGAAGTTTTCTTAGAAACAGCTTTGTGATGTGTTAATTCATCTTACAGAGTTCCATGATTCTTTTCATGGATTAGTTTGGTAGCACTGTTTTTGGGGAATCTGAGGAGGGATATTTTGAATCTCATTGAAGCCTATGGTGAAAAAGGAGATATCCTCAGATAAAAAGTAGAAAGAAGCTTTCTGAGAAAGTTCTTTATGATGTTTGTATTCATGTCACAGGTTTACACCTGACTATTCAAGGAGTCACTTGCTAACACTGTTTCCTTTGAATCTGCGAAGGGATATTTGGGATTGCATTGAAGCCTATAGTGAAAAAGGAAATATCCTCAGATAAAAAATAGATGGAAGATTTCTGAGAAACTGCTTTGTGATATGTGAATTCATCTTACAGAGTTATATCATTCTTTTCATTGAGCAGTTTGCTAACACTGTTTTCATGAAATCTACAAAGGGATATTTGGGAGCGCATTAAGGCCTGTGCTGACAAAAGAAATATCCTCACACAAAATCCAAAATGAAACTTTCTAAGAAGCTGCTTTGTGAAGCTTGAATTGATCTCACAGATTTACATGTTTCTTTTAGTGGAGTGGTTTGTTAACACTATTTTCATGTAATCTGCAAAGGCATATTCACGAGCACATTGAGGCCTATAGTTAAAAAGGAAATGACCTCATACAGATACTAGAAGGAAGCTTTTTGAGAAACTGCTTTGTGATTTGTGAATTCATCTCACAGAGTTACACGATTCTTTTCATGGAGCAGTTCCATAGCACTGTTTTATGTAATCTGCAATAGGATATTTGGGAGTGTATGAAGCCTCTGGAGACAAAGGAAATATCCTCAGATACAGACCAAAAAGAATAATTCTGTGAAACTGCTTTGTGATGTGTCAATTCATCTCACAAAGTTACACCATTCTTTTCATTGAGAACTTTGCTAACACTTTTTTTCGTGGAATCTGCAATGCAATATTTGGGAGCACATAGAGGAATATGTTGTAAAACGACATATCCTCAGATAAAAACTAGTAAGAAGAGTTATGAGAAACAGCAATGTGAGGTGTGAAATCACTTCACAGCATTACACCATTATTTCCATGGATCAGTATTGTAGCACTTTTTTGGGGGAATCTGCAATAGGATATTTTGGAATGCACTGAAGGCTATGGTGACAAAGGAAATATCCTCAGACAAAAACCAAAAAGAAGCTTTCTGAGAAACTAGTTTGTGATGTGTGAATTCATCTCACAAATATATACCTTCCTTTTCATGGAGCAGTTTGTTAACACTATTTCCTGGAATGTGCAAAGGGCTATTCCTGAGTGCATTGAGGCCTATGATGAAAACGGAAATAGCCTCAGACAAAAACTAGAAAGAAACTTTCTGAGAAACTGCTTTGTGATTTGGGAATTCATCTCACAGAGTTATACGATTCTTTTCATGGACCATTTTGGCAACACTGTTTTTGGGGAATCTGAGAACGCAGATTTTGGATCACATTGAAGAATATTTTGACAAAGGAAATATCCTCAAATAAAAACTAGAAAGAAACTTTCTGAGAAAGTTCTTTGTGTTGTGTGAATTCATCTCACAGATTTACACCTTTCTTTTCATGGAGCAGTGTGCTAACACTGTTTTCATGGATTCTATAAAGGGACATTTAATGGCTCATTGAAGCCTATGGCAACAAAGGAAATATCCTCAGATAAAAAACAAACAGAAGCTTTATGAGAATGTGATTTGTGATGTGTGAATTCATCTCACAGAGTAACACTGTTCTTTTCATTGCATAGTGTGCTAAAACTGTTTTCTTGAAAACTGCAATGGAATATTTCGGAGCGCATTGAAGCTTATGGTGGCAAAGGAAATATCCTTAGACAAAACCAGCAAAAACTTTTCTGAGAAACTGCTTTTTGATTTGTGAATTCACCTCACAGAGTTACACGATTTTTTTTGTGGATCAGTTTGGTAACCCTGTTTTTGGGGAATCTGAGAAGGGATCATTTGAATCACATTGAATTCTATGGTGACGGAGGAAATATCCTCAGATAAAAACTAGAAAGAATCCTTCTCAGAAACCTCTTGGTGATGTGTGAATTCATCCTTCAGAGTTACACCATTCTTTTCATTGATAATCTGTAATGGGTTATTTGTGAGTTAATGGAGGAATATTTTGAAAAAGGAAATATACTCAGATGAAAACTAGAAATAATCTTGTTGAGAAATAGCTTTGTGATGTGTGAATTCATCTCATGGTGTTGCACCATTCTTTTCATGAGGCAGTTTGGTAGCACTGTTTTTGGGGATCTGTGAAGGGATATTTTGGATTGCATTGCAGCCTATGGTGACAAAGGAAATAACCTCAGATAAAAACTAGAAAGAAGATTTCTGAGGAACTTCCTTGTGATTTGTGTATTCAACTAACAAAGTAAAACGTTTCTGTTAATGGAGCGGTTTGCTAACCCTCTTTTTGTGGAATCTGCAAAGGTATGTTTGGGAGTGCATTGAGGCCTATGGTGAAAAAGAAATATCCTCAGTTAAAAACTAGAAAGAATCTTTCTGAGAAACTGCTTTGTGATGTGTAAATTCATCTCACAGAGTTCCGCCTGTATTTTCATGGAGTAGTTTGCTAACATTCTTTTCATGGAATCTGCAAAGGGATATTTGGGAGCACTTTGAGGCCTATGGTGAAAGAGAAAATATTCTCAGGTTAAAATAAAAAATAACCTTTCTGTGAAACTGCTTTGTGAGGCATGAATTCATATCACTGAGTTACCCTGTTCTTTTCATTGAGTAGTTTGCTAACACTCTTTTCATGAAATGTGCAATGGCATATCCTGGAGATCATGGAGGAATATGGAGAAAAAGGAAATATCCTCAGATAAAATCTAGAAAGAAGTAGTCTGAGAAACAGCTTTGTGGTGTGTGAATTTATCTCACAGAGATACACCATTCTTTTCATGGAGCAATTTGGTAGCACTGTTTTTGGGGATCTGAGAAAGGATATTTTGGATCGCATTGAAGCCTATGCGTTACATATAGAAATATAATCAGATAAAAACTAGAAGAAAGTTTCTGAGAAACTTCTTTGTGATCTGTGTATTCATCTCTCAGAGTAACATATTTCTTTTCATGGAACAGTTTGCTAACACTGTTTTTGTGGAATCTGCACAGTGATATTTGGAAACGAGTTGAGACCTATGGTGAAAAGGAAAATATCCTCAGATAAAAACTAGAAGGAAAATTTCTGAGAAACTTCTTTGTGATGTATGAATTCATGTCACAGAGTAACACCACTCTTTTCATGGAGCAGTTTGCTGACACTGTTTTCATGGAATCCGCAATAGGATATTTTGGAGTGCATTGAAGCCTTTGGTGACAAACGAAATATCGTCAGACAAAAACCAAAAAGAAGCTTTCTGTGAAACTGCTTAGTGATGTGTGAATTCACCTCATAGAGTTACACTTTGTTTTCAAGGCACAGTTTGGTACCACTGTTTTTGGGGAATCCGAGAAGGGATATTTTGGATTGCATTGAAGACTATGGTGACAAAGGAAATATCCTCAGACAAAAACTAGAAAGAAGCTTTCCGAGAAACTGCTTAGTGATGTGTGAATTCATCTCACAGGGTTATACTGTTGTTTTCATGTAGCAGTTTGCTAACATTGTTTTCTTGGAATCTGTAGTCTGATATGTTGGAGCACATTGAAGTTTACAGTGACAAAGAAAATATCTTCACATAAAAAGTATAAATCAGCTTTCTGAGAAGCTTCTTTGTGATGTATGTATTCATCTCACAGAGTAATACCTTTGTTTTCATTTAGCAGTTTCCTAACATTGTTATTGTGGAATCTGCAAAGGGATATTTGTGAGTGCTTTGAAGCTTATAGTGAAAAAGGAAATATCCTCAGATAAAAATGAGAAAGAAGATATCTGAGAAACTGCTTTGTAATGTGTGAATTCATCTCACAAAGGTACACTGCTTTTTTCATTGGGCAGTTTGATAACACTGTTTTCTTGGAATCTGCAATAGGATATTTGGGAGTGCATTGAAGCGTATTGTTGCAGAGTATGTATCCTCAGATAAAAATGAGAAAGAAGATATCTGAGAAACTGCTTTGTAATGTGTGAATTCATCTCACAAAGGTACACTGCTTTTTTCATTGGGCAGTTTGATAACACTGTTTTCTTGGAATCTGCAATAGGATATTTGGGAGTGCATTGAAGCGTATTGTTGCAGAGTATGTATCCTCAGATAAAATCCAAAAAGGAGGTTTCTGTGCAACTACTTTGTGATGTGTGAAATCATCTCACAGTGTTACTCTCTTCTTTTCATTGAGAAGTTTACTAAGACATTTTTTCTGGAATCTGCAATGGTATATTTGGTAGCACAAAGAGGAATATGGTGAAAAAGGAAATACGCTCAGATAAAAACTAGAAAGAAGCTTTCTGAGAAACAGCTTTGTGATGTGTGAATTCATTTCACAGAGTTGCACCATTCTTTTCATGGAGCAGTTTGGTAGCACTTTTTTGGGGGTATTTGAGAAGGGATATTTTGGATCACATTTAAGCATATGGTGACAAAGGAAATATCCTCAGATAAAAACTAGAAAGAAGGTTTCTGAGAAACTGCTTTGTGATGTGTGTATTCATCTCACAGAATAACACCTTTCTTTTCATGGTGCAATTTGCTAACACTGTTTTCATGGAACATGCATAGGGATATATGGGAACAAGCTGAGGCCTATGGTGATAATGGAAGTATCCTCAGAGAAAAACTAGAAAGGAAGGTTCTGAGACATTTCTTTGTGATGTGTGAATTCATCTCACAGAGTTACACCGTTCTTTCCTTGAAGCAGTTTGCTAACACTGTTTTCGTGGAACCTGCAAAGGGATAGTTTGAGCGCATTGAAGCCTATGGTGAAAAAGGGAATATCCTCAGATAAAAACCAAAAAGAAGCTTTCTGAGAGACTACTTTGGGGTGTGTGAATTGATCTCACAGAATTACACTGTTCTTTTCATTGAGCAGTTTACTAACACTGTTTTCGTGGAATGTGTAATGAGATATTTTGGAATGCATTGAAACTTAGGTTGACAAAGAAAATATCCTCAGGCAAAATCTAGAAAGAAACTTTCTGAGAATCTGCTTTGTGATTTGTGAATTCATCTCACTGGGTTACACGATCCTTTCATGGAGCTTTTTGGTAGCAGTGTTTTTGGGGAATGTGAGAGGGGATAGTTTGGATTGCATTGAAGACTATGGTGACAAAGGAAATGAAATCAGATAAAAACTAGAAAGAAACTTTCTGAGAAACTTATGTGTGATGGGTGTATTCATCTCACACTATAACACCTTTTTTTTGTGGAGAAGTTTGGTAACTCTGTTTTGATGGAATCTACAAAGTGATGGTTGGGAGGGGGTTGAGACCTAAAGGTAAAAAATAAAATATTCTCAGATAAAAATGGAAAGTAGTTTTCTGAGAAACTGCTTTGTGATGTGTAAATTCATCTCACAGAGTTACACCACTCTTTTCTTGGAGCAGTTTGTTAACTCTGTTTTCATGGAATCTGCAATATGATATTTCAGAGTGCATTGAAGTCTAAGGTGAGAAATGAAATATCCTCAGAGAGAAACCAAAAAGAAGCTTTCTGTGAAACTCCTTTGTGACGTGAGAATTCATCTCACAGAGTTAGACTTTTCTTTTCATAGCACAGTTTGATAGCACTGTGTTTGGGAAATGTGAGTGGGAATATTTTGTACTGAAATGAAGCCCATGGTGACAAAGGAAATATCCTTAGATAAATACTAGAAAGAAGCTTTATGAGAAACTTCTTTGTGATGTGTGTATTCATCTCACAGAATAACACGTTTCTTTTCATGGAGCAGTTTGGTAAGACTGTTTTCTTGAAATCTGCAACAGGATATTTTGTAGGCCATTGAAACTTTTGGTGACAAAAGAATTATCCTCAGATAAAAGTCAAAAAGAAGCTTTCTGAGAAACTGCTTTGTGATTCGGAATTCATCTCACAGAGTAACAGTGTTCCTCTCATTGATCAGTTTGCAAACACTGTTTTCTAAGAATCCGCAATGGGATATTTCACAGCGCATTAAAGCTTATGGTGATAAAGGAAATATCCTCATATAAAAACGAGTAAGAATCTTTCTGAGAAATGGCTTTCTGAATCATGAATTTATCTCACAGAGCTACACAATTCTTTTCATGCAGCAGTTTTGTAGCACTGTCTTTGGGGAATCTGAGAAGGGCTATTTTGGATGGTATTGAAGTGTATGGTGAAAAACGAAATGTGCTCAGATAAAAACTAGAAAGAAACTTTCTGAGAAACTGCTTTGTGATGTGTGAATTCATCTCACAATGTTTCACTGTCCTCAGTGAGCAGTTTGCTTACACTCTTTTCTTGGAAACTGTGATAGGATATTTTAGAGTGCATTGAAGCTCATGGTAACAGAGGAAATATCCTCATAGAAGAAGTAGAAAGAAGCTTTCTGAGAAATTGCTTTGTGATATGGTAATTCATTTCACAGAGTTACATGAATCTTTTCATGGATCAGTTTGGCAGCACTGTTTTTAGGGTATATGAGAAGGTCTATTTTGGTTTGCCTTGAAGCCTATGGTGAAAAAAGAAATATCCTCAGATAAAAACTGGAAAGAAGCTTTCTGACAAATTTTTTGTGATATGTGAATTCATCTCACAGATTTACACTTTTTTTTTTGATGGAGCAGTGTGCTAACACTATTTTCCTGTAATCTGCAAAGGGATATTTGGGAGTGCATTGAGGACTTTGGTGCAAAACTAAATACTCTCAGATAAAAATACAAAGAAACTTTATGAGAAACTGCTTTGTGATGTGTGAATTCATCTCACACAGTTACACTGTTCATTTTATTGAGCAGTTTGCTCACAATGTTTTCATGGAATCAGCAATGTGATATTTCAGAGCCCATTGAAGCTTATGGTGACAAAGGAAACATCCTCAGACAAAAGCTAGAAAGAAGCTTTCTGATAAACTGCTTTGTGATTTGTGAATTCATCTCACAAAGTTACAAGATTCTTTTCATGGATCAGCTTGGTAGCACTGTTTTTGGGGAATCTGAGAAGTGATATTCGGGATCACATTGAAGCCTATGGTGACTAAGGACATATCCTCAGATAAAAACTAGAAGGAAGCTTTCTGAGAAACTGCTTTGTTATGTGTGAATTAACTTGAGAGAGTTACACCATCCTTTTCATTGAACAGTTTGCTAACACTGTTTTATTGGAATCTGCAAAGGGATATATTGGAGTGCATTGAGGCCTTTGGTGAAAAAGGAAATATCCTCCGATAAAAACTTGAAAGAAGCTCTCTGAAAACTGCTTTGTGATGTGTGAATTTATCTCACCCTTTTACACTGTCCTTTTCATTGAACAGTTTGCTAACACTGTTTTCATTGATTCTGCAGTTTGATATTTCGGAGCGAATTGAAGCTTATGATGATATAGGAAATATCCTCATAGAAAAAGTAGAAAGAAGTTTTCTGAGAATCTGCTTTTTGATGTGTTAATTCATCTCACAGAGTTACACAATTCTTTTCATGGAGCAGTTTGGTAGCATTGTTTTTGGGGAATCTGAGAAAGGACATTTTGGATGGCATTGAAGCCTATTGTGACAAAATAAACATCTCAGATAAATCCAGAAAGAAAGTTTTTGAGAAACTTCTTTGTGATGTGTGAATTCATCTCACAGATATACCCTATTCTTTTCATGGATCAGTTTGGTAGACCTTCTTATTTGGAATCTGAGAAGAGATACTTTGGGTCGCATTGAAGCCTATGGTGACAAAGGAAATATCCCCAGATGAAAACAAGAAAGAAGCTTTCAGAGAAAGTTCTTTGTGATGTGTGAATTCATCTCACAGAGTTGCACCTTTCTTTTCATGGAGCCATTTGCTAACATTGTTATCATGGAATATGCAAAGGTATATTTGAGAGAAATAACCTCAGATAAAAAAAAACAAAAAGAACGTTTCTGAGAAGCTGCTTTGTGATGTGTGAATTTATCTCACAGAATTACTACGTTCCTTTTGTTGAGGAGTTTGCTAACACCGTTTTCATGGAATCTTCAAGGGATATATGGGAGCGTGTTGGGGCCTACGAGGAAAAAGGAAATATGCTCAGATAAAAACTAGAAAGAAGCTTTTGAGAAACTGCTTTTCGATATGTGAATTCCTCTCACAGTGTTACACTGTTCTTTTCATTGAGCAGTTTGCTAAAACTGTTTTCTTGGAATCTGCAATGGGATATTTCAGAGTGCATTGAAGCTTATGGTGACATAGGAGATATCCTCAGATAAAAACTAGAAAGAGGCTTTCTGAGAAAGTTCTTTGATATGTGAGTTCATCTCACAGAGTTACACCATTCTTTCGACTGAGTAGTTTACTAACACTGTTTTCTTGGAATCTGCAATAGGATATTTGTGAGCACATTGAAGCCAATGGCGACAAAGGAAATATCCTCAGATAAAAACCAAAAACAAGCTATCTGATAATCTGCTTTGTGATGTGTGAATTCACATCAGAGTTACACTGTTCTTTTCATTGAGCAGTTTGCTAACACTGTTTTCTTGGAATATGCTACGGGATATTTCATAGCACATTGATGATTTGGATGACAAAAGAAATATCCTCAGACAAAAACTAGAAAGAAGCTTTCTGAGAAACTGCTTTGTGATACATGAATTCATCTCACACAGTTACGTGATTCTTTTCATGGGACAGTATGGTAGCACTGTTTTTGGGGGGATATTTTGGATCGCATTGAAACCCATAGTGACAAAGGAAATGTCCTCATAGAAAAACTAGAATGAAGTTTTCTAAGAAACCGTTTTGTGATGTGTTAATTCATCTCAAAGTGTTACATGATTCTTTTCATGGATCAGTTTGGTAGCAGTGTTTTGGCGTAATCAGAGAAGGGATATTTTGTATCACATTGAAGCCTATGGTGAAAATTAATTATCGCCAGATAAAAACTGGAAAGAAGCTTTCTGAGAAACTGCTTTGTGATGTGTGAATTTATCTCCCAGAGTTAGACTGTTCTTTTCCTTGAGTGGTTTGCTAAAACTGTTTTCTTGGAATCTGCAATGGGATAGTTTGGCACGCATTGAAGCTTATGGTGAAAAAGGTTATACACTCAGACAAAAACTTGAACGAAGCTTTCTGGGAAACTGTTTTGTGATATGTGAATTCATCTAACAAGTACGATGATTCTTTTCAAGGAGCAGATTCGTAGCACTGTTTTTGGTTAATCTAAAAAGGGATACTGTGGGTTGCATTGAAGCCTATGGTGACAAAGGAAATATCCTCAGATAAAACTTAGAAAGAAGTTTTCTGAGAAAGTTTTTTGTGATGTGTGAATTCATCTCACAGAGCTACATCTTTCTTTTTCTGGAGAAGTTTGCTAAAACTGTTTTTGTGGAATCTGCAATGGGATATTTTGGAGCACATTGAGGACTACCGTAAAAAAGGAAATATCCACATATAAAAACTATACAGAAAAAGCTTTCTGAGAAACTGCTTTGTGATGTGTGAATTCATCTCACAGGGTTACACCATTCTTTTTATTGAGCAGTTTGATAACACTGTTTTTGGGAACCTGAGAAGGGATATTTTGGATGAAGTTGGAACATATAGTGAAAGAAGAAATATCCTCAGATAAAAACCAGAAAGATGCTTTCTGAGAAACTGCTTTGTGATGTGTGAATTCATCTCACACAGTTACACCGTTCCTTTCACTGAGCAGTTTGCTAACACTGTTCTTGTGGAATCTGCCAAGCCATATTTGTGAGTGCATTGAGGCCTATGGTGAAAAAGAAAATATCCCTCAATAATAACTACAAATAAGCTTTCTGAGACTGCTTTGTGATGTGTGAATTCATCTCACAGAGTTTCACTGTTCTTTTCATTGGGCAGTTTGCTAACACTTTTTTCTTGGAATCTACAATAGGATATTTGTGAGTGCATTGAAGCCTTGGTGACAAAGGAAATATCCTCAGATAATAACCAAAAACAAGGTATCTGATAATCTGCTTTGTGATGTGTGAATTCACATCACAGAGTTACATGGTTTTTTCATTGAGCAGTTTACTAATGCTGTTTTCTTGGAATATGCTGTAGGATATTCCATAGTGCATTGATGCTTTGGGTGACAAAGGAAACATCCTCAGACAAAAACTAGAAAGAAGCTTTCTGAGAAACTCCTTTGTGATACGTGAATTCACCTCACACAGTTATATGATTCTTTACAGGAGCAGTATGGTACCACTGTTTTTGGGGAATCTGAGAAGGGATATTTTGGATAGCATTGAAGTCTATAGGGACAAAGGAATGTCCACATATAAAAACTTGAATGAGGTTTTGTGAGAAACCGCTTTGTGATATGTTAATTTGTCTCAGAATGTTAGGCGATTCTTTTCATGGATCAGTTTGGTAGCACTGTTTTGGTGTAATCTGAGAAAGGATATTTTGTATCGCATTGAAGCCTATGATGACAATTAATTATCCTCAGATAAAAACTGGAAAGAAGTTTTCTGAGGAACTGCTTTGTGATTTGTAAATTCATCTCCCAGAGTTACACCATTCTTTTCATTGAGCAGTTTGCTAACACTGTTTTCGTGGAATCTGCAAAGCCACATTTAGGAGCGCATTGAAGCCTATGGTGAAAAAGGAATTATCCTCCAATAATAACTAGGCAGAAGCTTTCTGAGAAATTGCTTTGTGATGAGTGAATTCATCTCACAGAGTTACACCATACTTTTCATTGAGCAGTTTGATAACACTGTTTTCCTGGAATATGTGATGGGATATTTTGGAGCACATTGAAACCTATGGTGTCAAAGGAAATATCCTAAGACAAAACTAAAAAGAAGCTTTCTGAATACATGCTTTGTGATTTGTGAATTCATCCCCCAGAGTTACACTGTTCTTTTCATTGAGCAGTTTAATAACACTGTTTTTGTGGAATCTGTGAAAGGATGTTTGGGAGCCCATTGAGGCCTACAGTGAAAAGTGAAATGTCCTCAGATAAAAACTAGAAAGACGATTTCTGAGAGACTACTTTGTTTTGTGTGAATTCATCTCACAGAGTTAAACCTTTCTTTTCATTGTGCTGTTTGATAACACTGGTTTCGTGGAATCTTCAAGAGGAATCTGGGAGTGCATTGAATCCTATGATGACACAGGACAGATACTCAGATAAACACAAAAATAAGCTTTCTGAGAATCTTCTTTGTGATTTATGCATTCATCTAACAGTGTTATACGAATCTTTTCATGGAGCAGTTTGCTAACTCTATTTTTGTGGAATCTGGAATAGGATATTTGGCAGCACATTGAAGCCTACGGTGACAAAAGAAGTATCCTCAGAAAAAAAAACCAGAAAGAAGCTCTCTGCAGAAATTCTTTGTGATGAGTGAATTCGTCTCACAGAGTTAAACCTTTCCTTTCATGGAGCAATTTGCTAACACTGCCTCGAGAAACCACTTTGTAATATGTTAATTCATCTCACAGAGTTAAACGATTCTTTTGATGGATCAGTTTGGTAGCACTGTTTTCAGGGAAACTGACAAGTGATATTTTGGATTGCATTGAAGCCTATGTTGACTTAGTAAATCTCCTCAGATAAAAAGTAGAAGGTAGCTTTCTGAGAAACTCCTTTGTGATGTGTGAACTCATATAACAGAGTTACAATATTTTTTCACTGGAACAGATTGCTAACACTGTTTTCGTGGAATCTGCAATAGGATATTTGAGAGCACATTGAAGCCTATGGTGATAAAGGAAAAATCCTCAGACAAAAACCAAAAAGAAGCTTTCTGAGAAACTGCTTTGTGATGTGTGAATTCATCTCACAGGTTTACACGTTTCCTTTCATGGAGCACTTTGCTGACACTATTTTCATGGAATCCACAAAGATATTTGTGAACACTTTGAGTCCTGTGGTGAAAAATTATATATTCTCAGAAAAAAACTTGAAAGAAACATTCTGAGAAACTGCTTTGTGAGTTGTGAATTCATCTCACATAGTTACACTTTTCCTTTCACTGAGCACTTTGCTAACACTTTTTTCATCAAATTTGCAATGGAATATTCTGGAGCACATTGAAGAATGTGGTGAAAATAGAAATGTCCTCAGATAAAAGCCAGAAAGAAGCTTTCTGAGAAACAACTTTGTGATTTGTGAATTCATCTCACAGAGTTACACCATTCTTTTCATGGAGCAGTTTTGTTACACTGTTTTTCGGAATCTGAGAAGGGATAAATTTGATCACGTTGAAGCCTATGGTGACAAAGGAAATATCCTTAGATAAAAACCAAAAAGAAGAGTTTTGAGAAACTGCTTGTGATTCCTGATTTCAACTCACAGATTTACACCTTTTTATTCATGGATCCGTTTGCTAACACTTTTTTCGTGGAATCTGCAATGGGATATTTGAGAGCGCTTTGAGGAATATAGTGAAACAGGAAATATCCTCAGATAAAAACTAGAAAGAAGTTTTCTGAGAAACAGCATTTTGATGTGTGAATTCATCTCACAGAGTTACACCATTCATCTCATGGAGCAGTTTGGTAGGCCTGTTTTGGGGAATCTGAGAAGGGACATTTTGGATCTCATTGAAGCCTATGTTGAAAAAGGAAATATTCTCAGAAACTAGAAATAAGCTTTCTGAGAAATTGTTTTGTGATATGTGAATTCATCACAGAGTTACAAGACTCTTTTCTTGGAGCAGTTTACTAACAGTGTTTTTGTGGAATCTGCAATAGGATAGTTGGGAGCACATTGAAGCCTATGGTGACAAAGGAAATATCTTCAGACAAAAAACAAAAAGAAGCTTTCTGAGATACCGGTTTATGGTGTGCGAATTAATCTCACAGATTTACACCTTTCATTTCATGGAGCAGTATGCTAACACTATTTTCATGGAATATGCAAAGGTATATTTGCGAGCGCATTGAGGCCTATGGTGAGAAAAGAAATATCCTCAGATAACAGAATAGAAAGGGTCTTTTTGAGAAACTGCATTGCAATCTGTGAATTCATCTCTCAGAGTTACACTGTTCTTTTCATTGAGCCGTTTGCTAACTCTGTTTTCCTGGAATCTGCAATGGGATATTTTGGAGTGCTTTGTAGTTTAATTTGACAAAGGAAATATCCCCATATAAAAACTACAAAGAAGCTCTCTGAGAAAGCACTTTGTTATGTGCTAATTCATCTCATAGAGCTACATGATTCTTTTCATGGATCAGTTTGATGGCACTGTTTATGGCGAATTTGAGAAGGGACATTTTGGATTGCATTGAAGTCTATGGTGACAGAGGAAATACCCTCAGATGAAAACTAGAAAGAAGCTTTCTGAGGAACTTCCTTGTGATTCATGTATTCATCTCACAGAGTAACACCTTTCTTTTCATGGAGCAGTTTGCTAACCCTTTCCGTGGAATCTGTAAAGGGATATTTGGGAGAGAGTTGAGGCTTCTGGTGAAAAAGGAAATATCCTCAGGTAAAAACTACATCGAAGCTTTCTGTGAAATGTCTTTGTGATGTGTGAATTCAACTAACAGAGTTACACCACTCTTTTCATGGAGCAGTTTGGCAGCACTGTTTTTGTTTAATCAGAGTAGGTATACTTTGGATCGCATTGAAGCATATGGTGTCAATGGAAATATCCTCAGATAAGAACTAGAAAAATCTTTCTGAGAAACTGATGTGTGGTGTGTGAATTTATCTCAGAGAGTTATACCACTCTTTTCATGGAGCAGTTTCGTAGCACTGTTTTTGGGGAATCTGAGAAGGGATATTTGGATCGCTTTGAAGCCTATGGTGACAGAGGAAATATTCTCAGATTAAAACTCAAAAAAAGCTTTCTGAGAAATAGTTTGTGATGTGCAAATTCATCTCAGAGATTTACACCTTTCTTTTCATGGAGCAGTTTGCTAACACTGTTTTCGTGGAATCTGCAAAGGGATATTTGCGAGCATATTGAGGCCTATGGATAAAAAGGAAATATCCTCAGATAAAAACTACAAAGAAGCTTTCTGAGAAACTGCTTAGTGATGGGTGAATTTATCTCTCATAGTTACACTGTTCTCTTCATACAGCAGTTTGCTAACACTGTTTTCCTGGAATCCACAATTTGACATTTCAGAGAGCATTGAATCCGATGGTGACAAAGGATATATCCTTAAAGAAAACCTAGAAAGGTTTCTGAGAAACTGCTTTCTGATTTGTGAATTCATCTCACAGAGTCACAGCTTTTTTTTTCATGGATCAGTTTGGTAGCACTGATGATGGGGAATCTGACAAGGGATATTTTTTATCAAATTGACACCTACAGTGAAAAAGGAAATATCCTCAAATAAAAAGTAGAAAGAAGCTTTCTGAGAAAGTTCTTTGTGATTTGTGAGTTCATCTCACTGAGTTACACCTTTCTTTTCATGGAGTAGTTTGCTAACACTGTTTTCATGAAATCTGCAAAGGGGTATTTGGGAGAACATTGAGGCCTATTGTGAAAAAGGAAATATCCTTAGATAAAAAATAGAAGTTTTATGAGAATCTGCTTTGTGATGTGTGAATTCATCTCACAGAGTTACACCGTTCTTGTAATTGTGCAGTTTGATTACACTGTTTTCATGGAATCTGCAATAGGGTATTTGGGAGCACATTGAAGCCTATGGTGACAAAGGAAATATCCTCAGATAAAAAGCCGTAAGAAAGTTTCTGTGAAACTGCTTTGTGATGTGTGAATTCATATCACAGAGTTACACTGTTTTTTTCATTGAGAAGTTTCCTAACCCTTTTTTCGTGGAATCTGCAATGGGATATTCCATAGCATATTGAGGAATACAGAGAAAAATAAAATATCCTCAGATAAAAACTAGAAAGAAGCATTCTGAGAAACAGCATTCTAATTTGGGAATTCATCTCACAGAGTTACACCATTCTTTTCATGGAGCAATTTAGTAGCACAGTTTTTGTGGAATCTGAGAGGGGATATTTTGGATCTCATTGAAGCCTACGGTGACAAAGGAATAATCCTTAGATTAGAACTAGAAAGAAGCTTTCTGAGAAACATCTTTATGATGTGTGAATTCATCTCACAGAATTACAGCTTTCTTCTCATTGAGAACTTTGCTAACACTTTTTTCGTGGAATCGGCAATGGAATATTTGGAAGCGCATTGAGAAATATGGTCCAAGAGAAAATATCCTCAGATAAAAACTAGAAAGAAGCTTTCTGAGAAATAACTTTCTGATGTGGGAATTCATCTCACAGAGTTACACCATTCTTTTCTTATGGCAGTTTAGTAGCACTGTTTTTGGGGAATCTGAAAGGAGATAATTTGGATCACATTGAACCCTATGGTGACAAAGTAAATATCCTTAGATTAAAACTAGAAAGGAGCTTTCTGAGAAACTGCTTTGCAATGTGTGAATTCATCTTACAGTGTTACAACATTCTTTTCATTGAGCAGTTTGATAACACTGTTTTCGTGGAATCTGTGGTAGGATATTTGGGAGTGTATTGAGTCCTCTAGTGACAAAGGAAATATCCTCAGATAAAAACTAGAGAGAAGCTTTCTGAGAAACTGCGCTGTGATGTGTGAATTCATCTTACAGAGTTACACGGTTCTTTTCATTGGGCATTTTGATAAGACTGTTTTCATGAAATCTGCAATATTATATTTGGGGGTGCTTGAAGCCTATGTTGACAAAGGAAATATCCTCAGATTAAAACCAAAAAGAAGTTTTCAGTGAAACTGCTTTCTGATGTGTGAATTCATCTCACAGCGTTACACCATTCTTTTCATTGGGAAGTTTGCTAACACTTTTGTCTTGGAATCTGCAATAGGATATATGGGATGTCAATGAAGCCTCTGTTGTCAAAGGATATATCCTCATAGAAAAACCAAATAGAAGCTTTCTGAGCAACTGCTTTGTGATGTGTGAATTCAGTTCACAGAGTTACACTGTTCTTTTCATCAAGCAGATTGTTAACACTGTTTTCTTGGAATCTGCAATGAAATATTTCAGAGCACTTTGAAACTTACTGTGAATAATGAAGAATCCTCAGACAAAAAATAGAAAGATACCTTCTTAGAAACTCCCTTCTGATTTGTGAATTCATCTCACAGAGTTACATGATTCTTTTCTTGGATCTGTTTGATTGCACTGTTTCTGGGGAATCTGAGAAGGGATATTTCGGATCGCATTGAAACCTATGGTGACTAAGGAAATATAATAAGATAAAAACTAGAATGAGGCTTTCTGAGAAAGTTTTTTGTGATGTGTGAATTCATTTCACAGAGTTACAGCATTCTTTTCATGGAGCAGTTTGCTAACACTCTTTTCTTGGAATCTGCAAAGGGATATTTTGGAGCGCATTGAGGCCTATCATGAAAAAGGGATTATTCTCAGATAAAAACTAGAAAGAAACTTTCAGAGAAAGTTCCTTGTAATGTGTGAATTCATCTCACAGAGTTAGACTTTACTTTTAATGGATCAGTTTGCTGACACTGTTTTTGTGGAATTTGCAAAGGGATATTTGGGAGCACATAGAGGCCTATAGTGAAACAGGAAATATCCTCAGAATAGCAAGATAGAAGCTTTCTGAGAATCTGTTTTGTGATGCTAGAATTCAAGGTATGGAGGCACATTGTTCTTTTCATGGAGCAGTTTGAAGCTTATGGTGACAAAGGAAATATCCTCATATAAAAACTAGAAAGAAGTCCTCTGAAAAACTGCTTTGTGATTGGTGAATTCATCTCACAGAGCTAAGGAGTGCTTTTTTTGGAGCCTGATGATAACTCTGCTTTTGTGGAGTCTGAAATAGGATATTTGGAAGTGCAATAAAGAATATGGTGACAAAGGAAATATCGCCATAGAAAAACCAGAAAGAATCTTTCTGAGAAACCGCTTTGTAATGTGATAATTTATCTCACAGACATACACGATTCTTTTCATGGATCAGTTTTGTAGCACTACTTTTGGGGAGCCTCAGAAGGGATATTTTGGATCACATTGAAGCCTATGGTCACTAAGGAAATATCCTCAGATAAAAACTAGAAAGGAGTTTTCTGAGAAAATTCTTTGTGATATGAGAATTCATCTCACAGAATTACACCTTTCTTTTCAAGGAGCAGTTTGCTAACAGTGTTTTTGTGGAATACACAAAGGGATATTTTGGATCACATTGAAACCTGTGGTGACAAAGGAAATATCCTCAGAAAAAAACTAGAAAGAAGCTTTCTGAGAAACTGCTTTGTGATGGGTGAATTCATCTCACAGAGCTACAACGTGCTTTTCCTTGAGCCATTTGATAACACTGTCCTCGTGGAGTCTGCAATGGGACATTTTTGAGTGCATTGAAGCCTACAGTGACAAAGGAAATATCCTCAGAAAAAAATTAGAAAGAAGCTTTCTGAGAAACTGCTTTTGGACGTGTGAATTCATCTCACAGTGTTACACTGTTCTGTTCATTGATCAGTTTGCTAACACTGTTTTCTTGGAGTCTTCAATAGGATATTTCAGAGTGCACTGAAGTTTATGGTGACAAAGGAAATATCCTGAGACAAAAACTAGAACGAAGCTTTCTGACGAACTGCTTTCTGATTTCTAAAATCATCTCACAGAGTTACACCTTTTTTTTCAAGGAGCAGTTTGGTAGCACGGTTTTGGGGGAATCTGAGAAGGGATATTTTGTATGACATTGAAGCCTATGGTGTTGAAGAAAATATCCTCAGATTAAAACTAAATAGAAGTTTTCAGAGAATCTTCACAGTATTGTGTGAATTTTTCTCACAGAGTTACAACTTTTTTTTCATGGAACAGTTTGCTAACACTGTTTTCATGGAATCTGCAAAGGGATATTTTGGAGCACACCGAGGCCTATGGTGAAAGAGGAAATATCCTCAGATTAAAACTAGAAAGGAACTTTCTGAGAAACTTCTTTGTGATGTGTGTAATCATCTCAAAGAGTTACACTGTAGTTTTCATTGAGTAGTTTGATAACACTGTTTTCTAGGAATCTGCATTTTGATATTTTGGAGTGTGTTGAAGCTTATGTTGACAAAGGAAATACATTCACATATGAATTAGAAGGAAGCTTTCTGAGAAACTGCTTTGTGATGTGTTAATTCATCTCCAAGAGTTACACAATTCTTCACATGGTTCAATTTTTTATCACTGTTTTTGGGGAATCTCAGTGGGACATTTTGGATAGCATTGAAGCCTAGGGTGACAAGAAATTATCCTGAGATGAAAACTAGAAAGAAGCTTTCTCAAAATGGCTTTCATGATGTGTGAATTCATCTCACAGAGTTACACCTTTGTTTTCATGGAACAGTCTTCTAACACTGTTTTCGTGGAATCTGCAGAGAGATATTTGGTAGCACTTTGAAGTCTATGGTGAAAAAGGAAATATCCGCAGATAAAAACTAGAAAGAAGCTTTGTGAAAAACTGCTTTGTGATGTGTGAATTCATCTCAGAGAGATACAGTGTTCATTTCATGGAGCAGTTCGTTAGCAGTGTTTTTGGGGAACCTGAGAAGGCATATTTTGGAAGGCATTGATGCCTATGGTAACAGAAGAAATATTTTCTCTGATAAAAAAGTAGAAAGAAGCTTTCTGGGAAAATTCCTTTTGTTGTGTGAAGTCATGTGAATGATTTAACCCTTTATTTTCAGGGTGCAGTTTGCTAACACTGTTTTCCTGGAATCTGCAAAGGAATATTTGGGAAACCACTAAGGCATAGGGTGAAGAGGGAAGTATCCTCAGATAAAAACTAGAAAGAACCTTTTTGAGAAACAGCTTTGTGATGTGTAATTTCATCTCACCGAATTGCACCATCCTTTTCATTGAGCAGTTTGATAACAGTTTTCATGGAAACTGCAATAGGATATTTGGGAGTGCATTGAAGCCTATGGTGACAAAGGATATATCCTCAGACAAAAACTAGAAAGAAGCATTCTGAGAAACTGCCTTGTGATTTGTGAATTCATCTCACAGAGTTACAAGATTCTTTTCATGGTGTAGTTTGTTAGCATTGTTATTAGTCAATCTGAGAAGGTATTTTTGCATCTCATTGAAACTTATGGTGATAAAGGTAATATCCTCAGATTATAAGTAGAAAGAAGCTTTCTAAGAAAGTTCTTTGTTATGTGTGAATTCATCTCACAGTGTTACGCCTTTCTTTTCATGGAACAGTTTGCTAACACTGTTTTCCTCAAATCTGTAAAGGGATATTTGGGAATGCATTGAGGACCACGGTGAAGTAGGAAGTACCCTCAGTTAAAAATTAGAAGGAAGCTTTCTCAGAAACTGCATTGTGATGTGTGATTTCATCTCACAGGGTTACACCACTCTTTTCCTTGAGCAGTTTCATAATACTGTCTTCGTGGAATCTGCAATAGAGTATTTGGGAGTGCATTGAAGCCTGTGAATTCATTTAACAGAGTAATATGATTCTTTTCAAGGAGCAGATTCGTAGCACTGTTTTTGAGGAATCTGAAAGGGATACTGTGGGTTGCATTGACACCTATGGTGACAAAGGAAATATCCTCAGATAAAAACCAAACAGAAGTTTTCTGAGAAACTGCATTGTGATGTGTGAATTCATCTCACCGGGTTACACCTTACTTTTCATGGAACAGTTTGCTAACACTGTTTTTGTGGAATCTGCCAAGGGATATTTGGGAGTGCATTGAGGCAAATGGTGATAAAGGAAATGTCCTCAGAAGAAAACTAGAATGAAGCTTTCTGAGAAACCACTTTGTGATGTGTTAACTCATCACCAAGAATTACACGATTCTTTCATGGATCAATATGGTAGCACTGTTTTTGGTAAATCTGAGAAGGGATATTTTGGATCACTTTGAAGCCTATGGTGACAAAGGAATTATCTTCAGAGAGTAACTAGAAAGAAGCTTTCTGGGAAAGGTCCTTGTGATGTGTGAATTCATTTCAGAGTTACACTGTTCTTTTCAATGAGCACTTTGCTAACACAGTTTTCTTGGAAACTGCAATGGGATATTTGGCAGTGCATTGAAGCTTATGGTGACAAATGAAAATCCTGATATAAAAACTAGAAAGAATCTTTATGAGAAACTGCTTTGTGATGCGATCATTCATCACATAGAGTTACAGAATACTTTTCATGGAGCAGTTTGGTACACTGTCTTTGGGGAATCTGAGAGGGATATTTTGGATAGCATTGAAACTTCTGGTGACAAAGGAAATATCCTCAGTTAAAAACTAAAAAGAAATTTTCTGAGAAAGGTCTTCATGATGTCTGAATTCATCTCACAGAAGTACACCATTCTTTTCATGGACCAGTGTGCCAAAACTGTTTTTGTGGAATATGCAATAGGGCATTTTAGAGCACATTGAGGTCTATAGTGACAAAAGAAATGTCCTCAGATAAAAACTAGAAAGAAGCATTCTGAGAAACTGCTTTGTGATGTGTGAATTCATCTCATAGAATTACACCGTTCCTTTCAATGAGCAGTTTGATAACACTGTTTTTGTGGAATCTGCTATAGGATATTTGGGAGGGCATTGAAGCCTATGGTGACAAAGGACATATTCTCAGATAAAAACCAAAAAGAAACTTTCTGAGAAACTTCTTTGTGATTTGTGAATTCATTTCACAGAGTTACATTATTCTTTTCATGGAGCTGTTGTGTAGCACTGTTTTTGGGGAATCTGAGAAGGGATATTTTGTTTTGCATTGAAGCCTATGGTGACAACGGAAATATAATCAGATATAAACTAGAAAGAAACCTCCTGAGAAACTGCTTTTTGATGTGTGAATTCATCTCCCAGAGTTACACTGTTCTTTTCATTGACTAGTTTTATAACACTATTTTCCTGGAATCTGCAAAGAGATAGTTGTGAGTGTTTTGAGACATATGGTGACAAAGGAAATATCCTCATGTAAAAACTAGAAAGAAGTTTTCTGAGAAACCACTTTCTGATGTGTTAATTCATCTCACAGAGATTCACGATTCTCTTCATGGAACAGTTTTTTAGCAGTGTTTTTGGGGAATCTGAGAAGGGATATTATGGATTGCATTGAAGCCTATGTTGACAAATTAAATATCTTCATATAAAAAATTGAAAGAAGCTTTCCGAGAAAGCTCTTTGAGATGTGTGAATAAACCTCACAGAGTAACATCTGTTTTTCCTGGAGCAGTTTGCCAACAATGTTTTCATGGAATCTGCAATGGGATATTCCAGAGTCCTTTGATGCCTACAGTGAAAAATGAACTTTCTTCAGATAACACCTAGAAAGAAGCCTTCTGAAAAACAGCTTTGTAATGTGTGAATTCATGTTACAGAGTTTCACCGTTCTTTTCACTGGCAGTTTCATAACACAGATTTTGTGCAATCTGCTATAGGATAATTTGGATTGCATTGAAGCCTAATGTGAAAAGGAAATATCCACAGACAAGAGTCCAAAATGAAGCTTTCTGTGAAACTCTTTTGTGATGTGTGAACTCATCTCACAGAGCTACACTGTTCTTTTCATTGAGAAGTTTGCTAACACTTTTTTTGATTAATCTGCTGTGGGATATTGGGAATCTTAATGATTAATACAGTAAAAAAGGAAATATACTCAGATAAAAATTAGAAATAAGTTTTCTGAGAAATGTCTTTGTGATATGTGAATTTATCTCACAGAGTTACACCATTCTTTTCATGTAACAGTTTGGTGGCACTGCTTTTGGGAAATCTGAGAAGGGATATTTTGGGTCACATTGAAGCCTATGGTGACAAAGGGAATATCCTCAATTAAAATCTAGAAAGATCTGAGAAATTACTTCATCACGTGTGAACTCATCTCACAGAGTTACACTGTTGTTTTCATTGAGCAGTTTGATAACACAGCTTTCATGGAATCTGTGAGAGGATATTTCGGAGAGCATTGAAGCCTATGGTGACACAGGAAATATCCTCCAACTAAAACCAAAAAGAAGCTTTCTGAGAAACTACTTTGTGATGTGTGAATTCATCTCACAGATTTACACCTTTCTTTTTATGGAGCAGTGTGCTAACACTATTTTCATGGAATCTGCAAGGGGATATTCGTGAGCACTTGATGCAAATTGTGAAAAATGAAATATCTTTAGATAAAAACTAGAAGGAAGCTTTCTGATAAAGTTCTTTGCAATGTGTGAATTTGTTTCACAGAGCTGCACCTTTTTTTTTCATGTAGCAGTTTGCTAACACTGTTTTTTTTTTTTTGGAATCAGCAAAGGGATATTTGTGAGCACTTTGAGACCTATAGTGATAAAGAAAATATCCTTACATAAAAACTAGAAAGAAACTTTCTCAGAAACTGCTTTCTGATGTGTAAATTCATCTCACAGAGTTACACTGTTCTTTTCATTGAACAGTTTGCTAACACTGTTTTCTTGCAATCTGCAATGGGATATTTAGGAGCGCATTGAAGGTAATGGTGATAAAGGAAATATCCTCATAGTAAAACTAGATAAAAGCACTCTGAGAAACCACTTTGTGATGTGTTAATTCATCTCATGGAGTTACACGATCCTTTTCATGGATCTGTTTGGTAGCTCTATTTTTGTGGAATATGAGAAGGAATATTTTGGATCACATTGGAGCCTTTGGTGACTAAGGAAATAGATTAAAACTAGAAAGAAACTTTGTGAGAAAGTTCTTTGTGATGTGTGAGTACATCTTCCTGAGTTACACCTTTCTTTTCATTGAGCAGTTTGCTAAAGCTGGTTTCATGCAATTTGCAAAGGGATATTTGGGAGTGTCTTGATGCTTATGGTGAAAAAAGAAACATCCTCTGATGAAAACTAGAAAGAAGTTTATGAGAAACTGCTTTGTGGTAGTTGAATTCATCTCACAGAGTTACACCTTTCTTTTCATTGAGCAGTTTGGTAGCACTTTTTTTGGTGAATCTGCAAAGGCATATTCGGGAGCTCATAGAGGCTGATGGTGAAAAAGAAATATCTTCAAATAAAAACTGGAGAAAAGGTTTTTGAGAAACTGTTTTGTGATGTGTTCATTCACCTCATAGATATAAACCATATTTTTGATTGATGAGTTTGGCATCACCATTTTTAGGGTGTCTGAGAAGAGATATTTGGGAATGCTTTAAGGCTGATGGTGGAAGAGTAAATATACTGCAGAGATGAAAGGTAAAAGGAGCCTTCTGAGAAATTTCTTTGTTATGGGTGAATTCATCTCCCAGAGGTAAACCATTCTTTACATTGAGCATTTTATTAACCCTGTTTTTGTGGAGTCTGCAAAGGCATATAGGAAGCACAGAGAAGCCTATAGTGAAAAAGAAAATGCCCTCAGATAAAAACTAGAAAGAAGCTTTCTGAGAGACTGTTTAGTGATGGGTGATTTCATCTCACAGTGTTAAATCTTCCTTTTCATTGAGCAGTTTGGTAACACTGCTTTTGTGGTACCTGTAATGGGATATTTGGGAGCACATAGAGTCCTGAAGTGAAAGAAGAAGATCCTCCAGGTAAAAAATGGAGAGAATCTTTCAGAGAAAGTCCTTTGTGATTTGTGCATTCATCTCATACAGCTAAACGTTTCTGTTGAGTGAGCACTTTGGCATCACTGCTTTTGTGGTGTCTGAGAAGGGATACTTGGGAGCACATTGAAACCTATGGTTTAAAAGAAATTATCCATACATGAAAACCAGAAAGAAGCTTTCTGAGAAACTCCTTTGTGATGTGTGAGTTCATCTCACTGAGTTACACTGTTCTTTTCATTCTGCAGTTTGCTAACACTGTTTTCTTGGAATCTGCAATGGGATATTCCAGAGCACTTTAATGCTTATGGGTACAAAATAAAGAATATCATATAAAAACTAGAAAGAAGCTTTCTGAGACCAATTTGTGATGTGTTAATTCATCTCACAGAGTTACAAGACTCTTTTAATGGATCAGTTTACCAGCAATGTTTCTGTGGAATATGACAAGCGATATTTTGGATCACATTGCATCTTATGGTGACAAAGGAAATATCCTCATATAAAAACTGGAAAGAATCTCTCTGAGAAACCACTTTGTGATGTGTTAGTTCACCTCAAAAAGTTATACCCCTTTATTTTCTTGGAGCACTTTGCCATCACTGTTTTTGTGGAATCTGCAAAGGGATATTTGAGAGCACATGGAGGTCTATAGTGAAAAAGGAAATATCCTCAGATAAAAACTAGAAAGAAGCATTCTGAGAAACTGTTTTGTGATGTGTGAATTCATCTCACAGAGTTACACCATTCTTTTCATGGAGCAGTTTGGTAGTATTTTTTCTGAGGAATCTGGGAAGGGATACTTTGGATTGCATTGAAGCCTGTGGTGGCAAAGGAATTATCCTCATATAAAAACTAGAAACAAGCTATCTGAGAAACTTCTTTGTGATGCGTGAATTCACTTCACAAGAGTACACCTTTCTTTTCAAGGAGCAATTCACTAAACTGTTTTCATGGAATATGCAATGGGATATTTGGGAGCTCATTGAGGCCTATGGTGAAAAAGGAAATATCCTCAGATAAAAACTAGAAAGAAGCTTTCTGAGAAACTGCTTTATGATGTGTGAATACATCTCATGGAGTTACACCATTCTTTTCATCAAGCAGTTTGCTAATAGTGTTTTCTTAGAACTGCAATGGAATACTTCAGAGTGAATAGAAACTTATGATGACAAAGGAAGTATCTTCATATAAAAATTAGTAAGAAGCTTTCTGAGAAACTGCTATGTGATGTGTTAATTCATCTCACAGAGTTATGGATGAATGTTTTCATGGATCAGTTTAGTAACACTGTTTTGGGGTAATCTGAGAACGGATATTTTGGATCACATTGAAGCATATGTTGACTAAGGAAATATCCTCAGATAAAAACCAGAAAGAAGCTTTCTGAGAAAGTTCTTCATCATGTGAAAATTCAACTCACAGAGTTACAAATTTCTTTTCATGGAGCAGTTTGCTAGCACTGTTTTCGTGGAATCTGAAAAGGGATATTTGGGAGCTCATTGAGGACTACGTTGAAAAAGGGCATATTATCAGTTAAAAGCTAGAAAAAATCCTTCTGAGAAACTGCTTTGTGATGTGTGAATTCATCTCACAGAGTTACATTGTTGTTTTCATTGAACAGCTTGGTCACACTGTTTTCTTGGAATATGCAATGGGATATTTTGGAGTGCACTGAAGCCTACGGTGACAAGGGAAATATAATCAGATGAAAACCAAAAAGAGGCCTTCTGAAAAACATCTTTATGCTGTGTCAATTCATCTCACAGAGTTACACTGTTATTTTCATCGACCAGTTTACTAAGATTGTTTTCTTTGAATCTGCAATGGGATATTTCAGAGTACATTGAAGCTTATGGTGACAAAGGAAATATCCTCAGACAAAAACTAGAAAGAAGGTTTCTGAGAAACTGCTTTGTGATTTGTGAATTCATCTCAGAGTTACACGATTCTTTTCATGGAGCAGTTTGGTAACACTGCTTTTGGGGAGTCTGAGAAGGTATATTTTGGATCACAATGAAGCCTATGGTGACAAAGAAAATATCTGCATATAAAAACTAGAAAGAAGCTTTCTGAGAAACTGCTTTGAGATGTGTTAATTCATCTCACCAAGTTACAAGATTATTTTCATGGATCAATTTGTTAGCACTGTTTCTGGGGAATGTGAGAAGGGATATTTTGGATCGCAATGAAGCCTATGGTAACAAAGGAAATACCCTCAGATGAAAACTGGAAAGAAGCATTCTGAGAAAGTTCTTTGTGATGTGTGAATTCACCTCACAGACTTACACCTTTCCTTTCATGGAGCAGTTTGTGAACACTGTTTTCATAGAATCTGCAAAGGGATACATGGGAGTGCATTGAGGTCTATGGTGAAAAAGGAAATATCCTCAGATAAAAACTAGAAAGAAGCTTTCTGGGAAACTGTTTTGTAATGTGTGAATTCATCTAAGACAGTTACACTGTTCTTTTCATTGAGACGGATGATAACACTGTTTTCTTGTAATCTGCAATGGGATAGTTCAGAGAGCATAGAAGCTTGTGGTGACAAAGGAAATATCCTCATACAAAAACTAGAAAGATGCTTTCTGATAAACTGTTTTGTGTTTTTGAATTCTTCTCACAGAGTTACACGAACCTTTTCATGTAGCGGTTTGGTAGAACACTCTTTGGGAAATATGAGAAGGGAAATTTTGGATCGGATTGAAGCCGATGGTGCCGACAGAAATGTCCCCAGATAAAAACTAGAAAGAAGCTTTCTGAGAAATGTCTTTGTGATGGTTGAACTCATCTCACATAGTTACACCTTTCTTTTCATTGTCCAGTTTGGTAGCACTGATTTTGTGGAAACTGCAAGGGGATATTTGGGAGTCCATAGAGGCCTAAGGTGAAAAAGAAAATTCTTCAGGTAAAAACTGGAGTGAAGCTTTCAGAAAAACTCCTTAGTGATGTGTGCATTCATCTCATAGGGTTATTCGTTTCTCTTGAGGGAGCACTTTGGCATCACTGTTGTTGTGGTGTCTGAGAAGGGATATTTGGGAGTGCATTGAAGCCTATGGTGGAAAAGAAAATATCCTCAGATAAAAACTAGAAATAAGCTTTCTAAGAAACTACTTTTGGATGGGTGAATTCATCTCACAGAGATACACAGGTATTTTCATTGAGCAGTTTGATAATACCGTTTTTGTGGAATCTGCAATAGGATATTTGGGAATGTATTGAAGCCTATGGTGACAAAGGAAGTGTCCTCAGACAAAAACAAAAAGGAAGCTTTCTGAGAATCTGCTTTGTAATGTGTGAATTCCTCTCACACATTTACACCTTTCTTTTCATAGAGCAGATTGCTAACACTGGGTTCATGGAATCTGCAAAGGGATATTCGCGAGTGCATTGAGGCTTGTGGCAAAAAAGGAAATATCCTCAGACAAAAATTAGAAAGAAGATTTCTGAGAAACTGCTTTGTGATTTGTGAATTCATTTCACAGAGTTACACGATTCTTTTCATGGAGCAGTTTGGAAGCACTGTTTTGGGGGAATCTGAGAGGGCAAATTTTGGATCCCATTGAAGCCTCTAGTGACAAAAGTAATATCCTCACATGAAAACTAGAAACTTTTTGAGAAACTGCTTTGTGATGTGTGAATTCATCTCACAGATTTACATGACTCTTTACTTTGAGCAGTTTGGTAGCACAGTTTTTTGAAATCTTCAAAGGGATATTCTGGAACTCCTAGAGGCCTGTGGTGAGAAAGAAATAACTTCAGATAAAAACTACAGAGAAGCTTTTTGAGAAATGGTTTTTGATGTGTTTATTCATCTCATAGAGTTTAACCTTTTTGTAGATTGAGCAACTTGGCATCACTGCTTTTGTGGTATCTGAGAGGATATATATGGGAGGGCATTGAAGCCTACGGTGAAAAAGAAAATATCCTCAGATTTAAACTAGAAAGAAGCTTTCTGAGAAACTGCTTTGTGATGTGTGAATTCATCTCAAAGAGATACACCCTTATTTTCATTGAGCAGTTTGATAACCAGTTTTCGTGGATTCTGCAATAGGATATTTGGGAGAGCAGTGAAGCCTATGATGACAAAGGAAATATACTCAGATAAAAACCAAATAGAAGCTTTCTGAGAAACTGCTTTGTGACATGTGAATTCATCTCACAGAATTACACTGCTCTTTTCATTGAGCAGTTTCCTAACACTGTTTTCTTGCAATCTGCAGTGAGATATTTCGGAGTGCACTGAAGCTTTTGGTGACAAAGGACATATTCTCAGATAAAAACCAAAAAGAATCTTTCTGAAAAACTGCTTTGTGATGTGTGAATTCATCTCATATATTTACACCTTTCTTTTCATGGAGCAATATGCTAACAGTATGTTCTTGGAATCTGCAATGGGATATTTCAGAGTGCATTGAAGCTTATGGTGAGAAAGCAATTATCCTCAGATAAAAACTAGAAAGACTCTTTCTGAAAAAGTTCTTTGTGATGTGTGAATCATCTCACAGAATTACAGCTTTCTTTTCATGAAGCAGTTTGCTAATACTGTTTTCGTATAATCTGCAAAAGGATATTTGGGAGCACATTGAGGCCTATTGTGAAAAAGGAAATATGCTCAGATAAAAACTAGAAAGAAGCTTTCTGAGAAACTGCTTTTTGATGTGTGAATTCATCTGAGAGAGTTACTTTGTTCTTTTCATTGAGCAACTTGCTAACACTGTTTTCTTGGAATCTGAAATGGTATATTTTGCATTGTATTGAAGCCTATAGTGAAAACGTAAATATCCTCAGATAAAATTAGAATGAAGCTTTCTGGGAAACTGATTTGTGACATATGAATTCATCTTACAGAGTTACACTGCTAATTTCATTGTGCAGTTTGCTAGCACTGTTTTTTAGGAATCTGCAAATGGATATTTTGGTGCACATTGAAGCTTATGGTGACAAAGGAAATATCCTCATATAAAAGATAGAACATTTCTGAGAAATGGCTTTATGGTGCTTAATTCCTCTCACAGAGTTACACAATTCTTTTCATGGATAAGTTTGGTAGCATGGTTTTGGGGGTATCTGACTAGGGATACTTTGGATAGCATTGAACCTAGGGTAACAAAGAAATTATCCTCAGATAACAACTAGAAAGAAGCCTTCTGAGAAAGACTTTTGTGATGTGTGAATTTGTCTCACAGAGTTACAAGTTTTTTGCATGGAGCAGTGTGCTAACACTGTTTATGTGGAATCTACAAAGGGATATCTTTGAGCGCATTGAGAAATATGGTGAAAAAGGAAATATCCTCATATAAAAACTAGAGAGAAGCTTTCTGAGAAACTGCTTTGTGATGTGGTAATTCATTTCACTGAGTTATATGATTCATTTCATGGAGGAGTTTGGTAGTACTGTTTTTGGGAATCTGAGAAGGAATGTTTTGTATCCCATTGAAGCCTATGGTGACAAAGGAAATACTCTCAGATAAAAACTAGAAAGAAGCTTTCTGAGAAACTGCTTCATGATATTTGAATTCATCTCACACAGTTTCACGATTCTTTTCATGGAGCAGTTTGGTCACACTGTTTTTTGGGAATTGGAGAAGGGATATTTTGGATCACGTTGAAGCCTATGGTGACAAAGGAATTATCCTCAGATAAAAACTAGAAAGAAGTTTCTGAGAAACTGCTTTGTGATGTGTGAATTCATCTCACTGTGTTTAATATTTCTTTTCATTTAACAATTTGGTAACACTGTTTTCATGGAATCTGCAAAGGGATATTTGGGCATGCATTGAGGCCTATGGTTAAAAAGGAAATATCCTCAGATAAAAACCAGAAAGAAAGTTTCTGAGAAATTGCTTTGTGATTTGTGAATTTCTCTCACAGAGTTACAATATTCTTATCATTCAGCAGTTTCATAACACTGTTTTTGTGGAATCTGCAATAGGATATTTGGGAGCTCATTGAAGTCTATTATGACAAAGGAAATATTCTCAGATAAAAACCAAAAGAAGCTTTCTAAGAAATGCTTTGTGATGTGTGAATTCATCTCACAGAGTTACATTGTTATTTTCATTGAGCTGTTTGTTAACACTGTTTTCTTGGAATCTGCCATGGGATATTTTGGAACACATTGAACCTTATTGTGACAATGGAAATATCCTCAGACAAAAACCAGAAAGAAGCTTTCTGAGAAACTGCTTTGTCATGTGCTAATTCATCTCACAGAGTTACCTGATTCTTTCCTGGATCAGTTTGATAGCACCGTGTTGGGGGAATCTGAGAAGGGATATTTTGGATCACCTTGAAGCCTATGGTAAGAAAGGAAATATCCTCATATAAACATTAGAAAGAAGCTTTCTGAGAATTTTTTTTGTGATGTGTGAATTTTTCTCACAAAGTTACACCTTTCCTTTCATGGAGCTGTTGGCAAACACTGTTTTCGTGGAATCTGAAAAGGGACATTTGGGAGTGCATTGAGGCCTAGAGTGATAAATGTAAAATCCTCAGATAAAAACTATAAAGAAGCTTTCTGAGAAACTGTGTGGTGATGTGTGAATTCGTTTCATGGTGTGACACCATTCTTTTCATTTAACAATGTGATAACACTGGTTTAGTGGAATCTGTACTGGATACTTTGGAGCACAATGAAGATTAGGGTGACACAGGAAATATCCTCAGATAAAATCCAAAAAGAAACATTCTGAGAATCTTCTTTGTGATGTGTGAATTTATCTCACAGAGCTACACCATTCTTTTCATTGAGAAGTTTGCTAACTTTTTTTTTTGTTGTTGAATTGGCAATGAGATATTTGGGAGCGCATGGAGAAATATGGTGAACAGGGAATTATCCTCAGATAAAAACTAGAAAGAAGCTTTCTGAGAAACTGCTTTGTGATGTGTGAATTTATCTCACAGACCTACACCATTCTTTTCATTGAGAAGTTTGCTAACCATTTTTTCACTTAATTGGAAATGGTATATTCGGGAGCGCATTGAGGTATATGGTGAAGAAGGAATTATCCTCATATAAAAAATAGAAAGAAACTTTCTGAAAAACAGCTTTCTGATTGGTGAATTCATCTCACAGAGTTACACCACCGCTTTCATGGAGCAGTTTGTGGGGAAACTGAGGAGGGATATTTTGAATTGCCTAGAAGCATATGGTGACAAAGGAGATATCCTCAGATAAAAACAAGAAACAAGCTTTCTGAGAAAGTTATTTGTGATGGGTGAATTCATCTCCCAGAGTTACACCTTCCTTTCATGGAACAGTTTGCTAAAATTGTTTTTGTGGAATCTGCAAAGGGATATTTTGCAGTGCACTGAGGCCTCTAGTGAAAAAGTAAATATCCTCAGATAAAAACTAGAAAGAAGCTTTCAGAGAAATTGCCTTTTGATGTGTGAATTCATCTCACAGAGTTACAATTTTCTTTTCATTGAGCTGTTTGCTAACACTGTTTTCTGGGCATCTGCAATGGGATATTTCAGAGGGCATTGAAGATTGTGGTGACAAAGGAAATATCCTCAGACAACAACTAGAAAAAAGCTTTCTGAAAAACTCCTTTGTGATTCTTAGTTCATCTCACGGAGTTACATTATCCTTTTCATGGAGCAGATTGGTAGCACTCTTTTTGGGGAATCTGAGAAGGGATATTTTGAATCTCATTGAAGCATATGGTGACAAAGGAATATCCTCAGACAAAAGGTAGAAAGAAGCTTTCTGAGAAGGACTTTGTTTTGTTTGAATTCATCTCAAAGAGGTGCACTTCAATTTTCATGTAGCAGTTTGCTAACACTGTTCTAGGGGAATCTGCAAAGGTATATTTGGGAGTGTATTGAGGCCTATGGTGAGAAAGGAAATATCCTCAGACAAAAACTTGAAGGAAGCTTTCTGAGAAACTCCTTTGTGATGTGTTAATTCATCTCACAGAGTTATACTGCTCTTTTCATGGAGCAGTTTGCTAACAGAGTTTTCTTGAAATCTGCAACGGGGTATTTCTGAGCACATTGAAGTTTATGTTGATAAAGGAAATATTCTCAGACAATAAATAGAAAGACAGTTTCTGAGAAACTGCCTTTAGATTTGTGAATTCATATCACAGAGTTACACCATCCTTTTCATGGAGCAATTTGGTAGCACTGCTTTTGGGGAATCTAAGAGATATTTTGGATAGCATTGAAGCCTATGGTGAAAAAGAGAATATCCTCACATAAAAACTTGAAAGAAGCTTTCTGAGAAAGGACTTTGGGATATGTGATTTCATCTCATATCATTACACATTTCGTTTCATGGAACAGTTTGCATATACTGTTTTCATGGAATCTGCCATAGGATATTTGGGAGCACATTGAGGCCTATAGTGAAAAAGGAAATATCCTCAGATAAAAACTAGAAAGGAGATTTCTGAGAAACTGCTTATGATGTGTGAATTCATCTCAGAGAATTACAAGGATCTTTTCATTGAGCAGTTTGATTACACTGTTTTCGTTTAATATGCAGTAGGATATTGGGCAGTGCATTGAAGCCTAGGGTGACAAAGGAAATATCCTCAGGTAAAAACTAGAAGGAAGTTTTCTGAGAAATTTCTTTGTGATGTGTGAATTCATCTCACAGAGTTAGACTTTTCCTTTCATGAAGTGGTATTCTAACACTGTTTTCATGAAATCTACAAAGGTATATTTGGAAGTACATTGAGGCCTATGGTGAAAAAGAAATATCCTGAGTTAGAAATTAGAAACAGGCTTTCTGAGAAATTCCTTTTGATACATGAATTCATCTCATAGAGTTACTCTTCTTTTCATTGAGCAGTTTACTAACACTATTTTCTTAGAATCTGCTAACTGATATTTCCTAATGCATTGAAGCTTATGGTGACAAAGGAAATATCCTCGTATAAAAAGTAGAAAGAAGCTTTCTGAGAAACCACTTTGTGATGTGATAATTCATCTCACCAAGTGACATTGTTCTTTTCATGGATCAGTTTGGTAGCACTGTTTTTAGGTAATCTGAAAAGGAATTTTTTATCTCATTGAAGCCTATGGTGTCAAAGGAAATATCCTCAGATAAAAACGTGAAAGATTTCTGAGAAACTGCTTTGTGATGTGTAAATTCATCTCACAGGGTTGCACGATTCTTTTCATGGATGAGTTTGGTAGCACTGCTTTTAGAGAATCTGAGAAGGGGTACTTTGGATCATATTGAAGCCTATGTTGACAAAGGAAATGCCCTCCTATAAGAACTAGAAAAAAGCTTTCTAAGAAACTGCTTTGTGGTGTGTGAATTCATCTCACAGAGTTATACTGTTCTTTGCATTCAGCAGTTTGCTAACACTGTTTTCATGGAATCTGCAATGGTATATTTCGAAGTGCATTGAAGCTTATGGTGACAAAGGAAACAACCTCAGCAAAATCTAGAAAGAAGCTTTCTGAGAAACAGCTTTATGTTTTGTAAATTCATCTCACAGAGTTACACAATTTTTTCATGGACCAGTTTTGTAGCACTGTTTTTGTTGAATCTGAGAATGTGTATTTTAGATCTCATTGAAGCCTATTTTGACAAAGAAAATATCTTCAGACAAAAACTAGAAAGAAGCTTTATGAGAAACTGTTTTGTGATGGGTGAAATAATCACACAGAGTATACCATTCTTTTCATGGAGCAGTTTGCAAACCGTGTTTTCAAGCAATCTGAAAAGAGAAATTTGGGTGTGCATTGAGGCCTATGGTGAAAAAGGAAATATCCTCAGGTGCAAATTAGAAAGAAGCTTTCTGAGAAACTGCTTTGTGATGTGGGAATTCATCTCACAGTTACACCATTCTTTTCATTGAGCAGTTTGCTAACAATGTATTTGTGGAATTTGCAAAGGGATACTTCGGAGGGCATTTAAACTTAAGTTGACAAAGAAAATACAATCATATAAAAAGTAGAAAGATGATTTCTGAGAAACTGCTTTATGATATATTAATTCATCACACAGAGTTAAATGATTACTTTCATAGATCAACTTGGTAGCTCATTTTGGGGAATCTGAGAAGGGATATTTTGGATTGCTTTGAAACCTATGGTGACAAAGAAATTATCCTCAGATAAAAAGCACAAAGAAGCTTTCTGAGAAAGTTCTTTGTGTTGCATGAATTCTTCTCACAGAGTTACACCTTTCTTTTCAAGGAACAGTTTCCGAACACAGTTGTCATGGAATCGGCAAAGGTATATTTGAGAGCACATTGGGGACTATAGTTAAAAATTAAATTTCCTCAGATAAAAACGAGAAAGAAGCCTTCTAAGAAATCGCTTTGTTATGTGTTAATTCATCTAACAGAGTTACATAATTCTTTTCATGCAGCAGTTCAATAGCATTGTTTTGGGGGAATCTGAGAAGGGATATTTTGGATTGCCTTGAAGCCTATGGTGACAAAGGAAATACTCTCAGATAAAAACTAGAAAGGAGCATTCTGAGAAATTTCTTTGTGAAGAGTGAATTCATCTCACAGAGTTTCACTTTTGTTTTCAAGGAGCAGTTTACTATCACTGTTTTCGTGGAGTCTGCAAAGGGATATTTGAGAGCGCATTGAGGCCTATGGTGCAAAACTACATATCCTCAGACAAAAACTAGAAAGAAGTTTTCTGAGAGACCACTTTGTGATGTGTGAATTCATCTCAGAGTTACATGACTCTTCATAGATCAGTTTGGTGGTGCTGTTTTGGGGGAGTCTGAGAAAGGATAATATCAATCACATTGAAGCATATATTGAGAAAGGAAATATCCTCAGGTAAAAATTAGAAAGAAACTTTCTGAGAAAGTTTTTTGTGATGTCCAAATTCATCTCACAGAGTTACTCCTTTCTTTTCATGGAGCCATTTGCTAACACTATTTTCATGGAATCTGCAGAGGGATATTTGGGAGCACATTGAGGACTATAAGGTAAATGCAAATATCCTCAGATAAAAACTAGCAAGAAGCTTTCTGAGAAACTGCTTTTTTATGTGTGAATTCATCTCACATAGTTGCACCATACTTTTCATTGAGCAGTTTGATAACACTGTTTTCATGGAGTCTGCAAAAGGATATTTCGGAGTACATTGAGGCCTATGGTGACAAAAGAAATATCCTCAGATAAAAAACAAAAAGAAGCTTTATGAGAAACTGCTTTCTGAAATGTAAATTCAACTCACAGAGTTACACTGTTATTTTCATTGAGAAGTTTGTTAACACTGTTTTCTTGGAATCTGCAATGGGATTCTTCAGAGTGCATTGAAGCTTATGGTGACAAATGAAATATCCTCATACAAAAAATAGAAAAACGCTTTCTAAGAAACTGCTTTGTGATTTGTGAATTCACCTCACAGTGTTACACCTTTCTTTCCATGGAGCAGTTTACTAACACTGTTTATGTGGAATCTGCAAAGGGATATTTGGGAGCACCTTGAGGCCTATGGTGAAATAGGAAATATCCTCAGATAAAAACTAGAAAGAAGCTTTCTAAGAAACTGCTTTGTGATGTGTGATTTCATCTCAGAGAACTACATGGTTCTTTTCACTGAGCAGTTTGATATCACTGTTTTCATTTAATCTGCAATAGGATATTTGGGAGTGCATTGAAGCCTATGGCGAAATAGGAAATATGCTGAGGTAAAAACTATAAACAATTCTTCCAAGACACTATTTTTGATGCGTGAATTAATCTCACAGAGATACTCTGTTCTTTTCATTGAGCAGTGTGCTAACATTATTTTCTTGGAATCTGCAATTTGATATTTTGGAGAGCACTGAAAGTTACAGTGATAAAGGAAATATCCTCATTTGTAAACTAGAAAGAAGCTTTCTGAGAGACTGATTTCTGATGTGTTAATTCATCTCATATAGTTACATGATGCTTTTCATGGATCTGTTTGGTAGCACTGTTTTTAGAATATCTGAGAAGGGATATTTTGTATCGCAGTGAAGCCTATGGTGACATAGGGAGTATCCTGATAAAAACTAGAAAGAAGCTTTCTGAGAAAGATCTTTGTGATGCATGAACTAATCTCACAGAGTTACACCTCTATTTCCATAGCAGAGTTTGCTAATACTGTTTTCATGGAATCTTCAATAGGACATTTGGGAGCTAATTGAAGCCTATAGTGACATATGAATTATCCTCAGGCAAACATCAAAAAGAAGCTGTCTGAGAAACTACTTTGTGATGTGTGAATTTATCTCTCAGATATACACCTCTATTTTCATGGAGCAGTTCGCTAACACTGTTTTTGTGGAATTCGCAAAGGTTTATTAGGGAGTACCTTCAGGTCTACAGTGAGAAATGAAATATCCTCAGATAAAAACTAGAAGGAAGCTTTCTGGGAAACTGCTTTGTGATGTGTGAGTTCAACTCATAGAGTTACACTGTACTTTGTATTGAGCAGTTTGTTTGCACTGTTTTCTTGGAATCTGCACTCTGATATTTTATAGTGCATTGAAATTTATGGTGACAAAGGAAATATACTCATCGATAAACCAAAAAGAAGCTTTCTGAGAAACTACTTTGTGATGTCTGAGTTCATCTCACAGAGTTACACCGTTCTTTTCATTTTGCAGTTTGATAACACTGCTATCGTGGAATCTGCTATAGGATATTTGGGGGTGCGTTGAACCCTATGGTGACAAAGTCTATATCCTCATAGATAAATGAAAAAGAAGCTTTCTGAGAAACTATTTTGTGTTGTGTGAATTCCTCCATGGTGTTACACTTTTGTTTTCATTGAGAAGTTTGCTAACACTGTTTTCTTGGAATCTTAAAAGGGATATTTTGGAGCACATTGAAAATTACGGTGACAAAGGAAACGTCCTCATAGAAAAAGTAGAAATAAGCTTTTTGAGAAGCCACTTTGTGATGTGTTAATTCATCTCACAGAGTTACACGATTCTTTTCATGGATCACTTTGGCAGCACTGTTTATGGGGACTCTGAAAAGGGATATTTTGGTTTGCATTGAAGCCTATGGTGACAAAGGAAATATCCTCACATAAAAACTAGAAAGAAGATTTTAGAGAAACCACTTTTTCATGTGTGAATTCTCACAGAGTTACACCCATATTTTCATTGAGAGGATTGCTAATGCTTTTTTCGTGGAATCCGTAATGGGATATTCCAGAGCACATTGAGGAATATGGTAAAAAGGAAATATCCTCAAATAAAAACTAGAAACAAGCTTTCCAAGAAACAGCTTTGTGATGTGGGAATTCATTTCCCATAGTTACACTGTTCTTTGTATGGAGAAGTTTCTTACACTATTTTCTTGGAATCTGCAATCTGATATTTCAGAGCATATTGATGATTATCAAGACAAAAGAAATATCCTAATATAAAAACTAGAAAGAAGCTTTCTGAGAGACTGCTTTCTGATGTGTGAATTCATCTCACAGTGTTACACAATGCCCTTCATGGATCAGTTTGCCAGTACTGGTTTTGGGGAATCTGAGGAAGGATATTTTGGATCGCATTGAAGCCAATGGTGACAAAGGAAACATTCTTGGATAAAAACTAGAAAGAGCCTTTCTGAGAGAGTTATTTGTGATATGTGAATTCATCTCACAGAGTTGCACCTTTATTTTCATGGAGCAGTTTGCTAACACTGTTTTCTTGGGATCTGCAAAGGTATATATCAGAGTGCTTTGAAGCTTATAATGATAAAGAAAATATTCTCAGAAAGTAACTAAAAAGAAGTTTTCTGAGAAACCACTTTGTGATTTATAAATCCATGTCACAAGGTTACACAATTCTCTTCATGGATCAGTTTGCTAGTGCTGTTTTTGGGGAACCTGAGGAAGGATATTTTGGATTACAATGAAGCCAATGGTGACAAAGGACACATCCTTAGATAAAAACTAGAAATAAACTTTCAGAGAAAGTTCTTTGTGATGTGTGAATTCACCTCACAGAGATGCATCTTTCTTATTTGCTATAACTGTTTTCATGGAATCTGCAAAAGGACATTTGGGAGTGCAATGAGGCCCATGGTGAAAAAGGAAATATAAGATAAAAATTATAAAGGAGCTTTCTGATAAACTGCTTTGTGATGTTTGAATTCATCTCACAGAGTTACACTGTTCTTTTCATTGAGCAGTTGTCTAATTCTTTTGTTGTGGAATCTGCTGTGGGTTATTTCATAGCAGATTGAAGCTTAGGGTGACAATGAAATGCTCACAGACAGAGGAAAAAGAAGATTTCTGAGAAACTGGTTTTTGATCTTTGAATTAATCTCACAGATTTACAAGATTCTCTTCATGGAGCAGTTTGGTAGCACCTTTTTTTTGAGAATCTTAGAGGGGATACTTTGGATCCCTTTGATGCCTATGGTGACAAAGGGAGTATCCTCAGATAAAATCTAGAAAGAAGCTTTCTGAGAAATTTTGTTGTGATGTGTGAATTCGTGTCACCAATTTGTACCTTTCTTTTCATGGAGCAGTTTGCTGACACTGTTTTCGTGGAATCTGCAAAGGTATATTTCGGAGCGCATTGAGGCCTATAGTGAAAAAGGGATTACCCTCAGATAAAAACGAGAAAGAAGCTTCCTGAGAAACTGCTTTGTGATGTGGTAATTCATCTCACAGAGATAAAATATTCTTTTCTTGGAGCAGATTGGTAGCACTGTTTTTGGGAAATCTAAGAAGGGATATTTTGGATCGCATTAAAGCCTATGGTGACAAAGGAAATATCTTCAGATAAAAGCTAGAAAGAAGTTTTATGAGAAAGATCTTTGTGTTATGAGAATTCGTCTCACAGAGCTGCACCTTTCTTTCATGGATCAGTTTGCTAACACAGTTTTCATGGAATCTGCAATGGGATATTTTGGAGTGTATGGAGATTATGATACAAAAGAAATATACTCAGAGACAAACTAGAAGAATTCTTTCTGAGAAACAGCTTCATGATCTGTTAATTCATCTCATAGAGTTACCAAATTATTTTCATGGTTCAGTTTGGTAGACTCTTTTTTGGGAATCAGAGAAAGGATATTTTTGATCGCTTTGAAGCCTATGGTGAGAAAGAAAATATCCTCAGATAAAAATTAGAAAGAAACTTTCAGAGAAAGTTCTTTGTGATGTGTGAATTCATCTCACAGAGTTACACCTTTCTTTTCATGGAGTAGTTTGTTAACACTGCTTTCGTGGAATCTCTAAAGGGATATTTGGGAGCGCATTGGGTCCTATGGTGAAAAAGGAAATATCCTCAGATAAAAACTAGAAAGAAGCTTTCTCAGAAACTGCTTTGTGATGTGTGAATTCATCTCAGAGAGTTACAATGTTGTTTTCATTCAGCAGTTTGCTAACACTGTTTTCTTGGAATTTGCAATAGGATATTTCAGAGTGCATTGAAGCTTATGGTGACAAAGGGAATATCCTCAGATAAAAACTAGAAAGAAGTTTTCTGAGAAAGTTCTTCATGATGTGTGAATTCATCTATCAGTGTTACACTGTACTTTTCATTGAACAGTTTGATAACACTGTTGTAGTGGAATCTGCAAAAGGATATATGGGAGCGCATTGAAGCCTGTGATGACAAAGGAAATATCCTCAGATAAAAGCTGGAAAGAACCTTTCTTAGAAACCACTTTGTGATTTCTGAATTCGTCTCATAGAATTACAGGATTATTTTCATGGATCACTTCAGTAGCTCTGTTTTTGGGGAATCTGAGAATGGATATTTGGGATGGAATGGAAGCCAATGGTTACAAAGGAAATATCCTCAGATAAAAACTAGAAGGAAGCATTCTGAGAAAGTTCTTTGTGATGTGTGAATTCATATCACAGATGTACATGTTTCTTTTCATTGAGTAGTTTGATAACACTGTCTTCCTGGAAACTGCAACAGGATATTAGGGAGCTCTTTGAAGCCTATTTTGACAAAGCAAATATCCTCAGACAAAAGACAACAGGAAGATTTCTGACAGACTGCTTTATGATGTGTGAACTGATCTCACCAAGTTACACTGTTCTCTTCATAGAGCAGTTTGCTAATATTGTTTTCTTGATATTTGCAATGGGATATTTTGGAGTGCATTGAAGCTTATGGTGACAAAGGAAATATCCTCACACAAAAAATATAAAGAAAATTCCTGAGAATGTGCTATGTGGTTTTTGAATTCATCTCACAGAGTTACACTTTTCTTTTCATGGAGCAGTTTGGTAGCACTGTTTTTTGTTAATCAGTGAATGGATATTTTCAATTGCTTTGAAGCCTATTGTGAGAAAGGAAATATCCTCAGATAAAAATTAGAAAGAAACTTTCTGAGAAAGTTCTTTGTGATGTGTGAACTCATCTCACAGAGTTACACTTTTCTTTTCATGGAGCAGTTTGCTAACACTGCTTTCATGGAATCTCTAAAGGGATATTTGGGAGTGCATTGGGTCCTACGGTGAAAAAAGAAATATCTTCATATAAAAACTAGAAAGAAGCTTTCTCAGAAACTGATTTGTGATGTGTGAATTCATCTCAGAGAGTTACAATGTTGTTTTCTTTCAGAAGTTTGTTAACACTGTTTTCTTGGAATCTGCAATGGGATATTTCGGGGTGTATTGAATCTTATGGTGACAAAGGGAATATCCTCAGATAAAAAACTAGAAAGAAGTTTTCTGAGGAAGTCCTTCATGATATGTGAATTCGTCTCTCAGTGTTACACCATAGTTTTCTTTCAACAGTTTGAAAACACTGTTGTAGTGGAATCTGTAAAAGGATATAAGGGAGCGTATTGAAGCCTATGATGACAAAGAAAATATCCTCAGACAAAAACTAGAAAGAAGCTTTCTGAGAAACTCCTTTGTGATTTGTGAATTCATCTCACAGTGTTACATGATTCTTTTCATGGAGAAGTTGGTTAGCACTGTTTTCTTGGAATCTGCAATGGAATATTTCAGAGCACATTGAAGCTTATGGTGACTGCTAAGTGAAATAAAAGAGGACACAAACAAATGGAAGAACATACCATGCTCATGGATAGGAAGAATCAATATTGTGAAAATGGCCATACTGCCCAAGATCATTTATAGATTCGATGCCATCCCCTTCAAGCTACCAATGACTTTCTTCACAGAATTGGAAAAAACTGCTTTAAAGTTCATAGGGAACCAAAAAAGAGCCCTTATTGCCAAAACAATCCTAAGTCAAATGAATAAAACTGGAGGCATCACACTACCTGACTTCAAACTATACTACAAGGCTACAGTAACCAAAACAGCATGGTACTGGTACTGAAACAGAGATATAGACCAATGGAACGGAATAGAACCCTCAGAAACAACACCACACATCTACAGTCATCTGATTTTTGACAAACCTGACAAAAACAAGAAATGGGGAAAGGATTCCCTTTTTAATAAATGGTGCTGGGAAAATTGGCTAGCCATAACCAGAAAGCTGAAACTGGATACTTTCCTTACTCCTTACACAAAAATTAATTCAAGATGGATTAGAGACTTAAATTTTAGACCTAATACCATAAAAACCCTAGAAGAAAACCTAGGTAATACCATTCAGAACATAGACATGGGCAAGGACTTCATGTCTAAAACACCAAAAGCAATGGCAACAAAAGCCAAAATTGACAAATGGGATCTAATTAAACTAAATAGCTTCTGCACAGCAAAAGAAACTACCATCAAAGTGAATAGGCAACCTACAGAATGGGAGAAAGTTTTTGGAATCTACTCATCTGACCAAGGGCTAATATCCAGAACCTACAAAGAACACAAACAAATTTACAAGAGAAAAACAAACAACCCCATCAAAAAGTGGGCAAAGGATATGAACAGACATTTCTCAAAAGAAGACATTCATACAGCCAAAAGACACATGAAAAAATGCTCATTGTCACTGGCCACCAGAGAAATACAAATCAAAACCACAATGAGATACCATCTCACACCAGTTAGAATGGCAATCATTAAAAAGTCAGGAAACAACAGGTGCTGGGGAAGATGTAGAAAAATAGGAACACTTTTACTCTGTTGGTGAGACTGTAAACTAGTTTAACCTTTGTGGAAAACAGTATGGTGATTGCTCAAGGATCTAGAACTATAAATATCATATGACCCAGCCATCCCATTACTGGGGATATACCCAAAAGATTATAAATCATGCTGCTGTAAAGACACATGCACAAGTATATTTATTGCAGCACAATTTACAATAACAAAGACTTGGAATCAACACAAATGTCCATCAGTGACAGACTGGATTAAGAAAATGTGGCACATATATACCATGGAATACTATGCAGCCATAAAAAAGGATGAGTTTATGTCATTTGTAGGGACATGGATGCAGCTGGAAATCATCATTCTCAGCAAACTGTCACAAGAATAGTAAAACAAACACCACATGTTCTCACTCATAGGTGGGAAATGAACATTGAAATCACTTGGACATGGGAAGGGGAACATCATACACCAGGGCCTATTGTGGGGAGGAGGAAGGGGGAGGGATGACATTGGGAGTTAAACCTGATGTAAATGACAAGTTGAAGAGTGCTGATGAGTTGATGGGTGCGGCACACCAACATGGCAAATGCATACATATGTAACAAACCTCCACGTTGTGCACATGTACCCTACACCTTAAAGTATAAAAAAATTTAAAAAATTAATAAATAAAATACTACTTGTAGCACTGGAATAGGTGCAGGGTATACAGTACTGAACAAAGCAAAGAAAAAAAAGGAAATATCCTAATATAAAAACTAGAAAGAAGTTTTCTTAGAATTTTTTTTTGTGATGTGTTAATTCATCTCACAGAGTTACCCATTTTTTTCCATGGAACAGATTGTTAGTACTGTTTTTGTGTAATATTAGCAGGGATATTTTGAATCACATTGAAGCCCATGGTGACAAAGGAAATATCCTCAGATAAAAACTAGAAAGAAGCATTCTGAGAAACATCTATGTGATATGTGAATTCATCTCACAGAGTTACACTGTTCTTTTCAGTGAGAAGTCTGCTTAAACTGTTTTCGTGGAATCTGCATTAGGATATTTGGGAGTGCATTGAAGCCTATGGTGACCAATGAAATATCCTCAGACAAAAAAAAAAGTAGCTTTCTGAGAAACTGCTATATGATGTGTGAACTCACCTCACAGGTTTACACCTTTCTTTTTGTGGAGCAGTCTTCTAACACTATTTTCATGAAATCTGCAAAGGGATATTCAAAAGTGCAATGAGGCCTGTTGTGAAAAAGGAAATATAATCAGACAAAAACTATAAAGAAGGTTTCTATGAAAATGCTTTCTGATTTGTGAATATATCTTACAGATTTACATGATTCTTTTCATGGAGCATTTTGGTAGCACTGTTTTTGAGAATCTGAGAAGGGCTATTTTGGATCGCATTAAAGCCTACGGTGGCAAAGGGAATATTCTCAGATAAAAACCAGATGGAAGCTTTCTGAGAAACTGCTTTGTGATGTGTGTATTCATCTCAGATTGTAGCATGATTCTTTTCTTGGAGCAGGGTGCTGAAACTGTTTTTGGGAAATCTGCAAAGGAATACTTGGCAGCGCATTGAGGAATATGTGAAAAAGGAAATATCCTCAGGTAAATACTAGAAATAAGTTTTCTGAGAAACAGTTTTGTGATGTGAGAATTCAACTCACAGAGTTACACCACACTTTTCATGAAGTAGTTTGGTAGCACTGTTTTGGTTGAATTTGAGAAGGGATATTTTGAATTACATTGAAGCCTATGGTGACAAAAGAAATATCCTCAGATAAAAACTAGAAAGAACCTTTCTGAGAAATTGTTTTGTGATGTGTTAATTCATCTCACAGAGTTACATGATGCTTTTCATGGATCGGTTTGCTAGCACTGCTTTTGGGGAATCTGCAATAGGATATTTGGGAGCACTTTGGAGCCCATGGTGACAAAGGAAATATCCTTAGACAAAAACCAAAAGGAAACTTTCTGAGAAACGGCTTTGTGATATGTGAAATTATCTCAGAGATTTACACCTTTCTTTTCATAGAGCAGTTTGCTAACACTCTTTTCATGGAATCTGCAATGGGATATTCACAAGTGCATTGAGGACTTTTTTGAAAAAGGAAATATCCTCAGACAAAAACTAGAAAGAAACTTTCTGAGAAACTTCTTTGGGTTGCGTGAATTCATCTCACAGATTTACACTGTTCTTTTCTTTGAGGAGTTTGCTAACACTGTTTTCATGGAATCTGCAATAGGATATTTGGGAGCACATTGAAGCCTATGGTGACAAAGGTAGTATCCTCAGATAAAAACGGAAAGGAAGCTTTCTGAGAATCTGCTTTGTGATGTGTCAATTTGTCTCACAGAGTTACACTGTTCTTTTCATTGAGCAGTTTGCTAACACTATTTTCATGGAATCTGCTCTAGGATGTTTGGGAGTGCATTGAAGCCTATGGTGAAAAATTAAATATCCTCAGATTAAAACCGAGAAGAATCTTTCTGTGAAACCGCTTTGTGATATGTCAATTTATAATTAATCTGTGATGTGTCAATTTATACAGTTAAAAAGGAAATGTCTTCAGTTAAAAACTAGAAACTTTCTGAAAAACTGCTTTGTGATGTTTGAATTCATTGAACAGAGTTGCACTGTTCTTTTGATTGAGAAGTTTGCTAACACTGTTTTTGTGGAATCTATAAAGGGATATATGGGAATGCACTGATGCCTATGGTGAAAAAGAAAATATCCTCAAATAATAAGTAGAAAGAAGCTTCCTGAGAAATTGTTTTGTGATGTGTGAATTCATCTCACAGTGTTATACTGTTCTTTTCATTGAGAAGTTTGCTAACACTGTTTTCGTGGAATCTGCAAAGGGACATCGTGGAGTGCATTGAAAATTTAGGTGACAAAGGAAATATCCTCATATAAGAACTAGAAAGAATCTTTCTGAGAAACCGCTTTGTGATGTGTTAATTCATCTCACAGAGTTACACGATTCTTTTCATTTAGCAGTTTGAGAGCATTGTTTTTCGGGAATCTGAGAAGGGATATTTTGGATTGCATTGAAGCCTATCTTGACAGTGGAAATAAAATCAGATAAAAACTAGAAAGAAGCATTCTGAGAAAGTCCTTTTTGATGGTGGAATTCCTCTCAAAGAGTTACATCTTTCTCTTCATGGGGCCATTTGCTAACACTGTTTTTGTGGAAACTGCAAAAGTATATTGGGGAGTGCATTGAGGCCTATTTTGCAAAACTAAATATCCTCAGATAAAAACTAGAAAGAAAATTTCAGAGAAATTGCTTTGTTGTGAGTCAATTCATCTCACCGTGTTACACTGTTCTTTTCACTGAGTAGTTTGCTAACACTGTTTTCATGGAATCTGCAAACGATATCTGGGCGGACATTGAGACATATAGTGAAAAAGGTAATGTCCTCACATAAAAACTAGAAAGAAGCTTTCTGAGAAACTGCTTTGTAATGTGTGAATTCACCTCACAGCATTACGCAGTACTTTTCTTTGAGCAGTTTGCTAACATAGTTTTCGTGGAATCTGCAATGATATAGTTTAGCGTGCATTGAAGCTTAAGGTGACAAAGGAAATACCCTCGTATAAAAACTAGAAAGATGTTTCCAGAGGAAACACTTTCTGATGTGTAAATTCTTGTCACAGAGTTACAGGATTCTTTTCATGGAGCAGTTTGGTAACACTGTTTTTGTCAATCTGAGAAGGGATATTTTTAATTGCTTTGAAGCCTATGGTGACAAAGGAAATATCCTCAGATAAAAACTAGAAAGAAGCTTTCTGAGGAAGTTCCTTCTGACATGTGAATTCATCTCCCAGAGGATCACTTGTCTTTTCATGGAGTAGTTATCTAACACTGTTTTCGCGGAATCTGCAAAGGAATATTTGGGAGCACATTGAGGCCTATAGTGAAAAAAGGCGTACCCTCAGATAAAAACTAGAATGAAGCTTTCTGAAAAACTGCTTTGTGATGTGTGAATTTATCTCACCAAATTACAGTGTTCTTTTATTGAACAATTTGCTAATGCTGTTTTCTCAGAATCTGCAATGGAATATTCTGGAGTGCATTGAATCTTACGGTGACAAAGGAAATATCCTCAGACAAAAACTAGAAAGAAGCTTTCTGAGAAACTGCTTTCCAATTTGTGAATTCATCTCACAGAGTTATAGGATTCTTTTGATATATCACTTTGTTAGAACAGTTTTTGAGGAATCTGAGAAGGGATATTTGGGATAGCATTGAAGCCTATGGTGAAAAGGAAACATCCTCAGAGAAAAACTAGAAAGAAGCTTTCTGAGAAAGCTCTTTGTGATATGTGAACTCATCTCATAGAGTTACACCTTACTTTCCATGGAGCCGTGTGCTAACACTGTTTTTGTGGAACCTGCAAAGGGATATTTTGGAGTGCACTGAGGCCTATGGTGAAAAAGGAAAAGGGCTCAGATAAAAACTAGGAAGAACCTTTCTGAGAAAGTTCTTTGTGATGTGAGAATTCATCTCAAAAGTTACACCTTTCTTTTGATAGAGCAGTTTGCTAACACTGTTTTTGTGTAATCTGCAAGGGGATATTTGGGGTTTCATTGAGGCCTATGATGAAAAACTAATTATCCTCAGATGAACAGTAGAAAGAAGCTTTCTTAGAAACTGCTTTGTGATGTGTGAATTCATCTCAGAGAGTTACACTGTTCTTATCATTGAGCAGTTTGTTAACACCATTTTCGTGGAATCTACAAAGGGATATTTGGGAGTGCATTGAGGCCTATAGTAAAAAAGGAAATATCCTCAGATAAAAATTAGAAGGAAGCTTTCTGAGAAACTACATTGTGATGTGTTAATTCATCTCACAGAGTTGCACAATTCTTTTCATGGAGCAACTTGGTAAAACTGTTTTTTGGGAATCTGAGAAGGGATATTTCGGATCACAGTGGAGTCTATGTTGACAAAGGAAATACCCTCAGATGAATAGTAGAAAGAAGCATTCTGAGAAAGCTCTTGGTGATGAGTGAATTCATCCCACAGAGTTACACTTCCTTTTCAAGGAGCCGTTTGCTAACACTGCTTGCGTGGAATCTGCAAAGGGATATTTTGGAACACATTGAGGCCTATGGTGAAAAACTAAATATCCTCAGTTAAAAACTGGAAAGAATTTTTCTGAGAAATTGCTTTGTGATGTGTGAATTCATCTCACAATGTAACACTGCTGTTTTCACTGAGCAGTTTGCTAACACAGTTTTCTTGGAATCTGCAAAGGGATATTTGGGAGTGCATTGAACCCCATGATGAAATAGGAAATATCCTCAGATAAAGACTAGAAAGAAGCTTCCTGAGAAACTGCATTTGAAGTGTGAATTCATCTCACAGAGTTGCATGATTTTTTTCATGGAGCAGTTTTGTAAAACTCTTTTTCAGGAATCTGAGAAGGGATATTTGAGATGACATTGAAGCCTATGTTGGCAAAGGAAATATCCTTAGATAAAAACTAGAAAGTAGCATTCTCAGAAAATTCTTTGTGACGTGTGAATTCATCTCACAGAGTTACACGTTTCTTTTCATGGAGCCGTTTGCTAGCACTCTTTTCATGGAATCTGCAAGGGATATTTAGGAGCCCATTGAGGCCTACGGTGAAAAACTAAATATCCTCAGATTAAAACTGGAAGGAAGCTTTCTAAGAAACTTCTTATTGATGTGTGAATTCATCTCACACAGTTACACGATTCTTTTCATGGATCAGTTTGGTAGCACGGTTTTTGGGGGATCTGAGAAGGGATATTTCGGATCACATCAAAGAGAATGGTGACAAATGAAATATCCTCCTTTAAAAAACAGAAAGAAGTTTTCTGAGAAAGTTTTTGGTGATGTGTTAATTCATCTCACAGAAGTACACCATTCTTTTCATGGAGCAGTTTCCTAACATTCTTTTAATGGAATCTGCGAAGGGATATTTGGGAGTGCATTGAGGCTTATGGTGAAAATAGAAATAGCTTGAGATAAAAACTAGAAAGAAGCTTTCTGAGAGACTCCTTTGTGATGTGTGAATTCATATCACAGAGTTACACTGTTCTTTTCATTGAGCAGATTGCCAACACTGTTTTCTTGGAGTCTGCAATGGCATATTTCGGAGTGCATTCATGCTTACAGTGACAAATTAAATAATATCATATAAAAACTAGAAAGAAGGTTTCTGAGAAATCGCTTTTTGATGTGTTCATTCATCCCAAAGAGTTACACGATAATTTTCATGGATCAGTTTACTAGCAGTGTTTTTGGGGAGTCTGAGAAGGGATAATTTGGATCACACTGAAGCCTATGGAGAAAATGGAATATGCTCATATAAAAACTGGAAAGAAGCTTTCTGAGAAACCGCTTTGTGATGTGTTAATTCGTGTCACAGAGTTACACCTCTCTTTTCTTGGAGCACTTTGCTATCACTGTTTTCATGGAATCTGCAGAGGGATATTTGGGAGCACATTGAGCTCTATGGTAAAGAAGAAAATATCCTCAGATAAAAACTAGCAAGAAGCTTTCTGAGAAACTGCTTTGTGATGTGAGAATTCATCCCACAGAATTACACCATTCTTTTCATGTAGCAGTTTGGTAGCACTGCTTTTGGGGATCTGAGAAGGGATAATTTGGATTGTACTGAAGTCTATTGTGACAAAGGAATTATCCTCAGATAAAAACTGGAAGGAAGCTTTCTGAGAAACCTCCTTGTGATGTGTGAATTCAACTCAAAAGGTTATGCCTTTCTATTCATGGAGCAGTTTGTTGTCAATCTTTTCATGTACTCTGCAAAAGGATATTTGGGAGTGCACTGAGGCCTATGGTGAAAAAGGAAATATCCTCAGATAAAAACAAGAAAGAAATTTTCTGAGAAACTACTATATGATGGGTTAATTCATCTCACAGAGTTACATGATTCTTTCATGGATCAGTTGGTCTCACTGGTTTTGGATAATCTCAGAAGGGATACTTTGGATCGCATTGAAGGATGCAGTGACAAAGGAAATACCGTCAGATAAAAACTAGAAAGAAGGTTTCTGAGAAAGTACTTTGTGATGTGTGAATTCATCTCACAGAGTTACACTTTTCTTTACATGGAGCAGATTGCTAACACTGTTTTCATGAAATCTGCAAAGGGATATTTTGGAGTGCATTGAGGTGTATAACAAAAAGGAAAATATCCTCAGATAAAAACTAGAAAGAAAGTTTCCGAGCACCTGTTTGTGTTGTAAGAATTCATCTCACAGAGTAACACAGTAATTTTCATTGAGCAGTTTGGTAACACCGTTTTCTTGAAATCTGCAATGGGATATTTCAGAGTGCACTGAAGCTTATGGTGACAAAGGAAATATCCTCACATAAAAAAAAGAAAGAAGTATTCTGAGGAACTGTTTTGTGGTGTGTTAATTCATCTCACAGAGTTCACGATTCTTTTCATCGAGCAGTTTGGTAGCGCTGTTTTTTTTTTTTTTTTTTTTTTTTGAATCATGAAGGGATATTTTGGATCACCTTGAAGCCTATGTTTACTAAGGAAATATCGTCAGAGAAAAATTAGAAAGTTTTCAAAGAAACTTCTTTGTGATACGTGAATTAATCTCACAGTGTTACACCTTTCTTTTCATGGAGCAGTTTTGTAGCACTCTTTTTGGGGAATTTGAGAAGGGATATTTCAAACTGCTTTGAAGTGTGTAGTGAGAAAGGAAATATCCTCATATAAAAACTAGAAAGAAGCTTTCTGAGAAACTGCTTTGTGATGTGTGAATTCATCTCACACAGTTAAACTTCTCTTTTCATTGAGCAGTTTGCTAACACTGTTTTCGTGGAACCTGCAATGGGATATTTCGGAGTGCATTGGGGCTTATGGTGAAAAACGAAATACCCTCAAATAAAAACTAGAAAGATTCTTTCTAAGAAAATTCTCTGTGATGTGTGAATTCATCTCAGAAAGTTTCAGCTTTCTTTTCATTGCAGAGTTTGCTAAAACTGTTTTCATGGAATCTACAGTGGGATATTCTGGAGTGTGTTGCAGTCTATAGTGAAAAAGTAAATATCCTCATGTAAAAACTAGAGGGATGCTTTCTGAGAAACAGCTTTGTGATGTATGAATTCGTCTTATAGTATTACACTGTTCTTTTCATTGAGCAGTTTGATAGCACTGTTTTCGTGGAATCTGCAATAGGGTATTTAGGAGTGCATTGAAGCCTATCTTGACAAAGGTCATATCCTCAGATGAAAACCAAAAGAAGCTTTTGGTGAAACTGATTTGTGATCTCACCGAGTAACACTGTTGTTTTCATTTAGAAGATTGCAAACACTTTTTTCATTTAGTCTGCAATGGGATGTACGGGAGCACATTGTGTTACATGCTGAAAAAGGAACTATCCTCAGATAAAACTAGAAAGAAGATTTCTGAGACACTACTTTGTGATGTGTGAATTCCTATCACAGAGTTACACTGTTCTTTGCATTGAGGAGTTTGCTTACACTGTTTTGTTTTAATCTGCAATCTGATATTTCTGAGCGCACTGAAGCTTCTGGTGACAAAGTAAATGTCTTCATATAAAAACTAGAAAGAAGCTTTCTGAAAAGCCACATACTTTTCATTGAGTAGTTTGCTAACACTGTTTTTGTGGAGTCTGCAAAGGGATATTTGTGAGTGCATTGAGACCTAGAGTGGAAAAGTAAATACCCTCAGATAAAAATCAAAAAGAAGCTTTCTGATAAACTGCTTTGTGATGTGTGATGTCATCTCACAGAGTTACACTGTCCATTTCTCTGAGTAGTTTGCTAACACTGTTTTCTTGGAATCTGCTATATGATATTTCGGAGTGCATTGAAGGTTATGGTGAAAAAGGAAATGACCTCAGACAAAAATCAGAAAGAAAATTTCTGAGAAATTGCTTTGGTTTTTTTTTTTTTTTAAATTATTATTATACTATAAGTTCTAGGGTACATGTGCATAACGTGTAGGTTTGTTACATATGTATACCTGTGCCATGTTGTTGTGCTGCACCCATCAACTCGTCAGCACCCATCAACTGGTCATTTACATCAGGTATAACTCCCAATGCAGTCCCTCACCCCTCCTGCCTCCCCATGATAGGCCCCGGTGTGTGATGTTCCCCTTCCCGAGTCCAAGTGATCTCATTGTTCAGTTCCCACCTATGAGTGAGAACATGCAGTGTTTGGTTTTCTGTTCTTCTGATAGTTTGCTAAGAATGATGGTTTCCAGCTACATCCATGTCCCTACAAAGGACACAAACTCATCCCTTTTTATGGCTGCATAGTATTCCATGGTGCATATGTGTCACATTTTCTTAATCCAGTCTGTCACTGATGGACATTTGCATTGATTCCAAGTCTTTGTTATTGTAAATTGTGCTGCAATAAACATACGTGTGCATGTGTCTTTATAGTAGCATGATTTATAATCCTTTGGGTATATACCCAGTAATGGGATGGCTGGGTCATATGGTACATCTAGTTCTAGATCCTTGAGCAATCACCATACTGTATTCCATAATGGTTGAACTAGTTTACAATCCCACCAACAGTGTAAAAGTGTTCCTATTTCTCCACATCCTCTCCAGCACCTGTTGTTTCCTGACATTTTAATGATTACCGTTCTAATTGGTGTGAGATGGTATCTCATTGTGGTTTTGATTTGCATTTCTCTGATGGCCAGTGATGATGAGCATTTTTTCATATGTCTGCTGGCTGTATGAATATCTTCTTTTGAGAAATGTCTGTTCATATCCTTTGCCCACTTTTTGATGGGGTTGTTTGTTTTTTTCTTGTAAATTTGTTTGTGTTCTTTGTAGGTTCTGGATATTAGCCCTTTGTCAGATGAGTAGATGGCAAAAATTTTCTCCCATTCTGTAGGTTGCCTGTTCACTCTGATGGTAGTTTCTTTTGCTGTGCAGAAACTCTTTAGTTTAGTGAGATCCCATTTGTCAATTTTGGCTTTTGCTGCCATTGCTTTCGGTGTCTTAGACATGAAGTCTTTGCCCATGCCTATGTCCTGAAGGGTACTACCTAGGTTTTCTTCTAGGATTTTTATGGTATTAGGTCTAACATTTAAGTCTCTAATCCATCTTGGATTAATTTTCGTATAAGGAGTAAGGAAAGGATCCAGTTTCAGTTTTCTGCTTATGGCTAGCCAATTTTCCCAGCACCATTTATTAAATAGGGAATCTTTTCCCCATTTCTTGTTTCTCTCAGGTTTGTCAAAGATCAGGTGGCTGTAGATGTGTGATATAATTGCTGAGGACTCTGTTCTGTTCCATTGGTCTATATCTCTGTTTTGGTACCAGTACCATGCTGTTTTGGTTACTGTAGCCTTTTAGCATAGTTTGAAGTCAGGTAGCGTGATGCCTCCAGCTTTATTCTTTTGACTTAGGATTGTCTTTGACCATATGAACCTTAAAGCAGTTTTTTCCAATTCTGTGAAGAAACTCATTGGTAGCTTGATGGGGATGGCATTGAATCTATAAATTACCTTGGGCAGTATGGCCATTTTCACAATATTGATTCTTCCTATCCATGAGCATGGTATGTTCTTCCATTTGTTTGTGTTCTCTTTTATTTCACTGAGCAGTGGTTTGTAGTTCTCCTTGAAGAGGTCCTTTACATCCCTTGTAAGTTGGATTCCTAGGTATTTTATTCTCTTTGAAGCAATTGTGAATGGAAGTTCATTCATGATTTGGCTCTCTGTTTGTCTGTTACTGGTGTATAAGAATGCTTGTGATTTTTGCACATTAATTTTGTATCCCGAGATTTTTTCTGAAGTTTCTTATCAGCTTAAGGAGATTTTGGGCTGAGACAATGGGGTTTTCTAAATATACAATCATGTCATCTGCAAACAGGGACAATTTGACTTCTTCTTTTTCTAATTGAATCCCCTTGATTTCTTTCTCTTGCCTGATTGCCCTAGCCTCAACTTCCAACACTATGTTGAATAGGAGTGGTGAGAGAGGGCATCCCTGTCTTGTGCCAGTTTTCAAAGGGAATTTTTCCAGTTTTTGCCCATTCAGTATGATATGGGCTATGGGTTTGTCATAAATAGCTCTTATTATTTGGAGGTACGTTCCGTCAATACCGAATTTATTGAGCATTTTTAGCATGAAGGGCTGTTGAATTTTGTCTAAAAGCCTTTTCTGCATCTATTGAGATAATCATGTGGTTCTTGTCTTTGGTTCTGTTTATATGCTGGATTATGTTTATTGATTTGCGAATGTTGAACCAGCCTTGCATCCCAGGGATGAAGCCCACCTGATCATGGTGGATAAGCTTTTTGATGTGTTGTTGAATCTGGTTTGCCAGTATTTTATTGAGGATTTTTGCATCGATGTTCATCAGGGATATTGGTCTAAAATTCTCTGTTCGTTGTATCTCTGCCAGGCTTTGGTATCAGGATGATATTGGCCTCATAAAATGAGTTAAGGAGTATTCCCTCTTTTTCTATTGTTTGGAATAGTTTCAGAAGGAATGGTACCAGCTCCTCCTTGTACCTCTGGTAGAATTCGGCTGTGAATCCATCTGGTCCTGGACTTTTTTTGGTTGGTAGGCTATTAATTATTGCCTAAATTTCAGAGCCTACTATTGGTCTATTCACGGATTCCACTTCTTCCTGGTTTAGTCTTGGAAGAGTGTAAGTGTCCAGGAAATTATTCATTTCTTCTAGATTTTCCAGTTTATTTGCATAGAGGTGTTTATAGTATTCTCTGATGGTGGTTTGTATTTCTGTGGGGTCGGTGGTGATATCCCCTTTATCATTTTTTATTGCGTCAATTTGATTCTTCTCTCTTTTCTTCTTTATTATTCTTGCTAGCGGTCTGTCAATATTGTTGATCTTTTCAAAAAACCAACTCCTGGATTCATTGATTTTTTGGAGGGTTTTTTGTGTTTCTATCTCCTTCACTTCTGCTCTGATCTTAGTTATTTCTTGCCTTCTGCTAGCTTTCGAATGTGTTTGCTCTTGCTTCTCTAGTTCTTTTAACTGCGATGTTAGAGTCTCAATTTTAGATCTTTCCTGCTTTCTCTTGTGGGCATTTAGTGCTACAAATTTCCCTCTACACACTGCTTTAAATGTGTCCCAGAGATTCTGGTATGTTGTATCTTTTTTCTCATTGGTTTCAAAGGACATCTTTATTTCCGCCTTCATTTCATTATGTACCCAGTAGTCATTCAGGAGCAGGTTGTTCAGTTTCCATGTAGTTGAGCGGTTTTGATTGAGTTTCTTAGTCCTGAGTTCTAGTTTGATTGCACTGTGGTCTGAGAGACAGTTTGTTATAATTTCTGTTCTTGTACACTTGCTGAGGAGTGCTTTACTTCCAATTATGTGGTCAATTTTGGAGTAAGTGCGATGTGCTGAGAAGAATGTATGTTCTGTTGATTTGGGGTGAAGAGTTCTATAGATGTCTATTAAGTCTGCTTGGTGCAGAGTTGAGTTCAATTCCTGGATATCTTTGTTAACTTTCTGTCTCGTTGATCTGTCTAATGTTTACAGTGGAGTGTTGAAGTCTCCCATGATTATTGTATGGGAGTCTAAGTCTCTTTGTAAGTTTCTAAGGACTTGCTTTATGAATCTGGGTGCTCCTGTATTGGGTGCATATATATTTAGGATAGTTAGCTCTTCCTGTTGAATTGATCCCTTTACCATTATGTAATGGCCTTCTTTGTCTCTTTTGATCTTTGATGGTTTAAAGTCTGTTTTATCAGAGACTAGCATTGCAACCCCTGCTTTTTTTGTTCTCCATTTGCTTGGTAAATCTTCCTCCATCCCTTTCTTTTGAGTCTACGTATGTCTCTGCATGTGAGATGGGTCTCCTGAATACAGCAGACTGATGCGTTTTGACTCTTTATCCAGTTTGCCAGTATGTTTCTTTTAATTGGAGCATTTAGTCCATTTACATTTAAAGTTAAGATTGTTATGTGTGAACTTGATCCTGCCGTTATGATATTAACTGGTTATTTTGCTCATTAGAAGATGCAGTTTCTTCCTAGCCTTGATGGTCTTTACATTTTGGCATGTTTTTGCAATGGCTGGTACCTGTTGTTCCTTTCCATGTTTAGTGCTTCCTTCAGGGTCTCTTGTAAGGCAGGCCTAGTGGTGACAAAATCTCTAAGCATTTGCTTATCTGTAAAGGATTTTATTCCTCCTTCACTTTTGAAACTTAGTTTGGCTGGATATGAAATTCTGGGTTTAAAATTCTTTTCTTTAAGAATGTTGAATATTGGTCCCAACTCTCTTCTGGCTTGTAGTGTTTCTGCTGAGAGATCTGCTGTTAGTCTGATGGGCTTTCCTTTGTGGGTAACCCGACCTTTCTCTCTGGCTGCCCTTAAGATTTTTTCCTTCATTTCAACTTTGGTGAATCTGGCAATTATGTGTCTTGGAGTTGCTCTTCTCGAGGAGTATCTTTGTGGCGTTCTCTGTATTTCCTGGATTTGAATGTTGGCCTGCCCTACTAGGTTGGGGAAGTTCTCCTGGATGATATCCTGAAGAGTTTTTTTCCAACTTGGTTCCATTTTCCCCCTCACTTTCAGGCACCCCAATCAGACGTAGATTTGGTCTTTTTACATAATCCCATACTTCTTGCAGGCTTTGTTCATTTCTTTTTCCTCTTTTTTCTTTTGGTTTCTCTTCTTGCTTCATTTTATTTATTTGATCCTCAATGCTGATACTCTTTTTCCAGTTGATCAAGTTGGTTACTGAAGCTTGTGCATTTGTCACGTATTTCTCGTGTCATGGTTTTCATCTCTTTCATTTCGTTTATGACCTTCTCTGCATTAATTACTCTAGCCATCAATTCTCCCACTTTTTTTTCAAGATTTTTAGTTTCTTTGCGCTGGGTACATAATTCCTCCTTTAGCTTTGAGAAGTTTGATGGACTGAAGCCTTCTTCTCTCATCTCGTCAAAGTCATTCTCCGTCCAGCTTTGATCCGTTGCTGGCGATGAGCTGTGCTCCTTTGCCTGGGGAGATGCGCTCTTATTTTTTGAATTTCCATCTTTTCTGCCCTGCTTTTTTCCCATCCTTGTGGTTTTTTTCTGCCTCTGGTCTTTGATGCTGGTGACGTACTGATGGGGTTTTGGTGTAGGTGTCCTTCCTGTTTGATAGTTTTCCTTCTAACAGTCAGGACCCTCAGCTGTAGGTCTGTTGGAGATTGCTTGAGGTCCACTCCAGACCCTGTTTGCCTAGGTATCAGCAACAGAGGCTGCAGAAGATAGAATATTGCTGAACAGCGAGTGTACCTGTCTGATTCTTGCTTTGGAAGCTTCCTCTCAAGGGAGTACTCCACCCTGTGAGGTGTGGGGTGTCAGACTGCCCCTAGTGGGAGATGACTCCCAGATAGGCTACTCAGGGGTCAGGGACCCACTTGAGCAGGCAGTCTGTCCCTTCTGAGATCTCAACCTCCGTGTTGGGAGATCCACTGCTCTCTTCAAAGCTGTCAGACAGAGTCGTTTGTGTCTGCAGAGTTTTCTGCTGCGTTTGTTATTGTTTACTGTGCCCTGTCCCCAGAGGTGGAGTCTACAGAGACAGGCAGGTTTCCTTGAACTGCTGTGAGCTCCACCCTGTTCGAGCTTCCCAGGGCTTTGTTTACCTACTTAAGCCTCAGCAATGGCGGGCGCCCCTCCCCCAGCCTCGTTGCTGCCTTGCTGGTACATCACAGACTGCTGTGCTAGCAGTGAGGGAGGCTCCGTGGACGTAGGACCCTCCCAGCCAGGTGTGGGATATAATCTCCTGGTGTGCCCGTTTCCTTAAAGCGCAGTATTGGTGTGGGGGTTACCCGATTTTCCAGGTGTTGTGTGTCTCTGTTCCCCTGGCTAGGAAAAGGGATTCCCTTCCCCCTTGCACTTCCCAGGTGAGACGATGCCTCGCCCTGCTTCAGCTCTTGCTGGTCAGGCTGCAGCAGCTGACCAGTACCAATTGTCCAGCACTCCCTAGTGAGATGAACCCAGTATCTCAATTGAAAATGCAGAAATCACCGGTCTTCTGTGTCGCTCACGCTGGGATTTGGAGACTGGAGCTGTTCCTATTCGGCCATCTTGCTCCGCCCCCAGAAGTTGCTTTGTTATTTGTGAATTCATCACACATATTTGCACGATTCTTTTCATGGAGCACTTTTGGTAGCCGTGTTTTGTTGGAATCTGAGAATGATATTTTGAAATGCCTTGAATCCTACGGTGACAAAGAAAACATAATCCGATAAAAACTAGAAAGAAGCTTTCTAGGAAACCACTTTGTGATGTGTGAATTCATCTCATAGAGTTACACAGTTCTTTTCTTGGAGTAGTTTGCTAACACAGTGTTTGAGGAATCTGCAATGGGATATTTCAGTGTACATTGAAGCTTATGGTGATGATGGAAATATCCTTAGAGAAAAACTAGAAAGAAGCTTTCTGAGAAACTGCTTGGTGATTTGTAAATTCATCTCATAGAGTTACACGTTTCTTTTCATTGAGCAGATTGCTAACAATGTTTCTGTGGCATCTGCAAAGGAATATTTCTGAGCCCATTGAAATTTAAGGTGACAAAGGAAATACACTCATATAAAAACTAGAAAGAATATTTTTGAGGAAATAATTTCTGATGTGTTAATTCATCTCACAGAGTTTCAAGATTCTTTTCATGGAGCAGTTTGGTAGCACTGCTTTTGGGATATCTGAGAAGGGATATGCTTGATCACATTGAAGCCTATGGAGGCAAAGTAAATATCCTCAGATAAAAAGAAGAAATCTTTCTGAGAAAGTTCTTTGTGATGTGTGAATTCGTACCACATAGTCACAGCTTTCTTTTCCTGGAGTAGTTTGCTAACACTGTTTACATGGAATCTGCAATGGGATATTCCGGAGCACTTTAATGCCCATAGTGACAAAGGGAATATCCTCAGATAAAATCTAGAAAGAAGCTTTCTGAGAAAGTTCTTTGTGATGTGTCAATTCATCTCACAGAGTTACACTGTTCTTTGCATTGAGCACTTTGCTTACACTGTTTTATTGTAATCTGCAATCTGATATTTCAGAGCACATTGAAGCTTATGGTGACAATGAAAATATCCTCACATAAAAACTAGAAATAAGCTTTCTGAGAAAATGCTTGGTGATGTTTTAATTCATCTCACGCAGTTACATGATTCTTTCCATGGAGCAGTTTGGTAGCACTGTGTTTGGTGAATCTGAAAGGGGTATTTTAGATAGTATTTAAACCTATGATGACACAGAAAATATTCTCAGATAAAAACTAGAAAGAAGGTTTTTGAGAAAGTTCTTTGTGATGTTGAATTCAACTCATAGATTACACCTTCCTTTTTTATGGAGGAGTTTGCAAACATCGTTTTCATAGAATCTGCAAAAGGGATATTTGGGAGTGCTTTGAGGCCAATAGCAAAAAGTTAAATATCCTCAGCTAAAAAGTAGAAAGAAGAATTCTGAGAAACTGCTTTGTTATGTATGCATTCATTGCAGGGAGTTACACCTTCATTTTCATTGAGCAGTCTGCTAACATTGTTTTCTTGTATTCTGCAGTGGGGTATTTAGGAACACATTGAAGCTTATGATGAAAAAGGAAATATCCATATATAATGAGGATATTTCCTTTTCTAAAAAATAGAAGGAAGTTTTCTGAGAAACCACTTTGTGATGTGTTAATTCATCTCACAGTGTGACACGATTCTTTTGATGGATGAGTTTTGTAGTACTGTTTTTGGGGCATTTGAGAAGGGGTATTTTGGATTGCAATGAAAGTTATGATGACAAAGGAAATATCCTCAGAAAAAAACTAGAAAGAAACTTTCTGAGAAACTGAATAGTGATTTGTGAATTCATCTTACAGAGCTACACCGTCCTTTCCATTGAGCACTTTTATAACACTTTTTTCGTGGAATCTGTAATAGGATATTTTGGAACACATTGATGTCTGTGGAGACAAGGAAATATCCTCAGATAAAAACCAAAAAGAAGGTTTCTAAGAAACTACCCTGTGTTGTGTCAATTCATCTCACGGAGTTACACAGTTTTTTTCATTGAGCAGTTTGCAACACTATTTTCTTTTAATCTGCAATGGGATATTTTGGAGCACATTGAAGCTTATGGTGACAATGGAAATATCCTCAGATAAAAATGAGAAGGAAGATTTCTGAGAAAGTCCTTTGTGATGTGTGAATTCATCCTACAGAGTTACACCTTTCTTTTCATGGAGCAGTTTGCTAACACTGTTTTCATGGAATCTGCAAAAGACATTTCGGAGCACATTGAGGCCTATGGTGAAAAAAGAAATATCCTCACATTATATCTAGAAAGAAGATTTCTGAGAAACTGCTTTGTGATAGTTGAATTTGTCTCACAGAACTACACCATTCTTTTCTCTGAGCCATTTAATCATACCGTTTTTGTGGAGTCTGCAAAAGTATATTTCTGAGTGCATTGAAACCTACGATGACAAAGGAAATATCCCCACAGAAATACCAAAAATAAGTTTTCTGAGAAACTGCTTTCTGATGTTGCATTCAAGTCACAGAGATATCCTGTTCTTTTCATAGAACTGTTTGCTCACATTGTTTTCTTGGAATCTATGGTGGGATATTTCAGAGAACTTTGGAGCTTATTGTGAAAAAGTAAATATCTTCAGACAAAAACTAGAAAGAAACGTTCTGAGAAACTGTTTTGTGATTTGTGAATTCATTGCACAGAGTTGCAGATTCTTTTCATGGATCAGTTTGACAGCTCTGTTTTTGGGTAATCTGAAACTAGAAAGCAGCTTTCTGAAAAACAGTTTTGTGATGTGTGAATTCATCTCACAGAGCTACAGCATTCTGTTCATGGAGCAGTTTGGTAGCACTGTTTCTGGGGAATCTGAGAAGGGATATTTTGGATCGCATTGAAGCCTATGGTGACAAAGGAAATATTCCCAGATAAGAACCAGAAAAAAAGCTTTTTGAGAAGGTTCTTTGTGATGTGTGAATGCATCTCACAGAGTTAAACATTTCTTTACCTGGTGCAGTTTGCTAACACTGCTTTCATGGAATCTGCAATGACATATTCTGGAGCCCATTGATGCCTATAGAGAAAAATGAATTCTCCTGAGATAAAAACTAGAACAAAGCCTTCTGAGAAACAGTTTTGTGAAGTGTGAATTCATATTATTGAATTTCGCTGTTCTTTTCATTGAGCAGTTGGATAACTCTGTTTTCTTGGAATTTACAAAGGGATATTTGTGAGTGCTTTGAGGTCTATGGTGAAAAAGAAAATATCCTCAGATAAAAACTAGATAGAAGCTTTTTGAGAAACTGTTTGTGATGGGTGAATTCATCTCACAGAGTTACACTTTTCTTTTCAAGGAGCAGTTTGCTGGCACTATTTTCATAGAATCTCAAAGGGATATTCAGGAGCCCCTTCAGGCAAATGCAGAAAAAGAAATTATCCTCAAACGAAAACTAGAAAGAAGCTTTCTGACAAACTGCTTTGTGATTTGTTAATTCATCTCACAAGGTTACACCATTATTTTCATTGAGAAGTTGCTAACTTTTTTTTTTTTTTGCAAGCCACGATTGGATATTCAGGAGTGCATTGAAGAGTGTGGTGAAAAAGAAAATATTCTCAGATAAAAACTAGAAAAAGTTTTCTAAGAAAGTTCTTTATGAAGAATGAATTCATCTCACAAAGTTAAACCTTCCTTTTCATTGAGCAGTTTGAAAACACTGTTTTCATGGAATCTGCACTAGGATATTTGGGGGTGCTTTGAAGCCTATGTTGACAAAGGAAATATCCTCAGATAATAACTAGAAGCCAGCATTCTAAGAAACTACTTTGTGATGTGTCAATTCATCTCACAGAGTTACACTGTTCTTTTCATTTAGCAGCCTGCTAACACTGTTTTCTTGGAATCTGCAATGGGATATTTTAGAGTGCATTGAAGCCTATGGTGACAAAGAAAATATTTTCGTATAAAAAACTAGTAAGAAGCATTCTGAGAAACTGCTTTGAGATGTGTTAATTCATATCACTGAATTACACGATTCTTTTCATGGATCAATTTTGTAGCACTGTTTTGGGTAAAGTGAGAAGGGATATTTTGGATTGCATTGATGTGTGAATTCATCTCACAGTGTTACACCTTTCTTTTCCTGGAGAAGTTTGCTAACAGTGTTTTCTTGGAATCTGCAAAGGGATATTTGGGAGCACATTGAGGCCTACAGTGAAAAAAGAAATATCCTCAGATAAAAACAAGAAAAAAGCTTTCTGAGAAACTGCTTTCTGATTTGTGAATTCATCCCACAGAGTTACATCATTCTTTTCATTGACCAGTTTGATAAGACTGTTATCGTAGAATAAGCAAAAGGATATTTGGGAGCACATTGAAGCCTATGGTGATGAAGGAAATATCCTCAGATTACAACCAGAAAGAAGCTTTTTGAGAAACTGCTTTGAGATGTGTGAATTAATCTCACTGAGTTACACTCTCCTTTTCATTGAGCATTTTGTTAACCCTGTTGTGTCAGAATCTACAATGGCATATTTCAGAGCGCATTGAAGCCTATTGTGAAAAAGGAAATATCCTCAGACAAAAACTAGAAAGAAGATTTCTGAGAAACTACTTCATAATGTGTGAATTCACATCAGAGCTTTACACTGTTCTTTTCATTGAGAGTTTTCATGGAACCTCCAAAGCCATATTTGGGAGTGCATTGAGGCTTATAGTGAAAAAAGAAATATCCTCCGATGAAAACGAGACAGAAACTTTCTAAGAAACTGTTTGGAGATGTGTGAATTCATCACACAGAGTTACACAGTTCTTTTCATTAAGCAGTTTGCTAACACTGTTCTCTTGGAATCTGCAATGGGATATTTTGGAGTGCATTGGAGCTAATGGTGACAAAGGAAATATCCTCAGACAAAAGCTAGAAAGAAGCTTTTGGAGAAACCGCTTTGTGATGTGTGAATTCTTGTCACAGAGTTACATGATCCTTTTCATGTAGCAGTTTGTTAACACTGTTAGTGGGGAATCTGAGAAGGGATATTTTGGATCACATTTTGTCTTTTGGTGACAAAGAAAATATCCTCATGTAAAAACTAGAAAGAACCTTTCTGAGAAAAAGCTTTGAGATGTGTTAATTTATCTCACAGCATTGCACGATTCTTTTCATGGAGCAGGTTTTATCACTGCTTTGGGGAATCTGAGAAGGGATATTTAGGATCACATTGAAGATTATGGTGACAGAGGAAATATCTTCAGATAAAAAGTATAAAGAATCTTTCTAAGAAACTGCTTTTGATGTGTGAATTCATCTCTCAGAGTTACACTTTTCTTTTCATGGAACAGTTGCTAACACTGTTTTCGTGGAATCTGCAATGGGATATTTTGGAGTGCATTGAAGCTTATGGTGACAAAGTAAATATCCTCATAAAAAAAAACTTGAAGGAAGCTTTCTGAGAAACTGCTTTGTGATGCATTATTTCAGCTCACAGAGTTACATGATTCTTCTCAAGAATCAGTTTGGTAGTCCTGTTTTTGGAGAATCTGAGGAAGGATATTTTTGATGGCATTTAAGCCTGTGGTGACAAAGGAAATATCCTGAAATAATAGCTATAAAAAAGCTTTCTGAGAAACTTCCTTATGATGTGGGAATTCATCTCACAGTGTTACACCTTTCTTTTCATGCAGCAGTTTGCTAACACTCCTTTTGTGGAGTCTGCAAAAGGATATCTGGGAGTTAATTGAGGCCTATGATGAAAAGGGAAATATGCTCAGATAAAAACTAGAAAGAAGCTTTCTGAGAAACTGCTTTGTGATGTGTGAATTCATCTCACAGAGCTACACCGTTCTTTCAATGATCAGTTTGATAACTTTTTTTGTGGAATCTGCAATAGGATATTTGGGCATGAATCGAAGCCTATGGTGACAAAGGAATTATCCTCAAATGAAAACCATAAAGAAGCTTTCTGAGAAGCTTCTTTGGGATGTGCTAATTCATCTCACTGCATTATATGTATCTTTTCATGGATCGCATTGAAGCCTACGTTGACAACGGAAATATCCTCAGATAAAAACTAGAAAGAAGCTTTGTGAGAAAGTTCTCCATGATGTGGGAGTTCATCTTACAGAGCTACACCTTTCTTTTCATGTAGAAGTTTGCTAACACAGTTTTTGTGGAATTGGCAGAGGGATATTTGGGAGCGCATTGATTCCTGTAGTGAAAATTGAACTATCCTCATAAAAAAACTATGAGAAACTGCTTTCTGAGAAAGCTTTCTGAGAAACTGCTTTGTGATACGTGAATTCAAAGCACAGAGTTACACTGTTCTTTTCATTCAGCAGTTTGCTAACACTGTTTACTTGGAATCTACAATGGCATTTTTCACAGTGTATTGAGCTTATTTTGAAAAATTAAATATCCTCAGACAAAAACTACAGAGAAGTTTTCTAAGAAATTGCTGTGTGTGGTGTTAATTCATTTCACAGGGTTACACGATTCTTTTCATGGATCAGTTTGGTAGCACCGTTTATGGGGAATCTGAGAAGGGATATTTTGGATCCCATTGAAGCCTATGGTGAATAAGGAAATATCCTCAGATAAAATCGAGAAAGAAGCTATCTGAGAAAGTCCTTTTTGATGTGTGAGTTCATCTCACAGAGCTACACCTTTCTTTCATGGAGCAGATTGCTAACACAGTTTTCATTTAATCTGGAAAGGGATATTTGGGAGTCCATTGAGGCCTATAGTGAAAAAGGAAATATCCTCAGACAAAAACTAGAAATAATCTTTCTGAGAAACTGTTTTGTGATGTTTGAATTCATCTTACAGAGTTACACCATTCTGATTATTGTGCAGTTTGATAACACTGTTTTCACAGAATCTGCAATAGCATATTTGGGAGCTCCTTGAAGCACATGGTGACAAAGAAAATATTATCAGAGAAAAACCAAAAAGAAACTTTCAGATAAAATGCTTTGTGATCTGTGAATTTAACTCACAGAGTTACACTGCTCTTTTCATTGAGCAGTTTGCTAACACTACTTTCTTGGAATTTACAATGGGACATTTTGGAGGGCATTGAAGCTTATGATGAAAAAGGAAATAACCTCTGACAAAAACTAGAAAGAAGTTGTCTGAAAAACTACTTTGTGATTTGTGATTTCATCTCAGAATTACACGATGCTTTTCATGGAATAGTTTGGTAGCACTGTTTTGGGGGAATCTGAGAAGGGATATTTTGAATCACCAAGAAGCCTGTAGTGACAAAGGAAAATCCTCAGACAAAAACTAGAAGGAAGCTTTTGGAGAAACAGTTTTGTGGTTTCTGAATTCATCTCACAGAGTTACTTGATTCTTTTCATGGTACAGTTTGGTAGCACTGTTTTGGGGGAATCTGAGAAGGGATATTTTGGATCACATTGAAGCCTATGGTGACAAAGAAATTATCCACATAAAAAAACTGGAACCAAGGTTTCTGAGAAACTAATTTGTGATGTGTTTATTCATGTCACTGAGTTACACCTTTGTTTTAATGTAGCAGTTTGCTAACACTGTTTTCGTGGAATCTGCAATGGGATATTTTGGAGCACATTGAAGCTTATGGTGAAAAAGAAAATATCCTCATATAAAATCTAGAAGGAAGCCTTATGAGAAACTGCTTTGTCATGTGTTAATTCAGCTCACAGCATTACATGATTATTTTCATGGATCAGTTTGGCAGCACTGTTTTTGGAGAATCTGGGAAAGGATATTTTTAATCCCATTGAAGCCTAGGGTGACAAAGGACATATGCTGAAGTAATAACTATAAATAAGCTTTCTGAGAGACTTCCTTGGATATGGGAATTCACCTCACATTATTCTACATTTCTTTTCAGAGGTCTGTTTGCTAACACTGTTTCATGGACTCTGCAAAGTGATATTTGGGAGTGCATTGTGGACTATAGTGGAAAAGGCAATATCCTCATATAAAAATTAGAAAGAAGTTTTCTGAGAAACTGTTTTGTGGTGTGTGAATTCATCTCACAGAGCTATACTGTTCTTTTCATTGAGCCATTTGGTTACACTTTTTTCGTGGAATCTGCAATAGGATATTTGGGAGTGCATTGAAGCCTATGGTGACAAAAGAAATATCCTCAGATGAAAACCAAAAAGAAACTTTCTGAGAAACTGCTGTGTGTTGTGTCAATTCATCTCACAGAGTTACACTGTTCTTTTCACTGAGCAGTTTGCTACCAATGTTTTGTTGGAATCTGCAATGGGATACTTCAGAGCACATCGAAGCTTATGGTGACAAAGGAAATATCCTCAGACAAAAACTAGAAAGAAGGTTTCTGAGAAACTGCTTTGTGATTTGTGAATTCATTTCAGAGTTACACGATTCTTTTCATGGAGCCGTTTGATAGCACGGTTTTGGGGAATCTGAGAAGGGATATTTTGCACTGCATTGCAGCCTATGATGACAAATGAAATATCCTCATATAAAAAGGAGAAAGAAGCTTTCTGAGAAACTGCTTTGACATGTGTTAATTCAACTCATGACGTTACATGAGACTTTTCATGGATAAGTGTGTTAGCACTGTTTTCGTGGAATCTGAGAAAGAATATTTTGGATTGTATAGAAGGCCATGGCGGAAAGGATAATATCCTCAGATAAAAATAAAAAAGAAGCTTTCTGAGAAAGTTGTGTGTGCTGTATGAATTCATCTCACAGAGTTACACCTTTCTTTTCATGAGGCAGTTTGCTAACAGAGTTTTCATGGAATCTGCAAAGGGATATTTGGGAGCACATGGAGGCCTACAGTGAAAAAAGAAATATCCTCAGATAAAAACAAGAAAAAAGCTTTCTGAGAAACTGCTTTGTGATTTGTGAATTCATCCCACACAGTTACACCATTCTTTTCATTAACCAGTTTGATAAGACTGTTATCGTAGAATAAACAAAAGGATATTAGGGAACACATTGAAGCCTATGGTGACAAAGGAATTATCTTCAGATTAAAACCAAAAAGAAGCTTTTTGAGAAACTGCTTTGAGATGTGTGAATTAATCTCACTGAGTTACACTCTCCTTTTCATTGACCAGTTTGCTAACGCTGCTTTCTCAGAATCTACATGGCATATTTCAGACCACATTGAAGTCTATTGTGAAAAAGAAAATATTCTCAGACAAAAAATTGGAACGAAGATTTCTGAGAAACTACTTTGTGATGTGTGAATTCATATCAGAGAGTTACACTGTTCTTTTCATTGAGCAGTTTGCTAACACTGTTTTCTTAGAATCTTCTATGGGATAATTCAGAGCACATTGAAGCTTACTGTGACAAAGGAAATATCCTCATATAAAAACTAGAAAGAAGCTTTTGACAAACCACTTTGTGATGTGTTAATTCTTCTCACAGAGTTACATGATTATTTTCATGGATCAGCTTGGTTGCACTGTTTTTGGGCAATCTGAGAGAGGATACTTTTGATCACATTGAAGCCTATGGTGACTAAAGAAATATCCTCAGATAAAAACTACAAAGAATATTTCTGAGACAGTCATTTGTGATGTGTGAAATTATCTCACAGAGTTAAACCTTTCTTTTCATGGGGAAGTTTGCTAACAGAGTTTTCATGGAATCTGCAAAGGGATATTTGTGAGCACTTTGAGGCCTACAGTGAAAAAGGAAATATTCTCAGATAAAACAATAAAGACACTTTCTGAGAAACTGCTTTGTGATGTGTGAATTCACTCACAGAGTTGCACCATTCTTTTCATTGTGCAGGTTGATAACACTGTTTTCGTGGAATCTGCAACAGGATATTTAGAATCGCATTGTAGCCTATGCTGACAAAGGAAATATCCTCATCGAAAAACCAAACAGAAGCTTTCTGAGAAACAGCTTTGTGTTGTGTGAATTCAAGTCATAGAGTTACACTGTTCTTTTCATTGAGCAGTTTGCTAACACTGTTTTCTTGGAATCTGAACTGGCATATTTCCGAGAACAGTGACGCTTATTGTAAGAAAGGAAATATCCTCAGACAAACCTAGAAATAAGCTGTCTGAGTCTTCTTTGTGATGTGTAGTATCATGTCAGAGAGTTACACTGTTTTTTTCATTGAACAGATTGCTAATACTGCTTTCTTGGAATGTGCAATGTGATATTTCGGAGTGCATTGAAACTTATGGTGACAAAGGAAATATCCTCATGTGAAAACTAGAAAGAAACTTTTTGAGAAACCACTTTGTGATGCGTTAATTCATCTCATGGTGTTACACGACTGTTTTTGTGGATCAGTTTGGTAGCACTAGTTTTGGGTCAACTGAGAAGGGATATTTTGGATCACATTGAAAAATATGGTGACCAGGGAAATATCCTCTGATTAAAACTAAAAAGAAGCTTTCTGAGAAAGTTCTTCCTGATGTGAGAAATCATATCACAGATTTACAGCTTTCTTTTCATGGAGCAGTTGGCTAACACTGTTTTTGTGGAATTTTCAAAGGGTTATTTGGGAGTGCATTGAGGCTTATGTTGAAAAACAGCATATTCTCAGTTAAAAACTAGAAAGAAGCTTTCTGAGAAGCTGTCCTGTGATGTGTGAATTCATCTCTTAGAGTTGCACAGTTGTTTTCATTGAGCAGTTTGCTCACACTGTTTTCTTGGAATATGTAATGGGATATTTCGGAGTGCTTTGAAGACTACGGTGACAAAGGGAATATAATCCGATGAAAACCAAAAGGAAGTCTATAGAGAAACTGCTTTGTGTTGTGTCAATTCACCTCACAGATTTACACTGTTCTTTTCATTGAGCAGTTTGCAAACACTGTTTTCTTGGAATCTGCAATGGTATATTTCGGAGTGCATTGAAGCTTACGGTGACAAAGGAAATATCCTCAGACAAAAACAAGAAAGAATCTTTCTGATAAACTGCTTTGTGATTTGTGAATTCATCTCAGAGTTACACGATTTTTTTCATGTAGCTGTTTGGGAGCACTGTTTTTGGGGAATCTGAGAAGGGATAATTTGCATTGCATTGAAGCCTATGGTGACAAAGGAATTATCCTCAGATTAAAACTGGAAAGAAGCTTTCTGAGAAAGTTCTTTGTGATGTGTCAATTCACCTAACAGATTTACACCATTCTTTTCATGGAGCAGTTTGGTATCACTCTTTTCGTGGAGCATGCAAAGGGATATTTGGGAGGGCATTGAGACCTATTGTGAAAAAGGAAATATCCTCACATAAAAAGTAGAAGGAACTTTCTGAGAAGCTACTTTGTGACGAGTGAATTCACCTCACAATGTTACACTGTTCTTTTCATTGAGAAGTTTGCTAACACTGCTTTCTTGTAATCTGCAGTGGGATATTTCAGAACACATTGAAGCTTATGGTGACAAAGGAAATATCCTCAGACAAAAACTAAAAAGAAGCTTTCATAGAAACTTCTTTGTAATTTATGAATTCTTCTCACAGAGTTACACAATTCTTTTCAATGAGCAGTTTGGTAGCACAGCTTTAGAGAAATCTCCAAAGGGATATTTTGGATCGAATTGAAGCTGAAGGTGACAAAGGAAATATATTCATATAAAAACTAGAAACATGCTTTCTGAGAAACTGTTTTGTGATATGTTAATTCATCTCACAGTGTTACACAATTATTTACATGGATCAGTTTGATAGCACTGTTTTTTGGGGATCTGAGAAGGGATATTTTGGATCACATCGATTTCTATGGTGACTAAGGAAATAACCTCATATAAAAACTAGAAAGAGGATTTCTGAGAAAGTTCACTGTGATGTGTGAATTTATCTCACAGAGTTACACCTTTCTTTTCATGGAGTAGATTTATAACACTGTTTTCGTGGAATCATCAAAGGGCTACTTGGGAGTGCATTGAGCTCTAGGGTGACAATGGAAATATCTTCATAGAAAAACCAAAAAGAAGTTTTCTGATAAACTGCTTAGTGATATTTGAAATCAACACAGAGAATTACATTGTTCTTTTCATTCAGTAGTTTTCTTATACTGTTTTCTTGGAAACTGCAATGGAATATCTCAGAGCACATTGAAGCTTATGGTGACAAAGGAAATGTCCTCAGACATAAATTAGAAAGAAGCTTTCTGAGAAACTGCTTTGTGATTTGTGAATTCATCACACAGAGTTACACGATTCTTTTCATGGATGAGTTTTTAGCACTCTTTCGGGGAATCTGAAAGGGGACATTTTGGGTCACATTGAAGCCTATTGTGCATGAGGAAATATCCTCAGATAAATATTAGAAAGAAGCTATCTGAGAAAGTTCTTTGTGATGTGTGAATTCATCAAAAAGAGTTACAACTTTATTTTCATGGAGTACTTTGTAAACACAATTATTGTGGAGTCTGCAACGGGATATTTGGGAGCACATTGAGGCCTATAGTGAAAAAGGAAATATCCTCATAGAAAACCTAAAAAGAAGCATTCTAAGAAACTACTATTTGATGCATGAATTCAACTCACAGGGTTACACTGTTCTTTTCATTGAGCAGATTACTAACACTGTTTTATTGGAGTCTACTTTGGGTATTTTGGAGTGTATTGAAGCTTATTGTGAAAAAGGAGGCACCTTCAGACAAAACCCAGAAAGAAACTTTCTGAGAAACTGCTTGGTGATTTGTAAATTCATCTCACAGAGTTACAGGATTCTTTTCATGGATTAGTTTGATAGTACTGTTTTTGGGAAAATTGAGAAGGGATATTTTGGATTGCATTGAAGCCTATAGTGACAAAGGACATATCCTCAAATTAAAACTAGAAAGAAGCTTTCAGAGAAACTTCTTTGTGATGTGTGAATTCATCTCAGAGAGTTACAACTTTATTTTCATGGAGCAGTTTGCTAACGCTGTTTTCGTGGAATATGCAAAGGGATGTTTGACAAGCATTGAGACCTATGGCAACAAAGGAAATATCCTCATAGAAAAACTAGAAAGATTTCTGGGAAACTGCTTCATGATGTGTGAAGTCAAGTCACAAAGTCACATTGTTCTTCTCATTGAGCAGTTGCTAACACTGTTTTCTTGGAATCTGCATTGGCATATTTGAGAGTGCATTGAAGCCTATTGTAAAAGAGGATATATCCTCAGACAAAAACTAAAAAGAAGCTTTCTGAGAAACTGCTTTGTGATGTGTCAATTCATATCACAGAGTGTTACACTGTTTTTTCATTTATCAGTTTCCTACAGTGTTTTCTTGGAATCGGCAATGGGATATTTTGGAGCGCATTGAAGTTGACAGTGACAAAGGAAATATCCTCCTATCAAAAGTAGAAAGAAACTTTCTGAGAAACCGCTTTGTGATGTGCTAATTGATCTCACCGATTTACACAATTCTTTTCATGGATCAGTTTGGTAGTACTATTTTTGGTGAATCAGAGAAGGGATATTTTGGATTGCATTGAAACCTATACTGACAGAGGAAATATTTTCAGATAAAAACTAGAAAGAAGGTTTCTGAGAAACTGCTTTGTGATGTGTGAATTCATCTCACAGAGCTACACTGTTCTTTTCATTGTGTAGTTTGCTCACACTGTTTTCCTGGAATCTGCAATGGGATATTTCAGAGTGTTTTGAAGCTTATGGCTACAAATAAATATCCTCATAATAAAACCAGAAAGAATCTTTCTGAGAAACTGCTCTGTGATATGTTAATTCATATCACAGAGTTACATGATTATTTTCATGGATCAGTTTGGTAGTACTATTTTTGGTGAATCTGTGAAGGGATATTTTAGATCTCATTGAAGCCTATGGTGACTAAGGAAATATCCTCAGATAAAAACTAGAAAGAAGCTTTCTGAGAAACTTCTTTGTGATGTGTGAATTTATTTCACAGAGTTACACCTTTCTGTTCATTGAGAAGTTTGCTAACACTGTTTTCATGGAATCAGCAAAGGGATATTTGGGAGTGCATTGAAGGCTATGTTGAAAAAGGAAATATCCTCAGATAAAACCAGAAAGAAGCTTTCTGACAAAGGCCTTTCTGATGTGTGAATTCATCTAACAGAGTTACATCTTTTCTTTCATGCAGCAGTTGGCTTTCCCAGTTTTCGTTTAACCTACAATGGGATATTTGGGAGTGCATTTAGGCCTATAGTGAAAAAGGAAAAATCCTCAGATATAAACTAGAGAGAAGCTTTCTGAGAAACTGCTTTGTGATGTCAGAATTTGTCTCACAGAGATATGCCATTCTTTTCATTGAGCAGTTTGATAACACTCTTTTAGTGGAATCTGCAGTTATATTTGGCATCACATTGTGGAATATAATAAATAAGCAAATATCCTCAGATAAAAACTACAAAGAAACTTTCTGTGATACTGTTTTGTGATGGGTGAATTCATCACACAGAGTTGCATCATTGTTTTCATTGAACAGTTTGCTAATACTTTTTTCATGGAAACTACAAAGTGATACTTGGGATCGCATTGAGGTCTATAATGAAAAAAGAAATATCCTCTGATACAAACTAGAAAGAAGCTTTCTGAGAAAATGCTTTGAGGTGTGTGAATTCATCTCACAGAGTTACACTGGTCTTTTTATTTATAAGTCTGCTAAAACTGTTTTCTTGGAATCGTCAAAGGGATAATTTGGAGCGCATTGATGCTTATGGTGAAAAAGTAAATATCCTCAGACAAAAACTAGAAAGAAACATTCTGAGAATTGGCTTTCTTATTTTGAATTCATCACACAGTGTTACACATTTCTTCTGATGGATCAGTTTGATAGCACTGTTTTGTGGGAATCTGAGAAGGGATATTTTGGATTGCAATGAAGCCTATGGTGACAGGGGAAATATCCTCAGATAAAAACTATAAAGAAATTTTCTGAGAAAGTTCTTTGTGATGTTTGAATTCATCTCACTGTTTTACAGCTTTCTTTTCATGGAGAAGTTTGCTAACACTGTTTTTGTAGAATGTGCAAATGGACATTTGGGAGCAAATTGAGGCCTATAGTAAATAAGGAAATATTCTCATAGAAAAACTAGAAACAAGCTTTCTGAGAATGAGCTCTGTGATATTTGAATTCAACGCACAGAGTTTCACTGTTGTTTTCGTGGAGCAGTGTTCTAATACTGTTTTCTTGAAATCTACAATGGCATATTTCAGAGCGCATTGAAGTTTATTGTGAAAAAGGAAATATTCTTAGACAAAAACTAGAAAGAAACTATCAGAGAAACTGTTTTGACATGTGTGAATTTATGTTAGGGAATTACACTGTTCTTTTCATTGAGCAGATTGCTAACCCTGTTTTCTTGCAATCTGCAATGGGATATTTTGTAGCGCATTGAAGCTTATGGTGACAATTGAAATACCCTCACATAAAAACTAGAAAGAAGCTTTCTGAGAAATGACTTTGTGGTGTGTTAATTCATCTGGCAGAGTTACATGATTGTTTTCATGGATCAGTTTGGTAGCACTGTTGCTGGGGAATCTAAGAAGGGATATTTTGGATCACATTGAAGCCTGTGGCGACTAAGGACATATCCTCAGATAAAAACTAGAAATAAGGTATCTGAGAAAGTTCTTTGTGGTGTGTGAATTCATCTCACATAGTTACACCTTTCTTTTCATGGGGGAGTTTGCTAACATACTTCTCGTGGAATCAGCAAAGGAATATTTGGGAACACATTGAGGTCTATAGTAAAAAAGGAAATATCCTCATAGGAAAACCAAAAAGAACCTTTCTGAGAAACTGCTTTGTGATGTGTGAATTCATCTCACAGAGTTACACCATTCTTTTCTTTGAGCAGTGTGATAACACTTTTTCGTGGAATCTGCCTTAGAATATTTGGGAGTGCATTGAAGCCTAATGTGACAAAAGAATCATCCTCATAGAAAAATCCAAAAACAAGCTTTCTGAGAAGCTGCTTTGTGATGTGAGAATTCAATTCACAGAGTTACACTCTTCCTTTCAATGAGGAGTTTGTTAAAACTGTTTTCTTGGAATATGCAATGAGATATTCTGGAGCGCATTGAAACTTGTTGTGAAAAAGGAAATATAATCAGACAAAAACTAGAAACATATTTTCTGAGAAACTGCTTTGCAATTTGTGAATTCATCTCAGTGAGCTACACGATACTTTTCATGGATCAGTTTGATAGCACTGTTTTTGGGGAATCTGAGAAGGGATATTTTGGATATCATTGAAGCTATGGTGACTAAGAAATATCCTCAGATAAAAACTGGAAAGATGCTTTCTGAGGAACAGCTTTGTGATGTGTGAATTCACCTCACAGAGTCACACCACGGTTGTAATGGAGCAGTTTGGTAGCACTGTTTTTGGGGAATCTGAGAAGGGATATTTTAAATAGCATTTAAGCCTATGGTGACAAAGGAATTATCCTAAGATAAAAAATTGAAAGAAGTTTTCTGAGAAAGTTCTTTGTGATGTGAGAATTCATCTCACAGAGTTACAACTATCTTTTCATGGAGAAGTTTGCTACCACTGTTTTCATGGAATCTGCAATAGGGCACTTGGGAACACATTGAAAACTATGGTGACTGAGGGAATATCCTCAGAGAAAAACCAAAAATAATATTTCTGAGAAACTGCTTCATGGTGTGTAAATTCATCTCACACATTTACACTTTTTCTTTCATAAAGCAGTTTGCTAATACTATTTTCCTGGAATCTGAAAAGGGATAATCGTGAGTGCATTGAAGAATATGTTGAAAAAGGAAATATACTCATACAAAAACTAGAAAGAAACTTTCTGTGAAACTGCTTTGTGATGTGCTTATTCATCTCACAGAGTTACACCATTCTCTTCAATGAAAAATTTGCTAAAACTTTTCTCACGGAATCTGCAATGGGATATTATGGAGCACATTGAGGAATATGGATAAAAAGAAAATATCCTCAGATGAATACAAAAAGAAGCTGTCTGTGAAAGAGCTTTGTGACGTGTGAATTCATCTCACATGGTTACACCATTCTTTACATGTAGCATCTTGGCAGCACTGTTTTTGGGGAATCTGAAAAGGGATATTTTGGATCACTTCAAAGCCTATGGTGACAAAGGAAATGTCTTCAGATAAAGACTAGAAAGAAGCTTTCTCAGAAACTTCTTTATGATGTGTTTATTCATATCACCAAGTATCACCTTTCTGTTCATGGAGCAGATTGCTAACACAGTTTTCATGGAATCTGCATAGGGATGTTTGAGAGCACATAGTGGCCTATGGTGAAAAAGCACATATCCTCAGAGAAAAAGTAGAAGGAAACTTTCTGAGAAATTGTTTTGTGATATGTGACTTCATCTTACAGATTTATACTGTTCATTACATTGAGCCGTTTGCTAACAATAATTTCCTGGAGTCTACAATGGGATATTTTGGAGCGCATTGAAGCTTATGGTGACCAAGGAAATATCCTCATATAAAAATTAGAAAGAAACTTTCTGAGAAACTGCTTTGTGATGTGTTAATTCACCTCAAAGTGTTACACTGTTATTAACTGTATATTAAAAGTATACACTGTTAATAACACTGTTATTGTGGAATCTGCAAAGGGTATTTGGGAGCATATTGAGGCCAGTTGTGAAAAATGAAACATCCTCAGATAAAAAATAGAAAGAAATTTTATGGGAAACTGCTTTTTGATGTGTCAGTTCATCTCATGGTGTTACACTGTTCTTTTCATGGAGCAGTTTGCTAACACTGTTTTCTTGGAAACTGCAATGGGATAATTCAGAGCGCAATGAAGCTTATGGTGACAAAGGAAATGCCCTCAGATAAAAAGTAGGAGAAGCTTTCTGAGAAACCTCTTTGTGATCTGTGAATTCATCTCAAAGAGTTACATGATTATTTTCATGGATCAGGTTGCTAGCATTGTTTTGGGGTATCTGAGAAGGGATATTTTGGCTGGCATTGAAGCCTATCGTGACAAAAAATATGCTCTGATAAAAACTAGAGAGAAAGTTTCTGAAAAACTGCTTTGTGATGTGTAAATTCATCTCAAAATGTTACACTTTTCTTTTCATGGAGCACTTTACTAACACTGTTTTCATGGAATATCCAACAGGATATTTGGGAGCACATTGAATCCTATGGACAAAGGAAATATCCACAGATAAATACTACAAAGAAACTTTCTGAGAAACTGTTTTGTGATGTGTGAATTCATCTCAGAATGTTTCACCATTATTTTTGTTGAGAAGTTTGTAACACTGTTTTCTATGAATCTACAGTGGGATTTCTCATAGCACATTGAAGCTCATGGTGTCGTAGGAAATATGCCCACAGAAAAAGTAGAAAGAAGCTTTCTGAGAAATCACTTTGTGATGTGTTAATTCATCTCACAGAGTTACATGATTCTTTTCATGGATCAGTTTGGTAGCACAGTTTTTGGGGAATGTGAGAAGGGATATTTTGAATCGCTTTGAAGCCTATGTTGACAAAGTAAATATCCTCAGATAAAAACTAGAACGAAGGCTTCTGAGAAAGATCTCTGTGATGTTGAGTTCATCTCACAGAGTTACACCTTCCTTTACATGGAGCCACTTACTAACACTGTTTTCATGGAATCTGCAAAGGGATATTTTGGAGCACATTGTGGCCTATGTTGAAAAACTAAATATCCTCAAATAAAAACTAGAAAGAAGCTTTCTGGGAAGCTTCATTATGATATGTGAATTCATCTCACTCAGTTACGCTGTTGTTTTCACTGAGAAGTTTGGGAACACTGTTTTCCTGCAATCTGCAAAGGGATATTTGGGAGTGCATTGAGGAATATAGTGAAAAACGAAATATCCTCAGAGAAAAACTAGAAAGAAGCTTTCTGAGAAACTGCTTTTTAATTTATGAATTCATCTCACAGAGTTATACTGTACTTTTCATTGAGCTGTTTGATCACAGTATTTTCATGGAATCTGCAACAGGATATTTGGGAGCAAATTGAAGAATATCATTAAAAAGGAAACATCCTCAGATAAAAAACCAAAAGAAACTTTCTGAGAAACTACTTTGTGATGTTTGAATTCATCTCACAAAGTTGCACTCTTGTTTTCATTGATCAGTTTGCTAACACTGTTTTCTTGGAATCTGCAACGGGATATTTCAGAGAGCATTGAAGCTTATGGTGACAAAGGAAATATCCTCAAACAAAAACTAGATAGAAGCTTTCTGAGAAACTGCTTTCTGATTTGTGAATTCATCTCACAGAGTTACACCTTTCTTTTCATCGAGCAGATTTTTGGTACTGATTTTGGGGAACTTTAGAAGGGATATTTTGGATGGCATTGAATTCTATGGTGACAAAGGAAACACCTCAGATTAAAAACTAGACAGACGCTTTCAGAGAAACTGATTTGTGACTTGTGAATTCATCTCACAGAGGTACACAATTCTTTCCATGGATCACTTTGGTAGCACTGTTTTTGCATAATCTGAGAAGGGATATTTCGGAGCACATTGAGGCCTATAATGAATAAAGAAATATCCTCAGATAGAAAGTAGAAATAATCTTTCTGAGAGAGTTATTCGTGATGTGTGAACTCATCTCACAGAGTTACACTGTTCTTTTCATTGAGCAGCTTGTGAAAACTCTTTTTGTGGTATCTGCAAAGGGATATTTGGGACCACATTGAGGTCTATGGTGAAAAAGGAAATATCCTCAGATAAAAGTGGAAAGAAGGTTTCTGAGAAACTTCTTTGTAATGTGTGAATTCATCTCACAGACCTGCTCTGTCCTTTTCATTGAGCAGTTTGCTAACACTGTTTTCTTGGAATTTGCAATGGGATATTTCAGAGTTCATTGAAGATCATGGTGACAAAGGAAATATCCTTATATATAAACTAGAAAGAAGTTTTCTGAGAAACTGCTTTGTGACGTGTGAATTTATCTCACAGAGTTACACTCCTCTATTCATTAAGCAGTTTGTTAACACCACTGTTTTCGTGGAATCTGTAATATGATATTTCAGAGTGCATTGAAACTTATAGTGATAAAGGAAATATCCACAGAAAAAAAATTGAAAGAAGCTTTCTGACACATTTCTTTGTGATTTGTGAATTCATCTCACAGTCTCACAGCTTTCATTTCATTGAGTAGTTTGCTAACACTGTTTTCGTGGAATCTACAAAGGGATATTTGGGAGAGCATTGCAGCCTATGTTACAAAGGAAGTATTCTCAGATAAAAACTGGAAATAAGCTTTCTGAGAAACTGCTTTGTGATGTGTGAATTCATCTCATGGAGTTACATCTTTCTTTCCATTGAAGAGTTTGAAAACACTGTTTTTGTGGCATCAGCAACAACGATATTTGGGAGCGCATTGAAGCCTATGGTGACACAGGAAGTAACCTCATATTAAAACTAGAAAGAAGCTTTCTGAGAAACCGCTTTGTGATGTATGAGTTCATCTCACAGAGCTATACTGTTCTTTTCATTGAGCAGTTTGATAACACTAACATTGTTTTTGCTGAATCTGCAATGTGATATTTCGGAGCACATTGAAGCTTATGGTGATAAAGGAAATATCCTCAGAAAATAACAAAAAAGAAGCTTTCTCAGAAATTGCTTTGTGATTTGTGAATTCATCACACAGAGTTACAAGACTCTACTCATGGTCCATTTTGGTAGCACTGTTTGTGGAGAATTTCAGAAGGGATAATTGGGATCACATTGAAGCTTAATGGTGACGAAGGGAATATCCTCAGATACAAACTAGAAAGAAGCTTTCTATTAAACTTCTTTGTGATGTGTGAATTAACCTCATAGAGTTACACTTTTCTTTCAACTGAGCAGTTTGCTAAAACTGTTTTTCTGAAATTGGCAAAGGGATATACCCAATCGCATTGAGGCCTATGGTGATAAATGGAATATCCTCAAAGAAAATGAAGAAAGAAACTTTCTGAGAAACTGCTTTTTGATTTGTGAATTCATCTCACTGTGTTACACTGTCCTTTTCGTTGAGTAGTTTGCTAACACAGTTTTCATGGATTCTGCAATAGGATATTTGGGAGCACATTGAAACTTATGGTTACAAAGGAAACATCCTCAGATAAAAAACCAAAAGAAACTTTCTGAGAAACTGCTTCATGATGTTTGAATTCACCTCACAAAGTTATACTGTTCTTTTCGTTGATCAGTTTGCTAACACTGTTTCCCTGGAATGTGCAAGGGGATATTTCCGAAAGCATTGAAGCTTACAGTGACTAAGGAAGCATCTTCATATAAAAACTAGAAAGAAGCTTTCTGAGAAACCTCTTCGTGATGTGTTAATTCATCTCATAGAGTTACATGATTCTTTTGCTGGATAAGTTTGGTAGCTCTGTTTTAGGGGAAACTGAGAAGGTACATTTTGGATCACAATGTAGCCTATGGTGACCAAAGAAATATACTCAGATAAAATCTAGGAACAGGCTTTCTGACATAGTGTTTCATGATCTGTGTATTCATCTCACAAGTTACACCATACTTTTTAGTGAGCAGTTTCCTTACACTGTTTCCTTGGAATCTGCAATGGGATATTTCAGAGTGCATTGAAGTTTAGGGTGGAGAACAACATATCATCATATAAAAATCAGAGAGAAGCATTCCGAGAAACTCCTTTGTGATATTCTAATTCATCTCTCAGATTTACATGACTATTTTCACGGCTTAATTTGGTAGCACTGTTTTTGGGGAATCTTAGAAGGGATATTTGGATCACATTGAAACCTATGCTGACAGAGAAAAATCCTCAGATAAAACTAGAAAGAAACTTTCTGATAAAATTCTTTGTGATGTGTGAATTCATATCACAGAGTTACACCTTCCTTTTAATGGAACAGTTTGCTAACTCTGTTTTTGTGGAGTCTGCAAAGGGATATTTGGGAGTCCATTGAGGTCTACAGTGAAAAAGGAAATATAATCAGATAAAAAAGTGGTTTATGAATTCATCCCACAGTGTTACACAATTCTTTTCATGGAGCAGTTTGGTAGTACTGTTTGTGCGGAATCCAAGAAGGGATGTTTTAGATGGCATCGAAGCCTAGGGTGACAAAGGACATATCCTCAGATAAAAACTAGAAAAAGGCTTTCTGAGAAACTGTTTTGTGATTAGTGAATTCATCTCACAGAACTAAGCCATGCTTTTCTTTGAGCCTTTTGATAACATTGTTTTCCTGGAGTCTGCAATAGGATATTTGGAAGTGCAATGAAGAATATGGTGACAAAGTAAATATCCTCATAGAAAAACCAAAAAGAAGCTTTCTGAGAAACCACTTTGTGATGTGTGAATTCATCTCACAGCGTTGCACTGTTCTGTTCATTGATCAGTTTGGTAACACTGTTTTCTAGAGCCTGCAATGGGATATTTCTGAGTGCATTGAAGTTTATGGTGGCAAAGGAAATATCCTGAGACAAAAACTAGAAAGAAGCTTTCTGCGGAATTTCTTTTGGATTTCTGAAATCATCTCACAGAGTTACACCTTTCTTTTCATGGAGCAGTTTAGTATCCCTGTTGTGGGGGAATGTGAGAAGGGGTATTTGAGATCACATTGAAGCCTATCGTGTCAAAGGAAATATCCTCAGATTAAAACTAGAAAGAAGCATTCAGAGAAACTTCTTTGTGATGTGTGCATTCACCTCACAGAGTTACACTGTTGTTTTCAGTGAGCAGTTTGCCAAAACTGTTTTCTAGGAATCTGCAATAGGATATTTCGGAGTGCATTGAAGCTTATGGTGACAAAGGAAATATGTACATATAAAAACTAGAAAGAAGCTTTCTGAGAAACCACTTTGTGATGTGTTAATTGATCTCACGGAGTTACACAATTCTTTTCATGGATCAAATATTTAACACTGTTTTGGGGGAATCTGAGTAGGGATATTTTGGATAGCATTGAAGCCTATGATGACAAGAAATTATCCTCAGATAAAAACTAGAAAGAATATTTCAGAGAAAGGTTTTGGTGATGTCTGAATTCATCTCACAAAGTTACACCTTTGTTTTCATGGAGCAGCTTGCTAACACTGTTTTCGTGGAATCTGCCAAGGGATATTTAGGACTGCATTTAGGCCTATAGTGAGAAAAGAATTATTCTCAGTTAAAAACTAGAAAGAAACTTTATGAGGAGCTGCTTTGTTATGTGTGAATTCATCTCACAAAGATACAGTGTTCATTTCATGAAGCAATTTGGTATCAGTGTTTTTGGGGAATCTGAGAAGGGATATTTTGGATCACATTGACTCCTATGGTGACAAAGGAAATATCCTCTGATGAAAAGGTAGAAAGATGCTTTCTGAGAAAGTTCCTTGTGTTGTGTGAATTCATGTGACCGATTTAACCCTTTCTTTTTATTTAGTAGGTTACTAACACTGTTTTCCTGGAATCTGCAAAGGGATATTTGGGAACACATTGAGATATATGGTGAAGAAGGAAGTATCCTTAGATAAAATATAGGAAGAATCCTACTGAGAAACTGCTTTGTGATGTGTAATTTCATCTCACAGAGTTACATCATTCTTTTCATTGAGCAGTTTGAGGACACTGTTTTTGTGGAAACTGTAATAGCAAATTTGGGAGTGTATTGAAGCCGATGGTGACAAAGGAAATATCCTCAGATAAAAAACAAAAAGAAGCTTTCTGAGAAACGACTTTGTGATGTGTGAATTCACCTCTTGGTGTTATACTGTTCTTTTAATTGAGCAGTTTGTTAACACTGTTTTCTTGAAATCTGCTATGGGATATTTCAGAGCACATTAAAGCTCATGGTGACAAAGGAAATATCCTCAGACAAAAAATAGAAGGAAACTTTCTGAGAAGCTGCTTTGTGGTTTGTGAATTCGCCACACAAAGTTACATGATTCTTTCCATGATGCAGTTTTTTAGCACAGTTTTGGTCAATCTGAAAAGGTATATTTGGATCTCTTTGAAGCCTATGGTGACAAAGGAAATATCCTCAGACAAAAACTAGAAAGAAACTTTCTGAGAAACTGCTTTGTGGTTTGTGAATTCACCTCACAGTGTTGCAACTTTCTTTTCATGTACCTGTTTGCTAACACTGTTTTCCTGGAATCTGAAAAGGGATTTTTGGGAACACATTGAGGCTTATAGTGATGAAGGAAGTATCCTCAGATAAAAACTAGAAGGAACCTTTCTGAGAAACTGCATTATGATGAGTCATTTCATCTCACAGAGTTGCACTGCTCTTTTCATTGAGCAGTTGGATAACACTTTTTTCGTGGAATCTGTAATAGGGTATTTGAGAGTACATGGAAGCCTATGGTGATGAAGGAAATATCCTAAGATAAAAACCAAAAAGAAGCTTTCTGAAAAACTGCATTGTGATGTGTGAATTCATCTCACAGAGTTACACCTTTCTTTTCATGGAGCAGTGTGCTAACACTGTTTTTGTGGAATCTGCCAATGGATATTTGGGAATGCTCTAAGGCCTATGGTGATAAAGGAAATATTCTCAGATAAAAACTAGAAAGAAGCTTTCTGAGAAACCACTTTGTGATGTGTTAATTCAGGATTCTTTTCATGGATCAGTATGGTAGCACTGTTTTTGGTAAACCTTAGAAGGGATATTTTGGATCATATTGAAGCCTACAGTGACAAAGGAAATATCCTCAGAGAGGAACTAGAAAGAAGCTTCCTGAAAAAGGCCCTTGTGATGTGTGAATTCATCTCAGAGTTACACTGTTCCTTTCAAAGAGCAGTTTGCTAACACAGTTTTCTTGGAATCTGTAATGGGATATTTGGGAGTGCATTGAAGCTTATGGTTACAGGAAAATCCTCATATAAAAACTAGAAAGAAGCTTTATCAGAAAGTGCTTTGTGATGTGATACTACATCTCACAGAGTTACACAATACTTTTCATGGAGCATTGGCAGCACTGTTTTTGGGGAATCTGAGAACAGATATTTTGGATTGTATTGAAGCTTCTGGTGACAAAGGAAATATCCTCAGTTAAAAATTAGAAAGAAGCTTTGTGAGAAAGGTCTTTGTGATGTCTTAGTTCATCTCTCAGAGTTACACCATTCTTTTCATGGAGCAGTGTGCCGAAACTGTTTTTGTGGAATATGTAATGGGACATTTGGGAGTGCATTGAGGCCTATGGTGACAAAGGAAATATCCTCAGATAAAAACTAGAAAGAAGCTTTCTGAGAAACTGCTTTGTGATGTGTGAATTCATCTCACAGAATTACTCCATTCCTTTCAGTGAGCAGTTTGATAACACTGTTTTTGTGGAATCTCCTATAGGATATTTGAGAGGGCATTTAAGCCTAGGGTGACAGAGGACATATTCTCAGAAGAAAACCAAAAGGATGCTTTCTGAGAAACTGTTTTGTGATTTGTGAATTCATGTCATAGAGTTACAAGAGGGTTTTCATGGAGCAGTTTGCTAGCACTGTTTTGGGGGAATCTGAGAAGGGATATTTTGGATTGCCTTGAAGCCTATGGTGACAAAGGAAATATAATCAGATATTAACTAGAAAGAAACTTCCTGAGAAACTGCTTTGTGATGTGTGAATTCATCTCACACAGTTACACTGTTCTTTTTTTTTTTTTTTTTTAATAGTTTGCTAACACTGTTCTTTTGTAATCTGCAATGGGATACTTCAGAGTTCTTTGAGACACATAGTGACAAAGAAGTATGGTGACAAAAAAAAATCCTCATATAAAATAAAATAAAATAAAAACTTGAAAGAATCTTTCTGAGAAACTACTTTCTGATGCGTTTATTCATCTCACAGAGTTTCACGATTCTCTTCATGGAACAGTTTCTTAGCAGTGTTTTTGGGAAATCTGAGAAGGGATATTTTGGATTGCATTGAAGCCTATGTTGACAAATTAAATATATTCAGATAAAAGCTAGAAAGAAGCTTTCTGGGAAAGTTCTTTGTGACGTGTGAATTCATCTCACGGAGTAAGAGCTTTCTTTTAATGTAGCAGTGTGCTAACACTTTTTTCATGGAATCTGCAATGGGATATTTCGGATCCCTTTGATGCATATAGTGAAAAATGAACTTTCCACAGATAAAAAGTAAAAGAAGCCTTCTGAAAAACAGCTTTGTGATGTGTGAATTCATCTTACAGAGTTTCACAATTATTTTCATTGAACAGCTTGATAACACAGTTTTCGTGCAATCTGCAATAGGATATTTCTTAGTGCATTGAAGCCTATGGTGACAAAGATAATACCACAGATAAATGTCCAAAAAGAAGCATTATGTGAAACTGTTTTGTGATGTGTGAATTTATCTCACAGAGTTACACCATTCTTTTCATTGAGAAGTTTGCTAACCCTTTTTGATTAATCTGCTATGGGATATTGGGAAGCACGTTGATTAATACAGTGAAAAAGGAAATGTACTGAGATAAAAACTAGAAAGAAGTTTTCAGAGAAACATCTTTGTGATATGGGAATTCATCTCACAGAGTGACATCATTCTTTTCATGTAACAGTTTGGTAGCACTGCTTTTGGGAAATCTGAGATGCGATATTTTGGATCACATTGAAGCCTATGGGGACAAAGGAAATATCCTCAATTAAAAACTAGAAGGAAGATTTCTGAAAAACTACTTCGTGATGTGTGAATGTATCTCAGATCTCAGAGAGTTACACTGTTGTTTTCATTGAGCAGTTTGATAACACTGTTTTCATTGAATCTACAATGCGATATTTGGGAGAGCACAGAAGACTATGGTGACAAAGGAAATATTTTCCGACAAAAACAAAAAGAAGCTTTCTGAGAAACTGCATTGCCATGTGTGAATTCAACTCACAGATTTACACTTTTCTTTTTATGCAGCAGTGTGCTAACACTATTTTCCTGGAATTCTCCAAAAAGATATTCAAGAGCACATTTAGACAAATGGTGAAAAAGGAAATATTCTCAGATAAAAACTAGAAAGAAATTTTCCGTGAAATTTCCTTGCGATATGTGAATTCATTTCACAAAGTTTCACCTTTCTTTTCATGTAACAGTTTCCTAACACTGTTTTTTTTTGGAAGCAGCAAAGGGATATCTGTGGGAGCTTTGAGACCAATGGTGAAAAAGGAAATATCCTCACATAAAAACTAGAAAGAGGTATTCTGCAGCGGATCAAGATGGCAGAATAGGAACAGCTCCAGTCTCCAACTCCCAGCATGAGCGACACAGAAGACCGGTGATTTCTGCATTTTCAACTGAGGTACTGGGTTCATCTCACTAGGGAGTGCCGGACAATCAGTGCTGGTCAGCTGCTGCAGCCCGACCAGCAAGAGCTGAAGCAGGGTGAGGCATAGCCTCACCTGGGAAGCGCAAGGGGGAAGGGAATCCCTTTTCCTAGCCAGGGGAACTGAGACACACAACACCTGGAAAATTGGGTAACTCCCACCCCAATACAGTGCTTTAAGGAAACGGGCACACCAGGAGATTATATTCCACACCTGGCCAGGAGGGTCCCACGCCCAAGGAGCCTCCCTCATTGCTAGCACAGCAGTCTGTGATCTACCAGCAAGGCAGCAGTGAGGCTGGGGGAGGGGCGCCCGCCATTGCCGAGGCTTAAGTAGGTAAACAAAGCCGCTGGGAAGCTCGAACTGGGTGGAGCTCACAGCAGCTCAAAGAAACCTGCCTGTCTCTGTAGACTCCACCTCTGGGGAAAGGGCACAGTAAACAATAACAAATGCAGCAGAAAACTCTGCAGATGCAAACGACTCTGTCTGACAGCTTTGAAGAGAGCAGTGGATCTCCCAACACGGAGGTTGAGATCTGAGAAGGGACAGACTCCCTGCTCAAGTGCGTCCCTGACCCCTGAGTAGCCTAACTGGGAGTCATCTCCCACTAGGGGCAGTCTGACACCCCACACCTCACAGGGTGGAGTACACCCCTGAGAGGAAGCTTCCAAAGCAAGAATCAGACAGGTACACTCGCTGTTCAGAAATATTCTATCTTCTGCAGCCTCTGCTGCTGATACACAGGCAAACAGGGTCTGGAGTGGACCTCAGACAATCTCCAACAGACCTACAGCTGAGGGTCCTGACTGTTAGAAGGAAAACTATCAAACAGGAAGGACACCTACACCAAAACCCCATCAGTACGTCACCATCATCAAAGACCAGAGGCAGATAAAACCACAAAGATGGGGAAAAAGCAGGGAAGAAAAGCTGGAAATTCAAAAAATAAGAGCACATCTCCCCCGGCAAAGGAGCGCAGCTCATCGCCAGGAACGGATCAAAGCTGGACGGAGAATGACTTTGATGAGATGAGAGAAGAAGGCTTCAGTCCATCAAACTTCTCAGAGCTAAAGGAGGAATTACATACCCAGCGCAAAGAAACTAAAAATCTTGAAAAAAAAAAAAGTGGAAGAATTGATGGCTAGAGTAATTAATGCACAGAAGGACATAAATGAAATGAAAGAGATGAAAACCATGACACGAGAAATATGTGACAAATGCACAAGCTTCAGTAACCGACTCGATCAACTGGAAGAAAGAGTATCAGCGATTGAGGATCAAATAAATGAAATGAAGCGAGAAGAGAAACCAAAAGAAAAAAGAAGAAAAAGAAATGAACGAAGCCTGCAAGAAGTATGGGATTATGTAAAAAGACCAAATCTACGTCTGATTGGGGTGCCTGAAAGTGAGGGGGAAAATGGAACCAAGTTGGAAAACACTCTTCAGGATATCATCCAGGAGAACTTCCCCAACCTAGTAGGGCAGGCCAACATTCAAATCCAGGAAATACAGAGAACGCCACAAAGATACTCCTCGAGAAGAGCAACTCCGAGACACATAATTGCCAGATTCACCAAAGTTGAAATGAAGGAAAAAATCTTAAGGGCAGCCAGAGAGAAAGGTCGGGTTACCCACAAAGGGAAACCCATCAGACTAACAGCAGATCTCTCGGCAGAAACACTACAAGCCAGAAGAGAGTGGGGGCCAATATTCAACATTCTTAAAGAAAAGAATTTTCAACCCAGAATTTCATACCCAGCCAAACTAAGTTTCATAAGTGAAGGAGAAATAAAATCCTTTACAGATAAGCAAATGCTTAGAGATTTTGTCACCACCAGGCCTGCCTTACAAGAGACCCTGAAGGAAGCACTAAACATGGAAAGGAACAACCGGTACCAGCCATTGCAAAAACATGCCAAAATGTAAAGACCATCAAGGCTAGGAAGAAACTGCATCTTCTAATGAGCAAAATAACCAGTTAATATCATAATGGCAGGATCAAGTTCACACATAACAATCTTAACCTTAAATGTAAATGGACTAAATGCTCCAATTAAAAGACACAGACTGGCAAACTGGATAAAGAGTCAAGACCCATCAGTTTGCTGTATTCAGGAGACCCATCTCACATGCAGAGACATACATAGGCTCAAAATAAAGGGATGGAGGAAGATTTACCAAGCAAATGGAGAACAAAAAAAGCAGGGGTTGCAATGCTAGTCTCTGATAAAACAGACTTTAAACCATCAAAGATCAAAAGAGACAAAGAAGGACATTACGTAATGGTAAAGGGATCAATTCAACAGGAAGAGCTAACTATCCTAAATATATATGCACCCAATACAGGAGCACCCAGATTCATAAAGCAAGTCCTTAGAGACTTACAAAGAGACTTAGACTCCCATACAATAATAATGGGAGACTTCAACACTCCACTGTCAACATTAGACAGATCAACGAGACAGAAAGTTAGCAATGATATCCAGGAATTGAACTCATCTCTGCAGCAAGCAGACCTAATAGACATCTATAGAACTCTCCACCCCAAATCAACAGAATATACATTCTTCTCAGCACATCGCACTTACTCCAAAATTGACCACATAATTGGAAGTAAAGCACTCCTCAGCAAATATACAAGAACAGAAATTATAACAAACTGTCTCTCAGACCACAGTGCAATCAAATTAGAGATCAGGACTAAGAAACTCAATCAAAACTGCTCAACTACATGGAAACTGAACAACCTGCTCCTGAATGACTACTGGGTACATAACGAAATGAAGGCAGAAATAAAGATGTTCTTTGAAACCAATGAGAACAAAGATACAACATACCAGCATCTCTGGGACACATTCAAAGCAGTGTGTAGAGGGAAATTTATAGTACTAAATTCCCACAAGAGAAAGCAGGAAAGATCTAAAATTGACACTCTAACATCGCAGTTAAAAGAACTAGAGAAGCAAGAGCAAACACATTCGAAAGCTAGCAGAAGGCAAGAAATAACTAAGATCAGAGAAAAACTGAAGGAGATAGAAACACAAAAAACCCTCCAAAAAATCAATGCATCCAAGAGTTGGTTTTTTGAAAAGATCAACAAAATTGACAGACCTCTAGCAAGACTAATAAAGAAGAAAAGAGAGAAGAATCAAATTGACGCAATAAAAAATGATAAAGGGGATATCACCACCGACCCCACAGAAATACAAACCACCATCAGAAAATACTATAAACACCTCTATGCAAATAAACTGGAAAATCTAGAAGAAATGAATAATTTCCTGGACACTTACACTCTTCCAAGACTAAACCAGGAAGAAGTTGAATCCCTGAATAGACCAAGAGCAGGATCTGAAATTGAGGCAATAATTATGCACATGTACCCTAGAACTTAAAGTATAATAATAATAAATAAATAAATAAATAAAAATTAAAAAATAAATAAATAAAAGACACATGCACATGTATGTTTAATATGGCACAATTCACAATAGCAAAGACTTGGGATCAACCCAATTGTCCATCAGTGACAGACTGGATTAAGAAAATGTGGCACATATACACCATGGAATATGATGCAGCTGTAAAAAAGGGTGAATTCGTGTCATTTGTAGGGACATGGATGCAGTTGGAAACCATCATTCTCAGCAAACTATCACAAGAACAGAAAACCAAACACCACATGTTCTCTCTCATAGGTGGAAATTCAACGTTGAGATCACTTGGACATGGGAAGGGGAACATCACACACTGGGGCCTATTGTGGGTGTAGGAGAGGGGTTAAGGAGAACATTGGGAGTTATGCTTGAGGTAAATGATGAGTTGAAGGCTGCTGACGAGTTGATTGATGCAGCACAACAACATGGCACATGTATGCAAATGTAACAAAGCTGCATGTTGTACACATGTACCCTAGAAATTAAATTACGGGGGATACAGTACTGAACAAAGCAAAAAAAAAAAGGGGGGGGGAATATACTAATATAAAAACTAGAAAGAAGCTTTCTGAGAAATTTCTTTGTGATGTGTGAAATCATCTCACAGAGTTACACTGTTCTTTTCATTGAGCAGTCTGCTAAGCTTTTTTTCATGGAATCTGCAATAGGATATTAGGGAGCACATTGAAGCATACGATGACAAAGGAAATGTCCTCGGATAAAAATGGAAAAGAAGCTTTCTGAGAAACTGCTTTGTGATGTGTCAATTTGTCCCACAGAGTTACACTGTTCTTTTCATTGAATAGCTTGCTAACACTGTTTTCCTGGAAACTGCAATGGGATATTTTGGAGCGCATTGAAGCTTATGTTGGCAAAGGAAATGTCCTCAGACAAAAACTGGAAAGAAGTTTCAGACAAACTGCTTTCTAATTTGTGAATTCATCTCACAGACTTACTATTTCCTTTCATAGAGCAGTTTGTTAGCACTGTTTTTGGGGAATCTGAGACGGGATATTTTGGATCACATTGAAACCTGTGGTGCTAAGGGAAATATCCTCATATAAAAAATAGAAAGAGCTTTCTGAGAAACTGTTTGTGATGTGGATGTGTGTATTCATCTCACAGAGTAGCACGATTCTTTTCTTGTAGCAGTTTGTTAAAACTGTTTTCATGGAATCTACAAGAAGATATTTGGGAGAGCTTTGAAGCCTATGGTGACCAAGAAAATATCCTCAGAAAAAAACCCAACAAACAGCTTTCTTAGAAACTGCTTTGTGAAGTGTGAATTCATCTCACAGATTTACACCTTTCTTTTTGTGGAGCAGTTCCCTAACACTATTTTCATGGAATCTGCAAAGAGATATTCACGAGCGCAATGAGGCCTGTTGTGAAAAAGAAAATATCCTCAGACAAAAACTAGGAAGAAAGTTTCTATGCAAATGCTTTCTGATTTGTGAAAATATCTCACAGATTTACACGAATCTTTTCATAGAGCATTTTGGTAGCACTGCTCTTGGTGAATCTGGGAAGGGCTATTTTGGATCACATTGAAGCCTATGGTGGCAAAGGGAATATTCTCAGATAAAAACGAGATAGAAACTTTCTGGGAAAATGCTTTGTGGTGTGTGTATTCATCTCACAGAGTAGCACACTTCTTTTCTTGGAGCAGGTTGCTAAAACTGTTTTCCTGAAATCTGCAAAGAAATACTCGGGAGCACATTGAGGAATATGGTGAAAAAGGAAATATCCTCAGCTAAAAACTAGAAAGAAGCGTTCTGAGAAACATTTTTGTGATGTGAGAATTCATCTCACAGAGTTATACCACACTTTTCAGGAAGCAGTTTGGTAGCACTGTTTTTGGGGAATTTGAGAAGGGATATTTTGAATTGCATTGAAGCCTACAGTGACAAAGGAAATATCCTCAGATAAAAACTAGAAAGAAATTTTCTGAGAAATTGCTTTGTGATGTGTTAATTAATCTTACAGAGTTACATGATTCCTTTTGTGGATCAGTGTGGTAGCACTGTTTTTGGGGAATCTGCAATAGGATATTTCAGAGCACATAGGAGCCCATGGTGACAAAGGAAATATCCTCAGACAAAAACCAAAAAGAAACTTTGTGAGAAACTGTTTTGTGACGTGTGAATTCATCTCAGAGATTTACACCTTTCTTTTCATGGTGCAGTTTGCTAACACTATTTTCGTGGAATCTGCAAAGGTATATTTGCGAGCGCATTGAGGACTGTTTTGAAAATGGATATATCCTCAGACAAAAACTAGAAAGAAGCTTTCTGAGAAACACCTTTGTGATTTGTGAATTCATCTCACAGTGTTACATGATTCTTTTCATGGAGCAGTTCATTCGCACTGTTTTCTTGGAATCCACAATGGGATAATTTGGAGCGCAATGAAGCTTATGGTGAAAAAGGAAATATCTTAACATAAAAACTAGAAAGAAGCTTTCTGAGAAAGTCCTTTCTTATATGTTAATTCATCTCACAGAATTATCCATTTTATTTCCATGGAGCAGTTTGTTAGTACTGTTTTTGGGGAATATGAGAAGGGATATTTTGGATCACATTGAAGCCCATGGTGACAAATGAAACATCCTCAGATCAAAACTAGAAAGAAGCATTCTGAGAAACTTCTTTGGGATGTGTGAATTCATCTCAGAGTTACACCATTCTTTTCTTTGTGCAGTGTGCTAACACTGTTTTCATGGAATCTGCAATAGGATATGTGGGAGCGTATTGAAACCTATGGTGGCAAAGGAAATATCCTCAGATAAAAACTGGAAACAAACTTTCTGAGAAACTTCTTTGTGATGTGTCAATTTGTCTCACAGAGTTACATTGTTCTTTTCTTGAGCAGTGTGCTAACACTATTTTCCAGGAATCTGCAATGGAATATATCGGAGGGCTTTGAAGCTTTCAATGACAAAGGAAATATCCTCAAACAAAAACTAGAAAGAAACTTTCTAACAAACTGTTTTCTAATTTGTGAATTCATCTCACAGAGTTACACAATTCTTTTCATGGAGCAGTTTAGTAGCTCTGTTTTTGGGGAATTGAGAAGGGATACTTTGGATCACATGGAAGCCTATGATGGAAAAGGAAATATGCTCAGATAAAAACTGGAAACAAACTTTCCAAGAAACTTCTTTATGATGTGTGAATTCATCTCACAGAGTACCACGATTCTTTTTTTGGATCAGTTTGGTAAAAATGTTTTTGTGGAATCTGCAATAGGATATTTTGGAGTGCATTGAAGCCTATGGTGGCCAAGGAAATATCCTCAGACAAAGAAAACCAAAAAGAACCTTTCTGAGAAACTGCTTTGTGATGTGTGAATTCATCTCACAGGTTTACACCTTTATTTTCATGGAGCAGTTTGCTAATACTATTTTCGTGGAATCTGCAAAGGGATATTCACGAGCGCAATGAGGCCTGTGGTGAAAAAGGAAATATCCTCAGACAAAAACTATAAAGTAGGTTTCTGTGAAAATGCTTTCTGATTTGTGAATATATCTCACAGATTTACACGATTCTTTTCATGGGCATTTTGGTACACTGTTTTGGAGAATCTGGGAAGGGCTATTTTGGATTGCATTGAAGCCTATGGTGAGAAAGGGAATATTGTCAGATAAAAACTAGATGGAAGCTTTCTGAGAAACTGCTTTGTGATGTGTCTATTCATCTCCCAGACTAGCAGGATTCTTTTCTTGGAGCAGGTTGCTAAAATTGTTTTTGCGAATCTGCAAAGTGATATTTGGGAGCACATTGAGGAATATAGTGAAAAAGGAAATATCCTCAGATAAAAACTAGAAAGAAGCTTTCTGAGAAACAGTTTTGTGATGTGCAAATTCATCTCACAGAGTAACACTGTTCTTTTCATTGAGAAATTTGCTAACACTGTTTTCTCGGAATCTGTAATGGGATATTTCAGAGCACATTGAAATTTATAGTGACAAAGGAAATATCCTCAGACAAAAACTAGAGAGAAGCTTTCTGAGAAACTACTTTGTGCTGTGTTAATTCTGCTCACAGAGTTACATGGCACTTTTCATGGATCAGTTTGGTAGCACTGTTTTTGGGGAATCTGGGAAGGGATATTTTGGATTGCATTGAAGCCAATGGTGAGAAAGGAAATATCCTCAGACAAAAACTAGACAGAAGCTTTCTGAGAAATGTGTTTGTGATGTGTGAATTATTCCCACACAGTTACACCCCTCTTTTCATGGAGCAGTTTGCTAACACTATTTTCATGGAATCTGCAACAGGGTAGTCCAGAGCACATTGAGGCATATTGTGAAAAAGTAAATATCCTCATATTAAAATTATAAAGAAGCTTTCTGAGAAACTGCTTTGTGATATGTTATTTCATCTCACAGAGGTACACAGTTATTTTCATGTATCAGATTGCAATAGTGTTTTTGGCGTATCTGAGAAGGGATATTTTTGATCTCCTTGAAGCCTACGGTGACAAAGGAATTATCTTCAGATAAAATGTATAAAGAATTTTCTGAGAAAGTTCTTTGTTATGTGTGAATTAATCTCTCAGAGTTAAACCTTTCTTCTCGTGGACCAGTTTGATAACATTGCTTTCGTGGAGTCTGCAGTAGGATATTTGGGAGCACAATGAATCCTATGGTGACAAAGGAACTATCCTCAGATAAAAATCAAAAAGAAGCTTTCCTTGAAATTGTTTGTGATGTGTGATTTCACCTCACAGAGTTACACCATTGTTTTCATTGAGAAGTTTGCTAAAACTTCTTTTGTTTATTCTGCAATGTAATATTAGAGAGTGCATTGAGGAATATGGTGAAAAAGTAAAAATCCTCAGAGAAAAATTAGAAAGACATTTTCTAAGAAACTGCATTGTGATATGTGAATTCATCGCACAGAGTTAAGCCATTCTTTTCATGGAACAGTTTGGTAGCACTGTTTTTGGGGGATAGGAACTAGAAAGAAGGTTTCTGAGAAAGTTCTTTGTGATGTGTGAATTCAACTCACAAGGTTACACCTTTCTTTCATGGAGCAGTTTGCTCATACTGTTTTACAGGAATCTGCAAAGGGATATTTGGGAGCACATTGTGAACTATGGTGAAAAAAGGAAATATCCTCAGATAAAAACTGGAAAGAAGGTTTCTGAGAAACAGCTTTGTGATGTGTGAATTCCTCTCACAGATATACACCTCTGTTTTCATGGAGCAGTTTGGTAGCACTCTTTTTGGGGAATCTAAGAAGGGATATTTTCAGTTGTATTGAAGCCTATGGTGAGAAAGGAAATATCCTCAGACAAAAACTAGAAAGCAGTTTTGTGGGGAAGCTCTGTGTGATATGTGAATTCATCTCACAGAGTTACACCTTTCTTTTCATGGAACAGTTTTCTAATACTGTTTTCATGGAATCTGCAAAGGGATATTTGGGAGTGCACTGAGGCTTATAGTGAAATAGGAAATATCCTCAGATACAAAAGAGAAAGAAATATTCTGAGAAATCACTTTGTGATGTGTTAATGCCTCTCACAGAGTTACATGTGTCTTTTCTTGTATCATTTGGTAGCACTGTTTTTGGGGAATCTGAGAAGGCATAATTTGGAATGCACTGAAGCCTGTGTTGACAAAGGAAATATCCTTAGAACAAAACTAGAAAGAAACATTCTGAGAAAGTACTTTGTGATGTGTGAATTCATCTCACAGAGTTACACCATATTTTCATAGATCAGTTTGATCACACTCTTTTTTTGAAATCTGCAATAGGATATTTGGGAGCACATTGAAGCCAATATTGACAAAGGAAATATCCTCAGATAAAAAGCAGAAAGCAGCTTTCTGAGAAACTGCTTTGTGATGTGTGAATTCATCTCACAGAGTTACATCTTTCTTTTCATGGGGCAGTTTGCTAACATGGTTCTCTTAGGGTCTGCAATGGGATATTTTGGAAGGCATTGAAGCTTATGGTGACAAAGAAAATATCATGACAAAAAAAGAAAATCTTACTAAGAAACTTCTTTGAGTTCTAATTTCATCTCACAGAGTCACATGACATTTTCATGGAGCAATTTGATAACACTATTTTTAGAGAATCTGAGAAGGGATAGTTTGGATCGCTTTGAAGCCTTTGGTGACAAAGAAAATAACCTCAGATAAAAACTAGAAAGAAGTCTTCTGAGGAAGTTCTTTGAAATCTGTGAATTCATCTCATAGAGGATTACCTTTGTTTTTATCGAGCAGTTTCCTAACACTGTTTTCGTGGAATCTGCAAAGGAATCTTTGGTAGTGCATTGAAGCTTATGGTTAAATAGGAAATATCCCCAGATAGAATCTAGAAAAAGATCTTTCTGAGAAATTGCTTTTTGAAGTGTGAATTCATCTCACTGAGTTAGACTGTTCTTTTCATTGATAAGTTTGCTGATACTGTTTTCTTGGAATCTGCAATGTGATATTTCTAAGCACATTGCAGCTTATGCTGACAAAGAAAATATCCTCACATAAAAACTAGAAAGAAGCTTTCTGAGAAACCGTATTGTAATGTGTCAATTCATCTCACAGAGTTACACAATTCATTTCATGGATAAGTTTGGTAGCACCATTTTGGGGAATCTGAGAAAGGATATTTTGGATTGCATTAAAGATTATGGTGAAAAAGGAAGTATCCTCAGATATAAACTAGAAGGAAGCTGTCTGAGAAAGTTTTTTGTGATGGATGAATTCATCTCACAGAGTTACACCATTCTTTTCATTGATCAGTTTGATAACACTGTTTTTATGGAATCTGCAATAGGATATTTGGGAGCGCATTGAAGCCTATGGTGACAAAGGAAATATCCTCAGATAAAAACCAAAAAGAAATTTTCTGTGAAACTCCTATGTGATATGTGAATTCATCTCACAGATTTACACCAGTGTTTTCATGGAACAGATAGGTAGCTCTGTTTTGGGGGAATCTGAGAAGGGATATTTTGAATTGCATTGAAATTTATGGTGACAAAGGAAATATCCTCAGATAAAAGCTAGAAAGAAGCTTTCTGGGAAACTGCTTTGCAATGTGTGAATTCATTTCACAGAGTTGCATGATTCTTTTCTTGGAGCAGTTTACTAACTGTTTTCATTTAATCTTCAAAAGGGATTTATGGGAGTGCATTGGGAAACTGCTTTGCAATGTGTGAATTCGTTTCACAGAGTTACATGATTCTTTTCTTGGAGCAGTTTACTAACTGTTTTCATTTAATCTTCAAAAGGGATTTAAGGGAGTGCATTGAAGCCTATGGTGACAAAGGAAATATCCTGAGACAAAACCAAAAAGAAGCTTTCTGAGAAACTACTTTTTGATATGTGAATTCATCTCACAGTGTTACACTGTTCTCCTTGAGCAGTTTGCTAAGACTGTTTTATTGGAATCGACAATGGGATATATGGGAGGGCATTGAAGCCTACAGTGACAAAGGAAATATCCTTATATAAAAACTAGAAAGAAGATTTCTGAGAAAAAGCTTTGTGATGTGTTAATTCAACTCACAGAGTTACCTGATGCTTTTCATGGATCAGTTTGTTAGCAGAGTATTTGGGAAATCTGAGGAGGGATATTTTGGATCACATTGAAGTCTAAGGTGACAATAGAAATATCCTTACATGAAAACTAGAAAGAGGTTTTCTGAAAAAGTTCTTTCTGAAGTGTGAATTCATCTCACCGAGTCACACCTTTCTGTTCATGTAGCAGTTCCCTACCACTGATTTCATGGAATCTGCAATGGGATATTCAGAGCACATTAAGGAATATAGTGAAAAAGGAAATATCCTCAGAAAAAACTAGAAAGAAACTGTCTGAGAAACTGCTTTGTGATATGGGAATTCACCTTATAGAGTTACAAAGTTCTTTTCATTGAGCAGTTTGATAACACTGTTTTCATGGAATCTGCAACAGGATATTTGGGAGCACATAGAAGCCTATTTGAAAAAGAATATATCCTGAGATAAAAGCCAAAAAGAACCTTTTTGTGAAACTGCTTTGTGATGTGTATGTTCATCTAACAGAGTTACAATATTCTTTCCATTGAGAAGTTTGCTAACACTTTTTTTGTTTAATCTGCAATGGGATATTCAGGAGTGCATTGAGGCCTATATTGAAAAAGGAAATATCCCTAGATAAAAACAAGAAAGAAGTTATCTGAGAAACTGATTCATGAAGTGTGAATTCATCTCACAGAGTTACACCGTTCTTTTCATTGTACTATTTGACAACACTGTTATCGTGTAATCTGCAATAGGATAATAGTGAGTGCCTTGAAGTCTATGGTGAGAAAGGAAATAGCCTCAGATAAAAACCAAAAAGAAGCTTTATGAGAAACTGTTTTGTGATGTGTGAATTCATCTCACAGAGTTACACTGTTCTTTTCATTGAGCAGTTTGCTAACACTGTTTTCTTGGATTCTTGCAATGGGATATTTCAGAGCGCATTGAAGCTTATGGTGACAAAGTAAATATACTCAGACAAAAACTGGAAAGAAGCTTTCTGAGAAACTGCTTTGTGATTTGTGAACTAATCTCACAGAGTTACACGATTCTTTTCATGGAGCTGTTGATAGCACTGTTTTTGGGGATTCTGAGAAGGGATATTTTGGAGGGCATTGGGGCCTATGGTGAAAAAGGAAATATCCTCAGATAAAAACTAGAAAGAAGCTGTCTGAGAAACCACTTTGTGATATGTGTATTCATCTAACGGAGTTACACTGTTCTTTTCATTGAGCAGTTTGCTAACACTTTTCTTGGAATCTTCAACCTGATATTTTGGAACCCATTGAAATTTATGGTAACAAAGTAAATATCCTCCAAAAAAAATAGAAAGAAGCTTCCTAAGTAACTGCTTTCTGATTTGTGAATTCATCTCACAGAGTTACAGCTTTCTTTTCATGGAGCAGTTTGGTATCTGAGAAGGGCTTTTTTTTCATGGCATTGAAACTTATCATGGCAAAGGAAATATCCTCAGATAAAAACTAGAAAGAAACTTTCTGAGAAACTTCTTCATGATGTCTGAATTCATCTCACAGAGGTACTTTCTTTCCATGGAGCAGTTTGCTAACACTTTTTTTCATGGAAACGTCAAAGGGATATTTGGGAGTGCATTAAAGCATAAGGTGACAAAGGAAACACCCTGATATAAAAACTAGAAAGAAACTTTCTGAGAAAACAGTTTATGATGTGTTAATTCATCTCACAGTGTTACACAGTTGTTTTCAAGGAGCAGTTTGGTGGCCCTGTTTTGGGGGAATCTGAGAAGGGATACTTTGGATCGTGTTGAAGTCTATGGTGACAAAGGAAATATTCTCAGATAAAAACTAGAAAGAAGCTTTCTCAGGGAGTTCTTTGTGACATGTGAATTCATCTCAGAGAGTTACACCTTTCTTTTGATGTAGCAGTTTGCTAAAACTATTTTCATGCAATCTGCAAAGGAGTATTTGGGAGCACAATGTGAGTTACAGTGAAATAGGAAATATCCTCAGATAAAAACTAGAAAGAAGCTTTCTGCGAAACTGCTTTGTGATGTGTGAATTCATCTCAGAGATGTACACTGTTTTTTTCATTGAGCAATTTGATAACACTGTTTTAGTGGATCTGCAATAGGATATTTGGTAGTGCATTGAAGAATATGGCGATGAAGGAAATGTCCTCAGATAAAAACCAAAAAGAAACATTCTGATAAACTGCTTTGTGATGTGTGAATTCATCTCACAGAGTTACACTGTTCATTTCATTGAGCAGTTTGCTAAGACTGTTTCCTTTTATCTGCAATGGGATAATTTGGAGTACATTGAAGCTAATAGAGACAAAGGAAATATCCTCAGACAAAATGTAGAAAAAGCTTTCTGAGAAACTACTTTGTGATTTGTGAATTCATCTCAAAGAGTAACATGATACTTTTCATGGATCATTTTTGTAGCACTGTTTTTTGGAGAATCTGAGACGGGATATTTTATATCACATTGAAATGTAGTTTGACAAAGGAAATTTTCTCAGATAAAAACTAGAAAGAATTTTTCTGAGAATGTTCTTTGTGATATGTGAATTCATCTCACAGAGTTACAGCATTCTTTTCATTAAGCAATTTGCTAACACTCTTTTCATTGAATCTGCGAAGTGATATTTGGGAGCACATTGAGGACCATCTTGAAAAAGGAAGCATCCAGAGATAAAAACTAGAAAGAATCGTTCTGAGAAACTTCTTTGTGATGTGTGAATTCATCTCACAGAGTTACAGCATTCTTTTCATTGTGCAGTTTGCAAACACGGTTTTCTTGGAATCTGCAATGGGCTATTTTGGAGCACATTGAAGCTTATGCTGACATAGGAAATATCCTCAGACAAAATGTAGAAACAAGTCTTGTGAGAAACCGCTTTGTGATGTGTTAATCATTCTCACAGAGTTGCATGATTTTTTTTTCATAGATCAATTTGTTAGCACTGTTGTTTAAGAATCTGAGAAGCGATATTTTATTTTATTTTATTTTATTCATTCTGAAAAGCAGTACTTTATTTCACGTGCAAATAAAAAATGATTTTCCCAATAATCTTTTAATTGATCAGAGAAATACAAAATAAAATATCATTAATGATTTATATGGAGAAAGATTCATCCTAGAAGACTAAGGTAGGTTGTCCATTTTGAATAAAAGTATATGAATTGGACTCAAATAACCTGTTCCATCCACCTTTAATAACTACCATTAGCCCAGGACTGGGATGGGAATGCTTCAGCCTCCACAAAATAAGTAACATGAACATAGAATATCCATACTCAAGGAGCTTCCAGACCTATTAAGGAGGTAAGAGATGCTCATGGAATAATTACTAAGCTATAAACTTTGACTTTGAGTGTCAAAGAAGTTTCATTAAGAGGAATTCAATTTGTCTTAAACTGTGGAGCAGATCTTCACAGAGGGTGGAACATGAGAGTCCAGGAAATGAATAAGAACTTTTTAGGGTTAGAGGATGGGAAACAGAAAGGTAAAACTATGGGAACACAACTGTGGCTTCAGACTGAACGAGACATTCATTTAAAAAGATTTGTCTATAAACTGACTTCTACCAGAAGCTCTTTTGATTTTAAAATATCGAGCAGAATGTATAAAGTTAACTGTAGAAAGTTAATAGGGCAATAGCAGGGTAGCCTTCTTTTACTCATTTAATTTATGGTCCCACTTGGGCTGCTGAAAAGGAACTTGGTCCTGGGATGGGTGATGAACATCTTCATATAAAAACTAGAAAGAAGCTCTCTGAGAAGCTGCATTCTAATGTGTTAATTCATCTCAAAATTTACATGATACTTTTCATGAAACAGTTTGGTAGTACTGTTTTTGGTGCATCTGAGAAGGGTATTTTAGATCACAATGAAACCTGTGGTGACAAGGAAGTATCCTCAGATGAAAACTAGAAAGATGCTTTCCGAAAAAGTCATTTGTGATGTGTGAATTCATCTCACAGAATTACACCTTTCTTTTCATGGAGCAGTTTGGAAACACTGTTTTCATGGAATCTGCAAAGGTATATTTCTGAGCCCACTGAGGCCTAAGGTGAATAAGGAAATATCCTCAGATAAAAACTAGAAAGAAGCTTTCTGTGAAACCACTTTATGATGTGTGAATTCATCTCACAGAATTACACTGTTCTTTTCATTTACCAGTTTGCAAACACTCTTTTCTTAGTTTCTGCAATGGGATATTTCGGAGTGCATTGAAGCTTATGGTGACAAAGGAAAAATCTTCATATAAAAAACAGAAAGAAGCACATTGAGAAACTTCTTTTTGATGTGTTAACTTATCACGCAGTGTTACACCATTCTTTTCATGGATCAGTTTGGTAGCACTGTTTTTGGGGGATCTGATAAGGGATATTTTTGATCACATTGAAGCCTATGGTGACAAAGGAAATACACTCAGATAAAAACTAGAAAGAAGCTTTCTGAGAAAGAAGGTTTCTGTGAATTCATCTCACGGAGTTACACTGTTGTTTTCCTTGAACAGTTTGATAACATTATTTTCGTGTTATCTTCAATAGGATATTTGGGAGCACATTGAAGCCTATGGTGACAAATTAAATATCCTCGGCCTATAACCAAAAAGAAGCTTTTGGAGTAACTGCTTTATGATGTGAGAATTCATCTCACTGATTTACACATTTCTTTTCATAAAGCAGTTTGCTAACACTATTTTCATGGAATCTGCAGTGGGCTGTTCATGAGCACATTGAGGCAAACAATGAAAAAGGAAATACTCTCAGAAAAAACTAGAAAGAAACTTTCTGAGATGTTGCTTTGTGGTTTGTGAATTCATCTCACAGAGTTACATGATCCTTTTCATGGAGCAGTTTCATAGCACTGTTCTTGGGGAATCTGAGAAGGGATATTTTGCATCACATTGAAGTCCGTGGTGGCAAAGGAACTATCCTCATATAAAATCTAGAAAGAAACTTTCTGATAAACTTCTTTGTGATGTGAGAATTTATCTCACAGATTTACACATTTCTTTTCATAAAGCAGTTTGCTGACACTATTTTCCTGGAATCTGCAGAGGGCTGTTCATGAGCGCATTGAGGCAAACAATGAAAAAGGATACATCCTCAGAAAAAAAACTAGAAAGAAACTTTTTGAGATGTCGCTTTGTGATTTGTGAATTCATCTCATGGAGTTACATGATTCTTTTCATGGAGCAGTTTCATAGCACTCTTCTTGGGGAATCTGAGAAGGGATATTTTGCATCTCATTGAAGCCTGTGGTGACAAAGGAACTATCCTCAGATAAAGTCTAGAAAGAAACTTTCTGATAAACTTCTTTGTCATGTGCAAATTCATCTCACAGAGTTACACCATTTTTTCATTGAGAAGTTTGCTAACACTTTTTTTTGTGGGATCTGGGATGCAATATTCTGGAGTGCATTAAGGGATATGGTGAATAAGGAAATATCCTCAGATAAAAACTAGAAAAAAGTTTTCTGAGAAACAACGTTGTGATGTATGTATTCATCTCACACAGTTACACCATTCTTTTAATGGTGCAGTTTAGTAGCACTGTTTTTAAGGAATCTGAGAAGGGATATTTTGGACCGCGTTGAAGCCTAAGGTGATAGAGAAAATATCCTCAGATAAAAATGAAAAAGAATCTTCCTGTGAAACGGCTTTGTGATGTGTGAATTCATCTCACAGAGTAACACTGTTCATTGACAAGTTTGCTAATACTTTTTTTCATATAAACTGCAATGGGATATTCGGGGGCACATTGAGGAATACAGCAAAAAAGGAAATATCCTCAGATGAAAATGAGAAGGAACCTTTCAGAGAAACTCCTTTGTGATATGCGCATTCATCTCATAGAGGTAAACGATTCTGATGAGGGAGCACTTTTGCATCACCGTTTTTGTGGTGCCTGAGAAGGGATATCTGAGAACGCATTGAAGCCTATGGTGGCAAAGGAAATTCCTCAGAGAAAAACCAAAAAGAAGTTTTTGAGAAACTGCTTTCTGATGTTTGAATTCATCTCACAGATTTACACCTTTCTTTTTCATATAGCAGTTTGCTAAGACTATTTTCATGGAATCTCAAATTGATATTCACAAGCGCATTGAGGCAAGCAGTGAAAAAGGAAGTATCCTCTGACAAAAACTAAAAATAAGCTTTATGACAATCTGCTTTGTGATTTCTCAATACATCTCACAGAGTTACACAATTCTTTTCATGGAGCAGTTTGGTATCCTTGTTTTTGGAGAATCTGAGAAGGGATAATTTGGATCGCTTTGAAGCCTATGGTGACAAAGGCAAATCCTCAGATAAAATCTAGAAGAAACATTCTTAGAAACTTCTTTGTGATGTCATGGAGTTACACCATTCTTTTCATTGAGAAGTTTGGCAACACTTTTTTCGTGGAATCTGTGATGGGATATTCCGGAGCGCATTGAGGCCTATGTTGAAAAGGAAATATCTTCAGATAAAACTTGAAACAAGCTTTCTGAGAAACAGCTGTGTGATGTGTAAACTCATCTCACAGAGTTACACCACTCTTTTCATGGAGAAGTTTGGTATCACTTTTTTGGGGGAATCCAAGAAGGTATATTTTGGATCACATTGAAGCCTATGGTGACAAAGGTAATATCTTCTGATAAAAACAAGAAAGAAGGTTTCTGAGAAATTTCTTTGTGATATGTGAGTTCATCCCACAGAGTTACACCGATCTTTTCATGGAGCAGTTTGCGAAATACTGATTTCGTGGAATCTGAAAAGTGATGTATGGGAGTGCATTGAGGCCTATGGTGTAAAAGGGAATATCCTCAGATAAAAACTGGAAAAAAGCTATCTGAGAAACTACTTTGGGATGGGTGAACTCATCTCACAGAGATACACTGATGTGTTCATTGAGCAGTTTGAAAACACTGTTTTTGTGGAATCTGCAATAGGATATTTGAGGGCACATTGAAGCCTATGGTGACAAAGGATATATCCTCAGACAAAAACCAGAAAGAAGTTTTCTGAGAAACTACTTTGTGACTTGTGACTTTATCTCATAGAGTTACACAATGCTTTCCATGGAGCAGTTTGGTAGCATTGATTTTGGGGAATCTGAGAAGGGATATTTTGGATGGCGTTGGAGCCTATAGTGGAAAAGGAAACATTATGGAGACAAGAGAAATATTCTCTGAAAAAAACTAGAGATAAACTTTCTGAGAAACCCCTTTTTGATGTGTTAATTCATCTCACAGAGTTACATGATACGGTTCATGGATCAGTTTGGTAGCACTGTTTTTGGAGAATATGAGGAAGGATATTATGGATCACATTGAAGCCAATGGTAACAAAGGAAACATCCTTAGATAAAAACTAGAAAGAAGCTTTCTGAGAAAGTTCTTTGTGATGTGTGAATTTATGTCACAGAGTTACAACTTTCTTTGCATGGAGCAATTTGTTAACACTGTTTTTGTGGAACCTGGAATGGGACAATTCAGAGTGCAATGATTCCTAGATGGAAAAAGGAAATATCCACAGATGAAAACTAAAAAGAAGCTTTCCAAGAAACTTCTTTGTGATGTGTGAATTCGTCTCACAGAGTTACACTGTTCTTTTCATGGAGAAGTTTGGAAACACTGTTTTCGATGGATCTGCAAAGGGATATTTGGGAGCACATTGAGGAATATGGTGAAAAAGGAAATATCCTCAGGAAAAAACTAGAAAGAAGCTTTCTGAGATACTGCTTTGTGATGTCTGAGTTCATCTCACGGATTTACACTCTTCATTGATCAGTTTGCTAACACTGTTTCCTTGAAGTCTTCAATGGGATATTTCAGAGCGTATTGAAGCTTAAGGTGACAAATAAAATATCATATAAAATCTAGAGAGAAGCTTTCTGAGAAATCACATTGTGATTTTCAAGTTCATCTCACAGAGGTATACGATTCTTTTCATGGATCAGTTTGGTACCACTGTTTTTGGGAAATCTGATAAGGGATATATTGGATTGCATTGAAGTCTATGGTGACAAACGAAATATCTTCAGATAAAAACGAGAAAGAAGCTTTCTGAGAAAGTTCTTTGTGATGTGTGAATTCATCTCACAGTGGTACACCTTTCTTACCATTGAGCAGTTTGCTAACACTGTTTTCATAGAATCTGCAAAGGGATATTTCATAGCGCATGGAGGCCTATGGTGAAAAAAGAAATATCCTCAGATAAGAAGTATAAAGAATCTTTCTAAGAAACTGCTTTGTGATGTATGAAATAATATCACAGCGATACACTGTTGTTTACATTGAGCAGTTTTCTAACACTGTTTTCGTGGAATCTGCAAAGGGGTATTTGGGAGTGAATTGAGGTCGATCTTGAAAAAACAAGTATCCACAGATAAAAATTAGAAAGAAGCTTTCTGAGAAACTGCTTTGTGATGTGTGAATTCATCTCACAGAGATACATTATTCTTTTCATTGAGCAGCTTGCTAACACTGTTTTTGCAGAATCTGTAAAGGGATATTTGGGCATGCATTGAGGCCTAGAGTGAAAAAGGAAATACCCTCAGATAAAAACCAAAAAGAAGCTTTCTGAGAAACTGCTCTGTGATGTGTGAAATCATGCCATAGAGTTTCACTGTTCATTTCTCTGAGCAGTTTGCTAACACTGTTTTCTTGAAATCTGCAATGTGATATTTCGGAGTGCATTGAAGCTTATGGTTACAAAGAAATATCCTCAGACAAAAACCAGAAAGAAGATTTCTGAGAATCTACTTTGTGATTTGTGAATTCGTCTCACAGAATTACACAATTCTTTTTCTGTAATACTTTTGGTAGCAGTGTTTTGGGGGAATCTGAGAAGTATATTTTGAAATGCTTCGAATACTATGGTGATAAAAGAACCATAAGAGATAAAAACTAGAAGGAAGCTTTCTATGAAACCACTTTGTGATGTGTGAATTCATCTCACAGAGTTTCACCTTTCTTTTAATTGAGCAGTTTGCTAACAATGTGTTAATGGAATCTGCAAAGGAATATTTCTGAGCACATTGAAGCATAAGGTGACAAAGAGAATACCCTCATATAAAAACTAGAAAGAATCTTTCTAAGGAAATGATTTCTGATGTGTTAATTCATCTCACAGAGTTACAAGATTCTTTTCATGGAACAGTTTGGTAGCACTGTTTTTGGGATATCTGAGAAGGGATATTTTTGATCACATTGAAACCTAAGGTGACAAAGCAAATATATTCAGATAAAAAGTAGAAAGAATCTTTCTGAGAAAGTTATTTGTGATGTGTTAATTCATCTCACAGGGTTACACCATTCTTTTCATTGACCAGTTTGATATCACTGTTTTCATGGAATCTGCAACAGGATATTTGGGAGCACAATGAAGCCTATGTGACAGAGAAAATATCCTAAGATAAAAACAAAAAGAAGCTTTCTGTGAAAGAGTTTGTGATGTGTGAATTCATCTCACAGAATTACAGTGCTCTTTTTATTCAGTAGTTTGCTAACACTGCTTTCTTGGAATCTGCAATGGTATATTTTGGAGAACATTGTAGCTTATGGTGACAAAGGAAATATCCTCATATATAAAAACAGAAAGAAGAATTCTGAGAAACAGCTTTTTCATGTGTTAATTCATCTCACAGAGTTGCATGATTCAATTCATGTAGCTGTATGGTAGTAAAGTTTTGGGGAATTTGAGAAGGGATACTTTGGATTTCAATGAAGCCTATGGTGAAAAACGGAATATCATAAGATAAAAAACAAAAAGAAGCTTTCCAATAAGCTTCTTTGTGATGTGTGAATTCATCTCACAGTTACACTGTTCTTTTTATTGAGCAGTTTGTTCACACTGCATTCTTATAATCTGCAATGGGATATTTTGGAGCACATTGAAGCTCATGTTGACAAAGGAAAATCCTCAGACAAAAACTGGAAAGAAACTCTCTGAGAAACTGCTTTGTGATTTGTGAATTCTTCTCACAGAGTTACATGATTATTTTCATGGAACAGTTTGGTAGCACTGTTTTTGGGTAATCTGAGAATTGATAGTTTGGATTGCATTGAAGCTTAGGGTGACAATAGAAATATCCTCAGATAAAACTAGAATTAAGCTTTCTGAGAAACTTCTTCATGATGTGTGAATTCAACTCAGAGAGTTACACCTTGCTTTTCATGTAGTAGTTTACTAAGACTGTTTACGTGGAATCTGCAAAGGTATATTTGGGAACGCATTGAGGCCTAAGGTGGAAAAGGAAATATCCTCAGATGAAAACAAGAAAGAAGCTTTCTGAGTAACTACTTTTTGATGTGTGAATTCATCACAAAATGTTACACCTTTCTTTTCGTGGAGCAGTTTGCTTGCACTGTTTTTGGGGAATCTGAAAAGGTGTATTTTGAATTGCTCTGAAGCCTATGGTGACAAAGAAAATATCCTCAGATAAAAGCTAGAAGGAAGCTTTCTGAGAAACTTCTTTGTGATATGTGACATCATCTCAGAGGGTTTTGCCTTCTTTTTCATGGAGCAATTTGCTAACACTGTTTTCGTGGGATCTGCAAATGGATATTTGGGAGTGCGTGGAGGCTTATGGTGAAAAAGGAAATATCTTCAGATAAAAACTAGAAAGAAACTTTCTGAGAAACTGCTTTGTGATGTGTGAATTCATCTCACATAGCTACAGTTCATTTTTCAATGAGTAGTTTGATAACACTGTTTTCTTGGAATCTGCAATGGGATATTTCAGAGCGCATTGAATCTTACAGTGACAAAAGAGATATCCTCATATTAAAACTAGAAAGAAGCTTTCTGAGAAACTGCTTTCTAATGTCCTAATTCATCTCACAGAGTTACACGATTCTTTTCATTGATCAGTTTAGTAGCACTATTTTTGGGGAATCTGAGAAGGGATACTTTGGATCACATTGAAGAATATGGTGACAAAGGAAATATACTCAGATAAAACTAGAAGGAAAGTTTCTGGGAAAGTTATTTGTGATGTGTGAATTCATCTCACAGAGTTACAATTTTCTTGCTTTGGAGCAGTTTGCTTATGCTGTTTTCATGGAATCTGCAAAGGGATATTTGGGAGAGCATTGAGGCCTATTCTGAAAAAGGAAATATCGTCAGAAAAAAACTAGAAAGAAGTTTGTGAGAAACTGTTTTGTGATGTGTGAATTCATCTCACACAGAGTTACACTGTTGCTTGCATTGAGCAGTTTGCTAACACTGTTTTCATGGAATCTGCAATGTGTTATTTCAGAGCAGACTGAAGTTTAGGGTGACAAATGAAATATCCTCAGAGGAAAGCAAAAAGAAGTTTTCTGAGAAACTTCTTTGTGATTTCTGAATTCATTTCACGAATTTACACGATTCTTTTCATGGAGATTTTGGGTAACAACTTTTTTGGGGAATTTGAAAAAGGATATTTTGGATCACATTGAAATATATGGTGACAAAGGAAATATCCTCAGATGAAAACTAGAAAGAAGTTTTCTGAGAAAATTCTTTGTGATGTGTGAATTCATCTCACAGACATACACCTTTCTTTTCATGGAGCAGTTTGCTAACACTGTTTTCTTGGAATCTGCAAATGAATATTTGGGAGCGCATTGAGACCTATAGTGGAAAATAATATATACTCATATAAAAACTAGGAAGAAGCTTTCTGAGAAACTGCTTCATGATGTGTGAAATCATCTCACAGAGTTACACCTTTCCTTTCATGGAGCAGTTTGCAAACCCTGTTTTTGTGGAATCTGCAAGTGATATATGGGAGCGCATTGAGGCCTATGGTGAAAAAGGAAATATCCTCAGATAAAAACTAGAAAGAAGATTTCTGAGAAACTACTTCTTTATTATGTGAATTCAACTCACAGAGATGCACTGTTGTTTTCATTGACATGATTGATAACACTGTTTCTGTGGAATCTGCAATAGGATATTTGGGAGTGCTTTGAACAATATGGTGACAAAAGAAATACCCCCAGAAAAAAAGAAGAAAGAAGATTTTTGAGAAAATGTTTTCTGATGCGTGAATTCATCTCACAGAGTTACATGTTTCTTTTCATGAAGCAGTTTGCTAACATTGTTTTCGCGGAACCTGAAAAAGGATATTCGTGAGCTCATTGAGGCCTATGGTGAAAAAGGAGCTATCCTCAGACAAAAAAATTGAAAGGAGCTTTATGAGAAACTGTTTTGTGATTTGTGAATTCATCTTACAGTATTACATGATTCTTTTTATGGAGCAGCTGGGTAGCACTGTTTTTGGGGAATCTGAGAAGTGATATTTTGGATTGCATTGAAGCCTATGATGACAAAGGAAATATCCTCTGATAAAAACTTGAAAAAAGCTTTCTGATAAACTTATCTGTGAAGAGTTAATTCATCTCACAGAGCTACGTGATCCTTTTAATGGATCAGTTTGGTAGCACTGTTTTGGGGGAATCTGAGAATGGATATTTTGGATTTCATTGATGCCTACAGTGACAAAGGAAATATCCTCAGATAAAAAACAGAAAGAAGCTTTCTGAGAAAGTTCTTTGTTATGTGTCGATACATCTCACAGAGTTACACCTTTTTTTTTCATGGAGCAGTTTGTCAACACTGTTTTTGTGTAATCTGCAAAGAGTTATTTGGGAGCACTTTGAGGCCTATGGTGATAAAGGAAATATTCTTAGATAAACACTATAAATAATCTCTCTGAGTAACTGCTTTGTGATTTGTGAATTTGTCTCACAGAGTTACACTGTACTTTTCATTGAGCAGTTTTTGAAAACTGTTTTCTTGCCATCTGCAATGGAATATTTTGGAGTGCATTGAAGCTTATGGAGACAAAGTAAACATCTTCATTTAAAAAGAAGAAAGACGCTTTTTGAGAAACTGCTTTGTGATGTGTTAATTCATTTCACAGTGCTACACCATTCTTTTTGTGGATCATTTTGGTAGCAGTATTTTGAGGAATCTGAGAAGGGATATTTTGGATCACAATGAAGACTATGGTGAAAAAGTAAATAACCTCATATAAAGACGGCAAGCAAGCTTTCTGAGAAACTGTTTCATGATGTATTAATTCATCTCACTGAGTTAAAATTTTCCTTTCATGGACAAGTGTGCTAACACTGTTTTCATGGAATTTGCACAGGGATATTTCATAGTGCAATGTTTCCTATAGTTAAAAAGGAAATATCCTCAGAATAAAACTAGAAAGGAGCTTTCTGTGAACCTACTTTGTGATGTGTGAATTCATCTCACAGTGGTACACCGTTCTTTTCATTGCCCAGTTTGGAGACACTGTTTTCGTGGAATCTGCAATAGGATGTTAGGGAGTGCATTAAAGTCTATGGTGACAAAAGAAATTTCCTCACAGAAAAAGTACAAAGAAGCTTTCTGAGAAACTGCTTTGTGTGAATTTATCTCACAGTGTTACACTGTACTTATCACTGAGCAGTTTGCTAACACTGTTTTCATAGAATCTGCAAAGGGATGTTTGGGAGCCCATTGAGGCCTATGGTGCATAATGAAATAACCTCAGATAAAAATTAGAAAAAAAATTTTCAGAGAAACTGCTTTGTGATGACTGAATTCACCTCACAGAGTTTCACTGTTCTTGTCATTGAGCAGCTTGCTAACATTTTTTCTTGGAATCTGCAATGGGATATTTTGAATCAATTGAAGCTTATGGTGATAAAGGAGACAGCATCATATAAAAAGTAGAAAGAAACATTCTGAGAAACTGCTTTGTGATGTGTTAATTCATCTCACAGTAGTACATGATTCTTTATGTGGATTGATATGGTAGCACAATTTTGGGGGAATCTGGGAAGGAATATTTTGGAACATATTGAAGCCTAAGCTGACAAATGAAATATCCTAAGGTAAGAACTAGAAAGAAGGTTTCTGAGAAAGTTCTTTGTGATGTATGAATTCATCTCACAGAGTTACAGCTTTCTTTTCATGGAGAAGTGTGTTAACAGTGTTTTCTTGGAATCTGTGAAGGGATTTTTGGGAGCGCTTTGAGGTCTAAGGTGTAAAAGGTAATATCCTAAGATAAAAAGTAGAAAGAAGCTTTCTGAGAAAATGCTTTGTGATTTGTGAATTCATCTCACAGAGTTACACTTTTCTTGTCATTGAACAGCTTGCTAACAATGTTTTCTTGGAATCTGCAATGGTATATTTCAGAGCGCATTGAAGCTTATAGTGAAAAAGGAAATATCCTCATATAAAAGGAAGAAAAAGCTTTCTGAGAAATGGCTTTGTGATGCTGTAATTCATGTCACAGAGCTACATGATTCTTTTCATGAATCAGTGTGTTAGAAATGTTTTTAGGAAATGTGAGAAAGAATATTTTGGATCACATTGAAGCCTATGGTGACAAAAGAAATAAAATCATAAAAAAAAAAAGAAAGAAGCTTTATGAGAAACTGCTTTGTGGTGTGTTAATTCATTTCCCTGAGTTACACCTGTCTTTTCATGGAGTAGATTGTTAACAGTATTTTTGTGGAATCTGCACAGGATACTAGGGAGTGCATTGAGGCATATAGTGAAAAAGGAAATATCCTGAGATAAAAACTAGAAGGAAGCATTCTGAGAAACTATTTGTGATGTGCGATTTCATCTCACAGAGATACAATGTTCTTTTCATTGAGCAGATTGACAACACCGCTTTCATTGAATCTGCAATTGGGTATTTGGGAGCGCATTGAAGCCTATGGTGACAAAGGAAGCATACACAGATAAAAACCATAAAGAGGGTTTCTGAGAAACTTCATTATGTTGTGTGAATTCATTTCACAGATATGCACTGTTCTTTCATGGAGCTTTTGGTAACCCTGTTTTTGGGTAATCATAGAAGGGATATTTAGGATCACATTGAAGCCTATGGTGACAAAGGAAACATCCTGAGATTAAAACTACAAAGAAACTTTCTGAGAAATCCCTCTGTGATGTACGAACTTACCTCACAGTGTTACACCTTTCTTTTCATGGAGCAGTTTGCTAACACTGTTGTTGTCTAATCTGCAAAGGAATATTTGGGAGTGCACTGAGTCCTCTGGTGAAAATGAAAATACCCCAGATATAAACAAGAAAGAAACTTTTGGACAAAATTCTTTGGGATGTGGGAATTCATCCCCCAGAGTTACACCTTAGTTTTCATGGAGCGGTTGGCTAACACTGTTTTCATGGGATATGCAAAGGGATATTTTGGAGTGCATTGAGGTCTATGTTGGTAAAGGAAATATCCTCAGATAAAACCTTGAAAGAAGCTTTTTGAGAAACTGCTTTGTGATTTGTGAATTCGGCTCACAGAGTTAACAATGTTCTTTTCATTGAGCAGTTTGTTAACACTGTTTTCTTGTAGTCTGCAATGCAATATTTTGGAGCGCATTGTAGCTTATGGTGACAAAGGAAGTATCCTGATATAAAAAGTAGAAAGAAGCTTTCTGAGAAACCACTTTTGGATGTGTAAAATCATCTCACAGTGTTACACGATTCTTTTCATGGATCTGTTTGCTAGCATTTTTTGGGAGAATCTGAGAAGTGATATTTTGGATGGCAATGAAGCCTATGGTTACTAAAGAAATATCCTAAGATAAAAAGTAACAAGAAGCTTTCTGAGATAGTTCTTTGTGATGTGTCAAATTGTCTCACAGAGATACACCCTTCTTTTCATGGGACAATTTGCTAACAGACTTTTTGTGGAATCAGCAAAGGGATATTTGGGAGCACATTGAAGCCTATGGTGTAAAAGGAAATATCCTCAGATAAAAACTAGGAAGATGCTTTCTGAGAAACTGCTATGTTATTTGTGAATTCACCTCACAGAGTTACACAGTTCCTTTCATTGAACAGATTGATAACACTGTTTTCTTGGATCCTGCAATGGGATATTTTGGAGCACATTGAAGCTTATGATGACAAAGGAAATATCCACATATAAAAACTAGAAAGAAGTTTTCAGAGATACCAGTATATGATGTTTTAATTCATATCACAGATTTACATGATTCTCTTCTTGGATCAGTTAGGTAGCAGTGTTTTTGGGGAATCTGAGAAGGGACACTTTGAATCTCATTGAAGTCTATGTGACAAAGAAAATATTTTCATATAAAAACTGTAATGAATCTTTCTGAGAAATCACTTTGTGATGTGTGAATTCATCTCACAGAGTTACACCTTTCTTTTCATGGAGCAGTTTGCTAACACTGTTTTCTTGGAATCTGCACAGGGATATTTGGGAGCAAATTGAGGCCTAGGGTGAAAAAGGAAATATCCTCAGATAAGAACTGTAAAGAAGATTTCTGAGAAAGTTCTTTGTGATGCGTGAGTTTATCTCAGGGAGTTACACTTTTCTATTCTTCGAGTACTTTGCTAACTCTGTTTTCCTAGAATCTGCAAAGAGATATTTCAGAGCTCTTTGAGGCCTGTACTGAAGAAAACAAATATCCTCAGAGAAAAACTAGAAAGAAGCTTTCTGAGAAACTGCTTTGTGATGTGTGAATTCAACTCACACAGTTACACTGTTCTTTTCATTCAGCAGTTTGTCAGCACTGTTTTCTTGAATCTAAGATGGGATATTTTGGAGCATTTTGAAGCTTATTGTAACAAAAGAAGTATCTTCAGAAAAAAACTAGAAAAAAGCTTTCTGAGAATCCACTTTATGATTTGTGAATTAATCTCACAGGGTTGCACAATACTTTTCATGGAGCAGTTTGGTAGTACTGCTATTGGGGAAACTGAAAGTGATTTTTGGATTGCCTTGAAGTCTAAGGTGACAAAGGAAATATCCTCTAATAAAAAGTAGAAAGAACCTTTCTGGGAAAGTTCTTTGTGATGCATGAATTCATTACACAGAGTTACACTTTTCTTTTCGTTGAGCAGTTTTGCTAACACTGTTTTCATGGAATCTACAAAGGGATATTTGGGAGCGCATTGAGACCTACGGTGAAAAATGAAATATTCCCAGATAAAAACTAGAAAGAATCTTTCCAAGAAACTTCTTTGTGTTGTGTGAATCCATCTCAAAGAGGTACACTGTTCTATTCATTGAACCGTTTGCTAACACTGTATTCTTTATTCTGCAATTGGATATTTCAGAGCGCATTGAGGCTTATGGTAACAAAGGAAACATCCTCATATAAAAACTAGAAAGACGCTTTCTGAGAATCCGCTTTATGATTTGTGAATTCGTCTCACAGGGTTACACTATACTTTTCATGAAGCAGTTTGGTAGCACTGCTATTGGGGAATCTGAGAAGCGATATTTTGGATCACCTTGAAGTCTATGGTGATAAGGGAAATATCCTCCAATAAAAAGTAGAAAGAACCTTTCTGAGAAAGTTCTTTGTGATGCGTGAATTCATCACACAGAGTTACAACTGTCATTTCATGGAGCAGTTTGCTAACACTGTTTTCATAGAATCTGCAAAGGGATATTTGGGTGTGCATTGAGGCCCATGGTGCAAAAGGAAATATCCGCAGATAAAAACTAGAAAGAAGGTTTCTGAGAAACTACTTTGTGATGCATGAATTCATCTCCCATAGCGACACTGTTCTTTTCATTCAGCAGTTTGCCTACACTGTTTTCTTGGAATTGGCAAAGGGATAGTTGGGAGCACATTGAGGCCTATGCTGAAAAAGGAAATATCCTCAGACAAAAACTAGAAAGAAACTTTCTGAGAAACTGCTTTGCAATTTTTGAATTCATCTCATAGAATTACATCATTCTTTTTATTGCATATATTGCTAACACTGTTTTCTTGGAATCTGCAAAGGAATATTTTGGAGTGCATAGAAGCTGATGGTGACAAAGGAAATATCCTCAGAAAAAACTGAGAAAGAAGCTTTCTGAGAAAGAGGTTTGTGATTTGTGAATTCATCTTACAGAGTTACATGATTCTTGTCATGGAGCAGTTCGGTATCACTGTTTTTTGGGAATCTGAGAAGGGGTATTTTGGATCACATTGATTCTTAATGTGACAAAGGAAATATCCTCACTTAAAAACTAAAAAGAAGCCTTCTGAGTAACTTCTTTGTGAGGTGGGAATTCATCTCACATGTTATTCCTATCTTTTATGGAGAAATTTGCTACCACAGTTTTCTTGTAATCTGCAGAGGGATGTTTGGGAGTGCATTGTGGCCTATAGTGAAAACGTAAATATCCTCAGATACAACTAGAAAGAAGCTTTCTGAGAAACTGCTTTGTGATGTTTGAGTTCTTCTCACAGAGCTACACCGTTCATTTCATTGAGCAATTTGAATACACTTTTTACATGGAATCTGCAATAGGATACTTTGGAGTGAATTGAAGCCTATGGTGATAACGGAAATATTCTCAGACAAAAAGTAGAAAGAAGTTTTCTGAGAAACTGCTTTATGAGGTATTAGTTCATCTCACAGAGTTACACGATTATTTTCATGTATCAGTTTGGTAGCACTGTTTTTGGGGAATCAGAGAAGGGATATTTTGGATCGCTTTGAAGCCTATGATGACAAAGGAAATATCCTGAGATAAAAACTGTAAAGATGCTTTCTGAGAAACTTCCTTGTGATGTGGGAATTCGTCTCACAGAGTTACATATTTGTTTTCATGGAGCAGTTTGCTAACAGAGTTTTCAGGGAATCTGCAAAGGGATATTTGGGAGCACATTGATGTCTATTGTGAAAAAGGAAATATGCTTAGATAAAAACTATAAAGAAGCTTTCTGAGAAACTGCTTTATGATGTGTGAATTCATTTCAAAGAGTTACATTGTTTTTTCGTTGAGCAATTTGCTAACACTGTTTTCTTGGAATCTGCAATGGGATACTTCAGAGCACATTGAAGCCTATGGTGACAAAGGACATAACCTCAGATAAAAACTATAAAGAAGCAATATGAGAAAGTTCTTTGAGAGGTGTGAATTCATCTCATATAGTTACACATTTTCCTTTCATGGAGCAGTTTGCTAACACAGTTTTTGTGGAATCTGTAAAGGTATACAAGGGAGCACATTGAGGCCTATATTGAAAAAGGAAATATACTCATGGAAAAACCAAAAAGAAGCTTTCTGAGAAACTGCTTTTTGATGTGTGAATTCATCTTACAGAGTTACACTGTTCTTTTCATTGAGCAGACTGATAACACTATTTTCATGGAATCTGCAAGAGGATATTTGGGAGTGCATTGAAGCCAATAGTGACAAAGAAAGTATAATCAGATAAAAACCAAATAGAAGTTTTCTGAGAAATTGCTTTGTGATGTGTGAATTCAGTTCACACAGTTACACTCTTATTTTCATTGAGCAGTTTGTTAACACTGTTTCCTTGGAATCTGCAATGGGATGTTCAGAATGCTTTGAAACTTACTGTTAAAATGAATTATCCTCAGACAAAAACTAGATACATACTTTCTGAGAAACTACTTTGTGATTTGTGAATTCTTCTCACAGAGTTACACGATCCTTTTCTTGGATCAGTTTGATAGCATTGTTTTGGGGGAATCTGAGAAGGGATGTTTTGGATCGCATTGAAGCCTATGGTGACAAAGGAAATATCCTCAGATAAAAACTAGAAAGAAGCTTTCTGAGAAAGTTCTTTGTGATGTGTGTATTCATATCAGAGTTACAACTTTCTTTTCATGGAGCAGTTTGCTAACACTTTTTTTTTGGAATCTGCAAAGGGATATTTGTGAGCACATTGAGGATTATAGTGAAAGAGTAAATATCCTCATAGTAAAACGAGAAAGAAGCATTCTGAGAAACTCTTTTGTGATGTGTGAATTCATCTCTCTGAGTCACATCTTTCTTTTCATGGAGCAGATTGCTAACACTGTTTTCATTGAATCTGCAAAGAGATACTTGGTAATGCATTGAGGCTTTGGTGAAAAAGGAATTTATCCTCAGATAAAAACTAGAAAGAAACTTTCTGAGAAAGTTCTTTGTATTGTGTGAATTCATCTCACAGAGTTACAATTTACTTTTCATGGAGCAGTTTGCTAACACAGTTTTTGTGGAATCTGAAAAGAGTTATTTGAGAGTGCATTGAGACCTGTAGTGAAAAAGGATATATCCTCATAGGAAAACCAAAAAGATGTTTTCTGAGAAACTGCTTTGTAATATGTGAATTCATCTCACAGAGTTACACTGTACATTTCACTGAGCAGTTTGATAACACTGTTTTCGTGGGATCTGCAATAGGGTATTTTGGAGCACTATGAAGCCTATGATGACAAAGAAAATGTCCTCAGAGAAATACAAAAAGAAGCTTTCTGAAAAACTGCTTTGTGACGTGTGAATTCAATTCACATAGTTACACTGCTCTACTCATTGAACAGTTTCTTAACACTGCTTTCTTGGAAATTGCAGTGAGATATTTCGGAGCACATGGAAACTTATTGCAAAAAGGAAAATATCATCAGACAAAACTAGAAAGATACTTTCTGAGAAACTGCTTTGTTATTTTTGAATTCATCTCACAGAGTTATACGATTCTTTTCATAGAGCAGATTGGTAGCACTGATTTTAGGGAATCTGAGAAAGGATATTTTGGATCACATTGAAGCCTTTGGTGAGAAAGAAAATATCCTCAGACAAAAACTATAATGTAGCTTACTGAGAAAGTTGATTTTGATGTTTCAATTCATCTCACAGAGATACACCTTTCTTTTCATGGAGCAGTCTGGTATCACTCTTTGTGTGGAATCTGCAAAGGGATATTTGGGAGCACGTTGAGGCCTACAGTGAAAAAAGAAATATCCTCAGATAAAAACTAGGAAGAAGCTTTCTGAGAAACCGATTTGTGATGTGTGAATTCATCTCAACGATTTACACCATACTATTCATTGAGCAGTATGATTACCAGTTTCCGTGGATTCTGTAATAGGATATTTGGGAGATCATCAAAGCCTATGGTGACAAAGGAAATATACTCAGATAAAACCAAAAACAAGCTTTCAGAGAAACTGCTTTGTGATGTGTGAATTCATCTCACAAGATTACATTACTCTTTTCACTGAGCAGTTTAATAACACTGTTTTCTTGCAGTCTTCAATGGGATATTTTGGAGTGCATTGAATCTTTGGTGACAAAGGAAATATCCTCATATAAAAGCTAGAAATAAGCTTTCTGAAAACCCACTTTGTGATGTGTTAATTCATCTTACAGTGTTACACAACACTTTTCTTGGATCAGTTGAGGAATCTGAGAAGGGATAATTTGGATCCCAATGAAGCCTATGGTGACTAAGGAACTGTCCTCAGATAAAACTGGTAAGAAGCATTTTGAGAAACTTCTTTGTGAAGTGTGAATGCATCTCACAGGGCTACACCTTTCCTTTTATGGAGCAGTTTGCTAACACTGTTTTTGTGAAATCTGCAAAGGAACACTTGGAGTGCATAGAGGCCTAGAGTGAGAAAGGAAATATCCTCAGAAAACAATGAGAGAAGTTTTTTGAAAAACTGCTTCATGATGTGTGTATTCATCTCACAAAGCTACACCATTCTTTTCAATGAGTAGTTTGATAACACTTTTCTCATGGAATCTGCAATAGGATACTTGGGAGCACAATGAAGCCTGTGATGACAAAGGAAGTATCCTCAGATAAAAACAAAAAAGAAGCTTTCTGAGAAACTGCTTTCTGAAGTGTAAATTCATCTTACAGAGTTATACTCTTCTTTTCATTGAGCAGTTTGCTAACACTGTTTTCTTGGAATCTGCAAAGGGATATTTTGGAGCACATTGAGGCCTGTAGTGAATAAAGAAGTATCCTCAGTTAAAACTAGAAAGAAACTTTCTGAGAAACTTTTCTGTGATGTGTGAATTCATTGCACAGTGGTACACAATTCTTTTCATTGAGTAGTTTGCTAACACTGTTTTCTTGGAATCTGAAATGGGATATTTTGGAGTGCATTGAAGCTTACAGTGACAAAAGAAATATCTGCATATAAAAACTAGAAAGTTTTGTGAGAAACTGCTTTGTGATGTGTTAAGTCATCTCAGAGTTACACGATCTTTTTCATGGATCACTTTGGTAGCACTGTTTTTGGGGAATCTAAGAAGTTATATTTTGGATCACATTGAAGCCTATGGTGACAACGGAAACATCCTCACATAATAACTAGAAAAAAGCTTTCTGATAAAGTTCTTTATGATGTGTGAATTCATATCACAGAGTTACACCTTTCCTTTAATGGAGCAGATTGTTAACACTGTTTTCATGGAATCTGCAAAGGGATATTTGAGATACATTGAGGCATATAGTGAATAAGGAAATATCCTCAGGTAAAAATAATAAAGAAGCTTTCTGAGAAACTGCTTTTTCATCTGTGAATACATCTCACAGTGTTACAGGGTTCTTTTCGTTGAGCAGTTTGATAACACTGTTTTCGTGGAATCTGCAATAGGATATTTGAGAGCCATTTGAAGCCTAGAGTGACAAAGGAAATATCCTCAGATAAAAGCTATGAAGAAACTTTCTGAGAAAGTTCTTAGAGATGTGTGAATTCATCTCACAGATTTACACCTTTATTTTCATGGAGCAGTGTGCTAACACTGTTTTTGTGGAATCTGCATTGGGATACTTTGGAGCACATTGAAGCCTACATTGACAAAGCAAATACATTAGTATAAAAACCGGAAAGAAACTTTCTGAGAAACTGCTTTGTGACGTGTTAATTCATCTCACAGAGTTACACCGTTCTATTCATGGATCAATTTTTTAGCATTGTTTTTCGGGTATGTGAGTAGTTATATTTCAGATAGCTTTGAAGCCTAGGGTGACAAAGAAATTATCTTCAGCAACAACTAAAAAGAAGCTTTCTGAGAAAGTTCTTAGAGATGTGTGAATTCATCTCACAGATTTACACCTTTGTTTTCATCAAGCAGTGTGTTAACACTGTTTTCTTGGAATCTGCAAAGGGATATCTGGGAGCGCATTGAATCCTATGGAGAAAAAGGAAATATCCTCATAGAAAAACTAGAAAGAAGCTTTCTGAAAAACTGCTTTGTGATGTGTGAAATCAAGTCACAGAGTTACACTGATTTTTTCGTTAAGCAGTTTGGTAACACTGTTTTGTGGGAATCTGCAATGACATATTTTGGAGCACACTGAAGCTTATTGTAAAAAAGGAAATATCCTCAGACAAAAACTAGAAAGATGCTTTCTGAGACTGCTTTGTGATGTGTGATTGAATCCTGTGGAGAAAAAGGAAATATCCTCAGATAAAAACTGCAATAGGATATTTGGGAGTGCATTGAAGGCCTACAGTAACAAAGGAAATATCCCCATAGAAAAACCAAAAAGAAGCTTTTTGAGAAACTGCTCTGTGATGTGTGAATTCAACTCACAGAGTTACACTGTTCTTTTCATTGAGCAGTTTGCTAACACTGTTTTCTTGCAATCTACAATGGGATATTTCAGAGGACATTGAAGTTTATTGTGAAAAAGTGAATATCCTCAGACAAAAACTAGATAGAAACATTCTGAGAAACTGTTTTGTGATTTGTGAATTCATTGCAGTGTTACACGATTCTTCTCATGGATCAGTTTGATAGCACTGTTTGGGGGAATCTGAGAAGGAATATTTTGGATCGCATTGAAGCCTATGGTGACAAAGGAAATATTCTCAGATAAAAACTATAAAGAAACTTTCTGATAAAGTTCTTTATTGTGTGTGAATTCATCTCACAGAGTTACACCTTTCTTTTCATGGAGAAGTTTGCTAACACTGTTTTCGTGGAACCTGCAGATGGTTATTTGGGAGCACATTGAGGTCTATACTGAAAAAAGGAAATATCCTCATAGAAAAATTAGAAAGAAGCTTTCTGAGAATCAGCTTTGTGATGTTTGAATTCAGTGCACAGACTTTCATTGTTGTTTTCATGGAGTAGTTAGCTAACACTGTTTTCTTGGAATCTACAATGGCATATTTAGGAGCACATAGAAGCTTAGTGTGAATAAGGAAATATCCTCAGGCAAAAACTAGAAAGAAACTTTCAAGAAACTGCTTTGTGATGTGTGAATTCATGTCAGAGAATTACACTGTTCTTTTAATTGAGCAGTTTGCTAACACTGTTTTCTTGGAATCTGCAATGGGATGTTTTGGAGTGCATTGAAGCTTACGGTGACAAAGGAAATAGTCTCATATAAAAACTAGAAAGAAGGTTTCTGAGAAATCACTTTGTGTTGTGTTAATTCATCTGACAGAGGTACACGATTGCTTTCATGGATCAGTTTGGTAGTATTATTATTTGGGAATCTAAGAAGGAATATTTTGGATCGCATTGAAGCCTATGGTGACTAAGGGCATATCCTCAGATAAAAACTAGAAAGAGTCTATGTGAGAAAGTTCTTTGTGATGAGTGAATTCATCTCACAGTGTTACACCTTTCTTATCATGAGTGAGTTTGCTAACACAGTTTTCGTGGAAATGGCAAAGGGATATTTGGGAATGCATTGAGGCCTATATTGAAATGGGAAATAACCTCATAGGAAAACTAAAAGGAAGCTTTGTGAGAAACTGCTTTGTGATGTGTGATTTCATCTCACAGAGTTACACCGTTCTTTTCATGGAGCACTTTGATAACACTGTTTTCGTGGAATTTGCAATAGGTTGTTTGGGAGCGCATTGAAGCCTAAGGTGACAAAGAAAATATCTTCATAGAAAATCCAAAAAGAAACTTTCTGAGAAACTGCTTTGTGATGTGTGAATTCAGTTCACAGAGTTACAGTCTTCCTTTCATTGAGCAGTTTGTTAACACTGTTTTCTTGGAATCTACAATGAGATATTTTGAAGTGCATTGAAACTTGTTGTGAAAAAGGAAATATAATCAGACAAAAACTAGAAATATATTTTCTGAGAAACTGCTTTGTGATTTGTGAATTCATCTCACTGAGTTACACGATTCTTTTCATGGATCAGTTTTATAGCACTGTTTTTTTTGGGAATCTGAGAAGGGATATTTTGGATGTTATTGAAGTCTATGGTGACTAGGGAAATATCCTCAGAAAAAAGCTATTCAGGTGCTTTCTGACTAAGTTCTTTGTGTTGTGTGAATTCACCTCACAGAGATACACCTTTGTTTTCATGGATCAGTTAGCTAACACTGTTTTCATGGAATCTGTAAAGGGATATTTGGGAGCACACTGAGGTCTATGGTGAAAAAGGAAATACACTCAGATAAAAATTAGAAAGAAGTTTTCTGAGAAACTGATTTGTGATGGGTGAATTCATCTCTCAGACCTACACCGTGCTTTTTTTTGAGCCATTTGATAACACGGTTTTTGTGGAGTCTGAAATAAAATATTGGGAGTGCATTGAAACCTATGGTGACAAAAGAAATATCCTCAGACAAAAACTCGAAAGAATCTTTCTGAGAAACTGCTTTGTGATATGTGAATTCATCTTACAGCGTTACCCTGTTATTTTCATTGAGCAGTCTGCTAATGCTGTTTTCTTGGAATCTACAATGGGATATTTCGGAGCACATTGAAGCTTATGGTTACAAAGAAAATATCCTCAGACAAAAACTAGAAAGATGCTCTCTGAGGACCTACTTTGTGATTTCTGAATTTATCTCACAGAGTTACACCTTTCTTTCCATGGAGCAGTTTGGTAGCCCTGTTTTTGGGGCATTTGAGAAGGGCTGTTTTGGATGGCAGTGAAGCCTACAGTGTCAAAGGAAATATCCTCAGATTAAAACTAGAAAGAAGCATTCAGAGAGACTTCGTGGTGATGTGTGAAGTCATCTCACAGAGTTACACCTTTCTTTTCATGGATCAGTTTGCTAACACTGTTTTCTTGCAGTCTGCAAAGGGATATTTGGGAGCGCACTGAGTCCTATGGTGGAAAAGGAAATATCCTCAGATTAAAACTAGAAAGAAGCTTTCTGAGAACCTGTTTTGTGAAGTGTGTATTCATCTTACAGAGTCACACTGTTGTTTTCATTGAACAGTTTGCTAACACTGTTTTCTAGGAATCTGCAGTGGGATACTTCAGAGTGCATTGAAGTTCATGGTGAAAAATGAAATACATTCATATAAAAACTAGAAAGAAACTTTCTGAGAAACTGCTTTTTGTTGTATTAATTCATCTCACAGAGTTACTTCATTATTTTTATGGATCAATTATTTAGCACTGTTTATGGGAAATCTGAGTAGTGATATTTTGGATCACATTGAAGCCTATGGTGACAAAGGAAGTGTCCTCAGATAAAAACTTGAAAGACGCTTTCTGAGAAACAGCTTTGTGATGTGTGAATTCATCTCACAGAGTCATACCACTGTTTTCATGGAGCAGTTTGGTAGCACTGTTTCTGGGAAATCTGAGAAGCGATATTTTGAATTGCATTTAAGCCTACGGTGACAAAGGAAATATCCTCATATAACCAAAAAGAAACTTTTTGTTAAACGGCTTTGTGATGTGTGAATTTTTCCTACAGAGTTACACCATTCTTTTCATTGAGAAGTTTGCTAACACTTTTTTCGTGGAATCTGCATTGGGATATTATGGAGCGCTCTGAGGAATATGATGTAAAGGAAAATATACTGAGATAAAAACTACAAAGAAGCTTTCTGAGAAACAGCTTTGTGATGTGTGAATTCATCTCACATAGTTACACCATACTTTTGATGGACCAGTTTGGTAGCACTCTTTTTGGGGCATATGAGAGGAGATATTTTGAATTGCATTGAAGCCTACTGTGACAAAGGAAATATCCTCAGACAAAAACCAAATAGAAGCTATCTGAGAAACTGCTTTGTGATGTGTGAATTCATCTCACAGATTTACACCTTTCTATTCATGGAGCAGTATGCTAACAATATTTTCTTGGAATCTGCAATGGGATATTCCTGAGTGCATTGAAGTTTATGGTGACAAAGCAATTAACCTCAGATAAAAACTAAGAAGATGTTTTCTGAAAAAGTTCTTTGTGATGCATATCATCTCACAGAAATACACCTTTCTTTTCATGGAGCAGTTTGCTAACACTGTTTTCCTGGAATCTGCAAGGGATATTTGGGAGCACATTGAGGCCTATTATGAAAAAGGAAACATGCTTAGATAAAAATTATAAAGAAGCTTTCTGAGAAACTGCTTTGTGTATGTGAATTCATGTCAGAGAGTTACACTGTTTTCTTCTTTAAGCAGTTTGCTAACACTGTTTTCTTGGAATCTGCAATAGGATACTTCATAGTGAATTGAAGCCTATGGTGACAAAGGATATATCCTCAGATAAAAACTAGAAAGAAGCTTTCTGAGAAACTGATTTCTGATATGTGAATTCACCTTACAGAATTACACTGTTCTTTTCATTGAGCAGTTTGATAATACATTTTCCTGGAATCTGAAATAGGATATTTGGGAGCACACTGAAGCCAATGGTGACAAAAGAAATATCCACAGAGAAAAACTAGATAGAAGATTTCTGAGAAACTGCTTTGTCATTTGAGAATTCATATCACAGAGTTATGCAATTCTTTTCATGGAGAAGTTTGGTATTACTGTTTTTAGGGACTCTGAGGAGGGATATATTGGATCACATTGAAGCCTATGGTGACAAAGGAAATATCCTCAGACAAAAGGTACAAAGAAACTCTCTGAGAAAGGACTTTGTTTTGTGTGAATTGATCTCACCGAGTTACACCTCAATTTTCATGTAGCAGTTTTCCTAAGCCTGTTCTAGTGGAATCTGCAAAGGGATATTTGAGAGTGCCTTGCGGCCTATGGTGAGAAACGAAATGTCCTCAGACATAAAATTGAAGGAAACTTTGTGAGAAAGTCCTTGGTGATGTGTTAATTTATCTCACAGAGTTACACTGTTCTTTTCATGGAGCAGTTTCCTAACACTATTTTCTTGGAATCTGCAGTGGGGTATATCTGAGCACATTGAAGATTATGGTGATAAAGGAAATATTCTCAGACAGAAAATATAAAGAAGGTTTCTGAGAAACTGCTTTTTGATTTCTGAATTCATACCACAGACTTACGTGATCCTTTTCACGGAGCAGTTTGGTAGCACTGTTTTTGGGGAATCTGAGAAGGGATATTTTGGATTGCACTGAAGCCTATGGTGACAAAAGAGATATCCTCAGATAAAAACTAGAAAGAATCATTCTGAGAAAGTTCTTTGTGATGTTTGAATTCATGTCACAGATTTACACCTTTCCATTCATGAAGTTGTTTGCTAACACAGTTTTCATTGAATTTGCAAAGGGATATTTCGGAGCGCCATGAGGCCTGTAGTGAAAAAGGATATATACTGAGATTAAAACTAGAAAGAAGATTTCTGAGAAACTGCTTTGTAATATGTGAATTCATCTCATAGAGATACACCATTCTTTTCATTGAACAGATTGATTACACTGTTTTTGTGGAATATGCAATAGGATATTTGAGAGTGCATTGAAACCTGTGGTGACAAAAGGAATATTCTCAGTTAAAAACCAAAAAGAAGCTTTCTAAGAAACTGCTTTGTGTTGTGTCAATTCATCTCACAGAGTTGTGCCTTTGCTTCCATGGAGCAGTTTGATAATACTATTTTTGTGAAATCTGCAATGGGATATTTGGGAGCGCATTGAAGCCTATGGTGACTAAGGATATATCCTCAGAGAAAAACCAAAAAGAATCTTTCTGAGAAACTGCTTTGGGATGTGTGAATTCATCTCACAGGTTTACACTTTTCTTTCATGGAGCAGTTTGCTAATACTATTTTCATGGAATCTGCAAAGGGATATTTTGGAGCGCATTGTGGGCTACGGTGAAAAACTCAATATCCTCAGATAAAAAATGGAAAGAGGCTTTCTGAAAAACTGCATTGTGATATGTGAATTATCTCACACAGTTACACCGTTCTTTTCATCGAGCAGTGTGCAAGCACTGTTTTTGTGCAATCTGCAAAGGTATATTTTGGAGCTCATTGAGGCCTATGGTGAAAAAGGAATTATGCTTATATAAAAACTAGACAAAAGCTTTCTGAGAAAGTTCTTTGTGATGTGTGAATTCATCTCACAGAGTTACACCTTATTTTTTCATGGATCAGTTTGCTAACACTGTTTTTGTGGAATCAGAAAAGGGATATTTGGAAGCACATTGAGGTCTATAGTAAAAAAGGAAATATCCTCTTAGAAAAACAAGAAAGAAGATTTCTGAGAATCTGCTTTTTGATGTTTGAATTCAAGGCACAGAGTTACACTGTTTTTTTCATGGAGCAGTTTGCTAGCATTGTTTTCTTGGAATCTACAATGGCATATTTCGGAGCATACTGAAGCTTATGGTGACAAAGGAAATACCCTCATGTAAAAACTAGAAAGAAGCCCTCTAATAAACTGCTTTATGACGTGTTAATTCATCTCACAGAGTTACATGATTCCTTTCATGGATCAGTTTGGTAGCACTGTTTTTGGGAAATCTGAGAAGGGATATTTTGGAACATCATGGAGCCTATGGTGACTAAGGAAATATCTTCAGATAAAAATTAGAAATAAACTTTCTGAGAAACTTCTTTGGGATGTGAGATTCGTCTCACAGATATACACCTATCTTTTCAAGGAGCAGTTTGCAAACAGTTTTCATGGAATCTGCAAAGGGATATTTGGGATGTATTGAGGCCTATGGTGAAAAAGGAAATATCCTCAGATTAAAACTAGAAAGAAGCTTTCTGAGAAACGACTTTGTAATGTGTGAATTCATCTCACAGTGTTACACTTTTTTCTTCATTTAACAGTCTGCTAACACTGTTGCCTTGAAATCTGCAATGGTAGATTTCTGAGCATATTGAAGCTTATGGTGACAAAGAAATTATCATTATACAAAAACTAGAAAGAAGCTTTCCGAGAAACTGCTTTGTGATATGTGAATTTATCTCAGAGAGCTACACCATTCTTTTCATTGAGCAGGTTGATAACACAGTTTTCATGGAATCTGTGATTAGATATTTGGGAGCACATTGAAACCTATGGTGACAAATAAATATCCTCAGATGAAAAACAAAAAGAAGCTTTCTGAGAAGCTGCTTTGTGATGTAGGAATTCATCTCACAGAATTGCATTGTTCTTTTCATTGAGCAGTATGCTAACACTGTTTTCTTGGAATCTGCAGTGTGATACTATGGATTGCATTGAAGCGTATAGTGACAAAGGAATTATCCTCATGTAAAAACTAGAAAGAAGGTTTCTGACAAACTGCTTTGAGCTGTGTTAATTCATCTCACAGTGTTGCATGATTCTTTTCATGAATTAGTCTGTTAGAACTGTTTCTGGGGAATTTGAGAAAGGATTTTTTTTTATTGCTTTGAAGCCTATAGTGACAAAGGAAATATCCTCAGATAAAAACGAAAGAAGCTTTCTGAGAAAGTTCTTTGTGATGTGTGAATTCATCTCACAGTGTTACACCTCTCTTTTCATGGAGCAGTTTGCAAACACTCTTTTCGTGGAATGTGCAAAGTGATATATCGGAGTGTATTGAAGCTTATTTTGATGAAGGAAATACCTCAGACAAAAACTAGATAGAAGCTTTTGGAGAAACTGCCTTGTGATTTGGGATTTCATCTCACAGAGTTACACGATTCTTTTCAAAGAGCAGTTTGGTAGCACTGTACTTGGAGTATCTGAAAAGGGATATTTTGGATCACTTTGAAGCGTGTGGTGACAAAGGAAACATACTCTGATAAAAATTATGAAGAAGTTTTCTGAGAAGCTGTTTTGTGATGTATGAATCCATCTCATGGAATTACATGATACTTTTCATGCAGCAGTTTGGTTGCACTGTTTTTATGGAATCTGAGAAGGGATATTTTGGATTGCCTTAAAGTCTATTGTGAAAAAGGAAATATCCTCAGTTAAAAACTAGAAAGAAAGTTTCTGAGAATCTTATTGGTGATGTGTGAATTCATCTCATAGAGTTACACCTTTCTTTTCTAGGAGCAGTTTGCTAACACTGTTTTCATGGAATCTACAAAGGGATGTTTACGAGTGCGTTTAGTCCTATGGTGACAGAGGAATTATCCTCAGATAAAAACTAGAAAGAAGCTTTGAGAGTAACTGCTTTGTGATTTGTGAATTCATCTCACAAAGTTACATGATTCTTTTCATGATGCAGTTTGCTTGTACAGTTTTTGGTTAATCTCAGAAGGTATATTTAGATCTCATTGAAGCCTATGGTTTAAAGGAAATATCCTCAGACAAAAACTACAAAGAAGCTTTCTGAGAAACTGCTTTGTGATTTGTGAATTAATCTCATGGAGTTACAAGATTCGTTTCATGGATCACTTTGTTAGCACTGTTTTTGTCAATCTGAGAAGGTATATTTGGATGTCATTGAAGCCTATGGTGACAAAGGAAATGTCCTCAGATTATCAGTAGAAAGAAGCTTTATGAGAGTTCTTTGTTATGAGTGAATTCACCTCACAGTGTTACACCTTTCTTTTCATGGAGCAGTTTGCTAACACTGTTTTCCTGGAATATTCAAAGAGACATTTGGGAATGCATTGAAGCCTATAGTGAAGAAGTAAGTATCCTCAGATAAAAACTAGAAGGAAGCTTTCTGAGAAATGCTTTGTGAGGTGTGATTTCATCTCACAGAGTTACACCATTCTTTTTGTTGAGCAGTTGGATAACACGTTTCTCGTGGAATCTGCAACAGGGTATTTCAGAGTGCATGGAAGCCCATGGTGACAAAGGAAATATCCTCAGACAAAAACAAGAAAGAACGTTTCTGAGAAAGTTCTTTGAGATGTGTGAATTCATCTCACAGAGTTACACGTTACTTTTCATGGAGCAGTTTGTTAACACTGTTTTTGTGGAATCACACAAGGGATATTTGGGAGTGCTCTGAGGCCTATGGCGATAAAGGAAATATCCTCAGATAAAAACTAGGAAGAAACTTTCTGACAAACCACTTTGTGATGTGTTAATTCATCTCACGGAATTGCATGATTCTTTTCATGGATCAGTATGGTAGCACTGTTTTCGTAAATCTGAGAAGGAATATTTTGGATCACATTGAAGCCTATGGTGACAAAGGAAATATCCTCAGAGAGCAACTAGAAAGAAGCTTTCTGGGAAAGTTCCTTGTGATGTGTGAATTCATCTCAGAGTTACACTGTTCTTTTCAATGAGTAGTTTGCTAACACAGTTTTCTTGGAATCAGCAATGGGATATTTGGGAGCTCATTGAAGCTTATGGTTACAGAAAAATCCTCATATAAAAACTAGAAAGAAGCTTTTTCAGAAAGCGCTCTGTGATGTGATAATACATCTCACAGAGTTACACAATACTTTTCATGGAGCATTGGCAGCACTGTTTTTGGGGAATCTGAAAACAGATATTTTGGATTGTATTGAAGCTTCTGGTGACAAAGGAAATGTCCTCAGTTAAAAACTAGAAAGAAGCTTTCTGAGAAAGGTCTTTGTGATGTCAGAATTCATCTCACAGAGTTACATCATTCCTTTCATGGAGCCGTTTGTCAAAATTGTTTTTGTGGAATATGCAATGGAATATTTGGGAACACCTTGAGGTCTATAATGACAAAGGAATTGTCTTCAGATAAAAACTAGAAAGAAGCTTTCTGAGAAACTGCTTTGTGATGTGTGAATTCATCTCACAGAATTACACCATTCCTGGCAATGAGCAGTTTGATAACACTGTTTTCGTGAAATCTGCTGTAGGATATTTGTGAGGGCATTGCAGCCTATGGTGACAAAAGACATATTCTCAGATAAAAACCAAAAGGAAGCTTTCTGAGAGACTAGTCTGTGATTTATGAATTCATGTCACAGAGTTACACAATTCTTTTCATGGAGCGGTTTGGTAGCACTGTTTTTGGGGAATCTGAGAACAGATATTTTGGATCTTATTGAAGCCTATGGAGACAAAGGAACTATAATCAGATATAAACTAGAAAGAAACTTCCTGAGAAACTGCTTTGTGATGTGTGAATTCATTTCACAGAGTTACAGTGTTCTTTTCATTGAGCACTTTGCTAACACCGTTTTCTTGGAATCTGCAAAGAGATACTTGAGAGTGCTTTGAGACATATGGTGACAAAGGAAATATTCTCATATAAAAACTTGAAAGGAGCTTTCTGAGAAACAATTTTCTGATGTGTTAATTCACCTCATAGAGTTTCATGATACTCTTCATGGAAGAGTTTCTTAGCAGTGTTTTTGGGGAATCTGATAAGGGATGTTTTGGATCACATTGAAGCCTGTGTTGACAAATTAAATATCCTCAGATAAAAACTAGAAAGAAGCTTTCTGGGAAAACTCTTTGTGATGTGTGAATTCATCTCACAGAGTAACACCTTTCTTTTCCTGGAGTAGTTTGCTAACACTATTTTCATGAAATCTGCAATGCGATATTATGGAGTCCTTTGATGCCTGTAGTGAAAAATGAACTTTCCTCAGATAAAAAGTTGAAAGACACCAGAAAAGTGGTGAAAAAGTAAATATCCTCAGAAAAAATTAGAAAGCAGCTTTCAGAGAAAGTTCTTTGTGATGTGTGAATTCATTTCAGAGAGTTTCACCTTTCTTTTCATGTAGCAGCTTGCTAACACTGCTTTTTTTGAATCTGCAGAGGGATATTTGTGAGCACTTTGAGACCTATAGTGAAAAAGGAAAAATCCTCACATAAAAACTAGAAAGAATCTTTCTGAGAAACTGCTTTGTGATTTTTGACTTCATCTCAGAGAGTTACAATGTTTTTTTCATTGAGCAGTTTGCTAACACTGTTTTCTTGGAATCTGCAATTGGATATTTCGGAGAGCATTGAAGCTTATGGTGACAAAGGAAATATACTCTGATAAAAACTATAAAAAAGCTTTCTGAGAAACTGGTTTGTGATTTGTGAGTTCATCTCACAGAGTCACACTGTTCTTTTCATTGGGCAGTTTGAAAACACTGTATTTGTTGAATCTGCAGTAGAATATTTGGGAGTGCATTAGAACCTATGGTGACAAAGGAAATATCCTCAGACAAAAACTAGAAAGAAGCTTTCTGAGAAACTGCTTTGTAATGTGTGAATTCATCTCACAGAGTTACACCCCTCTGTTCAATGAGCAGGTTGCCAACACTGTTTTCTTGTAAACCGCAATATGATATTTCGGAGTGCATTGAGCTTATGGTGACAAAGGAAATATACTCTGACAAAAACTAGACAAAACCTTTCTGAGAAACTGTTTTGTGATTTGTGAATTCATCTCACAGAGTTCCATGATAATTTCCATGGAGCAGTTTGGTAGCACTGTTTTTGGGTAATCTGAGAAAGGATATTTTGAATTGCATGGAAGCCTATAGTGACATAGGAAATATTCTCAGACAAAAACTAGAAAGAAGCTTTCTGAGAAACTTCCTTTTGATATGTGATTTCAGCTCACAGAACTACACAATTCTTTTCATGGAGCAGTTTGGTAGCACTGTTTTTGGGGAATCTGAGAAGGGATATTTTTATCACATTGAAGACTATGGTGACAAAGGAAATATTCTCAGATAAAAACTAGAAAAAACTTTATGAGAAACTGCTTTGTGATGTATGAATTCCCCTCAAAGGGTTACACCGTTGTTTTCATTGCAGTGTTTGATAACACTGTTTTCGTGGAAACCACGATGGGATATTTTGGAGTACTTTGAGGCCTACAGTGAAAAAGAAAATATCCTTTGATAAAAACCAGAAGAATCTTTCTGAAAAACTGCTTTGTGATGGGTGAATTCACCTCACAGGGTTACACTGTTCTTTTCATTGAGCAGTTTGCTAACCGTGTTTTGTTGGAATGTGCAATGGGATATTTCGGAGCGCATTGAAGATTAAAGCAACAAAGGAAATATCCTGAGATAAACTAGAAAGAAGCTTTTTGAGAAACTGCTTTGTGATTTGTGAATTCATCTCAAAGAGTTACATGATTCTTTTCATGGGGGAGATTGGTTTCACTGTTATTGGGGAATCTGAGAAGGGATATTTTGGATTGCATTGAATCCTATGGTGACAAAGGAAATATTCTCAGAAAAAAAAACTAGAAAGAAGCTTTATGTGAAAGTTCTTTTTGGAGTGTGAAATCCTCTCACCAAGTTACAACTTTCTTTTCATTGAGCTGATTGCTAACACTGTTTTCGTGGAATCTACAAAGGGATATTTGGTGCGCCTAGAGAACCATGGTAAAAAAGGACATATCATCAGATAAAAACTAGAAAGAAGGATTCTAGGAAACTGCTTTTTGACGTGTGAAATCACCTCACAATGTTACACTGTCTTTTTCATTGAGAAGTTTCCTAAAACTGTTTTCTTGGAATCTGCAAAGGGATATTTCAGAGTGCATTGAAGCTAAGGGTGACAAAGGAAATACGCTCATATAAAAATTAGAAAGAAGCTTTCTGAGAAATTCCTTTGAGATTTGTGAATTCTTCTCACAGAGTTACACGATTATTTTCATGAATCAGTTTGTTAGCACTGTTATTGGGGTATCAGAAAAGGGATATTTTGGATTGTACAGAAGCCTAGTTTAACAAAGGATATATCCTCAGATACAAACTAGAAAGAAGCTATCTATCTGTGAAATTTCTTTGTGATGTGCGAATTCACCTCACAGAGTTACACCTTTCTTTTCATGGGGCAGTTGAATAACATTATTTTCATGGGATCTGCAAGGGATATTGGGCGCAGATTGAAGCCTGTGGTGAAAAAAAAAAATATATATCCTCAGATAAAAACTAGAAGGAAGCTTTGTGAGAAAGTGCATTGTGATGCGTAAATTCATTTCACACAGTTACACTGTTCTTTTCATTTAGCAGTTTGCTTACACTGTTTTCTTGGAATATGCAGTGGGATATTTTGGAGAGCGTTGAAGTTTATGGTGACAAAGGAAATACCCTCATATAAAAATTAGAAAGAAGCTTTCTGAGAAACTGCTTTGTGATGTGTGAATTCATCTCACAGAGTTACACAGTTCCCTTCATTGAACAGTTAGTGAACCCTGTTTTCAGGGAATCTGCAATAGGATATTTTGCAGTGCTTTGAAGCTTATGGTGATAAAGGAAGCAACCTCAGACAAAAATTAGAAAGAAGCTTTCTGAGAGACAGCTTTGTGATTTTTGAATTCATCTCACAGAGTTACACCACTCTTTTCTTGAAGCAGTTTGGTAGTACTGTTTTTGGGGAATCTGAGAAGGGATAATTTGGATTGCCTTGAACCTTATGGTGACAAAGGAATTATCCTGAGATAAAAACTAGAAAGAAGTTTTCTGAGAAAGTTCTTTGTGATGTGTGATTTCAACTCACAGATTTACACCTTTCTTTTCATGGAGGAGTTTGCTAACCCTGTTTTGTGGAATCTTCAAAGGGATATTAGGGAGTGCATTGAGGCCTACGGTGAAAAAGAAAGTATTCTCAGATAAAAACTAGAAAGAAGGATTCTGAGAAACTGCATTGCAATCTGTGAATTAATCTCAAGAGTTACACCGTTCTTTTCATTGAGCAGTTTGCTAACGCTGATTTCATGGAATTTGCAAGGGGATATATAGGGGGTCTCATGAGGCTTATGGTGAAAAACTGAATATTCTCATGTAAACACTAGAAAGAAGCTTTCAGAGAAAACAATTTGTGATGTGTGAATTCATCTCACAGTGTTACACTGTTCTTTTCATTGAGCAGTTAGCTAAAACTGTTTTCTTGGGATCTTCATTGCAATATTTCACAGCACATTGAAGGTTAGGTTGACAAAGGAAAGATCCTCATATAAAAAGTAGAAAGAAGCTTTCCGAGAAACTGCTTTGTGATGTGTGAATTCATCTCATAGAGTTACACCATTCTTTTCTTTGAGCAGTTTGCTAACACTGTGTTCGTGGAATCTGCACAGGGATGTTTGGGACCACAATCAGACCTATAGTGAAAAACAGAATATCCTCATATAAAAATTAGAAAGAAGCTTTCTGAGAAACTGCATGGTGATGTGTGAATTCATCTAAAGATTTACTCTGTTCTTTTCTTTGATTAGTTTGTAAACACTGTTTTCTTGGAATCTGCAATGGGATACTTTGGAGTGCATTGAAGCTTATGGTGACATAGGAAGTATGCTCACATAAAAACTAGAAAGATGTTGTCTGAGAAACTGCTTTGTGAAGTGTTAACTCATCTCATGGAGTTCCACGATTCTTTTCATGGATCAGTTTGGTAGCACTGTTTTAGGGGAACCTGAGAAGGGATATTTTGGATCGCATTGAAGCCCATGTTGACAAAGGAAATATCCGCAGATGTATACTAGAAAGATTTCTGAGAAACTTTTTTGTAGTGTGTGAATTCATCCTATAGAGTTACATCGTTCTTTTAATTTATCAGTGTGCTAAAACTGTTTTGGTGGAATCTGCAAAGGTATACATTGGAGTGCATTGAGACCTATGGTGAAAAAGACAATGATCTCAGTTAAAAAGTAGAAAGAATCTTTGTGAGAAACTGCTTTGTGATGTGTAAATTCATCTCACAGTATTACACTGTAGTTTTCATTGAGCAGTTTACTAATACTGTTTCCTTGGAATCTGCAATGGGATATTTTGGAGCCCATTGAAGCTTATGGTGACATAGGAAATATCCTCATATAAAAACTAGAAAGAAGCTTTCTGAGAAAGTTCTTTGTGATGTGTGAATTCATCTCACAGATAAAAACCAAAAAGAAGCTTTCTGGGAAACTGCTTTGTGATGTATGAGTTCATCTCACAGAGATACACTGTTCTTTACACTGTTGAGTTTCCTAACACTGTTTTGCTGTAATTTGCAATGGGATATTTTGGAGTGCATTGAAGCTTAGGGTGACAACGGAAATATCCTCAGATGAAAACTAGAAAAAAGCTTTCTGACCAACTGTTTTTTATTTGTGAATTCATCTCACAGAGTTGCATGATTCTTTTCATAGATCAGATTGGTAGCACTGTTTTTATGGAATCTGCAAAGGGATAATCGGGAACTTCTAGAGGCCTAGAGTGAAAAGGAAATAACTTCAAATAAAAACTGGAGAAAAGATTTTGAGAAATGGTTTTCTGATGTGTGCATTCATATCATAGAGTTTAACCTTTTTCTTGATTGAGCAGTTCATCATCACTGTTTTTATGGTATCTGAGAGGAGACATTTGGGAGCACATTGAAGCCTACGGTGAAAAAGGAAATATCATCAGATTTAAACTAGAAAGAAGCTTTCTGAGAAACTGCTTTGTGATGGGTGAATTCAACTCACAGTTTCAATTTTGTTTTCACTGAGCAGTTTGGTAACACGGTTTTTGTGGAATCTGCAAAGGGATATTTGGGAGTGCATAGAGTCCAATGGCAAAAAGGAAATATATTCAGTTTAAAACTGGAGAGAAGCTTTCTGAGAAAGTCCTTTGTGATGTGTGCATTCATCTCATAGAGCTATATGTTTCTGTTGAGGGAACGTTTTGGCATCACTGTTTGTGTGTTGTCTGAGAAGGGATATTTGGGAGCACTTTGAAGTCTATGGTGGAAAAAGAAATATCCTCAGATAAAAACTAGAAAGAAACTTCCTGAGAAACTGCTTTGTGATTTGTCAATTTACCTCACAGAGTCACATCATTCTTTTTATGGTGCAGTTTGTTAGCACTGTTTTGTAGAATCTGCAGAGGGATATTTGGAAGTGCATAGAGGCCTAAGATGAAAAAAAATTTCTCTAGGTTACATCTGGAGAGAAGCTTTCAGAGAAACTCCTTTGTGATGTTTGCATTCATCTCATAGAGGTAGCATTTCTGTCGAGGAAGCACATTGACATCAAGGTTTTTGTGGTGCCTGAGATGGGATATTTGGGAGGGCATTGAAGCCAACATTGGAAAAGGAAATATCCTCATATAAAAACCAGAAAGAACCTTTCTTGAAACCACTTTGTGAAGTGTCAATTCATGTCACAGAGTTACACAATTCTTTCCATGGAGCTGTTTGGTAACACTGTTTTCATGGAATCTGCAAAGGGATATTTGGGAATGCCTTGAGGCCTATAGTTAAAAAGGAAATATCCTCAGATAAAATCTAGAAAGAAGCTTTCTGGGAAACTGCTTTGTGATGTGCGAATTTATCTCACAGAGTTCCAACATACTTTTCATTGAGCAGTTTTCTAACAATGTTTTCGTGAAATCTGCAATAGGATATTTTAGAGCCCATTGAAGCCTACAGTGACAAAGGAAATATTCTCAGGTAGAAATCAAAAAGAGGCTTTCAGAGAAACTGCTTTGTGATGTGTGAATTATTCTCACAGAGTTACACTGTTCTTTTCATCAAACAGTTTGCTAACACTGTTTTCTTGGACTCTGCAATAAGATGTTTCAGAGTGCATTGAAGCCTATAGTAACAAAGGAAATATCCTCAGATAAAAACTAGAAAGAAGCTTTCTGAGAAAGTTTCTTTGATTTGTGAATTTGTCTCACAGAGTTTTACCTTTCTTTTTCATGCAGCAGTTTGCTAACACCGTTTTCGTGGAATCTGCAAAGGAATATTTGGGGGTGCTTTGAGGCCTATGTTGAAAAAGGAAATAACCTCAAGTATTAAGAAGAAAGTAGGATTCTGAGAAACTGCTTTGTGATGTGTGAACCCACGCCACAGAGTTAAAATGTTCCTTTGATTGAGAAGTTTGCTAACACCATTTTTGTGGAATCTCCAAAGGGATATTTCATAGTGCATTGAGGCCTATTGTGAAAAAGCAAATATCCTCAGATAAAAACTAGAAAGAAGCTTACTAAGAAACTGCTTTGTGATGTGTGAATTTATCTCACAGAGTTAAAATGTTCCTTTCATTGAGAAGTTTTCTAACACTGTTTTCTTGGGGTCTGAAAAGGGATATTTTGGGGTGCATTGAAGCTTATGGGACAAAGGAACCATCCTCAGACAAAAACTAGAAAGAATCTTTGTGAGAAAGTCCTTTGTGATGTGTGAATTCATCTCACAGAGTTACACCTTTCACTTCATGGAAAAGTTTGGCTGCACTCTTTTTGAGGAATCTGAGAGGGGACATTTTGGATCACATTGAAGCCAAGGGTGTCAAAGGAAATATCCCCAGAAAATACTAGAAAGCTTTATGTGAAACTTTTTGTGATGTGTGAATTCATCTAACAGAGTTAAACGATTCTTTTCTTGGAGCTGTTTGCTAACAATATTTTTGTGGGATCTGCAATAGGATATTTGGGAGTGTATTGAAGCCTATGGTGACAAAGGAAATATCCTCAGATCAAAGCCAAAAAGAAACTTTCTGAGAAACTTCTTTGTGATGTGTGAATTCATCTCATAGAGTTACACTTTTCTTTTCATTAAGAAGCTTGCTATCACTCTTTACATTTAATCTGCAAAGGGTTATTTGGGAGCGCATTGAGAAATATGATGTTAAAGGAAATATCATCAGATTAAAACCAGAAAGAAGTTATCTGAGAAACATCTTTGTGATATGTGAATTCATCTCACCAAATTACACCCTTCTTTTCATGGAAAAATTTTGTAGTACTGTTTTTGTGGAATCTGAGAAGGGATAATTTGAGTCGCATTGAAGCCTATGGTGACATTGGAGATATCCTCAGACAAAAACCAAAAGGAAGATTTCCGAGAAACTGCTTTGTGATGTGTGAATTCAACTCACAGATTTACACCTTTCTTCTCATGGAACAGTTTGCTAACACTATTTTCCTGGAATCTGCAAAGGGATATTCACAAGCACATGGTGAAAAGGGAAATATCCTCAGATACAAACTAGAAACAAGCTTTCTGAGAAACAACTTTGTGATGTGTGAATTCATGTCACAGACTTACACTGTTCTATGCATGGAGCAGTTTGTTTACACTGTTTTCTTGGAATTTTCATTCTGATATTTTGGAGCGCATTGAAGATTATGGAGACAAAATACATGTCCTCATATAAAAACTAGAAAGAAGCTTTTTGAGAAACTGTTTTCTGATGTGTGAATTCATCTCACAGTTACACTGTTCTTTTCATTGAGCAGTTTACTAACACTGTTTTCTTGGAATATGCAAAGGGATATTTTGGAGTGCATTGAAGCTTACGGTGACAAAGGAAATATCCTCACATAAAAACTAGAACAAAGCTTTCTCAGAGACGGCTTTGTATTTGTAAATTAACCTCACAGAGTTACATGATTCCTTTAATGGATCAGTTTGGTAGCACTGTTTTTGGGGAAATTGAGGAAGGATATTTTGTATCACTTGAAGCTAATGGTGACAAAGGATAATGCCTTAGATAAAAACTAGAAATAAGCTTTCAAGAGGAAGTTCTTTGGACATGTGAATTCATCTCACAGAGATACACCTTTCTTTCCATGTATTAGTTTGCTACTTGCTAACTTTTTTTTGTGGAATTTGCAAAGGGACATTTGGGAGTGCAAAGAGGCCTACAGGGATAAAGGAAATTGCCTCAGATAACTAGAAGGAAACTTTCTAAGAAACTGCTTTATGATGTGTGAATTCATCTCACCAAGTTAGACTGTTCTTTTCATTGATCAGTTTACTAACAGTTTTCTTGGAATATTCTGTGGGATAATTCAGAGCACGTTGAAGCTTAGGGAGACAATGAAAACATCCTCATATAAAAACTAGAAAGAAGCTTGCTGAGAAACTACTTTGTGATTTGTAAATTCATCTTACAGAGATACACGTTCTTTTCATGGATCAGTTTGGTAGCACTGTTTTTTTGGAATTTGAGTAGGGATATTTTGTATCACATTGAAGCTAATGGAGACAAAGGAAATATCCTCAGATAAAAACTAGAAAGAAGCTTTCTGAGAAAGTTCTTTGTGATGTGTTTTCTCATCTCACAGGGTTACACCTTTCTTTTCACGGAGCAGTTTGCTAACACTGTTTTCGTGGAATCTGCATAGGTATATTTGGGAGTGCATTGAGGCCTATAGTGAAGAGAAATATCCTCAGATAAAAACTAGAAAATATCTTTCGGAGAAACTGCTTTGTGATGTGTCAATTCATCTCACAGAGTTATACTGTTCTTTTCAATGAGCAGTTTGCTAACATTGTTTTCTTGGAATCTGCAATGGAATATTTTGGAGCACATTGAAACTTATTGTGACAAAGAAAATATTGTCAGACAAAAAGTAGAAAGAAGCTTTCTGAGAAACTGCTTTGTGATTTGTGAGTCCATCCCACAGAGTTACACGATTCTTCTCATGGGGCAGTTTGTCAACATTGTTTTTGGGGAATTTGAGAAGGAATGTTTTGAGTTGCATAGAAGGCTATGGTGACAAAGGGAATATCCTCAGATGAAAACTAGACAGAAGTCTTCTGAGAAAGTTCTTTGTGATGTGTGAATTCATCTCATAGATTTACACCTTTATTTTCATGGAGCTGTTAGTTAACACTGTTTTTGTGGAATCTGCAAAGGGATATTTGGGAGTGAATTTAGGCCTATGGTGAAAAAGGAAATATCCTCAGAAAAAAAACTGCAAAGAAGATTTCTGAGAAACTACTTTGTGATGTGTGAATTCATGTCACAGAGTTACACTGTTCATTTCCTTGAGCAGTTTGTTAGCACAATTTTCTTGGAATCTGCAATGTGATATTTTGGAGTGCATTAAAGCTTATGGTGACAAAGGAAATATCCTCAGACAAAAACCAGAAAGAAGCTTTCTGAGAAACTCTTTTGTGATTTGTGACTTCATCTTACAGAGTTATACGATGCTTTTCATGGAGCAGTTTGGTGGCACAGTTTTGGGGAATCTGATAAGGGATATTTTGGATAACATTGAAGCTTACGGAGACAAGGGAAATATCCTCCGATGAAAACTAGAAACAAACTTTCTGAGAAACAGCTTTGTGATGTGTTAATTTATCTCACAGAGATACACGATTTTTTCATGTATCATTTTGGTACCACTGTTTTTGGAGAAAGTGAGGGAGGATATTTTGGATTGCATTGAAATCAGTGGTGACAAAGGAAACATCCTTAGATCAAAACTAGCAAGAAGCTTTCTGAGAAAGTTCTGTGTGATGTGTGAATGTATCTCACTGAGTCTGTAATGGGACATTTTGGAGCATAATGATTCCTTTAGTGAAAAAGGAAATATCCTCAGATAAAAACTAAAAGTAAGCTTTCAGAGAAACTTCTTCGTGATGCATGATACCGTCTCACAGAGTTACACCTTTCTTTTCATGGAGCAGTTTGTTAACACTGTTTTCGTTTAATATGCATAGGTATATTTTGGATCAAATTGAAGCCTATGGTGACAAAGTAAATATCCTCAGATAAAAACTAGAAACACATTTCTGAGAACCTACTTGGTGAAGATTTAATTCATCCCACAGAGCTACATGATTCTTTTCATGGATCAGTTTGGTAGCACTGTTTTTGGGGAATCTGTGGAAGGATATTTTGGATCACATTAGAGTCAATGGTGACAAAGGAAATATCCTCAGATAAAAACTAGAAGGAAGCTTTCTGAGAAACTTCTTTGTGATGTGTAAATTCATCTCACAGTGTTACACCTTCCTTTTCATGGAGCAGTTTACTAATACTGTTTTTGATCGATTTGCAAAGAAATATTTGGAGAGCATGGAGGAATACGGTGAAAAAGAAAATATTCTAAGATAAAAACTAGAAACAAACTTTCTGGGAAACTTATTTGTGATGTGTGAATTCATCTCACAGAGTTACACTGTACTTTTCAATGAGCAGTTTGACAACCCTGTTTTCTTGGAATCTGCAATGGTATATTTCGGAGCTCATTGAATCATATGGTGACAAAAGAAATATCCTCATATAAAAAGTAGGAAGAATTTTTTGGGAAACGGCTTTGTGATGTCCCAATTCATCTCACTGAGTTATACAATTCCTTTCATGGATCAGTTTGGTAGCACCGTTTTTGGGTAATCGGAGAAGGGATATTTTGTATCACATTGAAGAATATGGTGACAAAGGAAATATCTTCATATTAAAACTAGAAAGGGCCTTTCTTTGAAAGTGATTTGTGATGTGTAAATTCATCTCACGGTGTTACACCTTTCTTGTTTTGGAGCAATTGCTTACACTGTTTTCATGGAGTCTGCAAAAGGATATTTGGGAGATCATTGAGGCCTATTTTGAAAAAGGAAATACCCTCAGATAAAAACTAGAAAGAAGCTTTCTGAGACACTGCTTTGTGATGCGTGAATTCATCTCACAGAGTTACACTGTTCTTTTCATTGAGCAGTTTGCTAACACTATTTTCATGGAATCTGGAATAGGTTACGTCAGAGCAGATTGAAGCTTAGGGTGACAAATGAAATATCTTCAGACATAAGCAAAAAAAAAAGGTTTCTGAGAAACTGCTTTCGAATTTGTGAATTCATCTCACAGATTTACACGATTCTTTTCATGGAGCACTGGGTAGCACCTTTTTTGTGGAATCTGAGAAGGGATAATTTGGATCACATTGAAGTCAATGGTGAGAAAGGAAATATCCTCAGACAAAAACTAGAAAGAAGCTTTCTGAGAAACGTGTTTGTGATGTGTGAATTCATCTCAGAGATGTACACAGTTCCTTCCATAGAGCAGTTTGATAACATGGTTTTAGTGGAATCTGCAAAGGGATATAAGGGAATGCATTGACACCCATGGTGAAAAAGGAAATATCCTCAGATAAAAACTATAGAGAAGCTTTTTGAGAAACTTCTTTGTGATGTGTTTTCATCTCACAGAATTACACTATTCTTTTCATTGAGCAGTTTGCTAACACTGTTTTCATGCAATCTGCAATGGGATATTTCGGAGCACATTGAAGCTTACAGTGACAAAGGAAATATCATCAGACAAAAACTAGAAAGAACCTTTCTAAGAAACTTCTTCATGAATTATTAATTCATCTGACTGACTTACACGATTCTTTTTATGGAGGAGTTTGGTAGTACTGTTTTGGGGGAATCTGAGAAGGGATATTTTGGATCGCATTGAAGCCTACAGTGACAAGTGAATTATCCACAGATAAAAAATAGAAGGAAGCTTTATTAGAAACTACTTTGTGAGTTGTGAATTCATCTCACATGGTTACACCTTTCTATTCATGGTGCAGTGTAATAACACTGTTTTCATCGAATATGCAAAGGGATATTTGGGAGCATATTGAGGCCTATGGTGAGAAAGAAAATATCCACTGATTAAAAAGGAGAAGAAAGTTTTCTGAGAAACTGGTTTATGGTATGTTAATTCATTTCACAGAGTTACACAATTCCTTTCATGGACCAGTTTGGTAGCACTGTTTTTTGGGAATCTGAGACGGGATATTTGGGATCATATTGAGGCCTATCTTGACAAAGGAAATATCCTCAGATGGAAACTAGAAAGAAGCTTTCTGAAAAAGTTCTTTGTGATGTGTGAATTCGTCTCTCAGAGTTACACCTCTTTTTTCATGGAGCAGCTTGCTAACACTGTTTTCATGAAAACTTCAAAGGGATATTTGCGAGTGCATTGAAGCCTATGGTGACAAGGAAATATCCTCAGATAAAAACTGGAAAGAAGTTTTCTGAGATACTACTTTGTGATGGGTTAGTTCATCTCATAGAGTTACACCTTTCTTTTCATGGAGCAGTTGGCTAACACTGTTTTCGTGGAATCTGCATTAGGATATTTGGGAGTGCATTGAATTCTTTGGTGAAAAAGGAATTATCCTCAGATAAAAAAGAAAAAAACTTTCTGCGAAACTGCTTTGGATATGTGAATTCATCTCACAGAGTTACACATTTCTTTTCATGGACCTCTTTGTTAGCACTGTTTTTGGGGAGTCTGAGAAGGGATATTTTGGATTGCATTGAAGCCTATAGTGACAAGGAAATATACTCAAATAAAACTGGAAAGAAGCTTTCTGAGAAACTTCCTTGTGATGTGTGAATTCATCTCACAGTGTTTCACCTTTATCTTCATGAAACAGTTTACTAACCTTGTTTTCGTGGAGTCTGCAAAGTGATATTTGGGAATGTTTTGAGGCTTATTGTGAAAAAGGAAATATCCTCAAATAAAAAGTAGAAAGAAGCTTTCTGAGAAACTGTATCGTGATGTGTGAATGCATCTCACAGAGTTACACTGTTCTTATCATGGATCAGTTTGCTAACACTGTTTTACTGGAATCTGCAGTGGGATATTTCTTAGAGCAATGAAGCTTATGATGACAGGGGAAATATCCTCAGATAAAAACAGAAAGGAAGCTTTCTGAGAAACTGCTCATGATGCATTAATTCATCTCACAGTGTTACACCGTTCTTTTCATTGAGCAGTCTGCTAACATTTTTTCCATGGAATCTCCATTAGCATATTTGGGAGCACATTGAAGCCTGTGGTGACAAGGGAAATATCCTCAGATAAATAGCGAAAAGAAGCTTTCTGGGAAACTGTTTTGAATGTGTGAATTCATCTCACAGAGTTACACATTTCTTTTCATGGACCTCTTTGTTAGCACTGTTTTTGGGGAATCTGAGAAGGGATATTTGGATCACTTTGAAGCCTATGGTGACAAGGAAATATCCTCAGATCAAAACAATAAAGAAGATTTCTGAGAATGTTCTTTGAAATGTGTGAATTCATAGTTACACCTTTCTTTTCATGGAACAGTTTGCTAACAATGTTTTCGTGGAATCTGCATTAGGATATTTGGGAGTACACTAACCCTATGGTGACAAAGGAAATATCCTCAGATAAAAACCTAAAAGAAACTTTCTGAGGAATTGCTTTGGATGTGTGAATTCATCTCTCAGAGTTACACAATTCTTTTCATGGATCACTTTATTAACACTGTTTTTAGGGAATCTGAGAAGGGATATTTTTGCTTGCATTGAAGTCTATCTTGACAAACTAAATATCCTCAGATAAAAGCTGCATAGAAGCTTTCTGAGAAAGTTCTTTGTGATATGTCAATTCATATCACAAAGCTACACCTTTCCTTTCATGGAGCAGTTTGCTAACACTGTTTTCATGGAATCTACCAAGGGATATTTGGCAGCACTTTGAGTCCAATAGTGAAAAAGGAAATACCATCAGATAAAAACTAGAAAGAATCTTTTGAGAAACTGCTTTTTGATGTGGGAGTTCTCACAGAGTTACACTGTTCTTTTCAAATAGCAGTCTGCTAACACTGTTTTCATGGAAACTGCAATAGGATGTTTGAGGGTGCATTGAAGTTTATAGGGACAAACAAAATATCTTCAGATAAAAAACAGAAAGAATCCCCCTGAGAAACTACTTTGTGAGGTGTGAATACATCTCACAGAGTTACAGTGTTGTTTTCATTGAACTGTCTGCTAACTCTGTTTTCTTGGAATTCGCAATAGGATATTTTGGAGCACATTGAAGCTAATGGTGACAAAGGAAATATCCTCAGAAAAAAACTGGAAAGACACTTTATGAGAAACTGCTTTGTGATGGGTTAATTCATCTCACAGAGTTTCACCATCCTCTTCATTGAGCAGTCTGCTAACACTGTTTTCATGGATACTGTGTTAGGATATTTGGGAGTACATTGAAGCTTATGGGGAGAAGGGAAATATCCTTAGATAAATAGCAAAAAAAAAAAAAAAAAAAAAAAAAAAAAAGAATTCAGTGATACTGCTTTGGATGTGTGAATTCATCTCACAGTGTTACACGATTCTTTTCTTGGATCACTTTGCTAGCACTGTTTTTGCAGAAACTGAGAAGGGATATTTTGGATCGCATTGAAGCCAATGGTGACAAAGGATATATCCTCAGGTAAAAACCAAACAGAAACCTTCTGAGAAACTGCTTTGTGATGTGTGAATTCATCTCACAGAGTTACAAAGATATTTTTATTGAGCAGTTTTCTAAGACTGTTTTCTTGAGATCTACAAAGGGATATTTTGGAGCACAATGAAAGTTATGATGACAAAGGAAATATCCTCAGAGACAAACTAGAAAAAAGGTTTCTGAGAAACTGCTTTCTGATGTGTGAATTCATCTCACAGAGTTACACCTTCCTTTCATGGAACAATTTGTTACCACTGTGTTTCTGGAATCTGAGAAGGGATTTTTTTACTGCATTGAAGCCTACACTGACAAAGGAAATATCCTCAAATAACAACTAGAAAGAAGCTTTCTGAAGACCTTCTTGTTGATGTATGAATTCATCTCACAGAGTTACACGTTTTTCTTCATGAAGCAGTTTGCTAACGCTGTTTTCATGGAATCTGCAAAGTGATATTTGGGAGCACATTGAGGCCTATGTTGAAAAAAGAAATAACTTCAGATAAAAACTAGAAAGAAACTTTCTGAGACACTGCTTTGTGATGGGTTAATTCATCTCACAGAGTTACACCATTGTTTTCATTGAGCATCTGCTCACACTGTTTTACTGGAATCTGCCTTAGGATACTTGGGAGTGCATTGAAGCCAAAGTGACAATGGAAATATCTTCATATAAAAACTAGAAAGAAGCTTTCTGAGAAACTGCTTTGTGATGGGTTAATTCATCTCACAGAGTTACACCACTGTTTTCATTGAGCATCTGCTCACACAGTTTTACTGGAATCTGCCTTAGGGTACTTGGGAGCACATTGAAGCCAAAGTGACAATGGAAATATCTTCAGATAAAAACTAGAAAGAAGCTTTCTGAGAAACTGATTTGAATGTGTGAATTCATCTCACAGAGTTACAAGATTCTTTTCATGGATCACTTTGTTAGCACTGTTTTTGGGGAATCAGAGAGGGAATATTTTGGATTGCATTGAAGCCTTGGTGACAAGAAAATACACTCCGATAAAACCTGGAAAGAAGCTTTCTGAGACACTTCTTTTTGACGTGTGAACTCATCTCACTGTGTTTCACCTTTCTCTTCATGAAGCAGTTGGCTCAAACAGTTTTTATGGAATCTTCAAAGTGGTATTTTGGAGTTCATTGAGGCTCATGTTGGAAAAGGAAATATCCTCAGATAAAAAATAAAAAGAAGCTTTCTGAGAAACTGCATTGTGATGTGTGAATGCATCTTTGCACTGCTCTTTTCATTGAGCAGTTTGCTATACTGTTTTCTTGGAATCTGCAAAGGGATATTTCTAAGTGCAATGAAGCTTATGGTGACAAAGGAAATATCTTCAGATAAAAACTAGGAAGAATCTTTCTGAGGAACTTCTTTGTGACGTGTGAATTCATCTCATAGAGTTATTCCTTTGTCTTCATGAAGCCGTTTGTTAACACTGTTTTTGTGGAATCTGCAAAGGGATATTTGTTAGCTCATTGATGCTTACATTGAAAAAGGAAATGTCCTCAGATAAAAACTAGAAAGAAGCTTTCTGAGAATCTGCATTGTGATGGGTTAATTCAACTCACAGTGTTACACATTTCTTTTCATTGAGCAGTCTGCTAACAATCTTTTCATGGAATCTGCATTAGGATATATTGGAGTGTATTGAAGCCAAGGGTGACAAAGTTAATGTCTTCAGAGAAAAATCAAAAAGAAGCCTTCTGAGAAACTGCTTTATAATGTGTGAATATATCTCACAGAGTTACAGTGTTCTTTTTATTGAGCAGTCTGCTAACACTGTTTTCTTGGAATCCACAAAGGAATATTTCAGAGAACATTGAAGCTTACTATGACAAAGGAAATATCCTCAGAGATAAACTAGAAAGAAGCTTACTGAGAAACTGGTTTGTGATGGGTTAACTCATCCCACAGAATTCCACCGTTCTTTTCACTGAGCAGTCTGCTAGCACTGTTTTTGTGGAATCTGTATTAGGATATTCGGGAGCCTATGTTGACAAAGGAAATATCATCAGATAATAACTGAAAAGAAACCTCCTGAGAAACTGCTTTGGTTGTATAAATTCATCTCACAGAGTTACACCGTTCTTCTCATATAGCAATTTCCTAACACTGTTTTCATGGAAAATGCAATAGGATGTTGGGGAGGGCATTGAATCCTATGGTGACAAAGGAAATATCCTCAGATAAAAAACCAAAAACAAGCCTTTAGAGAAACTGCTTTGTGATGTGTGAAGACCTCTCACAGAGTTACAGTGTTCTTTTCATTGAGCAGTCTGCTAACACTGTTTTCTTGGTATGCATAAAGGGATATTTTTCAGTGCATTGAGGCTTATGGAGACAAATGAAAAATCCTCAGAGAAAACCTATAAAGAAGGTTTGTGAGAATCTGATATCTGATGTGTGAATTCATCTCACAGAGTTACACTTTGCAATCATTGAGCAGTTTATTAACACTATTTTTGGGGAATCTGAGATGGGATATTTTGGACTGTATTGAAGCCTATGCTGACAAAGGAGATATCCTCAGATAAAAACTAGAAAGAAGCATTCTGAGAAACATCTTTGTGATGTGTGAATTCATCTCATGTAATTACATCTTTCTCTTCATTAAGCTGTATGCTAACACTGCTTTCGTGGAATCTTCAAAGGGATATTTAGGAGCACATTTAGGCCTATGGTGAAAAAGTAAATATCCTCAGACAAAACCTAGAAAGAAGGTATCTGAGAAACTGCATTTTGATATGTGAATGCGTCTCACAGAATTACACTGTTCTTCTCATTGAGCAGTTTGCTAACACTGTTTTCTAGGAATCTGCAATGGCATATTTCTTTGCCCAATGAAACTTATGGTGACAAAGGAAATATCCTCAGATAAAAACTTGAAAGAAGCTTTCTGAGAAACTGCTTTGTGATGGGTTAATTCATCTCACAGAGTTGTGTCATTCTTTTCATTAAGCAGTCTGCTATCACTGTTTTCATGGAATCTGCATTAGGATATTTGGGAGCGTATTGAAGCCTATGGTGACAAAGGACAGATCCTCAATTAAAAACTGAAAATAAGCTTTCTGAGAAACTGGTTTGAGTGTGTGAATTCATCTCACAGAGTTGCACGATTCCTTTCATGCATCACTTTGTTAGCACTGTTTTTGGGGAATCTAAGAAGGGATATTTTGGATCGCATTGAAGCCTACGGTGACAAGGAAACACACTCAGATAAAAACTGGAAATAAGTTTTGTGAGAAACTTCTCTGTGATGTGTGAATTCAACTCACAGAGTTACAGCTTTCTCTTCATGAAGCAATTTGCTAACACTGTTTTCGTGTAATCTGCAAAGTCATATTTGGGAGCACATTGAGGCCTATAGAGAAAAAGGATATATCCTCAGATAGAAACTAGAAAGAAGCTTTCTGAGAAACTGCATTGTGACGTGTGAATGCATCTCACAGAGATACACTGTTCTGTTCAAGGATCATTTTGTTACACCGTTTTCTTGGAATCTGCAATGGGATATTTCTTAGTGCAATGAAGTTTATGTTGACAAAGGAAGTATCCTCAGATAAATACTAGGAAGAAGCTTTGTGAGAAACTGCTTTGTGATGGGTTAATTCATCTTACAGTGTTACACCGTTCTTTTCACTGAGCAGTCTGCTAACACTGCTTTCATGGAATCTGTGTTAGGATATTTGAGAGTGCATTGAAGCCTATGGGGACAAAGGAAATATCCTCAGACAAAAACCACAAAGAAGCTTTCTGAGAAACTGCTTTGGATGTGTGAATTCGTCTCACAGAGTGACACCTTTCTTTTCATGGAGCAGTTTGCTAACACTGTTTTTGTGGAATCTGCAAAGGGATATTTGGGAGTACTTTGAGGCCTATAATGAAAAACAAAATATCCTCAGATAAAAACTAGAAAGATGCTTTCTGAGAAACTTCTTTGTGATGTGTGAAGTCATCTCACACAGTTACACCATTGTTTCATATGACAGTTTGCTAACACTGTTTTCATGGAAAATACAATGAGATGTTTGGGAGCGCATTGAAACCTATGGTGACAAAGGAGATATGCTAAGATCAAAACCAGAAATAAGCTGTCTGAGAAACTTCTTTGTTATGTGGCAATATATCTCACAGAGTTACAGTGTTCTTTTCATTGAACAGTACGCTAACACTGTTTTCTTGAAATCCATAAAGAGATATTTCACAAGACAATGAAGCTTATGGTGACAATGGAAAGAGTTACACCAGTTTTCATGGAGGAGTTTGTTAGCACTGTTTTTGTGGAATCTCAGGAGTGATATCTTGGATAACATAGAATTCTATGTTGAGAAATGAAATGTCCTCAGATAGAAGCTGGAGGGAAGTCTTCTCAGAAACTACTTTGTGGTGTTTGAATTCATCTCAGAGGGGTACACCATTGCTTTCGTTGAGAAGTTTGCTAACAGTGTTTTCACAGAATCTGCAATGAGATATACGGGAGCACATTGAGGCTGGTGTTTAAAAAGGAAATATTATCTGATAAAAAGAAGAAAGAAGATTTCTGAGAAATGGCTTTGTGATCTGTGAATTCATTACTCAGAGTTACACTATTATTTCAAGCAGCAGTTTGCTAGAACTGTATTTGTTAAATCTGAGAAGGGATAGTTTGGATTGCTTTGAAGCCTATGGTAACAAAGGAAATATCTTCAGTAAAAACTAGAAAAAGCTTCATGAGAAACTGCTTTGTGATTCATCTCACAAAGATACAGTTTTTGTTACCTTGAGCAGTTTGCTAACACTGTTTTCGTGGAATCTGCCCTTGTATATTCCGAGGGCATTGAGTCCTATGTCAACAAATAAAATATCCTTCGATAAAAAATGGAGAGAAGCCTTCTGAGAAACTTCTTTGTGATGTGTGAATTCATCTAATGGAGCTACACCACTCTATTCCTTGAGAAGTTTCCTCACAATATTTTCACAGAATCTGCAATGAGATATACAGGAATGCACTGAGGACAGAAATATCCTTAGATAAAAACAAGAAAGAAGATTTCTGAGAAACTGCTTTGTGATGTGTGAATTCATCTCACAGAGTTACACTACCCTTTCATGGAGTCGCTTGCTAGCACTGTTTTTGTGGATTCTGAGAAGGGATATTTTTGATCGCTTTGAAGCCTATGGTGACAAAGGAAATATCCTCAGATAAAATCCAGAAAGAACCTTTTTAAGAATCGGTTTTGTGATGTGTGAATTCATCTCACAGTGTTACACAACTCTTTCATGGAGCCATTTGCTAGCACTGTTTTAGTGGAATATGAGAAAGGATATTTTGGGTCACTTTGAAGCCTATGGTGACAAAAGAAATATCCTCAGATAAAAACCAGAAAGAAGATTTCTGAGAAACTACTTTGTGATTTCTGAATTCATCTGAGATTTACATCACTCTTTCTTGGAGCTGTTGGCTAGCACTGGTTTTGTGGAATCTGACAAGTGATATTTTGGATTGCTTTGACGCCCATGGTAACAAAAGAAATATCCTCAGATAAAAACTAGAAAGAAACTTTCTGAGAAATTGCTTTGTGTGCTGTGAATTCATCTCACAGTGTTACACCACTCTTTCATGGAGGAGTTTGCTATCACTGTTTTCGTGGAATCTCAGATGTGATATTTTGGATAGCATTGAATCCAATGGTGAAAAACGAAATATCCTCAGACTTAAACTGGAGAGAAGCCTTCCCAGAAACTGCTTCATGGTGTGTGAATTTATCTCACAGAGTTACATCATTGCTTTCATTGAGAAGCTTGCTAACACTGTTTTTGCAGTATCTGCAATGAGACACACGGGGTCGCATTGAGGCCTGAAATATCCTCAGATAAAGGCAAGAAAGAAGTTTCTGAGAAACTGCTTTGTGATGTGTGAATTCGTCTCACAGTGTTACACAACTCTTTAATGGGGCCGCTTGCTAGCACTGTTTTTGTAGAATCTGAGAAGGGATATTTTTGATCACTTTGAAGCCTATGGTAACAAAGGAAATATCCTCAGATAAAAACCATAAAGAAGCTTTCTGAGAAACTGCATTGTGACGTATGAATTCATCTCACAGAGTTACAACACTCTTTCATGGAGGAATTTGATAGCACTTTTTTTGTTGAATCACAGAAGTGATATTTTGGATAGCATAGAATCCTAGGGTGAGGAATGAAATATCCTCAGATAAAAACTGTATAGAAGCCTTCTCAGAAATTGCTTTGTGGTGTGTGAATTCATCTCATAGAGTTACACCATTGCTTTCATTGAGAAGTTTGTTAACACTTTTTTCACAAAATCTGCAATGAGATATATGGCAGTGCATTGAGGTCTGTGTTTATAAAAGTGCATTGAGGTCCGTGTTTATAAAAGAAACATCTTCAGATAAAAAGAAAAAAGAAGTTTCCTGAGAAACTGCTTTGTGATGTGAGAATTCATCACACAGAGTTACACTAGCCTTCCAAGGAGCAGTTTGCTAGTATTGTATTTGTGGAATCTGAGAAGGGATAATTTGGATCACTTTGAAGCCTATGGTAACAAAGGAAATATCCTCAGATAAAACGAGGAAAAGCTTTTTGAGAAACTGCTTTATGATGAGTGTATTCACCTCACAGAGATACACTTTTCGTTACATTGAGCAGTTTGCTAACACTGTTTTCATGGAATCTGCCATGGGATGTTCCGAGGGCATTGAGTCCTACCGTGAAAAATTAAATATCCTTAGCTAAAAACTGGAGAGTAGCCTTCTGAGAAACTGCTTTGTGATGTGTGAATTCATCTCACAGAGATACATCACACTTTTTATTGAGAAGTTATCTAACAACATTTTTGAGGAATCCACAATGAGATATAATGTAGTGCATTAAGGCCTGTGTTTAAATAGGAAATATCCTTAGATAATAACAAGAAAGAAGCTTTCTGAGAAACTGCTTTGTGGTTTGTGAATTCATCTCACAGAGTTTCATCACTCTTTCATGGAGTTGATGGCTAGCACTGTTTTTGTGGGACCTGAGAAGTGATATTTTCGATTGCGTTGAAGCCTATGGTGAAAATGGAAATAAATGCAGATAAAAACTAGAAAGAAGCTTTCTGAGAAACTGCTTTGTGATGTGTGATTCATCTTACAGTATTACACCACTCTTTCATGGAGCCGTTTGCTAGAAATATTTTCTTCATTCTGAGAAGGGATATTTTTTTCACTTTGAAGCCTATGTTGACAAAGGTAATATCCTCAGATAAAAATTAGAAATTATTTTTCTGAGAAACTGTTTTGTGATACGTGAATTTGACCCACAGAGTTACACCACTCTATCATGGAGGAGTTTTTTAGAACTGTTTTGTGGAATCTCAGAAATTATATCTTTGATAGCATAGAATTCTATGGTGAGAAATGAAATATCTTCAGATAAAAACTGAAGAGAAGCCTTCTCAGAAACTTTTTTGTGGTGAGTGAATTCATCTCACAGATTTACACAATTTCTTTCATTGAGAGTTTTGCTAACACTGTTTTCACAGTATCTGCAATGAGATATACGGGAGAGGATTGAGGCCCATGTTTAAAAAGGAAATATCTTGGAAAAAAGAAGAAAGAAGCTTTCTGAGAAACTGCCTTGTGATCTGTGAGTTCATCACACAGAGATACACTACTCTTTCAAGGAGCAGATTGCTTGAATTGTGTTTGTGGAATCTGAGAAGGGATATTGTGGATTGCTTTGAAGCCTATGGTAACAAAGGAAATATCCTCAGTGAAAACTAGAAAAAGCTTTATGAGAAACTGCTTTGTGATGAGTGTATTCATCTCACAGAGATACACTTCTTGTTACATTGAGCAGTTTGCTAACACTGTTTTTGTGGAATCTGCCATGGGATATTCCGAGGGCATTGGGTCCTACAGTGAAAAATTAAATATCCTTAGATAAAAACTGGAGGGAAGCCTTCTGAGAAACTGCTTTGTGATGTGTGAATTCATCTCACAGAGCTACACTACTGTTTTCCTTGAGAAGTTTCCTAACAATACTTTTGTGGAAGCTGCAGTGAGATATACGGGAGCACTTTGAGGCCTGAAATATCCTCAGATAAAAACAAGATAGAAGTTTTCTGAGAAACTTCTTTGTGATGTGTGAATTCACCCCACAGATTAACATTACTGTTTCATGGATCCGTTTACTAGCACTATTTTTGTGGAATCTGAGAAGGGATATTTTGGATCACTTTGAAGCCTATGGTGACAAAGGAAATATCCTCAGATAAAAACCAGAAAGGAGCTTTCTGAGAAACTGCTTTGTGATGTGTGAATTCATCTCACAGTGTTACACAGTTCTTTCATGGAGCCATTTGCTAGTACTGTTTTTGTGGAATCTGAGAAGGGATAATCTTGATCACTTTGAAGGCTATGGTGACAAAGGAAATATCCTCAGACAAAAACCAGAAAGAGACAATCTGGGAAACTGCTTTATGACGTGTGAATTTATCTCACAAACTTACACCACTCTTTCATGGAGGAGTTTGCCAGCACTGTTTCTGTAGAATCACAAAAGTGATATTTTGGAAAGCATTGAATCCCATGGTGAAAAATGAAATATTCTCAGATAAAAACTGGAGAGAAGCCTTCTCAGAAACTGCTTTGTGGTGTGTGAATTCATCTCACAGAGGCACAACATTTCTTTCATTCAGAGTTTGCTAACACTGTTTTCACAGAATCTGCAATGAGATATTCGGGAGCACATTGAGGCCTGAAATATCCCCAGATAAAATCAAGAAAGAAGCTTGGGTAAAAAATGGAGGGAAGCCATCTCAGAATCTGCTTTTCAGTGTGTGAATTCATCTCAGAGAGTACACCTTTACTTCCATTGAGAGATTTGCTAACACTGTTTTTGCAGAATCTGCAATGAGGTATACAGGAGTGCATTGAGGTCCACGTTTAAAAAAGAAGTATCCTTGGATAAAAGGAAGAAGGAAGGTTTCTGAGAAACTGCTTTGTGATGTGTGAATTCATCTCACAGTGTTACACAACTCTTTCATGGAGCCGTTTGCTAGCACTGTTTTTGTGGAATCTGAGAAGGTATATTTTGAATGGCTATGAAGCCTATGGTGACTAAGGAAATATCCTCAGATTAAAAACTAGAAAGAAGCCCTGTGAGAAACTGCTCTGTGTTGTGTGAATTCATCTCACAGAGTTACACTACTCTTTCATGGAGCCATTTGCTACCACTGTTTCTTTGGAATCTGAGAAGGGATAATTTTGATCACTTTGAAGCCTATGGTGACAAACGAAATATCCTCAGATAAAAACTAGAAATGAGCTTTCTGAGAAACTGCTTTGTGATTTGTTAATTCATCTCACAGTGGTACACAACTCTTTCATGGATCTGCTTGCTAGCACTGCTTTTATGGAATCTGAGAAGGGATATTTTGGGTTGCTTTGAAGCCTATGGTGACAATGGAAGTATCCTCTGATAAAAACTAAAAAGAAGCTTTCGGAGAAACTGCTTTGTGACGTGTGAATTCATCTCACAAATTAACAACATTCTTTCATGGGAGAGTTTGGTAGCACTTTTTTTGTGAAATCACAGAAGTGGTATCTTGGATAGCATTGAATCAATGGTGAAAAATGAAATATCCTGAGATAAAAACTGGAGAGAAGCCTTCTCAGAAACTGCTGTGTGGTGTTTGAATTCATCTCACAGAGTTACAACACTGCTTTCATTGAGAAGTTTGCAACACTGTTTTCGCAGAATCTGCAATAAGATATATGGGAGCACACTGAGGTCTGAAATATTCTCTCATAAAAACAAGAAAGAAGCTTTCTGAGAAACTGCTTTGTGATGTGTGAATTCATCTCACAAAGTTGAACCACTCCTTCACGGAGCTGTCAGCTAGCATTATTTTTGTGGAATATGAGAAATGATATTTTGGATCACTTGGAAGCCTATGGTGACAAAGGAAATATTCTCAGGTAAAAACTAGAAAGAAACTTTCTGAGAAACTGCTTTGTGATGTGTGAATTCATCTCACAGGGTTACACCACTCTTTCATGAAGGAGTTTGCTAGCACTGTTTTTGTGGAATCACAGAAGTGATATTTTGGATAGCATAGAATCGTATGGTGAGAAATGAAATATCCTGAGATCAAAACTGAACAGAAGCCTTCTCAGAAACTGCTTTGTGGTGTGGGAATTCATCTCAGAGAGTTACACCACTGCTTTCATTGAGAAGTTTGCTAACACTGTTTTGCAGAATCTGCAATGAGATATATGGGAGCACGTTGTGGCCAGTGTTTAAAAAGGAAATATCCCAGGATATATAGAAGAAAGAATCTTTCTGAGAAACTGCTTTGTGATGTGTGAATTCACCTCACAGTGTTACACAAATCTTTCATGGAGCCGTTTGCTAGCACTGTTTTCATGGAATCTGAGAAGGGATAATTTGGATGGCTATGAAGCCTATGGTGACTAAGGAAATATCCTCAGATAAAAACTAGAAAGAAGCCCTGTGAGAAACTGCTCTGTGTTGTGTGAATTCATCGCACAGAGTTACACTACTCTTTCATGGAGCCCTTTGCTACCACTGTTTCTTTGGAATCTGAGAAGGGATATTTTTATCGCTTTGAAGCCTATAGTGTCCAAGGAAATATCCTCAGATAAAATCCAGAAAGAAGCTTTCTGAGAAACTCCTTTGTGATATGTGAATACATCTCAGAGTGTTATACAACTCTTTCATGGAGCCAGTTGCTAGCACTGTTTTTGTGGAATCTGAGACAGGATATTTTGGATCACTTTGAAGCCTATGGTGACAAAGGAAATATCCTCAGATAAAAAACAGAAAGAAACTTTCTGAGAAACAGCTGTGATTTGTGAATTCATCTCACAGATTACATCACTCTTTCATGAAAACATTGGCTAGCACTGTTTTTGTGGAGTCTGAGAAGGGTATTTTTGATCACTTTGAAGTGTATGTTGACAATGGAAATATCCTCTGATTAGAAACTAGAAATAAGCTTTCTGAGAAACTGCTTTGTTACATGTGAATTCATCTCACACAGTTACACTACTGTTTCATGGAGCCGATTGTTAGCACTGTTTTTGCAGAATCTGAAAAGGGATATTTTGGATTGCTTTGAAGCCTTTGGTGACAATGGAAGTATCCTTCAATAAAAATTGGAAAGAAACTTTCTTAGAAACTGCTTTGTGAAGTGTGGATTCATCTCACAAAATAACAACACTCTTTCATGGAAGAGTTTGGTAGCACTGTTTTTGTGGAAACACAAAGGTGATATCTTGGACAGCATGGAATCACTTGGTGAAAAATGAAATATCCAGTTAAGAACTGGAGAGAAGCCTTCTCAGAAACTGCTTTCTGGTGTGTGAATTCATCTCACAGAGTTGCAACACTGTTTTCATAAAGAAGTTTGCTAACACTGTTTTCACAGAATCTGCAATGAGATATACGGGAGCGCACTGAGCCTGAAATATCCTCAGAAAAAAAACAAGAAAGAAGCTTTCTGAGAAACTGCTTTGTGATGTGTGAAATCATCTCACAGAGTTACACCACTCTTTCATGGAGCCGTTTACTAGCACTGTTTTTGTGGAATCTGAGAAGGTATATTTTTTATTCCTTTGAAGCCTATGTTGAAAAAGGAAGTATCCTCAGATGAAAACCAGAAAGAAGCTTTCTGAGGAACTGCTTTGTGATGTGTGAATTCATCTCACAGAGTTACATCAATCTTTCCTGGAGCCGTTGGCTAGCACTGTTTTTGTGGAATCTGAGAATTGATATTTTAAATTGCTTTGAAACCTATGGTGAAAAAAGAAGTATCCTCAGATAAAAACTAGAAAGAACCTTTCTGAGAAACTGCTGTGTGACATGTGAATTCATCTCACAGAGTTACACCACTTTTTCACGGATGAGTTTGCAAGAATTGTTTTTGTGGAATCTCAGAAGTGATATCTTGGTTAGCATAGAATCCTATGGTGAGAAATGAAATATCCTCAGATAACAACTGGAGAGAAACCTTCTCAGAAACTGCTTTGTGGTGTGTGACTTCAGCTCACAGATTTACATCATTGCTTTCATTGAGAAGTTTGCTAACACTGTTTTTGCAGAATCTGCAATGAGATATGCGGGAGTGCATTGAGGCCCATGTTTAAAAAAGATATATCTTTAGATAAAAAGAGGAAGGAAGTTTTCTGAGAAATTGTTTTGCAATGTGTGAATTCATCACCCAGAGTTACACTACCCTTTCATGGAGTACTTTGCTAGCATTGTATTTGTAGAATCTGAGAAGGAAAATACCGTCATATAAATACTACAAAAAACCTTTCTGAGAAAATGTTTTCTGATGTGTGAATTCATTTCACAGAGTTACACTGTTCTTTTCATTGACCAGTTTCATAGCACTCTTTTGGGGGAATCTGCAATGGACAATTTCGGAGCACAATGAAGTCTTTGGTGACAAAGGAAATATCTTCATATAGAAACTAGAGGAAATATCCTCAAAAACACAGAGGAAATATCCTCATATAAAAGCGCTTTGTGATGGGTTAATTCATGTCACAGAGTTACATGATTCTTTTTATAGAGCAGTTTTGTAGCACTGTTTTAGAGAAACCTGAGAAGGGATATTTTTGATCGCATTGAAGTCTATGATGACAAAGGAGATATCCTCAGGTAAAAACTAGAAATAAGCTTTCTGAGAGACTGCTTTGTATTGTGTGAATTTATCTCACAGAGTTACACTTATGTTTTCATTGAGCAGTTTGCTAACACTACTTTCTTGGAATCTGCAATGGGATAGTTCAGATCACATTGAAGCTCATGGTGACAAAGGAAATATCCTCATATAATTATTAGAAAGAAGCTTTCTGAGAACCAATTTGTGATGTGTTAATTCATCTCACAGAGTTACAGGGTTCTCCTCATGGATCAGTTGGGTAGAACTGTTTTTGAGGAAACTGAGAAGGGATATTTTGGATCACATTGAAGCCTAAGGTGACAAAGAAAGTATCCTGAGATAATAACTAGAAAGAAGCTTTCTGAGAAAGTTCTTGGTTATGTGTGAATTCATCTCACAGTGTTACACCTTTCTTTTCATGGAGGAGTTTGATAACACTACTTTCGTGGAATCTGCAAACGGATATCTGGGAGCGCAATGAGGCCTATACTGAAAAAGGAAATTTCCTCAGATAAAAACTAGAAAGAATATGTCTGAGAAACTGCTCTGTGATGTGTGAATTCATCATACATAGTTACACCATTCATTTAATGGAACAGTTTGATAACACTGTTTTCGTGGAATCTGCAATAGAGTAATTTGGAGAATATTAAAGCCTATGGTGATGAAGGAAATATCCAGAGATGAAAACCAAACAGAAGTTTTTGGTGAAACAGCTTTGTGATGTGTGAAATAATCTTGCAGAGTTACACAGTTCTTTTCATTGAGAAGTTTGCTGACACGTTTTCCATGGAAACTGCAATGGGTTATTCCAGAGCACATTGAGGAATATGGTGAAAAAGGATTATTCTCTGTTAAAAACTAGAAAGAAGCTATCTGAAAAACAGCCTTGGATGTGTGAACTAATCTCACAGAGTTACACCTCTCTTTTCATGGAACAGTTTTGTAGCATTCTTTTTGGGGAATCTGAGAAGGGATACTTTGAATAGCGTTAAAGCCTATGGTGACAAAGGAAATATCCTCAGATCAAAACTACAAAGAAACTTTCTGAGAAACTGCTTTGTGATGTGTGAATTCATCTCACAGATTTACATGACTCTTTTCTTGGAGCAGTTTGCTAACACTGTTTTCATGAAATCTACAATAGGATATTTGGGAGTGCACTGAAGCCTATATTGACAAAGGAAATATCCTCAGACAAAAACCAAAAAGAAGCTTTCTGAAAAACAGCTTTGTGATGTGTGAATTCACCTCACAGATTTACACCTTTCTTTTCATGGAGCACTTTTCTAATACTATTTTTGTGGAATCTACAAAGGGATATTCGGGAGAATGTTGAGGCCCATGGAGAAAAAGGTAATATAATCAGACTAAAATTAGAAAGAAGCTTTCTGAGAAACTGCTTTGTGATGTGTGAATTCATCTCAGAGTTACACCTTTATTTTCTTGCAGCAATTTGCTAACACTGATTTCATGGAATCTGCAATAGGATATTTGGGAGTGCATTGAAGACTGGTGACAAAGTAAATCTCCTCAGACAAAAACCAAAAACAAACTGCAATGGGATATTTCGGAGCACATTGAAAGTTATGGCAACAAATGAAATATCCTCAGGTAAACACTTCAAGGAAGTGGTCTGAGTAACTGCTTTGTGATTTGTGAATTCAACTCACAGAGCTACATGATTCTTTTCATGGAGCACTTTATTAGTCCTGGTTTTTGGAAATCAGAGAAGAGATATTTTGGATTGTGTAGAAGCCTATGTTGACAAAGGAAATATCCTCAGATAAATGTGGAAAGAAGCTTTCTAATAAAGTTCCTTGTGATGTGTGAATTCATCTCACAGAGTTACACCTTTCTTTTCATGGAGAAGTTTGCTAACACTATTTTCATTGAATCTGCCAAGGGATATTTGGGAACGCATTGAGGCTTATGGTGAAAAGCTAAATATCTTCAGATAAAAACTGGAAAGAAGCTTTCCGAGAATCTGCTTTGTGTATTGTGAATTCCTCTCACAGTGTTACACTGTTATTTTCATTGAGCAGTTTGCTTACGCTATTTTCATGGACTCTGCAAAGAGATATTTGAATATACATTGAGGCCTAAAGTGAAAAAATAAATATGCTCAGATGAAAAATAGAAAGAAGCTTTTCTCAGAAACTGTTTTGTGATGTGTGAAAACATCTCACAGAGGTACACGATAGTTTTCATGGATCAATTTGGTAGCACTGTATTTGTGGAATCTGAGAAGGGATATTTTGGATCACATTGAAGCCTATGGTGACAAAGGAAATATCCTAAGAGGAAAATCAGAAAGAAGCATTCTGAGAAAGTTCTTCATGGTGTGCGAATTACACTCACAGAGTTACAGCTTTCTTTTCATGGAGCAGTTTGCTAACTCTGTTTTCGTGGATTCTGTGGCAGCACATTGAGGCATATGGTGAAAAAGGAAATATCCTGAGATAAAATCAAGAAAGGAGCTTTCTGACCAATTGCTTTTTGATGTGTGAATTCATCTCATGGTGTTACACTGTGAGCAGTTTTCTAACACTGTTTTATTGGAATCTGGAACGGGATATTTTGAAGCATATTGAAGTTTATGGTGACATAGTAAATATCCTCATAGAAAAAGTAGAAATAAGCATTCTGAGAAACCGATTTGTGACATGTTAACTCATCTCACAGAGTTACATGATTCTTTTCGTGGATCAGTTTGGTAGCACTGTTTTTGGGGAATCTGAGAAGGGATATTTTGTATTGCCTTGAAGCCTATGATGACAAAGGAAATAGCCTCAGGTGGAAACTAGAAATAAGCTTTCTGAAAAAGTTCTTTGTGATGTGTAAATTCACCTCACAGAGTTACACTGTTCCTTTCATTGAATAGTTTGCTAACACTGTTTTCTTGGGATGTGCAATGAGACAATTCACAGGGCATTGAAGATTATGGTGACAGAGGAAATATCCTCAGACAAAAAACTAGAAAGAAGCTTTCTGAGAAATTTCTTTGTGATGTGTGAATTCACATCACAGAGTTACACGATTCTTTTCATGGAGCAGTTTGGTAGCACTGTATTTGGGGAATCTGAGAAGGGATATTTTGGATCACACTTAAGTATATATTGACAAATGAAATACCCTCAGATAAAAACTACAAAGAAGCATTCTGAGAAAGTCCTTTGTGATGTGTGAATTCATTTCACAGAGTTACACCTTTCTTTTCATGTAGCCATTTGTTAACACTATTTTCGTGGAATCTTCAAAGGTATATTTCGGAGTGCATTGAGATCTATGGTGAAAAACTAAATATCCTGAGATAAAATTAGAAAAATAATTTCTGAGAAATTGCCATGCGATGTGTGAATTCACCTCACAATATTACGTGATTCTTTTTCTTGAGCAGTTTGCTAACACTGTTTTCGTGGAATCTGCAAAGGGACATTTGCAACTGCATTGATGACTATAGTGAAAAAGGAAATATCCTCACACAAAAACTAAAAACAAGCTTTCTGAGAAACAGCTTTGTGGTGTGTGAATTTATCTAACAGAGTTACATTGTTTTTTCATTGAGTTGTTTGAAAACACTGTTTTCATGGAATCTGCAAAGGGATGTCTGGGAGCACATTGAGGCCTGCAGTGAATAAATAAATATCCTCAGATAAAATCGAGAAAGAATCTTTCTGAGAAACCTATTTTTGATGTGTGAATTCTTCTCATAGAGTTACACTGTCCTTTTCATTGAGCAGATTCCTAACACTATTTTCTTGGAATCTGCAATGGGGTATTTCAGAGCACATTGAAGCTTATGGTGACACATGAAATATCCTCAGACAAAAACTAGAAAGGAGCTTTCTGAGAAACTGCTTTGTTATTTGTGAATTCGTTTCAGAGGGTTACAAGATTCTTTTAATGGAGCAGTTTGGTAGCACTGTTTTTGGGGAATCTGAGAAGGGATGTTTTGGATCACCTTGAAGCCTATGTTGACAAAGGAAATACCCTCAGAAAAAACTAGAAAGAAGTGTTCTGAGAAAGTTCTTCATGATGTGTGAATTCATCTCACAGAGTTACGCCATTCTTTTCATGGAGCCGTGTGCTGTTTTCATATAATCTGCAAAGGGATATTTGGGAGTGCATTGAGGAATATAGTGACAAATGAAATATCCTCACATAAAAAGTAGAAAGAAGCTTTCTAAGAAATTGCTTTGTGATGTGTGAATTCATCTCACAGAGTTACATTGTTCTTTCCATTGAGCATTTGCTAACAATTTTCTAATGGAATCTGCAATGGTATACTTTTGAGTGTATTGAAACTTATGGTGGCAAAGTAAATAACCTCAGATACAAACTAGAAAGAAGCTTTCTGAGAAACTGCTTCATGATGTGCAAATTTACCTCACAGAGTTACACTGTTCTCTTCATTGAACTGTTTGAAAACACTGTTTTCGTGGAATCAGCAAAGGTATATTTGGGAGCACATTGAGGCCTATGTTTAAAAAGGAAATACCCTCAGATAAAAACTACAAAGAAACTTTCTGAGAAACTACTTTTTGATGTGTGAATTCATCTCACATAGTTTCACTGTACTTTTCATTGAGCAGTTTGTTAACAATGTTTTCTTGGAATCTACAATGGGATATTTTGTAGCTCATTGAAGATTATGGTGACAAATGAAATATCCTCAGACAAAAACTAGAAAGAAGCCTCCTGAGAAACTGCTTTGTGATTTTTGAATTCATCTCAGAGAGTTACACGATTATCTTCATGAATCAGTTTGGTAGCACTGTTTTGGGGGAAACTGAGAAGGTATATTTGAAATCACATTGAAGCCTATGGTGACAGAGGAAATATCCTCAGATGAAAACTAGAAGTAAGCTTTCTGAGGAATTACTTTGTGATGTGTGAATTCGTCTAACAAAGTTACAGGTTTCTTCTCATGGAATCGTTTGCTAACACTCCTTTCGTGGAATCTGCAAAGGGCTATTTGGGAGCACATTGAGGCCTATGGTGAAAAACTAAATATTCTCAGATAAAAACTAGAAAGAAGCTTTCTGAGAAACTGCTTTGTGATGTGTGAATTCATCTCTCAGAGTTACACTGTTCTTTTTATTGAGTGAGTTAACTCCTCACTGCTCTTTTCATTGATCAGTTTTCTAACACAGTTTTCTTGGAATCTGCAATGACATATTTCAGAGTGCATTGAAGCTTACTGTGACAAAGGAAATATCCTCAGAAAAAAGTAGAAAGTAGTTTTTTGAGAAACTGCTTTGTGATGTTTGTATTCATCTCACAGAATAACACCTTTCTCTTCACAGACCAGTTTGTTATCACTATTTTCCTGTAATCTACACAGGGATATTTGAGAGCAAGTTGTGGCCTATGGTGAAAAAGGAAATATCCTCTGAATAAAACTTGAAAGAAACTGTCTGAGAAACTGCTCTGTGATGTGGAAATTCATATCACTGAGTTACACCACTCTTTTCATGGAGCTGTTTTGTAGCACTGTTTTTGGTGTATCTGAGAAGGGATACTTTGAATCGCATGGAAGCTTATGCTGTCAAAGGGATTATCCTCAGATAATAACTAGAAATAAGCTTTCTGAGAAATTTCTTTGTGATGTGTGAATTCATCTCACAGAGTTACAAAATTCATTTCATGCATCAGATTGGTAAAACTCGTTTTGGGGAAACTGAGAAGGGATATTTTGGATTGCATTGAATCCTATGGTGAAAAAGAAAATATCCTCAGATAAAAACTAAAAATAAGCTTTCTGAGAAACTTCTTTGTGATGTGTGAATTCATCTCCCTGAGTTACACGTTTCTTTTCATGGAAAAGTTGCTAGCACTGTTTTTGGGGAATCTTCAAAGGGATATTTGGGAGTGCCTTGAGGCTTTCAGTGAAAAAGGAAATATCCTCCAATAAAACCAATAAATCAGTTTTGTAGAACTGTTCTTGGGTAATCTGCAAAGGAATATTTGCAATTGCAATGAAGAATATGGTGAAAAAGGAAATATCCTCAGATAGTAACTAGAAAGAAGCTTTCTGAGAAACTGCTGTGTGATTCATCTCACAGAGTTACAATGTTGTTCTCATGGAGAAGTTTGCTAACACTGTTTTTTGGAATCTGCAATTGGATATTTCACAGTACATTGAAGCTTATGGTGACAAAGAAAGTATCCTCATATACAAATTAGATAGAAGTTTTCTGAGAAACTCCTTTGTGATTCGTGAATTTGTCTCACAGAGTTTCACCATTCTTTTCATGAAGCAGTTAAGTAGCACTGTTTTTGGGGAATTTGAGATAGGATATTTTGGATCACATTGAAGCCTATGGTGAAAAATGAAATATCCTCAGATAAAAACTACAAAGAATCTTTCTGAGGAACTTCTTTGTGGTGTGTATATTCATCTCACAGAGTAGCATGATTCTTTTTTTGGAGCAGTTTGGTAAAATTGTTTTCACAGGATCTCAAATATGATATGTGAAGCCTATTGTGGCAAAGGAAATATCCTCAGACAAAAACCAAAAAGAAGCATTCTTACAAAATGCTTTGTGATGTGTGAATTTGTCTCAGATTTACACTTTTTTTTTTTCATGGAACAGTTTGCTAACACTATTTTCGTGGAATCTGAAAAGAGATATTTGTGAGCTCAATGAGGTCTGCAGTGAAAAAGGAAATATCCTCAGACAAAAACTAGAAAGAAGCTTTCTATGAAACTGCTTTCCGACTTGTGAATTCATCTCACAGATTTACATGATTCTTTACATGGAACAGCTTGGTAGCACTGTTTTGGGGGAATCTGAGAAGGGATATTTTGGATCACATTGAAGCCTATGGTGACAAAGGGAATATTCTCAGATAAAAATTAGATAGAAGCTTTCTGAGAAACTGATTTGTGATGTGTGTATTCATCTCAAAAAGTAGCATGATTCTTTTCTTGGAGCAGTTTGCTAAAACACTTTTTTCTTGGAATCTGCAATGGGATATTTTGGAGCTCATTGAAGCTTATGGTGACTGCTCAGTGAAATAAAAGAGGACACAAACAAATGGAAGAACATGCCATGCTCATGGATAGGAAGAATCAATATTGTGAAAATGGTCATACTGCCCAAGGTCCTTTATAAATTCAATGCCATCCCCATCAAACTACCAATGACTTTCTTCACGGAATTGGAAAAAACTGCTTTAAAGTTCATATGGAACCAAAGAAGAGCCCTCCTTGCCAAGACAACCCTAAGTCAAAAGAACAAAGCTGGAGGCATCATGCTACCTGACTTCAAACAATACTACAAGGCTACAGTAACCAAAACAGCATGGTACTGGTACCAAAACAGAGATATAGACCAATGGAAGACAATAGAGCCCTCAGAAATAATAGCACACATCTACAGTCATCTGAACTTTGACAAACCTGAGAGAAACAAGAAATGGGGAAAGGATTCCCTATTTAATAAATGGTGCTGGGAAAATTGATTAGTCATAAGTAGAAAGCTGAAACTGGATCCTTTCCTTACTCCTTATACAAAAATTAATTCAAGATGGATTAGAGACTTAAATGTTAGACATAATACCGTAAATATTCTAGAAGAAAACCTAGGTAATACCATTCAGGACATAGGCATGGGCAAGGACTTCATGCCTAAAACACCAAAAGCAATGGCAACAAAAGCCAAAATTGACAAATGGGATCTAATTAAAGTAAAGAGCTTCTGCACAACAAAAGAAACTACCATCGAAGTGAACAGGCAACTTACAGAATGGGAGAAAGTTTTTTGCAATCTACTCATCTGAGAAAGGGCTAATATCCAGAACCTACAAAGAACGCAAACAAATTTATGAGAAAAATACAAACAACCCCATCAAAAAGTGGGCAAAGGATATGAACAGACATTTCTCAAAAGAAGACATTCATACAGCCAAAAGACACATTAAAAAATGCTCATTATCACTGGCCATCAGAGAAATGCAAATCAAAACCACAGTGAGATACCATCTCACACCAGTTAGAAAGGCAATCATTAAAAAGTCAGGAAACAACAGGTGCTGGAGAAGATGTAGAGAAATAGGAACACTTTTAAACTGTTGGTGGGATTGTAAACTAGTTTAACCGTTGTGGAAAACAGTATGGTGATTGCTCAAGGATCTAGAACTATAAATACCATATGACCCAGCCATTCCATTACTGGGGATATACCCAAAGGATTATAAATCATGCTGCTATAAAGACACCTTAACATACATGTTTATTATGGCACAATTCACAATAATGAAGACTTAGAATCAACCCAAATGTCCATCAGTGACAGACTGGATTAAGAAAACGTGGCACATATACACCATGGAATAGTATGCACCCATAAAAAAGGATGAGTGTGTGTCGTTTCTAGGGACATGGATGCTGCTGGAAGTCATCATTCTCAGTAAACTATCACAATAACAGAAAACCAAACACTGTATGTTCTCACTCGTAAGTGGGAATTGAACATTGAGATCACCTGGACATGGGAAGGGTAACATCACACACTGGGGCCTATCGTGGGGAGGGGGAGGGGGAGGGATGACATTTGGAGTTATACTTGAGGTAAATGACTAGTTGAAGGCTGCTGAGGAGTTGATGAGTGAAGCCCACCAACATGGACCATGTATACATATGTAACAAACCTGCACGTTGTGCACATGTACCCTAGAACTTAAAGTATAATGAAAAACAAAAAGTTAATAAATAAAATACTACTTGTAGCACTGGACTAAGTGTGGGGGATACAATACTGAACAAAGCAAAAACAAAAAAAGAAAAGGAAATATCCTAATATAAAAACTAGAAAGAAGCTTTCTGAGAAATTTCTTTGTGATGTGTTAATTCATCTCACAGAATTCATCTCACAGAATTACTATTCTTTTCATTGAGCAGATTGCTAACACTGTTTTCATGGAATCTGCAATAGGATATTTGGGAGTGCATTGAAGCCTATGGTGACAAAGGAAATGTCCTCAGATAAAAACGGAAAAGAAGCTTTCTTAGAAACTGCTTTGTGATGTGTCAATTTGTCCCACAGAGTTACACTGTTCTTTTCATTGAGTAGCTTGCTAACACTGTTTTCCTGTAAACTGCAATGGGATATTTCAGAGTACATTGAAGCTTATGTTGTCAAAGAAAATATCCTCAGACAAAAACTGGAAAAAGTTTCAGACAAACTGCCTTCTAATTTGTGAATTCATCTCACAGACTTACAATTTCTTTTCATGGAACAGTTTGTTAGCACTGTTTTTGGGGAATCTAAGAAGGGATATTTTGGATCACATTGAAGCCTATGGTGCTAAGGGACATATCCTCATATGAAAAATAGAAAGAGCTTTCTGAGAAACTGTTTGTGATGTGGACGTGCGTGTTCATCTCACAGAGTAGCACGATTCTTTTCTTGTAGCAGTTTGTTAAAACTGTTTTCATGGAACCGCAATAGGATATTTGGGAGTGCATTGAAGCCTATGGTGACCAAGGAAATATCCTCAGACAAAAAACCAAAAAGCAGCTTTCTTAGAAACTGCTTTGTGAAGTGTGAATTCATCTCACAGATTTACACCTTTCTTTTTGTGGAGCAGTTCCCTAACACTATTTTCATGGAATCTGCAAAGAGATATTCACGAGTGCAATGAGACCTGTGGTGAAAAAGGAAATATCCTCAGACAAAAAATAGAAAGAAGGTTTCTATAAAAATGCTTTCTGATTAGTGAAAACATCTCACAGATTCAAACGATTTTCTTCATGGAGCATTTTGGTAACACTGTTTTTGGAGAATCTGAGAAGGGCTATTTTGGATCACATTGAAGCCTATGGTGACAAAGGGAATATTCTCAGATAAACACCAGATAAAGCTTTCTGAGAAACTGCTTTGTGATATCTGTATTCATCTCACAGAGTAGTACGTTTCTTTTCTTGGAGCAGGTTGCTGAAACTATTTTCCTGAAATCTGTAAAGGAATACTCGGGAGTACATTGAGGAATATATTAAAAAAGGAAATATCCTCGGGTAAAAACTAGAAAGAATCACTCTGAGAAACAGTTTTGTGATCTGAGAATTCATCTCACAGAGTTACACCACACTTTTCAGGAGGCAGTTTGTTAGCACTGTTTTTGGGGAATTTGAGAAGGGATATTTTGAATTGTATTGAAGCCTACAGTGACTAAGGAAATATCCTCAGATAAAAACTAGAAAGAAGCTCTCTGAGAAATCACTTTGTGATGTGTTAATTAACCTCACAGAGTTACATGATTTCTTTCATGGATCAGTGTGGTAGCACTGTTTTTGGGGAATCTGCAATAGGATATTTCGGAGCACATAGGAGCCCATGGTGACAAAGGAAATATCCTCAGACAAAAACCAAAAAGAAACTCTCTGAGAAACTGTTTTGTGATGCGTGAATTCATCTCAGAGATTTACACCTTTCTATTCATGGAGCGGTTTGCTAACACTATTTTTGTGGAATCTGCAAAGGGATATTCACGAGTACATTGGGGACTTTTTTGAAAAAGGAAATATCCTAAGACAAAAACTAGAAAGAAGCTTTCTGAGAAACTCCCTTGTGATTTGTGAATTCATCTCACAGTGTTACATGATTCTTTTCATGGAACAGTTAGTTAGCACTGTTTTCTTGGAATCCACAATGGGATATATTGGAGCGCATTGAAGTTTATGGTGAAAAAGAAATATCTTAACATAAAAACTAGAAAGAAACTTTCTGAGAAAGTCCTTTGTGACATGATAATTCATTCACAGAATTACCCATATTTTCCATGGAGCAGTTTGTTAGTACTACTTTTAGGGAATATGAGAAGGGACATTTTGAAGCCCATGGTAACAAATGAAATATCCTCAGATCAAAACTAGAAAGAAGCATTCTGAGAAACTTCTTTGGGATGTGTGAATTCATTTCACAGAGTTACATTGTTCTTTTCTTTGCACAGTCTGCTAACACTGTTTTTGTGGAATCTGCAATAGGATATTTGGGAGTTCATTGAAGCCTACGGTGATAAAGGTAAAATCCTCAGATAAAAACGGAAAGGAATGTTTCTGAGAATCTGCTTTGTGATGTGTGAATATATCTCACAGAGTTACACTGTTCTTTTCATTGAGCAGTTTGCTAACACTATTTTCCAGGAATCTGCAATGGAATATTTTGAAGCACATTGAAGCTTTTGGGGACAAAGGAAATATCTTCAGAGAAAAACTAGAAAGAAACTTTCTAACAAACTGCTTTCTAATTTATGAATTCCTCTCACAGAGTTACACAATTCTTTTCATGGAGCAGTTTAGTAGCTCTCTTTTTGGGGAATTGAGAAGGGATACTTTTGATCGCATGGAAGTCTATGGTGAAAAAGGAAATATCATCAGATAAAAACCGGAAAGAATCTTTCTGAGAAACTTCTTTCTGATGTGTGAACTCATCTCACATAGTAGCATAATTCTTTTTTGGGGCAGTTTGGTAAAACTCTCTTTGTGGAATCTGCAATAGAATATTTTGGAGTGGAGTGAAGCCTATGGTGACCAAGGAAATATCCTCATACAAAAAAACAAAAAGAACCTTTCTGAGAAACTGCTTTGTGATGTGTGAATTCATCTCACAGAATTACAGTGTTCTTTTCATTGAGCAGTTTAGTAACACTGCTTTCTTGGAATCTGCAATGGGATATTTTGGAGAACATTGTAGCTTATGGTGACAAAGAAAACATTATCATATAAAATAGGAAGAAGCATTCTGAGAAACAGCTTTTTCATACATTAATTCATCTCACAGAGTTGAATGATTCGTTTCATGTAACTGTATGGTAGCAACGTTTTGGGGGAATTTAAAAAGGGATACTTTGGATTGCATTGAAGCCTATGGTGAAAAAGGGAATATCCTGAGACAAAAACAAAAAAAAACGTTTTCCTTTCTTTTCAAGTAGCAGTTTGCTAAGACTGCCTTCATGAACTCTGCAAAGGTACATTTGGGAGTGGATTAAGGCCTAAGGTGGAAAAAGAAATATCCTCAGATGAAAACAAGAATGAAGCTTTCTGAGAAACTACTTTGTCATGTGTGACTTCATCTCAAAATGTTACACCTTTCTTTTCATGGAGCATTTTGCTTGCACTGTTTTTGGGGATCTGAGAAGGCATATTTTGAATTGCTTTGAAGCCTATGGTGACAAAGGAAATATTTTCAGATAAAAACCAGAAGGAAGCTTTTCAGAAACTTCTTTGTGATGTGTGAATTATCCTCAGATAAAAACTACAAAGAAGCTTTCCGAGAAACTGTTTTGTGATGTGTGAATTAATCTCACATAGTTACAGTGTACATTTCAATGAGCAGTTTGACAACACTGTTTTCTTGGAATCTGCAGTGGGATATTTCAGAGCACGTTGAATCTTACAGTGACAAAAGAAATATCCTCATATAAAAAGTAGAAAGCAGCTTTCTGAGAAACTGCTTTCTGATGTCCAAATTCATCTCACGGAGTTACACGATTCTTTTCATGGTTCAGTTTGGTAGCACTGTTTTTGGGTAATCTGAGAAGGGATATTTTGGATCACATTGAAGAATATGGTGACAAAGGAAATCTACTCAGATAAAACTGGAAAGAACTTTACTGAGAAAGTTATTTGTGATGTGTGAATTCATCTCACAGAGTTACACCTTTCTTGTTTTGGAGCAGTTTGCTTACACTGTTTTCATGGAATCTGGAAAGGTATATTTGGGAGAGCATTGAGGTCTATTCTGAAAAAGGAAATATCCTCAGAAAAAAACTAGAAAGAAGCTTTGTGAGAGACTGCCTTGTGATGCGTGAATTCATCTCACAGAGTTACACTGTTACTTTCATTGAACAGTTTGCTAACACTGTTTTCATGGAATCTGCAATGTGTTAGTTCAGAGTGGATTGAAGCTTAGGGTGACAAATGAAATATCCTTAGACAAAAGAAAAAAGAATCTTTCTGAGAAACTGCTTTGTGATTTGTGAATGCATCTCAGAGATTTACATGATTCTTTCCACGGAGCAGTTGGGTAAAAACTTTTTTGGGGAATCTGAAAAGGGATATTTTGGATCGCATTGAAGTCTATGGTTACAAAGGAAATATTCTCAGATAAAAACTAGAAAGAAGCTTTCTGAGAACGTTCTTTGTGATGTGTGAATTCATCTCACAGGCGTACACCCTACCATTCATGGAGCCGTTTGCTAACACTGTTTTCGTGGAGTCTTCAAAGGGATATTTGGGAGCCTATTGAGGCCTATGGTGAAAAACTACATATCCTTAGTTAAAAACTAGAAAGCAGCTTTTGGAAAAACTGCTTTGTGATGTGTGTATACATCTCACAGAGTTACACTGTTCTTTTCATTGAGCAGTTTGCTAACACTATTTTCGTGGAATCTGCAAAGGGTTATTTGGGAGTGCATTGAGGCCTATAGTGAAAAGGTAAATACCCTCAGATAAAAAGTAGAAAGAAGCTTTATGAGAAACTGCTTTGTGATGTGTGAATTCATCTCACAGAGTTACACTGTTCTTTTCATTGAGCTGTTTGATAACACTGTTTTCATGGAAACTGCATTGGGATATTTGGGAGTGCATTGAAGTTTTTGGTGACAAAGAAAATGTCCCCAGATAAAAACCAAAAAGAACTTTCTGAGAAACTGCTTTGTGATGTGGGAATTCATCTCACAGAGCTACACATTTCTTTCCATGGAGCACAGTCTGCCTGCAGTGTTTTTGTGAAATCTCTAAAGGCATATATGGGAACGCATTGAGGCCTATGGTGAAAAAGGAAATATCCTCAGAAAAAAACTAGAAAGAAGCTATCTGAGAAACTGCTTTGTCATGTGTGAATTCATCTCACCGTGTCACAATTTCCTTTTCATTGAGTAGTTTGCTAACACTGTTTTCTTGGTATCTGCAATGGGATATTTTGGAGTGCACAGAAGCTCATGGTGACAAAGGAAATATCCTTCCATAAAAGTAGAAACATATTCTCTGAGAAATTGCTTTGTGATGTGTTAATTCATCTCACAGAGTTACACTATGCTTTTCAAGGAGCAGTTTGGTAGCACTGTTTTCGTTGAATCTGAGAAGGAATATTTTCAATTGCATTGAATCCTATGGTGACTAAGGAAATATCCTCAGATAATAAACCAAAAAGAAGCTTTCTAAGAGATTCCTTTGTGATGCATGAATTGATATCACAGAGTTACACTGTTCTTTTCATTGAGCAGTTTACTAACTCTGTTTTCTTGGAATCTGCAATGGAATATTTTGGAGTGCGTTGAAGCTTATGGTGACAAAGTGAATATCCTCAGACAAAAACTAGAAAAAAGCTTCCTGGGAAACTGCTTTGTGATGGGTGCATTCATTTCACAGAGTTAACTGTTCTTTTCATTGAGCAGATTGCTATCACTGTGATCTTGGAATCAGCAATGGGATATTTTGGAGCACATCAAAGCTTTCAGACAAAAACTAGAAAGAAGCTTTCTGAGAAACTGCTTTGTGATTTGTGAGTTCATCACACAGAGTTACATCTTTGTTTTCTTTGAGCAGTTTGGTAGCACTGTTTTTGTGGAATTTACAAAGGAATATTTGTGAGCTCCTAGAGGCCTTTGGTGAAAAATGAAATAACTTCAGATAAAAACTGTAGAAAAGTTTTGCAAGAAACGGTTTTTTGATGGGTCTCTTCATCGCATTGAGTTTAACCTTTTTGTTGATTGAGCAGTTCGGCATCACTGTTTTTGTGGTATCTGAGAAGAGATATTTGGGAGCACATTGAAGCCTATGGTGAAAAAGGAAATATCCTCAGATTTGGACTAGAAACAACCTTTCTGAGAAACTGCTTTGTGATGGGTGAATTCATCTCACAGGCTTACACCTTTCTTTTCATTGAGCCATTTGATAACACTGTTTTTGTGGAATCTGCAAAGGGATATTTGGGAGCACGTAGAGTCCAAAGGCACAAAAGGAAATATCTTTAGGTAAAAACTAGAAAGAAGCTTTTTGAGAAACTACTTTGTGATGTGTGCATTCATCTCATAGAGCTAAACGTTTCTGTTGAGGGAGTACTTTGGTATCACTCTTTTTGTGGTGTCTTTGAAGAGTTATTTGGGAGTGTATTGAATAATGTGGTAGAATAGGAAATATCCTCAGATAACAATTAGAAAGAAGTTTCCTGAGAAACTCCTTTGGATGGATGAATTTATCTCACAGAGTTAAAGCCTTCTTTTCATTGTGTAGTTTGGTAGTACTGTTTTTGTGGAATCTGCAGTGGGATATTTGGGAGTACATAGAGGTCTTAGGTGAAAAAAGAAAATTCTTCAGGTAAAAACTGGAGAGAACCTTTCAGAGAAACTCCTTTGTGATGTGAGCATTCATCTCATAAAAGAAACGTTTCTGGTGAGGGAGCATTTTGGCATCACTGTTTTTGTGGTGTCTAAGAAGGGAAATTTTGGAACACATTGAAGCCTGTGGTGGAAAAGGAAACATCGTCAGATAAAAACTACACAGAAACTTCCTGAGAAACTGCTTTATGATGGGTCTATTTATCTCACAGAGTTGCATCATTCTTTTCATGGAGTTGTTTGTTCGCACTGTTTCTGTGGAACCTGCAGAGTGATATTTTGGAGTGCATAGGGGACTGAGGTGAAGAAAGAAATTTCTTCAGGTAACGACTGGAGAGGAGATTTTGGAGAAACTCCTTTGTGATGTGTGCATTCATCTCATAGAGCTCTATGTTTCTAAAGGGAGACTTTTGGCATCACTGTTTTTGGGGTGGCTGAGAAGAGATATTTAGGAGTGCATTGAGGTTTATGGTGAAAAAGGAAGTATCCTCAGACAAAAAGTAGAAAGAAGTTTTCTAACAAACTGTTTGTAATGTGCTAATTCATCTCACAGAACTGCAGGACACTTTTCTAGGATCTGTTTGGTAGCACTATTTTTGGGGAATCTGAGAAGGGATATTTTGAATCACATTGAAGCCTATGGTGAAAAAGGAAATACCTTCAGACAAAAACCAAAAAGAAGCTTTCTGAGAAACTGCTTTGTGATTTATGAATTCTTCTCACAAAGTTACATGATTCTTTCATGGAGTAGTTTGGTAGCACTGGTTTTGGGGAATCTGAGAAAGGATATTTTTGATGACATTGAAGCCTTTAGTTACAAAGGAAATATCCTCAGATAAAAACTAGAAAGAAGCATTCAGAGAAACTTAATTTTGATGTGTGAATTCACCTCACAGAGTTATACCCATATTTTCATTGAGAAGTTTGCTAGCACTTTTCTCGTGGAATCTGCAATGGAATATTCAGGAGCACATTGAAGTATATGGTGAAAAAGTAAATATCCTCAGATAAAAACTAGAAAGAAACTCTCTGAGAAACTGCTTTGTGATGTGTTAATTCATCTCACAGAGTTACAATATTCTTTTCATGCATCATTTTGATAGCACTCTTTTTGGGGAATCTGAGAAGAGATACTTTGGATCGCATTGAAACCTATGGGGACAAAGAAAATATCCTCAGACAAAAACCAAAAAGAAGCTTTCTGAGAAACTGCTTTGTGATGTGTGAATTCATCTCACAGAGTTGCACATTTCTTTTCATGGAGCAGTTGATAACACTGTGTTCGTGGTATCTGCAAAGGGATATTTGGGAGCCCATTGGGGCCGATGGTGAAATAGGAAATATCTTCAAACAAAAACTAGAAAGAAGCTTTCTGAAAAACGGCTTTGTGAAGTGTGAATTCATCTTAAAGAATTACACAAATCTTTTCATTAAGCAGTGTGATAACACTGTTTTCATGTAATCTACATTAGGATATTTTGGAATGCATTGAAGCCTATGGTGACAAAGTAACTATCGTTAGCTAAAAACAAAAAGAAGCTTTCTTTGAAACGGCTTTGTGATGTGTGAATTCACCTTATAGAGTTACACCATTCTTTTCATTGAGAATTTGGTAACAATGTTTTCATTTATTCTGCATTGGGATATTCGAGCGTGCCTTGAGGAATATGGTGAAAACGGAAATATCCTCAGATAAAAACTAGAAAGAAGTTTTGTGTGAAACGGCATTGTGATATGTGAATTCATCTCACAGAGTTACACTTTTCTTTTCATGAAGCAGTTTGGCAGCACTGTTTTTGGGGAATCTGAGCACTATTTTTGGAGAATCTGAGATATTTGTGAGCACATTGAAGCGTATAGTGAAAAAGGGAATATCCTCAAATAAAAGGTAGAAAAAATCTTTCTGAGAGACTCCCTTGTGATGGGTGAATTCATCTCACAGAATTCCAACTTTCTTTTCATTGAACAATTTGCTAGCAATGTTTTCATGGTATCTGCAATAAGATATTTGGTAGCACATTGAAACCTGTGGTGTCAATGGAAATATCCTCAGATAATAACCAAAAGGAAGCTTTCTGAGAAACTATTTTGTGATGTGTGAATTCATCCTACAGAGTTACACTGTTGTTTTCATTGAGAAGTTTGCTAATGCTGTTTTCTTGGAATCTGCAGTGGGATATTTCAGAGTGCATTGACGTTTATGGTGACAAAGGAAATATCATCATATAAAAACTAGAAAGAAGCTTTCTGAGAAACTGCTTTGTGATTTGTGAATCATCTCACACAGATACCCAATGCTCTTCATGGAGAAGTTTGCTAGCACTGCTTTTGGGGAATCTGAGAAGCAATACTTTGGATCGTGTTGAAGCCTATGGTGACAAAATAAATATCCTCAGATAAAAACTAAAAAGAAGCTTTCTGAGAAACTGCTTTGTGATGTGTGAATTTATCTCAAGGAATTACACTGCTCATTTCATTGAGTAGAATGCTCACACTGTTTTCTTGGAATCTGCAATGGGATATTTCAGAGTGCCTGGAAGCTTATGGTGAGAAAGAAGCATCCTCAGAGAGAAACCAGAAAGAACCTTTCTGAGAAACTGCTTTGTGTTGTGTGAATTCGTCTCACAGATTGGGAAATCTGAGAGGGGTTACTTCTGATTGCATTGAAGCCTATGGTATCTAAGGAAATATCCTCAGATAAAAACAAGAAAGAATCTTTCTGAGACAGTTCTTTATGATATGTGAAATTATCTCACAGAATTAAAGATTTATTTTCATGGGGCAGTTTGCTAACAGAATTTTCGTGGAATCTGCAAAGGGATATTTGGGAGCACTTTGAGGCCTATAGTGAAAAAGTAAATATCCTCAGATAAAAACGATAAAGACACTTTCTGAGAAACTGCTTTGTGATGTGTGAATACATCTCACAGAGTTTTACTGTTCTATTCATTGTGCAGGTTGATAACACTGTTTTCATGGAATCTGGAACAGGATATATGGGAGCGCATTTAAACCTATGGTGACAAAGGAAATATCCTCATAGCAAAACCAAAAAGAAGCCTTCTGAGAAATGTCTTTGTGTTGTGTGAATTCAAGTCACAGAGTTGCACTGTTCATTTCATTGAGCAGTTTGCTAACACTGTTTTCTTGGAATCTGAAATGGCATATTTCAGAGAACACTGATGCTTACTGCAAAAAAGGAAATATACTCAGAGAAACATAGAAAGAAGTTTTCTGTGTCTTCTTTGTGATGTGTAATATCACGTCAGAGAGCTACACTCTTCTTTTCATTGAGCAGTTTGCTAACACTGCTTTCTTGGAATCTGCAATGGGATATTTTGGAGTGCATTGAAGCTTATAGTGACAAAGGAAATATCCTCATATAAAAAGTAGAAAGAAACTTTCTGAGAAACCACTTTGTGATGTGTTAATTCTTCTCAGAGAGTTACATGATTCTTTTCATGGATCAGTTAGGCAGCACGGTTTTTGGAGGATCTGAGAAAGGATACTTTGGATGGCATTAAAGCCTATGGTGAGCAAGAAAATATCCTCAGATTGAAACTAGATAGAAGTTTTGTGAGAAAGTTCTTTGTGATGTGTGAATTCATCTCAGAGAGTTGCACCTTTCTTTTCATGGAACAGTTTGCTAACACTGTTTTCGTGGAATCTGCAAAGGGATATTTGGGGGCACATTGAGGCCTATTTTGAAAAAGGAAATATCCTCAGACAAAAACTAGAAAGAAGCATTCTGAGAAACTGCTTTGTGATGTGTGAATTCATGTTTCAGTGTTTCACTATTCTTTTCATTAAGCAGTCTGTTAACACTGTTTTCTTGGAATCTGCAATGGGATATTTCAGAGAACATTGAAACTTATGGTGACAAAGGAAATATCTTCATATCAAAATTAGCAAGAAGCTTTCCGAGAAACCGCTTTGTGATGTGTTAATTCATCTCACTGACTTACACAGCTCATTTCATGGATCTGTTTGGTAGCACTGTTTTTGGGTAAACTGGAAGGGATATTTTGGATTGCAATGAAAAATATGGTGACCAAGGGAATATCCTCAGATGAAAACTAGAAAGAAGCTTTCTGAGAAAGTTCTTCATGATGTGTGAATTCAAATCACAGAGTTACAACTTTCTTTTCATGGAGTAGTTTGCTAACACTCTTTTGGTGGAATCTGCAAAGGGATATTTTGGAGTGCATTGAGGCCTATGTTGAAAAAGAGTATATTCTCAGTTAAGAACTAGAAAGAATCTTTCTGAGAAACTGCTTTGTGATGTGTGAATTCATCTCTTAGAGTTACACAGTTGTTTTCATTGAACAGTTTGGTAACACTGTTTTCTTGGAATATGCAAGGGGATATTTCGGAGCTCATTGAAGCCTACGGTAACAAAGGAAACATAATCAGATGAAAACCAAAAAGAAGCCTTTCCAGAAACTGCTTTAGGTTGTGTCAATTCATCTCACAGAGTTACACAGTCCTTTTCATTGAGCAGTTGGCAAACACTGTTTTCTTGGAATCTACAATGGTATATTTCAGAGTGCATGGAAGCTTATGATGACAAACGAAGCATCCTCAGACAAAAACAAGAAAGAATCTTTCTGATAAACTGCTTTGTTATTTGTGAATTCATCTCAGAATTAGACGATTTTTTTCATGTAGCAGTTTGGTAGCACTCTTTTCGGGGAATCTGAGAAGGGATATTTTGCATCGCATTGAAGCCAAGGGTGACTAAGGAATTATCCTCAGATAAGAACTGGAAAGAAGCTTTCTGAGAAAGTTATTTGTGATGTGTGAATTTATCTCATAGGGTTACACCTTTCTTTTCATGGAACAGGTTGATAACACTGTTTTCGTGGAATTTTCAAAGTGATATTTGGGAGCGCATTGAGGCCTGGGGTGACAATGGAAATATCCTTATAGAAAAACCAAAAATAATTCTCTGAGAAACTGCTTTGTGATATTTGAATTCAATACCCAGAATTATACTGTTCTTTTCATTGAGAAGTTTGCTTACATTGTTTTCTTGGAATCTACAATGGGATATTGGGAGTGCATTGAAGCTTATGGTGCCAAAGGAAGTATCCTCAGACATAAACTAGAAAGAAGCTTTCTGAGAAACTGCTTTGTGATTTGTGAATTCATCTCACAGAGTTACATGATTCTTTTAATAGAACAGCTTGATAGCACTGTTTTCCGGGAATCTGAGATGTGATATTTTGGATCACATTGAAGCCTATAGTGACAAATGAAATATCCTAAGAGCAAAACGAGAAAGAAAGTTTCTGAGAAAGTTCTCTGTGATGTGTGAATTCATCTCACAGAGTTACACATTCCTTTTAATGGATCAGTTTGCTAACACTGCTTTCATGGAATCTGCCAAGGGATATTTGAGAGTGCATTGAGGCCTATAGTGAAAAAAGAAATATCCTCAGATAAACACTAGAAAGAAACCTTCTGAGAAAATGCTTTGTGATGCATGAATTCATCTTGCATAGTTACACTGTTCTTTTCATGGAGCAGTTTGCTAACACTGTTTTGTTGGAATCTGCAATCAGATATTTCGGAGTGCATGAAGCTTATGCTGAGAAAAGAAATATTCACATATAAAAGCTAGAAAGAAGGATTCTGAGAAACCACTTTGTGATATGCTAATTCATCACACAGAGTTACATGATCCTTTTCATGGATCAGTTTTTAGCACTCTTTTTGGGGAATCTGAAAAGGGACATTTTGGATTGCATTGTAGCCTATGGTGTATAAGGAAGTCTTCTCAGATAAATACTAGGAAGAAGTCAAAGGGTTACACCTTTCTTATCATGGAGCACTTTGCTAACACAATTTTTGTGGAATCTGCAAAGGGATATTTGGGAGTGCATAGAGGCCTATGGTGAAAAAGGAAATATCCTCATAGAAAACTTAAAAAGAAGCTTTCTGAGAAACCCCTTTTTGATGTGTGAATTCAACTCACAGGGTTACACTGTTCTTTTCATTGAGCAGATTTCTAACACTGCTTTCTTGGAGTCTGAAATGGGATATTTCTGAGCTCATTGAAGCTTATTGTGAAAAAGGAAATACCCTCAGACGAAAACTAGAAAGAAACTATCTGAGGAACTCCTTGGTGATTTGTAAATTCATCTCACAGAGTTACAGGATTCTTTTCATGGATTAGTTTGATAGTGCTGTGTGTGGGAAATCTGAGAAGGGATATTTTGGATTGCAATGAAGCCTATAGTGTCAAAGGAAATATCCTCATAGAAAAACTAGAAAGAAGCTTTCTGAGAAACTGCTGTGTGATGTGTGAAATCAAGTCACAGAGTTACACTGTTGTTTTCATTGAGCAGTTTGGTAACACTGTTTTCTTGGAATCTGCAATGGGATAATTCAGAGCACATTGAAGTTTATTGTGAAAACCAAATATTCTCAGACAAAAACTAGAAAGAAGCTTTCTGAGACTGCTTTGTGATGTGTGATTTCATGTCAGAGTGTTACACTGTTCTTTTCATTGAGCAGTTTGCTAACACTGCTTTCTTGGAATTTGCAATGGAATATTGCGGAGTGTATTGAAGCTTATCGTGACAAAGGGAATATCCTCATATAAAAACTAGTAAGAACCATTCTGAGAAACCGCTATGTGATGTGTTAATTCGTCTCACAGAATTACACTACTGTTTTCATGGATCAGTTTGGTAGCACTGTTTTTGAGTAAACTGAGAAGGGATATTTTTTATCACATTGAAGATTATGGTGACTAAGGAAATATCCTCAGATTAAAACTAGAGAGAAACTTTCTGAGAAAGTTCTTCATGATGTGAGAAATCATCTCACAGAGTACACTGTTCTTTTCATGGAGCAGTTTGCTAACGTTGTTTTCATGGAATCTGCAAAGGGATAATTGGGAACGCATTGAGTCTTATGTTGAAAACGGGCATATTCTCAGTTAAAAACTACAAAGAATCTTTCTGAGAAACTGCTTTGTGATGTGTTAATTCATCTCAGAGAGTTACACTGTTGTTTTTATTGAGCAATTTGTTCACACTGCTTTCTTGGAATATGCAATGGGATATTTCAGAGCATATTGAAGCCTACAGTGACAAAGTAAATATAATGAGATAAAAAGCAAAAAGAATCCTTCTGAGAAGTTGCTTTGTGTTGTGTCAACTCATCCCACAGAGTTACACTGTTCTTTTCATTGAGCAGTTTGCTAACATTGTTTTCTTGTAATCTGCAATGGGATATTTCGGAGTGCATTGAAGCTTATGGTGACAAAGGAAATATCTTCAGACAAAAACAAGAAAGAAACTTTTTGAGAAACTACTTTGTGATTTGTGAATTCTTCTCAGAGTTACACGATTCTTTTCATGGAGCAGTTTGGTAGTACTGTTCTTGGTGAATCTGAGAAGGGATGTTTTGCATCACATTGAAGCCTATGGTGACAAAGTAAATATCCTCAGATAAAAACTGGAAAGACACTTTCTGAGAAAACTCTTTGTGATGTGTGAATTCATGTAACAGACTTAAACCTTTCTTTTCATGGAGCAGTTTGGTAATGCTATTTTCATGGAATCTGCAAAGGGATATTTGGGAGCGCATTGAGGCCTATGGCGAAAAAGGAAATATCCTCAGATAAAAACTAGAAAGGAGCTTTCTGAGAAACTGCTTTGTGATATGTGAATTCATCTCACAGAGTTACACTGTTCTTTTCATTGAGAAGTGTGCTAACACTGTTTTCTTGTAATCTGCAATGGGATATTTCAGAGCATATTGAAGCTTATGGTGACAAAGGAAATATTCTCCGACTAAAACTAGAAAGAAGCTTTTTGAGAAACTGCTTTGTGATTTGTGAATTCTTCTCACAGAGTTACACGATTCTTTTCATGGAGCAGTTCAGTATCACAGTTTTAGGGAAATCTGAGAAGGGATATTTTGGATCTGATTAAAACCGACGGTGACAAAGGAAATATACTCATATAAAAACTAGAAAGATTCTTTCTGAGAAACTGCTCTCAAGTGTGTTAATTCATCTCACAGCAACACACTATTCTTTTCATGGATCAGTTTGAAAGCCCTGTTTTTGGGGAACCTGTGAAGGCATATTTTGAATCACATTGATGTCTATGATGACTAAGGAAATATTCTCATATAAAAACTAGAAAGATGTTTTCTGAGAAACTGCTTTGTGATGTGGGAATTCATCTCACAGAGATACACCATTCTTCTCTTTGAGCAGTTTGATAACACTGCTTTCCTGGAATCTGCAATGGGATATTTGGGAGCACATTGAAGCCTACGGTGACAAAGGGTATATCCTCAGATGAAACAAAAAAAGATGCTTTCTGAGAAACTGCTTTGGGATGTGTCATTTCGTCTCACATAGTAACTCTGTTATTTCCACTGATCAGTTTGCTACAGTGTTTTCTCAGAATCTGCAATGGTATATTTTTGAGCACATTGAAGCTTATGGTGTCAAAGGAAATATCCGGATATAAAAACTAGAAAGAAGCTTTCTGAGAAACTGCTTTGTGATGTGTGAATTCATCTCACAGAGTTACACTGTACTTTTCATTGAGAAATTTGCTCACAATGCTTTCTTGGAATCTGCAATGGGATATTTCAGAGTGCTTTGAAGCTTATGGTTACAAAGAAAATATCCTCATAAAAAAACTAGAAAGAATCTTTCCGAGAAACTGCTCTGTGATGTATTAATTCATGTCACAGAGTTACATAATTCTTTTCATTGGTCACTTTGGTAGTACTATTTTTGGTGAATCTGAGAAGGGATATTATGTATCGCATTGAACCCTATGGGGAATAAGGAAATATCCTCAGATAAAAACTGGAAAGAACTTTTCTGACAAAGTTATTTATGATGTGCTAATTCATCTCACAGAGTTACACTGTTCTTTTCATGCCAGAGTTTGCTAACACTGTTTTCTTTTAATCTCCAATGTGATATGTGGGAGCACATTGAGGCCTAGAATGAAAAAGGAAATATCCTGAGATAAAAACTAGATAGAAGCTGTCTGAGAAACTGCTTTCTGATGGGTGAACACATCTCACAGAGCTACACCATTCTTTTCTTTGAGCCATTAGATAATGCTGTTTTCGTGGAATCTGCAATAGGATATTTGGAATTTAACTCACAGAGTTACACTGTTCTTCTCATTGAGCAGCTTGCTAACACTGTCTTCTTGGAATCTACAATGGGATATTTCGGAGTGCATTGAAGCTGAGTGTGAAAAAGTAAATGTCCTCAACAAAAACTGGAAAGAAACATACAGAGAAACTGCTTTGAGATTTGTGAATTCATTGCACAGAGTTACACGATTCTTTTCATGGATCAGTTTGATCACACCATTTTTGAGGAATCTAAGAAGGGATATTTGGATCGCATTGAAGCCTAGGGTGACAATAGAAATATCCTCAGATAAAAGCTAGAAGGAAGATTTCTGAGAAAGTTCCTTGTGATGGGTGAATTCATCTCACATTGTTACCCCTTTCTTTTCATGGAGCAGTTTGCTAACACTGTTTTTGTGGAATCTGCAAAGGGATATTTTGGAGCTCATTGAGGCCTATGGTGACAAACAAAATATCCTCAGATGAAACAAAAAAGATGTTTTCTGAGAAACTGCTTTGTGATGTGTTAATTCATCTCACAGAGTCACACCATTCTATTAACAGCAATTTGCTAACACTGTTTTTGTGGAGTCTGCAATAGGATATTTTGGAGCACATTGAAGCCTATGGTGACAAACGAAATATCCTCGGATTAAAACCAAAAAGATGCTTTCTGGCATTGAGAGAAAGACATTGGAGTTTTACCTGATGTCAATGACGAGTTGACTGGTGCTGATGAGTTGATGGATATAGCACACCAACATGGCACAAGATTACATATGTAACAAACCTGCAAGTGGTGCACATGTACCCTAGAACTTAAAGTATAATAATAATAATAAAGATGCTTTCTGATAGAGTACTTTGTGATGTGTGAATTTATCTGACAGACTTACACCTTTCTTTTCATGGAGTGGTTTGCTAACACTATTTTCGTAGAATCTGCAAATTGATACCCACAAGCGCATTGAGGCAAATGGAGAAAAATGACATATCCTCAGACAAAAACTAGATAGAAGAATTCTGAGACACTGATTTGTGATTTGTGAATTTATCTCACAGAGTTATATGATTATTTTCATGACGCAGTTTTGTTGCACTGTTTTTGGAGAATCTGAGAAGGGATTCTTTTGGATCACATTGAAGCTTATGGTGACAAAGGAAATATCCTCAAATAAAAACTAGAAAACAGCATTCTGAGAAAGTTCTTTGTGATGTGTGAATTCATCTCACAAAGTTACACCTTTCTTTTCATGGAACAGCTTGCTACCACAGTTTTTGTGGAATATGCAAAGGGATACTTGGGAGCGAGTTGATGCTGATCATAAAAAAGGAAATATCCTCAGACAAAAACGAAAAGAAGGTTTCTGAGAAACTGCTTTGTGATGTGTGAATTCATCTCACAGATTTACAACTTCATTTTCGTGGAGCAGTTTGCTACAGCTATTTTCATGGAATCTGCAAAGGGATATTCTCAAGCACATCGAGACCTATGCTGAAAAAGGAAATATCCTCAGACAAAAACTAGAAAGAAGCTTTCTGAGAATATGCTTTGTCATGTGTGAATTCACATCACAGCGTTACACTCATCTTTTCATTGAGCAGTGTGCTAACTCTATTTTCCTGGAATCTGCAATTTGATATTTTGGAGTCCATTTAAGCTTATGGTGACAAAGGAAATATCCTCAAATAAAAATGAGAAAGAAGCTTTCTGCAAAACTATTATGTTATTAGTGAATTCATCTCATTGATTTACACCAAACTCTTCATGGAGCAGTTTGGTGGCACTGTTTTTGGGTAATTTGAGTAGGAATATTTTGGATGGCATTGAAGCCTACAGTGACAAAGGGAATATCATTAGATAAAAATTAGAAGCTTTCCTAGAAAGTTTTTGTGATGTGTGAATTCATCTCACAGAGCTACACCTTCCTTTTCATGGAGCAGTTTGCTGACACTGTTTTTGTGGAATCTGCAAAGGGATATTTTGGTGCCAATTGAGGACTAAGGGAAAAAGTAAATATCCTGAGATAAAAACTAGAAGGAGACTTTATGATAAACTGCTTTGTGATATGTGAACTCATCTCACAGTTACACTGTTCTATTCATTGAGTAGTTTGCTAACACTGTTTTCTTTTAATCAGCAATATGATATTTTGGAGCCCATCGAAGTTTTTGGTGACAAAGGAAATAGCCTCATATAAAAACTACAAAGATGCTACCTGAGAAACAGCTTTGTGATGTGTTAATTCATCTCACAGAGTTACACCATTGTTTTCATGGAGCAGTTTGATAGCACTGGTTTAGGGAATCTGAGAAGGGATATCTTGTATCGCATCAAACACTATGGTGACTAAGGAAATATCATCAGATAAAAACTAGAAAGAACCTTTCTGAGAAAGTTATTTTTGAGATGTGAATTCATCTCACAGAGTCACACCTTTCTTTTCATAGGGAAGTTTGCTAACACTGTTTTTGTGGAATCTGCAAGTGGATAGTTGGGAGGGCCCTGAGACCTATAGTGAAAAAAATATACATGCAGATAAATACTAGAAAGAAGCTTTCGGAGAAACTCCTTTGTGATGTGTGAATTCACCTCACAGAGTTACACCGTTGTTTTCATGGAGCAGTTTGGTAGCACTGTTTTTGGGGAATCTGAGAAGGGATATTTTGGATCACATTGAAGCCTATGGTGACAAAAGAAGTATCCTTAGATAAAAATTAGAAGGAAGATTTCTGAGAATGTTCTTCATGATGTGTGAATTCATCTCAGAGAGGTGCACGTTTCTTTTCATGGAACAGTTTGCTAACACTGTTTTCGTGGAATCTGCAAAGGGATATTTGGTAGCACGTTGAGGTCTATAGTGAAATAACCAATATCCTCAGACAAAAAGGAGAAAGAAGCTTTCTGAGAAACTGGTTTGTTATGTGTGAATTCATTTCACAGAGTTACACTGTTCTTTTCATTGAGCAGTTTGCTTACACTGTTTTCTTGGAATCTACAATGGGATAATTAGGAGCACATTGAAGCTTATTGTGAAAAAGTAAATACCCTCAGACAAAAACTAGAAAGAAACATTCTGAGCAACTGTTTTGTGATTTGTGAATTCATTGCACAGAGTTACATGATTGTTTTCATGGATTAGTTTGATAGCACTGTTTTTGCGGAACCTGAGAAAGGATATTATGGATTGCATTGAAACCTATGGTGACAAAGGAAATATCTTCAGATAAAAACTAGAGAGAAGGTTTCTAAGAAAGTTGCTTGTGATGTGTGAATTCATGTCAAAGAGTTACACCTTTCTTTTCATCAAGCAGTTTGCTGACACTGTTATGATGGAATCTGCAAAGGATCATTAGGGGGTTCATTGAGGCCTATGGTGAAAAAGTAAATATCCTCAAATAAAAACTAGAAAGAAACTTTTTGAGAAATTTCTTTTTTTATTTAACAGTTTCAAAAAGCACTTTTTTTATTTTTTATTTTTTATCTTTTTATTATTATACTTTAAGTTCTAGGGTACATGTGCATAATGTGCAGGTTTGTTACATATGTATACTTGTGCCATGTTGCTGTGCTGCACCCATCAACTCGTCAGCACCCATCAACTCATCATTTACATCAGGTATAACTCCCAATGCAATCCCTCCCCCCTCCCCCCTCCCCATGATAGGCCCTGGTATGTGATGTTCCCCTTCCTGAGTCCAAGTGATCTCATTGTTCAGTTCCCACCTATGAGTGAGAACATGCGGTGTTTGGTTTTCTGTTCTTGTGATAGTTTGCTAAGAATGATGGTTTCCAGCTGCATCCATGTCCCTACAAAGGACACAAACTCATCCTTTTTTATGGCTGCATAGTATTCCATGGTGTATATGTGCCACATTTTCTTAATCCAATCTGTCACTGATGGACATTTGGGTTGATTCCAAGTCTTTGCTATTGTGAATAGTGCCGCAATAAACATACGTGTGCATGTGTCTTTATAGCAGCATGATTTAGAATCCTTTGGGTATATACCCAGTAATGGGATGGCTGGGTCATATGGTACATCTAGTTCTAGATCCTTGAGGAATCACCATACTGTTTTCCATAATGGTGGAACTAGTTTACAATCCCACCAACAGTGTAAAAGTGTTTCTATTTCTCCACATCCTCTTCAGCACCTGTTGTTTCCTGACTTTTTAAGGATTGCCATTTTAACTGGTGTCAGATGGTATCTCATTGTGGTTTTGATTTGCATTTCTCTGATGGCCAGTGATGATGAGCATTTTCTCATGTGTCTGTTGGCTGTATGAATGTCTTCTTTTGAGAAATGTCTGTTCATATCCTTTGCCCACTTTTTGATGGGGTTGTTTGTTTTTTTCTTGTAAATTTGTTGGAGTTCTTTGTAGGTTCTGGATATTAGCCCTTTGTCAGATGAGTAGATGGCAAAAATTTTCTCCCATTCTGCAGGTTGCCTGTTCACTCTGATGGTAGTTTCTTTTGCTGTGCAGAAGCTCTTTAGTTTAATGAGATCCCATTTGTCAATTTTGGCTTTTGCTGCCATTGCTTTTGGTGTTTTAGACATGAAGTCTTTGCCCATGCCTATGTCCTGAATGGTACTACCTAGGTTTTCCTCTAGGGTTTTTATGGTATTAGGTCTAACATTTAAGTCTCTAATCCATCTTGAATTAATTTTCATATAAGGACAAGAAATGGGGAAAGGATTCCCTATTTAATAAATGGTGCTGGGAAAATTGGCTAGCCATAAGCAGAAAGCTGAAACTGGATCCTTTCCTTACTCCTCATACGAGAAATTTCTTTGTGATGTGTGAATTCATGTCACAGGGTTACACTGTTCTTCTCATTGAGCAGTTTGCTAATGCTGTTGTCTTGGAATCTGCAATGGTATATTTCAGAGCACATTGAAGTTTATGGTGACAAAGTATATATCCTCAGACAAAAACTAGAAAGAAGTTTTCTGAGAAACTACTTTGTGATTTCTGAATTTATCTCACTGATTTACACAAACTTTTCATGGAAGAGTTTGGCAGCACTGTTTTTGGGGAATTTGTAAAGGGATATTTTGGGTCGCTTTGAAGCCTATGGTGACAAAGGGAATATCTCCAGAAAAAAACTAGAAAGAATCTTTCTTAGACAGTTTTTGTGATGTGTGAATTCATCTCACAATGCTACACCTTTCTTTTCATGGAGCAGCATTCTGATGCTGTGTTCGTGGAATCTGCAAAGGGATATTTTGGAGCCCATTGAGGCCTATAGTAAGTAAATAAATAACCTGAGATAAAAACTAGAAGGAGGCTTTCTGAGAAACGGCTTTGTGACGTGTGAATTCATTTCACAGACTTCCACCATTCTTTTCATTGAGTAGTTTGATAACATTGTTTTCATTGGATCTTCAGTAGGATATTTGGGAGTGCATTGAAGCCTATTGTTACAAAGGTAATATCCTCAGATAAAAACCAAAAGAAGCTTTCTGAGAGACTGCTTTGTAAAGTGTGAATTCATCTCACAGAGTTACACTGTTCTTTTCATTGAGCAGTTTGCTAAGACTGTTTCCTTGGAATCTGCAATGGGATATTGTGGAGTTTATTGAAGATTATGGTGACAAAGGAAATATCCTCATATTAAAACTAGAAAAAGCCTTTCTGGGAGACCACTTTGTGTTGTGTTAATTCATCTCACAAAGATACATGATTCACTTCATGGATCAGTTTGGTAGCACTGCTTTTGTGATATCTGAGAAGGGATATTTGGGAGGGCATGGAAGCTGATGGTGGAAAAGGAAATATCCTCAGACAAAAACTAGAAAGAAGCTTTCTGTCAAATTTCTTTGTGATGGGTGAATTCATCACATAGCATTACACCTTTATTCTCTTTCAGCAGTTTGGGAGCACTGTTTTTACGGAATCTGCAAAGGGATATTTGGGATCGCCTGGGGCCTATGTTGAAAAGGGAATTAACTTCAGATAAAAACTGGAGACAAGCTTTTTAAGAAACGATTTTGTGATGTGTGTGTTCATCTCATAGAGTTTAACCTTTTTGTTGATTGAGCAGTCTGTCATCACTTTTTTTGTGGTACCTGAGAAGGGTTATTTAGGAGCCCATTGAAGCCTATGGTGACAAAGGAAACATAATGAGACAAAAAACAAAAGAAACTTTTTGAGAAACTGCTTTGCTATGTGTGAATCCATCTCATGGATTTACACCTTTATTTTCTTGGAGCTGTTTGCTAATACTATTTTCATGGAATCTGCAAAGAGATCTTCAGAAGTGCATTGAGGCAAATGGTGAAAAAGGACATATCCTCAGACAAAAAGTAGAAAGAAGCTTTCTGAAAAACTGCTTTGTGATTTGTGAATTCATCTCACAGAGTTACACGATCGATTCTTTTCATGGAACAGTTTGGTAGCCCTGTTTTTCTGGAATCTGAGAAGGAATATTTTGGATCACATTTAAGCCTGTAGCAACAAAGGAAATATCCTCAGATAAAATCTAGAAAGAAACTTTCTGAGAACCTTCTTTGTGATGCGTGAATTAATCTCACAGAGTTACACCCTTCTTTTCATGGAGAGGTGTGCTAACCCTTTTTTTGTGGAATCTGCGATGGGACATTATGGATCGCATTGAGGCCTATGGTCAAAAAGCAAATATCCTCAGATAAAATCTAGAAAGAAGCTTTCTGAGAAGCAACTTTTGGATGTGTGAATTCATCTCACAGAGGTACACTGTTGTTTTCATTGAGCAGTATGCTAACACTGTTTTTGTGGAATCCACAATAAGATATTTGGGAGCACATTGAAGCCTAAGATGACAAAGGAAATATCCTCAGAAAAAAACAAAAAGAAGCTTTCTGAGAAACTTCTTTGTGATATGTGAATTAAACTCACAGACTTACACCTTTCTTTTCATGGAGCAGTTTGTAAACACTATTTTCATGGAATCCGCAAAGGGATATTTGCGAGTGCATTGAGGCAAACAGTGAAAAAGGAAATATCCTCAGACAAAAACTAGAAGGAAGATTTCTGAGAAACAGCTGTGTGATGCTTGAATTCAACTCACAGAGTTACACTGCACTTTTCATGGAGATGATTGGTAGCACTGTTTCTGGGGAATCTGAGAAGGAATATGTTGGATCGCATTGATGCCTATGGTGACAAAGGAAATATCCTCAGATAAAAACTAGAAGGAATCTTTCTGAAAAAGTCCTTTGTGATGTGTGAATTCATCTCACAGAGCTACACCTTTCTTTTCATGGAGCAGTTTGTTTTTCTGAATCTGCAAAGTGATATATGGGAGCACATTGAGATCTATGGTGAAAAAGGAAATATCCTCAGTAACAAACTAGAAAGAAGTTTTCTGAGAAACTACTTTTGGATATATGAATTCAACTCACAGATATACACAGTTGTCTTCATTGAGGAGTTTGATAACAGTTTTCATGGAATCTGCAATAGCATATTTGGGAGCACTTTGAAGAATATGGTGACAAAGGAAATATCCCCAGACAAAAACTAGAAAGAAGCTTTCTGAGAAACTGTTTTCTGATGTGTGAATTCATCTCACAGAGATACACCTTTCTTTTCACGGAGCAGTTTGCTAACACTCTTTTTGTGGAATCTGTAAAGGGATATTTGTGAACACATTGAGGCCTACGGTGAAAAAGGAACTATCCTCAGACAAAAACTAGAAAGATTTCTGGGAAACTGCGTTATTATTTGTGAATTCATCTCACAGTGTTACATGATTCTTTTCTTGGAACAGTTTGGCTGCACTGTTTTTGGGGAATCTGAGAAGGGATATTTTGGATTGCATTGAAGTCTATGGTGACAAAGGAAATATACTCAGATAAAAACGACAAAAAAGCTTTCTGAGAAACTGCTGTATGAAGAGTTAACTCATCGCAGAGAGTTACACGACTCTTTTCATGGATCAGTTTGGTAGCACTGTTTTGGTGCAATCTGAGAAGGGATAATTTGGATCTCATTTAAGCCTATGGTGACAAAGAAAACATGACCAGATAAAAACTAGAAAGAGGATTTATCAGAAAATTCTTTTTGACGTGTGAATTCATCTCACAGAGTTACACCTTTCTTTTCATGGATAAGTTTGCTAACATTGTTTTCGTGCAATGTGCAAAGGGATATTTGGGGGTGAGTTGAGACCAATCGTAAAAAAGGAAATATCCTCAGAGAAAAACCAAAAAGAAGCTTACTGAGAAACCTCTTTGTGATGTGTTAATTCATCTCACAGAGTTACACTGTTATTTTCATTGGGCAGTTTGCTACCACTGTTTTCCTGGAATCTGGAATCTGATATTTCAGAGCGTATTGAAGCTTAGGGTGACAAAGGACATATCCTCCGATAAAAACTAGAAAGAAGATTTCTGAGAAACTGTTTTGTGATGTGTTAACTCATCTCACAGAGTTACAAGAGTCTCCTCATGGATAAGTTTGGTAGCACTGTTTTGGGGAATCTGATAATGGATATATTGGATCGCTTCGATGAATATGGTGATAAATGAAATGTTCTCAGATAAGAAGTAGAAAGAAACTTTCTGACAAAGTTATTTGTGATGTGTGAATTCATCCCACAGAGTTACACCTTTCTTTTCATGGAGCAGTTTGCTAACATTATTTTCTTGGGATCTTGGGATCTGCAAAGGGATATTTGGGAGTACATTGAGGCCTGTAGTGGAAAAAATATATACTCACATAAAAACTAGGAGCTTTCTGAGAAATTGCTTCATGATGTGTGAATTCATCTCACAAAGTTACACCTTTCTTTTCATGGAGCAGTTTGCAAACCCTGTTTTTCTGGAATTTGCAAGTGATATATGGGAGCGCATTGAGGCCTATGGCGGAAAAGGAAATATCCTCAGATAAAAACTAGAAAGAAGTTTTCTGAGAAACTACTTTTGGTTATGTGAACTCAACTCACAGAGATGCACTGTAGTTTTCATTGATGAGATTGATAACACTGTTTTCATGGAATCTACAATAGGATATTTGGGAGTGCTTGGAAGAATATGGTGACAAAGGAAATATTCCCAGATTAAAAAAAAAAAAAAAAAAAAAACAGAAAGAAGCTTTCTGAGAAAAAGTTTTCTGAAGTGTGAATTAATCTCACTGTGTTACACCTTTCTTTTCATGGAGTAGTTTGCTAACACTGTTTTCGTGGAATCTGCATAGGGATATTCGTGAGCTCATTGATGCCTATGGTGAACAAGAAACTGTCCTCAGTCAAAAACTAGAAAGCAGCTTTATGAGAAACTGCTTTGTGATTTGTAAATTCATCTCACAGTGTTACATGATTCTTTCTATGGATCAGTTTGTTAGCACTGTTTTTGGGGATTCTGAGAAGACATATTCTGAATCGCTTTGAAGCCTATGGTGACAAAGGAAATATCCTCAGATAAAAACTTAAAAAAAGCTTTCTGAGAAACTTATTTGTAAAGAGTTAATTCATCTCACAGAGTTACATGATTCTTTTCATGGATCAGTTTGTTAGCACTGTTTTGGGGGAATCTGAGAAGGGATATTTTGGATCGCATTGAAGCCTATGGTGACAAAGGAATTATCCTCAGATAAAAACCAGAAAGAAGCTTTCTGAAAAAGTTATTTGTGATGTGTCAATTCTTCTCACAATGTTACATCTTTCTTTTCATGGAGCAGTCTGCCAACACTGTTTTCATGCAATCTGTAAAGCAATATTTGACAGCACTTTGAGGCCTATGGTGCTAAAGGAAATATTCTCAGATAAAAACTAGAAAGAATCTTTCTGAGTAACTGCTTTGTGATTTGTGAATTCATCTCACAGAGTTACACTGCTCTTTTCATTGAGCAGTTTGTGAAAACTGTTTTCTTCCCATTTGCAATGGAATATTTTGGAGTGCATTGAAGCTAATAGTGACAAAGGAAACATCCTCATTAAAAAGAAGAAAGACACTTTCTGAGAAATTGCTTTGTGATGTGTTAACTCATTTCACAAAGCTACAAGATTCTTTTCATGGATCATTTTGGTAGCAGTGTTTTGAGGAATCTGAGAAGGGATACTTAGGATCACATTGAAGACTGTGGTGACAAAGGAAATATCCTCATATAAAAACTGCAAACAAGCTTTCTGAGAAACTGTTTCATATTGTGTTAATTCATCTCACTGATTTAAAAATTTATTTTCATGGAGAAGTGTGCCAACACTGTCTTCATGGAATTTTCATAGGAATATTTCAGAACGCAATGTTTCCTATAGTGAAAAAGGAAATATCCTCAGAGAAAAAAACAAGAAAGAAGCTTTCTGTGACACTGATTTGTGATGTGTGTATTCATCTAACAGTGGTGCACCGTTCTTTTCATTGCCCAGTTTGGTGACACTGTTTTTGTGGAATCTGCAATAGGATATTAGGGAGTGCATTAAAGTCTATGGTGACAAAAGAAATTTCCTCACAGAAAAAGCACAAAGAATCTTTCCGAGAAACTGCTTTGTGATGTGTGAATTCATCTCACAGAGTTACACAATTCTTTTCATGGAGCAGTTTGGTGGCACTGTTTCTGGGCAATCTGAGATGGTATATTTTGAATGACATTGAAGCCTATGGTGAAAAAGGAAATATCAGCAGATAAAAACTGCAAAGAATCTTTCTGAGAAAGTTCTTTGTGATGTGTGAATTCATCTCACAGTGTTACACTGTACTTTTCACTGAGCAGTTTGCTAACACTGTTTTTGTAGAATCTACAAAGGGATGTTTGGGAACCCATTGAGGCCTATGGTGAAAAATGAAATATCCTCAGATAAAAATTAGAAAAATGCTTTCAGAGAAACTGCTTTGTGATGACTGAATTCACCTCACAGAGTTACACTGTTCTTGTCATTGAACAGTTTGCTAACATTTTTTCTTGGAATCTACAATGGGATATTTTGAATCCATTGAAGATTATGATGATAAAGGAGAATTCATCATATAAAAAGTAGAAAGAAGCCTTCTGAGAAACGGCTTTGTGATGTGTTAATTCAACTCACAGAGTTACACGATTCTTTACATGGATAAGTATGATAGCACAATTTTTGGGGAATCTGAGAAGGAATATTTTGGATCACATTGAAGCCTAAGGTGACAAACGAAATATCCTCAGTTAAGAACTGGAAAGAAGGTTTCTGAGAAAGTTCTTGGTGATGTGTGAATTCATCTCATAGAGTTACACCTTTCTTTTCATGGAGAAGTATGTTAACAGTGTTTTCTTGGAATCTGCAAAGGGAGTTTTGGGAGCGCTTTAAGGCCTAAGGTGAAAAAGGTAATATCCTCAGATAAAAAGTAGAAAGAAGCTTTCTGAGAAACTGCTTTGTGATTTTTGAATTCATCTCACAGAGTTACACTGTTCTTTTCATTGAGCAGTTTGCTAACACTTTTTTCTTGGAATCTGCAATGGTATATTTCAGAGCGCATTGAAGCTTATGGTTAAAAAGGAAATATCCTCATATAAAAACAAGAAAGAAGTTTTCTGATAAATGGCTTTGTGATGTTGTAATTCACATCACAGAGCTACATGATTCTTTTCGTGTATCAGTCTGTTAGCAATATTTTTGTGGAATCTGAAAAAGAATATTTTGGATAGCATTGAAGCCTATGGTGGCAAAGGAAATAAAATCATATAAAAACTGGAAAGAAGCTTTATGGGAGACTGCTTTGTGATGCGTTAATTCATCTCCCTGAGTTACACCTGTCTTTTCATGGAGTAGATTGTTAACATTGTTTTTGTGGAATCTGCTGAGGGATACTGAGGAGTTCATTGAGGCATATAGTGCAAAAGGAAATATCCTGAGATAAAAACTAGAAAGAAGCATTCTGAGAAACTGTTTATGATGTGTGATTTCATCTCACAGAGATACAACGTTATTTTCATTGAGCAGATTGATAACACTGTTTTTGTGGAATCTGCAATAGGGTATTTGGGAACGCATTGAAGCCTATGGTGACAAAGGAAATTTCCGCAGATAAAAACCATAAAGAAGGTTTCTGAGAAACTTCATTATGTTGTGTGAATTCATTTCACAGATACACACTGTTGTTTTCATGGAGCAGTTTGGTAACCCTGTTTCTGGGGAATCTTAGAAGGGATATTTAGGATCACATTGAAGCCTATGGTAACAAAGGAAATATCCTGAGATTAAAACTAAAAAGAAACTTTCTGAGAAAGCCCTTTGTGATGTATGAATTTATCTCACAGTGTTACACCTTTCTTTTCATGGAGCAGTTTCCTAACACTGTTTTCATAGAATCTGCTAAGGAATATTTGGGAGCGCACTGATTGCTCTGGTGAAAATGGAAAAATCCCCAGATATTAACAAGAAAGAAGCTTTCGGACAAAGTTCTTTGTGATGTGGGAATTCATCTCAGAGTTACACCTTACTTTTCATGGAGCAGTTTGCTAACACTGTTTTCATGGAATCTGCAAAGGGATATTTTGGAGTGCATTGAGGCCTATGTTGATAAAGGAAATACCCTCAGATAAACACTAGAAAGAAACTTTCTGAGAAACTGCTTTGTGATGTGTGAATTCATCTCACAGAGTTATAATGTTCTTTTCATTAAGCAGTTTGTTAACACTGTTTTCTTGGAGTCTGCAGTACGATATTTCAGAGAGCACTGTAGCTTGTGTTGACAAAGGAAATATCATCACATAAAAACTACAAAAATCAGTTTGGTAGCAGTGTTTTTGGAGAATCTGAGAAGGGACACTTTGAATCGCATTGAAGCTTACATGACAAAGGAAATATTCTCTTATAAAAACTGGAAAGAATCTTTCTGAGAAATCACTTTGTGATGTGTTAATTCATCTGACAGAGTTACACCTTTCTTTTCATGGAGCAGTTTGTTAACACTGTTTTCCTGGAATCTGCACAGGGATATTTGTGAGCCAATTGAGGCCTAGGGGAAAAAGAAAATATCCTCAGATAAGAACTCTAAAGAAGGTTTCTGAGAAAGTTCTTTGTGATGTGTGAGTTCATCTCAGGGAGTTACACCTTTCTATTCTTGGAGCACTTTGCTAACTCTGTTTACTTGTAAACTACAAAGAGATATTTGGGAGCACTTTGAGGCCTATAGTGAAAAAAACAAATATCCTCATAGAAAAACTAGAAAGAAGCTTTCTGAGAAACTGCTTTGTGATGTGTGAACTCAACTCACACTGTTACACTGTTCTTTTTATTCAGCAGTTTGCCAGCATTGTTTTCTTGGAATCTACGATGGGATATTTCAGAGCACTTCGAAGCTTTTTGTAACAAAAGAAATATCCTCAGAAACTCTTTCTGAGAATCTGCTTTATGATCTGTGAATTTATCTCACGGGGTTACATGATACTTTTCATGGAGCAGTTTGGTAGCACTGCTATTGGGGATACTGAGAATGGATATTTTGAATCACATTGAAGTCTATGGTGATAAAGGAAATATCCTCCAATAAAAAATAGAAAGAACCTTTCTGAGAAAGTTCTTTGTGATGAGTGAATTTATCACACAGAGTTACAACTATCGTTTCATGCAGCAGTTTGCTAACACTGTTTTCATAGAATCTGCAAAGGGATATTTGGGTGCGCATTGAGGTCTATGGTGAAAAAGGAAATATCCGCAGATAAAAACTAGAAAGATGCTTTTCGAGAAACTGCTTTGTGACGCATGAATTCATCTCACATAGTTACACTGTTCTTTTCACTCAGCAGTTTCCCTACACTGTTTTCTTGGGATCTGCAAAGGGATATTTGGGAGCACAATGAGGCCTTTGCTGAAAAAGGAAATATCCTTAGACAAAAACTAGAAAGAAACTTTCTGAGAAACTGCTTTGTGATTTATGAATTCATCTCATAGAATTGCAACGTTCCTTTTATTGTGCAGATTGCTAACACTGTTTTCTTGGAATCTGCAAAGGAATATTTTGGAGCACATAGAAGCAGATGGAGACAAAGGAAAAATCCTCACACCAACACTAGAAGGAACCTTTGTGAGAAAGATGTTTGTGATTTGTGAATTCATCTCACAGAGTTACATGATTCCTGTCATGGATCAGTTTGGTATCACTGTTTTTTGGGAATCTGAGAAGGGATAATTTGGATTACATTGAATCCCAATGTGACAAAGGAAATATCCTCACTTAAAAACTAAAAAGAAGCTCTCTGAGTAACTTCTTTGTGAGGTGGGAATTCATCTCACATGTTACACCTATCTTTTCATGGAGAAATTTGCTACCACAGTTTTCTTGGAATATGTAAAGGGATATTTGGGAGCGCATTGTGGCCTATAGTGAAAAAGAAAATATCCTCAGATAAAAACTAAAAAGAAGCGTTCTGAGAAACTGCTTTCTACTGTTTGAGTTCTTCTCACAGAGCTACACCGTTCATTGCATGGAGCAGTTTGAATACACTTTTTACATGGAATGTGCAATAGGATATTTTGGAGTGAATTGAAGCCTATGGTGACAATGGAAATATTCTCAGACAAAAAGTAGAAAGAAGTTTTCTGAGAAACCACTTTATGATGTGTTAGTTCATCTCACAGAGTTACATGATTCTTTTCATGTATCAGTTTGGTAGCACTGTTTTTGGGGAATCAGAGAGGGGGTAATTTGGATCACTTTGAAGCCTATGGTGACAAAGGAAATATCCTGAGATAAAAACTGTAAAGCTTTTTGAGAAACTTTCTTGTGATGTAGGAATTCATCTCACAGTGTTACACTTTTGTTTTCACAGAGCAGTTTTCTAACAGCGTTTTCATGGAATCTGCAATGGGATATTTGGGAACACATTGAGGCCTACAGTGAAAAAGGAAATTTCCTCAGATGCAAACTATAAAGAAGCTTTCTGAGAAACTGCTTTGTGATGTGTTAATTCATCTAATGGAGTTACACCTCTTTTTTCATGGAGCAGTCTGCTAACACTGTTTTCCTGGAATCTGCACAGGTTTATTTGGGAGCGAATTGAGGCCTATGGTGAAAAAGGAAATATCCTCAGATAAGAACTGTAAAGAAGATTTGTGAGAAAGTTCTTTGTGATGTATGAGTTCATCTCAGGGAGGTACACCTTTCTTTTCTTGGAGCACTTTGCTAACTCTGTTTTCGTTGAATCTGCAAAGGGATATTTGGGAGCACTTTGAGGCCTATAGTGAAAAAACAAATATCCTCACAGAAAAACTAGAAAGAATCTTTCTGAGAAACTGCTTTGTGATGTGTAAATTCAACTCACACAGTTACACTGTTCTTTTCACTCAGCAGTTTGCCAGCAGTGTTTTCTTGGAATCTTCAATGGGATATTTTGGAGCACTTTGAAGCTTATTGTAACAAAAGAAATATCCTCAGAAAAAACTAGAAAAAAGCTTTCTGAGAATCCACTTTATGATTTGTGAATTCATCTCTCAGGGTTACATGATACTTTTCATGGAGCAGTTTGGTAGCACTGCTATTGGGGAATCTGAGAAGGGATACTTGGATCACATTGAAGTCTCTAGTGACAAAGGAAATATCCTCTGTTAAAAAGTAGAAAGTACCTTTCTGAGAAAGTTCTTTGTCACATGTGAATTCATCACACAGAGTTACAACTGTCGTTTCATGGAGCAATTTGCAAACATTGTGTTCATAAACTCTGCAAAGGGATATTTGGGTGCGCATTGAGGCCTATGGTGAAAAAAGAAATTTCCTCAGATGAAAACTAGAAAGGAACTTTCTGAGAAACTGCTTTGTGATGTGTGAATTCAACTCACATATTTACACTGTTCTTTTCACTGAGCAGTTTGCCAAAACTGTTTTCTTGGAATCTGCAATGGCAAAATTCAGAGCGCATTGAAGCTTATTGTGAAAAGGAAATATCCTGAGACAAAAAGTAAAAATAATCTTTCTGAGAAACTACTTTGTGATGTGTGAATTCATGTCACAGAGTTACACTGTTCTTTTCATTGAGAAGTTTGCTAACACTGTTTTCTTGGAATTTGCAATGGGATATTTCAGACTGCATTGAAGCTTATGGTGACAAGGGAACTATCCTCATATAATAACTAGAGAGCAGTTTTCTGAGAAACCGTTTTGTGATTTGTGAATTAATCTCACAGAGTTACATGATTCCTTTCATGGAACAGTTTGGTAGCACTATTTTTGGGGAATCTGCGATTGGATATTTTGGATCCCATTGAAGCCTATGGTGACAATGGAAATATCCTCAGATGAAAATTATAAAGAAGCTTTCTGAGAAACTTCTTCATGATGTGGGAATTCATCTCACAGTATTACTACTTTCTTTCATGGAGCAGTTTGTGGACACTGTTTTCATGGAATCTGAAAAGGGATACTTTGGAGTGCATTCCATATGGTGAAAAGGGAAATATCCACAGAAAAAAAAAAAAACCTAGAAAAAAGCTTTCTGGGAAACTGTTTTGTGATGTGTGAACTCATCTCACAGAATTACATTGTTCTTTTCATTTAGCAGTTTTCTTGGAATCTGCCATGGGATATTTCGGAGTGCATAGAAGCTTATGGTGACAAAGAAAATATGCCCAGACAAAAACTAGAAGGAAGCTTTCTGAGAAACTGCTTTGTGATTTCTGAATTAATATCACAGAGTTACACGATTCCTTTCATGGAGCAGTTTGGTAGCACTGTTTTTGGGGAATCTGCGACTGGATATTTTGGATCGCATTGAAGCCTATGGTGACAAAGAAATTGTCCTCAGAAAAATTTACAAAGAAGCTTTCTGAGAAACTTCTTTGTGATGTGGGAATTCATCTCATAGTGTTACCCTGTTCTTTTCAAGGAGCTGTATGCTAACACTGATTTCATGGAATCTGAAAAGGGATATTTGGGAGCATATTGAGGCCTATGGTGAAAAAGGAAATGTCCTAGATAAAAACTAGAAAGAAGCTTTCTGAGAAACGGCTTTGTGATGTGTGAATTCATTTCAGTGTTACACTGTTCTCTTTATTTAGTAGTCTGCTAACATTGTTGTCTTCAAATCTGCAATGGGATATTTCTGAACACATTGAAGCTTATGGTGACAAAGGAAATATCATCATATAAAAACTAGAAAGAAGTTTTCTGAGATTCTACTTTGTGATGTTTGAATTCATGGCACAAAATTGCACTGTTCTGTTCATGGAGTAGTTTACTAACACTGTTTTCTTGGAATCTTCAGTGGCATATTTCAGAGTGTATTGAAGCTTATGGTGACCAAGAAAATATCCTCATATAAAAAGTAGAAAGAAGCAATGTGAGAAACTACTTTATTATGTGTTAATTCACATCACAGAGTTACAAGATTCCTTTCATGGATCAGTTTGGTAGCACTGTTTTTGGGGAATCTGAGAAGGGATATTTGGGATCACCGTGAGGCCTATGGTGACTAAGGGAATATCCTCAGATAAAAACTAGAAAGAAGCTCTCTGAGAAACTTCTTTGGGATGTGTGAATTCATCTCACTGAGATACACCTTTCTTTTCAGGAGCAGTTTTGTAGCCCTGTTTTGGGGGAATATGCAAAGGGATATTTGGGAGTGCGTTGAGGCCTATGGTGTCAAAGGAAATATCCTCAGATTGAAACTAGAGAGAAGCTTTCAGAGAAACTTCTTTGTGATGTGTGAATTCATCTCACAGTGTTGCAACTTTTTTTTTTTTCATGGAGCAGTTTGCTAACATTGTTTTTGTGGAATCTGCAAAAGCATATTTGGGAGCGCACTGAGGCCTATGGTGAAAAAAGAAATATCCTCAGATTAAAACTAGAAAGAAGCTCTCTAAGAAATTTCTCTGTGATGCATGAATTCATCTCACACAGATACAGTATCTATTTCATGGAGCAGTTAGGTTGCAGTGTTTTTGGGAAACCTGAGAAGGGATATTTTGGATCGCATTGACGCCTATGGTGACAAAGGAAATAACCTCTGATAAAAACTAGAAAGAAGATTTCTGAGAAAGTTCTTTGTGTTGTGTGAATTCATGTGATGGACTTAAACCTTTCTAATCACAGAACAGTTTGATAACACTGTTTCAGTGGCATCTGCAAAGCGATATTCAGGAGCACATTGAGGCTTATGACGAAAAAGGAAATATCCTCAGATAAAAACTAGAAAGAAGCTTTCTCTGAAAGTTCTTTGTGTTGCGTGAATCATTACACAGTGTTTCACTGTTCTTTTCAGTGAGCAGTTTGCTAACACTGTTTTCTTGGAATCTGCAATGGGATATTTCGGAACGCATTGAAGCTTCTGGTGACAAAGGAAACAGCCTCATACAAAAAATTGAAAGAAGCTTTCTGGGGACTGCTTTGTGATTTGTGAATTCATCTCACAGGGTTACATGGTTCATTCCTTGGAGCATGTTGTTAGTACTGTTTTGGGGGACTCTCAGAAGGGATATTTTGCATCACATTGAAGCCTATGGTGACAAGTTAAATATCCTCAGATGAAACTAAAAGTAAGCTTTCTGAGAGACTGCTTTGTGATGTGTGCATTCATTTCACAGCGTTACATGATTCTTTACCTGAAGCAGCATGCTAACACTTTTTTCCAGGAATCCATAAATGGATGTATGTGAGCACATTGGAGCCTATGGAGACAAAGGAAATATGCCCAAATGAAAACCACAAAGAAGCTTTCTGAGAAACTGCTTTGTGATGCGTATATTTATCTCATAGAGTTACACTTTTCTTTTCATTGAGCAGTTTGCTAACACTGTTTTCTTGGAATCTGCAAAGGAATATTTTGGAGCACACAGAGGCCTGTAGCGAATAAAGAAATGTCCTCAGTTAAAAACTGGAAATAACTTTCTGAGAAACTGTTTTGTGATGTGTGAATTCATCTCACGGTGGTACTTTTCATTGAACAGTTTGATAACACTGTTTTCTTGGAATGTGCAATAGCGTATTAGGGAGTGCATTGAAGCCTATGGTGACAAACAAAATACCCTCAGATGAAAAACAAAAAGAAGCTTTCTGAGAAACTGTTATGTGATGTGTTAATTCATCTCACAGAGTTACACGATTCTTTTCATGGAGCAGTTCGGTCACACTGCTTTTGGGGAATCTGCAAAGGGATATTTTGGATCATATTGAAGCCTAAGATGACAAAGGAAATATCCTCAGCTAGAAACTAGAAAGAAGCTTTCTGAAAAACTCCTTTATGATGTGTGAATTCATCTCACAGAGTTACACATTAATTTTTGTGGAGCTGTTTCCTAACTTTTTTTCGTGGAATCTACAAAGGGATATTTGGGAGCACATTGAGGCCTATGGTGAAAAAGGACATATCTTCATAGAAAAACTAGAAAGAAGCTTTCTGAGAAACTGCTTTATGACGTGTGAATTCATCTCACAGAGTTACACTGTTCTTTTCCATGAGCAGTTTGCTAAGACTCTTTTCTTGGAATCTGCAATGGGAAATTTAGGAGCACATTGAAGTTTATGGTGACAAAGGAAGTATCCACATAACAAATCGAAAGAAGCTTTCTGAGAAACTGCTTTGTGATGTGCTAATTCATCTCACGGGGTTACATGATTCTTTTCATGGATCAGTTTGGTAGCATTTTTTGGGGGGAATCTGAGTCTTGATATTTTGGATCACTTTGAAGACTGTGGGTACAAAGAAATATTCTCAGATTAAAACTAAGAAGAATATTTCTGAGAAAGTTCTTTGTGATATGTGAATTCATCATACAGAGTTACACCTTTCCTTTCATGGATCAGTTTGCTAACACTGTTTTCATGGAATCTGCAAAGGGATATTTTCGAGTGCATTGAGTCCTGTGGTTAAAAAGGAATTATCCTGAGATAAAAACTAGAAAGAAGTTTTCTGAGAAACTGTTTTGTGATGTGTGAATTCATTTCACAGAGTTACACTGTTCTTTTCAGCGAACAGTTTGCAAACACTATTTTCTTGGAATCTACAATGGGATATTTCAAAGTGCATTGAAGCTTAATGTGACAGAAGAAATATCATCATATAAAAACCAGAAAGAAGCTTTCTGAGAATCTGCCTTGTGATTTGTGAATTTATCTCACAGATTTACATGATTCTTTTCATGGAGCACATTGGTTTATGTGGAATATGACAAGGAATATTTTAGATCACATTGAAGCCTAATGTGACAAAGGAAATATCCTCAGATTAAAACTAGACAGAAGCTTTCTGAGAGACCATGCTGTAATGTGTTTATTCATTTCAGAGTTACATGATTCTTTTCATGGATCAGTTTGGTAGCACTGTGTTTGAGGAATCTGAGAAAGGATAATTTTGATCACATTGAAGCCTATAGTGACAAAGGAAACATCCTCAGTTTAAACCTAGAACGAAGCTTTTTGAGAAAGTTCTTTGTGATGTGTAAATTCACCTCACAGAGTTATGCCTTTCTTTTCATGGAGCAGTTTGCTAACACTGTTTTCGTGGAATGTGCAATGGGATATTTGGGAGTGCATTGAGGCCTATGGTAAAAAAAAAAAAGAAATATCCTCAGATAAAAACTAGAAAGAACTTTCTGTGAAACTGCATTGTGATGTGTGAATTCACCTCACAGAGTTAGACCTTTCTTCTGATTGAGCAATTTGAGAAGTCTGTTTTTTTGGATTCTGCAATAGGATATTCCGGAGCACTTTGAAGCCTGTTGTGACAAAGAAAATATAATCAAGCCTGTTGTGACAAAGAAAATATAATCAGATAATAACCAAAAAGAAATTTTCTCAGAAACCACTTTGTGATATGTTAGTTCTTATTAAGGAGTTACATGATTCTTTTCCAGGATCAGTTTGGTAGCCCAGTTTTTGGGAATATTAGAAGCGATATTTTGGATTGCATTGAAACCTATGGTGGTTCAGGAAATATCCTCAGATAAAAACTCTAAAGAAATTTTCTGAGAGAGTTATTTGTGATGTGTGAATTCATCTAACAGAGATACACCTTTCTTTTTGTGGAGCAGTTTGGTAACATGTTATTGAAACCACAAAGGGATAATTGGGAGTGCATTGAGGACTATAGTGAAAAAAGAAATGTCCTCAGATAAAAACTAGGAAGAAGCATTCTCAGAAACTGCTTTGTGATGTGTGAATTCATCTCAATCAGTTACACCATTCTTTTCATTGAGTGGTTTGATAAAACAGCTTTTGCGGAATCTGCAATAGGATATTTGGGAGAGCATTGAAGCCTATGGTTGCAAAGGACATATCCTCAGATAAAAATCAAGAAGAAGATTTCTGAAAAACTGCTTTGTGATGTGTGAAATCATCTAATAGAGTTACACTGTTCTTTTCATTGAGTTGTTTGCTAACATTCTTTTCTTGGAATCTCTAATGGGATATTTTGGAGTGCATTGAAGTTTATGGTGACAAAGAAAATATCCTCAAGTAAAAATAGAAAGAAGCTTTCTGAGAAACTGCTTTGTGATGTATTAATTCACCTCACAGTGTTACATGATCAGTTTTGTAGTAGGGTCTTTGGGGAATCTGAGAAGGGATATTTTGGATGGCATTGAAGTCTATATTGACTAAGGAAATATCCTCAGATGAAAACTGGAAATAAGCTTTCTGAGAAACTTCTTTGTGATGTGTGAATGCATCTCACAGAGTTACACAATCCTTTCATGGATCACTTTGGTAGCACTATTTTGGGTGAATCTAAGAAGGTATTTTTTGGATCACATTGATGCCTATGGTGACAAGAGAACCATCCTCAGATAATAACTAGAAAGAAGCTTTCTGGTAAAGTTCTTTATGATGTGTGAATTCATCTCACAAAGTTACACCTTTCCTTTCATGGAGCAGATTGCTAACACTGTAGTAGTGGAAACTGCAAAGGGATATTGGGGGGGCGGTGGAGCAAGATGGCCGAATAGGAACAGCTCCAGTCGCCAACTCCCAGCGCGAGCGAAACAGAAGACCGGTGATTTCTGCATTTTCAACTGAGGTACTGGGTTCATCTCACTAGGGAGTGCCGGACAATCGGTGCTGGAAAGGTGCTGCAGCCCGACCAGCTAGAGCTGAAGCAGGGCGAGGCATCGCCTCACCTGGGAAGCGCAAGGGGAAAGGGAATCCCTTTTCCTAGTCAGGGGAACTGAGACACACAACACCTGGAAAATCAGGTAACTCCCACCCCAATACTGCACTTTAAGCAAACAGGCACACCAGGAGGATATATCCCACAACTGGCCAGGAGGGTCCCACGCCCAAGGAGCCTCCCTCATTGCTAGCACAGCAGTTTGCGATCTCGCGGCAAGGAAGCAGCGAGACTGGGGGAGGGGCGTCCGCCATTGCTGAGGCTTAAGTAGGTTAAAAAAGCCGCTGGGAAGCTCAAACTGGGTGGAGTTCACAGCAGCTCAAGGAAACCTGCCTGTCTCTGTAGACTCCACCTCTGGGGACAGGGCACAGTAAACAAAAGCAGCAGAAACCTCTGCAGACGCAAACGACTCTGTCTGACAGCTTTGAAGAGAGTAGTGGATCTCCCAACACGGAGGTTGAGATCTGAGAAGGGACAGACTGCCTGCTCAAGTTGGTCCCTGACCCCTGAGTAGCCTAAATGGGAGACATACCCCACTAGGGGCAGTCTGACACCCCACACCGCACAGGGTGGAGTACACCCCTGAGAGGAAGCCTCCAAAGCAAGAATCAAACAGGTACACTCACGGTTCAACAATATTCTATCTTCTACAGCCTCTGCTGCTGACACCCAGGCAAACAGGGTCTGTAGTGGACCACAAGCAATCTCCAACAGACCTACAACTGAGGGTCCTGACTTTTAGAAGACAAACTATCAAACAGGAAGGACACCTACACCAAAACCCCATCAGTACGTCACCATCATTATCAAAGACCAGAGGCAGATAAAACCACAAAGATGGGGGAAAAGCAGGGCAGAAAAGCTGGAAATTCAAAAAACAAGAGCACATCTCCCCCGGCAAAGGAGCGCAGCTCATCGCCAGGAACGGATCAAAACTTGATGGAGAATGACTTAGACGAGATGAGAGAAGAAGGCTTCAGTCCATCAAACTTCTCAGAGCTAAAGGAGGAATTACGTACCCAGCGCAAAGAAACTAAAAATCTTGAAAACAAAGTGGAAGAATTGATGGCTAGAGTAATTAATGCAGAGAAGGTCATAAACGAAATGAAAGAGATGAAAACCATTACACGAGAAATACGTGACAAATGCACAAGCTTCAGTACCAACTCGATCAACTGGAAGAAAGAGTATCAGCAATTGAGGATCAAATGAATGAAATGAAGCAAGAAGAGAAACCAAAAGAAAAAAGAAGAAAAAGAAATGAACGAAGCCTGCAAGAAGTATGGGATTATGTAAAAAGACCCAATCTACGTCTGATTGGGGTGCCTGAAAGTGAGGGGGAAAATGGAACCAAGTTGGAAAACACTCTTCAGGATATCATCCAGGAGAACTTCCCCAACCAAGTAGGGCAGGCCAACATTCAAATCCAGGAAATACAAAGAACGCCACAATGATACTCCTCAAGAAGAGCAACTCCAAGACACATAATTGCCAGATTCACCAAAGTTGAAATGAAGGAAAAAATCTTAAGGACAGCCAGAGAGAAAGGTCGGGTTACCCACAAAGGGAAGCCCATCAGACTAACAGCAGATCTCTCGGCAGAAACTCTCCAAGCCAGAAGAGAGTGGGGGCCGATATTCAACATTCTTAAAGAAAAGAATTTTCAACCCAGAATTTCATATCCAGCCAAACTAAGCTTCATAAGTGAAGGAGAAATAAAATCCTTTACAGATATGCAAATTCTTAGAGATTTTGGCACCACTAGTCCTGCCTTACAAGAGACCCTGAAGGAAGCACTAAACATGGAAAGGAACAACAAGTACCAGCCATTGCAAAAACATGCCAAAATGTAAAGACCATTTAGGCTATGAAGAAACTGCATCAACTAACGAGCAAAATAACCACATACTATCATAATGGCAGGATCAAATTCACACATAAGAATCTTAACCTTAAATGTAAATGGACTAAATGCTCCAATTAAAAGACACAGACTGGCAAACTGGATAAAGAGTCAAGACCCATCACTCTGCTGTATTCAGGAGACCCATCTCACACGCAGAGACATACATAGGCTCAAAATAAAGGGATGGAGGAAGATTTACCAAGCAAATGGAGAACAAAAAAAAGCAGGGGTTGCAATATTAGTCTCTGATAAAACAGACTTTAAACCATCAAAGATCAAAAGAGACAAAGAAGGCCATTACATAATGGTAAAAGGATCAATTCAACAGGAAGAGCTAACTATCCTAAATATATATGCACGCAATACAGGAGCACCCAGATTCATAAAGCAAGTCCTTAGAGACTTACAAAGAGACTTAGACTCCCATAAAATAATCATGGGAGACTTCAACATTCCACTGTCAACATTAGACAGATCAACGAGACAGAAAGTTTAAAAGGATATCCACGAATTGAACTCATCTCTGCAGCAAGCAGACCTAATAGACATCTACAGAACTCTCCACCCCAAATCAACAGAATATACATTCTTCTCAGCACCACATCGCACTTATTCCAAAATTGACCACATAATTGGAAGTAAAGCACTCCTCAGCAAATGTACAAGAACAGAAATTATAACAAACTGTCTCTCAGACCACAGTGCAATGAAACTAGAACTCAGGACTAAGAAACTCAATCAAAACCGCTCAACTACATGGAAACTGAATAACCTGCTCCTGAATGACTACTGGTTACATAACGAAATGAAGGCAGAAATAAAGATGTTCTTTGAAACCAATGAGAACAAAGATATAACACACCAGAATCTCTGGGACACATTTAAAGCAGTGTGTAGAGGGAAATTTATAGCACTAAATGCCCACAAGAAAAAGCTGGAAAGATCTAAAATTGACACTGTAACGTCACAATTAAAGGAGAACTAGAGAAGCAAGAGAAAACACATTCAAAAGCTAGCAGAAGGCAAGAACTAAAATCAGAGCAGAACTGAAGGAGATAGAGACAGAAAAAACTCTCCAAAAAATCAATGAATCCAGGAATTGGTTTTTTGAAAAGATCAAAAAAATTGATAGACCACTAGCAAGATTAATAAAGAAGAAAAGAGAGAAGAATCAAAAAGACACAATAAAAAATGATAAAGGGGATATCACCACCGACCCCACAGAAATACAAACTACCATCAGAGAATACTATAAACACCTTTATGCAAATAAACTAGAAAATCTAGAAGAAATGGATAATTTCCTGGACACTTACACTCTTCCAAGACTAAACCAGGAAGACGTTGAATCCGTGAATAGAAAAACAGCAGGCTCTGAAATTGAGGCAATAATTAACAGCCTACCAACTGAAAAAAGTCCAGGACCAGATGGATTCACAGCTGAATTCTACCAGAGGTACAAGGAGGAGCTGGTACCATTCCTTCTGAAACTATTCCAATCAATAGAAAAAGAGGGAATCCTCCCTAACTCATTTTATGAGGCCAACATCATCCTGATACCAAAGCCTGGCAGAGACACAACAAAAAAAGAGAATGTTAGATCAATATCCCTGATGAACATCGATGCAAAAATCCTCAATAAAATACTGGCAAACCGGATTCAGCAGCATATCAAAAAGCTTATCCACCATGATCAAGTGGGCTTCATCCCTGGGATGCAAGGCTGGTTCAACATTTGCAAATCAATAAACATAATACAGCATATAAACAGAACCAAACACAAGAACCACATCATTATCTCAATAGATGCAGAAAAGGCTTTTGACAAAATTCAACAGCCCTTCATGCTAAAAACGCTCAAGAAATTCGGTATTGAAGGAACGTACCTCAAAATAATAAGAGCTATTTATGACAAACCCACAGTCAATATCATACTGAATGGGCAAAAACTGGAAAAATTCCCTTTGAAAACTGGCACAAGACAGGGATGCCCTCTCTCACCACTCCTATTCAACATAGTGTTGGAAGTTCTGGCTAGGGCAATCAGGCAAGAGAAAGAAATCAAGGGGATTCAGTTAGGAAAAGAAGAAGTCAAATTGTCCCTGTTTGCAGATGACATGATTGTATATTTAGAAAACCCCATTGTCTCAGCCCAAAATCTCCTGAAGCTGATAAACAACTTCAGCAAAGTCTCAGGATACAAAATTAATGTGAAGAAACCACAAGCATTCTTATACACCAGTAACAGACAAACAGAGAGCCAAATCATGAATGAACTTCCATTCACAATTGCTTCAAAGAGAATAAAATACCTAGGAATCCAACTTACAAGGGATGTAAAGGACCTCTTCAAGGAGAACTACAAACCACTGCTCAGTGAAATAAAAGAGGACACAAACAAATGGAAGAACATACCATGCTCATGGATAGGAAGAATCAATATCATGAAAATGGCCATACTGCCCAAGGTAATTTATAGATTCAATGCCATCCCCATCAAGCTACCAACGAGTTTCTTCACAGAATTGGAAAAAACTGTTTTAAAGTTCATATGGAACCAAAAAAAGCCCACATCTCCAAGACAATCCTAAGCCAAAAGAACAAAGCTGGAGGCATCACGCTACCTGACTTCAAACTATACTACAAGGCTACAGTAACCAAAACAGCATGGTACTGGTACCAAAACAGAGATATAGACCAATGGAACAGAACAGAGTCCTCAGAAATAATACCACACATCTACAGCCATCTGATCTTTGACAAACCTGAGAGAAACAAGAAATGGGGAAAGGATTCCCTGTTTAATAAATGGTGCTGGGAAAATTGGCTAGCCATAAGTAGAAAGCTGAGACTGGATCCTTTCCTTACTCCTTATACGAAAATTAATTCAAGATGGATTAGAGACTTAAATGTTAGACCTAATACCATAAAAACCCTAGAGGAAAACCTAGGTAATACCATTCAGGACATAGGCATGGGCAAAGACTTCATGTCTAAAACACCAAAAGCAACAGCATCAAAAGCCAAAATTGACAAATGGGATCTCATTAAACTAAAGAGCTTCTGCACAGCAAAAGAAACTACCATCAGAGTGAACAGGCAACCTACCGAATGGGAGAAAATTTTTGCAATCTACTCATCTGACAAAGGGCTAATATCCAGAACCTACAAAGAACTCAAACAAATTTACAAGAAAAAAACAAACAACCCCATCAAAAAGTGGGCAAAGGATATGAACAGACATTTCTCAAAAGAAGACATTCATACAGCCAACGGACACATGAAAAAATGCTCATCATCAGAGAAATGAGATGGCCATCAGAGAAATGCAAATCAAAACCACAATGAGATACCATCTCACACCAGTTAAAATGGCGATCATTAAAAAGTCAGGAAACAACAGGTGCTGGAGAGGATGTGGAGAAATAGGAACACTTTTGCACTGTTGGTGGGATTGTAAACTAGTTCCACCATTAAGGAAAACAGTATGGCGATTCCTCAAGGTACTAGAACTAGATGTACCATATGACCCAGCCATCCCATTACTGGTTATATACCCAAAGGATTCTAAATCATGCTGCTATAAAGACACATGCACACGTATGTTTATGGCGGCACTATTCACAATAGCAAAGTCTTGGAATCAACCCAAATGTCCATCAGTGACAGATTGGATTAAGAAAAAAGAAAATGTGGCACATATATGCCATGGAATACTATGCAGCCGTAAAAAAGGATGAGTTTGTGTCCTTTGTAGGGGCATGGATGCAGCTGGAAACCATCATTCTTAGCAAACTATCACAAGATCAGAAAACCAAACACCGCATGTTCTCACTCATAGGTGGGAACTGAACAAAGAGATCACTTGGACTCGGGAAGGGGAACATCACACACCGGGGCCTATCATGAGGAGGGGGGAGGGGGAGGGGTGAGGGATTGCATTGGCAGTTATACCTGATGTAAATGACGAGTTGATGGGTGCAGCACAGCAAGATGGCACAAGTATACATATGTAACAAACCTGTATGTTATGCACATGTACCCTACAACTTAAAGTATAATAATAAAGAATAAAAATAAAAATAAAAAAAAAGGATATTTTGGATGCATTGAGACATATAGTGAATTAGGAAATATCCTCAGGTAAAAATAAGAAAGAAGCTTTCTGAGAAACTGCTTGTTGATGTGTGAATTGATCTCACAGAGTTACATGGTCCTTTTCATTGAGCAATTTGGTAACACTGTTTTTGTGGAATCTGCAATAGGATATTTTTGATCACTTTGAAGCTTATGGTGACAAAGGAAATATCCTCAGATAAAAACCAAACAAAGTTTTCTGAGAAATTGCTTTGTGATGTGGAAATTCATCACACAGAGTTACACTGTTCTTTTCATTGATTAATTTGCTAACACTGCTTTCTTGGAATCTGTAATGGGATATTTTGGAGTGCATTGAAACTTATTGTGAATAAGGAAATATCCTCAGACAAAAATTAGAAAGATACTTTCTGAGAAACTGCTTTAGGATGTGTTAACTCATCTCACAGAGTTACACGATTTTTTCATGGCTCAGTTTGATAGTACTGTTTCTGTGGGAATATGAGAACAGTTGTTTTGGATCACATTGAAGTCTATGGTGAAAAAGGAAATACTCTCAGATAAAAACTATAAAGAAACTTTCTGAGACAGTTATTAGAGATGTGTGAATTCATCTCACAGATATACACCGTTATTTTCATGGAGCAGTGTGCTAACGCTGTTTTTGTGGAATCTACATTGGGATACTTCAGAGTGCAATGAAGCTTACATTGACAAAGGAAATACATTAATATAAAAACTAGAAACAAGCCTTCTGAGAAACTGCTTTGTGATGTGTTAATTCATCTCACAGAGTTACATCGTTCTTTTCATGGATCAATTTTTTAGCATTGTTTTTTGGGTATGTGAGTAGAGATATTTCGGATATCATTGAAGCCTAGGGTGACAAAGAAATTATACTCAGATAACAACTAGGAAGAAGCTTTCTGAGAAAGGCTTTTGGGATGTGTGATTTCATCTCACAGAGTTACACCTTTGTTTTCATGGAGGAGTGTGTTAATACAGTTTTCGTGGAATCTGCAAAGGGATATCTGGGAGTGCATTGAGGCCTATGGTGAAAAAGGAAATATCCTCAGATAAAAACGGCAAAGAAGATTTCTGAGAAACTGGTTTGTTATGGGTGAATTCTTCTCACAGAGTTACACCATTCTTTTCTTTGAGATATATGATAACACTGTTTTCCTGGAGTCTGCAATAGGATATTTGGGAGTATATTGAAGCCTACGGTGGCAAAGGAAATATCCCCATAGAAAAACCAAAAAGAATCTTTCTGAGAAACTGCTCTGTGATGTGTGAATTCAACTCACAGATTTACAATGTTCTTTTCATTGAGCAGTTTGCTAACACTGTTTTCTTGCAATCTACAATGGTATATTTCAGAGTACATTGAAGTTTCTTTTGAAAAAGTGAATATCCTCAGACAAAAACTAGATAGAAACATTCTGAGAAACTGTTTTGTGATTTGGGAATTCATCGCACAGTGTTACACAATTCTCCTTATGGATCAGTTTCATAGCACTGTTTTTGGGGAATCTGAGAACGGATATTTTGGATCACATTGAAGCCTGCAGTGAGAAAGGAAATATCCTCAGATAAAAACTATTAAGAAGCTTTCTGAGAAAGTTCTTTGTGATGTGTGAATTCATCTCACAGATTTACACCTTTCTTTTCATGCAGAAGTTTGCTAACACTGTTTTCGTGGAATCTGCAAATGGATATTTGGAAGCACATTGAGGTCTATACTGAAAAAGGAAATATCCTCATAGAAAAACTAGAAAGAAGTTTCTGAGAATTAGCTTTGTGATGTTTGAATTCAAGCACAGACTTTCACTGTTATTTTCATAGAGTAGTTAGCTAAAACTGTTTTCTTGGAATCTACAATGGCATATTTCGAAGCGCATTGAAGCTTAGTGTGAATAAGGAAATATCCTCAGGCAAAAACTAGAAAGAAACTTTCAGAGAAACTCTTTGTGACATGTGAATTCATGTCAGAGAATTACACTGTTCTTTTCATTGAGCAGTTTGTTAACATTGTTTTCTTGGAATCTGCAATGGGATATTTCAGAGTGCATTGAAGTTTATGGTGACAAAGGAAATATTCTCATACAAAAACTAGAAAGAAGCTTTCTCAGTGACCGCTTTGTGATTTGTAAGTGGTTATAAAGAAATTATCCTCAGACAAAAACTAGAAAGACGCTTTCTAAGGAACTGCTTTGTGATTTCTGAATTCATCTCACAAAGTTACACCTCTCTTTTCAGGGAGCAGTTTGGTAGTTCTGTTTTGGGGGCATCTGAGAAGGGCTGCTTTGGATGCTTTGGATGGCAGTGAATCCTATGGTGTCAAAGGAAATATCCTCAGATTTAAACCAGAAAAAAGCATTAGAGAGACTTCTTTGTGATGTGTGAATTCATCTCACAGAGTTACACCTTTCTTTTCATGGACCAGTTTGCTAACACTGTTTTCTTACAATCTGCAAAGGGATATTTGGGAGTGCACTGAGGCCTATGGTGAAAAAGGAAATATTCTCAGATTAAAACTAGAAAGAAGCTTTCTGAGAATCTGTTTTGTGAAGTGTGTATTCATCTCACAAAGTTACACTGTTGTTTTCATTGAGCAGTTTGGTAACACTGTTTTCTAGGCGTCTGCATTGGGATACTTTGGAGCACTTTGAAGTTCATGGTGAAAAAGGAAATACATGCATTTAAAACCTAGAAAGAAGCTTTCTGAGAAACTTCTTTGTGATGTATTGATTCATCCCACAGAGTTACACTATTCTTATTATGGATCAATTTTTTAGCTCTGTTTTTGGGGAATCTTAGAGATATTTTGGATTGCATTGAAGCCTATGCTGACAAAGGAAGTATCCTCAGATAAAAACTTGAAAGACGCTTTCTGAGAAACAGCTTTGTGTTGTGTGAATTCACCTCACAGAGTCACAACACTATTTTCATGGAGCAGTTTGGTAGCACTGTTTTTGGGGAATCTGATAAGGGATAATTTGAATTGCATTTAAGCCTATGGTGACAAAGGAAATATCATCAGATAACCAAAAAGAAGCTTTTTGTGAAACTTCTTTGTGACATGTGAATTTTTCCTACAGAGTTACACCATTATTTTCATTGAGAAGTTTGTTAACTCTTTTTACATGGAATCTGTAATGGGATATTACGGAGTGCTATGAGGAATATGGTGTAAAAGAAAATATGCAGAGATAAAAACTAGAAAGAAGCTTTCTGAGAAACAGCTTTGTGATGAGTGGAATCATCTCACATATTTACACCATTCTTTTCATGGAGCAGTTTGGTAGCTCTGTTTTTGGGGAATCTGAGAAGAGATATTTTGAATTCCATTGAAGCCTACTGTGACAAAGGAAATATCCTCAGACAAAAACCAAATAGAAGCTATCTGAGAAACTGCTTTGTGATGTGAATTCATCTCACAGATTTACACCTTTGTTTTCATGGAGCAGTATGCTAACAGTATTTTCTTGGAAATTGCAATGGGATATTTCTGAGTGCATTGGAGTTTATGGTGACAAAGCAATTATCCTCAGATAAAAACTAGAAAGATGCTTTCTGAAAAAGTTCTTTGTGATATGTTAATCATCTCACAGAATTACACCTTTCTTTTCCTGGAGAAGTTTGCTAACCCTGTTTTCGTGGAATCTGCAAAGGGATATTTGGGAGCACATTGAGGCCCATTGTGAAAAAGGAAATATGCTTAGATAAAAACTAGAAAGAAGCTTTCTGAGAAACTGCTTTTTGATGTTTGAATTAATCTTACAGAGTTGCACTGTTCTTTTCATTGAGCAGTTTGCTAAAACTCTTTTCTTGGAAGCTGCAATGGCATATTTTGCATCACATTGAGGCCTATAGTGAAAAACTAAATATCCGCAGATAAAACTAGAACAAAGCTTTCTGAAAAACTGATTTTTGATGTGTGAATTCATCTTAGAGAGTTACACTGTTCTTTTCATTGAGCAGTTTGATAGCACTCTTTTTCTGGAATCTGCAATAGGATATTTGGGAGCACACTGAAGCCAATGGTGACAAAAGAAATATCCACAGAGAAAAACTAGAAAGAAGCTTTCTGAGAAACTGCTTTGTCATTTGAGAATTCATCTCACAGAGTTACACAATTCTATTCATGGAGAAGTTTCGTAGTACTGTTTTTAGGGAATCTGAGAAGGGATATATTGCATCACATTGAAGCTTATGGTGACAAATGAAATATCCTCAGACAAGAGGTAGAAAGAAGCTTTCTGAGAAAGGATTTTGCTTTGAGTGAATTCATCTCACAGAGTTACACCTCAATTTTCATGTAGCAGTTTGCTAACACTGTTCTAGTGGAATCTGCAAAGGGATATTTGGGAGTGCATGGAGGCTTACGGTGAGAAAGGAAATATCCTCAGACAGAAACTTGAAGGAAGCTTTCTGAGAAACTCATTGGTGATGTGTTAATTCATCTCACAGAGTTACACTGTTCTTTTCATGGAGCAGTTTGCTAACACTCTTTTCTTGGAATCTGCAAAGGGATATTTCTGAGCACAATGAAGCTTATCATGATAAAGGAAATATTCTCAGACAAAAAAAAAAAGACGGTTTCTGAAAAACTCCTTTTGATCTCTGAATTCATATCACAGACTTACACGATCCTTATCACGAAGCAGTTTGGTAGCACTGTTTTTTGGAAATCTGAGAAGGTATATTTTGGATTGCATTGAAACCTATGGTGAAAAAGAAAATATCCTCGGATAAAAACTAGAATTAAGGTTTCTGAGAAAAGACTTTGTGATATGTGAATTCATCTCACATCGTTACACCTTTCTTTTCATGGAGCAGTTTGCATAAACTGTTTTCCTGGAATCTGAAATGGGATATTTGAGAGCGCATTGAGGCCGACGTTGAGAAAGGAAATATCCTCAGATAAAAACTAGAAGGAAATTTTCTGAGAAACTGCTTTTTGATGTGTGAATTCATCTCACGTAGTTACAGTGTTCTTTTCATTGAGTAGTTTTATAAAACTGTTTTCATGGAATCTGCAGTAGGATATTTGGGAGTGCATTGAAGCCTATGGTGACAAAGGAAATAATCTCTTTGATAAACCAAAACGAAACTTTCTGAAAAAGTGCTTTGTGAAGTGTGAATTCATCTCACAGTGTTTACACTGTTCTTTTCATTGAACAGTTTGCTAACGCTGTTTTATTAGAATCTTAAATGGAATATTTTGGAGTGCATTGAAGCTTATATTGACATAGAAAATATCCTCATTGAAAAAGTAGAAAGATCCTTTCTGATAAATCGATTTGTGATGTGTTAATTCATCTCACAGAGTTACATGATTCTTTTCATGGATCAGTTTGGCATCACTGTTTTTGTGGAATCTGAGAAAGGATATTTTGGATTGCATTGAAGCCTATGGTGACAAAGGAAATATCCTCAGATGAAAACTACAAAGAATCTTTCTGAAAAAGTTCTTCGAGATGTGTGAATTCATCCCACAGAGTTACACCCTTCTTTTCATGGAGCCATTTGTTAACACTGTTTTCGTGGAATCTGCAAGTAGATATTTGGGAGGGCATTGATGCCTTTGGTAAAAAAGTAAATATCCTCACATAAAAACGTGAAAGAAGATTTCTGAGAAACTGCTTTGTGATGTGTTAATTCATCTCACAGAGTTACATGATTCTTTTTATGGATCAGTTTGGTAGCACTGTTTCTGAAGAATCTGAGAAGGGATAACTTGGATTGCATTGAAGCCTATGGTGACAAAGGAAATGCCCTCATAGAAAAAACAGAAAAATGCTTTCTGAGAAACCGGTTTGTAGTGTGGGAATTCATCTCACAGAGTTACACGATTCTTTTCACGGAACAGTTTGGTAGCACTGTTTTTGGTGAATCTGAGAATGCATATTTTGCATCACATTGAAGCATATTTTGACAAAGGAAGTATCCTCAGATAAACACTAGAAAGAAGCTTTACAAGAAACTACTTTGTGGTGTGTGAATGAATCACAGACTACACCGTTCTTTTCATGAAGCGGTTTACAGACAATGTTTTTGTGCAATCTGAAAAGGGATATTTGCAGGCTCATTGAGGTCTATGTTGAAAAAGGAAATATCCTCAGATAAAAATGAGAAAGAAGCTTTATGAGAAAGTTCTTTGTGGTGTGAGAGTTCATCTCACAGAGTTACACCTTTATTTTCATGGAGCAGTTTGTTAACACTGTTTTCGTGGAATCTGCAAAGGGTTATTTGGGAGTACATTGAGGCCAGTTGTGAAAAAGGAAATATCCTCAGATAAAAAATAGAAAGAAATTTTATGGGAAACTGCTTTGTGATGTACGAATTCATCTGACAGAGTTACACCATTCTTTTTATTGTGCAGTTTGATTACACTGTTTTCATGGAATGTGCAACAGGGTATTTGGGAGCACATTTAGGCCAACTGTGAAAAGGGAAATATCCTCAGATAAAAAAAAAAAATAAGCTTTCTGAGAAACTGCCTTGTGATGTATGAATTCATCTCACAGAATTGTACTGTTCTTTTCATTGAGCAGTATGCTAACACTGTTTTCTTGGAATCAGCAATGTGATATTCTGGAGCACATTGAAGCGTGTAGTGACAAAGGAATTATCCTCAGATAAAAACTAGAAAAAAGGTTCCTGACAAACCACTTTGAGATGTGGTAATTCACTTCACAGTGTTGCACGATTCTTTTCATGAATCAGTCTGTTAGCACTGTTTTTTGGGAATTTGAGTAAGGATACTTTTTATTGTTTTGAAGCGTATGGTGACAAAAGAAATATGCTCAGATAAAAATGAGAAAGAAGCTTTCTGAGAAAATTCTTTGTGGTGTTCAAATTCATCTCTCACGGTTACACCTTTTTTTCATGGAACAGTTTGCTAACACTGTTTTCATGGGTGTGCAAAGGGATATATTGGAGCGTATTGAAGCTTATTTTGCAAAAGAAATACCTCAGACAAACACTGGAAAGAAGCTTTCTGAGAAACTGCTTTGTGATTTGGGAATTTATCTCACAGAGCTACATGATCCCTTTCAAAGAGCAATTTGCTAACACTATTTTTGTGGAAGCTGCAAAGAGATATTTACAAGTGCATTGGGTCCTATGGTGAAAAAGGAATTATCCTCAGATAAAAACTAGAAAGAAGTTTTGTGAGTAACTGCTTTGTGACGTGTGAATTCAGCTCATAGGGTTACACTGTTCTTTTCAGTGAGCAGTATCCTAAATCTCTTTCCTTGGAATCTGCAATGGGATATTTCAGAGTGTATTGAAGCTTAGGGTGACAAACGACATATCATCACATAAAAACTAGAAAGAAGCTTTCTGAGAAACTGCATTGTGATGTGTTAAGTCATCTCCCAGATTTACACGATGCTTTTCATGGATCAGTTTGGTAGCACTGTTTTTGGGGAATCTTAGAAGGGATATTTTGGATCACACTGAAGCCTATGGTGACAAAGGAAATATTCTCAGATAAAAACTAGAAAGAACCTTTCTGACAAAGTTCTTTGTGATGTGTGAATTCATCTCACAGAGTTACACCTTTGTTTTCATGGAACAGTTTGCTAATACTGTTTTCGTGGAATCTGCAAAGGGATATTTTGGAGCGCATTGCTGCCTATAGTGAAAAAGGAAATATGCTCAGATAAAAACTGGAAAGAAGCATTCTGAGAAACTACTTTGTGGTTTATTAATTCATCTCACAATGTTTCATGATTCTTTTCATGGAGCAGTTTGGTAGCACTGTTTATGCAGAATCTGAGAAGGGATGTTTTGGATCACATTGAAGCCTACAGTGACAAAGGAAATATCCTCAGATAAAAATTAGAAAGAAACTTTCTGAGAAACTGCTTTGTTATGTGTGAATTCATCTCACAGAGCTACACCATCTTTTTCATAGAGCAGTTTGATAACACTGTTTTCTTGGAATGTCCAATAGGATAATATGGATCGCATTGATGCCTATGGTGAAAAAGGGAATATCCTCAGATAAAAATTAGAAGGAAGCTGTCTGAGTAAGTTACTTGTGATGTGTTAATTCATCTCTAAGAGTTTCACATTTCTTTTCATGGAGCAGTTTGCTAACACTGTTTTCATGGAATCTGCAAAGGGATATTTGGCAGCACATTGAGGCCTATGATGAAAAAAGAATTATCCTCAGATAAAAACTAGACAGAAGCTTTCTGAGAAAGTTCTTTGTATGTGTGAATTCATCTCACAGAGTTACAGTTTACTATTCATGGATCAACTTGCTAACACTGTTTTTGTGGAATCTGCAAAGGGTTATTTGGGAGCACATTGAGGCCTATAGTGAAAAAGGAAATATCCTCATAGAAAAACTAGGAAGAAGCTTTCTGAGAATCTGTTTTGTGATGTTTGAATTCAAGGAACAGAGTTACACTGTTCTTTTCATGGAGCAGTTTGCTAACACTGTTTTCTTGACATTTGCAATGGGATATTCAGGAGCACATTGAAGCTTATGGTGATAAAAGATATATCCTCACATAAAAACTAGAAAGAAGTCCTCTGAGAAACTGCTTTATGAAGTGTTAATTCATCTCACAGAGTTACATGATACCTTTCATGGATCAGTTTGGTAGCACTGTTTTTGGGGAGTCTGAGAAGGGATATTTTGGATCATCATGAAGCCTATGGTGATAAAGGAAACATCCCCAGATAAAAACTAGAAAGAAGGTTTCTGAGAAAGTTCTTTGTGATGTGTGAATTCATCTCACAGCGATACACCTTTCTTTTCATGGAGTAGTTTACTAACACTCTTTTCATGGAATGTGCAAAGGGATATTTTGGAGTACATTGAAGCTTATTTTGATAAAGGAATTACCTCAGACAAAAACTGGAAAGAAGTTTTCTGAGAAACTGCTTTGTGATTTGGGAATTCATCTCACAGAGTTACACAATTCTTTTCAAAAATCAGTTTTGTAACACTGTTTTTGGGGAACCTGAGAAGGGATATTTTGGATTGCATTGACACCTGTGATGACAAAGGAAATATACTCTGATAATAATTATAAAGAAGTTTTCTGAGAAGCTACTTTGTGATTTGGGAATTCATCTCACAATGTTGCACCTTTCTTTTCATGGAGCAGTTTGCTAACACTGTTTTCATGGAATCTGCAAAGAGATGTTTGGGAACGTGTTAGGGCCTATGGTGAATAAGGAAATATCCTTAGATAAATACTGGAAAGAGCCTTCCTGAAAACTACTTCGTAATATGTGAATTCATCTCAGAGTTACAATGTTCTTTTCGTTTAGCAATCTGCTAACACTGCTTTCTTGGAATCCGCCATGGAATATTTTGTGCTGCATTGAAGCTTATCGTGACTAAGGAAATATCTTCATATAAAAACTAGAAAGAAGCTTTCTGAGAAACTGCTTTGTGATGTGTTAATTCACCTCACAGAGATACACTATTCTTTTAATGGATCCGTTTGCTAGCACTGTTTTAGGGGACACTGAGAAGGTATATTTTGGATCACATTGAAGCCTATGGTGACAAAGGAAATATACTCAGAAAAAAACTAGAAAGAGGCTTTCTGAAATAGTTTTTTGTGATATGTGAATTCATGTCACAGAGTTACACCATTCTTTTCATTGAGCAGTTTGCTAACACTGTTTTCAAGGAATCTGCAATAAGATATTTGGGAGTGCATTGAAGTCAATGGTGACAAAGAAAGTATAAACAGATAAAAACAAAAAAGAAGCTTTCTGATAAACTGTTGTGTAACATGTGAACTCATCTCACAGACTTACACTGATCTTTCCATTGAGTAGTTTGCTCATACTGTTTTCTTGGAATCTGCAATAGGATGTTTTGGAACACATTGAAGCTTATGGTGACAAAGGAAATATCCTCAGAGGGAAGTTAGAAACAAGCTTTTTGAGTAACTGTTTTGTGATGTGTGAATCCATCTCACGGAGTTACACGATCCTTTTCATGCAGCAGTTTTGTCACACAGTTTTTGGGGAATCTGAGAGGGGATACTTTGGATTCCCTTAAAGCCTATGGTGACCAAGGGAATATCCTCAGAGAAGAACTATAAAGAAGATTTCTGAGAAAGTTCCTTGTGATGTGTGAATTCATCTCACAGAGTTGCACCTTTCTTTTATAGGAGCAGTTTGCTAACACTGTTTTCTTGAAATCTGCAAAGGGATATTTTGGAGCTTATTGAGGCCCATGGTGAAAAAGGAATTATTCTCATATAAAAGCTAGAAAGAAGCTTTCTGAGAAAGTTTTTGTGATGTGTGAATTCATCTCACAGAGTTACTCCTTACTTTTCATGGATCAATTTGCTAACACTGTTTTCGTGGAATCACAAAAGAGATATTTGGAAGTGCATTGAGGCCTATAGTGAAAAAGGAAATATCCTCCTAGAAAAGCTAGAAAGAAACTTTCTGAGAATCTGCTTTGTGATGTTTGAATTCAAGGCATGAGTTACACTGTTCTTTTCACGGAGCATTTTGCTAGCATTGTTTTCTTGGAATCTACAATGGCATATTTCGGAGCATATTGAAGCTTATGGTGACAAAAGAAATATCCTAAGAAAGAAGCTACAAAGAAGCTTTCTGAGAAACTGCTTTTGTGATGTGTGAATCCACTTCACAGAGTTACACAATACTTTTCATGTAGCAGTTTGGTCGTGCTGTTTTTGTGGAATTTGAGAAGGGATATTTTGGATTTCCTTAAAGTCTGTTGGGACAAAGGATAAAAACTCAGTTAAAAACTAGAAAGAAGCTTTCTGAGAATCTTCTGGGTGATGTGTGAATTCGTCTCATAGAGTTACACCTTTCTTTTCTAGGAGCAGTTTGCTAACACTGTTTTCGTGGAATCTACAATGGGATATTTACAAGTGCATTGATTCCTATGGTGAAAAAGGAATTATCCTCAGATAAAAACTAGAAAGAATTTTTGTGAGAAACTACTTTGTGATGTGTGAATTCATCTCACAGAGTTACACTGTTCTTTTCAGTGAGCAGTATCATAACACTGTTTCCTTGGAATCTGCAATGGGATATTTCTGAGTACATTGAAGCTTAGGGTGACAAATGACATATCATCATATAAAAACTAGAAAGAAGCTTTCTGAGAAACCACTTTTTGATGTGTTAATTCTTCTCCCAGATTTACATGATTCGTTTCATGGATCAGTTTGGCAGCACTGTTTTTGGGGAATCTTAGAAGGGATATTTTGGATCACATTGAAGCCTATGGTGACAAGGAAATATCCTCAGATAAAAACTAAAAAGAAACTTTCTGACAAAGTTCTTTGTGATGTGTGACTTCATCTCACAGAATTACACCTTTCTTTTCATGGAACAGTTTGCTAACTCTGTTTTCCTGGAATCTGCAAGGGAATATTTACGAGTGCATTGAGTCCTATGGTGAAAAAGGAATTATCCTCAGATAAAAACTAGAAAGAAGCTTTGTGAGAAACTGCTTTGTGATTTGTGAATTCATCTCACAGTGTTACACTGTTCTTTTCAGTGAGCAGTTTCCTAACACTGTTTTCTTGAAATCTGCAATGGGATGTTTCAGAGGGCATTGAAGCTTAGGGTGACAAAAGACATATCATCATATAAAAACTAGAAAGAAGCTTTCTGAGAAACTGCTTTTTGATTTGTTAATTCATCTCCAAGATTTACATGATTCATTTCATAGATCAGTTTGGCAGCACTGTTTTGGGGGAATCTTAGAAGGGATATTTTGGATCACATTGAAGCCTATGGTGACAAGGAAATATCCTCAGATAAAAACTAGAAAGAATCTTTCTTTGTGAATTCATCTCACAGAGTTACACCTTTCTTTTCATGGAACAGTTTGCTAACACTGCTTTCCTGGAATGTGCAAAGGGATATTTGGGAACACATTGAGGCCTATAGTGAAAAAGGAAATATCCTCAGATAAAAATTAGAAAGAAGCTTTCTGAGAAACTGATTTGTGGTTTGTGAACTCATCCCACAGTATTACATGATTCTTTTCATGGAGCAGTTCAGTAGCACTGTTTATGCAGAATCTGAAAAGGGATGCTTTGGATTGCATTGAAGCCTATGGTGACAAAGGAAATATCCTCAGATAAAAACTAGAAAGAAGCTTTCTGAGAAACTGCTTTATGATATGTGAGTTCATCTCACAGAGCAAAGCCATGATTTTTTTTTGAGCGTTTTGATAACACTGTTTTCCTGGAGTCTGCAATAGCATATCTGGGAGTGCAATGAGGAAAATGCTGACAAAGGAAATATCCTCATAGAAAAACCAGAAAGAAGCTTTCTGAGAAACCATTTTGTGATGTGTGCATTCAACTCAGAGCGTTACACTGTTCTGTTCATTGATCAGCTTGCTAATACTGTTTTCTTGGAATCTGCAATGGGATATTTCAAGTGCACTGAGTTTATGGCGACAAAGAAAGTATCCTGAGACAAAAACTAGAAAGAAGCTTTCTGAGGAACTGCTTTGTGATTTCTGAAATCATCTTACAGAATTACAACTTTCTTTTCATGGAGCAGTTTGGAAGCCCTGCTTTTGGGGAATGTGAGTAGGGATATTTTGGATTGCATTGAAGCCTATGGTGTCAAAGGAAATTTCCTCAGATTAAAACTAGAAAGAAGCTTTCTGAGAAACTTCTTTGTGATGTGTTAATTCATCCCACAGAGTTACACTGTTGTTTTCATTAACTAGTTGCTAACACTGTTTTCTAGGAATCTGTAATGGGATATTTCGGAGTGCACTGAGGCTTATGGGAACAAGGAAATACATTCATATAAAAGCTAGATGGAAGCTTTCTGAGAAACCACCTTGTGATGTGTTAATTCAACTCACAGAGTTACACAATTATTTTCATGGATCAATTTTTTAGCACTGTTTTTGGGGAATCTGAGTAGGAATATATTGGATAGCATTGAAGTCTAGGGTGACAAGAAATTATCCTCAGAAAAAACCTCGAAAGAATCTTTCTGAGGGGGCGGAGCAAGATGGCCGAATAGGAACAGCTCCAGTCGCCAACTCCCAGCACGAGCAACACAGAAGATCGGTGATTTCTGCATTTTCAACTGAGGTACTGGGTTCATCTCACCAGGGAGTGCCGGAAAATTGGTGCTGATCAGCTGCTGCAGCCAAACCAGCTAGAGCTGAAGCAGGGCAAGGCATCGCCTCACCTGGGAAGCATAAGGGGAAAGGGAATCCCTTTTCCTGGACAGGGGAACTGAGACACACAACACCTGGAAAATTGGGTAACTCCTACCCCAATACTGCGCTTTAAGCAAACAGGCACACCAGGAGAATATATCCCACACCTGGCCGGGAGGGTCCCACGCCCAAGGAGCCTCCCTCATTGCTAGCACAGCAGTTTGCAATCTCGCAGCATAGCAGCTCTGGGAGGGGCGTCTGCCATTGCTGAGGTTTAAGTAGGTAAACAAAGCCGCTGGGAAGCTCAAACTGGGTGGAGTTCACAGCAGCTCAAGGAAACCTGCCTGTCTCTGTAGACTCCACCTCTGGGGACAGGGCACAGTAAACAAAAGCAGCAGAAACCTCTACAGACGCAAACGACTCTGTCTGACAGCTTTGAAGAGAGCAGCGGATCTCCCAACACGGAGGTTGAGATCTGAGAAGGGACAGACTGCCTGCTCAAGTGGGTCCCTGACCCCAGAGTAGCCTAACTGGGAGACATCCCCCACTAGGGGCAGTCTGACACCCAACACCGCACAGGGTGGAGTACACCCCTGAGAGGAAGCCTCCAAAGCAAGAATCGGACAGGTACATTCACGGTTCAACAATATTCTATCTTCTGCAGCCTCTGCTGCTGACACCCAGGCAAACAGGGTCTGGAGTGGACCACAAGCAATCTCCAACAGACCTACAGCTGAGGTTCCTGACTGTTAGAAGGAAAACTATCAAACAGGAAGGACACCTACACCAAAACCACATCAGTACGTCACCATCATTATCAAAGACCAGAGGCAGATAAAACCACAAAGATGGGGAAAAAGCAGGACAGAAAAGCTGGAAATTCAAAAAATAAGAGCACATCTCCCCCGGCAAAGGAGCGCAGCTCATCGCCAGCAATGGATCAAAGCTGGATGGAGAATGACTTAGACGAGATGAGAGAAGAAGGCTTCAGTCCATCAAACTTCTCAGAGCTAAAGGAGGAATTACGTACCCAGCACAAAGAAACTAAAAATCTTGGAAAAAAAAGTGGAAGAATTGATGGCTAGAGTAATTAATGCAGAGAAGGTCATAAACGAAATGAAAGAGATGAAAACCATTACACGAGAAATACGTGACAAATGCACAAGCTTCAGTAACTGACTCGATCAACTGGAAGAAAGAGTATCAGCGATTGAGGATCAAATGAACGAAATGAAGCGAGAAGAGAAACCAAAAGAAAAAAGAAGAAAAAGAAATGAACAAAGCCTGCAAGAAGTATGGGATTATGTAAAAAGACCAAATCTACGTCTGATTGGGGTACCTGAAAGTGAGGGGGAAAATGGAACCAAGTTGGAAAACACTCTCCAGGATATCATCCAGGAGAACTTCCCCAACCTGGTAGGGCAGGCCAACCTTCAAATCCAGGAAATACAGAGAACGTCAAAAAGATGCTCCTCAAGAAGAGCAACTCCAAGACACATAATTGCCAGATTCACCAAAGTTGAAATGAAGGAAAAAATCTTAAGGGCAGCCAGAGAAAAAGGTCGGGTTACCCACAAAGGGAAGCCCATCAGACTAACAGCAGATCTCTCGGCAGAAACTCTCCAAGCCAGAAGAGAGTGGGGGCCGATATTCAACATTCTTAAAGAAAAGAATTTTAAACCCAGAATTTCATATCCAGCCAAACTAAGTTTCAAAAGTGAAGGAGAAATAAAATCCTTTACAGATATGCAAATTCTTAGAGATTTTGGCACCACTAGGCCTGCCTTACAAGAGACCCTGAAGGAAGCACTAAACATGGAAAGGAACAAATGGTACCAGCCATTGCAAAAACATGCCAAAATGTAAAGACCATTTAGGCTAGGAAGAAACTGCATCAACTAACGAGCAAAATAACCAGTTAATATCATAGTGGCAGGATCAATTTCACACATAACAATCTTAACCTTAAATGTAAATGGACTAAATGCTCCAATTAAAAGACACAGACTGGCAAACTGGATAAAGAGTCAAGAACCATCATTCTGTTGTATTCAGGAGACCCATCTCACACGCAGAGACATACATAGGCTCAAAATAAAGGGATGGAGGAAGACTTACCAAGCAAATGGAGAACAAAAAAAAGCAGGGGTTGCCATACCAGTCTCTGTTAAAAACAGACTTTAAGCCATCAAAGATCAAAAGAGACAAAGAAGGCCATTACATAATGGTAAAGGGATCAATTCAACAGGAAGAGCTAACTATCCTAAATATATATGCACCCAATACAGGAGCACCCAGATTCATAAAGCAAGTCCTTAGAGGCTTACAAAGAGACTTAGACTCCCATACAATAATCATGGGAGACTTCAACACTGCACTGTCAACATTAGACATATCAATGAGACAGAAAGTTAAAAAGTATATCCAGGAATTGAACTCATTTCTACAGCAAGCCGACCTCATAGACATCTACAGAACTCTCCACCCCAAATCAACAGAATATACATTCTTCTCAGCACCACATCACACTTATTCCAAAATCGACCACATAATTGGAAGTAAAGCACTCCTCAGCAAATGTAAAAGAACAGAAATTGTAGCAAACTGTCTCTCAGACCACAGTGCAATCAAACTAGAACTCAGGGCTAAGAAACTCAATCAAAACCGCTCAACTACATGGAAACTGAACAACCTGCTCCTGAATGACTACTGGGTACATAACGAAATGAAGGCAGAAATAAAGATGTTCTTTGAAACCAATGAGAACAAAGATACAACATACCAGAATCTCTGGGACACATTTAAAGAAGTATGTGGAGGGAAATTTATAGCACAAAATGCCCGCAAGAGAAAGCAGGAAAGATCTAAAATTGACACTCTAACATCACAATTAAAAGAACTAGAGAAGCAAGAGCAAACACATTCGAAAGCTAGCAGAAGGCAAGAAATAACTAAGATCAGAGCAGAACTGAAGGAGATAGAGACACAAAAAACCCTCCAAAAAATCAATGAATCCAGGGGTTGGTTTTTTGAAAAGATCAACAAAATTGACAGACCACTAGCAAGAAAATAAAGAAGAAAAGAGAGAAGAATCAAATAGATGCAATAAAAAATGATAAAGGGGATAACACCACCGACCCCACAGAAATACAAACTACCATCAGAGAATACTATAAACACCTCTATGCAAATAAACTAGAAAATCTAGAAGAAACGGATAATTTCCTGGACACTTACACTCTTCCAAGACTAAACCAGGAAGAAGTTGAATCCCTGAATAGACCAATAGTAGGCTCTGAAATTGAGGCAATAATTAACAGCCTACCAACTGAAAAAAGTCCAGGACCAGATGGATTCACAGCTGAATTCTACCAGAGGTACAAGGAGGAGCTGGTACCATTCCTTCTGAAACTATTCCAATCAATAGAAAAAGAGGGAATCCTCCCTAACTCATTTTATGAGGCCAACATCATCCTGATACCAAAGCCTGGCAGAGACACAACAAAAAAAGAGAATTTTAGACCAATATCCCTGATGAACATCGATGCAAAAATCCTCAATAAAATACTGGCAAACCGGATTAAGCAGCACATCAAAAAGCTTATCCACCATGATCAAGTGGGCTTCATCCCTGGGATGCAAGGCTGGTTCAACATTCGCAAATCAATAAACATAATCCAGCATATAAACAGAACCAAAGACAAGAACCACATCATTATCTCAATAGATGCAGAAAAGGCTTTTGACAAAATCCAACAGCCCTGCATGCTAAAAACGCTCAAGAAATTCGGTATTGATGGAACGTACCTCAAAATAATAAGAGCTATTTATGACAAACCCACAGCCAATATCATACTGAATGGGAAAAAACTGGAAAAATTCCCTTTGAAAATTGGCACAAGACAGGGATGCCCTCTCTCACCACTCCTATTCAACATATTGTTGGAACTTGAGGCTAGGGCAATCAGTCAAGAGAAAGAAATCAAGGGGATTCAGTTAGAAAATGAAGAAGTCAAATTGTCCCTGTTTGCAGATGACATGATTGTATATTTAGAAAATCCCATTGTCTCAGCCCAAAATCTCCTTAAGCTGATAAACAACTTCAGCAACGTCTCAGGATACAAAATTAATGTGCAAAAATCACAAGCATTCTTACACACCAGTAACAGACAAACAGAGAGCCAAATCATGAATGAACTTCCATTCACAATTGCTTCAAAGAGAATAAAATACCTAGGAATCCAACTTACAAGGGATGTAAAGGACTTCTTCAAGGAGAACTACAAACCACTGCTCAGTGAAATAAAAGAGGACACAAACAAATGGAAGAACATACCATGCTCATGGATAGGAAGAATCAATATCGTGAAAATGGCCATACTGCCAAGGTAATTTATAGATTCAATGCCATCCCCATCAAGCTACCAATGAGTTTCTTCACAGAATTGGAAAAAACTGCTTTAAAGTTCATACAGTCCAAGACAATCCTAAGTCAAAAGAACAAAGCTGGAGGCATCACGCTACCTGACTTCAAACTATACTACAAGGCTGCAGTAACCAAAACAGCATGGCACTGGTACCAAAACAGAGATATAGACCAATGGAACAGAACAGAGTCCTCAGAAATGATACCACACATCTACAGCCATCTGATCTTTGACAAACCTGAGAGAAACAAGAAATGGGGAAAGGATTCCCTATTTAATAAATGGTGCTGGGAAAATTGGCTAGCCATAAGTAGAAAGCTGAAACTGGATCCTTTCCTTACTCCTTATATGAAAATTAATTCAAGATGGATTAGAGACTTAAATGTTAGACCTAATACCATAAAAACCCTAGAGGAAAACCTAGGTAGTACCATTCAGGACATAGGCATGGGCAAAGACTTCATGTCTAAAACACCAAAAGCAACGGCAGCAAAAGCCAAAATTGACAAATGGGATCTCATTAAACTAAAGAGCTTCTGCACAGCAAAAGAAACTACCATCAGAGTGAACAGGCAACCTACAGAATGGGAGAAAATTTTTGCAATCTACTCATCTGACAAAGGGCTAATATCCAGAACCTACAAAGAACTCCAACAAATTTACAAGAAAAAAAACAAACAACCCCATCAAAAAGTGGGCAAACGATATGTACAGACATTTCTCAAAAGAAGACATTCATACAGCCAACAGACACATGAAAAAATGCTCATCATCAGAGAAATGAGATGGCCATCAGAGAAATGCAAATCCAAACCACAATGAGATCTCACACCAGTTAGAATGGCGATCATTCAAAAGTCAGGAAACAACAGGTGCTGGAGAGGATGTGGAGAAATAGGAACACTTTTACACTGTTGGTGGGATTGTAAACTAGTTCAACCATTAAGGAAAACAGCATGGCGATTCCTCAAGGAACTAAAACTAGATGTACTATATGACCCTGCCATCTCATTACTGGGTATATACCCAAAGGATTCTAAATCATGCTGCTATAAAGACACATGCACACGTATGTTTATTGCGGCACTATTCACAATAGCAAAGACTTGGAATCAACCCAAATGTCCATCAGTGACAGATTGGATTAAGAAAATGTGCCACATATACACCATGGAATACTATGCAGCCGTAAAAAAGGATGAGTTTGTGTCCTTTGTAGGGACATGGATGCAGCTGGAAACCATCATTCTTAGCAAACTATCACAAGATCAGAAAACTAAACACCGCATGTTCTCACTCATAGGTGGGAACTGATCAATGAGATCACTTGGACTCGGGAAGGGGAACATCACACACCGGGGCTTATCATGGGGAGGGGGGAGGGGGGAGGGGTGAGGGATTGCATTGGGAGTTATACCTGATGTAAATGACGAGTTGATGGGTGCATCACAGCAAGATGGCACAAGTATACATATGTAACAAACCTGCACGTTATGCACATGTACCCTAGAACTTTAAGTGTAATAATAATAAAAAAAGGATCTTTCTGAGAAAGTCTTTGGCGATGTCTTAATTCACCTCACAGAGTTACACCTTTGTTTTAATGTAGCAACTTGCTAAAACTGTTTTCGTGGAATCTGCAAAGGGATATTTGGGAACGCATTGAGACCTATAGTGAAAAAAGTATTATTCTCAGTTAAAAACCAGAGACAAGCTTTTTGAGAAACTACTTTGTGATATGTTAATTCATCTCACAGAGATACAGTGTTCATTTCATGGAGCAGTTTTGTATCAGTGCTTTTGGGGAATCTGAGAAGGGACATTTTGGATCGCATTCTCATTTGCCTATGGTGACAAAGGAAATATCCTCTGATGAAAAAGTAGAAAGAAGCTTTCTGAGAAGTTTCCTTGTGTGATTTCATGTGACCGATTTAACCCTTTCTTTTCAAGGAGCAGTTTGCTAACACTGTTTTCCTGGAATCTGCAAAGGGATATTTGGGAATGCAATGAGGCACACGGTGAAGAAAGAAGTATATTTAGATAAAATCTAGAAAGAACATTTCTGAGACACAGCTTTGTGATGTGTAATTTCATCTCACACAGTTACATCATTCTTATCATTGAGCAGTTTGATGACACTGTTTTCGTGGAAACTGCAATAGGATATTTGGGAGTGCATTGAATCTTATGGTGACAAAGGAAATATCTGCATTTAAAAACCAAAAAGAAGCTTTCTGAGAAACTGATTTCTGAAGTGTGAATTCACCTCTCTGTGTTACACTGTCTTTTTCATTCAGCTATTCGCTAACACTGTTTTCTTGGAATCTGCTATGGGATACTTCAAAGCGCATTAAAGCTTCTGGTGACAAAGTAAATATCCTCGGACAAAAACTAGAAAGAAACTTTCTGGTAAGCTGCTTTGTGATGTGTGAATTCATCTCACAGAGTTACACAATTCTTTTCATGGCTCATTTTGTTAGCACTCTTTCTGGTCAATGTGAGAAGGTATATTTGGACCTCATTGAAGTCTATGGTGACAAAGGAAATGTCCTCAATTTATAAGTAGAAAGAAGCTTTATGAGAAAGTTCTTTGTTATGTGTTAATTAACCTCACAGTGTTACACCTTTCCTTTCATGAAGCAGTTTGCTAACACTGTTTTCCTGAGGCCTATCGTGAAGAATGAAGTATCCTCAGTTAAAAACTAGAAGGTGCCTTTCTGAGAAACTGCTTTGTGACGTGTGATTTCATCTCATAGAGTGACACCACTCTTTTCATTGAGCAGTTGGATAACACTTTTTCATAGAATCTGCAATAGGGTATTTGGGAGTGCATGGAAGCCTATGGTTACAAAGGAAATATTCTCGGACAAAAACAAGAAAGAAGGTTTCTGAAAAAGTTCTTTGTGATGTGTGAATTCATCTCATAGAGTTACACCTTTCATTTCATGGAGCAGTTTGCTAACACTGTTCTTGTGGAAACTGCAAAGGGATATTTGGGAGTGCTCTGAGGCTTATAGTGATAAACGAAATATCCTCAGATAAAAACTAGAAAGAAGCTTTCTGACAAACCACTTTGTGATGTGTTAATTCATCTCATGGAATTACACAATTCTTTTCATGGATCGCTATGGTAGTACTGTTTTTTGGTAAATCTCAGAAGGGATATTTTGGATCACATTGAAGCCTATGGTGACAAAGGAAATATCCCCAAAGAGGAACTAGAAAGAAGCTTTCTGAGAAAGGTCCTTGTGGTGTGTGAATTCATCTCAGAGTTACACTGTTCTTTTCAATGAGAAGTTTGCTATCACAGTTTTCTTGGACTCTGCAAAGGGATATTTGGGAGGGCATTGAAGCTTGTGGTGATAGGAAAATCCTCATATAAAAACTAGAAAGATGCTTTCTCAGAAACCACTTTGTGATATGATAATACTTCTCAGAGAGTTACACAATACTTTTCATGGAGCAGTTTGGCAGCACTGTTGTTGAGGAATCACAATAGATATTTTGAATTGAATTGAAGCTTCTGGTGACAAAGGAAATATCCTCAGTTAAAAATTAGAAAGAAGCTTTCTGAGCAAGGTCTTTGTGATGTTGGAGTTCATCTCACAGAGTTACACCATTCTTTTCATGTAGTAGTTTGTCAAAATAGTTTTTTTGGAATATGCGATGGGATATTTGGGAGTGCATTGAGGCCTATAGTGACAAAGAAAATGCCCTCAAATAAAAACTAGAAAGAAGCTTTCTGAGAAACTGCTTTGTGATGTGTGAATTCATCTCATGGAATTACACCATTCCTTTCAATGAGCAGTTTCATAACACTCTTTTCATGGAATCTAATATAGGATATTTGGGAGGGCATTGAAGACTATGGTGACAAAGGACATATTCTCAGATAAAAACCAAAAGGAAACTTTTTGAGAAACTGCTTTGTGATTTGTGAATTCATGTAACAAAGTTACACGATTCTTTTCATGGAACAGTGTGGTAGCACTGTTTTGGGGGAATCTGAGAAGGGATATTATGGATCGCTTTCAAGCCTATGGTGACAAAGGAAATATAATCAGATATAAACTAGAAAGAAACTTCCTGAGAAATTGCTTTGTGATGTGTGAGTTCATCTCACAGAGTTACACTGTTCTTTTCACTGAGCACTTTGCCAACACAGTTTTCTTGGAATCTGCAAAGGGATAGTTGAGAGTGCTTTGAGACATATGGTGTCAAAGGAAGTACCTTCATATAAAAACTTGAAAGAAGCTTTCTGAGAAACCACTTTCTGATGTGATAATTCATCTCATAGAGTTTCATGATTCTCTTCATGGAACAGTTTCTTAGCAGTGTTTTTGGGGAATCTGAGAAGGGATATTTTGGATCACATTGAAGTCTATGTTGACAAATTAAATAACCTCAGAGAAAAACTAGAAAGAAGCTTTCTGGGAAAACTCTTTGTGATGTGTGAATTCATCTCACAGAGTAACAACTTTCTTTTCCTGGAACAGTTTGCTAACACTGTTTTCATGGAATCTGCAATGGGATATTCCAGAGTCGTTTGATGCCTATAGTGAAAAATGAACTTTTCTCAGATAAAAAGTAGGAGGCTATCTGAAAAACAGCTTTTTGATGTGTGAATTCATGTTACAGAATCTCACCATTCTTTTCATTGAGGAGTTTGATAACACAGTTTTTGTGCAATCTGCAATAGGATATTTGAGAGTGCATTGAAGCCTATGGTGACAAATATCCACAGATAAAAGTACAAAAAGAAGCTTTCTGTGAAACTCCTTAGTGATGTGTGAACTCATCTCACAGAGGTACAACATTCTTTTCATTGAGAAGTTTGCCGACACTTTTTTTGATTAATCTGCTATGGGATATTGGGGAGTACATTGATTAATACGGTGAACAAGAAATATGATCAGATGAAAACTAGAAAGAAATTTTCTGAGAAACATCTTTGTGATACATGAATTCATCTCAGAGTTACACCATTCTTTTCATGTAACAGATTAGTAGCACTGTTTTTGGGAAATCTGAGAAGGGATCCTTTGGGTCACATTGAAGGCTATGGTGACAAAGGTAATATCCTCAATTAAAAACCAGAAGGAAGATTTCTGAGAAACTACTTCATGATGTGTGAATTCATCTCACAGAGTTACACTGTTGTTTTCATTGAGCAGTTTGATAACACTGTTTTCATGAAATCTTCAATAGGATATTTGGGAGAGCATTGAAACCTACGGTGACAAAGGAAATACTTTCCAACAAAAACCAAAAGGAATTTTTCTGAGAAAGTACTTGGCGATGTGTGAATTCAACTTACAGATTTTCACTTTTCTTTTTATGTAGCAGTGTGCTAACACTGTTTTCGTGGAATCTGCAAAGGGATATTCACGAGCACATTGAAGAAAATGGTGAAAAAGAAAATATCCTCAGATAAAACTAGAAAGAAGTTTTCTGAAAAAGTTCTATGTGATGTGTGTATTAATTGCAGAGATTTGCACCTTCCTTTTCATGTAGCAGTTTGCTAACACTGTTTTTTTCGAATCTGCAAAGGGATATTTCTGAGTGCTTTGAGACCTATGGTGAAAAAGGAAATATACTCACATAAAAACTAGAAATATGCTTTCTCAGAAACTGTTTTCTGATGTGTAAATTCATCTCATGGAGTTACACGATACTTTTCATGGACAGACTGGTAGCACTGTTTTTGGGTAATATGAGAAGGGATACTTTGGATCGCTGGAAGACTACAGTGATAAAGGAAATATCCTCAGATAAAAATTAGAAAAAACTTTATGAGAAACTGCTCTGTGATGTGTGAATTCGTATCACAGGGTCACACCATTGTTTTCATTGTGCTGTTTGATAACACTATTTTCTTGGAATCTGCAAAGGGATATTTCAGAGCACATTGAAGATTAGGGTGACAAAGGAAATATCCTCATATAAAAATTAGAAATAAATTTTCTGAGAAACTCTTTTGTAGTTTGTAAATTCTTCTAACAGAGTTGTACGATTATTTTCATGGGATAGTTTTGTAGCACTGTAATTGGGGTATCTGAGAAGGGATATTTTGGATCGTACAGAAACCTAGATTAACAAAGGATATATCTTCAGATACAAACTAGAAAGAAGGTATCTGAGAAACTTCTTTGTGATGTGTGAATTCACCTCACACAGTTACACGTTTCTTTTCATGGGACATTTGAATAACACTGTTTTCGTAGAATCTGCAAGGGATATTTGGGAGCAGATTGAAGCCCATGGTGAAAAAGGAAATATTCTCAGATAAATACTAGAAGGAAGCATTCTGAGAAACTGCATTGTGATGTATGAATTCACCTCACAGTGTTACACTGTTCTATTCATTGAGCAGTTTGGTAACACTGTTTTCTTGAAATATGCAATGGGATATTTCAGTGTGGGTTGAAGTTTATGGTGACAAAGGAAATACCCTCATATAAAAACTAGAAAGAAACTGTCTGAGAAACTGCTTTGTGATGTGTGAATTTATCTCACAGAGTAACACAATTCTCTTCATGGAACAGTTTCTGAGCCCTGTTTTCATGGAATCTGCAATGGGATATTTCGGAGCTCATTGAAGCTTATGGTGAAAAAGGAAGCAATCTCAGACAAAAACTAGAAAGAAGTTTTCTGAGAAACTGTGATGTGATTTGTGAATTCATCTCACAGCACTCCACGAATCTTTTCATGGAGCAGTTTGGTAGCACTGTTTCTGGAGAATCTGAGAAGGGATAGTTTGGATCACCTTGAAGCCTATAGTGACAAAGGAATTATCCTGAGATAAAAACCAGAAAGAATTTTTCTGAGAAAGTTCTCTGATGTGTGATTTCAACTCACAGAGTTACACCTTCCTTTTCATGGAGCAGTTTGCTAACACTGTTTGCATGTAATCTGCAAAGGGATATTTGGGAGCGCATTGTGACCTATGATGAAAAAGGAAGTATTCTCAGATAAAAACTAGAAGGAAGCTTTCTGAGAAACTGCTTTGTGATGTGCGAATTCATCTCACAGAGTTACATCATTCTTTTCATTGAGCAGTTTACTAACACTGTTTTCATGGAATCTGCAAAGGGATATATGGGAGTGCATGAGGATTATGGTGAAAAACTAAATATCCTCATATAAACACTAGAAAGAAGCTTTCAGAGAAAATTATTTGTGATGTGTGAATTCATCTCACAGTGTTACACTGTTCTTTTCATTGAGCAGTTAGCTAAAATTTTTTTCTTGGAATCTTCAATGCGATATTTCAGAGCTCATTGGTGCCAAAGGAAATATCCTCAGACAAAAACTAGAAAGAAGCTTTATGAGAAACTGCTTTGAGATTTGTGAATTCATCTCACAGAGGTATCTGATTCTTTTCATGGAGCAGTTTGGTAACACTGTTTTTGGGGAATCTGAGAAACGATATTTCAGATCAGAGTGAAGTCTATGGTGGCAAAGGAAATATCCCCACATACAAACTAGAAAGAAACTTTCTGAGAAAGTTCTTTGTGTTGTATGAATTCATCTCACAGACTTACACCTTACTTTTCATTGAACAGTTTGGTTGCACTGTTTTTGGGGAATCTGAAAAGGGATTTTCGGGAGCTCATAGAGGCCTATGGTGAAAAAGGAAATATCTTCAGTTAAAAACTTGAGAGAATGTTTTTGAGAAGCTGTTTCATGATGTGTGTATTCACCTCATAGAGATCAATCTTTTTTTTTTTTGATTGAGCAGTGTGGCATCACTGTTTTTTGTGGTGTCTGAGAAGATATATTTTGGAGTACATTGAGTCTAATGATGGAAAAGTGAACATGCTCATGTAAAATCTAGAAATTAGCTTTCTGAGAAATTTCTTTTTGATGAGTGAATTCATTTTCCAGAGATAAACCATTCTTTTCATTGAGCAGTTTGTTAACCCTGTTTTGGTGGAATCTACAGAGGGATACTCAGAGTGCAGAGAAGTGTAGGGTGAAAAAGGAAATACCCTCAGACAAAAACGAGAAAGAAGCTTTCTGAGAGACTGTTTTGTAATGGGTGAATTTATTTGACAGAGTTCAATCATTCTTTTCATTGAACAGTTTGGTAACACTGTTTTTGTAAAATATGCAATGGGATATTTTGGAGCAGATAGAGTCCAAAATTGAAAAAGGAAATATCTTCAGGTAAAAACTGGAATGAAAGTTTCCTATAACTCCTTTGTAGATGTGAGCATCCATCTCATAGAGGTAAAGCTTTCTGTTGAGAGAGAAGTTTGGCATCACTGTTTTTGTTGTGTCTGAGAAGGGATATTTGGGAGTGCATGGAAGCCGATGGTGGAAAAGGAAACATCCTCAGATAAAAACTAGAAGGAAGCTTTCTAAGAAATATCTTCATTTTGGATGAATTCATCACACAGAGTTACACAATTCTTTTTAAGGATCAGTCTGTTAGCACTGTTTTTGGGGAATCTGAGAAAGGATTTTTTGGATCGCATAGAAGCCTATGGTGACATAGGATATATCATCAGATAACAGCGAGAAAGAAAGTTTCTGAGAAAGTTCATTGTGATATGTGAATTAATCTCACAGAGATACACCTTTCTTTTCAGGGAGCAGTTTGCAAACCCTATTTTTGTGGAATCTGCAAAGTGATATATGGGAGTGCTTTGAGGACTATGGTGGAAAAGAAAATATCTTCAGATAAAAACTAGAAAGTTGATTTCTGACAAACTACTTTTGGATGTGTGAATTCAACTCACAGAGGTACAATGCTATTTTCATTGAGGAGTTTGATAACTCTACTTTCGTGGAATCTGAACTAGGATATTTGGGAGTACATTGAAGAATATGGTGACAAAAGAAATATCCCCAGACAAAAACCAGAAAGAAGCTTTCTGAGAAACTGTTTTGTGATGTGTGAATTCATCTCACAGAGTTGCACCTTTCTGTTCTTGGAACAGTTTGCTGACACTGTTTTCATGGAATCTGCAAAGCGATATTCACCAGTGCATTGAGGTCTATGGTGAAAAAGGAACTATTCTCAGACTAGAAAGAAGCTTTATGAGAAACTGCTTTGTGATTTGTGAATTCATCTCAGAGAGTTACACAATTCTTTTCACGAAAAGTTTGGTAGCACTGTTTTGGGGAATCTGAGAAAAGATATTTTGGATCGCATTGAAGCCTATGGTGACAATGGGAATATCCTCAGATAAAAACTAGAAAAAAGCTTTGTGAGAAATTGCTTTGTGAATAATTAATTCATCTCTCAGAGTTACATGACTCTTTTCATGGGTCAGTTTGATAGAACTGTTTTTGGTGAATCTCAGAAGTGATAATTTGGATTGCATTGAAGCCTATGGTAACAAAGGAAATATCCTCAGATAAAAACTGGAAAGAAACTTTCTGAGAAAGTTCCTTGTGACATGTGAATTCATCTCACAGAGTTACACCTTTCTTTTCATGGGGCAGTTTGATAACAGGGTTTTCCTGGAATCTAAAAAGAGATATTTGGGAGTGCAATTATGTCTATAGTGGAAAAGGAAATATCCTCAGATAAAAACTAGAAAGAAACTTTCTGAGAAACTGCATCATGATGTGTGAATTCAGCTCACAGTGTTACACAAAGTCTTTCATTGAGCTGCTTGCTACCACTGTTTTCTTGGAATCTGCAATGGGATACTTTGGAACACATTGAAGCTTATGGTAACAAGGGAAATATCGTCATATAAAACTAGAAAGAAGCTTTCAGAGAAACTGGTTTGTGATGTTTTAATTCATATCACAGAGTTACATGATTCTCTTCATGGATCTGCTTGGTGGCAGTGATTTTGGGTAATCTGAGAAGGGATACTTTGAATCGCATTGAAGCCTAAGGTGACAAAGGAAATATCCTCTTACAAAAATTTGAAAGAAGCTTTCTGAGAAACCACTTTGTGATGTGTTAATTCATCTCACAGAGTTACACCATTCTTTTCATGGAGCAGTTTGCTAACACTGTTTTCCTGGAATCTGCACAGGGATATTTTGGAGCAAATTGATGCCTTTGGTGAAAAAGTAAATATCCTCAGAAAGGAACTGGAAAGAAGGTTTCTGAGAAATTTCTTTTGGATGTGAGAATTCATCTCAGGGAGTAACACAGTACTTTTCTTGGAGCACTTTGCTAACACTGTTTTCATGGAATCTGTAAAGGGATATTTGGGAGCACTTTGAGGCCTATAGTCAAAAAACAAATATCCTTAGAGAAAAACTAGAAAGAAACTTTCTGAGAAACTGTTTTGTGATGTGTGAATTCAAGTCACACAGTTACACTGTTCTTTTCATTGAGCAGTTTGACAGTGCTGTGGGATATTTTGGAGCACATTGAAGGTTATTGTAACAAGAGAAATATCCTCAGGAAAATAACTAGAAAAAAGCTTTCTGAGAAACCACTTTATGATTTGTGAATTCATATCACAGGGTTACAGGATATTTTTCGTGGAGTAGTTTGGTAGCACTCCTTTTGGGGAATCTGAGAAGGGATATTTTGGATCACATTGAAGCCTGTGGTGACCAAGGCTTCAACTTTTCCTCAGAGGAAAAGTAGAAAGAATTTTCTGAGAAAGTTCTTTGTGTTGCATGAATTCATCAAACAAAGTTACATCTGTCATTTCATGGAGCAGTTTCCTATAACCATTTTCCTGGAATCTGCAAAGGAGTATTTGGGTGTGCATTGAGGCCTATGGTGAAAAAGGACATATTCTCAGATAAAATCTAGAAAGAAGTTTTCTGAGAAACCGCTTTGTGATCTGTGAATTCATCTGACAGAGTTACACGATTCTTTTCATGGAGCAGTTTGGTAACACTGTTTTTGGGGAATCTGAAAAGGGGTATTTTGGATTGAATTGAACCCTTTGGTGGCCATGGAAATATCCTCAGGTGAAAACTAAGAAGAAACTTTCTGTGAAAGCTCTTTGTGATTTGTGAATTTATCTAACAATGTTACACATTTATTTTCATGGATCAGATTGCCTACTCTGTTTCTATGAAATCTGCAAAGGGATATTTGGGAGTGCATTGAGGCCTATGTTGATAAAGGAAATATCTTCAGATAAAAACTGTAAACAAGCTTTCTGAGAAACTGCTTTGTGACATGTGAATTCATCTCACAGAGTTACAATGTTCTTTTCATTGTGCAGTTTGTTAACACTGTTTTTTTTGAATCTGCAATGGGATATTTTAGAGCGCATTGAAGCTTTTGGTGGCAAAGGAAATATCATCATATAAAAACTAGAAGGAAGCTTTCAGAGAACTGCTTTTTGATGTGTTAATTCATCTCACAGAGTTACAAGATTCTTTTCATGGATCAGTTTGGTAGGACTGTTTTTCAGCAATCTGAGAAGGGATGTTTTGGATTGCATTGAAGCCTATGGTGACTAAGGAAATATCCTCAGATAAAAACCAGAAAGATGCTTTCTGAGATAGTTCTTGTGATATGTGAAATTACCTCAAACTGTTACACCTTTCTTTTCATGGGGCAGTTTGCTAACAGATTTTTCATGGAATCTGCAAAGGGATAATTGTGAGTGCACTGAGGCCCACAGTGAAAAAGAAAATATTCTCATTAAAACTTCAAAAGAATCTCTCTGAGAATCTGCTTTATGATTTGTGAATTCATCTCACAAAGTTACACTGTTCTTTTCATTGAACAGTTTGCTAAATGTGTTTTCTTGGAATATGCAGTGGCCTATTTCAGAGCGCATTGCTGCTTATGGTGACAAAGGAAATATCCTCACATAAAAACAAGAAAGACGCTTTTTGAGAAACCACTTTGTGGTGTGCTAATTATTTTCCCAGAGCTATACGATTCTTTTCTTGTCTTAGTTTTGTAGCAGTGTTTTTGGGGAATCTGAGAAGGGATATTTTGGATCGCATTGAAGCCCATGATGACAAAGGAAAAATAATTATATGAAAATTGCAACAAGGTTTCTGAGAAACTGCTTTATGATGTGTTAATTCACCTCACTGAGATAAAACTTTCTTTTCATAGAGAAGTTTGCTAACACTGTTTTCCTGGAATCTGCACAGGGGTATATGGGAGCGCAAAGTTGCCTATTGTGAAAAAGGAAATATCCACAGCTAAAATACTAGAAAGAACCTTTCTGAGAACCTGCTTTCTGATGTGTGAATTCATATCACAGTGGTTCACCATTTCTTTCATTGCTCAGTTTGGTGAAACTGTTTTTGTGGAATCTGCCATAGGATATTTGGGAGCACATTGAAGTCTAGGGTGACAAAGGATATGTTCTCACAGAAAAAGCAAAAAGAAGCTATCTGAGAAAGTACTTTGTGATGTGTGAATTCATTTCACAGAGTTACACAATCCCATGGAGCAGTTTGGCGGCACTATTTTTGGGCAACCTGAGAAGGTATATTTTGAATCGCATTGAAGCCTGTGGTGACAAAGCAAATATCCTCAGATAAAAACTGGAAAGAAACTTTCTGGGAAAGTTGTTTGTGATGTGTGATTTCTTCTCACATTGTTACACTGTACTTTTCACTGAACAGTTTGCTAACATTGTTTTCGTAGGATCTGCAAAGGGATATTTGGGTGTTCATTGAGGCGTATGGTGAAAAAGGAAATATCCTCAGATAAAAACTAGAAATAAGCTTTCTAAGAAACTGCTTTGTGATGACTGAATTCATCTCACAGAGTTACACTGTTCTTTTCATTGAGCAATTTGCTAACACTGTTTTCTTGGAATCTGCAATGGGACATTTCCAAGCACATATAAGCTTATGGTGATAAAGGAAATATCCTCATATATTATAACTAGAAAGAAGATTTCTGAGAAAACGCTTTGGAATGCATTAATTCATCTCACAGGCTTACACGATTCTTTTCATGGATTAGTATGGTAGCCCTGTTTTTGGAAATCTGAGAAGGAATATTTTGGATCACATTGAAGCCTATGGTGACAAACAATATATCTTTAGATAAGATCTAGAAAGGTTTCTGAGGAAGTACTTTCCGATGTGTGAATTCATCTCACAGAGATACACCTTTCTTTTCATGGAGCAGTTAGCTAACACTGTTTTTGTGGAATCTGAAAAGGGATATTTGGGAGTGCAATGAGGCCTATAGTGAAAAAAACAAATATCCTCAGATAAAAATGAGAAAGAAGCGCTCTGAGAAACTGCTTTGTGATGTGTGAGTTCATCTCACAGATTTACACTGTACTTTTCTTTGAGCAGTTTGCTAACACCGTTTTCATGGATTCTTCAAAGGGTTATTTGGGAGCGCATTGAAGCCTCTATTGGAGGAAACACATATCCACAGATAAAAATGAGAAAGAAGCTTTCTGAGAAACTGCTTTGTGATGTGTGAATTCATCTCACAGAGTTACACCGTTCTTTTCATTGAACAGTTTGATAACACTGTTTTCGCGGAATCTGCAATAGGATATTTGGAAGTGCATTGATATCTATGGTGACAAATTAAATATCCACAGATTAAAACCAAAGAGAAGCTTTCTGAGAAACTGTTTTCTGATGTGGGAATTCATCTCACAGTATTACACTGTTCTTTTCATTGAGGAGTTTGCTAACACTGTTTTCTTGGAATCTGCAATGGGATATTTTGTAGTGCATTGAAGCTTACGGTGACAAAGGAAATATCCTCTCACAAAAACTAGAAAGAAGCGTTCTGAGAAACTGCTTTGTGGTTTGTGAATTCATCTCACAGAGTTACATGACTCTCTTCATGGAGCAGTTTGGTAGTGCTGTTTTAGGGAACCTGAGAAGGGATATTTTGTATCACATTGAAGCCTATGGTGACAAAGGAAATAACCTCAGATAAAACCTGGAAAGAAGCTTTCTGAGAAACTACTTTGTGATGTGTGAATTCACCTCACAGAGTTACACCTTTCTTTGCATGGAGAAGTGTGCTAACAGTGTTCTCGTGGAATCTGCAAAGACAATTTTGGGAACACTTTGAGGACTGTGGTGATAAAGATAATATCCTCAGATAAAAACTAGAAAGAAGCTTTCTGAGAAACTGCTTTGTGATTTGTGAATTCATCTCACAGAGTTACACTGTACTTTTCATTGAGCAGTTTGCTAACACTGTTTTTTTTGGAATCTGCAATAGTATATTTCAGAGCACATTGAAGCTTTTGGTGACAAAGGAAATATTCTCATATAAAAACAAGAAAGAAGCTTTCTGAGAAACCACTTTGTGATGTGCTAATTCATCTAACAGAGATACATGATTCTTTTCATGAATCAGTTTGATAGCAATGTTTTTGAGGAATCTGAGAAGGGATAGTTTGGATCGCATTGAAGCCTATGGTGACAAAGGAAATATAGTCATATAAAAACTGGAAAGAAGCTTTCTGAGAAACCAATTTGTTGTGTGTTAATTTATCTCACTGAGTTATACTTTGTTTTCATGAAGCAGATTGCTAACACTGTTTTTTTTTGGAATCTGCATAGGGATATGTGGGAGTGCATTGAGGCCTATAGTGAAAAAGGAAATATCCTGAGATAAAAACTAGATAGAAGCATTCAGAGAAGCTTCCTTGTGATTTGTGATTTCATCTCACAGAGATACAACATTCTTTTCATTGAGCAGTTTGATAACATTGTTTTTGTGGAATCTAAAATAGGATATTTTTAAGTGCATTGAAGCCCGTGGTGATAAAGGAAATATCCTCACATAAAAATAATATGGAAGAATTCTGAGAAACTTCTTTGTGTTGTGTGAATTCATTTCACAGAGATACACTGTTCTTTTCATGGAGCAGTTTGGTACCACTGTTTTTGGGGATTCTGAGAAGGGATATTTTGGATTGCATTGAATTCTTTTTTGACAAGTGAAATATTCTCAGACTAAAACCATAAAGAAGCTTTCTGAGAAAGCTCCTCAAGAGTTTTGAATTTATCTCACAGTGTTATAACTTTCTTTTAATGGAGCAGATTGCTAACACTGTATTCTTGGAATCTGCAATGGTATATTTCGGAGCACATTGAAGCATATGGTGATAAAGTAAATATCCTCAGATAAAAACTAGAAAGAAGCTTTCTGAGAAAATTATTGTGATGCATGAATTCATCTCACAGAGTTACATGATTGTTCTCATGGATTGGATTGTTAGTACTGTTTTTAGGGAATCTGAGAAGGGATATGGTGGATCGCATTGAAGTCTCTGGTGACAAAGGAAATATCCTCAGATAAAAACTACAATGAAGCTTTCCGAGAAAGTTCCTTTTGATGACTGAATTCATCTCACAGAGTTACATCTTTCTTTTCATGGAGTAGTCTGGTAACACTGTTTTCATGGAATCTGCAAAGGGATATTTTGGATGACATTGAAGCCTATGGTGACAAAGGAAAAAGCCTCAGATAAAATCTAGAATGAAGTTTTCACAGAGACCGCTTTGTAGGGTGTTAATTCATTTCACATAGTTACACGATACTTTTTGTGGATCAGTTTGGTAACACTGTTTTTGAGGAATCTGAGAAAGGATATTTTGGATCACATTGAAACCTATGGTAACAAAGGAAATATCCTCACATAACAACTAGAATGAAGCATTTTTAGAAAGTTCTTTGTGATGTGTGAATTAATTGCACAGAGATACACCTTTCTATTCATGGAGCAGTCTGATAACACTGTTTTTGTGGAATCTGCAAAGGGATATTTAGGATGTATTGAGGCCTAGAGTGAAAAAGAAAATATCCTCAGATAAAAATTAGAAAGAAACTTTCTGAGAAACTGCTTTGTGATGTGTGAATTCATCTCACAGAGTTACATCATTCTTTTTCATTGAGCGATTTGATAACACTGTTATCATAAAATCTGGAATAGGGTATTTCTGAGCACTTTGAAGCCTATGGTGACAAAGGAAATATCCTCAGATAAAAACCACAAAGAAACTCTGATAAACTGCCTTGTGATGTGTCAGTTCATCACACAGAGTTACACTGTCCTTTTCATTGAGTAGTTTGCTTACACTGTTTACTTGGAATCTGTAATGGGATATTTTGGAGCACATTGGATATTTTGGAGTGTATTGTGAAAAAGTAAATATCCTCAGACAAAATCGAGAAAGAAACATTCTGAGAAACTGCTTTGTGATTTTTGAATTCGTCTCACAGAGTTACATGATTCTTTTCATGGATCCGTTTGATAGCACTGTTTTCGTGGAATTTTCAAAGGTATATCTGGGAGTGTATGGAGGCCTATGGTGAAAAGGGAAATATCCCCAGATAAACACTACAAAGAAGCTTTCTGAGAAACTACTTTGTTTTGATGAACTCTTCTCACAGAGTTACACAGTTCTTTTCTGTGAGACGTTTGATAATACTGTTTTCATGGAGTCTGCAATAGGATATTTGGACTGCATTGAAACCTATGCTGACAGAGGAAATATCCTCATAGAAAAACAAAAAAAGAAGATTTCTGAGAAACTGTTTTGTGATGTGTGAATTCAACTCACAGAGTTATACTGTTTTTTTTCATTGAGTAGTTTGCTAACACTGTTTTCTTGGAATCTACAATGGGATATTTAGGAATGCATTGAAGCTTACTGTGAAAAAGTAAATATCCTCAGACAAAAATTACAAAGAAACATTCTGAGCAACTGCTTTGTGATTTGTGAATTCATTGCACAGAGTTACATGATTGTTTTCATGGATCAGTTTGATAGCACTGTTTTTGCAGAATCTGAGAAAGGATATTTTGGATTGCATTGAAGCCTATGGTGACAAAGGAAATATCTTCAGATAAAATCTAAAGAGAAGATTTCTGAGAAAGTTGCTTGTTATGTATGAATTCATGTCAAAGAGTTACACCTTTATTTTCATGGAGCAGTTTACTAACACTGTTTTTGTGGAATCTGCGAAGAGATTTTTGGGGCTGCATTGATGTCTACAGTGAAAAAGGAAACACACTCATAAAAAAACTGGAAAGAAGCTTTCTGAGAGTCAGTTTTGTGATGTTTGAATTCAAGGCACAGAGTTACACTCTTCTTTTCATGGAGCAGTTTGCTAACAGTGATTTCTTGGAATCCACAATGGGATATTTTGAAGTGCATTGAAGCTTAAGGTTACAAAGTAAATATCCTCATATATAACTAGAAAGAAGCTTTCCGATAAATCACTTTGTGATATGTTAATTCATCTCACAGTGTTACATGATTGTTTTCTTGGATCTGTTTGGTAGCACTGTTATTGGGGAATCTGAGAAGGGATATTTTGGATTGTATTGAAGCTGATGGTGACTATGGACATATCCTCAGGAAAAAACTAGAAAGAAGTTATCTGAGAAAGTTTTTTGTGATGTGGGAATTCATTTTACAGCGTTACACCTTTCTTTTTATGAGGCAGTTTGCTATCACAGTTTTTGTGGAATCTGCAAACGGATACTTGGGAGCACATTGAGGCCTATGATGAAAAAGTAAATATCATCAGATAAAAACTAGAAAGAAGCTTTCTGAGAAACTGCTTTGTGATGGGTGAATTCATCTCACAGAGTTATACTGTGCTTGTATTTGAGCCATTTGATCGCACTGTATGAGCGGAGTCTGCAATAGGATATTTGGGAGTGCGTTAAAGCCTATGGTGACAAAGGAAATATCCTCAGACAAAAACTAGAAAGAAGCTTTATGAGAAACTGCTAGGGGATGTTTGAATTCATCTCATAGACTTACACTATTGTTGTCATTGAACAGTCTGCTAACAGTTTTCTTGGAATCTGCAATGGGATGTCTCACAGCACATTGAACCTTATGTTGACATAGGAAATATCCTCAGAAAAAACTAGAAAGAAGCTTTCTGAAGAACTTCTTTGTGATTTCTGAATTCATCTCACAGAGTTACACCTTTCTATTCATGGAGCAGTTTGGTAGCCCTGTTTTTGGGGAATCTGAGAAGGGATATTTTGGACTTCGTTGAAGCCTATGGTGTCAAAGGTAATATCCTCAGACTAAAACTAGAAAGAAGCTTTCAGAGAAACTTCTTTGTGATGTGTGAATTCACATCACAGATTACACCTTTCTTTTCAGGGAGCATTTTGTTAACACTGTTTTCATGGAATCTGCAAAAAGATATTTGAGAGTGCACTAAGACCTATGGTGAAAAAGGAAATATCCTCAGATTTTAACCAGAAAGAAGCTTTCTGAGAAACTTCTTTGTGATGTATGTACTCATCTCACAGAGTTACATTGTTGTTTTCGTTGACCAGTTTGCTAACACTGTTTTCTAGCAATCTGCAATGGGATACATTGGAGCACGTTGAAGCTTATGTTGACAAAGGAAGTACATTCATATAAAAACAAGAAAGATGCTTTCTGAGAAACCGCTTTGTAATGTGTTAATTCATATCCCAGAGTTATAAGATTCTTTTCAAGGAGCAGTATGGTAGCACTGTTTTTGGCGAGTCTGAGAGACCATATTTTGGATCACATCAAAGTCTATGGTAACAAAGGAAATATCCTCAGATGAAAACAAGATAGAAACTTTCTAAGAGAGTTCTTTGTGATGAGTGAATTCATCTCACAGAGGTACTACTTTCCTTTCATGGAAAAGTTTGTGTACATTGTTTTCGTGGAATGTGCAAAGAGATATTTGGGAGTGCTTTGAGGCCTATGTTGACAAAGGATAGATCCTCATATTAAAAGTAGAAAGAAGCTGTCTGAGAAACTGCTTTGTGATGTGTGAATTCATCTCATAGAATTACACCATTCTTTTCATTGAGCAGTTTGCTAACACTGTTTTTGTGGAATCTGCACATTGATATTTGGGACTGTATTGAGGCCTATAGTGAAAAACAGAATATCCTCACAAAGAAACTAGAAAGAAGTTTTCCGAGAAACTGCTTTGTGATGTGTGAATTCATCTCACAGATTTACACTGTACTTTTCATTAAGTAGTTTGCTAACACTGTTTTCTTGGAATCTGCAATGGGTTATTTTGGATCACATTGAAATCTATGGTGACTAAGGAAATATCCTCAAATAAAAACTAGAAAGAAACTTTCTGAGAAACTTCTTTGTGATGTGTGATTTCACCTCACAGAGTTACACCATAGTTTTCATTGAGAAGTTTGCTAACACTTTTTTCATGGAATCTGTGATGGGATATTCCAGAGTGCATTGAGGCCTATGGTGAAAAGGGAAATATCCTCAGATAAAAACTAGAAACAAGCTTTCTGAGAAACTGCTTTGTGATGTGTGAATTCATCTCACAAAGTTACACCATTCTTTTCATTTAGCAGTTTAATAACACTGTTTTCGTGGAATCTGTAGTAGGGTATTTTAGATTGCACTGAAGCCTATGGTAACATAGGAAATATACTCAGATATAGACTAGAAAAAAGCTTTCTGAGAAAGTTCTTTGTGATGTGGTATTTCATCTCAAAGAGTTACACCATTTTTTTCAAGGCGCAGTTTGCTAACACTGTTTTTGTGGAATCTGCAAAGGATTATTTGGGAGCACATTGATTCATTTAGTGAGAAAGGAAATATCCTCAGATAATAAGTAGAAAGCAGCTTTCTGAGAGACTGTTTTTGTGATGTGTGAATTCATCTCACAGAGTTACACCGTTCTTTCCATGAGCAGTCTGATAACACTGGTTTCTTGGAATCTGTAATAGGATAATCAGAAACTACTTTGTGGTGTGTGAATTCATGTCACAGATTTACACCATTCTTTTCATTGAGAAGTTTACTAACACCTTTTTTGTTTAATCTGCAATGGGATGTTTGCTGACGCATTGAGGACTGTGGTGAAAAAGGAACTACCTTCAGATAAAAACTAGAAAGAATCTCTCTCAGAAACTGCTTTGTGATGTGTGAATTAATCTTACAGAGGTGCAATGTTCTTTTCCTTGAGCAGTTTGATAACACTGTTTTCGTGGAATCTGCAAAGGGGTATTTGGGAGCACATTCCAGCCTATGCTGAAAAAGGAAATATGCTGAAAAAGGAAATACTCTCAGATGAAAATGAGAAAGAAGCTTTCTGAGGAACTTCTTTGTGATGTGTGATTTCATCTCACAGAGTTATACTATTTTTTTCATGGAGCAGTTTGCTAAAACTGTTTTCGTGGAATCTGCAAAGTGATATTCGGGAGTACATGGAGGCCTCCATTGATAAAGCAAATATACTCAGATAAAAACTAGAAAGAAACTTACTTAGAAACTTTAGTGTGATGTGTGAATTCATCTCACAGAGTTACACTGTTCTTTCCTTGAGCAGTCAGATAACACTGGTTTCGTGGTATCTGTAATAGGATACTTGGGAGTGCATTGAAGCCTATGGTGACAAAGGAAACATCCTCAGATAAAAACCAAAAGGAAGCTTTCTGAGTACCTGTTTTGTGATGTGTGAATTCATCTCACGGAGTTACACCATCCTTTTCATTGGGAAGTTTGATAACACCATTTTCGTTTAATCTGCAATGGGATATTCGGGCATGCATTGAGGAATATGGCGTAAAAGGAAATATCCTCAGATAAAAACTAGAAAGAAGGCTTCTCAGAAACATCTTTTAATGTGTGAATTAATTTCACAATATTACAAAACTGTTTTCATGGAGCAGTTTGGTAGTACTCTTTTTGGGGAATCTGGGAAGGGACATTTTGATTTGCAGTGAAGCCTAACGTGACAAAGGAAATATGTTCAGATAAAAACTAGAAAGAAGATTTCTGAGAAAGTTCTTTGTTATGTCTGAATTCATCTCACACAGTTAATCTTTCTTTTCATTGAACAGTTTCCTAGCACTATTTTCATGGAACATGCAAAGGGATATTTGGGAGCGCATTGAGGCCTATGTTAAAAAAGGAAATACCCTCAGATAAAAACTAGAAAGAAACTTTCTGAGAAAATCTTTGTGATGCGTGAATTCATCTCAAAAAGTTACACCTTTCTTTTCATGGAGGAGTTTGCTAACACTATTTTCATGGAATTTGCAAATGGATATTCTGCAGTGTTTTGAGGTCTATAGTGAAAAAGTAAATAACACCATGTAAAAACTAGAAGGAAGTTATGTGAAAAACACTTTGTGATGTGGCCATTCATCTTACAGAGTTGCACCATTCTTTTCATTTCATGGAATCTGCAATCAGGTATTTAGGAGTGCGTTGAAGTCTGTGTTGACCGATGATATATCCTAAGATAAAAACCTAAAAGAAGCTTTCAGTGAAACTGCTTTTTGATGTATGAATTCATCTCACCGAGTAACACTATTCTTTTCATTGAGAAGTTTGCTAACATTTTTTAGTTTAATCTGCAATGGGATATTCAGGAGCACATTGAAGAATATGGTGAAAAAGGAAATATACTCAGATAAAACTAGAAAGAAGCTTTCTGAGAAATGGCTTTGTGATGTGTGAATTCATCTCACAGAGTTACACTGTTCTTTGCCTTGAGCAGTTTGCTTACACTGTTTTCTTGGAATCTGAAGTCTGACATTTCTAAGCACATTGAAGTTTATGATGACAAAGTAAGTGTCTTCATATAAAAACTAGAAAGAAACTTTCTGAGAAGATGCATTCTCATGCATTAATTCATCTCACCAATTTATGCGATTCTTTTCATGGAGCAGTTTGGTAGCACTGTTTTTGGTGCATCTAAGAAGAGATACTATGGATCGCATTGAAACATATGGTGACAAAGGAAATATCCTCAGATAAAAACTAGAAAGACGCTTTCTGAGAAAATCCTCTGTGATGTGTCAATTCATCTCACAGAGTTACACCTTTCTTTTCATGGAGTGGTTTGCAAACACTGTTTTCATGGAATCTGCAAAAGGATATTTCTGAGTGCTCTGAGGCCTATGGTGAATAAGGAAATATCCTCAGATGAAAACTCAAAAGAAGATTTCTGAGAAACTGCTTTGTGATGTGTGAATTCATCTCACAGAGTTACACTGTTCTTTTCATTTACCAGTTTGCTAACACTGTTTTCCTGGATTCTGCAATGGGATATTTCCGAGCATATTGAAGCTTATGGTGACAAAGGAAATATTCTCATATAGAAACTAGAAAGAAGCATATTGAGAACCTGATTTTAGGTGTGTTAATTCATCTTACAGTGATACATGATTTCTTTGACAGATCAGTTTGGTAGCACTGTTTTTGAGGAATCAGAGAAGGGATATATTTGATCACATTGAAGCCTATGGTGACAAAGGAAATATCCTCAGATTAAAAACTAGAAAGAAGCTTTCTGAGAAAGTTTTTTGTGATGTGTGAGTTCATCTCACAGAGTTTCACCTTTCTTTTCATGGAGGAGTTTGCTAATACTGTTTCCAGGTAATCTGCAATGGGATATTTGGGAGCGCATTAAGGCCTAGGAAATACCCTCAGATAAAAACTTGATCTCAGCCCAAAATCTCCTTAAGCTGATAAGCAACTTCAGAAAAGTCTCAGGATACAAAATTAATGTGCAAATATCACAAGCATTCTTATACACCAGTAACAGACAAACAGAGAGCCAAATCATGAATGAACTTCTATTCACAATTGCTTCAAAGAGAATAAAATACCTAGGAATCCAACTTACAAGGGATGTAAAGGACCTCTTCAAGGAGAACTACAAACCACTGCTCAGTGAAATAAAAGAGGACAGAAACAAATGGAAGAACATACCATGCTCATGGATAGGAAGAATCAATATCGTGAAAATGGCCATACTGCCTAAGGTTATTTATAGATGCAATGCCATCCCCATCAAGTTACCAACGAGTTCCTTCACAGAATTGGAAAAATCCGCTTTAAAGTTCATATGGAACCAAAAAAGAGCCCGCATTGCCAAGACAATCCTAAGTCAAAAGAACAAAAGCAACGGCAGCAAAAACCAAAATTGACAAATGGGATCTCATTAAAATGAAGAGCTTCTGCACAGCAAAAGAAACTACCATCAGAGTGAACAGGCAACCTACAGAATGGGAGAAAATTTTTGCAATCTACTCATCTGACAAAGGGCTAATATCCAGAACCTACAAAGAACTCAAACAAATTTACAAGAAAAAAACAAACAACCCCATCAAAAAGTGGGCAAAGGATATGAACAGACATTTCTCAAAAGAAGACATTCATACAGCCAATGGACACATGAAAAAATGCTCATCATTGCTGGCCATCAGAGAAATGCAAATCAAAACCACAATGAGATATCATCTCACACCAGTTAGAATGGCAATCATTAAAAAGTCAGGAAACAACAGGTGCTGGAGAGGATGTGGAGAAATAGGAACACTTTTACACTGCTGGTGGGATTGTAAACTAGTTCAACCATTATGGAAAACAGTATGGCGATTCCTCAAGGATCTAGAACTAGAAGTACCATATGACCCAGCCATCCCATTACTGGGTATATACCCAAAGGATTCTAAATCATGCTGCTATAAAGACACATGCACACGTATGTTTATTGCAGCACTATTCACAATAGCAAAGACTTGGAATCAACCCAAATGCCCATCAGTGGCAGACTGGATTAAGAAAATGTGGCACATATACACCATGGAATACTATGCAGCCATAAAAAAGGATGAGTTTGTGTCCTTTGTAGGGACATGGATGCAGCTGGAAACCATCATTCTTAGCAAACTATCACAAGAACAGAAAACCAAACACTGCATGTTCTCATTCATAGGTGGAAACTGAACAATGAGATCACTTGGACTCGGGAAGGGGAACATCACACACTGGGGCCTATCACGGGGAGGAGGGAGGGGAGAGGAATTGCATTGGGTGTTATGTCTGATGTAAATGACTAGTTGATGGGTGCTGATGAGTTTTTGGGTGCAGCACACCAACATGGCACAAGTATACATATGTAACAGACCTGCACGTTATGTTCATGTACTCTAGAACTTAAAATTAAAAAAAAAAACTTGAAAGAAGCTCTCTGAGAAAGAAGATTTCTGGGAATTCATCTCAAAGAGTTGCACTGTTGTTTTCATTGACCAGTTTGATAACACTATTTTTGTGGAATCTGCAATAAGATACTTGGGAGCAAATTGAAGCCTATAGTGACAAATTAAATATCCTCAGACTAAAACCAAAAAGAAGCTTTCTGAGAAACTGCTTTGTGATGTGAGAATTCATCTCACAGATTTACACATTTCTTTCCATGGAGTAGTTTTCTACCAGTGTTTTTGTGGAATCTGCAAAGGGCTATTCATTAGTGCATTGAGGCAAATGATGAAAAAGGAAATATCCTCAGAGAAAAACTAGAAAGAATCTTTATGAGATGTTGCTTTGTGATTTGTGAATTCATCTCACAGAGTTACATGACTCTTTTCATGGAGAAGTTTGGTAGCAATGTTCTTTGGGAATCTGAGGAGGGCTATTTTGGATCGCATTGAAGCATGTGGTGACAAAGGAACTATCCTTAGATAAAATCTAGAAAGAAACGTTCTAAGAAACTTCTTTGTGATGTGTGAATTCATCTCACAGGGTTCTTTTCATGGAGCAGCTGGTAGAACTGTTTTTGGGGAATCTGAAAGGAATATTTTGGATCTACATTACGACATTTGGGAGCACATTGAAGCTTACGGTGATGTAGAAAATATCCTCAGACAAAAACCAAAAAGAAGCTTTCTCAGAAATTGCTTTGCGATGTGTGAATTCATCTCACAGATGTACACCTTTGTTTTCTTGGAGCAGTTTGCTAGCACTGATTTCATGGAATCCGCAAAGGGATATTCAAGAATGCATTGAGGCCTATGGTGAAAAAGGAATTATCCTCAGACAAAAACTAGAAAGAAAATTTCTGAGAAACTGCTTTGTGATGTGTGAATTCATCTCACAGAATTACATCATTCTTTTCATGGAGCAGTTTGGTAGTACTGTTTTTGGAGAATCTCAGAAAATATATTTTGGACCGCATTTAAGCCTAAGGTGACAAAGAAAATGTCTGCAGATAAAAACCAGAAAGAAGTTTTCTGTGAAACTCTTTTGTGATGTGTGAATTCATCTCACTGAGCAACACTCTTCTTTTCATTGAGAAGATTGGTAACACTTTTTTTGTTTAATCTGCAATGAGATATTCTGGAGTGCATTGAGAAATATAGTGAAAAAGAAAATAACCTCAGATAAAAACAAGAAAGAAGCTTTCTTTTTTTTAAAAAAAAATTTTATTGATAACATCATTATACGCTTTATGTAAGCTCAGAGTTTTTGTGCTTATCCAGCATGGTTATGCTTCTAACTTTCTTTTTTTATTATTTTTATTATTTTTATTTTCTTATTTTTTTATTATTATACTTTAAGTTCTAGGGTACATGTGCATAACGTGTAGGTTTGTTACATATATATACTTGTGCCATGTTGCTGTGCTGCACCCATCAACTCGTCAGCACCCATCAACTCGTCATTTACATCAGGTATAACTCCCAATGCAATCCCTCCCCCCTCCCCCCTCCCCATGATAGGCCCCGGTGTGTGATGTTCCCCTTCCCGAGTCCAAGTGATCTCATTGTTCAATTCCCACCTATGAGTGAGAACATGTGGTGTTTGGTTTTCTGTTCTTGTGATAGTTTGCTAAGAATGATGGTTTCCAGCTGCATCCATGTCCCTACAAAGGACACAAACTCATCCTTTTTTATGGCTGCATAGTATTCCATGGTGTATATGTGCCACATTTTCTTAATCCAGTCTGCCACTGATGGACATTTGGCTTGATTCCAAGTCTTTGCTATTGTGAATAGTGCCGCAATAAACATACGTGTGCATGTGTCTTTATAGCAGCATGATTTTTCAGAGAAACCTCTTTGTGATGTGTGCATTCATCTCATAGATGTAAACGTTTCTTTTGAGGGAGCACTTTGGCATCAATCTTTTTGTGGTTTCTGAGAAGGGATATCTGAGAGTACATTGAAGTCTATGGTGGTGAAGGAAATATCCTCAGAGAAAAACCAAAAAAAAATGTTTCTGAGAAACTGCTTTCTGATGTTTGAATTCATCTCACAGATTTACACCTTGCTTTTCATGGAGCAGTTTGCTAACACTATTTTCATGGAATCTGCAAATGGATATTCACAAGTGCATTGAGGCAAACAGTGAAAAAGGAAATATCAACATACAAAAACCAGAAGGAAGCTTTTTGATAAACTGCTTTGTGAATTGTGAATACACCTCACAGAGTTACATGATTCTTTTTGTTGAGAAGTTTGGTAGCACTGTTCTTGGAGAATTTGAGAAGGGATAACTTGGATCACATTGAGCCTACGGTGACAAAGGAAATATCCTCAGATAAAATATAGAAAGAATCTTTCTGAGAAACTTCCTTGTGATGTGGGAATTCATCTCACAGAGTTACACCATTCTTTTCATTGAGAAAAAGGGTAACACTTTTTTCATGGAATCTGTGATGGGATATGCCGGAGCACATTGAGGCCTATGGTGTAGAAGGAAATATCCTCAGATAAAAACTAGAAAGAAGCTCTCTAAGAAACAGCTGTGTGATGTGTGATTTCTTCTCACAGATTTACATAATTATTTTCATGGAGCAGCTTGGTAGCACTGTTTTTGGGGAATCTGAGAAGGGATATTTTGGAATGTGTTGAAGCCTATGGTGTCAAAGTTAATATCATCTGATAAAAACAAGAAAGAAGCTTTCTGAGAAAGTTCTTTGTGATGTGTGAATTCATCTCACAGGGTTTACACATTTCTTTTCATGGAGCAATTTGTACACACTGCTTTTGAATAATCTGGAAAGTGATGTATGGGAGTGCATTGAGGCCTATCATGTAAAAGGAAATAAACTCAGATAAAAACTGGAAATAAGCTTTCTGAGAAACTTCTTTGAGATGGGTGAATTCATCTCACAGTGATACACTAATGTTTTCATTGAGCAGTTTGAAAACACTGTTTTCGTGGAATCTGTAATAGGATATTTGGGAGCACGTTGAAGCCTACGGTAATGAAGGAAATAGCCTCAGACAAAAATCAAAAAGAAGCTTTTGAATAATTGCTTTGTGATGTGTGAATTCATCTCACAGACTTACACCTTTCTTTTCTTGGAGCAGTCTGCTAGCACTGATTTCATGGAATCTGCAAAGGGATATTCCAGGACGCATTGAGGCCTATGGTGAAAAAGGAAATATCCTCAGACAAAAACTAGAAAGAAGATTTTTGAGAAACTGTTTTGTAGTTTCTAAATTCATCTCACAGAGTTACACAATTCTTTTCATTGAGCAGTTTGGTAGCACTGTTTCTGGGGATCTGCAAAGGGATTTCCAGGAGCTCATAGAGGCCTATGGTGAAAAAGGAAATATCTTCAGATAAAAACTGGAGAGAGGTTTTTGATAAGCTGTTTTGTGATATGTGTATTAAACTCATTGTGATGAACCACTTAGTTGATTGAGCATTTTGGCATCACTGTTTTTGTGGTGTCTGAGAAGGGATATTTGGGAGCGCATTGACACTGATTGTGGAAAAGTAAATGTGCACAGATAAAAACTAGAAAGGAGCCTTCTGAGAAATTTCTTTGTGATGGGTGAATTCACCTCCCAGAGGTAAACCGTTCTTTTCATTGAATAACGTGGTAACCCCGTTTTTGTTTAATCTATAAAGGGATATTCGGAGAGCACAGAAGCCTATGGCGAAAAAGGAAAAACCTCAGAAATAAACTAGAAAGAAGCTCTCTGAGAGACTGTTTTGGGATTGGTGACTTCATCCAAAAAAGGTAAATCTTCCTTTTCATTGAGCAGTTTGGTAACACTGTTTTTGTGGAATATGTAAAGGGACATTCAGGAGTGGATAGAGGTCAAGGTTGAAAAAGCAAATATCTTCAGGTAAAAACTGGAGAGAAAGTTTCCGATAACTCTTTTGTGATGTGTGCATTCATCTCATAGAGGTAAAGCTTTCTGTAGAGGGAAGACTTTGGCATCACTGTTTTTGTGTTGTCTGAGAAGGGATATTTGGGTGTGCATTGAAGCCTATGGTGAAAAAGGAAATATCCTCAGACAAAAACCAAAAAGAAGCTTTCTGAGAAACTGCTTTGTGATGTGTGAATTCATCTCACCAATTTACACCTTTCTTTTCATGGAACAGTTAGCTAACACTATTTTCAAGGAATCTGCAAAGGGATATTCGTGAGTGCTTTGAGGCAAATGTTGAAAAAGGAAATATCCTAAGACAAAAACTGGAAAGATGCTCTCTGAGAAACTGGTTTGTGATTTATGAATTCATCTCACAGAGTTACACAATTCTTTTCATGGAGCTATTGGGTAGCATTGTTTTTGGGGAATCTGAGAAGGGATATTTTGGAATGCATTGATGCCTATGGTGACAAAGGAATATCCTCAGGTAAAATATCGAAAGAAACTTCCTGAAAAACTTATATGTGATGTGTGAGTTCATCTCACAGAGTTACACTGTTGTTTTCATTGAGAAGTTGCTAACTTTTTTTGGTCGAATCTGCGATGGGATATTCTGGAGTGCATTGAGAAATATGGTGAAAAATTAAATATCCTCAGAAAAAAACTAGCAAGACGCTTTCTGAGAAACAGCTACGTGATGTGTGAATTCATCTCACAGAATTACACGATTTTTTTCATGGACTAGTTTGTTAGAACTGTTATTGGGGAATCTGAAAAGTGATATATGGGAGAGCATTGAGGCCTATGGTGAAAAAGAAAATATCCTCAGATAAAAACTAGAAAGGAGTTTTCTGAGAAACAACTTTTGGATGTGTGAATTCTTCTGGCAGAGATACACTGCTCTTACCATTAAGCAGTTTGATAACACTGTTTTCGTGGAATCTGCAAAGGGATAATTTGGAGAACTTTGAGGCCTATGGTGAAAAAGGAAGTATCCTCAGATTAAAATCAGAAAGAAACATTCTGAGAAACTGCTATGTGATGTGTGAATTCAACTCACAGAATTACACTGTTCTTTTCATTGAACAATTTGCTTACACTGTTTTCTTGAAATCTGCAATCTGATATTTCAGAGTACATTGAAGTTTATGGTGACAAAGAAAATATCCTCACATAAACACTAGAAAGAAGCTTTCTGAGAAACTGCTTTGCTATGGGTGAATTCATCTCACAGAGATATACCTTTTCTTTCATTGAGCAGTTTGGTAGCACTGTTTTTGGGGAATCTGCAACGGGATTTTTGGAAGGTCACAGAGGCCTATGGTGAAAAAGGAAATATCTTCACATAAAAACTGAAGAGAAGGTTTTTGAATAACTGTTGTGTGATATGTGTATTCACCTCATATAGATATACTATTTTGTTGATTGAGCAGTTTGGCATCACTATTTGTGGTGTCTGAGAAGGGATATTTGGGAGCACATTGAGGCTGCTGGTGGAAAAGTAAATATGCACAGATAAAAACTAGAAAGGAGTTTTCAGAGAAATTTTTTGTGATGGGTGAATTCATCAGACACAGTTACACCTTTCTTTTCTTTGAGCAGTTTGGTAGCACTGTTTCTAGGAATTTGCAAAAGGATATTTGGGAGCTCCTAGAGGCCTACGGTGAAAACAGAAATAACTTCAGATTAAAACTTTGGAGAAGCTTTTTGAGATACAGTTTTGTCATGTGCATATTCATCTCAGAGTTTAACGTTTTTGTTGATTGAGAAGTTCGGCATCACTGTTTTTGTGGTATCAGAGAGGATATATTTGGGAGCACATTGAAGCCTATGGTGAAAAATGAAATATTCTCATATTTAAACTAGAAAGAAGCTTTCGGACAAACTACTTTTGGATTGCGTGAACTCATCTCACAGAAGTACACTGGTGTTTTCAGTGAGCAGTTTGATAACATTATTTTCGTGGGATCTGCAATAGGATATTTGGAAGTGCATTGAAGCCTATGGTGACAAAGGAAATACCGTCAGATAAAAACAAAAAAGAAGCTTTTTGAAAAACTGCTTTGTAAAATGTAATTCACCTCACAGAGTTACCCTATTCTTTTCATTGAGCAGTTTGCTAACACTGGTATCTTAGAATCTCCAATGGGATATTTTGGAGCACATTGAAGCTTAGGGTGACAAAGGAAATATCCTCATATAAACACTACGAAGAAGCTTTCTGAGAAACTGCTTTGTGATGTGTTAATTCATTTCAAACAGTTACACCATAATTTTCATGGATCAGTTTGTTAGCAGTGTTTTGGGGGAAGTCTGAGAAGGGTTATTTTGGATAGCATTGAAATCTACGGTAACAAAGAAATATCCTCAGATAAAAACTAGAAAGAAGCTTTCTGAGGAAGTTCTTTATGATGTGTGAATTCATCTCACAGAGTTACACCTTTCTTTGCATGGAGCAGTTTGCTAACACTGCTGTCATGTAATCTGTAATGGGATATTCTGGAGCACATTGAGATCTATAGTGTAAAAGGAAATGTCCTCAGATAAAAACTAGAAAGAAGCTTTCTGAGAAACTGCTTTGTGATTGGTGAATTCATCTCAAAGAGTTACACCATTCTTTTCGTTGAGCAGTTTGTTAGCACTCTTTTTGTGGAATCTGCAAAGGGATTTTTGGGAGCTCATACAGGCCTAAGGTGAAAAAGGAAATATCTTCAGATAAAAACTGGAGACAAGGTTTTTGAGAAACTCTTTTGTGATGTGTGTATTTATCTCATAGAGATAAACCATTTTGTTGATAGAGCAATATGGCCTCACTGTTTTTTTGGTATCTGAGAAGTGATATTTAGGAGTGCATTGAGGCTGAGGGTGGAAAGGTAAATATGCACAGATAAAAACTGGAAAGGACTTTTATGAGAAATTTCTTTGTAATGGGTGAATTCATCTCCCAGAGGTAAACCATTGTTTTCATTGAGCACTTTGATTACCCTGTTTTTGTGGAATCTACAAAGTGATATTTGAAGTGCAGAGGAGCCTATGGTGAAAAAGGAAATACCCTCAGATAAAAACTAGAAAGAAGTTTTCCAAGAGACTGTTTTGTGATGGGTGAATTCATCTCACAGAGTTAAATCTTTCTCTTCATTGAGGAGTTTGGTAACACAGTTTTTTGGAATACACAAAGGGATATTCAAGAATGGATAGATGCCAATGTTGAAAAAGGAAATATCTTCAGATTGAAACTAGAGAGAAAGTTTCTGAAAACTCCTTTGTGATGCATGCATTCATCTCATAGAAGTAGAGTTTTCTGTTGGGAGAGAAGTTTGGCATCACTGTTTTTGTGGTGTCTGAGAAGGTATATTTGGGAGTGTATGGAAGCCAATGGTGGAAAAGGAAATATCCTGAGATAAAAACGAGAAAGGAGCTTTCTGAGAAATTTCTTTGTGATGGGTGAATTCAACACACAGTGTTCCACCTTCGTTTTCTTTGAGTACTTTGGCTGCACTGTTTTTATGGAATCTGCAAAGGGATATTCGGCAGCTCCTAGAGGTCTATGGTGAAAAAGGAAATAACATCAGATAAATAATGAAGAGAAGCTTCTCGAGAAACGGTTTTGTGATGTGTGTATTCATCTCATAGAGTTTAACCTCTTTGCTGATGGAGCAGTTCAGCATCACTGTTTTTGTGGTATCTGAGAAGAGTTATTTGTGAGCCAATGGTGAAAAAGGAAATATCATCAGAGATAAAGTAGAAAGAAGCTTTCTGATAAACTACTTTGTGATGAGTGAATTCATCTCAAAGAGTTACACGTTACTTTTCATTGCACCATTTGGTAGCACTGTATTTGTGGAAACTACAAAGGAATATTTGGGAGCACATAGAGGCCTCAGGTGAAAAAAGAAAATTCTTCCAGTAAAAACTGGAGGGAAGCTTTTGGAGAAACTCCTCTGTGATGGGTGCATTCATCTCATAGGGCTTAATGCTTCTGTTAAGGGAGCACTTTGGCATCACTGTTGTTGTGGTGTCTCAGAAGAGATATTTGGCAGTGCATTGAAGCCTACAGTGGAAAAGGAAATATCCTCAGATAAAAACTGGAAAGAAGTGTTCTGAGAAAGTTCTTTTGGATGGGTGAATTCATCTCAAAGAGATACACTGATGTTTTCATTGAGCAGTTTGATGACCCTTTTTGTGTGGAATCTGCAATAGGATATTTGGGAGTGCACTGAAGAATATGGTGACAAAGGAAATATCCTCAGACAAAAACCAAAAAGAAACTTTCTGGGAAACTGCTTTGTGATGTGTGAATTCATCTCACATATTTACACCTTTCTTTTCATGGACCAGTTTCCTAACACTATTTTCGTGGAATCTGCAAAGAGATATTTGCAAGCACAGTGAGGCCTGTGGTGAAAAAGGAAATATCCTCAGACAAAAACTTTCAAAGAAGCTTTCTGAGAAACTGCTTTGTGATTTGTGAATTCATCTCAGAGTTACAATGTTGTTTTCATTGAGCAGTTTGCTAACACTGTTTTCTTGCAATGTACAATTGTATATTTCAGAGTGCATTGAAGCTTATGGTGACAAAGCAAATATATTCTGATAAAAAATAGAAAGAAGCTTTCTGAGAAACTGGTTTGTGATTTACGAGTTCATCTCACAGAGTTACACCCTTCTTTTCATTGAGCAGTTTCATAACACTGTATTTGTTGAATATTCAGTAGAATATTTGGGAGTGCATTGAAGCCTATAGTGACAAAGGAAGTATCCTCAGACAAAAACCAGAAATAAGCTTTCTGAGAAACTGCTTTGTGATGTGTGAATTCATCTCACTGAGTCACACTCGTCTCTTCAATGAGCAGGTTGTCAACACTGTTTCCTTGGAAACTGCAATGTGATATTTTGGAGTGCATTGAAGCTTATGTTGACAAAGGAGATATCCACACATAAAAACTAGAGAGAGGCTTTCTGAGAAACTGTTTTGTAGTTTGCAAATTCATCTCACAGAGTTACATGATACTTTCCATGGAGCAGTTTGGCAGCACTGTTTTTGGGTAATCTGAGAAGGGATATTTTGGATTGCATGGAAGCCTATGGTTACAAAGAAAATATCTTCAGATAGAAACTAGAAAGAAGCTTTCTACGAAATTTCTTCGTGATGTGTGAGTTCACTTCACAGAGTTACACGATTTTTTTCTTTCACCAGTTTCATAAAACTGTTTTTGTGGAATCTGCAATAGGATATTTGGGAACGCCCTGAAGCCTATGGTGACAAAGGAAATATCCTCATAGATAAAACAAAAAGAAGATTTCTGAGAAACTGCTTTGTGTTGTGTGAATTCATCTCACAGACTTACACCTTTGTTTTCATGGAGCAGCTTACTAACACTATTTTTGTGCAATTTGCAAAGGGATATTCACGAGTGCTTTGAGACCTATGGTGAACAAGAAAGTATCCTCAGAAAAAACCTTGAAAGAAGTTTTCTGAGAAACCACTTTGTGGTGTGTTAATTCATCTCACAGACTGACACTTTTCTATTCATTGATCAGTTTGGTAGTATTGTTTATGGGGAATCTTAGAAGAGATATTTTGGATTGCATTGAAGCCTATGGTTACAAAGGAAATATCCTGAGACATAAACTAAAAAGAAGTTTTCTGAGAAATTTCCTTCTGATGTGTGAATTCATCTCAAAGAGTTACACGATTCCTTTCTTGGAGCAGTTTGCTAACACTGTTTTCGTGGAATCTGCGTTAGGATACTTGGGAGTGGTTTGAAACATTTGGTGACAAATGAAATACCCTCAGTAAAAAAGCAAAAAGAAGCTTTCTGAGAAACTCCTTTGTGATGTATGAATTCATCGCACAGAGTTACATGATTCTTTTCATGGATCAGTTTGGTAGCACTGTTTTTGGGGAATCTGAGAAGGGATACTTTGGATCACATTGAAGACTATGGTGACAAATGAAATATCCTCATATATAAACTAGAAAGAAGCTTTCTGAGAAAGTTATTTGTGATGTGTGAATTCATCTTACAGAGTTATACCTTTCTTTTCATGGAGCAGTTTGCTAACACTGTTTTCTTGGAACCTGCAAAGGAATATTTGGGAGCACATTGAGGTCTATGGTGAAAAAGGAAATATTCTCAGATAAAAACTAGAAAGAGACTTTCTGAGAAACTGCTTCATGATGTGTGAATTCATCTCACACTGTTACACGGTTGTTTTCATTCAGCACTTTGCTAACACTGTTTTCTTGGAATCTGCCATGGGATATTTTGGAGTGCATTGAAACTTAAGGTGACAAAGGAATTATCCTCAGATAATAACTAGAAAGAAGCTTTCTGACAAACTGCGTTGTGATGTGTTAATTCAAATCACAGAGTTACACGATTCTTTTCATGGTTCAGTTTGGTGCCACTGTTTTTGGGGAATATGAGGAGGGATATTTTGGATCACATTGAAGCCTATGGTGTCAATGGAAATAAGCTCAGATAAAAACTAGAAAGATGTTTTCTGAGAAAGTTCGTTGAAAGAAGCTTTCTGAGAAACAGCTTTGAGATGTGTGAATTCATCTCTCAGAGTTACACCTCAGTTTTTATGGAGTTGTTGGGTAGCAGTATTTCTGGGTGTCCGAGACGGCATATTTTGAATTGCATTGAAGTCTACGGTGAAAAGGAAATATCCTCAGATTAAAATTAGAAAGAAGCCTCTGTTGAACTCCTTAGTGATGTGTGGTTTGATTTCACAGATTTAAACTGTTCTTTTCATTGAGCGGTTTGCTAACAGTTTTTGTGGAATCTGCAAAGCCATATTTGGGAGTGCATTGAGGCCTATGGTGAAAAAGAAAGTATCCTCCAATAATAACTAGACAGAAGCTTTCTGAGAAACTCCTTTGTGATGTGTTAATTCATCTCACAGAGTTACACCATTCTTTTCATGGAGCTGTTTGATAACACTGTTTTCCTGGAATATGCAATGGAATATTTGGAGCACATTGAAGCCTATGGTGTCAAAGGAAATATCCTAAGACAAAACTAGAAAGAAGCTCTCTGAATACATGCTTTGTGATGTGTGAATTCCTCCCTAAGGGTTACACTGTTCTTTTCATTGAGCAGTTTAATAACAGTTTTTGTGGAATCTGTGAAAGGATATTTGGGAGTGTATTGAGGCCTACAGTGAAAAATGAAATATCCTCAGATGAAAACTAGAAAGACAATTTCTGAGAAACTGCTTTTTTGTGTGTGAATTCATCTCACAGAGTTAAACCTTTCTTTTCATTGTGCTGTTTGATAACATTGAATTCGTGGATTCTTCAAGGGGATATCTGGGAGCCCATTTAATCCAATTGTGACACAGGACAGATACTCAGATAAACACAAAAAGAAGCTTTCTGAGAATCTCCTTTGTGATGTGTTCATTCTTCTAATAGTGTTACATGAAACTTTTGATGGAGCAGTTTGCTAACTCTGTTTTTGTGGAATCTGGAATAGGATATTTGGGGGCACATTGAAGCTTATGGTGACAAAGGAAATATCCTCAGATAAAAACTAGAAAGAAGCTTTCTGCAGAAATTCTTTGTGATGAGTGAATTCATCTCAAAGAGTTAAACCTTTCTTTTCATGGAGCAATTGGCTAACAATGCCTTCCTGGAATCTGCAAAGGGATAATTGGGAGCACATTGAGTCCTATGTTTAAAAAGGAAATATCTTCAGATTAAAACTAGAAAGTAGTTTTCTGATAAACTGCTTTGTGATGTGGGAATTCATCTCACAGAGTTACACCACTCTTTTCTTTGAGTAGTTTGCTAACACTGTTTTCTTCGAATCTGCATTGGCATATTTTGGAGTGACAGAAGCTTATGGTGACAAAGGAAATATCCTCATATAAAAACTAGAAAGAAGATATCTGAGAAACCACTTTGTAATATGTTAATTCATATCACAGAGTTAAACGATTCTTTTGATGGATCAGTTTAGTAGCACTGTTTTTGGGGAAGCTAACAAGTGATATTTTGGATTGCATTGAAGCCTATGTTGACCTAGTAAATCTTCTCAGATAAAAAGTAGAAAGAAGCTTTCTGAGAAACTCCTTTGTGATGAGTGAACTCATCTAACAGAGTTACACAATTGTTTTATTGAAACAGATTGCTAACACTGTTTTCGTGGAATCTGCAATAGGATATTTGGGAGCACATTGAAGCATATGTTGATAAATGAAACATCCTCAGACAAAATCCAAAAAGCTTTCCAAGAAACTGCTTTGTGATGTGTGAATTCATCTCACAGATTTACAACATTCCTCTCATGGAGCAGTTTGCTGACACTATTTTTGTGGAATCCGTGAAGGGATATTTGCGAGCGCATTGAGGCCTGTGATGAAAAAGTATATATCCTCAGAAAAACACTTGAAAGAAAGTTTCTGAGAAACTGCTTTCTGAGGTGTGAATTTACCTCACATAGTTAAAATTTTTCTTTCATGGAGCACTTTGCTCACACTTTTTTCGTGGAATTTGCAATGGGATATTCTGGAGCGCATTGAGGAATGTGGTGAAAATGGAAATATCCTCAGATAAAAACCAGAAAGCAGCTTTCTGAGAAACAGCTTTGTGATGTGTGAATTCATCTCACAGAGTTACATCATTATTTTCATGGAGCCATTTCATAGCACTGTTTTTTGGGAATCTGAGAAGGGATAAATTTGATCACATTGAAGCCTATGGTGACAAAGGAAATATCCTTAGATAAACACCAAAAAGAAGAGTTCTGAAAAATTGTTTTGTGATTCCTGATTTCATCTCACAGGTTTACACCTCTTTATTCATGGATCCATTTGCTAACACTTTTTTGGTGGAATCTGCAATGGGATATTTGGGAGCGCTTTGAGGAATAGAGTGAAAAAGGAAATATTCTCAGATAAAAGCTAGAAAGAAGCTTTCTGAGAAACAGGATTTGGTGTGTGAATTCATCTCACAGAGATACACCATTCTTCTCATGGAGCAGCTTGGTAGTCCTGTTTTGGGGAATCTGGGAAGGGACATTTTCGATTGCATTGAAGCCTATGTTGAAAAAGGAAATATCCTCAGATAAAAACTAGAAAAAGCTTTCTGAGAAACTGTTTTGTGATATGTGAATTCATCTTACAGAGTTACAAGATTATTTTCTTGGAGCAGTTTGCTAACACTGTTTTTGTGGAATCTGCAATAGGATAGTTGGGAGTCCATTGAAACCTATGGTGACAAAGGAAATATCTTCAGACAAAAACCAAAAAGAATTTTTCTGAGATACCAGTTTGTGGTGTGTGAATTAATCTCACAGATTTACATCTTTCTTTTCATGGAGCAGTATGCTAACGCTATTTTCATGGAATACGCAAAGGGATATTTGCGAGCACCTTGAGGCCTATGGAAAAAAAAGAAATATCCTCAGATTAAAAAAAAAGAAAGAGTCTTTCTGAGAAACTGAATTGCAATGTGTGAATTCATCTCACAGATTGCACTGTTCTTTTCATTGAGCAGTTTGTTAACTCTGTTTTCTTGGAATCTGCAATGGGATATTGCAGAGCGCTTTGAAGTCTAATTTGACAAAAGAAATATCCTCATATAAAAACTAGAAAGAAGCTCTCTGAGAAAGCACTTTGTGATGTGCCAATTCATCTCACAGAGTTACACAATTCTTTTCATGGATCAATTTGATAGCACTGTTTATGGTGAATTTGAGAAGGGACATTTTGGATTGCATTGAAGTCTATGGTGACAGAGGAAATATCCTCAGATAAAAACTAGAAAGAAGTTTTCTGAGAAACTTCCTTGTGATTCATGTATTCATCTCACAGAGTAACACCTTTCTTTTCATGGAGCAGTTTGCTAAGACTTTTCGTGGAATCTACAAAGGGATATTTTGGAGCGAGTTGAGGCCTCTGGTGAAAAAGGAAATATCCTTAGGTAAAAACTAGATGAAACTTTCTGTGAAATGGCTTTGTGATGTGTGAATTCAACTAACAGAGTTACACCATTCTTTTCAGTGGGCAGTTTGGTAGAACTGTTTTTGTTGAATCTGAGTAGGAATACTTTGGATCGCATTGAAGCATATGGTGTCAACGGAAATATCCTCAGATAGAAACTAGAAAAATGCTTTCTGAGAAACTACTGTATGATATGCGAATTCATCTCAGAGAGTTACACCATTCTTTTCATGGAGCAGTTTGGTAGCACTGTTTTGGGGAATCTGAGAAGAGATATTTGGATTGCATTGAAGCCTATGGTAACAGAGGAAATATCCTCAGGCAAAAACTGAAAAGAAGCTTCCTGAGAAACTGCTTTGTGATGTGTAAATTCATCTCACAGATTTACACCTTTCTTTTCATGGAGCAGTTTGTTAACACTGTTTTCATGGAATCTGCAAAGGGATATTCACGAGCATATTGAGGCCTATGGATAAAAAGGAAATATCCTCAGATAAAAATTAGAAAGAAGCTTTCTGAGAAACTGCTTAGCGATGTGTGAATTTACCTCACAGAGTGACACTGTTCTCTTCATATAGAAGTGTACTAACACTGTTTTCTTGGAATCCACAATGTGACAATTCTGAGCTCATTGAATCTTATGGTGACAAAGGGTATATCCTTAGAGAAAACCTAGAAAGAAGGTGTCCAAGAAACTGATTTCTGATTTGTGAATTCATCTCACAGAGTTACAGCTTTTTCATTCATGGATCAGTTTGGTAGCATTGTTTTTGGGGAATCTGAGAAGGGATATTTTGTATCAAAATGACTCCTATGGTGACAAAGGAAATACCCTCAGATAAATACTAGAAAGAAGCTTTCTGAGAAAGTTCTTTGTGATGTGTGAGTTCATCTCATAGAGTTACACCTTTCTTTTCATGGAATAGTTTGCTAACACTGTTTTTGTGGAATCTGTGAAGGGGTATTTGGGAGAACATTGAGGCCTATTGTGAAAAAGGAAATATCCTCAGATAAGAAATAGAAAGAAGTTTTATGAGAAACTGTTTCATGATGTGTGAATTCATCTCACACAGTGACATCATTCTTGTAATTGTGCAGTTTGATTACACTGTTTTCATGGAATCTGCAGCAGGGTATTTGGGAGCACATTGAAGGCTATGGTGACAAAGGAAATATTCTCAGATAAAAAGCTGTAAGAAATTTTCTGTGAAACTGCTTTGTGATGTGTGAATTCATCTCACAGAGTTCCACTATTCTTTTCACTGAGAAGTTTTCTAACCCTTTTGTCATGGAATCTGCAACGGGATATTCCAAAGCATATTGAGAAATACAGTGGAAAAGAAAATGTCCTCAGATAAAAACTAGAAATAAGCATTCTAATTTGGGAATTCATCTCACAGAGTTATACCGTTCTTCTCATTGAAAACTTTGCTAACACCTTTTTCATGGAATTTGCAATGGACTATTTGGGAGTGCATTGAGAAATGTGGTCAAAGAGAAAATATCCTCAGATAAAAACTAGAAAGAAGCTTTCTGAGAAATAGCTTTCTGATGTGGGAATTCACCTCACAGAGTTACATCCTTTTCATGTAGCAGTTTAGTACTACTGTTTTTGGTGAATATGAAAGTGGATAATTTGGATCATATTGAAGCCCATGGTGACAAAGGAAATATCCTTAGATTAAAACTAGAAAGAAGCTTTCTGAGAAACTGCTTTGCAATGTGTCTTACAGTGTATCTTACAGTGTTACATCATTCCTTTCATTGAGCAGTTTGATAAGAGTGTTTTCGTGGAATCTGTGGTAGGATATTTGGGAGTGCATTGAGTCCTGTAGTGACAAAGGAAATATCCTCAGATAAAAACTAGAGAGAAGCTTTCTGAGAAACTGTTTTGTGGTGTGTGAATTCATCTTATGGAGTTACACCATTCTTTTCATTGAGCAGTTTGATAAGACTGTTTTCGTGGAATCTGCAATATTATATTTTGGGTGCTTGAAGCCTATGTTGACAAAGGAAATATCCTCAGATTAACCAAAAAGAAACTTTCAGTGAAACTGCTTTCTGATGTGTGAATTCATCTCACAGAGTTACACCATTCTTTTCATTGAGAAGTTTGCTTACACTTTTGTCTTGGAATCTGCAATAGGATATATGGGAGGTCAATGAAGCCTCTGTTGATCAAGGATATAGCCTCATAGAAAAACCAAAAAGAAGCTTTCTAAGAAACTTCTTTGCAATGTGTGAATTCAGTTCACAGAGTTACACTGTTCTTCTCATTGAGCAGATTATTAACACTGTTTTCTTGGAATCTGCAATGAGATATTTCAGAGTGCATTGAAACTTACTGTGGATAAGGAAGAATCCTCAGACAAAACCTAGAAAAATACTTTCTGAGAAACTGCTTTGTGATTTGTGATTTTATCTCACAGAGTTACAAGGTTCTTTTCTTGGATCTGTTCGATTGCACTGTTTTGGGGGAATCTGAGAAGGGATATTTTGGATCACATTGAAACCTATGGTGACTAAGGAAATATAATAAGATAAAAACTAGAAAGAGGCTTTCTGAGAAACATTTTTGTGATGTGTGAATTCACTTCACAGAGTTACACCTTTCTTTTCATGGAGCAGTTTGCTAATACTGTTTTCATGGAATCTGCAAAGGGATATTTTGGAGTGCATTGAGGACTATGGTGAAGTAGGAAGTACCCTCAGATAAATACTAGAAGGAACCTTTCTCAGAAACGGCTTTGTGATGTGTGATTTTATCTCACAGAGTTACACCACTGTTTTCCTTGAGCAGTTTGGTAACACTGTTTTCATGGAATCTGCAATAGGGTACTTGGGAGTGCATTGAAGTCTATGGTGACAAAGGAAATACCCTCAGATAAAAACCAAAAAGAAGCTTTCTGAGAAACTGCATTGTGATGTATGAATTCATCTCAGAGTTACACCTTAATTTTCATGGAACCATTAGTTAACACTGTTTTTGAGTAATCTGCCAAGGGATATTTGGGAGTACATTGAGGAAAAAGTGAAAAAGGAAATATCCTCAGATAAAAACAAGAATGAAGGTTTCTGAGAAACCACTTTGTGATGTGTTAATTCATCACAAGGAATTATACAATTCTTTCATTGATCAGTATGTTAGCACTGTTTTTGGTAAATCTGAGAAAGAATATTTTGGATCACATTGAAGCCTATGGTGACAAAGGAAATATCCTCAGAGAGGAACCAGAAAGAAGCTTTCTTGGAAAGGTCCTTGTGATGTGTGAATTCATTTCAGAGTTACACTGTTCTTTTCAATGAACAGTTTGCTAACACAGTTTTCTTGGAATCTGCAGTGGGATATTTGCTAATGCATTGAAGCTTGTGGTGACAAATGAAAATCCTGATATAAAAACGAGAAAGAATCTTTCAGAGGAACAGCTTTGTGATGTGATCATTCATCTCACAGAGTTGCACAATACTTTTAATGGAGCAGTTTGGTAACACTGTTTTTGGGGAATCTGAGAATGGATATTTTGGATCACATTGAAGCCTCTGGTGATAAAGGAAATATCCTCAGTTAAAAACTAAAAAGAAGTTTTCTGAGAAAGGTCTTTGTGAAGTCTGAGGTCATCTCACAGAAGTACACCATTCTTTTCATGGAGCAGTTTGCCAAAACCGTTTTCATGGAATATGCAATAGGGCATTTGAGAGCACATTGAGGCCTATAGTGACAAAGGAAATATCCTAACTTAAAAACTAGAAAGTTTTCTGAGAAACTGCTTTGTGATGTGTGAATTCATCTCAAAGAGTTACATGATTCTTTTCATGTGGGAGATTGGTTGCACTGTTCTTGGGGAATCTGAGAAGGGACATTTTGGATTGCATTGAATCCTATGGTGACAAAGGAAATATCCTCAGAAAAAAACAAGAAAGAAACTTTATGTGAAAGTTCTTTTTGATGTGTGAATTCCCCTCACCAAGTTACAGCTTTCTTTTCATTGAGCTGATTTCTAACACTGTTTTTGTGGAATCTGCAAAGGATATTTTGGAGTGTATTGAGGCCTATGGTGAGAAAGGAAATATCCTCTGATTAAAACAAGAAGGAAGCTTTCTGAGAAAGTGCTTTGTGATGTGTGAATTCATCTCACAGAGTTACACTGTTCTTTTCATTGAGCAGTTTGCTAACACTGTTTTGTTGGAATCTGCAATGGGATATTTCGGAGTGCATTGAAGCTTATGGTGACAATGGAAATTTCCTCAGATAAAAACCAGAAAGAAGCTTTCTGTGAAAATTTGCGATGTGTGAATGCATCTCACAGGTTTAGACCTTTCTTTTTATGGAGCAGTTTGCTAACACTATTTTCCTGGAATCTACAAAAGAATATTTGTGAGTACATTTAGGCAAATGGTGAAAAAGAAAATATCCTCAGAAAAAACTAGAAAGAAGTTTACTGAGAATCTGCTTTCTGATTTGTGAATTCATCTCTCAGAGTTACATGATTCTTTTCATGCAGAAGTTTCGTAGTACTGTTTTTGGGGAATCTGAGAAGGGATAATTTGGATCACAATGAAGTCTATGGTGACAAAAGGAAATATCCTCAGATAAAATCTGAAGCAATCATTCTGAGAAACTTCTTCATGATGTGTGAATTCATCTCACATAGTTACACCTTTTTTTTTCATGGAGCAGTTTTCTAACACTTTTTGTGGAATCTGCAAAGGGATATTTTGGAGGGCATTGAGGCCTATGGTGAGAAAGGAAATATCCTCTGATTAAAACCAGAAAGAAGCTTTCTGAGAAAGTACTTTTTGATGTGTGAATTCATCTCACTGAGTTACACTGATATTTTCATTGAACAGTTTTCTACCACTGTTTTCTTGGAATCTGCAATGGGATATTTCAGAGCACATTGAACCTCATGGTGACAAAGGAAATAAGCTCATATAAAAACTAGAGGGAAGATTTCTCAGAAACCACTTTGTGCTGTGTTAGTTCGTATCACAAAGTTACATGACTCTTTTCATGAATCAGTTTGGTAGCACTGTTTTTGGTTAATTTGAGAAGGGGTATTTTGGATAGCACTGAAATTGAGGGTGACAAAGAAAATATCCTCAGATAAAAATTAGATATAAGCTTTCTGAGAAAGTTCTTTGTGATGTTTGAATTCATCTCACAGAGTTACACCATTCTTTTCATGGTGCAGTTTGCTAACACTGTTTCCCTGGAGTCTGCAAAGGGATATTTAGGAGCACATTCATGCCTGTAGTGAAAAAGGAAATATCCTCAAATAAAAACCAAAAAGAAGCTCTCTGAGAAGCTGCTTTGTGATGTGTGAATTCATCTCACAGAGTTACACTGTTCTTCTCATTGACCAGTTTGCTAACACTGTTTCGTGGAATCTTCAATGGGATATTTTGGAGCACATTGAAGCTTATGGTGACAAAGGACATATCCTCAGACAAAAACAAGTAAGAAACTTTCTGGAAACTGCTTTGTGATTTGTGAATTCATCTAACAGAGTTGCACTGATGTTTTCATTGAGCAGTTTTCCAGCACTGTTTTCTTGAAATCTGCAATGGAATATTTCAGAGCATTTTGTACCTCATGGTGACAGAAGAAATAACCTCATATAAAAATTAAAGGGAAGCTTCCTCAGAAACTGCTTCATGTTGTGTTATTTCGTATCACAGAGTTACAGGACACTTTTCCTGGATCAGTTTGGTAGCACTGTTTTTGGTTAATTTGAGAAGTGATATTTTAGATAGCATTGAAACCTAGGTTGACAAAGGAAATATCCTCAAATGAAAGTTAGATAGAAGTTTTCTGAGAAAGTTCTTTGTGATATTTGAATACATGACACAGAGTTACACCATTCTTTTCATGGTGCAGTTTGCTAACAGTTTTTCCCTGGAATCTGCAAAGGACCAGGGACCACATTCAGGTCTGTAGTGAAAAAGAAAATATCCTCAAATAAAAACCGAAAAAAGCTCTCTGAGAAACTGCTTTGTGATGTGTGGATTCGTCTCACAGAGTTACACTGTTCTTCTCATTGACCAGTTTGCTAACACTGTTTTGTGGAATCTGCAATGGGATATTTCGGAGCACATTGAAGCTCATGGTGACAAAGGAAATATCCTCAGACAAAAACTAGTAAGAAGTTTTCTGAAAAATTGGTCTGTGATTTGTGAATTCATCTCAGAGAGTTACACGTGTCTTTTCATGTACCAGTTTAGTAGCACTATTTTTGGGGAATGTGAGAAGGGATAATTTGGATTGCATTGAAGCCTATGGTGACAAAGGAAAAACCCAGATAAAAACTAGAAAGAAGCTTTCTGAGAAACTGCTTTGTGATATGTGGTTTCATCTCACAGATTTACACCTTTCTTTTCATGGAGCATTTTACTAACACTGTTTTCATGGAATCTGCAAAGGGATATTCCAGAGCACCTTGAGGCCTGTAGTGAAAAAGTAAATATCCCTAGATAAAAGCTAGAAAGAAGCATTATGAGAAACAGTTTTGTGATGTGTGAATTCATCTTAGAGTGCTACACTGTTCTTTAATATGATGAAAAATGAAATATCCTCAGATAAAAACTAGAAAGAAGATTTCTGAGAAACAGCTTTGTGATGCATGAATTTATCTCACAGAGTTACACCATTGTCTTCATGGAGCAGTTTGGTAGCCCTGTTTTTGGGGAATCTGAGAAGGAATATGTTGGATCGCTTTGAAGCCTATGGTTACCAAGGAACTATCCTCAGATAAAAGCTAGAAAGAAGCTTTCTGAGAAACTTCTTTGTGATGTGTGAATTCATCTCAAGCAGATACAGGATTCTTTTGTTGGAACAGTTTGCTAACACTGTTTTTGTGAAATCTGTAATAGGATATTTGGGCACGCTTTGAAGCCTATGGTGATGATGGAAATATCCTCGGAGAAAAACCAAAAAGAAGCTTTCTGAGAAACTGCTTTGTGAAGTGTAAGTTCTTCTCACAGATTTACATCTTTCTTTTCATGGAGCAGCTTGATAACACTGTATTCGTGTAATCTCCAAAGGGATATTTCGGAGCGCTTTGAGGCCAACGGTGACAAAGGAAATATCCTCAGATAAAAAATACAAAGAAGTTTTCCAAGAAACTGCTTTGTGATGCGTGAATTGATCTCAAAGAGTTACACTGTTCTTTTCATAGAGCAGTTTGCTAACACTGGTTTCTTGGAATCTGCAGTGGGATATTTCAGAGCACATTGAAGCTTATGGTGACAAAGGAAATATCCTCATATAAAAACCAGAAACAAACCTTCTCAGAAACTGCTTTGTGATGTGTTATTTCCACTCACAGAGTTACATGTTATTTTTCATGAATCAGTTTGGTAGCACTGTTTTCGTGGAATCAGCAATAGGATATTTCAGAGTGCATTGAAGCCTATGGTGACAAAGGAAATGTTCTCAGATAAAAATTAGAAAGAAGCTTTCTGAGAAATTTATCTGTGATGTGTGAATTTATCTCACAGAGATACACCTTTGTTTTCATACAAGAGTTTGCTAACACTTCTTTCATGGGATCTGCAAAGGGATATTTGGGAGCACATTGAATCCTACGGTGAAAAAGAAAATATCCTCAGATATTAACTAGAAAGAAGCTTTTTGAGAAAATACTTTGTGACGTTTTAACTAATCTCACAGACTTACAATGTTCTTTTCACTGAGCAGTATGCTAAAACTGTTTTCTTGGAATCTGCAATGGGAAATTTTGGAGTGCATTGAAGCTTAGGGTGACAGAGGAAAGATCCTCAGACAGAAGCTAGAAAGAAGAAAGAAGCTTTCTGAGAAACTGATTTGTGATTTGTGAATTCACCTCAATGCTTTACTTGATTCTTTCATTGAGCAGTTTGGTAGCACTGTATTTGGGAAATCTGAGAAGGGATATTTTGGATCACATCGAAGCCTATGGTGACAAAGGAAATATTCTCAGATTAAAAACTAGATAGAAGCTTTCTTTGTGATGTCTGAGTTCATCTCACAGACTTACACCTCTCCTTTCATGGAGCAGTTTGCTAACACTCTTTCCATGGAATCTGCAAAGGGATAATTGGGAATGCATGGAAGCCGATGGTGGAAAAGGAAATATCCTGAGATAAAAAATAGAAAGAAGCTTTCTGAGAAATTTCTTTGTGATGGGTGAATTCATCACACAGAGTTACACCTTTGTTTTTTATGAGCAGCTTGTTGGCACTGTTTTTATGGAATTTGCAAAGTTGTATTCCGGAGCTCCTGGAAACTTAGGATTAAAAAGTAAATACCTTCAGGTAAAAACTGGAGAGAGTCTTTTTGAGAAACAGTTTTGTGATGTGTGTATTCATCTCATAGAGTTTAACCATTTTTTTTTTTTTTTTGATGGAGTAGTTCAGTATCACTCTTTTTGTGGTAACTGAGAGGAGTTGTTTGGCAGCACATTGAAGTCTTTGGTGACAAAGAAAATATCCTCAGTTAACAACCAAGAAAAAGCTTTCTGTGAAATTGCTTTGTGATATTTGAATTCATCTCACAGAGTTTTACCATTCTTTTCATTGAGAGGTTTGCTAACAGTGTTTAAGTTTAATCTGCAATGGGTAATTCAGGAGTGCATTGAGGAATATGGTGAAAAAGAAATATCCTTAGATAAAAACTAGAATGGTTTCTGAGAAACATATTTGTGATTTGTGAATTTATCTCCCAGAGTCACACGATACTTTTCATGGATGAGTTTGGTAGCACTGCTTTTAGGGAATCTGAGAAGGGATACTTTGGATCACATTGAAGCCTATGGTGACAAAGGAAATATCCTCAGATTTAAACTAGAAAGAAGCTTTCTGAGAAACTTCTTTGTAATGTGTGAATTCATCTTACAGAGTTACACCGTTCTTTTAATTGATCAGTGTGCTCACACTGTTTTCGTGGAATCTGCAAAGGTATACATTGGAGAGCATTGAGATCTATGGTGAAAAAGAAAATATTCTCAGATAAAAAGTAGAAAGAATATTTCTGAGAAACTGCCTTGTGATGTGTGAATTCATCTCACAGTATTATCCTGTAGTTTTCATTGAGTCATTTACTAACACTGTTTTCTTGGAATCTGCAATGGGATATTTTGGACTGCATTGAAGCTTATGTTGACAAAGGAAATATCTTCATATAAAAACTAGAAATAACTTTTCTCAGAAACCACTTTGTGGTGCATTAATTCATCTCACAGAGTTACACAACACTTTTCATGGATCAGTTTGGTAGCAGTGTTTTTGGGGAATCTGAGAAGGGATATTTTGAATTGCATTGAAGCCTATGGTTACAAAGGAAATACCATCAGATAGAAACTAGAAGGAAGTTTTCTCAGAAATTTATTTCTGATATGTGAATTCACCTCACAGTGTTACATGATTCTTTTCTTCCAGCAGTGTGCTAACACTGTTTTCATGGAATCTGCAATAGGATATTTGGGAACACATTGAAGCCTATGGTGACAAAGGAAATATCCTCATAGATAAACTGAAAAGAAGATTTCAGAGAAACGTCTTTGTGATGTATGAATTCATTTCACAGATTTACACCTTTGTTTTCATGGAGTTTCATGGAGCAGCTTGCTAACAATATTTTTGTGGAATCTGCAAAGGGATATTCATGAGTGCTCTGAGGCCTATGTTGAACAAGGAAATATCCTCAGAAAAAAATATAAAGAAGCTTTGCTAGAAACAGATTTGTGATGTGTTAATTCATCTCACAGAGTTACACTTTTATTTTCATGGATCAGTTTGATAACATTGTTTATGGGGAATCTGAGAAGGGATATTTTGGATTGCATTGAAACCTGTGGTGACAAACAAAATATCCTGAGATATAAACTCAAAAGAAGCTTTCTGAGAAATGTCCTTGTGATGTGTGAATTCATCCCACAGAGTTGCACTTTTCTTTTCATGCAGCAGTGTGCTAACACTGTTTTAGTGTAATCTGTAAAGGAATATTTGGGAGTGAATTTAGACCTCTAGTGAAAAAGGTAATATCTGCAGACAAAAACTAGAAAGAAGCTTTCTGAGAAACTGCTTTGTGGTGCATGAATTCATCTTACAGAATTACACTGTACTTTTCATTAAGCAGTGTGATAATGGTGTTTTCATGGAATATGCAATAGGATATTTGGGAGCACATTGAAGCCTATGGTGACAAAGGAAATATCCTCAGAAAAAAGCCAAAAGGAAGCGTTCTGAGAAAGCTCTTTGTGATGTGTGAATTCATCTCACTGCGTTACACTGTTCTTTTCATTGAGAAGTTTGCTAACACTTTACTCGTGGAATCTGCAATGGGATATTCTGGAGCGCATTGAGGAATGTGGTGAAAAAGAAATGTCCTCAGATAAAAACTAAAAAGAATCTTTCTGAGAACCAGCTTTGTGATGTTTGAGTTCATCTCACAGAGTTACACCACTCTTTTCATGCAGCATGTTGGTAGCACTGTTTTTGGGGAATCTGATAAGGGATATTTTGGATCACATTGAAGCGTGTGGTGAAAAAGGAAATATCCTCACATAAAAAGTGGAAAGAAGCTTTCTGAGAAATTGCTTTGTGATGTGTGAATTCATCTTACAGAATTATACTGTACTTTTTCATTAAGCAGTTTGATAACGCTGTTTTCATGTAATATGCAATAGGATATTTGGGAGCATGTTGAAGCCTATGGTGACAAAGGAAATACCCTCAGAAAAAAGCCAAAAGGAAGCGTTCTGAAAAAGCTCTTTGTGATGTGTGAATTCATCTCACTGCATTACACCGTTCTTTTCATTGAGAGGTTTGCTAACACTTTACTCATGGAATCTGCAATGGGATATTCTGGAGCACATTGAGGAATGTGGTGAAAAAGAAATATCCTCAGATAAAAACTAAAAAGAATCTTTCTGGGAAACAGCTTTGTGCTGTTTGAATCCATCTCACAGAGTTACACCACTCTGTTCATGCAGCATGTTGGTAGCACTGTTTTTGGGGAATCTGATAAGGGATATTTTGGATCACATTGAAGTGTGTGGTGAAAAAGGAAATATCCTCACATAAAAAGTGGAAAGAAGCTTTCTGAGAAACTGCTTTGTGATGTATGAATTCATCTCAAAGAGTTACATGATTCCTTTCTTGGAACAGATTCCTAAAATTGTTTTCATGGACTCTGCATTAGGATATTTGGGAGTGGTTTGAAACATATGGTGACAAATGAAATATCCTTGGACAAAAAGCTAAAAGAAGCTTTCTGAGAAACTGCTTTGTGATGTGTGAATTAATCTCACAGAGTTACACGATTCTCTTTATGGATCAGTTTGGTAGCACTGTTTTTGGGGAATCTGAGAAGGGATATTTTGGATTGTAATGAAGCCTTTGGTGACTAAGGAAATACACTCGGATAAAAACTAGAGAGAAACTTTCTGAGGAAGTTCTTTGTGATGTGTGAGTTCATCACACTGAGTTACACCTTTCTTTTCATGGAGCAGTTTGCTAAAATTGCTTTCCTGGAATTTGCAAAGGGATATTTGGGAGCGCCTTGAGGCCTATGGTGAAAAAAAGAAATATCCTCAGATTGAAACTAGAAAGAAGCTTTATGAGAAACTGCTTTGTGATGGGTGAATTCATCTAATAGAGTTACACCTTTCTTTTTATTGAGTAGATTGGTAGCACTGTTTTTGGGGAATCTGCAGTGGGATAATTCGGAGTGCATTGAAACTTATGGTGACAAAGGAATTATCCTTATATAAAAACTAGAAGGAAACTTTCTGAGTAACTGTGTTGTGTTGTGTTAATTCAATTCACAGAGTTACATGGTTCTTTTCATAGTTCAATTTGGTAGCACCATTTCTGGGGAATCTGAGAAGGTATATTTTGGATCACATTGAAGTCTACGGTGTCAAAGAAAATAACCTCAGATAAAACTTGAAAGAAGTTTTCTGAGAAAGTTTTTGAGATGTTTGAATTCATCTCACAAATGTACACCTTTCTTTTCATGGAGCAATTTGCTAACACCATTTTCGTGGAACTAGCAAATGGATATTTGGGAGTGCATTGAGGCCTATAGTAAACAAGGAAATGTCCTCAGATAAAAACTAAAAAGAAACTTCCTGAGAAATTGCTTTGTGATGTGTTCATTCATGTTACAGAAACACACCGTTCTTTTCATTGAGCAGCTTGATAACACTGTTTTCGTGGAATCTGCAATAGGATATTTGGGAGTACATTGAAACCTATAGTGACAAAGGAATTATCCTCAGATGAAAATCAAAAAGAAGCTTTCTGTGAAACTGCTTTGGGATGTGTGAATTCACCTCACAGAGTTACACCTTTCTTTTCTTTGAGAAGTTTGCCAACACTTTTTTTGTGGAAACTGCGTTGGGGTATTCCGTAGCACATTGAGGATTGTGGTGAAAAAGAAAATAAAATCTGTGAAAAACTAGAAAGAAGCTTTCTGAGAGACAGCTTTGAGATGTGTGAATTTATCTCTCACAGTTACACCACAGTTTTTATGGAATTATTTGGTAACACTGTTTTTGGGGGTGTGAGAAGGCATATTTTGAATTGCATTGAAATCTACAGTGAAAAGTAAATACCCTCAAATTGAAATAAGAAAGAAGCCTCTGTGAAACTCCTAAGTGATGTGTGAATTCATATCACAGAGTTAAACCGTTCTTTTCATTTAGCAGTTTGCTAACACTGTTTTCTTGCAATCTGCTATGTGATATTTCGGACCACATTGAAGCCTATGGTGATATTGGAAATATCCTCATATAAAAACTAGAAGGAGGCCTTCGGATATCTGCTTTGTGATGTGTTAATTCATCTCACAACTTTGCATGATGCTTTTCATGGATCTGTTTGTTAGCACTGTTTTTGTGGAATCTGAGAGAGGATATTTTGGATCACTTTGAACCCAATGGTGACAAAGAAAATATCCTCAGATAAAAACTAGAAATAAGCTTTCTGAGAAAGTTCTTTGTGATGTGTGAATTTATCTCACAGAGTTACACCTTTCTTTTCATGGAGCAGTTCGTTAACACAGATTTCATGGAATCTGCAAGGGGATATTTGGGAGTGCATTGCAGCCTATGGTGACAAAGAAAATATCCTCATAAAAAAACCAAAAAAGAAGATTTCTATGAAACTGCTTTGTGATACGTGAATTCATCTCACAGAGTCACACTATTCTTTTCATTCAGCAGTTTGCTAACACTGCTCTCTTGGAATCCACAATGGGATATTTTGAAGAACATTGAAGGTTATTGTGACAAAGGAAATATCCTGAAATAAAAATCAGAAAGAAGCTTTCTGAGAAACTGCTTTGTGATGTGTGAATTCATCTCACTGACTTACACGATTCTGTTAATGGAGCAGTTTCGTAGCCATGTTTCCGGAGGAATCTGAGAAGGGATATTTTGGATCGCATTGAAGCTTATGGTGACAAAGGAAATATCCTCAGATAAAAATTAGAAAGAAGCATTCTGAGAAAGTTCTTTGTGATGTGTGAATTAATCTCACAGAGTTACACCTTTCTTTTCATGGAGCAGTTCCATAACACAGATTTTGTGGAATCTGCAAAGGGATATTTGGGAGAGCATTGAGGTGTATGGTGCAAAAGGAATAATCCTCAGATAAAAACTAGAAAGAATATTTCTGAGAAACTGCTTAGTGATGTATGAAATCATGTCATTTAGTTACACTGTGCTTTTCATTGAGCAGTCTGCTAACACTGGTTTCTTGGGATCTGGAATGAGATACTTCAGAGTGCATAGAAGCTTATGGTGACAAAGTAAATATCCTCAGACAAAAACTGTAAAGACGCTTTCTGAGAAACTGCTTTGTGGTATGTTAATTCATCTCACAGGGTCACACCATTCTTTTCATGGAATAGTTGGGTATCATTGTTTTTGGGGACTCTGAGAAGGGATATTTTGGGTTGCATTGAAGCCTATTGTGATAAAGGAAATATTCTCAGATAATAACTAGAAAGAAGGTGTCTGAGATACTTCTTCATGGTGAGTGAATTCATCTCACCAAGTTACCCCTTTCTTTTCATGGAATAGTTTGGTAACATTGTTTTTATGGAATCTGCAAAGGGATATTTGGGAGCACATAGAGTCCAATGGCAAAAAAGGAAATATCTTGAGGTAAAAACTGGAGAGAAGCTTTCTGAGAATCTCCTTTGTGATGTGTACTTTCATCTCCTAGATCTAAACATTTCTGTTGAGGGAGTATTTTGGCATCACTGTTTTCATCATTGAAGACTTCATCCCTGAAGTCTATGTTGACAAAGGAAATATCCTCAGGTAAAAACCAAAAAGAAGCTTACTTTGAAACTGCTTTGTGATACGTGAATTCATTTCACAGAGTTACAAAATTCTTTTCATTGAGAAACGTGTAAACACTTTTTTCATTTCATCTGTAATTGGATATTCAGGAGCACATTGAGGAATATGGTGAAATGGAAATATCCTCAGAGGAAAACTAGAAAGAAGCTTTCTGAGAAACAGCTTTGGGATGTGTAAATTCATCTCACAGTGTTACAACATTCTTTTCATGGAGCAGGTTTGTAGCACTGTTTTTGTGGTATCTGAGAATGGATATTTTGGATCGCATTGAATCCTAGGTTGACAAAGCAAATATACTTAGATAAAAACTAGAATGAAGCTTTCTAAGAAACTTCTTTGTGATGTGTGAATTCATCTAAAAGAGTTACATGATTCTTTACTTGGAGCAAGTTGCTAGCACTGTTCTCATGGAATTTGCAATAGGATATTTGGGAGCATAATGAAGCCTGTGGTGTCAAAGGAAATATCCTCAGAAAAAAATCCATAAAGTATTTTCGTGGACTCTGCAAAGGGATATTCACGAGCTCATTGAGGCCTACGGTGAAAAAGGAAAACTGCTTTGTGATTTTTGAATTCATCTCACAGAGTTACATGATTCTTTTCATTGAGCAGTTTGGTAGCACTGCTTTTGGGGATTTGGAGAAGGCATATTTTGGATCGCATTGAGGCCTATGGTGACAAAGGAAATATCTTCAGATAAAAACTAGAAAGAAGCTTTCTGAGAAAGTTCTTTGTGATGTGTGAATTCATCTCACAGAGTTACACTTTTCCTTTCATGCAGCAGTTTGCTAACACTGTTTCCCTGGAATATGCAAAGGGATATTTGGGAGCACCTTGAGGCCAATTTTGAAAAAGGGAGTATCCTCAGATAAAAACTTGAAAGTAGTGTTCTGAGAAACTGCTTTGTGCTGCGTGAATTCATCTCACAGAGTTACACTGTGGTTTGCATTGAGCATTTTGCTTACACTTTTTTTTTTTTTTTTTTTTTTGGAGTCTGCAATCTAATATATCAGAGTGCATTGAAGCTTATGGTGACAAAGGAAATATCCTCATAGAAAGACCAAAAAGAAACCTTCAGAGAAAGTGTTTTGTGATGTGTATATTCAACTCACCGAATTATACTGTTCTTTTCATTGAGCAGTTTGCTAACATTGTTTTCTTGGAATCTGCAATGGGATATTTCAGGGAGCATTGAACCTTAGGGTGACAAAGGAAATATCCCCAGACAAAAACTAGAAAGAAGGTTTCTGAGAAACTGCTTTGTGATTTGTGAATTCATCTCAATGAGTTGCATGATGCTTTTCATGGAACAGTTTGGTAGTACTGTTTTTGGGGAATCTGAGAAGGGATATTTTGGATCGCATTGAAGTCTTTGGTGACTAAGGAATTACACTCGGATAAAAACTAGAGAGAAACTTTCTGAGAAAGTTCTTTGTGATGTGTGAGTTCATCACACTGAGTTACACCTTTCTTTTCATGGAGCAGTTTGCTAAAACTGCTTTCCTGGAATTTGCAAAGGGATATTTGAGAGCGCCTTTAGCCCTTGAGAAGCTTTCTGAGAAACTCCTTTGTGATGTGTGTATTCATTTCATAAAGCCAAACGTTTCTGTTGAGGGTGCACTTTGGCATCACTGTTTTTGTGGTGTCTGAGAAGGGATATTTGGGAGCACATTGAAGCCTATAGTTTAAAAGGAGATATCCGCATATAAAAACTAGAAGGAAGTTTTTGAGAAACTGTCCTGTGATGGGTGAATTCACCTCACAGAATTACACGTTTCTTTTTATTGAGCAGTTTGGTAACACCATTTTTCTGGAATCTGCAAAGGGATATTTGGGAGCGCAGAAAGTCCAATGGCAAAAAAGGAAACATTTTCAGGTAAAAACTGGAGAGAAGTTTTCTGAGAAACTCCTTTGTGATGTCTGTATTCATCTCATAGAGCTAAAAGTTTCCGTTGAGGGAGCACTTTGGCATCACTGTTTTTGTGGTGTCTGAGAAGGGATATTTGGGAGCACATTGAAGCCTGTGGTTTAAAAGAAAATAACTGCATATAAAAACTACAAAGAAGTTTTCTGAGAAACAGTTTTGTGATGTGTGAATTCATCTCACAGTTACACCATTCTTTTCATGGAGCAGTTTGATAGCACTGTTTTTTGGGAATCTGAGAAGGGATATTTGGATCACATTGAAGCCTATGGTGACAAAGGGAATATCCTCAGGAAAAAAAAAGAGCATTCTGAAAAACAGTCTTGTGATGTGTGAATTCATCTTATAGAGTTTCACCATTCTTTTCATTGAGCAGTTTGATAACACCGTTTTCAGGTAATCTGCAATAGGATATTTTGGAGTGCACTGAAGCCTGTGGTGACAAAGGAAATATCCTATCCACAGACAATAGTCCAAAAAGAAGCTTTCTATGAAACTACTTTGTGATGGGTGAATTCTCCTCACAGAGTTAAACCATTGTTTTCATTGAAAAGTTTGCTAACACTTTTTTCGTTTAATCTGCTATGGGATATTGGGGAGTGCATTGATTAAAATTGTGAAAAAGGAAATATCCTCAGATAATAACTAAAGAGAAGTTTTCTGAGAAACATCTTTGTGATATGTGAATTCATCTCACAGAGTTACACCATTCTTTACATGGAACAGTTTGGTAGCACACTTTTTTGGGAATCTGAGTAAGGATATTTTGTGTCACATTGAAGCTTATGGTGACAAAAGAAATATCCTCAATTAAAAACTAGAAAGAAGATTTCTGAGAAACTACTTCATCATGTGTGAAGAGTTATGCTCACAGAGTTATGCTGTTGTTTTCATTGAGCTGTTTGATAATACTGTTTTCATGGAATCTGCAATAGGATATTTGGGAGCACATTGAAGCTTATGGTGACAAGGAAAATATCCTCTGACAAAAAAAAAAAAAAAAAACAAGAAGCTTTCTGAGAAACTGCTTTGTGATCTGTGAATTCATCTCACAGAGTTGTACCTTTCATTTCATGTAACAGTGTGCTAACACTGTGGATTTTTTTTTTTTTTATCTGCAAAGGGATATTTGTGAGCACTTTGAGGCCAGTGGTGAAAAAGGAAGTATCCTCACATAAAAACTAGAAAGAAGCTTTCTCAGAAAATGCTCTCTGATGTGTAAATTCATCTCACAGGGTTACACTATTCTTTTCATTGAGCAGTTTGCTAACACTGTTTTCTTGAAATTTGCAATGGGATATTTAGGAGTGCATTGAACCTTACGGTGATAAAGGAAATATCCTCCTATAAAAACTAGAAAGAAACTCTCTTAGAAAGCGTTTTTGATATGTTAACTTATCTCACAGAGTTACATGATCCTTTTCATGGACCAGTTTGGTAGCGCTGTTTTTGGGGAATCTGAGAAGGGATATTTTGGATTGTATTGAAGCCTTTGGTGACTAAGGAAATACACTCGGATAAAAACTAGAGAGAAACTTTCTGAGGAAGTTCTTTTTGATGTTGAGTTCATCACACTGAGTTACACCTTTCTTTTCATGGAGCAGTTTGCTAAAATTGCTTTCCTGGAATTTGCAAAGGGTTATTTGGGAGTGCCTTGAGGCCTATGGTGAAAAAAAGAAATATCCTCAGATTGAAACTAGAAAGAAGCTTTATGAGAAACTGCTTTGTGATGGGTGAATTCATCTGATAGAGTTACACCTTTCTTTTCATTGAGCAGATTGGTAGCACTGTTTTTGGGGAATCTGCAAAGGGATATTTGGGAGCTCATAGAGGCTTATGTTGAGAAAGGAAATATCTTCAGATAAAAACTGGTGAGAAGGTTTATGAGAAACTGTTTTGTGATGTGTGTATTCATCTCAGAGAGATAAACCATTTTGTTGATTGAGAAGTTTGGCCTCACTGGTTTTCTGGTGTCTGAGAAGGGATATTTGGGAACGCATTGAGGCTGGTGGTGGAAAAGTAAATATGCTACACAGATGAAAGCTAGAAAGGAGTTTCCTGAAAAATTTCTTTGTGATGCGTGAATTCTTCTCCCAGAGATAAACCATCCTTTTCATTGAGCAGTTTGTAAACCCTGATTTTGTGGAATCTACAAAGGGATATTCAGAGAACAGAGAAGCCTATGGTGAAAAAGGAAATACCCTCAGATAAAAACTAGAAAGAAGCTTTCTGACAGACTTTTTTGAGGTGGATGCGTTCATCTCACAGAGTTAAATCTTCCTTCTCACTGAGCAATTTGGTAACACGGTTTTTGAGGAATCTGTAATGGGATATTTGGGAGCACGTAGAGGCCTAAGGTGGAAAAAGAAAATTCTCCAGGTAAAAACAGGAGAGAAACTTTCAGAGAAAATCCCTTGTGATTTGTGCATTCATCTCATAGAGCCAAACGTTTTGATTGAGGGAGCACTTTGACATTACTGTTTTGTGGTGTCTGAGAAGGGATATTTTGGAGCACATTGAAGTCTATAGTTTAAAAGGAAATATCCGCATTTAAAAAGTAGAAAGAAGCTTTCTGAGATACTGCTTTTTGATGTGTGAGTTCATCTCACAGAGTTACACTGCTCTTTTCGTTCAGTAGTTTACCAACACAGTTTTCTGGGAATCTGCAATGGGATATTTCAGAACGCATTGAAGCTTATAGTGGCAAAGGAAATATCCTCAGATGAAAACAAGAAAGAAGCTTTCTGAGAAACTACTTTGTGATTTTTGAATTCATCTCACAGAGTTACACGATTCTTTTCATGGAGCAGTTTGGTAGCACTGTTTTTGGGGACTCTGAGAAGGGATATTTTGGATCACAGCAAAGTCTATTGTGACAAAAGACACAACCTCAGATAAAAATTAGAAAGAAGTTTTCTGAGAAAGTTCCTTGTGATGTGTGAATTAATCTCATAGAGGTTTATCTTTCTGTTCACGAAGAATTTGCATACACTGTTTTCATGGAATCTCCAAAGGGATATTTGTGAGTGCTATGAGGCCTATGGTGATACAGGAAATATCCTCATATAAAAACTAGAAAGAAGAGTTCTTAGATACTGTTTTGTGATGTGTTAATTTATTTCATAGAGTTACAGCTTTCTTTTCATGGAGCCATTTGCTAACAGTTTTTGTGGAATCTGCACAGGGATATTTGGGAGCACTTTCAGGCCTATAGTGAAAAGGAGAATATCCTCACATAAAAACTAGACAGAAGCTTTCTGAGAAAGTTCTTTGTAATGTGTGAATTCATCTCACAGAGGTACACATTTCTTTTCATGGATCAGTGTGCTAACAGTGTTTTTGTGGAATCTGCAAAGGGATATTTGGGAGAGTAATGAGTCCTATAGTGAAAAAGGAAACATCCTCAGTTAAAAACTAGAAAGAAACCTTCTGAGAAAGAGCTCTGTGTTGTGTGAATTCATCCCACAGAGTTACACCATTCTTTTCATTGAGAAGTGTGATAACACTGTTTTCGTGGAATCTGCAATAGGTTATTTTGGAGTACATTGAAGCCTATGGTGACAAAGGAAATATCCTCATAGAAAAACTAGAAAAAAGCTTTCTGAGACACTGCTTTGTTATGTGTTAGTTTATCTAACAGAGTTACACGATTCTTTTCATGGATGAGTTTGGTAGCATTGCTTTTGGGGAATCTGAGAAGGGATACATTGGATCACATTGAAGCCTACGGTGACAAAGGAAATATCCTCAGTTAAAAACTAGAGGGAAGTTGTCTGAGAAAGTTGTTTGTGATCTGTGAATTCTTTTCACAAAGTTTCATCTTTCTTTTCGTGGAGTAGTTTGCAAACACTCTTTTAGTGGAATCTGCAAAGGGATATTTGGGGACGCTTTGAGGACTGTAATTATAAAGGAAATATCCTCAGATAAAATCGAGAAAGAAGTTTTCTGAGTAACTGGTTTATGATGTGTTAATTCATCTCACAGAGTTACATGATTCCTTTCATTGATCAGTTTAGTAGCACGGATTTTCAGGGATCTGAGAAGGAGTATTTTGGATCGCATTGAAGCCTATGGTTACAAAGGAAATATCCTCAGATAAAAATTAGAAAGAGGCTTTCTGAGAAAGTTATTTGTGATGTGTGAAATCACATCACAGAGTTACACATTTCTTTTTATGGAGCATCTTGATGACATTGTTTTCATGGAATCTGCAAAGGGATATTTGGGAGTGTATTGAGACGTATAGTGAAAAGAGAAATATCCTCAGATAAAAACTAGAGAGAAGCTTTCTGAGAAAGTGTTTGTGATGTGTGAATTCATCTAACAGAGTTACACTGATCTTTTCATTGACAAGTTTGCTAACACTGTTTTCTTGGAATCTGCAATGGGATATTTTGGAGTGCATTTTAGCTTAAGTTGACACAGTAAATACTCTCATAAAAAAATAGAAAGAAGCATTCACAGAAACAGCTTTGTGATGTGCTAATTCATCTCACATAGTTCACGATTCGTTTCGTGGAGCAGTTTGGTAGCACTGTTAATGGGGAATCTGCGAAGGGATATTTTGAATCACATTGATGTCTATGGTGACTAAGGATATATCCTCAGATAAAAACTAACAAGAAGCTTTCTGAGAAACTTGTTTCTGATGTGTGAATTCACCTCATGGAGATATAACTTTCTTTTTATGGAGCAGTTTTCCAGCACTGTTTTTGGGGAATCTTAGAAGGAATATTTTGAAGTGCATTGAAGCATATGGTGACAGAGGAAATATCCTCAGATAATAATTAGAGAGAAGCTTTCTGAGAAACTGCTTTGTGATGTTTAAATTCATCTCACAAAGTTACACTGTTCTTTTCATTGAACAGTTTGCTAATACTGTTTTCTTGGAATCTACAATCGGATATTTTGGAGCGCATTGAAGCTTATGGTGTCAAAGGAAATAACCTCATAAAAATGAGAAAGAAGCTTTCTGTGAAGCTGATTTGTGATGTGTGAATTCATCTCACAGAGTTGCACCATTCTTTTGATTGAGCAGTTTGGTAACATTGGTTTCATGGAATCTGCAAAGGGATATTTGGGAGTGCATTGAAAACTATGGTGAAAAAGGAAATATCCTCCAATAATAACTAGAAGAAACTTTCTGAGAAACTGATTTGTGATGTTTGAATTCATCTCACAGAGTTACACCCTTTTGTTCATTGAGCAATCTGATAACACTGATTTCATGGAATCTGTAATAGGATACTTGGGAGTGTATTAAAGCGTATGGTGACAATGGAAATATCCTCAGATAAAAACAAAAAAGGAAGTTTTCTGAGAAACTGCTTTGTGATGTGAGAATTCATCTCACAGATTTAGACCATTCGTTTCATTGAGAAATGTGCTAACATTTTTTTCATTTAATCTGCAGTGGGACATTTGGGAGTGCATTGAAGATTATGGTGAAAAAGGAAATATCCTCACATAAAAACTAGAAAGAAGGTCTCTGAAAAACACCTTTTAATGTGTGTATTCATCTCACAGAATTACACCACTGTTTTCATGGAGCAGTTTGGTAGCATTGTTTTTGGGGAATCTGAAAAGGGATATATTGAATTGCATTGAAGCCTATAGCAACAAAGAAAATATCCTCAGATAAAAACTAGAAAGAAGCTTTCTGAAAATGTTATTTGTGATGTCTGAATTCATCTCACACAGTTACACCTTACTTTTCACGGAGCATTTTGCTAAAACCCTATTTGTGGAATCTGCAAATCGATATTAGGGAAAGCATTGAGGCCTCTAGTGAAAAGGAAATATCCTCAGATTAAAACAAGAAAGAAATTTTGTGAGAAATCACTTTTGGATGCATTAATTTATCTCACAGAGTTACACGATTCTTTTCATGGATCTGTTTTGCAGCACTGTTTTTGGGGAATCTGAGTTGGGATATTTTGGATTCAATTGAAGCCTATGGTGGCAAAGGAAATATCCACAGACAAAAACTTGAAAGAAGCTTTCTGAGGAAGTTCTTTGTGATGAGTCAATTCATCTCACAGAGTGACACCTTTCTTTTCATGGAGCATCTTGTTAACACTCTTTTCATGAAATCTGCAAAGGAATATTTGGGAGCCCATTGAGATGTATAGTGAAAAGTGAAATATCCTCATATAAATACTAGAAAGAAGCTTTCTAAGAAACTGCTTTGTGATGTGTGAATTCATCTCACCGAGTTACACTGCTCTTTTCATTGAGAAGTTTGCTAACACTGTTTTCTTAGAATCTGCAATGGGATATTTCAGAGCGCCTTGAAGTTTACAGTGACAAAGGACATATCCTCAAATAAAAACTAAAAAGAAGCATTCTGAGAAACCACTTAGTGACGTGTTAATTCATCTCACAAAGTTACACGATTCTTTTCATGTAGCAGTTTGGTAGCACTGTTTTTGGTGAAACTGAGAAGGGATATTTTGGATTGCATTGAAGCCTATGGTGACTAAAGAAATACCCTCAGATAAAAACTAGAAAGAAGCTTTCTGAGAAACTTCTTTGTAATGTGTGAACTCATCTCACAGATTTACACCTTTCTTTTCATGGAGCAGTTTGCTAACACTGCTTTTGTGGAATCTGCAAGAGGATATTTATGAATGCATTGAAGCCTGTGGTGAAAAAGAAAATATCCTCAGATTAAAGCTAGAAAGAATCTTTCTGATAAACTGTTTTGTGATATGTGAATTCATCTCACCGAGTTACACCATTCTTTTCATTGAGCAGTTTGCTCACACTTTTTTTAAGGACTATGCAAAGGGATATTTAGCAGTGCATTGAAGCCTATGTTCACAAAGCTTTCTGAGAAAGTGCTGTGTTATGTGTGAATTCATCTCATTGAGTTACACTGTTACTTTCATTGAGCAGTTTTCTAACACTGTATTCTTGGAGTCTGCAATGGGATATTTTGGAGTGCATTGAAGCTTATAGTGACAAAGGAAATAGCCTAATATAAAAATTAGAAAGAAGCTTTCTGAGAAACTGCTTTCTGATATGCTAATTCATCTCCCATAGCTGCATGATCGTTTTCAAGGATCAGTTTTGTAGCTGTGTTTTGGGGGAACCTGAGAAGGGATATTTTGAATCACATTGAAGCCTTTGCTGACAAAGCAAATATCATCAGATAAAATCTAGAAGGAAACTTTCTGACAAACTTCTTTGTGATGTGAGAATTCATCTCACAGAGATACACCATTCTTTTCATTGAGATGTTTCCTAATGCTTTTTTCATGGAATATGCCATGGGATATTCCAGATCGCATTGAAGAATATGATGAAAAAGAAAGTATTCCCATATAAAAGAACAGAAAGACCCTTTTTTTTTTTTTTTTTTTTTTTTTTTTTTTTTTTTTTTTTTTTTTTTTTTTGAGACGGAGACTTGCTCTGTAGCCCGGGCTGGACTGCAGTGGCCCGATCTCAGCTCACTGCAAGCTCCGCCTCCCAGGTTTATGCCATTCTCCTGCCTCAGCCTCTGGAGTAGCTGGGACTACAGGCGCCCGCCACCTCGCCCAGCTAGTTTTTTGTATTTTTAGTAGAGACGGGGTTTCACCATGTTAGCCAGGATGGTCTCGATCTCCTGACCTCGTGATCCGCCCGTCTCGGCCTCCCAAAGTGCTGGGATTACAGGCTTGAGCCACCGCACCCGGCCTCAGAAAGAACCTTTCTGAGAAACAGCTTTGCGATGTGTGAATTCATGTCACAGAGTTCCACAATTCTTTTCATGGATCACTTTGGTAACACTTTTTTTGGGGAATCTGAGAAGGGATATTTTGGATCATATTGAAGCCTAGGGTGACAAAGGAAATATCCCCAGGAAAATACTAGAAAGAAGCTTTATGTGGAGCTTATTTGAGATGGGTGAAATCATCTTACAGAGGAACACGATTCTTTTCTTGAAGCTGTTTTGTAACATTGTTTTTGTGGAATCTACAATAGGATATTTGGGAGTGCAATGAAGCCTATGGTGACAAAGGAAATACCCTCAGACTAAAACTAGAAAGAAGCTTTCAGAGAAACAGCCTTGTGATGTGTGAATTCACCTCTCAGATTAACACCTTTCTTTGCTTTTTTTTATTTTATTTTATTTTATTTTATTATATTATTTTTATTATACTTTAAGTTCTAGGGTACATGTACATAACGTGCAGGTTTGTTACATATGTATACTTGTGCCATCTTGCTGTGCAGCACCCATCAACTCGTCATTTACATCAGGTATAACTCCCAATGCAATCCCTCCCCCCTCCACCCTCCCCATGATAGGCCCCGGTGTGTGATGTTCCCCTTCCCGAGTCCAAGTGATCTCATTGTTCAGTTCCCACCTATGAGTGAGAACATGCGGTGTTTGGTTTTCTGTTCTTGTGATAGTTTGCTAAGAATGAGGGTTTCCAGCTGCATCCATGTCCCTACAAAGGACACAAACTCATCCTTTTTTATGGCTGCATAGTATTCCATGGTGTATATGTGCCACATTTTCTTAATCCAATCTGTCACTGATGGACGTTTGGGTTGATTCCAAGTCTTTGCTATTGTGAATAGTGCCGCAATAAACATACGTGTGCATGTGTCTTTATAGCAGCATGATTTAGAATCCTTTGGGTATATACCCAGTAATGGGATGGCTGGGTCATATGGTACATCTAGTTCTAGATCCTTGAGGAATCGCCATACTGTTTTCCATAATGGTGGAACTACTTTATAATCCCACCAACAGTGTAAAAGTGTTTCTATTTCTCCACATCCTCTTCAGCACCTGTTGTTTCCTGACTTTTTAATGATCGCCATTCTAAATGGTATGAGATGATATCTCATTGTGGTTTTGATTTGCATTTCTCTGAAGGCCAGTGATGATGAGCATTTTTTTATGTGTCTGCTGGCTATATGAATGTCTTCTTTTGAGAACTGTCTGTTCATATCCTTTGCCCACTTTTTGATGGGGTTGTTTGTTTTTTTCTTGTAAATTTGTTTGAGTTCTTTGTAGGTTCTGGATATTAGTCCTTTGTCAGATGAGTAGATTGCAAAAATTTTCTCCCATTCTGTAGGTTGCCTGTTCACTCTGATGGTAGTTTCTTTTGCTGTGCAGAAGCTCTTTACTTTAATTAGATCCCATTTGTCAATTTTGGCTTTTGCTGCCGTTGCTTTTGGTGTTTTAGACATGAAGTCTTTGCCCATGCCTATGTCCTGAATGGTACTACCTAGGTTTTCCTCTAGGGTTTTTATGGTATTAGGTCTAACATTTAAGTCTCTATTCCATCTTGAATTAATTTTCGTATAAGGAGTAAGGAAAGGATCCAGTTTCAGCTTTCTACTTATGGCTAGCCAATTATCCCAGCACCATTTATTAAATAGGGAATCCTTTCCCCATTTCTTGTTTTTGTCAGGTTTGTCAAAGATCACATGGCTGTAGATGTGTGGTATCATTTCTGAGGACTCTGTTCTGTTCCATTGGTCTATATTTCTGTTTTGGTACCAGTATCATGCTGTTTTGGTTACTGTAGCCTTGTAGTATAGTTTGAAGTAAGGTAGCATGATGCCTCCAGCTTTGTTCTTTTGACTTAGGATTGTCTTGGAGATGCGGGCTCTTTTTTGGTTCCATATGAACTTTAAAGCAGCTTTTTCCAAATCTGTGAAGAAACTCGTTGTTAGCTTGATGGGGATGGCATTGAATCTATAAATAACCTTGGGCAGTATGACCATTTTTATGATATTGATTCTTCCTATCCATGACCATGGTATGTTCTTCCATTTGTTTGTGTCCTCTTTTATTTCACTGAGCAGTGGTTTGTAGTTCTCCTTGAAGAGGTCCTTTACATCCCTTGTAAGTTGGATTCCTAGGTATTTTATTCTCTTTGAAGCAATTGTGAATGAAAGTTCATTCATGATTTGGCTCTCTGTTTGTGTGTTACTGGTGAATAAGAATGCTTGTGATTTTTGTACATTAATTTTGTATCCTGAGACTTTGCTGAAGTTGCTTATCAGCTTAAGGAGATTTTGGGCTGAGACAATGGGGTTTTCTAAATATACAATCATGTCATCTGCAAACAGGGACAATTTGACTTCTTCTTTTCCTAACTGAATACCCTTGATTTCTTTCTCTTGCCTGATTGCCCTAGCCAGCACTTCCAACACTATGTTGAATTGGAGTGTGAGAAAGAGCATCCCTGTCTTGTGCCAGTTTTCAAAGGGAATTTTTCCAGTTTTTGCCCATTCAGTATGATATTGTCTGTGGGTTTGTCATAAATAGCTCTTATTATTTTGAGGTACGTTCCATCATTACCGAATTTATTGAGCGTTTTTAGCATGAAGAACTGTTCAATTTTGTCAAAAGCCTTTTCTGCATCTATTGATATAATCAAGTGGTTCTTGTCTTTGATTCTGTTTATAAGCTGGATTATGTTTATTGATTTGCAAATGTTGAAGCAGCCTTGCATCACAGGGATGAAGCCCACTTGATCATGGTGGATAAGCTTTTCGATGTGTTACTGAATCCGGTTTGCCAGTATTTTATTGAGGATTTTTGCATCGATGTTCATCCGGGATATTGGTCTAAAATTCTCTTTTTTTGTTGTGTCTCTGCCAGGCTTTGGTATCAGGATGATGTTGGCCTCATAAAATGAGTTAGGGGGGATTCCCTCTTTTTCTATTGTTTGGAATAGTTTCAGAAGGAATGGTACCAGCTCCTCCTTGTACCTCTGGTAGAATTCAGCTGTGAATCCATCTGGTCCTGGACTTTTTTGGTTGGTAGGCTATTAATTATTGCCTCAATTTCAGAGCCTGCTCTTGGTCTATTCAGGGATTCAACTTCTTCCTGGTTTAGTCTTGGAAGAGTGTAAGTGTCCAGGAAATTATCCATTTCTTCTAGATTTTCCAGTTTATTTGCATAGAGGTGTTTATAGTATTCTCTGATGGTAGTTTGTATTTCTGTGGGGTCGGTGGTGATATCCCCTTTATCATTTTTAATTGTGTCGATTTGATTCTTCTCTCTTTTCTTCTTTATTAGTCTTGCTAGTGGTCTGTCAATTTTGTTGATCTTTTCAAAAAACCAACTCCTGGATTCATTGATTTTTTGGAGGGTTTTTTGTGTCTCTATCTCCTTCAGTTCTGCTCTGATCTTAGTTATTTCTTGCCTTCTGCTAGCTTTCGAATGTGTTTGCTCTTGCTTCTCTAGTTCTTTTAACTGTGATGTTAGAGTGTTAATTTTAGATCTTTCCTGCTTTCTCTTGTGGGCATTTAGTGCTATAAATTTCCCTCTACACACTGCTTTAAGTGTGTCCCAGAGATTCTGGTATGTTGTATCTTTGTTCTCATTGGTTTCAAAGAACATCTTTATTTCTGCCTTCATTTCGTTATGTACCCAGTAGTCATTCAGGAGCAGGTTGTTCAGTTTCCATGTAGTTGAGCGGTTTTGATTGAGTTTCTTAGCCCTGATTTCTAGTTTGATTGCACTGTGGTCTGAGAGACACTTTGTTACAATTTCTGTTCTTGTACATTTGCTGAGGAGTGCTTTACTTCCAATTACGTGGTCAATTTTGGAATAAGTGCGATGTGTTGCTGAGAAGAATGTATATTCTGTTGATTTGGGGTGGAGAGTTCTGTAGATGTCTATTAGGTCTGCTTGCTGCAGAGATGAGTTCAATTCCTGGATATCCTTGTTAACTTTCTGTCTCGTTGATCTGTCTAATGTTGACAGGGGAGTGTTGAAGTCTCCCATGATTATTGTATGGGAGTCTTAGTCTCTTTGTAAGTTTCTAAGGACTTGCTTTATGAATCTGGGTGCTCCTGTGTTGGGTGCATATATATTTAGGATAGTTAGCTCTTCCTGTTGATTTGATCCTTTTACCATTATGTAATGGCCTTCTTTGTCTCTTTTGATCTTTGATGGTTTAAAGTCTGTTTTATCAGAGACTAGTATTGCAACCCCTGCTTTTTTTTGTTCTCCATTTGCTTGGTAAATCTTCCTCCATCTCTTTATTTTGAGCCTATGTATATCTCTGCGTGTGAGATGGGTCTCCTGAATACAGCAGAATGATGGGTCTTGACTCTTTATCCAGTTTGCCAGTCTGTGTCTTTTAATTGGAGCATTTAGTCCATTTACATTTAAGGTTAAGATTGTTATGTGTGAACTTGATCCTGCCATTATGATATTAACTGGTTATTTTGTTCGTTAGTTGATGCAGTTTCTTCCTAGCCTTGATGGTCTTTACATTTTGGCATGTTTTTTCAATGGCTGGTACCGGTTGTTCCTTTCCATGTTTAGTGCTTCCTTCAGGGTCTCTTGTAAGGCAGGCCTAGTGGTGACAAAATCTCTAAGCATTTGCTTATCTGTAAAGGATTTTATTTCTCCTTCACTTATGAAACTTAGTCTGGCTGGATATAAAATTCTGGGTTGAAAATTCTTTTCTTTAAGAATGTTGAATATCGGCCCCCACTCTCTTCTGGCTTGAAGAGTTTCTGCCGAGAGATCTGCTGTTAGTCTGATGGGCTTCCCTTTGTGGGTAACCTGACCTTTCTCTCTGTCTTCCCTTAAGATTTTTTCCTTCATTTCAACTTTGGTGAATCTAGCAATTATGTGTCTTGGAGTTGCTCTTCTCGAGGAGTATCTTTGTGGCGTTCTCTGTATTTCCTGGATTTGAATGTTGGCCTGCCCTACTAGGCTGGGGAAATTCTCCCGGATGATATCCTGAAGAGTGTTTTCCAACTTGGTTCCATTTTCCCCCTCACTTTCAGGCACCCCAATCAGACGTAGATTTGGTCTTTTTACATAATCCCATACTTCTTGCAGGCTTTGTTCATTTCCTTTTCTTCTTTTTTCTTTTGGTCTCTCTTCTCACTTCATTTCGTTCATTTGATCCTCAATCGCTGATACTCTTTCTTCCAGTTGATCAAGTCGGTTACTGAAGCTTGTGCATTTGTCACGTATTTCTCGTGTCATGGTTTTCATCTCTTTCATTTCGTTTATGACCTTCTCTGCATTAATTACTCTAGCCATCAATTCTTCCACTTTTTTTTCAAGATTTTTAGTTTCTTTGCGCAGGGTACATAATTCCTCCTTTAGCTCTGAGAAGTTTGATGGACTGAAGCCGTCTTCTCTCATCTCGTCAAAGTCATTCTCCATCAAGCTTTGATCCGATATTCGCGATGAGCTGCGCTCCTTTGCCGGGGGAGATGTGCTCTTATTTTTTGAATTTCCCGCTTTTCTGTCCTGCTTTTTCCCCATCTTTGTGGTTTTATCTGCCTCTGGTCTTTGATAAAGATGGTGACGTACTGATGGTGTTTTGGTGTAGGTGTCCTTCCTGTTTGATAGTTTTCCTTCTAACAGTCAGGACCCTCAGTTGTAGGTCTGTTGGAGATTGCTTGAGGTCCACTCCAGACCCTGTTTGCCTGGGTGTCAGCAGCAGAGGCTGCAGAAGATAGAATATTGCTGAACCGCTAATGTACCTGTCTGATTCTTGCTTTGGAGGCTTCCTCTCAGGTTTGTACTCCACCCTGTGAGGTGTGGGGTGTCAGACTGCCCCTAGTGGGAGATTCTCCCAGTTAGGCTACTCAGGGGTCAGGGACCCACTTAAGCAGGCAGTCTCTCCCTTCTCAGATCTCAACCTCCGTGTTGGGAGATCCACTGCTCTCTTCAAAGCTGTCAGACAGAGTGGTTTCCGTCTGCAGAGGTGTCTGCTGCTTTTGTTTACTGTGCCCTGTCCCCAGAGGTGGAGTCTACAGAGACAGGCAGGTTTCCTTGAGCTGCTGTGAGCTCCACCCAGTTTGAGCTTCCCAGCAGCTTTGTTTACCTACTTAAGCCTCAGCAATGGCGGGCGCCCCTCCCCCAGCCTCGCTGCTGCCTTGCCGCGAGATGGCAAACTGCTGTGCTAGCAATGAGGGAGGCTCCTTGGGGGTGGGACCCTCCCGGCCAGGTGTGGGATATATTCTCCTGGTGTGCCTGTTTGCTTAAAGCGCAGTATTGGGGTGGGAATTACCCGATTTTCCAGGTGTTGTGTTTCTCAGTTCCCCTGGTTAGGAAAATGGATTGCCTTTCCCCTTGTGCTTCCCAGGTGAGGCGATGCCTCACCCTGCTTCAGCTCTAGCTTGTCGGGCTGCAGCAGCTGATCAGCACCGATTTTCCAGCACTCCCTAGTGAGATGAACCCAGTACCTCAGTTGAAAATGCAGAAATCACCGGTCTTCTGTGTTGCTCGCGCTGGGAGTTGGCGACTGCAGCTGTTCCTATTTGGCCATCTTGCTCCCACTCCTTCAACACCTTTCTTTTCATGGAGCACTTTGCTAACACTCTTTTCATGGAATCTACAAATGGATATCCGGGAGCACATTGAGTCCTATGGTGTAAAAGGTAGTATCCTCAGATAAAAACTAGAAAAAAGCATTCTGAGAAACTGCTTTGTGATTTGTGAATTCATCTCACATAGTTACACTTTCTTTTCATTTAGCAGTTTGTTAATACTGTTTTTGTGGAAACTGCAAAGGGATATTTGTGAACACCTTCACTCCTATAGGGAAAAAATAAATATCCTCAAATAAAAACTAGAAAGAAGCTTTCTGATAAAGTTCTTTGTGTTGTGTGAATTCACCTCCCAGAACTACACCTTTCTTTCAAGGAGCAGTTTGCTAACACTGTTTTCGTGGAATCTGCAATGGGATATTTGGAGGCACATTGAGTCCTATAGTGAAAAAGGAAATATCCAAAGATAAAGCCTAGAGAGAAACTTCCTGAGAAACTGCTTTGTGATGTGTAAATTCATCTCACAGAATTACACCATTCTCTTCTTTGAGCAGTTTGATAGCACTGTTTTCGTGGAATCTTCAATAGGATATATGGGAGTGTACTGAAGCCTTTGGTGACAAAGGATATATCCTCAGATAAAAAGAAAAAAGAAGCCTTCAATGAAACTGCTTCATGATGTGTAAATTCATCTCACTGAATTACACTGTTCTTTTCTTTGAGTAGTTTGCTAACACTGTTTTCTTGGAATCCACAATGGGATGTTTTGAAGCGCATTGAAGCTTTTATTGACAAAGGAATTATCCTCAGATAAAAACTAGAAAGAAGCTTTGTGAGAAACTGCTTTCGGATGTGTGAATTTATCTCACAGAGTTCCAACTTTCTTTTCATGGAGCAGTTTGGTAGCGCTGTTTTTGGGGAATCTGAGAAGGGATATTTTGGATCACATTGAAGCCTAAGGTGACAAAGGAAATATCCTCGGTATAACCAAAAAGAACTTTCTGAGACACTGTTTTCTGATGTGAGAACTCATCTCACACATTTATATTGTTCTTTTCATTGAACAGTTTGCTAACACTGTTTTCATGGAATCTGCAATATAATATTTTGGATTGCATTGAGGCTTATGGAGACAAAGGAACTATCCCCAGATAAAAACCAAAAAAAAAAAGCATTCTGTGAAACTTCTTTGTGATGTGTGATTTCATCTCACAAAGTTACACCTTTCTTTTCATTGGGAAGTTTATTAACATTTTTTTCGTGGAATCTGCAATTTGATACTCAGGAGCTCAGTGAGAAATATGGTGAAAAAAGAAATATCCTCAGATAAAAACTAGATAGAAGATTTCTCAGAAACTGCTTTGTGATGTCTGAGTTCATCTCACAGATTTACACTGTTCTTTTCATGGAGCAGTTTGCTAACACTGTTTTCATGTAATCTACAAAGGGATATTTGAGAGTGCATTGAGGTCTACGGTAAAAAAGGAAATACCCTCAGATAAAAACTAGAAAGAAGCTTTTTGAGAAAGTTCTTTGTGATGTGTGAAGTCATCTCACTGAAGTACAGCTTTCTTTTTTTTTTTTTTTAATTTATTTATTATTATTAAACTTTAAGTTGTAGGGTACATGTGCACAACGTGCAGGTTTGCTACATATGTATACTTGTGTCATGTTGGTGTGCTGCACCCATCAACTCGTCATTTACATCAGGTATAACTCCCAATGCAATCCCTCCCCCCTCCACCCTCCCCATGATAGGCCCCGGTGTGTGATGTTCCCCTTCCCGAGTCCAAGTGATCTCATTGTTCAGTTCCCGCCTATGAGTGAGAACATGCGGTGTTTGGTTTTCTGTTCTTGTGATAGTTTGCTAAGAATGATGGTTTCCAGCTGCATCCATCTCCCTACAAAGGACACAAACTCATCCTTTTTTATGGCTGCATAGTATTCCATGGTGTATATGTGCCACATTTTCTTAATCCAATCTGTCACTGATGGACATTTGGGTTGATTCCAAGTCTTTGCTATTGTGAATAGTGCTGCAATAAACATACGTGTGCATGTGTCTTTATAGCAGCATAATTTATAATCCTTTGGGTATATACCCAGTAATGGGATGGCTGGGTCATATGGTACATCTAGTTCTAGATCCTTGAGGAATCGCCATACTGTTTTCCATAATGGTGGAACTAGTTTACAATCCCACCAACAGTGTAAAAGTGTTCCTATTTCTCCACATCCTCTCCAGCACCTGTTGTTTCCTGACTTTTGAATGATGGCCATTCTAACTGGTGTGAGATGGTATCTCATTGTGGTTTTGATTTGCATTTCTCTGAAGGCCAGTGATGATGAGCATTTTTTCATGTGTCTGTTGGCTGTATGAATGTCTTCTTTTGAGAAATGTCTGTTCATATCCTTTGCCCACTTTTTGATGGGGTTGTTTGTTTTTTTCTTGTAAATTTGTTTGAGTTCTTTGTAGGTTCTGGATATTAGCCCTTTGTCAGATGAGTAGATTGCAAAAATTTTCTCCCATTCCATAGGTTGCCTGTTCACTCTGATGGTAGTTTCTTTTGCTGTGCAGAAGCGCTTTAGTTTAATGAGATCCCATTTGTCAATTTTGGCTTTTGCTGCTGTTGCTTTTGGTGTTTTAGACATGAAGTCTTTGCCCATGCCTATGTCCTGAATGGTACTACCTAGGTTTTCCTCTAGGATTTTTATGGTATTAGGTCTAACATTTAAGTCTCTAATCCATCTTGAATTAATTTTCGTATAAGGAGTAAGGAAAGGATCCAGTCTCAGCTTTCCTCTTATGGCTAGCCAATTTTCCCAGCACCATTTATTAAATAGGGAATCCTTTCCCCATTTCTTGTTTCTCTCAGGTTTGTCAAAGATCAGATGGCTGTAGATGTGTGGTATTATTTCTGAGGACTCTATTCTGTTCCTTTGGTCTATATCTCTGTTTTGGTACCAGTACCATGCTGTTTTGGTTACTGTAGCCTTGTAGTATAGTTTGAAGTCAGGTAGCGTGATGCCTCCAGCTTTGTTCTTTTGACTTAGGATTGTCTTGGAGATGCGGGCTCTTTTTTGCTTCCATATGAACTTTAAAGCAGTTTTTTCCAAATCTGTGAAGAAACTCATTGTTAGCTTGATGGGGATGGCATTGAATCTATAAATTACCTTGGGCAGTATGGCCATTTTCACGATATTGATTCTTCCTATCCATGAGCATGGTATGTTCTTCCATTTGTTTGTGTCCTCTTTTATTTCACTGAGCAGTGGTTTCTAGTTCTCCTTGAAGAGGTCCTTTACATCCCTTGTAAGTTGGATTCCTAGGTATTTTATTCTCTTTGAAGCAATTGTGAATGGAAGTTCATTCATGATTTGGCTCTCTGTTTGACTGTTACTGGTGTATAAGAATGCTTGTGATTTTTGTACATTAATTTTGTATCCTGAGACTTTGCTGAAGTTGCTGATCAGCTTAAGGAGATTTTGGGCTGAGACGATGGGGTTTTCTAAATATACAATCATGTCATCTGCAAACAGGGACAATTTGACTTCTTCTTTTCCTAACTGAATCCCCTTGATTTCTTTCTCTTGCCTGATTGCCCTAGCCAGAACTTCCAACACTATGTTGAATAGGAGTGGTGAGAGACGGCATCCCTGTCTTGTGCCAGTTTTCAAAGGGAATTTTTCCAGTTTTTGCCCATTCAGTATGATATTGACTGTGGGTTTGTCATAAATAGCTCTTATTATTTTGAGGTACGTTCTATCAATACCGAATTTATTGAGCGTTTTTAGCATGAAGGGCTGTTGAATTTTGTCAAAAGCCTTTTCTGCATCTATTGAAATAATGATGTGGTTCTTGTCTTTGATTCTGTTTATATGCTGGATTATGTTTATTGATTTGCGAATGTTGAAGCAGCCTTGCATCCCAGGGATGAAGCCCACTTGATCATGGTGGATAAGCTTTTTGATGTGCTGCTGAATCCGGTTTGCCAGTATTTTATTGAGGATTTTTGCATCGATGTTCATCAGGGATATTGTTCTAAAATTCTCTTTTTTTGTTGTGTCTCTGCCAGGCTTTGGTATCAGGATGATGTTGGCCTCATAAAATGAGTTAGGGAGGATTCCCTCTTTTTCTATTGATTGGAATAGTTTCAGAAGGAATGGTACCAGCTCCTCCTTGTACCTCTGGTAGAATTCAGCTGTGAATCCATCTGGTCCTGGACTTTTTTGGTTGGTAGGCTATTAATTATTGCCTCAATTTCAGAGCCTGCTCTTGTTCTATTCAGGGATTCAACTTCTTCCTGGTTTAGTCTTGGAAGAGTGTAAGTGTCCAGGAAATTATCCATTTCTTCTAGATTTTCCAGTTTATTTGCGTAGAGGTGTTTATAGTATTCTCTGATTGTAGTTTGTATTTCTGTGGGGTCGGTGGTGATATCCCCTTTATCATTTTTAATTGCGTCCATTTGATTCTTCTCTCTTTTCTTCTTTATTACTCTTGCTAGTGGTCTGTCAATTTTGTTGATCTTTTCAAAAAACCAACTCCTGGATTCATTGATTTTTTGGAGGGATTTTTGTGTCTCTATCTCCTTCAGTTCTGCTCTGATCTTAGTTATTTCTTGCCTTCTGCTAGCTTTCGAATGTGTTTGCTCTTGCTTCTCTAGTTCTTTTAATTGCGATGTTACAGTGTCAATTTTAGATCTTTCCTGCTTTCTCTTGTGGGCATTTAGTGCAATAAATTTCCCTCTACACACTGCTTTAAATGTGTCCCAGAGATTCAGGTATGTTGTATCTTTGTTCTCATTGGTTGATTGCACTGTGGTCTGAGAGACAGTTTGTTATAATTTCTGTTCTTGTACATTTGCTGAGGAGTGCTTTACTTCCAATTACGTGGTCAATTTTGGAGTAAGTACGATGTGTTGCTGAGAAGAATGTATACTCTGTTGATTTGGGGTGGAGAGTTCTATAGATGTCTATTAGGTCTGCTTGCTGCAGAGATGAGTTCAATTCCTGGATATCCTTGTTAACTTTCTGTCTCGTTGATCTGTCTAATGTTGACAGTGGAGTGTTGAAGTCTCCCATGATTATTGTATGGTAGTCTAAGTCTCTTTGTAAGTCTCTAAGGACTTGCTTTATGAATCTGTGTGCTCCTGTGTTGGGTGCATATATATTTAGGATAGTTAGCTCTTCCTGTTGAATTGATCCCTTTACGATTATGTAATGGCCTTCTTTGTCTCTTTTGATCTTTGATGGTTTAAAGTCTGTTTTATCAGAGACTAGTATTGCAACCCCCGCTTTTTTTTGTTCTGCATTTGCTTGGTAAATCTTCCTCCACCCCGTTATTTTGAGCCTATGTATGTCTCTGCGTGTGAGATGGGTCTTCTGAATACAGCACAGTGATGGGTCTTGACTCTTTATCCAGTTTGCCAGTCTGTGTCTTTTAATTGGAGCATTTAGTCCATTTACATTTAAGGTTAAGATTGTTATGTGTGAACTTGATCCTGCCATTATGATATTAACTGGTTAGTTTGCTCATTAGTTAATGCAGTTTCTTCCTAGCCTTGATGGTCTTTACATTTTGGCATGTTTTTGCAATGGCTGGTACCGGTTGTTCCTTTCCATGTTTAGTGCTTCCTTCAGGGTCTCTTGTAAGGCAGGTCTAGTGGTGACAAAATCTCTAAGCATTTGCTTATCTGTAAAGGATTTTATTTCTCCTTCACTTATGAAACTTAGTCTGGCTGGATATAAAATTCTGGGTTGAAAATTCTTTTCTTTAAGAATGTTGAATATTGGCCCCCCCACTCTCTTCTGGCTTGAAGAGTTTCTGCCGAGAGATCTGCTGTTAGTCTGATGGGCTTCCCTTTGTGGGTAACCCGACCTTTCTCTCTGGCTGCCCTTAAGATTTTTTCCTTCATTTCAACTTTGGTGAATCTGGCAATTATGTGTCTTGGAGTTGCTCTTCTCGAGGAGTATCTTTGTGGCATTCTCTGTATTTCCTGGATTTGAATGTTGGCCTGCCCTACTAGGTTGGGGAAGTTCTCCTGGATGATATCCTGAAGAGTGTTTTCCAACTTGGTTCCATTTTCCCCCTCACTTTCAGGCACCCCAATCAGACGTAGATTTGGTCTTTTTACATAATCCCATACTTCTTGCAGGCTTTGTTCATTTCTTTTTCTTCTTTTTTCTTTTGGTTTCTCTTCTCGCTTCATTTCATTCATTTGATCCTCAATCGCTGACATTCTTTCTTCCAGTTGATCGAGTCAGTTACTGAAGCTTGTGCATTTGTCACGTATTTCTCGTGTCATGGTTTTCGTCTCTTTCATTTCATTTATGACCTTCTCTGCAGTAATTACTCTAGCCATCAATTCTTCCACTTTTTTTTCAAGATTTTTAGTTTCTTTGCGCAGGTACATAATTCCTCCTTTAGCTCTGAGAAATTTGATGGACTGAAGCCTTCTTCTCTCATCTCGTCGAAGTCATTCTCCATCCAGCTTTGATCCATTGCTGGCGATGAGCTGCGTTCCTTTGCCGGGGGATATGCGCTCTTATTTTTTGAATTTCCAGCTTTTCTGCCCTGCTTTTTCCCCATCTTTGTGGTTTCTATCTGCCTCTGGTCTTTGATGATGGTGGTGTACTGATAGGGTTTTGGCGTAGGTGTCCTTCCTGTTTGATAGTTTTCCTTCTAACAGTCAGGACCCTCAGCTGTATGTCTGTTGGAGATTGCTTGAGGTCTACTCCAGACCCTGTTTGCCTGGGTATCAGCAGCAGAGGTTGCAGAAGATAAAATATTGCTGAACAGCTAGTGTACCTGTCTGAATCTTGCTTTGGAAGCTTCCTCTCAGGGGTGTACCCCACCCTGTGAGGTGTGGGGTGTCAGACTGCCCCTAGTGGGGGATGTCTCCCAGTTAGGCTACTCAGGGGTCAGGGACCCACTTGAGCAGGGAGTCTGTCCCTTCTCAGATCTCAACCTCCATGTTGGGAGATCCACTGCTCTCTTCAAAGCTGTCAGACAGAGTCATTTGCGTCTGCAGAGCTGCTGCGTTTGTTATTGTTTACTGTGCCCTGTCCCCAGAGGTGGAGTCTACAGAGACAGGCAGGTTTCCTTGAGCTGCTGTGAGCTCCACCCAGTTCGAGCTTCCCAGCAGCTTTGTTTACCTACTTAAGCCTCAGCAATGGCGGGCAATCCTCCCCCAGCCTCGCTGCTGCCTTGCCGGTAGATCACAGACTGCTGTGCTAGCAATGAGGGAGGCTCCGTGGGTGTGCGACCCTCCCGGCCAGGTGTGGGATATGATCTCCTGGTGTGCCTGTTTGCTTAAAGCGCAGTATTGGGGTGGGAGTTACCCGATTTTCCAGGTGTTTTGTGTCTCAGTTCCCCTGGCTAGGAAAAGGGATTCCCTTCCCCCTTGGGCTTTCCAGGTGAGGCAATGCCTCGCCCTGCTTCAGCTCTCGCTGGTCGGGCTGCAGCAGCTGACCAGCACTGATCGTCTGGCACTCTCCAGTGAGATGAACCCAGTACCTCTGTTGAAAATGCAGAAATCACTGGTCTGTGTCACTCACGCTGGGAGTTGGAGACTGGAGCTGTTCCTATTCGGCCATCTTGCTCCGCCCCCACGTACAGCTTTCTTAACAGGGAGAAGTTCGCTAACACTATTATCGTGGAATCTTCAATGGGATATTTTGGAGCACATTGAAGCTTATGGTGAAGAAGGAAATATCCTCAGATAAAAACTAGAAAGAAGCTTTCTGAGAAACTGCTTTGTGTTGCTGAGTTCATCTCACAGTGATACACCATTCTTTTCATGGAACAGTTTAGTAGCACTATTTTGGGGGTATCCGAGAAGGGATACTTTGGATCCCAATGAAGCCTAAGGTGACAAAGGATATATCATCAGATAAAAATTAGAAAGAAACATTTTGAAACCATTCTATGTGATGTGTGAATTTACCTCACAGTGTTACACCTCTCTTTTCATGGAGCAGTTTGCTAACACAGTTTTTGTGGAAACAGAAAAGGAATATTTGGATACACATTGATGCCTATGGTGAAAAAGGAAATAGCCTCATATAAAAACTAGAAATAAGCTTTCTGAGAAAGTGCTTTGTGATGTGTGAATTCATCTCAGAGACATACACTGTTCTTTTCATTCAGCAGTTTGCTAACACTGTTTTCTTGGAGTCTGCAATGGGATATTTCAGAGTACATTGAAGCTTATGGTGAGAAAGGAAATATCCTCATAAAAAAAAACTTGAAACAAACTTTCTGAGAAAGCACTTGTGATGTCTTAACTCAACTCTCAGAGCTACAAGATTCTTTTCGTGGAGCAGTTTGGTAGCACTGTTTTTGGGGAAACTGAGAAAATATATTTTGGATTGCATTGAAACCTATGTTGACTAAGGAAATATACTCAGATAAAAACTAAAGACGCTTTCTGGGAAACTTCTCTGTGATGTGTGAATTCACTTCACACAGTTACACCTTTCTTTTCATGGAGCAGTTTCCTAACACTCTTCTCGTGGAATCTGCAAAGGTTTATTTGGGAGTATATTGAGGCCTATGGTGAATAAGCATATATCCTCAGATTAAAACCAAAAATATGCTGTCTGAGAAACTGCTTTGTGATATGTGAATTTATCTCACAGTGTTACACTCGTCTTCTCATTGAGCAGTTTGCCAACACTGTTTTCTTGGAATCTGTAATGTGATATTTTGGAACGTGTGGAAGCTTATGTTGACAAAGGAGATATCCTCAGACAAAAACTGGAAAGATTCTTTCTCAGAAACTTCTTTGTGACGTGTGATTTTGTCTCACAGAATTACATGATTCTTTTCATGGAGCACTTTGGTAGCTCTGTTTTTGGGGAATAGGAGAAGGCATATTTTGGATTGCATTGAAGCCTATGGTGACAAAGGAAATAATCTCAGATTAAAGTTAGAAAAATGCTTTATGAGAAACTGCTTTGTGAAGCATGAATTCATCTCACAGAGTTAACACTGTTCTTTTCATTAAGCATTTTGCTTACACTGTTTTCGAAGAATCTACAAAGGGATACTTGGGAGTGCATTGGTGCCTATAGTGAAAAAGGAAATATCCACAGATAACAACTACAAAGAATCTGTCTGAGAAACTGCTTTGTGATGTGTGAATTCATGTCACAGGGTTACACCATTGATTTCATTGGGCTGTTTGATAACACTGTTTTCATGGAATCCACAAAGCGATATTTGGGAGCCTACAGTGAAAAAGGAAATATCCTCAGATAATAACTAGAAATAAGCTTTCTGAGAAACTGCTTTGTGATGTGTGAATTCCCCTCACAGAGTTAAACTGTTCTTTTCATTGAGCAGTTTGCTAGCACTGTTTTGTTGGAATCTGCACTGGGATATTTCAGAGTCCATTGAAGCTTATGGTGACAAAAGAATTTTACACAGAGAAAAACTAGAAGGATCATTTCTGAGAAACTTCTTTGTGATCAATGAATTCATGTCATGGAGTGACATGATTCTTTTCATGGAACAGTTGTGTAGCACTGTTTTTGGGCAATCTGAGAAGGGATATATTGGATCGCATTGAAGCCTATGATGACAAAGGAAATATCCTCAGATAAAAACTAGAAAGAAGCTTTCTGAGAAACTGCTTTGTGATGAGTGAACTCATCTCACAGAGTTACACTATTCTTTTCAATGAGCAGTTCGCTAACACTGTTTTCTTATAAACTGCAAAAGGATATTTGGGAGCACAATTAGGCCAGTAGTGAAAAAGGAAATATCCTCAGATACAAACTGGAAAAAAAGCTTTCTGAGAAACAGCTTTGTAATGTGTGAATTCAGCTCAGAGTTACACTGTTTTTTTCACTGAGCAGTTGGCTAACACAGTTTTCTTGGAATCTTCCATGGGATATTTCGGAGCCCATTGAAGCTTATTGCAAAAAAGAAAATATCCTCAGACAAAAGTTAGAAAGAAACTTTTGGAGAAAGTGCTTTTGATTTGGTGACAAAGGGTATATTCTCATATAAAAACTAGAAAGAAGCTTTCTGAGAACCCACTTTGAGATGGGTTAATTCATTTCATAGAGTTCCACGATTCTTTTCATTTATCACTTTGGTAGCACTGTTTTGGGGAAAGTGAGAAGAGATATTTTAGTTCTCTTTGAAGACTATGGTGACTTAGGAAATATACTCAGATGAAAACAAGAAAGAAACATTCTAACAAAGTTCTTGTGATGTTTGAATTCATATCACAGAGTTACACTTTTCTTTTCATGGAGCAGTATTGTAACACTATTTTCATGGAATCTGTAAAGGCATATTTGGGAGCACTTTGAGGCGTATAGTAAAAAGGGAAAAATCCCCATTTAAAAACGTGAAAGAAGTTTTCTGGGAAACTGCTTTCTGAATTGTCAATTCATCTCACAGAGTTACACTGTTCTTTTCATTGAGCAGTTTGATAACACTGTTTTTGTGGAATGTGCCATATTATTTTTGGGACCACATTGAAGCCTATGGTGACAAAGGAAATATCCTCAGATAAAAATCAAAAAGAAACTTTCTGAGAAACTGCATACTGATGTTTGAATTCATCTCACAGAGTTACACTGTTCTTTCATTGAGCAGTTTGTGAAAACCATTTTCTTGGAATCTGCAAGGGGATATTTCAGAGCACACTGAAACTTATGATGACAAAGGAAATATCCTCATACCAAAATCAGAAAGACGCTTTCTGAGAAACTGCTTTGTGTTGGGTTAATTCATCTCACAGAGGTACACGATTCTTTTCATGGAGCAGTTTACTAGCACTGCTTTTGGGGAATCTGAGAAAGGATATTTTGGATCATATTGAAGCCTACAGTGACAAAGGAAATATCCTCAGACAAAACCAAAAAGAAGCTTTTTGAGAAACTGCTTTGTGACTTGTGAATTCATCTCACAGGGTTACATGATACATTTCATGGATCAGTGTGGTAGCACTGTTTTTCTGGAATCTGAGAAGGGATATTTTGGATTGCATACAAGCCTATGGTGACAGAGGATATATAATCAGATAATAACTAAAAAGAAGCTTTCTGAGAAATTTATTTGTGTTGTGTGAATTCATCTCACCAAGTTACAACTTTCTTTCCATGGAGGAGTTTCCTGACACTCTTTCCAGCAAAGGGCTAATTGGGAGTGCATTGAGCCCTATGCAAAAAAAAGAAATATCCTCAGATAAAAACTAGAAAGAAGCTTTCTGAGAAGCTGCTTTGTGATGTGTGAATTCATTTTACAGAGTTACACTGTTCTTTTCATTGAACAGTTTGATAACACTGTTTCTTGGAATCTGCAATAGGATATTTGGGATCACATTGAAGCCTCTGGTGACAAAGGAAATATTCTCAGGTAAAAACCAAAAAGATGCTTTCTTTGTAACTGCTTTGTGATGTTTGAATTCATCTCACAGAGTTACATTTTTGTTTTTATTGAGCAGTTTGCTAACACTGTTCTCTTGGAATCTGCAATGGGATATTTCAGAGCGCATTGAAGCCTATGATGACAAAGAAAATTTCCTCAGACAGAAACAAGAAAGAAGCCTTCTGAGAAACTGCTTTGTGATGTGTGAATTCATGTAACAGAGTTACACCTTTATTTTCATGGAGCAGTATCCTAACACTCTTTTTGTGGAATCTGCAAAGGGATTTTTGGGAGTGCATTGAGTTCTTTGGTGAAAAAGGAAATATCCTCAGATAAAAACTAGAAAGAAGCTTTCTGAGAAACTGCTTTGTGATGTGTGAATTCATCTCACAGTGTTACAGTGTTCTCTACATGGAGCAATTTGCTAACATTCTTTTCTTGGATTCTACAATGGGATTTTTCAGAGCGCATTGAATCTTATGGTGAAAGGGAAATATCCTAATATAAAAACTAGAAAGATGCTTTCTGAGAAACTGATTTGTGATATGTTAATTCATCTCCACAGAGTTACATGATTCTTTTCACATATCAGTTTCATAGCATTGGTTTTCGGGAATCTGAATTTGGAAGCTCATTGAAGCCTAGGGTGATAAAGGAATTATCCTCAGATAAAAACTAGAAAGAAGCTGTCTGAGAAACTGATTTGTGATGTGTTAATTCATCTCCACAGAGTTACATGATTATTTTTGCCTATCATTTTTGTAGCACTGGTTTTCAGGAATCTGAAAGGGGATATTTTGAAGTGCATTGAAGCCTAGGGTGACAAAGGAATTATCCTCAGATAAAAACTAGAAAGAAGCTGTCTGAGAAAGTTCTTTTTGATATGTGAATTCATCTCACAGAGTTACACCTTTCTTTTCATGGAGCAGTTTTCTAACACTGTTTTCGTGGAATCTGCAAAGGGATATTTGGGAGTGCTTTAATGTGTATAGTGAAATTGGAAATATCCACATATAAAAACGGGAAAGAAGTTTTCTGAGAAACTGCTTTGTGATGTGTGAATTCATCTCACAAAGTTACACTGTTGTTTTCATTGAGTAGTTTGATAACACTGTTTTTGTGGAATCTGCCATATTATATTTGGGAGTACATTGAAGCCTGTGGTGACAAAGGAAATAGCCTCACATAAAAAATAGAAAGAAGCTTTCCGAGAAATTTCCTTGTGATGGATGAATTCAACACACAGATTTACACATTTGCTTTCTTTCAACAGTTTGGTAGCACTGTTTATATGGAATCTGCAAAGGGATACCCAGGAGCTCCCAGAGGCCTATCGTGAAAAAGGAAATAACTTCAGATAAAAACTAGAGAGAAGCTTTTCAAGAAACGGTTTTGTGATGTGTATGTACATCTCATAGAGTTTAAAATTTTGTTCATTGAGCAGTTCAGCATCACTGTTTTTGTGATATTTTAGAGGTGATACTTGGGAATGCATTGAAGCCAGTGTTGAAAAAGGAAATATTCTCAGACTTAGACTATAAAGAAGGTTTTTGAGAAACTTCTTTGTGATGGGTGAATTCATCTCACAGAGTTACACCTTTCTGTTCATTGAGCAGTGTGTTAACACTGTTTTTGTGGAATCTGCAAAGGGATATTCAGGAGTGCATAAAGTCCAATGACAAAAAAGGAAATATCTTCAGGTACAAACGTTAGAGAAGCTTTCTGAGAAACATCTTTGTGAAGTGCACATTCATCTAATAGAGTTAAATGTTTCTGTTGAGGGAGCACTTTGCCCTCACTGTTTTTGTGGCATCTGAGAAGGGATACTTGGGAGCGCATTGAAGCCTATAGTGGAAAGGGAAATATCCACATATAAAAACTAGAAAGAAGCCTTCTGAGAAACTGATTTGTGATGTGTTAATTCATCTCACAGAGTTACATGATTCTTTCTATGGAGTATATTGGTAGCACTGTTTTTGGAGAATCTGAGAAGGGATGTTTTTGATAACATTGAAACCTATTGTGACAAAGGAAATATACTCAGATAGAAACTAGAAAGAATCTTTCTGAGAAGCCTCTTTGTGATGGATTTATTCCTCTCACAGAGTAATACCTTTCTTTTCATGGAGCAGTCTGCTAACACTCTTTTTGTGGAATCTGCATAAGGATATTTGTGAGAGCTTTGAGCCATATAGTGAAAAAGGAAATATTCTCAGATAAAAACTAGAAATATACTTTCTGAGAAACTGCTTTTTGATGTGTGAATTCATCTCACAGAATTACACTGTTATTTTCACTGAGAAATTTGATAACACTGTTTTCTTGGAATACACAATTGAATATTTGGGAGTGCATGGAAGTCTATTGTGACAAAGGAAATATCCTCAGATCAAAACCATAGAGAAATTTTCTGTGAAACTGCTATGTGATGCGTCAGTTCATCTCACAACATCACACTGTCCTTTTCATTGAGAAGTTTGCTAACCGGTTTTTCCTGGAATCTGCAAAGGGATATTCCGGAGCTCATTGAGGAAAATGGTGAAAAAGGAAATATCCTTAGAAAAAGCTGAAAAGAAGCTTTCTGAAAAACTGCTTTGTTATGTGTCAATTCATCTCGCAGAGTTACACCACTCTTTTCACGGAGCAGTTTGGTAGCACTGTTTTTGGGGAATCTGAGAAGGAGTATTTTGGATTGCATTAAAGCCTATGGTTACAAAAGAAATATCCTCAGATAAAAACTAGAAAGAAGGTTTCTGAGAAAGTTCTTTTCTGTGTGTGAATTCAACTCACAGAGTTACACCTTTCTTTTCATGGAGCCATTTGCTAACACTGTTTTTGTGTAACATACAAAGGGATATTTGGGAGTCAGTTGAGGCTTATGTTGAAAGAGGAAATATCCTCAGATAAAAATCAAAAAGAAGTTTTCTGAGAAACTGCTTTGTGATGTCTGAATTCATCTCACAGAGTTACACCACTCTTTTCATTGAGAAGCTTTCTAACACTTTTTTCATGGAATCTGTAATGGGATAATCCAGAGAGCATTGAGGACTATGGAGAAAAAGGATATATCTACAGATAAAATCTAGAAAGAGGCGGTCTGAGAAACAGCTTTGTGATGTATGAATTCATCTCACAGAAGGGATATTTTGGATCGCATTGAAGCCTAGTGTGAAAATGGAAATATATCCAGATAAAAACTAGCAAGAAAGATTCTGAGAAACTTCTTTGTGATGTGTGAATTCATCTCACAGAGTAACACCTTTCTTTTCATGGAGCTGTTTGCTAACACTATTTTTGTGGAATCTGCAAAGTGATATTTGAGAGTGAGTTGAGATGATGGTGAAAAAGGAAATATCCTCAGATAAGAACTAGAAGGAAGCTTTCTGAGAAACTGCTTTGTGATGTGTGAATTCATCTCACAGAGTTACACCACTCTTTTCCTGAAGCAGTTTGCTAACACTGTTTTCATGGAATCTGCAATATGATATTTCGGAGAGCATTAAATCCTTTGGAGCAAAGGAAATAATCTCAGAGCAAAAAAAAAATAATAATCTTTCTGTGAAACTGCTTAGTGTTGTGTGAATTCATCTCACAGACTTACACCTTTATTTCCATAGCACTGTTTGGTCACACTCTTTTTGGGGAATCTGAGAAGGGATAATTTGGATTGCATTGAAGCCTAAGGTGACAAAGGAAATGTCCTCAGACAAAAACTAGAAATAAGCATTCTGAGAAATGGTTTTGTGATGTATTAATTCATTTCAGAGAGTTACATGATTCTTTTCAAGGATCAGTTTTGTAGCACTGTTTTTTATTGCAATGAAGCCTATAGTGACAAAGAAAATATCTTCAGATAAAAACTAGAAAGAGGCTTTCTGAGATATATCTTTGTGATGTGTGACTTCATCTCGCAGTGTTACACCTTTCTTTTCATGGAGCAGTTTGCTAACAGGGTTTCATGGAATCTGCAAAGGGATGTTTGGGAGCACACTATGGGGTAAACTGAGAAAGGAAATATCCTCAGAAAAAAACTATTAAGAAACATTCTGAGAAACTGCTTTGTGATGTGTGAATTCATCTTACAGAATTATACAGTTCTTTTCATTGAGCAGTCTGATAACACTGTTTTTGTGGGATCTGTAATAAGATATTTGGGAACACATTGAAGCCTATGGTGAGAAAGGAAATATCCTCAGAAAAAAAAAAAACAAAAAGAAGCTTTCTGTGATACTTCTTTGTGATGTGTGAATTCATCTCACAGTGTTACACCGTTCCTTTCATTGTGAAGTTTGCTAACTCTTTTTTCCTGGAATCTGCAATGGTATATTCAGGAGTGCATTGAGGCCTATTGTGATAAAGGTAATATCCTCAGAGAAAAAATAGAAAGAAACTTTCTGAGAAACAGCTTTCTGGTGTGTGAATTCAACTCACAGTGTTACACTGTTCTTTTCATTGAGCAGTTTGCTAACTCTATTTAGTTGGAATTTGCAATGGGATCTTTTGGAGCACGTTGAAGCTTACAGTGACAAAGAAAATATCCTCAGACAAAAACTAGAAAGGAGCTTTCTGAGAAACTGCTTTGTGATTTGTGAATTCATCTTACAGAGTTACAAGTTTCCTTTCATGGAGCAGTTTGGTAGCACTGTTTCTGTGGAATCCGTAATGAGATATTTTGGATCGCATTGAAGCCTACGGTGACTAATGAGATATCCTCAGATAAAAACTAGAAAGAACCTTTGTGAGAGATTGCTTTGTGATTTGTGAATTCATCTCACAGAGCTGCACGAGTCTTTTCATGGAGCAGTTTGGGAGCACTGTTTTTGGGGAATCTCAGAAGTGATATTTTACATCACATTGAAGGCTATGGTGACAAAGGAAATACCCACAGATAAAAACTAGAAATAAATTTTCTGAAAAACTGCTTTGTGATGTGTGAAACCGTCTTAGTGAGTTACACCATTCTTTTCATTGAGATGTTTGCTAACACTTTTTTCATGGAACCTGCAATGGGATATTCCAGAGCACATTGAGGAATATGGTGAAAAAGGAAATAACCTCAGTTAATAACTTGAAAGAACCTTGCAGAGAAACAGCTTTGTGATGTGTGAATTCATCTCACAGAGTTACACCCCTCATTTCACAAAGCAGTGTGGTAGCACTCTTTTCGGGGAATCTGAGAAGGGATATTTTGAATGACATTGAAGCCTATGGTGACAAAGGAAATATTCTCAGATAAAAACTAGAAAGAAGTTTTCTGAGAAACTACTTTGTGATGTGTGAATTCATCTCACTGAATTACAATTTTCTTTTCATGGAGCAGTTTGCTAACACTGTTTTTGTGGAATTTGCAAAATGATATTTGGAGTGCATTGAGACCTATATTGAAAAAGGAAATATACTCAGACAAAAAATACAAAGATGCTTTCTGAGAAATTACCTTGTGATGTGTGAATTCATCTCAAAGAGTTATTTTTCTTTGCATTGAGCAATTTGATTACACTATTTTCGAGGAATCTGCAATAGGATATTTGGTAGTGCATTGTAGCCTATGGTGACAAAGAAAATATCCTCAGATAAACCAAAAAGAAGCTTTCTGAGAAGCTGATTTGTGATGTTTGCATTCATCTCACAGAGTTACACAGTTTCTTTCATTGAGAAATTTGCTAACACTGCTTTCTTGCAATCTGCAATGGGATATTTCTAAGCAAATTGAAGCTTATAGTGACAAAGGAAATATCCTCAGACAAAAATTAGAAAGAAGCTTTCTGAGAAACTGCTTTGAGATTTGTGAATTCATCTCACAGAGTTACACGATACTTGTCATGGAGCAGTTAGCTAGCACTGTTTTTGGGGAATATGAGAAGGGATATTGTGGATAGCATTGAAGTCTACGGTGACAAAGGAAATATCCTCAGATAAAAATTAAAAAGAAACTTTCTGAGAAAGCACTTTGTGATGTGTGAATTCATCTCACAGAGGTACACCTTTCTTTTCATGGAGCAGCTTGATAACACTGTTTACATGGTATCTACAAAATGATATTTGGGAGCAAGCTGAAGCCTATGGTGAGAAAGGAAACATCCTCAGATAAAAACTAGAATCTTTCTGAGAAACTGCTTTATGATGTGTGAATGCATCTCACAGATTTACACCTTTCTTTTTATGGAGCAGTTTGCTAACACTATTTTCATGTAATCTTCAAAGAGATATTCACGAGCCCACTGAGGCCTATGGTGAAAAAGGAAATATCCTCAGAGAAAAATTAGAAAGAAGCTTTGTGAGAAACTGCTTTCTGATTTCTGAATTCATATCACAGAGTAACACCATTCTTTTCATGGATCAATTTGGTAGCACTGTTTTTGGGTAATCTGAGAAGGGACATTTAGGATCACACTGAAGCCTAAGGTGACAAAGGAAATATCATCAGATAAAAACTAGAAAGAAACTTTTTAAGAAATTTCTTTGTGATGTGTGAATTCGTCTCACAGAATTACACTTTTCTTTTCATGGAGCAGTGCTAACACTGTTTTCTTGGCATCTGCAAAGGCATATTTGGGAGCGTATTGAGACATATAGTGAAAAAGGACATATCCTCAGACATGAAATACAAAGAAACCTCTGAGAAGCTACTTTTTGATGTGTCAATTCATCTCACAGAGTTACACCTTTCTTTTCATTTAGCAGTGTATTATCACTGTTTTTGTGGAAACTGCAAAGGGATATTTGCGAACGTCTTCATGCCTATAGTGAAAAAGGAAATACCTTCAGATAAAAACCAAAAAGAAACTTTTTGAGAAACTGCTTTGTGATGTGTGAATTCATTTCACAGAGTTACACTGTTCTTTTCAGTGAGCAGTTGGCTAACACAGTTTTCTTGGAATCTGCAATGGGATATTTTGGAGCACATTGGAGCTTAGGGTGAAAAAGGAAATATCCTCATGTAAACACTAAAAAGAAGCTTTCTGAGAAACCACTTTGTAATGTGTTAATTCATCTCACAGAGTTGCATGATAATTTTCATGGATCAGTTTGTGAACGGTGCTTTTGGGGAATCAGAGAAGGGATATTTTGGATCGCATTGAAACCTATGGTGACAAAGGAAATATCCTCAGATGAAAACTAGAAAGAAGCTTTCTGAGAAAGTTATTTGTGATGTGTGAATTCATCTCACAGAGTTGCACCTTTCTTTTCATGGAGCAGTTTGCTAACACTGCTTTTGTGGAATCTGCAACGGTATATTTGGGAGGGCTTTGAGGCCTATGGTGAAAAAGGAAATAGCCTCAGATAATAACTGTAAAAAGCTTTCTGAGAAACTGCTTTGTGATGTGTGAATTCATCTCACAGAGTTACAACTTTCTTTTCATTGAACAGTTTGGTAGCACTATTTTTGGGGTATCTGCAAAGGGATTTTCAGGAGCTCATAGAGGCCTATGGTGAAAAACAAAGTATCTTCAGATAAAAACTGGAGAGAAGGTTTTCAAGAAACTTTTTTGTGATGTGTGTATTCATCTCATAGAGATAAACCATTTTGTTGATACAGCAGTATGGCCTCACTGTTTCTGTGGTTTCTGAGAAGGGATATTTGGGAGTGTATTGAGACTGAGGGTGGAAAAGTAAATATGCAAAGTTTAATACTGGAAAGGATCTTTCTGAGAAATTTCTTTGTGATGGGTGACTTCGTCTCCCAGAGGTAAACCATTCTTTTCATCGAGCAGTTTGGTTACCTTGTTTTTGTGGAAACTACAAAGTGATATTTGGAGCACAGAGATGCCTATGGTGAAAAAGGAAATACCGTCAGAAAAAAACTAAAAAGAAGCTTTCTGAGAGACTGTTTTGTGATGGGTGAATTCATCTCACAGGGTTAAATCTTTCTCTTCATTGAACAATTGGTTAACACTTTTCTTTTGGAATACAGAAAGGGATATTCAAGAGCAGATAGATGCCAATGTTGAAAAAGGAATATCGTCAGGTTGAAATTGGAGAGAAAGTTTCTTATAACTCCTCTGTGATGCATGCACTCATCTCATAGAGGTAAAGCTTTCTGTTGGGACAGCAGTTTGACATCAATGTTTTTCTGGTGTCTGAGAAGGGATATTTGGGAGTGCATGGAAGCCAATAGTGGAAAAGGAAATATTCTCATATTTAAACTAGAAATAAACTTTCTGAGAAAATACTTTTGGATGAGTGAATTCATCTCACTGTGGTACGCTGTTGTTTTTATTGAGCAGTTTGATAACACTGTTTTCATTGTATCTGCAATCGAATACTTGGAGCTCATTGAAGCCTATGGTGACAAGGGAAATACCTTCAGGTAAAAACCAAAAAGAAGTTTTCTGAGAAACTGCTTTGCGATGTGTGAATTCATCTCAGAGAGTTACACTGCTCTTTCCATTGAGCAGTTTGCTAACACTGTTTTCTTGGAATCTACAATGGCATATTTCGGAGCACATTGATGCGTAGAGTGAAAAAGGAAATATCTTCTTATAAAAACTAGGAAAAAGCATTCTGAAAAACTGCTTTGTGATTTGTGATTTTACTCACAGAGTTACACGACACTTTACATGGAGCAGTTTGGTACCACTGCTTTTATGGAATCTGAAAAGGGATATTCTGGAACTCCTAGAGGCATACGATGAAAAAGGAAATAACTTCAGATAAAAATTGGAGAGAAGCTTTTCGAGTAATTGTTTTTGATGTGTTTATTCATCTCATAGAGTTTAACCTAATTCTTGATTGAGCAGTGCGGCATCACTGTTTTTGTGGCATCTGAGAGGATATATTTGGGAACACATTGAAGCCTACAGTGAAAAAGGAAATATCATCAGATTTAAACTAGAAAGAAGCTTTCTGAGAAACTGCTTTGTGTTGGCTGAATTCATCTCACAGAGTTACACCTTTCTTTTCACTGAGCAATTTGGTGGTACTGTTTTTGTGGAATCTGCAGAAGGATATTTGGGAACACATTGAGGCCTAAGGTGAAAAAAGAAATTTATTCAGGTAAAAACTGGAGAGAAGCTTTCTGAGAAACTACTTTATGATGTGTGCATTCATCTCATAGAACTAAACGTTTCTTTTGAGAGACCACTTTGGCTTCACAGTTTTTGCAGTGTCTGAGAAGGGATATTTGTGAGCCCATTGAGGCCAGTAGTGACAAAGGAAATATCCTCAGATAAAAACTTGAAAGAAGCTTTCTGAGACACTGCTTTCTGCTTTGTGAATTCAACTAACAGAGTTACAATTTCCTTTCATGGAGCAGTTTGTTAACAATGTTTTTGTGGAAACTGAGAAAAGATACTTTGAATCGCATTCAAGCCTATGCTTACAAAGGAAATATCCTCAGATAAAAACTAGAAACAAGCTTCCTGAGAAACAACTTTGTGATGGATGAATTTATCTCACAGAGTTAAACCTTTCTTTTCAATGTACAGTTTGGTAGCACTGCTTTTGTAGAATCGGCAGAGGCATATTTGAGAGCACATAGACGCCTAAGGTGAAAAAAGGTAATTCTTCGGGAAAAAACTGCAGAGAAGTGTTCTGAGAAACTCCTTTGTGAGGTTTGCATTCATCTCCTAGAGTTAAACATTTCTGTTGAGGGAGCACTATGGTATCACTGTTTTTTGTGGTGTCTCAGAAGGGATATTTGGAAGTGCATTGAAGCCTAAGGTGGAAAAGGAAATATCCTGATATAAAAACTAGAAAGAAGCTTTCTGAGAAGCTGCTTTGAAATGTGTTAATTCATCTCACAGAGTTACACAATTAGCAGTTTGGTAGTTCTGTTTGGGGGGAATCTGAGAAGGGGTATCTTGATTCACATTGAAGCCTATGGTGACAAAGGAAATACCCTCACATAAAAACTAGAAGGAAGCTTTCAGAGAAAGTTCTTAGTGACATGTGAATTCATCTCCCAGAGTTACACCCTTTAATATGTGTTCATTCATCTGGCAAAGTTAAACCTTTCTTTTGATTCAACAGTTTTGAAACCAAAACGGACAATAACTGTCCATTCTGCAAATGGACAATTTGGAGCTCATTAAGGCCAATGGTGAAAAAGCAAATATCCCAGGATATAAACTAGAAGGAAGCTATCTAAGAAACTACTTTGTGATGTGTGCATTTGCCTTGCAGAGTTAAAATTTTCTTTTCATTATGCACTTTGGAAACTCTGTTTTTGTAGTATCTGTGAAGGGATATTTGGGGACCCATTTAGGACTATGTAGAAAAAGAAAATATCTTCAGGTAAAAACTAGTAAGAAGCTTCATGAGGAACCGTTTTGTGATGTGTGCATTCATCCCACAAAATTAAAACTATCTTTTGATTCAGCAGTTTGGAAACCCTGTGTTTGTACATTCTGCAAATGGACATTTGAGAGTGTATTAAGGCCTATGATGAAAAGGAAAATATCTTCATGTAAAAACTAGAAAGAACTTTCTGAGAAATTGCTTTGTGTTGTGCATTTATGTCACAGAGTTAAACTTTTCTTTTCATTCAGTAGTTTGGAAACATTGCTTGTGTAGAATTTCGTAGCACATTGAGGTCTATGGTGAGAAAGAAATCATCTTCAGATAAAAGCTAGAAAGAAGTTTTCTGAGAAACTAACTGTTTTGTGATATGTGCATTCCTCTCATTGAGTTAAACCTTTCTGTTGATTGAGCAGTTTGGCATCACTGTTTTTGTTTAGTCTGAGAAGGGATATCCGGGAGCCCTTTGAAGCCTATGGCGAAAAAGGAAATATCCTCAGATAAAAACTAGAAAGAGGCTAGGCACGGTGGCTCACGCCTGTAATCCTAGCACTTTGGGAGGATGAGATGGATGGATCACGATGTCTGGAGATCGAGAACATCCTGGCTAACACAGTGAAACCCCATCTCTACTAAAAAAAAAATACCAAAAAAAGATTAGCCAGGCGTGGTGGCCAGTGCCTGTAGTCCCAGCTACTTGGAAGGCTGAGGATGAGGCAAGAGAATGGCATGAACCTGGGAGGCGGAGCATGCAGTGAGCTGAGATCGCACCACTGCACTCCAGCCTGGGCGACAGAGCAAGATTCCATCTCAAAAAAAAAAAAAAAAAAAAAAAAAAACTAGAAAGAAGCATTCCGAGAAAATTCTTTGTGATGGGTGAATTCATTCCACAGAGTTAAACCTTTCTTTTCATTGAGAAGTTTGGTAGCACTGTTTTTGTGGAATATGCAATGGGATATCGGGGAGTACTGGAGGGAAGTTCTCTGAGCAACTACTTTGTGATGTGCATATTCCTCTCAGAGGGTTCTACCTTTCTTTATATAGAAGAGTTTGGGAAAAATGCTTGTGTAAATTCTACAAAGGGATACTTGGGAGCACATTGAAGCTCAAGGTGATGAAAGAAGTATCTTCAGAAGAAAACTAGAAAGAAGCTTTCTGAGAAACTGCTTTGTGATGTGTGAATTCATCTCACAGAGTTACATTTTTCTTTTCATTGAGCAGTCATATAACACTGTTTTTGTGGAATCTGCAGTGGGATATTTGGGAATGCATTGAGGCCCACTGTGAAAAAGGAAATATCCTCCGATAAAAACTGGAGAGAAGGCTTCTGAGAAACTCGTTTGTGATGTGTGCATTCATCTCAAAGAGTTAAACCTTTCTGTTTAGGGGGTAGTTTGGCATCAATGTCGTTGTGGAATCTGAGAGAACGGATATTTTGGAGTGTATTGAAGCCTATGGTGAAAAAGGACATATCCTCAGATTACAACTGGAAAGAAGCTTTGTGAGAAACTGCTTTGTGAAGGTTCAACCTTTCTTTGGATTCAGCAGTTTGGAAGCACTGTTTTTGTTCATTCTGAGAACTGACAGGAGCTCATTGAGGCCAATGGTGAAAAAGTGAATATCGTAAGATAAAAACTAGAAGAAAGCTATCTGGGAAACTGTTTTGTGATGTATGCATTCATCTGGCTGAGTTAAACCTTTCTTTTCATTCAGCACTTTGGAAACACTGTATTTGTATCTGTGAAGGGATATTGAGAGGTACATTTAGCCATATGGTGAAAAAGAAAATATCTTTAGAAAAGAATTAGAAAGAAGCTTTTGAGTAACTGATTTGTGAAGTGAGCATTCATCTCGCAGAGTTAAACCTTTCTTTTCATTCAACAGTTTGGAAACACTGCTTTTGTAGAATCTGCAAAGGGATATTTGGGAGCCCATTGTTGCCTATGGTGAAAAATAAAATATCTTCAGATAAAACCAGAAAGAAGGTCTCTGAGAAAGTGCTTTGTGATATGTGTGTTCACCTCAGAGAGCTAAAGCTTTCTTTTGATTCAGCAGTTTGCAAACACTGTTTTTGTCCATTCTGCAAATGTACATTTTGGAGCTCTTCGAGGACAATGGCAAAAAGTGAATATCTCAGGATAAAAATTGGAAGGAATGTATCTGGGAAACTGCTTTGTGATGTGCACATTCATCTCACAGAGGTAAAATTTTCTTTTGATTCAGCACTTTAAAAACATTGTTTTTGTCCATTCTGTGAATGCAGATTGGGGAGTTCATTGAGGCCAATGTCAAAAAAGTGAATATCCCCGGATAAAAACTAGAAGAAACTTATCTGGGAAGCCGCTTTGTGATGTGTGTATTCATCTCGCAGAGTTAAACCTTTCTTTTGATTATTCAGTTTTTTAAAATGTTCTTTTTCTTCATTCTGCGAATGGACATTTGGGAGCTCATTGAGGGTATTGGTAAAAAAGCAAATATTCCAGGGTAAAAACTAGAAGAAAGCTATCTGAGAAACTGCTTTGGATGTTGGTGATCATCTCTTAGAGGTAAACCTTTCTTTTCATTCCACAGTTTGGAAACACTTTTTGTCAAATCTGGGAAGGGATATTTGTGAGCACATTGAGGCCTATGGTGAAAAAGAAAATATCGTAAGATAAAAACGAGAAAGAAGCCTTCTGAGAACCTACTTTGTGATGTGTGCAGTCATCTCAAGGCACTAAGCCTTTCTTTTTATTCCGTAGTTTGGCTACTCTCCTTTTGTAGAATTTTCAAAGGGATATTCGGGAGCACATTGAGGCCTATGGTGAAAAAGGAAATATCTTCAGATGCAAACTAGAAAGAAGCTTTCTGAGAAACTACTTTAAGATGTGTTCGTTCATCTGGCAAAGTTAAACCTTTCTTTTGATTCAGCAGTTTTGAAACCCAGTTATTGTCCGTTCTGCAAATGGACATTTTGGAGCTCATTGAAGCCAATGGTGAAAAAGCAAATATCCCAAGATACAAACTAGAAGGAAGCTATCTGAGAAACTGCTTTGTGATGTATGTATTTGCCTTGCAGAGTTAAACCTTTCTTTTCATTATGCACTTTGGAAACTCTGTTTTTGTAGTATCTGTGAAGGGATATTTGGGAACCCATTTAGGACTATGTAGAAAAAGAAAATATCTTCAGGTAAAAACTAGAAAGAAGCTTCATGAGGAACTGTTTTGTGATGTGTGCATTCATCCTACAAAATTAAAACTGTATTTTGATTCCGCAGTTCGGAAACCCTGTGTTTGTACATTCTGCAAATGGACATTTGAGAGCGCATTAAGGCCTGTAACGAAAAAGAAAATATCTTCATGTAAAAACTAGAAAGAACTTTCTGAGAAACTGCTTGGTGTTATGCATTTATGTCACAGAGTTAAACCTTTCTTTTCATTCGGTAGTTTGGAAACACTGCTTGTGTAGAATTTCGTAGCACATTGAGGTCTATGGTGAAAAAGAAATCACCTTCAGATAAAAGCTAGAAAGAAGCTTTCTGAGAAACTGCTTTGTGATGTGTGCATTAATCTCACAGACTTAAATATTTATTTTGGTTCAGCAGTTTGTAAACCCTGTTTTTGACCATTCTGCAAATGGACTTTTGGAGCTCAATGAGGCCAATGGAGAAAAAAGGGAATATCCCAGGACATAAACTAGAAGGAAGCTATGTGAGAAACTGCTTTGTGATCTGTGTATTCATCTCGCAGAGTTAAGCCTTTCTTTTCATTCAGCAGTTTGGAAACACTGTTTTTGTAGAATCTGCAAAGGAATATTTGGGAGAACTTTGAGACTTATGATGAAAAAGAAAATATCTTCAGATAAAAAACAGATTAAAAAATCTCTTCAAATGTAGCTCTTTCTTAATTGAAAATTTTCCAAGAAATATTTAGTTTGTTAGTGTAAAATCAGTGCAGATATCAAACATCTGATGGTGGAAAAGAAATATTCTATTTAGCTTTAACTCAGAATTTTTTGGAGAACTGGATTTACGTTTACTTATGCTCACTTTGAATTTTAGTATGTTGATGAAAAAGAAGAGAAATATTTGAAGATAGCAATCATAAAGATAACAGGAATTGAAACCAAATAACATTTGTTGTTAAAATACAAATGATTTTTAAATACTTACCAGCCAATAAACATGAAACTATATTATCCAGTCGATTTACTGACTCTAAAAAAGTTGAAAATATCTAGTATAAACAAACACTTCTTAGTACTTCCAAGACATTCTAATTCAAATTAAAATAGAATTTAAATCAATCGAGTCTAATTCAGAGAGACATATTTCTGCATTGTAGGTGTTACTATACCATTCAATCTGTCACAGAAAGTCTTTCCATTTCCATATCTAGCCAATGACTAAACCAGGTTAGCAAAACAAAAGTTTACATTTTAAAAATAAATTAGTTAACATAATAAAAGGAGATGCTTAATATGTGCTGGAAACAAAAATTAATTTCTTGTTGCAATTTCAAAGTTGCCAGAAAGACTGCCATGTCCCCAAATCCATCTCTACAGGTTTACTGGCAGCTAGACTTCTTATATAGGACTTTATAATCCTTCAGTTCATTCCTTTATTTTTATTAAAATAAAAATTTCCCTAGAATGGGTTATACTTTGAGAAATTATCAGATAAATGGCTTTCAGAATGAGGGAGTTTCAAATTCTTATTAAGAATGTAATTTGAGGCTGGGCCAGTGGCTCACACCTCTACTCCCAGCACATTGGGAGGTTCGGGGAGGGGGCAAATCATGGGGTCAGGAGTTCAAGAGCAGACTGGCCAATATGGTGAAACCCCATCTCTACTAAAAATACAAAAATTAGACAGACGTGGTGGCACACACCTGTAGTACCAGCTATTCTGGAGGCTGAGGCAGAAGAATTGCTTGAACCTAGGAGGTGGAGGTTGCAATCAGTGAAGATCACACCACTGTGCTCCAGCCTGGGTGACAGAGCAAGACTCCATCAAAAAAAAAAAAAAAAAAAAAAAAAAAAAGAAAGAAAAAAAAGGAATGTAATTTGAATGGAAAATATATAAACATTTTGGGATCTAATTTGGAAAGAAGGATAACTGGGAAAAGAATGAGGAGCAACTTCTGAGAGGGCATCCAAAAGCCTTATTAAATACCCACATGGGAGTTCACTAAATCTGAAGAAATACATAGAAGAAAATAAAACAAATTGCTAAAGACTACTAGGTGTATTACAAAATTAGAGACACTTAAAATATCAAACCTAAAAATATATTATTTAGTACTAAATATCTGTGTTAAAATGATTTTTTATAAGGAGTAAGGAAGGGATCCAGTTTCAGCTTTCTACTTACTGCTAGCCAGTTTTCCCAGCACCGTTTATTGCATAGGTAATCCTTTCCCCAATTCTTGTTTTTGTCAGGTTTATCAAAGATCAGACGGTTGTAGATGTGAGGTATAATTTCTGAGGGCTCTGTTCTGTTCCATTCATCTCGGAACATAGCCATGGGCAAAGGACTTCATATCTAAAGCACTGAAAGCAATGGCAACAAAAGTCAAAATTGACAAATGGGATCTAATTAAACGAAAGAGGTTCTGCATAGCAAAAGAAACTACCATCAGAGTGAACAGGAAACCTACAGAATGGGAGAAAATTTTTGCAATCTACTCATCTGACAAAGGGCTAATATCCAGAACCTATAAAGAACTCAAACAAATTTACAAGAAAAAAACAAACAACCCCATCAAAAAGTGGGCAAAGGATATGAACAGACACTTCTCAAAAGAAGACATTTATGCAGCCAACAGACACATGAAAAAATGTTTATCATCATTTGCCACCAGAGAAATGCAAATCAAAACCACAATGAGATACCATCTCACACCAGTTAGAATGGCGATCATTAAAAAGTCAGGAAACAACAGGTGTGGGAGAGGTTGTGGAGAAATGGGGACAGTTTTACACTGTTGGTGGGACTGTAAACTACTTCAACCATTGTGGAAGACAGTGTGATGATTCCTCAAGGACCTAAAACCAGAAATGCCGTTTGACCCAGCGATCCCATTCCTGGGTATATACCCAAAGGATTATAAATCATGCTGCTATAAAAACACATGCACACGTATATTTATTGCGGCACTATTGACAATAGCAAAGACTTGGAACCAACCCAAATGTCCATCAGTGACAGACTTGATTGAGAAAATGTGGCACATATACACCATGAAATACCATGCAGTCATAAAAAAGAATGAGTTCGTGTCCTTTGTAGGGACATAGATGCAGCTGGAAACCATCATTCTCAGCAAACTATTGCAAGGACAGAAAACCAAACACCGCATGTTCTCACTCATAGGTGGGATTTGAAAAATGAGATCACTTGGACACAGGAAGGGGAACATCACACACTAGGGACTGTTGTGGGGTGTGGGGAGGGGGGAGGGGTAGCTCTAGGAGATATACCTAATGTAAATTATGAGTTAATGGGTGCAGCACACCAACTTGGCACATGTATACGTATGTAACAAGCCTGCACATTGTGCACATGTACCCTAGAACATAAAGTATAATAAAATAATAATAATAAATAATTATATAAAATTATTTTTTAAAAGAAAGAAAAGGATAAAACAAATTCTAGATTTGTAGTTACCCAAGGAAAGTTGGCAAAGTGCATAGTTAGTGTCAATGTTACTGACAAAATAATTAATCTTAAATTGGATGGTGGATTTCCAGGTATTGATTTCATTTCATGTTTCCAGAATTTACATCTGTTTCATATACCCTTTGGTAGGAGTAAATAGATATGCCACAGACTAAGAGAAAAATTTTCAAAACTCGTATCTGACAAAGACTGACATCAAAAATATACAAAGAATATATACATACAAAGAACGTCGAAAACTCAATGACAAATTAAACTTTTAAATGACAACTTAAAAAACTGTTCAGGCAAAATAAACTCTTCAGAGCTGAGCGCAATGGTTTATGCCTGCAATCCCAAAGCTTTGGGAGGCTGAGGCAGACGGATCACCTGAGGTCAGGAATTCAAAACCAGCCTGGCCAACATGGTGAAATCCCATCTCTACTAAAAATACAAAAATTAGCCAGATGTGGTGGTGCACGTCTGTAATCCCAGCTACTCAGGAAGCTGAGGCAAGAGAATGGCTTGAACTCAGAGGCAGAGATTGCAGTGAGCTGAGATAACACCACTACACTCCAGCCTGGGCAACAGAGCAAGACTCAGCCTCCCGCCCCCCCCAAAAAAAACACTCTTCAGCAAAGAACTCTTCACCAAAGAAGATATACCATTGGCATATAAGCACATGAAAAGATGCTCAAAGTCTTATGACATTAGAGAATTGCAGATTAAAACAGCAATGACATATCACTACACACCAATTAGATTAACAAAAATCCAAAATGCTGACAACACCCACTACTGTAAAACAGGTGTAGCAACAGAACTGTCACTCACTGCTAGTAGAAATGCAAAATGGTATAGACACTTTGGGAGAGGGTTTGACAGTTTCTTACAAAACTACAAAAACAAACTAAACTTAAAGCAATTGCATTCCTTGGCATTTACCCATGAGTTGAAAAACTTTAACTCACAAAACTTGTACATGGATGTATATAATAATGTTATTCATAATTGATTAACTTTGGAATCAACCAAGAAATCTTTCAGTAGGTAAATAGATAATTAAACTGTGGTACATTCATATGATGCTATATTATTCAGTGCTGAAAAGATATGAGCTATCAACCCATGAAAAGACACGGAGAAACTTTAAATGTGTATTATTAAGTGAAAGAAGACACTCTGAAAAGTGTACGATTCTGCATAGTGTATGATTCCAACTATATGACATTTGTAAAGGGTAAAACTATGAATACAGTTAAAAAAATTAGTTGTTGCTGGGAGTTGGAGGAGAGGGGAGAATAAATAGTCATAGCATAGAAGACTTTTAGCACAGTGAAAATATTCTACGTGATACTACAGTGGTGTCAAAACTCATAGAATACACAGCACTACAAATAAACCATAATGTAAACTATGGACATAGGGTCATAATGATAGGTCATTGTAAGTTTATTGATCAAATCAATGTTTTACCCTAGTGGGGGATGTTGATAGTGGGGAAGGCTGTACATGTGTGGGGACAGGTGAACTCTGAATTTTCCATAAAATTTTGTTGTGTACCTAAATCTACTCTAAAAAAAATATGTCTAGTTTTATAAAAATAAACCTGAAAGCCCTGAAGACTTGGGAAATTCCAAGAAATCAGAAAATAGAGAATGGGAGTATGTTTGGCATCAGAAACATGGACAAGCAAGCTGTGCAAACGTTTCAGGCAAATATACATTCTAATACTAAATTGTCAACATTCTGTCCAGCAAGGAAGTAGATTGCAGTCTGGAAAGAAGCAGACTTAAGGGTGAGAGCATCTATATGAAAGAAGATGAGCTGCATTTTAAAAATTATTGTATCATTAACTGGTTCAGTTGAAAAATATGAGGACATAAATAGAGGTAGATGTAGATCTGGTGGTCATCGCCCTTTAAAAAATATCCAGGCTTAAGACAGTAGAATTCCATGGAATAGCACTCAGAAATCCAAAGATTTAAACAGCTGAAACTAATTAACCTTTTAATATTGCCATTGTAATGTACATACAGGAAGCAGCTTACTGGATTGAGCAGCTTTGTCAGACGATTAGAAGAATAAATGTCAACCTTCTTCCAGGATACGGCAATTCTTGTGATCCTATCCATCTCAGAGATCTTAATTGCTCTGAATAAGATTAAATCTTCCAGTGTAGGACGTTAGATATATTGTCAGTATGAGAGGGTGGATTTGCTATGGTACACCTAACAACAAAGAGTGTTAGAAAAGCTCTTTTCAAATGGCGATCCAAATATAAAAGTATGGGAAAACACTTGTTTTGGTTTTAATCTGCTCAGTGACTGAATCAAAGAGAGCTGTCACAAAAACCTAACTCCTGCCCTTTAAAAGATGCCATTTTTTTGCAAGGCATTGTTTTTCTGAATTTTGTTGTGACCCAACATCTAATTCCTGAGCACATTCTTTCAAGCTTCTCTGCCTCTGCTGCTTACTGCCTCTGGCTTCTGTTCCCAAGCCAGTTATATCCTCCAATTTGGTTACTGTCATCTTCCATTCTGACACTCAAAAAACTGATATTGGCTCAAAGCCTGAAACCTACCATTGTATCCAAGATATAATATGAAATTTGACCAATTCTACTTGAAAAGGAGAGCAGCCTCATGGTTTATACCTTGCAATAATCTAACAACAAGTCTTCCATCCATTCCCTTACTCATCATTATTTACACATGATTATTCAATTGTTTACTTATTCACTTAATGATTCATGGGCATTTACTTTCTACCAGGGACTGAGATAGTAAGCATCAAAAAAAAAAAAAAAAAATCCATGGATCTATTTAATAGCTGCTAGTAAATCAGTAAGTCTTTGATTTTCCCTTTAGATTCTTCCTGCTATACTAAGAAATATACTGTGCATTTGCTATGTAACCCAATCTAAGATTACAATAAAATGTTTGAATAGGATTTTGCTCAAATATGCTATGATTTTATCATTTTCTTATTTTCACTCAATTAGCAGAAACATAGGACCTAATATAAAGATTGTAGGCTAATTGTTAAGGCAGAACTGTGTTCAAGACAGTACAATCCATACAGCCACACTGTTCTATTGCTGCTGATGCTTTTTACCTAAAAAAAGATGGTAAATGTAAGAGTCACCATTTGCTTTTTATAAAAAATATTATTTATGGTAGGAATGGTGTTTCAAAACACCTCTAATCCCACCATTTTGGGAGGCTAAGGCAGGAGGATCATTTGAGACCCGGAGTTTGAGACCAGCCTGGGCAACATAGAAACATTCCATTGCTACAAAAAAAAAATTAGCTGTGCATGGTGGTTTGACCTGCAGTCCCATCTACTCTGTAGGCTGAGGTGGGAGAATAATCTGAGCCCAAAATGTCAAGGTTGTAGTAAGCCATGATCCTGTTGCTACACTCCAGCCTGGGCAATAGAGAGAGATGTTATCTCAACAAACAAACAATAATGAAAAAAAATTATTTGTCAAAACAACAGAATTTAAGTAAGACTGCTCAAATCAGGTTTAACTGTAATACTTCAAGAACAGAGATGAAGGAAACAATTGTAACTCGGTGTCTTTAAGAGCTGTTTAGTCATTATTAATCACAGCTTAAGTGAATGACAGTCTTATTCCTTGACTCTAAGTCTTGTGTTACAGTTAAACATATTCATTGATTCTGAGAAATGCTTGCTCTTACAGCCTATGGCTGCTGTTCTTACTTTTAAAAATGTGTCCTCGAAAACATTTTCCACCTTTCCAAAATGAAACAATATGAATGAGACAGTAATTTCTAATGCATGTAATGCCATCAAGAACATAAAACCTCTCATGATTGATGATTTCAACAACTACACAATTTCTCAATCAATTTTATTATTTTATAACAATGAAGTAACCAATACTTAAGGACTACATGTACACACATTATACATGTGTGTGTGAGTGTATATATATGTATGTATGTGTATATATATACACACACCACACATACATTACATGTATAGGGAGAGAGAGAGAGAAACTTAGAGAAAATAGTAATGATCACTTAATAGTGTAGAGTATGATTAGAACTGACATTTACAGAACATTCCATCCAGTGATTGTAGAACACACATTCTTTTCTACAAAACTACTAGCTACAAAACAAGCCCATAAATTTAAAAAGACTGCAATAACAAAATAAGCTCTCTGATCAAAACAGAATGAAATTAGAGCTTTACAACAGAAAACACTGAAAAACACACAATTATTTCACAACTAAACAAGACTTCTAAATAACCCAAGAATCAAAGAAGAAATTGCAGAAAATTTTTAAAAATATTTTGAGCTAAATAAATATGAAAGCAAAATATATAAAATGTGTGGTGTGGAATACAGCTAAAGTAGTGTTTACAAAGAAATTTATAGTGTGTATATATGTGTGTGTGTGTATGTGTGTGTCTGTGTGTGTGCATTAGGCATGATCGTGTTTTAAGCCTGAATATGTAAGAAGAATTTGCAAGAATTAAAAACAATCTCTTTTTAAATTCTTAGCTATGTGGTTAAAATAAAAATCAGATTCACACACTATAATTATCTGTGGTAAAAATTTATTTCTTTTTATTTTTTTTGCCTTTTTAATTTTTTATTTATCATTATTATTATTGTTATACTTTAATTTTTAGGGTACATGTGCATAACGTGCAGGTTTGTTACATATGTATACTTGTGCCATGTTGGTGTGCTGCACCCATCAACACGTCAGCACCCATCAACTCATCATTTACATCAGGTATAACTTCCAGTGCAATCCCTACCCCCTCCTCCCTCCCCATGATAGGCCCCGGTGTGTGATGTTCCCCTTCCCGAGTCCAAGTGATTTCATTGTTCAGTTCCCACCTATGAGTGAGAACATGCGGTGTTTGGTTTTCTGTTCTTGTGATAGTTTGCTAAGAATGATGGTTTCCAGCTGCATCCATGTCCCTACAAAGGACACAAACTCATCCTTTTTTATGGCTGCATAGTATTCCATGGTGTATATGTGCCATATTTTCTTAATCCGGTCTCTAACTGGTGGACATTTGGGTTGATTCCAAGTCTTTGCTATTGTGAATAGTGCTGCAATAAACATACGTGTGCATGTGTCTTTATAGCAGAATGATTTAGAATCCTTTGAGTATATACCCAGTAATGGGATGGCTGGGTCATATGGTACATCTAGTTCTAGATGCTTGAGGAATCGCCATACTGTTTTCCGTAATGGTTGAACTAGTTTACAATCCCACCAACAGTGTAAAAGTGTTCCTATTTCTCCACATCCTCTCCAGCACCTGTTGTTTCCTGACTTTTGAATGATCGCCATTCTAACTGGTGTGAGATGATATCTCATTGTGGTTTTGATTTGCATTTCTCTGATGGCCAGTGATGATGAGCATTTTTTCATGTGTCTGTTGGCTGTATGAATGTCTTCTTTTGAGAAATGTCTGTTCATATCCTTTGCCCACTTTTTGATGGGGTTGTTTGCTTTTTTCTTGTAAATTTGTTTGTGTTCTTTGTAGGTTCTGGATATTAGCCCTTTGTCAGATGAGTAGATTGCAAAAATTTTCTCCCATTCTGTAGGTTGCCTGTTTACTCTGATGGTAGTTTCTTTTGCTGTGCAGAAGCTCTTTAGTTTAATGAGATCCCATTTGTCAATTTTGGCTTTTGCTGCTGTTGCTTTTGGTGTTTTAGACATGAAGTCTTTGCCCATGCCTATGTCCTGAATGGTACTACCTAGGTTTTCCTCTAGGGTTTTTATGGTACTAGGTCTAACATTTAAGTCTCTAATCCATCTTGAATTAATTTTCGTATAAGGAGTAAGGAAAGGATCCAGTTTCAGCTTTCTACTTATGGCTAGCCAATTTTCCCAGCACCATTTATTAAATAGGGAATCCTTTCTCCATTTCTTGTTTCTCTCAGGTTTGTCAAAGATCAGATGGCTGTAGATGTGTGGTATTGTTTCTGAGGACTCTGTTCTGTTCCGTTGGTCTATATCTCTGTTTTGGTACAAGTACCATGCTGTTTTGCTTACTGTAGCCTTGTAATATAGTTTGAAGTCAGGTAGCGTGATGCCTCCAGCTTTGTTCTTTTGACTTAGGATTGTCTTGGAGATGCGGGCTCTTTTTTGGTTTCATATGAACTTTAAAGCAGTTTTTTCCAATTCTGTGAAGAAACTCATTGGTAGCTTGATGGGGATGGCATTGAATCTATAAATAACCTTGGGTAGTAAGGCCATTTTCACAATATTGATGCTTGCTATCCATGAGCATGGTATGTATATTCTCCCATTTGTTTGTGTCCTCTTTTATTTCACTGAGCAGTGGTTTGTAGTTCTCCTTGAAGAGGTCCTTTACATCCCTCATAAGTTGGATTCCTAGATATTTTATTATCTTGAAGCAATTGTGAATGGAAGTTCATTCTTGATTTGGTTCTCTGTTTGTCTGTTACTGGTGTATAAGAATGCTTGTGATTTTTGCACATTAATTTTGTATCCTGAGACTTTGCTGAACTTTCTTATCAGCTTAAGGAGATTTTGGGCTGAGACAATGGGGTTTTCTAAATATACGATCATGTCATCTGCAAACAGGGACAATTTGACTTCTTCTTTTCCTAACTGAATATGCTTGATTTCTTTCTCTTGCCTGATTGCCCTAGCCGGAACTTCCAACTCTATGCTGAATAAGAGTGGTGAGAGAGGGCATCCCTGTCTTGTGCCAGTTTTCAAAGGGAATTTTTCTAGTTTTTGCCCATTCAGTATGATATTGGCTGTGGGTTTGTCATAAATAGCTCTTATTATTTTGAGGTACGTTCCATCAATACCGAATTTATTGAGCGTTTTTAGCATGAAGGGCTGTTGAATTTTGTCAATAGCCTTTTCTGCATCTATTGAGATAATCATGTGGTTTTTGTATTTGGTTCTGTTTATATGCTGTATTATGTTTATTGATTTGCGAATGTTGAACCAACCTTGCATCCCAGGGATGAAGCCCACTTGATCATGGTGGATAAGTTTTTTGATGTGTTGCTGTTTCCGGTTTTCCAGTATTTTATTGAGGATTTTCACATCGATGTTCATTAGGGATATTGGTCTAAAATTCTCTTTTTTGTTGTGTCTCTGCCAGGCTTTGGTATCAGGATGATGTTGGCCTCATAAAATGAGTTAGGGAGGATTCCCTCTTTTTCTATTGATTGGAATATTTCAGAAGGAATGGTACCACCTCCTCCTTGTACCTCTGGTAGAATTCAGCTGTGAATCCATCTGGTCCTGGACTTTTTTCATTGGTAGGCTATTAATTATTGTCTCAATTTCAGAGCCTGCTATTGGTCTATTCAGGGATTCAACTTCTTCCTGGTTTAGTCTTGGAAGAGGATAAGTGTCCAGGAAATTATCCATTTCTTCTAGATTTTCTAGTTTATTTGCGTAGAGGTGTTTATAGTATTCTCTGATGGTAGTTTATATTTCTGTGGGGTCGGTGGTGATATCCCCTTTATCATTTTTTATTGCGTCTATTTGATTCTTCTCTCTTCTTTATTAGTCTTGCTAGCAGTCTATCAATTTTTTTGATCTTTTCAAAAAACCAACTCCTGGATTCATTGATTGTTTGGAGGGTTTTTTGTGTCTCTATCTCCTTCAGTTCTGCTCTGATCTTAGTTATTTCTTGCCTTCTGCTAGCTTTCGAATGTGTTTGCTCTTGCTTCTCTAGTTCTTTTAATTGTGATGTTAGAGTGTCAATTTTAGATCTTTCCTGCTTTCTCTTGTGGGCATTTAGTGCTATAAATTTCCCTCTACACACTGCTTTAAATGTGTCTCAGAGATTCTGGTATGTTGTATCTTTGTTCTCATTGGTTTCAAAGAACATCTTTATTTCTGCCTTCATTTCGTTATATACCCAGTAGTCATTCAGGAGCAGTTTTTTCAGTTTCCATGTAGTTGAGTGGTTTTGATTGATTTTCTTAGTCCTGAGTTCTAGTTTGATTGCACTGTGGTCTGAGAGACAGTTTGTTATAATTTCTGTTCTTTTACATTTGCTGAGGAGTGCTTTACTTCCAATTATGTGGTCAATTTTGGAATAAGTGTGATGTGGTGCTGAGAAGAATGTATATTCTGTTGATTTGGGGTGGAGAGTTCTGGAGATGTCTATTAGGTCTGCTTGCTGCAGAGATGAGTTCAATTCCTCCATATCTTTGCTAACTTTCTGTCTCGTTGATCTGTCTAATGTTGACAGTGGAGTGTTGAAGTCTCTCATTATTATTGTATGGGAGTCTAAGTCTCTTTGTAAGTCTCTAAGGACTTGCTTTATGAATCTTGGTGCTCTTGTATTGGGTGCATATATATTTAGGATAGTTAGCTCTTCCTGTTGAATTGATCCTTTTACCATTATGTAATGGCCTTCTTTGTCTCTTTTGATCTTTGATGGTTTAAAGTCTATTTTATCAGAGACTAGTATTGCAACCCCTGCTTTTTTTTGTTCTCCATTTGTTTGGTAAATCTTCCTTCATCCCTTTCTTTTGAGTCTATGTATGTCTCTGCATGTGAGATGGGTCTCCTGAATACAGCAGAGTGATGGGTCTTGACTCTTTATCCAGTTTGCCAGTCTGTGTCTTTTAATTGGAGCATTTAGTCCATTTACATTTAAGGTTAATATTGTTATGTGTGAACTTGATCCTGCCATTATGATATTAACTGGTTATTTTGTTCGTTAGTTGATGCAGTTTCTTCCTAGCCTTGATACTCTTTACATTTTGGCATGTTTTTGCAATGGCTGGTACTGGTTGTTCCTTTCCATGTTTAGTGCTTCCTTCAGGGTCTCTTGTAAGGCAGGCCTGGTGGTGACAAAATCTCTAAACGTTTGCTTATCTGTAAAGGATATTATTTCTCCTTCACTTATGAAACTTTGTTTGGCTGGATATGAAATTCTGGGTTGAAAATTCTTTTCTTTAAGAATGTTGAATATTGGCCCCCACTCTCTTCTGGCTTGTAGAGTTTCTGCCGAGAGATCTGCTGTTAGTCTGATGGGCTTCCCTTTGTGGGTAACCCGACCTTTCTCTCTGGTTGCCCTTAAGATTTTTTCCTTCATTTCCACTTTGGTGAATCTGGCAATTATGTGTCTTGGAGTTGCTCCTCTCGAGGTGTATCTTTGTGGCATTCTCTGTATTTCCTGGATTTGAATGTTGGCCTGCCCTACTAGGTTGGGGAAGTTCTCCTGGATGATATCCTGAAGAGTGTTTTCCAACTTGGTTCCATTTTCCCCCTCACTTTCAGGTACCCCAATCAGACGTAGATTTGGTCTTTTTACATAATCCCATACTTCTTGCAGGCTTTGTTCATTTCTTTTTCTTCTTTTTTCTTTTGGTTTCTCTTCTTGCTTCATTTCATTCATTTGATCCTCAGTCGCTGATAATCTTTCTTCCAGTTGATCGAGTGGATTACTGAAGCTTGTGCATTTGTCACGTATTTCTCGTGTCATGGTTTTCATCTCTTTCATTTCGTTTATGACCTTCTCTGCATTAATTACTCTAGCTATCAATTCTTCCGCTTTTTTTTCAAGATTTTTAGTTTCTTTGCACTGGGTACGTAATTCCTCCTTTAGCTCTGAGAAGTTTGATGGACTGAAGCCTTCTTCTCTCATCTCGTCAAAGTCATTCTCCATCAAGCTTTGATCCGTTGCTTGCGATGAGCTGCGCTCCTTTGCCGGGGGAGATGTGCTCTTATTTTTTGAATTTCCAGCTTTTCTGCCCTGCTTTTTCCCCATCTTTGTGGTTTTATCTGCCTCTGGTCTTTGATGATGATGGTGACGTACTGATGGGGCTTTGGTGTAGGTGTCCTTCCTGTTTGATAATTTTTCTTCTAACAGTCAGGACCTTCAGCTGTAGGTCTGTTGGAGATTGCTTGAGGTCCACTCCAGACCCTGTTTGCCTGGGTGTCAGCAGCAGAGGCTACAGAAGATAGAATATTGCTGAACAGCAAGTGTACCTGTCTGATTCTTGCTTTGGAGGCTTCCTCTCAGGGGTGTACTCTGCCCTGTGAGGTGTGGAGTGTCAGACTGCCCCTAGTGGGGGATGTCTCCCAGTTAGGCTACTCAGGGGTCAGAGACCCACTTGAGCAGGCAGTCTGTCCCTTCTCAGATCTCAACCTCCATGTTGGGAGATCCACTTCTCTCTTCAAAGCTGTCAGACAGAGTCGTTTGTGTCTGCAGAGGTTTCTGCTGCTTTTTTTTTTTTTTTTTTTTTTGGTTGTTGTTTAGCTGTGCCCTGTCCGCAGAGGTGGAGTCTACAGAGACAGGCAGGTTTCCTTGAACTGCTGTGAGCCCCACCCAGTTCGAGCTTCCTAGCGTCTTTGTTTACCTACTTAAGCCTCAGCAATGGTGGGCGCCCCTCCCCCAGCTTCCCTGCTGCCTTGTGGTTAGATCTCAGACTGGTGCACTAGCAATGAAGGAGGCTCCGTGGGCGTGGGACCCTCCCAGCCAGGTGTGGGATATAATCTCCTGGTGTGCCCACGTGCGCAGTATTGGGGTGGGAGTTACCCGATTTTCCAGGTGTTGTGTGTCTCAGTTCCTCTGGTTAGGAAAAGGGAATCCCTTTCCCCTTGCGCTTCCCAGGTGAGAGGATACCTCGCCCTACTTCATCTCTCGCTGATCGGGCTGCAGCAGCTGACCAGCACCGATTGTCCGGCACTCCCTAGTGAGATGAACCCAGTACCTCAGTTGAAAATGCAGAAATCACCGGTCTTCTGTGTGGTTCATGCTGGGAGTTGGAGACTGGAGCTGTTCCTATTCGGCCATCTTGCTCCGCCCCTTCCACCTCTATAAGTTTTCTTCCTATTTCTTTCAACTTCTTAGTTCTAAATGATATTGAAGAAAAAATAAACTTAGAGTTTATTTTTAAAAAATACAATACCTAGAAAAAAAACAATGACTCCCCATCCAAATTTAACCACCCTTCACAACTTGTCATTTTAGATCACTTTATCTTTTGTATTCACTCTCTCATTTCCATGAGTATTGCACATACTCATTATAAAGAATCAAACAATAGAGTATGTACAAAGGCAAACACTAAGAACTCACCCCAAAACAACCACTGAGAAATTATCCTCATTACCATTAGGTGACTGTCATTCTAACTTATTGGAATTAATAGAGATAACACAGTGAAAATATACAAGGGAGACTGGTTGGATTAATTGATAAGTAGATGGAAAGAAGATAGATGTTAGTAATATTTTTATAAAAATAAATCAGAATAAAGAGAGTTTTTTTAAAAAAAATTAGAAACATTCCAAATATTTCATGTATATTTACTTAATTTAATAATGAAAAAACAAAACTAAAAAATTTGAACCTTGAGTTATTCTTTACTATGCAACATATTGTTTCCTAAAGTATCTCATGAAGGTGTAAATGAAAAAAAACAAAAAACAAAAAAACAGAGCATGTATACTTTCGACTAGTTTGAACTATATGTTTCTATTTCTACTGACCTCTTACTTTGACGGGTAGGGGATTTTAGCATTCTCCCCGTCTTCTCCTCTTCCTTCCCTCAAGCACCTCAAACATTTGTATTTGCTATACTATCATATTAATATATCTCAGGTTTATATTATATCACGAGCATTATTTTCTGTTATATATCCGTTATTACCATTTTGCTCAGTATAAGTCCTGTGTTTCAATGGTTTCAATATTTTCAACTTGTCTTTATTAGACTACATGGTCTTAGTTTTGTTGTTTGTTTGTTTATAATCCTGAGATGTTATTATTAGTCCTATTCTAGGGATCCTATCTCACTAAGGTTGTCAGGTCTAGCAAGGAAAAATGCAGCATACACAGCTAAATTGGAACTTCAGATAAGCACTAACTTTATTTTAGTATAAGTATGTCCCATAAAATATTTGAGATATACTAAAATAATATTCATTGTTTATCTGAAATTCAGATTTTTCTGGATGTCTTGTATTTTTATTTGCAACAAGATGTTTAGTTAACTTCAAATTTCAGATAAACAGTGCGTAATCCTTATTATTAATAAGTATTTAGTCTGGCAACATTTACTACATTGAGTTTGGAGTGAAAGTAGGGAGGAAGGGTAGGCCATTGGTGGGAGAAATAGCATTAAAGTATGGATTATTTCCTCAGTTTGAGGTATCACTAGCGTTTCAATTCCAAAGGCCTATTAGTCTTTTTTTTCCTTGCATTTCTCCTATTAGAGGTCTCCACTATGCTTCTTCAGAAGTAGAGGGGAAGAAGGATCAACACTATTTTGCACTAGATTTCGGGATATTAGTGGAGATTCTCCCACACTAAGAGGATTTGTGGACTTGAGGATCGAATGAGGAACAACACTAGACTGTGCTTATCTATTCTGTTTGGAAATGTATGTTTTATTCTTTACCAACAGTTTTGCTTTACTTTTCATTGTTTGTTTGCTGCCATTTAAAATTAATGTATGCTATTGACCCTATGGAGATGGTATTAGTAAATTTATTGAGTTGGTTCTTTGTTTCCGCCTTTTCCATTTGCTCATGTTTTTAAGTTTTGGGAAGGCAAGTGGAGTCTATGAAGAAGTTGTAATCTGCTTTCTTAACCCAGAAAAACTATCTTTAGAATTTCCATTGAATCTATACAACCTGAAATTATTTCAGATAAAATCTTGTAGAAACAAACACGAGTTTTCAACACTTGGGTTGTAGTACAGAGTACCTGCAACTTGGGCCCTTGAATCAAACTGAATTCAAAGCCCAGTTCTACCTTCCCTATCTGAAAACCTGAGTAGAGCACTACCGCACAATGCTTCACTTTCCCAGTTGGCAATAAGGCATAAGAGAAGACCTTTTTACAAGACATTTTCTGAAAATAAGATGAAATAAGGCATGTTTCTTAGAGAGTCTGGCATGTACAAAATGCTCATTAAACATTGACCACTTTTTTTTTCTTTTTTTTTTTTTTTCTTTTTTTGAGATGGAGTCTTACTCTGTAGCCCAGGCTGGAGTGCAGTGGTGTGATTTCAGCTCACTACAACTTCCACCTTCCAGGTTCAAGTGATTCTCCTGCCTCAGCCTCCCTAGTAGCTGGGACTACAGGCACTCGCCACCATGCCCAGCTAATTTTTTGTATTTTTAGTACAGATGGGGATTCACTGTGTTAGCCAGCGTGGTATCAATCTCCTGACCTCCTGATCTACCTGCCTCAGCCTCCCAAAGTGCTGGGATTACAGGCATGAGCCATTGCACCCCAACAATGACTATTATTATTTCAACCAGTAAAGAATATCCTACTTTTAGAATTGCAAGATGTTAAAACTGGAAGAATCCTTCACACATACTCAAAACTTTTTAAATGCAAAATATACTGTAATGAAAAAAACTCTTATTAGTTTATACTTTTAGGAAAATTTTAAATACTTGAAATACATTTTTTTTTTTTTTTTGAGACGGAGTCTCGCTCTGTTGCCCAGGTTGGAGTGCAGTGGCCGGGTCTCAGCTCACTGCAAGCTCCGCCTCCCGGGTTTACGCCATTCTCCTGCCTCAGCCTACCGAGTAGCTGGGACTACAGGCTCCCACCACCACGCCTGGCTAGTTCTTTGTATTTTTTATTAGAGACGGGGTTTCACCGGGTTAGCCAGGATGGTCTCGATCTCCTGACCTCGTGATCCGCCCGTCTCGGCCTCCCAAAGTAAATACTTGAAATACATTTTAAGTCATTTAGAAATTTTTTGGTTATCTTCAAATTAGTTCAAATCCATGATTAAAATTCCAAAAGGAAAAATTTAATCTTAATTGAAAGCAACAACGCTTACAAAGAAAAAACAGCTCTTTCGGAGGAAAATGGAAAATGGTTTCAAATATCTTCTAAAATTTTTAATATAAAGTTTGTACAAATTACATGCATTTACAGGAGGCTAAAAAACATATGTCTAGACAACTGATGGCCACTTGAATAGACTTTAGTGTTCTGTAGTGTAAATATGAAGCCCTTCTATATGATTTCACAATTATGATACTTTTTAAATTACATTTTTGATAAGTAGCCAGCTTTTTTAAGAGCTTTATTTATAAGATAAACATTTTCTAAAAGACTTTGAGTTAGTAATGGCAGCAATTACAACACTTTTTGTCAAAATTTTTCTTTTAGGGAATATGCAAATTACCCTTTATTGGACAAATATTTCTGGAAGGTATGGAGAATAGACAGTACTTTTGTGCATAGTTTCCCCTATAAAAGAAATTGGTCTTCTTAATTCCAAAATCAGGACCCTTCATAAACTTTGTTAAGGAAATACATTCTAGAATGCTGCGCTCTGTGTAACCACATATCCTCATCTCAGCACATATGAAAGTCTTCTATAATATGAAACAGGTTGACGTGATAGTCTCACACATCTAAAGTAACATACAATAAATTTACCTTTCATCCCAGAGTGTACTGAACGTATCTGGCTAGTTCACTTCAAAAAAAAACAAGCAAGCAAGTGAACAAGAACTACAACAAAACCTTGTTTATAAATACATATATTGATTTCCATACAAAGCCTAGTAATGCAAATCAATACATAATTGAGAAGTATTGCCCAATCTTCAAGCTGGATAACATTTCACAGATGCCAAGTTCTTAAATACTTTCAGCAGTGACCACACAGCTTAGTATCAGTGAGGGAAAGCCATACACAAAGGCTTACAAAGTTCATCCTTGCAGTCAGACCAGGGGCCATACACTAAATGATAATTCCACCCAAAACACAGGTGCTAATGGGAGTGGAAATGCATATCTGACAAATGGCTAAAAAGATACAAATATTTTTTAAGAGACTACACAATTAAACAAATAAAATTCAGTAAAGAGAGCCACTGAAGTATAAAGCAATGGCTCCCAACAGTGGAGAGTTGGGAAACAGCAGAAGCAGGAAACAGATTCATAGTTTTGGAGCCATCATCCATTCTTTCTCTTCCTCTCATCTTTCATGAAAGAAAGAAATAGAAAAGAGACAATCAAAAATGTTGGTCTTGTTGTGGCTACCATTCATCTATAGGCAAATAAAATTATTCCCATTAATTTTAGAAATTATGACATCTTTGAGTTAATAATGCAATATGAAATCTATTAAAAATTGCACTGCTGGATTAAGTATACATTTGACTTAAAATTTAATTTTCTCCTTTAAATATTTTATAATATGTTGGAAAATATTTTTGAAATATTAATAGTTTTTCTTTTTATTTTATTTTATACCCTTAATTTGCCTGTGCCATGTTCAAGCTTCCTAGGTTTTTTTGTTGTCGATGTTGTTTGTTTTGCTTTTTTTTAATTCTAATTTCTTCGGAACAGGGAATATTAGGTAAGATAAAGCAGAGGATATGGATGACAATGGACAGGTGCTCAGCACCCCAGAGAGAACTGGAAAAGAATCAGAGCATTTGTGGGATCTGAGAACAGGAGAGTCTGTGTGCTGCCTCGGGAGTGAAACATCGCATCTGGAAAACAGCAAGACCCAGTGGAAAGAATAGATATCAGTCATGCCTGGATAGCCAGGGCTGTGGACAGCATCCTCAGAGTGACCCCTCTGCTGGCAGTATACGAAGGAGCCGAGCAATTCCCAGGCTCACAATGGCTTACCAACAGCAGGAAAACTCACTAGACCCAATGTAGTGTTAAAGACAGAAACAAAATGAAGTTATATATGTACTTTGTACACCTAACTTTGGTTGACTAAGATTTGTATCCAGCTAATTTTCAAAATAATCATCACTTTAAAATGTTGTCATCCATCCTTATGGCATTTCAGGGTTTAACAGTAGAGTTAAGAACATGGCATGTGACTGCATGATTTCAAATCCCAGCTCTGCTACTTATTAGTGAGCAAGTCACTTATCTATTTCGTGCCTGAGTTTCCTAATGTAACAAATATAGCACCTATCTTCAAAGGTTGCTATAAGGATTGAACAAGTCTATGTATGTACTACATAAGTGCTTGATAAGTGAAACAAGAAATAAAATATGAAAATCGATGGTATCACAAAAGAAGAAAGTAAGCCACTCTGCTTAATGGTGAAACAAATGCTGAATAAGACATAATAAAAAGCAGGGGAGGGGAGGGCATGAGCCAAATTCCAACACCATGCCACTCAAATCACATTACTTTTCAAAAGATCACCATCTCCTATTACTATTATATTGTGATCAGACTGCGTCACCAAAAGAATCAGAAGTTCACCTTCAGCAAAAATCATTTTGAAAAATATTTCTTTTTAGTATCTACATTTTGTAGTAAAATATTATGCAATCTTGTAGAAATTAGAGAACTGTGAGAAAGTAAAAAGGTACAGAGATACAAAACATTTAGACATGATTACACCATCCATAAAAAACTACTGCTAACAATGTGTCCTTTAATGATACACTTTTAAAAATCATGGTCTTTATATATATATCACTACACTCATTTCATAAACAGACACACCTTGTTGTATTGCACTTCACAAATTTCATTCATTTTGCAAGTTGAAGGTTTGTAGTAACGCTGTATTAAGCAAGTTTATCAGCACGATTTCTCCAACAGCAAGCACTTGCTTCGTATCTGTGTCACATTTCAGTAACTCACTCAATATTGCAAACTTTTTCATTGTTACTATGTCTGTTATATGGATCTGTGATTAGTGATGTTTGTTGTTACCATTGTAATTGTTTTGGGGCACCATGAGGATGTGCACTAAAAGTGGCAAGCTTTATCAATAAATGTTGTTTGTGTTCCGACTGCTCCACCAACCAGCCATTCCTGCGTCTCTCTCCCTCTCCTTGGATTTCCCTATCACCTGAGACACAACAATATTGAAATGAGACCTATTACTAACCCTGCAATGCCCTCCAAGAGTTTAATGGAAAGGAAGGGTCTCACATTTCCTACTTTAAATCAAAAACTAGAAATGATTAAGCCAATGAGGCAGACATGTCGAAAGTCAGGATAGGTTGAATGCTAGGCCTTTTGCACCAAACAGTTTGCCAAGTTGTGAATGCAAAGAAAAAGTTATTGAAGAAAATTAATAGTGCAACTCCTGGGAACACACAAATAATAAGAAATCAAAACAGCCTACTGCTGAGATGGGGAAAGTTTGAGTGGTTTGGATAGAAGATCAAACCAGTCACAACATTCTCTTTAACCAAAGCCTAATCTAGAGCAAAGCTCCAATTCTCTTCAATTCTATGAAGACTGGGGGAGGTGAGGGTTGCAGAAAAAGGATTTGGGAGGTTGGTTCATTAGATTTTTAAAAAGAAGCCGTCTCCATAACATAAAAGTGCAAGGTGAAGCAGCAAGTGCTAATGGAGAAGCTGCAGCAAGATATCCATCAGATCTGGCTGAGATCATTGATGAAGGTATCTTGACAAAACAAAAGATTTTCAGTGTAGAAGAAACAGCCTCATATTGGAAGAAGATGTCATCTAGGAGTTTCATAGCTAGAGAGAAGCCAATGACGGTCTTCAAAACTTTGAACGATGGGTTGACTCTCTTGCTAGGAGCTAATGCACCTGGTGAATTTAAATTGAAGCCAATGATCATTTACCATTCTAAGAATCCTAAGGCCCTGAGAACTATGCTGAATCTACTCTTGCTGTGCTCCATAAATGGAAAATGAAAACCTGGGTGACAGCACACCTGTTTACATCATGGTTTACTGAATATTTGAGCCCACTGTTGCAAATAACTCTTCAGAAAAGAAAGAAAGAAAGAAAGAAAGAAAGAAAGAAAGAAAGAAAGAAAGAAAGAAAGAAAAAAGAAAGAAAGAAGAAAGAAAGAAAGAAAGAAAGAAAGAAAGAAAGAAAGAAAGAAAGAAAGAAAGAAAGAAAGAAAGAAAGAAAGAAAGAAAGAAAGAAAGATTCCTTTCAAAATAGTACTGCTGATGACAATGCATCTGGTCACCCAAGAATGTTGATGCAGTTGTATAAGGAGACTAATATTTCCATGACACAGCATCCATTCTGCAGTCCATAGACCAAGAAGTAAATCTGACTTTCAGGTCTTACTATTTAAGAAATACATTTCATAAAACTACGGTAGCCATAGATAGTGATTCTTCTGATAGAACTGGGCAAACTAAACAGAAAACTTTCTGGAAAGGATTCACCATTCTAGATGATGTTAAGTACATTCATTATTCATGGAAAAACATCCATATCTCAACATTAACAGGAAGGTTGAAGTTGATTCCAACCTCATGAATGCCGTGGAGGGGTTCAAGACTTCAGTGGAGGAAGTAACTGCAGATATGGTGGAAATAGCTAAAGAAGGAGAATTGAAGGTGGAGCCTGAAGATATGACTGAACTGCTGCAATCTCATGATTCAACTTGAACAAATAAGGAGTTGCTTCCTGTGGATGAGCAAAGAAAGTGGTTTCTTCAGATGGAGTCTACTCCTGGTGAAGATACTGTGCACATTGTTGAAACAACAATAAAAGATTTTGAATACTCCAAAAACTTTAAGGATAAAGCAGTGACAGTTTATGAGAATTGACTCCAATTTTGAAGAAATTCCGCTGTGGGTAAAATGCTGTCAATCAGCCTTGCATGCTATGGGGATATCTTTTATGAAAATCAGACTTCATTGTTGCCTCAATTTGTGAAATTGCCACCTACTCCAATCTTCAGCAACCACCACCCTGATTGGTCAGCACCAACAATCTTCCATCAGCAAAAAGATCACAACTTGCTAAGTTGTGAAGATGACTTAGCAAGTCATCTCAATGACTAATAAGATTCAGATGCTTATTAGTATTTTCAGCAATAAAACATTTTTAAATTAAGGTATAAACATTGGTTGTTAGACCTAATGCTGTTGCACACTTAATAGACTACAGTACAGTGTAAACATTAAACATAACTTTTATATACATTTTACAATCAAAAAATTCATGTGGGTAACTTTATTGTGACATTCATTTAATTGAAGTGGTCTGGTACTGAAATTGCAATCGCTCCAAAGTGTGACTATATATATACACACACACACACACACACACACACACACACACATATACAGTAGTATATAGATAGTGTATACTACTCTTTTCCAGTTGACTAAAGTTTATACAATAATTTTCATATTTTATGCATGACTTTTGACTTATTTTTTAAATTCAAACAGTATGAATATTTTTTATCTCACTAAGAATAAATAATGGTACTTTTCAGACCTTACCATTTCACAATCAGTGGATAAATAGTTCTTATCTAGAAGCATGTTTTAAGTGTTCTTATTGCAATCTCTAAGAAAGTGTTGTATGTTCTGCTCCTTATATTCAACTTACTTTATTGAGTATCTCCAAAAAGAAATCACAAAACTCCAATCATGTTTAATATCGCATAAGATAGTGTAAGTCTGCCACCTGCTGGCTACCTGTGAACTTGCACAATTTTTACCACTTGGAAACAAATTTTAATTTCAATTTACAAAACAAGCTGAATTGGGGCTTAGTACTGCCTTGTGAGGTTAAAAATCATTAGTGATCTTTTTGTGGTCATTTCAGTTTCCAATTTCCTTATAAATTTTAAAATAATTTTCTACTTTTTGATACAGTTAATGATGGCTCTATATTTTAAACAGAAGTTTTGAGAAACAGATGTAAACCTCAAATTATGTAACTCTATTTTAAAGCGATCATAAAATTTTCAACAAGGTTTAAATATAAATATTCTTATAATTTTTCTTGTATGGTAATTTCCAAGTCTTCCTTTCCAAGTCTCTAGTGACTACTGTTCCACACTCTACGTCCATGTGTACTCATTATTTAGTGCCCACTCATAAGTGAGAACATACTGCATTTGACTTTCTGTTTTTGCGTTGTTTCACTTAAGATAATGGCCAACAGTTTCATCCATGTTGCTGTAAAAGACACGATGTCATTCTTTTTTATGGCTACATAGTATTTCCTTGTGTATATATCCCACGTTTTCTTTATTCAATCATCTGTTGATGGACACTTAGCAACCTTGCCAATTTTTTTTTTTTTTTTTAGATGGGGGCTCCGTCACCCAGGTTGGCGAGTGCAGTGGCATGATCTCGGCTCACCGCAACCTCCACTTCCCCAGCTACAGCAATCTTCCTGCCTTAGCCTCCTTAGTAGCTGGAACTACAGGTGTGCGCCACCATGCTTCGCAATTTTTTGGTATTTTTTTAATAGAAAGAGGGTTTCACCATGTTGGCCAGGTTGGTCTTGAACTCCTGGGCTCAAGCCATCCAGCCACCTGGGCCTCCCAAAGTGCTGGGATTACAAGCACGAGCCACCACAACTGACCCCAAATTGATTTAAAAAAAAAAAATGTATAAACTTAAGGTATAAAACATGATGTTTTGATAGACATATGCATAGTGAACTTATGACTACAACCAAGCTAATTAACATAACCATGTCTTCACATAGTTACCTTTTGTGGTGTATAGTGAGAATACTTAAGGTCTACTCTCTTAGCAAATTTCAAGGATACAAAAGAGTATTATCAATCATAGTCCCCATGTTGTACACTAGACCTCTAGAATATAATCATCTTACATTACTGAAACTTCGTACACTTTGACCATCTCCCCATTTCCCCCACTCCTCCACCGCTGGTACTCGCCATTCTACTCTCTGCTTCTATGAATTTTTCTTCAGTTCTACATAAATATGAGATTATCAGTATTTTTCTTTCTGTGTCTAGCTTATTTCACATAGCATAATGTCCTCTGGGTTCATTTTTGTTGTTGCAAGTGGCAGAATTTCCTACATTTTTTAAGGCTGAATGATATTCTATTGCATATATATACACACCACAATTTCTTCATACATTCACCCATTGGCAGACACTTAGATTGTAGCCCTGTCTTGGCTATTGTGAATAATGCTACAATTCATAGCAGTATTAATGATTATTTTTGATGTTTTAATCTGAGATACTGGCCAAATTGATTATTTTTAAAACATTAAATCAAACTTGAAGAAATACTGCCCCGCCATGCAAATACGAATTATATTCTCATCCAGGAATATTTGCTACCAGTTTCTACATGCTATGCTCAACTTCCCAGAGTGGCAATCATTATAACCTATGTCAGAATTTTGATCCTTGTGCTTATCACTCTCTATCTAGGATTTTTCATTTTTTTCACATCATCATTATCATCTTTATTTTTCATGGATACTTTGAGTTTATCCTGATTTAATTAATCATCCCCTTTTTGCTTAAGTTCTCACTGTTTCCAATTTTACGTGACTCGAAACCGTATTGTAATTAATACCTTCATAAACTTTGTTTACAAATAATAGAGTCTTTATATCAGCGGTTGAAGGTAATATTCAAGATAAATATTTGGGGCATTTAAAGCTAATATTAAATGTATTTAAATTCTCAAGCAAAGCTATGTATAATATTGATTTTAGTTGTGATTCCAAATGTTTCCCAATGGACAAATATTCACTGAGTATTCATTTGTGTGAATCACTGACAAGCGTAAGAAGGAATGAGACACAATTGTCTCACTTCTTGCACTGGAAAATACCATTTGCTTGTGGAGATGAGATGTAGACAAACACCTTTAATGCAAAGTAGAAATGGATCATTGCAAGAATAGAACTCAAAGATAAAGATGGCTTTCAGAAGAAATATTCAAGGAAGGCTTCATTAATAGAAATTAAATTTAAATGAAAATATGAGTTTCATTTTTTTCTTTCTCGATTTCTACATATTAAAAAATTATGATTTTCATGTTAGACATATTTATCGAGTTGATCAATAGGAGAAACTGATGAGGTAGTATTGCTACACAGCGAGGTGTCATTACCTGAGAATTGCTGCCTAGATTCCTACTTATTAAAAAAAGAAAAGAAACAATTACAACATAATGTGTTGGAAAGAAGACTAGTAGTGTTGATTTTCTGAAGATCTGAATGTTTTCCTGGCTTCACCTCTTCTTTACAAAATCAGAGCCAAGGCAATTCAATCTCCACATTACACATCTTTACTTCACTTCATGATATATTAATGAAGACCACACACAAACACACACACACACACGGTGTGGCTTTCAAGTTTTTTAAGTAACAGAAGAAATTTTATGAAGATGTACAACACATAAAGCAGCTCAACTTTCAGCTACTGTGTTAAATGATGTGGGGGGAGACTGTGAAGAAGCCCTGCCAGACTACCCCAACAACCAACCTCCACTCTTCCTTCATCTCTCAGAAACTTGACCTTAGTTAGTTAGAAGAAAAAAGCTGTTAGAAAGAAAAAAGCAGTTCCTGACATACAGGAACCAACCTGACTAAACTAGGCCATGGTGGTTTTAGAAGCTGTCCAGGTGCTCACGCATAGGCAGTGTTTTTGTCGTGTAGGTTATAAACAATCTCACAGAACACCAACAATGTCACACTGCAACCATGATGATGTGTGACAAAACAAGGCCACTTCATAATTTTGTCTAACCAAAGAGAGAAGCAAGTCCACTGGGCAAACAACAAAATATCCAATAACTTTCTCTCCAGGGTAATATGAGTGTACTGAGTGTATTCCTCCTTTATTGTAATATACTACACAGTAATACACACTGAGTAATCAACTCAATGTGTTCCTAGTGGGTTTTGATGGCGTGAAGAAATACAATTAATCATGCATGTTAATCTTGTATCCTGCAAACTTGCTAAACTTATGAATTTATTTTCCTGGGGTTATTTGGTAGGTTTTTGTTTTTATTTTCTCAGTTCTCACAGGACCTTCTATATAGACTTAACCTTTTATCAAGTTAAGAAAGTTCTCTTCTGTTTTTAGTTTCAAGAGGGTTTTAATTAGGGATGGTTGTTGGGTTTTTATGTGCTTTTCTTGCATCTATTTAAATGCTCATGAGTGTTTTCATTATTAGTTTGTTACTAAGAAAATTATATTGATTGATTTTTGAGTGTTAAATCCTGCATCCTGAAGGTATACCCCATTTAGTTGTGCTATATAATCCTTTTACTATATTGTCAGGTTTTATTTGTTAAAATTTTGTTAAGAACTTTTGCATCTCTATTAAGGATGGGTATTAGTCTGTTGGGGTTTTCTCTGTAATATCCTTGCCAAGTTTTGGTATTAGATAATGTTTGCTTTATAGAATGAGTTGAGAAATATTCCATCCTCTTCTATTTTTTTTTTTTATTTCTTGAATGTTTTATATTCTTTCTTGTATTGTTATCTACAAGAAATCACCACCGTCCTTATTTTTATTTCTTTGTATGTAACTTGAAATTCAGAAGGATTGCAGATTTTTCTCTTTATCACTGATTTTTATAAAATGTGTCCCATGACTTCTCTGCTCTAATCTGTGTCTGCACTCCTCCTTGCTTACTATTATCTAGCCACATTGGCTTTTTGCTCCTTTTTTACTATTTCAAGTATACTCTGACCTCAGAACCTTGTACAACCTTGTACTGACTGTTTTCTTTGCCTGAAAAAATCTTTTTTTTTTTTAATCTTTATGCAGCTGTTCACCTCCTTCAAATGTTCACTCAACTATCATGTCTCAATGATGCTCACTGTGATTCTCCCGCATAAAATTACAAATCCCCTAGCACTTTCAAAACATCTTTCTTATCATGCAATATAATTTCCCATAACACTCACCACTTTATAACTTTCCATAAGCATTTTTATGCTTATTTTCTGTCTCCTCAACTGGAATGTAAATCATAGGAGGGCAGTAAACTTTATCAATTTTTTTCACCGTTATATATTCAGTACTCAGAATGAAACCTAGAACAGTGCCTAGAATACTGTATTTTTAGAAAATATTTGTTGAAAGAATTAATTATTGAACAAAGGAAGATAATTAAAATTCTACTATTAAAAGAGTATTTTAATCAATAATTCTTTTTGATTGAGATCTACTTCATACTATGAGATTATTGATTTTAACATTTTCTTCCTGACAGTTAGTAGGCCCTTAATAAATATTTGTTGAATTATTTAATAATAAATTCTACCTTTTGTACTTAACAGAGGGCCACATGTTATCATGATGCTTCTGTTTATAAATTTCATGAATCTAAATTTACTAGCAATTGTAAATTTACTAGCAATTAATTGTTACATCGTTTATCATTAACAATGTTGTATGTATTACTTTATTTTAATTTTTTTTTATTATTATACTTTAAGTTCTAGGGTACATGTGCATAACGTGCAGGTTTGTTACATATGTATACTTGTGCCATGTTGCTCTGCTGCACGCATCAACTCGTCAGCACCCATCAACTCGTCATTTATATCAGGTATAACTCCCAATGCAATCCCTCACCCCTCCCCCTCCCCATGATAGGCCCCGGTGTGTGATGTTCCCCTTCCTGAGTACAAGTGATCTCATTGTTCAGTTCTTACCTATGAGTGAGAACATGCGGTGTTTGGTTTTCTGTTCTTGTGATAGTTTGCTAAGAATGATGGTTTCCAGCTGCATCCATGTCCCTACAAAGGACACAAACTCATCCTTTTTTATGGCTGCATAGTATTCCATGGTGTATATGTGCCACATTTTCTTAATCCAATCTGTCACTGATGGACATTTGGGTTGATTCCAAGTCTTTGCTATTGTGAATAGTGCCGCAATAAACATACCTGTGCATGTGTCTTCATAGCAGCATGATTTAGAATCCTTTGGGTATATACCCAGTAATGGGATGGATGGGTCATATGGTACATCTAGTTCTAGATCCTTGAGGAATCGCCATACTGTTTTCCATAATGGTGGAACTAGTTTACAATCCCACCAACAGTGTAAAAGTGTTCCTATTTCTCCACATCCTCTCCAGCACCTGTTGTTTCCTGACTTTTGAATGATCGCCATTCTAACTGGTGTGAGATGGTATCTCATTGTGGTTTTGATTTGCATTTCTCTGATGGCCAGTGATGATGAGCATTTTTTCATGTGTCTGTTGGCTGTATGAATGTCTTCTTTTGAGAAATGTCTGTTCATATCCTTTGCCCACTTTTTGATGGGGTTGTTTGTTTCTTTTTTCTTGTAAATTTGTTTGAGTTCTTTGTAGGTTTTGGATATTAGCCCTTTGTCAGATGAGTAGATTGCAAAAATTTTCTCCCATTCCATAGGTTGCCTGTTCACTCTGATGGTAGTTTCTTTTCCTGTGTAGAAACTCTTTAGTTTAATTAGATCCCATTTGTCAATTTTTGCTTTTGTTGCCGTTGCTTTTGGTGTTTTAGACATGAAGTCTTTGCCCATGCCTATGTCCTGAGTGGTATTACCTAGGTTTTCCTCTAGGGTTTTTATGGTATTAGCTCTAACATTTAAGTCTCTAATCCATCTTGAATTAATTTTCGTATAAGGAGTAAGGAAAGGATCCAGTTTCAGCTTTCTGTTTATGGCTAGCCAATTTTCCCAGCACCATTTATTAAATAGGGAATCCTTTCCCCATTTCTTGTTTCTCTCAGGTTTGTCAAAGATCAGATGGCTGTAGATGTGTGGTATTATTTCTGAGGACTTGGTTCTGTTCCACTGGTCTATATCTCTGTTTTGGTACCAGTACCATGCTGTTTTGGTTACTGTAGCATTGTAGTATAGTTTGAAGTCAGGTAGCGTGATGCCTCCAGCTTTGTTCTTTTGACTTAGGATTGTCTTGGAGATGCGGGCTCTTTTTTGCTTCCATAGAACTTTAAAGCAGTTTGTTCCAATTCTGTGAAGAAACTCGTTGTTAGCTTGATGGGGATGGCATTGAATCTATAAATAACCTTGGGCAGTACAGCCATTTTTACAATATTGATTCTTCCTATCCATGAGCATGGTGTGTTCTTCCATTTGTTTGTGTTCTCTTTTATTTCACTGAGCAGTGGTTTGTAGTTCTCCTTGAAGAGGTCTTTTACATCCCTTGTAAGCTGGATTCCTAGGTATTTTATTCTCTTTGAAGCAGTTGTGAATGGAAGTTCATTCATGATTTGGCTCTCTGTTTGTCTGATACTGGTGTATACGAATGCTTGTGATTTTTGCACATTAATTTTGTATCCTGAGACTTTGCTGAAGTTTCTTATCAGCTTAAGGAGATTTTGGGCTGAGACAATTGGGTTTTCTAAATATACAATCATGTCATCTGCAAACAGGGACAATTTGACTTCTTCTTTTCCTAACTGAATACCCTTGATTGCTTTCTCTTGCCTGATTGCCCTAGCCAGCACTTCCAACACTATGTTGAATAGGAGTGGTGAGAGAGGGCATCCCTGTCTTGTGCCAGTTTTCAAAGGGAATTTTTCCAGTTTTTGCCCATTCAGTATGATATTGGCTGTGGGTTTGTCCTAAATAGCTCTTATTATTTTGAGGTACGTTCCATCAATACCGAATTTATTGAGCGTTTTTAGCATGAAGGGCTGTTGAAGTTTGTCAAAAGCCTTTTCTGTATCTATTGAGATAATGATGTGGTTCTTGTCTTTGGTTCTGTTTATATGCTGGATTATGTTTATTGATTTGCGAATGTTGAACCAGCCTTGCATCCCAGGGATGAAGCCCACCTGATCATGGTGGATAAGCTTTTTGATGTGTTGTTGATTCCGGTTTGCCAGTATTTTATTGAGGATTTTTGCATCGATGTTCATCAGGGATATTGGTCTAAAATTATCTTTTTTTGTTGTGTCTCTGCCAGGCTTTGGTATCAGGATGATGTTGGCCTCATAAAATGAGTTAGGGAGGATTCCCTCTTTTTCTATTGTTTGGAATAGTTTCAGAAGGAATGGTACCAGCTCTTCCTTGTACCTCTGGTAGAATTCAGCTGTGAATCCATCTGGTCCTGGACTTTTTTTGATTGGTGGGCTATTAATTATGGCCTCAATTTCAGAGCCTGCTATTGGTCTATTCACGGATTCAACTTCTTCCTGGTTTAGTCTTGGAAGAGTGTAAGTGTCCAGGAAATTATCCATTTCTTCTAGATTTTCCAGTTTATTTGCGTACAGGTGTTTATAGTATTCTCTGATGGTAGTTTATATTTCTGTGGAGTCGGTGGTGATATCCCCTTTATCATTTTTAATGGCGTCTATTTGATTCTTCTCTCTTTTCTTCTTTATTAGTCTTGCTAGCAGTCTGTCAATTTTGTTGATCTTTTCAAAACACCAACTCCTGGATTCATTGATATTTTGGAGGGTTTTTTGTGTGTCTATCTCCTTCAGTTCTGCTCTGATCTTAGTTATTTCTTGCCTTCTGCTAGCTTTCGAATGTGTTTGCTCTTGCTTCTCTAGTTCTTTTAATTGTGATGTTAGAGTGTCAATTTTAGATCTTTCCTGCTTTCTCTTGTGGGCATTTAGTGCTATAAATTTCCCTCTACACACTGCTTTAAATGTGTCCCAGAGATTCTGATATGTTGTATCTTTGTTCTCATTGGCTTCAAAGAAAATCTTTATTTCTGCCTTCATTTCGTTATGTACTCAGTAGTCATTCAGGAGCAGGTTGTTCAGTTTCCATGTAGTTGAGGGGTTTTGATTGAGTTTCTTAGTCCTGAGTTCTAGTTTGATTGCACTGTGGTCTGAGAGACAGTTTGTTATAATTTCTATTCTTGTACATTTGCTGAGGAGTGCTTTACTTCCAATTATGTGGTCAATTTTGGAATAAGTGCGATGTGGTGCTGAGAAGAATGTATATTCTGTTGATTTGGGGTGGAGAGTTCTATAGATGTCTATTAGGTCTGCTTGCTGCAGAGGTGAGTTCAATTTCTGGATATCCTTATTAACTTTCTGTCTCGTTGATCTGTCTAATGTTGACAGTGGGGTGTTGAAGTCTCCCATTATTATTGTATGGAGTCTAAGTCTCTTTATAAGTCTCTAAGGACTTGCTTTATGAATCTGGGTGCTCCTGTATTAGGTGCATATATATTTAGGATAGATAACTCTTCCTGTTGAATTGACCGCTTTACCATTATGTAATGGCCTTCTTTGTCTCTTTTGATCTTTGATGGTTTAAAGTCTGTTTTATCAGAGACTAGTATTGCAACCCCTGTTTTTTTGTTGTTGTTGTTCTCCATTTGCTTGGTAAATCTTCCTCCATCCCTTTATTTTGAGCCTATGTATATCTCTTAGTGTGAGATGGGTCTCCTGAATACAGCAGACTGATGGGTCTTGACTCTTTATCCAGCTTGCCAGTCTGTGTCTTTTAATTGGAGCATTTAGTCCATTTACATTTAAGGTTAAGATTGTTATGTGTGAACTTGATCCTGCCATTATGATATTAACTGGTTATTTTGCTCGTTAGTTGATGCAGTTTCTTCCTAGCCTTGATGGTGTTTACATTTTGGCATGTTTTTGCATGGCTGGTACCGGTTGTTCCTTTCCATGTTTAGTGCTTCCTTCAGCGTCTCTTGTAAGGCAGGGCTACTGGTGGCAAAATCTCTAAGCATTTGCTTATCTGTAAAGAATTTTATTTCTCCTTCACTTATGAAACTTTGTTTGGCTGGATATGAAATTCTGGGTTTAAAATTCTTTTCTTTAAGAATGTTGAATATCGGCCCCCACTCTCTTCTGGCTTGTAGAGTTTCTGCCGAGAGATCTGCTGTTAGTCTGATGGGCTTCCCTTTGTGGGTAACCCGACCTTTCTCTCTGGCTGCCCTTAAGATTTTTTCCTTCATTTCAACTTTGGTGAATCTGGCAATTATGTGTCTTGGAGTTGCTCTTCTCGAGGAGTATCTTTGTGGTGTTCTCTGTATTTCCTGGATTTGAATGTTGGCCTGCCCTACTAGGTTGGGGAAGTTCTCCTGGATGATATCCTGCAGAGTGTTTTCCAACTTGGTTCCATTTTCCCCCTCACTTTCAGGCACCTCAATCAGACGTAGATTTGGTCTTTTTACATAATCCCATACTTCTTGCAGGCTTTGTTCATTTCTTTTTCTTCTTTTTTCTTTTGGTTTCTCTTCTTGCTTCATTTCATTCATTTGATCCTCAATCGCTGATATTCTTTCTTCCAGTTGATCGAGTCGGTTACTGAAGCTTGTGCATTTGTCACGTATTTCTCATGTCATGGTTTTTGTCTCTTTCATTTCGTTTATGACCTTCTCTGCAGTAATTACTCTAGCCATCAATTCTTCCACTTTTTTTTTCAAGATTTTTAGTTTCTTTGCACTGGTACGTAATTCCTCCTTTAGCTCTGAGACGTTTGATGGACTGAAGCCTTCTTCTCTCATCTCATCAAAATCATTCTCTGTCAAGCTTTGATCCATTCCTGGCGATGAGCTGCGCTCCTTTGCCGGGGGAGATGCGCTCTTATTTTTTGAATTTCCAGCTTTTCTGCCCTGCTTTTCCCCCATCTTTGTGGTTTTATCAGCCTCTGGTCTTTGATGATGATGGTGATGTACTGATGGGGTTTTAGTGTAGGTGTCCTTCCTGTTTGATAGTTTTCCTTCTAACAGTCAGGGCCCTCAGTTGTAGGTCTGTTGGAGATTGCTTGAGGTCCACTCCAGACCTTGTTTGCCTGGGTGTCAGCAGCAGAGGCTACAGAAGATAGAATATTGCTGAACAGCGAGTGTACCTGTCTGATTCTTGCTCTGGAGGCTTCCTCTCAGGGGTGTACTCCACCCTATGAGGTGTGGGGTGTCGGACTGCCCCTAGTAGGTGATGTCTCCCAGTTAGGCTACTCAGGGGTCAGGGACCCACTTGAGCAGGCAGTCTATCTGTTCTCAGATCTCAACCTCCGTGTTGGGAGATCCACTGTACTCTTCAAAGCTGTCAGACAGAGTCTTTTGCCTGCAGAGGTTTCTGCTGCTTTCGTTGTTGTTTACTGTGCCCTGTCCCAAGAGGTGGAGTCTACAGAGACAGGCAGGTTTCCTTGAGCTGCTGTGAGCTCCACCCAGTTCGAGCTTCCCAGTGGCTTTGTTTATCTACTTAAGCCTCGGCAATGGCGGGCGCCCCTCCCCCAGCCTCACTGCTGCCTTGCCGCGAGATCGCAGACTGCTGTGCTAGCAATGATGGAGGCTCCTTGGGCATGGGGCCCTCCCGGCCAGGTGTGGGATATAGTCTCCTGGTGTGCCTGTTTTTTTAAAGCGCAGTATTGGGGTGGGAGTTACCTGATTTTCCAGGTGTTGTGTGTCTCAGTTCCCCTGGCTAGGAAAAGGGATTCCCTTTCCCCTTGCGCTTCCCAAGTGAGGTGATGCCTCGCCCTGCTTCAGCTCTCACTGGTCGGGTTGCAGCAGCTGACCAGCACTGATTGTCCGGCACTCCCTAGTGAGATGACCCCAGTACCTCAGTTGAAAATGTAGAAATCACCGGTCTTCTGTGTCGCTCGCGCTGGGAGTTGGAGACTGGAGCTGTTCCTATTCAGCCATCTTGCTCTGCCCCTGTTGTATGTATTACTTACAGTGTGGATTGAAAAGTTCTGTCATTTAACATTCATTTTGGAAAATCTTAGAACTGGTGAAGGGTAATTTTTAAAATATTTATACTAGATTCAGAAGACCTAAGTTCGGGTCCCAGTTTTTCCACTTTCTAGACCTATAGCCATAGGAAAATTTCTTAAACTTTTTGACTCCCCATTTTCTTATCCTTAAAATGAGGACAATGAATTTTAAGTTCTCCAAGTCTTTTCCAGCTCTAATATTCTGGGAATCTACTGCAGTAAATTACCTGTCCACACTCAGTGTTATAAACATACTGTTTTGCAGCTAGACAAGATCAGTACCATGATACAAATGTCCATAATAATGACCTGAAGGCATTCTGAGATCTCAGATTGCCTCCTGGCTCATCCTAAATGTTCTAAGGTTAGTTTCCAATCTGTCCTAACCAATATATTGAAAACAAATTTTCAAAGCCCACGCATGAGTTGTAAGAAAGAAACAGGAGATACCTTTTTTTTCTCTTCGTTCCAGAACTATGCACTTGGTGATTATTGGCCCATGTTGGCCTTTTGAAGAACAAATCTCTACTCAGGCTTTGTTTACAACTACTTAGTAATTACTATGTTACCAATAGTATTTCTATAACTCTAATTATTCCATGAGTCTTGTAATTACTGCTTAAACCTAAAATTCGGGCTTTGTTTGCAACTACTTAGTAATTACTGTGTTAAAAATAGTATTTATATAACTCTAGTTATCCATAGGTCTTGTAATTACTGCTTACATCTAAAAACTATAACACTGGGAGATTTTCTTGTCATTTGAAATACTTACTGCACATCACATCAGAAATGCCATTGCTGGAGTCTACTGTGCCATTACCTCCAAAATGTTTGCTATTTGTTGTAGGTCCGGTGTAGACTACACAGAGGTTTGATAGGAAAAAATAATTATCTTTGTAAGTACAGAGAAAAGCATACCTCACATCCTTCAGAACCCACAACAAGCTTCCAAGTTTATACACACATACACTGACACACACAAACACACACACACAGACTTAGGGGTGGAAACTTTTTATTTTGCCATGCACAACTTTTTCAAAGCAACTACCTTTTGTAGCCATCATTTCATAAAATAAAATATATAGTAACAGCAAAATTTAGGAAACATATAATATCAGAATAAAAGGCAATCCTTTACATTTAATAAATATAAACAGTTCAGTATATTGGCTTTTTTTTTTTTTTTTAAGGAGTCTGTGCTCTATAACACTCCCTGGGTCTCCCACATAATGCAGGGATGTGTGAATCCTTTCATGATCATGATGTGTTGGTGACACTTGAATTTTCCACAAGTTGAGGGGGAAAAATCATCAAATTGACAGAAATTCAAAGTGGTCATCTAAGAACTTGGGACACCTGAGAAGAGAATGTCTATAGAAGAAAACAAATGCACCTTTCTGTCATTCTGTAGACTTATTCTTTAGAGCTATGATTTGGTTGACTGCAACAACGCCAACTCCATACATATAGCCTATGTGAACAGTGACTAGGTATCTTTGTTTGAGCTGCTATAACAAAATATCTGAGAAGAGGAAACTTACAAAAAATAGAAATTTGTTTCTCACAGTTCTGGATACTGGGAAGTCCAAGATCAAGGCACTGGCAGGATTGGGCCTGGTAAGAGCTGCTCTCTGCTTCCAAGATGGCACCTTGTTGCTGCATCCTCTGGAAGTGACAAATGTGTCCTCACTGGGGGTAAGGGACAAAGAGTGCAGCCTAATTTTTTTAAGTTCTTTTATAGGTACTTTAATCCCATCCTGGAGTGCTGCACACTACGACCTAATCACCTCCTAAACGTTTCATATCGTAATACAATCACATTTGCAATTAAGATTCATCACATGACTTCTGGAGGTCATTCTAACCACAGGACTATATTTTCTCTGTCTTCTTTTCTCCTTTCCTCCATGGACTCTTCATTGTCTCCCTTTTCTTCATCTTCCTCAGACAGGAATTATGAAAGATGAGAGACAGAGGAAAGGAAAGAGAATGGTGATATAAGAATGTATTCATCAATGCAATGTGAGGGGGACACAGGGCTGCTATGGACATTCTCAACCACTATTATCAAGCTATACTCTATATTTTGCTTCTTCATCAATTCCAAAGAGACTGAGGGAAAAGTAAAAATAAATAAGTAAATAAATAAATAAATAAATAAATAAATAGAGGGAGTGCCCAAGATGGCCAAATAGGAACAGCTCCAGCCTCCAGCTGTAAGAGCAACACAGAAGACGGGTGATTTCTGCATTTTCAACTGAGGTACCAGGTTCATCTCTCTGGGGTGTGTCAGACAGGGGTGCTGGTCAGTGGGTGCAGCCCAACCAGTGAGAGCTGAAGCAGGGCGAGATATCGTCTCCCCTGGGAAGTGCAAGGGGGAAGAGAATTCCTTTTCCTAGCCAAGGGAAACTGAGACATACAACACCTGGAAAATCGGTTAACTCTCACCCTAATACTCTGCTTTACCAAGGGTCTTAGCAAATGACACACCAGGACACTATATCCCACGCCTGGCCTGGAGGGTCCCATGCCCACAAAGCCTGCCTCATTGCTAGCACAGCAGTCAGATCTAGCTGCAAGGTGGCAGCAGGGTCGGGGAGGGGTGCCCACTATTACTGAGGTTAAGTAGGTAAACAAAGCCACCAGGAAGCTTGAACAGGGTGGAGCCCACTGCAGGTCAAGGGGGCCTGCCTGCCTCTGTAGACTCCACCTCTGGGGACAGGACATAGCTAAATAAAAAGCAGCGGAAACTTCTGCGTATGTAAATGTCCCTGTCTGACAGTTTTGAAGGGAGCAGTGGTTCTCTCAGCATGGAGGTTGAGATCTGAGAACGGACAGACTGCCTGCTCAAGTGGATCCCTGACCCCTGAGTAGCCTACAGGGAAACATCCCCCATTAGGTGCAGACTGACACCTCACACCTCACACGGCCGGGTACACCTCTGAGATGAAGCTTCCAGAGCAAGAATCAGGCAACAACACTTGCTGTTCAGCAATATTCTATCTTCTGCAGCCTCCGCTGCAGATACCCAGGCAAACAGGGTCTGGAAAGGACCTCAAGCAAACGCCAACAGACCTGCAGCTGAGGGTCCTGACTGTTGGAAGGAAAACTAACAAACAGAAAGGACACCCACACCAAAACCCCATCAGTACATCACCATCATCAAAGACCAAAAGCAGGTAAAACTACAAAAATGGGGAAAAAGCAGTGCAGAAAAGCTGTAAATTCAAAAAATCAAAGTGCATCACCCCTTCCAAAGGAATGCAGCTCATCACCAGCAACGGAACAAAGCTGGACAGAGAATGACTTTGATGATTTGAGAGAAGAAGGCTTCAATCAAACTTCTCAGAGCTAAAGGAGGAACTACATATCCAGCACAAAGAAACTAAAAACGTTGAAAAAAGAATGGAAGAATGGATAACTAGAATCACCAATGCAGAGAAGTCCACAAATGAACTGATAGAGATGAAAACCATGAAATGAGAAATACCTGACAAAGGCACAAGCTTCAGTAACTGACTCAATCAACTGGAAGAAAGAGTATCAGTGATTGAAGATCAAATGAATGAAATGAAGTGAGAAGAGAAGTTTAGAGAAAAAAGAGTAAAAAGAAATGAACAAGCCTCCAAGAAATATGGGATTATGTGAAAAGACCAAATCTATGTCTGATTGGTGTGCCGGAAAGTGACGGGGAGAATGGAACCAAGCTGGAAAACACTCTGCAGGATATCATCCAGGAAAACTTCCCCAACCTAGCAAGGCAGGTCAACATTCAAATTGAGGAAATACAAAGAATGCCACAAAGATACTCCTCGAGAAGAGCAATCCAAGACGCATAATTGTCAGATTCACCAAAGCTGAAACGAAGGAAACAATGTTAAGGGCAGCCAGAGAGAAAGGTCGGGTTACACACAAAGGGAAGCCCATTAGAATAACAGCAGATCTCTCGGAAGAAACTCTCCAAGCCAGAAGAGAGTGAGGGCCAATATTCAGCATTCTTAAAGAAAAGAATTTTCAACCCAGAATTTCATATTCAACCAAACTAAGTTTCATAAGTGAAGGAGAAATAAAATCCTTTACAGAGAAGTAAATGCTGAGAGATGTTTTCACCATCAGGCCTGCCCTACAAGAAATCCTGAAGGAAGCACCAAATATTGAAAGGAACAACCAGTACTAGGCATTGCAAAAACATGCCAAAATATAAAGACCATCGATGCTAGGAAGAAACTTCATGAACTAACGAGCAAAACAACAATCTAATATCATAATGACAGGATCAAGTTCACACATAACAGTATTAACCTTAAATGAAAATGGACTAAATGGTCCAATTAAAAGACACAGACTGGCAAATTGGATAAAGAGTAAAGACCCATCAGTTTGCTGTATTCAGGAGACCCATCTCATATGCAGAGACATACATAGGCTCAAAATATAAGGATGGAGGAAGATCTTCCAAGCACATAGAAAACAAAAAATGCAAGGGGTTTCTATCCTAGTCTCTGATAAAACAGATTTTAACCCAACAAAGATCAAAAGAGACAAAGAAGGCCATTACATAATGGTAAAGGGATCAATTCAACAAGAAGAGCTAACTATCCTAAATATATATGCATCCAATACAGGAGCACGCAGATTCATAAAACAAGTCCTTAGAGACTTACAAAGAGACTTAGACTCCCATACAATAATGGGAGATTTTAACAGTCCACTGTCAACATTAGACAGATCAACGAGACAGAACATTAACAAGGATACCCAGGAATTGAACTCAGCTCTGCACCAAGCAGACCTAATAAACATCAACAGAAATATTCACCAAAAGTCAACCGAATATACATTATTCTCAGCACAATATTGTACTTATTCCAAAATCGACCACATAGTTGGAAGTAAAGCACTCCTCAGCAAATGTAAAGGAACAGAAATTGTAACAAACTGTCTCTCAGACCACAGTGCAAACAAACTAGAACTCAGGGCTAAGAAAATCAAAACCGCTCAACTACATGGAAACTGAACAACCTGCTCCTGAATGATTGCTGGGTACATAACGAAATGAAGGCAGAAATAAAGATGTTCTTCGAAACCAATGAGAACAAAGATACAACATACCAAAGTCTCTGGGAAACATTTAAAGCAGTGTGTAGAGGGAAATTTATAGCACTAAATGCCCATGAGAGAAAGTAGGAAAGATCTAAAATTGACACTCTAACATCACAATTAAAAGAACTAGAGAAGCAAGAGCAAACACATTCGAAAGCTAGCAGAAGGCAAGAAATAACTAAGATCAGAGCAGAACTGAAGGAGATAGAGACACAAAAAACACTTCAAACAATCAATGAATCCAGGAACTGGTTTTTTGAATGGATCAACAAAATTGACAGACCACTAGCAAGACTAATAAAGAAGAAAAGAGAGAAGAATCAAATAGACGCAATTAAAAATGATAAAGGGAATATCACCACCGCCCCCACAGAAATAGAAACCACCATCAGAGAATACTATAAACACCTCTATGCAAATAAACTAGAAAACCTAGAAGAAATGGATAATTTCCTGGACACATGCACTATCCCAAGATTAAACCAGGAAGAAGTTGAATCCCTGAATAGACCGATAGCAGGCTCTGAAATGGAGCCAATAATTAATAGTCTACCAACCAAAAAAGTCCAGGACCAGATTGATTCACAGCCGAATTCCACCAGAGGTACAAGGAGGAGCTGGTACCATTCCTTCTGAAACTATTCCAATCAATAGAAAAAGAGGGAATCCTCCCTAACTCATTTTATGAGGCCAATATCATCCCGATACCAAAGCCTGGCAGAGACATAACAAAAAAAAAGAGAATTTTAGACCAATATCCCTGATGATCATGGATGCAAAAATCCTCAATAAAATACTGGCAAACCAAATCCAGCAGCACATCCAAAAGCTTATCCACCATGATCAAATGGGCTTCATCCCTGGGATGCAAGACTGGTTCAACATATGCAAATCAATCAACGTAAACCAGCATATAAACAGAACCAAAACAAAAAACACATCATTATCTCAATAGATGCAGAAAGGTCCTTTGACAAAATTCAACAGCCCTTCATGCTAAAAACTCAATAAATTCGGTATTGATGGAAAGTATCTCAAAATAATAAGAGCTATTTATGACAAACCCACAGCCAATATCATACTGAATGGGTAAAAACTGGAAGCATTCCCTTTGAAAACTGGCACAAGACAGGGATGTCCTCTCTCACCACTCCTATTCTACACAGTGCTGGAAGTTCTGGCTAGGGCAATCAGGCAAGAGAAAGAAATCAAGGGTATTCAATTAGGAAAAGAAGAAGTCAAATTGTCCCTGTTTGCAGATGACATGATTGTATATTTAGAAAACCCCATTGTCTCAGCCCAAAATCTCCTGAAGCTGATAAGCAACTTCGCCAAAATCTCAGGATACAAAATCAATTTTCAAAAATCACAGGCATTCTTATACACCAATAACAAACAGTGAGCCAAATCAGGAATGAACTTCCATTCACAATTGCTTCAAAGAGAATAAAATACCTAGGAATCCAACTTACAAGGGATGTAAAGGACCTCTTCAAGGAGAACTACAAACCACTGCTCAGTGAAATAAAAGAGGACACAAACAAATGGAAGAACATACCATGCTCATGGATAGGAAGAATCAATATCATGAAAATGGCCATACTGCCCAAGGTAATTTATAGATTCAATGCCATCCCCATCAAGCTACCAATGAGTTTCTTCACAGAATTGGAAAAAACTGCTTTAAAGTTCATATGGAACCAAAAAAGAGCCCACATCTCCAAGACAATCCTAAGTCAAAAGAACAAAGCTGGAGGCATCACGCTACCTGACTTCAAACTATACTACAAGGCTACAGTAACCAAAACAGCGTGGCACTGGTACCAAAACAGAGATATAGACCAATGGAACAGAACAGAGACCTCAGAAATAATACCACATTTCTACAGACATCTGATGTCTGACCAACCTGACAAAAGCAAGAAATGGGGAAAGGATTCCCTATTTAATAAATGATGTTGGGAAAATTGACTAGCCATAAATAGAAAGCTGAAACTGGATCCTTTTCTTACTCCTTATATGAAAATTAATTCAAGATGGATTAGAGACTTAAATGTTAGACCTAAAACCATAAAAACCGTAGAAGAAAACCTAGGTAACACCAGTCAGGACATAGGCATGTGCAAGAGCTTCATGTGTAAAACACCAAAAGCAATGGCAACAAAAGCCAACATTGAAAATTGGGATCTCATTAAACTAAAGAGCTTCTGCACAGCAAAAGAAACTACCATCAGAGTGAACAGGTAACCTACAGAATGGGAGAAAATTGTTGCAATCTACTCATCTGGCAAAGGGTTAATATCCAGAACCTACAAAGAACTCAAACAAATTTACAAGAAAAAAACAAACAACCCCATCAAAATGTGGGCAAAGGATATGAACAGACACTTCTCAAAAGAATATATTTATACAGCCAACAGACACATGAAAAAATGCTCATCATCACTGGCCATCAGAGAAATGCAAATCAAAACCACAATGAGATACCATCTCACATCAGTTAGGATGGTGATCATTCAAAAGTCAGGAAACAACAGGTGCTGGAGAGGATGTGGAGAAATAGGAACACTTTTACACTGTAGGACTGTAAATTAGTTCAACCATTGCAGAAGACAGTGTGGCAATTCCTCAAGGATCTAGAACTAGAAACACCATTTGACCCAGCCATCCCATTACTGGGTATATACCCAAAGGATTCTAAATCATGCTGCTATAAAGACACATGCACATGTATGTTTACTGTGGCACTCTTCACAATAGCAAAGACTTGGAAACAACCCAAATGTCCACCAGTGACAGACTGGATTAAGAAAATGTTGCACATATATGTCATGGAATACTATGCAGCCATAAAAAAGGATGAGTTCACGTCCTTTGAAGGGACATGGATGCAGCTGGAAACCATCATTCTCAGCAAACTATCTCAAGAACAGATAACCAAACACCGCATGTTCTCACTCATAGGTGGAAATTGAACAATGATATAACTTGGACATAGGAAGCGGAACGTCACACATCGGGGCTTATTGTGGGGTGTGGGGAGAGGGGAGGAATAGCATTAGGAGATATACCTAATGTTAATGACGAGTTAATGGGTGCAGCACACCAACATGGCACATGTATACATATGTAACAAACTTGCACGTTGTGTACATGTACCCTTGAACTTGAAATTTAATAAAAACAAACAAACAAACAAATAAATAAAACTTACCATTTGATATAACTGCAACATAGTATATAGGAATGAGTGATTGATCTGGAGGAAAGAGTGTGGCTTTTATTTTGGATTAAGTGGCAGAGCAAACTGCCACTTAATCCAAAATAAACAAACCAATGGATCAATGAAGAAATCAAAAGGAAACTTTTTTTAAAAAAGCTTGATGTAAACAAAAATGGAAATACAACATACCAAAACTTATGGGGTACTGCAAAAGTAGGTCTAATGAGGAAGTTTATATCAATAAATGTCTACATTAAGAAAAAAATCTCAAATAGATAACCTAAATTTACTCCTCAAGGAAATATACAAAAACACACTAAGACCAAAGTTCGTAGAAGAAATGAAATAATAAAGATCAAAGCAGAAACAAATGAAGTAGAGAAGAGAAAAATAATAGAAAAAAATCAATAAAACCAAGTATTTATTTTTAAGAGGCAAACAAAATTGATAAACCTTTAGCTGGACTAACTAAAGAGAAAAGACAGAACAGTAAAATAATTAAAATTATCAATGAAAGAAGAGACATTACGAATAATACTAAAGAAATAGAAAGGATCATAAAAGACTACCATGAACAATTATTTGCCAAAAGTTGGATAACCTATAAGAAGCAATAAACTCCTAGACACATACAACCTATTGAGAATGAATCATGAAGAAATAGAAAATCTGAACAGAACAATAACAATGGTTATGAAAACCCTAAGAACTCTGCCAAAAATCTGTTAGATAATCAGTGAAAAAAATTAAAAAGGAATAAATTCAACAATGGTGATGAAAGATTTATACACTGAAAATGATATTAAAATATAAATTTAAGAAATTGAAGGAGACCCAAATAAATCCCAAGATATCCTGTATTCATGGATTAGAGTAATTAATATTAAAATGTCTACACTACCCAACTGTCCTATAGATTCAGTATAGTCTCTATTAAAATTCCAGTGACATTTTTCACAGATAGAGAAAAAATAACCCTAAAATTCATATGAATCCACAAAGACCCTTAGTCAAATCAATCTTAAACAAGAAAAAGAAAGCTAGAGACATTGCATCACCTGATATCAAAATATACTGCAAACTTGCAGGAATCAAAACAGCATGGGACTGGATAAAATCAGACATACAGACCAATGGAAAAGAATAGAGAGCCCAGAAATAAATCCACTTATTTATTGTCAATTGATCTTCCACGAATCTGTCAAGAGCACACAATGGGGGAAAAACAGTCTCTTCAATAAATGGTGTTGGGAAAACTGGTATCTACAGGCAAAATAATAAAATTGGACCATTACCTCATACCATATAGAAAACTACCTCAAAATAAAAACTTAAATAACTGTAAAACTACCAGAGGAAAACATAAGGAAAAAGCTTTTTGACATTGGTTTGGGAAATTATTTTTAAAATGTAACCCCACAAGCACAGGCGATAAAAGCAAAAATAGACAAATGAAATTGCATCAATCTAAATAGTTTCTGCACAGTAAAGGAAATGATTGAGTGAAAAGAAAACCTACAAAACAGGAGAAAATATTTACAAATGATACATTTGATAAGGGGTTAATATTCAAAGTATATAATGAATTCAAACAACTCTACAGCAAGAATACAAATAACCCAATTTAAAAATGGATAAAGGATGTAAATAGACGTTCACTAAATAAGAAAAAAAAAATGACCAAGAGGTATATTAAAAAGTACTCAACATCACTAATAATCAAAGAAGTGTAAATTAAAATCACAATGAAATATCACTTCACACCTGTTGGAATGGCTATTATCAAAAAGATAAAAGAGAGCAGGTGCTGGGGAAGGTGTGGGAAAAAGGAAACCTTGTACACTGTTGGTGGGAATGTAAATTGCTACGGTAATTATGGAAAACTGTATGAAGGTTCCTCAAAGAATTAAAAATAGAACTACCATGTAATCCAGCAATCTAACTTCTGGGTATATATCCAAATGAAAGGAAATCAGTATGTTGAAGAGATATCTGCACTCCTGTCTTCATTGCAGCATTGTTCACAATAAACACACACATTTACGAATATTACTCAGCCTTATTAAAAGAGAAAGGAAATCCTGTCATCTGTCATTTGGGGTAACATAGATGAACCTGGATAATGTTATACTAAGTGAAATAAGTCAGACATGGAAAGAAAAATACTGATGATCTCACATATGTGGAATCTTAAAAAGTCAAACTCATAGAAAGAGAGAGTAGAATGGTAGTTTCCAGAGGCTGGGGGATGGCGATGGGGAAAGAGGAGATGGTGGGCACAGAGTACAGTTTCAGTTATGCAGGATAAACAAATTCTTGGGATCTAATATACAGCAGAAGGATTATAGTTCATACTACTGTATTATATACTTGAAATTTGCTAAGATAGTAGATGTTAAATCTTCTCACCAGAAAAAAAAGGTAGCCATAAGGTGATGGATATGTTATTTAGCTTAATTGTGGTAACCATTTCACAATGTATATTTATATCAAAATATCATGGCGTATGCCTTAAATATATACAATTTTTATTTGCCAATTGTAACTTTAATAAATAGGAAGAAATACAAATGCTAGAGGTAGTCCCGCTTCTCAAAATGGGAGACTTAATGCAGAAAGGTGGCTAATTCAGGAAGAAGGGGAAAGAGACCATTGTGGAAACAATCATATAGTAAAGGATAATTGGGATGATACTATCACACTTTGATGTAGGGATAATAAATAACAAACTTAGGCTCCAGCTTCATTCATCTGGGTGACTCATTAAGAAGCAAACTCTAAATTAGTAAGTCGAGCATAGGAACCAAAGTTCTGCATGTCTGTAATGCCTGTGCTCATCCACAATCCACAGTGTGCAGAACAAGGTCTCAGAAGACAATGGACACCGGGATCAATGGCCAGAGGACTTGTCTCATCTGACTGGGATAACAGATCTCAAATCTATAGGCTCCAGGAGCTTCTTTTCCTGACTGGTGAAAAGCTCAAAAACTGAAGACTTGGCATTGACACCCAACCGTTCTAGAGATTTTTGTCCCCTCTTTACTTTTATTATATGAAATATTTTTTTTATATCTCCCTAACTCCTGTAATGGCTCTTCTTATATACCTCCTGCCACCTGGGAATAGACATTAAACAAAGTTGTATTGTGGAATCCTGCAGAAACAGATCCAGTTTATGACTTCAGTTAAGCTTGCCACAGGTTTAACTTCAGGTTTCTACTTCCAGCTTGAATCTTTCTCTTAGTGTTTACATTAGGACTTGATATGGTTTGGCTGTGTCTCCACCCAAATCTCACCTTGACTGGGGCTTCCATAATTCCCACATGTTGTGGGAAGGACCTGGTGGGAGATAATTGAAGCATGGGAGCAGTTTCCCCCATACTATTCTTGTGGTAGTGAATAAGTCTTATGAGATCTGATGGTTTCATAAAGGGAAATCCTTTTGCTTGGTTTGTTCTCTCTTGTCTGCTGTCAGGTAAGATGTGCCTTTCACCTTCTGCCATGATTGTGAGGCCTCCCTAGCCATGTGGAACTGTGAGTCCATTAAACCTCTTTTTCTTTTTAAGTTACCCAGGCTCAGGTATGTTTTTATCAGCACCGTGAACACAGACTAGTACAGCAAATTGGTACCAGTAGAATGGGGTGCTGCTGTAAAGATACCTATTATACAGCAAATTATATATATAAGATTATACACAATATGTAATTCAAAGTGATTTAAACAAAAAGTGAGATCCATTGTTTTGTGTAAAAGGAACAAGGATATCTTCAGACAAGTCTTGATCTAGATAAAACTGTAATAAACAATAACAAGCTTCTTCCTTTCTCTTTCTCCTGCCTTTTGAGATCCTATCTTGATCCTCAGACTCTACCTAGTTGCCTCTGGAATGTCTGAGCTCTACCCTTATTATAGGAATGGGTATCCAAGTTGTAAACCTTACTTCCTGTAAAAGAAAGATATATTTTCAGGCTGGGCGCGGTGGCTCATGCCTGTAATCCCAGCACTTTGGGAGGCCGAGGCGGGCGGATCACAAGGTCAGGAGATCAAGACCACGGTGAAACCCCGTCTCTACTAAAAATACAAAAAATTAGCTGGGCACGGTGGCGGGCGCCTGTAGTGCCAGCTACTCAGGAGGCTGAGGCAGGAGAATGGCGTGAACCCGGGAGGTGGAGCTTGCAGTGAGCCCAGATCGCGCCACTGCACTCCAGCCTGGGCAACAGAGTGAGACTCCGTCTCAAAAAAAAAAAAAAAAAAAAAAAAAAAATATATATATATATATATACATACATATATATATATATATTTTTTTTTTCAATTCCCTATAATTCCTACAAATATATCTTAACATCTTACTGGCTCTTGGTTTATTTGCCCAACATTGCACAAATAATTGAGGACAGAAGATGGTATAAACTTATTAGCTCAATAAATCTGGGTAAAGTTAATCCCACTCAGATTTCATAGCTGAGAATCAGAAAGAGTACTTTGTGTAACAGAAAGAAAGAGTAAATATTAGGGAGTAAATGAATAAATGTCCTTTGCATTCAGTTCTAGCTCTCTAACAGACATTTACCTTGTTTCCTAACATTGCCGACAGCCCCAGGTAAGACATTTTTCAAAAACAACTCTCGTCTTCAGTACTTTGTTCTTGATTTGGCTGAAAAAATACATATATACTCTGTCTATCTTTGGGGTCTTAACTCACAGTTGACTTTTGATCTTTCTGAATCATATTTGTCTTCCCTCTCTCAATATTCCTTTAGTTCACCTTATTCCCTAATTATCTCATATATGTACATGAGAAGCTCAGGATACATCTTACATCTTTTATATCCTCCTTCAGTGCAAAGTATATTTTTAAGCACATCATATACACTCAATTAACGATTACAGAATAAAGCCTATTACAAGTCACTAGCAACAAACTGAGGCAAAAGAGCACTAGAAGAAGTGGAGACCTATACTTTAGCTCCAGCTCATCTCTTGCCAGTTGGCCAATTTTTCACAAATTATTTGGCTAGAAGCCTCATAATTTCGTCTATAAAATAAGTAAATGTCTATATGTTGTGCCTATCTCATATTCATTTTTGGAATCAAATTAAATAAAGTGTTTTTCAAAGTAAATAACAGAAATTCAGAGGAGAATCTGACAATAAATTCTGAAGTATTAGTAGTAAGATGTAGCTGGGCTTTTAAGTATGAATACCCCTAGAATAAGGAGCAGGAGAAAAGATAGTATTCCAACTAGGGGAAGGGTAGGAGGACCAGAGAAAAGTCAGGAATAAGCACAGCATTGGAGGAGAACAAGTCCCTGAATGATCTTGGCAAATCCAGCTCTTCCCCCTCTTGCTTGCAATTTTCAAACAGAATATACTAAGAATGTAATCTTCTCAGATAAATAGAAACTGTTCAGAACAGCTTAAGCTTTGTCCTTGTCCCTTTTAGAATAGCATATCTTGTGACACAGACCAGTTCTCCTGGAATACAAAACACATAGCAGAATGCTTTGAGGTTCTCATAGATGTTATGTGAAGTGGGGCATGTGCGGATGAGACTCCTTCAACCCTGGGCACCTTTCCTGAGCCTTAGGTGAACAGCTTGTCTATGGATCCAAGGCTTCTGTTAATTCTTGCTACTTACCTGTGAGTAATAAAATTGTTTTGCCAGACTTGTGCAAGTCTTTTGTCTCACATAACTCATGCTCTGGCAGCTGGCTTAGTACAAAACTTCCTGCCAGATCTAAGGACCCTGGCAAAAATTAATGAGGTATTTAGAGCCTTCCCTTGGAATTGGTAACTGGTGCATGGTATTTCCCTTCCAAGGATTGCTATTGATGCATATTATTCTAATTAATAAGCATTTTCCCTCAACCACAAATATAAAAAAACAGCCTAACCAACACATCCTTTTCAAATGAGATTGACAAAAAGAAGCCTTTTGCTTTATCCTTTTTAACAGTTGGAAATATAAAATTTACCATCTGTTTCCAGTCAATTATTGACTCTGTGTCTCTGAAATATCAGAAGGAATTAGGTTAGGCAAAGAGAAGTAGCTATTGCCAATAAAACCAATTGTAATCACAAAATCACAGAATCATAGAAGGGAAGGAAGAATAAGAATATAACCGGTTCTTACCACCTTTAATTAAGAGAATCCCTCAACTTTCCAAATAGACAAGAAACCAACTTTTTAATGGTGATAACAACATTTTACAATCTTTTTAAGATGTCAATTTTCATTGTGTTATTACATTCAGTATTCACATATAAATGCATTTTGTTGTCTCAAAACCACAACCATAATTTTGAAAGAGAATAATTGAAACTGAAACCTAAAACTTGAAATCTACCAGACAGAGATTCTCTGTGAAAATAACTGTACTCCTAACACCTAACTCTTTCCACTGCTTTACCTCTCATTGTTAGCCTGTGGTTAATGTAAACTTGATATTCCTGAGAGAAATCTAAAATACCCAACAGGATTATTATCTAACAATAGGGACAAACAGGAAAACACATGGAGTTCATTTAGGTAAGTTTGAAATCCCTGGCCATTTGATGCTCACAAACAAATATACGCAATTATAAAAATAAGACCAGCCTGGGCAACATAGGGATACCTCATCTCTACAAATAATAATAACAATATTAGCTGGGCTTAGTGGCACACATATGTGGTCCCAGCTACTAGGGAGGCTGAAGTGGGAGGGTTGCTTGAGCCCAAGTGGTCGAGGCTGCAATGAGTCATAATTAGGCTAATGTACTCCAGCCTGGGTGACAGAATGAGACCCCTGTCTCAAAATAAATACATAAATAAATCACAACATCTGCAGGACACCAATATACTTTCTCTCATACTTGAGCCATTTAATTTTAGAAAGGGAATTATAAGAGTTATTGTTGATGAGTTTAATAATCACATAACTGTCACTTTGCTCAATAATCAGCTGTAATATTTCCTTCCTTGATGTTGCTTACTGTATATAATAGTGAACTCAAAATTTTTATAAGTTTTGACTTTATAAGTATATAAAGAAGCATTATTTATGTGCTTATTTCTGAGGAGTGCAATACCAATGATAAAAGGAAGAGCAATTATATGGGAGGACTGTATTTTCTCTATATTTACCTTTAAATATGTGACATTTAAGAGATTTCCCTAATAAAATGACTTTTATTGTTTGTAGCAATGTGGAGAAAAAACACCCTACTCATTGTTGTGCACATAGTGCAACTTTTATAGAAAATGATTTAAATATATGTTTAAAATTTATCTATAAATCCCACTATCAGAATTTTACTTTACTGATAGACTTAATTGTATGAAAATATGAGCAGAAGGATTTCATTTCAGCATTTTTGTAGTTGCAAAAATAAACAAATAGCAACAACAAAACAGCAAATACAAAAGCAACTGTTCCATCTACAGGGGACTGGCTGAATAAGTTTGAGGATACTACCAAAAAAAAAATTTAGCCACCTTGGAAAATAAAAGTAAACATAGTATTTTAAAAGCTCTCCAGGGCGGAGCAAGATGGCCGAATAGGAACAGCTCCAGTCTCCAACTCCCAGCGCGAGCGACACAGAAGACCGGTGATTTCTGCATTTTCAACTGAGGTACTGGGGTCATCTCACTGGGGAGTGCCGGAGGTTCGGTGCTGGTCAGCTGCTGCAGCCCGACCAGCGAGAGCTGAAGCAGGGCGAGACATTGCCTCACCTGGGAAGCGCAAGGGGGAAGGGTATCCCTTTTCCTAGCCAGGGGAACTGAGACACACAACACCTGGAAAATTGGGTAACTCCCACCCCAATACTGCACTTTAAGCAAACAGGCACACCAGGACATCATATCCCACACCTGGCCGGGAGGGTCCCACACCCACGGAGCCTCCCTCATTGCTAGCACAGCAGTCTGTGATATACCGGCAAGGCAGCAGTGAGGCTGGGGGAGGGGCGCCCGCCATTGCTGAGGCTTAAATAGGTAAACAAAGCTGCTGGGAAGCTGGAACTGGGTGGAGTTCACAGCAGCTCAAGGAAACCTGCCTGTCTCTGTAGACTCCACCTCTGGGGACAGGGCACAGTAAACAACAACGAAAGCAGCAGAAACCTCTGCAGGCAAACGACTCTGTCTGACAGCTTTGAAGAGTACAGTGGATCTCCCAACACGGAGGTTGAGATCTGAGAAGGGACAGACTCCCTGCTCAAGTGGGTCCCTGACCCCGGAGTAGCCTAACTGGGAGACATCCCCCACTAGGGGCAGTCTGACACCCCACACCTCACAGGGAGGAGTACACCCCTGAGAGGAAGCTTCCAAAGCAAGAATCAGAAAGGTACACTCGCTGTTCAGAAATATTCTATCTTCTGCAGCCTCTGCTGCTGATACACAGGCAAACAAGGTCTGGAGTGGACCTCAAGCAATCTTCAACAGACCTACAGCTGAGGGTCCTGACTGTTAGAAGGAAAACTATCAAACAGGAAGGACACCTACACCAAAACCCCATCAGTACATCACCATCATCAAAGACCAGAGGCAGATACAACCACAAAGATGGGGAAAAAGCAGGGCAGAAAAGCTGGAAATTCAAAAAATAAGAGCGCATCTCCCCCGGCAAAGGAACGCAGCTCATCACGAGCAACGGATCACAGCTGGATGGAGAATGACTTCGACGAGATGAGAGAAGAAGGCTTCAGTCCATCAAATTTCTCAGAGCTAAAGGAGGAATTATGTACCAGCGCAAAGAAACTAAAAATCTTGAAAAAAAAGTGGAAGAATTGATGGCTAGAGTAATTACTGCAGAGAAGGTCATAAATGAAATGAAAGAGACGAAAACCATGACACGAGAAATACGTGACAAATGCACAAGCTTCAGTAACTGACTCGATCAACTGGAAGAAAGAATGTCTGCGATTGAGGATCAAATGAATGAAATGAAGCAAGAAGAGAAACCAAAAGAAAAAAGAAGAAAAAGAAATGAACAAAGCCTGCAAGAAGTATGGGATTATGTAAAAAGACCAAATCTACGTCTGATTGAGGTGCCTGAAAGTGAGGGGGAAAATGGAACCAAGTTGGAAAACACTCTTCAGGATATCATCCAGGAGAACTTCCCCAACCTAGTAGGGCAGGCCAACATTCAAATCCAGGAAATACAGAGAACACCACAAAGATACTCCTCGAGAAGAGCAACTCCAAGACACATAATTGCCAGATTCACCAAAGTTGAAATGAAGGAAAAAATGTTAAGGGCAGCCAGAGAGAAAGGTCGGGTTACCCACAAAGGGAAGCCCATCAGACTAACAGCAGATCTCTCGGCAGAAACTCTTCAAGCCAGAAGAGAGTGGGGGCCGATATTCAACATTCTTAAAGAAAAGAATTTTAAACCCAGAATTTTATATCCAGCCACACTAAGTTTCATAAGTGAAGGAGAAATAAAATCCTTTACAGATAAGCAAAGGCTTAGAGATTTTGTCACCACTAGGCCTGCCTTACAAGAGACCCTGAAGGAAGCACTAAACAGGGAAAAGAACAACCGGTACCAGCCATTGCAAAAACATGCCAAAATGTAAAGACTATCAAGGCTAGGAAGAAACTGCATCAACGAACGAGCAAAATAACCAGTTAATATCATAATGGCAGGATCAAGTTTACACATAAGAATCTTAACCTTAAATGTAAATGGACTAAATGCTCCAATTAAAAGACACAGACTGGCAAGCTGGATAAAGAGTCAAGACCCATCAGTCTGCTGTATTCAGGAGACCCATCTCACACTAAGAGACATACATAGGCTTAAAATAAAGGGATGGAGGAAGATTTACCAAGCAAATGGAGAACAAAAAAAAAGCGGGGGTTGCAATACTAGTCTCTGATAAAACAGACTTTAAACCATCAAAGATCAAAAGAGACAAAGAAGGCCATTACATAATGGTAAAGGGATCAATTCAACAGGAAGAGATAACTATCCTAAATATATATGCAACCAATACAGGAGCACCCACATTCATAAAGCAAGTCCTTAGAGACTTACAAAGAGACTTAGACTCCCATACAATAATAATGGGAGACTTCAACACTCCACTGTCAACATTAGACAGATCAACGAGACAGAAAGTTAACAAGGTTATCCAGGAATTGAACTCATCTCTTCAGCAAGCAGACCTAATAAACATCTATAGAACTCTCCACCCCAAATCAACAGAATATACATTCTTCTCAGCACCACATCGTACTTACTCCAAAATTGACCACATAATTGGAAGTAAAGCACTCCTCAGCAAATGTAAAAGAACAGAAATTATAACAAACTGTCTCTCAGACCACAGTGCAATCAAACTAGAACTCAGGACTAAGAAACTCAATCAAAACTGCTCAACTACATGGAAACTGAACAACCTGCTCCTGAATGACTACTGGGTACATAACGAAATGAAGGCAGAAATAAAGATGTTCTTTGAAACCAATGAGAACAAAGATACAACATATCAGAATCTCTGGGACACATTTAAAGCAGTGTATAGAGGGAAATTTATAGCACTAAATGCCCACAAGAGAAAGCAGGAAAGATCTAAAATTGACACTCTAACATCACAATTAAAAGAACTAGAGAAGCAAGAGCAAACACATTCGAAAGCTAGCAGAAGGCAAGAAATAACTAAGATCAGAGCAGAACTGAAGGAGATAGACACACAAAAAACCCTCCAACAAATCAATGAATCCAGGAGTTGGTTTTTTGAAAAGATCAACAAAATTGACAGACCACTAGCAAGACTAATAAAGAAGAAAAGAGAGAAGAATCAAATTGACGCAATTAAAAATGACAAAGGGGATATCACCACCGACCCCACAGAAATACAAACTACCATCAGAGAATACTATAAACACCTCTACGCAAATAAACTGGAAAATCTAGAAGAAATGGATAATTTCCTGGACACTTACACTCTTCCAAGACTCAACCAGGAAGAAGTTGAATCCCTGAATAGACCAATAGCAGGCTCTGAAATTGAGGCCATAATTAATAGCCTACCAACCAAAAAAAGTCCAGGACCAGATGGATTCACAGCTGAATTCTACCAGAGGTACAAGGAGTTGGTACCATTCCTTCTGAAACTATTCCAATCAATAGAAAAAGAGGGAATCCTCCCTAACTCATTTGATGAGGCCAACATCATCCTGATACCAAAGCCTGGCAGAGACACAACAAAAAAAGAGAATTTTAGACCAATATCCCTGATGAACATCGATGCAAAAATCCTCAATAAAATACTGGCAAACCAGATTCAGCAACACATCAAAAAGCTTATCCACCATGATCAAGTGGGCTTCATCCCTGGGATGCAAGGCTGGTTCAACATTCGCAAATCAATAAACATAATCCAGCATATAAACAGAACCAAACACAAGAACCACATCATTATCTCAATAGATGCAGAAAAGGCTTTTGACAAAATTCAACAGCCCTTCATGCTAAAAATGCTCAATAAATTCGGTAATGATGGAACGTACCTCAAAATAATAAGAGCTATTTATGACAAACCCACAGCCAATATCATACTGAATGGGCAAAAACTGGAAAAATTCCCTTTGAAAACTGGCACAAGACAGGGATGCCCTCTCTCACCACTCCTATTCAACATAGTGTGGAAGTTCTGGCTAGGGCAATCAGGCAAGAGAAAGAAATCAAGGGGATTCAGCTGGGAAAAGAAGAAGTCAAATTGTCCCTGTTTGCAGATGACATGATTGTTTATTTAGAAAACCCCATTGTCTCAGCCCAAAATCTCCTTAAGCTGATAAGCAACTTCAGCAAAGTCTCAGGATACAAAATTAATGTGCAAAAATCACAAGCATTCCTATACACCAGTAACAGACAAACAGAGAGCCAAATCATGAATGAACTTCCATTCACAATTGCTTCAAAGAGAATAAAATACCTAGGAATCCAACTTACAAGGGATGTAAAGGACCTCTTCAAGGAGAACTACAAACCACTGCTCAGTGAAATAAAAGAGGACACAAACAAATGGAAGAACATACCATGCTCATGGATAGGAAGAATCAATATCGTGAAAATGGCCATACTGCCAAGGTAATTTATAGATTCAATGCCATTCCCATCAAGCAACCAATGAGCTTCTTCACAGAATTGGAAAAAACTGCTTTAAAGTTCATATGGAACCAAAAAAGAGCCCGCATCTCCAAGACAATCCTAAGTCAAAAGAACAAAGCTGGAGGCATCACGCTACCTGACTTCAAACTATACTACAAGGCTACAGTAACAAAAACAGCACGGTACCGGTACCAAAACAGAGATATAGACCAATGGAACAGAACAGAGTCCTCAGAAATAATACCACACATCTACAGCCATCTGATCTTTGACAAACCTGAGAGAAACAAGAAATGGGGAAAGGATTCCCTATTTAATAAATGGTGCTGGGAAAATTGGCTAGCCATAAGTAGAAAGCTGAAACTGGATCCTTTCCTTACTCCTTATACGAAAATTAATTCAAGATGGATTAGAGACTTAAATGTTAGACCTAATACCATAAAAATCCTAGAGGAAAACCTAGGTAGTACCATTCAGGACATAGGCATGGGCAAAGACTTCATGTCTAAAATACCAAAAGGAACAGCAGCAAAAGCCAAAATTGACAAATGGGATCTCATTAAACTAAAGAGCTTCTGCACAGCAAAAGAAACTACCTTCAGAGTGAACAGGCTACCTACAGAATGGGAGAAAATTTTTGCAATCTACTCATCTGACAAAAGGCTAATATCCAGAACCTACAAAGAACTCAAACAAATTTACAAGAAAAAAACAAACAACCCCATCAAAAAGTGGGCAAAGGATATGAACAGACATTTCTCAAAAGAAGGCATTCATACAGCCAACAGACACATGAAAAAATGCTCATCATCACTGGCCATCAGAGAAATGCAAATCAAAACCACAATGAGATACCATCTCACACCAGTTAGAATGGCGATCATTAAAAAGTCAGGAAACAACAGGTGCTGGAGTTGATGTGGAAAAATAGGAACACTTTTACACTGTTGGTGAGATTGTAAACTAGTTCAACCATTATGGAAAACAGTATGGCAATTCCTCAAGGATCTAGAACTAGATGTACCATATGACCCAGCCATCCCATTACTGGGTATATACCCAAAGGATTATAAATTATGCTGCTATAATGACACATGCACACGTATGTTTATCGCAGCACTATTCACAATAGCAAAGACTTGGAATCAACCCAAATGTCCATCAGTGACAGATTGGATTAAGAAAATGTGGCACATATACACCATGGAATACTATGCAGCCATAAAAAAGGATGAGTTTGTGTCCTTTGTAGGGACATGGATGCAGCTGGAAACCATCATTCTTAGCAAACTATCACAAGAACAGAAAACCAAACACCGCATGTTCTCACTCATAGGTGGGAACTGAACAATGAGATCACTTGGACTTGGGAAGGGGAACATCACACACCGGGGCCTATCATGGGGAGGTGGGAGGGGGGAGGGATTGCATTGGGAGTTATACCTGATGTAAATGACAAGTTGATGGGTGCAGCACACCAACATGGCACAAGTATACATATGTAACAAACCTGCTCGTTATGCACATGCACCCTACAACTTAAAGTATAATAATAATAAATAAATTTTAAAAAATAAAAAATTTAAAAAATAAAAAAGCTCTCCAAAATACAGGCTCAAATGTAAAATTCAGAGTGCAAAATAATGTATATAACACGATTTATTTTCTGTAAAACAACTAAAATAATATGCAGGTAGATACACCTCTACTTTCTTTTTTCTCTTTTTTAGAAAACTGGAAGAATTCAGAAAAAAAAATTTAAGATTACCTTAAAGAAGCAGAACGAGAGAAAAATGTAGAAAGGTTTTTAATGTTTCTAACCCATAACTTTTCATGTGGCTTGGTTCCCTATCTGTGTATGTGTACAGTTTTATTATTGTTTTTATTGTTTTTAATTCTACTGATATTTTTTTGTACAGTGAGATTCAAGGTTGTAATTGCTTTTCATTTGTGCTATTATGTGATTTTTAAAAATGACGACATATAGATACATGTTTTCTTTTCACACACAAAGAAACTGGAAATTCTGACTGCTTTAGTAATTCCTTTATTAGAGCAACGGGTATGAGATTTTTAGGAGGGGAAGATGTTGTATGTCATGTTTCAAAATTATTTAACTACAGAATCTTTTTTTAAAAAACCATGGAGATCAATATTCCATGCAAGAAATGTTAGAAAATTCTGACTTCACTGATCAATAAAGTGTCAGTTGAATCAGTTCCTTGTGATGATGGTGGTGGTGGTTGTTAATTATAGAGAACATGATAAAATGTAGTTGATTTAAGTTCTATAAGTCCTTTCACCTTGATTCATATTTTATACCAACTAAATATATAATTTTCTAGTTTAGAGCAGAGTTCAGCTTTTCTCATAAAGGAACAGATAGTAAATATTTCCAATTTTGTGAGCCATATGATCTCTGTTGCAACTATTCAACACTGCCTATCTGGAGGGAAGGCAGCCATAAACAATATATAAACAATGGGGCATGCCTGTGTTCCAATAAATTTTACAGACAAAATCAGACAACAGTCTTGATTTGACCCAAGAATCATAGATTTAAAATTCCCGATTCAACATTACTTTTCATGTATATTGTTTAACCTAAGAATCAAATATTTCCCTAAAGCTGTGGTAGGCTGCATCATTTGATCATACACTCTTCAACAAACTAGGCAATTCTATTTAGACAAACATAATTCTCATGGATTGCTGACAGCTGAGAGCTCTCAGCAGTCATGAGAAAAATTCCTTCAGTACTAAAAGGGACTTGGGGACTTTAGACTGTATTTACTAGGACTCATCTCTTTAACATAGATATCTGACTCTGATCACTATCCCATTTACTTATTTGTTCAATGCTAGAACATACAAAAATAGTTTTAAAATTACTAACCCACCCCATTGGGAAGGTTGGAGAAGGAAAACTAGTAACTAGAGTTCAATATCGGTTTAGCTGTCTTTTAGTCTCAAGGTATATCATGAATATATTGTGTTCAAAGGTCACTTGTGTTATTTCTTTCTCCCCACTTCAGTGTGTTTATGGTACTCAATTGAAATACACTTCTTTTTTATATATATGCTTTAAGTTCTAGGGTACATGTGCACGACATGCAGGTTTGTTACATATGTATACATGTGCCATGTTGGTTTGCTGCACCCGTTAACTCATCATTTACATTAGCTATATCTCCTAATGCTATCCCTCCCTCGTCCCCCTACCCCATGACAGGCCCCAGTGTGTGATGTTCCCCACCTTGTGTCCATGTGATCTCATTGTTTAATTCCCACCTACAAGTGAGAACATGCGGTATTTGGTTTTCTGTCCTTGTGATAATTTGCTCAGAATGATGGTTTCCAGCTTCATCCGCATCCCCACAAAGGACATGAACTCATCCTTTTTTATGGCTGCACAGTATTCCATGGTGTGTATGTGCCACATTTTCTTAATCCAGTCTATCACTGATGTATATTTGGGTTGGTTGCAAATCTTTGCTATTGTGGATAGTGCCGCAATAAACATACGTGTGCATGTGTCTTTAAAGTAGCATGACTTATAATCCTTTGGGTATATACCCAGTACTGGGATGGCTGGGTCAAATGGTATTTCTAGTTCTAGATCCTTGAGGAATCACCACACTGTTTTCCACAATGGTTGAACTAGTTTACAGTCCCACCAACAGTGTAAAACTGTTCCTATTTCTCCACATCCTCTCCAGCACCTGTTGTTTCCTGACTTTTTAATGATCACCATTTTAACTGGTGTGAGATGGTATCTCATTGTGGTTTTGATTTGCATTTTCCTGATGGCTAGTAATGATGAGCATTTTTTCATGTGTCTGTTGGCTGCATAAATGTCTTCTTTTGAGAAGCGTTTGTTCATATTCTTTGCCCACTTTTTGATGGGGTTAGTTGATTTTTTTCTTGTAAATTTGTTTGAGTTCTTTGTACGTTCTGGATATTAACCCTTTGTCAGATGGGTGGATTGTAAAAGTTTTCTCCCATTCTGTGGTTTCCTGTTCACTCTGATGGTAGTTTCTTTTGCTGTGCAGAAGCCTTTAGTTTAATTAGATCCCATTTGTCCATTTTGGCTTTTGTTGCCATTGTTTTTGGTGTTTTAGTCATTAAGTTCTTGCCCATGCCTATGTCCTGAATGGTATTGCCTAGGTTTTCTTCTAGGGTTTTTATGGTTTTGCACCTAACATTTAAGTCTTTAATCCATCTTGAATTAATTTTTGTATAAGGCTTAAGGAAGGGATCCAGTTTCAGCTTTCTACATATGGCTGGCCAGTTTTCCCAGCACCATTTATTAAATAAGGAATCCTTTCCCCATTTCTTGTTTTTGTCAGGTTTGTCGAAGATCAGATGGTTGTAGATGTGTGGTGTTATTTCGGAGGCCTCTGTTCTGTTCCATTGGTCTATATCTCTGTTTTGGTACCAGTACCATGCTGTTTTGGTTCCTGTAGCCTTGTAGTATAGTTTGAAGTCATGTAGCGTGATGCATCCAGCTTTGTTCTTGTCTTGGCAATGAGGGCTCTTTTTTGGTTTCATATGAACTTTAAAGTAGTTTTTTCCAATTCTGTGAAGAAAGTCATTGGTAGCTTGATGGGGATGGCATTGAATCTATAAATTACCTTAGGCAGTATGGCCATTTTCATGGCCATTCCTATCCATAAGCGTGGAATGTTTTTCCATTTGTTTGTGACCTCTTTTATTGTGTTGAGCAGTGGTTTCTAGTTCTCCTTGAAGAGGTCCTTCACATCCCTTTAAGTTGGATTCCTAGGTATTTTAGTCTCTTTGAAGCAATTGTGAATGGGAGTTCACTCATGATTTGGCTCTCTGTCTGTTATTGGTGTATAGGAATGCTTGTGATTTTTGCACACTGATTTTGTATCCTGAGACTTTGCTGAAGTTTCTTATCAGTTTAAGAGATTTTGGGCTGAGACGATGGGGTTTTCTAAGTATACAATCATGTCATCTGCAGATAGGGACAAATACACTTCTTATGTTGACTAGTTTCTGTTTGTATCACATTTTAGTTTTTTACCTTCAATCCCTGTTGATTTTATTCATTCCCTCATTCATTCACTCAACTTGAAGTGAAATGTTAACACTTCCAAAAGTGAAACCTACCCAAAATATATACTCAGAGAACTATCACTCCTCTCCTTTATGCCTTTTACTCATGTGCATACTCTCTGTTCCTCCAATCTGATCCCACTAATTTTGTATAGGTAACCAAGCTCACTCTTTCTTGGAATTTCTCTCTGTGTTTCCTTTTTGAAATGTGAAACACATCCTTGCTTGCATTCTTATTTCTTCATTTTCTTACAGAAAAGTTAATTGTAATTAACGTTTTTTTATCTTTTTATAAGTTAAGAATACATTGTGGCAATCTCATCAGTTCATAGAAAGCTTGCTCATTTTTGTTATACAGTTGCACTCCCTTGGTGGACGTCTCATAGTTTACTCAGCTAATCACCTATGGTACAGTATTTTAAGCTATTCCTAATATTTTACAATTACAAATGATGTTGCATTTAATAAACTTAAGCATGTATGTTTTTGTGTTCTGAGAACTGTGTCTTCACAGTTAATTTCTAGAAGAGGATTGCTAGGTATTTTATATTACTAGATTATGAAAAATATTGAGTCCATTATGAACTCCTGAAATAAATCCTATTTGTGTATAGTGTATTATTTTGTTAATATGGTATTAGATTCTTTGTATTAATATTGTATATGTTATAATATCAATAATATTCACAAATGATATTGGTCTGTAATTTTTCTTTATTGTACTAACCTAATCAGATTTCAGTTTCATTGTTATACTTCCTTCTAAAAAATAATTAAGAAATATCCCTTTATTTTCTATGTGCTGAAACAATTCACGTAGCATTGGGACTATCTAGTTTTTGAAGGTTGGTGGAATTTTCCTGTGAAAATATCTGATAATAGTGTTTTTGTATGAAGTATTTCCGAAATAATTTTCTCTGTTTCTTCTACTGAAGTTTCTATGTCTTCTAAAAACAATATCCAACCATCTAGGTTTTTGGATTTTATTTGTAGGGAATGTCAACAAATTAGTTTAGTATGTGTTTAATTTAATCTCTTTCAGTGTTTATTTCACACCTTGTTATGTATTATGTGAGTATTAGGATTTTCTTTCATTTTCCTCTCAGTGATTTGTTTTGTTAATTTTTCTCAAAAAGCAAAACAGATTTTTGAATGCAAAAGATCCGCTGTTTTCAATCTATCTCATTTATTTTCTGTTTGGATACTTATTATTTCTGTGTGTGTGTATGTGTGTTGCTTTGTTTTGTGCTCTTTTACTAGCTTTTGGGGCTAGAAATTATATTAATATTCATTCTTTCATTTGCATTAATACAATAGAATGTTTTCTGAGATATGAGTCATTAGGGACCAGGCACTTTGGGAAGCTGAAGCCGGTGGATCACTAGAGGTCGGAAGTTCAACACCAGGCTGGGCAACACGGCAAAACCTCCTCTACTAAAGTATACAAAAATTAGCCGGGCATGGTGGTGCATGCCCATAGTCCCACCTACTCAGGAGGCTGAGGTATGAGAATCACTTGAACCTAGAGGCAAAATTTTCAGTGAGCTGAGATCGTGCCACTGCACTCCAGCCTGGGTGTCAGAGTGAGACTCTGAAAAAAAAAAAAAAAAAAGAAAGAGAGAGGAAGGAAGGAAGAAAGGAAGGAAGGAAGGGGAGAGAAAGAAACAAAAGAAGGAAGGAAGAAGGAAGGAAGGAAGGAAGGAAGGAAGGAAGGAAGGAAGAGAGAGAGAGAGAGAGAGAAAGAAAGAAAGAAAGAAAGAAAGAAAGAAAGAAAGAAAGAAAGAAAGAAAGAAAGAAAGAAAGAAAGAAAGAAAGAAAGAAAGAAAGAGAGACAAAGACAGACAGACAAAGAGGGAGGGAGAGAGGAAGGGAGGGAGTGAGGAAGGGAGGGAGTGAGGAAGGGAGAAAGAAAGAAAGAAAAGAAAGAAGAGGAGAAAGAAAGAAAGGAAGAGAGAAAGAAAGAAGAAGGAAGGAAGAGAGAGAAAGAAAGAAAAGAGAGAGAAAGAAAGAAGGAGAAAAAGAAAAAGAGAGAGGGAGTGAGGGAGGGAGGGAAGAAGGAATAAATGAAGGAAAGGAGAGAGAGAAAGAAGACAGAAAGAAAGAGAAAGAAGAAAGAAAAAGAAAGAAAGAAAAGAAAGAAAGAAGAAGGAAAGAAAAGAAAGAAAGAAGAAAGAAAGGAAAAAAAAAAGAAAGAAAGAAGAGAAAGAGGGAAGGAAGGAAGGAAGGGAGGAAGGGAGCGAGAGAGGGAGGGAGGGAAATGAGTTGCCAGGTGATTCTGTCATTGTGCAAACCATACAGAGTTTACTTACACAAACCTACATGGCATAGCCTACCACACACCTAGGCTATATAGTATAGCCTATTACTTCTAGGCTACAAACCTGAACAGCATGTTTCTGTACTGAATACTGTAGACAATTGTAACACAATGATAAGTATTTGTGTTTCTAGACATAGAAAAAGCACAGTAAAAAATACAGTATTATAATCGTATGGGACCACTGCTATATATGCTCTCTGAAGTTGACAAACATGTCATTATACAGAGCATGACTGTGTAAGCCTATAAAAGTTATACATTTTCCACTGGTTATTGCTTTAAATGCATTTCACAGATTTGAGATGTAATGTTTAAACTTCTGATTAGGAGATAATTGTAGATTCACATGCACTTGTAACAAATAATATGGAGATCCAGTGTATCCTTCATTTAGCTTCCCTCAATGCTAACAACTTACTTAACTGTATTATGATAGCACAACCAGGAAATTAACATTAACAGAATCTATTAACCATATTCAGATTTTACCAGTTTTGCATACATTTGTGTGTGTGTGTGTGTGTGTGTAAAATGGTTAATTTTGGCTGTATGAATGTCTTCTTTTGAGAAATGTCTGTTCATATCCTTTGCCCACTTTTTGATGGGGTTGTTTTTTTTTTTTTTTTACTTGTAAATTTGTTTGAGTTCTTTGTAGGTTCTGGATATTAGCCCTTTGTCAGATGAGTAGATTGCAAAAATTTTCTCCCATTCTGTAGGTTGCCTGCTCACTCTGATGGTAGTTTCTTTTGCTGTGCAGAAGCTCTTTAGTTTAATGAGATCCCATTTGTCAATTTTGGCTTTTGCTGCCGTTGCTTTTGGTGTTTTAGACATGAAGTCTTTGCCCATGCCTATGTCCTGAATGGTACTACCTAGGTTTTCCTCTAGGGTTTTTATGGTATTATGTCTAACATTTAAGTCTCAAATCCATCTTGAATTAATTTTCGTATAAGGAGTAAGGAAAGGATCCAGTTTCAGCTTTCTACTTATGGCTAGCCAATTTTCCCAGCACCATTTATTAAATAGGGAATCCTTTCCCCATTTCTTGTTTCTCTCAGGTTTGTCAAAGATCAGATGGCTGTAGATGTGTGGTATTATTTCTGAGGACTCTATTCTGTTCCATTGGTCTATATCTCTGTTTTGGTACCAGTACTATGCTGTTTTGGTTACTGTAGCTTTGTAGTATAGTTTGAAGTCAGGTAGCATGATGCCTCCAGCTTTGTTCTTTTGACTTAGGATTGTCTTGGAGATGCGGGCTCTTTTTTGGTTCCATATGAACTTTAAAGCAGTTTTTTCCAATTCTGTGAAGAAACTCATTGGTAGCTTGATGGGGATGGCATTGAATCTATAAATAATCTTGGGCAGTGTGGCCATTTTCACGATATTAATTCTTCCTATCCATGAGCATGGTATGTTCATTCATACAGCCAACATACATGAAAAAATGCTCATCATCACTGGCCATCAGAGAAATGCAAATCAAAACCACAATGAGATACCATCTCACACCAGTTAGAATGGCGATCATTCAAAAGTCAGGAAACAACAGGTGCTGGAGAGGATGTGGAGAAATAGGAACTCTTTTACACTGTTGGTGGGATTGTAAACTAGTTCAACCATTATGGAAAGCAGTATGGCGATTCCTCAAGCATCTAGAACTAGATGTACCATATGACCCAGCCATCCCATTACTGGGTATATACCCAAAGGATTCTAAATCATGCTGCTATAAAGACACATGCACACGTATGTTTATTGCGGCACTATTCACAATAGCAAAGACTTGGAATCAACCCAAATGTCCAACAGTGACAGATTGGATTAAGAAAATGTGGCACATATACACCATGGAATACTATGCAGCCATAAAAAAAGGATGAGTTCTTGTCCTTTGTAGAGACATGGGTGCAGCTGGAAACCATCATTCTTAGCAAACTATCACAAGAACAGAAAACCAAACACCGCATGTTCTCACTCATAGGTGGGAACTGAACAATGAGATCACTTGAACTCGGGAAGGGGAACATCACACACCGGGGCCTATCATGGGGAGGGGGGAGGGGGGAGGGATTTCACTGGGAGTTATACCTGATGTAAATGACGAATTGATGGGTGCTGATGAGTTGATGGGTGCAGCACACCAACATGGCACAAGTATACATATGTAACAAACCTGCACGCTATGCACATGTACCCTAGAACTTAAAGTATAATAATTTAAAAAAAAAAAATGGTTAATTTTATATATCCATTTGACTGGGCTGAGGGATGCCCAGATAACTGGTAAAACATTATTCCTGCGTATGTCTGAGAGGGTATTTCCTGGAGAGATTAGCATTTGAATCAGTAGATGAGTAAAGCGGATCCACCCTCACCAATGTGGGAGGTGTCATCTAAAAGTGTTAGGACCAGATAGAATGAAAAGGTGATGTGAGGGCAAATTCACTTTCTCCTCTTGAGCTGGTGCATCCATTTTCCCCTGCTCTCACACATTGGAACTCCTGGTTCACAAGCCTTCAGACTCCAGGATTCACACCTGCAGCTCCCTACCCTGACTCTCAGGCCCACAGCTTCGGACTGGAAGCTATATCATTGGGTCTTCTAGTTCTTAGCCCTTTTGGCTCAGACTGAATTACACCACCAGCTTTCCTGGTTCTCCAGCTTGCAGATGGTATTTAATGGAACTTCTCAGTTCTCACCATCATGTGAGCCAATTCTCATAGTAAATCCCCTTCTATAGGGGTGTGTGTGTGTATTTAATTCAATTGATTCTGTTTCTCTGATGAACCCTGAGTAATGCAGAGTGTGTGTGTATATTTCTATGAAATGTTATCACATATATTTGTATGATTGTCATTAAAGTCAAGCAACTGAAAAGAAACTGCATCCCTCGTGCTACTTTTTTACAATCACAATAAACTAGATTTCTCCCTGTCTCCTTACCCATGGCAACAAATGAATCTGTTTAATGAGTGATCCAGTTTCTTTGCATCGTTGTCAGCATTTGGTATTATAACTTTTTTTTTTTTTTAATTTCAACCTTTCTGATATGTGTGCAGGGCTAGCTCAGTATGGTTTTAATTTGCATTTACCTAATGGTGAATAATACTGAACATCTCATGTGCTTATCTGCCATCTGTATATCCTCTGCTGTGAAATGTATGTTCATGTCTCTTGTCAATTTTCTATTTGGGTTTCTTACTTTTATAGTTAGATTTGATAATTTTATTTTATATATTCTAAATACAAGTTATTTTTTAGATACATGGTTTGCAAATCTTTAGCTTGTCCATATCCATAGCTTGTCATTTTATCCATAGCTTGTCATTTTATCCTCTTCACAGGATAGAGCAATACATTTTGTACAGTAAAACTTTTTTGTTTAGCAAGGTTTACAACTTTGATGAGATCTATTTTTATCAATTTTTACTTTTATGAAATATGCTTTTGGTGTCAATTCAAATAACTTTCACTTAGCTCCACATCCCAAAGATTTTCTCTTATGCTTTTAGTAAAATTCTGTGGTGTTACTTTTTACATTTAAGTTCATAAACCACTTAAGTTAAATTTTGTAAAAGGAGTGGGATTTAGATTGAGATTTTGTTTTAGTTTTTTTTTTCTACAGTGTTCAATTGCCCCAGCACCATTTGTTAAAACATTTATTTTCCTCCATTGTTTTTATGTCTTTGTCACTAATTAGTTTTCAAAGTATGTATTTTCCTCTGCCAACTCCACCAATACCACACAATCTTGGTTACTGTAGCTATATAGAAAACCTTAGTATCAAACAGGATCAGTCCTTCCACTTTACTCTTTATTTTTCCAAAATTCTTTTGTCTATTTCAGCTCCAATGCCTTTCCATATGAATTTTAGAATATGTTTTTGTCAACAAAAAGTTTACCTGGGGTTTCTTATGGGAATCGCATTATACCTACAGATCAGTTTGAGGAGAATTAATTTTTTTTTTTTTTAAACTATGAGGAGGTTTCAAAACAATGAACACGGTATACCTCTTTACTTATTTAGGCCTTGTTTGATTGTTGTCTTCATTTATATGCTGCTTTTGAGAAGGTCAATAGTCTAATTTTCATGAAATGTATTTATTTGTTTGCTTGTTTATTTAAGCTGAGGCATGGAGGGGCTTGGTAATTTTTTTTATTTTTAAAGTTTAATCATTTTATAAAAATATGTCTATGATTTGATTTTTCTGAATTGATCTCGACTGGTAATTGGGAAGTCCTACTGACTAATGTCATTTTTATTTCTGGAAATTGTTCCTGTCTTATATATAAAAATACTAGTTTTGTTTCCATGTTTTATTTTTCTTCTTCAGTAAATTCAAATTATGCTTATGTGAATTTTCTTTGCTTGCATATTTCAACTACTGTTTCTCTGGCCCAATTTACTTCTTTCCCATCTAAATTTTTATTCTCTTTGATGTTTTCCTACTTTTGTTTCTCAGGCATCTTGTAATTTAGTCTTATTATTATACAATTTTCTCCTTTTCTTCTATATCTTTCCTAAAGTCAATCAAATACCATTTTATTTCTTGATGGTTTGGGTACCTTTCTGTCCTTTCTAAAATTACTAACCTAAGATTATTGGTTTTTTTAATATTAGCAAATGTTTGAGAATATTTAATTTATTTCACAATATTGGTTACATTTCTCTGTGTGTGTGGGAGGGAGAAGTTTTCATTAGCTAAAATAGTTTGATTCTTATTTTTAGTTTTCTCTGATGGTGTCTTTCTGGAAGTCAAAATTTATTTTGCAATGAATTTCATGTACAGTACTCTTGATTTAGGGTGATTTAAAACATTCTTAGTTAAAGAAGGCCTACTCCACTCTTGTCATGGTAGGAAAGTACAATTTCTTTAACTGACGGTACTTAGAGAACAGGTTTTATGTTTTGTGCTCTGTTATTTTATTTATTTACTTGAGACAGGGTCTTGCTCTATAGCACAGGCTAGAGGGCAGTGGTACAATTGTAGCTCACTATAGCCTTGAACTCCTGGGCTCAAGCAGTCCTACTAACTCAGTCTCCCAAGAAGCTGGGACTACAAGCACCAACACCTGGCTAACTTAAATTTTTTTTTTTTTGGTAGAGACAGAGTCTAGCTATGTTATCCAGGCAGGTTTTGCTCTGTGATTTTTGTCTTTTCTTTTGTCTTTCAGTATTTTAAGTCCCTACTTGCTCTGTTTGTCTCTTTACTGCACAATTTTCAAAGTCTGACTCTCTCTTCTTTCTTCCCTTATTCTTCCCAGAAGAAATAGATTTCCAAGACTGTATCCTTTTTAGGTCCCTTATCTGTAGCCAATGTACTGATATACAAGGTTATTTTTCAGTATTTTAACACTTAATATAGACTTTCTTTTTTCTAGTGATGATGTTAGTTCAGTCATAGGCCCTCCTTTTGCTTCTGCTATCTTCCACTTGGTTTTTCAAGATGCCTACGCCTTACTCTCTGCAAAGGTCAGTGGGAGCTCAGCAAACAACTCTATGAAAGTGATGTTTATAGTTCTATTTACAGGTAATTTGAAGCAGTGGTGTTCCCTGTTTTTTACTTGAGATTTGTGAGTTTCTCTGTTGTTGTTCATGTTTAGTTGTATTGTTTTGAAGAGTCTGTTGGGAGATTTTAATTGAGGTGGCCACCATTACTTTGGCTATTCCAAGTCCATCAATTTACTTGATAAGATTTGGCTGTGTTCCTATCCAAATATCATTTTGAATTGTAGTTCCCATAATTCCCAGGTGTCATGGGAGGGACCTGGTGGGAGGTGATTGAATCATAGGGGTGGTTACCCTCATGCTGTTTTCATGATAGTGGGTGAATTCGCACACGATATGATGGTTTTATAAGGGGTTTTTCTCCCTTTTGCTTGGCCCTTCTCCTTGTTGCTGCCCTGTGAAGAAGGATGTGTTTGCTTCCCCTTCCACCACGCGTGTAAGTTTCCTCAGGCCTCCCCAGTCATGCTGAACTGTGAGTCAACTAAACCTCTTGTCCTTATAAATTACCCAATCTCAGGTATGTCGTTATTAGCAGTGTGAGAATGGACTAATAAAGTACTTTTTAAAAAGTTGTGTTTCATCTATAGACTCTTAATTATTGCAGAGGAAAACATAAGCTTATCTAGATTTTATTCAAAATTCTTCACGATATGACTTAAATTTAATTTTACCCCTTCATCAACCAAATCTTACTCCTAGTCCGGCGCCCCTATCTTCTATTTTAATAACCTGTGCCACAGTGTTTTACATTCCTTAATTTTGCCATGTATTTCTCATCTCTGTACTTTTGCTGTGCTCTCTCCTCCCTTAAAAAATGCCCTCCATTAACTTATTCACTAGTTAAAAGTATTATTTGTTTACTGGGTTTCTGCCCTTTCCCCTTAGGTTTAATTAAATTTTCACTCCATGATTATATGAAGAGAAATCAAATCAGGAGTTATTTCTCACTCTTGAGACTGGTACCATGGGGTGGGATGACTAGATGTGACATTTAAGCGAGATAATCTTTTTCTCTCTTCCAAAACTAATTTCAAAGGAAGGAACGAATTCAACTAAATCAATCATTTATAATTCATTAAAACTGACTCCCACTTAGCATTTTGGTAACATATGCTAACCTTTTCCTTGGTAAACATTGTGATTATGAAGTTTCAATTCCTGTGATATTTCGTATTCTCCCAAAGAGACGTTTTTAAAGCATCAGATGTTTTAAATAATTAAAGGTGAATTTATACACAATTTTTGACTCAACATGATACTATCTAACATTATATAATTCAAAATTCTGAAAATATACTGATTTCACAATACTGGGATTGTTTGGATATATGTGTTATGGATGGGAGTAGAAGTTTCCCTCATGAATATTTCCACAGTCAATTATACTGGATAAATTGTCAATCCTGGGGAAGAAATTTCCTCAAGAGCCTCAAGAGGTGCACCACAGCTGAGAAGTGTGAACATCTTCCATTTTTTTCTAAATGTTTTGGACATTTGGTGTAGATTCAGTGAGACACGGGTAGTTCTCACATTGGTGGAGGCAACCTAGATGTAAACAGGAAGAAGTGGGGCTGATAAAAACTCTGCAGTATAGGGCTGCAACTGTGTAATAATTGTGAATTCTTTTCTATGCTCTATTTTCTTCTAGCGTGGTCAAGCCTTCAGTAAAATCTTGATAAATATTCTCTATGTCATGAAGAATTAAGGAAAAGGGACTTTTCTACATATTAGGATAAAGCAGTCAGAGAGAAAGTAGCGTCTCTTTCCAAAATTCAGAGAGGTGGTCTCTGGGTATGGATGTGCCCAAAATAGTGGCAATTAACCCAGGTGATATAGCTGAGACAGCAGTGCCATAGAATAATAACAAAATTGGAGGGGCAAATCAGAAGGACCTGACACAAGAGCCAGAACTCTGAAAAAAATTTAGAAATTGTTAAGCTTGAGAATTTGAGAAAGTGTTCATTTCTGCACTAAAGCGTGTGAGAGGTCATTCCATTTTAAAGAAGGCTACTTCGGTAAGATCTCCTTTATATGTTCTTTTCTATTTATATACCAGAGATCATTCATTTAAAATAAAAGCATTTTTCACATTATACTGAAAATTGTTGCTTATCTTTTTACCCAGGACTAGCCCATACATTCTGTAAAGACAGGAGCTGCCTCATTTATCCATGTATTCCCAGTAACTAGCACACTGCTAAGCAAAGTGAATCCTCCATAAATATTTGTGGAAGGCAGAAACAAATCTTTTAAATAGCATTTACAGTCATTCCCATGATTTGAATGAAATAACATATACAAAATATGTGTCTTAATAATGCTAATTGAATTTTGAGTTGTGCCAAGGGCCTTGTACAAACAAAAACTAAAACAAACAAAAAAAGAAATCAGCAAGGAATATTTTAGAATACCTTTATTGCAAAAACACTTGTGCATTGTTATAGAATAAGAGGTTAAATGACATGAAAATAATGCTCTACATCATTGAAATTCAATCATTTTCTTCTTCACATTTTTACAATTCTTACCCTGTCTTTCAAAATTACAAAACGAGAATTTTGAATAGAAAAAAGCCTAGGGAAGACACATGAGGATAAAAAGGTATTTTTCTCTCAATCCAACTGTGACCTAATTCTAAGAAAACATACTAGCTCTAAATTATGATCTCTCTAAATATTAACTTCCTTCCTCAAGTGTAAGTTCTTGGGTTTCTTTTGGTTTTTTGCTTGTTTGTTTGTTTTTCGAGATGGAGTCTCTCTTTGTCATCCAGGCTGGAGTGCTCACTGCAACCTCCGCCTCCAGGGCTCAAGCGATTCTCCTGGCTCAAGCTTCCCGAGTAGCTGGGATTACAGGCACATGCCTCTGTGCCCAGCTAATTTTTGTATTTTTAGTAGAGATGGGGTTTCACCATGTTGCCCAGGCTGGTCTTGAACTCCTGACCTCAGATGATCCACCCACCTTGGCCTCCCAAAGTGCTCGGATGACAGGTGTGAGCCACCGCACCAGGCCAGTTCTCGGTATTTCTAAGGCTAAAGCAAATGAACATGGTGGCTGATGCCCGATCCCTCACTAATACTGGTTAGCAACAGTTCTGGCAGATATAATGTACCAATTGCTACCACATTCTATTGTGTGTAGTGTAAAAGGAAAATTGGTTTAAAAAAAAAAAAAAAAAAAAAAATCTAAGTTCTTATTTATGATCTTAGCTGTTCAAAGGTTATGAAAGGAAAACATTTTGCCACGGTTCTCAGGAATTTGCAAAAATTCGATTGTGTTATAGTTCATTTGTTTGGCATCCTTCTTTCTTAAGTCAGCCAAATGCAAGGACATTCAGCTCCTGTCTTCTTTTAACAGCAATCATTTGGACTGAGAAGCTTCCAGCCTAAGCTCAATCTTATGGATACTGATAGCTTTTCTGAAACATATTATTACATTAATTGGAGGCCATTTATTCTGTATACACAGGGATACACAGATATAAACATTTAGTACTTTGGCAAATTGATATGATTAAAGCAGAAAAGTAAGAATGACAGATGAATTTCATGTTTTAGAGTCAGATTAATAGCCAAAAATGAAATAATGCCTGTTCCCATTATATAAGGGAACATCATTGTCTTTTATACAACTGATTTTAATGAACAAGTTTTGGGATCTGAGCTCGAACTGTACTTCACCGGGAATTATTAAGCTCAGAATAACAGAAAATAGTAAGGCACTACTTAATAAGTGTAAGAACAGAAATTGATGTTTCATTGCTGAGGATTAATTTTCTTAACTGTGGTTTCCTCTGTATAAATAGATTTATAGTTTCTGTCATCTCTGTGTACTTTCATAACATTAAAAAACAAACTTTGAAAGAGTGATGCCCACAAGATGGAAGAATAGGAAGTCCGAGAGTTTATTTCCCCCAGAGAAATAGCAAACAATAATATATGCACCAAAATACCATTATGAGAAGTCTAGAGTGTAGGTAAAGAGTTGCAGCACACCACATGAGCACAAAACCAAGAACAGACACACTGAAATGAATATGAGTAATTTCACTTTATCCACATCAGCCTTTCCCCCAAACTGGCATAGCTCAGCACAGAGAGAGATCGTCCGGACCCATGACTTCTACAAAGGGGGGGTGAGGGTGAACCATAAGCCTAGCTTCCCAGCTTTTCAATATGCTCCACAAGAGGCTAGTTTCAGTGTTACCTTCTATAAAGTGCTGAAGGAACCAGCATAGCTCAGATTACTGGAACAGCCTGGAACAAAGAAAAATGGGTGGGTATCCCCCTACAGCTAGCACAGATCTGCAAGATTGGAAACAGTACAGAATTGAGACTTCTCCCTCAGGAAAGAAGATGAGTGGAACATGACTCCAATGTCCCATGACTCCAATGTCCCTGGCCTTTCAGCACACTATTCAAGGAGTCAGTGCCTGTCTTGACTTACACTGAGCACTAAAGGAACTGACATAGTCTAACACCAGCAGGAGCAAGAAACTATGGGCTTTAAAAATAAAAAGACTGGATGCCTGGGCAGCTAGGAACATAGGCCTGGAATCCCTAGCCAGGCTGATCAGGAAATTTTTTCTATCAAAGCCAGTCTATGGAGAATTGCTAGAAGTGTTAGTTGTTTCTTCAAATATGTAGACATCAATACAAAGCTACAAAAAAAAAAAAAAAAAAAAAAAGGAAAATATCAGGAAATCATGCTATAATCAAATAAAGAAAACAAATCTCTAGTAATGGATCTTAAAGAAAAGGAGATATAAAAACTATCTGACAAAGAATTCAAGATAGTCATCTTCAAGAGGCTCAGGAGTTGCAAGAGAACACAGACAACTAAACAAATTATGAAAAATAATACATAAGCAAAATAAGAATATAAACAAAGAAATAGAAATATTTTTTTAAAAAGAATCAAAAACTCTGGAACTGAAGAATATAACTGAACTAAAATATTCAATGTAAGTGTTCAGGAGCATATTTAATCAAGCAGAAGAAAGAATTTGTGAACTCAAATATAAGAAAAGAACAGACTTGAACAATGCTACAGGCCAAATGAACCTAACAGATGTGTAATAAACATTCCACTCACTAGTGGCAGAATATACATTCTTCTCAAGTCAACAGGAAATATTCTACAGGATATGTCACACATTAGGTCACAAAACAAGTTTTAATAAACTTAAGAAGGTTGAAATTAAACCAAGTATCTTTTCTGAGCACCATGAAATCAAACTACAAAATATAAACGGCAATAAAATAAATGGGACACACGCAAAAAAATGAAGTTATCCAATACTCATGAGTTGGAAGAATTAATAGTGTTAACTTGTCCATACTACCCAAAGTGTTCAACAGATTCAATGCAATCCCCATCAAAATTCCAACTGAATTAATTATATTTCTTTACTGAAGTTAAAACAGAAATATAGATCAATGGAACAGAATAGAGAGCCCAGAAATAAAATCATGCATATACTACCAACTAGTCTTCAAAAAGGGTGCCAAGAATACACAATGGGGTAAAACAGTCTCTTCCACAAATAGTGTTAGGAAAACTAGATACTTACACGCAGAAGAATAAAAATGGACTCTCGTCTTACACCACATATAAAAATCACCTCAAAATAAAGACTTATATGTAAGACCCCAGACTGTAAAACTCTTAGTACACACAGGGGGAAAGCTTCTGGATGTTGGTCTTGACAATGATTTCCTATATATGACAAAAGCCCAGGAAATAACAAGAAAAATGAACAAGTGTAACTCCTTTAGACTAAATAGCTTCTGTATAGCAAAGGAACCAACCAACAGAGTGAAAAGACAGCCTATAGAATGGGTTAAAATATTTGCAAACCACATATCCAATAATGGGTTAATCTCCAAATGTATAAGGAACTTCTACAACTCATTATCAAAAAATAAATTTTAATGGGCAAAGGATTTGAATAGACATTTCTCCAAAGGTGACATACAAATGGCCAACAGATAAATAAAAAAGCATTCAAACTGGCTCAGTGGCTCACGCCTATAATCCAACAATTTGGAAAGCTGAAGTGAGAGGGTCACTTGAGCCCAGGAGTTCGATAGAATTGAAATGAGGAACTCAAAGGAATTTCTGCATTCTCATGTTCACTGCAGCATTATTAGCAACAGCCAAGATTTCAAAACAATCTAAATCTCCCTCAATAGATGAATGGATAAAGAAAATGTGATGTATACATACAATGAAATATTATTTAGCTCTTAAAAAACTTCTACCATATGTAAGAACATGGATAAACCTGAAGGATATTGTGCTAAGTGAGATAGCCAGAACAAATGCCGTATGATGCTACTTATCTGAGGTATCTAACGTAAGTCAATCTCATAGAAAGAAAATGGTGGTGGCTAGGAGCTGGGGGAAGGGGAAATGGGAGTTTGTTTACCAAAGGGTATAAAGTTTCAGTTATGTAAGACAAATAAAGTGAGACTCTGTCTCTACAAAATATTGTAAAAATTAACCAGATGTGGTGGCATGCAGCTGTGGTCCAAACTACTCAGGAGGCTGAAGTGGGAGGCTTGCTTGAGCCCAGGAGACTGAACCTACAGCAAAGTGTGTTCACTCCACTGTACTCCAGCCTGGACAACAGAGCAAGACCCTGTCTCAAAAAAAAAAAAAAAAAAAAAGAATAAATCCTAAAAATCTGGTGTACAACATTGTGCCTATACTTGACCTATACTTGAAAATACTATATTGTGCATTTTAAAATTTGTTAAGAAGGTAAATCTCAAGTTCAGCATTTCTGCCACAATAAAAAATAACTAAAAATTAAAAACAAACTTTGGTTTCTCTTTAGATAAACACACTTATGTTTATGTTTTAAATTACCATATTTTATATTTAGGCTAAAGGTTTTTGTTTGCCCCAATTCAGGAGACTTCAGAGCATAAAGCAGAATTAGAGTATCATTTGATAATTGTTTTCAGAATCTCAAAAGTTTTAGAAGCATAACATTTTTTCACTCCACAGAATTTTAATGCTTTCAGCACTACCTGCCTCACAGCACACAGGCTGGCTCATGGTACTATCAGACAGGTGTCCCTCTCACTCATAAACATGTGCTGCTGAATGCTATCTCCTGCCACAAACTGTCTCGTGCCACTGCAAATCATTGTGAACCTTGATTAAACATTATTATCTCATGCACCACTTTTTAGCTACTATAATGGCTCCAGAAATCCTATTCACAGAAAGAAATACATGAGTAAATGTAGTTATCATAGGGAGGTGACAGGAATATGAATATTTACTCTGGTGTTTTGTGTGTACAGATATATTTTAGTAAGGGTGAAAGGTTTTGATTCAAACTTGAAAATGTACTTATTTCCAAAATAAAATAACCTTTTTTTTTTTTTTTTTTCCCCCACTATAAAGCGGCTATTGTAGCTATGGCTAGATACAATGAGAGATTTAATACATACAATTTCTTTCTCTTCTGTAGCTACAGTATCACAAAACAAAGATTCTTCTCAAATGATCTTTATCAAGTTTATACATAAACGTTGTCAATCATTCAATGGTGAAAGAACATTTTAAAACCTGTATTGTATTTAAACAGAAATAAGAAATAGATGGGTTTTGTTGTTGTTGTTATTGTTTTTTGCAAGGACTATCTGGTAAGACATTATAATCTGAGCACATGGACTTGTAACTGATTCTGTACTTTGCTTTTATGCCAGTAGTTTCACCTGATAGTTTAGGTTGATTTTCTACCTAAACCAATAATAAAGAAGTAAAAAAAAAAATCCATCTTCTTTTCTAACACTAATCATTTAATGCTTAGACTAATGAATTGATTCAAACATTTTAAAATATTCTGGTTTGAAAAAAATGAGATTCATAGAAAGTTGCAAAGATATTACAGAGAGGTCTCATTTTCACCTAATTCAGTTTCTCCCCATGCTTATATCTTAATTATAGTACAATATCAAAAGAAGGAAATTGACATTGGTTATAATGTATATGTATTAGTTCTATGTCTTTTATCATATATGCAGATTCACACAACCACCAAGATACAAAACTAACCCATTCCCACAAAGATCTCCCTATTATTACCTCTTTATAGTCACATCTACTCCCACTTCCCTGCCCCCCAGCATTCCTAACCCATGGTAACCACTAATTTGTTTTACATCTCAGTAATTTTGTCCTTTCAAGGACATCATATCAATGGACTCAGATCTTTTGAAATGGGCTTTTTTTTTTCACTTAGCATAACATCCTTGAAATCCATAAAAATTGTTGCATGTATCAACAATTCATTCCTCTTTATTACGGAGCAGTATTCCATGATATGGATGTACCAGAGTTTGTTTAAATATCCTCCTACTTTAAGACATTTTGTTTACTTATAGCTTTAAGCTTTTATAACTAAAGCCGTTATGAACAATCATGTACAATTCTTTGTGTGGACGTAAGTTTTCATTCCTCTGAGATAAATTCCCAGGAATGAGATTCATTGGCCACATAAGTAAATGTTTATTTCTTTAAGAAACTGTTGAGGCCAGGCGCGGTGGCTCATGCCTGTAATCTCAGTACTTTGGGAGGCCGAGGCAGGTGGATCACCTGAGATCAGGAGTTCGAGACCAGCCTGGCCAACATGGTGAAATCCATCTCTACTAAAAATGCAAAAATTAGTCGGGCATGGTGGCAGGTGCCTGTAATCCCTGCTACTCGGGAGGCTGAAGTAGAAGAATCGCTTGAACCAGGGAGGCGGAGGTTGCGGTGAGCCGAGATCGTGCCCCTGTACTTCAGCCTGGGTGACAAGGCAAGACTCCGCCTCAAAAATAAATTAAGAAAAAAGAAGAAAAGAAAAAGAAACTGCTGCACTACTTTTCAGTGTGTCTGTACATTTTCACAAACAATGTATGAGAGAGAAAATTTCTGTGTATGCTTACCAACATTTGATATTGTCAGGATTTCTATGCTATTTTAAGCTATTGTCATATATATGTAGTGATATTCATTGTGGTCTTCATTTGCAGTTTTTAATTGCTAGTGATGAACATCTTTGCATGTGCTTATTTGCCATCTATATATCCTCTTTGGCCTGTTCATGTCTTTTGCTCATTTTCTAGCTAGAATTTTTGTTTTGTTGTTATTGTTGGGTTTTGAGAGTTCTTTAAATATTCTAAATGAATCATCTTTAAGATATAGGGTTCCCAAATATTTTCTCCCAGTGTGTAGATTGTCTTTTCATCCTCTTAACAAGGTCCTTTAGAGTAAAAGTTTTAAATTTTGATGAAGTGTAATTTATCAATTTTATTCTTATGGTTCTTTTGATGTCAAGTACTCTTTATCAAGCTCTAGATCTTAAAGATTTTCTTTTATTTTTCTTCTGAAAGATTTATAGGATTTTTTATCCTATCACTTTTTAAATTATAATTTTAAAAACCACAAAACTTGCCATGGTTAAGACGAACTATTTTTAAGTGTACTGTTTAGTAATGTTAAGTATATTTGCATTGTTGTGAAACAGATCTCCAGAACATTATCTTGCAGAACTTAAACTCTATACCCATTAACCAATTACTCTTCTTCTCTCCCCTGTCCCCTGGTAACCATTATTCTCCTTTATATTTCTATAAATTTGATGACTTTAGATACCTCATATAAGTGGAACCATACAGATTTTTTTTTGTGATTGGCTTATTTCACCAAGCATAGTGTCCTTCAGGTTCATCCATATTGTAGCATGTGACAGGATTCCCTCCACTTTAAAGACTGAATAATGTTCCATTGTATGAATATACCACATTTCGCTTATCCACTCATCTGTCAATGACATTTGGACATTTGCATTGCTTCCACTTCTTGGCTTTGTGAGAAGTGCTTCTATAAACATGGGTGGTACAGATTTGTAGTATGCTTTATAATTAAATCTAAAATCCAGTTTGAGATGATTTTTGGCTAATGTGTGAGATTTAAGGTGAGGTCATCTTTCTGGATATGCAATTTTTCCAGCAACATTTGTTGAAAAGACTCCTTGGCAATACTTGCGTGGAAGTATTTCTGGTTTGTTTTTCTATTACATTGTACTGTTTTTCTATCCTTCAGCTAGTACCACACAGTCTTGATTAAGGTACTTATATAATAACCTTAAAATAAGATGAAGTGGTTACTCCAACTTCATTTCTATTTTTCAAAAATTGTTTCAGCTCTTCTATTTCCTTTTCCTTTTCTAATAAACTTTAAAATAACTTTACTTTTTCTTTAAAAAATCTTGCTAAGATTTTTATAATTGTGCAAAATACGTGTATTACCTTGGAGACAAATGACATTTTTACTCTGTTGAGTGTTCCAATCCATGAACGCTGGATGTCTATTTCTTTAAACCTTCTTTCTTTCATCACTGTTTTGTAGTTTACATCATAGTAGTCCTGTACATATTCTGTTAGATTTCTAGGTAGTTCAGTTTTTTAAAAACATTATACATAGTATTGTATTCTTAATTTTAGTTTCCACAGAGCTATTGCTTTCATGTAGGAATACAATTAATTTTACATGTTTTACTTGGAATTTTTGGCATCGCTCAACTCATCAGTTCTAGGAGTATTTTAACAGATCCCTTATTTTTTATGTAGACCATTGTGTCATCTGCAAGTAGGAACAGCTTTATATTTTCCTTTCTAATTTATGTCTTTTATTTCCTTTTCTTACCTTCTTGAGCTTCCTAGAACTTCCTGTAAAATGTTGACTAGCAGTGGGACTGGGAGACACCATTGCATTGTTCTCATCTTAAGAGGAAAGCATTCTACTTTCACCACTAAGATGTTAGCTATAAGATTTTTGTAAATTTTCTTCATCAAGTTGAGGGTGTTTCTTTTCCTTATTTTCTGGGCTTTTATCATAAATGAGTGTCAAATTTTGTCAAATGCTTATTTTGCCTCAATTGATATGACAATGTGATTTATCCCCTTTACATTGGTAATATGGTGAATTACAATGATTGTTTTGAAATATTGGACCAATTTTACATCTCTAGGATGAACTCCAAATGGGCATTATGTATAACTCTGTTTATATATTGCTGAATGCTATTTTCTAATAATTCATAAAAGATTTTTGCTCTATATTCATGAGAGATATTGGTTTATAGTTTTCTTCATTTTGTACTATCTTTTATTTGGGTGTAAAAGTAATATTGGTTTCATAAAATGATTTGGAAAATGCTCCCCCTTTTCATTTTCCAAAAGATATTGTGCAGATCTTGTGTTATTTCATTTTTAAATGTTTAATGGTATTCTCCTGTGAACCGATCCGGACTTAGCTATTTCTTTTTCAGTAGTTTTTAAATGATGAATTTAATTTCCTTAATAGTTGTAGAGCTATGCAATTATCTTTTGCATACTGAATAATCCTTGGTAGTTTATGTGGTAGTTGTATAGTCCATTTCATCTAAATTGTCAAATTTATGTGTGTAGAGTTGTTCATACCATTTCTTTATTACCTTTTGATATCTATAGGGTCTATAATTATATTGCCTGTTTCATTTCTGGTATTGGTAATTTGTCTCTCTTTCTCTGTCTCTCTTTTTGCTTTGTCTCTCTTTTTGCTCTGTCAGTTTTGTTGGAGCTTTGTCAATTTTACCGTTTTTCCAAAGAACCATCTTTTTGTTTCATTGATTTTCCCTGTTGTTTATGTATTTAATTTCATTGACTTCTGCTCTTACATTCATAATTATCTTCCTTTAGCTTGCTTTGGATTTTTGTTCTTCACTTTCTAGTTTCTTGGTGTGGGAGCTTAGGTAGATTTGAGGCTCTTTCTCTTTTTTAACATAAGAATTTAACACTGTAGATGTCACCATTGCTTTAGCTGCATGCCCAAATTTTTGATGTGTTAAATTTTCATTTTCTTTCTGTCTCATTTACTTTTAAAAATTCCCCTAAGACTTCCTCCTTGACTCAAGAGTTATTTACAGGGGTGTCTTTTAACACCCAGGTGTGGATATATTTCTGTTATCTCTATTACTAATGTCTAGTTTGATTCCATTTTTGTCAGAAAACATACTCTATGATTTCAATTATTTTATATTTTTTGTATTAGTTTTAAAGTCCAGGATATAGTCTATCTTGGTAAATGTTCTATATGTATGTGTGTATTCTGCTGTTTTTAATATTCTAAACACATAAATTAGATGATGATCATTGATGGTGTTATTTTATATACTTGCTGTGTTCCTGTCTAGTCGTTCTAACAGTTGTTGGAAGAGGCTTGTTGATGTCTCCAAACATAATTGTAAACTTGTCTATTTATTATTTCAGTTCTATCAGTTTTTGCTGATGGTCTACCACATATTTTGCAACTCTATTGTTTAGTTTATATTTTCTTGGTGGGTTGATTCTTTTATTATTATGTAACGTCCCTTTTTGTTCCTGGTAATTTTCTTTGCTCTAACATCCATTTAATCAGGTATCAATATATCACTCTTGCTTGCTTTTGATTAATGTTTATATGGCAAATACATTTGCATCCTTTTACATTCAACCTACCTATATTGTTCTATTTGAATTGAGTTTCTTGTAGGCAGCATATAATGAGGTTCTTTTTCATCCATTCTACCAATCTCTGTCTTATTGGTATAAGAAGCCTATTTAGATTTATGATAATTATTAATTTATAGAACCTAAGTCCATCATTATTTTTATTTTCCATTTCTTCTGTTTTTCCTTACTGATTTTCCCTTCATTCCTGTGAGTTACTAGAACATTTTTAGAATTCCATTTTGATGTATCCCTAGTAATTTCATTATGTTTCTTTTATAGCTTTATTAGTGGTTGTTCTAGGTATTATACAACTGAATATGTAACTTTAAATATAAGTTGTCACAATTTATTGATATTGAAATTTTACCAATTTGAATGAAGTTTAAAAACCTTACCTACTTTTACATCCCTTTATCTTGCTCCTTTGTAAGCATCTTCAGTATATCCTTTACATTTACATTACATTGAGAACCAGATCAGTGTTGTAATTTTTGCTTTAATAGTTAAAAATTATAGAGAAAAATCAAGAAGGGAAGAATCAAGAAGGGAAGAATGTCTATTATATTTGATGTTTCTACTCCCTCAAAAAAGTGTTATTTTTCCCTTCCTGATGTTCCCAAAATCCTTCTTTTATGATTCCCTACCTCTTTGAAGAACCTTCTTTAACCATTCTTTTAAGATAGGTCTGCCAGTTTCTTAGTTGTTTTCATTAAGGATATCCTGACTTCTATTTCATTATTCAGAGATTCTTTCATCAGATATAGAACTTTGGACTGCCTACTCTACTTTTCTAGGAGCATTTGGAAAACGTGACACTTCGTTTGTCTTCCATAGTTTCTGATGTGAAATGCACTGTCATTCATTTGGTTTTCCCCAGTAGGTGAGGTGTTGTTTCTCTATCTCTGCTTTTACGGTTCTCTGTCTTTAGCTTTCGTAATTTTGATTATGATGTGTTTTGACCTGGATTTCATTCAGTTTATTCTGTTTGGGGTTTGCTCAGTTTCTTGAATGTGTAGGTTAATGGTATTTGTTAAAGTTGGGGAAATTTTCAATCGTTATTACTTTGAATATCTTTTCAGCCCAACATTTTATCCTCTCCTTCTGCAATACCAATAATACAAATATCATTTGTTACAAGTCTCACAGGGCCTAAGGCTCTAGGCATTTTGCATTTTTTTTCCAGCCTATATTACCTCTATTATTCAGAATGGATAATCTTTATTTTCTTCATCTCTTATATCATCTATTTATTTTCTGTTGCTTTCTATTTGCTGAGGTTATTTTTCATTTGTTCCTAGTTGCTCATGAAGCATTTTGATGATGGCTGCTTTAAATAATTGTTAGATAATTCTAACATTTGATTCATTTTGGTTTTGGCATCTATTGGTTTTTTTCTTAATCGAGTTGAGAATTGCATGACTCTTGGTATGTTTTTTATTGAAACCTAATATTTTAGATATTATGGGATTCAGATCTTATCTAAATCGGTTTAGTAGACCTCCTCTGACACCACATTACTGGGGAGATATTCATTTCACCTTATTACTGTCAGGTAGAGTTAGAAATCTAAGTTCCTTATTCTGCCTCCGTTAAAAATTCAGGGTAAGAGGGGTACCTGGTTCCTCCACATCTAGAGTGGGAGTTCAGGCTTCTTACTAGGAATGAAAGGGTTTCCTTATCACCAGTTCAGGTGACAGTCTTGGCTCCCAGCTCTCTAGTTGGGGAGCCTTTGCTGCTGGAGGTGGAGGTGGGGCCACAGTAGCTGTGTTGGCTAAAGTCAGAATCTTTTACTGTTTGTTTTATAAGACCTAATGTTGTTAGCTGTACTTACCAGGAGGAGTGGGGGAAAGCATACCTACTCAATCTTTCCAGAAGTTGATCTCCCAATAATTGTTTTCTAATGCAGTCACCAAAAAAATACAATTACTCATTTCCTTTAAACTAGCCTCACATGCTTTAGAACACAAACAATTATTTACCAGTCATTAATCATTTTAGCATATAATTATTTCAAATAAGAGTCAAATAAAATACATAGTGAAATATTGTATATTCCCCCTAATATTTTTTCATGTTTTTAATGTTAGAAAAATTAAAATGCCCTAATTGGAATGTTGATGTTCTTTTGTAATAGTCAACATTTTCATAGAATATAAATTGTGAAATATTTTGCAAGCATTTGTGCTGAATCAACCTAAACTAACATGGTAAAAAAAAAAAAAAAAAATTCCCAGAACCATGGGAGCCTGGCAATATGGTCAAATAGGAACAGCTTTGGTCTGCAGCTCCCAATGAGATCGATGCAGAAGGTGGGTGATTTCTGCATTTCCAACTGAGTTACACAGTTCACTTCACTGGGACTGGTTGGACTGTGGGTGTAGCCCAAGGAGGGCGAGGTGGAGCAGGGTGTGGCATGACCTCACCTGGGAAGTGCAAGGTGTTGAGGAACTCCCTGTTGGCCAAGGGAAGCCACTTGGGACTGTACCATGCACTCTGGCCCAGATACTGCACTATTCCCACAGTCTTTGCAACCTGCAGACCAGGAGATTCCCTCCAGTGCCTACACCACCAGGGCCCCTGGGTTTCCAGCACAAAACTGGGTGGCCATTTTGGCATACACTGAGCTAGTCGCAGGAACCTGGAAAGCCAGAGAGACAGAACCGTTCACTCCCCTGGAAAGAGGGCTGAAGCCAGGGAGCCAAGTGCTGTGGCTCGGTGAGTCCCACTCCCACGGAGCCCAGCAAGCTAAGATACACTGGCTTGAAGTCTCGTGGCCAGCACAACACAACAATCTGAGCTCAACCTGGGACACTCGAGCTTGGTGGGTGGAGGGGCATCTGCCATTGCTGAGGTTTGAATAGGCAGTTTTCCCCTCACCAGTGTAAACAAAGTCACCAGGATGTTCAAACTGGGTGAAGCCCACCACAGCTAAGCAAGGCCTCTGAGGTCAGACTGCCTCCTCTAGATTCCCTCTCTGAAAAAAAGGCAGCAGCCCCAGTCAGTGACTTATAGATAAAACCCCCATCTCCCTGGGTCAGAGCAACTCTGGGAAGGGGCGGTTGTAGGTGCAGCTTCAGCTAACTTAAACGTCCCTGCTTGGTAGCTCTGAAGAGAGCAGCAGATCTACCAACACAGTGTTCAACCTCTGATAAGGGACAGACTGCCTCCTCAAGTGGATCCCTGACCCCTGTGTATCCCGAATGAGAGAAACTTCCCAGTAGGGCCAACAGACACCTCATACAGGAGAGCTCTGGCTAGCATCTGGTGGGTGACCCTCTGGGAAAAAGCTTCCAGAGGAAGGAACAGTTAGCAATCTTTGCTGTTCTGCAGCCTCCACTGGTGATACCCAGGCAAACAGGGTCTGGACTGGACCTTGAGCAAATTCAGCAGACCTGCAAAAGAGAGGCCTGACTGTTAGAAGGAAAACTAACAAATAGAAAGGAATAGTATTAACATCAACAAAAAGGACGTCCACTCAGAAGACACCATCCGACTTCAAAGACTAAAGGTAGATAAATCCGGGAAGCAAAAAAAGGCTGAAAATTCCAAAAATCTTAATGCCTCTTCTCCTCCAAAGGATCACAACTCCTCACCAGCAAAGGAACAAAACTGGATGAAGAATGAGTTTGACAAATTAACAGAACTAGGTTTCAGAAGGTGAGTGATAACAAACTCCTCTAAACTAAAGGAGCATGTTCCAACCCAATGCAAGGAAGCTAAGAACCTTGAAAAAAGGTTAGATGAATTGTTAACTAAAATAAACAGTTTAGAGAAGAACATAAATGACGTGAAAGAGATGAGAAACACAGCATGAGAACTTCGTGGAGCATACACAAGTATCAATAGCTGAATCGATCAAGTGGAAGAAAGGATACCAGAGATTGAAGATCAATTAAATGAAATAAAGTGAGAAGACAAGATTAAACAAGGTGAAAAGAAACGAACGAAGCCTCCATGAAATATGGGACTATGTGAAAAGACCAAATCTACATTTGATTGTTGTACCTGAAAGTGATGGGGAGAATGGAACCAAGCTGGAAAACACTCTACAGGATATTATCCAGGAGAACTTCCCCAACTTAGCAAGACGGGTCAACATTAAAATTCAGGAAATATAGAAAACACCACAAAGATAATCCTCAAGAAGAGCAACCCCAAGACCCATAATCATCAGATTTACCAAGGTTGAAATGAAGGAAAAACTATTAGGGCCAGCAGAGAAAAAGGTTGGGTTACCCACAAAAGGAAGTCCATCACAGTAACAGCAGATCTCTCATCAGAAACCCCACAAGCCAGAAAAGAGTGGGGGCCAATATTCAATGTTATTAAAGAAAAGAATTTTCAAATCAGAATTTCATATCCAGCCAAACTAAGCTTCGTAAGTGAAGGAGAAATAAAATCCTTTACAGACAAGCAAATGCTGACAGATTTTGTCACCACCAGGCCTGCTTTACAAGAGCTCCTGAAGGAAGCACTAAACATGGAAAGGAACAACTGACACGAGCCACTGGAAAAATATACCAAATTGTAAAGACCACCGATGCTATGAAGAAACTGCATCAACTAACAGGCAAAATAACCAGCTAGCATCATAATGGCAGGATCAAATTCACACATAACAATATTAACCTTAAATGTAAATGGGCTAAATGCCCCAATTAAAAGACACAGACTGGCAAAGTGGATAAAGAGTCAAGACCCATTTAGTATGCTGTATTCAGGAGAATCATCTCACATGCAGAGATACACATAAGCTCAAAATAAAGGGATGGAGGAATCTTTACCAAGCAAATGGAAAAAAAAAAAAAAAAAAAAAAAAAAAAAGAAAAGCAGGGGTTGCAATCCTAGTCTCTGATAACACAGACTTTAAACCAACAAAGATCAAAAGAGACAAAGAAGGCCATTACATAATGGCAAAGGGTTCAATGCAACAAGAAAAGCTAACTATCCTAAATATATATGTACCCAATACAGGGGTACTCAGATTCATAAAGCAAGTTCTTAGAGACCTACAAAGAGACTTAGACTCCCAAACAATAATAGTAGGAGACTTTAACACCCCATGAGAACAAAGATACAACATACCAGAATCCCTGGGACACATTTAAAGCAGTGTGTAGAGAGAGGTTTATAGCACTAAATGCCCATAAGAGAAGGCAGGAAAGATCTAAAGTCAACACCCTAACACCACAATGAAAAGAACTAGAGAACCAAGAGCAAACAAAATCAAAAGCTAGCAGAAGACAGAGCAGAATTGAAGGAGATAGAGACACAAAAAACCCTTTAAAAAAAAAATCAATGAATCCAGCAGCTGTTTTTCTGAAAATATCAAATAGATGCAATAAAAATAATAAAGGGGATACCACCACCAATCCCAAAGAAATACAAGCTACCATCAGAGAATACTACACACACCTCTATGCAAATAAAGTAGAAAATCTAGAAGAAATTGATAAATTCCTGGACACATACGCCCTGCCAAGGCTAAACCAAGAAGAAGTTGAATCCCTGAATAGACCAATAACAAGTTCTGAAATTAAGGCATCAATTAATAGCCTACAAACCAAAAAAAAAGCCCAGGACCAGACAGATTGACAGCCAAATTCTACCAGAGGTACAAAGAGGAACTGGTACCATTCCTTCAGAAACTATTCCAAACAACAGAAGAAGAGGGAACCCTCCCTAACTCATTTTATGAGGCCAGCATAATCCTGATACCAAAATCTGGCAGAGACACAAGAAAAAAGAAAATTTCAGGCTAATATTGCCAATGAACATCTATGCAAAAATCCTTGATAAAATACTGACAAACCGAATCCAGCAGCACATCAAAAAGCTTATCCATCATGATCAAGTCGGCTTCATCCCTGAGATGCAAGGATAGTTCAACATCGCAAATCAATAAACATAGTCCATCACATAAACAGAATCAATGAAAACAACCACATGATTATCTCAACAGATGCAGAAAAGGTCTTCAACAAAATTCTACTATAAAGACACATGCACACGTATGTTTATTGTGCCACTGTTCAGAATAACAAAGATTTGGAACCAACCCAAATCCCCATATACAGACAAGATAAAGAAAATGTGGCACATATACACCATAGAATATTATGCAGCCACAAAAATGGATGAGTTTATATCCTTTGCAGGGACATGGATGACACTGGAAACCATTCTCAGCAAACTATCATAAGAACAGAAAACCAAACACCGCATGTTCTCACTCATAAGTGGGAATTGAACAATGAGAACGTATGGACTCAGGGAAGGGAACATCACACACTGGGTCCTGTTGCGGGGTGGAAGCTAGGGGATGGATAGCAGTAGGAGAAATACCTAATGTAGATGATGGGTTGATGGGTGCAGCAAACCACCAGGGCATGTGTATACTTATGTAACAAACCTGCAAGTTCTGCACATGTACCCCAGAACTTAAAATACAATGAAAAAATTTACCCAGAAAAACAAGAAAATTTGTTCTCTGCATCATTTTGACTTAAAATATCTATTTTGGGGGCACGCCCAAGATGGCCAAATAGGAACAGCTCCAGCCTCCAGCTCCCAGTGTGACTGACACAAGAGACGGATGATTTCTGCATTTTCAACTAGGTACTGGGTTCATCTCACTGGGGCGTGTCTTGTCGGACAGTTGGTGCTGGTCTGAGAGTGCAGCCCAATCAGCGAGAGCTGAAGCAGGGCGAGGCATCATCACACCTGGGAAGCACAAGGGGGAAGGGAATTCCTTTTCCTAGCCAAAGGAAAGTGAGACACAAACACCTGGAAAATTGGGTAACTCCCATCCTAATAGTACGCTTTACCAAGGGTCTTAGCAAACGGCACACCAGGAGATTATATCCCATACCTGCCCCACAGGGTCCCACACCCACTGAGCCTCCCTCATTGCTAGCACAGCAGTCTGAGATCTAACTGCAAGGCGGCAGTGAGGCAGGCGGGTGGGGGAGGGGTTGGTGCCTGCAATTGCTGAGGCTTAAGTAGGTAAACAAAGCCTCCGGGAAGCTCGAATTGGGTGGAGCCCACCACAGCTCAAGGAGGATGGCCTGCCTCTGTACACTTCTCCTCTGGGGACAGGGCATAGCTAAACAGAAAGCAGCAGAAACCTCAGTAGAGGTAAATGTCCCTGTCTGACAGCTTTGAAAAGAGCAATGGATCTCCCAGCACGAAGGTTGAGATCTGAGAACGGACAGACTGTCTGCTCAAGTGGGTCCCTGTCCCCTGAGTAGCCTAACTGGGAAACATGCCTGACTATGTGCAGACTGACACCTCACACATCACACGGTAGGGTACACCCCTGAGACGAAGCTTCCAGAGCAAGAATCAGAGAGCAATACTCGCTGTTCAGCAATATTCTATCTTCTGCAGTCTCCGCTGCTGATACCCAGGCAAACAGGGTCTGGAGTGGACCTCAATCAAACTCCAACAGACCTACAGCTGAGGGTCCTGAATGTTAGAAGGAAAACTAACAAACAGAAAGGACACCCACACCAAAACCCCATCAGTACATCACCATCATCAAAGACCAAAGGCAGATAAAACCACAAAGATGGGGGAAAAGCAGTGCAGAAAAGCTGGAAATTCAAAAAATCAGAGCGCATCTCCCGCTCCAAAGGAACGCGGCTCATTGACAGCAACGGGACAAAGCTGGATGGACAATGACTTCAACGAGTCAAGAGAAGAAGGCTTCAGTTGATCAAACTTCTCAGAGCTAAAGGAGGAACTGCAAAACCAGCGCAAAGAAACTAAAAACCTTGAAAAAAGATTTGATGAATGGCTAACTAGAATAACCAACGTAGAGAATTCCTCAAAAGAACTGATAGAGATAAAAACCATAACATGAGAACTACGTGACAAATGCACAAGCTTCAGTAACCGACTCAATCAACCGGAAGAAAGAGTATCAGCGATTGAAGATCAAATGAATGAAATGAAGCGAGAAAAGAAGTGTGGAGAAAAAAAGAGTAAAAAGAAATGAACAAAGCCTCCAAGAAGTATGGGATTATGTGAAAAGACAAAATCTATGTCTGATTGGAGTGCCTAAAAGTGACAGGGAAAATGGAACAAGTTGGAAAACACTCTGCAGGATATCATCCAGGAAAACTTCCCCAACCTAGCAAGGCAGGCCAACATTCAAATTCAGGAAATACAGAGAATGCCACAATGATACTCCTCGAGAAGAGCAACTCCAAGACACATAATTGTCAGATTCACCAAAGTTGAAATTAAGGAAACAATGTTAAGGGCAACCAGAGAGAAAGGTCGGGTTACACACAAAGGAAAGCCCATCAGACTAACAGCAGATCTCTTGGCAGAAACTCTCCAAGCAAGAAGAGAGTGGACACCAATATTCAACATTCTAAAAGAAAAGAATTTTCAACCCAGAATTTCATATCCAGCCAAACTAAATTTTGTAAGTGAAGGAGAAGTAAAATCCTTTACAGACAAGTAAATGCTGAGAGATTTTGTCACCACCAGGCCTGCCCTACAAGAGATGCTGAAGGAAGCACTAACCATGGAAAGGAACAACAGGTATCAGCCATTGTAAAAACATGTCAAAATGTAAAGTCCATCGATGCTAGGAAGAAACTGCATCAAGTGGCGAGCAAAATAACCAGCTAATATCATAATGACAGGATCAAGTTCACACATAACAATATTAACCTTAAATGTAAATGGACTAAATGGTCCAATTAAAAGACACAAACTGGCAAAGTGGATAAAGAGTCAAGACCTATCAGTTTGCTGGATTCAGGAGACTCATCTCACTTGCAGAGACACACATAGGCTCAAAATAAAGGGATGGAGGAAGATCTACCAAGCAAATGGAAAACAAAAAAAATTCAGGGGTTGCAATCCTAGTCTCTGATAAAACAGACTTTAAACCATAAAAGATCAAAAGACAAAGAAGGCCATTACATAATGGTAAAGGGATCAACTCATCAGAAGAGCTAACTATCCTAAATATATATGCACCCATACAGGTGTACCCAGATTCATAAAGCAAGTCCTTAGAGACTTACAAAGAGACTTAGACTCCCATACAATAATAATGGGAGACTTTAACACCCCACTGTCAACATTAGACAGATCAACGAGACAGAAAGTTAACAAAGATATCCAGGAATTGAACTCAACTCTGCACCAAGCAGACTTAATAGACATCTACGGAACTCTCCACCCCAAATCAACAGACTATACATTCTTCTCAGCACCACATCGCACTTATTCCATAATTGGAAGTAAAGGACTCCTCAGCAAATGTACAGGAACAGATATTATAACAAACTATCTCTCAGAACACAGCGCAATCAAACTAGAACTCAGGACTAAGACACTCAATCAAAACCGCTCAACTACATGGAAACTGAACAACCTGCTCCTGAATGACTACTGGGTACGTAATGAAATGAAGGCAGAAATAAAGATGTTCTTTGAAACCAATAAGAACAAAGACACACCACACCAGAATCTCTGGGACACATTTAAAGCAGTGTGTACAGGGAAATTTATAGCACTAAATGCCCACAAGAGAAAGCAGGATACCCTAACAGCACAATTAAAAGAACTAGAGAAGCAAGAGCAAACACATTCAAAAGCTAGCAGAAGGCAAGAAACAACTAAGATCAGAGCAGAACTGAAGGAGATAGAGACACAAAAAAACCTCCAAAAAATCAACGAATCCAGGAGCTGGTTTTTTGAAAAGATCAACAAAATTGATAGACTGCTAGCAAGACTAAAAAAGAAGAAAAGAGAGAAGAATCAAATAGACGCAATAAAAAATGAAAAAGGGATATCATAACCAACCCCACAGAAATACAAACTACCTGCCATCACAGAATACTATAAAAACCTCTACGCAAATAACCTAGAAAACCTAGAAGAAATGGATAATTTCCTGGACACTTATACTCTCCCAAGACTAAACCAGGAAGAAGTTGAATCCCTGAATAGACCAATAGCAGGCTCTGAAATTGAGCCAATAATTAATAGCTTACCAACCAAAAAAAGTCCAGGACCAGACATATTCACATTCGAATTCTACCAGAGGTACAAGGAGGAGTTGGTACCATTCCTTCTGAAACTATTCCAATTAACAGAAAAAGAGGGAATCCTCCCTAATGCATTTTACGAGGCCAACATCATCCTGATACCAAAGCCTGACAGAGAAACAACAAAGAAAGAAAATGTTAGACCAATATCTCTGATGAACATCAATGCAAAAATCCTCAATAAAATACTGGCAAACCGAATCCAGCAGTGCATCAAAAAGCTAATCCACCATGATCAAATGGGCTTCATCCCTGGGATGCAAGGCAGATCAACATATGCAAATCAATAAACGTAATCCAGCATATAAACAGAACCAAAGACAAAAACCACATGATTAACTCAATAGATGCAGAAAAGGCCTTTGAGAAAATTCAACAGCCCTTCATGCTAAAAACTCTCAATAAATTCAGTATTGATGGAACGTACCTCAAAATAATAAGAGCTATTTATGACAAACTCACAGTCAATATCATACTGAATGGGCAAAAACTGGAAGCATTCTCATTGAAAACTGGCACAAGACAGGGATGCCCTCTTTCACCATTCCTGTTCAACATAGTGTTGGAAGTTCTGGCTAGGGCAATCAGGCAAGAGAAAAAAATAAAGGGTATTCAGTTAGGAAAAGAAGAAGTCAAATTGTCCCTGTTTGCAGATGACATGATTGTATATTTAGAAAACCCCATCATCTCAGCCCAAAATCTCCTGAAGCTGATAAGCAACTTCAGCAAAGTCTCAGGATACAAAATCAATGTGCAAAAATCACAAGCATTCTTATACACCAATAACAAACAGTGAGCCCAATCATGAATGAACTTCCATTCACAATTGCTTCAAAGAGAATAAAATACCTAGAAATCCAACTTACAGGGGATGTGAAGGACCTCTTCAGGGAGAACTACAAACCACTGCTCAGTGAAATAAAAGAGGACGCAAACAAATGGAAGAACATACCATGCTCATGGATAGGAAGAATCAATATCGTGAAAATGGCCATACTGCCCAAGGTATTTATTATAGAGTCATTGCCATCCCCATTAGCTACCAATGAGTTTCTTCACAGAATCAGAAAAAAACTGCTTTAAAGTTCATATGGAACCAAAGAAGAGCCCACATTGCCAAGACAATCCTAAGCCAAAAGAACAAAGCTGGAGGCATCACGCTACCTGACTTCAAACTATACTACAAGGCTACAGTAACCAAAACAGCATGGTACTGGTACTAAAACAGAGATATAGACCAATGGAACAGAACAGAGCCCTCAGAAATAATACCACACATCTACAGCCATCTGATCTTTGACAAACCTGACAAAAACAAGAAATAGGGAAAGGATTTCCTATTTAATAAATGGTGCTGGGAAACTTGGCTAGCCATAAGTAGAACGCTGAAACTGGATCCTTTCCTTACTCCTTATATGAAAATTAATTCGAGATGGATTAGAGACTTAAATGTTAGACCTAAGACCATAAAAGCGCTAGAAGAAAACTTAGGCAATACCATTCAGGACATAGGCATGGGCAAGAACTTCATGTCTAAAACACCAAAAGCAATGGCAACAAAAGCCAACATTGACAAATGGGATCTAATTAAACTAAAGAGTTTCTGCACAGCAAAAGAAACTACCATCAGAGTGAACAGGCAACCTACAGAATGGGAGAAAATTTTTGCAATCTACTTACCTGACAAAGAGCTAATATCTAGAACCTATAAAAAACTCAAACAAATTTACAAGAAAAAAACAAACAACCCCATCAAAAATTGGGCAAAGGATATGAATAGACACTTCTCAAAAGAAGACATTCATACAGCCAACAGACACATGAAAAAATGCTCATCATCACTGACCATCAGAGAAATGCAAATCAAAACCACAATGAGATACCATCTCACACCAGTTAGAATGGCAATCATTAAAAAATCAGGAAACAACAGGTGCTGGAGAGGATGTGGAGAAATAGGAACACTTTTACACTGTTGGTGGGATTGTAAACTAGTTCAACCACTGTGGAAAAGAGTGTGGCAATTCCTCAAGGATCTAGAACTAGAAATACCATTTGACCCAGCCATCCCATTACTGGGGATATACCCAAAGGATTATAAGTCATGCTGCTATAAAGACACCTGCACACGTATGTTTATTGCGGCACTATTCACAATAGCAAAGACTTGGAATCAACCCAAATGTCCACCAGTGACAGACTGGATTAAGAAAATGTGGCACATACACACCATGGAATACTATGCAGCCATAAAAAAGGATGAGTTTGTGTCCTTTGTAGGGACATGGATACAGCTGGAAGCATCATTCTCAGCAAACTATTGCAAGAACAGAAAACCAAATACCGCATGTTCTCACCTATAGGTGAGAACTAAACAATGAGATCACTTGGACACAGGAAGGGGAACATCACACACTGGGTCCTATTGTGGGTAGGTGGAGGGAGGAAGGATAGCATTAGGTGATATACCTAATGTAAATGACGAGTTAATGGGTACAGCACACCAACATGGCACATGCATACATATGTAACAAAGCTGCACGTTGTGCACATGTAGCCTAGAACTTAAGTTATAATAATAAATAAATAAATAAATAAATAAATAAATTACAGTGAAACATTTAAAAAAGTTATTTTCTTTATAGTAATAAAAACTATTTCTTATATGCAAAATAAACCTATATCTATTTTTATGAAGTTCATTACGCCTTTAAACTGTTCAAATATATTTTGGGACACTTTGAAAATTCCTTTCTGAAAGACTTCTGGTTTGATGTGTTAAACTAGAATCCCAGCTCTAGGTGCACTTTTTCACTGCGCTTGAGAAGGACATATTGTTCAACATGTCTTAAATTACTTGTGAGTATACACAAAGAAAAAAAAAAAACTAATGTTTTCTGTTTAGTGCCTTTATATTGTCTTTTAAACCACTATTAAAAAATAAAAAGTATGACAATGTTTTCCAATACTTAAATTTTTAATTCACAAAGTACCATTTTATTCAATTTAATTGCATATTAGATGTATCTTATGAGTTACATGAAATAGAAAATGTTTTTTAAACATTCCTATATAGACATTTTGTGCTATTTACACAGTACAGAAAGCCCTCGATGAGAATTTAGGCACATACGCTTACAAAGGAAAACATTATAATTATTAGAAAGTATGACAAAATAAATCCATGATCCTTGATTTAAATAAAACTAAAGATTATGATCATATTTCTTTCTTTAAAGGTACAAAGACAGTTAATAAAATGCTATAGTTATAAACATTACATGCTATGATTTTGCAGCATTAAATAGCATTACAGTTACATATGTAATAAATCTAACATTGTGCTACATTATTTTCTAAAGTAAATTAAAAATTAAATAGTAAAATCAGTTTTTATAAACAAAGTTTTTAAATGTAATAAGCCAACACATAAAAATAATAAACATAGTGTTGCAGGTTAATCATGTGATTAAAAGTAATTTTGACAATGTTATTCATGAATTATTTTCACTGACTTCAAAAACAAATTTTATTGTAAAAGCACAATCACGCATTCATGATTCACTGAGAATCACACAGACATTATTATTATGATACATGAATCAGAAGATATGCAAGTCCAAAGAATTCTCCAGTGCTTTCCTTAGGCCAGCAAAAACAGGACTTTGACAGCTTCTCTTACAATTTGTGAATGATACTTTTGAATACCAATAAATCCCAACCTGTTAGATGCTTTTGGAGATTAATAGAACTTTAAGCTTACTACACTATTTCATTATAGGCAGTTTATATAGTGAGACTCACCTGACATTTACTTAAAATGGCTATTTTCCTATGTTTACTAAAAATGGCTATTTCTCTGAAAGTTGATTTTTGTTTCTCATTTACTTGTTGCAGATGCCACTGTTGTGTCTAGGGCAGACAATCCATAACATACTTAAATGCTCTCTGCAGGCTAAATGTGTGACCAGAGAGTATTTTCTGCCTGTTATCCTGGTGAAATTATAAATAGCACCTTCTTTCACTTTCAGTGGTTGGATGATAAATTTTAAGGCCACCCTCCCAATTTATATGTAAAATTACAAAAAAAAAGAAAAAAGAAAGAAAGAGTGCTAAGGCAAATAAATGTGTCCTGATTCCCCAGCACCACTATAGGGATGTAAGAGTGGCAAAGCATGGGTTCCATAAAAATTCCATGGAATTTATGATATAACTGACCAGTTGAAAGGAATAAAATTGATATTAAAAAATACAGATTACAGATAATAGCCTCGTTTTCTAAGAAGCATGTAATTTGCAGGGCAAAGCTGTTCAACATGGTGGTTAATCCTAGGTTCTTCAGGAGGCCTCCGTGAATGTGAATCTCAGCTCTAAACACTTACAGACAGAGTGACTTTAGGCAGCTTACCTAATCGCTCTAAGCTGGAGTTTCCTCATTTATAAAAAAGTAGATATTAACTGTTTTTACAGCATAGGACCATTGTGTGGATTAAATGAACAAAACACGTCAAAGCATTTTGTACAGTGCCCATCATATGCCATGTACTAAATGTCAGTTATTATTATCCTTAGTGAAGCAGAATTCAATTGGTAAACAGGGCATGTAACTGACCTTCTGGATACAGTGCAGATACATTCCTAAGTATCATATGAAAGAAGGATCCATAATTCCATTTCCTTTTTCTCAATACTAGAGTAGGATAAATTCATGGTTAATTAATAAAAATCAAAATAGACATTACATAAATCTGTATAACTTAAGATTCTAAAATAATTGAGTCATACTTCTATTTTTCATTCATTTAATAAGTATTTATTCAGAATGTAGTACAAATAGGTCACTTTGCCTTTAATTAATACTGCGACACATACTTGATTTCCACCTATAGATGAACAATGCTAATGAGGAATAGGTCCCCAATTCTTTGCATAAATTTGTTCAATTAGACAAAACAAAAGAAACACTTTCAGTGATCAAAACTAAACTATGAAACTGTGAAAATAATTATACCTTTTAAGATTAAATTTTGAATTGGATCTGAGATATTCTGAAGTATACTGGCAGGGGAAAGTGGAACGAGGTTAGGGAGTGAACACAAACATCAACTCTCTACAGTACGATGTAAAGGAATACAATTGCTAAATTTTGGAGGGAACAGATACAGGGTCTTCCTCTGTCTCCCGGGCTGAAGTGCAGTGGCAATCACAGCTCAGTGCAGCCTTAAACTCCTGGGTTCAAGTAATCCTCCCGCCTCAGCTTAGTTGGAACTACAGGCAAGTACCATGCCTGGTTAATTTCTATTTTTTGTAGAGACAGGGCCTTCTTATTCTGTTGCCCAGGCTAGTCTCAAGTTCCTATCCTCATGTGATCCATCCTCCTTGGCCTCCCAAAGTTCTGAGATTATAGGTGTGAGCCACCATACCTGGCCTAAAATTCTTTATATTTAAAATCAATGCATTATTAGAATAAAGGATAAAAATAAGGTTTGCATTTGTTCTGTCCATGAAACATGAAGAACAAGGGAAATTTAAGTAAGTTGAATGCAACATAATCTGTGTAATAGTTTAGGAATTAGACTCCTTTTGCTCACAAGACACTAATTCATTATTAAAGAAAATATGACTGGACCTTTATACTATTCTGTTTTTTTCAAAGTAAAAGAAGCAAATACTGAAGTTATAAAAGCTTGTTTTTCTTTATAATTTTTTTCAATCATGATTTGTCACAATTTAGATTGTTTTTCTAAGAACAAGTAGAAATTTACAAAATTTAATTTTTATTTATACATTCATCCATTCAATACACATTTCAAGACATCTCTATTGCACCCTTGCACTAGTAGTTACAGGACAAAGAAAGAAAATAATCCAAGAGAGAGAATAACAAATGTGTATTTATAACACGGAGTAATAAACACAAATAAATGTGGAGTTATTTAAGCATGTAAGATGGTAATTGCTCTAGTAGGTATGGGGGCTTCTCTAAGACACAAGATCAGATTAAAGTCTTGAAAGATAACCTGGGGTTAGTCAAGCAGGTGGAAGTGTGAAGAGCACTTTCTGAGCGGAATCTCCATGTGCCAAGTCTAGTTCAAGAGACTGGATAGAGATTAGCAATTTGGAGAATGCAATATTAAGAAATGGCAAAGGTGAGCCTACAGAGATTCCAAAGTTGCATAGTGAGGTTTGTGTTTGAGAAAGTGGACTCAGGCAGCCATGCAAAAGAGGGATTAATAGAAAAGGAGACTGAGGTAGGAAAATCAAGGCATTAGCTGTTGCAGCTGGTGAGGGCAGAGTTGGGGAGGCAATGGGGTGGATTCATGAACTATTAAAAAGGTCAAAGGAGCAGGGATTCATGACCCATAAGTGTTAATTAACACAGAAGAAGAAAATATCACAATGAGTTCTAGATCGGGGTCTGAGAAGCTAGATGTTGGGATAATAACAAAAAGACTGCAAAAGGAGATTTACACTTTGGCAAAAAAATGTGTATGAAAGTATCTGAGAATTTTATGCCATCATTAAATCTACTTATTATGTTGAAAATCCTTGTTAGCTGGAAAGACTAAGAGAATTACCAAAGGTGCCTAATATATAAACTTGGAGTAGTTTTCCTACTTCAGCTTTTATGTGGCTTATTATTTGCAGTTAATTTACAGTTGATCAGTATTAGTTAATCCATTTATCATCACTATAAGATTGGTTAATGGAAGCAGATTAAAATCCAACAGTGGTAATTTTCTAGAAGTCCTCTAGAAAGACTATAAAAAGCCAAACATCAACTTTAATTTTTGAGAACTTTTCCTATTTAAGGTTACTGAAATAAAGCATTTTTGCAAAACAAAACAAAACAAAACAAAACAAAAAACCACACAGTATTGCCAATTAAAAATTCAATTTACTACAGAAATATTTCTGATTATTTTACCTTCAGGAAGCAATGCTTCTTGCTTGAAAATTGTATCAGCCTTGATGGTTAGTGGTGGCAAAATGGAAGAATGCATACTGCAGATGGGCTACACATTTGTTGCGCTACACATTTGTTTCCTTGTGTTCTATATTCCCAGTCACAAATATACTGCTTTGAATTGTATTTAGTCAAACAGCAGATTTGACTAATATTTCCCCGAATTCAAATAGTTTAGATTAATTAAGCTGATTGGTTATCTACCATTATATAGATATCACCCAAATAATGTCAAAATAATAATTAATTAAATTAAAACAAACGCATGGACCTGAGACCAGAATAAAATGAAAACCAAGAATAAAATGAAGTTTGCCATTAGTGGGATGTATTCAAGTTCAGCAAACTTACATTTGTAGTTATGATGCTTTACAAAAAAATATTGCATTTTGTTATACCAACAAAGAACTTGACCAGCTTCCAAGTCACTACCTTATGTGTATTATTCATACTAGTAATAATGGTAAACATTAGTGATATAATTTTCACTACCAAAATTTTATTACATTTTTCTTAGCCAATACATGGAGTAAATTTTTATAAAGTATTTCTTTTCAAATCATTGAATTACTCCTCCCCAACCTTTAAATCCCCTAGTCGCCAAGAATCTTGGGTTCCACACCACCACTCTTCTGTTCTTAAAGTTGTTGCCCTGCGAGCAGTGCAACACTGCACCCACCAGTTCCAAGGACACATCATGGTCATTTACCTTATCTAGCATCCTGTGGCATGATTTTAGTATTTCATTCAAGCACTGACAACTTTTCATGTCGATTCAGATTTTATAAGATTTGATTACAGTGAGTTTATAAAATATTTCAGTTATATACGCAATAGAAACAATGCATCCTATTTTTGAAGATAAGTCTAAGGCATTCACGGCAATAAAAAAAGAAGTACTTTAGTACTTCTGGACTTCAGTCGAGGGAATTATTATTGTAAAGCACTAATAATACAAGTTTAGATATCTAACCAGCCATAGATACCAGGAAGCCAGGTGTTAAATCAAAGACACCAGGAAACCATGAGCCACAAAAGCATCAGTGTAGGAGTGTTTTAGGTATTACAACTATATGGACCTGTACTCTAAAACATAAACAATGGTGTACTTTATGAAGTTCGAAACCCTAATTAAAGACTAATAAGCACTTTAGCCTGGTGGGGAGAGTAGTGGTTATGAGTGGAATAAAGACTGGAAAATTTGCTTTTGTAGTGACAGAGCTTTAGAGTAAGCACAGTTTTATTTATTTGCCTTAAGCCAATATTTCTGGATAAAAGGTATGTTTTTCTTGTTGAGATTGTAGAATAACTATCATTAGCAAAGGCAGAAAGTATTCAACTTAGTAAAGACATATTTTTTCACTATCCCAGAAAGATGACCTTTATATAAAAACTGTTACATATACTTCTATAGATACTAATAAGAAGCATGATTTTGTAAAAAAATAACTTTCTAAGACAAATGGCAAAGGCTTTCTTTTTCATGAATTCTTTGGTTATAAACAGGTTTTGAGTGATTTTTATTCTATGAAGTATTAAGTGATTCTGCTGATATCTGTTCCATGTGTACTCTGAAGACCAGAATATAATTAATTTTATTCTGGTCTACCATATTTATTCTGATTTACATTGCTTTTATGTAACATAATTACAGAATGAAAATATACCTTTAGATCTGAGATAGCATGTATTATTGATGAAGCTCCTCTCCTGCTGAGCATGCTGCATAAGCTTTTCATCCTTTTAAAACTAAAAACTCAGAGGTTCTTAACAGGAAGGATAAAGAAAGCTGAAATACGAACTCTGTATATCTTCCAAAGATTCTCGACATGAGGTTTTGCATTCACTGGCCCAGAGATTCCTGAGTTAAATAAAGTATAATCAAATATAATTAGTATGTTCTGGTTACTTTATAGTAACTTACTATCACTTTAGCAAAGCAAAAAATACTGGGAAGTGAGGGATCCAACCTACTGCCAAAAAAAAGATCTCCTACTCTAATGTTGATGAACTAAAAATTTTGAATCTAATCAGCAAAGAAAGTTAGCATATTATATGCATAAGTTTACACCCCCAAATATATGGGAATAGATGAAACTAAAATAGCAGAAAATCCAGAAATTTTGAGAGGAAAACAAATACAGCTACATGAAAAACTGTAAAAGAAACTAGCCCATGGTGCTAAAATAAAATATGTAGCCAGTGCAAAAGATTTACTTCTAGATTGGTTGCTATGTGTCCTCTGGTGGAAAAGGAAAGTATTTATTTTTGTACAACTATACTGTATATTTTCCCCTATAATAGTGTAAACAAGCATATTTGAGCACATCATAAATGACCAGATCTTTTACGGAACTAAAAAAAAAGTAACTGACTAGTAGGTAGCCTATGTATATTGAATTTTACCTTTTATTTGGAATACCATTCAGAAGTAACTTACATTTTTTCTATGCCTGGGGACATTATTTTCTATACCATTGCTATCATCTGATTTCCTGTACAGAAAACAAAAAAGAAAATTACTAAATGTTTGTATTATATAAAATTAAGTAAGTACATCACTGATATGGCTATCAGGTTAAAATGTAAAATGTCAATACAGACAGAATTCTTTCTTCCTAAAAACATTTTACTTACAATGTTAAATTTATTTTTATGGCATTGCTTGAAGAGGAGCTGTACCCACAAATGATAGTGATAAAGGCTTGTTGATTTTATGCACAGGGAGAATTGCTTCTGCCCAAGCATGAGTGAGGACTTGGGCATAAAGACCATAACTTACGTGTGGTTTTGGAAACATGCAAGGTAATAGCCAATTAGGAGGTCAGTCAACATGTGTGATATTGGTGCTACACATTTGTGTGCTTATTACACTGAATTAGAGGTTAAAAATGGTTGTTTTTCCACCCAAAGTTTATCACAGCAGGATTACAAATGTGGGCCTCAGATTCTAAAGATTGACTAAAACTAAATAACCAGTAGGCATAATGAATACATTGCCCTTCAAGGTCTTGGGGGCAGGCTTCAATTATCAAATCATAATGCATATCATAAGACATTGTTACTTATAATTAACTGATAATATTTTCTAAAAAAAAGAAATCCCACCTGAGTGCTTCTTTTTCTTTTGTGTGTACTCTTCAGAAGCAGAATAATGGCCACTAAGAAAACACCTCAGCAACTATTGCAAGAAATGGTTTGAGGGGCACCAAAAATCTCATTGTTATGAATGAGTTCAAGTGCCCTTGATATTTGTATGCAATCTAAAGATAGTGAAATAACCTAAAGAAAAGAAAAACTAAACACCTTCAGTGATCCTTTTGGTGCTGTATAAGATGAGCAAAATGATGTATATTAACCCAATTTTCAGAAAAAAAAAATTCATCTTTTACACTATAGATTGAATCCATTTTACATTGTTCAGAAGTGATGGTCCATTCCACACTGTTCTGGCACCATCCTTTCAGAGTGTGTTTTAAATCAGAATGCAACCTCCAAATGTGAGCTCAGAGGAATGGTTAGAGACAGTGGAAGGCAGAGCTCAGAGAATAAAGGAACCCGAGCAAGGTTCTGTCTTCAAATATGTCAATGACTGTCATGTTTGTTATATGATGCTAAGAACAAGAAAAAGGCCAACACACGGAAATACGAAAGATTAAAAGTTCAAATCAACATAAATGTCGATGCTCTCCAGAAAGAGAAGGGATTCCTTTGGGAGAGATACAATTCCCTTCCAACTATTGGTGTCTATGATTCTAAGACAATGCTGCTTTTCTCTATCTGGTGTTATAGGATTTCTGATGTAGTTATTTTGTGCCCTTAACTTGGAAGCTCATATCATATTGGTTTATTTTACCAGCCTATGTGAACTGAGTGAACATGATTATTTGAATAATGTCTACAAACATCTAAATGACAACTGTCTGCTCCACTCCTGCTATTTGTGCCTGTAACACTCACTCCATAGAGCTCCTGTTGGCTGATAAACTCTAAGTGCCATTTTGTGTTGGTAATAGTTGCTCAGGCCTTCCACTTCTCAAGTTTCTTGCAGCAACTTTAATCTAGCCTCATTTTCCTGGCCCCCAGCCCTTGGCTCTATTGTTCAGGCATTAATCCCAGTGTTAGACACCTCTGTCACTGGCCTCTGTACTCAGTTCTCCGGCTTGGAGGAATTCGGAACTCCCATCTTTGCCAAACTAAATTACATCCCTGGTGATTTTATTTCCAGATCTCCTCATGCTTAACTCTAAACAAAGGCTATGTAAGAGAACCTGTGGCACAATTTGTGTTCTCTGAATAACTAATAGAATTCTAGGCCAGTGATTTTCAACAGACAGAGGATCAAAACCATTCGTAGATGTTTTCAAGAAATACAGATGCCATAGCCCCAACCCAAGAGATTTTGATCCAGGAGATTCAGCAAGGTCTGAGCAACTGTATCTTTAAAGAGACTCTTAAGAGATCAAAAATAGCCAGGCTTGAGAACCATTGCTTTAAAAAAATAATATTAAATACTTCCTGATGGTTACTGTACACCTTCTGTGCACCAAAACCTATGCTACGCATTTACACATATATAATATTCATTCCATCCAACAAGCTCATATGGTGAGTACTATTATTAAATCCATTTTGTAGAGAAGAAAGCTGAAGTACAGAGAAGTGCAGGTAGTAAGCGATGAAGAAGAATTCTCACGGAGGCAGGCAGACTTGGAATGCCACTTTTCACCACCACATGGACATATACAGAAAATACTCCTCTGCCTTTTTTCCCCCAACTGCAAATATTTCATTCAATTTTATATTTCCCTATATTTTACTCAAGTGAAAATTAATCTGTAAAAAATAATACTTACAGCTGTTCAGTCTGCTCAAATTCTTTCCCCTCATCTGTGTAACAAAAGAAGAATTTGACTATGAAGTTGGTTTGTCATTTTTATGGAACATATATGCTCAATTAAACCTCTTTCCTAAGTAAGAAAGTACTATGCTGTTTCTCCTGTTTGGAATGAAGGAGAGACATTCACCTACACCTCCTTCATCTGCACTACAGACCTTATCTGCATTTCTGATCAAACATAGTTTAGTGGCTTGGTATTTTCAAAAACATGACTGCTTAGTTTGTCATTACTTAAATCATTAAAATTTAGTACAAAATCAGGAAAGAAAACAGGATGTAAGGTCAATTTTCTCGAGGATTATTGCTTTATCAACCTGTAACCCATCAGGCACAGGCTACAAAAATAGGAAATGACAGGACAGTCTCTCTTCAATGAGAACTCTGGAATGGTTAATAAAATATTTTTTTAAATGATAATCTAAGTGAAAGAAAAACTGTTTCTTTGAGACTTTTTATATTAAGCTATCACAGATTTTTCTAATAATCCAGGGCCAGAATACATATCACCTAACTGGTACTTAGGTACCAGTAGCACCAAAAAAAAAGGCAGGGGGGTTAGGGGTGAGGTGGGGAAGAGAAAGAAAAAAGGCACTTTTATTTTCAGGAATTGAAACAGGAAGACCATTGATACATGTTTCTACCTCACTGTCACCATTGTTGTAAACCTAAATACTGCTCCAAATAAGAAAATGAAGATTTTCCCCAAAAATCCTAAAGTCATTGCAATGTATCAAATCATAATCCATATAAGTAAATGATACTTATAATTAACTGATAATACTTTCTAAAAAAAAAAAACAAAAAACAAAAAGTAATCCCACCTGAGTGCTTCTTTTTCTTTTGTGTGTACTTTTCACAAAGCAGAATGGCGGCCACTAAAAGAACCACCTCAGCTACTATTGCAAGAAATGGTTTGAGGGGCACCAAATAGCTCAGCACCACAAGCTCAATGTGTTCTTCACTCTCGCCTAATTGGAATAGTGCATGGCACCAGTAAGATCCCCCATCTTCCTCCAAAAGTTGTGTTATCTTCAGCTTTGTTTCATTAGCATATGTTCCATTGATCACATATTTATTCATTTGAACACCAACAGGAACCTAATATAAGGAGACATTAAAATCCATTCCTATCATAGTACATAAAAGATACATGATGTAGTTTCTGAGTGAAAGCTATAAGATAATGCCAACAATATTGCTTACTAGAGAAAAGCATATTAAAATGTACGAGAAGTTATCTATAACAGACTTAAGTCTTATCAGAGTTTGATCTCCCAGGGAACAAACAAAGAAAACATGTATACATTGCTATAAGGATTTAGCAGTGAATGTTTAAAACTACAAAGAAGCAAGTAGGTCATCATGGCTAAATATTATAGAAGAACTAAAAACAAAAAAATCCCAAACATCTGAGTCTCACATTCCTATGCTTGCCTAGTGCTTTAGTCAAAGTACTTTTTCCTTCACAAGCACAGGCACATATTTAAACAACTACCACCCTGAAAGCTACTATTTCTGATAATTCCTATAAAGGAAAATTGCTCACTCCGACAATGTGATTTCCCCAGGCTAGAAATGAAGATGAAACTTTCAGGCCTTTGGAAGTGATGTAGATAGAATGGAGGGGACCCCCTGTGAGCCTGGGATCCAAAGTGAACTGCACACCTTCTGCCTTTTCATATCCGAATTTCTTTCTCTCTCAGGTAAGCTGGCTTCTAGGAGTTGCTGGGTTTTCCATAGCCTCACAAGGTGACATACTAAGCTATTTCGGGCTGTTTTATTTAATCTATTTAAATTAAATTTTATTCCCAAGCCATTTGATGCTTTCCCTGCCCCATCACTCAACCGCACTGTTCAATAAATGGTAATCTGCATACAAATATTCTCAGAGCTTATCAAAGGAAGAACTATCTGTGAACATATTATTTGTGCAAAAAAAATTACAGCAACCTGGCACCATGTGCACAGCACTGCCTGGGATGTTTGGTACAGATTGGTCAGAGCTAATCAATCAAAATACCATATTTTTAATAAGTACCCAGCTGATTCTGATGCACATGGTTGGTCTACATTTTGAAAAGGCATTTGTGCTCAAGTTTTGACCTGCCCCCTGTTCCCCACACTTTACTCACACCCTAATATGACTCATGCTTAGAGTCAAATTAAGAGAATAATGACTAGTATAGCAATGGATGAAAGCACCAGTACGTCTAAAATGACATTTTCAACATCGGATATAATTAGATGAAGGCTAATGTTTTTCACGTATTGTCGTACCACGTACAGATCAATAAATAAAGCTGTGTATTTCAAATACCACAGTTGACATTTGTTTTTACAAAATTACACTTTTTAAAAAAAATTACATATACACAATGATTGCTTTTCCTCATCATCCATCAGAAGACAAGCAGGAGTAGGAATGGCTTTAGTCTGCATCTACGGGATTTTGTTGGAGCTATTTCATTGAAAAACTGAACCTGTTAGCACAGAATAAGTCATACTCCCTTCTGAGTCATTTATCTGTCATCCTTCAATAGTCTATAATAACACCAATTTTGTCTAAGAAAGAATTTAATATTTCATTGTAACATCTACACTGTCTCACATGTTCCTTCTACAGTTATAGCTTGCCTTTAACGGGACTTTAAATTGTAATGTTTATTAGTGCCAGGGCAAAGGAAGGGTGTCTCCTAAAGGACAATGTCCTAAATTTTCCTGCCATTAGAGGCTATTTGGGGAGAAGAAAGGAAACCAGAAATTATTTACAAAATATTCATGTTTTTCTTAATATCAGCTCTCTGAATAGTGATTTCTCTTAGTAAAAAAGGAATTAAAAGTATTTGGCTTCTCTCAGGTATCTTGAAAAGGCCAATGACAATTACTGATAGAACTCAAGATGTAATATTAAGTTACAAAGTTTTCATTATTTTCTCAAATAGTGCCATTATTTTCCATTCTATCACAGATGTTTCAGGAGACAGAATCCCAAAAAGGTGGCTAGCGTTTTTTCTAGTTACTTTCACGGAATGATTTTTAAAAAGAATCTTTTCTAATGGAGTTATTTCTAAACTAGGCAACTATACACAAAATGTAATTTCTTTTCAAAGAATGTAATTAAATTGTTAAACCTAAAAAACAAAGTACCAGCTAATGAAACGTTAAGAGTATCTTCATATGTATAATGTAAACATGCCAAAAACCATCAAATGAAAACTCCATTTGTCACTGCTCTTTCTTTATGAATATAAGCTAAAGAACAATATAACAAAAGTATAAATCATCTTAGGAATGTTGAGTCTGTTACAATCTTGTTATTTATTAAATAAATGCTTTTTGTTTTTGTTGTTTTCTTCAAATCAAGGAACTATCTTACCTTTATACTCCCATTAGTACTGTACCAGGTCCAATTTAAAGGAAAACAATTTTGACATTTACATGTCAAGACAGTAGAATCCCCTACGTAAGAGATCAATGGCTTGTTTTTCCCATGAAGTTCAGGGACTGAGAATAAAATAGAGAAATGTATGTTACTGAAAGAGTTTAGGTAAAGGAAATGCATTAAATGAGCAGATACTGTCACCTTTTATTTTTTCATTACATTATTTTACATACTTTCAGTTATATATAAATGAAACTAATTTATAATAGTTAGGGTGTAGTTAGCAGTAATAATAATAGTAGACAGATTCAATATAATTGTCTCCAACGTATAGAAATGGAAGGTCTTCTATTACTGAGCCTAACAACAAAAGTATTGTTCCTTTTTGGATAAGTTACATGTTTTGGATAAAAAAAGAGGCTTCACATTTTCAAATCCCTGTTCTTTCTTCCCACTTACTAAGCTACCTTAGAGTAATTATTTTCTTCAAAGTTTTAACCTCAGGTAGCCTTTGAGTGAGAAGATAAAATTTCCAGGATAGGAAATCTTTAGTTGATACTAATTTATTAAAAGTCAGCAAAGAGTTAGAGAAGGTGGGAACAAGGAACAAAGGAAAATTGACAAAAAGAGAACAGTGTAAAACAGAAAATAAGATTTAAAAATGATTTCATGTGATTTTGTAAAAAATATATATACACTAATATCCATTATGATAAATTTCCTAGTCAAGGAAGTTTGAAGTAGATTCCATTAGAAACAGAATACAAATGAGCACTGAATTTAGAAAACACGTAAGTTTTAAGGATGTAAATAACTTGGTAAAGAATAGTAAAACGTAAGAGCATAAACAGTACAATGAAAAGCCTACATGGTACAATCAGTTCCTTCTGATTGACCTAGAAGGATGCATTATAGAAGGTACACTTACATTGAAGATATAGACTCATCAACTAAGATTATTTTAATTTTTTTCTTTTACTTCTTCAAATTTTAGCAGGTTTTTGCTTTTTTTGGTTTTGTATGTCTGTGTGTGTGCCATATGCCTGTGTCTGTGTGTTTACTTTTTTCATTTATATGTTTAGTTTGCCAGTAGGGAAAGAATGGATGAAATCATGTCAACTAAAGACCTGCAGATAAGCAGAGATTGGAGCTTTGCTAAAATAGGGATTCTTTGCTGAAGTCACAAGGTTCCCTATAACCTGAAAGGAAGAGCAGCCACACTTCTTGACTTCCACGTGAAGAGGCACAAGATGCATTAGTGCATTACAAGGGCAACAACCTCTACGGCCCTGTTAGGCTCACCTTAAAACAAATGCTGCTTTGGAGTGCAGGCTTTGTATTAGCCACTAAAGGGTTAAGGACACAGTTTCCTCCTTCTCAGGTTGTTTATCTCTCAGATATCCTATTTCTCAATCTCCACGTTTCTTTCTGGCAATTGAGTCATGCTTTAGCAGGAAAATACGTGTTGAAATAGGTTCAAAACACCGAAATTTACCCACAGGCTAAAAATAAAATGTGGAAGAAAGGTAATTCTTGGGGAAAAAACTGGCAGAATATACACTGTTTTTCAGTATTCCTCGAAGAGCCACCTGCTTGGGAAGCATACAGGAATCTGCAAGGGGCTTTTCAAGAAAGTTGAGTATTCTATGAGATTTGATGAGGAACATATGATTATGTTATTAAACCATCCGAACTAAATATTAAGATCAAGCTGTAAATTGCAGGAAACTGACAATGACTGAGTGACAACATGGAAAAGCTGAAACCAAAATTCTGTTTTCTTGCCATCTCTTCAGTTTTCTTGATTAACCCCTAGACTACTGACTAAAATACCATAAACCATGCTTTTGTTCTGCTATATATGGCTAATAACAGCAGTGTGTATTTAAATTACAAAATGCACTATGTTCAGGGAATACGACATTTGTTTGGACTATTCTGGGATTTGGGGCCATAGCTTATGTTTGGAAATATTTATTAATATAAGGACAGTGAGACAGTATTCTAATGTGCCCTGTTGACCTTTTAAGAGTTTGCATAACCACCAACATGGCACAAGTATACATATGTAGCAAACCTGCACGTTGTGCACATGTACCCTACAACTTGAAGTTTAATAATAAAAAATAAATTTAAAAAAAAAAAAAGAGTTTGCATAAAGTAGGATGCATAAGAGTGCTGGGGTTGGAATAAACCAGGTTTGAAGGTGGTGAAATTGCTGATTCAGGCTAGTGTCTAGGAAGACGGGGTTTGGATATACCCAGTGAAAGTAACAGCTCTCTGGAGTTGTAAAATTGGAAACTATATTCGTATATTCATGAACTAGAACAAACTGGCCTAAATGTCATATTGGTTCAAAGACTTTTAGGTATCACCAAATTAGGAAAAAAGATTACTTCATGTAGTAAAAAAATGCTAACTATACTTCAACATTGGGATCCAGAGCTGAAGTTCCAGCTGATTCTACTATGCTATCTTTTCATACTTTGAATGTTTAGATACTTCCAGGGAAAGACATATAGTTGAGCTATGACAGGCTTCACTGCATTTGGTACTATCAAAATCTCATCATGACTTCCAAAAAGTTCTTGTTCTTTACCAATTATATTTCTGCATACTTTCTACTAAGAGACTATAACACTGATAAATATTATGGAAGCTTTCAGCAACCACTCAGAATATTTGACCCACTACTGAGAAACACTATAGACCATCACTCATCTTTCTCTTTCTTGGGTGGCAAGTAATCAGCAACATATTAGCAGTCACAAACTCCCAGTGTACACTTTTGCTGTCTCCTCTGTCCTGGTATCAACAGTGAAATACAAAGTCAGCAGGTTTTTGTGCACTGAGCTAATCATAATCTTGAGGGATATTTACAACCTTGTAGTAGTAAATCAACCAGCACCCATAAAGACAGCAGCGGGGGCTTTGCTGATGAATTGTTCTGAAGACTCAGGCTCATGCACTATAGGTGGCTCATGTAGTCAATGGCAGAAAAATTTATCTTTGGCTCAATTTAAAATAGAGAATAAAACAGGCTTTTCATCTACATGCAGTTGTAAGGCTTCTAAGAAAAGATAATTATTCTTCTTAGGAAAAAACATTAAGTAAACCATATAGAGAAATAATAGGACATTTATACAGATGTCTTTAAATACTACCCAAGTAAAATTATTTCTCTAAGCAATATTCAATTTAGATGAAGTATAGAGAATTTTTATTTTACCAAGGAAGATTTGAAAGGACCCAATTTATTAATTTTATAAATATCTTCAAGATATAATACATACTTAAAAGTTACATTAATGTTAAATGGGCATTAAAATAAATTAGCTAACCTAAACTGCTTCAAGACAACTAGAAAACGAAAAAAAGTAAATATTCAGTGATTCTTTGCTTTCCTTAAAGCCTTGATTTAAATCCTAGGCTTTGGGTCAACGCTGCTGACACCAGCCAAAATCAGCTTAGTTATGTCAAAACAGTTGGAGAAACAAGAGACCTTCCGTGTGAATACTTGCAATTCAACGTATTGGTATGCCGGAAAGTAAAATGCTTGTTAATCTTCACATTAGACACAAGAATGATCAATTCCACATAATTTAAGTAACCATCAAAACTAATGAGAAAAATGTGTTATCTTCAATAATGAAAGCAGGTATGACTAGTATATATTTCCAGAGCACAATGTCTTAGGAAAAAAAAAAAAGGAAAACAGTGTTTAAAGTTGAATATCTTGGGAGCACTTTAAGTCACAAGATTCTCTGAGCATTTCCTCAGAATTTGTAAGCCTTCTTTACATATTTATTAAAAACTCAATAAAACATGTTCACTGAAATTTTGTGTGTTCAACATTATTTTAGCTCATTGGGAAGAAAAAGAAAGAAAGCAAAAAGAAAGAGAAAGGGAGGAAAAAAGGAAGGAAGGAGGAAGGAAGGGAGGGAAGGAAATGAACTCAAAAGGTGGGAGGGAAGAAAGGACAGAAAAAGACATGGAAAGGAAAAGAGAGATAAGGAAAGAGGAGGGGAAGGGAAGATGGGGCAGAGAAGGGAAAAATGAAACACGGAAGAAAAAGGAAACTGAAAGGAAATGTATATGGTGTTATCTAGTCCTTCACTAAGTTAAAGGCAAATGGAGGGGAAAAAGTTAAGAAAGAATATACATGACTAAAATAATCAAAGAATGATACTAGTTTCTGCTTTTGGAGAGATCAAGATATATAAATACAATAATTTATTATATTCACCACATTGGAACAATTACAAAGCCATAAAATTAAAATGACTCTGTGAGTGGAGAAGGGACACAGTGAGGGACACAGGAATGAACCACTAGATCACGACAATGGTGAAGCATGCTATTCTGCTATTGATGGAGCCTTCAGAATAGCATCCACATTCTGTCACAGCAGTTAGTCGGGCTTTAGGAGTTTTAGGAAAAGTTACAACAATTTTCATGTTTCCTGGGAAATTAGTGCAAAGCAGAGTCCAAGGTAGTTAATATGGCAACAGATTGAATTTCCCAAATACCAGCACGATACTATGGTTCATTAATCACCACAAAATACTGGGTTTTTCATAATGATAATTATCTAACTCAAACAATCAGTCTTTATTATGAGATTGAGATCTTCCTGAGTTTTGGTTTAATAATGGTAACAGTAAAATATTTTAATTTGTTTGTTTCCAAGGAAGAGAAATGTGTATGATATTCTGGGGCTTGTATATATCTTTAAACATCCTTACTTGCTGAGATAAAAAGTAGGCAACCCTTTATGCATCTCCATATTATTTTTCAAGTTTTATGGATCCTAAAATCCCATGTCGAGGGCACCCAAGATGGCCAAATAGGAACAGCTCTAGCCTCCAGCTCCCATTGTGAGCAACACAGAAGATGGGTGATTTCTGCATTTTCAACTGAGGTACCGGGTTCATCTCACTGGGGCATGTCCAACAGTCGGTGCTGATTAGTGGATGCAGCCCAACCAGGGAGAGCTAAAGCAGGGCAAGGAATTGCCTCACCTGGGAAGTGCAAGGCGGAAGGGAATTCCTTTTCCTAGCCAAGGGAAACTGAGACACACAACACCTAGAAAATCGGGTAACTCCCACCCTACTACTGCGCTTTACCAGGGGTCTTAGCAAACGGCACACCAGGAGATTATAATCCACACCTGACCCAGAGGGTTCCCATGCCCACGGAGCCTCCCTCATTGCTAGCACAGCAGTCTGAGATCTAACTGCAAGGCGGCAGTAAGGCTGGGGGAAGGGCGCCCGCCATTGCTGAGGCTTAAGCAGGTAAACAAAGCCGCCTGGAAGCACGAACTGGGAGGAGCCCACCACAGCTCAAGGAGGCCTGCCTGCCTCTGTAGACTCCAACTCTGGGGAGAGGGCATAGATAAACAGAAAGCAGCAGAAAGCTCTGCAGATGTAATGTCCCTGTCTGACAACTTTGAAGAGAGCAGTGGTTCTCCCAGCACGGAGGTTGAGATCTGAGAACAGACAGACTGCCTGCTCAAGTGGGTCCCTGACCCCTGAGCAGCGTAACAGGGAGACATCCCTCGCTAGGTGAAGACCAACACCTCACACCTCACACAGCTGGGTACACCTCTGAGACGAAGTTTCCAGAGCAAGAATCAGATAGCAACACTTGCTGTTCAGCAATATTCTATCTTGTGCAGGCTCTGCTGCTGATACCCAGGCAAACAGGGTCTGGAGTGGACCTCAAGCAAACTCCAACAGACCTGCGGCTGAGGCTCCTAACTGTTAGAAGGAAAACTAACAAACAGAGAGGACACCCACACCGAAACCATCAGTACGTCACCATCATCAAAGACCAAAGGCAGATAAAACCACAAAGATAGGGAAAAAACAGTGCTGAAAAGCTGGAAATTAAAAAATTCAGAGTGCATCTCCCCCTCCAAAGGAATGCAGCTCATCCCCAGTGATGGAACAAAGCTGGATGGAGAATGACTTTGACGAGTTGAGAGAAGAAGGCTTCAATTGATCAAACTTCTCAGAGTTAAAGGAGGAACTATGTACCCAGTCCAAAGAAATTAAAAACCTTGAAAAACGAATTGAAGAATGGATAACAAGAATAACCAATGCAGAGAAATACATAAACGAACTGATAGAGATGAAAACCATGACATGAGAACTACGTGACAAATGCACAAGCTTCAGTAACCGACTCAATCAACTGGAAGAAACAGTATCAGCAATTGAAGATCAAATGAATGAAATGAAGCGAGAAGACAAGTTTGGAGAAAAAAAAGTAAAAAGAAATGAACAAAGCCTCCAAGAAGTATGGGATTATGTGAAAAGACCAAATTTACATCTGATTGGTGTGCCTGAAAGTGACAGAGAAAATGGAACCAAGTTGGAAAACACTCTGCAGGATATCATCCAGGAGAACTTCCCCGACCTAGCAAGGCAGGCCAACATTCAAACTCAGGAAATACAGAGAACACCACAAAGATACTCCTCGAGAAGAGCAACTCCAAGACACATAATTGTCAGATTCACCAAAGTTGAAATGATGGAAAAAAATGTTAAGGGCAGCCAGAGGGAAAGGTTGGGTTACACACAAAGGGAAGCCCATCAGACTAACAGCAGATCTGTCGGCAGAAATTCTCCAAGCCAGAAGAGAGCGGGGGCCAATATTCAACATTCTTAAAGAAAATAATTTTCAACTCAGAATTTCATATCCAGCCACACTAAGCTTCATAAGTCAAGGAGAAATAAAATCCTTTATAGACAAGCAAATGCTGAGAGATTCTGTCACCACCAGGCCTGCTCTAAAAGAGATGCTGAAGGAAGCACTGAACATGGAAAAGAACAACCAGTACTAGCCATTGCAAAACCATGCCAAAATGTAAAGACCACTGAGGCTAGGAAGAAACTTCATCAACTAACGAGCAAAATAACCAGCTAATAGCATAATGACAGGATCAAGTTCACACAAACCAGTATTAGCCTCAAATGTAAATGGACTAAATGGTCCAATTAAAAGACACAGACTGGCAAATTGGATAAAAAGTCAAGATCTATCAGTTTGCTATATTCAGGATACCCATCTCACATCCAGAGACATACATAGGCTCAAAATAAAGGGATGGAGGAAGATCTTCCGAGCACATGGAAAACAAAAAAAGTAGGGGTTGCAATCCTAGTCTCTGATAAAACAGGCTTTAAACCAACAAAGATCAAAAGAGACAAAGAAGACCATTACATAACGGTAAAGGGATCAATTCAACAAGAAGAGCTAACTATCCTAACTATATATGCACCCAATACAGGAGCACCCAGATTCATAAAGCAAGTTCTTAGAGACTTACAAAGAGACTTAGACTCCCATATAATAATAATGGGAGATTTCAACACCCCACTGTCAACATTAGACAGATCAACGAGACAGAAAGTTAACAAGGATATCCAGGAATTGAACTCAACCCTGCACCAAGCAGACCTAATAGACATCTACACACTCTCCACCAAAAATCAACAAAATATACATTCTTCTCAGCACCACATCGCACTTATTCCAAAATTGACCACACAGTTGGAAGTAAAGCACTCCTCAGCAAATGTGAAAGAACAGAAGTTACAACAAACTGTGTCTCAGACCACAGTGCAATCAAACTAGAACTCAGGACTAAGACACTCAATCAAAACTGCTCAACTACATGGAAACTGAACAACCTGCTCCTGAAGGACTACTGGGTACATAACGAAATGAAGGCAGAAATAAAGATGTTCTTTGAAATCAATGAGAAAAAAAGATACACCACACTAGAATCTCTGGGACACATTTAAAGCAGTGTGTACAGGGAAACTTATAGCACTAAATGCCCACAAGGGAAAGCAGGAAAGATCTAACATTGACACCCTAACTGCACAATTAAAAGAACTAGAGAAGCAAGAGCAAACACATTCAAAAGCAAGCAGAAGGCAAGAAATAACTAAGATCAGAGCAGAACTGAAGGAGATAGAGACACAAAAAATCAATGAATCTAGGAGCTCGTTTTTTGAAAAGATCAACAAAATTGATAGACTGCTAGCAAGATTAATAAAGAAGAAAAGAGAGAAGAATCAAATAGACGCAATACAAAATGATAAAGGGGATATCACCACTGACCCCACAGAAATACAAACTACCATCACAGAATACTATAAACGTCTCTAGGCAAATAAACTAGAAAACCTAGAAGAAATGGATAAATTCCTGGACACATACACTATCCCAAGACTAAACCAGGAAGAAGTTGAATCCGTGAATAGACCAATAGCAGGCTCTGAAATTGAGGCAATAATTAATAGCCTACCGACCAAAAAGAGTCCAGGACCAGATGGATTCATAGCCGAATTCTACCAAAGGTACAAGGAGGAGCTGGTACCATTCCTTCTGAAACTATTCCAATCAATAGAAAAAGAGGGAATCCTCCCTAACTCATTTTATGAGGCCAACATCATCCTGATACCAAAGCCTGGTAGAGACACAACAAAAAAAGAGAATTTTAGACCAATATCCCTGATGAACATCGATGTAAAAATCCTCAATAAAATACTGGCAAACAGAATCCAGCAGCACATGAAAAAGCTTATCCACCATGATCAGGTGGGCTTCATCTCTGGGATGCAAGGCAGATCAATATACGCAAATAAATAAATGTAATCCAGCATATAAACAGAACCAAAGACAAAAACCACATGATTATCTCAATAGATGCAGAAAGGGCCTTTGACAAAACTCAACAGCCCTTCATGCTAAAAACGCTCAATAAATTCGGTATTGATGGAACGTATCTCAAAATAGTAAGAGCTATTTATGACAAATCCACAGCCAATATCATATTGAATGGGCAAAAACTGGAAGCATTCCCTTTGAAAACTGGCACAAGACAGGGATGCCCTCTCTCACCACTCCTATTCAACACAGTGTTGGAAGTTCTGGCTAGGGCAACCAGGTAAGAGAAAGAAATAAAGGGTATTCAATTAAGAAAAGAATAAGTCAAATTGTACCTGTTTGCAGATGACATGATTGTATATTTAGAAAACCCCATCATCTCAGCCCAAAATCTCCTGAAGCTGATAAGCAACTTCGGCAAAGTCTCAGGACACAAAATCAATGTGCAAAAATCACAAGCATCTTAAACACCAATAAAAGTCAAACAGAGAGCCAAATCATGGATGAACTTCCATTCACAATTGCTTCAAAGAGAATAAAATACCTAGGAATCCAACTTACAAGGGATGTAAAGGACCTCTTCAAGGAGAACTACAAACCACTGCTCAGTGAAATAAAAGAGGATATGAACAAATGCAAGAACATACCATGATCATGGATAAGAAGAATCAATATTGTGAAAATGGCCTTACTGCCCAAGATAATTTATAGATTCAATGCCATCCCCATTAAGCTACCAATGACTTTCTTCACAGAATTGGAAACAAATGTTTTCAAGTTCATATGGGACCAAAAAAGAGCCCGCATTGCCAAGACAATCCTAAGCTAAAAGATCAAAGCTGGAGGCATCACGCTACCTAACTTCAAACTATACTACAAGGCTACAGTAACCAAAACAGTCTGGTACTGGTACCAAAACAGAGATATAGACCAATGGAATAGAACAGAGCCCTCAGAAATAATACCACACATCTACAGCCATCTGATCTTTGACAAACCTGACAAAAACAAGATATGGGGAAATGATTCCCCATTTAATAAATGGTGCTGGGAAAATTGGCTAGCCATAAGTAGAAAGCTGAAACTGGATCCTTTCCTTACTCCTTATACAAAAATTAATTCAAGATGGATTAGAGACTTAAATGTTAGACCTAAGACCATAAAAACCCTAGAAGAAAACCTAGGTAATACCATTCAGGACATAGGCACGGGCAAGGACTTCATGTCTAAAACACCAAAAGCAATGGCAACAAAAGCCAAAATTGACAAATGGGATCTAATTAAAGTAAAGAGCTTCTGCACAGCAAAAGAAACTACCATCAGAGTGAACAGGCAACCTACCGAATGGGAGAAAATTTTTGCAATCTGCTCATCTGACTAAGGGCTAATAACCAGAACCTACAAAGAACTCAATCAAATTTACAAGAAAAAAACAACCCCATCAAAAAGTGAGCAAAGTATTTGAACAGACACTTCTCAAAAGAAGATATTTATATAGCCAACAGACACATGAAAAAATGCTCATCATCACTCACCATCAGAGAAATGCAAATCAAAACCACAATTTCAAATCAAAACCATCATTCTTAGCAAACTATCGCAAGAACAGAAAATCAAACACCGCATGTTCTCACTCATAGGTGGGAACTGAACAATGACAACACTTTGCCACAGGAAGGGGAGCATCACACACCGGGGCCTATTCTGGGGTAGGTGGAGGGGAGAGGGATAGCATTAGGAGATATACCTAATGTAAATGATGAGTTAATGGGTGCAGCACACCAAGACGGCACATGTATACATATGTAACAAACCTGCACGTTGTGCACATGTACCCTAGAACTTAAAGTATAATAATAATAAAAAAAAAATCCCATGTCATGGAGCTATGGATATAGAACATCCACCCACGCTCTCAGAGGCTGAGACCACAATAACTTAGAAATGTGGAGGACTATTATAAAAACTATGAATTTAGAGGTGTAAATAAAGAAATTCAGGCGACTCATATAATTCACTCATAATGTGGTAGGCTATCCTTTTGAATTAAAACCTGTGCTTTAAACTGAGGAATAGAAGCAGAAAGGAAATTGACTTGGGGATACAAGACCATTTTCAAGGTTGCCTCTTGTGACTCTGGAAAGCATATGACTTTCTTTCAGCTATATTATGTTTATTATTGTAAAAATAATTTTAAAATTACAGGATTGAGAAATCTATGAACATAGTGCTGAAGTTATTAACTATTCCTCAAGCTATTAATACTGACCTTTGAAATTAAACGTTCCCCTTTGTTCCTTTTCCTCTCGAAAGAAACAAGAATAACTTCCCATTTGTTTGCTATTAATGATGGTGAACCTAAAGATAATTGAAGTTATTAATATAGGCTTAGTTCTCAAAACCTTCTTAATGAAAATGAAAAGACTTAGCCATTAATCAAAATTTTAAAATAGAAATAATTCTGTAAATATGCAAATTAGAATATTAGCATAACATTTAAGTGGCTGCAGAGGGAAGAATGCTCAGTCAGCAAAAATATTTAGAATTAAGCTACTTTTGGCAAGCAAGTTAGGTTAAAATTTGTATACTCACCTGTATTGGGTATACAAGGTGCTTCCTGTTGCACTGACAAGATAATTATTCTCAAGTTGTTCACTGTCTTTTTTCCAAGTCACATTTACTGCATTCAAATCCCCAGATGTCGTGAACTGGCATGTGAGATTTACATTAGAAGGCCTTTCTAAAGTGATATTTTTTTCTACTGGCATACTAGAATGTTCTATTAGCACAAAAGAGAACAAAATGTGAAAGTTATATTCAGAGGAATCTAATATATAAAACCTTTTAAATTATTAACTGAAGTGTTTTATTGACAATTTCATTCATTTGAATAATTATTCCTCTATCAACATAGTTGGTTCCCTTTCTTATTCCCTTTTATATGCACACCTAAAGAAATGTTTTGATCCAACATTAACACAATTAAACAAAACCTAAAGCTGTGATAGTTATCTCCTTAAGCTCTGTAATAAGCAGAATATAGGGTAGAGAGTACCCAATAACATGTGCCGTATGCTCTGACAGTGTAAAAACAGCACAACTGTAAATACAACACACTCATGGGTGAGAATGGAATGCCTGTTTCAATAATTTTGAGTAATCATGTTGTTGGTAGTTATTATGAGAATGTTTTTTGTATAACATGGATTTGAGTGATATATTATATTCTAACCATTCCTAGTCTTCTTAAGAACCCGTAGGGACTGGATATAGACATAGGTACAGGACAGAGAATTTAAATAAGCATCCTGTAGTTCTGAATTTGAACTGAATTTCAGTATCAGTATGAATTCATGAGGTGTTTATCTTTTTTTTGACTTTCAAAATAGATATCTTATTTATTTTGGATTGATCGATTGATTATCATAAGAACACTTAACATTAGACCTTCCCTCTTAGCAAATTTTTAAAACTTGTACCTAAAAAGTGGTCTGAAAGGTTCTCAATTTCTCTCCCCATCTATAGGTAGGAAGAGAAGGAGCTAACCCTTAGAGAAGCTTTAGGGAAGTTGAAGTGTTTATCTTAAAAGGAAAACAATACACACACACACCACACACACACACCACACACACAGACACACACACACACTGAAGGGGTCCAGAATATGCCAGGATAGCATACAAATTATTTTGAGCAGAAGGCATTTGAGTTCCTAAAATAGCTACTCTGACTAAAAGCAAAGCCTTTCAAAGCAACTCCAAAAAACCTCTATTGTCATAAATCCCCTCCCTAGGAGCAACAGGGACAATGGACTCTTATCACTGAAGATGAGAAGTCTTCACACCACACCTAAACAGACACTGTCACAAAACTATCATATCTTCCACCTGTTATCTAAAGGGCTCATTTATCTTTCCTAAAACTCATTCGTTTTTCCATAAGCAGCCTTTCTCCTCCTCTTCTTACCCTACTAAGATGGTATATAAGCCCCTACTTTTAACTGCCCCTTTGAGTTACATGTTTTTCTAACTTTTGTCCACATGTGATTAAGTATGTTTTTTGTTCTGCTAATCTATCTTTTGTCAGTTTAATTCACTGAGCCTGAAATTATATAGAAAAAGTTTCTCCTTGACAGTTTGGCAAGGAATATGGAATGGTTAGGACTCCTCACCCTTCCACTCCAACCCCATTTCCAAAGCCTGAGATTTCAGGACCTCTGACCCAGCAGGTAAGTACGACCTCTTTTTTTTTTTTCACCAGTATCCAATCTGGGATACTGGTGAAAATAAAATAAAATAAAATAAAATAAGGGGTGCACTAGAACAAGAGTAGTAAGAGCCTCTACTTGTCTTTTCTTTCTTCAGTTTAACCCTCAGGTTCCCAACCACTAACTCTCCGATAATACACACACACACACACACACACACACACACACACACACACTCTTATGGAAAACATAAAAAAGCTTACTTTAATTTTGAACAGTGGCAAATAAAGAAAAAATGTTCAGGCCGGGCACGGTGGCTCAAGCCTGTAAGCCCAGCACTTTGGGAGGCCGAGATGGGCGGATCACGTGGTCAGGAGATCGAGACCATCCTGGCTAACACGGTGAAATCCCGTCTCTACTAAAAAATACAAAAAACTAGCCGGGCGATGTGGCGGGCGCCTGTAGTCTCAGCTACTCGGGAGGCTGGGCAGGAGAATGGCGTAAATCCGGGAGGCGGAGCTTGCAGTGAGCTGAGATCCGGCCACTGCACTCCAGCCTGGGCAACAGAGCGAGACTCCGTCTCAAAAAAAAAAAAAAGAAAAGAAAAGAAAAAACATTCAGCATGTACCTCGTTTGTCCTACACTAACTGTATCACTGGCTAACCAAACAGTAGAGAAAGTCAATGTTCTCTTTATAGAAAAATTCCAGCAAATGAATAAAAAAGAAATCATACAAGTATACCATAATGATGATGCAATCCCTAGTAAATCATGGATCTAGGCATTTTGCATCAACTGGGGCAATAATTTCAAAAATAGAATTATGTCTCTCTTGAGGAAGAATACCCCACTACCTAGGATATAGTCTTGTCAGAAAAGGTGCTGAGGAGGTTCTTCAAACTGGTTAAGTCTCTGGATTCAATTCCCAGTTTACAGGAAATATGGATTATAGAAGAACACATTAACCTACATTTCATGAAAGTAATCAACAAAATCCAGATTCTGCGAAAATTCTACAAAATACATGATCTGTTTTTTTTTCTTTTTCTGTCTTTTTTGTTTGTTTGCTTGAGATGGAGTTTCGTTCTTGTTGCCCAGGCTGGAGTGCAATGGTGCTGTCTCGGCTCACTGCAAGCTCCACCTCCCGGATTCAAGAGATTCTCCTGCCTCAGCCTCCCAAGTAGCTGGGATTACAGCCACCCGCCACCAAGCCTGGCTAATTTTTTTTGTATTTTTAATAGAGATGGGGTTTCACCATGTTGGTCATGCTAGTCTTGAACTCCTGACCTCACGTGATCTGCCTGCCTCAGCTTCCCAAAGTGCTAAGATTACAGGCATGAGCCACCGCACCCAGCCTGGTTTTTTCAACACATAAATTTTAAAAGGGAGAGAGATGTCTTTGTATTGGACGTCAGGTGCTATGTTTCGGGCACCTGAAGATTATAAGATACTCAAAAAATTCCATTAAAAGAAAAGCAAAACTGAACTGTAATATTTAGGGATGCATACCTGGGTAATAAAAAAATATAGAAAAACAAGAAAGTAACTGCATAAAAATCAGAATAGTGGTAATTACTCTTAAGGGGAAGAGAAGGAGTTGTGTTTGGAAGACAGTAGTGCATCATACAAACAAATTTCTCAAGCTCTTCTCATTCTCAACAATGGTATAGTATGATTAAATGGACTATGCAGAGCCAAATGTAGAAAGAAAAATAATACAACTCAAATAAAATGGTCAGGTGCAGTGGTTCACGCCTGTAATCCCAGTAATTTGGGAGGCTGAGGTGTGTAGGATTGCTTGAGCACAGGCGTTCTAGACCAGCCTGGGCAACATGGTGAGACCTCATCCCTGAAAAAAAAAAAAAAAAAAAATTAAAAAATTAGCCAGGCTTCATAGTGCATGTCTTTGGTCCCATCTAGTCGTAGGCAGAGGTGGGAGGATATTTTGAGCCCGAGAGTTGAGGCTGCAGTGAGCTAAGGTGGCACCACTGCACTCCAGGCAGGATGATAAAGCAGGGCCCTGTCTCACAAAAAAAAAAAAAAAAATTCTATCACTTTTAATTACATTTGAAACTTTACGAAATGCTTCCATAAGCAAAGACCAGGTACAAGGTTTGCAGATAGTGAAGTACAGCCCGTGCGAAGCACTTTGTGAGCACATGCTTGAAATAACTGCTTGTGTGACTGCAAACTGCTGAATTGAATTTAATGCTCAAAAAGAAAAATAACATTTGATGTCCCTAGAATACATATATTGCCAGAGATTACCTTATTCCTTGCAGTTCCCTTTACTGTGCTCTATTTCACTATCCTAGTATATTTTAAACATTTTGCTAGCCACACCAAATTATTCCAACTACCTTTCAAATGTTGGTGCCCATCAGGATTTTGCTCTCTGGTCTCTTTACTTCTCAGTTTGGCACTCCTTTGTTGGATTCAACTATTAACCGTAATGCTCTTTACTTGCAAAATTAGAACCTCCACTGAAGTCTTTTTTTTTTATTTTATAGCTCCAGCTGTCTACGGAGCATCTAAATCTGGATATCCCATGGGAAGTTCAAACTCCAAATATCCAAGAGAGATCCATTAATATTCCCTTGTGCTGACCTATAACACTGAATCACATGCAGTAGTATTTAGGTGATTCTACCGCTAAAATGTCAAACAAATTTGTCCAGTTTTATCCAACCCTCCTATTATTGGCCTTCATTATCTTTCACCAAGACAAGGCAAATTACCTAATTTCTCTTGGCCAGCTTCTCTTGCTCCAGCCAAAATTGTCCTTTGGTTGGAGCAATTTGAGCAAAACTCAAATTGTTTAACTGCCTTGATTCTATACCTCACATTTGCAAATCAAAGTATTTTTGTATTGGACATCCATTTCCTTATTTGTAAGGCACGATAATACATATTTCATGAGATTGTAGAAAGTTCTATCATAAGAAATGCAACAGTAATATAATATAGCAATTAATAAATGCCCATTTACTTCTTCTCACCATTATCTCACTGGGGAATATTATAAAAACTATCATATATGGTGCTAAGGGTTATATGTTGATTAAATCATTTAATCTTCACAACAGCTTTATGAGGTAAGTATCACTGTTACCATTCCAACTTTAGAAATGAGGCAAACAGAGGCTGCCTGTCTTGTCTAAGATCACACATCAAGACAAAGGCAACACTGAATCTTAGATTTAGGTATGCCTGAGTCCAGATTGTGATAACCAACAGACTATACCAACTCTGAAACATATTAAATTCTCACTACAATGGAATTAACTTCATTACCTTCAAACTGTTGAACCAAGATTTTAAATAAAAGAAAATATTAATAGAAGATTAAAGAAATGTACAGTGTAGCTATATATCAATGTGAATGTGATGATAAATGAACAGTGCAATCAAAATATTTTTAAAATACACATTTTCAACTAAACACAGTTTTATATAACTTAAAATGCAATGCAACTTTTCTTATTGGTAGGCCATCCTCCAAGCCCTAATCGTTGTCTCACTGTTCCCTATAATACTTTGCAGGTGCTTCTGCAGTTTGCTGTGCTTCTGCAGTTTGTTTTCCTTCCTGTCAAGAAATCACAGCATCAAAAATATGCAAAAAGCTCTACCTTTTTACATATTTTGTGGTTAGCCAACAAACTAATATGAGCTCAGTCGACAATGTTTCAACTTCCTTAATACTGCACAACTGCAATGCATTTTTGCCGCTGTAGAGTGCTGCAAAAACATCTATGACATCTGCATTTCTAAAACGATAGCAATTTGTTTCTGAAACATATTTTTAAGACTGTTCTTAAAACCATATGGTAATTTACACCTGTCTAAAAAATTTCTTATTTTCATAGATAACATTTGCAGTCTTCAGAGAAATGACATTTAGATTTTCTTGGGTCTATTCAGGACCCAATCTTTTAAACCATTTCACTATAAATAAAAGTCTGCTTTGTTATTTATTAAGAAAAAGAAAATATGGAAGAAGCCAATTAAAATTTATTGCATAGGATAGTGTTTCCAAACATGCTTTAAAGACAGAAACTCTTACTAAAAACAGTTAAGTGAACTGTGATATATACAACAGATTAGATGGGACAACTCTGATAGAAGCCAAGATAGAAAACACAGAGCCCCATCAGCCTGACTTTTCATTATTCATAATGAGGTAGGAGGTGGAATGTGACTCTGGACCAGACTGAAGACTGACAGAAACAAGGAAGAGACATCGAAAGCTCCTCTCCACAAGACACACCCACCAGCACCATGACAGTTTACCATTGCCATGGCTACACCCAGAAGTTACCATCCCTTTCATGGCAATGACCCAGAAGTTACCTCCTGTTTTCTAGAAATTTCTGAATAGCCTGCCCCTGAATTTGCACATAATTAAAAGTGGTATAATCATGGCTGCAGAACTGCCCCTGAGCTGCTATTCACGACACACTGCCCAGGGTGTACGCCTGCTCTGAAGGAGAAGTCACAGAGCTGTAACACCCCTGCCTCAATAAAGCCGCTTTTTTCTACCATCAGCTCACTCTTTAATTCTTTCCTGAGCCAATCTTCTCCGGCTAAACCCCAATGTTGGGATTTACCTGCCCTGTAACAATTTCACCATAAAGTCAATAAGGCTTCATGATGTAACCCAAAATGTCTATTAAACATCCAGAATCCTTACAGAAACAGAAGGCCACACTAACATGAGGCCAACACCCCTATATAAAAATGATACAATGGGGCCGGGCGCGGTGGCTCAAGCCTGTAATCCCAGCACTCTGGGAGGCCGAGGCGGGTGGATCACGAGGTCAGGAGATCGAGACCATCCTGGCTAACCCGCTGAAACCCCGTCTCTACTAAAAAATACAAAAAACTAGCCGGGCGAGGTGGCGGGCGCCTGTAGTCCCAGCTACTCGGGAGGCTGAGGCAGGAGAATGGCGTAAACCCGGGAGGCGGAGCTTGCAGTGAGCTGAGATCCAGCCACTGCACTCCAGCCTGGGCCACAGAGCAAGACTCGTCCCAAAAAAAAAAAAAAAGATACAATGGATCTTATTTTTATCATTAATGTTGTGCGTCTTAAACATATGGAGTTAACTTATAATTCCTCTGAATAAGAATAAAATTATCAAAGTTTATATCCAAAATTTATAAAACATAATACCATTCCCTTGATTCTTATAATTTCACCACTCTCCCAAATTAAGTCTCATATTGATTGAAGAATCATGACAGTTTATTAAGTGATCCTATCAACAAGTTATTTACATGCCATCTGATTAGTGCCATACCAATGTGATACAACCTAAAACACATGTGCTTCCTGAATCCCATAAACTTAAAATGTGAAATCACCAATGTGCACAGAGAAGCCTGAAATTACATAAACCCAACTTGAGTAAAATGTAGTACATATACACTTTGATACACTTTTTTATATCTATATAAAATCTCCAAGTACTCCCTGGAGACTCCCTCAAGACCTGTGAACTACGTGGCTGGCATTTATGAGCTGAGCCTATTTTCAAACTTTTAGATTTTTCTTTTTACACAGACATCCTCAAAAGAAAGAGAAATACCAGAAAATGTGAATGGCTTCTACACAAATGAAGCCAGGTTTTCCAAAATAATTCATCAAAGATTTAAAATTATCTAAGAGGAGATGCTAGTTGAATTTTACTAAACAAAGCTTCTATTAGTCACTGTTTTCCTCCACTTCAATTAGTAACAGAAATTAAGGCATGTAATGGTTATTTCTCTACTTTCTAAATCGATTTAATGTCATTTCAAAGAAAAGCAAAAACAATTCTACTGGAATTCCGGAATTGCATGTCTCTTGTTTCAACAATGTAGTACTTAATTTGAGACAATAACAATGGGTAATAATCCAATAATTAAATATATTTTTCTACAACATAGAGAACAACACTGCAACTATTGTTTACATCAGTTACAGGAAAACTATAGTAAATGGTTACATTGTTCTAGTAACCAAATACATTTGTTGCCACTGTTTCCAAATAATTAACAGGAAGTTCATCCAACACTATAGTGGGGGCTATTGATCATATTTTTGGACAACCAGAATCCGAACACCCTTCCCATCAGTGTAAAGTTCGGTGACAGGCAAAGTACTCACTCACTGTGGAAACCTAAGAACAGGTATTTCTTCTCTCTGCCCAGCTGAGCACTAGGGTTTGGCCACTTTAATTATAACCTCCTACTCAGGGTTTTAAAGTTAGAGGGAGGGAGTTAAGGACCTAGGCAGAACTGAGAAATTAATCACAATAGCAATGGCAAGTGTCTAGCAGTGATTGTGTCTCATTATTTCTTCAATCATTCATTTAACACTTATTTACTGAACACCTACCATGTGCTTTTCATGTATCCACTCGTTCAACAATTTTACTAAAAATATACTACGTGCCTTTATTCTAGGCCCTAGTATCAAGAGTCCAGTACCAGCAGAAATATCTCAAGCAGACTCTTCCAGTAATCCTTACTGTCTGTCATCCTGAGGTCCCTGGCATTGCCAGAACTTGATTTCCAGTTTTCTCATCAATTCTGCTAGCCAAAATCCTTTATTCAACAAATTATTTCCTGCTTAACTGGCTATAGACTGTTTCTGGGCTTGAGATCATTAACCTAATTCATATATACCTATCAAGATTTACACTAGATACTTCATTTATGCACTCCTTCCATTTGATTAAAATTTCATAGCACTGATGTCACTTGATAGCTCACAAATATCTAGAACATATGATAATATTTGGTCCCCAGAATAAATTCTACAAAGTGGTAATCATAGTACCAGTTCACTACATCTGAAAGGCAATACCTGAGGTTACATAGGGGACAAGATCCAGGCTGAGGTAGCAGTCCAGGACTCAGAACAGTCAGTCCTTGGCCCTGTATGCTCCCCTCCATGTCCAGTCCTGCCCTTTTGTTCTTGGAGCTATAAATCACACTTTAGTATTTTTTCCATCTCTTCTACATTTACAAATCAAAATCATCTCAAGCCATAACAACTTGCCTCTGATCTTTACTTCTAATTTCTGCCTTCTCTAACCTGATAAAAAGCTTTCATTTATTTTGAAACATTTTTCACATATCCACTTCAATATAATGGAAGAAAGGAACAGCAGATGACAATGTCATATCATTTGATTCCCTGGTACAAGAACCATTTAAATTTTGAAATGGATTATTCTAATGGATTTCAAAATTATTTTAGTAGTAGAATTATTTCAGAAATAAATCAGAGGAAAACTTAAGCAGAACCCCCCCCCCCACACACACACACACACACAGATAACTGTATAAAACTGACAAAAAAATGTTGCTACAATTAGTGAAGACTGGAGAAGGTATGGAAAGCATTCAAGATTGGCTTCTTCATCGCTTCATCTTCTTTACCCATCATGGTTACATCTCAAGGAACAAAGGATTTAAAAGTGACACATGCACACATATGTTCATTGCAGCACTATTCACAATAGCAAAGAAGTAGAATTAACCCAAATGCCCATCAACGACAGACTGGGTAAAGAAAATGTGGATTTAAAAGTGACACATGCACACATATGTTCATTGCAGCACTATTCACAATAGCAAAGACGTAGAATTAACCCAAATGCCCATCAATGATTGACTGGATGAAGAAAATGTGGTGCATATACCCCATGGAATACTATGCAGCCATAAAAAAGGAACAAAATCATGTCCTTTGCAGGGCATGGATGAAGCTGGAAGCCATTATCCTCAGCAAACTAACACAGGAACAGAAAACCAACCACCACATGTTCTCACTTATAAGTGGGAGCTGAACCATAAGAACACATGGACACAGGGAGGGGAACAACACACACTAGGGCCTGTTGAGGGAGGGCAGGGGGTGCAGAGCATTAGGGAGAAGAGCTAATGCATGCTGGGCTTACTGCCTAAGTGATGGATTGATAGGTGCAGCAAACTACCATGGCACACATTTACCTACGTAACAAAACCTGCACATCCTCCACATGTACCCCAGAATCTAAAAAATATAATACAATAAAAGTAACTGGATTTCAGCAAAGGAGAGGTAAACACAAGCCTCAGTACACACCAGATCAAGATAAGGGGTCATAAATACCTAATGTAAACTGAAAGCATGGCCCGCTACCTTGGTAATGAATTTCTCTAAACTGCAAGTGTTTACACCCTGACGCCAGTCCTTGAGATTAAGTCTTATAACAATGGTTTATGTTTCATGGTATCAACTTCTACGGTGCTAACCATGCAGACACTCAGAGAGTCAGTACATACATTTTGTACACACCCCAAGTGACTGTCTCAGGTCACATGCCTCCTTTGCAGAAAGGGCTCCTCTAGCCTTACAACACTGCTAACAACAGACTCTCTCTATCACACTTCCTTTATATACTTCCTAGCATTTGGCACCATCTGGTTTCACCTTTCATATTAATTTGTTTACTTACTTATTCATTGCCTCTCCCACTGAAACATATACTGTATGACATGGGGGGAGGAGGGCAGAAAGGGAAGTCTGTCATGTTCACCACTGTAAACCAGGCTTTCAATAAATTTTTGTTGAAGTGGTTGTAGCTCCTGGAATATCGTATTTAAAAAACGAATCACTTCTTTAGACAGATAATGCACCTTGTCTTAGACTGAAGGTTCAAGCATATTAAAATTCTGCCCCATGATTTATATGAGGAATTCTAGGCAGAAAGTACTTTAGAGGATATGCAAGAAATGCATAAGAAGTTCTTGTCTCACACAGTTGACTCATCCATTGGCCAAAACAAATTTGTTTAGTACTTTTATATGCTATATGTGATACAGAGGTGATTTAAAAATTATTAATCTAGCAGGGGACATATAAGTCAAGCATAAATAACTACAATTAAGTTTAACTGCAACAGATACTCTAAATCAAATGAGATCTAAATCACAGATGGCAATACAACAGTATAAAACATTAATTTTCCCCAAAATAAATCTACAGAGTCAGTGGAGAATCAGCCAAATTCCAAAAGTACTTTTTACAGAACCCAATTTTAAGAAGTGCATGTGAAAGAATGAAAATCCAAGAAAGAAAATCTGGTTTTTTAAAAGAACAGACATAAAAAGATATAATGTTTTAAAAAAATAATACTAACATGTTAATGATGTGATAAAATACCAATAAATCAATGAAATAAAATAGGCAAAACTTTTCAAACTGCAAGTCAAAATCCATTAGTGGATCAGGAAATCAATTTCATAGTTATCACCAGATTTGTTTTTTAATGGATTGGAGTAAAAGAGAAATTATCAGAGCATAACAAACCTATTAGGTGTAAGTGTTATTTGATGAATATTTTGTTTCATATGTGTGTGAAAATGCAGTTGGTGCATTAGGTTACAAAGTAAAATGTACTTCTTACTTTGGGAAGCACTTTAATCACTTTGTAAAAAGAACAGAGTTTGGGAACTGAAATATGATTAGAGTGCTATTTCAAAGCTATCAGGAAAAAGAGAACTATTCAGTTAAAAGCATTGAGACGCTGGCTAACAGTACAAAATAATAACCACAAAATTAGTTCCTTCTGACATACAAAACATAAAACTGTATTACAAATGGATTAAAAAGTGAAAAGTGGAAAAGTATGCAAATAATAGCAGGAAACACATAATAAAACTTCTTCACAATTAAAAAAACACCACATAAAACTTTAAAGACAAGTGGGAAAAAGTATTTGCAACTTCTATAAAAAGTAAAAATTCAGTAACCAAAATTTATGCCTACCTCATTGTTTTGAATCATTTAAATTAATTCAAAACATAAAATATAAGCCTACTATGTGGGTTAGGGGAAGGGGCCAACTGTCAAGATGTTTTGAAGGGCAATCTGGAAGTATATGATAAAATAAAGATATACATAATTTCTCACTGAGCAATTCTACTTTGTGATAGTTATCATAGAGAAAACATTCACAATTATGCCCAGAGAGATATATGTAGGGTGTCCCTTAATACATAGTTTATAGCAAAAATATATTAGCCAACTAGGGTCCATTAGGAAAAAAAACTTCTAAGTAAGCTGGTGTATTTATACTGTGCATACAAGTTAAAAAAAAAAAAAAGCTAGATTCATATGCAATATGACTAGACCTCTAAAAACTAATGTTGAATGACAAAAATCAATTTTCAGAACAATATATATGGACTAATACCACTAAAACTAAAGAATACAAACAATACTACATAGTTTTTATAGATGCACACATACACACACACCCACACTCAGCATGGGAAAGAAACACATTGAACAGAGTTTACCATTGGAAAAGAGGAGAGAGAACAGAGATAGAAATGGCGGTAATTCAATGAGACTTGAACCTCATCAGTCAAGTTTTTTATTTCACCTCCTGAAGTTCTATTTGGACATTTTTCAAACCTGCTTTATCTTTTTAAAAAACAGTATAATATTCATTCTCATGTTTTTAATATTTCTTTTATTTCTCTACCTAGTATTTCTATCATCTGAAGCTCTAGAATGTCTAATCCTACCTCTCCTTAGCTCTGTTAGGGACTGTGTGTTTGTTTTTTATATTTTTGTTTTGTAATATGTTGAGACATGTAACAGCAGGGATTATGTCACCAGGATGGACAACACATTCCTCCACAGAGGGTTTTTAATTGCTTCCCTGTGGAAGTACTACCTGGCAGGTCATTTTTGTGTTATTTCTCAGCTCGGAGGCTCCTGTACAGTATAATGCAAGTAATGTAAATTTGCAATTTAAACTGTGATGAGGACACACCCAGGCCTTTAAATAATAAGGGAAATCTTTGGGGGTTTGGAGGTTTCTTGTTTTAAAATTATTTTTATCCATATTATTTTTAGTTAGCAGATAACACTGGAAATCTTTTGGTTTAAATGCCTAACAAAACTTTAAAAGAAAGAAGTCAACTTGTCATCTTGTGCTGTTTGCTGATTTTCTTCCCTAAATCAAACCTTTCCCTACATTTACAGCCTAGGAATGATAGCTTTCTGCAGGTTTTCAGGTCCAACTTTCCTCCTTGCATGAACTCAAGGCCTTGTTTTTTATATTTTTGTAGCTCTTAAAACTCAAGTATCTTGGCAACAAACACAGGAAACCTAACACAATATTCAGTTAACGGGCTTCATGCCCTGATCACCAATTTGGATCAGTAGAAACTTCTTTACTTCTGTGTAGATAGCCATATATTTAAAAGAATGTTTAGGTGTGGCAGGAGGGTTTTCAGATTCTCTAATTTACTCTAATGCTGAAAATAATGTTTTAATATTTTCAAAACGGAACTCATTTTTACTTACACAATTAAAAATTAACAAAAATACAGTAAATACATATCAGAGAAGCAGGAACATATGTGCTTCTCTGCTATGTGCTTTATTGAAGATGGGCTCTTGGCTCCATTCTTAAAGAGAGGAAGGATTTGAACACCAGTAGGAGGGAAGGAAGAGACAGGTCCCACTTAAAGAGTGTGAGGTCCTGTGCCTGTGATTCAGCACCATCATCTAACTTTATGGTGAGATTCTTTACTAAATGTTAATCACAATATTATTAAATCATGTGTATTCCCACAATAAAGGGATGGGAAACATGTGCAGGGCTCTCATTTTTAACGTGTAGAACAGTGGGGGTAATTTTCAAATGGGGAAAATTTTGTCCCCCAGGGAATGTTTGGCAGTATCTGGAGACATATCCAGCTGTCATAACTTAGCAGGTGCCACTCACATCTAGTGGGCAATGGCTAGGTTAAACAGCCTACAATTCTGCAAACAACCTCCAACAACCAAGAATCATCCAGCCCCAAACATCAATACCTCTGTTAATAAAAACAAAAACAAAAACAAACAAGCACCTGATATAGAACAAAAGTTGATCACAGCCACTGCCACTTGTGTTGCTATGGGTAGATCCCTCTTCCATCTTTGCTTTCTCTGACTCTCTACGAATGTTAGGTCTCAATTTTTTTCTCTGTACATCAACAGTGTACATATCAGGTTTGATGAGTGCCTTTGAAAAATATTATAACATTTGCAGCACTGGAGTCATGCTAGGATCCTTTCTGCAATGAAGTATTTTCACTTATTTTTTTCTTCTCAATCTTATCAATCACCTGCCCCTAGAATCAGGGTGGTCCTAACCTAGACCTCTTGCTGGCCTAGATTTAGACTATGTGGTGGTCTTTCCTTATCTTGACTAATCTTCCCGAATCTTACATTGTGCCTTAATTTGCACATCTGCACCTCTAATGTCTGCTTATATTACCTCCTTGGCTCACAAGGACTTTGTGAGACAGCTGCTCACATCTCAACATGTAAATAAAATGTGCCACCGGGTCATCACAGGCGAGCTGATTCCAACGTTAACAAGTTGGTCAAGGTAACTGTCAGCTGTTTATTTTTATTTCAATGTCTTCCGTTAAATTATAACACATGGATTGAGAAACTAAACACTAACATGCAGAGAGGAAAAAAGCAAAAATAAAAATATATGGTGGTAATACAAACAATATAATGAATTTCAAATACTATGGACATTCAAAAATTAAGTACAGTGATATAAAAATAGTCCATTATGAAAAGCTCTGTTTTAAAACCCCTGAGAGCAGAAAAAAATACTTTTAGTTTCAGTCAATTACTTTCACAAATTTAAGATTAAGCAAGTGCAATTTCTTTTTTTCTGAGGGGCAGGGGAGATGGACTCTTGTTCTGTCACCCAGGCTGGAGTGCAGTGGCGCAATCTCAGCTCACTGTAACCTCAGCCTCCCAGGTTCAAGTGATTCTCCTGCCTCAGCCTCCTAGGTAGAAGGGAATACAGGTGCCTGCCACCACACTTGGCTAATTTTTGTATTTTTGGTAGAGACAGGGTTTCGCTATGTTGGCCAGGCTGATCTCAAACTCCTGACCTCTGGTGATCGCCTGCCTGGGCCTCCCAAAGTGCTGGGATTGCAGGCAGCAAATGCAACTTATAAAGCAATAGCTTTATTACTAAATAAACCTAGAAATAGCAATAAATCTAGAAAACATCTTTATTTTCGTAGTTTACTACATCATTTCAAAACTAATGTCATTCTTCTTAAAATAAATATAATTGATTTAATAATGCTGTTAAAAGAAACAAGTAACTGGGCATTAAGAAAGGCTGCAAAGCATAATGGTTAACAGCACAGACTGGGCACCAAGCTGCCTGCATTTAAAACTGTAAGCTCCAGCTCAGGAACTGTGATCCTGGTCAGTTCACTTCATCTCTTTGTGCCTCTCTTTCCTCACCTGCAAATTACAAATAACAGTACCCAACTCATTGAGCTGTTATAAGAATTAAGTCATTTAGAAATACAAACATGGTACATAGTCAACATCATGAGTTTGTTAAGTAAATAATTAGCAATATTTTAAAAATATTAAAATAAGTAAACAACTAAGCTTTTATGAATCAAAGGCCATGTTTTCATTCTCCCAGACACAAGAATCCATATGTTTTCCGGTCTCAAGAATCTTTGGATAAGTATGTATGTAAAGAGCCAGACCAAAATCTTTCTGGTCCAAAATTTACAATTAACATATTGTATTTGAATTTCTCTACAAGAAACATTTTATCCTAACAGAGAGGTTAACTTCAACAATGGCCAGAGGGAAAGAGAAAATAATAAGTAACAACATAGAAATGTCGTAACTATTGTTTACAGACAAACACGAATAATAAAATCAATATTGATACACATCAAACAACATTATGAAAATATGAAAACACTCCATTTACAAATAGTAAGTTAAAAATCTTAACAACAGTATGAAGAAAGTCTATGGTTGATAAGGTGAAATTTGATAATCAGGAATTGGAGTTACCTTGTCATATTCAACTAAATTAGACCAGAGATCCGGTAATAAAGAAAAAAAAAAAAAAATTGGGACACAAAGCACCGGCCTGGGACTAATACTGCAAGCCAGCTGCTGAAATGACCTGGTATAAGTTTAAAACCAGTTTTACCTAGCAGCTTCTGAAACAAACCACCATGACTCTAAGACTAATTTACCGACCTCCATCACTCACCAGTCAGAGCTTGTAAGCTCCCAAAAACTTTGTTACTGCTAATAATGAGTTTTCTTCCAAAACAATATATAACATTTCTCTCTAATAAAACCTCTAAGCTTCTCTGTTTTTCAGTCATACTGAAGACCATTCTACTCTCTGTGTATGCCCTGAACTCCAATTCTGTTCTAGCAAACAGAACATTTTGTTTAGAGATTCATCTCGATATTTTTATTTTACATTGACACTAAAAATTATAAATGTATCTTCAAATTTAAATTCCATAGTTCAGTAAAGGTAGCTTCTAAAACCAAACTTTTTGATGGCAAGGCAACTAGAGCAACAACCTACATGGAAATGTAACCGTTCAGTACCCGACTCAGAGATCCAATGTTTCTAAATTAACGTCACATCTTTTCTTTTGTCAAAAACAAATCCAAACTTAAATGAAGACATTATTTTTATGATTATTATTATTTGACAGAGTCTCACTCTGTTCCCCAGGCTGGAGTGCAGTGGCTCAACTTCAGCTCACTGAAAACTCCAACTCCTGGGTTCAAGCGATTCTCCTGCCTCAGCCACCCAGGTAGCTGGGACTACAGGCATCCGCTACCCTGCCCAGCTAATTTTTGTATTTTTAGTAGAGACAAGGTTTTGCCATGTTGGCCAGGCTAGTCTTGAACTCCTGACATCAAGTGAACCACCCGCCCTGGCCTCTCAAAGTGCTGGGATTACAGATGTGAGCCACCATCCCCAGACTGAAGACATTATTTTATAAAAGACTATTGCAATAGAGAAAAAGCTCCAAACTTAAGATCTGCAAGCCTCCCAAAAGTAAACAGAAAAAGGTTATTTTTTAATATGGGATAAGTAATGAAGCAAGAACTTTTTAGGGAAATTGGGCAAATGAAAGAGTGTACACAGACAGTATGACCGGACTGCAGTCAGCCAATTCTCAAGATGTTCTTTATTTTAATGCTTGCTCGGACTTAGGGCAAGCCACATTTCACGGGTCTGTAAGGAAGAAAAAGGACAGACTAAAGTTTAATCAAGCCAAGACAGAGGTAAGTAATGGATAATGGCAAACAATTAGTCTCTTTATAACAGTGGGAATACGGCTTTAAATAGCACTATTTAGAATAAAAGAATAGGAGTTAAACCCTCCAAACAGGTTAAGTAAGTAAATAACCAGCCTGGTAACAATTAAAAAGTCCATTTTTTTGTTCCTGCCCTGAGCATTGACCGTTTTGTTTCCAGGCCACAGCTGTACTGGTTGAGTAAGGGGTGCCCTGCTGCCGACATTGCCAGGCTGGTTAAAGAATATGCAAACTGCTTTCTCACATGAGTCTCTTAAAGGAACATTTCATCATAACAGAGGCAACCAACAACTAGAACGTGAAAAAAGTAAAAGAACGTAGGAAAATTATAATAATTATTTTTTACAATAATGAACTCCATACATTGGGAACAAACAAAACTCCATACATTTGGGAACAAACAAAAGCTGTACAAAGTTACAAAAATGCTCCCCCAAAAAGCTCAATGCAAACATTCCATTCTTATCAGATTTGGAAACAGACAGGTACGCACACATACACTTTCTATTCATATTAAACAGAAATTGAAAAATAGTTCATAAGACTAGAGGATAGTTAAAAACTAGATGTGTATTTGGAAAAACCTAACTATTGATTTAATAGCTAGGTTTGTGATGTTTTAAATTCTAATTATACAATTTTAATATTGTTCCTAAACCAGATTAATCACTCTTAGGAATTTAAAAGACTGAGATTACTTTGGAAACATGGAATCCAAAACTGTGAAAGAAAAAGCAGAGAAAGCAGGGCTGGGTTTAATTTTGGAGCTCCTTTCTTGCTTCTCCTAGCACAGTGACTCATTTGATATCATCTTTACTTTCTCTGGCTAAAGGTCTTCCAACAGATACACAAATTCTCTTCTTGACCTAGAGTGATGTAATGGATGTACCAGCAGGAATTAATGAAAACATAAGAGTATCCGCAAATCAAAATTGATTCTCCCTTTTCTCAGGTATCCATTTTCTGGGGAGCCATTCTTAGCCCTAGCATGTCTGGAATATTTTCCTCCTTTGTGCGCCCCCAGTAAAACATCCTCACCACATGAGATTCCCAGCACACTACTGGTATGTTTTTCCCACCAGGCCAGGAACAGGGATTACCACTTCACAAAACAAAAAGAAGCAGCTTTGTTTAAGAAAAATTGCTTAAACCCTTATTTTGGAATTGCCTTATTTGAAACATGATACATTTACCAGTCAGTGATATGTTATGACTCTCCCAGGAAAAGTTATATGCCATCATTTCTTCTCTGAGAGGTAGACTTGTAAAAGGCAAATCTATAAGAGAAAGAACACGTGATTACACACTCTTACCAAAAGTAAATGACTATCTAAAAACTACTTTGCAACAGCTAAAATACTGTTGAGAACTATTAATGAAAAACCGTGTTTTCAGAAAGCTCAAAGTCTTATATACTTCAAAGACATTTAGAGATATATTAGACTATTAAATGTGAAAAAAATTTCTGATTTTTTTTTCTTTTTTAACCTACAAATCCCTACTGACTTACATCAGATGGCTTTTTTTTTAAATAACGCCTTCCATTTTTATTACACTATTATAGTTTCTTTACAAAACATAAATAAACTGAAGATAACAAAGAATTATATGAGAGAGCCAGAAAATGGAAAGACATGAAGAGGCAGAGAGAGAAGATGAAAGAAGAGTGACAGGCAGACCTTAATAGAGGGAATTAAAAAAAAAATGGGCATCAAGGAACAGAGAAGATAAAATGGCTGACAGGCCACTTTGGGTTGCTATTTGTTTTCCAGCTACGGTTACCAAGAGGCATGCCCTCTATCACCTGACTTTCAGTTTCCTCTGCCTCTGTCACTTCTCTCTCCTTTTGAACTTTCATTAAAGAAACAAGGTTTCTATTTCCACCTCTCTCACTCTCCTCGAAGCTACTTTATTTATTTTATTTTATTTTTATTTTTTATTTATTTTTGAGACACAGTCTCACTCTGTTGCCCAGGCTGGAGTGCAGTGGCGTGGTCTCAGATCTCTGCAACCTCTGCCTCCACAGTTCAAGCGATTCTCCTACCTCAGCCTCCTGAGTAGCTGGGACTATAGGCGCCCGCCACCACGCCCAACTAATTTTTGTATTTTTAGTAGAGACAGGGTTTCACCATGTTGGCCAGGATGGTCTCAATCTCTTAACCTCATGATCTGCCTGCCTCGGCTTCCCAAAGCGCTGGGATTACAGACGTAAGCCACCGCTCCCAGCTGACAACATGGCCTACTGTTCCTTTTATTTTATAGTACCAGACCTTACCTTCCAGGAAACCACTCAAATATATCAAACAAGTCAGAGAAGGTGGAAAAAAGGCTTATTATTGTAAATTTGGCAGCATTATATAAATTAAATCCCATTCCATTTAAATGAAACCTGAGCCATTTTTATTGCACTTTTTAAAAATAATCTGTTCAGAAAGTTATTTCTAGTACAATATTAGATTTCCAGTTCTTTCATTTTCTTATATGTATGAAAAATGTAATCAAAGTTGGTGATCCCTTTCGTTACGTTAGCTTTAGAACACGGCTTTTACAATATTGCCTAATAAAATAATGTACCTGGCAGAACCTAACTCTCCAACAGGCTGTGTTCCTAAGGTTTAATCACCTCTAAAACAGCTTCGGAAGTTTAATGCACTTCCTAAACCACCATAGCACATGTATACCTATGTAACAAACCTGCACATTCTGCACATGTATCTCGGAACTTATAATACTTTCAAAAAAGAAGAAAAAAAGTCCTTAAATAACGTATTAAATCAGACTACAATGATTACATAGGAAAATATGTACGGAGTTTCTCACTGGGCTATCAAGTATACAAGACCTTTCTTCCAGTCACATCTAGTATTCATTCATTCATTCATTCATTCACTCATTTATTCATTCATATTCATACCCATATTCTCCCATTCTCCCTCTCCCCCCATTACCCTCCCTCTGTCTTTTCGCCCTTCTCTCTCTTTCTCTTCCCTCCCACCCTCCCCAACTCTCTCTCTCTCAGACACACACACACACACACACAAACACACACACACACACTGCTTAAAAGAAAGGCTCCCATAAATGTTATTTTCCTAATGAAAATTCCTTGTTTCCATTCTTGGGGCTAGCATACTTAGAAGTTATATTAAAGACAAAATATTTCAGGAAGATCAAGGCAGATGATATTCACTTACGGACAGGAAGCCAGGTGGGGGTGGATGAGAAGGAAACAGCTATTCTACTATATCATCTGTTCTGTGAAGCCTGCAAAACATAAGCTTTGGTATCTTTGCTTTCCTCCCCAGGGGTACCCCAACTACAGAGCAGAATACAATCTTAAGGGTTCTTACTATACTCGTTATCCCTGTAACAAGCCCATAACCTTTTTGAGATTTCCAGCATCATTTATTATTATTGTTCACAGTATCAGTAACAATAAGAGTGACATACACTAAAGAAAAAATGTGTTCTGTCATTCTTATTCCTATTCCACTTAAGTAAGTGAAGATACACAATATCTGATGCACACTTGGTACTGATGGGGAAAATGAAGCTGGGCAAACTTGGTCCCTAAAGGGCTATGTGGATCATAATAGCAGGGGTTTAGGCCCACAATTTGAGATTGAGAGTCATTAAAATTTCACAGCAGCACCCATTAATGCATAGTATAGACTATAATTAGTCAGTATATTTTATACAAATTGGCACATGGGCTAGAGTGTGAAGCCTGAGTCTGGTGGTGGAAGGTGGGTGAAGATAATTTCAGGGAGATGAGCTCCAATGCTGGGGCTATTCTCCCTTACTGATCACTAGGACTTGTCATGGATGGGCTCAACAGGGACCTGTGTTAGAACAAGGAGAGAAAATGACTCTAAGTTTGGCTTTGGCAGAATCTAAGCTGATGACAGTTGAAGGAATCGGAAAGGAAGGAAACACCAAGTTTCCAGAGGTAGGGAAGTCTGGGTATTTCCAGAATATACAAGCTGTTGAGGCCATTTCCAATTGCAGGCTCACATATTAAAAATGCAATCAGACATCCATAAACCAAACAACACCAGCACCTTAACTTCATATTCCCTTTAAAGCATTAATCTTGATCAAGCTTCAGGTTCCACTGAAAACGCCCCAAGTGCAAAAGAACATGTATTACTGCTGTGTGGTTTTTGCCTTGGGAAAAGTCCCTTAAAGAGGCAATATACAGAAATGCTTTAAGTGGAAAAGCAGGGAAGCCTACAGAAGGTATTAGGATAGTAAAAGAAGTTCTTTGTTTAGGCAAGATATTTTTTAACCAAGAAAGTGAGAATGTAAACCTTATTGCTTTTAGTTGGAGGACAGCTGGCAGGAGGCTGATTCAGCGAACACTGGGGTTTAAAGGAAATTGGCAGGAGACTCAAGCAGATGTGGTTTGAATACTTCCCTAAAAGGATTAGGCTGAGTCACAAAAAGAAGTATAAAATGGAGAGGAAGGAATTTGGGGTCTTAATTCAAATTCTGTCACTGACTTGTTACTTAGGGTTTCCAAACGCAGTATGCCCAGCTCAGTGCTTTGAAAATATGTCTCCACTGTAAACCTCACCTGATAGGGAAAAAAAATGAGGATCAGAAAAGTTGTATAAATATGAGTGATGATGCCAAGATCATAACATGTATTTCTCAGTTATCAAACTCACCCTTTCTTAATCATTGCTAGAAAACTTCCATATAGCATTCTTTTATAGGTAGAGACAAAAATATCAACATGAAAGAGTAACATCAAATAGCTGCTCAAGAAGTCAAAAGACTTTTTTCTCCCTTTGCAGGGCAGATGAGGCATGAGACTACTGCATCAAAGAATTGAGTAACATCTTAATTTTCACCTGTTATAATTTTCTGTGAAATAGCAAAATGGTCTCTACTTAGTTTTTCACATATTATATTTTAAAATATGTGTTGCTATAAGGGCTTATAATTTATTCTATTAAGACTTTCAAGTGAAATAAACATGCTATAATTCTACTTAAAGATATTAAGGTAACATTTTCACATATTTCATTTTGAGGGCTTCATTTAATTGAAGTTGGGAAGAAAAATAATTAACACTAGAAAACTGCATTGGGTCTTAAGACTTGCTTTTTTAAATCAGTAAATAAATGCAACTACATCTCTGATTAAGAATAAACATTCTCTCTAAAGCCTCCCAAATCCCTTTATTATATGTTAAAATCTTGGAAGGGTCCGAACTGAATTAAGAAAAAAGTGTAACAAGCAGCTACTATTAAAATAAGTATTATTCTTTCTCTTTACTTTTCTCACCTCTATACTGATTGCTATCAACATGCAGTACTTAATGAAGCTTAATTTTAACATTCTGATATACAGCATTATAAACGTGCAACCCAATTACAGAAACACTGATAGGAATGAATATTATATATTATTCATACAATGAAGATTTGGAAATAAGAATATATTTCTTCATGGAAACAATATTATATATAACCATGTGATCCCATGCCAAATTGTAAATGCCACTTAAGCCATGATATGGTTAAACCTTAGCTTTAAAATACCTCATTACTAGGTAAAATACTGATTATACATAACACATGGAGAATTATGGGTTTTAGGAACACAGTAGCCCTATCCCCCGTCCATAAATGCAGCAGAAGGAGAAGAAAGGAAATAAGGCATATCTGAGTCCTGGAAGTTATACTCCAGAGAGATTCATCCAAAAAGGAAGAAAAACAAGGGGGAAAAAAAAAAAAAAAAAAAAAAAAAAAAAAAAGCTTGTCAAAAAATTCTACTTATCGGGGCTGGGCGCGGTGGCTCATGCTTGTAATCTCAGCACTTTGGAGGCTGAGGCGGGCAGAGAACGAGGTCAGGAGTTTGAGACCAGCCTGGCCAGCAAGGTGAAACCCCGTCTCTACTAAAAATATAAAAAATTAGACAGGCATGGTGGTGTGTGCCTGTGGTCCCAGCTACTCGGGAGGCTGAGGTAGGAGAATTGCTTGAACCCAGCAGTCGGAGGTTGCAGTGAGCTGAGATCGCACCACTGTACTCCAGCCTGGATGACAGAGTGAGACTCCATCTCCAAAATATATATATACACACACATATATATACAGACACACACACACATATATATATACACACACACACATATACACACACACACTAATCCTGATGGGGACATTTATTAGTCAGACTTTCTAAGTCAGGGACAGACAATACTCCACATAAAGAACTCTTGATATTTTCTGCATAGTATGGAAACTATTGGACAAGAAGCCTTTACAGACAAGTTTTTTTTTAAGGCCTACTGACAAGTACAATGTACACTTTTACCAGTCTTGTAAAACTATTTTAAAAACTAGATGGTATAGGAATGGAAATAAACTGATCTTTTTAAAAAATATATAATTTTGGCAATAATATACATTTCAAAGGGCAATGTAAAAATTCTCATGTTTCAAACCACCTCTACATGGGTCACTAAGATACTTTAACAGTCAAACTTATGCCAAATAAAAACTTATTAAAAAACAAACCCCAAAAGTTAACTACTAAGATTTCTGTTCTTTCTAAAGACTGTAGATTTGTTAAATGTTTCAATTGTTAGTCTATTCGGTAAGAGTTGGGATTTTGTTCAGTGGCTTTCAACTGAGGATAGTTTTGCCCCACAGGAGACATTTGGCAATGTCTGAAAGCATTGTGCTTGTCACAATTGGGGGAAGATTACTACATTTATTTAGTAAGTTACATTAGTTTCCACATCAAGTTACCATAAATTAGGTGTCATAACAAATGACTACAAATTTGGTGGCAAAAACAACAGAAGTATATTCTTTCACAGTTCTGGAGGCCAGGAGTCTGAAATCAAGGTGTTGGCAGGGCCTTCCTTCACTGAACTCTCTAGTGAAGAATCCTTCTTTGCCTCTGCCTAGCATCTGGGAGTTGCTGGCAACCTTGGCATTCCTTGGCTGGTGGTAGCTGCATTAGTCTAACATCTGCCTCTGTCTTCACATGATCATCTTCCCTCTGTGTATGTCTCCATCCAAATCTCCCTTTCCTTTCTTTTATAAAGACCACAGTCATTAGGTTTAGGGCTTACTCTAATTCAGTATGACCTTATTTTCGTTCATTACATCTGCAAAGACTCTACTCCCAAATAAGGTCACTTTCACAGGTACCAAAGATCAGGGATTAAACATATCTTTTTGGGGTGTACAATTCAGCCACCACATATGTAGAGGCCAGGGATGCTGCTAAACATTTTAGGATAACAGCTTGCCAGGACAAAGAATTACCCAACGGAAAATGCCAATAGTACCAAAGTTGAAAAACCTTGATTTTGAACAGGTACATCGGCAACCCTGATTCTTCAATGTGATGATTCTTAATAATCTTCCAATGGCCCTGTGGCCCTAAATTCCTGTGCTGCATAGTTTAGGTGCAGACATTTTAAAGTGTGAACATTTTTTGCCACCTTTCCCTCCCAAGAACACCCTCCTGCCAGGGGTCTATTTTGAGGACTTTTTATGAAGGAAAACCACATGCTGGATGGACGCTGAAATGCAAACCAGGAAAACAGTTATAGTTATTAGCTATCTCACTGCTATTGGCTAAGTTAGAAAAGCACTTTGGGCTTCAAGATCAATCAAACGAGGTATCTAAATTCCCTTTCAGTTTCTCAGAAGTATATTATTGTAAGGCTATTAAAAGCTTCTGGCTTGGGATTAGAGACACATTAGTACAATAACCTCAATAACTTCAAAAATGCCAGGAAAATGCTATTTTCAAAAAAAAGAATAACAACTCTTTAAAGGCAACATTCATTATTTCTATTCTAACATTATTTGAGATATTCTATGTTTAAATAGCGGCAATTTTTATCAGGAGTAGAGTTTATTTTTAGCAAAGTGTTGTGAGGTTTGTTCTCCTACATCAGCATATATATCATAAGTTGTTAATTTCTAACATTCACCTTATATTGTACAATACGTGAGACCAGCTGTACAAAGTTAATGTCAAAAGATTACACTCTAGGACAAATAGCCTCAACACATGTGATTTGTTTCTGTTGGAGGGCATATACACCTTTGGAAAATGATACCTAACAACATTAACAGATTTCTCAACTATTGTTTTAGTTTAATGCCTATGTAAACTGAATCTTTCTCACGTAAACTAATTCTTTTTGTTTCTTTTCAAACAATCTCAAAGTAGCAGAAACATTTCAAGAACAGAACATTTTCTCCTCTGAACCATGTGAGAGTAAGTTTCTGACCTGATGTTTCATGCCTCACCAAAACATTACCATCTATTTCCTACAAAGGACATTCCCCATACCATCCCAATACAGCCATTAAAATCAAGAAATGAATATATATGAAGCACCATCTCGTCCCTATACTCCATCTAAATTTCAAAAAAAAGTCCCTATAATGCTCTTGGTAGCAAAAGGTTCCAGCTCAGAATCAAACATTGCCATTGGCTGTCACTTCTCTCTAATGTGGCTTCACTCTGGAACTGTGAGAGTCTCTTCTGACTTTCATAACCTTGACACTTATTAAAATTCCAAGACAGTTCTGCTGATATATGATTATATTTGAGGCAGGCACATTTGGCAGGAACATCATAGAAGTGATGCTGTGCTCTTCTTACCAGATCATCTCAGATGGCACACCATTTTTTGGTCTTTGATCGTTTGATTAAAGTGCTGTCTGCCAAGGTTCCGTATCTTTTTCCCTTGATATTAATAAGCATATTCTGAAGAGTTACTTTGAATCTTTAGTACTTTGTACCCCATCAAATTTTTCATTGATTCATTTTTTAATTTGCAGTAGTTGGTACTCATGAATCCTCATATTATTAGATGGGTTATAATCCACTAATATTATTATTTATTTTGATGCTCAATTTTGTCCCAGATTTGTCCAGTAGGAACCCCTTCATGTCGGCTCCTGTATCTTGACATGACTCATTATCCTTTGAGCACTCCATTGCTTTCTGGCACAAGATGTTCTAGGCTTATCTGCTACTTTCCCACTCAAGGCCTGAAATCAGCCATTTCTCCAAAAAGCCTTGGTTACTATTAGTAAAGAATGGTATTTAGAATCCAAGATCTGAGGGCTAAGTATACTCATCACTACTGGAAATCACTGCTAAGAATACATGTGCACACACTCGTATACACACACACACAACTTATAATGTATATCATACACATATATGTATATGACATGCATATGTATTCATCATACATATATTTACACATATACTTGTTTAAATCTATATACCTATATAGACATAGGTAAAGAGACAGGGATTTAACGTCATGGGTTCCAGGGATACTGCCAACTGCAATCCAACACCACAGGGTTCATTCTACTTTTTCCTTATCTTTATTTCATTCTTCTCTAGTGAAAAACCTAGATCCTATTATCGTTCCTAGATTTAATTATTTGATCAATCACCCTGTATATTGCTAAACTCTCATTGCCACTGCCACACCTGTCCCCACAGAGATGTCTTCCTTACCCACTCAGGCTCCAACCTCCATCGCTGGTCTGACCCTCCTACATGCTTTCCTCCACATCTTGTTTGGGACCAAATATCACCCATCTACTGTTCCTGCACAAAAGCCTTGTTAAATCAACTCTGGGACCCTGTGTCAAGCTGCCTGCTGCAGAAGCACCCATTCACCATGCTCAGGCCCTAACACCCCACACCAGGCTGCCCTCCTGCCTGGATGCCATCCTTACCAGGGTCAGCCTCAGATATCCCGATCTGGGCCCCTTGGGCTCCATCCACTTAGTAAGGATGTCTCCTTGCTCTTCCCCACCAAATAACTATAGGATCTATCGAGGGAAAGATGAGACGGAAGAGGGAAGAGAATGAGGGTGACAGAAGATGAGGAAGAGTCAGTTGCCCTAATTCTTAACAAATGTTTTAAACATATAACTTTTTTGTGATGATAAACTTAGGGTAAAAATGTTCATGCATCAGAAACAACACTATTAAAGGTAGGCTTAGGCTGGGCACAGTAGCTCTCGCCTATAATCCCAACACTTTGGGAGGCCGAGGCAAGAAGATTGCTTGAGCTTAGGAGTTCAAGGCCAGCCTACGCAACACAGTGAAATCCATCTCTACAAAAAATACAACAATTAGCCTGGTGTGGTGGCATATGCCTGTAGTCCCAGCCATGTGGGAGGCTGAAGTGGGAGGATCCTTTGAGCCCAGAAGTCAAGGCTGTAGTGAGCCATGAGTGTGCCTTGGTACTCCAGCCTGAGTGACAGAATGAGACCCTGTCTCAAAAATTAAATGAATGAATAAATAAATAAATAAAGGTAGGCTTATGGCTAATCTGTTCCCTTTAAACAGATTTTGGTCTTTGATCATTTGATCCAAGTGCTGTCTGCCAAGCTTCTCCACCATAAAGTTACTCTTTTTCCCTTGGTATTAATAAGCACATTCTGATGAGTTACTTTGAATCTTCAATACTTTGTACCCCATCAAACTTTTCATTGACTCATTTTTTAATCTACATCAGTTGGTACTCATAAATTCCCATATTATTAAATGAGTTGCAGTTCACTAATATTATCATTTATTTGATGCTCAATTTGTCCCAGATTTGTCCAGTGGGAACCCCTTTAAATGTTCTTAAAGGTAGAAACTGCTAGCATGTTCTACTGAGATATGGACTAACAATGTCAGACATATGTGGGTGCTTGAATAATATTTGCTTCAAAAATATTTATTACTAGAAAGCTGCTGTATTTGGGGTGAGGGGTTAGTAGGGAAGGGGGTTCATAAAGGGAATGCAAAAGCCATGTCCTCTGGAAGTTAAAAGGATCATTTAAAATGATTCTACTGCAAACGTTTTTCAAAAGATAAACATGACCCATTTCTCCAATTTGTGCCATGTAATAGTAATAATAATGATATTTAAATACTCCCACTGATGTATCCTTTACAAAGATATATTACACGTCTTATTTAATCAAAAAACCTTAAAAGAGTCCCTGTACCTAATTTTCTTCTAGGACTCAAACTGTGTCAGCATGTCATTCAGTGCAAGTCAGACATTTAGATGCATAGGCTATACTGTCAGTAGCTCTGAAATTTCATAGACATTTCCAATTAGCTCAGAGAGACAATTGGATATTGTGCTTAAGCACTGTGTTTAAGAAAACGGGCACTAGATGGACCAATGCCAAATTTCCTGCTCTACTGCTTAACTAAGTATGCGAATTTGGGCAATTACTTAACCTAAGCCCCAGTTTCTTCATCTTGAGCCCAGAAAGTCAAGGCTGCAGTGAGCTGTGAATGTGCCTCTGCCCTCCAGCCTGAGCGACAGAGTTAGAATTCCCCAGGAGTGCGGAGGTTCTCAGAACTGTGATACTCTCAGATGAATTTTGAAAGGTGAAACAGGGATAGAAGAACTGGGGATAACTAGAAGGGAGAAAAACGTCCTGGACAATTCTTTTTTTTTTTTTTTTTCCCAGCTGGAACTAAAAAAATGCTAACTCATAGGGCTATATATATATAACTATTCTTATTATTAAAATTTGACTCAAAGTCTTAGGTTAACAGAAAACCTATGTCCAAGTATGTAGGTCTATACATCTAGGTAAAAAATATCCAGTAAACCTCACAATATCCTTTGGCAAAGAGAAAACTAAATTTCACAGAGATCAATACAGAATCTAGAAAACAAGCTGAGAGTGCCTGACAATTTTTAATTCTGGCTTAAATTCAATGCTAACATCATAACTTTTATCTTGTACATTACTCCACAATTTTAGCTTAAGTGGAGCTAAAAGGACAGAATTTACACCATATACATAGAGGGACATCCTCTCCCACCATTAATCTTATTGATTTACACCTTCATTTATTCCACTTTCATTTGTTTCCTTTTTTCTCTCTCTCTCTTTAGAGATATTCTCTGCATATCAACTTAAACCTGATGCCTATGGAATAAGTATTTACCTAACAGTGCACTCTCTAGACCATATCATTTTAAAGCTGTGGTTTTTAACCAGCTTAAAATCACATTTAAAGCTACACAGGGAGCTGATAAAAATTCTTAATGCCCACACTGAATACCAAGCCAAATGAACCAGAGTTTCGTAGGGAAAGATCCAGGCATCAGAATTTTTCAAGCTCTCTGGTGTTTCTGACATACAGTCAAACTTCTACAATGAATCCAGAATGCACTGGTTCTCAGAACTGCAATACTCTGAGGCGAACCAGGGATAGAAGAATTGGAGATACCCAGAAAGGGGAAAAATGTCCCGGACAATTCTGTTTCTTTTACTTTCTTTCTTTTTTTTTTTTTTTTTTAAGACAGTGTTGCGCTGTCACCCAGGTTGGAGCTTAGTGGCACCATCACCATGATAGCTCACTGCAGCCTCAAACTTTGGGCTGAAGCAATCTTTCTGCCCTGGCGTCCCAAGTACCTGGGACTACAAGTGTACATCACCACAACCGCACTTTAAAAAGTTTTTTTTTAATAAAGAAAGGACCTTGCTATGTTGCCCAGGGTGGTCTTGAACTCCTGGATTCCAGCCATCCTCCCACCTCAGCACCCAAAAGTGCTGGAATTACAGGCCTGGACAATAAGTGGTATGATGGAAAAGAGATGTGGCACAAGGAAATTTAGAACTGGAGCAACCCAAGATGTTCTGTCCAAGTTGTTAACAACGAGACCTTTTAAAAGGCATTTATAAAAATTAATAGTCTTACCTTTTGATTATCCTTCTTTCTCTACAGTGTATTACAAAAATTCCACATATTACAAGCCCACGAAAATAAATTCCCATGAGAGTTCGAAAACTTTTTGCAGAATAATGTCCCAATTTTAGTTACTGGTGGCCAATATTTACCTTGAGAGTAGCTTGAGAGGTGGTGGTGTTTTATTACCCTTACTGGCTGCTAACATTTGTGACACAGAAACCTGCAATAGGTTGGATGGAATCCTTTCAACATGAAAAGTAATTATAAACAGGTGAAGGTAAAACGGCAACTTTCGTGTTGGCTTTGGTAATGTTTTGCACGTAATCCCTCTGTCAAAGTGTCTTAAACAATAAAACAGCAAGCAATAATCACACACACACGCACACACACATTTTGTTTTCAAAGATCACGGTGTAAAATGAAGATACACACACGTTATCCTGTAAGTTGTGGATCTTTGGTTGGCTGGTTGGTTATGAAGTTTTTTCCCCTCTCAGCTCTAAAAAAAAACATCCTCGGCAAGGTGAGGTGACTCACGCCTGTAATCCCAGCACTCTGGGAGGCCGAAGCGGGCAGATCACCTGAGGGTGTGAGTTTGAGACCAGACTGACCAATGTGGAGAAATCCCGTCTCTACTAAAAATATAAAATTAGTCTGGCGTGGTGGTGCATGCCTGTCATCGCAGCTACTCTGGAGGCTGAGAGAGGAGAATCGCTTGAACCCGGGAGGCGGAGGTTGCGGTGAGCCGAGATCACGCCACTGCACTCCAGCCTGGGCAACAAGAGCAAAACTGTCTCCAAAAAAAAAAAAAATTCCTCAAAGCCAACCCACCTGCCAAGAGGAGGGAAGGAGGTAAGGGGGAGCCTTACTCTGGAATCAAGAAAAGGGAGTAGGCCATGGGAAAATGTGGCTTTCAAAATTCATTCCAAATTTGCACAAGCCAAGTCGCTAGCTGGTCCCTGCATCCACCTACACACCCCACTGACCTCTTCCTAGGAAAAACCAGACTCTCCCCTGTTACCTACGCCCCCGAATTGTGGGGCGCTGTTTGTTCAAGACTCGCCCCAAAGGCGCAGGAGCGCGAGCCGCCCCAGTTCCAGGGTTCAGCTTAGGTGACACAAACGTAGCCAATGGGAGGCCGCCGCCGACAATCGCCACCCACCCTTACCAGCATCCCGGCGCCTCTCCCCGCCACCCTTGCCCGGCGCGCCGGCGATGCCCTCTGCCCGCGGGGACCCAAGCCTCGCGCGCCCCTTCCTGCGCGCCCTCCGCCCTCCCTACCCTGGCCCCTGTAGCCATCACACCTGGGGCACTGCCGTCCGCCGAGCTTGGGTGCGCGGTGGCGAGAAGGCACTGGAGGAGGAGGAGCAATCGGGGCGTAGGCGCCCTGGCCGCCAGCAGGCCGGGGAGGGCGCGCATGGCGCCGGAGCGTCCGCCTCGGTCCTCGTGGAGACTGCTCTCGCAGCTCGCTGCCGCGGGTGTCCGGAGTCCCTGCGCACATTCGCCGGTGGCCCGGCGCCCGCAGTCAGTGCCGCCGGCAGGACGCTGAAGAAAAGGCGGAATGGGAGGTGCCCGGCCGCCTTGCCCTACTCCCCCGAGACGCTCTCACCGCGCCCGGCCTTCCACCAATTATGCAGCCCTCAGCCGGCTGCTGGCGTTCCCGGATGTGCGGTGCTACTTCCCGGCGGCAGCCTCTCTGGCCTCCGCCCTCTCGGCTCTAGCAGGTCCAGGTCGGGAGAGAGCGTGGGCAGGTTGTGTCTAGCCCATCTGCTGGGGAGAGGTTGAAACTCTCCCTGCAGGCTGGCCTTTGCACTTCACCTGAGACAGGTTTCACTAATTTGCTTTGATGGGACAGATGAGAGTATAGAAGACTTTTCTCCTCCCCGACCCCGGACATTTTTGGACTTTCTTATGAGGGAGGCTTGTTTTTGCGCAGGTGTAAAGGTTCTATCCAGCTGCCAGACAACTTGTACTAATCTTTCTTTGCTTTGCCTACCAATCACACACACCCTCTCTTCTAGCCTCTGAAGGCTTCACTGGTTTTCTCTGGATGAAGGTTTCAGAGTCCCAAGGCCCCATACCGTGTCTGATTTTACTTTATTTTTGTTTGTTAAGCCTAACAGCTTCTGAGGAGCCACCTAGAGCTCAAGAAGCAAAAGCTACTGAGAGTAGATACTATGTAAACTGCACAAGACGTTGGCCTTTGTTAAATGTGAACACTGTTTAAGATAATGCTATCTCTTACCCACAAGGCTGTAGTTTGAAATTTTCAGTGCTCTGAACCAAATTAAATAAAACAACTAATTAGTGCTTTATCCAGGAGGGAAGGAGAAATCTATGTTATAACATTGAAACACATTGATTTGATTTCTCTCTGGGATGTTATAACACATTAAAAGATATTTTATAGATTTTTCACGAGCTTTGTTTCCTCCCCCTGTATTTTTTGAAGTTCGGCTTTCACATTCGTAAATTCAAAGTATATCAGCGTAAAAAAAAAAAAAAAAGGATTGGAAATAATGTAAGAGACGAATTTTGAAAATAGAACTATTTAACAAAACCTATGCTTACTCCAGGCAGGAATGGTTAATTTTTAATTGGTACGTATTACTAAAACATGTCCGTTTCTGGTTTAGTATTATATGCGCAAAACTTTGGAAACAATGTAGATTCTTCAAATTGGCAGTGAGAGAATATGAATAATACAATTCATTCAACAATATTATCTACCAGGTGCCAGTCATTGTGTTCAAAAGAGGCTGGATAGGAACACATGCACAAATGCATGCATGCACACATGTACACACACACACACAAATTAGACAACTGTTTATTTGTGAATGACAAATCTCAGAAAAGCCTCTTCTCAGAAAGTTATGGTCACAATGATTAAAATCTTTTGAATGAAATTTTAAAAGATATCTTCAAGGACTAAATCTTATTACACTGTTGACCCTCTCAGGGCATTGACAGGACTTGCTAAACCCAAATTGCCTAATCAATGGCAACTACATCACACCTCTTTCTTTCTACCCTGCATCTGGTCTCAGGACTAACTGAACACATTTCCCTATGATTAGGTAGAGTGTCAACAGTAAGCACTTCTCACCTCAAACTAAACTCTGACTGACTTTTCCCAGTTAGTCTCTTAAAATGCTTAGACACAAATTCACCCTTCTTCTAATGAGATGAACTTATTTAAAGAAACATTTTTTCAGTCGAATCAGCGTATTTACGACCAGAAAAACTTACTTGCCCAGGTTGATGCTGATCCCCACTGTTGCTTTTGCTGTTAGAACAAAAAAGTTGAGAAAGAAATATAATTCTCATTTTGCTAAGCATTTCAAAAGTCTTTTCATCATTGTTCCTGTTCTATATTTAGATATTTGATATTTCCAGCTTTATCCGCACTCCACTTTTTCAAATGCTCCATATCCTTTAAAACCAGCTTATCAACTACCTTCCTTATATAACTTTTTCTGACCTTTCTGGTCCAAATTGACCTTTCCCTCCTTGGTGAAATAAATATTGCAACAAGCACTTTGACACTCCCATCATCATAAAGTGTATAAAAGGGGAATAAGGGTCCTTTGTTTTCTCCCCTTGAGTTAGGTGAGCTCTGTGACTCCCCTAACCTACTGAATATTGCTGAAGAGATATTGTGTGGGCTGGCCGGGTGTGGTGGCTCAGGCCTGTAATTCCAGCACTTTGGGAGGCTGATGCAGGTGGATCACAAGGTCAGGAGCTCAAGACCAGCCTGGCCAATATGGTGAAACCCTGTCTCTACTAAAAATGCAAAATAAAATTAGCTGGGCATGGTGGCGCATGCCTGTAATCCCAGCTACTTGGGAAACTAAGGCAGAAGAATTGATTGAATCCAGGAGGCAGACCTTGCAGTGAGCCAAGATCACACCACTGCACTCCAGCCAGGGCAACAGAGCAAGACTCTGTCTCAAAAAAAAAAAGAGAGAGAGAGAGAGAGAGCGATTGTGTGGGCTTTCTGTTCCAGACCACAAGAGCTTCCACTTCCTTTCTTTTAGAGACCTTGCTCACAGAAGACAGTTCCCTGGTAAAAAGTACTACTGTATTACCCTTAGACTGCCACACTGTGAGAAACCCAAATGCCATGGAGGAACCCGTAAAAATAAAGTCAGGTCAAGTAAAAAAGGAGTATGAAGATTTATTATACATACAAAAGAATAGTTCACAAACCGGAAGACTTCAAATCAAAAGTAGTAAGAAACTTGACATGAGAGTCACAGTGCAGCTTATAAAGCATCAGTGAGGAAGTGCATTGACCTCTATTGTGACTGGCTATTAAAAACTTACATTCCTTTTTGGGCAAGTAGAGCTGTATAAGCTTATTTGTCTCTAACAGTTTGGTTCAATTTCATCATACTAACAAGAAAGGAAAGCTTAACTTTTGTTAATGTTTAGAAATTGCATTTCAGGGAAATCAGGATAGCTTAAATTTTGGTTACGTGGCTATGAGTGGTTGACCTAGGGATATAACGTGTCCTCCATTTTGATTCTATTTTAACAAATCCCCCATACAGGACCTTAAATCATTGTTGAGTGTTTACTTTGCTGTGCAGAAGATTTTTAGCCTGATTCAATCCCATTTGTCTATTCTTTCTTGGTTGCCTGTGCTTTAGAGGTCTTACACAAAATATTGTTTCTCAGACTAATGTCCTGGAACACTTTCCTGAAGTTTTCATCTAATCGTTTCGTAGTCATATTTGCAGGCCTTAGATTCAAACCTTTAATCCATTTTAATTGTATTTTTGTGTATGGTGAGATATAGGGGTCTAGTTTCATCCTTCTACTTGTAATTACCCAGTTTTCCCAGCACCATTTATTAAATAGACTCTCATTTTCACATTGTATGCTCTCGGTGCTGTTGCTGAAGATGAATTGGTTGTCAACGCATTGATTTATATCTGGGTTCTCTATTCTGTTTCATTGGTCTATGTGTCTGTTTTCTTGCCAGTTCTATGCTAATTTGATTACTATAGCTTTTTTTTTTTAATCTTTAACTTTTGTTGTAAGTTCCAGGGTACATGTGCAGAATATGCAGATTTCTTAAGTAGGTAAATGTGTGCCATGGTGGTTTGCTTCACAGATCGTCCCATCACCTAGGTATTAAGCCCAGCATGCATTAGCTATTCTTCCTGATGCTCTCCCTCCTGCAACACCCCACCCCAACAGGCCCATCATGTGTCCACGTGGTCTCATCATTCAGCTCATTCAGGTGAGAGTATGTGGTGTTTGGTTTTCTGTCCCTGCGTTGGTTTGCTGAGGATAACAGCTTCCAGCTCCATCTATGTCTCTACAAAGGATATGATCTCATTCCTTTTTATGGTTCAATAGTATTCCATGGTGTATATGTACAACATTTTCTTTATTCAGTCTACCACTGATGGGCATTTGGATAGATTCCATGTCTTTATTATTGTGAATAGTTGGTTACTATATCTTTTTTTATTATTATTATACTTTAAGTTCTAGGGTACATGTGCACAACGTGAAGGTTTGTTACATATGTATACTTATGCCATGTTGGTGTGCTGCACCCATTAACTCATCATTTACATTAGGTATTTCTCCTAATGCCATCCCTCCCCTATCCCCCAACCCTATGACAGGCCCTGGTATGTGATGTTCCCCACCCTGTGTCCAAGTTATCTCATTGTTCAGTTCCCACCTATGAGTGAGAACATGCGGTGTTTGGTGTTCTAATCTTGTGATAGTTTGCTGAGAACGATGGTTTCCAGCTTCATCCATGTCCCGACAAAGGACATGAACTCATCTTTTTTTATGGCCACGTAGTATTCCATGGTGTATATATATTCCACATTTTCTTAATCCAGTCTATCATTGATGGACACTTGGGTTGGTTCCAAGTCTTTGCTATTGTGGATAGTGCCGCAATAAACATACATGCGCAAGTGTCTTTATAGTCGCATGATTTATAATCCTTTGGGTATATACCCAGTAATGGGATTGCTGGGTCAAACGGCATTTCTGGTTTTAGGTCCTTAAGGAATCATCACACTGTCTTCCACAATGGTTGAACTAGTTTACACTCCCACCAACAGTGTAAAAGCATTCCTATTTCTCCACATCCTCTCCAGCACCTGTTGTTTCCTGATTTTTTAATGATTACCATTTTAACTGGTGTGAGATAGTATCTCATTGTGGTTTTGATTTGCATTTCTCTATGACCAGTGATGATGAGCATTTTTTCATGTGTCTGTTGGCTGTATGCATGTCTTGTTTTGAAAAGTGTCTGTTCATATCCTTTGCCCACTTTTTGATTGGCTTGTTTGATTTTTTTCTTGTAAATTTGTTTAATTTCTCTGTAGATTCTGGATATTAACCCTTTCCCAGATGGGTAGATTGCAAAAATTTTCTCCCATTCTCTAGATTGCCTGTTCACTCTGATGGTAGTTTCTTTTGCTGTGCAGAAGCTCTTTAGTTTAATGAGATCCCATTTGTCTATTTTGGCTTTTGTTGCTGTTGCTTTTGGTGTTTTAGTCATGAAGTCCTTGCCCCTGCTTATGTCCTGAATGGTATTGCCTAGGTTTTCTTCTAGGGTTTTTATGGTTTTACATATAACACTTAAGTCTGTAATCCATCTTGAATTAATTTTCGTATAAGGTGTAAGGAAGGGATCCAGTTTCAGTTTTCTACATATAGCTAGCCAGTTTTCCCAGCATCATTTATTAAATAGGGAATCCTTTCCCTATTTCTTGTTTTTGTCAGGTTTGTCAAAGATCAGATGGTTGTAGATGTGTGGTGTTATTTCTGAGGCGTCTGTTTTGTTCCATTGGTCTATATCTCTGTTTTGGTACTAGTACCATGCTGTTTTGGTTACTGTAGCCTTGTAGTATAGTTTGAAGTCAGGTAGCATGATGCCTCCAACTTTGTTCTTTTTGCTTAGGATTGTCTTGGCTATAAGGGCTCTTTTTTGGTTCCATATGAACTTTAAAGTAGATTTTTCCAATTCTGTGAAGAAACTCATTGGTAGCTTGATGGGGATGGCATTGAATCTATAAATTACCTTGGGCAATATGGCCATTTTCATGATATTGATTCTTCCTATCCATGAGCGTGGAATGTTCTTCCATCTGTTTGTGTCCTCTTTTATTTCACTGAGCAGTGGTTTGTAGTTCTCCCTGAAGAGGTCCTTTACATCCCTTGTATGTTAGATTCCTAGGTATTTTATTCTCTTTGAAGCAATTGTAAATGGAATTTCATTCATGATTTGGCTCTCTGTTTGTCTGTTACTGGTGTATAAGAATGCTTGTGACTTTTGCACATTAATTTTGTATTCTGAGACTTTGCTGAAGTTGCTTATTAGCTTAAGGAGATTTTGGGCTAAGATGATGAAGTTTTCTAAATATACAATCATGTCATCTGCAAACAGGGAAAATTTGACTTCTTCTTTTCCTAATTGAATACCCTTTATTTCTTTCTCTTGCCTGATTGCCCTAGCAAGAACTTCCAACACTGTGTTGAAGAGGAGTGGTGAGAGAGGGCATCCCTGTCTTGTGCCAGTTTTCAAAGGGAATTTTTCCAGTTTTTGCCCATTCAGTATGATATTGTCTGTGGATTTGTCATAAATAGCTCTTATTATTTTGAGATACGTTCCATCAATACCTAATTTAAGAGTTTTTAGCATGAAGGGCTGTTGAATTTTCTCAAAGGCCTTTTCTGGATCTGTTGAGATAATCATGTGGTTTTTGTCTTTGGTTCTGTTTATATGCTGGATTACATTTATTGATTTGCGTATATTGAACCAGCCTTACATCCCAGGGATGAAGCCCACTTGATCATGGTGGATAAGCTTTTTGATGTGCTACTGGATTCGGTTTGCCAGTATTTTATTGAGGATTTTTGCATCAATGTTCATCAGGGATATTGGTCTAAAATTCCCTTTTTCTGTTGTGTCTCTGCCAGGCTTTGGTATCAGGATGATGTTGGCCTCATAAAATGAGTTAGGGAGGATTCTCTCTTTTTCTATTGATTGGAATAGTTTCAGAAGGAATGGTACCAGCTCCTCCTTGTACCTTTGGTAGAATTCGGCTGTGAATCCATCTGGTCCTGGACTCTTTTTGGTCGGTAGGCTATTAATTATTGCCTCAATTTCAGTGCCTGCTATTGGTCTATTCGGGGCTTCAACTTCTTCCTGGTTTAATCTTGGGAGAGTGTAAGTGTCCAGGAAATTATTCATTCCTTCTAGATTTTCTAGTTTACTTGCATAGAGGTGTTTATAGTATTCTCTGATGGTTTTTGTATTTCTGTGGGGTCGGTGGTGATATCCCCTTTATCATTTTTTATTGCATCTATTTGATTCTTCTCTGTTTTCTTCTTTTTTAGTCCTGCTAGCAGTCTATCAATTTTGTTGATCTTTTCAAAAAACCAACTCCTGGATTCATTGATTTTTTGGAGGGTTTTTTGTGTCTCTATCTCCTTCAGTTCTGCTCTGATCTTAGTTCTTTCTTTCCTTCTGCTAGCTTTTGAATGTGTTTGCTCTTGCTTTTCTAGTTTTTTTAATTGTGATGTTAGAGTGTCAATTTTAGATCTTTCCAGCTTTCTCTCATGGGCATTTAGTGCTATAAATTTCCCTCTACACACTGCTTTAAATGTGTCCCAGAGATTCTGGTATGTTGTATCTTTGTTCTCATTGGTTTCAAAAAGCATCTTTATTTCTGCCTTTATTTCATTATGTACCCAGTAGTCATTCAGGAGCAGGTTGTTCAGTTTCCATGTAGTTGAGCACTTTTGATTGAGTGTCTTAGTCTTGAGTTCTAGTTTGATTGTGCTGTGGTCTGAGAGACAGTTAGTTATAATATCTGTTCTTGTCCATTTGCTGAAGAGTCCTTTACTTCCAATTATGTGGTCAATTTTGGAATAAGTGCAATGTGGTGCTGAGAAGAATGTATATTCTATTGATTTGGGGTGGAGGGTTCTGTAGATGTCTATTAGGTCCGCTTGGTGCAGAGTTGAGTTCCATTCCTGGATATCCTTGTTAACTTTCTGTCTCATTGATATGTCTAATGTTAACAGTGGGGTGTTGAAATCTCCCATTATTATTGTATGGGAGTCTAAATCTCTTTGTAAGTCTCTAAGGACTTGCTTTATGAATCTGGGTGCTCCTGTATTGGGTGCGTATATATTTAGGGTAGTTAGCTCTTCCTGTTGAATTGATCCCTTTACCATTATGTAATGGCCTTCTTTGTCTCTTTTGATCTATGATGGTTTAAAGCCTGTTTTATCAGAGACTAGGATTGCAATCCCTGCTTTTCTTTTGCTCTCCATTTGCTTGGTAGATCTTCCTCCATCCCTTTATTTTGAGCCTATATGTGTCTCTGCATGTGAGATGGGTCTCCTGAATACAGCAAACTGATGAGTCTTGACTTTTTATCCAATTTGCCAGTCTGTGTCTTTTAATTGGAGCATTTAGTCCATTTACGTTTACCTTTAAGGTTATTATTGTTATGTGTTTTGGTTTGCACTAGGATGCAAAAGAAAAATCCCTGCACTTTCTGTCTGTCTTTGTGGCAGCCCAGATTGAATTGGGGAATACATCTATAGCCTAGAAATGTAGGCTATATTAATGATAATGTAATTTTTGCAATGTAATGTTTGAAAAATATTAATGTAGTTTTTGTTTTTACAGTAACAAATTTGGCAGTTACTGACAAAAACAAGCAATGGGCTCTACATTCTGTTCCATTTTTCTAGATATTAGACCTTTGTCAGATGCATAATTTACAAAAATTTTCTCCCATTCTGTAGGTTTTCTGTTTATTCGGTTGATAGTTTATTTTGCAATGCAGGAGATATTTACTTTAATTAGGTCTCATTTGTCAGTTTTTGTTTTTGTTGCAATTGCTTTTGGTGCCTTCTTCATGAAATCTTTGCCAGTGCGTATGTCCTGAAGGTTATTGCCCAGGTTATTTTCCAAGGTTTTTATAGATTTGGTTTTTATAGATTTGGTTTTTACATTTAAGTGTTTTCTCCATCTTGAGTTAATTTTTCTATACAGTATAAAGAAGGGGTCCAGTTTTAATTTTCTGCATGTGGCTAACCAGCTCTTGAACAGGGAATCCTTTCCACATTGCTTGTTTTCATCAGGTTTGTCAAAGATCAGATAGTTGTAGGTGTGCAGTTTTATTTCTGAGTTCACTGTTCTGTTCCACTAGTCCATTTGCCTGTTCTTATACCAGTGTCATGCTATTTTGGTTACTGTATCCCTGTAATATAAAGTCAGGTAGGGTGATGGCTCCTGCTTTGTTTTTGCTTTTTTTGTTTGTTTGTTTGTTTTGCTATTTTTGCTTAGAATTGCCTTAGATATTCAGGCTCTTGTTTGGTTCCATATGAATTTTAAAATTGTTTTCTCTAATTCTGTGAAGGATGTTGATGGTAGTTTAAGGGGAATAAATTCTTTATGATGTTGATTCTTCCTATCTATGAACATGGAATGTTTTTCCATTTGTTCATGTCATCTCAGATTTATTTGAGCAGTGGTTTGTGATTCTCCTTGTAGAAATCTTTCACCTGCCTTATTAGCTGTATTCCTTGGTACTTTATTCTTTTTGTGGCAATTGTGAGTGGAATATCATTCATGATTTGACTCTTGCCTTCACTGTTTTTGGTGTTTAGGAATGCTAGTGATTTTTCCACATTGATTTTGGATCTTGTGACTTTGCTGAAGTTGTTTATCAGCTTAAGAAGCTTTTGGGCTGAGATAATGGAGTTTAATGGAGTTTTCTAGATATAGGATCATGTCATCCACAATGAGAAATAGTTTGACTTCCTCTCTTCCTATTTAAATATACTTTATTTCTTTCTCTTGCCTAATTGCCCTGGCCAGAAATTCCAATGCTATGTTGAATAGGAGTGATGACAGAGGGCATCCTTGTTTTATGCCAGTTTTCAAGGGAAATGCATACAGCTTTTGCCAATTCAGTATGATGCTGGCTGTAGATTTGTCATAGATGGCTCTCATTATTTTGAGGTATGTTCCTTCAATACCTAGTTTATTGGGGGGTTTTTTACGTGAAGGAATGTTGAGTTTTATCAAAAATCTTTTCTGCATCTATTGCGATAATCATGTGGTTGTTTGTCTTTAGTTCTGTTTATGTGATTAATCACACTTATTGATTTGCATATGTTGAACCAACCTAGAATCCCAGGGCCTACTTGACTGTGGTGGATAAGCTTTTTGATGTGCTGCTGGATTTGATTTTCAAGTATTTTGTTGAGGATTTTTGCATCAATGTATATCAAGAATATTGGCCTGAAGTTTTCTTTTTTGTTGTATCTCTGCCAGATTTTGATATCAGGATGATGCTGGCCTCATAGAATGAATTAAGGAGGAGTCCCTGTATTTCAATTTTTTGGAATAGTTTCAGGAGGTCCATTGCTTGTTTTTGTCAGTTTTGTCGAAGATCAGATGGTCATAGGTGTGCTGCCTTTTTTCTGGGCTCTACATTGTGTTCCGATTTTCTATGTGACTGTTTTTATACCAGTACCATGCTGAAGGAGTTTTCTGGCTGAAACTATGGGGTTTTCTAGATTTACAATCATGTCATCTACAAAGAGATATATTTAGAGTTTCTCACTTTCCATTTGGATGCCCTTTATTTCTTTCTCTTGCCAGACTGATCTGGCCAGAACTTTCAATGATATGTTGAATAGGAGTGGTAAGAGAGAGCATTCTTGTCTTGTGCCAATATTCAAAAGGAATGCTTCCAATTTGACCATTCAGTATGATGTTGGTTGTGGATTTGTCATAGATGGCTCTTACTATTTTGAAGTACGTTCCTTCCATACTTAGATTGAGTTTTTAACATGAAGGGGTGTTGAATTTTATTAAAAGCTTCTTTTGCCTCTATTGAGATGAGCATGTGGCTTTTGTCTTTAGTTTTGTTTATGTGGTTAATCACATTTATTGATTTGCATATGTTGAACTAATCTTGCATCCCAGGGATGAAGTCTATTTGAGCATGATGAAATAGCTTTTCGTGTGCTGCTGGATTTGGTTTGCAAGTGCTTTGGTTTTTTGAGGACTTTTACATAGATACTCATCAAGGATATTATTGGCCTGAAGTTTTCTTTTTTTGTTGTGTCTTTGCCTGGTTTGGGTGTCAGGATGATGCTTCATAGGATGAGTTGGGAGGAGTCCTTCTTCCTTAATTTTTGAAATAGTTTCAGTAGGAATGGTACCAGTTCTTTTCACATCCGGTAGAATTCAGCCATGAATTCATCTGGTGCTGGGATTTTTTGGTTGGTAGGCTATTTATTACTGATCCAATTTTGTTCCTTGTTATTGGTCTGTTCGGGAATACTGTCTATTCCTGGTCCTGTCTTAGGAAGATGCATGTGTCCAGGAATTTATTCTTTTCTAGGTTTTCTAGTTTGTGTACGTAGTGGTGTTTTTAGTAGTTTCTGATATCTATTTTTCTTTCTGTGAAGTCAGTGGCAACATCCTCATCATCATTTCTTTCTTTTTTTTTTTTAATCAAACAGAGAATTTCAGTTTAATGTGTTATAATTTATTTTTATTTTTGAACAAAGTGGGCATTTTTAATGGTAACAAATGAACCACTACTGTGAAGAAAAATAAAACTAGAAAATTTAACAGTTGTGTTATGCCGGTCAGTCAAATTTTGGGTGCCTATGCACAAACCATTCTTCACAGCACTGCACTACCTATCATGGCAGCAATTATGCAAGGCTCAAAAGGGACTCACATCAAATTATCATCGCAGTGTTAGTGGAGCTCACTTTTGGCATATATTAAACTTATTTCATTACACCACAGTAATATTTGAAAGAAGCACAGTCACCTTATTTTCTAATCATTGTTTTCTTCATAAGCACAAAGCTAAAGCCCATAGTAGGTGGTGAAAGCTGAGAACATCTTCTAAACATTGATTCAAAATGACAGGATATAGTCTTTTCCTTGATGACATTTCTGTATTTTTTTTCTTTTTTTTTTTTATTATTATACTTTAAGTTCTAGGGTACATGTGCATAACGTGCAGGTTTGTTACATATGTATACTTGTGCCATGTTGGCGTGCTGCACCCATCAACTCGTCAGCACCCATCAACTCATCATTTACATCAGGTATAACTCCAAATGCAATCCCTCCCCCCACCCCCCTCCCCATGATAGGCCCTGGTGTGTGATGTTCCCCTTCCCGAGTCCAAGTGATCTCATTGTTCAGTTTCCACCTATGAGTGAGAACATGCGGTGTTGGTTTTCTGTTCTTGCGATAGTTTACTGAGAATGATGGTTTCCAGCTGCACCCATGTCCCTACAAAGGACATGAACTCATCCTTTTTTATGGCTGCATAGTATTCCATGGTGTATATGTGCCACATTTTCTTAATCCAATCTGTCACTGATGGACATTTGGGTTGATTCCAAGTCTTTGCTATTGTGAATAGTGCCGCAATAAACATACGTGTGAATGTGTCTTTAGAGCAGCATGGTTTATAATCCTTTGAGTATATACCCAGTAATGGGATGGATGAGTCATATGGTACTTCTAGTTCTAGATCCTTCAGGAATCGCCATACTGTTTTCCATAATGGTTGAACTAGTTTACAATCCCACCAACAGTGTAAAAGTGTTCCTATTTCTCCACATCCTCTCCAGCACCTGTTGTTTCCTGACTTTTGAATGACCGCCATTCTAACTGGTGTGAGATGGTATCTCATTGTGGTTTTCATTTGCATTTCTCTGATGGCCAGTGATGATGAGCATTTTTTCGTGTGTCTATTGGCTGTATGAATGTCTTCTTTTGAGACCTGTCTGTTCATATACTTTGCCCACTTTTTGATGGGGTTGTTTGTTTTTTTCTTGTAAATTTGTTTGAGTTCTTTGTAGGTTCTGGATATTAGTCCTTTGTCAGATGAGTAGATTGCAAAAATTTTCTCCCATTCGGTAGGTTGCCTGTTCACTCTGGTGCTAGTTTCTTTTGTTGTGCAGAAGCTCTTTAGTTTAATTAGATCCCATTTGTCAATGTTGGCTTTTGTTGCTATTGCTTTTGGTGTTTTTGACATGAAGTCCTTGCCCATGCCTATGTCCTGAATAGTATTACCTAGGTTTTCTTCTAGGGTTTTTATGGTCTTAGGTCTAACATTTAAGTCTCTAATCCATCTCGAATTAATTTTCATATAAGGAGTAAGGAAAGGATCCAGTTTCAGCTTTCTACTTATGGCTAGCCAATTTTCCCAACACCATTTATTTAATAGGGAATCCTTTCCCCATTTCTTGTTTCTCTCAGGTTTGTCAAAGATCAGATGGCTGTAGATGTGTGGTATTATTTCTGAGGACTCTGTTCTGCTCCATTGGTCTATATCTCTGTTTTGGTACCAGTACCATGCTGTTTTGGTTACTGTAGCCTTGTAGTATAGTTTGAAGTCAGGTAGCGTGATGCCTCCAGCGTTGTTCTTTTGACTTAGGATTGTCTTGGAGATGTGGGCTCTTTTTTGGTTCCATATGAACTTTAAAGCAGTTTTTTCCAATTCTGTGAAGAAACTCATTGGTAGCTTGATGGGGATGGCATTGAATCTATAAATTACCTTGGGCAGTAAGGCCATTTTCATGATATTGATTCTTCCTATCCATGAGCATGGTATGTTCTTCCATTTGTTTGTGTCCTCTTTTATTTCACTGAGCAGTGGTTTGTAGTTCTCCTTGAAGAGGTCCTTTACATCCCTTGTAAGTTGGATTCCTAGGTATTTTATTCACTTTGAAGCAATTATGAATGGAAGTTCACTCATGATTTGGCTCTCTGTTTCTCTGTTACTGGTGTATAAGAATGCTTGTGATTTTTGCACATTAATTTTGTATCCTGAGACTTTGCTGTAGTTTCTTATCAGCTTAAGGAGATTTTGGTCTGAGATGATGGGGATTTCTAAATATACAATCATGTCATCTGCAAACAGGGACAATTTGACTTCTTCTTTTCCTAACTGAATCCCCTTGATTTCTTTCTCTTGCCTGATTGCCCTAGCCAGAACTTCCAACACTATGTTGAATTGGAGTGTGAGAAAGGGCATCCCTGTCTTGTGCCGGTTTTCAAAGGGAATGCTTCCAGTTTTTGCCCATTCAGTATGATATTGGCTGTGGGTTTGTCATAAATAGCTCTTATTATTTTAAGATACGTTCCATCAATGCCGAGTTTATTGAGAGTTTTTAGCATGAAGGGCTGTTGAATTTTGTCAAAGACCATTTCTGCATCTATGGAGATAATCATGTAGTTTTTGTCTTTGGTTCTGTTTATATTCTGGATTACATTTATTAATTTGTATATGTTGAACCAACCTTGCATCCCAGGGATGAAGCCCACTTGATCATGGTGGATAAGCTTTTTGATGTGCTGCTGGATCTGGTTTGCCAGTATTTTATTGAGGATTTTTGCATCGATGTTCATCAGGGATATTGGTCTAAAATTCTCTTTTTTTGTTGTGTCTCTGCTAAGCTTTGGTATCGGGATGATGTTGGCCTCATAAAATGAGTCAAGGAGGATTCCCTCTTTTTCTACTGATTGGAATAGTTCAGAAGGAATGGTACCAGCTCCTCCTTGTACCTCTGGTAGAATTCGACTGCGAATCCATCTGGTCCTGGACTCTTTTTGGTTGGTAGGCTATTAATTATTGCCTCAATTTCAGAGCCTGCTATTGGTCTATTCAGGAATTCCACTTCTTCCTGGTTTAGTCTTGGGAGAGTGTAAGCGTCCAGGAAATTTTCCATTTCTTCTAGATTTTCTAGTTTATTTGCGTAGAGGTGTTTATAGTATTCTCTGATGGTTTTTTTTATTTCTGTGGGGTTGGTGGTGATATCCCCTTTATCATTTTTTATTGCATCTATTTGATTCTTCTCTCTTTTCTTCTTTATTAATCTTGCTAGTGGTCTATCAATTTTTTTGATCTTTTCAAAAAACCAATTCCTGGATTCATTGATTTTTTGGAGAGTTTTTTCTGTCTCTATCTCCTTCAGTTCTGCTCTGATCTTAATTCTTTCTTGCCTTCTGCTAGCTTTTGAATGTGTTTTCTCTTGCTTCTCTAGTTCTCCTTTAATTGTGATGTTAGAGTGTCAATTTTAGATCTTTCCAGCTTTTTCTTGTGGGCATTTAGTGCTATAAATTTCCCTCTACACACTGCTTTAAATGTGCCCCAGAGATTCCGGTGTGTTATATCTTTGTTCTCATTGGTTTCAAAGAATATCTTTATTTCTGCCTTCATTTTGTTATGTAACCAGTAGTCATTCAGGAACAGGTTATTCAGTTTCCAGATATTTGAGCGGTTTTGATTGAGTTTCTTAGTCCTGAGTTCTAGTTTGATTGCACTGTGGTCTGAGAGACAGTTTGTTATAATTTCTGTTCTTGTACATTTGCTGAGGAGTGCTTTACTTCCAATTATGTGGTCTATTTTGGAATAAGTGTGATGTGGTGCTGAGTAGAATGTATATTCTGTTGATTTGGGGTGGAGAGTTCTGTAGATATCTATTAGGTCTGCTTGCTGCAGAGATGAGTTCAATTCCTGGATATCCTTGTTAACTTTCTGTCTCATTGATCTGTCTAATGTTGACAGTGGGGTGTTGAAGTCTCCCATTATTATTGTATGGGAGTCTAAGTCTCTTTGTAAGTCTCTAAGGACTTGCTTTATGAATCTGGGTGCTCCTGTATTGGGTGCATATATATTTAGGGTAGTTAGCTCTTCCCGTTGAATTGATCCCTTTACCATTATGTAATGGCCTTCTTTGTCTCTTTTGACTTTTGATGGTTTAAAGCCTGTTTTATCAGAGACTAGTATTGCAACCGCTGCTTTTTTTTGTTCTCCATTTGCTTGGTAGATCTTCCTCCATCCCTTTCTTTTGAGTCTATGTATGTCTCTGCATGTGAGATGGATCTCCTGAATACAGCAAACTGATGGGTCTTGACTCTTTATCCAGTTTGCTAGTCTTTGTCTTTTAATTGGAGCATTTAGTCCATTTACGTTTAAGATTAATATTGTTATGTGTGAACTTGATCCTGCCATTATGATATTAACTGGTTAGTTTGCTCATTAGTTGATGCAGTTACTTCCTAGCCTCGATGGTCTTTACATTTTGGCATGTTTTTGCAATGGCTGGTACCAGTTGTTCCTTTCCATGTTTAGTGCTTCCTTCAGGATCTCTTGTAAGGCAGGCCCAGTGGTGACAAAATCTCTAAGCATTTGCTTATCTGTAAAGGATTTTATTTCTCCTTCACTTATGAAACTTAGTTTGGCTGGATATAAAATTCTAGGTTGAAAATTCTTTTCTTTAAGAATGTTGAATATTGACCCCCACTCTCTGCTGGCTTGTAGAGTTTCTGCCGAGAGATCTGCTATTAGTCTGATGGGCTTCCCTTTGTGGGTAACCCGACCTTTCTCTCTGGCTGCCCTTATGATTTTTTCCTTCATTTCAACTTTGGTGAATCTGGCATTTATATGTCTTGGAATTGCTCTTCTGAAGGAGTATCTTTGTGGTGTTCTCTGTATTTCCTGAAGTTGAATGTTGGCCTGCCCTACTAGGTTGGGGAAATTCTCCTGGATGATATCCTGCAGAGTGTTTTCCAACTTGGTTCCATTTTCCCCCTCACTGTCAGGCACCCCAATCAGACGTAGATTTGGTCTTTTTACATAATCCCATACTTCTTGCAGGCTTTGTTCATTTCTTTTTCTTCTTTTTTCTTTAGGTTTCTCTTCTTGCTTCATTTCATTCATTTGATCCTCAATCACTGATACCCTTTGTTTCAGTTGATCGAGTCGGTTACTGAAGCTTGTGCATTTGTCACGTATTTCTCGTGTCATGGTTTTCATCTCTGTCAATTCGTTTATGGCCTTCTCTGCATTAAATATTCTAGTTATCAATTCTCCCACTCTTTTTTCAAGATTTTTAGTTGTTTTGCACTGGGTACATAATTCCTCCTTTAGCTCTGAGAAGTTTGATGGACTGGAGCCTTCTTCTCTCATTTCGTCAAAGTCATTCTCCATCCAGCTTTGATCCGTTGCTGGCGATGAGCTGCATTCCTTTGCAGGGGGCGACAAGCTTTTATTTTTTGAATTTCCATCTTTTCTGCCCTGCTTTTTCCCCATCTTTGTGGTTTTATCTGCCTCTGGTCTTTGATGATGGTGACATACTGATGGGGTTTTGGTGTGGGTGTCCTTCCTGTTTGTTAGTTTTCCTTCTAACAGTCAGGACCCTCAGCTGTAGGTCTGTTGGAGATTGCTTGAGGTCCACTCCAGACCCTGTTTGCCTGGGTATGAGCAGCAGAGCCTGCACAAGATAGAATATTGCTGAACAGCAAGTGTACCTGTCTGATTCTTGCTTTGGGACCCTCCCGGCCAGGTGTGGGATATAATCTCCTGGTGTGCCCGTTTGCTAAGATTCTTGGTAGAGCACAGTATTGGGGTGGGAGTTACCCGATTTTCCAGGTGTTGTGTGTCTCAGTTCCCCTGGCTAGGAAAAGGGATTCCCTTCCCCCTTGCACTTCCCAGGTGAGGCATGCCTCGCCCTGCTTCAGCTCTGGCTGGTTGGGCTGCAGGAGCTGACCAGCACGGACTGTCCTGCACTCCCTAGTGAGATGAACCCAGTACCTCAGTTGAAAATGCAGAAATCACCGGTCTTCTGTGTTGCTCGCGCTGGGAGTTGGAGACTGGAGCTGTTCCTATTCGGCCATCCCCATCGTCATTTCTAATTGTATTTATTTGGATCTTCTGTCTTTCCTTCTTTATCAATCTAGCTAGTAGCCATTCCATTTTATAACTTTTTCAAAAAACCAACTCCAGCATTCATTGATTTCTTGAATGTTTTTTCATATCTATTTCCTTCAGTTCAGCTCCGATTTTGGTTATTTCTTGTTTTCTGCTGGATTTGTGGTTGATTTGTTTTTGCTTCTTTAGTTCTTTCAGTTGTGATGTTAGATTATTAATTTAAGGTTTTTCTGCCTTTTTGATGTGAACACTTAGTGCTACGAAATTCCATTTTAACACTGCCTTAGCTGAGTCCCAGAGATACTGGTATGTTGAATCTTTGTTCTCATTTGTTTTGAAGAACTTCTTGATTTCTGCTTTAATTTAATTATTTACCCAAAAGTGATTCAGGATCATGTTGTTTAATTTCCATGTAATTCCATGGTTTTGAGCAATTTGCTTAGTCTTAACTTCTATCTTTATTGCACTGTCCATCTGAAAGTGTGTTTGGGATGGTTTTGGTTTTGCAGGGGATTGTTTTATGTCCAATTATGTGGTCAGTTTTAGAGTATGATCCATTTGGTGATGAAAAGAATGTATATTCTATTCTTTGGGGTAGAAAGTTCTGTAGAGGTCTATCAGGTGCATTTTATCCAATGTTGAGTTCAGGTCCTGAATATCTTTGTTAATTTTCTTCCTCAATGATCTATCTAATACCCTCAGTGGAGTTGAGAAGTCTCCCACTATTATTATTGGGAATCTACACCTCTTTGTAGGTCTCTAAGAACTTGCCTTATGAATCTAGTTGCTCCTGTGTTGGGTGCATATATATTTAGGGTATTTAGGTCTTCTCGTTAAATTGAATTATTTACTATTATGTAATGCACTTCTTTGTCTTTTTTTTTTTTTTTTTTTTTTGAGCTATTTACATTTTTAATGTAATTTTAAAATCCTGGATCCCAAAAAGTCTTGGCTTGAAATTGCTTTTCTTTATAACAAACAATTTTATTTCCCACCTTAAATTCTATATTTTCTTCATCTAAATTGATACCACAATCCATTCCAGTTTTGACAATTGAAATGTCATTTTTTTTAGTGTTTCAGTGAGGTTAATGATCCCCTCCAGATTACATGTCCATTACAGATTAATTTAATTTTTTTTTTTCTAACTGTCCCTTTTGGACTCTACAGCAATCCACAGGAACTTTTTTCTTCCCTTCTGTTATAAAGAAGGTAGCTAATATAGACCCTTCACCTACTGGGTGCTCTTCCACAGCACAGAGTAATCTGCTGCTCACTTCCTCTTGCAGATCTCCAACAAGACGGTAAATTATTTTGTGAAGTTTAATTTTTACTCCTTTTTTGCTGTTGGATAGCATTGCCTGTATTCACATTAAAGTCATATATAACACCATCAAATCTTTCAGCAAGGTTGACATCATTTGCCCTTATATCACCCACTCCAAAATGTACTAATTCTAGTTCACACTCGTGTGATGCATCATAGGTATCTATAATGTTCAAAATAGCCTCAGCAGATCATCAACATCACTTTTAATAATCATAGGAAGTACATTTGAATGTCTTTCCATTTTCTCTTTTGGCTTTAAGGATGTTTGTTCTTTTCTTTCTAAATACTTTAGAAATGATCTTTCCTTCCACTGCACATTGCCATACTTCTCACGGGCTTTTTGATGTGCTTCTTGGTGTTCCTTTGACTTTTCTTCTATTATTTTCAGATCCTCTTGACTTTTCTCCTGTTCTTGTTCATACTTCTGCCAGTCAAGGAGGATTCAGATTCTACTTCAAGAATTTCTTCTTCAGCAGAAGGAAGGTCTCTCCAGCCTATAATTCCCACTGCCATGCTGAGATATGGCTCATTGATTGTTTTTCCATTTTAATCAAACATTAAGTGTACTTTTGTTCAACTTTTCCCAGCAACCAGAACAGAGTCTTCTCTTAAAGTTCCTCTTTGAATTATAGCTGTAGTAAAAGAACCTCTTCCTTTGTGACTCTATTACTGTTCCTTCCACTGGACCAGTGAGTTCTGCTTTCAATTCTAACATTTCCGCAGTTGTTCTTCTCCCACAGTCATCAGATTATCACCTGTAAGTGCAGAGACAGGCAGTGTTTGAACATAACCTCCATAATCTTCACACAGCACATCATAAGCCAGCTGCTCTTTTTTCACTTTCTTGGGGTCAGCCTCAGGTTTGTCACATTTATTTATGGCAAGGACAATAGGAACTTGAGCATCTTTGGCATGCTGAATAGATTCTATACCCCATTATCTTCAGCAACAACCAATATGACAATGTAAGTGACATGAGCCCCTCTGCTCTCATTGCTGAGAAAGTAGCAAGTCCTGGAGTATCAAGAAAAGTTATCTTTTCCCCAGAAGGCGGAGACACAAGAAAGGCACCAATGTGCTGAGTGGTACCTCCAGCTTCCATTGCTGCCATTTCAATTTTTCCTTTTTTTTTTTTCTTTTCTTTCTTTCTTTCTTTTTTTTTTTTTTTTTGAGACGGAGTCTTGCTCTGTCGCCCAGGTGGGAGTGCAGTGGCTGGATCTCAGCTCACTGCAAGCTCCACCTCCCAGGTTTACGCCATTCTCCTGCCTCAGCCTCCCAAGTAGGTGGGACTACAGAAGCCTGCCACCACGTCCAGCTAGTTTTTTGTATTTTTTTAGTAGAGACAGGATTTCACCGTGTTAGCCAGGATGGTCTCAATCTCCTGACCTCATGATCCGCCCATCTCGGCCTCCCAAAGTGCTGGGATTACAGGCTTGAGCCACTGCGCCCGGCCATGCTTGTGATTATTGTACATTGATTTTTTATCTTGAGACTTTGCTGAAGTTGCTTATCAGCTTAAGGAGATTTGGGGCTGAGACGATGGGGTTTTCTAAATATACAATCATGTCATCTGCAAACAGGTACAATTTGTCTTCCTCTTTTCCTAATTGAATATACTTTATTTGTTTCTCTTGCCTGATTGCCCTGGCCAGAACTTCCAACGCTATGTTGAATAGGAGTGGTGAGAGAGGGCATCCTTGTCTTGTGCCAGTTTTCAAAAGGAATGCTTCCAGTTATTGCCCATTCTGTATGATACTGGCTGTGGGTCGTCATAAATAGTTCTTTTTATTTTGAGAGATACCTTCCATCAATATGTAGTTTATTGAGAGTTTTTAGTATGAAGGGCTGTTGAATTTTATTGAAGGCCTTTTCTCCATCTACTGAGATAATCATGTGGTTTTTGTCTTTGGTTCTATTTATGTGATGGATTACACTTATTGATTTGTGTATATTGAACCAGCCTTGTATCCCAGGGATGAAGTCAGCTTGATCTTGGTGGATAAGCTTTTTGATATGCTGCTGGATTTGGTTTGCCAGTATTTTACTGAGGATTTTTGCATCGATGTTCATCAGGGATATTGGTCTAAAATTCTTTTGTTGTTGTTGTTGTGTCTCTGTCAGACTTTGGTATCAGGATGATGCTGGCCTCATAAAATGAGTTAGGGAGGATTCTCTCTTTTTCTATTGATTGGAATAGTTTCAGAAGGAATGGTACCAGCTCCTCCTTGTACCTTTGGTAGAATTCGGCTGTGAATCCATCTGGTCCTGGACTCTTTTTGGTTGGTAGGCTATTAATTATTGCCTCAATTTCAGAGCCTGTTATTGGTCTATGCAGAGGTTCAAATTCTCCCTGGTTTAATCTTGGGAGGCTGTATGTGTCCAGGAATTTATCCATTTCTTCTACATTCTCTAGTTTATTTACATAGAGTTTTGTATAGTATTCTCTGATGGTAGTTTGTATTTCTGTGGAATCGGTAGTGATATCCCCCTTATCATATTTTATTGCATCTATTTGATTCTTCTCTCTTTTCTTCTTTATTAGTCTTGCTAGCAGTCTAGCAATTTTGTTGATCTTTTCAAAAACCAGCTCCTGGATTCATTGATTTTTTGAAGCTTACATATAGCTATTTTATTAGAATAAGTTACTGGTTCCTTGTTTTGTTCATTTGAGGAGAACATGGTTTCCTGTTTGCTATTGTTTCTTGTGGATGTATGTCTGTGTCTTTGCATTGAAGTATTGGTTATGCATTCCAAACTTCCTTGTCTGGCTTGTTTAGGTTTTACTGGATGTATTTGCTTAGAGGTTCTTTATTGTCAAGTCATTGCTTCCTTTTCAGTTCTAGACAGCACCTTAATCTCAGGTTCACCTCAGCTCTAATAAACAATCCGAGTTCTGCCCTTTGCTCATGGGAGAGGTCCAAAAGGGGATGTACCAGCAATGTAGGAACGCTAGTTAGGGGATCATGCCCAGGGAGCACGTGGGACAAACTTCCTACAGTGTTGTGCTGCTGAATAGCCACTCTGATTTGGCATCTCCTTTGGCCCTGAGTCACACAGCAGAGTTTCCAGGGCTGGGGATGGTAGACATTACTAAGTTCCTTTTGAAATGTCTGCCCACCAATGCTTCACCAGGGTTTGAATCATTTTATCAACTCCATGGTAAGTAAAAGAATGAAAAGCTCAGAAGAATGGCAACTTTAGGGATTCAGGAAGTACTAAATAGCTATCTGGGTGCCCCAGAACCCCTCAAGGATTTCACATTCTGTATTAATCCAATCTTGTTTTTGTTTATTTTTTTTCCATTTCTAAGGCATATTTTTACCATTCTTTTAAGTTCTGAATTTTTTTTTATGTCTTTTGGATGAATTTCACTCAAGGTGCATAGTTTATTAGTTGAGACAGTTTTGAAGTTTTTTTGTTTTTTGTTTGTTTGTTTTTTTGGTGGCAGCTTTAGCATGAAAATCAGCCATGTAATTTCCCTGATATTCAGGGTCTCTTTTATAAGTGGAAGTTTTAATTTTTATGATAGCTACTTATGAAGGCAGCAATAACACAGAGATTAACAACCTGAGACCCATTTTTATAGGCATATCATTTGACGTTAAGGATCCCCTCTGTTTCTACAACATACTAAAATCACCGACTACTGAAAAAGTATACCTGGCATCAGTCTAGATATTTTCAGTCTTATCTTTTGCTGTTTTACAATCTCAAGTGAGGGCAAATAATTCTGCAGATTAGGCTGAATTAAATTGGGGAGATCTCCTTTTTATCATAGTTCATGTTGGATTGTAACAGCATGACCAGCTTAGTATTTTCCTTCAAAATTTTTGGCATAGGAAACATCAGCATAGAGCACCAGCTCTGTATTGGTGAATAGAATTTCTTGTAAATCCAATCTCGGAGTCAAATTTTGGGAAATCAGTTTAACACAATTATAAGTCTCTCTTTTGTTGGGTAAAGGTAAGATGGTAGCAGAGTTTAAAGAAAGAATTGCAGCAAAGAATATGCAGATTTGAAGGTGATAGGAGCAGAATCACATAAAATGTTATCCTGCTGGCTGAGAAATGCTGGGTACATTCAGGATTTAGCAAGCTTTCTACAGCATGTGAAAGGTGTAGGCATAAGTTATTGCCTTGAACAAGTTCTGAGAAAGATTGTATAATTTGGCACCTGCAACTACTGCCTTTAAACAATTTGGATGTGCTATAACCACCAGACATAACTGTACACTATACTAGTCTATGGTCCTATTTTGTCCTACAAGTTTTTGAGTGAGGACCTCTAGAGTCTGATTGTTTCATTCATGAATAAACAATGTGAATGGTTTATAAAAATTGGAGAGTCATAACACAGGAGGATTTTGCAAAACCTGTTTTAGTTCAGTAAGGGCCTCCTATTATTTTGCTTTCCACAGAAAAGCATCCTGATTGCTATTTTTAGTTAGTTCATAGAGTGGAGAGGCCAATGTTGTGACCCGGTCTATCGTGAAAGTCTGAGGAATCCTCTGAGTTGCCTTTTACTCACAGGTCTAGAATAATTTTGAAGAGTATTTATTTTTTTCTGGAGACAGAAAGATTACTTTTGCAGAGAAGTTGTGACCTAGATAATGTGCCACTTCTTGTGAGAATTGAAGCTTATCTCAAGAGGTCTTATGGCCCTTATAAGCTGGTTGTTATAATACATATATTTGGTCAATTTGTACATTCTCTTTAGATGAAGAACAAAGAAGCAAATCACCTACATATTGAATCAAGGTAAAATGTCTGGGAAACTGCAGTGTTCAAATCTTGATATAAAATTTGTGAGAAATATGAAGGAGCATTGATTAATCCTTAAGGTGTTGCTGTCAAAGTACATTGTTGATTTTTCCAAGTGAAAATATACAAATACTAACACTCTTTTTGTCTACAGGAATGCTAAAATATATATACAAAGTATAACTTTACTACTGTGAACCACTCAGTTTCAGTTCATTCCTTTGACAGCAAAGCGTTTGAATTTGTTATCACTGGGAATTTATTTATTTTTTTTTTTTAGACAGAGTCTCACTCTGTCGCCCTGGCTGGAGTGCAGTGGCACCATCTCAGATCACTGCAACCTCCGCCTCCCAGGTTCACTCCATTCTCCTGCCTCAGCCTCCGGAGCAGCTGGGACTGTAGACGCTCGCCACCATGCCCGACTAATTATGTTTTTGTATTTTTAGTAGAGACGTGGTTTCGCCATTAGCCAGGATGGTTTCTATCTCCTGACCTCGTGATCCACCCATCTCAGCCTCCCAAAGTGCTGGGATTACAGGCGTGAGACACAGCGCCTGCCTGGGAATCTTGATATATAATTTTATATATAGCTCTAAGGCCCTGTACAAATCTCCATCCCTCTCCAGGGATTTCTTGACAGGTAAGATAAGGTCACAAGGACTAGTACACAAAATAATTACTCCTTGATTTATTAGGTCCTCTACTCTTAGAGTGAGTCCTTGTGTTGCTTCAGGTTTCAGAGGGTATTGGGGTAACTTACAAAGCAGTTTAGGCTGAGCACAGTGGCTCATGCCTGTAATCCCAGCACTTTGGGAGGCCGAGGTGGGAAGATCACCTGAGGTCAAGAGTTTGAGACCAGCCTGGCCAACATGGTGAAACCCCATCTCTGCTAAAAGTACAAAAATTTGCCTGGCATGGTAGTGCACAACTGTATTTCCAGCTACCCAGGAGGCTGAGGCAGGAAAATCACGAACTCGGGAGGCAGAGGTTGCAGTGAGTCGAGATCACACCACTGCACTCAAGCCTGGGTGACCGAGTGAGACTTCTTCTCATAAAAGAAAAAAAGAAAAAGAAAAGAAAGCAATTTAAAAAGGGTCAATCACAATTTTAGTGGATTTGATGTGTTTGATCTTTCCGACATCTGTAGAGAAGAAGCCCATAGAGTATCAGGAATTTCAGAAAGATGTATATCTATACATTTATGGAACTTAATAGTTTCCTTAGGATAGTCAATTTGGGCCACAATGTTTTATTGTCTGATAAATCTTAGATACATCATTTCTTAGATAAATCATTTAGATAAATCAGATTATCTAAGATGATAAATTTAGATAAATCAGATTTATCTAAGATGATTATCTTAGATAAATCAGATTATCTAAGATGATCATCTTAGATAAATCAGATTATCTAAGATGATCATCTTAGATAAATCATTTCTCTGGAGGATAATTTTATTGAGCCTCCAATTAGGAAAACAGATCTTTATCTAGGAGATTCAGAGGAGCAGTATCACATACAAGGAAGGCATGATTCTTAGAAAAAGGGTCAAGGGTGACAGTTGAAAATTCTGTTAAAGGAACCCTTTGAACTTGATTTGAAACTCCTGCCATTGAGATAACTTTTATTACCCTCAGAAAGTTCTTGATATATCATGGTGGACTCTAAAGTAGAAAGAGTCGTTCTGGTGTCACAGTACAAGTTTCTTCATTTAAGTTTGGTTTCTCCTCATTGATTTAAAGGAATTATTGGAAGTAGCTTACTGGGCAATTCCTTGGAACCCTTTAAACATTAAGAGTTGTTAAAGGATGTGGGGGTTGTTCCAATTTCCCCTTATTTAGCAATGGGCAGTCTTTTTGCCAATGCCCCTTCTGCTTCCAGTAACCATAAGCATCTTTATCAATGGAGGCAAAATTGGGAATAAGATTTTTTAGAGACAGGCCAAATTCCCTGCAACTGTTGTAATTGTAGCATCATTAGTTTGTTTACCTGATGGCTTCTTTTTCTTGTCTAATATCCCTTCAACATGCTCTGCTAGATATTGCAGTTCTGTGAGAGTTACCTCTCATTTTAGTTTAGGAACAAAATGGGCTGGTATAGCCACTTTATCATCCTGGCCTTTAAAGCCAGTATTATGTGAAAACTGTCTACACATGGGCATGATAGTCTGCAGCAGGTTCATTTTTTTATAAGGTTAAATTATGGTCCAGCCTATTCTCATTGGAAGTGCTTCAGGAATAGAATCTAACAGTTGTTGGCCCATTTTTGTGTCCATCTGCATTTCCTATTTAAAAGCATGCTTAGCAGGATCCTCAGTACCTCCAGATGGATTATCCCAATGGGGTTTTTCTAGACATTTTCAGTTATCTCTTGTGCATACTATCACATGGACAAATTGGTACAAATTAAAACCATGAATTATAGACCCCTTAAAAATTTTTAAATTCTTCTATAAATTTGGTTGTATGTTTTTAGTATCACAAAATCTTTTATGATGGCTCAGAGTTCTGTGTAAGACCAAGGTTTAAATTCAGCTGTAACAGGTACTCCTGGCTCATTTGAGTGTCTAATTTTTTAAAGGAAGCTGGTATGAAGAGGTTTAGGTGGAAAAGTCAAGACATTAAAGGGGTTAGTAGGTTCAGAAAAATCAGTTACTGGAGGATAAAATGAAGCAGAGGGATTCACAGAAGCGTCTATAGAGTCAGGCTGAGTTTTAACTTTTAGATTATTATTTGCACACTGATAGAGATTATTTTGGAGAGGTTATTGTGAGTCATTCTGTCTTTTAAAAGCCTCTGCATACCAGTCCAAGACTGTATTCAGTTGTCTTTGAGAGGTTCTGGGTCATTTCTTTTCAAGAGTGCTTTCAGAATGAACTATTTTGTGTAAGTTGAAGGTTGCCCAAAGCGGCCACTGCAGCCTCACATTGTCCTTTATAAAGTTCACCTTTTCACACACAAAAACACACAAGATCCTGATCCATAGCTGCTAAAAATATAGGAAGCAGGGGGTTCAGACAGATGTAGGGAAGGGATGATCGACCAGGTGGAATGTATCTTTGCCTTGGATTTCCTAAAATGAATGTATCTATAGGGAACCTTGTACTTGTACTGCTGTCCAGAAACCCAGTGGAATGGCAGGTGCGTCTCCTGTTACAGACACAGGGAATAATGGGTTTTCTCCTCTTGCAGATGGAAGGATGACTTATCAAGAAGCTTTCATACAGCACAGGTGTGCACAACAAAGTTGAAGAGCTTGAAATGCAGAGAGTACATCTTGGATCTGAGAGAACCTTTGAGCTCCATGTTTAGCAAGAAAGCAGTGAGTGCCATGTGCTCTGTGGTACTGGCATCAGGTTACTCTCCTGTCTTGGAGCTTATCAACTATCTACTTTACATCTCATATTTGATACCGAAAACTGCTAAAAATAAAATCAGATCAAGTAAAACAGGAATATGGGAGTTTGTTGTGCCTACGGCATCGGGTTACTCACCTGCCTTCGAGCTTATCAAGGATCTACTTTACATCTCATATTTGACACCAGAAACTGTTAAAAACAAAATCAGATCAAGTAAAACAGGAATATAGGAGTTTATTGTGCCTACCAAAGAACATTTCAAAAACCAGGAGATTTCAAACTGAACAGGTTAAGAAGCTCATCTCACAAGTGTTAAACAGCACAGCTTATAAAGCATCAGTGACAAAGTACATTGAACTCTATTGTAATTGGCTACTACAAATTTGTATCCCTTTTAGGGCACATAGAGCTATAGAAGCTTATTTTTCTGTAGCTGATTGACTCAACTTTATCATACTGACGTGGAAGAAAGGCTTATGGTTTGTTTATGGTTAGAGCTTGCATTTCAGAGAGATCAACATAGCTTACATTTTGTTATGGCTATGGTTGGTTGTTCTGAGAGTATATCCAAACTGTGGCCTCCCTTTTGAATTCTTTTAACATCCCTTAACAATGAGATGCCATGCAGGGAGAGAAAGAGAGAGGCCAAGGAGCAGTGAGGTGCCAGATTTGTGAGGGACCTTTCTTGGAGCTTTCAGGCAGGGAAAGACTCCAGCTGAGTACCACACAGTGATCCAGTTGATGCCACTTGGAGCAGAAAAACAGCCCAGCTAAGCTCTACCCAAACTTCTGGCCCACATAACTGTGAGGTATAATAAAATAGCTGTTGTTGTAAGCCACTAAGTTTTGGGGTGACATATGTTACCACAATAAATAATCCAAACATTCTCCTCTAAACTTAGATTGTCGATAGGATTAATGTGACAAGTAATAACTTATAGCCTTGTGACTTGACGTCTACTGTTGGCTTAAATTTCAATTTAAATATTTTATTGTTATTCAATTTGTCATGTGAGTGTATCTTCTGTCCCAGTGAGATTACAATTCCTTTTTAGTACCTACATATAGTCTTATATATAATAATTTTGGTGAACTCTGCTTTTATTCTTTAGAAAATTAACATAGGTAAAATTGACTTTTTAACTAAAATTTGTGTTGTGTTTGTATAATGCTACAAACATCTTTATTTGTTGTTCCTTTTAGTATATGTGCCATCATTGAATAAAAGTGAGTGACAAGGTGCTGGGAAAATGTGGAAATGAGAGTGGGAATGTGGATGTAGGTTATCTCTTATTAAAAAATAATATTTGATTAAAAATCACTAGAGAAAAACATAGGTTAGCCACTGAGTGGTATATAAAGTAATAAAATAAAGGTGAGAATTTACAAATGATCCATTAGTAGAAAACAAACAATCAAACAAAAAACCAAAAATGCAAACACAAGTCCTGGGATAGTGTAGTTAAAGTCTGTGATGACCCCCAAGATTACTGACCCTGGCACCATAGCTTATATAATTCATTCCCCTTGAGCATGGACAGGCCTGTGAATATATTGGGGTAGTCACCCCTTGATTAGGTTATATTTGATGAGACTTCATTTTAACCAACTGGATGGAGAAATTCCTAGTGAGAGAGATGCCCTCATGCTTGTCTGGAAGAAGTAAATAGCCACATTGTGAAATGCCTATGAAAAGGGATAATCTTCAAAAGCTGAGCACCTCAGTTCTACAACCCCAAGGAACTGAATTCTGCCAACAACTAATGAACTTAGAAGAGGCCCCCAAGGTCTCAGATGAGGTCACAGCCTGAGCTAACACCTTGATTGCAGTCTGTTGAGACTCAAGCATAACACCCAGTAACTGTGCCTGAACTCTTTACTCATAAAATCTGTCAGATCATAAATTTCTGTTGTCTTAAGCCACTAAGTTAGTGATAATTTGTTACACAGCAATAGAAAACTGACAGAGTGTGATTCTACTTATACTGTAAAAAAAATATGGTTCTATACTCGAACAAGGTCAAGAATGAGTGTGGAAGGAAAAGAAGAAACCAGGTTCCTTGATGACATCATTGAACTGAGCCGCCATCCCTGAGATGCTTACTTCCAGACCTTCTGTAAAACAATAATAATAATACCAGTAACTGTTAGTTACAGCACTGTTATTTGGATTTTTGAATAATGGACAACTGAATGCATTCCTATTTGCTCTAGGACTTTCTGTGGCCTGCCTTAATTTAAATAGATATAAAGCTTTGTGCTATGCCTTAGAATTGCCATTTGAAGTCCCCACACAGAATACTTTTTCTACCTTCTAGCTTTAATGGCTCATCCCTGCTATGAGGATAATGTCCAGTATCTAAGGTCTTTCGTTATGTGGGCCTTAAATAACTATTTAACTTACCTTTCAACATCTTCCTGCACCCAAACTCGAATTATCAAGAGATACTTGAAGTTCCTCCAAAGTTGACTGTCCTATGTACCTCATTGATTTTACCTCTGATTATTTTATTTTTCGTCTTCTTTTTTACATGTTTGACATAGCTTTGCCTAAAGCTCTGATGACTAGTTCTCAGTTCAATTCCCTTGCACCCTTCTCTTTGGAAAGCTTTTCTGATTGTCCTTCTTCAAGAGCTTCTTCTCTGGGTTCCCCAGCATCTTGCGTACATCCTTATCCCAGCTTTTAACCCATTATGCTATAATCATTTTTATCTCTATCAATTAACCCCCAAATGCTGAGGCAGTGTCTGGGTTACCTTTGTGTCCTATGTGCCATGGTATTCAGCACACAGCTGTCATTCCATAGTTATTTCTTACACAGAAGGAAAGAATGAAATTCAAAAGCCCACAAACAGGTATACTTTGAGAAGCAACCACCTCCTGGAGTATCTTTCATCGAGCTTCCTTCCTTAGAGATAACAGTTATCAGTTGAACCTTCTTCTAGAGATCTTCCAAATCTATGCATACATTTCTGTTTTACTTTCCTTTCTCCACAGATGGCAGCATTCTGTGATCGCCGCCCCACACCCAGCTTTTCTACTTTAACAATATGTCTACTGATTCACATATAGAGCATTCCTCTTTATACAGCTAAATATTACTCCATTCTGTGGATGTTCAACCATGTATTAATCAGTTCTCAATTGACTACATTAACGTTAACACTCCCCACTTACAAATAATTCAAAAATTATTATTGTATATTGTATATATTGTATATATCTTTACTGGTTCCTACGAATGCATATGTAGAATATAATTGTAGCAATATTTCTTTGTCAAAAGATTTTTTTTTTTTTTTTGAGACGGTTCCTCGCTCTGTCGCCCAAGCTGGAGTGCAGTGGCGTGATCTCAGCTGACTGCAAGCTCCGCCTCCCGGGTTCACGCCACTCTCCTGCCTCAGCCTCCCGCGTAGCTGGGACTACAGGCGCCCGCCAACACACCCAGCTAATTTTTTCTCTTTTTAGTAGAGATGGGGTTTCACTGCGTTAGCCAAGATGGTCTCAATCTCCTGACCTCATGATCCGCCCGCGTTGGCCTCCCAAAGGGAGATTACAGGCGTGAACCACCGTACCCGGCCTGTGCTATATGTTTTCATAGATATTGTCACATCATTTTCCTTCAACACTGTAACTTATTTGCATTCTCACCAATGAAAGGGTTTGTTTTCCTATACCAATGACTATAGATCAAATTTTTAATCTTTGTCAATGTGACAGATGAAAAATGGCATGAGTTAACAGTTTACTTTGTGTTTGTTTTATTATGAGCCAGGGTGAGCACTTTTTATGTATTAAAATGTGATGTAAAATCTTGCTGCAATCAACAAATCCAGTCTGGCTAGTTCAGCCAGAAATACAATATATTAAAGTAATTAGATACTACTTGAGACTGTGGAGAAAACAAACTCAAGGATAAACTTTCGGGAACACAAGAAACCATGCAATAAATGGCCTGACATGGATACCACTGGGGCTTCTTTCATTACACATGAAATGCCAGGTCTTAGTGCTCCTACATTCACTATTGCTCCATCACTGACACTACCTGTGATCAGGTACTTACCCTTGCAATTCCTCCTGCCACCTACTCTAGCAAAATGGGAACACTGTTTTGCTCATCTCTAAATCAGTCTCATAGAGGTGTGTCTGTCGGTCCAAGTCTAGGTCACCTGCCTGAGTGCTAGCTGCAAGAGAGGCTGGGTATTTGAGTTCTGGTTTTGATTGGAAAGGCAGGATTCATGATGTTAACATTTCCCCCAAAATGCAAATGTTTTTCAAAATATGAAAAGAAGCCCTGAACATGTCATATATCCTCTCCAGAACTCCAAATCATTCTTCATACTCAATCTTTGAAACAAAAGCAGATGTTCCCCCAACATAGTACACCTTCCACTCATTTCCAATGCAAACTTTCCCATCCCCAGCATCCCCCAGAAAGGGATGTGTCTCGTGTCTCTAACTTGTACAGGTGCATCCTAAGATCCTGGGAGATAAGTTAGTAATATGTTTATTTCCCATATGCTTTTGTAAAATTTGCTGAAATAAACTACTTTAACTGAAATTGTTTAATACTATTTATTTCTACTCCAAATTTTTCATTACACTTAGTCACATGTCAGAAGGTGTGCTAAGAGGAAGTTAAGGGTACATTTGTCAGAGATTTTTTATAATATAGTTTGTGTTTTGCAGCCACTTCTGTGTAGAGACAGGTTATTGCTAACCATCACAGGGTAGAAATGGCTTCAAGGTGTACAGAACTTCCGCTGTGTAACTCACTCAGCACCGGGATTGAGTATTCCAACATAAAGGTGCAGTGTCATAAACCTTGTCCTGATATCCTGGTGTCACTTGCCTCCAGAAGTAAGTATGGAGTGCAGGAGATACCAGGTTACAAATGTATGGAGCCAGGAGCTGGTTCATCAAAAATTCTTCCAATCATCAGACCAGTTAAATTTAAGGGAACGTTTCAATTCTCATCCACATTTAAACAGAACTGAAGTTTGTCCTATCAGGGATATATTTTACAATACGACATATACAATTACAAATGAAACATAAGTTATTTTTTCTTTTATGATGGTAATTGTGTGAAATACAATACGTCAGAAATGGAAGGTTAGTGGGAAGAACTAGAGCACTTGCCACACTGCAGCTGGTTTTGGCAGCGTACTCGACACTTACAGTCTTCCGTTTCTTCTGTGGGGGCTCAAAAACTAGTACCCTAGAATATGGCACTTTGACATGCTGAACTGGAAAAGATATCTCTCGAGCTCTCTCCGGCCTTCCTTGCCCTCCTGTCTCTCAATCCTCCTTCCCAAAGCATAGGAAAAAGTTGTTCTCTGAAGATCCCTTATCTGCCTAAAGTTCGAACCTGCCACAAAAAAAAAAAAAAAAAAAAAAAAAAAAAAAAAAAAACCAACTACTTTTGGTTTCTTCCCTGAGTTTTCATTAGCTAAATTCACATCAAAGAAAGACAGACTAAAGTCTTTAAACACATCTGGACAGATTTTTGTCACAAAGCATTTTCTGCTCTATGGGCCCAGTAGACTTCATCCCAGGCCATTGTATGTTCTTTATGCCCATTAAATTCCCCTAAAAATTATTTTCTACCCCTTTAATATCATCCACACTTCTCCATCTCACTCTCCTCTTAAAAAAAAAAAAAAGATATAGAAACTTCTATACCCCATAGAAATACTGGTCAATCACTGTATAATTCTCCCCTGTACATGCTAATTATATGCCATTTTCCTAGTAATCTGGCTTTTATAAATTAATTTTTTTAGCAAAAATTCAAAGGGCAAAGAGAAAGTTTTCTCTTCATTTCTACACAACTATCTAACCTGCTTGAACCTATCTGGCTTCAGTTTCTTACTTGGATGCATAATACAGACCCTCATTCCAGAGGAACTAGAGCTCCTGATCACTGTGCCCTTCTCAGTCCCTTTACTGTGTGTGAATCATCTGAGTGCCAGCCTTGCCAAGATGCTGACTCCTTTTCTTGTTTTCCATTTCTTTGTGATGATGAGGACAAAGTACTCAAGCGGCAGTGATGCCTCAATGTTAATGGGACTCTTTCTGTTTTCTCTAGTGGAAGTATTTTCTCCTTAAGAACCAGGAACTTTAATTCCACAGAAGCCTGAATTGCAAGGATAGGAAACAGGAATTCTCTAATTTCCACTGCTTAGTTCCTGGGTTCATATAAATTTGTTGTTTTAAAGTATGCACTGTATTGCAAGATGGCCTTCTATTCTCTCAAAGTCCTGTTTCTGAATTGTCACTCCAGCCATGTCTTCATAGGCAGCTTTGTACCTCCATCAAACTGACAACTTCTGGATGCTGAAAATGTCATATAACCAGTGGACCCCATAGTCATATGCCCACTCTGACGCTTCCTTTGCTAGAAAATGAATCCCTTGGTCTGTCACAATGTTGTGCGGGACTCTAAGTCAATGCATCAAGCATGTAGTAAGCCATGGGTGAGACGTGCAGGCTGAGATTCTGCAACCTGGAAAGACAAACCTTCATAAAAAATACATGCCTATTTCTGTTAAATGAATTACTGTGCTTCCCAAGGGTTGAAAGGGTCAAAGTGATCAAGCTAGTTAGCTCCATCAGAAATGCAGCACTGGCCTCTACTATTGACAATTTGGAAATTCAGCATCAGCCAAAACTAGATCATCTTTGGTGTTGTAGGTCGAACTGTGTCTTGCCAAAATTGATAGGTTGAAGTCCTACCCTCAGGAACTCTGAATATGATCTTATTTAAAATCAGGATTGTTGCAGATATAGCAAAGATGAGGTTATACTGGAGTAAGGTGGGCTCCTAATCCAATAAGGCTGTTGTCCTTATAAAAAAAAAAAAAAGAATACTATATGAATGAAAAGACAGAGAAACAAAGAGAGTGACGATGATGTGACGCCTTCAGAACTGTGAGACAATACATTTCTGTTGTGAGAGCCACCCAGTTTGTAGCACTTTGTTGCAGCACACTAAGGAAACTAATATACTTGGCGAGTAGAAACTCATGCTGTTAACATTCGTAGCTTCCATCTCTGCCACCATGTTTATTCATTTCAAATGAACATTGTCCCAACACTGAGCCTGCCCACCTGATGTCAACTGGCTGAGTGGGCATTAACATGAAGTACAAAGACTTCACACTGTGAGCCCATTCAGAAATGTTCATCCTCAGGCATTTTCTTGATACCTCCTTTTTCTCAAATATTCAGTGTTTTCTATTCCAGGTTCCTGACAAATTGACCAAGTTATTTCCACTGTCTGTAAGTCTGTTCATATGCTAATCTTGGGTTCCTTCTTTCTCCTTAAAGTTGGATGATCAAGTGAACCTCCTGAAGCTCTGCCCATTGCGAGTATTTCTCCTCACCACTGACTTACAAGTTCATCTCTGAGTGGGCCTGAGTGCAGTTGTCATCCAGGAAGCAAGCTCAGATTTATCCCTCCTCCACTGGCTAGCTATTTGGGCTTCTCAATATAACCATAATGAGTGCTGAGAGAGGTACTGATGCAAATGTGGTAGGTGCCATGAGCTCAGTCTATCTTCTCATTCAGCTTATTGGGCCCTCTGACTCTGCTTATGCACCATCCTAGATACATCAGTTCCATCCTCATTGCTGCTGTTTCTGCTCAACATTAACACTTTGTGAAACTTACTGTACTAGTGGACTACTCTGGCCTTATAGTCTTTTACTATCCACCATCCAGAACTCTACTGGAAAAAAAAGAAGCTCTTTTTTGAAAAGTATGTAATCCTTTGGTGCAGATAACATGGCATTGCTCCAGTTCCCAAAATGTCAGCTATGTTTTTCCTATTTGGTCTTGCCTTAAACCACATATAGCAACTTTTCCTACCAATAATACCTCTAATATCATAGGTTCTGCTCAGTTTTATGGCCCAAGCAGCATGGCAGCCCATGAGTCTGCCTGGATATGTTGTAGAGACCTTTCCTGTTCTGGAAAGTATTTCATGTCAACTACTCTACGAGTCAGAGAATTATTCACAGCTATGGAAAATGCTGAACCAAAACCTGAAAGGAACTACCAGACCTGCGCTTACTTCTGCATAGTGGATAATGAAGAATAAATGCTTATTTTATTTCAGAATGGTAATTCTAGCAGGCTATAGATACTGGAGACTTAGAAATCAAACTGAAATGATGAGCCCCTGAATCTCCATAGGATTTATTTCTCACCCTCTGGAGTATAAATGTCTTACCACAGACCTTAATACACTAGCGGCTTCTTGCATGTGCAATCTGATTAGCATGGTGTCACTGATATAGACGTTGATATAGACCCATGTGATAGTCATGGTGTCATTGAAATAGACATTGATATAGACCCATGTGATATTCTGCAGGAATTTGAGCTAGTCTGGGTATCTTCAGAATATATAATGACAGAAGGGAGAGAGGAAAAACCTAGACTCAAGGTAAGATAGGAAAAGTACTGTTGTCTATTCCAAGTAAATATAAACTATTTCTGATTTTTTTTTATAAGGAGGGAAAAAGATGTATTAGCCAAGTCCTGGAATTCATATGTTGAAGCTTAATCCCAGTACCTTTCAATATGGCCATACTTGGAGATAGGGCCTTTAAAAGGTAATTAAGGCTAAATGAAGCCATAAGGTTAAATGAAGCCATAATGACACAAAATATATATCTATTATGCCTTCATAAAAACAGGAAGAGACATCAAGGATATGCACATACAGAGAAAAGTCCACGTGAGAACACAAAGAGAAGGTGGTCATCCGCAGACCAAGGAGAAACCAAACCTGCCGAAATCTTGATCTTGGATTTCCAGCCTCCAAAAATGTAAAATAAATAAATTTTTATGTTCTTTAAGCCACTCCTTCTGTGATATTTTGTTATGGCAGCTTCAGCAGACTAGCACAAAATGACTATGTTCCTGAGGCTGTGTTAATCTACTCTAGCAAGGGTATTGCATCTGGCATAGCAGCCGCAACTAGGGCTACTGCTTAGTTAAGTTTGCAATACTGCACTGTCATAGTACAGGAACTCTCTATATATATTTGGGGGTGGGAAGGGTTGGCAGACTAGTGAGTTAAATAGGATATAGGCATTTAAGAATGGCAGTAATTCCTGTAATTCCTGTATGACCTGGAGACATAATATTAGTTTTGATTAACTATCTTGGTTGGGATTAGGGGAATTTTCAGAAGTTTCCACTTAGCCTTCCCTATTATAACAACTCTTGTTCTGGAGTCTAAGAATCTAACATATATATTATGCCAAAACCAAATATGTTTATTTTAATTTTGCAATCAGAGACTAGACAAGTGATTGCCAAATGGGTCTCCAGACCCAAAGAACCCCGGTGAGGCAAATTTGGACCAGGACTTTATTTATTACACAATTTTAAATAATAATTCCTAGGCAAAAGGTCTTGAGTTTAACTGGGATAATTTCCTTTAGCCTTCTGGTTACCCATCCTTGATTTCTTTTTATGGTACAGTTGAATACCCTTGTTGACTGCCTATTTATTTTGTTCTAAGGGTGTTATGTTCTAACTATTTCCATAGACCTCTGTGGGTCAAGACCCTTGGTTGCACCTCTAAGCTTTTCATTCATTACAGTAATTGTGTCCATTTAGCTTATCTTGGTTAAGTGCCATAATCCATCTAGCCTCTATTATTTCAAATTACCACTGTTATTGTCAATCAACCTAGTTCTGTAACAACCTCTCTTACTTTGTTAGGGAGGAGAGCCACCACTGAAAACTTTACTGATGCTGTTTCTCCTCTCCCCAGCACATTTCAATTGCTACCATAAATGGTATCCTTGGAGCCCTTCCAAGGAACAATTGGAAAACTGTGGGTTTTTCTGGTTGTCGCTAATATTTGATTCTAGCACACCTAAACCTCTGAAACTTTTATTTTTTTCTACTACCAGTTATGGTAATTTATGCATGGGGCATATTTCATATTTCTAGGGACTATCCTGTTAGTGAATTTGCGCCATCTTACAACCTTGTGTTCTCCCACTCGACATCCGTATCAAGAATTCTCAGAATCCACCCTCATGTGTGCTTCTGCAGGCATACGCTGGAAATGTCATTTGCTAATGCAATACACTTGCATCTTGCTTGAGAGCTCATGCTTGATCATGTCTATTTTATCTCCAATTCATGAAAGCATGCTGCAGAACATGCATGATTTTATGACTTGATAGTTCAGATGATACTGTGTTCATGATGGGCTCAGCCTCACTCAAACCTGGTGTTTACTGAATACCTATATGTGTATGTGTTGTCACGCAAGTGAAAAGAGGCTCAATGATTTTTATGTTTGTATCTTGGTGAAAAGCAATGACATTGTAGCATGTTTTCTTTATTTTGATGAAGAAAGTCCAACATATCCCAGGCTATGGTTGGCATGAAGCTCCTAAAGTTTGACTGAGGTGAAGCCACTCGTATTTAGGAAAGAGGTTATTTATCTTCTATCCTCTGGTGTGAATACTTTTACCACAGCATTTAGATTACCTACTACTTTCAGTTCACCAGATTCTATCAGCATAATGTAATTAGTATAGTAATCTAGTGCAAGTCCTATTACAGTGATCCAAATTGTTACTCCTTCCAGGATCATTCCCACAAATATTCCCAGGTAGTTACTTTATAAAAAATCACATTCTTGCAATTTGGTAGGGGACATGCTGGGATTCAACTGTGGTCATAGATACAATATGGGTGAGGGTTAAGGAGGATTAAGTTCTTTTTGTAAGGTTAAATGCCTCACATAACTTTGTAACCAGATCTTTTTGCAAGTAAGAATCTGCTTTTTCATGAGGAGAAATAGGAGCTGCTTCTGCTAGTAAAGGATATTTCATTAAATTGGAGGATTTTAGAAGCCCTCAGTCATCTGAATCTTCTCACATGTCCCCATTCTAATTTTCACAGCCCAACTCTCTCTCAGTAAATACATTTCCGTTCACATAAGAGAACTACAGAGTGTTCAAATTCAACTCTCCATAATGCAAAAACTCCAAAGTTAAATATTTTAGTTTACTTTCTAGTTACTTTAAGTTTTGAAGCCGCAAATGACAAAGTATTATTTTACATTAGATGGAAAGTTTTGTTTTTGTAACACTGACTTCAGCCAAGATTTCAGAACTTTACATGATCATTCTTTTTCTTTAGGCTCTCCAACACAGTTGGAAATAAGCAGACAATCACACAGTCCTTGAATTCTCAAGCTTAGCAATTTCCACACTTAGCAGCACTTGATATCTAAGGCCGTCCCATCAATGACACTTCATTCTAAATGATATTTGAATTAGTTGCCTGGTCATTACATGCTTTCAAATGCCATTAGCTGTATTGTCCCAACCTTTCTCTTTAATGAAGAAATTCCACTATGCCCCTAGAATAATCCCACTTCTTTTTATTATTATTATTATTATTATTATTATTATTATTATTATATTATACTTTAAGTGCTAGGGTACATGTGCATAACGTGCAGGTTTGTTACATATGTATACTTGTGCCATGTTGCTGTGCTGAATGGTGATCATTAAAAAGTCAGGAAACAACAGGTGCTGGAGAGGATGTGGAGAAATAGGAACACTTTTACACTGTTGGTAGGATTGTAAACTAGAATAATCCCACTTCTTAATTTTTTGCATATCCTTTTTCTTTGACTACCTACATGTTACCATATCACTTGTGACTGTTAATAGCAAAGAAAAAAATCCATTCTGGCCAACTTAGCCAGACAAGAAAACAAATCATCTTATGGGCTAGAGAAGAAAACAATTCTACGCAGCCAAGATCAACGTTGTAAAACTACATTTAAACAAACAAACAAACAAAAAACTGACCTAAAGAGTATATTGCCACTGTAGTCACTGCCTCCACCAAGCATAAGATGCCAGGAATCCAAAAATATTAAAATTATCGGTCAGGCACATTGGCTCATGCCTGTAATACCAGCACTTTGGGAGGCCGAGGTGGGCGGATCACAAAGTCAAGAAATCGAAACCATCCTGGCCAACATGGTGAAACCCCATCTCTACTAAAAATACAAAAATTAGCTGAGCGTGGTGGCACATGCCTGTAGTCTCAGCTACTTGGGAGGCTGAGGCAAGAGAATTGCTTCAACCCTGGAGGCGGAGGTTGTAGTGAGCTGAAATCATGCTACTGCACTCCAGCCTGGCAACAGAGCGAGATTCTGTCTCAAAAAAAAAAAAAAAAAAAAAAAAAAGTTATCCTGCAGCAAGCACCAATGCCTTTTTATATCAGGAAGTGAACCTTGAAATCACTACAACTCACAAAAATCAGAGGACTTTATTATCACCTACATTAGCAAAACTGGAAAATCCGCAGTCCATTTTCTCTTCATGTTAACTGATGAATCAGGGTGTTAAATGGGTGCTTGTGTGACTGTCAGAGGCTAGCTTACATGGCTGTGTTATACTTGGGTGGGAAAACATAACACATAATACAGTTAATTTCCCAAATATAAGAATAGGACAAATGCACATAATAGCATGTGTATTTCTTTTTTAATGAACTAACTGTTCAGGTCATTGATTTCCATAGTCTACTTAGTGTTCCATAGTAACATTTCCCAGTTTGCCTTTTGTCTTGCGACATTGTTTTTTTTTTTTTTTTTTTTTTTGAGACGGAGTCTTTGCTCTGTCGCCCAGGCTGGAGTGCAGTGGCACGAACTCGGCTCACTGCAAGCTCCGCCTCCCGGGTTTACGCCATTCTCCTGCCTCAGCCTCCCGAGTAGCTGGGACTACAGGCGCCCGCCACCTCGCCCGGCTAGTTTTTTGTATTTTTTTAGTAGAGACGGGGTTTCACCGGGTTAGCCAGGATGGTCTCGATCTCCTGACCTCGTGATCCGCCCATCTCGGCCTCCCAAAGTGCTGGGATTACAGGCTTGAGCCACCGCGCCCGGCCTTGTGACATTGTTTATAACCAAAAATTATTTTGGTTGTTAGATTAACCAGTCCAAAAAAAAAAAAGTCTTATGTTTTTCTTTAAAAAATATTAAAAATAAAGATAAGTTTTCTTCTAGTATTTTTTGCTTTGTCTTCTTATGTTTGAATCTTTGATGCATTTGCAAACTTAGTCTAATAATTATGACTCACTTTCCTTTCAGATTTAACCATCCTTTATTTCAGAATTTCAAGTTGCTTCCACATTTCTGGCAATAAAGTAATCTAATCATTTAAATAAATTACTCATATATTATTTTTAAATATTCTGTAATGTTTCTCTTATTTCAAACTGCCTCAAAGAAGTGACAATGTCCAATTAAAGCTATGTGGAAGGGTGGCTAACCAAACACACAAACAGAAAGGGAAAATTAAGTAATCTGAATATTTAGCCAGAAGGAAGTAAAGATTTCATAGCTGGACTGAATCTCACGAGATCCAGTTTGTGTTTGCATTTTAGAGATGAAGCAATTTATAAAAGGTGAAATCAGAGATGTAAAAGTCCTTATACGTGAAATTTTATCTCAACCTTTACAATGAGGAAGTGGGAAAGGGATGAGGAAGGCCATTCTTCACAATAATAATGTAAAAGTCTAAATTTCTATTCCAGTGTTTGAATTTATGCAGTTTTATCTCCAAATAGAGTCAATATATTATTTGACATGGCATTTTAACTGTTTTGTTTAAATATTTAAATGGATAAATTTTAAAAGTTATATAAAACTTGGCCAGGTTTGGTGGCTCACACCTGTAATCCCAGCACTTTGGGAGGCTGAGGTGGGTCACCTGAGGTCAGGGGTTTGAGACCAGCCTGGCCAACATGGTGAAACCCTGTCTGTACTAAAAATACAAAAATTAGCTGGATATGGCAGTGCATGCCTGTAGTCCGAGCTACTAGGGAGACTGAGACATGAGAATCATTTGAACCTGGGAGGTGGAGGTTTCAGTGAGCCGAGATTGCAACACTGCACACGAGCCTGCATGACAGATTAAGACTCTGACTCAAAAAAAAAAAAAAAAAAAAAAAAAAGTTATATAAAAGTAACTAGTCTCTATGATATAGTTTGGCTGTGTCCCCACCCAAATCTCATCTTGAACTGTAGCTCCCCATAACTCCCACATGTCATCGGAGGGACCCAGTGGGAGGTAATTGAATCATGGGGGTGGGTCTTTCCCATGCTGTTCTTATGATAGTGAATAAGTCTCATGAAATCTGATGGTTTTATAAAAGGAAATTCTCCTGCACACACGCTCTTGCTCACTGCCATGTAAGACATCCCTTTGCTCTTTCTTCATTTTCGGCCATGATTGTGAACTGTTAGTTCATTAAAATTATTTCCTTTCTAAATCACCCAGTCTTAGGTATGTCTTTATTAGAAGCATGAGAACAGACTAATACAATAAATTAGTACTAGTAGAATGGGATGCTGCTGTAAAGATACCAAAAGAAATGTGGAAGTGACGTTGGAACTGGGTAATAGGAAAAGTTTGGAATGGTTTGGAGGGCTCAGAAGAAGACAGGAAAACATGGGAAAATTTGGAACTTCCTAGAGACTTGCAGGACACAGAAGACAGGAAAATGTGGGAAAGTTTGGAACTTCCTAGAGATTTTTTGAATGGCTTTGATCAAAATGCTAATAGTGATATGAACAATAACATCCAGGCTGAGGTGGTCTCAGACGGAGACAAAGAACTTGTTAGGAACTGGAGTACAGGTGACTCTTGCTGTACTTTAGCAAAGAGACTGGCAACATTTTGCCCCTTCCTAGATATTTGTGGACTTTTGAACTTGAAAAAGATGATTTAGGGGATCTGGCAGAAGAAATTTCTAAGCAGCAAAGCATTCAAGAGGTGACTTGGGTGTTATTAAAAGCATTCAGCTTTATGTATTCACAAATTGAAACATGTTTAAAAGGGAAGCAGAACATAAAAGACTGGAAAATTTGCAGCCTGATGATGCAGCAGAAAAAAAAAAAATTCTGAGGAGAATTTCAAGCCAGCTGCAAAAAATTGCATAGGTAGTGGGAAACCAAATGTTAATCACCAAGACAATGGAGAAAATGTCTCCGGAGCATGTCAGAGACCATGCCTGCAGTCCCTCCAATCACAGGACTGGAGGCTGAGGAAGAAAAAAATGGTTTTGTGGGCTGGGCCAAGGGCCCCCTGCTCTGTGCAGCCTAGGAACTTGGTGTCCTGCATCCCAGCTGCTCCATTCCAACTGCTGTCTAAAACAGGCCAAGGTACAGCTTGGGCTATGGCTTCAGAGGGTGCAAGCCCTAAGCCTCGGCAGCTTCCACGTGGTGTTGAGCCTGCAGGTGCACAGAGTCAAGAACTGAGGTTTGGGAACCTCAGCCTAGATTCCAGAATATGTATGGAAATGCCTGGGTTTACAAGCAGAAGTTTGTGGCAGGTAGGAGCTCTCATGGAGAACCTCTGCTAGGGCAGTGTGGAAGGAAAATGTGGGGTTGAAGCCCCTACAGAGTCCCTGCTGGGTACTGCTTGGTGGAGCTGTGAGAAGAAGGCCAGCGTTCTTCAGATCCCAGAATGGTAGATCCACCGACAGCTTGCACCATGTTTCTGGAAAAGCCACAGACACTCAACACCAGCCTGTGAAAGCAGCCAGGAGAGGGGCTATCCTTGCAAAACCACAGGGGCAAAGCTGCCCAAGACCATGGGAACCCACCTCTTGCATCAGTGTGACCTGGATGTAAGACATGGAGTCAAGGAGATCATTTCAGAGCTTTAAGATTTGACTGCCCTGTTGGGGCCTGTAGCCTCTTCATTTTGGCCAATTTCTCCCATTTGGAATGGGTGCATTTACCCAATGCCCACACCCTCACTGTATCTAGGAAGTAACTAACTTGCTTTCGATTTTACAGGCTCATAGGTGGAAGGGACTTACCTTATCTCAGATGAGACTTTGAACATTCAAGTTAATGCTGAAATGAGTTAAAACTATGGGGGACTTGGAAGACATGATTCATTTTGAAATGTGAGGGCATGAGATTTGGGAAGGGCCAAGGGCAGAATGATATGGTTTGGCTGTGTCCCCATCCAAATCTCATTTTGAATTGTAGCTCTCATAATTTTCATGTGTCATGGAAGGAATCCCCTGGGAGGTAACTAAATCATGGGGGCGAGTCTTTCCCATGCTGTTCTTGTGATAGTAAATAAGTCTCACGAAACCTGATGGTTTCATAAAGGGGAGTTCCCTGCACACGCTCTCTCGTCTGCTTCCATGTAAACCTTCCCTTTGCTCTTGATTGTGATGCTTCCAGCCATGTGGAACTGTAAGTCCATTAAACTTCTTTCCTTTATAAATAACCCAGTCTTGGATGTATCTCTATTAGCAGCCTGAGAACAGAGTAGCACACTCTAAAATTAGATATTTATCCATTTATAGTATTACTAATATCCTCATTTCTGTTTCATTAACTGTTGCAGAGAAAACATACTTTAGTTTTACAAATTTTACTATATGTCTTCTTGAAGATGTGGCAAAATAAAGAAATAAATAGCAACATTATTCTAGGTTCTGATACAAAGCAGCTTTGTTTTTATTCTGGACAATTAATGGTTGCTAAACATAGTGGTTGAATAATAAACCTAAGCATTGTTGTTTATGGAAACTGATAAGCAAAAGGGAAAGGCAGAAAGATTAGCCTCCCTCAATGAAGAAAATTAGCAAAAGTAATGAGGTCATGAAAAAGAAAAACAAAAAAACTTATGCCTGGAGATGAGACAGCTTTGCATATTCACACTGGTAAGAGGATGTTTGGAGGCAGCAGTTTTGAGACTCAGCACTATCACTTACTCTTTTTGAGAAACCGAGAATAATCACTTAACCATTTACTTACTTTACAGGGGTTTCCTTTCCTGTAAAGTAGGTAAACAATACAGTCTGCCAGTGTTGTACAGTTCAAAAGAAAAGTTTTGGCAGTGCTACAAACTATAAAATAAAATATGTGAATGTTTGTTGTAATGATTGTTGTTGGTGTTGTTGCTATTGCTATATATTATATGAAAGTAATATTTTTTCCTTGACCAAAATGTGCAAAGTCAATCCATTTGGAGCTGTGTCTTGTTGTAAAGTAGAGCTCAAGAAGAACATTACCAAGTCTCTCTAATGGGTTAATGAACAGATTTTAATGCAAAACTTTTAAGGTATGTGTTCACAAAAAAGAAAGGCTTGCATTTCCCAATACCTCCCTTGATTACACAAACAGGCATGGAAGGTCAAGGTGCTCTATTAGACACACACTGTGGGATCACCATTCAAGGACTCCATCCCACTGTTGATAGAGGGGAACATTTTTAACAGAAGAATGAAAGATGGCTTACCAACAGGCAGTCTGGATGTCAGCCACCAGTCACGTTTTGGAGTGGTAGAGAAAACTACCCAGGTTGTGACATTGATATCCTTGGAAAGCTAGATTTAGGCACAGCTGCCTTATTGGAAAGGGGAGGAAAGAAGAGTGAAATTTAGTGCTAGAATAAGGAAAATTGTGTGGAGTTCAAATTAGAAATAGTGGAGTCCCTACCTTCATTTTATTCTGTTGGACAAATATCCCTCTCCCACCCTCAGAGAAAACTGGAGAGGGTAAAAACCAAGGGTCTTTAGTCTTAGAACTTCAGACTTGATGATACAGGTACCCAGGACTGGATACATAATGCGTGGAACCCAGTGCAAATTAAAATATGAGTACATCATTCAAAAACTACTAACAATTTCAAGATGGCAGTAGCAGATAATTAAATTAAGCCCTTCGAAGAACAGCGTCCAGTGTGACATCATGGGAGGGTTGACCATATAAGAATTGTACTGAAAATAAAAAGACTGGTGTTTATACACACAATGAATGCAGAGTACTAAATGACCATTACCTTTACTCTTGAGAGAGGACATTGAAGGACTATTTTCAAGTGCATATGTGCAGCCCAAGGGTCCTCAAAAGCATGTTACTTAGGATAACCTTCAAGTGAAGCTCAAAGTCAAAAAGTCCCACACACTTGCTCAGAATGATTAAAAGAAACTTTTAATCTCCTTAATCTTAAAAAAAATAAACAACTAAGGATGCCAAACACCCCAAACAATGATCTAATATGGAAAGAGAAACCAAAACAGAAGAGACAAGATTTATTAGTAATAAATATACAGAGAGAAGAAATTTTACAAGAAATTATTTTAAAAATCCTGAGAGTAAAAGATTACACTGCAACTATGAAAAGAACTATGAAGAGGACACCCGGTGGAAAAAAGGAGATCAGATTTTAAAACATCATAGGATAAGTGAAATAGACATTTCAGAAAATAAATTTCAGGAAATCTCACCGAAATTAGAACAGAAAGGCAAAGAGATGGCTATGAGAACAGAAAAAAAGGCAGTATCAGTGGGTTAGTCCAGGAGGCCCAACATCCAAATAACAGAAATTCCATAAAGACAAAGAAAATAGAGGAACAAAAATCAACAATGAATAACTCAAAAATTCACTAAACTGAAGGCAATTCAAGGTGAGGGCTTCTGCAAGGTTCCCAGCAAAATGGATAAAAATTGACCCAGGGCAAAGCACATCACTGTGAAGTTTCAGAACCCTGTAGACAAGGAGAAAGTCACACAGGTTTTATAGAAGGGGGAAGAAATATGGAATGGTCAGAAATTAAAATGGCTTCAACTTCCTTAATGGAAAAGAAACACCTCCAACATTCTGAAAGAAAATGTTTCCAACCTAGGCCCTTTTGAAATGTCAGTTAAATATGAGGATAGAATAAAAACATATTAAAATATAAACTGTCTCAAAAGAAAAAAATTCCCATGCATCTTTTTTTTCTCAGCAAGCTCCTGGGGAATGTATTCCCCAAACCTGAGAGAGTAAACCAAATGAAAGAGAAGGATATGGGAATAGGAATCATCTTACGTTGAAGAGAGATGCCAGGATGATAAATAGGCTCCAGAAAATAGAGCCATGTGACTTGCTGAGGATACCCCTGTGCATGCCTCTGCCTTTGTCCCTTGAGCCTGACCTCATGATTCACTAGGACTAAACAAGGCAAAATATCAGATAAGAGGATGTGGCCAGAAGCAACAGATCCAAGCCAGAAGAGAGGCAGAGAATATTCAAAGCATAACAGAAAAGTAAAGTCCTAGAATGACAGTTCCATTTCTGGCCTAGAATGCAATCAGTCCAGACTCTCAGAAAGGGGCCTTCCAAGAGACTGTTTCCAAGAAAATAATTGAAATGTCTGTTTAGCTGATGTGATGGGCCTTATTGAAAAGTGTATTTAAAGGCTATTGAATGATTGGGGGTGGGCAGAGGAAATAGCAACAGAAACACACAAAAAGAAAAAGCATGAAGATAAATAAAAGGGGGAAACAAAAATATTCATAATACACTAAAATTATCAGCTGTGAAAAATAGTTCCATAGGCCAAATACTGTAAACATTGAATACTGACTTAACAATAGAGCATAACGTCAAGTGGGATATATTCTAAAATACAAGGAAATAATTCAACATTAGGAAATACATTCATGCAATTTACTATTTTATATTAATAGAGAAAATGTATAATTATCTCCATATATGCTGGAAATATATTTGATAAAAATTTAACACCCATTTTTTATTAAGGTTACAACAAAAACTCTTTAGTAAGCTAAAAACAAAAGGAAAGTTCTGTAATATTATTATAGTATCAATCAAAAACAAAAACATGTTTAAGGGTAAAATACAATAGAAATTCCAATGAAAGTAAGAAATAAAATGAGTCATACCATTACTATTCAATATATTTTAAAGGGTATGAAATATTTGTGTTAATCTTTTGTTTCTGCTAAACATGTAAACCTTGATCCTATGATTTGGAAATTTTCCCACAAATAGAAGAACTCTGAATCGTGGAAAAACACACTTTTCCCAATTTCCCTTGCCACTTTGGCATGTGCATATGACCCGGGCTTAGCCAGTGAGTTATTCAAACACAGCCTTTAATTGGAAATAGTGCAATGAAGCAAGGGCAGACGAGAAGCCACCCCGGCTTCCCAAGGAGCAAAAAGGCAGTATTGTCGTGCTGGGAACGTCAGCTGTTCAATAGCAATAGCAGTAATATGTTCACCAGATGGATTCATTTTGCATTTGGTCTGACTGCTTAGTGTACTTGTTTTCCAAATGTGGTTCGATAGTTTTCCTTTGAACTACTTTTTATGTTTTGCCAAAATTAACCAGCGTCTGACTTATCCTACTGTTTAAAATCAAGTACTATGATCATTACATGGAAGCCCTGAGAAATAAGAACTGAAATAAGATATTAGAGAGAAACAAAAATCTTCATTAATTGCAACTTATGCGATTTCCTACATAGAAAATCCTGGAATATCAGTAGAAAAACTATCGGAATAAATGAAATAATTTAAGAAAAGGGCCAGTTATAAGGTAAATTTACATCTTTCTTAACTTACAGAAGTAAATGACAAATATTTATTTTAAAATTCCACTAACAAAGACAAAATAAGCATACACTTATGAATTTATTTAACTAAAGTTGTGAAGGAAAAGTTAAAATTTTCTAAGATCCAATAAACTGGAAAGGTATTACAAGGTGGAAAGTATTCAACATTACAAAGATGCCAAATCCCCCCAAGTAAATCTTTAAATTTAATACAATTTCTATATAAATTCCAAAAGAATTTTATTATAAAAAATGATTTTAAAATATCTGTAAAATGTAAATCAAAACAATAACTGGGGAATTTCTGAAGAAAATTGAAGGAGAATTTGTCCTACTAGATATCATAATATACTACATAGTTATAATAACTTCAACAATGTGATAAGAGGGGGTGGAGCAAGATGGCCGAATAGGAACAGCTCCAGTCTCCAACTCCCAGCGTGAGCGACACAGAAGACCGGTGATTTCTGCATTTTCAACTGAGGTACTGGGTTCATCTCACTGGGGAGTGCCAGACGATTGGTGCTGGTCAGCTGCTGCAGACCGACCAGCGAGAGCTGAAGCAGGGCGAGGCATTGCCTCACCTGGAAAGCGCAAGGGGGAAGGGAATCCCTTTTCCTAGCCAGGGGAACTGAGACACACAACACCTGGAAAATCGGGTAACTCCCACCCCAATACTGCGCTTTAAGCAAACAGGCATACCAGGAGATCATATCCCACACCTGGCCGGGAGGGTCCCACACCCACGGAGCCTCCCTCATTGCTAGCACAGCAGTCTGTGATCTACCAGCAAGGCAGCAGCGAAGCTGGGGGAGGGGCGCCCGCCATTGCTGAGGCTTAAGTAGGTAAACAAAGCTGCTGGGAAGCTCGAACTCGGTGGAGCTCACAGCAGCTCAAGGAAACCTGCTTGTCTCTGTAGACTCCACCTCTGGGGACAGAGCACAGTAAACAATAACAAACGCAGCAGCTCTGCAGACACAAACGACTCTGTCTGACAGCTTTGAAGACAGCAGTGGATCTCCCAACACGGAGGTTGAGATCTGAGAAGGGACAGACTCCCTGCTCAAGTGGGTCCCTGACCCCTGAGTGGCCTAACTGGGAGACATCCCCCACTAGGGGCAGTCTGACACCCCACACCTCACAGGGTGGGGTACACCCCTGAGAGGAAGCTTCCAAAGCAAGAATCAGATAGGTACACTCGCTGTTCAGAAATATTCTATCTTCTGCAGCCTCTGCTGCTGATACCCAGGCAAACAGGGTCTGGAGTGGACCTCAAGCAATCTCCAACAGACCTACAGCTGAGGGTCCTGACTGTTAGAAGGAAAACTATCAAACAGGAAGGACACCTACACCAAAACCCCATCAGAACATCACCATCATCAAAGACCAGAGGCAGATAAAACCACAAAGATGGGGAAAAAGCAGGGCAGAAAAGCTGGAAATTCAAAAAATAAGAGCGCATCTTCCCCGGCAAAGGAGCGCAGCTCATCGCCAGCAACGGATCAAAGCTGGACGGAGAATGACTTTGACGAGATGAGAGACGAAGGCTTCAGTCCATCAAATTTCTCAGAGCTAAAGGAGGAATTACGTACCCAGAGCAAAGAAACTAAAAATCTTGAAAAAACAGTGGAAGAATTGATGGCTAGAGTAATTAATGCAGAGAAGCTCATAAACGAAATTAAAGAGACGAAAACCATGACACAAGAAATACGTGACAAATGCACAAGCTTCAGTAACCGACTTGATCAACTGGAAGAAAGAATGTCAGCGATTGAGGATCAAATGAATGAAGTGAAGCGAGAAGAGAAACCAAAAGAAAAAAGAAGAAAAAGAAATGAACAAAGCCTGCAAGAAGTATGGGATTATGTAAAAAGACCAAATCTACGTCTGATTGGGGTGCCTGAAAGTGAGGGGGAAAATGGAACCAAGTTGGAAAACACTCTTCAGGATATCATCCAGGAGAACTTCCCCAACCTAGTAGGGCAGGCCAACATTCAAATCCAGGAAATACAGAGAACGCCACAAAGATACTCCTCGAGAAGAGCAACTCCAAGACACATAATTGCCAGATTCACCAAAGTTGAAATGAAGGAAAAAATGTTAAGGGCAGCCAGAGAGAAAGGTCGGGTTACCCACAAAGGGAAGCCCATCTAACAGCAGATCTAACAGCAGATCTCTCAGCAGAAACTCTTCAAGCCAGAAGAGAGTGGGGGCCAATATTCAACATTCTTAAAGAAAAGAATTTTAAACCCAGAATTTTATATCCAGCCAAACTAAGTTTCATAAGTGAAGGAGAAATAAAATCCTTTACAGATAAGCAAATGCTTAGAGATTTTGTCACCACTAGGCCTGCCTTACAAGAGACCCTGAAGGAAGCACTAAACATGGAAAGGAACAACCGGTACCAGCCATTGCAAAAACATGCCAAAATGTAAAGACCATCAAGGCTAGGAAGAAACTGCATCAACTAACGAGCAAAATAACCAGTTAATATCATAATGGCAGGATCAAGTTCACACATAACAATCTTAACCTTAAATGTAAATGGACTAAATGCTCCAATTAAAAGACACAGACTGGCAAACTGGATAAAGAGTCAAGACCCATCAGTCTGCTGTATTCAGGAGACCCATCTCACACTAAGAGACATACATAGGCTTAAAATAAAGGGATGGAGGAAGATTTACCAAGCAAATGGAGAACAAAAAAAAGCGGGGGTTGCAATACTAGTCTCTGATAAAACAGACTTTAAACCATCAAAGATCAAAAGAGACAAAGAAGGCCATTACATAATGGTAAAGGGATCAATTCAACGGGAAGAGCTAACTATCCTAAATATATATGCACCCAATACAGGAGCACCCAGATTCATAAAGCAAGTCCTTAGAGACTTACAAAGAGACTTAGACTCCCATACAATAATCATGGGAGACTTCAACACTCCACTGTCAACATTAGACAGATCAACGAGACAGAAAGTTAACAAGGATATCCAGGAATTGAACTCATCTCTGCAGCAAGCAGACCTAATAAACATCTATAGAACTCTCCACCCCAAATCAACAGAATATACATTCTTCTCAGCACCACATCGTACTTACTCCAAAATTGACCACGTAATTGGAAGTAAAGCACTCCTCAGCAAATGTACAAGAACAGAAATTATAACAAACTGTCTCTCAGACCACAGTGCAATCAAACTAGAACTCAGGACTAAGAAACACAATCAAAACTGCTCAACTACATGGAAACTGAACAACCTGCTCCTGAATGACTACTGGGTACATAACGAAATGAAGGCAGAAATAAAGATGTTCTTTGAAACCAATGAGAACAAAGATACAACATACCAGAATCTCTGGGACACATTTAAAGCAGTGTGGAGAGGGAAATTTATAGCACTAAATGCCCACAAGAGAAAGCAGGAAAGATCTAAAATTGACACTCTAACATCGCAATTAAAAGAACTAGAGAAGCAAGAGCAAACACATTCGAAAGCTAGCAGAAGGCAAGAAATAACTAAGATCAGAGCAGAACTGAAGGAGATAGAGACACAAAAAACCCTCCAAAAAATCAATGAATCCAGGAGTTGGTTTTTTGAAAAGATCAACAAAATTGACAGACCACTAGCAAGAGTAATAAAGAAGAAAAGAGAGAAGAATCAAATCGACGCAATTAAAAGTGATAAAGGGGATATCACCACCGACCCCACAGAAATACAAACTACCATCAGAGAATACTATAAACACCTCTACGCAAATAAACTGGAAAATCTAGAAGAAATGGATAATTTCCTGGACACTTACACTCTTCCAAGACTAAACCAGGAAGAAGTTGAATCCCTGAATAGACCAATAGCAGGCTCTGAAATTGAGGCCATAATTAATAGCCTACCAACCAAAAAAAGTCCAGGACCAGATGGATTCACAGCTGAATTCTACCAGAGGTACAAGGAGGAGCTGGTACCATTCCTTCTGAAACTATTCCAATCAATAGAAAAAGAGGGAATCCTCCCTAACTCATTTGATGAGGCCAACATCATCCTGATACCAAAGCCTGGCAGAGACACAACAAAAAAAGAGAATTTTAGACCAATATCCCTGATGAACATCGATGCAAAAATCCTCAATAAAATACTGGCAAACCGGATTCAGCAGCACATCAAAAAGCTTATCCACCATGATCAAGTGGGCTTCATCCCTGGGATGCAAGGCTGGTTCAACATTCGCAAATCAATAAACATAATCCAGCATATAAACAGAACCAAAGACAAGAACCACATCATTATCTCAATAGACGCAGAAAAGGCTTTTGACAAAATTCAACAGCCCTTCATGCTAAAAACGCTCAATAAATTCGGTATTGATGGAACATACCTCAAAGTAATAAGAGCTATTTATGACAAACCCACAGCCAATATCATACTGAATGGGCAAAAACTGGAAAAATTCCCTTTGAAAACTGGCACAAGACAGGGATGCCCTCTCTCACCACTCCTATTCAACATAGTGTTGGAAGTTCTGGCTAGGGCAATCAGGCAAGAGAAAGAAATCAAGGGGATTCAGCTGGGAAAAGAAGAAGTCAAATTGTCCCTGTTTGCAGATGACATGATTGTTTATTTAGAAAACCCCATTGTCTCAGCCCAAAATCTCCTTAAGCTGATAAGCAACTTCAGCAAAGTCTCAGGATACAAAATTAATGTGCAAAAATCACAAGCATTCTTATACACCAGTAACAGTCAAACAGAGAGCCAAATCAGGAATGAACTTCCATTCACAATTGCTTCAAAGAGAATAAAATACCTAGGAATCCAACTTACAAGGGATGTAAAGGACCTCTTCAAGGAGAACTACAAACCACTGCTCAGTGAAATCAAAGAGGACACAAACAAATGGAAGAACATACCATGCTCATGGATAGGAAGAATCAATATCATGAAAATGGCCATACTGCCCAAGGTAATTTATAGATTCAATGCCATCCCCATCAAGCTACCAATGAGCTTCTTCACAGAACTGGAAAAAACTGCTTTAAAGTTCATATGGAACCAAAAAAGAGCCCGCATCTCCAAGACAATCCTAAGTCAAAAGAACAAAGCTGGAGGCATCATGCTACCTGACTTCAAACTATACTACAAGGCCACAGTAACCAAAACAGCATGGTACTGGTACCAAAACAGAGATATAGACCAATGGAACAGAACAGAGTCCTCAGAAACAATACCACACATCTACAGCCATCTGATCTTTGACAAACCTGAGAGAAACAAGAAATGGGGAAAGGATTCCCTATTTAATAAATGGTGCTGGGAAAATTGGCTAGCCATAAGTAGAAAGCTGAAACTGGATCCTTTCCTTACTCCTTATATGAAAATTAATTCAAGATGGATTAGAGACTTAAATGTTAGACCTAATACCATAAAAATCCTAGAGGAAAACCTAGGTAGTACCATTCAGGACGTAGGCTTGGGCAAAGACTTCATGTCTAAAACACCAAAAGCAACGGCAGCAAAAGCCAAAATTGACAAATGGGATCTCATTAAACTAAAGAGCTTCTGCACAGCAAAAGAAACTACCATCAGAGTGAGCAGGCAACCTACAGAATGGGAGAAAATTTTTGCAATCTACTCATCTGACAAAGGGCTAATATCCAGAACCTACAAAGAACTCAAACAAATTTACAAGAAAAAAACAAACAACCCCATTAAAAAGTGGACAAAGGATATGAACAGATATTTCTCAAAAGAAGACATTCATACAGCCAACAGACACATGAAAAAATGCTCATCATCACTGGCCATCAGAGAAATGCAAATCAAAACCACAATGAGATACCATCTCACACCAGTTAGAATGGCAATCATTCAAAAGTCAGGAAACAACAGGTGCTGGAGAGGATGTGGAGAAATAGGAACACTTTTACACTGTTGGTGGGATTGTAAACTAGTTCAACCATTATGGAAAACAGTATGGCAATTCCTCAAGGATCTAGAACTAGATGTACCATATGACCCAGCCATCCCATTACTGGGTATATACCCAAAGGATTATAAATTATGCTGCTATAAAGACACATGCACACGTATGTTTATTGCAGCACTATTCACAATAGCAAAGACTTGGAATCAACCCAAATGTCCATCAGTGACAGATTGGATTAAGAAAATGTGGCACATATACACCATGGAATACTATGCAGCCATAAAAAAGGATGAGTTTGTGTCCTTTGTAGGGACATGGATGCAGCTGGAAACCATCATTCTTAGCAAACTATCACAAGAACAGAAAACCAAACACCGCATGTTCTCACTCATAGGTGGAAACTGAACAATGAGATCACTTGGACTCGGGAAGGGGAACATCACACACCGGGGCCTATCATGGGGAGGTGGGAGGGGGGAGGGATTGCATTGGGAGTTACACCTGATGTAAATGACGAGTTGATGGGTGCAGCACACCAACATGGCACAAGTATACATATGTAGCAAACCTGCACGTTGTGCACATGTACCCTACAACTTAAAGTTTAATAATAATAAATAAATTAAAATAATAATAATAATAATAATAATAATAATAATAATAATAATATACTAGTTCAAAGGCAGCGAACTGGGCCAGTTGATGACCTGAAGTTTTCTTCAACTCTGTAATGCATGTTGCTAGTAAGTGTCCAGTCCATCTAAATCTGTTCTCTCCTAAATTCTTAGAGAATGGGCTGTCCCCAACAACATAATTATGCAAATTCAATAAATAAATTTTATTTTATCACAGAAAAAAAAAAACAATGTGATATGAGTACAGGAAAAAGCAAACAGTCTAATGAAAGAGAATAGAGAGAAAAAGAAGACATATATACATGTAAGAATTCGGCATATAGCAAGTACGATATTTCAAAATAGTTAAAAAGAGTTAGATTATCCAATAACTGGCGGTATATTTAAAAATCTATCTAGTTTGATAAATAAATTTAGATGTTTGCCTTATATATTTATCAGACAATAAATTCTAATTCATTAGAGTTCTAAGGATAAACTATAACATTATTCAAATGCTATAGAAGAATTTTAAAGTTATTTTTGGGATAGGAAATGTCTTCATGGGCATAAAATTTAAGAATACAGAGGCCTGGCACAGTGGCTCACGCCTGTAATCCCAACACTTTGGGAGGCTGAGACAGGCGGATCACCTGAGGTCAGGAGTTCAAGAACAGTCTGGCCAACATGGTGACACCCCGTCTCTACTAAAAATACAAAAACATCTGGGCATGTTGGCAGGCACTTGTAATCCCAGCTGTTCGGCAGGCTGAGGCAGGAGAACTGCTTGAACCCAGGAGGCTGAGGTTGCAGCGAGTGGAGACTGCAGCATTGCAGTCTAGCCTGTGTGACAGAGTGAGACTCCATCTGTAAATAAATAAATAAATAAATAAAAACAGAAAAATACTAAACTTTTTCATTACACAAAATTTAAAAGAAAGTTTATACCTGATGAAAGATGCCACAAAGTAACAACAAAATGCAGATTAGGTGAAAATATGTGCAATGTATCACTTCTAAGGGGTTAATCAGCACAAAATATAAAATACCCACTTGAAAAAAAATGTGGGATTGGGTGCAGTTGGAACAATACATAAATGAATTAAGGTTACTCTTAAAAATTTGGATAATTAAGTAGTCTATTGCAATTTCATAATCCTCTTTGCCATGTTCCAAACACCATAAATCTAATTTTATAACTACCCTAATGAGCTCCCGTGTGAACCAGAAATAAAAGGACAAATAGACCCATCAGCAAAATCACTGGCATGAAGACATCCAAAAAATGACCCGCAAGTTCATTGGATGATCAGGTCCATAGAAGAGCCAGGTGCAGAGCAAATGCTGTGGGACTCAGTATCTTCCAGATCTTTGAGCGGGTGAATTATATTTTCCATCTGTTTGTGGCTTGGCAGGACTCCATAGCCAAGAGAAAAGAGTACTGTTGTCCTGGTGATGCTTTGAAAAGCATTTTGGAAATGCTGAGTCCTTTCTTGGAGAAACAAGTCAACAGTGTAAGTTTGGGGTAGGCCAGGGGAACAGTAATGAGGGTGAATGAGTTGGCCTCAAAAGCCCTGAGAGAATCTGGAGAAGTTTGTCACAATGAGGGAGTCAAGAAACATAGTCAAACAAAAACACCTGCAGCAACATCTAGAACACGTCACCAAGCTCTCTGCCACTGAGGGATCCTCTCCAGGATGTCAATCAACTGGGCTGAGACAGCTCCGTTATCTGCAGGATCCAGCACACAATGTAAACGCGGGGCCCCTTATTCAAAAAGCACAAAGAAAAGTTCCACCAAACGTACTAAACTATCTAGCTGTTACCTTTCTCCCACAGTCACCACGTTGTTGTCATGTCTTTTATTTGCTATTTAATGTCATTCTAAGTAAAGAAAAAAATTTTGATTATTACAAAGAATTTTACCATTCATCTTTGTATTGTGTAATATCACACTTAGATGCTAATATAAGGGCATTTAATTTTTATGTCTAATTATTGAAAATATACAATTTATATTTCATAGTTCATATATGCATGTGTATTTTGCTCTTACCAAATAAGAAGAAATTTTGCACCAAAGCAGTGCAACAGTTTTTATTTTACTTCTCGATACATGCACATCCTACCAACACTCTCTACCTTTTGCTACAGGCAAGTAAGGAAAGACTGAAAGGAAAAGGAATTGTGGGCTGTCCTATTTTTCCCTTTCCTTCTGTGTCATCACTTTTTATGTAAGTGCTTGGCCAATACAAGAAGGTAACTTAAGTAGGAAAGGGTGTGATAGGTTTCCTTGGTTATTCAGATGTCATGAAAGGCCACTGCTTGCTTTCTGCATTTGAAGCAAGGTTATGTTCAAAGGAATGCACTCCCTCTAAAAGCTGTCAGTGTCCTGTTCCATCGCCCTCCTCTTACTCAGTACCATATACAAAATTCTTACCTTTTATTTACTTTAAGTCTCACTGAATTCCCAAGCCTAGTGGTCCACTGAAATTCTGTGCATATGGCGCATTGCAAAGGCAATCTGCAAGTGGAGTGTCAAGAAAGCACAGTGCACATGTACCCTGAATGTATCTCCTCTGCTCATGTGCATGTTCCATTATCCCATTAAATTCCACTTAGAAAGCACAGTTCAAAGAAAAAGTGTTAAGAATGTTCAGATAATAACAGCAGAGTTAAACCTCACACAGCATCTTTCTGAGCACAGGGCTCTGTGTAACTGCACTGGTCAAATGCTCATCAGGCCCACTCTGATTTGCAAGGTGAAATCTGAAGACTGAAGTTTCTCCACACTCTGCATGTCAAAGTGCCTTGTACCACTTGATATATCAAGGCTGCAGCCTGGGTCCAAGAGAGCATGTTTTCTTTTTCACAGCAGCTTTTCCATATCTTAGAAGGCCTGGAGGAGCAGAGTGGCGACCACCTTCTTGATGTCTGAAATCTCTCACCTCCACTCACCACCAGACTGGTTCTCAAGCCATGCATGAGGACAACATTCATTCCTGCCTTAGTTCTGTCTTTAGAGGGGCTTCTTGTACCCCCTTGTTCTGTTCTCAGAAATTAATCCTTCCTTCTATTCCTAAGACTTCCATAAACAATACAAAGTTTTTAAATAAAAAAACAAGAAAGGGAAAAGGAAAGGATAAAAACAGTAATCTCCTGGAAGAAAAATTAATATAGTTAATAAATAAAAAATAAATAAATGGATGGATAAATAGATGATAAGTGATATGTATCACCAGTGATAAGGGATATATAAATTAAACATTATCATTTGTCACAGATTTGTTAAATGCTAAAAAGATTGACAATAAACCAGTTTTTAAATTAATGCATAATTTATGATATTTGGATTCCTACATTGAAGACATGATTGCTTTTTCCTTTACTATAAAGACATTCAATTTACTATAACAAACTTTAAACCAAAAGTCCAAGCTTTTTAGTATCTGGAAATATAATTCAGGGAACATTTCCATGTCAAATTAAAATACATCTTATTATCCTCCCCCAAAAAAGGAATGCAAATTCAATCCCCTGGTATGTTTCCAAACTCTCACACAATGCCACACTGTTGAAGCATTCACAGCTTATGCTTTCCAAAATTAAAATTGTGAATTTCGTGAGTGAAACTCTTTTGTTTTTGTTGCTTTCAATTTTGTTTTGTTTTTTGCTCTTAAGCATAGCTTGATTGGAAAACACCAGTTACCATCTCAAGGAGTTTTCCAAGTACAAAAGTAGCAAAAGGGGTTCAACCATTGAAGTCAAGTTGTTATTTATTGGCTATAATTTTTAAAAAGACATATCTTGCCACATTGAAGGCATGTTTTACTATAGTAAAAGCACTATCTGAAAAATACATGACAAACTAACCAAAAATAACAGAAGTCCAGAAATTTGCTGAGTAGAACCAAGACATCATATGAAAGAATTTTAAAAATGGGGATCTTGGAGAAAATGGCAGACAATACTAATAAACTAACTCATCTGCTCCATTGGTCATTAGTAGTAATGATTTTTTTAAATGAATAAAATCCTATACATTTAGTTTTTGACAAACCCTTTACAATTTAGATTCATGTAACATGACAAGAGAACATTTTTTTCCAACTTATTAGAATGCATTTTTTTCTGTATTTTTTAAAGGAAACCATTCTGATATAAACTTTAATTTTACTATCCACCAATTTTCAGAGACCTGATTTTATGAACAAATGCATCTGACATTGGCAATAGTTTAGAGAAAGGAATGCCTTCATAGTTCATTTTTTTTTTTTTTTTAATTTCACCATGTTGGCCAGGAGGCTGGTTTTGAACTCCTGACCTCAAGTGATCCACCCACTTTGGCCTCCCCAAATTCTGGGATTACAGGCGTGAGTCACCACGACACCTGGCCAGGAATGCATTCATATTCTATTAGAGTAAGTTCACATTGTTTCCACTTTTGTTAGAGGGCAAAATGGAAAAAACTATCAAAATATAAAATATGCAAAATATCTGACCCAGCAATCCACATCTATTGTTTAAAAATTGTTACAGTATATATTCAGCCATTTTCAAACCCGAGACTGGGAAGAGGTTTAATGGACTTAACAGTTCTACATGAATGTGAAGGTCTCACAATCATGGCAGAAGGCAAGGAAGAGCAAGTCAACATCTTACATGGATGGTGGCAGGCAAAAGAGAGCTTGTACAGAGAAACTCCTGTGTTTAAAACCATCAGATCTCATGAGACTCATTCACCATCACGAGAACAGTTCAGGAAAAACCCATTCCCATAATTCAATCACCTACCACCAGGTTCCTTCCATGACACGTGGGAATTGTGGGAGTTATGATTCAAGATGGGATTTGGATAGGGACAACCAAACCGTGTCACACTAGTTTACAAAGGTTTACAGAATGTTTATTGCAGTGTCACATAACAGTTGACATCACAAACTCTGATGCCTGATTATCTTTGCATAATTATGGTACCAGTTTAATAATTGTGTAATTTAGGACACATTATTTAAACTCTCTGCTTCAGTTTCCTCATTGGGAACATATGGGAATAACAACCATTCCTAACTCACAAAAGTATTGAGATTAGACTATGAGAGCTGTGCCTGACCCATAGTAAGTTCTTAGTAAATATCATCTGGCTTGTTTTTAGAGAGTTAGTTATATGAATGACTGTATTATAACTACAGAATTCTAGGCAGTCTTTAAAAACATGAGTCCATTTCTATGTATGCTATAAAATAATAGCCATTATAACTTGTTGAATGAAGAAAAATATGACATACATATGAGTATTTTGCATATAAATTGTGTATGTGTCTAGAAAAATTTCTAAGTAGCTAAAACCATATCTATCAGTGCCACTTCCACAGTTGCACAGGGAATAGAGTAGGAAAGGCTGTCAATTTTATTATAAAGTACTCTATGGTTTGAATTTTTATAAAATTTAAATAAAACCAATAAAATAAGATAAAAAATCTTTTCCAGCATACCCTGACCAATCCTGTCTGTGTTATCCTGTGTAATACTAAAGCCTATCTGATATTCATTTGAAATCTCTTTCATTACCTCTCTTTCTTGACTCATTCTATAGATGCAGAATAATGTAAATAATGTAAAATGGTACATCGTATTATTACACAAGTATTGTTCTTGTCCCCACTTCTTGGTCTGAAATATTTCACTTAAACAATACTATGATGTATATGTTACTCTTAGTTTCGGCTGAGTATAAATAAATAAAATGTTATACCTATTCCAGCCCAACCACCATAAACATTTCATGGAAAAAAAAAAAACTAACCAAATGATCAGCCAAGAAACATGGATTTAATTCTGGGCCTGTAAATAGAAAAAAGCAAAGCATCCTGACGTAGCCAAGACGCATGACAAACAATTGAGGCCACAGTGAAGAAAAATTGCAATTACAGATTTAAGTTCATTCTCATTCTGTCATGACACTTTGTTTATGATTATTGCTGCATATTGTAAAAGTGCAAGTACTGGTATAAGAAAATAACAATGACTGCCTTTCAAATGTGCATACTACCTTTCGGATGATTGAAAAAATAAGGTAAAAAACAGATATCATAACTTCAGATGAAAATATTGACAGATTACATTTATTTATTCAGTCATTTATTCAGCAAGTCCTTATTGAGCACCAATGATATTCCAGCTACCATTCTAGGTGCAGGGGACAAAGTAATGCACTGAAGAAAGGTCCTACCCTGATGGAAGGGAGAGAGTGACAACGAATGGAAATATAATGTCTCTCAAACTAATAAAAACCCATACACACATTTAATCTTCACAAGCTCATAGGTTTGGTGCTCTCATCATTGTCATTTTTCTGATTTTACAAGTGGAGAAAAGAAAGAATAGAAAGGTTGTCACTTACTGGAGGGCATATAAGCAGTAATATAAACAATCTGTGATAGAAATGATATTCAAACCCCAGAATTTGATGCCAGATCCTGAGGCCTTGATATTCCTGTTCAAAATCACATCACAAGGTTGTTCAGAGGATTAAATGAGATAATTTATGTTGAACCAATTTTTAAATTGTATTTTAAAAAAATATTGACATCATCATCACCATCAGCTATGGTATTTTTGTCTGGGCAAATTGCAAACTTCAAGGTTGGCATTGGAAAACAGCATCAGTTGTGCTAAATTTTCCCCACGAATTTAGTGAAAGTCCTTTGGTATAAAACATCCAAGAAAGCCTGTGTGTGATTCAGAGGTCCAAAAAATTCACTATGTCATACGGAGGAGGTACAGAGAGACATAAGTGTTCAGGGGCTGTAATGAGGCCCAAAAACTTAGCATGAAGATTATTTGAGAGCACAGGAAGAATAATTCCACCTGATGCCTTGTAGAAAGCTGCTTTTTAAACTGTTAATATAATAACAGTAAAACTAAATCTCTGCATACTTCTATAAAAATATGACCAAGAGAAATCTCTCTAAAAGAAAGAACTAAAACTGAACTGTGATCTAGCTATAAAATCACACCTCCCACATAAAAATTATTTATTTCTCAGATACTGCAGCTTCCCTCACCATTGAGTCAAAGCGGAAATATCAATGATGAATGGCCTTAACATTCAACATATATGTATTGTGAATCCTGAAGGAGATTTATTATGAAAGATGGTGATTATCAAATTGAGAATGGAAGATGGAAAAGATGCTAAACTGGGCCAACTGAGTTAATAATTAAAAGATTATTTTTATACAGCAATGATACATTTACCACAGGAAAAACAAACAGTGGATGATAATTGTCTTAGTGAGGGTTTTATCAGAGAAGCAGACCCACTGTAAGTGATATAGAGTAAGGGATTTATTTCAAATTTAGAACTTAGGTAACTGTGGCACAGTGGTCAGACTTTCTATATAAGGCCTTACTTGGCCTGAAATTAGCAGAGTTAGTGGTTGAAAACAACATTTCCTCCAGGAATCTCTTTCTGAGGTCCAGAATACATTAGGTCTCTATAAAATTAGGACTTGTGTTTGTCTACTGGTAAGAGAAAATGGAAATAATAATGGCTTTAAAAATTCAGGTTACTTCTCTTACATAAAGAGGTTCAGAGGTAGGAAGACCAACTTCCCATTGTCGACAGGATCCAAAACCCTCTTTCTACACCATCCTGGCACATTATTTTTATACTCAGATTTGCCTCAGGTCACTATGTGGCTACTAAAGATCTTGGCATCACTGTCATGGTAGAGGTCACAAAAAAATAGGATCGTTAGAGGAGAAAAATGGTGGTGGTAGTGGGCTGTGATCTCTAATGTGTCAGGTCTCACTAATCAGTTTTCATAGATGTCCCACACATCACATCTTCTTGCATCTCATAGATCAGAATATCATCACCTAGCTGCAAGGGAAGAAGGTAAATCTAGTCCTTATTCCAGGTAGCAATGTGCCTAATAATAATAATAATGATTTAAAAATTATTATTATGGATTCAAGTAATAAAGATGAAAATGTGAACATATTAAATATTAAATTAACTACTAAAGACTTACTTTGTATTTTTTAGATAAAAATACATTCAAATGCAAATTCTATTTTTTTTTTCTTGCACTCTGAACAACATTCTAGAACATCCCCTGAAATACATACAAATCACTTTGGAAGCCACTGATTGGAGAATAGAAAAACGTTATTTGAAAGTGACAGATGATGACTAATAGTTCACATGTGTTGATTCTCAAGAGATGCATTCTTTCATCCAGCATGTATTAATATAGATTATTTGGAACATTAATATTTAAGAGATTATAATGCATATATAGTAAACATGCATTGAATTTCTATATTTATTTTCCTGAATAGATATGATTCAAAGGTTTCAAAGAAAGATATTAAAGTTACTCATGTATAGAGTTAAATATGTCACTGAATGATTCATGTCATATATGAGAGTGAGCACTAAAACACACAGACATTTTGGGCATACACACTGGCACACATACACAAACATATGCATACACATATCCATTTACTTACTCAACTTCTTCTCTAAAACTGAAAATGAATGCACTTTGAAAGGTTAATTTAAATTTCTCTCAGGTTGGCAGAACTAAAATTTATCTTTTGCTGATGATTACTATATATGCTATCTATAAGTTTTTTACAGTCTTTATTTTTAATAAATAAAATATGTCTTTAAAGTACGTTTTATTTTCAGTAAAAATTAAACAATAAAACTTTAGAAATTGTAAAAAATGTGATATTAAAAGTTAAATATTTTTACTTTAAAATATTACCAGAAATAGCTCCATAAATATATAGCAAAAAAAATTCTTAATTAGCCCTTATCTCATCTTATAAGCTAAAGTATTTCACAACTTCTAGAGTAATTTCAAATAACTGATTTTACCCATTGATGGCCTTACACTACTTATGTTTCCGATTTCAGCAATCATTTATCTTTGAAGTGAGATATTGCTCCTTGAGGAAATTCTAGACTTCTGCCTTTCAATTTCACTTCTCTAAACAACTCAAGTTTATAGGTGGGAAGATAGGCAACGTCTTTTATATATAAAGGAAGAGAAAGAGAAAGGCAGAAGAGAAGATGGACTCTTGTTAATCTATTACTAAATAAGCTCTTTAGTTGAATTTGCTTTATTCCATAATTTACACTATTCTATTCACTTTCTACACAGTTTCATGAGCATTAGTACCTGACTGGATTAGCCTCTCTGCACTCACAATTATTGTTTATTTGACAGAAACAGCCACAGTTTTCTCTGAAGTTTAAATTTCCCAAAGTTGCAAATACAGCCTGGTTCTTACACTGTGGAGGGGGGTGTGTGTGTGTGTGTGTGTGCTCAAGCATGTGTGTGTCACATATGCAATTACTGATTATTCCCTATTAGGTGGGCTCTGCACTTTATATATCTGCTACTAAATTTAAGGGAAGTAAATGCAAAACTATTTTATCAAAATTATAATATTTAACTTTCAATATTACATATATCCATCAAATAGCTATACTGCTACATTCTGCATTGTATATAAATGTATGTGGAATATAAAATGGTATATTCCCTACATTCCCATCTACTGGGGAATTTCATCAACATTGCATACTACTGCACATCAGGTTTTAGGATTATTTGTAGTTATCTATTTTCTACCTTTTACTTGACTAAATTATCATTAGTCTCTAAAATGCTTTATTGTACTTTGTCTAGAGTATTTTCCTCAATCCCATGTTGTCTGCAGAAAGGAATATTCCAAAAACTTCAAAGAACAGAACAGTAATGCCCTCATGGGATGGAAAGCACTTGAGATTGCCCTAAAATACACAAATTCATTTCAAGTCATACACAAATGCACATACATATGTGTGTATGTATATGTTCATATATATAATTTCAAATTCACATATGTGACAAAATTTTCAATTTAATAAATATGTATACACAAAAATTGAAATTTGAAATGTCAGAAATATTTGACTAAAAGTCCAGATTCCTCACAAAATAACATAATTCAGTGTGTATCACTCTTTAAAATATAAAACTATGTATACAACTTCAATATTATCAGAATCTTCCTGCATATGAATCCAGTAGTGGTACTAAAATAGCAACATAATCCTTTCAAATAACAGTGGCTGTTCCATCTGAACTCTAACTTTCTCAGGCTAATATCAAAACTTAAGCTTAGTTCAAACCCATTCTTTTTTTTTTTTTTTTTTTTTTGTAATATTTATGGACTACCATAATTTTCTTAACTATTTCTCTATCATTGAGCATTTAAGTTAATTCAATATCTTTTCATAATAAACCATGTACTTTGCAGTATAGAATTCTCCATATTTTGGATAATTTTCTTAGCATAGATTTATTGAATTGGATTAATGTTTTTTTGTTTTGTTTTGGTTTTTATTTTTTATTATAATTATACTTTAAGTTCTAGGGTACATGTGCATGACGTGCAGGTTTGTTACATATGTATACTTGTGCCATGTTGCTGTGCTGCACCCATCAACTCGTCAGCACCCATCAACTCGTCATTTACATCAGGTATAACTCCCAATGCAATCCCTCCCCCACCCCCCACCATGATAGGCCCCGGTGTGTAATGTTCCCCTTCCCGAGTCCAAGTGATCTCATTGTTCAGTTCCCACCTATGAGTGAGAACATGCGGTGTTTGGTTTTCTGTTCTTGTGATAGTTTGCTAAGAATGATGGTTTCCAGCTGCATCCATGTCCCTACCCCATTCTTAAATCAACCTATGTGCCCAAATAAGGCAAAGCAAGAATACACAGTAGTTTGAAAACCACATATTAGTGAAGCACTCATATTGGTTGATTTTTAAAGATATTTTACTGGAAAATAATGTTAAATCACTGAAAATAAAGGCATCTCAAAATGTAACCACTGGAGCTAGGTATAATTTTAACATTATAACCAACTGTAGTAATTTGGTTTAAAAATCAGGACTCAGAGTGCATAATGTTCTTCTTAAACACTTCTACATTTTATTCAAGTCAGTATTGACTTTGAAAATTTTTGTGACTTCAGATTTTGTATAGCTGTTTTTCTTAGGCTTTTCCTATCTTCTACATTTTGTTATGGAATAATTCAGAGCAATAGTCCAGGTTATTCTTGATGTGAGAAATAGTGACAAATAGCACATAGTCTAAAAGATGACAGTGTGAAGATAAGCAGCCAGCAGCATTTTATCTTGGTGTTGGAACAGAGGCAAGGGTGTGAGAATATGGAATTTCACTTCCAACTTTGAGCCATCTCTATTCCCTTTGGAGAGATCCTTCTCCTCATTACTACCTGATACCTACCCAGTTTTCACAATATTCTTTTTTTTTTAAAGAACAACACTTGTTGATACATTTCTCTCATGTGCACTATTGTATTTATAAGCTTATGATATGATTAACAGAAAATAAATAGATCAACAGCAATATAATTGATAAATTGATAAACTCTTGGTGCCTCCACATTATTTTAATTGCAGACAAAGGTATTAACAAACTATAAAATTATAACATCAACTTCTTTTCAAAAACTGAGCAGTTTGCTGAACACCCATCAAGTCAGAATATTTACTAGTATTTGATTTACAAGTGAAACAGAGGACAGCTGTAAAATGTGATCCAGACCAGGACAGATGTTTGTTGGTGCAGTCCCAATTGTAGGTGTCACTAATATTCAAACAGTAGATTAGTATCTTATACCAGACTTACAGACAGTGTTTTTTATAGTTTTGGGCATGTTCATTTGTCCATCAATTCATTACCATTTACCCTAGTTGACAGTTCTCCAACCTGTTGCCCATCAAAATCAGTTTTTGAAATGTCTTACAAGCACAGTTGTAAGTACAGTCTAATTCAGATCTATTTAATCAGAATATTTGGGAAGAAAATGTAAAACTTTTCCCTCCTTCCTTCCCTTCATCCCGTTTTCTCTCCATCTCCTTTTCCCCCCTTTTTCTCCCTCCCTTCAGGTATATTATAGGAGAAAAACTAATATAAGATGAAAGAGAGAAATAAACAAATAATGAAAATAAATAATGTTGCGGGAAATATCGGGAGCTGGTTTCCCCCAATAAATAAATCAGTATTAAAAATCTTAACAGAACAAAAGTAAATATTCAAATACTTTTTGGAATGAAAAATATGACTTATCCAGCTCATACAAAAGTTGTAGCAAACTGTTCAAAACCAGATATAATACCAGAGAAGATAACTCGATGTTTTTGTTTTTGCTTTTTTAAGACAAGGTCTTACTTGTTGCCCACGCTGGAGTACAGTGGTGTGATCACGACTCATTGCAGCCTCGACCTCCTGGGCTCGAGTGATCCTCCTGCCTCAACCTCCTAAGTAGCTGGCACTACAGGCACACACCACTGTGCCTGCCTATTTTTTCTATTTTTTATAGAGACAGAAGTTTGCCATGTTGCCCAGGGTAGTCTCAAACTCCTGGACTCAAGTGATCCTGCCTCACCCTCCCAAATTGCTGGGATTACAGGTGTGAGCCCCCACAACTGGCCAACAACAGCAGTTTAGGCCTTTTAAAATAAGTATTTATTTCAAGGGTGAGAGGTTCACACTATCATGTTTGTATGGCATTTTATTGAAACTTCTGAAGGTCTAATATGATTGGTTTAGTTGCCTATCTGTATATATCTATAGTATGAATTACTTAAGGGAAATTTAATAGTACTGAGTTTGTCTCTAATTTGGCCCAATTTATCCTGCTCCTTCCTTGCTTCTACTGCCTAACACACCTTTTCCCATCTGCATTTGTCAGGGTTCTCCAGAGGAACAGAACCAATAGGATATGTGTATATATAAAAGGGAGTTTATTAGGAAGAATTGGCTCACATGATTACAAAGTGAAATCCCCCAATAGGCATTCTGCAAGCTGAAGAAGAGAGAAGTTGGTAGTGGCTCAGTCCAAGTCCAAAAGCCTCAAAACCAGGAATCCAACAGTGCAGCCTTCAGTCTGTGGCAGAAGGCCTAAGAGCCCTGGGGAAGCTGCTGGTACAAGTTTCAGAGTCTGAAGACCAAAGAAACAGGAGTATGATGTCCAAGGGCAGGAAGAGCAGAAGCAAGCAACCAGCATGGAAAGAAGAAAGAGAGCTGTCTGACTTGTCCTAGCTGGCTGGCAGCCAATTAGAAGGTGCCCACCCACATTTAGTGTGAGTCTCCCTCTCCCAGTCCGCTGACTGAAACGTCAATCTCTTCTGGAAACACACTCACAGACACACAGAGAAACAATACTTTACCAGTCATCTAGGCATTCTTCAATCCAATCAAGTGGGCACCTAATATTAACCATCATGCCATCTTATTTATCTCTTAAATTCCTTTTTTTTCGTTCTAAATTAAGCTTGTCCATTCAGTAAATAATTACAGAATGCCTATTTAGTGCCAAGAGTTGTGATTCCATAGAAAATACAAAATGGAATTAAGCTTTGCCTCTTCATCAAGGATATTACTGTCCTGCTGTTGGGAGTGATAGGTAAATAAATAATCACAGAAAGAGATAATGAAGATATGCCTGGAACCAATTCCCAATGAATATCAAGGGACAACTGTACATAATCACTATTTAGGCTTTAATGTGTCTACCTGGCTGTGCTGAACTACATTTTCCACTATTCCCTTACTTGTATATTAGGGTGGCCGCAAGGGAGACAATTGGCAGATCTGAAGAGCAGGAAGCAACAACTTTTGTTGCTAACACCTGTTGTTGCTGATCTTTGAAATGCAGCTAAAGCAGTGCCGGGAGGAAAGTTTACAGTGCTAAATTCCTACATCAAGAAGTTAGAAAGATCTCAAATTAACAATTCAACAGTGTACTTAGAGGAACTAGAAAGAAAAGAATAAGCCAACCCCAAAGCTAGCAAAAGAAGTGAAAATTAACTAAAGTCAGAGCACTGAATGAAATTGAGATGCAAAAACTTATACAAAAGATTAATGAAACCAGAAGTCTGTTCTTTGACAGATGAAACAAGATTGATAGATCACTAGCTAGATTAACAAGAAAGAAGATCCAAATAAGCACAATCAGAAATGACAAAGATGTCATTACAGCTGATCCCACAGAAATACAAAAGATCCTCAGAGACAATTATAAACACCTCTGAGCACACAAATTAGAAAACCTACAGGAAATGGATAAATAACCACCCATAACCACGCATAACCACCCCAGATTCAATCAGGAAGAAAGTGAAAACTGAAACAGACCAATAATAAGTTCCAAAATTGAATCAGTAATTTAAAAAAACCTACCAAACAAAAAAAGGCCTGGACCAGATAGACTCACAGATGAATTCTACCAGACATACAAAAAACTAGTACCAATTCTACTGAAACTATTCCAAAAAATCAAGGAGGAGGGACTCCTGCCTAACTTATTCTATGAAGCCAGCATCATTCTGATACCAAAATCTGGCAGAGACACAACAACAAAAAAGAAAACTTCAAGCCAATATCACTGATGAACATAGATGCAAAAATTCTCAACAAAGTACTAGCAAACCATGCTCAGCAGCACATCAAAAAGTTAATTTATCACAATAAAGTAGGTTTTATCCCTGGGATGCAGGATCTATTTAACATATGCAAATCAATAAATGTGATTCACCCGATAAACAGAATTAATATAAAAAACCATATGATCATCTCAACAGATGCAAAAAAAGCTTTTGATAAACTCTAACATCTTTTTATGATTAAAAATGTTCAACAAATTAGGCATCAAAGGAACATACCTCAAAACAATAAGAGTCGTCTATGACAAACCCACAGCCAACATCAGACTGAATGGGCAAAAGCTGAACCATTCTCTGAGAAATTGCACAAGACAAAGATGTCCACTCTCACCACTCCAATTCAACATAGTACTGGAAGTCCTAGCCAGAGCAATCAGAAAACAGAAATAAAAGAAATATCCTTTTGATATCCGCGATGGCAAATAATTTGTGGCTAAGTCCTCAATAGCAATTGCAACTAAAACAAAAATTGGTTAGTGGGACCTAATTACAGTAAAACACTTCTGCATAGCAAGAGAAACTGTAAGGAAGTAAACAGACAACTTGCAGAATGAAACAATATATTTGCAATCTATGCATGCAGCAAAAGCCTAATATCCAGGATATATAATAAACTTAAAGAAATCAACAAGTAAAGATGAATAACACCATTAAGAATGAGACAAAGGACATAAACAGATATTTCTCAAAAGACAACATACAAGCAGCCAACAAACATATGAAAAAATGCTAATCAAAACTAATTATCAGAGAAATACAAGTCAAAACCATAATGAGACACCATCTCACACCTGTCCAAAAGGCTTTTTTTGAAAAGTCAAAAAATAACTGATGTTGGTGAGGTTGCAGAGAAAAGGGGACACTCAGACACTGTTGGTGAGGATGTATATTAGTCCAGCCACTATGTATTACAGAGAGTAGTTTGAATAATTCTCAAAGACCTAAGAGTTTAGCAATCATTTGATGCAGAAATTTCATTACTGGGTACATACCCAAAGGAAAAGAAGTTATTCTATCAAAGGACACATTCACCTGTATGTTCTTTGCAGCACTATTCACAATAGCAAAAACATGGAATCAACCCAGGTGCCTATCAACAGTGGTTTAGTAAAGAAAATGTGGTACATATACACCACGGAATACTATGCAGCCATAAAAAATGAAATCATGTCATTTGTTGCAACATGGTGGCAGCTGGAGGCCATTATTTTAAGCAAACTAATGCAGAAACAGAAAACTAAATACTGCATGTTCTAACTTAAAAGCAGGGCTAGACATTGAATAAATGCTGACATAAAGATGGAAAAAACGGGCACTGAGGACTACTAGAATGTGGAGAGCAGGAGGGAGTAAGAGTTTAAAAATTACCCGTTGGATACTATGTCCATTACCTAGGTTAAGGGTTCAGTCATACCCCAAAACTCAGTGTCATGTAATATACATCTTTAATAAACTTGCACATGTATTCCCTGATTCTAATAAAAATGTTGAAAAAGAAAAAAAAAAAAACATAAAAAACCAAAGTAGAATAGCATAATATTTGCATATAACCTACACACATCCTCCCATATACTTTAAATCATCTCTAGATTACTTACAATATCTAATGCATTGCAAATGCTACATAAATAGTTCGCTATACTGTTGTATTATTTAGGAAATCATGACAAAGGAAAGAAGTCTGTATATGTTCAATACTGATGCTACCACTCATTTTTTAAAAAAATATTTTTGATCAATGGTTGATGAAATCTATGGATGCAGAACCCATGGATACAAGGACTGACCTTATTGTTCACCTACCAGGCTACTTTAGAAGAAAGTATACTACCTGTTTTCTCACATTTAATAATTTCACTGTATTTGACAGACAATGTCTATGTTCAACGCTGGGTATTGCATTTTAAGAAAGTCTTGGAGGAAATAAAATGTGATCTGAGGGTTCATTCATAATAGTCATATGAGGAAGATTCTGGTGACCCTTGAGATTTTTGAAAAGTTCACATGTGGAATATGTAATAGGCTTATTTGGCTTACTGCAGAGGATCAACAGTTAAAATGTCATGGAAAGGTAATTTTTTTCTTTCATTTAAAGCCTAAAAACTCATCTTAAATGCAAGTTCTACACAAACAGGGAATAGAGTGTTTGTGTGTGTGTATGTTGTGTGTATTTTTTAAATTTCAAATGCTCAGTGCATACCCACATATGTTAAAGTGATCAAAACTGTTTGTTGGATTAATCAATTAATTGATGGACAACTGAGACAGTTTTCTTGAAAAAAAAAAAATTGAACTAGCTAACTGTGAAATGGGCTATCCACATATTCCATAACTCCATTGTGTCACAACGTAAGTGTGCCATCTCTTTTTAAGCATATATTCTTGTAACAAACAGATGACGAGAAAATTTTGAAACATAAGCAATCTCCATAAAAGATTCAGAATAGCTCAGATCTTTGAAAATTTATATTTTAACAAAATCATGAAAATAGCACAATGGCTAAAAATATTTTGTTCTTCCTCGGGCAATCTGAGTTTAATTGTAAAACTAGATGGAGGGTAAAAAATTATTTTAATTTTATTTTTTAGTAATGTTTATTATTCCCAAATGATATAATTGACCAAAATATGATTTCATTTCTCATTTCCTTTTATTGGCTTAGTAGTAACTAATTCTACATCAAAGACAAAAACACTGAGGATACAAAATAGTGGCTACTTAGGAATGCTTTTGGTTTCACATGTGTTTTGTTTCACATCTAGGTACCTAGCATCTTTTGAGCAACCAACTTGTATGCATATATACAACCAGTGTTAGAATCACAGGTCGCCTGCACCCTCAGCAGCAACCTACGAATGCAGTTAGAATACCAATCAATTCTCCTAAAACTAAACATCCTGCCTTTTACTCATAATCCAAGGTCCCTTCTCCCCAATACCCCAAATATAAAGTATTTTTATTACAGTACATGAGATAATTTTCTATTCAAAATGCTTCCTCAACAGTAATAGATTTTCAAAATAAATTAGTAGCATTCCATGTATTTGTAAGCATAACGTGAATTTAACGGTTGTATATAAAAACAAAATTATCCTTCTAGAACTCTCCATATCCCTCATTTCAAACTGTTGTATTTTTCTTTGTTTTTTGAAATTTGGTTACAGAAAATTGAGTTGGTTATACTCTGAAGAGTATTATCTGCACATTCAAGGCCCTTTGTTGGTTGATATTGACTTTTCCCTTTCATCCCTGATCCCTGTCCCCATCACTTTTCTCACCCCTTAGATTCATTTACAGCAAGTCCTTGAATAACATCATTTAATTCAATGTCACTTTGTAATAACCGTAATGAGAAAACAAATGGATTCCTACATGAGACCACTCTCCGTGTAGAATTTGCATGTTCTCTCCATGTCTGCATGGATTTTCTCCAGATATTCCAGTTTCCTCCCATGACCCAAAGATGTGCATGTTCAGTTAATTGGTATGTCGAAATTGTTCCAGGATGGGCTGGTGTGGGTGTGTATGTGAGTGTGCCCTGTGATAGAATAGCATCCTGTCCAGGGTTGGATCCTGCCAGGATAGGCTCTGGCCACCCATGCCCCTTAATTGGAATATGCAAGTTAGAAAATGAAGGAAGGAAGGAAGGAAGGAAGGAAGGAAGGAAGGAAGGAAGGAAGGAAGGAAGGAAGGAAGGAAGGAAGGAAGGAATAAAAATTATTTTAAAATAAAAATCTGTAAACTATACAATAATCCTACAAATGCTCAACAATAAATAATGAGGTACGAAAGCCCTCATGGAGCCATATTTGTGACTGTTTTTGAGCTGCATAGTGGTAGGACATCCTGATTAAAAATTTCACTTTGCAATATTTATTCTTTGATCTAACCCATGACCGCTATGATTGTTTTAACTCACTGATTCACCAAAAATTAAGTAATTACTTTACTTGTTTCTATTCATCTTTCTTATTATACACATATATAGCTCACGTTTATTTCAATGTTTAATATAAGAAGTGTTTGGGGCCTTTATTTAGAAATTTGGTGATGTTTTTGTGTCCAGAAATATGCCGAAAATAGCAGCTTAACTCCTGTTTATATCAATTAGCCTATGGTAAAATTGGTTCCAATATTCGTCATTTTGCCTAAAGCCACAATTTCCAATAACTTACCTACAACAATAAGTGAGGACTTACTGGATATCCCTGCAAACTGTATTGAATTTTGGGAATGTCAGTGTTTTAAACTTTTTCCTTTGCCCTTTTCTTCCCCCCAGGTTTTCTGTTTTTTCATGCTGATTTTCATGAATTCCTTCCCTAATCTAGATGTCAATCTAGAATATTTATTTATTTTACACATTGTAAATATCTTTTCTGAATTAGTTAACAATTGTTTAACCTTGTCTCTATTTCTTCATTAAAATAAACGTTTAGTTGTAATGTAATCAAATCTGTAATTTCTTTTTTTCCTTCCTTCCTTCCTTCCTTCCTTCCTTCCTTCCTTCCTTCCTTCCTTCCTTCCTTCCTTCCTTCCTTCCTTCCTTCCTTTATAGTTCATCCTCCTAGGGTCATAATCAACATGATTTTCCACTACCTCAAGGTAACACTTATATTCTCACGATTTTTTTTTCCTTCTTAATAATTCTACTTTTCACTAATTTAGTGTGTGGTATATGGCCTTAATTGTTTTTTTTCAATATTCCAATGCTATCTACCAATCTGTGTTTCTCCAAATCATTTATAGTTCAACTTTATTATAAATCAAATTAACACACAGGTTTATAACTGCAGGTTTGTGTGCATTTCTGAGCTCTCTGTTATGTCATCTTTCTATCTGTGATTAATATCACAATGGTTTCATTATTATTATAATCATCAAGACTTCATACTTTATATTATGTCTAGCAAGATGTGTCCCCATTCCTTGCTTTTCTTTCGTTTTTTTTGTTTGTTTGTTTGTTTTGTTTGTTTGTTTTTGTTTTTTTTGATGGTGTCTCATTTCGTCACCCAGGTTGGAGTGTAATGGTACGGTATCGACTTGCTGCAAACTCTGCCTCCCAGGTTAAAGCGATTCTCTTGCCTCAGCCTCTCGAGTAGCTGGGATTACAAGCGTGCACCACTACGTCCAGCTAATTTTTGCAATTTTAGTAGAGTTGGGGTTTCACCATGTTAGTCAGGCTGGTCTCGAACTCCTGAACTCAGGTGATCTGCCCACCTCAGCCTCCCAAAGTGCTGGGTTTACAGGTGTGAGCCACCAGGCCTGGCTGCTTTTCTTTAAATAAAAGTAGCTAAACTATTCATAGACCTTTATTCTTGCATATATATTTTTGAAAACGGTGGTTAATTTCTTTTTTAAAAAGTCTGAATTTTGTTTGAAAATAAGATGGCATCTTCTTGGAAATTGTGGCCATGCATATTTTAGATCCTTATCTGTCTGGTCCATTAATTCTGCTGACTAGGTTTTAGTTTGTTGCCTTTCTTTTACAACACTGGAACAATCTGTGGTCTCCTCAGGGGCAGGGGTGGTTGTACACAGCTGATGAGGTTACAAATGGAACAGGATACAGAGAGCCTCTGGCTTAACAATCAAGGCTTAACCATTCTGTTTTAATTTTGTCCCTCCTCCCAACACTGCCATGTGGCTGGCTGACAGGCTGGGCTCTCTGCTCTCCCTACACCGAGTGTCTTCCAGTGCCTACCAGAAATGCTCCTTCCTGATATTAACTCTTCAGTGTTTGGCTAATATAGCTACTCTCTCATTCTGAGTTCAGCTTCTTCCTAACATTAATAATGATACCATCACAGGTCCTGTTTATTAGATCAGATTGTCCATAAAACTTAATAGTGCTGGTAGTTTGCAGCATCAATAAAATGCATTTTCAGACTTCCTTTTCCCAAGGTGTGTATATGAGACTGCTCACAAAATTCTTGCTTGCCAGGCAATGCAGTAAAAGCAAGCTAGGAATTTTATCATGCTAGAAGAAACTTCTTGCTGCTTCTCACAGGTTAGAGGATGATTGTACACACTTTGTAATAAAATATGACACACACAAAAGAGATTGTCATCCATGGGAAGAAGTAAGAATTAAGTGTGCAGACTGGGGATTTACTTCCTTCATACCCTTGCACTAATTATTTAACCTCAGTTTCCTCATCCTCATCTACGAAATGGAGATACTGACAGTACTTATCCATAGGATTGTTGTGAAATTAAATATGTGAGTGTGTGTGTGTGTGTGTATTCATCAATTTAATTAATATTATATATTATACAATTTCTACAGCTGTGCTTGGCACATAGTAGGCACCTCATAAATGTTAACTATTGTTATTATTACAGTTGTCTTCAGAGGTTCCTGGGATTTGAAAATTCAGATTCCTGAAATCCACTACTATTATGTATTCTTTTTCCCCTATTTTCTGCCCTCTAGTGGTAATTTCAAATATGATTTCTTTGCTTGATTTTATGTGGAATTCTTGTTAAATAAAGACCTACTTTTTTCCTTTTTTCCTATTAAGTGCAAATTATTGTAAGTTCAGTCTTGTATATGCAGGACTGCAAACAATTTGTAATCGTTTCTCATGCATTTGGAAAGGGATAGCTTGAATCTTGTAAAAGAAACTTTCTCTTTAATGCCTATTGGTATTCATTTCTCTAAGACACTGCCATCCCTTTCTCTAGAAACCAGAGCTCTTCTTTCACCTGACCTTACCTATGAGATTCCACCCCATTTTAAGTCCTACAAAAATAATCAGGTATTTTTACACTAAAGATATTACTTTCTGAAAAGCAAACATTTACCTACAAAAATAACAATGTTCCAAAGATAAAATGTTAGCATCTATAGCTACTGAAAACTTTAATCAAATAATAATAGCAATCCTTACTTAAGCTATTCATTGCCTCACAAAATATGCTACTTCCTCTCATTTCTTTTAACAGCTTCTTTCCCAATATACTTGTACTTACTCTGAATGTGGAGCTAAAGAAGAATATTCTTAACTGCTTTACAGCGAAGACAGATATTGTCAATTAGTGTAAACAACAACTGCCAAACCCCCTCCCCATTCCCCTTTTCTCCCAGTCCCAGAATATAAATAATAGCAAAGACTTAACTGGTATTCTTTTTTTTTCTTTTTTTCTTCTTTTTTATATTTTAAGTTCTAGGGTACATGTGCACAACGTGCAGGTTTGTTACATATGTATACATGTGCCATGTTGGTGTGCTGCGTGCATTAACTCGTCATTTACATTAGGTATATCTCCTAATGCTATCCCTCGCCCCTCAACCCCTCCCAACAATAGGACCCAGTGTGTGATGCTCCCCTTCCTGTGTCCAAGTGATCTCATTGTTCAATTACCAGCTATGAGTGAGACATGTGGTCTTTGGTTTTCTGTTTTGGTGATAGTTTGCTGAGAATGATGGTTTCCAGCTGCATCCATGTCCTTAAAAAGGACACAAACTCATCCTTTTTTATGGCTGCATAGTATTCCATGGTGTATCTGTGCCATATTTTCCTGATCCAGTCTGTCACTGATGCACATTTGGGTTGATTCCAAGTCTTTGCTATTGTGAATAGTGCTGCAATAAACATACGTGTGCATGTGTCTTTATAGCAGCATGACTTAAAATCCTTTGGGTATATTCCCAGTAATGGGGTGGCTGGGTCAAATGGTATTTCTAGTTCTAGATCCTTGAGGAAACGCCACACTGTTTTCCACAATGGTTGAACTAGTTTATAGTCCCACCAACAGTGTAAAATTGTTCCTATTTCTCCACATCCTCTCCAACACCTGTTGTTTCCTGATTTTTTAATGATTGTCATTTTAACTGGTGTGAGATGGTACCTCATTGTGGTTTTGATTTGCATTTCTCTAATGGCAAGTGATGATGAGCATTTTTTCCTATGTCTGTTCACTACATGAATGTCTTCTTTTGAGAAGCGTCTGTTCATATCCTTTGTCCACTTTTTGATGGGGTTGTTTGTTTTTTTCTTGTAAATTCGGTTGAGTTCTTTATAGGTTCTGGATATTAGCCCTTTGTCAGATGAGTAGATTGCAAAAATTTTCTCCCATTCTGTAGGTTGCCTGTTCACTCTGATGATAGTTTTCTTTTGCTGCGCAGAAGCTCTTTAGTTTAATTAGATCCCATTTGTCAATTTTGGCTTTTGTTGCCATTGCTTTTGGTGTTTTAGTCATGAAGTCCTTGCCCATGCCTATGTCCTGAATGGTATTACCTAGGTTTTCTTCTATGGTTTTTATGGTTTTAGGTCTAATGTTTAAGTCTCTAATCCATCTTGAATTAATTTTCATATAAGGAGTAAGGAAAGGATCCAGTTTCAGCTTTCTACTTATGGCTGGCCAATTTTCCCAGCACCATTTATTTAATAGGGAATCCTTTCCCCATTTCTTGTTTCTGTCAGGTTTGTCAAATATCAGATGGCTGTAGATGTGTGGTATTATTTCTGAGGGCCCTGTTCTGTTCCATTGGTCTATATCTCTGTTTTGGTACCAGTACCATGCTATTTTGGTTACTGTAGCCTTGTAGTATAGTTTGAAGTCAGGTAGCGTGATGCCTCCAGCTTTGTTCTTTTAGCTTAGGATTGTCTTGGCAATTTGGGCTGTTTTTTGGTTCCATACGAACTTTAAAACAGTTTTTTCCAATTCTGTGAAGAGAGTCATTGGTAGCTTAATGGGGATGGCATTGAATCTATAAATAACCTTGGGCAGTATGGCCATTTTCACAATATTGATTCTTCCTATCCATGAGCATGACATGTTCTTCCATTTGTTTGTGTCCTCTTTTATTTCACTGAGCAGTGGTTTGTAGTTCTCCTTGAAGAGGTCCTTTACATCCCTTGTAAGTTGGATTCCTAGGTATTTTATTCTCTTTGAAGCTATTGTGAATGGTACTTCATTCATGATTTGGCTCTCTTTTTGTCTGTTACTGGTGTATAAAAATGCTTGTGATTTTTGCACGTTGATTTTGTATCCTGAGACTTTGCTGAAGTTTGTTATCACCTTCAGGAGATTTTGGTCTGAGACAATGGGGTTTTCTAAATATACAATCATGTCATCTGCAAACAGGGACAATTTGACTTCTTCTTTTCCTAACTGAATCCCCTTGATTTCTCTCTCTTGCCTGATTGCCCTAGCCAGAACTTCCAACACTATGTTGAATAGGAGTGGTGATAGAGGGCATCCCTGTCTTGTGCCAGTTTTCAAAGGGAATGCTTCCAGTTTTTGCCCATTCAGTATGATATTGGCTGTGGGTTTGTCATAAATAGCTCTTATTATTTTAAGATACGTTCCATCAATACCGAATTTATTGAGAGTTTTTAGCATGAAGGGCTGTTGAATTTTGTCAAAGGCCTTTTCTGCATCTATTGAGATAATCATGTAGTTTTTGTCTTTGGTTCTGTTTATATGCTAGATTATGTTTATTGATTTGCATATGTTGAACCAGCCTTGCGTCCCAGGGATGAAGCCCACTTGATCATGGTGGATAAGCTTTTTGATGTGCTGCTGGATCTGGTTTGCCAGTATTTTATTGAGGATTTTTGCATTGATGTTTGTCAGGGATATTGGTCTAACATTCTCTTTTTTTGTTATATCTCTGTCAGGCTTTGGTATCAGGATGATGTTGGCCTCGTAAAATGAGTTAGGGAGGATTCCCTCTTTTTCTATTGATTGGAATAGTTTCAGAAGGAATGGTACCTTAACTGGCATTCTTAAGAGCAGATTCGGTGTTTTACAACATATATATATATATAATATTTTCTTTTTTTTTCTTTTTTACAATATATATTTTTATACAGAATTTTAAAATATCGTCTTGGGCCATACAGCTTTATCAAATAGATATATAATGAAGACAGCTATAGTAAACTGTAAGAAATTAACTGAGTTATCAGGACTTGCAGTTTACATTTATAAATCAGGAAATTGAGTCAGAAAGACCTGAAGAAGGACTACACTGAGTAATAAACTATAAGATTTAGTGAGTGAATCAAGCATTCAAAATATGATCTTGAACTACTTAATGTATCTATACATTATTTTGTCCTTGATCAGGATAGGATGATAAATATGAGAGGAGGAAAGGACCCCCAGCCTGTGTAAGTCTGTTTGGTTTGACTGATAACATTCATTTCATGTTCTCTAAACCTTACTCTAAGTAGTCTTTCCTTGAGCTTGGTGTAGAAAGATGCCTACCATCAATAAAATTTTATTACCTTCCCCTTCTGAGTTAGTGGAATAATGAGGACATGTTTCCTGATGTCAGAAATGTAAGATGTAAGATTGTAATCACTACCTTAGAGTCAGAAAGCTAAGAGGGGAATAAAAGGAAAGCCTACCTACTCTCTTCAGAAAGGAGATGCTGGAGGCACCCTAGGCATAGACAACAATGACTTTTCAGGAATATACCTAAACCTGATTCATAAGTAGCTATTACTGAGCAACAGCACTGGTATTAGAAATTAATATCTTGGTACTAATTCATATTAACTGTTTAAATACTAAATGCTTTATGCACAATCAATATAAACTAATACAACTGTGCTAAATTTCTATTACTTATTAAGATTTATTTGATACACTTAATTTCCTTTAATTCCATTGAAAGAAAGAGCTAGCAAAGGCAAAAAAAAAGAAGAGATTTTGAGATTTTACAAGAATTCAAAAAAGGAAGTGGAAGAAATGGGAAAAAAAGGGGGAAATCTAGTGGCCTAATCTTCTCAAAATAATAATGCTAAAGAAAAATGTAAACATTAATTCATTTGAACACATTTTATTAGTACCTTTTATAAGTAAGGTAATGTACTAAGTCCCAGAGACAAAATAAGCAAAAAGATACTATTGGTAAGAAAATGCAGCATGGTAGAGCACCCAATTATATATTAAATAGTATGTAGGTACTGCATTGGGGTCATAAATAGGACTCTACAAATAGCTTGCCTTGTAGAGTCAGTTAAAATTTACCAGTGGTAGTAACATCTGAAATGAGTGCTGGAGAATAAGTGAGAGACAGATAAAGAGTAGTGAAAAGAGTGTTTTAGATAGAGGGAAATATGTGCAAATGCTGGGAAGTAAGAAAAATAATGCACAAATACAAGTGAATGAGCAGGTTCAAACAGCTAAAAGTAATTCAGTGTAGTTGGAGATTAGAGTTGTGGAGGCAGGGAAGAAAGTGATGGAGAAATCCAAGAATAAGGATGAAATCAGGGGCCAGACATTAAAAGATCCTCTAAGGTCTATTGAAGAGTTTATACCTTATCACACAGAGATGGGTTGGGGTAATACACAGGGGGTTTAAATATTAGTTATCATGCCCGTGTGTGTGCATGTGCGTGTGTGCATGTGCATATGTGTGTAAAATGGATCGGAATAAACAAGACAGGAGAGAAAAAGAAATGAATGTATTCAAGTTATTTAGGAGAAGGAATATAAACAAATTGGGAATTACTTAGCATAAAGTACAAGGGAAAGAAAGGGAGAAGCTAGAGATGGACTTTTCATTTGGGGCATGGGCAGATGAGTGAGTGGTGCATCCTTGCCCCGACAATACAACACACAAAGAAAAAGACAAGCTGGTTCATTGGGAAAATGGGACAGATGTGTTTCGTGATTAAACATCCATTCCACCTTAACTTACGGGTGAGGAAACTGTGGTCTTTGTTTTTTGTTTTAACTGAAAAAATTTTTAAAATACCATACTAAGATGCTACTACTTACAAGGCTTTGGCCTATTATTTTATAGGAAGTCAAGAGATAAAGTATAAATACCATCTTGTAATGCAAATCTGCCTGACAGACCTTGCTAAATTCTTCTTTTTACACACTACTTTGTCATTTATTCATCTATAAACATGTGTTAATCTTTTGCTATGGGCTGGCAGCACTTCAAGTTCTGGAGATATAAGGGAAGAAAAACCAGAGACGGTCTTGCTTTACGAAGCCCATGTTCAGTCCAATGTCCTAAAGCAAAAATGCAGAATAAAAGTATAAAGGACGTGGGGGAGTTGTATAAATAAAAGATTCAATGCCATAGAGCCATGAAGCAAAATAATAGTAATAATAATACTGCAATCTATTTTTCCCTCAAAAAGTGAACCTTTGCTTCAGATTTTATTGTAACCCAGAGACAAAAATAATGCCCCTGGGAAGGCAACACCTGAGCATACCACTGGATGTATATTAAACGTACAATGCAGTGGGATGGAAATGTTATATTTTAACATTTCTAGTGAGTGATATTGCTTTTCTAAAAAATCTCAATTTAAATGTATACACTATGCACACATTTCCAAAGTACCTTCTGGGAGAATTGAAGGGTATACAGAGTATCTCCTCATATGAGGATATACTCATGCCTTGATACACTCACTGTGACTAAATGTTTGTCTTTTGGGCTTTGTGAAGTCGTGTGATGAGTGCCCTAACATATTTTTTCCTCTCAACTTTAAGTAACATACAATATTGTGATTCATGCACATATCCAATTTCCTGGTAAGTGCTTCAGGGTCTCATATATGTCCTCCTTAGAGTGTAAAGCTCATTTGTAAGGCTCAAAATCATGAGATTTTTATGTCTTTTTTTTTTTTTTTTTTTGCTTTGTTTTTGTTTTTGTCTTTTTTTGTGGGAGATTTAAAAGTGGATTACACATTTTAAAGACCCTGACAAGAAGCATCCTAAGGGACTCCACTGTATCAAGTATTAGTCAGAGTTCTCCAGAGAAACAGAACACACAGCATGTGGATAGTGTGTGTGTGTATACACACACATATAATAATGTATATAATTATCATATATTCTTGTTGTACATGTATTTTGTATATACACATTTATTATAAGGAATTGGTACACACAATTATGGAGACTCACAAGTCTCAAGATCTGCAGGGTGAGCCAGCAAACTGGACACCCCAGAGAGCCAATGGTGTAGTTCCAATGTGACTCCAAAGGCAAACTGAAGACCGAGGAGAGTCGGTGTTATAGATCAGTCTAAGGTGTGGTAAGGTCGAGACTCAAGAAGGGTCAGTATTTCAGTTCAAGTTGAAGTAAAAAAAAAAATGCCAATGTCACAGTTCAAAGAGTTAGGCGGAATCTTCTCTGATTAGCGGAGAGTCAGTCTTTTTATTCTATTCAAGCCTTCAGCTGATTGGAGGAGGCTCAGACACATTAAGGAGGACAATCTGCTTTACTCAGTCTACCGTTTCAAAAGTTAATCTAATCCCCAAAGACACATTCACAGAAACACGCAGAATGATGTTTCACCAAATATCTGGGAACCCTGTGGCCCAGTCAAGCTGACACATAAAATCAACCATCACAGTGACATCATTTCCTTTGGCTTCTCAAGCTAACAAAAATGCCATAAACATTAAAAGAAAAGAGAAAGAGTTGACACAAAAACCAACCCACTGACAAATATTTACTGCATATTTTCCGTGTGATCAGTGGGACTGCCTTCCAGGGGCTGGTGAGTTGGCTATAAATCTAATCCATGCAATAGGACATTAAGGTAAGAGGAGATGTTTCACTGGACAGTTGGGTAGGATTTAAAGAGGAAGAAGTGAGCAGATAAAATTAACAAGAATAAAAGTAAGGATAAACATGACATCTTAAGGAGTTTATTTTACCTGGACAGAGAATGCCCTTAGAACAGTGATGAGAAGTAAAGATAAACAGATGTGTGGTAGTCAATTTATAAAAAGCCTTGAAATAGGTAGTGTACAACTTCATTTGTATAATGCTTTGAACTTTTAAAATCGCTTTGACATACATAGCCTTTTTTATCCTTTTAACAATTTTGTGAGGTAAATAGTGTCATTATTAATTTTATCTTAAAAAATTTACTATCGTTTGTAGAGACAGGGTCTCACTATGTTGCCCAGGCTGCTATCAAACTCCTGGGCTCAAGTGGTGCTCCCACCTTGGCCTCTCAAAGTGCTGGGATTACAGGCATGAGCTACCATTCCCAGTACATTACTAATTTCATAGTGGAGAAGGCTTACTATTGTGCAGGTGTGAAAACTATCATCTGATTTCTACTTCAGGGACCTTTTCCCATTGAAGTTGCAATGGGGAACTATTATAGTTCTTGAGCAAGGGGTGCCACTATAAAAATAGTGTTATAGAAGATTTGAACATGGTTTATAAGTTGCATTGAACAGTGAGACCTAGGAAGCCAAGAGGGCAGCAGTAATGCCTTGTACTTATCTGGGCATTAAGCATTACTATGGAATAAAGGAATAAAAGAAAATTGGCATACATGGAGTCATGATTAAAGGAAGAAATAATAAACTTTAAAGTGTGAGATCTATTAAAATGCATATAGTAAGATACAGAATACAGGCATGGAGACAAGAGGAGATAGATACCCACTTCAAAAACTTTAGAAGATATACTTTATCTATTTTTAAGTTTAAATTCAGCTAGTTTTAAAGCTAACCAAAATGTTCAATTTCATTTTCCACTTACATAGTCTTGTGGAATCCCCCACAGTTCAAGGGAAACAACTCTCAGAAGAGTTTATTCTCATATATTAATGTCATTTCATGGAACAAGCAATAGATTCAAACTATTTCAATAAAAGGAATGGTATTTATTTCTTAGTTTGTACTACTATAACAAAATACCTGAAACTCGACAATTTGTAAACAATATAAATTTGCTTCTCACAGTTCTTAGGTTGGGAAGTTCAAGATCAAGGGGCCAGTAGGATCAGTGTCTGGTGAGGGCTGCTCTCTGCTCTCCAGATGACACCTTCAACACTGTATCCTCTGGAGGGGATGAATATTGTATCCTCACATGGAGGAAGGGATGGAAAAGGGGAGGCATCTCTCTGAAGGTGTTTGTAGAAGGCTACTAATCTCATTTATGAAGGCAAAGTCCTCAGAGTCTACTTACCTCCCAAGGGTCTCACCTCTTAATACCATCACCTTGGGGGTTAAGTTCCAACATATGAATTTTGGAGGGAAACATACATTCAAACCACGACAATTACTATGTCCAAAGCACTCTTTTTCTTCTATGCCTCCCTTTTCTTTTTTTATTTTTAATTTTTGCAGGAACATAGGAAGTGTATATATTTTGATACAGGTATGAAATTTAAAATAAGCACATCATGGAGAATGGAGTATCCATCCCCTCAAGCACGTATCCTTTGGGTTACAAACAATCCAATTACACTCTTTAAGTTATTTTAAAATGTACAATGAAGTTATTATTGACTATAGTCACACTGTTGCGCTATCAAATAGTAGGTCTTATTAGGTCTTATTCATTCTTTCTATTTTTGTTGCACCCATTAATCATCCCCCCACCCCTGAGCCCTCCACTACCATTCCCAGCCTCTGGTAACCATCCTTCTATTCTGTGTGTCCATACATTCAACTGTTTTAGTTTTTAGATACCACAAATAAGTGAGAACATGTGATGTTTGTCTTTCTGTGCCTGGCTTATTTCACTTAACATAATGATCTCCAGTTCTATCATGTTGTCACAGATGATGGAATCTCATTTTTTTTTATGGCTGAATAGTACTCCACTGTGTATATGCACCACACTTTCTTTATCCATTCATCTACTGATGGACACTTAGGTTGGTTCCCCATCTTGGCCATTGCAAATAGTGCTGCAACAAACAGGAGTGCACATATCTCTTCGATATAGTGATGGTCTTTCTTTTGGATATATACCCAGCAGAGGGATTGTTGGATTGTATGGTAGCTCTATTTTTAGTTTTTTGAGAAACTTCCAAAATCTTCTCCATAGTGGTTTAGTAATTTTTGCCACCAATTGGGTACGACTGTTCCCTTTTTTCCACATCCTTGTCAGCATTTGTCATTGCCTGTCTTTTCTAAGCCATTTTAAGTGAGGTGAGATGATACTTCATTGTAGTTTTTATTTGAATTTCTCTGATGATTGATGATGTTCAGCACCTCATCATAAGCCTATTTTCATATAATTGTTTGCTATTTGTATGTCTTCTTTTGAAAAATGTCTAAATCTATTGCTTTTTTTTTCTTTTGAGACAGAGTTTCGCTCTTGTTGCCCAGGCTGGAGTGCAATGGCACAATCTCAGCTCAGTGCAACCTCCGCCTCTGGGGTTCAAGCAATTCTCCTGCCTCAGCCTCCCGAGTAGCTGGGATTACAGGCATGCGCCACCATGCCCAGCTAATTTTGTATTTTTAGTAGAGAAGGGGTTTCTCTATGTTGGTCAGGTTAGTCTCAAACTCCCAACCTCAGGTGATCCACTCACCTAGGCCTCCCAAAGTGCTGGGATTACAGGTGTGAGCCACCACACCTGGCCAGCTGTTGCTTATTTTTTAAGCAGATTATTAAGTCTTTTCTTACAGAGTTGTTAGAGATCCTTACATATTCTGGTTAGTAATCTCTTATCAGACGGGTAGTTTGCAAATATTTTTTCCCATTTTGCGGGTTGATTTTCACTTTGCTGATAGTATCCTTTGCTATGCAGAAGCTTTTTAACTTGATGTGATTTCATTTGTCCATTTTGACTTTGATTGCCTGTGCTGTGGGGTATTACTCAAGAAATTTTGCCCAAACCAAGGTCCTAGAGAGTTTCCCCAAAGTTTTCTCATACTAGTTTCATAGCTTTAGGTCTTAGATTTAAGTCTTTAAACCATTTTTATTTGATTTTTGTATGCGGCAAGAAATAGAGATCTAGTTTCATTCTTCAGCATATGGATATCTAGTGTTCCCAGTACCATTTATTGAAGAGACTGTCTTTTCCTCAGTTTATATTCTTTGCACCTTTGTCAAAAATGAGTTCACTATAGGTGTGTGGATTTGTTCCTGGGTTCTCTATTCTGTTTCATTGGTGTATGTGTCTGTTTTTATGCCAATACCATGTTGTTTTGGTTACTAGAGCTCTGTAGTATAATTTGAAGTCAGGTAATGTAATTCCTCCAGTTTTGCTCTTTTTGCTTAGGATAGCTTTAGCTATTCTGGGTCATTTGTGATTCCATATAAATTTTAGAATAGTTTTTTTTCTATTTCCGTGAAGAATGTCATTGGTATTGTGACACGGATTGCATTGAATCTATAGATTGCTTTGGGTAGTATGGCCATTTTGGCAATATTAATTATTCCAATTCATGAACATAAAATACCTTTCCATTTTTTGATGCTCCCTTTAATTTCTTTCATTACTGTTTTATAGTTTTCATTGTAGAGATCTTTTATTTCTTTGGTTAATTCCTTGGTATTTAATTTTATGTGTGGCTATCATAAATGGGATAACTTTTTAATTTCTTTTTCAGATTGTTCACTGATGGCATATAGAAATGCTACTGATTTTTGTATGTTGACTTTGCACCCTGCAACTTTACTAAATTTATTCATAAGATTTAAGAGTTTATTTGGTGGAGTCTTTAGGTTTTTCCGAATATAAGATCACATCATCTGCAAACAAGAACAATTTGACTTCTTTCATTCCAATTTAGATGCCTTTTCTTTCTTTCTCTTGTCTGATTGCTCTAGCTAGGACTTCCAGTACTATGTTGAATAAGAATGGTGACAGTGGGCATCCTTAATGTGTTCCAGATCTTAGAAGAAAGGCTTTCAGTTTTTCTATATTAAATATGATATTAGCTGTGGGTCTGTCACATATGGTTCTTATTATGTTGTGTATGTTCCTTTTATGTTCAGCTTTTTGAGGGTTTCTTTTTTATTTGAAGGAATGTTGAACTTTATCCTATACTTTTTCAGCATCAATTGAAATGATCATATGGATTTTATCCTGTATTCTGTTGATATGATGTATCACGTTGATTGACTTGCATATTTTGAATCATCCTTGCATCTCAGGGATAAATCCTACTTGATCATAATGAATGATCTTTTTAATGTATTGTTAAATTTGGTTTGTTAGCATTTTGTTGAGGATTTTTACATGAATATTCATCAGAGATATTGGCCTGTAGTTTTCTGTTTTTGATGTATCTTTGTTTCATTTTGGTATTAGAGTAAAAATAATCTCATAGAATAAGTTTGGAAGTATTTCCTCCTCCTGTTTTTTGTTTTTGTTTTTGTTTTTGTTTTGGAAAAGTTTGACTACAATTGGTGTTAGTTTTTCTTTAAATGTTTGGTAGAATTCAGCAGTGAAGTCATTGGGTCCTGGGATTTTCTTTACCGGGAGATATTTTATTACAGCTTTGGTCTTGTTATTTGTCATTGGTCTGTTCAGGTTTTAGATTTCTTCTTGGTTCAAGGTTGGTAGGTTGTATGTATCTAGGAATTTGTCTCTCTCTTCTAGATTTTCCAATTTATTGGCATATAATTGCTAATAATAGCCACTAATGATCCTTTGAAGTTCTGCAGATTCAGGAGTAATGTCTCTTTTTTCAATTTCTGGTTTTACGTATTTCAATGTTCTCCCTTTTTACTTAGTCTAGCTAAAGGTTTGCCAATTTTGTTTAACTTTATAAAAAAACACTTTTTGTTACATTGATCTTTTGTATTGTTTTCAATTTTGTTTATTTCTGCTCAGATCTTTATTATTTCTTTTCTTCACTGATCTAGGGCTTGATTTTCTCTTGCTTTTCTAGTTCTTTAAGATACAGCATTAGATTGTTTATTTGAAGTTTTTCCTCTTTTTTGATGTAGGCACTTATAGCTATAAACCGCCCTCTTAGCACTGCTTTTGCTATATCTCATAGATATTGGTATATTGTGCTTCTATTATCATTTGTTTCAAGAAATTTTTCAATTTCCTGTTTAATTTCTTCATTGCCCCACTGGTCACTCAGGAGCATATGTTAAATTTCTATGTTTGTATAGTTTCAGAAATTCCTCTTGTCATTAATTTCTAGTTTAATTCCATTGTGATAAGAGAAGATGCTTGATATTATTTCAATTTTTAGCATGTTTTAAGGCTTGTTTTGTGACTTAACATATGGTCTATCCTCGAAAATAATTCACATGCTGAGGAGACTAATGTGTATTCTGCAGCTCATGGATGAAATGTTCTGTAACTATCTACTAGATCTATTTGGTCTATAACATAGATTAACTCTGATATTTCTTTGTTGATTATCTGTCTGGGAGATCTGTCCAATGCTGAAGTGGGGCGTTGAAGTCTCCAGCTTTTATTATATTGGGACCTATCTATCTTTCTCTTTTTAGCTTTAATAATATTTCCTTTATATATCTGGGTGCTCCTATATCATCTTGTTGAATTGACCCCTTTGTCATGATATAGTGACCTTCTTTGTCTCTTATAGTTTTTGTCTATAACTGTTGATATAAGTACAGCTACTCTTAATCTTTTTTTTTTTTTTTTTTGAGACAGAGTCTCGCTCTGTCGCCCAGGCTGGAGTGCAGTGGCGCAATCTCGGCTCACTGCAAGCTCCGCCTCCCGGGTTCACGCCATTCTCCTGCCTCAGCCTCCCGAGTAGCTGGGACTACAGGCGCCCGCCACTGCGCCCAGCTAATTTTTTTCTATTTTTTAGTAGAGACGGGGTTTCACCATGGTCTCGATCTCCTGACCTTGTTATCCGCCCGCCTCGGCCTCCCAAAGTGCTGGGATTACAGGCGTGAGCCACCGCGCCCGGCCCTCTTAATCTTTTATGGTTTTCATTGTCATGGAATATCTTTTTCCATTCTTTAATTTTCAGTCTACGTGTATCTTTAAAGGCAAAGTGTGTTTCTTGTAGACAACACATCATTGACTATTGTCTATTGATTGGATAATTTAGTACATTTACATTCATGTTATTAATGATAAGTAAGGACTTACTCCTTCCATTTTGTCATTTATTTTCTGTGTCTTTTTGTGTGTGTGTGGTCTTCTCTTCCTTCTTTCTTTCCTTTCTCTGTCCTTTAGTAAAGGCGATTTTCTCTGGTGATATGATTTAGTTTCTTGCTTTTTATTTTCTGGTATCCATTGTACGTTGTATGGTTTGAGGTTACTACGAGGCTAGCAAATACTATCTTATAAACCATTATTTTAACCTGATAACAATTCAACACTGCTTGGTTAAACAACCAAGCAAAAAGAAAACTAACAAAACCTCTACACTTTATTTTGTTGTTCTATTTACATCATATATCATACTGCCTATGTCTTTATTTTTTATTTATTTATTATTTATTTATTTATTAATTTATTTATTTTAAGATGGAGTTTTACTTTGTTGCCTAGGCTGGAGTGTAATGGTGCCATCTCGGCTCACTGCAACCTTCACCTGGGTTCAAGTGTCTCCTGCCTCAGCCTCCTGAGTAGCTGGGATTACAGGCATGCACCATTATGTCTGGCTAGTTTTGTATTTTTACTGGAGACAGGGTTTCTCCATGTTGGTCAGGCTGGTCTCGAACTCCTGACCTCACGTGATCCACCCGACTCAGCCTCCCAAAGTGCTCCAGGTATGAGCCACCATGCCTGGCCTCTACTGCTTATGTCTTGAAAAGTTGTTGTATTTATTATTTTTATCGGTTCATCATTTAGTCTTTCTACTTAGGATAAAAGTAGTTTGCACACCACAGTTACAGTGTTATGATATTCTGGGTACTTACTATTATCAGTGAGTTTTATACATTCTAGTGATTACTTATTGGTCATTAATGTGGTTTTATTTCTGATTTAAATACTCCTTTTAGCATTCTTGCTGCACAGGTCTGGTGTTGATGAAATCCCCCAGAAATTCCTCAGCTTTTGTTTGTCTGGGAAAGTTTTTATTTCTCCTTCACGTTTGAAGGAAATTTTCTCCAGATAAGCTATTCTAGGGTAAAAGTTTTTTCCTTCAGCACTTTCAATATGTCATGCCACTCTCTCCTAGATGGAAAGGTTTCCTTGGAAAAGTCTGCTGCCACACATACTGGAGCTCCATTGTATGTTATTTATTTATTTTCTGTTACTGCTTTTAGGATCCTTTCTTCAGCCTTGATCTTTGGGAGTCCAATTATTAAATGCCTTGAAGCAATCTTCTTTGGGTTAAATCCGCTTGGTGTTCCATAACCTTCTTGTACTTGGGTATTGATATCTTTCTCTAGGTGTGGAAAGTTATCTGATATTATCCCTCTGAATAGGCTTTCTACCCCTATCTCTTTCTCTACCTCCTCTTTAAGACCAGTAACTCTTAGATATGCCCTTTTGAGGATACTTTCTAGATCCTTTAAGTGTGCTTCATAGTTTCTTATGCTTTTATCTTTGTCTCCTCTGTGTATTTTCAAATATTTTTTCTTCAAGCTCACTGATTCTTTCTTCTGCTTGATCATTTCTGCTATTAAAGAACTCTGATGCATTCTTCAATATACCACTTGTACTTTTCACCTCCAGAATTTCTGCTCGATTATTTTCAATTATTTCAATCTCTTAGTTAAATTTATCTGATAGAATTGTGAATTCTGTCTCTGCGTTAACCTGAATATCTTTGAGTTTCCTCAACACAGCTATTTTGAATTCTCTGCCTGAAAGGTCACATATCTCTGTTTTTCCAGCATCTATCCCTGGTGCCTTATTTAGTTCATTTGGTGAGGTCATGTTTTCCTGAATGGTGTTGATGCTAGTAGCTGTTCTTTGGTGTCTGAGCATTGAAGAGTTAGATATTTATTGTAGTCTTCATTGCCTGGCCTTATTTGTAGCTATCCTTCTTGGGAAGCCATTCCAGATATTTGAAAGGACATGGGTGTTATGATCTAAGCTGTGACCTAAGCTTTAGGGGGCACCCCAAGCCCAGTAATGCTGTGGTCCTTGCAGAATGGTAGAAATACTGCCTTGACACTCTTGGACAAGATTTGGAAGAATTCTCTGAATTACTAGGCAAAGTCTCTTGTTTTCCTCCCTTACTTTCTCTCAAACAGAGTCTTTCTCTCTGTTCTGAGCCACCTAAAGCTGGGGTGGCAAGACACCCCTGTGGTTACCACCACTATGACTCCACTGGGTCAGACCTGAAGCCAGCACAGCCCTGTCTACCCAAAGCCTCCTGTAGCCATTCTCTGGTGACTGCCTATATTCGTTCAAGGCCCTGGAGCTCTACAAACTGCAGTGTCAAAGCCAGCCAGGCTCATGTCCTTCCCTTCAGGGTGGCAAGGTTTCCCAGATCCCAGATGGGTCCAGAGGTGCCATCTGGGAGTCAGGGACTAGATTCAAAAACCTTAGAAGTCTACCTGGTATTCTTTTCTAGTGTGGCTGAGCTGGCATTTAAACCCACATGCAGTCCTTCCCACTCCTCTCCCATTTCCAAAGGCAGAGGAGCATCACCCCCAGTCACCACTACCCCCAGGCCAAGGGGAGTTCTGCCAGACTACCACCAATGTTACCAATGTTCCCCGAAGTCCCAAGGGTTCTTAAGTCAGCTTGTGATAAATGCTGCCTGGCCTGGGACTCACCCACCAAGGCAGTGTCCAGGAATGTCATCCAAGAGCCAAGTCCTGGCATTGGGGATCCCAAGACACCACTTGATGTTCTACCCCTCTGTGGCTGTGCTGGTACCTAAGGTGCAATACAAAGTCCCCATTACTTTTACCTCTGCTTTTCTCCAGCAGCAGTTTTGCCCCATATGCACCACAGCTGGTAATGTACTGATTCTCACCTGAAGCCAGCAAATTTCAGAGGCTCACCCAAGGCCCTTGACGTAGTGTCTGGGTATTGCTGCTGATTATTCAGGGCCCAAGGGCTCCTCTGTTAGTAGGTGATAAATATTTCCAAGGCTGGGTCCTCTCAAGGCAGCGAGTTCCCTTCTGGCCTAGGGTGTGTCTAAAAATATCAGATGGGAGCTGGGACCTGGAACGGGGGCCTCACTACTCTGACTGGTGCCTTATCCTGCTATAGTTGAGCTGGTATCCAAGATGCAAAACAAAGTCCTCCCCATTTATTCCTCTCCTCTCCTCAAGCAGAAGGAAGGGGTTGCTTTTGAAGCCGTGAGTTGTGCAGCCTGGGGTTAAGTCTCTGTACCTAGTTCAGCACTAGGTCTTGCCTAAGAGTTGCAGTGCTTATGGTCTAGACTGCCTTTCAAGTTTACTTAGAGACATGGAGGGCTGTAACCCTCAGTGACAAGGTTTGGGGGAACTCAAATTTGGACCACTAAGATCAGGAATTTCCCTCTGGCTAGGGCTGGTTTAAATGCTCCCTCCATGGACAGGTGTAAGGTGAGTTTGGTCTGGATTTTCTTTTTACTCAGATTTACAGAACTGAGTTCAATGCCTCACGATTAGTGTGTTCTCCCCGCCGCCAACAGCACCCAGAGATGCTCTCAACAACACGCAGCTGCTGGGGAGAAGGGACAGTGAAGGATGGGGGTGAAGGAGGGGTGGTATTGGTGATTCAAGACTGTTTTTGCTATCTTTTCAGTGCCTTTTTCAGCAATATGAAGTTTAAAACCAAGTACTGTGAGTGCTCACTTGATTTTTGGTTATTATGAAGGTGTTTTTTTCTGTGTAGATAATTGCTAAGTTGCTGCCCTTTTAGGGGTAGGGGCATGATGGGTGGAGCCCCTTCTATTTCTCCATCTTGACTATGTCTTTCTTTTCTCATAACAATAACTTTCCTTATTGTGCTGCTAAATGTATCTCACAAACACCTTTGGACAATGTTTAAGTATAGACTTTTTTTGTTTGTTTATTGTTTTTTGCTGGAGACAGAGAAAATTAGAAAATAGACTCTTAGCTAGAAAGGACTAAGAGAGAAGACTATTCTGAGAATTTAAAGATCAAAGCAAAATAAATCATTAAATGTCTATTTTTAAGTTACACGATGAAAACAAACTCATTTGACTTTTTCTGTCTCCTTTCTGGTTTGATACACAAGCACATGCCGTCTTAGAAAAAGGAATTGCCTAAATGAATAAAATAAACTTTATTCTTATGGACTCTTAGAGCAAATCCAGTCAATTAAGAGACTCTATCATCATCATTAGAGCAAGAGTCAAAGGGGCATTGACTTTTACAGGTAGAGTTTATACTGACCAGTTCTCTGCTTTTTTTTGTTTGACACTTAATCTAGGATTATAATGATTTAGAGAAGAAATAAAATACTCAAATCTGTATTTCTTGTGCAAAGATTCAGGGAATGAAAAAGAAAGCACAAAATAAATATGACATAGTTTCTACTCTTCAAGAGTTTAAAATCTCCTTACTTATAAAGTGAATATAAGATGAGTTTTGCTATTTTTTAAGTCAAATGTACTGCATATGAACAACAAGTAAGTACAAATTAACGGTTTATCTCAATTTGTGGTGTAAGTGGTGGGATGACTTAGAGAAGTCATAACCAATATCAAGTGGGATTGAGGAAAAACGTACTTAATGCAGTTTAATTTTATGTCATATTTTCCCCAAATTGTACACAAAGCTATATTGTTCTAGTATATCTTATCTCCATATACTCTTGTGACATTTTTAGTTTTACTTTACATGAAGTCACATTTTTAAGCAATTTATTAAATTTAGGAAGAAGTCTACAAACTAAAAGCCATCACATATGTACAGTGGCACATTTTATGTGGTGACATTTTTAAAATATTATATTTTAGCAGTATAGAAAACAGCATCTAATTTTATCGAAATAAGCTTGCTAGTCATTGTTATTCCCATTAAAAAGATAAATTATCTTTTCAAATAATTCTTAAAGATATATAAAATGCAACTTCGATTTTTAGCAAGATGGCTGAGTAAGATAACTAGAAACTCTAAAAGTGTAAATATCTAAATATAACATATAACATGGTTAACATATAACAAAATGGGTTGGTAACATACAATAAAATATTTTAAATGCATAGCTATGTTTTCAACAAAGAAAAGGAAACCTGTAGGTAACAGAAATAAGATGGAAACTGAAAACCAAAGGGTAAGCATGCGAGTGGAACCTGAGGTGATATACTTTTCCTCCCAGTATTTCAAAACTCAAGTTACTTTTACAAGATGAGACAGAGGACATGCATGGCCTATGTGACCCATGCATGGAAAAGAACAGGAACTGAGAGAGTGGAGCAGAGGAGAGACCCTCAAAAGTCTACACATTTGATAGATGATTAAATTTTTTTAATTGCCCAACATCACAGGAAGATAGCAAGGAAGTTTGTCTGTCTCCATCTAGGCTCTATGTTTTAGAGGTATATGTCTGCAAACAAAGAGAAATTTTAGTCCTATGGCTATCCCAGGTTTGAGATTAAAATGAATAAACTGTTAATTGTAACAATATATATCATATTATTCCTAACACAGGGTTTACCATTAAACCGCCTGGTAAAGCTACTTCAAAGTTGTTTCTTAAAGACAGGCCACAAGTATTCTCTCAGATAAAATGTATGGAAAAGCCTCAGTAAAATAAAATAGCAATTAAAAAAAAAAACATGGAAATCACAGAAATAAACAACCATGAATTAGATTAAGCAAACACTATAGAAACATTAGAGTCTCTGCCAGGTGCAGTGGCTCATGCCTGTAAATCCCAGCACTTTGGAGGGCTGAGGTGGGCGGATCACAAGGTCAAGAGATTGAGACCATCCTGGCCAACATGGTGAAACCCCGTCTCTACTAAAAATACAAAAATTAGCTGGACATGGTGTACACCTGTAGTCCCCACTACTGTAGCTGGGCACCTGTAGTCCCAGCTACTCAGGAGGCTGAGGCAGGAGAATTGTTTGAACCCGGGGGCGGAGGTTGTGGTGAGCCGAGATCATGCCATTGCATTCCAGGCTGGCTACAGAGGAAGACTGTCAAAAAAAAAAAAAAAAAAAATAGTGTCTCAAGAATGTAAGATACAGAAAGCTAATTTAAAAGAGAATATAGAAAAACACATATCAGTGTACAACTTTTTTTAATGTACAGAGGCATAAACATGGCTGGACTGACAGATAATTTTCCTAAAGGGGTATGGGGAGGCAGAGATCAATCTAGAGAGGAAAAAGAGGATCAAAGGTAAATAGGTAAATGAGGGTAAATGAGGTCATGATCCATATAAAGGAAACAGTTTGAAGAATATATTGTAAAAATAGCCTAATTTTGGTGCATATTATAGAATCCTGAGAAATCAGGTTAAGTGGATAGAATGGGTCAATTTCAGTAGGGTAAGCCAGGCTGAAGTAAACATCTTAGTTGGTTTCCAATATCCATCCCATTACTTCTCTACTAAGTAGCCGTATGATTTGGGAATGCAAGTCTGTTCAAGGTGGGTTTGACTGGTCCACCCTCCCCAAATCATGTCTGACCTATAAGACTTTAAACTCACCCATAATTTATTGGCACCTTGTGCCAATGTAGGCTCTCTTGCTCTATTTCTCCCCACATTGTTTTCTGGAATTTATAGTATCCAGTTGAACAACAAAAAAAGACCAGCACAAGTGAAGGGCTCAAAAATATTCCTGCTGCCTTAAAAGCAGTACATGTGTAGTGGCCTAACAGACATTTAGAATTCTGATTGGTGTAATACAGAGGAAGGAATTAAAGATAGGATGAGTAATGTGTTCATAAATGTTTAATGAAAGGGGAGAGTCCTGATCTGTAGCCTGTGATGATCCCATCAAAACGGGAGTAAACATTCTCACCATGGCTGACTTCAAGGTTTAAGTAGTTTAACAAGCAACTTTCAAAATGCCTGATAATGTAGCTCTTGACTTGACAAACCATTATGAGCAGTTTGGCTCTCATGCACCACAGCTATCAACCCACCTTTAGAAGATAGCAAAATACCACTTCAGACGTTCTCTCACCAGTGGATTATCCATCACATTTTTCCAACTGGTTGTATCAGCCTATGGATGACAAATATTCTTCTCAGATTCTAGCAGTACAGTTACTGTCATCCTAAGTGTTAATGGTAGTGTGAGCATTGTCTTTTTCTTCTTTTAATAGAAAGTTGGGAAACAACAACAACAACAAAAAAAAACACAGAAGCTATTTTAAGTTAGACTCCCAAACTATAATATACTAATAATATTTATAAATTTATTCATTAATTCAACAAAAATGTATTAAGCACTTTCTAGGTACAGTTTTAGGTCACAAGGGTAGAGCAGTGGGGGAAATGTAAAATAATTAAAACCAACTAACCGAACAATTTCTTCCCTTCTGCCCCCCTCTGAGTTCTTCCCTAATATGGTTTATAAAATATCTCATTTCTTTCCTTTATGTAAATGAAATATATGGCAGTATATATACATATAAATCTGAATTTGAATTCATAAATGATGGAAAGAAATAAATCTGCTTGAAAAAAATATGACAGACCATAGATAAACATCGACAAATAGAATCAAAAAATCCAAAAACTTGCCTAAGTTTTTGCAAGTCACAGGAACAGCAACCCAGCTAGTAAATAAAATAATTAATGGCAGCACTTTTTGTAATAGAGAAAGTCTGAAAGATCCATCAGTTGGGGTGCGCTCAAGATGGCTGAATAGGAACAGCTCCAGCCTCCAGCTCCCAGCGTGAGTGACACAGAAGACGGGTGATTTCTGCATTTTCAACTGAGGTACCAGGTTCATCTCACTGGGGAGTGCCTGACCAGCGAGAGCTGAAGCAGGGCAAAGCAGGGCTAAGCAGGGTGAGGCATCACCTCACTTGGGAAGCACAAGGGGGAAGGGAATCCCTTTTCCTAGCCAAGGGAAACTGAGACACACAAAACCTGGAAAATCAGGTAACTCCCACTCTAATACTGTGCTTTACCAAGGGTCTCAGCAAAAGGCACACCAGGAGATTATATCCCACACCAGGCCCTGAGGGTCCCAGGCCCACAGAGCCTCCCTCATTGCTAGCACAGCAGTCAGAGATCTAACTGCAAGGCAGCAGCGAGGCTGGGGGAGAGGTGCCCGCCATTGCTGACGCTTAAGTAGGTAAACAAAGCCACAGGGAAGCTCAAACTGGGTGGAGCCCACTGCAGCTCCAGGAGGCCAGTCTGCCTCTGTAGAATCCTCCTCTGGGGACAGGACATGTCTAAACAAAAAGCAGCAGAAACCTCAGCAGAGGCCAATGCCCCTGTCTGATAGCTTTGAAGACAGCAGTGGATCTCCCAGCATGGATTCTGAGATCTCAGAACGGACAAACTGCCTGCTGAAGTGGGTCCCTGACCCCTGAGTAGCCTAACTGGGAGACATTCTCCACTAGGTGCAGACCAACACCTCACACCTCACTCAGTGGGGTACACACTGAGACAAAGCTTCCAGAGCAAGAATCAGACAGTAACACTCGCTGTTCAGCAATATTCTATCTTCTGCAGTCCCCGCTGCTGATATCCAGGCAAACAGGGACTGGAGTGAACTTCGAGCAAACTCCAATAGACCTACAGCTGAGGGTCCTGACTGTTAGAAGGAAAACTAACAAACAGAAAAGACACCCACACCAAAACCCCATCACTCTGTCACCATCACCAAAGACCAAAGGCAGATAAAACCACAAAGATGGGGAAAAAGCAGTGCAGAAAAGCTGGAAATTCAAAAAATCAGAGTGCATCTCCCCCTCCAAAGGAACACAGCTCATCGCCAGGAATGGAAAAAAGCTGGATGGAGATGACTTTGACTAGTTGAGAGAAGAAGGTTTCAGTTGATGAAACTTCTCAGAGCTAAAGGAGGAACTGTGTAACCAGCGCAAAGAAACTAAAAACCTTGAAAAAAGAATGGATGAATGGATAACAAGAATAATCAATCCAGAGAAGACCTTAAAAGAACTGATAGAGATGAAAACAATAACATGAGAACTATGTGACAAATGCACAAGCTTCAGTAATCGATTCGATCAACTGAAAGAAAGAGTATCAGCGATTGAAGACCAAATCAATGACATGAAGCGAGAAGAGAAGTGTGGAGAAAAAAAGAGTAAAAAGAAATGAACAAAGCCTCCAAGAAGTATGGGATTATATGAAAAGACCAAATCTAGGTCTGACTGGTGTGCCTGAAAGTGACGGGGAAAATGGAACCAAGTTGGAAAACACTCTGCAGGATATCATCCATGAGAACTTCCCCAACATAGTAAGGCAGGCCAACATTCAAACTCAGGAAATACAGAGAATACCACAAAGATACTCCTCGAGAAGAGCAACTCCAAGACATATAATTGTCAGATTCACCAAAGCTGAAATGAAGGAAAAAATGTTAAGGGCAGCCAGAGAGAAAGGTCGGGTTACCCACAAAAGGAAGCCCATCAGACTAACAGCAGATCTCTCGGCAGAAACTCTCCAAGCCAGAAGAGAGTGGGGGCCAATATTCAACATTCTTAAAGAAAAGAATTTTCAACCCAGAATTTCGTATCCAGCCAAACTAAGTTTCATAAGTGAAGGAGAAACAAAATCCTTTACAGACAAGCAAATGCTTGGAGATTTTGTCACCACCAGGCCTGCCCTACAAGAGACCCTGAAGGAAGTACTAAACATGGAAAGTAACACCAGTTACCAGCCACTGCAAAAACATGTCAAAATGTAAAGTCCATCGATGCTAGGAAGAAACTGCATCAACTAGCGAGCAAAATAACCAGCTAATATCATAATGACAGGATCAAGTTCACACATAACAATACTAACCTTAAATGTAAATAGACTAAATGCTCCAATTAAAACACACAGGCTGGCAAATTGGATAAAGAGTCAAGACCCATCAGTTTGCTATATTCAGAGACCCATCACACAAGCAGAGACACACATAGGCTCAAAATAAAGGGATGGAGGAAGATCTACCAAGCAAATGGAAAACAAAAAAAAAGCAGGGGTTGTAATCCTAGTCTCTGATAAAACAGACATTAAACAATCAAAAATCAAAAGAGACAAAGAAGGCCATTACATAATGGTAAAGGGATCAATGCAACAGGAAGAGCTAACTATGCTAAATATATATGCACCCAAGCACGAGAACCCAGATTTATAAAGCAAGTCTTTAGAGACTTACAAAGAGACTTAGACTCCCATACAATAATAATGGGAGACTTTAACACCCCACTGTCAACATTAGACAGATCAACGAGACAGAAAGTTAACAGGGATATCCAGGAATTGAACTCAACTCTGCACCAAGCAGACCTAATAGATATCTACAGAACTCTCCATCCCAAATCAATAGAATATACATTCTTCTCAGCACCACATCACACTTATTCCAAAATTGACCACATAGTTGGAAGTAAAGCACTCCTCAGCAAATGTAAAAAAACAGAAATTATAACAAACTGTCTCTCAGAACACAGTGCAATTAAACTAGAACTCAGGACTAAGAAACCCAATCAAAACTATTCAACTACATGGAAACTGAACCTGCTCCGGAATGACGACTGGGTACATAATGAAATGAAGGCAGAAATAAAGATGTTCTTTGAAACCAATGAGAAAAAAGATACAACATACCAGAACCTCCAGGACACATTTAAAGCAGTGTGTACAGGGAAATTTATAGCACTAAATGCCTACAAGAGAAAGCAAGAAAGATCTAAAATTGACACCCTAACATCACAATTAAAAGAACTAGAGAAGCAAGAGGAAACACATTCAAAAGCTAGCAGAAGGCAAGAAATAACTAAGATCAGAGCAGAACTGAAGGAGAGAGAGACACAAAAAGTCCTCCAAAAAATCAATGAATCCAGGAGCTGGTTTTTTGAAAAGATCAACAAAATTGATAGACTGCTAGCAAGAATAATAAAGAAGAAAATAGAGAAAAATCAAATAGGTGCAATAAAAAATGATAAAAGGGATATCACCACTGACCCCACAGAAGTACAAACAACCATCAGAGAATACTATAAAAACCTCTATGCAAATACCCTAGAAAACCTAGAAGAAATGGATAATTTCCTGGACACTTGCACTCTCCCAAGATTAAACCAGGAAGAAGTTGAATCCCTGAGCAGACCAATAGCAGGCTCTGAAACTGAGACAATAATTAATAGCTTACCAACCAAAAAATGTCCAGGACCAGATGGATTCACAGCAGAATTCTACCAGAGGTACAAGGAGGAGCTGGTACCATTCCTTCTGAAACTATTCCAATCAATAGAAAAAGAAGGAATCCTCCCTAACTCATTTTACGAGGCCAACATCATCCTGATACCAAAGCCTCACAGAGATACAACAAAAAAAGAGAATGTTAGACCAATATCCCTGACAAACATCAATGCAAAAATCCTCAATAAAATACTGGCTAACCGAATCCAGCAGTACATCAAAAAGCTTATCCACCATGATCAAGTGGGCTTCATCCCTGGAATGCAAGTCTGGCTCAACATATGCAAATCAATAAACATAATCTAGCATATAAACAGAACCAAAGACAAAAACTACATGATTATCTCAATAGATGCAGAAAAGGCCTTTGACAAAATTCAACAGCCCTTCATGCTAAAAAACTCTCAATAAATTCAATATTGATGGAACATATCTCAAAATAATAAGAGCTATTTATGACAGACCCACAGCCAGTATCATACTGAATGGGCAAAAACTGGAAGCATTCCCTTTGAAAACTGGCACAAGACAGGGATGCCCTCTCTCACCACTCCTATTCAACATAGTGTTGGAAGTTATGGCCAGGGCAATCAGGCAAGAGAAACAAATAAAGTATATTCAATTAGGAAAAGAGGAAGACAAATTGTCCCTGTTTGCAGATGACATGATTGTATATTTAGAAAACCCCATTGTCTCAGCCCAAAATCTCCTGAAGGTGATAACAAACTTCAGCAAAGTCTCAGGATACAAAATCAACGTACAAAAATCACAAGCATTCTTATACACCAGTAACAGACAAACAGAGAGCCAAATCATGAATGAAGTACCATTCACAATAGCTTCAAAGAGAATAAAATACCTAGGAATCCAACTTACAAGGGATGTAAAGGACCTCTTCAAGGAGAACTACAAACCACTGCTTAGTGAAATAAAAGAGGATGCAAACAAATGGAAGAACATGCCATGCTCATGGATAGGAAGAATCAATATTGTGAAAATGGCCATACTGCCCAAGGTTATTTATAGATTCAATGCCATCCCCATTAAGCTACCAATGACTCTCTTCACAGAATTGGAAAAAAATGTTTTAAAGTTCGTATGGAACCAAACAAGAGAATTGCCAAGACAATCTTAAGCCAAAAGAACAAAGCTGGAGGCATCATGCTACCTGACTTCAAACTATACTACAAGGCTACAGTAACCAAAATAGCATGGTACTGGTACCAAAACAGAGATATAGACCAGTGGAACAGAACAGAGCCCTCAGAAATAATACCACACATCTACAGCCATCTGATATTTGACAAACCTGACAGAAACAAGAAATGGGGAAAGGATTCCCTATTAAATAAATGGTGCTGGGAAAATTGGCCAGCCATAAGTAGAAAGCTGAAACTGGATCCTTTCCTTACTCCTTATACAAAAATTAATTCAAGATGGATTAGCGACTTAAATGTTAGACCTAAAACCATAGAAACCATAGAAGAAAACCTAGGTAATACTATTCAGGACATAGGCATGGGCAAAGACTTCATGTCTAAAACACCAAAAGCAATGGCAACAAAAGCCAAAGTTGACAAATGGGATCTAATTAAACTAAAGAGCTTCTGCGCAGCAAAAGAAACTACCATCAGAGTGAACAGGCAACCAACAGAATGGGAGAAAATTCTTGCAATCTACTCATCTGACAAAGGGCTAATATCCAGACCTATAAAGAACTCAACCGAATTTACAAGGAAAAAACAAACAACCCCATCAAAAAGTGCACAAAGGATATGAACAGACACTTCTCAAAAGAAGACATCATGCAGTGAACAGACATACGAAAAAATGCTCATCAGCACTCGCCATTACAGAAGTGCAAATCAAAACCACAATGAGATACTATCTCACACCAGTTAAAATGGCAATCATTAAAAAATCAGGAAACAACAGGTGCTGGAGAGGATGTGGAGAAATAGGAACAATTTTACACTGTTGGTGGGATTGTAAACTAGTTCAACCATTGTGGAAAACAGTGTGGCGATTCCTCAAGGATCTAGAACTAGAAATACCATTTGACCCGGCCATCCCATTACTGGGGATATACCCAAAGGATTTTAAGTCATGCTGCTATAAAGACACATGCACACGTATGTTTATTGCAGCACTATTCACAATAGCAAAGACTTGGAATCAACCCAAATGCCCCTCAGTGACAGACTGGATTAAGAAAACGTGGCATGCATACACCATGGAATACTATGCAGCCATAAAAAAGGATGAGTTTGTGTCCTTTGTAGGGACATGGATGCAGCTGGAAACCATCATTCTCAGCAAACTATCACCAAAACAGAAAACCAAAGACCACATGTTCTCACTCATAGCTGGTAATTGAACAATGAGATCACTTGGACACAGGAAGGGGAGCATCACACACTGGGTCCTATTGTATCCCGGCCCGCGGGATCGTCGAAGCAGGCCCTGGAGGAGGGAGTGGGAATTTGGGGAACAAGAGACACGAGAAATGGAGACAAGACAGTGCTCTGATCAAGTCTCTTTTAATGGCAGTAATGCAGTGCCTTATATACACTTGGAGAGGAACGGGTTGGGCCAAGGCGGAAATGATCTCATTTCAGAGGGCGCGGCCAGGCAGGTTTCGGTTTCAACGGTCGGTCGTCATGTTGCGCCTGCGCTAGGAAGTAACAATTTTGCTACGAAGTAACAATTTTCGCGCGCGCGGGAAAGATGGGTGAAGAAGAAGCAGGAAGAGCGCCATCTTGTGCGAGGTATTTAATACAGGGAAAAGACAAATCTGGGAAGGAGGTGAGAGGTGGAAATGAATAGAGCTCAGGCATCTAATCGTCAATAATTACTCGCTATGGCCGGGGCACGCAGCTCCGGACAGGTCCCCCTTTTTATTGTTTTATGACAAGAAAACGACCCCCCGGGAACTGCGCCTGTCTTAGGTTGTGTCAACTCATCCCCACCTTCTAGGCCCGTCATGGGATAAGGTAGCAGCAAAGGCGGCCCTCCTGTCTTAGGCTCCGGTGGAGATAATGTCCTCTTACCCGTCATTGACTGTCCAATTCAGCACACAGGGGAGATGGTCTTATTGAGGTAAATAAGAGTCACCATTTTCAGTCATCTCAAGGTGATGATAATGGACCTGTATAGGTTTGGCCTGGAAGGCCTCGATTTGTTGTCTGACGAATGCCATAAGCTTATTAAGGATTATAGGCCCGAGAGTGAGGAAGAGTAGAAGAGTAAGTAAAGGACCAAGAAATGGCAGGAGATAGGGGAGAAGTCCATCGAGTCCCGTCCACAATGGATTGGTGGCCAGGCCCTTTCTGTGCTTTTCTAGTTCTTCTTGTAAAGTCTTTATCTTATCTCTGACAATTCCGGATTTGTTGGCGTAAAAACAGCACTTTTCCTGTAAAGCCAAACAGATCCCTCCCTGTTCTGCTGTTAATAAATCTAGACCTCTTCTATTTTGGAGAACTACTTCAGCTAATGAGTCTACTTGGTCTTGTAAATCTTGTATAGTACTGGATAAGGTCTGTACATCTGAAATTAATTGGTTGGATAATTTAGTATATTGAGTTAGTGAGACCCCTAGGCCTGTGGCTCCTGTTGTAAAAGCAGTGGTGATTCCTAGTCCAGCCAATAAGGGAATAAATTGTATGGCTCATTTCGGTCTATAAATAAAATGTTCAATAGCGGGGATGGGGATAGGTTCATCTCCAGGAATGATATCAATGTCGGGGAGAAGAGTGGCCAGAACACAAAGCCCTGTCCAATTTGTAGGTAGATAAGTATATGCCATGTTGTTTCCACAGACGAAGACTGAGCCATTTACAGCACACAAAGGGTCGGTGGCATGGATTATGGAGGTACAGTTGTCAAACACAACATAGCCTAGATCAATTTCTTTAGTGCTATTATATGATGGTGAAAAGAGGCAAAAGGAATTAGAAAACGTCATCGGTTGAACTAAGAGGGGAGAGATAATAGGACAGGAATTATTTACCAAGGATTCATTTGAGTAATTGACATAGGACAACAAAAAGTTAGGTATAGCTAGAGGAATAGGGGGGCCCATTTTAAGACAAAGCCAGCAATCGTGGGCTAGGCTTGTATTGGACATTTGAAGTAAATTGTAAGTAGCATTGAGGATATCAAAAGTTTGAGCATCGAGCCTAAAATTATCTCTAATCTCAGGCAGGGCTAAGGGGTGATATTGAAGTTCAGGATATAGAGCTTTATGAATCTTTTCTAATTTTTTTTGGACAGTTTTAATTCTTGCAATATCTAATGGGCCTCCTCCGTCAGAAATATGAATGGGAGCAGTAGTGCTCCAACAAACAGGCTTTCCTTTTTGGCCGTTACAAGAAGATTGTACAAGTTTATTAGTGGTTCCTAATACTTGTACGTCATTGGTACTTCCAGTTTGTGTTTTTAGTAACGTGGCCGTATAGTATGTTTTATTGCCTGATTTGCATTGTTGATAGGAGGTATAACAGGAACTATGTACAGAAGATTGGAAAGAGCTACAAGGGCATTCTAGGAGCGGCCCATTAGGCGAGGTGTCTCTTGGGGTAGACTTACATTTCCACGACTGGTCTGGCATTAAGTACACTGTCTTGCCCGAGCAAGTCACCTGGGTGATTCTGTCTGACGGAGGTTCAGATATTTGTCCCCCTCTGCAGTCACAAGGCTGGCCGTATTGTTTTCGTAGTAATCCTCTTGCTTTACGAGGGTCACCAAAACCTGCATAGACTGTCACTATGTTATATAGAGCGATTATTCTCCAAAGGAATCTCATGTTAGGCTTCATTTCTTGAAAAACAAAAAGGAAGAAACTTCTCAGGGAGATTTATCTTCCCTGGACTGACAATGGTTATGATTTATTTGTCTTACCAATCTTTCAGGCAGCCATCTGGCTGCATCATTCTTTTGTGAGAAGATGCATACTGAGCCTCTTCCCCAAATTAAAACTGGATCGGGGCCATGCCATGAATTATCAAGTGGATCTTTCCATTTTACCATTGCGAACTGTTTTTGAGATTCAGGATGCCAGAAACGGTCGGCAGCAGATTTTCCATGACTGTCCAAATTTAAAAAATTAAGGATAAACAGGGCATGATTGAGTATGTTTCTGGGGGTACCCTTCACGGGGTACCAGCTCCCCCCTTTTAATTTTGTGATAACAGTTTTTAATGACAGATGGGCTCTTTCTACTATACCTTGTCCTTGGGGATTGTAGGGAATGCCTGTGGTATGTTTAATTCGTAGGGTATTGCAGAATTGTAAAAAGGTTTTGGCTATATAACCAGGGCCATTATCTGTTTTAATTTGTTTGGGTATTCCTAAAATAGAAAAGCAGTGTAATAAATGAGCTACGACATGTTTGGTGGCCTCTCCTGTTTGGAGAGTTGCACTAATGAATCCACTATAGGTGTCTATGCATACATGGATATATTTTAGTTGACCAAATTCTAAGTGGTGAGTAACGTCCATTTGCCAAATTTCGTTGGGGATGAGTCCTCGGGGGTTAATTCCTAAATGAGGAACAGGTAAATACGTTATGCAGTTGGCGCATTGTTTAACTATTTGTCGAGTTTGTTCTCTAGTAAGTTTAAACATGAGTCTTAAGGTTTGGGCGTTTAAATGATGTAAGGCATGTGCTTTTTGTGCTTGTTGTAAATTGTCTGTAGTGACTGTGGCTATGGTTTTTGTTGCCATGTCGGCTGTTGCGTTACCTCGTGTTAAAGGTCCCGGTAATCCTGAATGTGCTCTGATATGCCCAAGAAAAAAGGGAGTAGTCCTTTTTTGAATAAGTTGTTGACATTGTAAAAATAAGTTAGCTGTGTCTGAAATATGTTTAATTTGAGGCACGGTCTCTAAGAGGGGTATTGAATGAGCCAGGTAGGCACTGTCTGTGTAAATGTTAAGTGGCTGACAAGGAAAAGCTGATAATGCTGCAATTATAGCTTGCAATTCGACTAGCTGAGCGGATGTATAAGTGGTCTGGAATTTAACGACTACATTATTGTAGGTGTAAGCGGCAAGTCCTGTGGAAGATCCATCAGTGAAAATTAGTAATGCGTCATTGAGAGGTTCTTTATGGGTAATATGGGGAAACACAAATGCATGAAGTTTGCAAAATTGAATGAGTTTTTTAGGTGGGTAATGGTTGTCAATTGTGCCAGTGTAAGAAGCGCAAGCAATTGGCCAGGCTTCCGTATTTTGTAACAGCCAATGGATGTGTGATTGAGTGTAGGGCTGTATAATGGTAGAGGGTTCTATTCCAAAGTACTTTCTACTGTTTTCTCTTCCCAAGATAATTAGATCAGCTATGGCATCATAATAAGGCAACAAAACCTTTTTAGGGGAGGAGGGCAGGTGTACCCACATAATGGGATTGCTCTGCCAGAATAAGCCAGTAGGGGTTATTGTTGTGTTAAAAATAATGAATATTAAGGGCTGAGAATAATCAATACTGGTAACAAATTGTGTTGCAATGGCATATTCCACCTGTGGAAGTGCTATTAATGCTTCTTTAGTAATGGACCTGGGGGATTTTGGATTAGAGTCTCCTTTTAATATATCGAAAAGAGGTTTTAACTCTCCTGTAGTGAGTTTTAAGTATGGCCGAAGCCAATTTATGTCTCCCAGTAATTTTTGGAAATCATTTAAAGTTTTTAAATGATCACGACGTATAACAGCCTTTTGATTAATGATTTTAGGTCCATTAATTTGAAAACCAAGATAGGTGTATGGATCTTGTAATTGTACCTTTTCTGGGGCTATTTGTAGTCCGACTGCTGTTAACTCTTGTTTGAGTTGGGCAAAGCACTGTAAGACTTGTTCGCCAATTTCCCCTGCTATTAAAATATCATCCATATAGTGTATAATATACATTTGTGTCCATGTTTTTCTGACTGGCTCTATAGCAGCAGCTACATATTTTTGACACAAGGTAGGACTATTGGCCATACCCTGAGGTAAGACTTTCCATTGATAGCGCTTCATTGGTTGTTTAAAATTTGTAGATGGAAGACTAAAGGCAAATCTTTTTTGGTCAGCAGGGTGAAGGGGAATTGTAAAAAAGCAATCTTTAAGGTCAATAATGATTTTAAAATATTTTTGAGGAATCGCAACTGGTGAAGGCAATCCTGGTTGTAAGGCACCCATAAGGATCATAGTGATATTTACCGCCCTTAAATCTTGTAAGAGTCTCCATTTGCCAGACTTCTTTTTAATAACAAAAATAGGTGTATTCCAAGGAGAATTACTTTCCGCAATATGTCCTGCTATCAGTTGTTCCTGCACTAACTGTTGGGCAGCACTTAGTTTATCATTGAGTAAAGGCCACTGATCAACCCAAACGGGCTCATCTGACTTCCAAGTAATGGGGTCAGCACACCTTTGGGGTGCAGGTATGTCAGTGGCCTGAGCTAAAAATTTCCAAACCCCTTTTTATCAAGTTGTCCTGAAACCAGTATAGGCTGTGGAATACCGTTTTCTCCTTTTCCAAGACCTTTACCAGGGGTGTATCCTTGAGTTAACATTTGTGCAGTAACTATATCATTTGGACTACACATTATAATTTTCATTTGAGAGAGCAGATCTCGCCCCCAAAGGTTAACAGGTAGGTAAGGGATGACAAATGGCTTAATAAGGCCTGAATTGTTTTCTTTATCTGTCCATGTTAGGTATTTAGAACTTTGTTTAGGATTACTGCTTTGTCCAATTCCTCTCAAGTGAGTTAAAGTCTCTGTAGTAGGCCAATGAGAGGGCCAATCTTCCTGTTTAATGATAGTTACATCAGCCCCTGTGTCTATTAGTCCAGTGAATGCCTTCCCGTCTAACCATAAGGTTAGAGAGGGTTTTTGATTTGTAATTGGTTGCACCCAATATATGTCTGATGATCCGAAACCTTTTATATTTCTATTAGAGTGTTGGATATTATTATTTGTTTTGACCAAAGGTAGCAGGATTAACTGAGCTATTCTAACTCCTTGAGGGACAGTAAAAATATTATCAATAGCTCTGGCCATAATTTTAATTTCTCCTTCATAATCATTATCGATAACTCCAGGGAGGACTTGTAAGCCTCTCATGGTGACACTACTTCTTCCCAAAAGCAGCCCAAAAGTGTTAGGTGGTAAAGGTCCATATATTCCAGTATTTAAGGTCTGTGGTCCCATTTCAGGTGTTAGTACTGTGTGGGAGGTGGAACTGAGGTCCACTCCTGCACTTCCTGGGGTTGCTCTACTAAGTTTTGAAATGGATTGCTGTTGCTGGCTGGAACAAAGCTGACTGCCCCATATGCTTGTTTCGGGGCCTGAGGCTGGCCCCTCATCCCGTTTCCCTGCCTAGGGGATAAAGGATTTCCTTGACTGTCAGTTTTAGATTTACATTCGTTTGCCCAGTGCCTTCCTCTTTTACACCTTGGGCAAAGGCCTGGAATTTTTGCTTCTGGATTTTTATTTTGGTTTTCATGGCAATCTTTTGCAAAGTGTCCCCTTTTACCGCATCTAAAACATCCCCCTTTATCTCTACCTTTGTTAATGAGGAAGTCTCTTACTGTTTGGCTGCTAAAAGCGGCGGCCATTGCTAGGCCTTGTTGATATGAGGGCCCAATATCTGAACAAAGGCGAATGTATCCTGTTAAATCTGTTTTCTTTCGATAAGGTCTGATTGCCGCTTGGCAGGCGGGGTTAGCGTTTTCATAAGCTAACTGTTTAACATAATCTACACCCGTTTCTGCATTTCCAAAGATTCTACCTGCCGTGGTCATAAGTCTATGCACAAAGTCTGAAAATGGCTCATCGGGTCCTTGTTTAACTGCTGTGAGCGAGGCCCTTGGATCTCCTTTAACGGGAAGTTTTCTCCAGGCTTTTGTAGCGGCAGCCTGGATTTGTGAGAACAATCCAGGATTATATTGCATTTGGGCCTGAGTGTCTGCATAATTACCTAAACCAGTTAACATATCAAAATCCCAACCGTTTCCTGCCTGTTGATTTCTTTTAGCCGTGTCTCTACAATTTTCAAAGAACTCTGACTTCCAAATTAAATGGTCTCCCCCAGAAAGGACTGCCCTAACTAAGGTATTCCAGTCTGTAGGAGTGAGCCAATTCTCAGCTACAGATTCCACTATAGCAAGAGTATATGGAGCAGTAGCCCCATACTGAGAGGCAGCAGTCTTTAACTCTTTTATAATAGTAAAGTCAAATCCAGCATGATGCCTCCAAGCCTGTCCCCGTTCATCTATGGTTTCAGTGACCGGAAAAACGTCTTTGGGGGAGGAGTCTTCTCTATGTCGGCTAGCAACTAACCCCCCTTTTGGAACATGTTGTCCAGGCCGCTGAGGTGGGCGCAAGGAACCCTCCATAGCGTCTGAGCTGGGTATCTTTTCATTTCCTGTCTTTAGCTTTTGGAGCCTAATTATCAATGATTGATGTAACTCTTCAAGTTTAATTTGTTCCTCTAGTTGAGCAATTTTTTGTTTTAATTCTTCTTTGGGATCTATTGCTGCCATAACAATGGGCGCAGAAGCCTCATTATGTGTCTTATTATATGGGGGCGGGTATGAAGTAAAGGGAGGCAAATCAGGGTTGTGATATTTAGCCGCCTCTTCCTCTAAATCATCCCAATTTATGTCTGATTGATTAGGCTTATTAATTTCCTCCTCTTTTTGAAGCATCTGTAAAATTGGGTATTTTTTTGGTTTGTTTTCGTGTGGCATTTCTTTATCTGTTACAGAAGGAGACTTGATTTCCTCATGATCACTTTCGAGGGAAATGAGATCCTCCTCCATATCTTGCGGAGGCTTTGTAAGGTTAGAGCGGGAGCTAACCTTTAAAATATGCTCTGTCTGAGCGACCGCAGCCATGACTTGCGGATCGGCCTCCTTCTTATCTATTAAATCTCTAATGAGGTTCCAATAAGAGAAGGCAGTCACAGGAATTTTTTCTGGCCCAAAAGTATTATAATAGTCCTGAAGACAATCCCCTACTCTACACCATCTTTTAATATCAATAGTTCCTTCCTGTGGGAACCAAGGGCAAGTATCTTTTACAAAATCAAAAAATTTAAACAAATCATTACCTTTAACCTTTACTCCTCGTATCTTTAAAGCCTCTTTTAATTGTCCTACATAGATCTGATGTTGGCTTAATTCTTGTCCCATTTTGGACGCGTCACTTACCTTCGATTCTGACGCGGCAGGTTCCCGCGGTGATCAGAAGAGTTCACTTTCTTTTGTCTTCGTTAGCGGTCGACCGTCCTTTGGCGCCCTCTTCCTCACGGAGTCCCTCGTTTCCAGGTCCCTGTTCAGGTGCCACGTATCCCGGCCCGCTGGATCGTCGAAGTAGGCCCTGGAGGAGGGAGTGGGAATTTGGGGAACAAGAGACACGAGAAATGGAGACAAGACAGTGCTCTGATCAAGTCTCTTTTAATGGCAGTAATGCAGTGCCTTATATACACTTGGAGAGGAAGGAGTTGGGCCAAGGCGGAAATGATCTCATTTCAGAGGGTGCGGCCAGGCAGGTTTCGGTTTCAACGGTCGGTCGTCATGTTGCGCCTGCGCTAGGAAGTAACAATTTTGCTACGAAGTAACAATTTTCGCGCGCGCGGGAAAGATGGGTGAAGAAGAAGCAGGAAGAGCGCCATCTTGTGCGAGGTATTTAATACAGGGAAAAGACAAATCTGGGAAGGAGGTGAGAGGTGGAAATGAATAGAGCTCAGGCATCTAATCGTCAATAATTACTCGCTATGGCCGGGGCGCGCAGCTCCGGACATTGTTGGGAGGGGTTGAGGGGAGGGATGGCATTAGGAGATATACCTAATGTAAATGACGAGTTAATGGGTGCAGCACACCAACATGGCACATGTATATATATGTAACAAACCTTCATGTTGTGCGCATGTACCCTAGAACTTAAAGTATAATAACAAAAAATAAAAAAGATCGATCAATTGGAAAATTGATAAATAATTGTGCTGGATCCATATATTAAATGTTGCATAACAGAGAAGATGAATAAATCCAAGCTATAGATATCAATATGGGTGAACCTCACAAATTTAAAGTTGAACAAAAATAATTGCCAAAAATATATAAAGCACAATATTTTAAATGTATAATTGTGTACATAATTGTATGATTGTATAAACCTTTAATCTATGTATAAGTACACATGTGTGTGGATAATCAATCTTACATTCATGGCAATAATAAAAAATTTCATAAAAGTGGTAGCCTCAGAATTTGAAGAAAGCATGATGCTATTAAAGAGTTATAATCGGCTTTAGCTGTATTCAGATTGATTTTTTTTAAGCTGGATAATTAGCATACAGATTTTTATTACCTTATTTTTTCTTTTGAAACACATGAAGTATTTCATACATATTTCATTTATTTTTTAAATTAATTTTTTCAAGTTATTTTTTTAGACAGGGTCTTGCAGAGCCCTGGGTGGAGCACAATGATGTAATCATAGCTCCTTGCAGTATCGAACTCCTGAGCTCAAGCAATTCTCCCACCTCAGCCTCCCAAGTAACTGGGACTACAGGCATACTCCACCATGCCTGTCTAATTTTTCCTTTTTTTTTTTTTTTGGTAGATACTGGATCTCACTCTGTTGACTAGGCTGGGGTCAAAACTCCACTCCTGGTCTAAAATGATCTTCCCACCTTGGCCTCCCAAAGTGCTCGGATGACAAGTGTGAGCCACTTAGTTGGGCCGATAATGTATTTTAATAATAGATTTTAAATCTATTGACTAAATTTTTGTAGCTTCACAAGTATTTGTGTGGTTTGAACATTAGTAAACAGTGTATTATCTTATGCATAAAATCCCTCATTAGTAGTTCTTCCTTTCAAGTTTGGGAATACTTGAATAAAACATGGAAGCTCCGTATTTAATTACCAATGAGTCAGTAATGTTATTAAGGATTCTACCCAATTTCAAATTGTAACTTTCAGAGTAATTCATGTGCAAAATATCAAAGTTAATAATTGAGAATTGGAGACAGGAGTAATCTCACCTAGGATGTAAAGAATGGTGACACAAATACAGTCTCTCTTTGTTATCCATTATCTGCATTTTGTCCTAGGAAGACCTACCCAGTTTTTCATGACCAAGATTTGTGATGTCACCTGAGTGTATACCCTGGTGTGTGTGTGCACAAACACGTGTGTGCAAATGTATGTGTATCCAGTGAAAAGTGCCTGATATAATTTTTAATTATAGAAATGAATCCAAAGCACAGAACATAAATTGTAATCAAATAGGGTAGTTTCTCTGGAACTAACTTGCATATTGATTAAAGACTCAAAGACATTGAGCTTTTGATCTAGAAATCCCTGCTTTGCCAATCTTAGAATGAAATGTAAACACTGCTGGATGGAGGTAAACACTGCTGAGATAATTCTAAATTAGCCTATAGAGAATATTTTTTTCTCCCTTCATTCAAATTTAAGGTCAGATCTAAGCAAAAATTGCCTTGCAATAAAATGGGCTTGGGGAGAACAAAAATGTAGTCAGTCATAGATTTTCCAAATTCTAGACCTCCTTTGGTCACTGACCAGTTTTGTAGCCTTATTTCTCTAGTCTTACTTTCTCATCTCATCTTTTCCCACTTGTATAAAATATCTGGCATTTTATGCATAATTACGTGATTCATGCTGATTATATTTACTTGTGGTAAATAGACCTGGAATGTTTAATAGAATTTGCTTCCCAAGGCAACCCATGACTTTATATGTGGCCCAGAATTTTCCTCTGAAATAATGAAAGCTTCCTAGCATTACAAAAACTGAAACAAGGTGTTTTTTTCTGGTTTATTATTGGTAGAAAAAAATAAAATAAAATTAGAATACTTGTGAACTGAAAGAATCAGGAAAGTACATGCAGATGTGCTTGCCCTAAAATGAAAACAAATTTTGAGGAGAAATGGAGAAGCAGCATGTAAGGTTTTACTGATACTCGAACTTTTCTTCTTTGCTAGGACTATGCAATCTTTTTCTTAGAACCATATAACTAAAGGGATTTTATCAGACACTAGCAGAAGTGTGCTTTAAGAAAATAAAACAATTATAAAACTCTACATGAAAAAGTGTTGATATGTCAAAAATTATAATTAAGTAAGACTAGTTTACTTACAAATGCTGTAACATTTGATATATTGTTTAAGACCAAGCCTGGTGGCTCATGCCTGTAATTCCAGCATTTTGGGAGGCCAAGGCGAAAGGACTGCTTGAGCTCAGGAGTTGGAGACCAGCCTGGGCCACACAGGGAAACCTTGGTCTCTACTAAAAAATAATAATAATTTAAAAATCAGCTGGGTGTCGTGGTACTTACCTGTAGTTCCAGCTACTCAGGAGTCTGAGGCAGGATGATCGCTTGAGCCCAGGAGTTCGAGGCTTCAGTGAGCTATGATGACACCACTGCACTCTAGCCTGGGCAACAGAGTGAGACCCTGTCTCTAAAATGTAAATAAATAAAAATAAAATGTAGTTCAACTTATGAAAATTATATCTTCATTTAAACTTTATTAAATATGTACTGGTTGTACAGCTTTGATTTAAAACTTATGTTAACACAACATCTTGCATACATAAAAATGATGTTAGATGTTACAGTGTTCTGTTTTTTCATTTTTAATTGAGGACTGTGTTGTAATGTACACAAACCAGAACCTCAATATTGGTCCTTACAGATTAATACTCTGAAATGTACAATTCTGTCATTTGATAAAGTAGTGTAAGTGGACTCAGGGTGGATACAGAGTATAATAATGACATTAAAAATAATTTAATTGGTGCCTTCATGAGAAAGGCCTGTAGACATTTTTTTTTTTTTTTAGGATAAGTCCACAATTAGTTTCCAAATCTCATTATTAGCTTGAAGCAGTAAGCCCCTTTCCCAAAACAGTCCAGAAGGAAAAAATTTCCTTTCTTTTCTTACCACCACTATCAAATTTCCAAAAAAAAAAAAAATTGAAAGTACAAGTTACGTTACAGTTTCAAATGCTCAATTACCTTCTAGACTGTTCTAATTCAGGGCATAGAATCCACTGTGTGCACAGTGGACTCAGGGTGGATATTTGGAAACTAATTCAGGGCATAGAATCCACCATGTGCAGATCCCCACATTCAAGTCTGCTTCGATAGCCTGCTCATTGGAACACTTCCACATCACTGTCCCTGTGGGGCCTCATCTGCTTACACTGCTGGCTATCTCAGTCCTCCCAGGTGTCAGCTGGGCTCCAGCAGAGCCCTCACTTCCTAGTCACAAGGGGACCTGCAGCAGCCCATGTGTCCAGACCTACGCTGAAGGGACGCAGAGGGGCTGTGGTTCTTCCCATCACGTCCATACTCAGATGAAGTTCTGTAGAATGCCTGAGACAGAACTTCCTGAGCAGCTAATGACACAACTCAGAAGTGTGGGGCGTGATGCCTCATTGTTCAGCAGTGAGAGACAGAAGAAAGACGTTGACAAATCTAGTTTCTCAGAAAGAAGCATTTAATAGTGAAAACTAAAAATAAAAGTCTACACCCCCCAACAGACTGAATGGACAGTTTCTTGGCCAAGGTGGACTCCAGAGAAACCTTGAAAACTGAGTTCTTAGCCATGACGGAATAGGAGGTTGGACACAACTCATTAGACCCCCTCCCTTACTAACGGCTAACCACCACTAGGCTTTCTTTCCTAGGGGCTAAAAAGAAACCAGTCCTCTCAAAGGACTCCACCGCAGATATAAACCAACCACCCGAAAAAAGACCACCGACCCCAGAGTAGTCCTGACCAGTCTACGGAGAATGGGCAGGAAGGATTTTCATGTCCTCTGCTTCATCTTTTGGCATCAGAGGGCTGAAAATTCTACCCACGGATCATGCTAATACTGCTGTTTTTTTGGTACGTGGGACCCATGAGGGCAGAGATGCTCAATTGCACATGAGCATAGTTCTCTTTTCACAAATATACATGACTCCTCACATACCTTATGGAATGTGTACATTTGCCACCCTGCCCAATACAGATTCCTGTTCCAGTTTTCCCTCCCTGGAAGTTTCCGTTTCTGGTTTCTGGCTATAGGCTACAATTCCCAGCCTGTCAGAATGGCACCACGAAGGCTGCAGCCCTTTATGAGAAATAAAGCTCTTCTTTCCAAGGAGAAACCTTGTCATTCTTCAGTTGACTTAGGAATATTAGCCATATCTCTGGTGGTGGTGAGAGGATATGGTGGATCCTTGCACCATTCTCCCTCAGACCCAAGTTTGTTTTTTTTGTTTGTTTGTTTGTTTTGTTTTTTTTTGTTTGTTTGTTTTGTTTTGTTTTGTTTTTACCATAGGGAAAGGGTACACGTGCTTCAAAAGGAATTTGTAAGACAATTGAAGTAATTTGCTCAAGGACAGAATTTGTGGTAAGTCAACACCTCTGAGTAGTATTCAAGATGGAGTTGCTTTACCTTCACACAAATTTAGACTAATGAGAAAAATAAAAAAGCCCGCAGATAAATTCCTGTCATGTCTTTCTATCTCACACTTTTCTGAGTAGCAGGGGTTACCTTACAACCTGCTTGGAATACGTCGTTAGTGTTAGTGAGGAAGCAAAAGGTGCTTTGTTCTAAAGCTGTGGATTCCTGGACGATGTGCTACCTTTTCTCCTTCCCTGAATGACTTCTTTTCCCTCACTGTTGCTACCCTAGCATTGCTTTTTCAAGAAAGTATTAGGACTTAAGCTTTGACCCAGGCTATATGTTTTTAGGGAAATTTAAAACATTCACTTTAGGCATAGGTAATCTTAAACATATAAGAAATCTAAAATATGAGAATAATTAAAAGTTTTTCAGTATAATTTTCCCTGAATATCCATAGTTTTCACTCCTTAACAATACCCCAAATTAAAAATATATATATAAAGCAAAAGTCTCCTTAATGCCAATCAAGTAATCTAGTTCTGAAGAAAGCTTTATTTTTCTCTTAGCTCTGTACCATATAATATAAAATGCTACCAATTAAAAAAAAATCATAGTGAGGACTGCTGAAAAATAAAATAATAAGTCAGTATTTTAAAAGAAACACAGGAAACATTTTATTTAGTTTACTATGGGGAAAAGATCCTATAAACAATAATGATAAATGTTAACAGAAACAAATCCATTCACTGTTTTTTAAAACAAATTTTATTGAGGTATAATATTCATATAAGAAAATGTACCCATTTTTTAAAATGTACCCACTTTACAGTTTAATGAGTACTGACAAATACCTAAATACATGTAACCACCATCACAATCAAGATTTAGAATATTTGCATCACCTCAAATAGTTCCCTTGTGACCTTTTGCAGTAACATTTTCCTACCCTTATACCCAGGCAACTGCTGGCCTCATCAGCTTTCACTTCCTGTCACTACACAGTTTTGTCCATTCTAGAATTTCGCAGAAATATAATCATCACACACACATGTTATGTATGTATGACACGTTATGTATATGTGTACATGTTGTGTATATATCTGCTGTTTCTCTCAGCATATGTTTTTGAGATTCATCCATATAGTTGTATGTATGAGTTTGTCCTACTGATATACTATATACTATATACCTAATATGCTATATACCTAATATACTATTGTATTCATGTACCACATGTTGATGCACATTTGCATTACTTCTCATTTTTGGCTCTTACCAATGCTATGAACATTCGTGTGCAAGCTTTTCTGTATATATATATATATTTTTTTTTTTTTTTACTTATTTTGGGCAAATATGTAGTAGTGGAATTGCTGTATCATAAGGTAAGTGTATGTTTACTGTTACAAGCAACTGCCACATTATTTTCTAAAGTAGTTGTACCCACAAGGAATGTTCAAGAGTTCCAGTTGTTCCACATCTTTCCCAACACGACATTGTTAGTTTTTATAGCAGTATCTATTTATATGGGTAGTGTTATCTCCTGGTAGTCTTATTTTGTATTTTCTTTCTGAATAATGATGTTGAGCATCTTTTCATATGCTATTGGCCGTCTTGTATCTTTTTCGTGAAGGGTCTGTTCAAATCTTTTATCCTTTTTTTTATTGGTGTGTTTGTCTTTTTATTCACTTTTAAACAATAGAAAACCATCAGAATCTACTGGCATCTTGTAGTCTGTAAATATACCAGGAAATTTTAGTTAAATTTATTAAATAAATTGTTGGCAATAATTTGCTACCTCATTTTCTGCTGCTATCCTCCTTTTTCAGGAAGCTTCATCTATTTTAGCTTTCTATCCATTTTTGGAACAGGCCCAGTCTTTCTCCCCACTTCACATTGCTCTTACAATTAGCCGTGCTTAGAATCCTTCCTCCCTATCCCCTGGCTCCTTCTCATCTTTCTAGGCTCAGTTCCAATGTCATATCCTCCAAGGTACCTTCTCTGAGCACCAAAACTAAAATAAAGCCTTTTACACCATTTCTTATCATGGCACTCTGTTCCATCACTTCTCACAATCTGCAGTAATATATTTTTATTTGCTTACTTGTGTATTGCTGCATGAGAGCAGAGATTATACTCAGCCTGTTTTCCAAGGAATCTCCAGCACATTGCACAGTGCAAAGTTCACAATTAGTGTTGAATAAATATTTGTCACTGAATGAATTAACACCTCAATTCTCTATGAGTTATTAAATTGGAGGGTGGGTAGGTTTAGAAAAATCATTCCATATAGTTCTTTTGTAGTTTTTCACAACTATGAGGAATTCACAAATGCAGATAACCTTGTAATTATGTCTTACCTTCTTATTCATCAGGAGATTCTTGTAGTAGAAGAGGCTTCATAAGCCTTCCTAGATAACTGTATGCAAAAATGGGCATTCCAAGGAGCCATATAGATTTGTCCTTCGCTTTTTTGGCACTCCATATCAATGTTGAAACTTTTTAGAAGTTTACAACTTTGGGAACTATTCTAGAGGGAGTTTTGGAATAACAAGGTTAGCCTAGGTTTACTGGGCTACTACTGGGCTCATTAGGAGACTAGGCAGATTCCATAATGAAGAAAGCATGCCCAGTAGAAGACAATGAGGAGTGGTGGGTAGCTTGGTGAGCACCAACGCAAGTGTTGTCATGCAGAAATGCACGATCAATTTTTCCTAATCTTTGGATTTGTTAATGAATAAATGAATAAAGATCTTGGTTTACACTTAGTAATCATATAAATACTGGCAAGTTGTTTAATCTGTATGTACCTTAGTTTCTTTTTTTTTTAATGTGTCATTAATAATATTTAATTTATAAGCTGTTTTCTGGATTAAAGAAAATGCTGGTAGAACACCTGATATATATTAGAAGCTTTATTTTGTTGTTTGTAACATTTCAAAAGTCTTCAGAGTATATGTGTTAGAAAACAAGCATTTTCTAAACACATACTGTATTCCATTCTCTATTCAAAGTACATACTTAACAAATACTCACTGATAGTAATAAAAGCTTAATGTGGTGGGAAAAAAATAAGGAGCAATTATATAACCTAGAGGCTGCAGCAACAAATAAAAGAAAAAATCTAAGAGAAAGAAAGAAGGAAACAAAGAAACAAAGGAAGAGAAAGAAGGAAGGAAGAAGGAAGGAAGGAAGGAAGGAAGGAAGGAAGGAAGGAAGGAAGGAAGGAAGGGAGGGAGGGAGGGAGGGAGGGAGGGAAGAAGGGAGGGAGGAAGGAAAAAAGGGAGAGAGAGAAGGGAGGGAGGGAGGAAGGGAGGAAGCAGGGAGGGAAGGAAGGAAGGAAGGGAGGGAGGGAGGGAGGGAGGAAGGGAGGGAGGGAGGAAGGAAAAAAGGGAGAGAGAGAAGGGAGGGAGGGAGAGAGAGGGAGGGAGGGAGGAAGAGGGAAGGAAGGGAGGAAGGATGGAAGGAAGGAAGGAAAGGAGAAAGGAAGGAAAGAAGGAAGGGAGGGAGGGAGGAAGGAAAAAAGGGAGAGAGAGGGAAGGGAGGGAGGGAGGGAGAGAGGGAGGGAGGGAGAGAGAGAGAGGGAGGGAGAGAGAGGGAGGGAGGAAGGAGGGAAAGAAGGAAGGAAGGAAGGAAGGAGGGGAAGGAAGGAAGGAAGGAAGGAAGGAAGGAAGAAAGAAAAAAAGAAAAAGAAAGAAAGAAAGAGAAAGAAAGAAAGAAAGAAAGAAAGAAAGAAAGAAAGAAAGAAAGAAAGAAAGAAAGAAAGAAAAAGAAAGAAAGAAAGAAAAAGAAAGAAAGAAAGAAAGAAAGAAAGAAAGAAAGAGAAAGAAAGAAAGAAAGAAAGAAAGAAAGAAAGAAAGAAAGAAAGAAAGAAAGAAAGAAAGAAAGAAAGAAAAGGGAGAGGAAGGAAGGAAGGGAGGGAGAGAAGGAAGAAAGGAAGGAAAGAAAGAGGAAGACAATGAGACATATAATAATTCAAAGAAAAAATTACTTTTGTGCCACAGTCAATAGAGCAGATACTCAGACACACTTAAAATATAATTATTTTAAGATAGTAAACATTCTCCAAAGAATAAGAAGGTTATGTAATTTGTGCTTGATAAAAAACAAAGACTGTGTATCATTTATTTGGCAATATCATGGAATTAGATATCTACACATATTTTCCAGACATTCGAATGTTACACTGCGATTTAAAAAAAAAAAAAAAAAAATCCTTTGTCTAACTATAAAATTATAAATGTGATGCAGGTGGTATTACGTAGCAACTGGGTCTCAAAAATTAATCAAACAGTCTAAAGTTAAATAGCTACAAAATTTCTGTTCAATTTTAAGTCTTTCAGGATAGAGAAGAGAAATTGGCTAAATAAAATAATTTTTAAAATCATATCCAAAAGCAGTGAATACATGACTAAAATCGGCACCTCTAAGCAGATTAATTTCAAGTCTTCCTGGCCATATGCTCCATCTTAAAGGGGAGCATACATACATGTATATCCTGTTGTCACCTCAAATTCAGTGATGAGTTTGTCTTTCAGAGGTGATGTCTTTACTTCAGCAAAAGGAGTTTAATTTTCTCAATCAAAATCAGTTTTGTTTTCTCAGTCACTAAGGCTTAAAAATATACATCTGTCTTTCAGTTTATATTTGATTCCAAATCTCATGTCCAACCAGTTACCAAGCTTAAAAAACTTCTTCATATGAGATGAGAAGAAAGATTGGCAGTTATTTCTTATTTCCTTTCTTAAGCCTCAAACCAGAAAGGGGAAGAGAAATCCTAAATGTAACAACCACTCTTTAATCATTTGTTTATCATTGGAAGAAAGAGCCTCTGAATTTAAAAATAGCCTTGCCTAAAGTCAAATTTTCAAAATCTATTCTTGTCACAGCTACTAACTAGCCCTGTGACTAAAGATAAGACACTTCCCCTTTCTGATCTTCATAATGGTAGGGGAAGTAGCATGCTAAAACACGGTTCACTTCTAAAATTCCATATAATTCTCTTGTTTCTTTCTTTCTTTCCATTCCCCACTATAGTTCACCCAAATACAAGCATTTGTCACTTTGCTTATAGATATTTACATTAGTTCAAAAATATCAACTCTTGGCTTTAATATCCACCTTTGGACTTCACTGAAAGATTTAACTTTCCTTAAAGCCACTTTCTTTGCTTTTTCCTTATCTACCAATGTTAAAGGAAAGGTAAAGTCACACTGCAGATCTTTCCCATCACCATCCACTGAAATTTCTTGCCATACACACCACCTATGTAATCAAGCTTTCTACTCCAGTCAATCTGTATCACTCAATATAAAAGTATATGCTAAGCCTTCTCATTTTTGCCTTTTTGCCATCTTATGTACGTATTTCTTCTCTACCTGGAATGTCTTCTGCATGTATTGGTACCCACTCAAATTTTGCCCTGCTTAGAGTTCACATTAAAAAAAAAAAAAGAAAAAAAAAATCTATGCTCATTACTTTAAGCCAAAGTGATCTGTCCTACTTCTTAGCTCTAACATCAAATGACAAGACTTGAGTGCTAATAGGTTGAGGGGTAGGGAGGACTCTCAAGCCCTCAGGGACAGAGGCTTTCCATGCTGAGCACCTTGTGGTGAGGAATCCCCATTGCCACTTTCCCTTAGGTACTTTGCTGAGACAGTTTTTAAAAACATAGACAGCTGTGCCGCACCCATAACTCATCTACACTGTGCATACCAACAACAACTTACTGCAGGCATGTGGATTTCTCTGGCTGAGAACTCTCTGGCTCCTGGGCAGACCAGGCCAAAAAGTTCTGGGGAACTAACACACTTAGAAGAAAACCTTAACAAATGAGAGATGAGCACTTGTGAATAAATACCTCAGTTTCCTTGCTCCTGAGGAGTGTTCCACACAGTCTTCCACAGGTCTCCAGCGGGACAGAACCCCAGATGCCCCCAGTGATCATCGAAAGACTGATGTACTTACCAGCCAGGCTTCTCCACTCCCCTGTCAGTACTTCCAGAGATCAACTCTTACATAAGCCACTTGCACTCAGATACTTGAGTACTTGAGTTGGAGTCTCCTTCTGAGGGAAATAGATTGGCTTTTACACATTTAGTTTGTTTGTTTTTCAGAGATGAGCTCTCACTATGTTACCCAGGCTGGATTTAAACTTCTGGGTGATGCTCCCACCTCAGCCTCCTGAGTAGCTGGAACTACAGACACACATTTTTTTTGTTTTGTTTTGTTTTGTTTTCCTTTTGCCTTGATTTACATGATTTAATCTTTTTAGAAAATTATAATTTCACTTGTGCTTTCCAATTGGTTGATATATATTTATGCATTATATTCTCTCATAATTTTTAAAAAGTCTAATGTAGGTTCAGGTTATGTCTTTATTTCCAACCTTAAGGCTGTTTTTTGTTCCTTTTTCTCTTGTGTAATTTAACATGCTTAAAAGAATGTTCTTTACTTATTTATTTATTTTTTATTATACTTTAAGTTCTAAGGTACATATGCACAATGTGCAGGTTTGTTACATATGTATACCTGTGCCATGTTGGTGTGCTGCACCCACCAACTTGTCAGCACCCATCAACTCATCATTTACATCAGGTATAACTCCCAATGTCATCCCTTCCCCCTACCCCCTTCTTTACTTATTTTTGCAATGAATTATCTCTTAGTGTGATTGATCTCATTTTGATTTTTGACTGTGGTTGCTTCTGTTACTTTTATTATTTTTTATTTTATCTTCTTTTTTTAAACTGGTATTTCTTCCCCTACTTTCTTTCAGTTCACATTTCTAGCTTTTTGAACACCGAATTTATTTATTCTCAATTTGTTTTATCTTTTAATGAATAAATATGAAATTATACATACTTATCCAATTTTGACTTAGGACCACTAGTTAGAACATAAGGTGCTTCTATTACTTGTTATTTTTAAATATTAAAAAAATTCCATTGTGATTTGATAAGCAACACGTATCATTTAGGCATATTTTATTTTGAAAATTATGTTTTGTTAGATATCTTTGGTTGCTGATTCCTAATTCTATTTATTTTGATTAAAGAGTCATAGACAGCTAAATTTGTTTGAATTTCTTAAAACTGGAAAAAGTAATGATTAATTTTTATCAAGGTGCAAAGTATGTACTTAAAAATCACTCATTCTCTATTAGTTGGGGGAATAGTTCTCTAAAATGTTCATTGGTTTAAAAGTATTCATCAAGCTTGGATATTTTAATATCTATTTGTTTTCTGCTTAATCTATCAACTTCTTAGTTATTGAGTCAAAATATCCCACTGGAATTGCAGATTTGGGACTTTCCTTCTGCAATTGTGTCAGTCTTGGCTTTACATATTATGAAGTTCTGGTTTAGTGTATGCAAGATTTTGACTGTTCATTCTATCATTATGAAATATTTCCCTTTGTCACTTTTAATCTATTCCATCTCTGACTTCACCAATGATTCCGAGTTCTGTATGCAGGATTTGGAGTCTTGGCTCCTCTTTCTGTGCAGGTGCTGAGGTCTCAGCCACCATGAATTTGCTAGGTAATAATCACTGCATGGGCCTAATAGCATCTGGCTCACTGCTATATGTTCCTTGTCTGTTTCTGGCAACCAGACATCTAGGACACTTTACCTTCTTGTTTTAACCTTGGAAATATCTATCAGATAGATATATCTGTAATGTATACATAGAAGGAAGAGATGTATACATGTATGTACATATACAGAAAGAGAAAGAGAGTGCACACAAGAAGGGGTATTTTCACATATGTTCTTTTTGCCTTCTTGACCTTGAAGTCTAATCTCTTCTTAAACAGAAATTTTGATAAATTGGCATTTTCATTCAATTTCCTGAGTTGCAAATATGTTTTTTTTTATTTGAAAGTAATTTTCCCAAGCAATTTACTGAAGATTCTCATTGTTTTCCTGTAAAAGTAGTCAAGAAGAACTCTATAAAAGATGCAAATGACTACTTAGTCCTTGCATTGGAATGCATAGTTCCCCTGGAGCAGTACTCCTGATGTATTTCTATAGGATGCCTTGTTAAGTGCTTACTGCTTTTAGAAAAGGTACCTGAACGGATGCCCAAGATCACATTAAGAGTGGAAAGGTATTAATGTCCCTTAAAAACATTTTTTACAGGCTAGCAGGAAGAAAAATCACTTTACTCTCATATTATGCTTTATGTATTGCTATTATCACTGCTAATTATGGTATCCCAATAAAACATTTACTTATGAACTCCCTTCAGTTTAGTTTCATCTGTTAGTAAAATTTACTTTCCTCTTGCAGTAAAATTTCTTTCTTCACATTAATTTTTTATATAATTTGATTAGATAAAGTATATCGATGGATGATCAAAATAAATAATGGCAGAGAGACTGGTCAAGTTAATGCTTTATTTGCTTTATTTTATTCTGTTTTGACATTAAAAAATCAAGGTCTTTTTTCTTTCTAAAATTAAGAAAAGCTTAAGAGGTCTAAATCTAGTTTAGCCAGACACATCTACTTATATCTTTAACAATTTTGAATGTGTTCTGACAGATTTTTCTTCTTTCTTCGCCATGTAGATTTTAATTTACAGTTTCATTTCACAGCAGTTAAATATTATAGTCATTTTCAGGGAGTTAAAAATTATCATAATCTAGCTACCTTTACAATGTCATACATGAATCATTCAGAAAATTTAAGGAATTTATCCAACTGCATTTCTCACAAAACACATCTAAAAAATTGATTTAGCTAAGTAAAACAAAAGAAAAATAATTAAATAAAGCATGCTATGAAATACCATTGTGACTAGACAACTTGTAGAAAATTTATTAAATCAAGTTTTGTTTAAATATATCTTCTTATTTATGTATTTATTTATTTATAGACAGGGTCTCACTGTGTCACCCCCACGGGAGTACAGTGATGAAATCATGGCTCACTGCAGCCTCATCCTCCTGGGCTCAAGCAATCCTCCCACCTTAGCCTCCAGAACAGCTGAAACTATAGGCAGGCACAATCACACCCGGCTACAAATGCGTCTTCTTACATAACACTTTCCATCATTCTACATATATAATCTGAATTAAAGACAAAGTAGATTATTCACATAGAAGCAAAAAAAAAAAAAAGTAATCTATTAACAATTCATTATCAATGATTGCAAATCATTAAAAAGCTATATTTCATTTTCTTATTAAGATTTAGAATTATTGTCCGAAATATGACTGAAGTTAGGATTTTTCAAAGGTAAAATCAAATAATTACTTCAATGTTACATTGTAGAGTTATTGAAATAGCATAACTTGTGGGTTTTTTAATATTATCAAATGTATTTTATCATATTTTCCAAGACAGAGGAGGAAGAGGGTTGTGGAGGGTGAGGTGGAAGAAGGAAGAAGGAGGAGAGGAAGAATAGAAAATAGAAAGGTGATCGGTGATTTCATATAAATTTTTAAGTTGTATTATAGAATTTTTAAATTACTCAGCCTTCTGTCTTACAATGAATGTAATCATAACTGTAGCAGAATGATAGCTCTGTAATTCATACACAAGATAGGGATGCCATACTTCACCTAATCCAAATTGTTTTGAAAGAACAGATCAGATCTTGCAGTGATTGGCAAATGTGGAAAACACAGTTTTGCTTTTGGCCTTTCGTTTTGCTATGTTCTTCAATAGCAAAGCTTCTGGTTGGCACTCCAAAAAAATACATTTATACTGACTGCAAATAAGAGTGCCTTTGAATTTGGAACAAAGAAATAATCTTAACATTGTGACTGACTACTCAATTTAGGCCTTTATAACTATTCTCAAGTAAGCATTTGAGATACTTTGCAATCTCAGCATGTTAATAAATAGGTTGAAGCAACATGTTTTAAAATAGTTTGACATTTCTAACTATCTGAGTTTTAGCTTTAGGCTTTAGCACAAATTATTTAAACATAGAAGTGATCTCTGCTTGTTTTCTAATACACTGTCCAGAGTGATTGTTTAAAACTATAAGTCTTATTTTACTTCTCAATTTAAATTATCTAATAATTTCCCAAGGCAGGATCTCAGCTCACTGCAGCGTCTGCCTCCTGGGCTCAAGCAATCCTCCCACTTCACCTTTCAATCAGCAGGAACCACAGGCATGCACCACCACGCCCAGCTAATTATTGTATTTTTTGTGGAGACAGGGTTTTGCCATATTGGCCAGGCTGGTCTCCAACTCCTGAGCTCAAGCAATCTGCCCATATGGCCTCCCAAAGTGCTAGGATTATAGGTGTGAGCCACAGTGAAATTTGTGTGAGCACAAATTTCTTTTCATTATCTTAACAGACCCTGCAAGAAAGCTCCAGGTACATTGTTCTCTCTTGTCCCCTTATGCCAGCCACAGTGACCATCTTCCAGTTCTTCTAAAGTTCCAGGATAACACGGGCTTCAGCACCTTGGAATTCTCTGCTCGTTGCTGATATGTCTCCACCTGCTTTCTAGCTAAGTCCTTATTCACCCATTAGCCCAAATTTCACTCCCTTAGGGAAGGATACTCTGGACACCCAGATTAAATCAATTCCTTTGGTCACATACTCAATGAGGTCCCCATACTTTCTCTCATACCATTTACCATAGCTTAACATTGAGTGAGGCCAGATTAATTACCAGTTACACATCACGCTATAAGATTCATGAGTATAGGCATGATATCAGTATTATTCACCATTTTACCCTCACAACCTAGCACTGTACTTAGGATCTAGTAAGTGCCCAAGAAATATTTTTGACTGGATGAATAGATACATTGTATGGTAGAGATTTTTCTTTTTTATTTATTTATTTATTTTTTTTTTTTTTTGAGACGGAGTCTCGCTCTGTCGCCCAGGCTGGAGTGCAGTGGCGCAATCTCGGCTCACTGCAAGCTCCGCCTCCCGGGTTCACGCCATTCTCCTACCTCAGCCTCCCCAGTAGCTGGGACTACAGGTGCCCACCACTGCGCCCGGCTAATTTTTTTTCTATTTTTTAGTAGAGACGGGGATTCACCATGGTCTCGATCTCCTGACGTTGTGATCTGCCCGCCTCGGCCTCCCAAAGTGCTGGGATTACAGGCGTGAGCCACCGCGCCCGGCCGAGATTTTTCTTTTTATATACTGGTGAAAATGAATTATAATCACAAATAAAAATAACTTTCATTGTTTCATAATTTATATAGGTGATTTTAGATATTTCCAAGAGTTGTATCTGGTCACAATGGACATGAGATTAATTTTTCTGAAAATGTTGGCGTCATGTGCCCTTTCTGTGCTCCTTGTTCTCCACTGTACTTAGAATTTTAAAGTAATATTAGAAATTACAGATGTGAAAATGTGATAAGTGGCTTCCTTTGAATTCCCTGACAAGTAAATCCTGAAAAAGGGATTCAAGAGAAAATAGTTCCATGGGAGATGACCCTAGGAAACACTAATAGCAGAGTGAGAAAGTGAAACAGGAAATGGAGGCAACTTTAATAACATGATAGCAATAACTTAACCCAATGACAAGAGTGTATCATTAAGCAAGTTACCACTTAGGGTTTTGGGAGCCAAGTAGAAAATATACCTCAGCCTTGTCCTGACTGAGGGGCAAGGGAGCTGGGTATTTAAATCCTGTTGAGTGCTGCTCCTGAAGGGTGAAAATTTACTCGTACTTCCAGTCTGCTACTGGCAACAGCAGAGTGGCCTCAGACTGCCAGAGAAAACACTCAGACAAAGGCACATAAATGTTGTCCTTGGAAGTCTACTGGTGTGGACTGCAATACTAAGAGCTGAGGGGATACGGGCAGAGCTCAGAGTTGGCTACAATAGGCTTCATAAATAGTTCTCAGTACACTGCACTAAATTCTGATTATCCCAAAGACTAAAGTACTCTATAATCTTGTTTTAATTATGATATTTCTGAATAAAGTGTTTAATTGTTGGTAGTGCCTTTTGAAATAATAATATAAATAATAAAATTACAATAGGAGTGGGCTGCTGTAATTATAGCAATGAGCAGCATTGCTAAATTTGTACAGAAACAGGTAGCCCCTAAAAATATTTTGGGAAAGGAATTACAACACTATTTTAAGGGTGACTCTAAAACATGAATTATAAAAATTATGTGTTTTATGTGAATACAATTTTTAAAATAATTTGGCCAACGGTGAGCCACTTCTTTTGGTCTATTTTCTTTTTCATCTCACACATGTTAGAATTGACCAAACTTCGTCTCCAAGAGAAGGCAAACAAAAGAAAACAAAACAAAACAAAACAAATTGGTCCTAAGGAGACAAAATGATCTGAAGTGGAAGAAAATCAGAATAAAGATGTTGGTCATATTGTGGTGTTTTCACATAAATGTGATGGATATTTTATAGAACTTGGAATTATTGTACTAGAGTTACTCTTAAGCACTTTACATGACACCATTAACTTTCCACAGAAAAATAAACGGCCATAAGGGATTGATTTAAGGCCTATGAATGAGGATTGCAGTCCCTTCATGAAAGTAAAATAATATGTAAAATTTATGTTGTAATTTTCAACAAAATAGGATATTTTACATATACTTATTTTTCTTGCAATATCTTTAGATAATATTGCTTCCACCTCTAAAGGATTTGAAAACAAGACAGTAATGTCAAAAAAAAGCCTGTTAAAAAGAATTTAAGAATATCTAAATTTAAACATGCGCTTCCACAATGGAAATAAGTGCTATAAACAACTGTCATTGCAGTGCTTTCCCATTCATTGCTGCAAGTAATTCTCAAAACATTCCATTTTAAAGGTAGGAAACTATGTCTAACATCAAACAACTAGTTATGGCCTCTCCCTCATTCAAAACAAAGAAAAAGCCATTAGATAAGAGTTAGCTCAATTTCCCACAAATAAATCCAGGAATCTTTTCTCCTTCTACAGTCCTCTTCTCCCTCTTCAAAGTAAAATAAAGAAACTAAGCCTCTTCCTGTGGAAGGCCAATGTCTTCTCTGGTACTTCAAATCAACTTCTCTTTCATCTTCTCGGAAACCTGACATTATCAATTACCCTTATTCTTTGCCCCAACCACATCAGCTTTTAAATATCTCCATGGCTTCTCAATATTTCAATTCAAGCAGAATAAAACAAACACAAATAAAAACTACAAAAAATAAAACTCCAAAACAGAAAGCCTCACCCCCTAAATTCTTCTACCCCTACCTCTTCACACCCAGACTTCTTGATCCAGTGGCCAATATTGTCTCTATTTCATCCCCACCCATTTCCTTCTCTAGCCCCATTTTCTCCCCTGTTAAGTTTGTAACGCAACAAATTTTTCGACCTCATTTTAATTAATCTATTTATAACTTTTTATTGTTGTTGGAGACAGTTTTGCCCAGGCTGTAGTGCAATGGCATGGACTTGGCTCACTACAACCTCCACCTACCAGGTTCAAGCTATGCTCCTGCCTCAGATTCCCAAGTAGCTGGGATTATAGGCACGTAACACCACGTCTGGTTAATTTTTGTATTTTTAGTGGAGATGGGGTTTCACCATGTTGGACAGGCTGGTCCTGAACTCCTGACCTCATGATATGCCTGCCTCAGCCACTCAAAGTGCTGGGATTACAGGCGTGAGCCACTGTGCCCGGCTCCTTGTAACTTTTATACCTGTGAGCCGCTCCTTTCTTCCCCTGGCTTTATTGTTTTCTGTTCATTCCTTGTCTTCTTCTTGTATTCTGGCTGTAATTACTCAATTTCTTTCTCAAATGTATCCTCTTATACCTACATATTAAATACTTCAAGAGCAGACATTTCTTTCTCCTCTCTATGCTTTCTCTCTTCAATGTATTAAGGTCAAAGGCTTCAATTACTATCTCTATGTATTGACTCCCAAATTTACACCTTCAGGATAGATATCCTTTTGCTTTAAATTAACATATCCTTTTTGTCTTCTATATATCTTCACTTAACCTGCCCCAAAGTCATCCTTTAACTCTAAATAAATAAACAACAAAAAGCAAAAGCTAAACTTACCATCTTGTCCTCTTTCAGGATTCACTAGCTTAGTAATTGGCAACACCATCCCTCCAATTTCACAAGCCAGGAACTTAAGAGTCACTTTTCACCCACCCCTTGTACTGTCTTTCATCTCTCATATCCAATCCTTTCCCCAACTCTATTAACTATGCCTCCTAAGTGTATTCCAAATCCATTTACCTCTCTCACTTTCCAATGCAATCACTTTCCAATGTCAAAGTAATATAGTGATGTAAAAGTAACTGCAGTTTTTGGCATTAATATTATGGCAAAAGCAGCAATCACTTTTGCACCAACTTAGTACTATTTTCCACCCTGACAACTGACAACCCCTCTGATGCCTCTAGTCTGACACACCAACATCTTACAACTCCTCTATTCTGATAGAAAAATCTTTTCAGCATATGACCATGCTCTTCTCCTGCTTAAAACCCTTTGATATTTCCCCATACATTTTAGGATAAAACCTCTTGATGTGGGCTACCAGACCCTGCAAGCTTTTCTCCCTGCTTGGTTAATCATCAGGTTTCACTCAACCCTTCACACTGAGCTTGAGCCACTCTGGACTTTCAGTTTCTTGAATACTTTATGTTCTGTTGCCCCAGGTCCTGGGCACTGGCATTTATCTCACTTTAGGACACTTCCTCTTGCCTAGATCTGCCTTTTCATTCTTCAAACCTCACTTCATACTATTTGTTCCTCAGAAATCTCACACGTACTCGTTCACATCTACTCTCAGATTCTTAAAATGCTCACCCTTCCATTATCGCAAGATTGTTAATTACATGCTTCTTTTTATAATTATTTTATTAACATGTGTCTTCTCCCATTAGACTATGAGTTCAATGAAAGTAGGAAACATGATTGATTTTATTCTCCATGGCCCTTGTGGTATACTAACAATTCCATCATTTACTCACTATTTGCTAAATGTGTAAATAGTCATGCCTGGGTCTTGACTTTAATGTGAAACTCTGACTGTTATGTTGTCTGTAGAGACTTCTCCATTGCAGAGAAACCCATCATGTTTCATAGATCCATTTGCATTTCTGTAAACCACATACAACATGTTAACAGTCATATTTAAAAACAAAAATAGACTTACTTTGAAAGATTAATCTTAAAACCTCAGTTCCTTATGAAATTCTGCCATGTCAAAGAAAAGTATCTACTTTACTATATGTATGTTATTACTGATCACTTTTTTTCACTTGCCAATTGAACATATTCATGGAAAACAATTATTTTTCCAAAGCAAAATAGAAGATTGTACCTAGGAATCTTGTAACTAAGAATAGATGTTTGAGTAATTTGATTCATAGTGATTCTTCAGTTGTGGAGACATTTGTTATGTGGGACACTGTCAGAACTTCTAGTTTATGGCCACACCACCCCAAACACACCCAATCTCATCTGTCATGACTTGTAGTAAGAATGAGTTTTGTAGACAATGCATTGGAAGGAATAAAAAACTGTCAGTTTTCTGTTTTTTAAACTGTAAACATTCTAGATGGCTTTCTAAATGGCTACATTGAGAAAGCAACCTTAGACTTGAGAAAGCTCTAGTTTGAGCAAAAAAAAAAAAAAATCTATATGTATATATATATTACCTTTCTCTCTCATTATGGTAGTGGCCATCTTAGATTTGATCTGACATCTAATACAGTACTTTACCAAATGACTTTACCTTTACTTATTAAATGCTGCTGCAGTGACACAATTCAACTGCACACTTCGCCATGCATAAAAAAATAATCCTGAGCCTCACTTTACTTGATCGCTGACCACTCTGGAGACTTCCCAAAATAGCTCAAATCTCGGTTATTCTTTATCTTATCCCCTTGAATTCCAAAATGTAAATCAAACTCACATATATTATCCTGTCTCACTTATGGCTGCTTTATAAGCACAGCATGGAGTCAATGTTCAGCATGGTTTACAGGTACAAACACAACTGAAACCAGTACTGGTTAATTTTCTGAGGGTCATAAGAATATTGAACACATGAATTGCTACTGAGTATTTTTGCATGCTAAAATATCACTGCTGTTTTTCATAATATTTTAATCCTTACCAAATAAGAATGAAAGCAAGTCTATCTTTTATAGTTTTATACAAAGAAGCAGAGGCCTTATGATAATAAGTTAATGGTTTCTAGCAACCTGACATATATTTTCTGTATTTTTCTTTTAAGTGTTTTGGGGGTTTTGGAATTTTCTATCTAGAAATAGTCTATAAGTGAGAAATGAATTTGTTCCAAGTTATAGGATTCTGTTTTGTTCTCACTAATGTTTAATTGTAATATTAGAACTTGGTCAGAAATGGTAATATATTAAGATATTTCTTCACAAGTATTGGCTGTTGCTAAACATGGAAATAAACGTAAACTAATATATTAATAAAATACACAGTCTGAAGAGCTTGTTAAATTTTAACAATACTATCATTTATACAAAAAGCACAAATATATAAACATTATGTTGTTTGATTTACTTAGTAATATAATAAATTAGAAAAACATTTAACAAATATTAATATTTACAATAAGTCTAGAAATGAGAATTTTTAACAGGCCAAATTTCCACAAAGCTTTTTTTACTCTTACTGGAAAAAGACTGACAATTAACTTTTACAAATGTAATCACTTAAGCCAAATGTGCTTGATCTATTCTACTACCTTCATTTTGCTAACATTATAATTTCTAGTTATTATTGTTATTTTGGTTATACCTTATCAGTAAATAGAGAATCAGCTAAAACTAATCACTGATTTTTTTCCCATGGTTGTAGAGCTTAGATTTATGACATTTATCTCAATGTCAGAAATCAATAAAATTCTAGTTTTTAGTCTACTTAAATGTTGATATCCTAAACAATTCCCATATTACTACATGGTGTTAATAATTAATAATTCAACTTCCTTGAATAATGTTATTGAACACTAAGGTATCATAATTTGGCTATGCCATTGCCCAGCTGCTAGTATTTATGTAGCTTGTTCCAGTTTCTTTATTGGGTTGTTTTTCTGTATTAAGGAACAAAGAAATTAATAGTTTTCAGCAAATTACTGTTTAGATGACTTATTTGAATGTGTAAGTAACTTTTTAAAAGTCAATTTTATTGAGATTAATTTGTATATAATAAAATATACCGATTTTAATTGTATGAGTCAATAAGTTTTGACAAATGGACACTTCCATATAGCCACCAATACAGAGATAGAAAAGTTTTATCACCTTTGAAAATTCTCTTGAGCACCTTTGCAGTTAACCCCACTCTCCTCCACACTCTCCTCCCTAGTCTCCATCCCAAGGCAAACACTTGTCAATGTTCCATCACCACATATTAGTTTGTCCTCTTCTAAAATGAAATATAAATGAATCATACAGTATAAGTTTTCATGTCTGGCTTCTTTGGCTCAACATAATATTTTTTGAGATTTGTACATGTTGTCATATGTAACAGTAGTTTTTCTTTACTGCTGAATACTATTCCACTGATGAATTTGTTTACCCATTCATGTATTAAAGGACATTTGGGTTCTTTTCACTTTGGGGACACTGGAGACGAATAAAGCTGCATTCTTCCGCAAGTCTTTTTGCAAACATAGATTTTCATTTCTCTTGGGCAAAATAGAGTGGAATTGCTGGGTTTAATTTTATAACAAACTGCTAAGCCATTTTCTTTTTTTTTTTTTTTTTTTTTTTTTGGCAATTACACTTCTTTATTTTCTTTTTTTTTTTTCTTTTTTTTTTTTAATTTATTTATTATTATTAAACTTCAAGTTGTAGGGTACATGTGCACAACGTGCAGGTTTGCCACATATGTATACTTGTGCCCTGTTGGTGTGCTGCACCCATCAACTTGTCATTTACATCAGGTATAACTCCCAATGCAATCCCTCCCCCCTCCCCCCTCCCCATGATAGGCCCCGGTGTGTGATGTTCCCCTTCCCAAGTCCAAGTGATCTCATTGTTCAGTTCCCACCTACGAGTGAGAACATGCGGTGTTTGGTTTTCTGTTCTTGTGATAGTTTGCTAAGAATGATGGTTTCCAGCTGCATCCATGTCCCTACAAAGGACACAAACTCATCCTTTTTTATGGCTGCATAGTATTCCATGGTGTATATGTGCCACATTTTCTTAATCCAATCTGTCACTGATGGACATTTGGGTTGATTCCAAGTCTTTGCTATTGTGAATAGTGCTGCAATAAACATACGTGTGCATGTGTCCTTATAGCAGCATAATTTATAATCCTTTGGGTATATACCCAGTAATGGGATGGCTGGGTCATATGGTACATCTAGTTCTAGATCCTTGAGGAATCGCCATACTGTTTTCCATAATGGTTGAACTAGTTTACAATCCCACCAACAGTGTAAAAGTGTTCCTACTTCTCCACATCCTCTCCAGCACCTGTTGTTTCCTGACTTTTGAATGATCACCATTCTAACTGGTGTGAGATGGTATCTCATTGTGGTTTTGATTTGCATTTCTCTGATGGCCAGTGATGATGAGCATTTTTTCATGTGTCTGTTGGCTGTATGAATGTCTTCTTTTGAGAAATGTCTGTTCATATCCTTTGCCCACTTTTGGATGGGGTTGTTTGTTTTTCTCTTGTAAATTTGTTTGAGTTCTTTGTAGGTTCTGGATATTAGCCCTTTGTCAGATGAGTAGATTGCAAAAATTTTCTCCCATTCTGTAGGTTGCCTGCTCACTCTGATGGTAGTTTCTTTTGCTGTGCAGAAGCTCTTTAGTTTGATGAGATCCCATTTGTCAATTTTGGCTTTTGCTGCCGTTGCTTTTGGTGTTTTAGACATGAAGTCTTTGCCCATGCCTATGTCCTGAATGGTACTACCTAGGTTTTCCTCTAGGATTTTTATGGTATTAGGTCTAACATTTAAGTCTCTAATCCATCTTGAATTAATTTTCGTATAAGGAGTAAGGAAAGGATCCAGTTTCAGCTTTCTACTTATGGCTAGCCAGTTTTCCCAGCACCATTTATTAAATAGGGAATCCTTTCCCCATTTCTTGTTTCTCTCAGGTTTGTCAAAGATCAGATGGCTGTAGATGTGTGGTATTATTTCTGAGGACTCTGTTCTGTTCCATTGGTCTATATCTCTGTTTTGGTACCAGTACCATGCTATTTTGGTTACTGTAGCCTTGTAGTATAGTTTGAAGTCAGGTAGCGTGATGCCTCCAGCTTTGTTCTTTTGACTTAGGATTGTCTTGGAGATGCGGGCTCTTTTTTGGTTCCATATGAACTTTAAAGCAGTTTTTTCCAATTCTGTGAAGAAGCTCATTGGTAGCTTGATGGGGATGGCATTGAATCTATAAATTACCTTGGGCAGTATGGCCATTTTCACGATATTGATTCTTCCTATCCATGAGCATGGTATGTTCTTCCATTTGTTTGTGTCCTCTTTGATTTCACTGAGCAGTGGTTTGTAGTTCTCCTTGAAGAGGTCCTTTACATCCCTTGTAAGTTGGATTCCTAGGTATTTTATTCTCTTTGAAGCAATTGTGAATGGAAGTTCATTCCTGATTTGGCTCTCTGTTTGACTGTCACTGGTGTATAAGAATGCTTGTGATTTTTGCACATTAATTTTGTATCCTGAGACTTTGCTGAAGTTGCTGATCAGCTTAAGGAGATTTTGGGCTGAGACAATGGGGTTTTCTAAATATACAATCATGTCGTCTGCAAACAGGGACAATTTGACTTCTTCTTTTCCTAACTGCATCCCCTTGATTTCTTTCTCTTGCCTGATTGCCCTAGCCAGAACTTCCAACACTATGTTGAATAGGAGTGGTGAGAGAGGGCATCCCTGTCTTGTGCCAGTTTTCAAAGGGAATTTTTCCAGTTTTTGCCCATTCAGTATGATATTGGCTGTGGGTTTGTCATAAATAGCTCTTATTATTTTGAGGTACGTTCCATCAATACCGAATTTATTGAGCGTTTTTAGCATGAAGGGCTGTTGAATTTTGTCAAAAGCCTTTTCTGCATCTATTGAGATAATGATGTGGTTCTTGTCTTTGGTTCTGTTTATATGCTGGATTATGTTTATTGATTTGCGAATGTTGAACCAGCCTTGCATCCCAGGGATGAAGCCCACTTGATCATGGTGGATAAGCTTTTTGATGTGCTGCTGGATCCGGTTTGCCAGTATTTTATTGAGGATTTTTGCATCGATGTTCATCAGGGATATTGGTCTAAAATTCTCTTTTTTTGTTGTGTCTCTGCCAGGCTTTGGTATCAGGATGATGTTGGCCTCATAAAATGAGTTAGGGAGGATTCCCTCTTTTTCTATTGATTGGAATAGTTTCAGAAGGAATGGTACCAGCTCCTCCTTGTACCTCTGGTAGAATTCAGCTGTGAATCCATCTGGTCCTGGACTTTTTTTGGCTGGTAGGCTATTAATTATTGCCTCAATTTCAGAGCCTACTATTGGTCTATTCAGGGATTCAACTCCTTCCTGGTTTAGTCTTGGAAGAGTGTAAGTGTCCAGGAAATTATCCATTTCTTCTAGATTTTCCAGTTTATTTGCTTAGAGGTGTTTATAGTATTCTCTGATGGTAGTTTGTATTTCTGTGGGGTCGGTGGTGATATCCCCTTTATCATTTTTAATTGCGTCGATTTGATTCTTCTCTCTTTTCTTCTTTATTAGTCTTGCTAGTGGTCTGTCAATTTTGTTGATCTTTTCAAAAAACCAACTCCTGGATTCATTGATTTTTTGGAGGGTTTTTTGTGTCTCTATCTCCTTCAGTTCTGCTCTGATCTTAGTTATTTCTTGCCTTCTGCTAGCTTTCGAATGTGTTTGCTCTTGCTTCTCTAGTTCTTTTAATTGCGATGTTAGAGTGTCAATTTTAGATCTTTCCTGCTTTCTCTTGTGGGCATTTAGTGCTATAAATTTCCCTCTACACACTGCTTTAAATGTGTCCCAGAGATTCTGGTATGTTGTATCTTTGTTCTCATTGGTTTCAAAGAACATCTTTATTTCTGCCTTCATTTCATTATGTACCCAGTAGTCATTCAGGAGCAGGTTGTTCAGTTTCCATGTAGTTGAGCGGTTTTGATTGAGTTTCTTAGTCCTGAGTTCTAATTTGATTGCACTGTGGTCTGAGAGACAGTTTGTTATAATTTCTGTTCTTGTACATTTGCTGAGGAGTGCTTTACTTCCAATTACATGGTCAATTTTGGAGTAAGTACGATGTGGTGCTGAGAAGAATGTATATTCTGTTGATTTGGGGTGGAGAGTTCTATAGATGTCTATTAGGTCTGCTTGCTGCAGAGATGAGTTCAATTCCTGGATATCCTTGTTAACTTTCTGTCTCGTTGATCTGTCTAATGTTGACAGTGGAGTGTTGAAGTCTCCCATTATTATTGTATGGGAGTCTAAGTCTCTTTGTAAGTCTCTAAGGACTTGCTTTATGAATCTGGGTGCTCCTGTATTGGGTGCATATATATTTAGGATAGTTAGCTCTTCCTGTTGAATTGATCCCTTTACCATTATGTAATGGCCTTCTTTGTCTCTTTTGATCTTTGATGGTTTAAAGTCTGTTTTATCAGAGACTAGTATTGCAACCCCCGCTTTTTTGTGTTCTCCATTTGCTTGGTAAATCTTCCTCCATCCCTTTATTTTGAGCCTATGTATGTCTCTGCATGTGAGATGGGTCTCCTGAATACAGCAGACTGATGGGTCTTGACTCTTTATCCAGTTTGCCAGTCTGTGTCTTTTAATTGGAGCATTTAGTCCATTTACATTTAAGGTTAAGATTGTTATGTGTGAACTTGATCCTGCCATTATGATATTAACTGGTTATTTTGCTCGTTAGTTGATGCCGTTTCTTCCTAGCCTTGATGGTCTTTACATTTTGGCATGTTTTTGCAATGGCTGGTACCGGTTGTTCCTTTCCATGTTTAGTGCTTCCTTCAGGGTCTCTTGTAAGGCAGGCCTAGTGGTGACAAAATCTCTAAGCATTTGCTTATCTGTAAAGGATTTTATTTCTCCTTCACTTATGAAACTTAGTTTGGCTGGATATAAAATTCTGGGTTTAAAATTCTTTTCTTTAAGAATGTTGAATATTGGCCCCCACTCTCTTCTGGCTTGAAGAGTTTCTGCCGAGAGATCTGCTGTTAGTCTGATGGGCTTCCCTTTGTGGGTAACCCGACCTTTCTCTCTGGCTGCCCTTAAGATTTTTTCCTTCATTTCAACTTTGGTGAATCTGGCAATTATGTGTCTTGGAGTTGCTCTTCTCGAGGAGTATCTTTGTGGCGTTCTCTGTATTTCCTGGATTTGAATGTTGGCCTGCCCTACTAGGTTGGGGAAGTTCTCCTGGATGATATCCTGAAGAGTGTTTTCCAACTTGGTTCCATTTTCCCCCTCACTTTCAGGCACCCCAATCAGATGTAGATTTGGTCTTTTTACATAATCCCATACTTCTTGCAGGCTTTGTTCATTTCTTTTTCTTCTTTTTTCTTTTGGTTTCTCTTCTCGCTTCACTTCATTCATTTGATCCTCCATCGCTGACATTCTTTCTTCCAGTTGATCGAGACGGTTACTGAAGCTTGTGCATTTGTCACGTATTTCTCGTGCCATGGTTTTCGTCTCTTTCATTTCGTTTGTGAGCTTCTCTGCATTAATTACTCTAGCCATCAATTCTTCCACTTTTTTTTCAAGATTTTTAGTTTCTTTGCTGCTGGGTACGTAATTCCTCCTTTAGCTCTGAGAAATTTGATGGACTGAAGCCTTCTTCTCTCATCTCGTCAAAGTCATTCTCCGTCCAGCTTTGATCCGTTGCTGGCGATGAGCTGCGCTCCTTTGCCGGGGGAGATGCGCTCTTATTTTTTGAATTTCCAGCTTTTCTGCCCTGCTTTTTCCCCATCTTTGTGGTTTTATCTGCCTCTGGTCTTTGATGATGGTGATGTACTGATGGGGTTTTGGTGTAGGTGTCCTTCCTGTTTGATAGCTTTCCTTCTAACAGTCAGGATCCTCAGCTGTAGGTTGTAGCTGTAGGAGATTGCTTGAGGTCCACTCCAGACCCTGTTTGCCTGGGTATCAGCAGCAGAGGCTGCAGAAGATAGAATATTTCTGAACAGCGAGTGTACCTGTCTGATTCTTGCTTTGGAATCTTCCTCTCAGGGGTGTACTCCACCCTGTGAGGTGTGGGGTGTCAGACTGCCCCTAGTGGGGGATGTCTCCCAGTTAGGCTACTCAGGGGTCAGGGACCCACTTGAGCAGGGAGTCTGTCCCTTCTCAGATCTCAACCTCCGTGTTGGGAGATCCACTGCTCTCTTCAAAGCTGTCAGACAGAGTCGTTTGTGTCTGCAGAGCTGCTGCGTTTGTTGTTTATTTACTGTGCCGTGTCCCCAGAGGTGGAGTCTACAGAGACAGGCAGGTTTCCTTGAGCTGCTGTGAGCTCCACCCAGTTCGAGCTTCCCAGCAGCTTTGTTTACCTACTTAACCCTCAGCAATGGCGGGCGCCCCTCCCCCAGCCTCGCTGCTGCCTTGCCGGTAGATCACAGACGGCTGTGCTAGCAATGAGGGAGGCTCCGTGGGTGTGGGCCACTCCCGGCCAGGTGTGGGATATGATCTCCTGGTGTGCCTGTCTGCTTAAAGCGCAGTATTGGGGTGGGAGTTACCCAATTTTCCAGGTGTTGTGTGTCTCAGTTCCCCTGGCTAGGAAAAGGGATTCCCTTCCCCCTTGCGCTTTCCAGGTGAGGCAATGCCTCGCCCTGCTTCAGCTCTCGCTGGTCGGGCTGCAGCAGCTGACCAGCACCGATCGTCTGGCACTCCCCAGTGAGATGAACCCAGTACCTCAGTTGAAAATGCAGAAATCGCCGGTCTTCTGTGTCGCTCGCGCTGGGAGTTGGAGACTGGAGCTGTTCCTATTCGGCCATCTTGTTCCGCCCCCTCTGCTAAGCCATTTTCCAAAGTACTTGTAGTGTTTTACATTCCAAAAGCAATATATGATAGTTTCAGTTGGCCCTTGTCCTGTCACTCTTTTGCAGGACTGCAGCGCAGCGAGACCATCCAACTTTGTGTCTTGAAGACCAACCCCAAGATTTCTGAGTTCAGAAAACAAAGAAAATAAGAGACTTTTAAATATGAAATTGCTAGGTAATATAAAATCCTTCCCTTTACAGGCCTGACCCCAATATTTGATTACTCAATAAAATACTCATGTAAAAGGATTATTTGGGGAAGTGCATTTTCTTTGCATTGAAGCTTCCTGAGATGTAAAGCCTTCATGCCAGCTCAGAGGTTCAAAGCAGATTTCTCTTCCTCAAAGGAAAGATTATCTTTGGTTTGGAAGCTTGCTTTTTTACCTATGCTGACCTAGCCTCAGCAACTGCACCAGGTGAAATGTTCTCCATCTATTGCTCACCTACAAAGATTTTGTCTCTCTGAAGTAATTTAGTTCTTTGAGATTTATTTATACCTGTGCAACAGAATTTTACAAAATGGTGGTTTTAAACAAAAGTATGAAATGTCCTAATCAGAAGCCTAACTCTTGCAAATATATTTTTGCAAATTTTAAGTATCTCTTAAGAATGTACTCCCGGAAGACCATTACTAAGTCCAGAATTATGAATGTTTTTGTGACAATTGCCAAAAAGAATAATAGATAATATGATAATAATATTATTTATCAAAAGAAATACTATGTTCCCTTTCCATAGAATTTGTTACTCTATGATTTGAAACAGAAGTCAATGAATTTTATTGTATCCATTTTGTTGAAATATTTGTGTACCAATCTCAAACTTATTTGCATTATATACTCACTTCCTATCACCACCCATTCATTCAATATTTATTTATTCCAAGAGCAGTCTAAGTAAGAGAATGACATTTTTCTCACTTTTACAGGCAAAATGAAATAAAGGAGAGTAATTGCTAATGGGCATGGGATTTTTTTTTTCTTTTTAAAAATGTTCTAAAATTGATTGTGGTGATGGTTGTACAACTTTGTGAATACAATAAAAATCACTGAATCAAAACTTTAAATGAGTGAATCATTGAATATATGAGTGTGATCTCAACGAAACTGCTACTTAAAAAATAAAATAAAAGGAACGTTAATGTAAATGAAAATTCCATGGAATTTGGTAAACTCTTAAACAAATTCTTACCCAACTGAAAACCAAAATATATTTCTTGGGGCAACTTCTAAGCACACTGAAAAAAGAGAAAATTACCTGGCCTCCAAGAACACTATCATAATAAATATAACAAGAATATACTAAAGTTTTATTTGATGTCAGGCACTGAGCTAAATGTTTTAAATGATAATCTCATTTCATCTTTATATCAACTCTTAAAAGTTACTATTATTTATTAAATTTTGCGAAGAAGGAAACAAAGATTTAGATCAAAGTGGTAACTGGTAGAGACAAGTTTCCAATCTCAGCTTTGTCTGATACAGTTTTTTTTTTTAATCTACTGCTTCCCAGCAATAGAGGATAACATCCAAGAAGACACCATCGCTCCTAACTGTGGCAAAGAAAAAAAAGTCTACACATGCAGATATATATACTTAAAGTCACACAAAGTATAACAAACTTCTGGGGAGCCAAAAAGTAGGATATATACATCAAATCAGCTGACTTTGGTGAAAACCTAGATGTAGAAATCCTGGAAGCATAAATTCAGAAATCCTAAATTTTGGAGGATAAGTGGAAACCAGGGAGTGTGATACATTCTCTAGCTTTGAATTGGCTGTGTTTGTGTCATGCGTATGTTCAACATCACTTTAAAACCTTGTAGGGCTGGGCACAGTGGCTCATGCCTGTAATCCCAGTGCTTTAGAAGGCCAAAACAAGAGGATCACTTAAGATTAGGAATTCATGAAATCCTGGGTAACATTGTGAGACACACTGTCTGTAAAAAAATTTAAAAAATCCAGACACAATGGTTTGTGCCTATAGTCCTAGCTACTCAGAAGGCTGAGGCAGAAAAATAGCAGCCTAGGAGTTTGAGGCTTCAATCAGCTATGATTGCACCACTGCATTTCAGAGTGGGTGACAGAGTAAGATCCTGTCTCTAAACAAACAAACAAACAAACAAAAAACAAAACAAAAGCCTCATTGATACTGTGTCCAAACAAAATAGTAATACTTTAGATTCTATGACACTTGATAGTCAATGAAGAAGTGTTGTAATTGTTAAGACAACCTATGTCCAGCCTTTTTGGAAATTACGGAATATTAGTCTTGCAAGACATCTTTGAACATTTATTTTATATCTAAGATAGTATCTCCCAGAGAAACTAAGGCAATTTCTCAAGATAAAGCAGGTCTTCAGAAAGGAAGTCAGTGAACTCTCCGGTATCTTGAGCCAAGGTCCAGGAATCCTTATAACACATTATATTGATCATTACTGATGAACAAATGTTAGTTCCCCTTCTTCTGTCCAGGCCTTAGTAGTGCCCAGCTCTGGCCCAATGCTCTTGAAAGAAGCCTCTTCCTTGATTTCTGGTACAGCCTGCTCTCTAATTGCAAACTCTGGGAATAAACTTGGCATTGATCCAGAGTCTGCTCCTGCCAAGTCCAATTTCATCAAGGAATAATAAAGTACAACAATTCACGTTTTTACTTTAATGTTCAAAGAATACTTCTGGATCATTGACTTTTGGACAGCCTTTCATCTGTGGAATGCAAATTATTCTAATTACAATAAGTTTACATCATAAAAAAGAAAACTTGCTTTTTTTTAGAGCAACATCCACCAAGCAATAACAAATGAAATAAAGTTAAATTTTGCTTGCATTTACTAGTAGTTAGGAATGGATCAAAAATGCCAAGGGATCATGTTTACCCCTAAGAAAAGCAGTGGGTGGTTAGGAAACTTTATGGAAGGAACACTAGAATTTTATGCTGTGTGCACTTGTACTGTGTGTACTCAGTAAATGAAAGAAATTACAAAGAAATAATAGCATATAAACCTTAGTAAAACAACTTTTCACTGTTGATATTCCACAAATAAACCACTTCTTATAGAAATACAAGTAAACAGTCAAGAACTGAAATTTGCATTATACATAAGTAAATTTTCCAGATACCTAACACTTGCAGTCTCAAGACGCAGCACTGTTTATTTTATTATTCTTTCTATAAATATAAATTCTAGCCACTTGTGTTTGCCCAGGCACTGAGCTATCCCTGTGCTACAACAGAGAACACAGTCCCTTCCCTTATAGAGTTTTACTAATGTTAGATGGGATCATTATTATTAAAGTTATCTCATTTTTGCCTTTTTAAACCAAGAGTAATCAATACATTTATATTATCTTGATGATTTTTCTGAATACTCACTATTAAAGTTTTAGTAAACTACATTTTAAATTTCTATTGCATTTAAATTTATATTATTATATATTTTATAAATCTTATATTTATATTTTTATATTTATAAAATATAAATTTTATATCTATATTTAATTTTTATATTTATAATTTATAAATATAAATGTATAACGTATTTTACATGAAATATATTAGATCATTTATATTTTAAATTTATATAATATTTAAAATATAGTTCTTAAACTATATTTTAGATTTTATGTTTCTTCCTCCTATAGAAATCCACCAATTTCTATGGCACGAAGTGCACAGATAGAGTTCTAACCCTGGTTGAGACTTCTAATCCAGGTTAAGTATTCCCTATCCAAAATGCTATGGACCAGAAGTGTTTCAAATTTCTTTTTCTTTTTTTTTCAGATTTTGAAGTATTTGCATATACATAATGAGATATCTTGGGGTTGGGACCCAAGTCTAAGCACAAAATTTATTTATGTTTTATATGCACTGTATATGTATAGCCTAAAGGTAATTTTATACAATGTTTTTAGTAATATATGCAACTCATTGTATGAGATCCAGTGTGGAATTTTCCACTTATGGCAGCATGTCAGTGCTCAAAAAGTTACAGATCTTGGAGCATTTTGGATTCCAGACTTTTGAGATTAGTGATGCTCAAAGTACACTTTTCATTATTTTAGTTTTTAATATTTTGCAAGAGGTGAAACCAGGTAAGTTTAGAAGTTGTATGTTCAATAAGTGAGACTTCAAAGTATGTCTTTTTAAAGAACTGTATGCTTGTGGGGACTCTCGGAAACTTCTCTAGTGATTTGAAGAAAACGTTGGTTCACATATTTGCAAAAAGTCGAAGTTCTGCCAAATAAAACTACCTACAGTTAACTCTGTTCTCTTTATGACGTTAGCAGAAGGAAAAGTTAGTAACTGTTGGTGTAATAATCTGCTCAGGCTGCCAAGACAAAATTTCATAGACAGGGTGGCTTAAACAACAAAAATTTATTTTCTCATGGTCCTAGAGGCTGGAAAGTCACAGATCAAGATAAGGCAGGGTCAGTTTCTGGTGAAGACTCTCTTTCTGGCTTGCAGAAGGCTGCCTTTTCACTATGTCTTCACATGCCAGAAAGAGAGAGAGCAAGCTTTCTGGTGTTTTTTCTTACAAAAATGCTCATTTTACCAGATCAGGACTCCACCTTTAGGACTTCATTTAACCTTAATTACATCTTCATTCAACCCCACCTCCAAATACAGTCATAATGAGGTTTAGGGCCTCAAATTATAAATTTTGGGGAGATACAAACGTTCATTCCATAATAGGTGGTTAAACCAAATTATTATAATAATAATTAGTAGTAATTGCTATGGTTTGAATGTTGGTTCCCTTCTAAACTCAAGTTGAAATTTAATTGCCATTCTAATAATATTAAGAGGTGGGACCTTTAGAAAGTAATTAGTCCATGAGGACTTTACCCTCATGGGTGGGATTGTTGTTGCTATAAAATGGCAAATTTACTCCCTTCTTTCTCTCTTGCCCCTGTACCTTTAACTTTCTGCCATGGGAGGAGCAAGAAGGTGCCAGCCCCTGGATCTTGGACTTTGCAGCATCCAGAATTTTAAGCCAGTAAACTTCTTTTTATTATAAATTACCTAGTCTCAGATATTCTGTCATAGCAGCAAAAATGGGCTATGGCAGTAGTATTAGATAATGATATGTATAGAAATTCTTTTGCAATATTTATTTAGCATTAGTTAGTGTGTAACTGTTTGTAGTCAAACTCAGTAATGGCATTTATTCTTCAGCTATCTTAAAAGAAGATACCATAGTGCTATAGCCTATAGTTAACTTTTAGAATCAGATGGTAAGATTGTTAAGAAGCTTTCATCTCAAGTTTTCTTTAAAAGGTTATAATGATAGTTGTTAGTGAGTGCCCTTAATACAGGAGTCATGAAACTAATCAAGTTTAGTGATCCTTCATCTGGAAATTCCTTAGATTTCATCTAATGGATCTTTGAAGTTATATAGTCCAAAAATAAATGAATCAAGATAGTGTTTTTTTGTTGTTGTTATTGTTGCTTATGGGATGATACGATAAACAGAAAATGCCTAAAGTTTTTCTTCATAGAAAGTAAATATACATTATGAATATTTTTATTTATATACTACAGTCACCACTAGTCCCCTTCTCTGTAGCATAATACTACTTGGCTTCAATCAACAGATAGCTGAGAACCTTATGTGCAGTGTATGCTAAACCAACAAAGTACTTACATTTGCAGAACTTCTTAAACTGTAATGTGCAAATGAATCACCTTAGAATATTGTTAAACTGCCTTTTTGAGTTTCAGATCCAGTAGGTCTAGAGTGGAACCTGAAATTTTGCAATTCTGAGGGTGATGCTTATGCTGTTAATCCAGACTACACTTTGAAGAACAAGATTTCAAAAGGCCCATTGCACAGTTGTTTCTTTATAAAATTGACAAAATATTAATTGATAAAATAACATTACCATTCTGTTTTCTAGGGTTGTTTTGAGGACTGATGAAATAATAAACATAAAGCAACAAGCACAAGATATTTCAAAGATGATAAAACCTATTAATTAAATAAACAAGAGATGTTGTGTATTATGGTTAATTTTATGTAGCTGAATTTACCTAAGGCAGAGAATTTGCAGGGCTCATTAGGATAGAGTAGGCATGTTGGCATGAATTTATTAAAAATATTAAATTTAGAGTTGTGGGACTTTAAAAGTGGGAGTAAATTCATCAGTGGCTTTTAGTCATGGTGATGACAACAGAAAAGCAATAATTTTATCTCGTCAAGTTAAAGCCTGAGAAACTAGTGAGGATGCTTTTGCAGCAATATATATTTGACATGATGAGGGCATGAGGGTAATGGTGGAAGTAATGAAAAGGAAGAAGGTGAAAGGTCAACATTTATTGGGTGCTCATTCTCAGTCAGATGCTGTCTTACATTAGGATGGCTGCATGTCAAAACTACCTGGGAGACTTTCAGAGTGTATGCATGCATGTACTTCACTCTGTATTACACCAGAATCTCAGCAGGAAAGTCCAAGTAAATATTTTAAAGCTCTTCACAGGGCACATGCACCACTGTTTGTCTATAAGATTTCCTCTCCCCAGACCTCTTACAAGGAAACTACCATTCTTTTCCTTCCCTGCTTCTCCTCCTCTAGCCTACTGACCTTCACGGAATATCACCATGAAAGAGAAAAATGGTTGTACCAGACATCCTTTGCTCTACAACCCTAGACAGCCTGCTCTTCTTATGCTCAAAGGTCCAGATTGAAAGCAAAACCTATTGAAAATTAGCTGTTATTTGTCTTTATCTTCCTGTCCTACTGAATTGAAAGGCAACAAAGATGTTTTTGCTTACTGAGCAAATGATCTGAAACTGTAGATAAGAAAGAGATGCACAGTTGAATATTTAGAGATCCTTTTTCACTCTAGTAAATGGCCTGAGTCAGGCTATGATTTCAGGTCTGAGTCCCAAGTATATATTATCTCTACTACATCCTTCTGCCAAGTATTGCAAGCTATCTAGGAAAAAGCAATTAAATTAATAATGACATTTGTTTTTCCTGTTCTAAGACAGAAAAGCCATTATTTAGTCTTGTAAGAACTGGATTCTGAAATATTAAGGAATAAGTGGAGTAATTATAGAAAGATCTTCACATAGAGTTACAAGGTCTTCCTCACAGGTCCCATTTACATCACACATCTTCACCTCCTCCTTAGTTCATATTTCTGGTCCAACTCATATTTTAAAAATCTGAATATCACTATTTCTTGTAGATCTTCTCCCACTTATATTTTATCAATGTTCTTTTATGTCTCTACCCTGTTGTGACTAGGTCAAACCTTCTCCCTTCTACCAAAGCACAATTTGTAAAATCTAAATTATTGACCTTAAAAAGAAAGTAGAGAAAGAGATGGTGTTAGAAAGTTTATTCAATGGGATAATACCAGTGGACTTCCCAAATGTAGAGAAATACATCAACATTCAAATACAAGAAGGTAATAGAACACCAAGCAGATTTAATACAAAGAAGATTACCTCGAGGCATTTAATAATCAAATCTCAAAGGTCAAGGATAAAGAAAAGATTCTAAAAGCAGCAAGAGAAAAGAAACAAATAACATACAATGGAGCTCCACTACATCTGGCAGCACAGTTTTCAGTGGAAACCTTACAGGCCAGGAGACAGTGGCATGGCATATTTAAAATGCCAAAGGGAAAACCTTTTACCCTAAAATAATGTATCTGGTGAAAACATCCTCAAACATGAAGGAGAAATAGAGACTTTCCTAGACAACCAAAAACTGAGATGCTTCATCAACATCAGACCTGTCTCACAAGAAATACTAAAGAGAATTCTACAATATGAAAGAAGATAATGTTAATGAACAAGAAGAAATAATATGAAGGTGCAAAACTCACTGATAATAGTAAGCACACAGAAAAATGCAGAATAGTATAACACTGTAATGGTGGTGTGAAAACTACTCCTGTCTTAAGTAGAAAGACTAAATGATAAATCAATCGAAAATAATAACCACAAAAACTTTTCTATATATAGACAGTACAATAAGACATAAAGAGAAATAACAGAAATCAGGGGGCCATAGTTAAAGTGTAGAGTTTTTATTAATTTTCTTCTTGTGTGTTTGTTTGTTTGTACATGCAATCAGTGTTCTGTTGTCTTCAGTTGAAAATAATGGGTTATGAGATGGTATTTGAAAGCCTCATGGTAACCCCAAATTAAAAAACATACAATGGATACACAAAAAATAAAAAGCAAGAAATTATAGCATACCACTAGAGAAAATCACCTTCACTAAGTGGAAAACAAGAAGGAAGGAAAGAAGAATGAGAAGGCTGCAAACAACAAAAAAAATAAATTTTAAAATAGCAGGAGTAAGTCCCTACTTAGCAGTAATAACATTCAATGTAAGTGGACTAAGCTCTCCAACAAAAGATATACATTGGTTGAATGGATGAAAAAACAAGACCCAATAATCTGTTGCCTACAAGAAACACACTTCACTTATAAAGATACACATAAAGTAAACATAAAGGGATATAAAAGAATTTTCCATACCAATGGAAACCAAAAAAGAACAGAAGTAGTCATATTTATATCAGACAGATAGATTTTCAAGACAAAAACTGTAAGAAGAGACAAAGAAAGTCATTATATAATGATGAATGGTTCAATTCAGCAAGATGATAGAGCAATTGTAAATATATAGGCACTCAACACTGGAGCACCCTGATATATAAAGGAGATATTATTAGAGCTCAAGGGCTATATAAGCCCCAATACAGTAATAACTGGAGGCTTCAATACACTACTTTCAACATTAGACTGATCTCCCACACAGAAAATCAACAAAAAAAATTAGACTTAATCTGCATTATAGAACAAATGGATCTAATAGATATTTACAGAACATATTATCCAACAGCTGCAGAATATACATTCTTTTCCTCAGCACATGAATATTTCTCAAAGATAGACCATATATTAGGTCACAAGACAAATCTTAAAATATTCAAAATAATAAAATTATATGAAGCATCTTCTCTAACAACAATAGAATAAAACTACAAATCAATAAGAGGAATTTTAACTACACAAACACATGGAAATTTAACAACATATTCCTCAATGACCAGTGGGTCAATGAAGAAATTAAGAAAGAAACTGAAAACATTTCTGAAATAAATAATAATAGAAACACAACATACCAAAACCTATGGGATACACTGAAAGCAGTACTAAGAGGGAAATTTATAGTTGTAAGTGCCTACATCAAAAAAGAAGAAAAACTTCATATAAATAACCTGATGATACATCTTAAAGAATTAGAAAAGCAAGAAAAAAGCAAACCCAAAATTAGGAGGGAAAAAATGAGAAATAGTAAGAGTCAGAGCAGAAATAAATGAAACTGAAAAGAAGAAAACAATACAAAAGATCAACAAAACAAAAAGGTTGTATTTTGAAAAGATAAGCAAAGTCGACAAACCTTTAGCCAGACTAAGAAAAAAAAGAGAATATGCAAATAAATGAAAAGGGAGACATTACAACCGATGCTGCAAAAATTCAAAGGATCAGTACTAGTTACTATGAATAATTAGATGTCAATAAATTGGAAACTCTGGAAGAAATGGATAAATTCCTAGACACATATGACCTATGAAGATTGAATCATGAAGAAATTTGAAGCCTGAATAGACCAATAACAAGTAACAAGATGAAGCCATAATAAAAAGTCCCCCAGTAAACAAAAGCCTGGGACTTGATAGTTCACTGCTGAATTCTACCAAACATTAAAAGAAGAACACCGATCCTACTAAAACTGTTGTGAAAAACAGAGGAGGAGGGGATACTTCCAAACTCATTCTACGAAGCCATTATTACCCTGATACTAAAAGCAGACGAAGACACACACACACAAAAAGAATACTGCAGGACAATATCTCTGATGAATATTCATGCAAAAATCCTCAACAAAATACTGGCAAAATGAATTCAACAATACATTAAAAAGGTCATTAATCATGACCAAATAATATTTATCACAGAAGTGCAAAAAGGGTTCAACATATGTAAGCCAATCAATGTGATATATTTTATCAACAGAATGAATGACAAAAACCATATGATTATTTTAATTCATGCTGAGAAAGCATTTGATAAAGTTCAATATCCCTTCATGATTTAAAAAAATACTTAAAACACTGGATATAAAAGGAACACACACAACATAATAAAAGTCATATTTGACAGACCCACAGATTATATGATAGTGAATGGGGAAAGACTGAAAACCTTTCCTCTTAGATCTGGAACATGATAAGCATGCTCACTTTCACCACTGTTATTCAACATAGTACTGAAAGTCCTAGCTAGAGCAATCAGACAAGAGAAAGAAATAAAAGGCATCCAAATTGGAAAGAAAGAAGTCAAATTATCCTTGTTTGTAGATGATATGATCTTATATTTGGAAAAACCTACAGACTCCACCAAAAAAACTACTAAAACTGATAAATAATTCAGTAAAGTTGCAAGATACAAAGTCAGCATATAAAAATTACTAACATTTTTGTATGCCAACAGTGAGCAATTTGAAAAAAAATTTAAAAAGTAATCCCACTTACAGTAGCAACAAACAAAATTAAATATCTAAGAATTAACCAAAGAAATAAAAGATTTCTACAATGAAATTAGAAAACACTAATGAAAAAAAATTGAGAAGGACACACAAAAATGGAAAGATATTCCATGTTTATGGATTGGAAGAATCAATATTTTTAAAATGTCAATACTACCCAAAGCAATCTACAGATTCAGTGCAACTCCTGTCACAATACCAATGACATTCTTTACAGAAATAGAAAAAAAATCCTAAAATGTATATGGAATCACAGATGACCCAGAATAGTCAAAGCTTTCCTAAGCAAAAAGAACAAAACTGGAGGAATCACATTACCTGACTTCAAATTATACTATAGAGCTATGTTAATGAAAACAGCATGGTACTGGCATAAAAAACAGACACATTGGCCAATGGAACAAGATAGAAAACCCAGAAACAAATCCACACACAGTGAATTTATTTTTGACAAAGGTGCCGAGAACACACACTGGGGAAAAGACAGTCTCTTCAGGAAATGGTGTTGGGAAAACTGGATACTCATATGCAGAAGAATGAAACTAGACCTCTATCTCTTGCCATATACAAAAATCAAATCAAAATGGATTAAAGACTTAAATCTAAGACCTAAAACTATGAAACTAATACAAGAAACTTTGGGAAACTCTAGGACATTGGTCTGGGCAAAATTTTCTTGAGTAATACTCCACAAGCACAGGCAACCAAAGCAAAAATGAGCAAATAGGATCACATCAAGTTAAAAAAACTTCTACACAACAAAGTATACAATCAACAAAGTGAAAAGACAACCCAGAGAAAGGGAGAAAATATTTGCAAACTACCCATTTGACAAGGGATTAGTAACAGGTACTGGAGAGGATGTGGAGAAATAAGAACACTTTTACACTGTTGGTGGGAGTGTAAACTACTTCAATCATTGTGGAAGACAGTGTGGCAATTCCCCAAGGATCTAGAACTAGAAATACCATTTGACCCAGCCATCCCATTACTGGATATTTACCCAAAGGATTATAAATCATGCTGCTATAAAGACACATGCACACGTATGTTTACTGCAGCACTATTCACCATAGCAAAGACTAGGAACCAACCCAAATGGCCAGCAATGACAGACTGGATTAAGAAAATGTGGCACATATACACCATGGATTACTATGCAGCCATGAAAAAGGATGAGTTCATGTCCTTTGTGGGGACATGGATGCAGCTGGAAACCATCATTTTCAGCAAACTATCACAAAAACAGAAAACCAAACACCGCATGTTCTCACTCATAGGTGGGAATTGAACAATGAGAACACTTGGGCACAGGAAGGGGAACATCACACACCAGGGCCTGTTGTGGGGTGGGGAGAGGGGGAAAGGGGGAGGGATAGCATTAGGAGATATACCTAATGTAAATGATGAGTTAACAGGTGCAGCACACCAACATGGCACATGTATACATATGTAACAAACCTGCACGTTGTGCACATGTACCCTAGAACATAAAGTATAATTTTAAAAAAAAAGGAAAAAAAAATTTTCCTTCTCTTTTCCCTGGGAAAACAAAACAGACTAAAAAAAAGAAAATTAGGGCATTGGTCTATCCACAGGGAGCTCTAGCAAGGTTTGGAGGCCTGGAAACTAGAAAGCTCCTAAGAGGCAAATCTGGACGTCATAGAATTGGAGGAAATAATTCATCTGAGGATATCTACCCAGCTATTATAATAGGTGCTGTATTTATAGTCCTCACTTCGGCTGAGAGTCCTAAGCCCGCCAAAAGTAACTCTTGCTCAAAATCAATTATTTAGTTAAGATCAATTAGTTGTATTTCTGTAGTCTACTCGAAAGGCAGTCGGAGAAGGGCAGAGTCAGGCATGCCTTAATTGTAGCTACATCTCACTCAGTCTCCCACCTGGTACCTGGATTTTTCAGGTCTCAACATAACTTTATTTCACATTTAGTAGATGTAAATATGTTCTTTTCAGATTCATTTAATAAAAGGCCCAGAATTTCTAGCTAAACACCTGCCATTGGAGGCCACAGGCACAGAAGGAGCATCATAGCCTGTGACTCAGAACTGTGGTTCAGAACTTGAGACTAGGAACCAGAGGCTTACTCATCCTAATGAGTAAAAATCATCTTGATTTTTAACTCATCAACAACCAATCTGTGCCTTGATCTCCTCATAGGTCAAAAGGATATTGGATCAAGTGCCATACATACCCCAAAGGATTTTGTGAAATAAGACAAGATAGAGCTAAGCATTTCAAAAACTTTAAAGAACTATTCAAACAAAAATTATTTTCATCACTGCAATTATGTATAAATGATGGATTCAGCCCAACTCTATTTGTTGCCAACTTTTGTGATAGAATGGAGCATGGAAAGTAAAAATGGAAAAAAAAAAATCTCAGTATATTTAATGATATAAACCTTAAAAAAACAAAGAAAAAAGATTTTCTCAGAAAGAAAAAACATACTAAATATTTGTGATCATAATGAAAATTTGGTGGTGGGAGAGAAAAATGTTGTTGTTTTATTTTGCTATATTTATGATGTCTCAGTATTCTTTCTACTTGTCCTCCCTTTAGTAATCCAAGCATTGTTTAGGGAAGAAATGGCTCACTTTAAATTCAAGTTGAATTCTCTAAACTCCAAAAGGAAGTATTGTCACTTCCGAAGCCAAAATAAAAATTTTGTCTTTATTCTTACTATATTCTCCAGGGAAATTTCAGCTCCTCAATGCAGCTCCCAGGGACATGCTGCTGAAAGGCTCTTTAGCTGCTCTGAAGAAAAATATCTCAAATTTCCCCTGAGATGCCACTATAATTGCTGGGTTTAGATATTTATACATAGAAAGTCTTTCTTCTCAAAATAATTTTTCAGAGAAGTATTTTCTAAAACTATCATTAATATTAAAATTCCATGATAAAAGAGTTAACCTCATAGCAAACCAGGAAGGTTTTAAAAACGTTTTATGAATACCTAAGAAATCCATTGCAAATAAGAAAATGAAAGTACACAAAGGAAAGTGTTTTAAGCCATCAGGAAGAATTGTGTTCCATTTAGTTCTTGCCATGGTTACTCTTCTATTTTGTTTTCCTTCAATGTTTATAAAATTAGTCAATGCTATTTTATTTTATTTTTATGATTATCTTTGGATGTGTCATTATAAATAACCAATAAATTTTTTTCCTCCTTAAAGGTAAACTTGCATATTATTGTGTATGCAGTTAGCATTCAGTGAAGACTTATAAATTATCTACTAATTTGAATGATATGAAATTTCCATTTTCATGAATTGAATGTAATTTTATCAATAATCTCACATGCCAAGGCTCATATATAATTCCTGATAGTCACCTTTTCTAAATCAACTAGCTTATATTTAATTTGTGAATATCTTTTAAAAATTCAGGTTTGTCTGTTCATGTCACAAAAGTTTAGCTAAATTTTTTCTCTTCTTAGTGTAAGCATTTGCTCTTTATGACAAGTAAATCATCATATTTCTTCATAGTATAATTATTTCAAGTATTTAAAAAAATATTTTCCTTTATAAGTTGTGTGTGTGTGTATGTGTGTGACAGAGTCTCACTCTGTCACCCAGGCTGGAGTACAGTGGCATGAACTCTACTCACTGCAACCTCCACCTCCCAGGTTCAAGTGATTCTCCTGCCTCAGTCTCTTGAGTAGCTGGAATTACAGGTGCCTGCCACCATGCCCAGCGAATTTTTGTATTTTTAGTAGAGACAAAGTTTTGCCATGTTGGCCAGGCTGGTCTCGAACTCCTGACCTCAAGTGATCCACCCGCCTCGGCCTCCCAGAGTGCTGGGATTATAGGCGTGCACCACGACATCCAACCTCTTTATAAGTCTTAACACACTTTTCTGTAAGTCACTGATTCTAATTATATTCATTTAATGTTAAAGAAAAAGACTGTGAGTAGGTGAATTAAATGAGAATATCTCAACTTTATGTTTTCTTAGACTCAATATACTATCTATAGGCACATAAATCACAAATTAGCTAACAATTTTATTTTTAAATACTATTTTAAAATTGAGTTTATCCAAACATAAAAGGCAAATTCCTTATGTTACCATTGCACCAGGGATTTAGTTAGGTTTTTTAACTATTTCAGTTACAGACAATCCTAGAACATTTTTCTTTATCCTACTCTTTTTCTTTCCCTCCTACAATAGAATATTTCACAATAATAAATACAAATCTCCCTGTATGCTACTAATAGAAATCACAAATGTTAATAATGTCTAATAAAAGCATACATAAGATGATTGTACATGTTTCATCACTGATTAAACTGTTATTTTTTTTCTATCCCACAAACCAACAGGACTTCCACAAAGAATACATAACATGATAAAGACAACACACTCAAATTGTCACTGTGTTCTCTTTACTGTCTTTTCTATTTTCTTTTCTACAATGTAGTTCACTTTGCAAAGTCATTTGTCTATTAAACTGTGGACTTGGCTATGCTTTCAAAATGCTGGTATCCCAGAGCACCTGCATTTCCCAGAAGGTAATTCTAGTTCTTTCCCTTAATGTTTAATAAGATTCTTTGTCTATATAATGAATTCACTCATCCACATCTCAATTTTCTACTCTTTAATTTTAGTTTATGTTCACTTAGAGATTGTTTTGATTATTCTCTATGCTCTTTTCTTGGGCAGATGCTTTGTTGCTTATCTAGGAATTTTATGTCGACTTTATCTAATAGTTATGTGAACATTTTCATGTGCCAATTCTGCATTGTCCTAGTTCCAGTTTCAGCAGCCCCTCAGAGATGTTCATCCACAATCTTACCGTTTGTTTTTTACACAGCAGAATATGCAAGATGTTGCATATTCTGGTAAGAATATGTAATATACATAAACATTCATATACTTCATGTACATATTGAATGTTTATATTTCTTGACATTTCTTTGTGTTTTTATTTTGCAATCAGTCTTTATGGGGGAGTGGGAGATGAGAATGTAGCTTGGAGCAGGGAGTGGGGAGGGACGGAAGATTAGGAGGAGATGGCTGGGGTGAAAGAACGGGAGGAAGATAATCAATACAATGCTGGAGAGTCAACAGCTTCCTCTGAGCCTGTTACTAGAAGTGCCCCCTCTCCATGGCCAGGTGAATCACGCTTGTAATCCCAGCACTTTGAGAGACCAAGGTGGTAGCGTAGCTTGAGGCCAAGAGTCCAAGACCAGACTGGGCAACATAGCAAAATCCTGCCTCTACAAAATAAAATTAAAAGTTAGCCTGGCATAGTGCTGCACACCTGTAGTCCTAGATGCTCCGAAGGCTGAGGCGGGAGGATTGCTTGAGCTCAGAAGTTTGGGTCATGGTGAGCTTTGATCTCCAGTCTGGGCGACAGAGGGAGACCCCATCTCTTAAACAAACAACAACAACAACAACAATCAGGGATGGAATGAAAGACATTGGAGGAAGCATTGTGAAATTGATGACTGAGACTTCAGTCTGATTAGATGAAGAGCTGCGTAGAAAGGGTAATCAAGAAATGACACAATACGCTCCGGGCGCAGTGGCTCACGCCTGTAATCTCAGCAGTTTGGAAGGCCGACGCAGACGGAACACAAGTTCAGAAGACCGAGACGATCCTGGCTAACACAGTGAAAGCCCGTCTCTACTAAAAATACAAAAAATTAGCCAGGCATGATGGTGGGCGCCTGTAGTCCCAGCTACTGGGGAGGCTGAGGCAGGAGAATGGCATGAACCCAGGAAGCGGAGCTTGCAGTGAGCCGACATCGCCCCACTGCTCTCCAGCCTGGGCGACAGAGCGAGACTCTGTCTCAAAAAAAAAAAAAAAAAAAAAAAGAAGACACAATATGATGTACTCAGTTCTTCATACTTTTGAAAGGCTCCTCCTCTCACACTCCCACCAGTGGCCCAGCTCCGACTAAGGCTAGTACCCTGGCCATACCGTCGATCCACTGTTAGAACTTGTCTCCAGGGTTTTAATTTCTCTCTCTCCTTTATATTGAAACTAGAAAGCAAACTCTAAACAGTCTTATACTGAATTTTCCTAGTCATTAATCTATGTCTTCATAGTTTAATTTTGAATAACAAGTACAAAAAGTCACACTATTTTTTCTGCTGGATTGTCAAAATAAGATTGGTTACCAAGTGACATGGCTGTCTTCTGAAGCTCTAACAAATAGGAGAATCATAAAGTCAAGTTGGTTCTATTAAAGTGAACCAGTAAAATCCTCTCTGAGACTGAAGCACTGAAAAGAAAAAGGCAGCCCTGCAGTTAATCAGGCAGGGAGGACAGATGGATAAAGGCAGCTGCAAAGTTAACAGCAAATGTTTTTCCAAGGTCTTGTAGCAGCTATAAAATGCCATGATGATTCTCTCCTTGAGTGACCACTGCTTTATTACCCATGACACCCCCAGACCTGTTTTACCACATCTATCTATTATTGGGGATATCCAGTTGCTAAACTGCCCTCATCTCAAGACAGTACTCAGTTCCTAACTAATTCTTACTTCTCCTAATCTTGCCACAGAAACAGTATCCAAACCCAGAGATGGTCTCCATTCCCTTAGAGCTTGCTCAGAACCCTTCAGCAGGAACCCAAACCTTGTAGAGTACACAATTTAGGTTCTCTGGAATATGCTCCCTTTCCTGCAAATCAGTAAATCTGATTTTGTCAAACTATAGGTTTGAGCTGGGTAGTCTTTGGTTAGTTAAGCTTTGACAGATATCAAATAGAAAATATAGAAGAAAAAGAAACTGGAGAGTTTGAATAATCTTGTCAGATATTTGGAGTTTTAAAATAAGATTGCCCAAATGTCAGAAGTTTTTTCCAGTGCCCCTACATTATAAGAAAAAAATGTCTTTTAAAAAACCAAATGTTTTCAAGAAACACAAAGTATTTCAGGCTTCATGATTTCACCCAGAGTTGACAACTTCCAAAAATAAAAATTTCTTCCTTTAAAATTGCATTAAGTATTCTCACCAGACACACACACACACACACACACACACACACACACACACACACAAATAGATATATGAAGAGAATTTCTTAAATTGGTGAAAAAATGAATTAAAAAAATATATATACTTTATTTCTCAACATAAGCTCCATCAAGTTCAAGGCACTTCTTTAAGAGTTGATACCAGCCATTTAGTTTATCCCTAAAGAACTGAGAGTCCTGGGAATTTAAGCATGTTAATGAAATCTTTTTCCATTATTAACTGAAGAAAAATGAGGGCCTTTTAAACCTTTTATAAGATTAAAAAAACCCAAAAAGTCAGAAGAAGTCAAATCAGGACTGTAAAGTGGATGCCTAATGATTTTATATTGAAACTCTCAAAAAATTGCACTTGTTTGGTGAGAGGAATGAGCAGGAGCATTGTTGTGGTGGAAAAAGGCTCTATAACGAAGCTTTCCTGGATACTTTTCTGCTAAAGCTTTGGCTAACTTTCTCAAAACACTGTCATCATAAACAAATGTTATTGTAACAGTGGAAGGAGACTTAGCATGACTGATTCCATTTTGCCTCTCACCATCCCCTGTGATAATATCCTTTAAGTTAAAAGCCTCTGTTTAGCTTTGCATGTAGACCAGCTAATTATGGGAATAATTTAGTTTATAGTTCAACTTTAGAGAAAACGTTAACAGTGCCTTTCCCCAAACTAACTCTTGAAGAGATAAGGAGAGTATATGCACAAGTAAAAGTGTTTGTTAAAGACTTATTGGAACGTTGTGATGTGACCAAGCACAAAGAAATTTCCCAACGTCCTTGCACCCTCACTGGTGCCTGAATTTCTGTAGTCATCATCTGTATCTTCCTTCACCTCAACCCCTTCTTTTTCCCCCTTCCCTTAACATAAAAAGGCCTGAAAGGTGTACTAACTTAAGATGGTTCTTTAGGATGCTAGTCTGCCATCTTCTTGGTTTTCTGGCTCTTCTAATAGAGTGACTTTCCTTGTCCCAAAACCTTGTCTCTTGACTTACTGGCTGCAGTGCAGCAAGTGATATAATTGAACTTGGTTATATTATTATTCTTTGGACCTCCAGAAAATCAACAAGCAAAATGCTTTGAGCATCCCAAAAAGCTGCTACCGTGACGTTTGCTCTTGACTGGTCCATTTTTATCTTGACCGGACCACTTCTGCCTCTTAGTAGTCATTGCTTTGGTTGTGCTTTGTCTTCAGGATCATATTAATAAAGCCATGTTTCATCTCTTGTTGCAATTTTTGAAGAAATGCTTCAGAATCTTGGTCCCACTTGTTTAAAATTTCCATTGAAAGCTCTGCTCTTGTCCTCAGTTGATCTGGGTGCAATGGTTGTAGCATCTTTCAAGTGGAAACTGATTTTTCAGTCAGAATTGTGTAAGCTGAACAAATTGAGACCAAAAAAAATGAATTTTTTCCTCGCAAATTGATGTGGATGGTCAGCCACTGTGGACTTTATCTTCAATATCATCTAATTCCTTCTTAAAACAAGTTATCTATTTGTAAATTGCTGATTTGGGGAAAAAGGATATTGTCTTCATAAGTTTTTCATAAAACATCAGTGATTTCACCATTCTTCCACTCAAGCTTCAACGCAAACTGGATGTTTGTTCTTGCTTAAATTTTACCAGAATTCATGTTGTTCTATTAGGGGCTCATTTCCTTTCTTCCCTTCTTTTTTTCTTTTTAAGTATCTTAGACACCTTCTTTCTCTTACATTTAATTTTTAGTTTGTAGTAGGAGGAGTAATTTCCTTTTTCAAGGTTGTTATATTTTGTCTTTCCCTTACCTAGGTCCTCTGTTAATTTTTTTTTTTTAGATAATAGCTTTATTGACATAAGTTACATACCACAAATTCACCCTACATTTTAGTGTTTTCTAAGATATTCACAGAGTTGTGCAAATGTCATCCCTATCTAATTTTAAAACATTTTCATTATCCTCAAAAGAAACCCCAATAGCAGTCATTTCCCATTTTTCCTCCCCCAGCCACTAGCAACCACAAATCTACTTCTGTCTATATGTTTTTGTTAATTCTGGACATTTCATATAAATGTCATCATCAGCGATTTTCTTTTGTGACTGACTTTTTCATTTAGCATCATGTTATTAAGATACATCTATATTGTAGCATGTATTAGTACTTATTCTTTTTTTTTTTTTTGCCAAATAGTATTTTGTCCTATAGCTCTACCACATTTTACTTATACATTTATCAGATGATGAATATTTGGGTTCTTTTTGGCTACTAGAAATAATGCTGCCATGAATGTTCACTATGTGTATTTGTGTGGACATATGTTTTCTATTCTCTTGGGTATATATCTATGAGTGGAATTACTGGGTCACATGGTAACTCTTTAACATTTTGAGTAACATCTAAACTGTTTACTAGAGTGGTTGCAGCGTTTTCCAATCTCACCAGTGATACTCAAGGGTTCCAGCTTTTCCACATCCTCAGCAATATTTGTTATTATTCGTCTTTTGCTTATAGCTGTATCCATGGGTGTGAAGTGGTATTTCACTGTGGTTTTGATTTGCATTTCCCTAATGACGAAGATATTGAGCATCTTAAGTGCTTATTGACTGTTTGTGTATGTTATCTGGAGAAATATCTATCCAAATCCTTTGCTTATTTTTAAATTAGGTTGTCTTTTTTATCCTTGAGTTATAAGTGTTCTTTTATATGCTGGATACAAGTACAAGTGATTTTTTTAAAGTAAATCAAATCTTGTCACTTCCCTGGCTTAGCACCTTCTAACGGTTCCCTAATATGTTTAGAATAAAATCCAATATTCCCACTCTGGTTTACAAGGTCCTACATGATTTGGTGCCTGCCCACTTCTCCAACATCATCTTACACTGCTTGTTTTTGTTCCCTCCCCCTTCCCTCCTCCCCACGACAGGCCCCGGTGTGTGATGTTCCCCTTCCTGTGTCCAAGTGCTCTCATTGTTCAATTCCCACCTATGAGTGAGAACATGCAGTGTTTAGTTTTCTGTTTTTGTGATAGTTTGCTGAAAATGATGGTTTCCAGCTGCATCCATGTCCCCACAAAAGACATGAACTTATCCCTTTTTATGGCTGCATAGTAATCCACGGTGTATATGTGCCACATTTTCTTAATCCAGTCTGTCATTGCTGGCCATTTGGGTTGGTTCCAAGTCTTTGCTATGGTGAATAGTGCCGCAGTAAACATACGTGTGCATGTGTCTTTATAGCAGCATGATTTATAATCTTTTGGGTATACACCCAGTAATGGGATGGCTGGGTCAAATGGTATTTCTAGTTCTAGATCCTTGAGGAATCGCCACACTGTCTTCCACAATGGTTGAAGTAGTTTACAGTCCCACCAACAGTGTAAAAGTGTTCCCATTTCTCCACAACCTCTCCAGCACCTGCTGTTTCCTGACTTTTTAATGATCGCCATTCTAACTGGTGTGAGATGGTATCTCATTGTGGTTTTGATTTGCATTTCTCTGATGGCCAGTGATGATGAGCATTTTTTCATGTGTCTGTTGGTTGCATAAATGTCTTCTTTTGAGAAGTGTCTGTTCATATCCTTCACCCATTTTTTGATGTTTGTTTTTTTTTTTCTTGTAAATTTGATTGAGTTCTTTGTAGGTTTTGGATATGAGCCCTTTGTCAGATGAGTAGATTGCAAAAATTTTCTCCCATTCTGTAGGTTGTCTGTTCACTCTGATGGTAGTTTCTTTTGCCGTGCAGAAACTCTTTGGTTTAATTAGATCCCATTTGTCAATTTTGGCTTTTGCTGCCATTGCTTTTGGTGTTTTAGACATGAAGTCTATGTCCTGAATGGTATTACCGAGGTTTTCTTCTAAGGTTTTTATGGTTTTAGGTGTCTAAAACATTTAAGTCTCTAAACCAACTTGAATAAATTTTCATATAAGGAGTAAGGAAACGATCCAGTTTCAGCTTTCTATATTTGGCCAGCCAGTTTTCCGAGCACCATTTATTAAACAGGGAATCCTTTCCCCATTTCTTTTTTTTTTGTCAAGTTTGTCAAAGATCAGATGGCTGTAGATGTGTGGTATTATTTCTGAGGGCTCTGTTCTGTTCCATTGGTCTATATCTCTGTTTTGGTACCAGTACAGTGCTGTTTTGGTTACTGTAGTCTTGTAGTATAGTTTGAAGTCAGGTAGCATGATGCCTCCAGCTTTGTTCTTTTCGCTTAGGATTGTCTTGGCAATTTGGGCTCTTTTTTGGTTCCATATGAACTTTAAAGTAGTTTTCTCTAATTCTGTGAAGAAAGTCATTGGTAGCTTGATGGAGATGGTATTGAATATAAATTACCTAGGGCAGTATGGCCATTTTCATGATATTGATTCTTCCTATCCATGAGCATGGAATGTTCTTCTATTTGTCTGTGTCCTCTTTGATTTCATTGAGCAGTGGTTTGTAGTTCTCCTTGAAGAGGTCCTTCACATCCCCTTGTAAGTTGTATTCCTAGGTATTTTATTCTATTTGAAGCTATTGTGAATGGGAGATGACTCATGAGTTGGCTCTCTGTTTGTCTGTTATTGGTGTATAAGAATGCCTGTGATTTTTGCACATTGATTTTGTATCCTGAGACTTTGCTGAAGTTGCTTATCAGCTTAAGGAGATTTTGAGCTGAGATGATGGGGTTTTCTAAATATACAATCACATCATCTGTAAACAGGGACAATTTGACTCCTTCTTTTCCTAATTGAATACCCTTTATTTCTTTCTCTTGCCTGATTGCCCTGTCCAGAACTTCCAACAGTATTTGAATAGGAGTGGTGACTGGCACTGTCTTGTGCCAGTTCTCAAAGGGAATGCTTCCAGTTTTTGCCCATTCAGTATGATATTGGCTGTGGGTTTGTCATAAATAGCTCTTATTATTTTGAGATACGTTCCATAAATACCGAATTTATTGAGAGTTTTTAGCATGAAGGGCTGTTGAGTTTTGTCAGAGGCCTTTTCTGCGTCTATTGAGATAATCATGTGGTTTTTATCTTCGGTTCTGTTTAAATGCTGGATTATGTTTATTGATTTGTGTATGTTGAACCAGCCTTGCATCCCAGGAATGATGCCCACTTGATCATATTGGATAAGGTTTTTGATGTGGTGCTGGATTCAGTTTGCCAGTATTTTATTGAGGATTTTTGCATCAATGTTCATCAGGGATATTGGTCTAAAATTCTTTTTTGTTGTTGTTGTGTCTCTGTCAGGCTTTGGTATTAGGATGATGTTGGCCCCGTAAAATGAGTTAGGGAGGATTCTCTCTTTTTCTATTGATTGGAATAGTTTCAGAGGGAATGGTGCAGCTCCTCCTTGTACCTCTGGTAGAATTCAGCTGTGAATCCGTCTCGTCCTGGACTTTTTTTGATTGCTAGGCTATTAATTATTGCCTCAATTTCAGAGCCTGCTATTGGTCTATTTAGGGATTCAACTTCTTCCTGGTTTAGTCTTGGGAGAGTGTATGTGTCCAGTAATTTATCCATTTCTTCTAGATTTTCTAGTTTATTTGCGTAGAGGTGTTTATAGTATTCTCTAATGGTTGTTTGTATTTTTGTGGGGTCAGTGGTGATATCCCCTTTATCATTTTTTTATTGCCTCTATTTGATTCTTCTCTATTTTCTTCTTCATTAGTCTTCCTAGTGGTCTATCAATTTTGTTGATCTTTTCAAAAAACAGCTCCTGGATTCATTGATTTTTTGAAGGGTTTTTTGTGTCTCTATCTCCTTCAGTTCTCCTCTGATCTTAGTTATTTCTTGACTTCGCTAGCTTTTGAATGTGTTTGTTCTTGCTTCTCTAGTTCTTTTAATTGTGATGTTAGGGTGTTAATGTTAGATCTTTCCTGCTTTCTCTTGTGGGCATTCAGTGCTATAAATTTCCCTCTACCCACTGCTTTAAATGTGTCCCAGAGCTTCTGTATGTTGTATCCTTGTGCTCACTGGTTTCAAAGAACATCTTTATTTCTGCCTTCATTTTGTCATGTGTACCCAGTAGTCATTCAGGAGCAGGTTGTTCAGTTTCCGTGTAGTTGAGTGCTTTTGAGTGAGTTTCTTAATCCTAAGCTCTAGTTTGATTGCACTGTTGTCTGAGAGAGTTAGTTATAATTTCTGTTCTTTTACATATGCTGAGGAGTGCTTTACTTCCAACGATGTGGTCAATTTTGGAATAAGTGCGATGTGGTGCTGAGAAGAATGTATATTCTGTTGATTTGGGGTGGAGAGTTCTGTAGATGTCTATTAGGTCCACTTGGTGCAGAGCTGAGTTCAATTCCTGGATATCCTTGTTAACTTTCTGTCTCATTGATCTGTCTAATGTTGACAGTGGGGTGTTAAAATCTTCCATTATTATTGTGTGGGATTCTAAGTCTCTTTGTAAGTCTCTAAGGACTTGTTTTATGAATCTGGGTGCTCCTGCATTGGGTGCATATATATTTAGGATCGTTAGCTCTTCTTGATTAATTGATCCCTTTAGCATTATGTAATGGCCTTCTGTGTCTCTTTTGATCTCTGTTGGTTTAAAGTCTGTTTTATCAGAGACTAGGATTGCAACCTCTGCCTTTTCTTGTTTCCTTTTGCTTGGTAGATCTTCCTCCATCCCTTTATTTTGAGCCTATGTATGTCTCTGCACATGAGATGGGTCTGCTGAATACAGCACACTGATAGGTCTTAACTCTTTATACAATTTGCCAGTCTGTGTCTTTTAATTGGAGCATTTAGTCCATTTACATTTAAGGTTAATATTGTTATGTGTGAATTTGATCCTGTCATTATGATGTTAGCTGGTTATTTTGCCCATTAGTTGATGCAATTTCTTCCTAGCATTGATGGTCTTTACAATTTGGCATGATTTTGCAGTGGCTGGTACAAGTTGTTCCTTTCCGTGTTTAGTGCTTCTTTCAGGAGCTCTTGTAAGGCAGGTCTGGTGGTGACAAAATCTCTCAGCATTTGCTTGTCTGCAGAGGATTTTATTTCTCCTTCACTGATGAAACTTAGTTTGGCTGGATATGAAATTCTGGATTGAAAATTCATTTCCTTAAGAATGTTGAATATTGGCCCCCACTCTCTTCTGGCTTGGAGAGTTTCTGCCAAGAGATCCACTGTTAGTCTGATGGGCTTCCCTTTGCGGGTAACCCAACCTTTCTCTCTGGCTCCCCTTAGCATTTTTTCCTTCATTTCAACTTTGATGAATCTGACAATTATGTGTCTTGGAGTTGCTCTTCTCGAGGACTAACTATGTGGCGTTTTCTGTATTGCCTGAATTTAAATGTTGGCCTGCCTTGCTAGGTTGGGGAAGTTCTCCTGGATAATATCCTGCAGAGTGTTTTCCAACTTGGTTCCATTCTCCCCATCACTTTCAGGTACACCTATCAGACGTAGATTTGGTCTTTTCACATAGTCCCATATTTCTTGGAGGCTTTGGTCATTTCTTTTTACTCTTTTTTCTCTAAACTTCTCTTCTCACTCCATTTCATTCATTTGATCTTCAATCACTGATACCATTTCTTCCAGTTGATCCAGTTGGTTACTGAAGCTTGTGCATTTGTCATGTAGTTCTTGTGCTGTGGTTTTCAGCTCTATCAAGTCATTTAAGGACTTTTCTACATTGGTTATTCTAGTTAGCCATTTGTCTAATCTTTTTTCAAGGTTTTTAGCTTCTTTGCAATTGATTCGAACTTCCTCCTTTAGCTCAGAGAAGTTTGATTGTCTGAAGCCTTCTTCTCTCAACACATCAAAATCATTCTCCATCCAACTTTGTTCCATTGCTGGCAAGGAGTTGCATTCCTTTGGAGGGAGAGGCACTCTGATTTTTAGAATTTTCAGCTTTTCTGCTCTGTTTTTTCCCCATCTTTGTGGTTTTATCTACCTTTGGTCTTTGATGATGGTGATGTACAGATGGGGTTTTGGTGCAGATGTCTTGTCTGTTTGTTAGTTTTCCTTCTAACAGTCAGGACCCTCAGCTGCAGGTCTGTTGGAGTTTACTTGAGGTCCACTCCAGACCCTGTTTGCCTGGGTATCAGCAGCAGAGGCTGCAGAAGAGTGAATGTTGCTGAACAGCAAATGTTGCTGCCTGATCATTCCTCTTGAAGGTTCATCTCAGAGGGGTACCCGGCCGTGTAAGGTGTCAGTCTGCCCCTACTGCGGGGATGTCTCCTGGTTAGGCTACTCGGGAGTCAGGGACCCACTTGAGGAGGCAGTCTGTCCATTCTCAAATCTCAAACTCCATGCCAGGAGAACCACTACTCTCTTCAAAGCTGTCAGACAGGGACATTTAAATCTGCAGAGGTTCTGCGGCCTTTTGTTTGGCTATACCCTGTCCCCAGAGGTGGAGACAGGCAGGCCTCCTTGAGCTGCAGAGGGCTCCACCCAGTTTGAGCTTTCTGGCCCCTTTGTTTACTTACTCAAGCCTCAGCAATGGTGGGCGCCTCTCCCCCAGCCTCGCTGCTGCCTTGCAGTTAGATCTCAGACTGCTGTACTAGCAATGAGGGAGGTCCCGTGGGCATGGGACCCTCCTAGCCAGGCGCAGCATATAATCTCCTGGTGTGCCATTTGCTAAGACCCTTGGAAAAGCATGGTATTAGGGTGGGAGTGATCCAATTTTCCAGGTGTTGTGTGTCACTGTTTCCCTTGGCTAGGAAAGGGAATTCCCTTATCCCTTGCACTTCCTGGGTGAGGTGATGCCTCACCCTGCTTTGTCTCTCTCTCAGTCCTGCACCCATTGTCCAACACGTCCCACTGAGATGAACTTGGTACCTCAGCTGGAAATGCAGAAATCACCCGTCTTCTGTGTCGCTCACGCTGGGAGCTGTAGCCTGGAGCTGTTCCTATTCAGCCATCTTGGAACTGCCCCTGGTCCTCTGTTAATTTTGACTCAAATGTGATAAAGTTTCACTGGTAATTATGCAGCTTGTTTCAAATTTTTGATAAATTTTGTTTACCAGATTGAGGAGGTTCTCTAGTTCTAATTTAATAAGAGAATCATAAGCAAATGTGAAATTTTATCAAATACTGTTTCCACAACTTTTGATGTGCTTAATTTTTTCTGTTAAAATTTTTCATTGCAGTGAATTACATTGATTTTTTTTTTTAATATTTCAAAAGCTTTTGGGGAACAGGTGGTTTTTGGTTGCAGAGATAAGTTTTTTAGTGGTAATTTCTGATATTTTGATGCACCCATCACCCGAGTAGTGTACACTGTACCCAGTGTCTAGCCTTTTACCCTTTGCCCCCCTCCCATATTTCCCCTGAGTCCCCAAAGTCCATTATATCATTCTTATTCCTTTGCATCCTCATAGCTTAACTCCCACTCACAATTGAGAACATATGATAGTTTTCCATTTCTGAATTACTTCACTTAGAATAATGGTCACCAGTTCCATCCAGGTTGCTGTGAATAACATTATTTAATTCTTTTTATGGCTGAGTAGTATTCCATGGTGTATATATATATACCACATTTTCTTTATCCACTCATGGGTTGATGGGCTTTTAGGCTGGTTCCATATTTTTGCAATTACAAATTGTGCTGCTATAAACATGCATGTGCAAGTGTCTTTTTCATATAATGATTTCTTTTCCTCTGGGTAGATAATCAGTAGTGGGATTGCTGGATCAAACTGTAGATCTACTTTTAATTATTTAAGGAATCTCCAAACTGTTTTCCATAGTGGTTATACTAGTTTACATTCCCACCAGCAGTGTAAAAGTGTACAATTTTCACCACATACACACCAGCATCTATTTTTTTTTAATCATTTAATTATGACCATTCTTGAAGGAGTAAGGTGGTACCTCATTGTGGCTTTCATTTGCATTTCCCTGATCATTAGTGATATTGAACATTTTTTCATATGTTTGTTGGTCATTTGTATATCTTCTTTTGAGAATTGTCTATTCATGTCCTTGGCCCACTTTTTGATGGGATTGTTTGTTTTTTTCTTGCTGATTTGTTTGAGTTCCTTGTAGATTCTGGATATAGTCAAATAGGAACTGTTTTTAATCTGATATTTTATTCTTCTTAGTGTCTCAAACTAGTTCCTGTTGAAACATGTTATAACAAGTTAGTATGAATTTGTTTTGGTGCAAAAAAAATGAAATTCATGCATAGTTTTTTGTAATATGCATTTTTGATGAACTTTGTGAAGATCCCTTACACAGAGTAATAAACATGTTATTTAGCTTGATTTAGCCATTCCACAATGTATACATATTTCAAAACATCATTCTGTACAGAATAAATATTTACGCCAGTCATGGTGGCTCACATGTGTAATTCCAGCACTGGCCAGATGGCCATTGGCTCATGCTTGTAATCTTAGCACTTTGGGAGGCTCAGGCAGGAGAATCACTGGAGATTAGTAGGTCAAGGCTACAGTGAGCCATGATCACATCACTGGGCTGGGTGACAGAATAGACCCTGTATCTATCTGTCTGTCTATCTATCTATCTATCTATCTATCTATCTATAATTTTTCTTTTGTCAATAAAAAAATAATTATTTTTAAAATGTATCTCAATTATGGAGACAACTTTTCAAAAAAATAAATAAATAACCTCGACACGTTGGCTAAGAAGAAATAAATCTCCATCTAGTGTTTAGTTTTTTAACAAGTTGAATTAACTCTGGAATTTCTTTTCTCTGTCAAGCTCTGTATCTCTTTAGCAAATACCCAGTAGGCCCATTTTCTTGCCTTCAGGCTTCAGACAGTACTTATGTTGTGTCTCTACCAGTATTATTTGTTTCCGATGGGTGTTGTAGGGATGGCCTATTTGTATCATCTCTATTCTGTTCAATTGCTTGTTTGTATGTATTTCTACCTCAGTTTTACGCATTGCAGCTTCAAAATATGTTTTATATCTGAGAGTAAAATCCTCATAATACTCTTCATTTTTCAAAATAATCTGTGCACATATACAACCATCTGATCTTTGACAAAGCTGACAAAAACTGAGGGAAAAGGATTATCTATTTAGTAACTGGTGCTAGGAGAACTGGCTAGTCATATGCAGAAAATTGAAACTGGACCCCTTCCTTACAACTTATACAAAAATTAACTCAAGATGGATTAAAGACTTAAATGTAAAACTCAAATATAAAAAGCCTAGAAGAAAATTTAGGCAATACCGTTTAGGACACGGATAAAGATTTCATGACAAAATCACCAAAAACAATTGCAACAAAAGCCAAAACTGACAAATGGAATCTAATTAAACTAAAGAACTTTTGCACAGCAAAAGAAGCTATCATCAGCATCAGAGTGAACAGGCAACCTACAGAGTGGGAGAAAATTTTTGCAATCTACTTATCTGACAAATGGCTAATATCCAGAATCTACAAGGAACTTAAACAAATTTACAAGAATAAAACAACCACATTAAAAAGTGGACAAAGAACGCGAACTGACACTTCTCAAAAGAAGACATTCATGCAGCCAACAAACATATAAAAAATAGCTCAACATCACTGATCATTAAAGAAATGCAAATCAAAACCACAATGAGATACCATCTCACGTCAGTCAGAATGGCAATTATTAAAAAGTCAGGAAACAACAGATGCTGGTGAGGTTGCAGAGAAATAAGAACACTTTTACACTGTTGGTGGGAATGTAAATTATTTCAAACATTGTGAAAGATGGTGTGGTGATTCCTCAAAGATCCAGAACCAGAAATATCATTTGACCCAGCAAGCCCATTACTGGATGTATATCCACAGAAATATAAATCATTCTGTTACAAAAGTACATGCACACATATGTTCATTGCAGCACTATTCACAATAGCAAAGGCATGGAATCAACCGTTGTGCCCAATAATGACAGGCTGGATAAAGAAAATGTGTTGCATATTCACCATGGAATACTATGCAACCATGAAAAGGAATGAGATCATGTCCTTAATGGGATGTGGATGGAGCTGGAAGCCATTATCTACAGCAAACTATCACAAGAACAGAAAACCAAACATCACATATTCTCACTTATAAGTGGGAACTAAACAATGAGAACACATGGACACTGGGAGGGGAACAACACACACTGAAGCCTGTTGGCAGGTGGGGTGAAGGGAAGCAGAGAGTTAGGAAAAAAAGCTAATGCACACTGGGTTCAACATCGAGGTGATGTATTGATAGGTGCAGCAAATCACCATGCCACATGTTTACATTGTAACAAATCTGCACATCCCACACATGTACCTCAGAACTTAAAATAAAAATATAAATTAATAATAATAACCTAAATCATTTGGCCTATGTTTTCTATTAAGTATATTTTATTAAAACTTAGTTTAATGTTTTTAATTAAATTAAAAATATTCCTCACTGTAACTTTTTTGAAGTGACATTAAACTTCTAAATTAACTCTGATTCATATGTCTCAGGACTTAGTATGCTTCTTCACTTTTTTGAATATTACTTTATCTTGCAATAAGTTTTACTACTTTTCTTTAATAAAAATAATATTAACGATAGAAAAGTTTGCAAAGTACAAAAATACATATAACATCATACTCTTAATAGGCCATAATATCAATTATTTCCTATTTTTAAATTTATGTAAATTTTGAATATTTTTAGTAAGTTAGTTTTAAATCACTTTATTTAATTACAGCAGGTCCTCTGTATATGCAGATCAAAAATATTCCCAAAAATCAATAAAAATAACAATACAACAATGAAAAATACACAAATAAGAAAACAATATGGTATAATAACTACAGCATTTACATTATATGGCTTTAGGTAGTATAAGTAATCTGGAGGTGATTTAAAGTATATGGGAGGATGTGTATATGCAAATACTATGTCATTTTATATAAGAGACATGAGAATTCATGGATTTTGATATCCTCAGAGGACAGGGACTTCCTGAAACCAATCACCCCCAGATACCAAGCAATCACTGTGTTGCTAATTTCTTTAGTGTTTGCAAATTCCCTTAAGTTTTCTAGGTGTTCAATGTTATTGTCTAAAAATATTGATAATTATAATCCCAGGTTTACCTTCATTCTTGTTTCATGTTGTGGTAGATAAAATAATGGCATCCCAAAGATGTAAATTGTGAATATATTGTTACATGGCAAAAGAGAATTAAGGCTACTGATCAGTTTACCTTGAAATAAGGAGATCACCCTGATTGCTCCAATCTAATCACATCAGTCCCTAAAAGCAGAACCCTTCTCAGCTTCAAAGAGATAGAAGAACAGAGAAGAGACATTGGAAGGACTCGATGAGCCATTGTTAGCTTTGAAGAAGAAAGAAACCGTGAACCGAGAAATGTGGGTGGCCTCTGAAAGTTGAAAAAGGCTTCCCTAGTGCATCCAGAAGGAAATGCAGCCCTGCTGCCACCTTGATTTGAATTCACTAAGATCCCTGTTAGACTTCTGATCTACGGAACTGTGAGATAAATTTATGTTGTTTTATGCCACTAGTTTCATGATCATTTATTACAGCAGCAATAGAAAAATGCATGTCTTCTTATATTGACCTGAAAAATGTTAAATAATAATGCAAATTTTGGGTGGAGAAAGAGATATTTAGGTTGAAAAGACAAATGAGGCTGCCTTGTCTCAACAACAAATGATTTAGGAATTTTCTTCCACTTCACTAGATGAAACTAAAGTTCTAATTTATTATAGTATTACTAATCTGGTTTCTAATGAAACATTTCAATGCATCATATTTCACTTTTCTGATGTTCTTTATTTGTATTTATTAATTTTTATTAATTTTTTTGAAGTATCATTTTCAAAGGATTGGTATTTCCTCTTATTTGAAATGAAAAATCTCCTTAAAGTATTGGCACCCTCTGCTACTTTTGCTAGCATTTCTCCTGTATTTACTGTGACAAAACTCAAGCCTTAATGTGTATATTTTTATTGTCATCTTTGAACATTTCTCATATTTCAACTATATTGCTAAGGATAGAATCTATAAGCTGAATCAATAGACAATGGTCTTGCCCCATTCTCCTTAATTTCTTTTCCTATAGGCCCACTAGTCATGAATAAATTGAGTATCAGTTGTTGTCTTTCCAGCAGCCCTTCCCCCTTTTTTTACTAGCAGCACACTGCAATTAGACTGTAAATCATAGTACCCTGCCCCTTCCAAACTAATAGATAGCAAATAACCAATATTCTCCCTCTCCTAGTAATCTGAAACCTGAAAAGAATGTTTAGATAGTCTTGAAATTGTCAATAGCACTCAAAAGAAACTGTCTCTAAGTTTCTGATTGGGATGCCCCAAGTTACTATAGTTTATTAATTTCTGAGACCTTGTTATCTTGTTTTTCCTTCAGTTGTGTAATCTAAGCAGTATCTTCCTTTAAATGTCTTTATTTGTTTATTTTTATTTTTTATTTTTTTGAGACTGGGTCTTGCTCTGTCACCCTAGCTGGAGTGACAGAGCAGCAGCCTCAATCTCTGGGGCTCAAGCAATCTTTCCACTTCCACCAAGTAGCCAGGACTACAGGCATGTGTTATCACCCCTGAAAATTGTGTAGGGGGGGTAGTGGGGGGAGGCAGGGCGCGGATGGGGTCTCACCATGTTTTCCAGGCTGGTCTTGAACTCCTGGGCTCAAGCAATCCATCTGCCTCAGCCTCCCAAAGTTCTGGGATTATGACCAGTGTCAGTTTCTAATGTTTTCAACCAAAGACTTTGAACTGATTGATTCACAGGGGATGGTGGTCAAGATGGCATATATCGTCATCTATTTCTATGGATTCAATGCAAAAGTGTTTCTTTATGTGCTATCTTAGTTAAGAATCTTTTGGTTGTAGTGTAAGAATGGGGATAACAAGAGGAAAGAATAAGAACAATTTTCGGAAGAATCTCCCCAGTGACTCCAATGCTGCCAATGTTCTTTCCAATTAACTCCTGTTCTCTCTCAGCTAAGAGGCAGTAAAATGGAGGCTGGAAAGAGATAGTATACCTTTTGCTCCCTACTTGGCAGTAGAGTGTCAACAAACCTCTTTCCCAAGTCAATCCTATGTAACTTTTTTAATGAAATCAAAGGCTCTAGCAACCATGTGTCTGTGTCAACTCTCTCCAGCCCTCGACTTCTGGGTGGTGACATGTAAATGAGGATGAGTTTCATATAATGTGGCTGAATGTTCTATACATCAAAGTAGGGCAACATGACCAATGGCAAGAACATGAGTGGCAATGCGGACCACCTTTGGAGAAAAAGCCAGAATAATACCTTTGTGTCAGTCATGCTAAGTGATAAACATTAGCAAATAAATGAGGTTGCATAGTGGACATATTTGTTTTGAGAGTTTTGGCTTTAAACTATTAGAACACTCAATACCTTGCCCCCTCCTTAAAAAAATGAACACTTATGAATCTGAATTTTCCCTATCTCTTTTACTGATATTAATGCATAAGAAAAAAACTTCAAAGCCCAAATACACATGCATACAACTCAATTTATCCTGAAGGGAGAATAAAAGAACTTTTTGAAAACCTACTGAGGCATAGGTCAAGCTCTGAAAAAAAGTGGAAATACCAAGCCACAAGAATGTCTGAAACCAAGATAGCTCAGAGAAAGTGCATAGCAGGAGTTTATGCACCTTCCCTGTATAGTTCTACCTTGAATTTAACTTATTTCACAAAACTAGAAATTTATATTTGTGAGAAATGGATGGGCAAAGGCTTTAGAATAACAAGAAACAGTAGGATTTTGGGGAGCCAGAACAGACCCTGACCACAGGACCTTCAGAGCTACATTTTCTAGTCTCAATGTAGCACTTCTTTCCTTCCTTTTATTTCTTTTCTTTATGTGACCTCCATTATTATTTAAATTTCATCCTCTGTCTTTTGTCATTCTCTATTTCTTTGACCATTTGATTGCATTCTGTAATTTTGAAAACTGACTATTTTAAAATCTTTCATTTAATCTTTTCTCTTAAAATGTTTTTCATACCTTAAATTACTTCATTCTTCAGAATTTCAAAAGTTAAAAAGGATCAATGGTTATCCTCTCTGGCTTTACCTTTATTTTATTTATATGGTACATGAAGTGTGAAAGCAAGTTACAAAATCTATAGTGAGTACATCTTATTTTTGAAAAAATAATGTATATATAATAAATGTGTTCACCAGGGTCTAGATCTAACTAGCAATTTGCAGAAAATATAAAGGATAAGGGAAGACAGTAAGTCAAATGACACCACAAAAAAAGCAATCAGCCACATCCAAAAGAGGGAAATTCTTCAAGGGAATAGACCAAATTTCCTCAACAATAAACATCATAAATGTAGGCAGAGGGAGAAGCAATTATACGCTTAAAAAATTGGTTCGTAACTATCCTTGTTGATACTTAATTTAGGGAAACACACACACACACACACATACACACACACACAAATAAACTGGTAAAAGACATTTTTGAGAGCATCAGATAAACTGTATTAAGGAATAATTGTTAATATTTTTGGGTGTGATAATGACATTATGATTACATTTTTTAAAAAACCTGTTAGAGATACACACTGAATTACCTTCTGGTAAAATACTATGATTGATATTATGGTAAATATTATGATTGATGTTAGTACCACTTTGGCAAACTGTCTATGTTGGGGGTGGTAGGACAATCAATGACAAGATTGATAGAGTGTCAATAATTGTCGTACGTGAATGATGAGTTCAAGGGGAGTCATTAAACTCTACTTTCGTAGATACGTTTCCATAGTTAGTCTGATGAGTTTATAGGTGGTTTGTGTTTCCTTTTCAGTATTTTCTAACTTTTTTACTGTTATTAATAAGTACTAGTTGTGTAACAAGGAAAGTTTTAAAATGTTAAAGGTATGTCTTATATTTTAAATGTATTCCCATATGAACAAGAATTTGTTCATATGCTACTGCCAATTTTAAAGTTTTGAGAAATGAATGTTGACACGATCAGAAAAAGGTGACATATTTCATCACAAGGCAGTTCTGAATTTCAACTGAGATCACATTTCTGAAAATATAGTATAGCCGTCATAGTCTTATCCAAGTGCACTGTTATTTGTTATTGACTTGCTTCTTGCTTTTCTTTTCATTCTTTTCTGTTTTTTTTTTTTTTTCTTCTGTTAACAGTCCAGACTGTTAGCACATACACATAAGTATAGGAGTTTCCACCTTTCATTCTATCATACTGATTACTATTATTTGGCTTCACAAGTTTTGTTTACTTCTGCTTCTGTTATCCTTTCCCTGGGATGTAACTATAATTTCCTTTGAATAACTGCTATAACAGAAATTAGCCTAGATAACTCTTCATATTTTTCCTAAGAGTGCCTCCATTTCTATTAGAAATGTCTTGGTCAGGTGTAGTGACTAACACATGTAATACAAGCACTTTGGGAGGCTGAGACAGGAGGATTGCTTGAGCCCAGGAATTTGAGACTAGCCTGGGCAACACAGGGAGACTCTGTCTCTACAATAAAATAAAAATAAAAAATTAGCCAGGCATGGTGATGCATGACTGTGGACCCAGCTACCCAGGAGGCTGAGATGGAGGGTCACTTGAACCCAAGAGAACAAGGCTGCTGTGAGCCAAGATCACAGCCTGAGACAGAGTAAGACCCTGTCTCGAAAAAACAAAAACAAAAACAGAAACAAAAAAAGAAAGAAATTCTAATGTTATGCTCTCACGAGAAAGTATCACCTTCTTGAGAGGTAAATGTAAGCACCTTGGCATATGGAAAATATTGAGGTTAATAATGTAACCACCCAATGTGTAGGTCCACCTTGCCCGCTGCCTAGATAAAAGGGACTTATCAAGATAGGGGAATTGCAATGGAGAAAGAGTAATTCACACAGAGAGGGCTGTGCGGGAGACCGAGATTTATTTTTACTCAAATTAGTCTCTCGGAGCATTAAGGGATCAGAGTTTTTAAAGATAATTTGGTGAGTAGGGGCCTGGGAAGTGGGGAGTGCTGATTGGTCAGGATGCAGATGAAATCATAGGTGGGGGGCGGGCGCGGACGGGAGGTTTTCTTGCTGTCTTCTGTTCCTGGGTGCAATGGCAGAACTGGTTGGGTCAGATTATGGGTCTGGGTGGTGTCCGCTGATCCATCAAGTGCAGGGTCTGCAAATATCTCAAGCACTGATCTCAGGTTTTATGATAGTGATGTTACCCCCTGGAGCAATTTGGGGAGGTTCAGACTCTTGGAGCCGCAGGCTACCTGACCCCTAAATGGTAATTTCTAATCTTGTAGCTAATTTGTTAGTCCTGCGAAGGCAGACTGGACCCTTGGCAAGAAGGGGGTCTTTTTGGGAATGGGGTGTTATCAATTTTGTTTCAGAGTCAAACCATGAACTGAATTCCTTCCCAAAGTTAGTTCGATCTATGCCTAGGAATGAACAAGGACAGCAAGACAGAGTTGATTAGGTCTGATTTCTTTCACTGTCATAATTTCCTCAGTTATAATTTTGCAAAGGCAGTTTCAATAATAATGATAATAATAATTTCCTTTCTCCTACACGCTCTTCAATTTCTCTCTTTCTGCTACTTCATCTTGTCTCTGGTCCTATTGTTATTGCTCTGCTCCTACACTGCTGTTCTTCCAAGCTGTATGGCCCATGACACTGGGCCTGTTAACCCCAGATCTTTGATCAGTTTTCTCTGCTGATTATCCATATACTCTTTTCTTCTCTCTGCCTTTCCACTGATGGACTTAAACACCATCTCTTTCCCCCCAAAAGAGCTATATTTAGCTTTTCTTTTTTTTTTTTTTTTTTTTTTTTTTTTGCATGTTGTTCCATTTGCAGCCACACTATTTGCCTTCCTCCACACCACTTCTATCACCAGGAATCTATTTTCCTTGTTTTCTTTTTAATATCGGTAGCTTCTATTCACTGCACGGCATAGTCCTTGGAGCTTTTTTTAAGGTTTATTTTTAACAATCATTTGAGCAGAAAGTAGCCAATTCAGTTCTTTAATTTCCCATTTTATTCTTGGTTTGAAACTGACCTGATTGTGTCCCTCTCACTTTTGTTATGACCAGTTACTTAGAAGCCATACAGCCCACAAGGTCCCTTGGGTATAAATCCAACTTCTTCATTTTAATGGTGAGAAACCAAAAACCCATGTTTCCTGATTTCTGGCTCAGCACTGGAACTGTTTTCATGGCACGTCAATTCATCATACATTTTAATAGTGATATTTTATATTTGCATAATTGTATTGCCTTTGCAATGGGCTTTCACATCTATCTTCTTGTGTGTACATATTTTAAAGGCCATTTTTGCCCACTATCTCCTAATCATATCGACCACAGCCTTAGGAAATGTCTGCTCTATTATTTCACTTGCCTGTCTGGGTTCTTGGGCAACAGCATAGAATCCTGCACTGTGTTTTCCTTCACGCTTTCTCACTCTCTGCAGAACAAATTTTGTTATATGCCTTATTATCATGGTAATATTGGCCTTCAGTCCTGTATAGAAGCATCAAAAATATACATAATGTATATCCTTTTAAAATATTATCCTGAGAAGCATCACTTGGAGTAAAGGAGAGTTAGATGAATAAAGAAAGAATATAGTTTCTGCTAAACAAACCCACCAAGAAAATCATGAAAAGAATTATGACAACTATGAAGATGAAGAAGGTATACTTTGTCAACAAAAGCAAAATAACCAAGTTACTCTTAGACATAATATCACATTATCTTTCTGTAGCACTTTAGCATTTTCTCAACCTTTTCACACACTGTTTTCTCTTTTTTTCTTTCTCCTTCTAGAAATTAATTATGACTTTTCCTTTCAAAAATGAAGCACTTTTTTTTTTTTTACTCTTTTCATTTTTTCCTGAGACCATATGTCAAAGGCAAGGTAAGGAATAACTTTGGTGTGGTAATAGCCAAACTTCTCCAGGTCTGCTTCTCAAGCTTGCAAAGTCAAGACTGGCAGAAGTGGTGATTTTCACCTGGGTATCCTGAGAACCTTGCACAGTCCTTACCACATGCAGATGTTCAGAGTGTGCAAATAAAGAAATGTGAGATTGTGATGATATTTTCATGGCATGCTTATTTTCCACACTTCCTCGTGCAGCCCAATGTCCTGTACAGTGTGTTGTTCTACCCATTTAAGTGCCTTACCACTTCTCTATTAAGCCAACTTAAACCATGTTACCTTCAACTCAACATTCATTGATCCTCAATACAGCCCTGCAAGGAGGCAAGAAAACTTACAAATGAAGTGGTAAAGAGAGAGATTAAGCACTTTGCCCCAAATCTCATAACAACTAGGTGATAAATCTTCAACTAGAACTTAAATATCTGGCTGAGAATTCAGTGCTCTTTTCATTTAAATCACATTGCTTCATAAAAATAGATCCGCAGGAAGAATAAAAATGTCCAAAGTGCAATGAGACAGAGAAGATGATATGCAGACAGGCATATTGCACAGAAAGCATTTGACCATATGTCTGCCTGGTCCCCTTCATGTGTTTTGTTCATAACTTACTTTACTCGGGCAGCAGGAGATAGCATAACAACTGTCAGAGTGAATTTAGGCCACAGTTTTGTGTTACTGAATGTGTTGAGTCATTTCCCTTAGTTCACATTTCTACCTAACTTTATCTTTTAAGTCATCATCATGGCTTTAACCTCTTCTTTATTTTGACAGTTGAGATTTTGTAGCCACTATCCAAATGAAATACTTATTCTCACTCGTGAGTCCCTAATCCTTCCCCAATGGAATTAGCTATTTATTTGATGCAATAGCTAGACCAGTAGGGTTAAAAATGCTTTTATAAAGACATTAATAGCTGGGTGTGGTGTGCACCTAGGGAGGCTATGGCAGGAAGATCACTTGAGTCCAGGAGTTTGAGGCCAGTGCAACATAGTGAGACCCTGTCTTTAAAGTAAAAATTTAAAAATTAAAAGAAAAGACATTTAAAAAGGATGTTTAACAAAATGATGGTTAATTGACAGAAAATAAAAACTAAAACCAGAAATCATTGCCATCAGCTTTCTCTAAAGTGTACTTGATCCTTTTCTCCCTGTGATGGAAGTTGAAAGTCTTTTTTTTTTTTTTTTTTTTAATCCACTACTGTTTAAATGAGAATAAACAGTCAAATGACTGAATTAGTTGGTAGACATAATTCCTAGCCTTCAATTATTTTTATATTCTTTTGTAATACAGTCATTATTTTTTCAGGCTTCTCTACTATTGCATTTAACCATTTCCCAAATAGGGAAATGTTATGTAATTTTTTTATAATTATGTAACAGTTCCTTGATTATAAACTTTTATTTGAAAAGATTATATATTTATGTAAAAACTCAGTCTCTTTCTTATATATAAATATTATTAGCAGTCTAAAAATGTCATTCTCAATAAACAGGATGAGTCAACTTGAGGACTAGAGAATCAGGTAGTCAACATCAGAGAACTGGTTTAGCAAACAGAAGGGGTCTACCCAGATAGAGAGAAGTCAGGCAGGGCTGTGGTGTGAAAATATTAGAGAAGCTGGATGGGAGGCCTAATATAGTTTGTCTTTACACCTGTATATTTTGCTTCTTGCATCTGCTTGAATGCCCTCTGTCATTTATTATAACTAGATTTATTGTTCCAATAGGTTTGTACCACAGTCAGAACAAACAAATCACTGGATCCAGCTGAAGCCTTAGATATGCGACATAACAGAGATTTGCACAAAGATTTGCCCCATTGCCTTCTCGAATTTCTCTTATCATCAATCCATCTAGCTGCAGCTCTCTGAAGGTCATCAGAGGTCAGTATAATTTTAATAAGATTTTAACTGAAGGATAGCCTTGATGTTCAGTGACCTTCAGACATGTTTATAATCGAGAAGCCACTCCCCCTGTTGAATGATAATCTCTTCCATGAATTACTAAACCAGTGGTGCTTACATTCTGATTAACCATTGATTCCCATAAACCCAGCTTCCCCCAACACTGATGATCTAAATAACCTGAATTATTTGCATTGCCTTATCAATTCCATCTCATTTCCTGTCTTGGTGGTTTTGCTCACACTGCTTCTATGTGGAGTGTCCAAATGTACCCACTCGAGTTTCTACTTCATCATTCCATCATCTGTAGTTTCAGTTTCTATACACTATCCATCGTCAGGACTAATGTGAGCTGACTTTCCTCCAAAAAGCTTTCCTAGAACTTATCCTGAAATAACATTTTTGTCTGCTAACTTACAATTCGTCATATGTTAGTATACAGCTTCTCTAACTGCCGTGAAATGAAATAAATGGGAAGAAGATGAAACTTGAAAAGCAATCTGCTCCTTAAGGCAAGCGCTGTGGGAGTAGGCCTGGCTGGAGGTAATGTAAGGTCTAGATGGTGTTTTTGGAATCTGAAGACTGAAACACCAAACACAACAGGTATAAGCCTAGGCAAGCTGTCAGTGCAGGGCCTAAAATTAGGTATTTCAACAAGTGGATGAATCAATTTGGGGAATTGTATTAGTAAACAGAGGAAGCCTGCCCAGTAGAAGGGAGGGTAAGCAGGGATGCAGTTGAAAACTATTGAGGAAAAATGGCTAAGAAATAGCAAAATTGCCGGGCATGGTGGCTCATGCCTGTAATCCCAACACTTTGGGAGGCCGAGGCAGGTGGATCACCTGAGGTCAGGAGGTCGAGACCAGCCTGACCAACATGGAGAAACCCTGTCTCCACTAAAAATACAAAATTAGCTGGGCATGGTGGCATATGCCTGCAATCCCAGCTACTAAGGAGGCTGAGGCAGGAGATTTGCTTGAACCTGGGAGGTGGAGGTTGCGGTGAGCCGAGATTGTGCCATTGTACTCCAGCCTGGGCAACAAGAGCAAAACGCTGTCTCAAAAAAAAAGAAAAAAAAGAAAAAAAAAAAATAGTAAAATTAACACGTGGCCAAAGATATTAAGAAATTAAGCCTGTTACTGAATTACTGACCTGGCTAGTATATAAGAGCATTAACAACATAAAAACAGATTAGATCAGCAGGGGTGAAATAATCTTCAGGGCTGAAATACTGAGCTAGAAATATTTAAATCCTACTTGCAGATAAAAAATATAGAGGACAATTTATTGGTTCAGTGTGAATTTCTGGTCTTTTGTTAAGAAAGCTAGAATAGAAATACTCTCATTAAAGTGAACATTGAGGCAGTAAACTCCAAATATAGCTACAGGTACCATCTCCTGCTGATTTGTGTGTATAGAGCATGAAAGAAAGGCTCAGAAACAAAAGCATGTCAAAAAAAGGAGCAGAAGGAGGCATTTACTTGCAAAGAAATGTGAGGAATTCAGACTTCAAAAGAACTGGCCCCAAAAATTAAAAAAATAGAACTTTTTAAAACAGACAATATTATGAAGACTATAGGGTTTATATTAGTCTCTTCATGGCAGAAAACAGCAATTTTATCATGGTTATTGTATTCAAAATTTGATGACACATCTTCAGACAATAAATAGCATTGTAAAGTCAAGGATAAAGTGATTTTCGTTAAGGAGTTAGCAACTCTCAGGAAATGCTCAAGGTTTTATTCATTTGGAGGACTGCAAGTAGACAGAGAGACCCTTTTATTGTTTCTTTATGTCAGAGTGCAGAGGCTTTTTTCTCTGTTTCTTCGGCAGTGGGACATGATGTACGGGCTGACAATGGTGTCAAGCCCAGATGTCACCTTGGTTTTTACACTTCATCTTGTGGTCATGTTTCCTTCTCTACAGGACGTGTTTGTCTACCTACATTTGCTGAACAATGTTCCTAATCAGTACTATTGATTTTACAATTTACTTTGAGCCACTTTATTTGCACAGATCTAACAAGAAGTGTTATTAATATTTAATGACCTCCTAGTATTTTTTTGATAAAACTATAAACTAAGGCTTACAAGTTTACCTCTAGCTATAGATTTATAAAGCCCTTGTGGTTTAAATTGACTTTTACATGTTTAACATCTCAGTTGAGAGCAGACCAAACCAGTTAGTTCACCTCTACCTGATTTCTTCTGCAGTATTTATAATGTAAATGTATCCTTTTTAATAAAAGATATCCAAATGTCTCGGTGTCCCTGCTCTGCCAAGAAAGGACATTCTTTCTCACCTCCAAGCCTGAGATTGCATAGTTCATAGAGCATGTACCAGATTGTTTTCCTGGAAGGATGTTATAGGCATCACTTCTGTGTGCTAAACATAGAAATTATTCTTATTACTGGATTTGTCTTGTCTAATTAAATTGAATTTATAGCACAGCTACAAATTTTTTATTAAAAAATTGATTCTTCCAGGCAAGGTGGGTCATGCCTGTAATCCCAGCACTTTGAAAGGCCAATGCGGGCAGATCACCTGAGGTCAGGATTTTAAGACCAGCCTGGCCAACATGGTGATACCCTGTCTCTATAAAAATACAAAAATTAGCTTAGCATGATGGTGGGTGCCTGTAATCCCAGCTACCTGGGAGGCTGAGGTGGGAGAATTGTTTGAGCCCAAGAGTGGGAGGTTGCAGTGAGCCGAGATCATGCCATTGCACTCCAGCCTGGGTAACAGAGCAAGACTCCATCTCAAAAATAAATAAATAAATAAATAAACAAATTTTTTAAAAAAAAGATTTTTCTAATTAGTAATATATTCAGGTAGAAAGGAGGACAGATTCTTATTGAACCAATACAAATAACTACATAGTCACAAAAAATAAATGTTTTTATTAAAGAAACTTTGTGTAAGATTTAACCAATATTGCTAATTAACAGTATGTTAATAGACAAAAACCAAATATTGCATGTCACGATTCTTTACAAAATAATTATTTGTATGTTTTTCTTGGCAATTTATTAGCTTTGTCTTTATATTAAGAATTTCTACAAGGTATTTTTTTTTTCCTCAACACTGAGAATTCAGAGTGTTTTATTTAGTTTTTACAAATTTAATAATTGTAAATTTAATTGAGGGTTAAAGATAAAGAAGAAAGAAAATGGGTTTCTCCCATGTTCATTAAAGTAGAAAATTAAACTAACCTCAATTAAATCACTTTATTGAGGCCCTTTAATCCTAAATGACAAGCTCTTGTCATGCTGGTCTTGAGTGAAGCAGTCTACTTTCATGAATTCATCTGCTTCTACATTGTGAGTCTCTTGGAAATCCTGACTCATTGACTTGGTATAGTTGGAATATTGTTTGTGGGGACAAGGTCAGCCTCTTCTTGGAGGCCTATAGCCATGAGTCAATTTCCTGTGGTATCGATAGTATCAACAGTGTCTGCTACAGTTTTTACTGGAATTCTTTTGGTATTTCTTCCAGATAACTCAAATTCTGATTGGCCCTTTGTAGAGAGGCTTTTAGGTATGCTTAAAGGGAAAGGAAGGCTGGGCACAGTAGCTCATGTCTGTAATCCCAACACCTTAGGAGGCTGAGGCAGGTAGATCACTTGAGGTCCGGAGTTTGAGACCAGCCTGGCTAACATGGTGAAACCCTGTCACTACTGAAAATACAAAAATTAGCCATGCGTGGTGGCAGGCAGCTGAATATAGCTACTCAGGAGGCTGAGGTAGGAGGACAGCTTGAACCCAAGGGGCAGAGTTTGCAGTGAGCTGAGATCACACCACTGCACTCCAGCCTGGGCAACAGAGCGAGGTTCCATCTAAAAAATAATAAATAAATAAAAAAATAAAAAGCAGTGGGGGTACGGGGAGATGTTGTTGATAATAAAACTGTAAAGTTTGGTTAATTTTTTGTCATAGCGAACAACATCACAATGGGGGATAGTGGCATTCTCTGTTGACGCGTAACACATACTCATCTAATGAAATTGTAATCAGTGATTACCATAAAAGACAGAACACATTAAGAACAATTAGTGCATCCTGATACCTCTCCAGGGCCTTTCATTTTCCCCATAAAGTAGATATTATTATTTGTCACCAACTAATAAGTTTACTTTTTTAAATCAGTCGGTTGACATTTATTGCACCAGTCTTTGTACTTGTACATAAATATGCCTCAACCCAACCTGAGAAGTGCACAATTATTGTAACATAGCCACAGTAATCATACATAATTATAATTATTGCATTTAATTAATTTAAGATGATTTTATTGTTATTTTCTCAGATTATGGCCTTGAAAAACAGAGCAGCTTCCACTGTATTGAGCATAGTTTTGAGCAAATTAAATATCTGGAGAATGCAAAACATTATCTTTATTTCTAATATATCTTCTTGTTAAGAGCTAGAAGGAAGATCTTTGGAGTTTCCCAGCAGCCATCTGAGAAATCCAGAGATATTGTGTTCATAAATAACAACTCAGTAGTTTTACTATTTTGGATTTGAGGGTTAAATTTGGGGAATGTAGTATCAAAAAGAGTGTCACAGGTGGGGGCTGCAGATATGAAGGACCTGCTATCAATCAGGTGACCCTGGATGGACTCCCCACTCCCTGTGTCAGTCCAGGATCCCAGTTGTAGTGGGTTCCTCTCTGCAACAGCACATCTTTCTAAAGGGCAAGAATCTGGGTTCCTGATAACCAGCCTCTGTCTCCTCCATCCTAGCTTGTCATGGTACACCTGAACCACCCTCCCCTTGAATTTGGGCCCTGGAGTTCAGTACCAAGGCTCATAGCCACAAGGGAAATTGGGAGCTCCCATGTGGAAAGCAGAATTAAGTAAATGCACCTTCTTCCAAAGTCTTAAGTTTGTTTGTAGCCCAGGTGCCCGTTTCCAGTAGGGGTATTAGCAATACCAGGGAGCCACTCCCCAGGGTTTGTGTTTCTGAGCTTTCCCATTATCAGTTAATTGGAAATTTCAGGAACTGTCCCTGCTTTACAATGCCTGCTCTGATCTACAGTTTTCTTGGAGACAGAGAGCAGGTAATGGGGCATGCCAAAGAGACAAAAATGTCTTCTGATAATCAGGGGTCAGCAGATGAGTATGAAAGCTAATTATCCCCACTACTCAGGGAATTTAGAGGCTTCCCCTTTTGTCTTTGTAGGAATAGCAGACTTTCTGACTATAATGTCCAAAGTTCTTTACAAGTTGAAGTACAGAAGAGATGAGAAAATGTCTTATGCACGAGAGTTGTTATCCAAAGATCTGTCATAGGAGCAGTGACTCTAGGTGTTCTCTATTCTATTTAGAAGAATTACATTAGATTTTCATTCCTCAATGTGCCCAAGAAATAGAACTACTTGCTGGGAGCAAGAAAGACAAGATGACTTCTGGAAACTATTTATTACGAAAAATGAATTTTCATTATGTAGCAAATTACACTGCAGAAGTATTACAAAGAATTCTCATAGACATGGTATATTAAATCGCAAATCAATAATCATACATAGCCAATTAAAAAATATCTTTGTTGATATCTTTCAGAACCTGGGAAATAATTTTCTGACTTTCTAATTTTTTAGTTTCTATTCAATGGCAGAAAATCTATATTGTGCCAAACCAGTCTGAAAATTAGTAGTTAATTATACGCTGGACATGGAAAAATTTTCTATAACCTGTTAAATACAACACTCCATTCATTGCTTAATTCTCCCCAAATAGCAAAAGGTAATTAAGGCTTTTGTAAACTCTTTTCTTTTTTTTAGAACAGCCCACAATGACAGAGGAGAATGATTATATTGTTAATTAAAGCTGGTTCATCACTCATGTGGTAAAGATGACTAACATGGAAACTTAACTATTTTATCACAAAGATAAAAAAAAAAGTGTTTATCATTTAAATATGTATGTATTCATTTTTATACTTCTTGAAAGGATTTCTAGGAATGCAAAGTAAACTACTATAAATCTCTTTTCTCCTAGATGGCAATATTGTTGTGGGTGAGAAACAATTTAGTCCAGGAGAGCTATATCTAATCCAGTAGGACACTGTGGAGAATACGAGTGTTAAATTTTTGCTACAAAACTAATATATGGCTGGGAGTAGTGGCTCACACCTGTAATCCCAACGCTTTGGGAGGCTGAGGTGGGTGGATCACCTGAGATCAGGAGTTCGAAACCAGCCTGGCCAACATGGTGAAACTCCATTTCTACTGAAAATACAAAAATTAGCCGGGCATGGTGGCAGATGCCTGTAATCCCAGCTACTCAGGAGGCTGAGGCAGAAGAATCGCTGGAACCCGGGAGGCAGAGATTGCAGTGAGCCAAGATGGCGCCATTGCACTCCAGCCTGAGGGACAAGAGCGAGACTTCGTCTCAAAAAAAGAAAAAGACTAATATATGGAGATTGATTTATCATTTTATCAAAAAGGTAACCCAAATACTAATGTGACTTTTTTAGACCATCCATTTAACAAATTGCACTAAAAGACTCAAAAGTTATTTTATAATTTATACCCAAACTCATTAATATTGAGTAAAGTTAGTCCAAAAAAAATAAACATTTTATTGCTCATTTAAACTCATTATTTGCAGGTATTATAAGCTATAGCAAATGAAGTTTACTTCCCTCAGATATTCTACAATTATTGTATGCCATTAAATTTGTATTTAAAATTCAGTTTTATATTCTAGCAAAACTCTACAATTTGCCTTTTAGACAAAATTACTCTCTTTGCCTTGATAAGCAAAAACGCATTAATTATATTGCATGCACTTTTCTAAATACTCAAACTGACTTAATTTCTTAAAGTAGTATAAATGAACATCTGCATTAATCAGAACTAAGGGTACTTTTACATACCGTTCATTCTCCTACTCGATATACTACTATATATACTTGATATACTACTTGATATGCTACTATAATGTGTAAAAATATGCAGCAATGATATGTTAAAAATTTTGCAAGGCTATCCAAAGATTTTTCACTAATTATCTCTAAAGGAAATATTAGCCAAGTTCATAAGGCTAACTTGGCTAATATTTCATTTTAGAATGACACACTACAGAGTGTATATTAAAATTCATTTTAAACTGACACACTACAGAGAATTTATACTAAAATATAAAAATTTACATTAAAATTGTGTTAGACATGAAATTTGAATTTTTTTCCAGGTAGGGTATGTGTGGTTTTACCTATACGGTATAATTATTGTAGCCCTATCTCAAGTTACAGGAACAAACATTTTAAAAAACACTTAATAATTCAATTCAGTTGAGCCACAAATCCAGTAGGGGACATCTAGAAAGCTCTGATAAGTTAAAATATTTTATAAACCAGAAAAATATGCTAACATTAATTCTAAGATTGTGATAAAATCAGAGCAAAAACATAATTAATTTAAACCAAAATTATCAAACCATATACATTTATCCAAGGATTTCTCGTGATTAAAAATATTACCGAACTTTATTTCAATCAAATTTTTAAAACTCTTCAATTTTGTTCTGAAGCACCGAAGTCCTTCACGTTATACAATTCTCTTACCGCCTGCCTTCCCTTGCTTCTCGCCTTCTGCCATAGCAACAAAATCCATTAATTCACCTTGGAACTAAATCTCTCTATAATTTTTTTCCTCTGAGCTTCAGTTCAGCAACTTACCTGTGCTTGTATAGATAAGGCAAGGAAAACAGAAGCTCCATTAAACTTAAGAAATTGTTTAACTTAATTCATTAATGTTCTCCAGAGATAGGAAAATGTATAATAATTTGTTCAGAAGATATTTACATACATACAACAAGAAGTCATTATCAAATTCGGAGCCAGTGATGATTTTTCTCTCTGCTTTATTATAGACTTTCGTATGCTATTTATTTATAGTCTTTATCCAGTCAGATTATAGGTTATGGTACAGATGTAATTTTTGAGGTTGAGTAATACTTTATTGTTGATGTATAGAATATTCCTCACAATTTATTTCAACTCATTTTTATATTTCTGTGAGATTTTCCTCGTTTGGGGTTTTTTGTTTGAGAAAAGGGAGAAAGTTAAATGCTTGAAAACCTTTAGAGTTTTCAGAAGCACACAGAACTTCAAACAAACACAAAGCAATTCTCATTAATGCTTTCTTAAAACAAAGTAAAGCCCTATCAAAAATTAGAGCTCTCCATTTTTCAAGCCACGCAAAACTGTCTCCAATAGTTATGGCTTCAGCAGTGATTCAACTTGAGTGTACATCAGAAACACCTGCAAAGCCTAATTAAACGGATTCCTTGACTCACTTGGGAGTACATGACCCAGTAGGTAAGATCCGAGAATTTGCATATCTAAGAAGTTGCCGGGTAATACTGATAACGATGTCTAGGGACTATGAGAATCACTAACCTAGAGTGTTTAAAAAATGACCAATTTCTGTGGCCAATTATCTGCCAAAGTTTCCTAAGAGAAGGAAAACAACAGCAACAACAACAACAAAACAAAAAACAAAGAGAGAAACTGAGGGAAACAGCCATAACTGGGAACTAGTAACGTAAAAACAAATCATTGTAAAGGCTAATTAACTTATTTTCACACCAATGGGGAAAGATTTTAATTTCATTTTGCACCCACAAAAAGCTTTAGAAGTTTTTTCATGTGTCAGAAGGAAGCACATAACCTCCAAATTCACTATCTCTTCTGTATCTGTTTGCTGTAGTTACTCTTTGCTCCAAAGGTTCTGAGCCTGGAGTCTCTGCTTCCGCTGGACAGATAGGCTCTCTGCTTCCATTGTGGTCTCTCACTGAATGTTCTCATCCACTGCTTCCTCACTCTGTAATATCTGCCCAAGAAGCTCCCGTCTTCTCATCCTCCCATCCATATACTGACATTCTTTCCAGTCTCTGCATTGTTATGAGAGTTCAGGGGGAGGGAGCTGAATGTCTGTATTCAGTCTACAACTATGATCTAGGATACTCTGTGTTAATCATAAATAATTAATGCAAGTTTCTTCCACTCAGCCATAGCTGAGCCAGATTACCCGCAATGCTATCTCAACCCACTGCAGTCTCTATGACTAATTTCTATTATACAAGGTAAGATCAACATTTGAAGTGATTGAGTTTAAACATAAAAAGATGTATTGTCTCCTGCGACTGGGCAGTCTTCAGGGTTAGTTGCTTGAGTGATCAATGATATCATTAAGATTATGATTGGGACATGAAAAAAAGAACTGGCAAATAAGGAGAGAAATTTGGCAACAGAAAGACATTTGATCCTTGTGTTGTTTTGAGTGCCCTAAAAGAAAAAACAAATTAAAAGTGGATCCTAACAGAACTGTTAACAAAGAAAGAAGGGAGAGGGTGAATGAGACTCTTGCATCAAAAATTCTTAATTCTTAACACCACCTGTGAAATCTTACCTGATCTGGTTATACTAAGAATAATCATCACACCATTCTGTCTCACATTCTAGAAGGCTTTGTTGTGGTAGAACTGTAAACAACATATAAACATTTCTGAAATATTTTGGTCGTTTTATCTTCCATAAGCCTCACATAAGCTGTGTGTATGATAACCCATCTTTTGGGCCATTATCTAATTATTGCTGCTACCACCTCTCTTGCTTTGCGGAAAGGAGATTATCTTTCCTTATCAATAGTATTGGATCAGCTCTTCTAATTTCATGATGGCATGAGTATTCAGGAATGATGGAAGAAACATGTAACCCTGAGAAAAATTTGTAACTACTGCATTTCACAAGTCCACATACATCCTAGAAGGTCTTGCAGACTCTCTCTGCCTTGCTCCCAAGATGGCCACAGGTAGGTCTCTTGTTTCCCATAACCAGAGGGTTATAGATTATATTATCCTTCAAAATCTGTGATAAACCAATTTCTCACTCTAAAGAGAACAAAGTGTTTTGATCTTCCCAACCCTAACCCTAGCCTAAAGTCTAGCTTCTAAGTCCTATCTTATTATAAATGTCCCTGGATTGGTCTTTCAAGGGATTTTTGCCTACTAAGAAAATATTACTGTCATTCAAAGAATTGTGGCCTGACAAGAAATCTACAAGAATCTTGGACAAAAAGGCCAAAACATCAGAACGTCTGGATTATTCAGGCTAAAGTAATATCATCTGTGGGTTACCCACAGCCCAGTCCTCAGCTTCAGACAATGCCAGAGTCACTAGTGTTCTGTTTTCTTTCCTCTGCCATTCCTATTCAAAATTTCTAAAAATTTGGACTTTCATTTATCTTAGGAAGACATGAATACATTAGTACAGTAACATATTTATTTCTAGTTCCTTGAAATTTTATTGAGAAATCCATCACTTTCCAAACTTTCTAGCGGTGTAAAACAGGGATGAATGGCCATGATCACTTCATTGCCTCATCTCAGGTGACACTTTTCTGCCCTTTGAAAAGCCTATAATGTACTTTATAATGTAGTTTAACTTTTCCACTTCACCTCATGTAAACTAACTGATTATCAATACAGTATGAACCTTTCTCCAAGTCAATTAACAAAAGTAGGAAACATCACTTTAATTGAATGCACAATGAGAAAATAAATAATATGTGTGCATACATGCATATGTAAATATATGTATGACTAAATTCTGCAAGTTTTTAAACTATCTTTTTACTGATGGAGAGATTCATCACGGTTTTTTTCCCCGTACTACAAACAAAGTAGCCGTAAATATTCTAACATTCTGGAGTACGGTTCCCTTATATGAAATGTTTGGGACTAAAAATATCATAGATTTTGGATTTTTTCAGATTTTGAAATATTTTCATATCATAATGTGATATGTTAGGAATGAGACCCAAGTCTAAATTTATTTACATTCCCTACAAACAGTATACATGTAACCTGAAGGTAATTTTATGTATTTGTAAAATTTTGTGCAAGAAACAAAATTTTGACTGTCTTTTGACTGTGACCAGTCATACAAGCCCTTATGTGAAATTTTTCACCTGTGGCATCATATCAGTGCTCAAAATGCTTCAAATTATGAAGCATTTCAGATTTCATATTTTTTAGTTGACCTTGGAACATGGATGTGAACTGTGCAGGTCCACTTACGTTTGTATTTTTTTTTTTTTTTTTTTTTTTTTTTGAGACAGAGTCTCGCTCTGTCGCCCAGGCTGGAGTGCAGTGGCCAGATCTCAGCTGGAGTGCAGTGGCCAGATCTCAGCTCACTGCAAGCTCCGCCTCCCGGGTTTATGCCATTCTCCTGCCTCAGCCTCCCGAGTAGCTGGGACTACAGGCGCCGGCCACCTCGCCCAGCTAGTTTTTTGTATTTTTTAGTAGAGACGGGGTTTCACCGTGTTAGCCAGGATGGTCTCGATCTCCTGACCTCGTGATCCACCCGTCTCGGCCTCCCAAAGTGCTGGGATTACAGGCGTGACCCACCGCGCCCGGCCACATTTGTATTTTTTTTTAATAAATATATCAGAAAAAGTTTTGGAGAATTGCAATTGAAAAAAACTAGCAGACTAACTGCATAGCCTAGAAATATTTTTAAAAATTAAGAAAATCTACATACATCATGAATGCATAAAGTATATGTATATATTAATCTATTTTATCATTTACTACCATAAAATATACACAAATCTATTATAAAAAGTTAAAACTTATCGAAATGTATGCACACAAACTGTACAAGTCACGATTTGCAGTCAAGAGAAATATAAACAAACATAAAGATGCTGTATTAAACCACAACTGCATACAATTAACTACAGCACATACTGTCCTACCTGAATAATTATTTTTATTTTATTTTTATAAATGTGCTAAGTACAAGCCTACTTTTATTATATGGTTGTTTTGCTATTCGGATATATTGCTAGTGGTAAAGTCTGGGCTTTTACTGTACTCATCACTCCAATAGTGAACATTGTACCCAATAAGTAATTTTTCAACCCTCACTCCCCTCCAACCCCAGCATCTTTTGGAATATTCTCCAACATCTACTTTGCCTTGTATGTACTATTATAACAATTTTGCAGCCACCCCCTGCTGCTACTGTGGTGAGCTCGTATTGCCAGTATCTGCCATGAGCACTTGATCTCTTCGGTAAATTCTTTATCTAATAGTGTGTTCTCTCACAGTTCTCTTTTCATTGTGCTTAGTGTAATATTATCAATCTTGAATAACACCATGAGACCAATACAAAGAGCCACAAGTGATGCTGGGAGTGGCCCCAAGAAGCAGAGAAAAGTTGTGACATTATGAGAAAAAGTTAGATTGCTTCCTGTAGATTGAGGCCTGCAGCTGCCTGCCATTTCAAAATAAATGAATCCAGTGTTAGGTCCCTTAAAAAAAAGGGTGGGGGAAATTCAGGACGCTCTCATTGTAGCTATGCCAACAGGCATGAAAACCTTGTCCTTTCTTATCTCATATTAAAAATGCAGTTTTTATGTGGGTACAGAATTACTATAAGAAAGACATATCTATAGATTCTTACTTGATTCAAGAAATAGCGAAGTCATTATTTGACAACTTAAAGTAAAAGGAAGGTGAAAGATCTAAAGCTGGTAATTTAATGCCAGCAAAGGATGATTTGATAATTTTAGAAAGTGGTTTGGTTTTAAAAATGTCAGGATAATGGGAGTAGCAACTTCTGCCAACCAAGAGCCAGCAAGTGAATTCTCAAATGACATTAAGAAAAACATTGAGGGCCGGGCGTGGTGGCTCAAGCCTGTAATCCCAGCACTTTGGGAGGCCAAGATGGGCAGATCACGAGGTCAGGAGCTCGAGACCATCCTGGTTAACACGGTGAAACCCCGTCTCTACTAAAAAATACAAAAAACTAGCCGGGCGAGGTGGCGGGCGCCTGTAATCCCAGCTTCTCGGGAGGCTGAGGCAGGAGAAGGGCGTAAACCCGGGAGGCGGAGCTTGCAGTGAGCTGAGATCTGGCCACTGCACTCCAGCCTGGGCGACAAAGCCAGATTCGGTCTTAAAAAAAAAAAAAAAAAAAAAAATTGAGGAAAAAGGATATCTGCCTGAATAGGTATTAATGCAGCTGCAAGTGCCCTATTCCAGGCGGGAAAAAGGCCACAAAGGACATTTATTAGTAAGGAAGAGAAGCAAGCACCAAGATTTAAGGCAGAAAGGGGCAGGCTAACTCCACTGCTTCGTGCAAATGTAGTTGGGTTTATGATCAGGGCTGCCCTTAGCTATAAAGTTGCTAACCCCTGAGTCTTGAAGGGAAAAGATGAACACTAGTTGTGAGTCCTTTGGTTGTAGAACAAGAAGGTCTGGACAATGAGAATGCTTTTTTTGGATTGGTTCCATCAATGCTTTGTCCCTGAAGTCAGAAGTACCTTGCCAGTAAGGGACTGCTTTTTAAAGTTTTTTGTTTGTTTGTTTGTTTAATTGGAAAGTGGCCCCTGGCCACTCAGAACCCCATGAGTTCAACACCAAAGGCACCGAAGTGGTCTCCTTTTCCCCCAAACACATCTCTAATTCAGCCTCTAGGTAAGGGCGTCATAAGACCCTTTAAGGCTCTACACATGGCATTCTGTGGAGAGTTTGTCAAGACTATGAAAGAGAACCCCGATAGAGAGAATATCATGGAAGTCTGGAAGGCTTACACCTTTGAAGATGTCATCAGTTGATATAGGAAAAGCCGTGAAAACCATGAAACTCAAAACAATAAATTCCTGCTGGACAAAAGTACAATTTGTGTCTATATGTTGTGCATGACTACAGAATTATGACAAACCCAATTAAGAAAAAAGCATGGAAAGAAGTGTGGATATGAAGGGAAAAAATGGTGTGGAGTGAAGGGTTGCAAGCTATGGATCTTGGAGGAATTTAAGAGCTAATAGACACCACACCAGAGGAATTAACAAAAGATGACTTGATGGAGATGAGTACTTCCTAACCAGTGTCAGACAATGACTAAGAAGACGTAGAAAAAGCAGTGCCAGAAAACAAATTGGCATTCAACAATCTGGCAAAAGGGTTCTGATTATTCAAGACTGCTTTTGACTTCTTTTATGACATAGACCCTTCCATGATACAGGAACTGAAACTAAGGCAAATAGTGGAAGATGGATAGGTACTACATTGAAATGTTTTTAGAGAAATGAAAAAGCAAAATAGACAGAAATAATGGTGTATTTTTGTAAAGTTTCACCAAGTGTGCTTGCCTCTTCTGCTTCCCCTTCCATGCCTTCTGCCTCTTCCACCTCTGCTACCCCAAGACAGAAAGACCAGCTCCTCCTCCTCCTCCTCCTCTGCCTACTCAACATGAAGACAACAATGATGAAGACCTTTAGGATGATCTGCTTCCACTTAATGAATGGCTCATACATTTTCTCCTCCTTTCAATTTTCTTGATTATAATTTTTATTCTGTAGCTTAGTTTATTTTAAGAATACAGTATATAATACACATAGCATGCAAAATATGTCTTAAACATAACACATGTTATCAGTAAGCCTTCTGGTCAACAATAGGTTATTAGTAGTTTGGGGGGAGTCAAAAGTTGTATGTGGATTTTTCACTGTGTAGGAGGCCAGCTCCCCTAACCCTATGTTGTTCAAGGGGCAACAATATTCTTTCTCACTGACACTTCACCTTCCATAAATTCAAGTCCCAAAAGTAGAACTGCAAGTTCAAAAGGATTTTTAAAAAAATAATTACTGCCAGATTACAGAAAGTTTCCAATTTACATTCTCACTAACAATGTACAATGTTGGTGTCCCTGAATCCTTATCAGCAATGAATTTTTAAATATACTATAAGGGATGAAAACATATTTTTGTAAATTTGAAATTCCCTGATCACTAATGAAGTTAAGCATCAATATTTTTCCTTTAATATGCAAATGCTGAAAATACCTCTAACTATAATAGATGTCAAAAATCTGTAAATCAGGCCAGGTGTAGTAGACACTCACCTGTAGTCCCAGCCACTGGGAGATTTGAGTCCAGGAGTTCAAGACTGTAGTATGCAATGATCGAGGCTGTGAATAGTCACTGCACTCCAGCCTGGACAACATAGCAAGACCCCATCTCTTAAAAAAAAAGAGTCTATAAGACAAAAGTCCTCATAAATCAAGAGAAGCCAAGACAGTCACTGTGCCTGAAGAATATTTCAAGTATTATTGTAAAACAATGAGATATTGAACATACATTGGAGCAAACTCTTCTTCACTCTTAAATCCTTTCAGCACAGAGACCATCAACTGACAGTGTCTGGGTGCTGCCTGACCACTACTGGAGTCTCTTTCATCTGCCTGAGTCTGTACAACAATATGAAATTATAATTTTACTATGCACCTAAACTTTCCTCAATATATTGAATTATAACAGAATTTGATGAGTCAAATTTTGTAAATTCAGTTACCTTTTTCCACTACTCTAGGCCTCATATACTATCTGGTCTCAGGGTTAACGGTCCATAATTGAATAAGCCAAACTTCTTAATTTGAGGGTAAAGCATGTTAATAAATCTGGCCTTAATGTCAAATGAACTTATGTCATATTAAGTAGCTGGATAGAAACATGCATTCCAAAGTGGATACTGTTTATCAGGCTCAGTGCTCTATTCTTGACAGTAAATCCCAGAATAGGGTGGATGTTTTAATTGTGTATTAAATAGTATTAGGTGTAATATCGAAACCACTAAGGAAACACTATTGATGTGAATAGGAACACCAGCTGTGGAGCTGGGAATTTTCTATATAAATGCTATGTCTTTCACTCACCTGTTTAGTGAGCAAGTTGTTTCAGTTCCTATAATATCTAAATTGGAGAAAATCACCCCACCTTCTTCTTCAGGTGTTATAATAATTATGAGGGATAACATCTTTTTAAGTGCTTAACACAATTCCTCACACGTAGAAAGCAATAGTAAACATTGGCTAGCATTGTAAGGAGGTTTATTGTCTTCTAATGTGTTTTCACACATTTTCTCTCTGGGATCTTGAGTGAAACGTGGATCTAGAACAAGAACAAAATGATGTTACTTTAATGATCTCTATGTCTTTATACTCAAGGTGTCTTAAAATATTTTGCTGGCCAACAAAAGACACCTCCTGTTCTAATTGGGCATTGTCCTTTTCTTTAAACTATGCAGACAAACAATATTATAAAGTGAGAACATCAGCATAAAAAACATAAACATAAATCTTAAAAGTGAGTTCATGAAAATTCTTACTGATGAAATGGCAGTGTCACAGGCTGAATGTTTATGTCCCCCAAATTTGTATATTGAAATCCTAACCCCCAGGGTACTCGTGTTAGGAGGTAGAGTCTTGGGGAGGTGATTAGGTGATGAGGACAAAATTCTCATGAATAGGATTTGTGCCCTAATAAAAGAGATCCCAGAGAGTTTATTGGCCCCTTCCAAAGTATGAGGATATAGCAGGAAGTTGCCTTCTATGAGCCAGAAGGGTGGACCTCACCCCAGATGCTGAATCTGCCTTGATATTGGACTTCCCAGCCTGCATAACTATAAGAAATTTCTGTTGTTTATAAGTTACTCAGTTTATGGTATTTTGTTATAGCAGCCTACACAGACAAGACGAGTAGCATTTCGAGGATTGAAATTTCTTCATAAATGAATAGAGTATGCCCTGTTAAACCATATTCTCTGCTAACCCCATTTACTCACTGTTCCTCTTTATTTTAGTTTCAGATTTTTGGTATTTATCTCTGTGATTTTATTCATTCTTCACAATTTGCCATTCTTATACTTCGAGTCATGTTATCAGTTTATAATACCTCCATCAAATGATAGTCTGCATTTGTTTATCCTTGGCTGATTCAAAACACTTGGCATAATTTCCTTTAAATCATCTTCCTCCCATCTCACAACACTGTATTGTTTTCAATTAATTTCCAATAAACTCTTCATTGTCCATGCTGTCAGAGTTGGCAGACTTAATCCCTGTTTAAGCTAATAGGTTCAACTTCTTCAACAAACGAATCTTTCATGAAAGCTGCTGACAAGTCAGAGTATTAATTAAATCTAGTTTCATTGCTTCTCAATCTCCTTGATCTTTATCTCTTGTTTTTTGGGAAACAGTCACAGAGTTCTGGTGCTAATAAATACTATAAAAAGTATGGAATACAGTCTGAAGAAGCAGAATGTTCTCTTTAAAGTTGATGTGGTGCTTTTTGTGCACCGAGCATTGGCTCAAAACCCCAAAAATTAGGCAGCCATACTCCTAAGCTCATCTTCAACCATAAGACAGAAAAGTCAAACATATCTGAAAATATAATATCACTGGTACCTTATATCAGCACTAAGAATAAGAAAACCCTGGAGAATGGCTCTAGTACAATATTTTTCAATTGGAATTAATTTTTCAAAATGGAAAGGACTTCATTGTTATTTTTATTATAAAATTAGTATGTGTTTATTATTAAAAATAAGTACAAAAATCTATAAAAGAAAAAGGGAAAAATTATCAGCAGTTCCACATTCCAGAGATCATCACTGTTAGCATTTAGGTATACAAATATCCAAACACTTTTCCTATCAATACAATTAATTTTTAAATTTGACCATTATGCAATGTACATTTGCACCAAAACACCATACTGTACCCCATGAACATATGCAATTATTATGTCAATTAAAAACAAAATAAAAAACATTTTACAAAAAATCATGTTGTTTTTAATAACTTGTGTATTTCTAATTGTATACACCATAAAACAAATGTTTTCACATAACATTTATTTTATTATAATAACTAATTTATTCATTTAAACAGCAAGGTACATTTCAATCTACAGATATACTATATAATATTTATTCCAATCTAGATGAGAATTCATGTTGCCTGTAAATATTATATCACAAACATTGTAAGAATAATCTCTGTAAAGGTTTTTTCCTGTATTATTATTATTTGGGTAGAAAAATTACTAGAAATAGAATAACTGGGTCAAAGATTAAAAACAACATAAATTTCAATGTATAGCATCAAGTTATTCTCTGAAATATTGTACTGTACAATATTTGAATTTTTTTCTCCATTTTTACTACTGCCAATAACTTTAATCTTTGCAGATCAGTGAGACAAAAAAATAATAATAATAATGCAGTAGTATGCAAGGGAGATGAATATGTAGAAAAAGAAATGCAAATGGCCAGGAGTAATAGAAGATGTTCAACATCAATCTAATCAAATTAATGAATCTTTAAAATGCAATAGCAGTCAATGTTAGCAAGAATGTAGGTATTAAACATTCTCATAGGAATATAAACTAGGACTGTGTTTTAGGATCATATTAGGTCACAGCAATTAAAAAATGTTAAATGCATATGCTCTATAGCAACTTCTCAGGTTGGAATTTATCACATGGAGGATCTTGTAAAAATACATAAACCAAGACATGTCATTAATGTTATTGGCAGCCTATTGTTTAAATAAAAAATATATTTACACAATAGAGTTGTTAAAAGTAAGAATATCTTGAATGTAAATTATTAAACAAAAATAGAAAGCCTAGGCATATTTACACAATACAGTTGTTAAAAGTAAGAATATCTTGAAGGTAAATTATTAAACAAAAATAGAAAGCCTAGGCTGGGTGAAACAGCTCATGCCTGTAATTCCAACACTTTGGGAGGCTGAGGAGGGAGGATTGCTTGAGCCCGGGAGTTTGAGACCAACCTGGGCAGCACAGTGAGACCTCGTGTCTAGGAAAAAAAAAAGAAAACATAGTTCTGAACATCCTTTTGTGTAATACTAAAAGATAAAATTTTATTTTCTATCTTGTTTAAGATCTATATTCTATACGGGGGATGTGTATTAACGTCATTTTTAAAAAGATACTCAAGAAATCGTCAACAGTGATTATCTTAAGGAGAGATTCTAGATGTTTGGGGGTAAGAGACTAGAGGAAGGAGAATTTTATATTTCATTTTTACCTTTATTTAATTTTTTGATTTTCTTACTGGATGCATGAATTATATTTTACTTCAGCATGTTTTATCAGATAAATAAAATTATGAGCTATTTCTGTTTCCTCTCATTTGTTTTATTTTTAAATAAAGGAAAATGAGGTACGTCTTTTTAAAATTTGATAATCTTGAGTCCATGATTATTATGAAAGCCCTCTTTTATCTTTTTACTTCCTTTCACAGTGACTGTTTGTGTTATAGAACAATTTCTCAAGACAAATGTCGTAGAAGGTAGATACAAAAAATGATTACATTTGTTTATTCAAGCTAATTTCATGTTATGAACAAAATTATGTAATGTCATTTCTAAGACCTTTCTGTGATCTATCAATCCACCAGGTTAAATAGCAGAAATCACTTCCAAAACAAATCCTTTTGCAGTCAGCAAAATGAAGCAATTATATGAATAAGTTTTTCCACTTGGCCTATTTTTCTGCCCATGGTTATTAATCAGTCTCACTGACTACATTTTCCATTTTACATCCCCTTTCAGGCACTACTCCAGGTGGCCAAGCATATCACATTATGTAAATAAAATAAAACAAATCTTTTCCCATTGAGCAAATGGATATACTTCATCTCTAATGCTTCCAGTCTTTCTCAGATCATTCAAAAAGCATGATATGGTTTTCATAAAAGGACATTCATCCCATTTGACTAACTGGAATTTCTTTAAGTAAAATTTTACTCCAGCTAATCTTTACCAAATAGTTGAATTAAGTCAAGTTGACACCCTGTTATCTACCAGCTCTTCCAGCCCTTTTGCTTGATTGTTTTGTCATTTTGCCTTTTCTCCTCTTCTAAAGTGGGAGTATGGAGACTTACCCTTCTGAAACAGCTGTGTCACATCATGATCCTTGAGGATACCAGTTCTTAACTGGCTGCACATCAAAATCACTGTTTCCTTTTACCAATACTCTAGACACACTCAAGCAGACATCTGGATTCTGATTTAATTGGCACAGAGTAGGTCCTGGGCATTTTTAAAGCTCCTCACATGATTCTATTGTGCCTCATCTATCCTAGCCCTTAAGCAGGACCAAACATTTCTTCTGTCTTAATTATTACTCTCTTAAACTTAGTCCAATTCCTCACAACTGATAGATTTCTACATACTCATCTGCCTTGAATCATGACAATTGATACGGGTTGGCTCTGTGTCCACACCCAAATCTCATCTTGTAGCTCCCATAATTCCCACATGTTGTGGGAGGGGCCCAATGGGAGATAATTGAATCATGAGGATGGGTCTTTCCCATGCTGTTCTTGTGTTAGTGGATAAGTCTCATGAGATCTGATCATTTTAAAAATGGGAGTTTCCCTGCACAAGCTCTCTCTTTGCCTGCTGCCATCCATGTAAGATGTGACTTGCTCCTCCTTGTCTTCTGCCATGATTGTGAGACCTCCCCACTCATGTGGAACTGTAAGTCCACTACACCTCTTTCTTTTCTAAATTGTCTAGTCTCAGGTATGGCTTTATCAGCAGCATGAACACAGATGCATACAACAATACTGCAACGAATCTACTCACATCTGTACTCTTTATAGGAATTGCAGTGCAACAACATTAGTGGCTGTTAATTCTAAGATACATACACCGTCTCACATTTATATTCCTGGCACACCTCATTGAGTTTTTAAACATATTAAACATAGCTTTTATAGTTATATAATCATTCTAATATCTGAAGTCTTTATGGGCATAATTCTGTTTCTGCTCATGATGCTTATTTCCTCATGAGTTTTGTAAGAGTCTTACTTTTTCCTCATTTTGGGTGAAATTTTACCTGTGGCCATTCTTTGAGACATGGGGTGAATGTGGGTTTCTCCAAAGACACTTTGCCTTTGTCTTGTGTTTGGAGGTAATACCAACATGTGATAACTATAAAATAAACAGTTTGATGTGTGGCTTTTTTTGAAATTATACTAACAGTGAAAATTTAAACCACAAATTCATGTGAAGATGGCCTTGTAATTTTTCCTCTAAATAGCGCCGAGTTTGAGGCAGGAAAATTTCGTGGTTGTCTCCCCCTGAGGAACAGGTTTTTATCTAGTTTATTCTTTCACTGAAATTATAGTCCTTTGTATCTCTGTCTTTCAGCAGTTTTCTCCTGTAAGACTATTATACTGAGCAGGCACTAGGTTTTGTATCACATTCTCCCATATTCCAGGCGGTCATAAAAATTGAAGCTCAGGGTACTAGGGCCAGGACTGTCCTTATGGAAGTCTGGAAGTCCTGGTTTGGGAGTCTGCATACCTCTCTGGATTTATGTATTCTCCTTATGCTTGGCCTATGCGGCTCACCTTAATTTCTATTCAAGTCAGTAATATACTTTTGAAAAATGACATGTACATTTTATCTGGTATTTGTAGAGTTTATATAGCAAGATAGTGATTCAGCAAATCTAGTCTACCACAATGCTAGGAATAGAATTCCCTAATTTTTGAAAACATTATATCAAATCACATTTATTGCCATTAATAATCTTATAAATGTGCTTTTAAGTAACTGCATTTTGTTATAGCTTGTTGTTATTGTATATTTAATTAATTCGCCCCTACCTCATGCTTTTTGGAAGTGAAGGTTGTACTCAACTCACTATGTTAAGTAATACTACAGTAAACATCAATCTATACATGCATTAATAATGATTTCCAAGAAAGTGGTGAATCGTGCTCATAGTCATCTTTGAGGCTGATGGTACATATTCTCAAATTACATCTCAGAAATAATGACACCAATTTGTGCTCTAATCAGCCATATATGAAAGTGTCATGTTTCTGTTCTCCAACCAATACAGCTACCACTGTTTTTATACCTACAAATCTGGCAAAGATGTGAGAAGACATCTTATTGTTTCAATTTATATTTCTTTGGTGACAAAGGTACTAAATTACTCAATGTACTAAATTACTATTTTCCTATTTATGATCCATTTCAAACAAAATGTAAACCATTTTTTAAAATTTTGTATTAATGCAAATCCTAAATCACTACTTTATTTATTCAATTTCCTAAGCAAAATTGTATGTTGTCCCATTTATACATTTTATATTATATCATTTTATATTAGATCATTCTGCCTTATGTTTATATCCTAAAAACTGTCAGAATTATATAATAATTATGAACAGTTGATTACAAATAATGTCTTTATTAGGATATTTCTCCATAAATCTAAATTTTATCAATCTTTCTTTAAATAGCTCTACACAATTTCCTCTTGTATTATATTAATAATTGCAGATACACTTCTTTTTGCTATTTCTATTAATTCTTTCCTATTCCTATTGTCTGTTAGTCTCCCTTTTTCTCCCATAAAATAAATAAAAATTTTAGTATCAGATTCTATGATATATTACTTCTTATTCCCAGCCTTCAACATTTTAAGAATTCAGATTGACCTTTTCTCCCATTGTTATTTCAAGTTATCAGCATGTCAGTACTCGGGAAATCTCATCAAGTGTTTAACAGTGCATACCTTACTGACTCATTATTTATTTCAATTTAATCTTTCTTATTTTCATTCAACTTTTTTCTCAGTAATATATGACTTTTTCAAGTTTTTTATTTTCTAATGCATTTCTCCAAATAGCAGCCATAACCCTTATATGCCCTCTTTCAATGACAACAACAAAAATGTGCTAGGCTTTGTGGAAGAAAATAATTATACCAATTTAAGAAGGAGAAAATTGATGTACTGATAAACAAATGGGCATCTTAGGATCATGTTTCTCACAAGTAAAGCAGTTCCAGAAATTCCTAGGACCCTAATGGGTTTTATTCTAAATAGGTTAAACACACCACTTAAAAAATTGTTTTCTGCAGTTCTCTAATATTGCTTACAATTGTCCATATTTCTGTGTTTATACTTGCCCCTTTTTTTTTTTTTTAAATGGAGTTTCGCTCTTGTTGCCCATGCTGGAACCCAGGCTGGAGTAGAGTGGCTTGATCTTGACTCACTGCAACATCTGCCTCCCAGGTTCAAGCAATTCTTCTGCTTCAGCCTTCTGAGTAGCTGGGATTACAGGTGCATGCCACCACACCTGGCTAATTTTTTGTATTTTTAGTAGAGGCAGGGTTTCACCATGTTGGCCAGGCTGGTCTCAAATTCCTGACCTCAGGTGATCCACCCGCCTTGGCCTCCCAAAGTGCTGGGATTACAGGCGTGAGCCACCGTGCCCAGCCTTATACTTGCCCACTTTTTGATTCTAATACTTTGCTACACAATTAGGGATTCTGGGACCAATACCATCAGCTTGACTTGAGGGTTTGTTCAAAAGCAGACTCAGAATCTGCAGTTTATCAGGATCCCCAGGTAATTTGTACGCGCAGTCTACTTTGGTAGATCTGCTCAGGCAGACTGGAAGACTCTTCTATCTGCCTCACGTAAGGTGCAGGTGACATAATTAGGTAATCAAGCAAAAGATCACATTTTTCAATGAGAAAGAGACACTGGCTATTATTTTGAGAGGCAAAACAGGTTATTCAGTCCTAGTTTAAAATGAAGATGACAGCCAAGATCAAGATTTTTCATTTGAGATGTGCCTGCGGTACAATTACATTTGCTGAATGAAACTGCTTCATTAATTAGATACAGGTTTCTTCTCTCTTCTTTTTGAGATGTAGAGAGGACACAATAGACTCATGGAACTTAAAGAACTAGATGCCAGCTAACAAAAGATGCTATCCTGCCTCCTTCATTTCACCATATTGCTCTCTTGAAAACATAGTACAAAGTCAGTTTAGCGTTGAAAAAATCCATTCTCCTAATTCTGAAAAAAGGAGACAGCCAGGTATGGTGGGTCCCTAAAAACACACAAAAAAATAGCTGGGCATGGTGGTGCATGCCTGTAATCCCAGCTACTCGGGAGGCGGAGGCAAAAGAATCGCTTAAACCCGAGAGGCAAAAGTTGCATTGTGCTGAGATAGTGCCATTGCACTCCAGCCTGGGCAACAAGAGTGAAACTCTATCTCAAGAAATAAAAAAAGAGAGAGAGACAGAGACAAACTGTAATTTCATTTCAGAAGTTTTATAGGATATTATTTCCAATTTTTGTCTTACTTCATTAAAATGTAATTAGCACTATGTGAAAATTTCCACTTTATCCTCCATCAGTAGCCTCTCCTTCCAATTAGTATAAATTTTTTCTATTAACTTTGTGAAGTGGGATTCTTGTTTTATACATACCCCTGGAAAGTATACTTAAACTGTGGGACCCTGGGATTTTATATTTCCAAATAGAAGACACGATCCTTTTGTGTCACAAAATGTACTTAAGATGTTTTGGATTATATTTAAATATTCTTGAATGAAATAGACTTAGTGACTGAAGCCAATTATTATATTTTTCCACACCAAAATAAATGCAATAGGAAAAGATAACAGTTCTATCTAGTATTCCTGCTTCAATATTGCACAAAGTAGAAACATACATATTCTGTTATGTTACAGGGTCTAGGGCTTTGGGAGAACAAGGCTGAAGTCAGCTGAGATCGTGCCACTGCACTCCAGCCTGGGCAACAGAGTGAGACCCTTTCTCAATAATAAAGCAAAAGTAAAAAAGAAATATAATATTTAATAAAGATATGCACACACATGGGTTTATCATGACACACATGAACATGTGTGTACAGTTCAAAAAATGAGTAAATCTAGAAACCTGTATTGCCTCAATAGCTAGCTGAGTACTTCAATATGCATGTTTATTTCCACAATTTTGTGTTAAGCTTCAGTGGTAAATAAGCAGAGTACACTGACCTTAATGAATACTTCTTTTGATGAGGGTTATCACTACACAATTGAAATATGATATAGTTGGCTGGACACATTGGCTCACACCTATAATCCCAGCACTTTGGGAGGCCAAGGCAGGCGGATCACCTGAGAACAGGAGTTCAAGACCAGCCTGACCAACATGGAGAAACCCCATCTCTATTAAAAATACAAAATTAACCGGCATGGTAGCACATGCTTGTAATCCCAGCTACTCAGGAGGCTGAGGCAGGAGAATCACTTGAACCCAGGAGGCAGAGGTTGTGGTGAGCCGAGATAGAACCATTGTACTCTAGCCTGGGCAACAAGAGCAAAACTCTGTCTCAAAATAATAATAATAATAATAAATATATATCATATATAATAAATATATCATATATATGATATAGTTTAGAGTTAAATACTAGCTGCTCTTGGGAACTTTGAGGTGTTCTGAGGGATATAAATAACACGAAGAGAATAGCACATTGGCTTGCAGCAGATTAGAGTCTACTACCTGTGTGAATACTTGCTTTTCATGAACTATGAGGATCCCCTTAGCTTTTGAACCATTTCTACTTGTGTTTGAATTTATCCTTTAATTTTGGGATTTGACAGCCTCTGCCCTTCTGTTCCACTTAAGTGTGGCTTTTCCTACTCTGACTCACTTTGATTCTTGACCTCTGAATCTTATTCCTATTTTACAATAAACATATATGGCACATATACCAATGAGTAGAGTGAAAGAGGGAAAAAATGCCAAGGAACTGTGTTTAATTTTGTTCCTTTCACAAATCAGACACCATAACAGAAAAATTATAGGAATATGTCCATGTTCAGTAGCCTTCAATGAAATTACACTGGTTATTACAAAGTGTTGGATAATCAATATTTTTTAAAGATTCAATAGTCCCTTCTCATAATTTTAGAACTTTGGGAAGTAATAATACGAATGTATTTTTAGCTGTGTCCTTTAATCTTTTACTGTTTCCTCTATGTGTGGTGTTTGGTTTGTGTGTGTGTGATAATTGTTATAAGATCAGAGGCTAACAAAGGTGTTTACCATGACCTTTAAAAAAAATTTTTTTTTTTTTTTTTTTTTTTTTTTTTTTTGGTAAGAGACAGAGTCTTGTTGTGTCGCCCAGGCAGGATGCAGTGGCACCATCTCAGCTTACTGCAACCTCCGCCTTCAGGGTTCAAGCAATTCTGCTGCCTCAGGCTCCCAAGTAGCTGGGACTACAGGTGGGCGCCACCATGCCCCACTAATTTTTGTATTTTTAGTAGAAACGAGGTTTCACCATATTGGCCAGGCTGGTCTTGAACTCCTGACCTCATGATCTGCCCACCTCAGTTTCCCTAAGTGCTGGGATCACAGACATGAGCCACCACGCCTGGCCACATGACATTATAACTTGTCTCATATACTCAATTTCCTGACCAGTTCAAGCTTATCTTTTGCCTATCTCTGCAAGATTTGAGAGCAATTAATAGAATAGCTCATAGTAGCTCTATTAAAAACTATCTCATTGGTGGCATGTGTTGGTTCATGCCTGTAATCCCAGCACTTTGGGAGGCCGAGGTGGGCAGATCACTTGAGGTCAGGAGATTGAGACCAGCCTGGCTAACATGGTGAAACCCCATGTCCACTAAAAACAATACAAAAAGTAGACCGGCATGCTGGCAGGTGACAGAGTGAGACCTCGTTTTGAAAAAACAAACAAAAACTAATTTGTCATCAATCAGTTTAATTTTTTAGAAAAGATCCTAGTGAGATTATTTCAGATTATATCATGAAAATCATTAAATAGGTTACAGAGCTAGGGAACAGAATGAACCCTTCCTACTCTTAATTATCAGTAAAATGGTATTCACAAAAAAATATGATTGAGGCAAAATCTCTTGCTGCCTATCCAATGGCTATTTCCCACTCCTCCTTGATAACAGATCGCTGTTAATGTCTAGAACCTGAGTCTTAACTGATGAATCATGAAGGGGTCTGAGCTTATCATGAAATATTATTTCCCCTTTGCTTGCGATTGTTTTAGAGGCAGATCTATGATCTAAATTTGACCTCTGAGATATAAGAGAAAATATGTTGAGAACTTATGGGAAAGATTTTACCCCTAAGAAAAAAGAAGGCTATATCAGAGAAGGATTTTTTGTCCTTTCTCTACCTTTCTACTTTGGAAAATTTTAAATAAATGTGGGCTTATCTAGAGCTGTAGCAGCTATTTACAAATAACTGGGCCTCATGATGAAATTGAGCACCTTGAGGAAGGCAGAGTTTAAGAATGAAAAAAGCACTTCCGGCGTAGCCATGGCAGCTGACGCTACTACCAACCCGTCACAGCTGCTACCTTAGAGTTTGTGGATAAATGTATAGGATCAAGAATTCACATTGTGATGAAGAGTGATAAAGAAATTGTTGGTACTCTTCTAGGATTTGATGACTTTGTCAATATGGTACTGCAAGATGTCACTGAGTTTGAAATCACACCAGAAGGAAGGATTACTAAATTAGATCAGATTTTGCTAAATGGAAATAATATAACAATGCTGGTTCCTGGAGGAGAAGGACCTGAAGTGTGAATGAGTTCCTTGACTTACGCTAGATTCTGTTTTGTCTTTTAACGACAAGAAAATGGAATTTTTTTCCCCACCTTCTAATGTTTAAATCCCAGAAAGCTAAGTTTCCCGTTAAAGGGAAGTGCTTTGAAGATGTGTACTCATTTTTGTAAGTTAATTATGATTATCCTAGAAAAAGAAGAAAAGAACTTCTTCTTTGAAGACGAAAATAAAGGTGTTTTTGGTTAACTATCATTTTATTTATTGTACTGCAGTAGCCTGTGGAACAAAGATTGTGATTATTTTGCCACTTACTTTTCTGACATTATATGCTTATTTGCTTTCTCAATTACATGACCATTTGATTCTCAAACAAAAGTTGTTCCAAACAAAATGATGAACTTTGATTTGAACAGGTGCATTTAAACAACTGGAAATGATCACTTAGAAAATTCAATTAAAATGCTGTTGTTTTGTAATGAGGATTTTTCTACTGATTTCAAATTCCATGAACTATTGAAAACAAACAATATACAGGTAATATATGCACATTGTAGAAATGCAGGAATTATCTATTGGAATTACCCTAAAGATATAAATTTTATCTATTTGCTTATAAAATTGGTTCAGAGGGTTATTACCTTAATGTAATTATTACTGAATTACCAGGAAATTAGTGGAGACAGAGCTTTAAAGTAAAGGATACTAAAAACAGCTAAGAACTCTAGGACTCAGGTAAAATCAAGGAACTGATAATAAGAGCATAGAACTCTATAAATTAAGTCAAAGAACTATTAAAAGCAAACAGGTAATATACACACATTGTAGAATTATAGGTAAGCAAAAAGGAGAAGGTTGATCATGCTTTGCTGTATATCTTCGTTGACTTTCTCAGTCTACTCTCAGTACACATTTTATTTTACTTGCTTATCCTGATTATACTGTTTTTACCCTCCACTTAAGTTGCTTTTTGAATTTAAATGGTGAATATCTTTCTGTGTCAAATATTTCAACATTAATGTATACATAATATCAAATGGATTTACTATAAATTATTTAGCCTATTCTTACTGACCACAGTAGTCTAACTAGATCTTTATACATTTTTATTTTTCTAGAATAAACTCAAAAATGTGTAGGATTTTTTTTTAAAAAAAAAAAAAGAATGAAAAGAAACTAGGTTTTCAAGACACTACCGAGATACCAAGCAAACTCTTGGGACTAACTGTCTTAAGACTTCTTGTTGTGTGAAAATCAAATATCACTATGTTATGTCACTATGTTAGTAAGGTTTTCTATTTCTTTCAACCAAGCACATCTTAACTAGGATAATCTAACATGATTAATTATGCATCATAATGTATGGACTTGTCAATATGAATTTTCCAATAGTTCTCTCATTATTAGCTTCATGCTGAGTAATTTGTTTTCTTGCATTAGAGTTACATTATGTTAATTTTTATTATGACCATTTCTATTGATATTCTCTTTGATTTAAAATCTTATGGTTGCCCTTGCTTGCCAGGTAATCTTCTAACATACTTTGTTAGAAATATAAATAAAATACATTATTTTTGCTAATGTCTGGGACTCACCTCCCTTCAAGGGTCAACATATGCCTTCCAAAGTGAAAAATTATGGCACTTTGAAGCCCTGACCACTAATCAAGAACTTTGATGCTTTGGATTTTGGAGACCTCATTTTATCACCTGGTCCTTTTGCTTTATGACTTGTCATGCTGCCACCTTTTGATGGGATTGAGATCAAGATGATAATTTCCAACTGGTCAGGAATATTGTGCCCCTTTGTTTTTATATCCAGATGCAATAGGACCTGACACACCACTACTATGGTTCTTAGGATTTGGAACAAAATGCTTCTTTCTTTTACAAAATAAATGTTTTCTTTAAACAACTCTTGATTGATCCTGGACCATTGTAGAAACTGAAGTCCTACCAATGCAAAAAAAAAAAAAAAAAAAAAAAAAAAAAAAAAAATGACGACTGAGCTGCTTATCATGAAATAAGTGTTTTCCAATTAACTATCCTGCTTCACCAGCAGGAAGGAATAATAGAATCTACACCAATGTCTTCATGGGAAGTTCTCTATGGCCAGTTGATTAGTGAGGGAAAAATTCAGCCTGATTTACAGAAGTTACTGTACAACATCACAGTAACAACCAAAAGTAGATTGCTTATGCATTATAACCTACTTGAATGCAATTTTAAAAGAAATTCAGCCTATGTAATTGGTTGTCCATGATGTCTAGAAGAAATGTTATTGATTTATATGTGGCAGCTAATAAGTTGTCTAGATAATTAGGGGACTCGGGGCTAGGCCTGGTGGCTCACACCTGTAATCCCAGAACTTTGGGAGGACAAGACAGGTGGATCGCCTGAAGTCAGGAGTTCGAAACCAGCCTGGCTAACATGGTGAAATTCCATCTCTACCAAAAATATGAAAATTAGCCAGGTGTGGTGGTGTGCACCAGTAGTCCCAGCTACTTGGGAGGCTGAAGCAGGAGAATCTCTTGAATCCGGGAGGCAGAAGTTACAGTGAGCCAAAATTGTGCCACTGCACTCCAGCCTGGGCAACAGAGCAAAACTCCCTTAAAAAAAAAAGATTATTAGGGACTTGGAAGGACAGATTGTAGGACTGGTGACAATGAGTTTTGGGGAAAAAATATGTAGATGAACCACAGAAAATGAGCCAAAGTGTAAGAATATTTGTGCTTAATATGAATGCTCACCAAACTATCATCAGGAAGGTTATCAAATAGATATGAGGGTATGAAACAAACTCTTTAACCAGGCACTACATTGCTTGCTCAGAAGGCTAATAAACAGCAACATTGGTGCTAGTAGTAGAGAATACATATAGGTTTAGCAACATGTTGAACTTTATCACTGTCCCTTACCAAAGCCCATTTAGCTGTCAAGACTATTGGGTGTCCAACATACAAGCAACAAGGACCAAGGCTAAGCACACAATAACATATCCTGGGTGAATAACAGTCACCTTTTTGTCAGACTCATTGATTTTACTGGCGCTCCTCTATGACAAAGGCAACACGGAATTTTGTAAGTGGAATCTACATTTATCCTTGAATTACATTTGCTTTACCTGACATCATGTTTCTCTGATCACCACTCTCCATTGGTACATTGAGTGCTTTGTACATACTGCCATAATATCCTGTTCTACATTGCTTGTATTCAAAGAGTTTGTTGTATAACAAATGAGTAGTATTTATTGGATTTACCTGGTCCACCATTTATCCTATCACTGACCAAAATTATTATTATAGAATGGCGAATATTTTATTAAAGACTCAATCACAGTGCCAGTTGGAAACAACAGCTTAAAAGGTTGTACTCATGCTAGAGGATGTGGTGGTGTATCTTCTGAGCTAGTAACTAAGTATAAGCTTGTCTGGTGTCTCCCATATAAAAAATACAACAATCTTTGATCTTTGTTATGAATGTTGAAGTGACTTCTTTTTTCATTACATCTAATGATCCACTCCAAATACTTGTCTCTTGTCTCTGAGATTCTGGGTTTTTGCAGAATTAATACCCAAGGGGAGATTCTTAGCAGTATTCCATTTTACGATCCATCCTTCGTTAGAGGATGAGAGACTTCTATCTGGCCTTTAAGTATACTTGAGACCTGTAGACGAACAGTCAAAAATTTAAAATTTAAAATTTAAAATGCGGCTACACTGTTGCATGGGTAGTAAATTTTGACCTTAAAACTGGTATATTCATACAGTGAAATATTATTTGGTGATAAGAGGGAAAAAACCGTCAAGCCACAAAAAGACACAGAAAAGACAAATACATTTTGCTAAGTGAAAGAAGCCAGTCTGAAAAGGGTACATACTGTGATTTCAACTATATGACATTCTGGAAAAGGTAAAACTATAAAGACAGTAAAAAGATCAGTGGTTATCTTTGCAGACGCCGCAGCCACTGGGAGTCCTGTACTATCAGCCATGGTCAACCCCATCGTGTTATTCGACATCACCATCGACGGCAAGCCCTTGGGCCGCGTCTCCTTCAAGCTGTTTGCAGACAAGATTCCAAAGACAGCAGAAAACTTTCGTGCTCTGAGCACTGGAGAGAAAAGATTTGGTCATAAGGGTTCCTGCTTTCATAGAATTATTCCAGGGTTTATGTGTCAGGGTGGTGACTTCACATGCCATAATGGCACTGGTGGCAAGTCCATCTGTGGGGAGAAATTTGATGATGAGAACCTCATCCTAAAGCATACAGGTTCTGCCATCTTGTACATGGCAAATGCTGGACCCAACACAGATGGTTCCCAGTTTTTCATCTGCACTGCCAAGACTGAGTGGTTGGATGCAAGCATGTGGCCTTTGGCAAGGTCAAAAGAGGCATGAACATTGTGGAAGCCATGGAGCACTTTGGGTCCAGGAATGGCAAGACCAGCAAGAAGATCACCATTGCTGACTGTGGATGATTCTAATGAGTTTGACCTGTGTTTTATTTTAACCACCAGATCGTTCCTTCTGTAGCTCAGGAGAGCACCCCTCCACCACATTTGCGTGCAGTATCCTAGAATTTTTGTGCTCTCGCTGCAGTTCCCTTCGGATTCCACGTTTTCCTTGTTCCCTTCCATGCCTAGCTGGATTGCAGACCTAAGTTTATGATTATGAAATAAAAACTAAGTAACAACAACAACAACAAAAGATCAGTGGTTGCCAGGGGTTTGGGGATGAGTAGGGAGATAAATAGTTCTGAAATAGGTGATTTTTAGGGGATTGAAAATACTTTGGTAATAATGTAATGATGGGTACTTGACATTATGCATTTTGCAAAACTCATAGACCTGTACCACACAAAGAGTGAACCCTAATGTAAACTGGGGGTGGGATAAAGGTGAGAACTCTGTACTTTCTGCTCGATCTTTCCACAAAGCTAAAACTGCTCAAAAAATAAAGTCTCGAACTCCTGGGCTCAAGCTATCCTCCCGCCTCTGCCTCCCTGAGAGCTGGGATTACAGGCGTGAGCCACCGCGGCCATACTGCCCAAGGTAATTTATAGATTCAATGCCATCCCCATCAAGCTACCAATGAGCTTCTTCACAGAATTGGAAAAAACTGCTTTAAAGTTCATATGGAACCAAAAAAGAGCCCGCATCTCCAAGACAATCCTAAGTCAAACGAACAAAGCTGGAGGCATCACGCTACCTGACTTCAAACTATACTACAAGGCTACAGTAACCAAAACAGCATGGTACTGGTACCAAAACAGAGATATAGACCAATGGAACAGAACAGAGTCCTCAGAAATAATACCACACATCTACAGCCATCTGATCTTTGACAAACCTGAGAGAAACAAGAAATGGGGAAAGGATTCCCTATTTAATAAATGGTGCTGGGAAAATTGGCTAGCCATAAGTAGAAAGCTGAAACTGGATCCTTTCCTTACTCCTTATACGAAAATTAATTCAAGATGGATTAGAGACTTAAATGTTAGACCTAATACCATAAAAATCCTAGAGGAAAACCTAGGTAGTACCATTCAGGACATAGGCATGGGCAAAGACTTCATGTCTAAAACACCAAAAGCAACGGCAGCAAAAGCCAAAATTGACAAATGGGATCTCATTAAACTAAAGAGCTTCTGCACAGCAAAAGAAACTACCATCAGAGTGAACAGGCAACCTACAGAATGGGAGAAAATTTTTGCAATCTACTCATCTGACAAAGGGCTAATATCCAGAACCTACAAAGAACTCAAACAAATTTACAAGAAAAAAACAAACAACCCCATCAAAAAGTGGGCAAAGGATATGAACAGACATTTCTCAAAAGAGGACATTCATACAGCCAACAGACACATGAAAAAATGCTCATCATCACTGGCCATCAGAGAAATGCAAATCAAAACCACAATGAGATACCATCTCACACCAGTTAGAATGGCGATCATTCAAAAGTCAGGAAACAACAGGTGCTGGAGAGGATGTGGAGAAATAGGAACACTTTTACACTGTTGGTGGGATTGTAAACTAGTTCAAGCATTGTGGAAAACAGTATGGCGATTCCTCAAGGATCTAGAACTAGATATACCATATGACCCAGCCATCCCATTACTGGGTATATACCCAAAGGATTATAAATTATGCTGCTATAAAGACACATGCACACGTATGTTTATCGCAGCACTATTCACAATAGCAAAGACTTGGAATCAACCCAAATGTCCATCAGTGACAGATTGGATTAAGAAAATGTGGCACATATACACCATGGAATACTATGCAGCCATAAAAAAGGATGAGTTTGTGTCCTTTGTAGGGACATGGATGCAGCTGGAAACCATCATTCTTAGCAAACTATCACAAGAACAGAAAACCAAACACCGCATGTTCTCACTCATAGGCGGGAACTGAACAATGAGATCACTTGGACTCGGGAAGGGGAACATCACACACCGGGGCCTATCATGGGGAGGGGGGAGGGTGGAGGGATTGCATTGGGAGTTATACCTGATGTAAATGACGAGTTGATGGGTGCAGCACACCAACATGGCACAAGTATACATATGTAGCAAACCTGCACGTTGTGCACATGTACCCTACAACTTAAAGTTTAATAATAATAAATAAATTTAAAAATAATAATAAAAAAATAAAGTCTATTTTTTTTAAATGAAAGAAATTAACAATGACCATGGCATGCTCACACAAATAGATTATTGAGGACATTTTTCTGTCAGGAATGAATATTGGGTCATCTCACAAGGTAAAACCCTGACTAGCAGAGGTGTTAGCTGAGGGCATATGGCCATAGATGCCAACAGTGACCTGGTGGCCACTTGTAGAAAGGAGAGCCTTGACATCCAAACACATTGTTTCTCTTGTATTGTCTTGTGCATACTTATGTATCTTAACAAGTTTCCTTCTTTCCTCTTCATTTATCCCTCTTTTTAAAACAGGGCTTATTGAGGGTGATTAACTTAATTTTTAAATGATATATGGCAGAATGTCAAGAGGGTATACTGAAGAACTTCGTAGAGGAATGGACATCACCCAGAATTCTTAGACTCAGAGTGCATGCTCTGATGGAGAATTTTTTATTGTTTCATTGTTCAAGAGATTGTAGGTACATGTTCAATTACTAGAGAAATAGTTGCACTCTGTTATAAGGAATCCTGGGTCTTTGTGTTTACTTTCAAAAGAGAAAGTTTATATTGATATTGAGCAAGTTAAAGCATGAATATTTATTATTTGATGTTGTTTCTGTGTTTGAGGAATTCCTCAGCCCATCAGTTTTGACGGAAACAAGAAACCACCTCCTGTTTTAGAAGCTAAAATGTCACATGCTTGCTTTCTCAGCCTCCTTTGCAGCTAAGGTATAAGCATATGATTTAGGTTTTGCCAATCTGTTTGCCTGTGCTGAATTTTGACTTCGGAATTAATAAAAAAAGAAGCAGATTCAGTGATGCTTTTTCTTGTTTCTGGTGGAGGCCATGTAGCAGCTGCTACAATATCTGTTGCACAGCGAACAAGTGGGAGTGGAGCTGGTGGCTTCCCAGTTAGTCTAGGATTGAGCAATTGCTGCAATTGCTGCTCTCTGCAGCTTCAGCATTACTTCTTACTGGTGGTGACAGTGGTTTCCTCCCTGGATGAGTTCTGCAGCATGGTTTGGGGCACATTTCCTGACTGCCTAGCTTTGATCTGGCTTTCTAGCCTTCTCAACAGTTCTACAAGCTCCCCACTATTTCTGTGATAAACCTATTTATTGTTAATGTCAGCCATAATTGGCTTCTGTGGTTTATATTCTTAAAATTTCGAGACATACAAACGTAACAGATAGCTCAACAAACATATGTCTTTTTAAATTAAGATATATTCTGTGTCACATGAAGTACAATGGACAAAATTCAACAAATTGAATTGAGCTAAAGACCAAAGATACATTAAGCCTGGCTGGTCTTCAAAATGTAACTGGATACAGCCGGGCATGATGGCTCACACCTATAATCCCAGCACTTTGGGATGCTGAGGCGGGCAGATCACCTGAAGTTAGGAGTTTGAGACCAGCCTGGCCAACATGGTGAAACCCCATCTCCACCAAAAATACAAAAATTAGCTGGGTGTGGTGGTATGCGCCTGTAATCCCAGCTACTCTGGAGGCTAAGATAGGAGAATCACTTGAACCCGGGAGGCAGAGGTTGCAGTGAGCCGAGAGCATGCCACTGCACTCCAGCCTTGGCAACAGAGCAAGACTTTGTTTCAAAAAATAAAAACAAAAATAAAAAAATAAAAATGTAACTGGCTAGACCTCAGGTTCTTGAATCAACAGAAAATAATTTAGGTAAAAACCAAGTAATAAACTAACATTCTAAAAGGTTTAGGATTTGGAGGCCTAAATGTCTTAGCTAAAAGTGTTCATTCTAACCTCACAGGAAAAGTGAAATATGGAAATATATAGAAAAATCTTAGGCAGTATTTTTCAATTTTAAGAAACAACCATTTACAGTTTTTCAATAGGCATTACATTAAAAAAGAAACATATAATTAATAAATATGAAAACTGTGGATATAATCAACACATTTATTTTACTCCTTGAAGTGTTAATATGTGCTGTCTCAAATATCAACAGTGTACACGTGAGAAATAGTATTTTACATAGATTTTCTGTGACAGAAAACAGCATCTCATTAGACATCCCAAGTTTTTCCATTTGGAACACGTGCCCATTTCCCAGTATACTAGGGGTAATAATAATTTATAGAGTTTAATTACTTTTTACTACTAGAAAACTAATTTTATGTTTGGCACAAATTTCTGAAATGATATTCCACTGCAAACAATAATACCTACATATGGCCAGAATTACTTTTTTTCTATAACATTAAGATAATACTGGACAGCCTGGGCAACAAAATGAGACCTCATCTCTACAATAAATAAATAAATTAGACAGGTGTGGTGGTGGTGAGGGTCTGTAGTCCCAGATACTCAGGAGGCTGAGGTGGCAGGATCCCTTGAGCCTAGGAGGTCACAGTTGCAGTGAACTATGATCGCACCACTGCCCTCCAGCCTGGGTAACAGAGCAAGATCCTGTCTCCAAAAAAAAAAAAAAAAAAAAGAGATAATATTGGTATAATTTAAGGTTTTTGCCTCAATCCCCCTGCTTCTCCATTTGACCCTTCCTGACTCCCTGAGGAATTTTAGTTTGAATTTTTGCTCTAGTCCAGAAGTTAATTTAAAAGATCTTAATAAAATTTCCACCTGCCTAGATATTATTTGTTTGTTACACTTTAGTCCACAATTTCTATTGTCATTTACATTACCCCAAAAATATGACCTGCTGAATTTCTGCTGTCATGAATTGACTAACATATTTTGGGCCTAAAACCTTTACATTTAGAATCTTTTTGTTTGGTATTTGAAAATAATGTATGTCCTCCATTTATTGGTCAAAAGCACTGCCTATTTCTGTGCTTAATCAGAGAGACTTTCTAATAGTTATTTAATATTATTTATGTTCATTCATTTGTTGTATATAATGAGGTTAATTTTTATGATTTTTTATGTTATTAATATAATAAAAAATGTGTCAACTCTTCTCTTCCAATGAGTCTTTGGGTTATTAATTTTTAACTCAGGTATCAAGCTTGTAAAATGTTTAATGGCTTATAATAGTGTCTAACACAGAGTATCCACTGAGTTCTGATAACTCCAGTTTATCAGATTATCTTTTTTTATACCATTCTCCAAACGCAATGCTATTTGGTTTTATTTTTATTTTTAAAAAATGTGCTGCCTGTTTTGAGTCCCTAAAAGTATGAAATGCTCAGTATTTTCCAAATGTATTTGAACATGGTATGTTATATTTATTAAAAAGTTAACAAGCAAATATTCCCCTAAACACTCTAGCAAATACTACTAGCACAGATGAATTATGATTTAACATTATAGTACATTTTAATGTATTAGGTTAATTTTGGTTGCAAACAATAAAAAGCAAAATTCAAACTGGGTCATATAATATAAAGAGATTTTGAACAATAGTATAGGTTCAAGATAGTTTAATGTAGAAGTTTAATAATGACACAAAATAAATGCTTCTTTTCCCCCCTGTTTCTTCACTCTACTTTAAGTGGTATAGATTGAATGTATCCCCCCAAAATTTGTATGTTTAAATCTATTCGCTAGTGTGATGATATTTGGCAGTGGGTCTTCAGGGGATGATTAGGTCATGAGGACAGAGCCCTCATGAATGGGATTAGTGCCCTTATAAAAGAGACCTCAGAGAACTTCCTTGCCCCTTCCACCATGTGAGGACACAGCAAAAAGACAGCTATGAACCAGGAAAAGAGTCCTCACTGGACCCTGAATCTGTTGACACCTTGATCTTGGACTTCCTGGCATCTAGAACTGTAAGAAATAAATTTATGTTGTTCATAAACCACCCAGGCTGTGATATTTGGATATAACAATCTGAAAAGACTAAGAAATTAGGTCTCAGTTTTATTCTATGGCTTGAAATATCATGTCATGAGTAGACAACTTCCAATCCTAGTACCTCGTGTTTCCTCTGCTGCATTTGGAAAAAAAAGCATTTCCCTCTTCAATCATGGAATGAAAAAGTTGTACTTCATTCTGATATGATTAGCAGAAGGCACATGCTCCTTCATGCACCAGTTACAATGACCAAGAATTGGGCATGGGACTCATGTCACTTAAACATTGTAAAGCTGAGAAATTCATTGTTTGATTAGGAGTGTGTGAGAGCAGGGAACATTGAATGCTTGAGATACCACCACGATGTCCACTACATGTATTTCCATTTCAGTAAACATTTCCATTAAGATAATGCTAGAACGAAATCAGAGGAGTAGATCTTAGTGTCCCCAACTTTTGTTGACCTAACAAAGTGAAGTTGCTTCAACTGGACAGTTCTGAACCACATTTATGCTTATATGTTCAGTCCAAATTTAATAAGCAATTTTCAGGTCCATATGTTTAGGATATTTCATTTGTTTGGTTATGCATTATATGTATACATGTTTTTAACATACACACACCTCTACATATATTTTGGAGGCCTTTACACGAAAGTGTTTTCCCTAAAGGGAGAAGAGAAAAGATGGATGCAGAAGTGAAAAAAAAAAAATCATTTGCATTTGTAGTATTTGTATCTAAATATTTTATATTACAGATGTATTAATATTTTTATAATTTTAAACACTACTTTAAAACAGGGAGATGGTTTACCTTCAAATAATTTGGCTCTCAACTCAAAGTTATCAAAGTATATCCTAGACGTAGTTTGCTTGTCAGGCTTCTACATAAAAATTTAAAAGGTTCCCGCATTTCAGAATGAGCCTAACATATGTAATTGCAGTCATTCACTATGTCTACATTGCCAACCAAATACTAACAGAGAGAGCTACAGAGTGCCACAGAGAGCTGGCAGCTCCTCTGTTTGCATTAGCTTCTACTTGCTTCTTCATCTTTCCTGTGTGTCTGACACATTTCATGCTACTGTTTTTAAATGTTCCCTTAGCTACAGAGCTAATGTGCTTATATCTGTAAGGGGTCTCATGTGAACCTCTAAATAATTAAAGATTCATTAGCTCCCTGGAGGGCCACCACGATTTCCAAAACAAGTCACAATACCTAAAGATCTAATTGTACAATTTCCCTCAGAAATAGCCTAGCTTTGAGGAAGAAGTCACATCATTCAGCAATGAGTATTATAACTATTCACAGCAGTTTTCCTCATGCTATATAACATCTAATTTACAGAATTAAAGGTAATGTAATTCAAAAGAAAAATAGATAGTTTAAAGGAATGAATGGCCATGTCAACTATTGGAAGCATCTTTGGGTTGAAGCCTCTACGTTCAGGTTTCACCAGGTTTATGTTTTTAATTAATATCCTATTCAGCTTGCTGTAATTTCCATTGAGGTTTTCTAGAACAAGACAAGTCAGAAATTGATCTTTAATTATAAGGTAAGAGCAAACTGCCAAAGAGCTGAGACAAATTTTGAAAAAAGAGGTCTATCAGGACTATTTTAAGAGAATGAAGACTAATCAGACACACACACATATGCACAGAGAGAGAGAACAAAAATCCTATGAAATACATTTAAAAAAATTAATTTTTTTAAGAGGAAGCATTTGATCTGCCAAAGAGAAGAGTTAGCAGTTTGGAGATCTGACATTGCTAATCTCAGGGCAAGAAAATAACAAAATAAGACACCAGAGAATTACCTAAACTGTGGAAGATGAAGCTTTCAGAGTTCTCACAGAGAATTGGAATACTAAAGTACAAAGTTTAAGAGGAGTAATATATTAATGTTTAATTTATATCCCAAATACTTAAAAACTATGTTTCATTGTTATATATATTTATTTTATTATAAAGATAATGAATGCAGTAGAGTTAGATTTAAATAACTCATTGGGTTTAAAATGAGAAATGAAAGTCTGGCTTTTTACTACCTAGAGTCTTATCACCAAATTTAGCTATTGTTAAAGGCCGGGCGCGGTGGCTCAAGCCTGTAATCCCAGCACTTTGGGAGGCCGAGACGGGCGGATCACGAGGTCAGGAGATCGACACCATCCTGGCTAACACTGTGAAACCCTATCTCTACTAAGAAATACAAAACACTAGCCGGGTGAGGTGGCGGGTGCCTGTAGTCCCAGCTACTCGGGAGGCTGAGGCAGGAGAATGGCGTAAACCCGGGAGGCGGAGCTTGCAGTGAGCTGAGATCCGGCCACTGCACTCCAGCCTGGGCGACAGAGCGAGACTCCGCCTCAAAAATAATAATAATAATAATAATAATAATAATAATTTCTTGTCCATTCTTGTATGTGTTATGGTTTCTTTCTTTCTTAGAAAGAACTATGCTATACTAGTATACATACTACTTATTCATGAACCTTGCATTTATCATGCAATCATATGTCTTAGTGGTACATAATAGATGTATCTCTTTCCCATGCTGTCAGTGGTGACTGCATGAGGCATTGTATAGACGTACTATTAATTACTTACTCTGTGTCATACTGATGGTTATTCAGATTGTTTTCACTTTGCCCTTGCAAACAACAACTGCAATGAACATCCTTATGCATATATTATTCCAAATACATCATAGTGATTGCTGTGTGAGAAAAATAAACATTGTTGATTTTATTTTTTTATTTTTTATAATTTCAACTTTTGATTTTAGATACAGTGGGTACATGAGCAGGTTTGTTACATGGGTATGTTGTGTAATGCTGAGGTTTGCTGCATGATTGATCCAATCACCCAGGTACTAGGCATAGTAGTTGTTTTTCAACCTTTACCCCCTCCCTCCTTCTACCCTCGAGTAGTCCCCAGTTTCTATTGTTTCCGTCTTTGTGCCCATGTGTACTTAATGTTTAGCTCCTACTTATAAGTGAGAATATGTGGTGTTTGGTTTTCTATTCCTGTGTTAATTTGCTTAGCCTAATGGCGTCAACCTGCATCCATGTTGCTGTAAAGGACATGATTTTATTCTTTTTTATGGCTGCAAAGTATTCCATGGCACATATGTACCACATTTCTTTATCCAATTCACTGTTGATGGACACCTAGGTTGATTCCACGTCTTAGTGATTGTGAATTACACTGCTGATTTTAATAGAAACCACTAATTTTTACGCTAAAAAATTCATCAATGTGCACATGCTCCAAGGCTGCGTGAGCATAGCCCTTTTTCTCAGGATTTTAACAGCACTGGGTTTTATCAAACTACAAGTTTTGCCAATTTATTAGTTAAAAAATGCTAACTCAGTGCTATTTGGATTTGAACTACCACTGGTGCTAAGAATCTTTTTACATATTCACTGGCAATTTATTTATCTTTCTCTATTGTTTATCTTTTTCTGTGTAGTAATTGTCCCTATCTTCTACTCTTTTAACTATTAAGTTTTCACCGTTTTCTTAATAATTTTTAAGTTTAAAAAGTGACCTTTTGGCCGGGCACAGTGGCTCACGCCTGTAATCCCAGCACTTTGGGAGGCTGAGGCGGGCAGATCATAAGGTCAGGAGATCGAGACCATCCTGCCCAACATGGTGAAACCCCATCTCTACTAATAATACATAAATTAGCTGGGGTGGTGGCATGTGCCTGTAATCCCAGCTACTCAGGAGGCTGAGGCAGAAGAATCACTTGAACCAAGGAGTTGGAGGTTGCAGTGAGCCAAGATCACGCCACTGTGCTCCAGCCTGGCGACAGAGCGAGACTCCATCTCAAAAAAAAAAAAAGGGGGGACCATTTTGTCTGCTACATATAATTCTAATGATGTTTCTCAATTTGTTTGTCTTTTAACAATGATAATATATAATATCTTGCCATTTAGAAAGATTTTTAAAAATATTTTACATAAATTTTTATTCTTTGCCATTAATATTTGTAGGTTTGGAATTTTCAGGACCTCCTCAAAGGTCACCTACAGGAAATGCTCTTCAAAGACATTTCACTTTTTCCCCACTTGATTATGGAGCAGAAACTAACACTGGCAATGCTTTGAAGTACTTGAGTCAAATGGGTCTCTCACATGGTCATTACTATACTTAATTTCAGGCTCCAATGCAAGTTGTTTCCTTAGGCCAACTACTCTTGCTTTCCTTTAATAGACCTATTTCTCCTGGCCTGTCTGAAACTAACATTTCATTATAAATAAAATCTTGCAAATCCTTGGTATCTCAAAGAACCCTCTTTCTATTAGTTTTAGGAGAACTCTCCTCCTAAAACTCTATTCTTCTCCCCGGAGTCCAGATTCCCATTCCTTGCAACAAATGAACTGTTGATTTGAGCACTGAAGGGAGATAACTGGAATTTTGACTTTGCGTTTTAGGTTTTCCCTGCCAATATATGCAGCGTCTTTAAAATTAATTGGGCTGAGGCAGAAGAACTAACTGCTTGAACCCAGGAGGAGGAGGTTGCAGTAAGCCAAAATTGCGCCATTGAACTCCAACCTGGGTGAGAGAGCAAGACTCCATCTCAAAAAAAAAAAAAACAACAACAACAAAAAGAAACTAATTAGGTTCAAGAAGTACGAATGAATTCAACTTAGACAAGCTCTTACGCAGACATGTTGGAAGTTCCAAAAAAGACACTTTTGGAAAATATTTTTATTAAAAAATAAATAAGTAAATAAATAAATAAATAAGACTGTCCTCCACTTCCTCACTCTTCTTGCCTCCCACTTATTTTCACTCCACTGCTGCAGTTTGGTGTAAACTCTCATCGCTCTACTGCAACTGCTGCAGCCGAGATTACTAGTTATTTAATTAACACAAGCAAAAGATTTTATTTTTTTAAATTGTCATTATACTCTACTGTTTTGTGACATTTAAACTATTGACAATGTCTTTCTTGAAAATGTGTCCTTTTTGTTTTTTTAAAACATGACTTTCTCCTTGATGTCCTCCTATTTCTCTCATTATTTCACCTTTACATTCTCTGCTGACACCTTTCACCTTACCAAACCTTAATTAAGTGTGCGTGCTTCCCAGTGTCCCATTCTTGCCTCTCGTCCCTTCCCTCTTGTTGATCATTATTTTATTCTGTGATCTCACCAATTCTCTTGACTTTAACAATAACCAGATGACTCCAGAAAACTATTCAAAATTCCAAACCTATGGAGACTTTGCACCTAGATATGTACCAACAACTCAACCTCAGTTATCTCTAGTATTATCTCATTAAGTGCTCTCTAACTACAGAATGACTCCTCCTTCTGGGTTTCCTCTGCCTGAGCAGCAACACTACTCAGTGGCCATGACAAATGTGGACCTCATTTGGAGCTTCTCCTTTTCCCTCATGTTTCATTTTCTCTTGGCTAAAGAGTTATTAGATTCTTCATTTTTAACTTTTCTCTAGTCTATCTTCAATTTTGTAGTGGTCAGTTACGTATACCCTATATTCCAGAAGAGGAGGGATATCTTCTTCTATGCCCCTACTGTGAACTAGCATATCCTTTGAGTCCTTTCTTTGTATGAAGCACTGGGGAAATTTAATCAACTTCATAATCACTTATAATCCTCATAACAATTTTATGAGATAAGTTCTATTTATTATCCCTAGCTTAAGGATGAGGAAACTGTGGTTTAAAGAGCTTAAGTAATTTGGGCAAATCATAAAAGAAGCAATGAAGATAGAATTCAAATCTAGGTAACCTGAAATCTGAGCCTGAGTACTTTGCCTTCCCAGTAACTATCTCCCTTTGAGAGTTACATTACAACGTTGACAACATTTAGCAACCCTAATTCCTCCCCTTCCCATCTCTCTCCAAGAAATCTACTGTGAGGCAGAGAACGTGTTGATTTCCTCTGCAGCTTTTAGTGCATCACGTAGGGCTTAGAAAGGAGAAAATGATGAAAAATATTTACTAAAAGAATTGTTTTCCTTTGATAGTTGTTATAACCATCTAATTGTGAGTGCTTAACAATTACTCTAAGGGAGAATGGAAGTCACAGATCTTTTCTCAGAATTTTTTTTTTTTTTTTTTTTTTTTTTTTTTTGACAGTCTAGCTATGTCACCCAGGCTGGAGTGCAGTGGTGCGATCTCAGCTCACTGCAACCTCCACTTCTTGGGTTTAATTACTTGCCTCGGCCTCCTGAGTAGCTGAGATTACAGGCGTGCACCACCATGCCTGGCTAATTTTTGTGTTTTTGGTAGAGATGTGGTTTCACCACATTAGCCAGGTCAGACTCCTGACCTCCAGTGATCCACCCATCCCAGCCTCCTAAAGTGCTGGGATTACAGGCTTAAGCCACCATGCCGGGCCTTTCTCAGAGAATTTATAGTTTACTTGGAAATGTAAACTATATATACTTAAACTGAGGGATATTTACAAAAGAACTTTCTACTTAACCCCCAAAAAGCCGTATTAATAACAAAGCAAATCAAGCTTGTTCACAGGCAACTGAATGGAATGAATGGTTTTGGTTGGCCTTGCCAGTTATATATTTTTTTTCTTTTTTTTTCTTTCTTTTTTTTTTAATTTTTTATTATACTTTAAGTTCTAGGGTACATGTGCATAACGTGCAGGTTTGTTACATATGTATACTTGTGCCATGTTGGTGTGCTGCACCCATCAACTCGTCATTTACATCAGGTGTAACTCCCAAAGCAATCCCTCCCCCCTCCCCCCTCCCCGTGATAGACCTGGTGTGTGATGTTCCCCTTCCCAGCCAGTTATATTTCTTTTTTTTTTTTTTTAATCCCTAGTTTTCTCATTTATTATTTTTTAAAATTTATTTATTTATTATTATTATTATACTTTAAGTTCTAGGGTACATGTGCATAACGTGCAGGTTTGTTACATATGTATACTTGTGCCATGTTGCTGTGCTGCACCCATCAACTCGTCAGCACCCATCAACTCATCATTTACATCAGATATAACTCCCAATGCAATCCCTTCCCCCTACCCCCTCCCCATGATAGGCCCCTGTGTGTGGTGTTCCCCTTCCTGTGTCCAAGTGATCTCATTGTTCAGTTCCCACCTATGAGTGAGAACATGCGGTGTTTGATTTTCTGTTCTTGTGATAGTTTGCTAAGAATGATGGTTTCCAGCTGCATCCATGTCCCTACAAAGGACACAAACTCATCCTTTTTTATGGCTGCATAGTATTCCATGGTGTATATGTGCCACATTTTCTTAATCCAGTCTGTCACTGATGGACATTTGGGTTGATTCCAAGTCTTTGTTATTGTGAATAGTGCCGCAATAAACATACGTGTGCATGTGTCTTTATAGCAGCATGATTTATAATCCTTTGGGTATATACCCAGTAATGGGATGGCTGGGTCATATGGTACATCTAGTTCTAGATCTTTGAGGAATCTCCATACTGTTTTCCATAATGGTTGAACTAGTTTACAATCCCACCAACAGTGTAAAAGTGTTCCTATTTCTCCACATCCTCTCCAGCACCTGTTGTTTCCTGACTTTTTAATGATTGCCATTCTAACTGGTGTGAGACGGTATCTCATTGTGGTTTTGATTTGCATTTCTCTGATGACCAGTGATGATGAGCATTTTTTCATGTGTCTGTTGGCTGTATGAATGTCTTCTTTTGAGAAATGTCTGTTCATATACTTTGCCCACTTTTTGATGGGGTTGTTTGTTTTTTTCTTGTAAATTTGTTTGAGTGCGTTGTAGGTTCTGGATATTAGTCCTTTGTCAGATGAGTAGATTGCAAAAATTTTCTCCCATTCTGTAGGTTGCCTGTTCACTCTGATGGTAGTTTCTTTTGCTGTGCAGAAGCTCTTTAATTTAATTAGATCCCATTTGTCAATTTTGGCTTTTACTGCCATTGCTTTTCAGTTATATTTCTAACAAGAGAAAATTCAATGTGAACCTCAGATTTGGAAACAAGGTATTACAGAGAGGAAATTTTAGGATTAAGATCAGATTTGGTGCAACTATGCTAGATACAGAAAAGGCAAATTTTCAGCTCAATCCCCAGCTACATACAAGTTCAGTGGGGAAGGCATGAGAAAATGAGCCATTATAATTAAGTCTGAAATAAGTTTATGATTCCACCTCAATATGGGCATGCAATATATTCTAATATTTAATCCCTGGAAAAAATGATGACATCACACTGAAATCTTGACTCATAAGAGAACTTTTTTATACTGTTCCTTACGTCAGTTTATTTCTGCTTCATTATTGTGTTAAGGGCAGGCTCAATTCTTACTCTTTCAAAAAGGATAGTCACCTGAAGCTTTCCTTTAAGTCTTCTTTTCTCTGCAGTGAGAAAATTAATCAAGAGGTTAAAATGTGTATTAAATTATATATGTACTATATATACAAGTTATATAATATAGATCAGGGAAGGATATATTGCATATATTATAGGCTGAATTGTGTCTTTTCCCCAAATTCATGTGCTATACTCTGCCCCCTGCCACCCCAGTGTCTCAGAAGGTGGCTATATTTGGAGATGGAGACTTTCAAGAGGTAACTAAAGTAAAATGAGGTCACACGTATGGGTCCTAATCCAATATCACTGGTGTCTTTATTTGAAGAGGAAATTTAGGTACAGACATACATGTGCACAGAAAAAAGACCACGAGAAGACAAGATGAGAAAATGACTATCTGAAAGCCAAGGAGAGAAATTTGAGAATAAAATTAACACATCTGATGCCTTGACCTCACATTTCTAGCCTCCAGAAGTGTGAGAAAATAAATTTTTGTTGTTTAACTCATCCAGTCTGTAGTAATTTTTATAACAGCCCTAGGAAAGTAATATAGGAATTATATATATATATATGCACACACACACACATATATATACACACATACACATATATGATAGAGTAGATAGATAGAGACATATACAGTCATCCCTCGGTATTAGTAGGGTATTGGTTTCAGGAGCCCTGCATATACCAAAGTCTGCACATACTCAGGTCCCATAGTCAACCTTGCAGAGCTCGCATATGAAAAGTCGGCCCTCCACATATGTGGGTTTCACATCCCACAAATACTATATTTTCAATCTGTATTTGGTTGAAAAAATCCACCTATAAGTGGACTCATACAGTTTAAACTTGTGTTATTCTAAGGTCAACTGTTGATATATAGATACATAAATATTTTATATGTATAGAGTAAGCGGGAGAAAAAAATCTCAAATCTCTCTTCCTTCCTGCTCTTTTTGGATTGCAAACTCTTCTCTCAAAAGTACAAAAAGTAATAATGTTAACAAAGTAAAAAGAATTGGAAATAGTAGTGTTTTTGACCACTAGCATTTTGTAATTTTAGAAAAAAAATTACTGAAATGTAACTTTTTATTTATACTGAGATGTTTGACTCATACTCCGATCATACAGAAATACTAGATAAAATATGAAAAAGACTTCTTTTTACATACATAGCTGGATTAAAATATTAGAAATAATTTTCTTCCCTCAAAGGATTCCCTATTTAATAAATGGTGCTGGGAAAGCTGGCTAGCCATATGTAGAAAGCTGAAACAGGATCCCTTCCTTACACCATATACAAAAATTAACTCAAGATGGATTAAAGACTTAAATGTAAGACCTAAACCATAAAAACCCTAGAAGAAAACCTAGGCAATACCATTCAGGACATAGGCATGGGCAAAGACTTCATGACTAAAACACCAAAAGCAATGGCAACAAAAGCCAAAACAGACAAATGGGATCTAACTAAACGAAAGAGCTTCTGCACAGCAAAAGAAACTGTCATCAGAGTGAACAGGCAACCTACAGAATGGGAGAAAATTTTTGCAATCTACCTATTTAAGAAAGGGTTAATATCCAGAATCTACAAAGAACTTAAACTAATTAACAAGAAAAAAACAAATAACTCCATCAAAAATTGGGTAAGGGATATGAACAGACACTTCTCAAAAGAAGACATTTATGCAGACAACAGACATATGAAAAAATAATCATCATTGCTGGTCATCAGAGAAATGCAAATCAAAATCACAATGAGATACTATTGCATGCCAGTTAGAATGGTGATCATTAAAAAGTCAGGAAACAACAGATACTGGAGAGGATGTGGAGAAATAGGAATGCTTTTATACTGTTGGTGGGAGTGTAAAATAGTTCAACCATTGTGGAAGACAGTGTGGCAATTCCTCAAGGATCTACATCTAAAAATACCATTTGACCCAGCGATCCCATTACTGGATATATACCAGAAGGATTATAAATCATGCTACTATAAAGATGTATACATGCACACATATGTTTATTGCAGTGCTATTCACAATAGCAAAGACTTGGAACCAACCCAAATGTCCATCAACGATAAACTGTATTAAAAAATGTTGCACATACATGTCATGGAATACTATGCAGCCATAAAAAATGATGAGTTCATGTCCTTTGCAGGGACATGGATGAAACTGGAAACCATCATTCTAAGCAAACTATCACAAGGACAGAAAACCAAACACCACATGTTCTCACCAATAAGTGGGATCTGAAGAGTGAGAATGCATGGACACAGGGTGGGGAACATCACACACTGGGGCCTGTCAGGGGGTGTGGGGCCAGGGGACAGATAGCATTAGGAGAAATATCTAATGTAAATGACAAGTTGATGGGTGTAACAAACCAATATGGCACATGTATACCTATGTAACAAACCTGCACGTTGTGCACATGTACGCTAACACTTAAGAATAAAAAAAAAAAAAGTCTTCCTTCACGAAGTACTAAGCCAAGCATTACACTGGGGCCATGATAGTCCAGGTTGCTGAAAGGTTTAGATCTAAAGACTGTAAATTGGGATATATATTGAGAGAGAGAGAGAGAACAAATGGTAACCTAAATTGAATAAAAAAATAATGGACAAATTAGGGTAAAGGGCGTATGAGTACTTTTTGTTCTAACAATTCTTTTATTTTCAAACTTATCTATAATCTTAAATTTATTTCCCAATAAAAAAGATTTTAAGTTAAAAAAAGAAAGTTTTTCTGTAGCAACATTTTCACAACTAGGGATTTTCAGATTGAGGAAATACTCCAACCTCTGAGCAAACTCAACATGTATAAATCCATACACAGATATACCACAGTAAAATGCAAGATACTAAAGACTAATACAATATTTTCAAATCAACCAGAGATAGAAGGCAGATTACCTGCAAAGGAAGGACAATTATATCACCACAGACTTCTCTTCATCAACAATGAGAACAGACAATACAGGAATAATATCTCCCAAGTTGTGAGGGAGAATAACAGATGACATGAGATTCTGCAACCAAATAAAGCGTAATTCAATGGCAGCTGTTAACAGAATTAAGCATTTTCTGGACATCTATGGAGAGATTTAACTCAAAGGTGTCACTGTAAATTCGATTGTTGAGATGTAGTAATGGATACTTGGTAAGGTTATTGAATTAGTTAAAAGATTTTCAAAGCTTAGGTCGTGTATCTTTATTAAACACGTGGTGGTTTGCATTTACTAAAGAAAGGTTTCTGCTTTCTCTCCAAAGAAATCATTGTGACCTTCCCACCCCAAGTGTAAAAACCTCCTTTATTTCTATTCTTGATCTCTAGTCCCTGCTTATATGTATGCATAAATGCATGACACCGTGCTTCTCTTTTAGTTATTTATTTCTAGAGATCATGTCTTTGAAAATCATTATATTCCCAGCAACTACTTAGAGTGGTACTAAGTTAACTTGGTTTATGGTGTCGACTGCATAGCAGTTATTTGATTGGCCCATTCCTTTATAAAATATTTTATGCTTAGAAGAAGAACTACATAAATTCAGCCAGGAGAATGTTTTCCTTGGCAATCTCTGGGAGATTACAAATGTTACTATTAACTCCTCCTTCTGCTAAGACACAAACCAAAATAAAATTATTCACAAATATAATTGTTTTGATCATGCTTTTAGATGATATGTAAGGTAGCCCACAGAAGGTAAATAATATTCAGGGGAAATAAATTATTACTTAAGAGTGGGTGCTGAGAAAAAGAAATGTGTGAAGTATAAGGAAGGAAGTATGTGAGAAAAGCTAGGACATAATTGTGTATTATATTTTTGTTAAAATCTGCCTGTTAAGACTTCCTGATTGGGTAATGGGAATGATATAGTAAAATACTCTTCCTCAGAGTGTCTGACACCATTGTGATAACTTACTACATAGAAGTACAAGTTACATTACACAAAAAGACAGAATGGCCAGGCGCGGTGGCTCACACCTGTAATCCGAACACTTTGGGAGGCCGAGGCAGGTAGATCATCTGAGGTCAGTAGTTCGGGACCAGCCTGGCCAAAATGATGAAGCCCTGTCTCTACTAAACATACAAAATAAAAATACAGGTGTGGTGGCAGGCACCTGCAATCCCAGCTACTCAGGAGGCTGAGTCAGGAGAATTGCTTGAACCTGGGAGATGGAGGTTGCAGTGAACCAAGATCATGCCACTGCACTCCAGCCTGGACAACAAGAGTGGAAACTCCATCTCAACAACAACAAAAACAAAACAACAACAACAACAACAAACAAACAAAAACAAAGACAGAATGATTCCAAGAAACTGACTTTTCTAGATGAGAGTTAAACAATGTGGATCTAAAAGCAGCAGAGAAAGGAAAAGGATCTGGGCCTAGAGTGTGGGGGAAATTTTAGATGCTGCAGAAAACCTTCCGGTGTCTTTCTAGAATGACTGGATTTTGGTTAAGACAAATGAGTAACTTTTCATGGAGAACTGTAGAGGACTACATGCTGGCAAACAAGACGTTCCTGATAAGTCCTGCTCTTGCAAACGAAGCAGGGCGTTGGGGGCTTATTTATGTGTAAACATCTTAAAAATCCAGAAAGTCAGGGAAAGGTCAGAAAAACAACAATGTGTCTTGTGACTTGGCAACATTCCACAAACGACTGTATAAAATAAAGCAGAGCACGCCATTCGTGGCTGCCGCCATGTTTGTCTTGTCTTGTGTTGTCTTGTGTGTTCATTCCTTTGTTTAGGAAACACGTGGACCCCAACATCTGGTGCAGCGAGCAGGGTCCGTGGCTCCACGAGAGCAAGGACCCAGAGGGGGAACACCCCGGGCAGGTAAATAAAGGAAGGGGGACCCACGGGAAAATTATGGGGAATTCCACCTCTCTGGCCTCTGAATATTTGTGGTTACTCCAGGGACTGTTGATGTCTATAGGAGTAGAAGTTAGTTAAGGAACATAAGACTTTGAAGCGATTGTTTGCCCATGTTGAACAACATTGTTAATGGTTTCAATATCAAACCAAAATGCAGTTAAATCGAAAGGAATGGTTACACGTGGTTAAAGTCCTGCATCGAGCTCATCAGCGAGGGCAAACGATGCCTCTGACTTTGTGGACTTTGTGTAGCTCCATTACTCAGGCATTAGAGTTACTTGAAACTGACTCAGAGCATGGCGATACTGCCACAGGAGGTGAGGCATCTGAAGCTTTAGAGAGGAATGATCCTAGAGAGGAACATATTTATGCCCCGGTTGTTGAGGACAAGGAATTGGAAAAAGAGCTAATGCCTCCTTCATCTGAAGGAAATTCTGATTTGCAGCGCATTTTAGAGATGTTACAACAGTTGTTAAAATTGCAAGGTACCGCTGCTCCTGTTTCTCCTATCTCTCTGCCATGAGCCTTCCCTGTTACCTTCCCTTCTGCTCCTTTGGAAAAGGATTTCCCTTTGCCTCCACCTCCAACCTCTTTGCCTATGTCAGGTCAGGTTTTCTCTGCCTCTTCCTCCTATAGGAGAAAAGAAGGAATCGAAGGAAAAGGATGATTTCGAGGAATTAGATTTATTCCCAATAACACGGGCTGCTTTCGTTCGCAATGGCTTCAATTAAAAAGTTGGTGGTGGGAGGAAGCAAGAGTACAAGCTAGAAAAAATGCTACCCAAAATCCCCCAGGACCTACTGAAGAGTAGCTTACGGGGTCAGGACAATACGCCACTCTTAATGCTCAGGCAGGCCTAGATGATATTGCTCTCACTCAGATTAAAGCCTTGTTTATAAAAGCATGGACTAAGGTTGAAATAGCGGGTAAAACTTCTTTATCTTTTGTAAAGATCCTACAAGGAGCCACTGAGCCATATCCAGATTTTGTAGCCCGTCTTCAAGATGCTGTATTAAAGACTGTAGGTTCAGGTCCTGCTGCTAAAATTCTTTTGGATACTCTGGCTTTTGAGAGTGCTAATCCCGAATGCCAAAAATTGCTGTGTCCTCTAAAAGCTAGTGGAGCTGATTTAGCTGAATACGTTCGGGCTTGTGCAAGTGTTGGAGGAGCTATTTACAATGCTCAATTGTCTGCTGGGGCACTTTCTAAGGCTTTAAAAGGCAATTCTAAACAAGGTATATGCTATCAATGCGGGAAACCCAGTCATTTTAAAAAGGAAAGCCAGAAAAAATTAGGCTCTTCTGCTCTAAAAGAAAAAAGGTTACCATCTGATATGTGTAAACGATGTGGCAAAGGTCGACATTGGACCAATGAATGCCGTTCAAAAACTGATAAAAGTGGGAATGTATTGTCACCCCTCTCGGGAAACAGGAGCCGGGGCCTGCAGGCTTGGGGACCCAACAACTACAATGCAGGCCTACCCCAATACCCAGTGAGCAGTGGCTTACAACATCAAGGAATGACCTCGAGTCCTCCTTAAAGACATCTTACCCTACCCCAGTTTCTCAGCTTTATGCTGCCACTAAGCAGAGTGCTGCTGCTGACCTAGCTATTGTCCAACCTTATACTTTATCTCCTAATGGAGGAATATATAAGTTGGCTACCGGAGTGTGTGGTCCTTTGCCAAAGGGACATGTAGGACTTTTACCAGGTCGAAGCAGTAGCGCTATGCGGAGGTTAATGGTGGTCCCAGGAATTATTGATCCCGATTTTACTGATGAAATCCTTATTATGGTACAAGTCTCACACTTTATGCACCTAGAGGCAGGGGAACGTATTGCACAATTGCTTTTATTGCCTTTTTTTTCCTTTCTTATCTAGAGATGTGTCTCGTCAAGGAGGTTTTGGTAGTACTGGGAAGACTTTTCTGGGAAACTTTAGTTTCTGATCAAAAACCTTTATGTTCATTGCAAACTAATGGGATACTTTTTGAGGGATTAGTCGACACAAGAGTGGATATATATAATAATGTTTGACTCAATGGCCTGATCATTGGAAAAAGAAACAAGTATCAGTTACTCTATCCAGCCTAGGTACTGCTTCTATAGTCTACCAAAGTGTCAAGCCCCTGAGCTGTGTAGGACCTGAAAGACAACAAGGAAAAGTGTTCCTTTATATTGTTCCCATTAATATTAACCTTTGGGACCATGATCTTTTACAACAATTTGGTGCCTTTTTAAGCATTCCTCATATTTCTTCAGCTGCCAAAAATATGATGTTCAAAATGGTTTACAATCCTTTAAACTCTTAGCCACTGTCCACAAGCCTCAAACTTTACAATTGAAGTGGAAAACTGCAACTCCTGTTTAGGTGGAACAGTGGCCATTATCTAAAGAAAAACTTAAGGCTTTAAAGAATTTAGTTAAGGAACAATTGGCCGAGGGGCATATTGAACCAAGTACTTCTGCATGGAATTCCCCTGTGTTTGCCTTGTCAAAAAAAAAAAAAAAAAAAAAGGAAAATGGCACTTATTAACTGATATTAGAGCTGTAAATACTTGTATTCAACCTATGGGGACTTTATCCCCTGTAGCAAAAGAAGAATTGTCGTTTGTAGAAAATATAATTAGTGAAGCTCACCTTGATTATATTGCACCCAATCTTCCACTTTCATTGTGTCTTTTTCATACTCCCCATTCGCCAACAGCTGTTTTACACCAAGATAATAATATTCTGGAGTGGCTGTTTTTGGCTAATAAAGTCATTAAGAAAATTCATCCATATATTGATAAGTTGGCTGAATTAATTATTAAAGGATGACATCGAGCTCGTCAGTTGCTTGGTGCTGACCCTATAAAAATTATTACCCGATTATCTAATCAATACATTGAATCTCTGTTTAAATTCATAAGGGTTGACAAGTGGCTTGCGCTGAGTATACTGGTTCTTTTTCTCAGCATTATCCTACTAATAAATTATTTGCTTTTCTGCAACAATATTCTTTACTGCCATATAATCCTATCTCTTACACTCCAGTTAAAGGTCCCACCTTTTTTACTGATGCTTCAAGCAATGGAAAGGCTGGATACTGGACTTCAGACAATTCAAAAATTTCTCACTATCCATTTGAATCAGTACAACAAGGAGAACTTTTTGCCATTCTTATGGTTCTACAAGACTGGCCTCAAACCCCTTGTAATATAGTTAGTGATTCCCAATGTGCTGTATATGTAACTAAATATATTTCTCAGATTTCTTTACCATTATTTCCTCAAACTCCTTTACAAAAATTATTTTCTTTATTATTTGTAACTCTTACTTCCCACACTGCCCCCCTTTTTATCACTCATATTCATTCTCATTCAGCTTTGCCAGGACCTTTATCTTTTGGCAATAGTCAGATCGCTTCTTTATTTATTGGCAGTGTCCAACGGGCTCAGGATAAGCACCAACTACATCATACTAATAGTTTAGGATTACAACGGTGATTTTCTATAACACGCCATCAAGCCCGAGCTATTGTCAGAGCCTGCCCATCTTGTGCCCCTATTATTGCACCTTTTTAAGTCCAGGTATTAATCCTCAAGACACTCAACAAAATCACATTTTGCAAATGGATGTAACTATGTTCCTTCCTTTGGTCATTTAAAATATGTTCATCATACTATTGTTATGTGGTCACATTTCCAGTGGGCTACGCCGTTACCCTCTGAAAAGGTTGACTCTGTTATTACTCATTTACTTACTTGCTTTGCAGTTATGGGAGTCCCTGCTGAATTAAAAACTGATAATGCCCCTGCTTATTGCTCTCTCAAATTGGCTGCCTTCCTCTTGTTATACCATATTCATCATTACACTGGTATTCCATTTAACAGTCAAGGTCAAGCAATTATTGAAAGAGCCAATGCTACCTTAAAATTACAACTTTTAAAACAAAAAGGGGGAGATGGGCGAGATTCCCCAAAACATCAAATTCTGAAAGCCCTTTTTACTTTAAATTTTCTCAACCATTGGCACCAATTACAGCAGTCTGCAGTGGTGAAACATTTTCAACAGCCTTTAGAAAAGCTGCAAAACAGTAATCTGTGGGTGTATTATCATTCATTAAAAGGGAAATATTTAAAAGGAAAAGTTTTACAATGGGGCCGAGACTATGCTCTTGTCCGTACAGGTGCCAGAGACGAGTGGTTTCCATTTCGACGGTTGAAACAGTGCCATGGCGAAGAGGAAGTGAAGAGGAGGATCCATAGAGTTCCTGAAGGAATTCCAGGAGCTAAATTTGAGCACTCAGAGAACATTCACCTTCGGAACTCGACGTGTGGAGCCCCTGACACGGGGACAACTGAAAAGGTTAAGAAGCTGAAGGGGTTCTTCAACAAGTTGGGCAGCCCAAAACCCCACTGACTTTATTCCTGGCTATGCTGGCCATAGTAAATTGTCAGGTAACAGCTGGAGAATTTACATACTGGGCTTATATTCTTTTTCCACCCTTATATCAAGGTGTGGCCTGGGGAGACAGAGAAGTCTCAATATTTACTAATGATACTGCTTGGATGCCATCGACTTTGTTAAACCAGGATCCTGAATTAAACACTGGCACAGTAAATAGTTCATATCAGTTTGGGGTTGAAGGGTTAACTATATGTCTTGGGGGTAGTTCACATTGTCTGCACCTTTCTCATGAGGCTTGGGCTGTTCGCTATAACCATAGTCATATCTCTGCCTTTACTATGATTATTGTGGCTCAAAGTTTTAAGTATAATCATACTGCAGTACTTAATGAAACTCTGCCAAGTACATTATCTTTATGCCCTATTCCTGATGTGTCCAGAGGTGTTTCCCAACTAGAGTGGACTAGATGTAGAAGTAGTGGGCCACGATTGTTGTTAGAAGTAAAAGGGAAGAGTCGTAAATACCTTGTTACAGATTGGGGTGTACATGGAGATTTTCAGACTAAATTCAGCTATGTCAACCCGTGTTGGCATAAAGGTAATCACAACATTTCTGCAGATGACAATGAAACTAGAGATTATTTGGCATGATGGTGGTCTATCACCCCCTATGCCATATTTGGCTGATACTTCACAAATACAAGGTCATATTTGGAAGTTGTTAGCTGCTGGTAAACCAATGTTCACTTTCACAGGAAACATGTCCTTAAATCTTACTAATATTGCTAACCCTTTCCATATATCTTTGAATCGAAATAGTTCTAGATATGTTATTGCATGTGTAAGAAAGCCTTACTTGTTGTTGACAGGAATTTTTAAATGGGATAATAATACAGGGGTAGTTAGCTGTACAAACAATTGTACATTCTTAAGTTGTATAAATACTACTTGGTGGAATAATAATTGGAATGAGTCTCCTTCTGATTTTTATATATACTAAGAGCGAGAAAAGAAACCTGGCTACCTGTAAACTTAACATGTACTTGTGAAAGGAATGAGGCACATCTCCCATATATCTCCCAATTTCCTGAGCCCAGCACAAACACATTCCTCCATATTTCTTTCAAACTTCAGAAAAACATCACCTGGGAGATCTCCGATAAGGAATGCTAAATGTATAATGTTAACCAATTGTAATGCTGTAACTGAGAGAATTACCTTGTTCCCTGTAACTTTACATATCCTGTTTACATCGGGCTATAAAAAGCAAGCACTCGCATTGTTCGAGGCCCTCTTGTATGCTGTGGAATGGAGGGACCAAGTTCGAACTTGTAGTAAAAATCCTTGCCGCTTGGCTTTGACTCTGGACTCTGGTGGTCTTCTTTGGGGAACAAACGGTCTGGGTGTAATATCTGGGGGCTCGTCCGGGATTCCCCAAGCCCACCAGACTCCTGGTCAACGGATCTACTAGGAACAATCTACTGATAGGTGAGCCGGCTCATCTCCGTTTGTCTGTCTGTGTCTGTTCTGAATCTGAATCTGTGACTTGCGAGGTCTGAAACTGGAGCTGGCGCCATCCTGGCGGACGCGCTATAGGACAGCCAGTGGAGACCGGTGGGAGATGTCCCCTGGCTCTCATCTGATCTAAATTGCGATCTGGGCTGCCGGAGCATGATCGCGATCCAAGCAGCTAACTCTGACCCGGGCTACCGGTGCGCGCTTGCGATCTGGGCTGCCGGAGCGCGATCGCGATCCGAGCAACTAACTCTGACCCGGGCTACCGGAGCGTGCTTGTGATCTGTGCTACCGGAGCCGATTGCGATCTGTGCTACCGGAGCCGCTTGCGATCTGTGCTACCGGAGCCACTTTATTCGAGGAGCTAACTCTGACCCGGGCTACCGGTGCGTGCTTGTGATCTGGGCTGCCAGAGCGCGGTCGTGATCCGAGCAGCTAACTCTGACCCGGGCTACCGGTGCGCGCTTGCGATCTGGGCTGCTGGAGCGTGGTTGCAATCCAAGCAGCTGACTCGGACCCGGGCTTCCGGAGTGCTTGCGATCTGTGCTGCCGGAGCGCGGTTGCGATCTGAGCAGCTAACTCTGACCCGGGCTACCGGAGCACACTTGCGATCTGTGCTACCGGAGCTGCTTGCGATCTGTGCTACCGGAGCCGCTTTATCCGAGCAGCTAACTCTGACCCGGGCTACCGGTGTGCGCTTGCGATCTGGGCTGCCGGACTGCGGTTGCGATCTGAGCAGCTGACTCGGACCCGGGCTTCAGGAGCGCTTGCAATCTGTGCTGCCAGAACGCGGTTGCGATCTGAGCAGCTGATTCTGACCCAGGCTGCCGGAGTGTGCTTGCGACTAGATATTATTAATAAGCCAGATTTCCTTTACAGGGATTCTAACCCATATTCCTTTACAGGAAGAGACTACAAATTAGTACAGGATGGGTAATACCCAGAGCACTCCCCTATCTCTCCTTACAAGTAATTTCAAAGATGTAAGAGCAAGAGGCCATGATCTTAGTTTGGAAATCAGCGGGGGAAAGCTCATTACCCTATGCCGCTCCGAATGGCCTGCCTTTGATGTGAGGTGGCCACCCGAAGGGACGTTCCGACTTGCTGTCATCACTAGAGTAAAGTCCAAGATTTTCCTACCTGGGCGTGCAGGCCACTTGGATCAAATCCTATATATCCTCATATGGCAGGACCTAGTTGAGAACCCGCCTCCTTGGCTGTCACCTTTCCAATTAGCCCCTGAACCTTGTAAGGCACTGGTTGCTCGGCCGCTAAAATCCAAACAGCCGATTGCCCCCCCCCATCCTGTTTTACCTGATAGCAGGGACCCACTGTTCACAGAACCCCCTCCGTACCCCTCTGGGCCACAGGCCCCCGCCCCCCGGGCTGAGCCGTGGGAGGGGGCAGGCGGACGGGAGGCGGCCGGCACACCCGGACCCACTGAGAGTGAAAGTAATTCTGAAGGGCTGGCAGGGCGGATGCGAGGGCGCACTTCACGGGCTAGCCCCCCCCAGCCACCTGACTCCACAGTGGCTCTACCCCTTCGGGAAATAGGACCCCCAGATGACATGGGAATCCCCAGGCTCCAGTACTGGCCATTCTCTACCAGTGATCTGTATAACTGGAAGACCCAGAGTGCTCAGTTTTCAGACAACCCCAAAGATTTAATGGCTTTACTGGATAGTGTCATGTTCACCTACCAGCCCACTTGGGATGATTGTCAGCAGCTCCTCCGTATCTTGTTCACAACGGAGGAGCAAGAGAGAATACAGGTAGAAGCTAGAAAGCTGGTCCCGGGGGATGACAGTCAACCGACTACCAACCCTGACCTCATAAATGCGACTTTTCCTCTGACCAGGCCAGCGTGGGACTACAACACGGCAGAAGGTAGGGGACGGCTATGCCTTTATCGCCAGACTCTAATGGCGGGTCTCCGGGCAGCTGCTCGCAAGCCCACTAATTTGGCTAAAGTATACTCTGTTCTGCAGGGAAAGACAGAGAGCCCAGCTACCTACTTAGAAAGATTAATGGAAGCTTTTAGACAGTACACCCCCATAGACCCAGAGGCTCCAGGAAGTCAGGCAGCTGTTGTAATGTCTTTCGTAAATCAGGCAGCCCCAGACATTAAAAGGAAACTCCAGAAATTAGAAGACTTAGAGGGAAAGCGGATTCAGGACCTCCTTCAGATAGCCCAGCGGGTTTATAATAACAGAGATACTCCAGAGGAAAAGCAAATAAAGGCCACTGAAGAAATGACCAAGGTCCTGGCAGCAGTAGTACAGAAAGAGCATCTACAGCCAGAGAACACCCAACCTAGGCAGCCTCCCAGGCATGATAATCTGAGCAAAGACCAATGTGCCTACTGTAAGGAAGCTGGCCATTGGGTAAGAGACTGCCCCAAAAAGAAACAACAAGGACAGGGACCTCCTAGGTCTACACTCGTACTAGTCACTCAAGACAAAGACTAGGGAAGATGGGGTTCGGACCCCCTCCCCGAACCTAGGGTAACTTTGCAAGTGGAGGAGTCCCCAGTCCAGTTCTTGGTCGATACGGGAGCACAGCACTCAGTGCTAGTTAAAACTAATGGAAAATTATCCTCCAAGTCCTCGTGGGTACAAGGGGCCACAGGAGTTAAGAAACACCCATGGGCAACACAAAGGACAGTAAACCTTGGAGCCAGGAATGTAACCCATTCTTTCCTGGTCATCCCTGAGAGCCCCTGTCCCCTATTAGGGAGAGACCTGCTAACTAAAATGGGAGCACAGATCCATTTCCTCCCTGAGGGGCCCGTCATGACCAACTCCCACAATCGGCCCGTGTCTGTCCTGACTATAACCCTAGAAGATGAGTACCGGCTCCACCAGGAGCGAGCAGCCCCTGACCAGGACATAGCAACCTGGCTCCAGCAATATCCAGAAGCTTGGGCGGAAACAGGGGGCTTAGGACTAGCAAAACACCGCCCTGCCTTGTTTGTTGAACTTAAGCCTGGGACAGACCCTGTGCGGGTACGCCAATACCCGATGCCCCTAGAGGCCAAGAAAGGAATTGCCCCGCATATCCACCGGCTCCTTGACCAAGGGGTCCTTCGCCCATGTCACTCGCCCTGGAATACTCCATTGTTGCCGGTACGAAAACCTAATAGTGGAGAATACAGACCTGTACAAGACTTAAGAGAAATCAATAAGAGGGTTGTGGACATACACCCAACTGTGCCTAACCCGTATACCCTCCTGAGTACCCTAAACCCTAAAAATCAATGGTACACTGTTTTAGATTTGAAAGATGCTTTCTTCAGTTTGCCTTTAGCCCCTCAGAGCCAAAAACTCTTCGCCTTCGAGTGGAATGACCCTGGAAGGGGCATAAGTGGCCAACTGACATGGACCAGGCTGCCGCAGGGATTCAAAAACTCTCCTACCCTGTTCGATGAGGCCCTCCATGAAGACCTGGGTGAGTACCGACGTAAACACCCTGAAATAACTTTACTACAGTATGTTGATGACCTCCTGATTGCTGCTGAGACCCAAGAAGCTTGTATTCAAGGGACCAAAAGTCTCTTACAAGCTCTGGGAAATCTAGGCTACCGAGCCTCGGCAAAGAAAGCTCAAATCTGTAAGCCAGAAGTAACATATCTGGGGTACCTGCTAAAAGGAGGGCAGCGCTGGTTAACAGACGCTCGGAAGCAGACTGTTCTGCAGATCCCCAGGCCACAATCCACACAACAAGGGAGGGAATTCCTGGGGTCGGCGGGATTTTGTAGACTATGGATACCTGGGTTCGCAGAACTGGCTAAACCCTTGTATCAGGCAACACGGGGGCAGCAGCCATTTAATTGGACAGACGAAGCCGAGTCGGCTTTCCAACAGATCAAAACTGCCCTACTCTCTGCGCCTGCACTAGGACTACCTGATGTCACCAAGCCCTTCCACTTATACGTAGACGAGAGTAAGGATGTCGCCAAGGTGGTAATAACTCAGAACTTAGGCCCCTGGCGGAGGCCAGTTGCCTACCTGTCAAAGAAGTTAGACCCAGTGGCTGCTGGGTGGCCCCCTTGTCTCCGAATGATTGCGGCCACGGCTCTGATGGTACAAGGTGCTGATAAACTTGTCATGGGTCAAGAATTGCAGGTCGTTACCCCACATGCCATCGAAGGTGTACTCAAACAGCCACCTAATCGATGGATAAGTAACGCCCAGCTCACCCACTACCAAGGACTACTATTAAATCCTATCAGGATAACCTTCCTGCCCCCAACGACCTTAAACCCTGCCTCGCTGCTGCCCAACCCGGACCTGGACACGCCACTCCATGATTGCACCGAGATACTAGCTCAGGTGTACGGAGTTCGAGAGGACCTGCAGGACCGCCCACTCCCTGACGCTGACCTCATCTGGTTCACTGATGAGAGCAGCTTCATGCCTCAAGGCCAGAGGTACGCTGGAGCGGCAGTGACTTCAGAGACTGAGGTAATCTGGGCGGAACCCCTGCCCCTGGGGACATCAGCCCAGAAGGCAGAACTGATAGCGCTCACCCAAGCTCTTACCTTAGGGGCAGGGAAAAAGCTGACAGTATATACAGACAGCCGATATGCTTTTGCTACGGCGCACATACATGGGGCCATTTACAGGGAGCGAGGGTTACTAACGGCTGAAGGAAAAGAGATAAAAATCAAGCAAGAGATCCTAGCCCTGTTAACAGTGCTATGGAAGCCAGAAAAGTTAGCCATTGTGCATTGCCCAGGGCATCAGAAACCAACCACTCCAACTGCTCAAGGCAACTTTCTGGCAGACCAAACTGCAAGAAATGTGGCAAAGGCTCCCAGCCAACTCCTTGCACTCCAGCTCCCTGACCCGGGCCCCCGGGACCTGCCATATTTCCCTGATTATTCAGAACAAGATCTCCAGTGGATTGACAAACTTCCCCTGAAACAGATCCAGAATGGGTGGTGGACTGATACTAATGACCAAACCATCCTACCAGAAAAATTAGGACAACAAGTATTAGATAGAACACATCCACCGAACCACCCACCTGGGTGCTCAGTGGATGATAGACCTGATCAGACGCTCTAAGCTCAAATTCAGACATACAGCCAAGAAGGCCAGCAGCATTGTGGCAAGTTGCAAAGTCTGCCAGCTTAACAATGCCTACCCCCAATCCCAGACTGCAGCGGGAACAAGGCTCAAGGGAACCAGGCCCGGTATCTACTGGGAAGTAGATTTTACTGAAATAAAGCCAGGAAAGTACGGGTATCGGTACTTACTTGTCTTTGTAGATACTTTTTCAGGGTGGACTGAAGCATTCCCAACCAAAAGAGAAATGCTCAGGTCGTAGCAAAGAAAATTCTGGAAGATATCCTTCCCAGGTATGGCTTCCCCGTCCAGATAGGGTCAGATAATGGGCCCGCCTTCGTCGCTAAGGTAAGTCAGGATTTGGCTTCCATCCTTGGGGCGAATTGGAAACTACATTGCGCTTACAGGCCCCAGAGTTCAGGACAGGTAGAGAGGATGAATCGGACCTTAAAAGAGACCTTAACTAAATTGACTATGGAGACTGGTGCTAATTGGGTGGTCCTTCTCCCCTACGCTCTGTTCCAGGCCCGTAATACCCCTTACAGATTGGGCCTTACCCCTTACGAAATCATGTATGGGAGACCTCCACCCCTGGTTCCCAGCTTAAAAGATGATCTGCTTAAGTCTGAAACAGAAAATGTCTCTGAATTCTTATTCTCCCTACAAGCCTTGCAGAAAATTCATCAAGAAATCTGGCCCAAGCTGAAGGAATTATATGAGACTGGCCCCCCACCGACACCCCATCCATACCAGCCGGGAGACTGGGTCCTGGTTAAGCGACACCAACAAGAGACCCTAGAACCCAGGTGGAAGGGACCACTCCAGGTACTCCTGACCACACCCACCACCCTAAAGGTAGAAGGCGTCACGTCGTGGATCCACTACACCCACATCAAGCCAGGGGACCCAACCTCCGACCTTCTGGGACCAATCATGGCAGTGGCTGAAGCACCGGCCACGTGGACTGTGGACAGAGCTAAGAACAACCCCTTAAAACTCACCCTGCGCCGGCAACATAGCTCACTGCAAACATGCAGTTAGGTAGTCTAGCCCTAACGTTAGCCACCCTAGTGACCGCTGGGGAAAACACCAAACCAGCATCTAATCCCTTTGTCTGGAGATTCTGGCTTTATGAAAACCGAACTCACCCTGGACAACCTCATAAGCCCGGGAAATTATTGGCCAGTGCTGACTACCCCTCCTCAGGGTGCAATAGCCCAATCTTACTAAATTTTACTGGCTTTCAAATAGCCAAACCAGTGACACCAATAATATGTTTTGAGTTTGATCAGACCTAATACAATTGTAAACACTATTGGTGGCACCAAAATGCCGGCTGTCCTTATAACTATTGTAACATCCATAGGTCCCGTTATTGGGGAGAGGAAGAACAGTTAGACCCTAAGTGGCCCTTCCATCATAGACGTGATGGAGACTTTTCATATACATGGATAGTTAGAGACCCCTGGAACTCCCGCTGGACCACGTCTCAACATGGGGCTGTATACTACTCCCCCTCCTCCACATGGCCTAGCAGTCACCTCTATCTGTGGCGAGGCCTAGTGCAAGTACTGCCCTTGGTCCACAGGAATATCCAACGACAGGAAAACAGACTAACACAAGACTTACGTCCTTTCTCCTGGTTAAAATTATTACAAGAAGGACTAGAGCTTGCTAACCTTACAGGACTTCACAGCCTGTCTCGCTGCTTTCTGTGTGCCACCCTAGGGTGTCCACCACTAACCGCTGTCCCTCTGCCATGGGGATCCTCTACCTCTGCCCAAGCTAACAACCTCCGAAACCTCTCACATGCCCCTATCTTAAACGTGCCCCTATACCTAAACCCCAGTCAGGAGAAGTTTCCCTACTGCTTCTCAGGAACCAATTCCAGCCTCTGCAGCATCACTGCAGTGCCCCCTAATATCAACCTAAGGGCTCCGCCAGACATATTCTTCTGGTGTAATGGGACATTATCTAAGGACCTATCTAATCCCTCTGTTACCAACCTACTCTGTCTTCCTGTCACATTAGTTCCCCGGTTGACTCTACTAACTGCTGGCGAGTTCCTAGGGTACACTGGTAACTGGACTAGTACTGCTATTCACACAGTCCCTAGACCGAGACCTGCACGAGCCATATTTCTCCCCCTCATTGCAGGAATCTCCCTCACCGCATCCCTCATTGCAGCCAGGATGGCGGGGGGAGCCCTAGGTCACACCCTCATAGAAAGCAACAAGTTGTACCAACAATTTGCCATTGCTATGGAGGAGTCAGCTGAGTCCCTTGCATCCCTTCAGTGGCAGCTCACGTCCCTAGCTCAGGTAACCTTGCAGAACCGGAGGGCCCTAGACCTACTCACTGCTGAAAAAGGTGGTACATGTATGTTTCTAAAAGAAGACTGTTGTTTCTACATAAATGAATCAGGGCTTGTAGAAGACCGGGTCCAACAGTTACGCAAGTTAAGCACTGAAGTAAAAACACGGCAGTTTGCTTCAGCTGCAGACCAATGGTGGGATTCCTCTATGTTTTCCCTGTTAGCCCCCTTCCTTGGACTCCTGCTAAGTCTACTATTTCTGCTAACCATAGGACCTTGTGTTGTTAACAGAATTTTGCAGTTTGTCAGAGAAAGGTTTGACACTGTTCAGCTCATGGTCCTCAGAGCCCAATACCAACCTGTAAACGTTGAAACAGAGTCAGACTTATAAGACCCAAGATTGGCTCTAGAGTTACCTGAAAAGAAGGGGGGAATGAAAGGAATGAGGTACATCCCCCATATATCTCCCAACTTCCTGAGCCCAGCACAAACACATTCCTCCATATTTCTTTCAAACTTCAGAAAAACATCACCTGGGAGATCTCCGATAAGGAATGCTAAATGTATAATGTTAACCAATTGTAATGCTGTAACTGAGAAAATTACCTTGTTCCCTGTAACTTTGCATATCCTGTTTACATCAGGCTATAAAAAGCAAGCACTCGCATTGTTTGAGGCCCTCTTGTATGCTGTGGAATGGAGGGACCAAGTTCGAACTTGTAGTAAAGATCCTTGCCGCTTGGCTTTGACTCTGGACTCTGGTGGTCTTCTTTGGGGAACAAACGGTCTGGGTATAACACTTGGAGTGAATCTGCTGGGGTTACTCAAATTTACAAGGTTATGCAAGATCTTGTCCACCGCAGTTGGAGGAAGGTTGGGATCGTCGTGACCGCGGTGATAGGACTTGTAGCAATTGCTTCCACTGTTGCTGTTGCTGGATTAGCTCTACACCAGAGTATACAAAATGCAGAATTTGTGCAACAATGGCATAAACAATCACATTTGTTGTGGCAGCAGCAATGAGACATAGATGCTCATTTGACTGAACAAGTGGATAATCTGGAGCAAGTGGTTTCTTGGTTGGGAGATCAGCTAACAGTGTTGAATACCCGAGCTTTGTTGAAATGTGATTGGAACACTACCCAATTTTGCATTACTCCTGTTCCTTTTAACAGCACTGTACATAACTGGACTGAGATAAAGAGACTTTTAATTGGTCATAATAATCTTTCCCTAGAAATACAAGAATTAACACAGAACATTTCTGAAACATTTCACAATCAGTTACCGTTGCTGACTGGTGCAGATTTGATGACTGGTATTGCACAGTTTGACGTCTTTGAACCCTATGAGCCCTGTAAAAACTTTGCTGACCTCTGTTTCTAGTAGTGTATTGATTGTTGTTCTTGCCTTTGTCATTTTCACAGTCTGCTGGAGACGGTGCCAAAGGGCAAACACTGAAACCCAGCGAGCCCAACATGTAATGATGGTTTTAAAAGAAATTCAAACTTGTAAATAAGGAAAGGGGAAATGTAGAGGACTACATGCTTGCAAATGAGACATTCCTGATAAGTCCTGCTCTTGCAAACGAAGCAGGGTGTTCCCGATAAGTCCTCTTGCAAATGAAGCACTGCGTTGGGGGCTTGTTTATGTGTAAACATCTTGAAAATCCAGAAAGTCAGGGAAAGGTCAGAAAAACAACTATGTGTCTTGTGACTTGGCAACATTCCACAAACGACTGTATAAAATAAAGTAGAGCACACCATTCAAGGCAGCCGCCATGTTTGTCTTGTCTTGTGTTGTCTTGTGTGTTCATTCCTTTGTTTAGGAAACACGCAGACCCCAACGGAGAACAGTAGCACACAGGAGTGTGGATGGTTTGATCATTAAGGCAGGGATGTGAGGCTTGATTAAATATGTTGATAACAAAGATTCTTTGCTTGGCCAACTTTAGTCAGGTTTCTAAATCTTCAGCTAGGTTAAACTGTGCACTTCCTCGCAAAATCCAGCTTGAGCAAAGAACACTGCCAAGTTTACCAAAGAATCTTTCATTCGCAATATCTGGTCAGGTTATTCATTCTTCACCATTCTGCAGGTGATGTCTGATCACCCTGGCCAGTCTTTAGCAAGAATTTCTTTTAGGTCAGTTTAGTCAGAATCTCCCTTACTCCTGATGTTTCCTCTTAGTGATTTTCCATTCACTGACCCCTGCATTGCTCCTAGGCTATAAATTCCTGCTTGCCTATGCTGTATTCAGAGTTAAGCCCATCTCTCTCCCCAGTTCCAAGACTGCGTTGCAGTGTTTCCTATATCTATGGTGATGGTCCTGAATAAAGCCTTCTTTACTGTGCTTTTAAAGTATCACTGAATAATTTTTTCTTTAACAATTATGGTGTTGAAACTCAAATAGGACCAGATTCATCACTGGATCCTGGGCCTCTCACTCAGGACCCTAAATGCATGCCTTTGAAGCCTTTGTTGTCATTTCTGACTGATTAGGGATTCATTGGTGAATCAGATTCCTGAGCCATTGCTCCAGACAAAAGCCTTTTGATAGCTAAGGACAAATTTTGAATCTTAAGGGATGAGTATTGTCTCTGAAGCTGGGTAGAGTCCCAGGCTTCTTTTGAAAGGAATTCTCTGGGCAGGAAGGTCTTCGTGTGGGCTTCTTGTTCTGAGTGGGCTACTCTCTGAGTTCCTGGGTTAGAAGTCTCTTCTTCCTGGCCTTCTTTTTCTGAGTGAGGAGTTATTCCCTGATTCCCTGGGCTGCAAATTGTTCTTCCCGGCTCTCTGTAAAACTTCTCTGCTCTTTCTCTTCTCTCTATTGGATCCTGCTTCTCCCATGGGAACTCTGTCACCTGAAACCCCTCTTCTCAAGTCTCTGCTGACCATTTCTCTGTCCACTCTTGCCGGACCCATTTCTTTTCTGCTGAACTTCAGGACCCCTATCCTACCCTCCTTTGCAGAGGCTCTCAAGGGACTCAGAGGCCCCTCAAAAACAAGCACCTGGGGCTGAAAATAGGAGGACAAAAGGAACTATTTGGAAACTGAGAAAGTAAAAAAAAAAAAAAAAAAAAAAAAAAAAAAAAAATCTTAAAAGCCTCCTCCACAAATATTGGTCAAAAGCTTTAGCCTTTGTTATGTAGGTCAACTCAACTTACCTCTTTTTCATCAGAAACACAATTTGGATAACAATATAAAGTGGAGAGAAACCAGTGAGTTTGTGTATTTTTGTACTACTCTGTTTTACTGCCTCATAGTCAATAACCTTTTTTTTTTTTTTTTTTTTTTTTTTTTTTGAGACAGAGTCTCACTTCATCGCCCAGGTTGGAGTGCAGCGCGGAAATCTCAGATCACTGCAACCTCTGCCTCCTGGGTTCAAGTGTTTCTTGTGCCTCAGCCGGGTGCCACCATGCCCCATGTCCATCTAATTTTTGTACTTTTAGTAGAGACGTGGTTATGCCATGTTGGCCAGTCTGGTCTCGAACTCCTGACCTCAGGTGATCCACCCGCCTCAGCCTCCCAAAGTGCTGGGATTACAGGTATGAGCCACCACACCTGGCCTGATTAAAATTTTTTAAATGAAAAGCCATAAGATCTGGTTACACCAGTCTGTATGTTTGTGTATGTTTACGTGTGTATCTATGTTATTATGTTATGTATATGTGATGTTTTTCTACCTCCAGTGTTATTACCAAACTAAAATACCCAAATTGGCGAGGTATAAATGAGCATGCAAACAAATAAGAATGTATAAAATTTTCAGAAAAGTAGAAACTGACCCAATTTTTTTTTTAAGTTCACATAATCTAGGATAATTCTTAGTAAATAAAAGCTAGTTTAAAAAATATTGGTAAAATAAAAATAGAAACATTTTCAGAATTGTCAGCATACATTTATTTTACCTGGCTTTGCTGATTAGACAAGTTTGTGTTGTTACTGTTAGATGTTTAAGGCCATAAAACCATAAATTCAACCTAAGAATAGAATATATAGTAAAAGTAAATTGCTTAATTACCTGTGTATGTCTGTTGCAAAAGTAAATAAGAAAAGATGTCTAGAAGGATTGTGAAAATATCTTGTATGGTCTAAGCTGACTGAGATTGCATAGATTTATTTATAAGGTTTTATTAAAACTTAGTTTTAGTAATACATTGATTCAAAGGTAGAGTTTGATCTTCTCCATTAAAATGGTAAAGTTTTCTTGGAATGTTGGTCTGAGAATGTAAAAGGTATTTTTTTCCTTTTAAGTAATTGGCCTCAGAAACACGGACTCTGTTTCATCAAGATAATTTCTTGAGTTTCATGTTGTTTAATTAGGTCTTTGGTTACTTAAGAAAAGTGAGTCTTCTCAATATTAAAGGAGCTAAGTTCTTATTCACAACTATGTAATTTGAATTTGCCTTTAAAATCTTTTAATGGCATTTTTATTAAATAGATAACTATGGTCATATTTAATTGTCTTAAACTTTTTGACATTTTTGACAATCTTCCCAAAATCACTTCTAAATTAAGTCTTTTTGACCTCAAATTAACTTAGGATTCTCCATATTGGACCCTCAGAAAGCCATAAAGAATTTTTTTTTTTTTAATGAAAGAGACATTAAACTAATTAGATTTATTTAATATGTTAAATTATATGGGTAGCATTCAAATAATAAGTGATGCTAAGCCATCTTTTAGTTATATTTATGGGTATATTATTGAGATAAGTGTACAAAAATTGCATGAGATTCCTAGAAATCTAGTATGTTATCAGTCATAATTTTGGTTATTATGTTAAAATGCTGTATGCCATGCTAACCAAATTTTCTTATAAATTGCATCATTGTAATGAACTCTCATTAGATTTTTTAACCACAGACATTTTAAGTCCTTGTCATCTGTAGACAGTTATTGTTTTAATTGTTCTCTAAAAGCATTTGAAATTAGCTACAGTCTTACAGTCCAAAGTGGCTTCTTCTTCAAGGAGATTTATAGAAAATGCTCTTATGAGTATTTTGGAATACAGGTTTCTGAACAACTTTAACATCATACCATTGGACTGGTAAGAATGTCTACAACTCTAATAAAACTGATGGGTTCATGTAACTACTAACCCAAGATCAAGCAAAACAGGATTTAATTACATGGTACTGAATGAAGTAATGAGAATAATTTTTAAAATGACTTTTTGTTTGAAATATTGCTAGTTCTTTAAATGTTTTGTTTTCCAGATTGGAGAAAACTTTTTTTAAGCTATCTCTAGCTTACACGAATTCAGTAAAGAATACTTTTGTGCAAAATGGAAACATTTACTTTACTTTTTCTCCCTAACTTATCCCTCCAGAATTTGGAAACTATTTGTGAATATTCTTATTTTTATGGCAATGTATTTATTTGCACAAGTTTAATAAGAATCTGTTGTCTTTGTAACAGGACAAACAGGAAACACAGGTTATATCACCAAGGCTTTGACTGAAACATCATGTTTTCAGATACGACCAGAAGACTTTATTGGACTAAGGTTGACTTTATGGAACCAATAAAGTACCATCTTGGAAAAACTAGCTCTAGGGTTCCCAGACTTACTGGTAAGTAAGGAATGTCACTTCTTGGCAGGTCTGAAAACCTTGGGATATTTTAGGGACCTCAAGAAGAGAGAAATTTATCTAAATCTATAAATGTTACAGGTACAGACTAATGACAAGTTTTGGGCTTGCGTCCCAGTCTCAAGTGGCTTCTAAAAGTTTAATCTGACTGATCACAGTGGCTCACGCCTGTAATCCCAGCACTTTGGGAGGCCAAGTCAGGTGGATCACGAGGTCAGGAGTTCAAGACCAGCCTGACCAATATGGTGAAAACCCCGTCTCTAGTAAAAATACAAAAAAAATGAGCCAGGCATAGTGGTACATGCCTGTAACACCAGCTACTTGGGAGGCTGAGCGGAAGAATCGCTTGAACCCAGGAGGCAGAGGTTGCAGTGAGCCAAGATAGCACCACTGCACTCCAGCCTGAGTGACAGAGGGAGACTCCGTCTAAAAAAACAAAAACAAAAAGTTTAATCTGAGATATCTTATCTGACAAAAGCAACCTTTAAAAGAGCCTAAATGGTCAATCGCTACTCTTACTGCACTTGTGTGCATAACCAGTACAAGTTTAATGAGATTAAATTTATTTAGCAAAGAAATCAATCTGACTTTGATTATCTTTGACAGAAATGAGAGTGACTATAGAGAGAAAAGCTATGCTTCGGGAGAAAACTGCAGTGCACCCAATATTAGATTCTAGCTCTGTTTTTTGTTTTTGTTTTTGTTTTTCCTGAGATTTTATTATCTACCTGTAATCTGCAATAGATCCTGAAGTTTTTCTAGTTTACTACAATATTTAGCTATAACACTCCAAATTAATATTTCATTTTTTTTTTCCCTGCTATTCTGGCTTCGAATCACTAAAATTATAAACTTTTCTTTTCTTGAAGTCCTTCAAACTGAAACTGGATGACTTGACCTAAGCTTCAGAAAAATTACCACAACAGCTTGTGTGTGGCCAATCTTTATGGCATTCACACTGCAAACTAATCCAATGCCTCTTCTCACTCCAACTGAAGATACTACAAGCCCAGCATCTAGAAATCTTATTGATCAGCTGCCCTCTGGACTCAGAAACTGTCTTTATACTTCGTTCCAACTATTAATCTTTTTTAAATTTTATTTTTATAGAAACTAATCTTCCCACATTAAAGGCCTGATAGCTCACACTATCCAGGAAATATCCTCTGCTACCAAGTCCCAACAGATGACTCAACTGGTCCTTAACGAATAAAAGGTGATCAAACAAGAAAAGAGACTTATATTGTTTGAAGGAAAGATGAATGTCTCTTCTTTCCTTAAACAAGAAGTAGTACTAACAAAGATTCCTTGCTTGGCCAAACTTTAGTCAGTTGCAAAATCCAACTTTAACCAAAAGCCTTTCTGAGTCAGTTTAGCAAGTACCCCCCATCTCCAATATCTGATCATCCTCCATATCTGATCAGGCTTCTCATCCTTCATCATACCCCAGGTGATGTCTGATGACCCAGGCCTATCTTCAGCAAGAACCCTATTAGGTTGGTTTAGCCAGAATCTCCCTCTCGCTCCTGATTCTCTTGGTAATTTTCTACCCATTGACCCCTATACTGCTTCCTGATTATAAATTCCCACTTGCCCATGCCATATTTGGAGTTGAGCCCAATATCTCTCTTCAATGCAAGATGCCATTGTCATAGTCCCTATACCTATAGCAATGGTCCTGAATAAATTTTTCCTTATTGTCTTAGTCTGCTATGTGTTGCTATAAAGAAATACATGATGCTGAATAACTTATAAATAAAAGAGGTTTATTTTGCTTACAGTTCTGCAGGCTGTACAGGAAGCATGGCCCAAGTATCTGCTTCTGGTGAAAGCCTCATGCGCTGCTTCACTCATGGTGGAAGGTGAAGGGGAGCTGGAGTGTGCAGAGATCACATGGTGAGAGAGGAAGCAAGAAAGAGAAAGAGGGGGAGGGACCAGCTTCCTTTTAACAACCTGCTATTGTGGGAACTAATAGAGTGAGAACTCACTCTCCATCTCCGTCTAGAGTACATCCAGAGAGTACATTACTCTACTCATGAGGGATCCACCCCCATGACTCAAACATCTCTCATTGGGGCCCACCTCCAACATTAGGGATAAAATTTCAACATGAGGTTTGGAGGGGACAAACATCCAAACTACAGCACTTACCATGCTTTTTTTTTTGAAATGGAGTCTTGCTTTGTTGCCCAGACTGGAGTGGAGTGGCGTGATCTCGGTGGCTTACTGCAACCTCTGTCTCCTGGGTTCAAGAAATTCTCCTGCCTCAGCCTCCTGAGTAGCTGGGATTACAGGCATCTGCCACCACACCCAGCCAATTTTTGCATTTTTAGTAGAGACAGGGTTTCACTACATTGGCCAAGCTGGTCTCAAACTGCTGACCTCAGGCGATCTGCCTGCCTCGGCCTCCCAAAGTGTTGGGATTACAGGTGAGAGCCACCATGCCCAGCCTGCACTTACCATGCTTTAACAAGTATCATTTGATAATAGTTTCTTTAATATTGACTGCATATTCTCTAAAATAGTTAATACCAGTAGTCCCATAGTCTTTTCTAGCCAGGGAAACAGCAGACTAGTGGATGGAAGGTTATCCTTTCTAGAAGAGGAAAGCTAAATATGGTCTTCTAAAAACTAGTACAGAAAAGTAATTTTGAGGGGATAATACGCCCATTAATTTATTAAACATATATCTCTGTTTACCTCTGTATATTGCTATTAATTTATTTTACTTTTTATTCTCTCTTTTTCTCATCTAATGCTTTCATGTACTTTTTAGATCACTCTGCTCATTGCCTCTGGAGAGGGGTGTGACAAGATAAAGCAGAGAAAAAATGTTTTCTGGCTGTAGTTTCTAAAGTTCTAAGTTCTGAGGAAATAAAGAGGATTCTAGACTTAAGGTATTTAGAAGCAGAGTAGACTGTCACCTCATCTTCTTCTTATAAAAAAAACAAAACAAACCCAAATCCAAAATCCTCTGGGATCAAAATGAAGAAGAGAGAGGGTAGATATTCAAAGTGGAAAGAAATTTAAGACCTAGAAAGTCACTCTGATGGGAATGAGGAATGTTGCATCAAAACCTGCAGCAAGAGAGGTATTGCTGGGGGCCCAAGAGAGCTGAGCCTGATCAGCACTCCTATTGTTTTTTTGCATAAGCAGAGTATGTTGCCTAATCCCAGGGGTGGTGCTCACTAAAATTCCCCTCTGTGACCTGTGCAGATTTACCCTGTGCAGAACCACAGGCAGTATTGTGCCTGAGGACCACAAGTGATCCCTGTCTGTGTCCGTAGGGGTGGAAAATGACATCCCTCAAATGATACTGGATAAAAGGGTGTGTGTGTGGTGAGTGGGGAGTTGAGTGCAGGTTTATAAAGAAGACAAAATCCTGCCCTCAGACCCTGGTAAAACATACCCTATGATTTGCAGACTTTTTCTCCAATGTCAGATAAATAATATCTAAATGTACCCCTCAAAATAGAATTTTACAGAAGTTTATTTTAAAATATATATTTTTTTATTTTATTAAAAATAGAGTAAAAGTGGAATAAATACTGTGTTTCTTGAAGTATAATAATTTTTTTTTTTTTTAAACTAGGCTGGAGTGCAATGGTGCAACCTTGTCTCACTGCAACCTCTGCCTCCCGGGTTGAAGCAATTCTCCCACCTCAGCCTCCCAAGTAGCTCGGACTACAGGCATGCGCCACCAAGCCTGGCTAATTTTTGTATTTTTAGTAGAGATGGGGTTCACCACATTGGCCAGACTGCTCTCGAACTCTTGACCTCAAGTGATCCACCCGTCTCTGCCTCCCAAAGTGCTGAGATTACAGGCATGAGCCACAGCACCCAGCCAAAGTATAACAATATTAACTCTCTCTTTCTTGGTCATTGCTGTGAGTTTTGAAATTCCCAGCATGGAAAAATAGGGGACAATTTTGAAATCTATAATTTGGAAATCAGGCTAAATTTGTTCCTTTTAAAATAAACTAAAATGTTAAAAATTATGCCAGTAATCTATGTTGTTATTGAAATATTACAAATAAGAAAAAAAGGAAATAAAAATATTTCTAATACTATTATCCAGAGATAATCACTCTTAACATTTTGGTATAATTTCTAGACAAACTATGCATTCAGATTTCAAGAATTTGACTTTACAAAAGTTTGTTTGCGGACTCCACCTTCAGCTTACAAGGCATGAGCTGAGCTTGACAAAAGGCACCACCATGAAAGCATGAAGGCATTTTCGCAGGCGTAAAGCTGGTGATTTTTGTACAAAGGTCTTCTTTCCCAGAAAAGAATTGTCTAATTATAGCAGCAAGTTTTCAGTGAACTCTTTGCATCATTTTTATTGATTTCTCTTGGTTAACAATTACCACAATAATGCTGAGTAACAAATCTACTCCAAACTCAGTGACTTAAAATCAACAATCATTTCCTCTCATTCATGTGTCAGTGCCTGATCGAGGCTGGAATAAGATGGACTTGTCTCCAAGTTGCAAGTTGAATCCATGTCTGCCTTGCATGTCTGTCATTTTTCTGGAAACAATCAGATTACCTAAATTATGGGTTTTTGTTTTTTTCATAGCTATAGCAGAAATACAAGAAAGCAAGTCCAACCATATGAGCACATTTCAACCTTCTATCAAAACAAGTCAAAGGTAAGGGGCAGCTCAAAGGTAAGGGGCAGCAATGCACACTCCACCTGGCACAAAGCCAAAGATGGTCTCACATCCAATAACAATAAGAAGTACACCTCTCCTATGCAGATTAGTGGGAAAGAGGATTTTTGAAGAATAATATAATCTATTCTATTTCAATACAAACATTATGGTAAGTTTGTTTTGTAAATTCTTTTTTTTTTTTTGAAACAGAGTTTCACCTTGTTGCTTCGGCTGGGGTGCAATGGTGCGATCTCGGCTGACTGCAACATCTGCCTCCCAGGTTCAAGCGATTCTCCCACCTCAGACTCCCAAGTAGCTGGGATTACATACCACCATGCCCGGCTAATTTTTGTATTTTTGTAGAGATGAGGTTTCACCATGTTGGCCAGGCTGGTCTTGAATTTCTGACCTCATATGATCCGCCTGCCTCGGCCTCCCAAAGTGCTGGGATTACAGGTGTGAGCCACCGCGCCCAGCCTGTTTTGTAAATTCTTGAAGTAATTGTATGTTATTAATTTAATGTAACTACATTTTGATTTGCACAAATTTGCCCTATGACAGTTTCTTTCATGGATCACTCACTTGCATAAGAAGGGAGAAGAAAAACACATTTTTAATGGGTTTAAATTCACCAGGTTTTCCTGCAAATATTTTTCCATGGTAGTAACTAGCAATAGAAATGTTCATTCTAATTCCTGGTTCTATTACATTTTTTTCTTAGTAATCTATAAGAAGTTTAAGCAGCTAGAGAAATAATTTTAAACACAGATTCCTTATGCAGGGCAGTCAAAAGGCCAAAGACCCCAAGAGAAGAGAGCCAGATTCAAGGCAACTGAGATTAGCAACTGGGGAAAGAAGGCACTTTAACTGCTGCAGTGTCAAGTAAGAAGTTTTCAAGAGCCTGTATATTGATAACACTTCAGGTTTCCATAAAAGCAAAACTCTAAATGGAAAACAACAAAGTGACTTTGAAAAGAGTGCTCCAATGCAGTTCCTCAATTCATCCAACTTGCATGTGCTGCTGTTCCTTTTACCATTTTAAGAGTTACTATCTCAGCAATCCTGGGAAGAACACTTCTCCTTTTGCAAACAGGTGAGGCACATCCTGTTCAAAAGCATTATAACTAACTTTCTTTCTTTCTTTCTTTCTTTCTTTTCTTTCTTTCTTTCTTTCTTTCTTTCTTTCTTTCTTTCTTTCTTTCTTCTTTCTTTCTTTCTCTCTCTCTCTCTCTCTCTCTCTCTGTCTCTCTCGCTCTTTCTTGGTCTTCTCTCTCTCTCTTTCTCCTTCCCTCCTTCCTTCTTCCCTCCCTCCCTGGACTGACTTTCTCTCTCTCTTTCTTTCTTTCTTTCTTTCTTTCTTTCTTTCTTTCTTTCTTTCTTTCTTTCTTTCTTTCTTTCTTTTCTTTCTTTCTTTCTATCTTTCTTTCTTTCTATCTTTCTTTCTTTCTTTCTTTTTCTTTCTCTTTCTTTCTTCTTTCTTTCTTTCTTTCTCTTTCTTTCTTTTCTTTTTGCTTTTATTTCCTCCTTCTTTCATTTTCTTTCTGTCTTTCTCTTTCTTTCCCTCCCTCCCTTCCTTTCTTCCTTCCTTTGTTCCTTCACTCCCTCCCTCCCTCCTTTCCTCCCTCCCTCTCTCTCCCTCCCTCGACTTATTTTCTCCTTCCTTCCTTCCTTCCTTCCTTCCTTCCTTCCTTCCTTCCTTCCTTCCTTCCTTCCTTCTCTCTTTCATGAATAAACTTTTCTCTGTATATATTCATAGATTTGGAAGCAATATGAAAACCTATTTGGCTCATGCCTCTGGTATTAAGCAGGTCCACACCTAAAATAACCTAGACAGAAAAGAAAAAAAATATGGCTAGGGCTGCCAACCTTTTTGTTGGAAGCTTGCTAATGTCAACATTATGGAGGCTGGTGTGCCAGGTCGTATGAGGAAACAGACTTGTACTATATAAAATATATGAGCTACTGGCACAGATTTAAAGTGGTGCTGCTGTTGTGGCCACACCTGGGCCTGATGGAATCAAGCTTAGATTGGGTCTAGCACAGTTCTAGGGTAAACTGTAGGATAAGATTGATTTGCTAGGACAGGTAATAACTTCCCCAGAACTGCAAGCATTTAATATAAAGTGACTATTTATGCCACCTTCTGCCAAGTTTGCCATGCAAAACTATTGTTGAAGAATGCTAGCCAGCAGATACTGATCAAGTCATGTCATGCCTTCCCTGTCGAAATCTTTCAGTGGCTAAGAAATTCAGAGGACTGTGCTTAATTTCTTTTTTCTTTTGAGAAAGCTCTGTTGCTCAGGCTGGAGTGCAGAGGCACGATCTCAGCTCTCTGCAACCTCTGCCTCCTAAATTCAAGTGATTCTCCTGCCTCAGCCTCCCAAGGAACTGGGACTACAGGCGCACTACCATGCCCAGCTGATTTTTGTATTTTAAGTAGAGACGGGTTTTCGCCATGTTAGCCAGGCTCATCTCGAACTCCTGATTTCAGGTGATCCACCCGCCTCGGCCTCCCAAAGTGCTAGGATTACAGGGGTGAGCCACTGCGCCCAGCCTGTGCTTAAAATTTAAGTTCCTCCATGACTTGATTTCCAGATACCTTTATAGCCTCATCTATAGCAACATTCCTGTCCCCTTTGTGCTTTTATATGGTGGCATGGCAAATATTTAATGGTCCGCTCTCTGGCAACAGAACAGAAGCAGTGCTTTGTGGTGGTTCCAGTTTCTGTGGTGTAAATACTCCCACCATGGCTGACATCCACCTACCAATGTGAAATCCCTGAGCGTGAAGTTGGGAAGAGAAGTGCACAAGTGTTCTTGCATTTTTATGTGAGCCAGTTCCAGCGCACCGCTGTCTCTATGCCTCCCCACTACCTAGAATGTTCTTTACTTTCTCCACGCCTACTCTTCCTTCCACACTCAGCATCTCTGACACCCCCAAACCTCCATCTCCAATTCAATCTGAGTTCTATGCCTCTTGTCTGTGTTCTATTTTGCACCTTGGAAGGTTTTGATCTTTCTTTCTTTTAACAAGTACGTATTGGGTGCTCTCTGTGTTTCACACATTAGCTTATGTCTGGGAGAAACACTGTTGAAGAGAGCAAATTACTCAGGCTTCAAGCACATTTGCTTAGCCTCTTACAAAGGCAGACAAACAGTAAATGTGGTAAGTGCTATAACTGGCCTAAGAACAGAGGAGGGGCACCAACATGGAGCATAGCCTGCAACTATAATTATTGCACTGAGAGAGTAAAATTAGAAGAAATCCAAACTGTGAGGAACAAAATCATCCTTTTTTTAAAAAATATGATTCACCCTCAAAAAGATGAGTGATTATGCCAGATCCAGCCTAGGGAAATGCAGTGAACTGGTGTAGCAAAGGACTTTTGATCAGACTAGTAGTAGACCAGTGAGAGATATTGCCTTCACCTTTCCCACATGCTGCCCCTCAACACAGGAATAGGTACTTGACTTGGGCTCAGCAAATCTTACTATCTCATCCACTTGGCAACAGCGCTTGTCCCAAAGATGGGCCCTTGATCCAATGTGGGTAGTGAATGGTATCATTTTTATCCTGAGATTAATATTTAGAGTATGGAGAAAAAAAAGTTATCCTTCCCCCACTGAGTTTACTAAACTGGTATGTCATAGATCTGGGATTACCACAGGACAATTTTTCCTGTTACTTAAAAGAAATTGCCAACCAGGCAGGGTGGCTCACGCCTATAATCCCAGCACTTTGGGAGGTCGAGGCGAGTGGATCACAAGATCAAGAGATTGAGATCATCCTGGCCAACACGGTGAAACCGGATCTCTACTAACAATACAAAAATTAGCTGGGCATGGTGGCATGTGCCTGTACTCCCAGCTACTCGGGAGGGTGAGGCAGGAGAATCGCTTGAAACCAGGAGGCAGAGGTTGCAGTCAGCTAAGATTGTGCTACTGCACTCCAGCCTGGTGACAGAGCAAGGCTCCATCTCAAAAAACAAAACAAAACAAAACAAAAAACTGCCAAACAGAAATGGAAAAGAGAAAGTTCTGGTTGAGTTCCCTGTTCAATTCCGAGTCCCTGGGACCTCCAGCTCTTGCTTTGTCAGCTAGGTCATCTAAGCATGCTTTGCCGTTGTACCAGTCAATAAATTGTATCTTGTCTTTGCTGGTTTGAGTTACAGTTCTGTCATGCAACCAAATGTTTTCTGACAAATACAGCGACCCTGGATGAGGCCTCAAGAAGGTAAGACTGGATTGTGATTGCCAATAAGAAAATGTACCTCCCGGGAGGGACTTGTTCTACTATTCCTTCAAGCTTCTCTCTCTGCCTTAAATCTGTCTGCATTCCCAGATGACACCAAGCCCATGGGGTTTACAAATAGAAATAAGAGGAAGTCTCTATGCAGGGACTTACCATTTACTTGAAACAAATGAATCCAAAAAACGTGATAGAAAACTACCAGCTAAACTGGGGAAACAAAGGATGAATTAATCATTTGTATAGAAGAGTGAGGAGAGAGTAAAAGTGGCTCCTTAATAATAAATAATTCTTATTCAGCAACTTAGATTTTTTTTTTGCCTGTGTTTATCTCATTTTATTCTCTTCTACAACTATAAAGAGATAGAAACCTTTGTTCTCCTCATTCTTCAGATGAGAAAACTGAGATTTTATGTAGTAAGAAATTGTGTAGCTTGCCCAAGTTCACATATCTAGGAGCTGCAGTCCGTTTCACTCCAGTAAAAGTCAGAAGTTGAGTCTGTTTTACTCCAAATCCCAGTCACCACAAGCCTTTCTTGAGATGAGTGTTAAAATTGTTTGACAATTAATACCACAAACGAGAAAAATAATAGACGTTTTTACCTGAATTTTAAAAACATATTTTTGAAATTACATGGAATCCTATTCCTAAGTAAGCACTGCAAAAATCAACCAACCAACCGAACAAATTCAAAAGTCAATTAAAACTTTGTGGGGCCAGGCACATGGCCACACCTGTAACCCCAGCCCTTTGGGAAGTAAAGGCAGGAGGATCACTTGAGCCCAGGAGTTTGAGAATAGCCTGGGCAACATAGTTGGACCCTGGCTCTACAATTTTTTTTTTTAACTGGGCACGATGGCTTGTGCCTGTAGCTATTTGGGAGGCTGAGGTGGGAAGATGACTTGAACCCAGGAGGTAGAGGCTGCAGTGAGCCGTGATTGTGCCACTGCACTCCAGCCTGGGTGACAGTAGGAGACCCTGTCTCAAAAAACAAAAACAACATTTTGAGATGTCATAGTAGGCATATTACAGGCTTAAAATTATTAAGAGAAAAATTTATTTAACTTTAATCTATTTTCCTCCAAACTTACTTGGACCTAGATCTGTTTTGGGAGAAAACCTCATTACATAATATGAAATTAATATCCTATAAAACACTCTTGGGGAAATGCTTCTCTTTTATAAAGAAAACATGAAACTTTGAAAGTGAGTGCAAAATAAAATCAATCAATCAATCCGTGTATATTGTGTGACTCCAACCTACTAAACGTTATTCTATGGGCTATTTAGGGGCAGTGAAAACGAAGAAGTAGCAGGCAGAATTCAAATCTCAAGGAATTTAGAAACTACAGCAATAAAAGACAATAACTAAGACCCCTCCTTGTGCATTACAAACGCTCCTTAGCTTATGATAGGGTCATGTCCCAGTCAACTCATAAGTTGAAAATATCAAAAGGAGAAAATGCATTTAATATATAAACGTACTGAGCATCATTGTTTAGCCTAGCCTACCTTAAATGTGCTCAAAATACTTACCTTTGCCTATAGCTGGGCAAAATTATCTAACACAAAGCCTATTTTATAATTGAGTGTTGAATATATCATGTAATTTTTGAATACTGTACTGAAAATGAAAAACAGAATGATTGTGTGGGCACTTGAAGTAAGGTTTCCACTGAATGTGTATTGCTTTCACACCACTGTAAAGTTATCAAATCTAAAGTCGAGCTCTCATAAGTTGGGGACTATTAGTGTGTTAAGATAGTCTCTATGATAACCTCTTCCATGGTTACAAAGATCAGTAAAAACAGTTCCTGCATGCAAGGAACTTATAGTCTAGAAATGGGGAGTTTAAGGATGAGGGAAGATTAGCGAGTTGGAAAAATCAAGACAGATTTTTTTTGAAGAAGGTAGCATTTGGTCTGGAGGTGGCTTAAAATTTTTTCTTTTTCTTTTTCTTTTTCTTTTTTTTTTTTTTTTTTTTTGAGACGGAGTCTCACTCTGTCACCCAGGCTAGAGTGCAGGGGCGTGATCTCGGTTCACTGCAACCTCCATCTCCCGGATTCAAGTGATTCTCCTGCCTTAGCCTCCTGAGTAACTGGGGATTACAAGGGCATACCACCATGCCCAGCTAATTTTTGTATTTTTAATAAAGACGGGGTTTTGTCATGTTGACCAGGCTGGTCTCGAACTCCTGAACTCAGGTGATTTGCCCGCCTCGGCCTCCCAAAGTGTATTTTTTATTTTCTAACAATAAAAATTTAAGGTTTTTGTGTAATTAAAGAGTATCTATAACAGAAAATGAATTGCTATCTAGAATATATAAAAACTTCCTACAAATAAATAATACAAACAAAAAATTCAATTAAAAAATAGAGGAAATGACACGCATTCATACAGAGACTATACAAACTGACTTGACAAAATGCTCAGTATTACTAATAATTAGGGAACTACAGATAAAAACAAGATGAATACACCTAGCTTGTTAGAAAAAAAAAAATTAAAGACAAGTTCTATATACTGTTGGGGAATGTTGTAGGGAATTAGGTATTTTCAAAAACAATGGAGTTTAAAATGATAAAGTAATTTTGAGAGCAATTTGCTTGTATCTATCAAATTTTTAAATTGCCAGCTCCCTGTGATCCAGTCAATTCACTTCCCAAAGAAACTGCTGACACTGTGCATAAAGTTGTGCATTTGTTGTAAATTGTTTTAATCACAAAACATTTTGCAAAAGCCATCATGACTGCAGAAGTGTGGTTAACACTTATTATAGTGCATTCATTCAATATCATTCTCTGCAGTGGCTAAACAGAATGAGCTAGATTTCTTTCCATGACAAAGAAAGAAAGCTCTTCAAGACAAGTAGAAAAATTAAGTTGTGGCCAGGCACAGTGGCTCATGCCTGTAAGCCCAGCACTTTGGGAGGTTGAGTGGGGTGGATCACGAGGTCAGGAGATGGAGACCATCCTGGCCAACATGGTGAAACCCCGTTTCTACTAAAATACAAAAAATTAGCTGGGCGTGGTGGTGCATGCCTGTAGTACCAGCTACTTGGGAGGCTGAGGCAAGGGAATTGCTTGAACCAGGGAGGTGGAGGTTGCAGTGAGCTGAGATCATGCCACTGCACTCCAGCCTGGTGACACAGCAAGACTCCATCTCAAAAAAAAAAAAAAAATCAGGTTGTAAAACAATATATATTATGTAGTGCCATTAAGTTATTATTATATTTTGAGACAGAGTCACTCTGTCACCCAGGCTGGAGTGCAGTGGCCCTATCTTGGCTCACTGCAACCTCTGCCTCCTGGGTTCAAGCAATTCTTATGCCCCAGCCTCCTGAGTAGCTGGGACTACAGGTATATGCCACCACACCCGGCTAATTTTTGTACTTTTAGCAGAAACGAGGTTTTACCATGTTGCCCAGGCTGGTCTCGCACTCCTGACCTCAAGCAATCCACCCACTTTGGCCTCCCAAAGTGCTGGGATTACAGGCATGAGCTACCATGCCCAGCCTAAATTAAAATTTATATGTATAAATCTGTCAACATATGTACATCTGTGTGAAGATATGAGAATGCAATAACGCAAGACATTCCCACATAATTATCAATACTAGTTACTTCTGGGACGAAGAGTGGAGTTAGGGGTCAGGATAGGTAAGAATTTTCACATTTTACTTTATGTTTTAACATATGTCTTAAACCATTTGCACTGCGAATATATTCATATAGTATTTACGTACCAAGAAAAAGCAAAAGAGGTATTCAAAAGAAGGAATTAATATGAGTGAGTACAAGCTAAGAATGAGTTTGCTTGCATGGCACAGTGAGGCATCTCATCTAATTATGGTCTAGGATGCTTCTAGGTAGAAAGGGGAATTAAAATTTTATAGGAAAAATGGATCTAAATTAAAGTGAAATTTGGAACTAGAAAGAAGAATTAAGGTTTCATGCTGTAGCTTTAGTATTACTTAGGTTAGTTAAGATGCTAGATGCCATAAAATCTCAGCATCACTGCTGTGCTGTCACATTTGACCTTAGTAACTTAACAGGGGTATAGTAAGAACCAAAGTGGGACAAATTCCACAATACATCACCTAAAATTCTGCTTCAGCTTGTCAAGTTTATTCAAAGTTGACTTTGACTTTGGTTTCTCATAGTAGACCTATCAGATGAGGTCAGAAAAGTAGGATTAGTTTCCAAAGGCAGTTTTTTTTTTTTTTTTTTTTTTTTTTTTTTTTTTTTTTTTTTTTTAAGAAACAGGGTCTGGCTCTGTCACCTCAACTAGAGTGCAGTGATCCAGCCTCAAATTCCAGTGCTCAAGGGATCCTCCCAAGTAGCTAGGACTACAAGTATTCACCCACACGACCAGCTAATTTTTTTTTTTAATTTCATTTTTTGTAGAGACAGGGGTCTTCTAATGTTGCCAAGGCTGGTTTTGAACTCCTGACCTCAAGCAACCCTCCCACCTCAACCTCCCAAAGTGCTGGGATTACAGGCATGAGCTGCCATGCCAGCCTAGCGGCTTTATAAGGAAAGAATTGCAGAAGTACCTCTACTTAGAAGGTAGTTGGGTCCTTAGCAGGCATTCTTTCCATTGCAGAACCACCATAAGGAGAAGCTATACCACTCTAATAATCAGAAAGAACTTTTCAGATCATCTTCCTTCCAGTGGCTCTCCATTTTTCTCAGACGAAATCCCACTTCCTCACTCTTATTTAAAGGCCCTTTGTGGTGTCTTCTCACAGCAATGCCTCGACCCTACTCTGTCCCTCCTTCACTGGTTCTGCCACAAAAGCAAACTGTCCCAGTGCTGTTTCCACAGTCCAGCAAGGATGGTAGGCACCCCCATGGGCATTTACCACTGGTGACAGTATTATGCATTTGGCAAAGAAGGCTGTTCCCCTCTTTGCTAATCCTGCCTCCTATCCTCTTCTTAATAACCATGGAATGGCAGAGGTCAGGCTTTTACTTTTCTTAAGACTGTACTAATGGCTGGGTCATTTGGGAAAGGAAGTTGAATGCAAGAAAGGGAAATATAACTGCCACTAGCAGAGGCTATTTTTAGAGTCCATAGGCTTCAGCCCTCCTCAGAATCCATCATAGGGCTTCTTGGCTTCACTCCCGGCCTGCAGCCATTGGCGGGGCCGGTTTACTTCCTAGTGTGGCTTCTGTAGCCATTTATTCCTTTAAGTTCAATTCAGTTGCTGAAAGATTTGGAGAGAGAAAAGAGTTTCTTGTAGTCCGTGTTTCATCTTAGATGAATTAATCCCTTTGTGCCTGTTTCCTCTTTTGTAAAATGAGAAAAATAACAGCTAGTATATGCAGTTATTGTGAATATTAAATGAGTTACTATATGTAAAGCTTTTAGAACAGTTTCTAGCAGTTCTGGATAAATGTTAATGAATTCTGGATAAGTTCTGCATAAATGTTAATAATAAGTTCTGGATAAATGTTAGTTATTAATACCCATATCACATTATTGAACTTAATGCCTCATGTCCATTACCTTACACTTCCACAGTTGGGTCTTTTGGCATAGGCAAAAAATTTCTGTTTTTCGCTAATAAATTCTATCTGTTGGCTTAGAATCATTATTCTAAACTGGTGGAATTTTTTCGGTAGTCTATCATCCAACATGTAGATTATTATCTTCAATTTAGTTTGGGATACCACCTGAGTTCTCCCTCACTGTGAATATTGATTTTATTTATTTAACAAATTGGTGAAGGGTTTCTTATGTGCCATGTTCCTGAATGCATGTGTATGTTGTATGCTCATGAGTGTTTAAGGAGGGACGGTTTCATCTCAAAGGTGTATATAGTTTTTGATAAGGGAAGTATGTTGAGCACACGTAATATAAACACTTAAATATTCGGAGATGGGGCAAGGTAAAGAAAGGATCCTGGATATGGGCTGACTTACTTTGAGCAAATTATTCCATAAGGATCTAGCCTGGAAGATCCTTGGAAGGATTTAGGCTGGTATAGTTTTTATTAAAGAAATTTATCTTGCAGAAATACATACTAGATAGGTTAGTTTTTATTTTTAAATCTTACTCCTTTAAATTTAAAAATATTTATTAAATACTTCACACCTTAAGGGCATGAACAGGATGAGGTTAGCTTTATTTAAGCAAAACAGCGCAGCCTGTGAAGCTTAAAAAAAAATCAAATATCGGACAAGTCACAAGAAGGCCTATTTTAAGGAGTGAGTAGTAAACTAAGAGCTGATCCAGACAAAAAAAATATTTGGTAGCTTTAAAACTATTTCACATTTATTTGTAGTAAGGGTTCTACTTGGAAGATGCAAACCTTGTGGCTAGATAACTATAAAATAAATTCTTGTGAGTTAATAGACTTTCAGACTTTTAGACAAGTTAGAGCACATAATGGAAGAAGAAATACTCATGATTCTCAGTGGTGATGTGGAAGAGAAGAAAGCGTTTTTGGCAGCCAAAGGACCTACACAAAGCAACATATCCAGGAAGGACTAAGGGCTTGAATCTGTCCTACTCTAAACAGGAGGCATTTCAGGAGAGGACTGAGCAGGAGATACAGCCTGTTGTGACTGCGGCTTTACTACATCAAAGGCTGCAGTGGATCTTGATAATGCAGAAGAATGTTTCCTTTTATAACTCACAGTGAATATGGCTGGATAACGAAACTATTTTGTAATTTCTTTCCTGAAAGATAAAGGAGTTAGAACATAGAATCTTTGATTATACAAAATCTTAAGACTCCTTCAGGGATGGCAGTCATTCCTACCGTGCTGAACAACGTGTTGTCACGGTTAGAATCAGAACTAAACTGATTAAGGGTCTGAAACAGTTTGGCAATTCTTGGGCCCTTATGCTGATAAGAAAGCTGATGAGACAGGGTAATGAAAAGAGGCTGCAAGAAACGACCATTCATGCATTCAACCAACATTTAGGTCACCCTCCTGTGTTTCAGGCGCTGTACATGGCACTGAGAATGCAAAGCTAAACGAGTTACGGTCTACTGGCGGCAGCCTTCTCAGTGGAGAAAAGATCAACAAGAGAATTGCCTGCGGGAGACCTCTCCTAGGGCATAAACCAATACAGAGGTGGGGCAGCTACGTCAGCCTGAGGTGTCCTTAGGCAGAACAGAAAGTGAGAATCAGATCTGTATCTCATATCTGAGCATCTGAATTGTAGCTTTCCCGTCACTGACTGTCAAAGGAGGTGGTTTTTAAAATCAAGCCAAACAGGTTTCCATCTTTTAGGAAGACCCCGGAACGTGCCAGTTGATTCTGACAATTTCTGATGAACAGAAACACCTAGGAAGGGAGAACTGGTGAGTCTTTTCAAGAGGCGGAAGTCCCTCAAAAGGGGCTGTGTTTCGTAAACGGCGCCCCAAAGGGGCTGAACTACTTCCATCTGGAGGAAAAAGACTCAGAAACTGAGGGAAAGGGAGGGTGCACGTCTGGAGTAATTTCAAGGCTTTTTCCGTGTTATGTGATGTGGCAACAAGGAGAAATTTTTTCGTCTTACTATTTTTTTAATTTTTCAAGATTTTCTTTTCCCCCCTTTTCTCTTCCCAGCCACTCCGGTTTGGGTTTGCCACATGACTCGTAATTCCTTTAGAAAGTGGAGTCGAATTCATAAAAGTGATGGGGGGAGGGGCGCGGAGAGGGAAGGCTGGGAGCCCCAGGAAGTCTTCACTACCTACACTGCCGCTCAGCTCTCAGCGCGAGTGGAGGTCGGGGTGGGCAGACGCGGCTCCCCCCCGGGATGGCTGATATTCTGCTAGCCCCGGCGGCCCGCAGCCGGGCCGGGTGACTAGGCGGCGGGCGCGGAGGGTCTGCGGCGGGCGGGCGGCGCTGCAGCAGCCTGGGCACGGCCGCCGCCGCCCGCGGGCGCGAGTGTGCGCGGGTGTGGAAGGCCGGCGTGCGGGCCGTGAGGGGTGTGCGCGCGTGAGCCGGAGCGGGGCTCGCCCCTCGCCGGCGCCCGCCGCCCCGCCGGTGATCGCTCTCCGGCAGTCTCCTGCACCCTCGGCCCCCCACGGCCGTTGGTCCGGGCGGGGGAGGGAGAAAGTGAGACTCAGTGTCATCACCATCCATTGTCAGAAGGGGAGGAAATTGGAATCCAGCAGCGGCGAGCAGCAGCTGGGCGGTCACATCTGGGAATGCAAAGCCGACCTCCCCCTCCTCCTCCTCCTCCACCTCCTCCTCTTCTCTCACCCAGGATCACTTCCGAAACCACTTCGCCTTCAGCCCCTGCCTCGGCCAGAGGTTTCATTTTTAACTGAATATTTACGAAAGCTGGAAGCGTGCGAGGGGGGTGGGGTGGGGTGGAAATAGCAGCTGCTTCTTTTCCAGGGATTTATTTAATGGGGATGTGTTCAAGGCAAGAGCGAATTCAGAAGGATATCGACGTCGTGATCCAGAAGTCCAGAGCTGAGAAGGACTGCCTGTTTGCAGGTGAGTTCTTGCTTTTCCAGAACCTTGGACCCAGCGCCCCCTTCCCAGTTTTCTGACCGCGACGTGTGTGGCTGGGGGTGGGGTGGAGGGTTGCACGTCCCCATTCTGGGGTTCATTTGGCAACAGCTGCTGCAACGACCGCGGGAGCTAAAAGGGGGAGGGGGCGCCAGCCTCTCCCCTTCCCCTCCCCCCACCCCCAAGTCTGGGGCAGCCACCAGCTTTGAGGGCAGAACCCGCGTGGCCCGAGCGGGGGGTCTAGGCGAAAGGACAGTACGTGTTATTTCCACTCCCGCGTAGTGCCCGAAACCTCCAAGCACGCCTCCTGGGTTCCAGCAGCAGCGGCAGAGCGGGGTTGGTTGGATCCGCCGGGTTTGCGCAATGGGCTGAGCGGCGGCGGCCGGGAATGGAGCCCGCTGCGCTGCGCTCGTCAGCTGCGCTCGGCGCCGAGGACCCCCGGGGGCAGCGCTCCGCCGATCTTCGGCGTCCTCTAGTCCCCTCCGACTGGCAAAGAGAAGGGATTCCTCGGATTCCCAAGGCACCCAGCGCCCCTTCCTGGGGGTCGCCTTTCGTCCATTTTGCTCGCCCGGGAGAGAGATCGGATTTTGCTTTCGCTGCCGCGAGCCCGGCGGGTGCTGCTTCCGGCCTTCCTGACCGCGAAATTCCCGCCGTTGCCATGGCACCCGGCACTTGTTGCGGGGGGCGGCCTCCAGCTGCACCCAGTCGGGGGCCCGCCGCATCCCCTGGAACGCGGCGCAGAGCGGGTACCTAGCCGCCCTCCAGCCCTAGCCTCCCGCCCGGCCAGGCCTCCCCTGACTCCACCAGATGGGGGGTCCAAGTCATGGTCGGGGTTAAAACAAATTCACTCCATGGGTAGCTTTTAACAGGACTTTCTGTTTCAGATTTCAGATACTCAGACTCCACCTTTACTTTTACCTACGTTGGCGGCTCCAGAAGGTATTTATGTGTATAGAGTTGCTTCATTTCCTGTTCACATGCTTGTGTTTCCTTTGTTCTTAGCTTGTTCCGTGTTCAGGTATTTTGGTTGCTTGTTTGTTTGATTATTGTGGCTTTTCTTTACCCACAACCGAAGCCTGACGTCCCTCGGTTTTAAATAGCGGGGGGAGGGGAATCAATGTTTGATTCAGCTGTTTGGAAGACCACGCCACAGGCAATGAGCGTTGAAACTGTTCTGCTACAGTACTAAATTACTCTTAGGCGATTTGGGGTTGATACAGGCAAGCCGGTGCAAAACTGGAATACTGGATATGAAGTGAAATGTATAAAAGACAAAATGTCACAAAATAGTTTGATCACAAGTGTTGATTTTCCTGGTGAGTTGGGGCTGCGTGTTTCCATGTTTTCTGAAGGTTCACATAAACGTGCAGCTTGCCAATTCTCTATACATTTTTTTTTTCAATGAGTGGTATTTCGGTTTTCACGTTTAGTTGTAAGAAAGAAATTGGAGACTTATATGTAGCTGGAGTGGATGACTTCTTTCTTTTGGGGGAAGAATGAGAGATGCACATTTCGTTAGTAAATTGTGAACAACTTGAAACAAACCCAAATCCAATTTTGAATTTAGGAAGTAGAGTTAAAATGAAAGGTAGCCATTCAAATACTATGCCTTGCTGCCTTAACTTGTTAGGTTAGGATTTTCTTCCTTTTAGCCCTTTAGGGACACAGTAGTTTAAAAGAGCAGTAGCCACATATGAGAAGTGTCAGATATAGCTTAGAAGGGAATTCCTGAGACCAGCCCTGCTGTTAAGACTTGACGTCAAATTCAATATTGTTTGATCACGTTCCAAAATATATCTTAGCTAATGGAAACATTTATAAACATATAAATTGCAAAAGAAGCCTTCTTGTGTACATACATTTTTAAAAGCTTGAAATTGATGTGCACTTTTAAAAACACGTAGGATCTGTATTACATTCTACATCTCAAAACAAATTTAATTAAAATGAATATCATTCGAGTATATACAATATGCCTAAGCCCCAGAATTGGCACATTGATTTACTAGTTGAAAATATAACAGTGAATCACCAAACTTCAGTGTATACTTTTTGGGAGAGAATGAAATTACAGTATTTCTTAATTTACTTTAATGTTATCTTTGTAATTATGAATTAATTCAATGAGAGGAGACCTGGTTGATTAAATTAACGCTGGTCCTACACATCATATCTAAAGGATCTTTGTATATGACTTATATCCTCTTCCATTATTTTAACAGTTAAAATACACAAAGTGGCCCATTAAAATCAGAGTTGACTTTTCACCATTGCTGTTTTTCTGGTGAGACGTGGGCAGGAAGGACAGGTGGGCTTTTCAACTAACTAGCTTTCTGATTTTTAATAAGATACCTTAGTTCTTTTGGCCTCAGTTTACTTATCTGTGCAATCAAAGGGTAAGTCATATGCTTAATCACTAAGATCTGTTAGATACTGCAGTTAAGATTCTTTATCAGCAAATTATTGAACTCTAGTGTTAACATAGCTAGAGGTGGAAAAGGGAGCAAGGCCAGGTGTTGGGATGAATAATTAACTAATCAAGATAACATCAGTTTTCACCATAGGAACAAGTACCATGGTTGCTCTTAAAGTAAGAGATGTTTCCTATTTTATGTAATTTTATTAAGGGATAGTGTTTCCTTTTGTCACTGATTTAAATGTACCTGGATGTTTCTTAGCCATTTGGCTAAGATGGAGTGCAAGTATACCTGGGTCTTTTATATCTAATCTAATGTAGACCAGCCTGTTAAAAAAGAAAGACAATTGATTAAACTGCTGATGTGTTGCTTTGTCATCTCAAAAGCTTGTTCTATAATACAATATGTAAAAAGTTGTTACAGTGTAGTAACTGCAGATAATCCCTTTATAATTTGTATATAATGGGGAAGGCCATTTATTTTCTGAAAATAACATATTTGTTTTCATTACCAACATTAGAAACCAATATTTATTAATCTATTTCTCATCCTGACATTTCAGTCAGACTCTTAAAATAATCTTGCTGTATTTTGATTTAATGTGCTTATCAACTTATAATATTGAATTAATAGTGTCACTTTAGGTGAACTAGACTTCACTGAGGGAGTTGGGAGCCTTATGGAGAGAGAGTATATGATTATCTCTATTTGTATTTAATTACCATTTCATCTAAACATTAAGAATATATTTCAAGGATATTTTTTAATTCAAGTTGTAGATAAAACGTACTGTACCATTTTCTTTTTGACACTTTCCGAGGATGAGTTACGTGGTATTTTTAAAGACAAATATTGATCTTACATGTTACTATTCAAAAAAAATAAATAATATAATCATTTTGTTCTACATGTATACTTTTAATTTTTCTGTGGATAATAAGAAATGCCAAGAGGCGATTGTGTCCATACTGGCAAGTGGCCTAATAAATTGTCCTTTTATTTGGTGGTCATCAGAGTGGCAGTTAATATCTTGCTATTTTGCCTTGTGGACTTGAGGTAGAAAGGTTCATGGAATTGTATCCTAGCTTTTGGATGTGCAAACTGAAGCTCAGAGAGTTGAAGACCCATAGTCACTTCTGCCAATTAAATGAAGCTGCCATGTAAACCTGTTCTGTCACACTCCCAAGACCTCCTTCTTCTCCACTAATGTTCTCAAGCTTTTTGAGCATGCAGACACTTTACCATCAAAAAATTATGTAGAAGCATACTTGAGAGTTACAGTTTAAAGAAAAACAAGGTGCAATTATTTAGTTATTAGTAGCATTTACATATGCTTGAAAACTTGTGCTATATATATGGTAAGATTAATTTATTATAACAATGATCTTGATAATCCCCCTGATTCCCAGACTCCTTGGAATAGCTCCACAGCTATCAGTGGTTCTGCCACAGGTTCAGAGCCTTCCCAGTAGTGCCTTCTTATTTGAGAGGTGTGCTAAGAACTATAAAGCAGAGGCTTCAATTGTACACAATTTGGAAGTTTAGGCAAAAGTCATTTCTTCTCTATACTTTGTCATGCTTATCTCCTGTCTCTTTCTGTTTTACTGATTAGCAATAAACTCCTTAAAACCTAAAGGTTTGGGCTTCTGTTCCTTTCACTTGCAGTCAGACATGGAGTTAGTGGTAGAAGAAACAGAAGGGGTAACCTGCATGGTGATAGCTACTGAAGGATGGATAGGAAAGCAGGCTGAGTCCCTGGGGCCAGTGGTTACCAAAGCCACGGAGAGAGCAAGGGGAGCCCAGTGGGCCTGGCCATGGACTACTCTGGCATTCCGAGTATGAACTTTCAGCCAGGAATGTATTGTGAAAATATTACTAGGAGGTTGTAAAAGTACACAAATAAGAATTATTTTTTGGGGGGGAAAAAAAGAGTTAGAGAAAAAGATATGTCAAAAAGAAGAAAGTAAAAAATACATGACTTCTGTTAACATATTAAAATTTATTCTTTTGGATTTTTATAATTCTATATGCATATAAAATATGTATGCATCCCCAAATTGTATTATACTCTTTTGCGACCACTTTTTTTTTCACCCAACAATATAACATTAATTTCTTTCCTTTAGAAAATATGTGACTAAAGAATGTTTATTGAGAGTTTCCCAATCAAGGAGTATGACTCTCTATAATAGTAAGTCTAATGTTTTATTAGAAATTATAATGAAATTAGAAATTTAATATTAAATTTGGCAGGATGTTGTGAGTTGCCTGCATATGTACACCCTTTATTATATGACTAGACACTCTTTTGTGCGGTCATGGATATATTGGCATCTTTTGAAGTGTATCCTTTTTGTTTCAGGAGCTTCTGTCTAGATAAATAGCAAGTATGACACTGATAATAGTAATCGAATGTTCCTCAAAGCACAGGCTCCTTCCTCTTTCTCATGGGCCTTTGCACATGCTGCCTGGAAAACTCACCCACAACCTACTTTCTATCCTCTCCTTTGGCCCATCCCTGCTCAGCTCCCTTTGTTGAGATAGTTGCTAAGCCAGATTCTCTGAGAAGCCTTTCCTGGCATCTTTGTCTGTATGATTCTGCTAGGTGTTTCGAAAACCATGTTGTTACAGTATATTGTAATTGCGTATTTATGTCTGTTTGACTGTGAGCCTCTTGATGATGGGAATTCTCTCCTATGCATTGCAGTTTCCCCAGCCCCTAGCACGCTGTCTAGTCCAGTATTCCTTCTCAGTAAGTAGGTGTTGAATGATTTACAAAATGAATGCTAATAGATCTGGCAGACAAGAAGGAATTTCCTAGCCTAAATGACCAGATGTGGATACTCAAACACTTCAGGGTCCCCAGTCTGGTGATGTGACTTGTGATGGAATTTCTTTTATTTTTTTTTTTTGAGACGGAGTCTTGCTCTGTCGCCCAGGCTGGAGTGCAGTGGCCAGATCTCAGCTCACTGCAAGCTCCGCCTCCCGGGTTTACGCCATTCTCCTGCCTCAGCCTCCCGAGTAGCTGGGACTACAGGCGCCCACCACCGCGCCCGGCTAATTTTTTGTGTTTTTTAGTAGAGACGGGGTTTCACCGTGTTAGCCAGAATGGTCTCGATCTCCTGACCTCGTGATCCACCCGTCTCGGCCTCCCAAAGTGCTGGGATTACAGGCTTGAGCCACCGCGCCCAGCCTTTGCGATGGAATTTCATACGAATCCGGTGTGACAGAAGTTGCCCAGTCAAGTTGTAAGTCCTCTTCTCTGGGTCACGTGTTCAAATACTTTTAGGGGACAGATAATGCAGTATTTCAGATACTAGGGAATGATGAGGACTGTGGCACACTGGAGAGTTTGGACTCCAAGAGTAATTAATTCAGTTGAAAAAATCGACAGCACTCTCGTGATCAAGGAAACTTTCTAGGGTCCCTAATCCACGTGGCCCCCAGTGTGTAATTCCATAACTCATGGGATGCCATCAAGAGAAACAATCTACTTGATTGCTAAAGGGCCTTTGTTTTCTTTGGAGTTCCCCAGAAAGGAGAAGTGTATGTGTGTGCAGGGGTGAGGAGGGGGAGGATAAAGAAGCAATACTATCCCCTTAAAAAGGTTTGTCAATTTTCATTATGAAAGAAGATCAAACGTGCCCACTCCAGAAATCTTGGCATATACAGTTATTTTGAAGCCATTCCGTGTTCTTCAAGATGTCACAATGAAAAGAGTGATGATTTTTTTTTTTTTAATTAACATGTTTCTCTTGGCAATGGGGACTTTCTCACCATACTTTTACATCACTTATTATATATTCAGAATGTTGATTTTTTAAAAGTGTGTTTCTTGGCGCCCTAGGAACCTGCCTCAGGAACTGGGGTAGCTGTGGGGAAGGAGTGTGAAGCGAGCTGAATGAATGAGCGAGAATCTGGGTCTTCATATCTTTTTTAAAATTGCAGCTGCTTTTTTCTGTTATGTATAACAACTTTTTTTGAAAACAGTTTCATTGTTGAGTTTTAAAACCACTGACCGAAAATAACCACCAATTTCACATAAGTATACCTTTATTGAGTTTTTTTGTATTAAAAAATTTAAACTCCATTTTCTTCATGGATTAAGGTGATCCTACTAGTGATATTTATTAAGCATTGTCTCTGTTTTCTTTGCTGGCCTTGCCGTATCCCGTGTTTCCAAAAAATACAAATAGGCATTTGTCAGCTACTTCACATTTATAGCAGGAAAAACAGAGGCTTGGGTGATTTAAGTAAGTCATAGTTAGTAAGAGTCATAGGATACATTTCAGTGTAAGTCAATGTTTATGTAAGGCTTAAGGGACATTGGTTGAATTGGCATGACTAGAATAGTTGGGAATGTTTGGGAATGGGGAGAGATTCCTAATGGGATGTCTGCCAGGGGCAATACTGAAAATCTACTGGTTGGCAAAGGTAGTGCCTAAGCCCAGTGCTAACCATAATAGTTGGAAAAGTATGTACGTTGGCTGTGGAATCCTTATGCAAATATTTGGCCAATCCATCTAAATTTCCCATAATTTCTCTCTGTAGCATTTTTAAGCAGACATATAGCTGAAATTTTATCAATCCTAAAAATATTTTGTAATTCTCTGCCCAGATTTGCATTTGGGTAGATTGTGCTGTAGAAGATATAGCTTGCTTTAAGATAGCTGCCACTGATTAGTTTATTTTCGTCTATTTTAATCAACTTATTGCCTTGTAATCTTTCCTTTTTCATTCTCTAAATTTCTGAAATTCCATCTTTCATGTTCCCCAGGAAAGACTAGTTAGGTGTGTTTTTATTAATAAGACTTATTATCCTCATTTCACTGTGACATAATTTGGGCTTTCTGTTCCAAGTTATCCTACTTGAATGCTGGACACTTCCACCTGAATATTTGTCATTTTCACCTCAACCCAGCACATCAAAACAATCCCTTATTATCTCTTTAAAAGAAGCTTCTCTCTCCAGCCTTTTCCTAGTCAGTATCACATCTTTTGAGCCAGGTATGGGGATTACAGTTTCAGATTTCAAGTCAAGTCTTCCTCTTCTTGTTCCTGAAGCTCCACCAGCCTCTACTTTGAAACCTTTTTTGCCTCTTCATCTCACCTCATGTCAACATTTAGCCCATGCCCTGTTGGCTTTGACTTAGATCAATCACCTTAACCCAGTGTCTTAAAATTCTTGATTTTGAGTTTCTTATCCATCCAGTTTATTTACATCTGAACTCTTTAAGCATGAAATTAATCATTCCTCTGTTCAGAAGCTTTCAAATATGACCACAGCTTTTTCCATATAGACCTAAAACTTACATTCTTGGCCTTTGAGGGCTGCCTTCCCTGTCCACTGATACATGTTTCTCATGCTTCCTAACACCTACATGCTTCTGTTTGCTTAGTGACCATCCACCATCCACTCAACAGCAGTTGGTATTAATTTAGTATAAAGCTGTGTAAAGTTTATTGACTGATAACATCTGTGTCACATAATATGATTGGCTTGGATATCAAGATCATGGTTCTTATCACAAAGAGCAGTTCATTGTATTTTTTCCTTGCCTACGAATGGCATCTCTGTTGATTAGAATACATAACGTTTTATGCATAGGAGGATAGAGTGACAATATGAGTAGAACAAAGTAAGAATGAGAGGAGAGGATAGTAAAATTTGAGGATAGGATGAGAATGTAAATAGATTTATGTCCATCCATTACAGATTAATAACCACAACGATAAAAGCCTTGAATGTTATTTATTTGCATATGAGTGATATTTCCGTTTGCGGCTGATACCCTCTTGGTATTAAATGGAAGATGATAAATTATTCAATATTAATTTTAGAGGGAGACATCTATTGAAACCTTTGTGCGGTCAGGTCAAATTTCTGTGTACAAAAATTAGCAGAGAGGTTGCTGCTGGTTGACTTCCCCTAGGATGGTGTCTTTCTGAACATTTTGAAATATAGATTGAAAAGGTGGATTTGTCAACTAACTCTGAAGTGCTGTAGTTATTTGTTTTTATCATTGTTTTATTGTTTATTTTATTTTTTTAGATGGAGTATTTGCTCTTGTTACCCAGGCTGGAGTGCAGTGGTGCGATCTTGGCTCACTGCAACCTCCGCCCCCCGGGTTCAAGCGATTCTGCCGTCTCAGCCTCTCCAGTAACTGGGATTACAGGCATGCACCACCACAGCTGGCTAATTTTTTTGTATTTTTAGTAGAGGCGGGAATTCACCATATTGGCCAGGTTGGTCTCGAACTCAGGTGACCTCAGGTGATCCGCCCGCCTTGGCCTCCCAAAGTGTTGGGATTACAGGCATGAGCCAGCTATGGTGCCCAGCCTGTTTTATTGTTTAAAAAACAAGTACAAGTTGTTATTATTCAAGGATTGTTGATAGAATATATACTGTATTTGAAGTGTAGAACTGAGGCAGAGGCTGATTAATATAACTAGTTTATATTTGTTAGCCTTTCACATCTGTGAAGGAATAAAATACAGACAAAAGTGGAAAACAAACCAGGAAAAAAAAATTGTTAAGCACAGAGCTGCTTAAAAGAGTGATGTCACATTAAAACAAAAAAGTCGCAGAAATAAGTCCATATTTTGTTTAGAGACTAGAACTCCAACTGCTAGCCAACTGCCTAGAATATAGTAAATATTTTCTAGTTTCTTAAATGACAGAGTAGTATTCCTGCATTATGTGTTGGCATTTCCCAAACTGTTAAAGTAGATGTTAGATTTGTAGCCAAATATGTCTAGGAAATGCTTAAACAATATAAAACAGTTTTAATGATTGGCTTTTTAGAACATTATGTGTTAGTGTTCTTTATGCATATCCAAGAGGTGAATGAAGTATTTTGGGTTTTTCAGACTTACTTGATTACAAATCTGAAATATCTCAAAACAGTTGTTTTGTGGAAAACACTTTGGCAAACTCTGAGTCTTATTCATTAAAAATAGTTTTTGGGTAAACAACAGTGTAATAGAAATGGAAATTACTGATTCATATTGAGCCATGAAGAATTTATTTTCAGCAATTTTTATAGAAGTTGCTTTATAACAAAGAGAGCTTTGGTTAACCGGCATTTGGCATTTGATGCCCCTAACTTTTCTACATGAGGATTTATTTCTCTGGTTCTCTCACTCTCTCACTCAGTTATACTGAATCCATTTATGATAAGGGCTCTCACCCTTTCTTATTCATCAAAGCCCTGAAGTTGACAGAGCCTTCTCTGGTACCTGATTAGAAGTCCGTCTTCCGTCTCATAGGGAAGTGTTAGAGATGGATAATGATTCTGTGTAGCAGAAGTAGTCATTATGTCCTCTTAAATTCGGTCACTGACTGCAGTAGAGCTTCTTAGTGAGCAGTCTATGATGGAGTGTACTTTTGGAGAAGCTCATGGTGGAGAAAATCTGGAATTTATCTAAATATTTGATTTCTTTGATAAATTACATTAAAAAATCAATGAGAGTATCTATTTGGTGAAATCATTTTCCTCCATGTGACCAAATGAGAAGTTTAGTGAAAGATTTAAAATCGTTTCTCAGAATTTTTCTGCATTAGTCGGGAAGCAAACCCCTTTTTAAAGGCAATGTCAGTTGTTAAGCTTTAGGGAACCACATGCTACTTTGGGTAACGCATGATTGGAGAGATTGAAGAGTGAAGTCCCTGCTTTAAAGTGTACTCCTGTGGACACGGTAATACATATATTTAAAATGGTTCATGTTAAGAGTATGTGTATTTCTATCTAAATACTCTGTAGCTTTTGTGATTCAGGGAAATGAGTGAAGCCTCGCAAGTACAAGAATCTAGTAAATTCTAGGTTTCTCATATGGAAATTAGTGTGCAAAATCTTAACTGAGTGAATTCTTGATTGTTGGCATCACATTTGTTAGTCTATATGTATCTGTGTCATTGATCTCCTTAAGAAGAGACTCATAGATGTTGACTGGGAGACCCAAGCTGAATGCTAAAATCTGCTCCATGGATATAAGCTGATGCAGTCATCATTTCTCATTAAAATGCACCACAGCTAGATATGCAGCACAAAAAAAAAAAAAAAAAAAAAGTTAGTTCCTCCAGCTGAAAAGCAGTCATTACTTTATTATCATCACAGAATTTGAAATGATTTCTGTAGTTAACAGTCAGATTTTATTTTTAGTTAACTAAGACAAAGTTTTAATAATTCACTGTGAGCCAAATTCTTTCTTGATTCTCCTTTTTGGAGCAGTCCATCTTTACGGGAAAACCAGCCTAGAATGGTAATTTCAGTTTCAGTTAGGTGATTTCAATGAGAATTGTATTTGGCTCAGAAATGATGAGACTGGGGCCAAGAAAAATTTTTAACTTTTTTTTTTTGTAATCATATTACTAGTTTGATTTCATATGAACTTCCTTTGTTGACTTTCTGTGCCATTAATTTAAAATTTCCAGTATCCTCAATATTTGATGTCTTATATGTACAGAATCCTTTCCAGCTGTAAGTCGTCAGCAAGTAAAAAATGTAGTATAGCAATAGTTTTCATAAGAGGTTTTTTAAAACAGAAAAATGTTGACATTGCCAGCCTCTGGGTTGCATTTTGGGATATGCTGCATTTCAAAGGTACCTTTTAAATCTTAAAGCAAAGACTTTTTCAACATCTGAAGATTCTGATTTACAGAAATTAAAAAAAAAAAAACAAAAAGACCCTGTACATTACACAGGCATATAAATTTGAATCAGGAAAATATAAAATTAGCTAATTATTTTTATTCAGTAAAAGTGCCTTGGCACAGAACTAAAATTGATAACTTATGGTTTTAGCATGTAGATAAGTACATGAGAGTAAATCTCATTTTTATATGAATAGAAATATCAACTTTATTCATATATAGATTATAAAACTATACTAAACAAAAATTATTTACTATTACAAAAATTATCAAGAACCATTACAAAAATTCTCTGCCTACTAGTTTTCAACCACCATAGAAATACAATATTTAATAATGCTGCTGCAATACTTACATAAAATGTATTAAGAATGGATGTTATATTTCTGTGTTTGAATATTGAGCTTAAACATAAAACATGTTTGAAATGTGTTTGTGTGTCTCTCACACATACATAAAACACACGTACTGCAGTTGCAACACATCTTAAGCTTTTCCTTTTAAACATGCCAAGATAACATTCTAAAATGAAGAATAATATCCATGTCTCTCTTCATACTCTCTCTCTATGTATATACAATTGCTATAGACATATCTTCATATTTGATATAGATAGGTATATAGATAGGGATAGAGAAATGTAGCTATATAGATATATGAGAGAGAAAGGGAGATTAGAGATCTATGTTTGCCATAAATCACATTTGTTAAGATAAACTATCTGATTAAACTGGTATTTTGTGGCCCAAGACCTCAAACATGCAAAACTACTCTTACCAGGTAGAATTTTCTAAGAGCTGAGGGCTCATTCTCCAGGAGCTGGCCAAGGACCAGTCCTAAAGGCAGACCTTTCTTGGGAATGTACAGAGTCTGAGCAAACAAGGCCTGCTGAGTTAACCCTTTCCTGTACATATTCAGACAGTGTTCAGCACAGGGCCTGAGAGAAGGCAGTGTTTGTTATTATTATTCATAGCATTAGCCCAATTCTTGTTGTTAGTAACATGAACAAGGAGACGAAGGGGGAAAAAATGCCCTTTTGTTGGGTGACCACCCTAACTGATTTGAAAGTCTACAATTTTTTCAGTTTAAAATAATATTTATTTGTAACATGTACTATTATTGAACTACAATTTCTAATAAAAAACTACACTAGTTTTCTGCCTATGGAGTAGCCACCTTTTTATTCCTTTACTTTCTAAATAAACTTGCTTTCACTTAAAAAAAATCTACCCTACATATACACAAAAGTTAAAAAGCAGCAGTAGTGTACATTGATCAATATAAATGCATGCAGTTTTCTTTTCCTCAGTGTACAAAGTTTAAATCTAAACTTTTATAATTTTTAGAGTCCAGCGATTCTCCAGACTCCATATTTTGGTTATTATCAGATGCCAGCATTAATTGCCTTTCCTTTCTCCTGTTCTGGGTTCCTGATCTTCACATGTTCTTTAAAACAGATTATTTTCTTTAGATTTAAAAGGTTGGGTTTTTGTCTTCATTTCTTATTTGCTTAGCCTTGTATTTCCCTTTCTTTAATTGAATTGTGTTATTGAAAATTAAATAATTTCTCTGTGAAGTCAAAAATCCTGTTTCAGGGTGGGCTCAAGTGCCTTTCTCTTGGCAGGTCTCTCTCACTTGGGCTACTCTTCCATATCCTTAGAAGCCTGTGTGTATTCTGATACGTTTGGCAGTTTCTACTGGCTTTTCTTGTATTGTCTGACCTCTTTTTGTTTCAGTGGTACATCCTGGTTTTACCCAACAGGCAAGTGGTGACTCCAGTGCAGGTGACGCAGAGGTGAGGTGACACTAGAATGAAGTGAAATATTCTGTTGAGGACTAAGTTCATGTTTTTGCTGACAGTGGCAGATAAATATCATGGCTTCCCCCTACATAGTGCTTAGGAAGTTTCTTCTGATAAATGTTTTAGAGAAAACATAAAACTTGTAATCAAGAAAAATGCAATAATGGAAGAAATGCTTACTTGAGTAACTAATATGAGTTAGGCAAAGAAGATACAAATACTTCCCATTTCCTACTTCTAAATTACGGTCAAATTGTCCCAAGCAAATCTCTCATTGTCTCTATGTAAAAGATATAGAGAAGCCATTAGAAAAAGGTGGCTGGAGCAACTTTATACATACTGACAGCCTGAATGAACTGCCTCACGATTTATATGTTTGAGGAAAGTGTCTGTTTGATAATTTCAATTAAGTTTAAACAGTGTCATAAAGGGAAAGCTGTTCACATTCTGTGGGAGAGGATATTGGGGTACCAGACACTCATTGCTTGGCTGGCCAGTCTGCCTCCTTCAGCACTCTGGATCCACCGGTGCCCTTTATTCGTTTTTTTTTCACAGCTTCCTCCCCTTTACTCACATTCTTTAGAAGCTTCCAGGATTTTTTTAGTTTTTTTTTTTTCCCCCCCCACAATGACTCTCATGGCTGTTGCTATAGTTGCTATAAAAGGCAAGGTGGGGAACAGACGGGTGAATGAGCACAAAGGTCATTTGTAAACTGTTTGTGGTTAGTGCTCCTCTGTTTACTGTCTGTCTCTCTCAGTGTCTCTGGGTGTGTGTCTATTTACAACATAAAATATAGGCACATAAATCTCCAATTTTTCTAGAGTAACTATTAACACAGTTAAAATCTGGAGGAAATCTATCTTTTAAAGGAAATACCAATTAGCAAATAAAAGAGTTGATTTCCCCTAACTCTCATTCCCCAAAGCTTGCTGAAGTGTATGGCTCACATACATTCCATAAATAAAAACATTACTGGCTCATAAGTATGCTTCACTTTCATAAGCCTTCCAAATATTAGTAACTTAGCCTTCCCGTTTTTAAGGGTTAGTCTGTAAGTGATACTGGAAGTCATGTGGTAAGAAAGGGGACAGAAGTATAAAATCAGACTAAAGTAAGAAAGTAAAATCTGGCGTTTTTGGCATAGATCCATTCAGCTTTGTATACTTTGTTAGGACCTGAGGGCATGCCTGATTTTCATAAAATTGATTCTCTGTTATTAAAACAAACAGGTGAAAATGATTTTTGTTACCCTACTTGACAAGGCATCTGAGTACCTTAAGTGTGTTAGAAATTTTGCAAGTGGTTAAAATTTTATGCTTATGAATTCAAAAGATAGACTTCAGTTATCTTAAAAACTAATTTATGTAGCTATTTTCTCTAATAATAGAGCACAAGTGGGTTTTATTTCCAACTAAAAAGATTATTTATTACCATGGATATAACTAGAAGAATCATACAAATATATGTAATTCCATTAGAAAATATTTTTCTTAAAATTTTAGATGACAAGAACTTAATAAATCTTAAATATCTCTTGTTTTATTTTGAAAAATTGTTTTCATGAGATACAATTGAGCAATTGAGATTTGTTCTCCCAGTATCTGAAGATTTTTTTGGTATTGTTTTATTTTTTGGGTTTTTTTGGGCCTAAAATTAGGTGAATTCAGCTTTGGGTCTATTTCATCCATTCTCGAAGGTTCCTTGGGTCACTGATCTGAAGCATTCTTGATGTGGTTAGGACTTCTAAGCATTATTATTATTTTTAGATCCTGTTTATTTAAAATGAAAATGATTAGCATAAAGGATGGTAACATTCCTTTTTTATTATTATTATTCCATGTGGTTGTTGTCAACTGGTCAGGGACACTTCAAGCCCTAATCTCTACTTTGTTTTTCTGTCTCCCTACACCCCATTCTACTTTTTCAGCTTGTTGCTTGTAATATGTGAATGGAAATAAAATAATCAAGCTTGTTAGAATTGTGTTCAAAATGACACAAATGACCTGAGGGAATGTAAGAACATATAAAACATCCAAAATAAGACATACTTTTGCATGGTTTAAAACCTTTTTGTTTGTTTCGTTTTCTTCTGTGCTTAATGTATGGTTACTATTATTTCATATCCTTTGACTTACAGGTTTGGCTACAATGCAGTGTGAATATTGCACATGGGACCATGTGTCATATTGGCAGATGGCAATATATAGATGGATAGAGTTTTGCTGTTTGATCAAAACTGTGCTGTTAGAAACTTGTTTTCCCAAATATGGGTACATTCTCCCCTTTTCCTGAGCGGAGAAACCTAGATCTGAGCAAAAAGCGTAAATCACTACACCTTGGGAGGAAGGGTGTCAAATATTTGATGCCATTTCCTTTGCTTGTAAATTGTTCACTTCATTTGAGTATAATAAATCACTACATCTTGGGAGGAAGGGTGTCAAATATTTGATGCCATTTCCTTTGCTTGTGAGTTGTTCACTTCATTTGAATATAAATAAAAAGGACTTCTACCAAGAACGTGAAACTAACATTTTGCCAAGCTAAATTTTAATGAATTCATTTTGACTTTTGTATAATCACTGAAACATTTTCAGTTCATGTGCTAATGTTAACTCTACTTCCTGGAGAGAAAGAAATGATCTTCAATATGATAACTACCTTTTTACTGCAGAAATGTAGAAGTTTGGCATTTTAAGTATCAAATATTTTAAGTTAAAAAAAAAATTACCAGTGTCCAATAGCATAGAAAGAGAATATATGCTTGCCTGTGTCCCTTTCATCTTTGCCTTGTAATTAAGCCTAGGGGCCTTACACTATTTTAAATTTTCAAAATTAGGTCATGTAAATGTTGTGTCAGATTTCCAATTCATAAGAAGTATCCTTATGAATACTGAAGAGTGAAGATAGGGTACCTTTATATCCTACTGATTGCTTAGGTGTGGGCCAGAGGTGAACAGAGAATGAATGGTATTTTCACAGGTTAGTAAATTGTTTTTCTATGATCTCTTATATACAAGTGTGATTAATGTTTTTTTTCCCCTTTCTGAGCTAATATAGGAACATATGGTCTAATAAGTGTGAGTACATTTGGGGAGGGCAGGACAGAATGCTTGAAATTAGGACTCACCCAAAAAATGCCTTGGTCTCCGTATTTGTGGATTAGGAAGAGGAAGGGCTGAAAAGGAACCTTAAAAGCATTGGAATGGTAGAGTACAGATTAGCAGCAACACTCAGGGCTCCATCATGAAGAGAGTGAGATGAGTTCCCATGGTTAATGCAGCAGGGGCTCTAATTGAAAGCCCGCTACCTAGGAAATGATTTAAATCCTTTTATCCTAGCTGGATTGTGAACATTTTATTTACTTTGAGGAAGTTGTTTAACCCTTTTTGTAGATTCCATCAATATTCAGAGCAATGTAAATATATTTTCCCTTTGACTATTTTACAAGGACAGTGAGGATTAATTAAATTTCAAAGAAAGTAGTGCAATTAACTCCCAGGAGACAGAGGTAGATGTTTATCATTTTTCTCATCATTCATTCCTTATTCTTTAATTTTACAAATGTTTGTTGAATAGTAATTATAATGAAGACACTATACCAGCTTCCTGAATTGGGAATACAAAGATGAAGGATGAGAGTGACTTCTGCCCTCATTATGTTATGTGATCATATTTTCTTTTTAAAATCTCCATTATAATATGAGCAATTGTGCAGGGATTTAATATTGTCGGTCTCAGCAATAGTTGATCTTTGATTAACATCACTGACACATGTTTTCACTGTGTATATTCATTTTTCCTTTCTAAATTTAGAACTACTGTTTTTCTTCTACTGTAAGAGATATACAACATAATTTTGTTTTTTTCTATATTGTAATCAGTGCAGTTTTTTAAACTAAGAATAAACCCAAATTCTAATAAACTCCCTACACATTACCTTCTCCATTAAAATATGTTTTATGCCACATACAGAAGAATTTTAACATTATATAGTTATTTGTGAAAATATAACTACATAGAACTTTTGAGAAAGAAAGCCTCTAATATTCATATCTTAGCACTAAAGAAGCATATATTATTCTGCAGATTAAATTAAAATGTTAGTTACCAAGATATGAACTTAGACATTTTCAGTAAGCATTTATAGGCTATTCTAGTAGAAAACTGTACACAATTTCCCATGAGGCTGGTAGTGAAGGTTTCTTAGCTTAAGTGACTTTTTAGCTGGTTCTTGGATTTTATTAAATAATATTTGAATGAATAGTTTTGACTACCAGCCTGAAAATATTAATCTTTCATCTCAGTCTGAGCAAGCGAAAGTAGATACATTCATATTGTATGTCTGATTCTCTTTGGGTTTGAAAAGAAATATAGATTCTACTCCTAAATTAGCATAGAAAAGAGGTGAATTTCTCTTGATTTATTTCTCAGTTTGGGTTTGTGCTTTTGGAAAAGGGAAATAATGATCCTGAAATCAGTAGCCTTTGTCTTTGCCAAAAAATGTAGACATGTTGATCTTAGGGGGGCTGATTATATAAAACAATAGAAATGTAGTCTTAGATGAAAATCTGTAAAGATGTAAGAATGCTGAATTAACATGCAAATTAGGGGCTGAAAAAATGCTGGATTGAGAATAATGTGATAATGAAGGTTTTATATATATTCATATATATAAAGTATATTCATATGTTCTCTTCAACATACATAAGGTCATAAAAAGGATAAAAAGCCTAAGTCTAGTCTTGACAGAGCACCAGCTTAAATCACATGAGCCTATCAGAGAACTTATGACAATATTTAGGGCTAAACTGATGTTACTGGTGAACCAGTATCTGGAATGATTTCCGTAACTCACTTAACTGTGGACTTCAAAAAGTAATTATCAGGATGGCTACTGTGAAGCCAGGAGCTTAGGAAGTGTCACAAGATGCCTCTTGTCCCTTTCCCTGAAGTAGCATGTGGGGTATGAGGGATTACAGTGTCTTTGTGGGTGGTGTGCTTGAAGGGCCATCAGGGGACTTCTGGTTCTGCTTCAGTTCTGTTTTGTGGAGACGGTCAAGTGATTTAAGGTCTCTTGCTTCAGCCTTTCCACTTAGAAAACAGTTGCTGGAGACTACTTCACTGTAATCTCCTGTTTTTTTTTTTTGTTGTTGTTGTTGTTGTTTTTTAAGAAATGTAGATATTATGATATTCCTAATCATTCTCTTTGCATTTAGTTTTAAAATGTTATTTGTAGTTGATTAGAGAGTGGTGATAAGTAAGCCAGGATTTCTGGAATGCCAGGGCACTGTCCCCATGCATGGAAAACTGCACAAGAGCTTGTGTGTCTTGACATTTTCACATGTCAGGATGCCTTCATTTACTAATGACAGAATACCCAACTCAGACTTATTAAATAAAAGGGGATTTTCTTGCTTATTTAACTCTAGATTCAGTGGTAAATGGGTTTCTGGGTTGATTGTTTCGGGGTCTAACAATGTCTTCAAAAGCTTGGTTTCTTTTCAATAGTCAGCTTTTGACTTCCTGTGAGCTAGCATTGTTTCCCATGGGATTGCAAGGCAGCTGCATACAACTCCTGAGGTTCTTCCTTTTCCATTTCCAGAGAGGGGAGCTTTCAGAAGCTAATTATTTTAGGTGTAAATTCCGTGTACCATCTCTAGAGTCAGGGATAAACTTAGCAATTCCCAAATTAACTATCCTGAGGAAGATATGATATAGTATTGAATAGCAGGAACATTTTTTATTTTATTTTTATAGACATAGGGTCTCTCTCTGTAGTCCAAGCTGGAGTACTGTTTTCACACTGCTGATAAAGACATACGTACGACTGGGAAATTTACAAAAGAAAGAGGTTTAATTGGACTTACAGTTCCATGTAGCTGGGGAAGCCTCACAATCATGGCGGAAGGCAAGGAGGAGAAAGTCACGTCTTACATGGATGGCAGCAAGCAAAGAGAGCTTGTGCAGGAAAACTCCCCTCTTGAGCCTTACTGTCACAAGAACAGCATGGGAAAAGACCTGCCCCATGATTCAATTACCTCCCACTGGATCCCTCCCACAACACATGGAAATTCAAGATGAGATTTGGTTAGGGACACAGCCAAATCATTCTGCCCTGGGCCCCTCCCAAATCTCATGTCTTCACATTTCAAGGCCAATCATGCCTTCCCAACAGTCCCCCAAAGTCTTAACTCATTTCAGCATTAACTCAAAAGTCCACAGTCCAAAGTCTCATCCAAGACATGGAAAGTCCCTTCCACCTGTGAGCCTGCAAAATCAAAAGCAAGTTAGTTACTTCCTAGATGCATTGCGGGTATAGGCATTGAATAAATACAGTCATTCCAAATGGCAGACATTGGCCAAAACAAAGGTGCTACAGGCCTCCTGCAAGCCCAAAATTCAGCAGGACAGTTAAATATTAAAGCTCCAAAATGATCTTTGACTCCATGTCTCACATCCAGGTTACACTAATGCAAGAGATGGGTTCCCATGGTCTTGGGCAGCTCTACCCCTGTGACTTTGCAAGGTATAGCCCTTCTCCTGTCTGCTTTCACAGGCTTGTGTTGAGTGTCTGCAGCTTTTCCAGGTATATGGTGCAAGCTGTTAGCAGATGTATTATTCTGGGGTCTGGAGAACAGTGGCCCACTTCTCACAACTCCGCTAGGCGGTGCCCTAGTAAGGAATCTGTGTGGGGGCTCTGACCCCACATTTCCCTTCCGCAGTGCCCTAGCAGAGGTTCTCCATGAGGGACCTGTCCCCTAAAGCATACTTTTGCCTGGGCATGCAGGCATTTCCATATATCCTCTAAAATCTAGGCAGAGGTTTCCAAACCTCAATTCTTGACTTCAGTGCACCTGCAGGCTAAACACTAGATGGAAGCTGCCAAGGCTTGGAGCTTCCACCCTCTGAAGCAATAGCCCGAGCTATACCTTGGGTCCTTTTAGTCAGATCTAGAGTGGCTGGGACGCAGGACATGGAGTCCCTAGGCTGCATACAGCATGGAGACCTTGGGCCTAGACCATGAAACCATTTTCTCCTAGGCCTCTGGGCCTGTGATGGGAGGGACTGCTGTGAAGACCTTTGACATGCCCTGGAGACATTTTCCCCATTGTCTTGAGAATTAACATTCGGCTCCTAGTTACTTATGCAAATTTCTGTAGCCAGCTTGAATTTCTCCTCAGAAAATGGGTTTTTCTTTTCTATCACATTGTCAGGCAGCAAATTTTCTGAACTTTTATGCTTGGCTTCCCTTATAAAACGGGATGCCTTTAACAGTACCCAAGTCACATCTTGAATGCTTTCCTGCTTAAAAATTTCTTCCACTAGATATCCTAAATCATCTCTCTCAAGTTTAAAGTTCTACAGATCTTTAGGGCAGGGGCAAAATGCTACCAGTCTCTTTGCTGAACCATAACAAGAGTCACCTTCGCTCTAGTCCCCAACAAGTTTCTCATCTCCATCTCAGACCACCTTAGCCTGGACTTCATTGTCCATAATTGCTATCAGGTTTTTGGTCAAAGCCATTCAACAAGTCTCTAGGAAGTTCCAAACTTTCCCACATTTTTCTGTCTTCTTCTGAACCCTCCAAACCATTCCAGCCTCTGTCTGTTACCCAGTTCCAAAGTCACTTCCACATTTTTGGGTATCTTTTCAGCAGCCCCTCACTCTACTGGTACCAATTTACTATATTAGTCTGTTTTCACACTGCTGATAAAGACTACCACAGACTGGGCAATTTGCAAAAGAAAGAGGTTTAATTGAATTTACAGTTTAACGTGGCTAGGAAAGCCTCACAATCATGGTGGAAGGCAAGGACGAGCAAGTCACATCTTACATAGATGGCAGCAAGCAAAGAGGCTTGTGCAGGAAAACTCTCCCTTATAATAACTATCAGATCTCTTGAGAGTTACTTACTGTCATGAGAGCAGCATGGGAAAGAACCGCCCCCATGATTCAATTACCTCGCACGGGGTCCCTCTCACAACACGTGGAAATTCAAGATGAGATTTGGTTAGGGACACAGCCAAACCATATCAAGTACAATCTTGCCTCATTGTAGCCTCCACCTCCTGGGCTCAAATGATCATCCTGCCTCAATCTCCCAAGTAGCTGGGACTACAGCCACCACACTGGCTGTGTTTTAATTTATGTAGAGATGATGTTTTGCTGTGTTGCCCAGGCTTGTCTGGAAGTCCTAGGCTCAAGGGATCCTCCTGCCTTGGCTTTCCAAAGCTCTGGATTACAGGTGTGAGCCACTGTACCTGGCTAGCAGGAAAATTTCTAAGAAATAGATATTGGCGCAGTAACCACAAAGCCAACCAGATATTTCCATTTCCATTTTGTAACTCATTTTTTTTTTCCTTGACCTTGGAAAACTAGTGAACAGTTGGACTTAAGTAAATGTACTTTACTGTGTAAGAATACTTCACTCTAACACACAGCATCTGCAACACACATGTCTGCTCATACTTCAGTAACTGCTATTAGTATTTCTATCATGAACCTCATAGATCCCTGGTGAACAGGCATTGCATAAGAAGAAACTTCACAAGAGATAGAGATTCACTGGGAAATATACCAGAATATGGCATAATGAATAACCTCCTTCCAATGCTTATGGCGGGGATAATGATATGTAAATAATTTTTTGGACAATATTCTACAATTCATTTAGAACTTATATGGTGTTATTGATGTAGGTTTCAAGCCCACATATGTGGCTTAAAGTATATACTAATATGATAGAAATTCGACGTCAGATAATTCTCATCTTTATATAGGAAGTAATTATCAAAGTTCTCAATTAACATTAATATAATACCTAGAAAGTAAGTCTAGCTTGAATCTTGAAGTATTAAAGTATTTAAATTCTTTACTGAGAGAAAACCAGCCACTTACCTATGATGAGTGGTTATATACATTTTGTACCTTTTATTATATAGCCTTGTCAGTTTAGAAAATTAAGAACATTATGATGTATTATTGGTTGAGCGATAGCCCAAGCTACTCAGTCAAGAAAATAGTGGTTTGAGTGCACTTGATCTTGGACAGATAGTATCACTGACAACTGCTTCCTTGTTTGTGCCAGAAAATGGGCTGGTATTTGAGAAGATGTTTAAATATGAATGATTTTTTTTTTTAATAAGTTATTTAGGGCATGCTGCATTGTTCCTGGGGGCTCTTAAGCTGTTATTTTGACCTTCTGGCTTTCTGGGAAAGAGATCCTTAATCCACCTGTTATTCGAGGTGTGATTTTCTAGGAATGGGCTCTTTGAAACTGTAAGCTGTGTTCTCTGTCCTTTTTTCCACCCCATCCACTCTTGTTAGCTGTCACAGCTTTGATTTTCTTAGCCAACATGGACGTTTTCTACATTTACTAACTGTAGCCTAGGCTATGCTGCAAAAAACAAATAGATGTGAAATTAGAGCCACTTAATTCTACTGAGGTTTATTTCTTTTTCTTATTCTCTGTATCCATCTTCAGCTGGTTGAGGCCTCTGCTCTATTTAATCACTTGGGGAGTCAGATTGAAGAACCACCATCTTGTATGTACATTATCTGGAAACACTCCCTCTTAAATCTCCATTTCTGGGAAGGAGGGAAAATGGGGAATTCTATTTGGGTCTTTTACTACCTCAGCCCAAAAGTGACACACATCACTTTTTCTCACATTTCATGGACTCACATTAGTCATGTATACGTGACTGTAAGGGTTGCAGTGAAGAGGAGCAAAAGGAATATTTGGTGAGCATTATCACCCATGCTGTATTTTTCTATGACCTAGAAAATGTTGGTTTCTGAACACTTCATGAGGTTGATGGGATCTAATTCATTTCCTTGTCTTCCTCCTCACTTGGTAGAAGGGTCTTTTGGAATCCACAGATCTAGGTAACTTCTAAATGAGGCATAGGTCCCATCATGCACCTGGATTGCAGATGTTTTCTATTAGAGAGCTCTTTTGGAAACACTATCATTCCAGCCCAAGGCTGCTGGGACTGGCATTTTTGGTAACATTCTACTGTACCTCACATCCATTCTTGGTTCCTACTCAATAGCTAAAGCTCTTTGATCATCCATCTATTTCTATTCTTTCATTCCCTTGCTCTTCTAATTCTCTGTGAACCCAAGGGGACAAGGGAGACTTTTCTGTCCTCTGCAACGTGAGAAACAAACCAGTAGACAAACTCCAGCTTTTTGCTTTGAGCCTTAGGTGAAGATTGGGCTGTGCCTGAGGCCATCCTTCTTTCTGTAGCTTCTTAGAAGGGCTCCTCATAAGTTCATACCCCTTTTCCTTACAACTAGAAGCTAGGATCAGTGAATTATGTATGATAGTACGTTAAGGGATTCCTACTTGATGGCCTCCATTTCTTTTTGGAAGAAAGTAGAGGAATTAGAGAACTTAAGAAGAGTAGAAAAAATTGGAAAAGCCACTGTGAAGAGGTTTGGAGGAGGAAGAGATCCCTAGTGCTGCTTTATTTTTCATCCTGTGCAAAATTCTCTCTTTTAAAGCTCTATTTTGGCCAGCCTCTCTCTCTTCCCTCTTGCTGGTCTTTACCAAACTCCTGGTTATTCTCCCTCCTTTTTTGAGGACTTTGGTGCCCAGTTGAATTCGTCCAACTAACTCTATTAACTTCCTCTCAATCTTACCTTTTCCTTTTTTAGCTGTGTTCCATCATTTGGCAATGGCAGCTCAGCTTCTTTGTTTTTTTATTCTTTTATTGGACCCATCTAGCAAAACTACGTCTAAAGATCTATTCACCTAGTCCAATCCTATGCCCAGACTGATAGCATTTCTGGAGACAGAAACTCAACAGTGGCAACTGATATTCTTAAATGCATGATTTCCATCCCCAACCAAACCTTCACATATCAGACACTACATACATAGTATACATATGTTAAGTACTGGGAAACAAATACTCTGTTTCTTTGTTCATTTCTCTCCCCTGTTATCCATAGTAGTTCTGTATGCTGTTTCTACTTCCCTTCTCTACAATTCTCAAATTTCTTATTTCTCCACCTTCTTCAAAATGCGAAACTCATATAGAAGTCAATATCCAAAAGGCAGCAGCTCTTTCTACTTCTTGCCAGATACCTACAACTCTAACATGTCCTCATCATCCTGTTTTCCTTTATTCAAATCTCACTGGAAAGGAGCCTCTGGCTAATGCCTGACACCGCAAATCCATTGCATGACTTACCTTTCACTTAGCTTTTTCTCACTAGCTTCTTTCTGTCTTGAAAAACATATAAAATTCGGTAAACATACAAGTAAAACCTCTCTGGTTTCCCCATTCGCCCTTTGCTCCTTTTTTTCTCCCCTCCAAAGCCAGGTTCTCAGACAGAAGTGTTTATATTCTTTTCTTTCCATCCTCAGGTTATCTCTTCAGCCTCACAGCCGTCTGCCAGTGCCTCCAGGACTCCATTGAAGCAGCTTTCATTTTACTTCACTGGTGGAATGTCTCCTTAGACGAGGTTAATCACGCCCTCCTTTTGGAAGTGCGCTCCTCTCTTGGCTGCTGTGATGAAATCCTGGTTTTTGCCTCACATCTCTCATTGCTAGGCCCCTTTTATAGAACTCCACTTTCTATTTCAGTATTTTAAATGACAGTGTAATTTAATGACACCTTCTGTTTCCTCATCTTTATCCACTCCATACACTCGGAAATCTCTGTCAACTCCTTTGTGTTGGTTAGACCACATCCCAGAGATCCCCCAAATTCCTGAAGCCTTGTAACTCTGTTCTTATGTAATCTGTGTTTCAGCTTAGATCTATGTTCTGTGTATCAACTGCCTACTAGACACCACAAATTGGACAGTTTAAGAATCTTCAAACTCAGCATTTTAAAAATTAAACTCATCACCTACCCACCTTCCAAGTTTCTCATGCCAGTGCCTGACTCCACTAGTCACCCATATTTCTCATGTCAAAAACCTGGTGGCACCTAAGATGTCTTCATCTCCCACAGCCCCTACTTACAATTAATGACCACATTCTTAATGATTTTAATTATTTCTTATCGTATCAGTCAAATGGCTGATACTGAATGGTATCTACTTTCCATTCCAGCTTCCTCTATGTTAATTCCAACCACCACCACCATTTCTTACTTTGACTATTCAAAAGCCTTTTCCAGATTAGTCTTTCTTTATCCAGTTTTGCTTCATTCTATTCCATTCAACTCATAGCAAAATTATCTTTATTGAATATAGATCTGATGATATTACTTACTCTGCTTAAAGCCCTTCCATGTTATTCAGCTGACCGCAGAGTGAAATCTAAAATCTTTGTCATGTCATTCAAAAATGTCTGTGATCTGGCATCTCTTGACCTTTCCAGCCTTAATTCACAAATGTCTGTCATATTATTTATAATTTTTAATATATTTTTATTTTGCATTGCCTATTCCTGTTTATTTCAGTGGAAGTCTTCCCTAAGACTCTCAGAATTAAACATCTCCTCTAGGAGCTATCATAGCCCCTAATACTTAGTCATCTGGGGATAGTGATCATATGATTAAAGTTTCTATTTATGACTTTGTCTTTTTTATTCTTTAAAGGCAGAAAAAGATTTTTTTTCTTCTTTGCACAGTGTTTTTTTATTTTATTTTATTTTTTATTTCTTCTTTCTTAGTACAGTGTCTGACTTACTCAGTCAAATCTTTTGAATGAAGGAATGAATGCTCTTGGGACCTCATTAGACAACCCTACCTTGAGAATTCTCTTTGTCTGTATGGTTTCTTTTTCTTGTTTTCATAGGCTGGTAAAAAAATGATACCTTTTTCCCCTCTAATACATTGCACTAAATCTTACTCTCTTAAATTTCAGCTTAAGTAGTCCCACCCGGCTCTTCATTCCCCTGTCTTAGAGGCACTCTGTACCTCCTTGGCACCTTGTGTTATCTGTTACAACACTTAAAACAACTATGTATAATTATTGATTTTCCTGCCTGTATTCATTCATCTCTTCACTGAGAGAGACTTCAACAGAGAGTTCTTTGAAGCAGGACTTTATATATTTTTTTTAATCTGTGTTTCCAAATGATGAACTCAGGGAAAGAGCTCTTAAAAATTTTTATCATAAGGGTGTTGAGGACCTCCATTAGGAATTCTTCATATAAGTTAAACATCAAAGTTCTTAAAATGATTACCAAACTAAAATGCCAAAGGAAGATTTTAAGCCAAGTTATCAGTTGATAACCGAAAGGAGAATTCTAAATGCTTTTTTTCTTGCCTTAATTATTTATACCAACTGGCCATAGATTCCCCTACCGATTTTTAAATGGCCTGTCTCAAGTAAAGTTTGAATTAGCATGAGAATTAGCTATTATGGCTCACCCTTTTCTTACCCTTAGTATTGCAGGTCAGAGGATTCCCAGGCATAGAATGAATGACATTTGGCCAGTGTTTTGAATCTAAGCCTTGTTCTGAAGCCATTAGGAAATTAAACCTTTCCAGGTGTTGCTGGTTGTGTCCATTGTCTTAGGAGGTCAGACCCTGTCTCAAGATAGAACATAACATTTATAGAATCATAAGTTCCATTCAGCTAGGGCAATATAGACTAATTCTAAGGTTTTAAAATTATATTCGTGTCTACATTGCCCATGATTTCAGAGTTATGCATACTTGTTATGACAATGCAGAGAATATAAAGTAAAACTGCCTATAATTTAAGCACTTAATTTATATAGTTTGCATTAATCTATTACATAAATTAATTATATAATAAATTACACAAATCAATCATGTAAATTAAATTATATAAATTAACCATTTGATTGAATTATATAATGTAACCATATAATCACATTATATAACTATATAATTAAGCTATGTGGATTAATTATATGATTAAGTTATGCGAATTAATTGTATGATCAATTATATAGTCAATTATTAATTTACATTAATTTATGTAACTATAAGCACCCAAAGGTAATGTGTTAACAATTTGATATATGTCCTTTCCCCTTTTTTCTGTACACACACACACTTATTTGCTTTCTCTCACTCTCACACTTTTATTTATTATGCATAAAGAAGGATTATCCTAAACCCCTAAATGGTGTCTTGCAAGTAGACTTTTTAACCGTAGCAGTAAATAGTTGTCTATATCTTCTTTCTGTACCATTCTTTATGTTTGAAACACCTATTTGTGAACATTTTATGTTGCTTCCGGTATCCTGCAATAAACAGGGATCCTTGTACTTATACATTTTTGCACTTGTCTATTTACTCATACTATATGACTAGAAGTGAAAATTCTGAGTCTTATGACACATGTTGTGAAATTGCCCTTATGGAAGTGACATCAACTCCTGCCAGCACTCTCATGGCTTAGTGTGGGATATTAGAATTCTTTTTAATTCCTTGTCAGTTGAATTTCCTTATAGTTTTAATTTGCATGTATTTGATATTGATTTATTAATTTAATTTGCATTTGTTTAATTTGTATTTATTTGATAATGAATTTGAAAATGTTTTTATGTTTACTTTATTCTCCTAGGTTTAATTAATATTTGCTAAAGGGGTCTTGTAACCACATTTCTTGTGAAGGGGTTTCAGCCCTGCTTTTATAAATTTTGTGGCATTTCCTTAGGGTGACTTTAAGAACTTCAGTTTTAACTATGAGCGTGGCAGTGCAAATTGAGATATTTTCTTCTAGAAACTGGAACCACATGTACCTGGCTTTATTAGTCTGGGTTCTCTAGAAAGACGGAACTAATAGATGTATATATGAAGGGGAGTTTATTAAGGAGTATTGACTCACGCAGTCACAAGGTGAAATGCCACAATAGGTTGTCTGCAAGCTGAGGAGCAAGGAAGCCAGTCTGAGTTTCAAAACCTGAAAAGTAAGGAAGTCAACAGTGCAGCCTTCAGTCTGTGCCTGAAAGCCTGAGAGCCCCTGGCATATCACTGGTATAAGTCCAAGAGTCCAAAAGCTGAAGAACTCGGAGTCTAATGTTCTAGTCTGATGTTCAAGGGCAGGAAGCATCCAGCACAGGAGAAAGATGAAGGCTGGAAGACTCAGCAAGTTGGCTTTGTTCTAGCCATGCTGGCAGTTGATTAGATGGTGCCCACCTGGATTGAGTCAGGTGGGTCTGCCTCTCCCAGTCCACTGACTCAAATGTTCATCTCCTTTGGCAACCCCCTCACAGACACACCCAAGAACAACACTTTGCATCCTTCAATTCAATCAAGTTGACACTTAATATTAACCATCACACTGGCTATGTAGAATCTATGAAGTAATCAGCTCCCAAGTATAGAAATGGAGTGAGAATATTACGTTGTAGCAAATGCCTTGATAATAATACTGAACTGTCAGTCATCATGTAGATCTGAACTATAGGTGTCACCATGACCTGATGTAGCACACCCAATGCATAGAAAATTACTAAAGTAACAACTTCGTGCAGGTTCTTGCTTAGTCATTCAGGCCTCCTAAATTAATGAACTAGGTTGTAAATGATTGTTGAAGTCTGACCAGCTTAGCTAATTGAGTATTTATTAGACACACTTCATAAACGCCATAACTTGTACTAATAATGTGCACTAATTAATTAATGATTATTGTCAACAAAAGGGCAAAATAGTTACATAAGGTAATCTTTTGTGGCTCTTTTAAAAAATAAAAATGGTCATTTATATCTTGTGATTATTTTTCAATTTTATTCTAATATTTGCATCCTTGCTTCATTGTATAGTTCAGTAATGGACTATTTCTAAACTTTTTTTCTAATAATAAATTATTTTGATTTAAAAATAACTCATCAGATATCAGGAGTTACTATTCCTTGAAGCACTGCAATTTGATTTACATTTGGATATGCAAAATTCAAGCTTTAGTGTACCTGAACAATGTTTTTGTAATTTAGAACTGCTATGGGAATTATAAATTTCAAAATTTTTCACTTAGATGAATTCAAAATCATTCTCCGCTATACATTATTTTGATATATTTGAGTTGAATTTACTGTTAATTTTTAAACAAAGACATGATTTTGAGATGAAAGCAATATATGCTCTTTATTGTTAGGAATTATGTAAATCTTAAAAGTTAAATCTGTACACCAGCACTGTGAGAACATAATTTAATGCTTATAAAGGAGAGAGTAAAGATTTTGCTTTTAATGAAGAAAAGAGAAACAGTTACATCTAATTAATCTTAGATCTATAATGTAGCCTAGGATTAAGGTGAGTCAAACTATACCATAGCTCTTTCTGTGGGTTAATCTATCTTTTATTAGTTTTTCATCACTTTTTAGACTGTTTGGGCTGTTTTAGAGAAATAGCAAAAAGAAAATACATTAAATCAGAATTTATTTAATCTTTACCTAGGTGAAAGCTAAAAGTTTTGTGCTAAAAATAGTGTAAACTTGGGTAACTGAAAAATTGTCCCAAGTTTTAAATTAAATTTGACCTCTCAAAGTACAACAGTTTAATCTATGTGGAAGTATACATTAAATTTCTTGAATAATCCTCATTCAAGAAGCCCATAATCTTCCGTTTGGAAGGATAAAAATGATAAGGCAGCCATAATTATATTATCTAAATACAAAGTAGGATCCTGTTAACCACCAGTGACTTCTCTTGCTCCCTCTGCAACAGCGTTTCATGCTCTTCATTTTCCCTTTGCTGTGATATCTGTCCTTTGTCCTTACTACTCTGATTGGCCACCTTCTATTTTGCATCTTCATTTTGAAAAGTCTTTTTTTTCCTTTGACTTAACTGACATCACTTTCTCCTAGTTCTGTTTGTTTCCCCCCCCTCTAATCACTTCTCAGGTTTCTCCATTTCTCTATTTGTGCTTCTTTATCTGCTTGCCCCCTAATCTGTTGCTTCTTTCTTAATTGATGGTAGCTTTTGGAATTTCTTCTTTTGCAAATTTAGCTGCTGCCAGCCCCTCAGGACTTAACCTTCTTACCTCTGTGCCCTTGGATTTAACTGTTCTTGCCTTGGGTGTTCTTACTCTCCTTTATGGTAATGAGACCCAACAACGGCAGCCACTCAGCTAGGACATTAAGAAGAATTAGTTTGTGCCGGTCACAGTGGCTCACGCCTGTAATCCCAGCACTGTGGGAGGCCGAGGCGGGTGGATCATGAGGTCAGGTCAGGAGATTGAGACCATCCTGGCCAACATAGTGAAACTTCTCTACTAAACTACAGAAATTAGCTGGGCGTGCCTGTAATCCCAGGTACTCAGGAGGCGGAGGCAGGAGAATCGCTTTAACCAGGGAGTCGGAGGTTGCAGTGAGCCGAGATTGTGCCACAGGAGACTCCGTCTCAATAAAAAAAAAAAAAAAAAAAAAAAAAGAATGAGTCTGAAAACAAGTTCCTATCCTTCAGAATAAAAAAATTCTCAGGGGTTTGGAAAGTTATTGAATGAATAGAATGCCAGAATCTTATATGAAAATCCTATCTCATATTTCAAATCCTGTGCATTAGTATTTTAAAGAAGAAAATCAGTACTTAAATCAGTATGTTAATAAATTAAAAGGCTTATCAATTTCAGAAAAAATCCAAATTATATTTATCATTATCTTTACTTTTTCTTAAATTTTTTTTCAGACAAACTCTTGCTCTGTCATCCAGGCAGGAGTGCAGTGGTACGATCATGGCTCACTACAGCCTTGAACTCCTGGGCTTAAGCGATCCTCCTGCCTTAGCCTCCTGAGTAGCTGGGAGTGTAGGCACATGCCATCACACCTGGCTCATTTTTATATGTTTTGTAGAGGCAGGGTCTCGCTTTGTTGTCCAGGCTGACCTTGAACTCATGACCTTAAGAAGTCCTCCTACCTGTACCTCCCAAAACGTTGATAGTAATAGACAGAGGATATTCAAAGCTATATCTTTTAAGTAAGTAATATTCTCATTTGTCTTCAATAATGTGTTTCAGCATATGGCATATATACTGTTGTTACTTTAGTCAACTTTACTAATAATGAAAATAACCACTGTGCTGGTCCCGCGGCACCACTTCCTTTTTCATCTCCTTTGTATTCTTCAGGTTACATCTTCAGTGTCAGGAAAGAAAGCCTTCTGTCTCTTTCTCTCTCCTTGTGATTAGGTTAAATCTCCTTATTGGAGTTTTCTCATACCATTGCAACTGCACATTTAGATTTACACATTTAGTTTTACACATTTAGATATGACTATTGGACGAAAGTTTAATTTATTTCTTGGGCTGTGAACTTCGTGAGGACTTTTGGTGTCATGGAGGTAGATGGGTGCTCACAGAATATTTCTCAATCGAATGCATGAGTTAATAAATGAATGAATTTGAGCTTCACAATTAAATTGGAGGTTTAGATAAGAAAACCTCAGAGAACAAAACATGTAAAATATTTCCTAATTGATTTATGTGTCTACCACTCTGGCAGATGGTGAATTCAACATGACCTTTGTACTTGAAGTGTTCATGTTAATCTAAAACATTCCTTATTGTTTTCAGGGCTACCTGAGAATCCTAGAACATTTATGAATATTATAATTGAAATACTTAGGAATGAATTTCTCTCCCAGCAGGTTCTTCATATCCCCTTCTTATTCCTTAGCATCTTTTTACTTCTTATTACTGTGATAAAATGACCCTGTGCTTTATATAAAGCCAAAAATTATACCTAAGAGTTTTAAATGCAGCAGAATCTCAGTGGAAACAGGATGATACAATTTTTTTCCCCCAAAGCACAGTGGTGAGCAGGAAGAAAGCCAAGGACTGTTACCCAATGAAAGAATAATCAGTCTTTTATTCTGATGAGATAGTACCTTTATCCCTTCTCTTAATGGATTGAGAACCCACTGGAAAAATTAAAAGTGAACCAGAAACATCTCAAAAGGAGGCCATGGGACCAGGGGTTCCCTGAAAGTGTTCAGGGAAAGAAAAGGATTAGAAGAGTAGATGTTTAATAAACTATGCCAGCCAAAATGATCTTTAACTTTGAATTAGTTAGCTATAAATGTACCAAATAAATGTATTCAAGACCTGTTTGCCTTCCCCCAGGGAAAAGTTAGAGCAGGATTTTACCTTGTTTTACCAAAAAGAAAAGTTTATTTTGAAAAAAATTCCAAACTTGCCTCCTCTGAACTGTAGTGAAAAGATACTTTTCCACAGTCCTTTGTTCAGGAAATAAGGACACAGTGGTGTCATTGGGTTTTGATTGTCCTTTTGGAAAAGGTTAAAACCTGTCCTACAGTCATGATGATTTCAGTTCCATTTAAGTGGAGTCCTGTCTCTCTCTGCACCGACTGTACCTTTACTATAACATGGCGTTACACAGACAGTTTTGAGTAAAGTGTATGTTAAATGACTGCCTAAGTGAATGGAAAATTAAGAAGGGCCTCCAGCACTGGAGCATGGAAAGGAGCACTGGGTTCACTGATTCTTTGGATTTCTCCCTTGCTATGTTAAGCCCATTCTCTAAAGAACATGTATCTTGACAGTATTGGAATCTTTAGAAATAATCGCAATACCAGAAGTTATTTAAGATTTTAGTATTTTCAAAGTATTTGTACATAACACTTTCATATGTTTTTGTTTCCTAGCTACCTCAGTTTCCCTGTTGCCTTGAGTAGATTAGTGTAGAGAGATGGTGAGATCAGGGGAAACAGGTTTACTTAGCCATCTTCATTACCATATTATCACTGGCTTGAGGCTCCTCCCACATGCATTCCTAAAGAGGCTATTGTGGGTCACCCAAATTATTTACAGCCATCTGTATTATCAGTATAATGAAAACATAGGTATGCTCTATGGAATACATCTTAGGCTTGAATGTGATTACATGGGCATCTGTTGAAATACAGATTCAGATCTATTGAAAGATCTGAGATGGGCCAAGAAGGGATGGGCATATTTTTAATAAGCTACTAAAAGTGAGCTGATGCTGCTGGACTATGGACCATATTTTGAGTATCAATTAATATCAAGTTGCTAGGACATAAGAGGTCTCTGGGTGCAGCTGAGGCCCTTGGTTTCTACTCTGCCAGATATATTGTTGACAGGATAACATCATCACCCACTGGATGAGTAAAAGTTCCATTAACTTGAAAAAAGGATAGATAGCATGACTCATGGAACCTGTCTTCATTTAAAATTAGTGAAGTAAACTAGACTAAATATTCGTCCATTTTTAGAAGTCCAAATATTAGACATTCTGGTGAGAAACATTAGTCTTTGATGGTTCACTTGTTCAATAAAATAGTGGGATTTAAGTCTTAAATCATTTTTTGTCCTCTTTCCCGTATACCAAGGCCCAGAAGTGCCAGAATCAGCTTCTGGAAATAGTAATTGCACTGGTTTAGGGGTGAAAAGGTAGTATTTTTTATCTGTTGCCACTATGCTGAAAAGTGAACTTATCTTTAAATGGTTTTCCTCTTTAAAATTCTCTGAGAGGATAAAGCTTCTCTGTAGCGAAAACCAAGTTTCATCTAACTGTTGATTATTCTGTAGATAACTTCATTCACAGTTGGGAGACAAGATAATAAGTTTAAAGATAAAAACTTCTTTCCTTCAGTAGCCTATGGTTTCTAATCGTAACTTTTTGTTTGATGTTTCTGTAATGTAGTGAAATTGGAGACTTAATTTGATCAACTACAAGGAAATAAACAAACTGTGATCTAAATTTACTAAACAATGTTTTAAGGCAAGTATTTAAATTAGTAAGAATTGGATTGGTTTTCTCTTATTTTAACTGTGTTTGCAGTCTCTTGACTATTACTTATATTTAATAACTGAATATTTGTGTTGGGGCATAATTACTCAAAATTACATTTTTCTCCCTGCGAATACAATATTAATGTAGTAATGCTAACTCAGCTACTGCTTCATAAACTTCCATGTCTTATTTTAATCTAGTAAAAGCCTTCTCTCAGGATAATCATTATGCTCAATAATCCTCACCGTCAAACTTGAAGTAGTTAATAGATAATCCTCCAAGCAGCACTCCAGATCCATCTGAGTACCCATTAAAACACTTCTTGATGCTATTGGAGTTTTCTGAATTTCTTTATCTGTGAGACAATGGAAATTCCACGGAGAATTTCTTCTATTAGAATGTATATTCAAATCTTAGATTGTTTGAGTATCCTGTTCTAATTTTAAATGCGGTTTCCAGATGTGAATTGACTTTACAGATTTTTAATCTTAGAGTGCTTAATGAACACAGATTAAAGATTTGACAGTCTACGTTATTGACTCCCTCTCCACTCATTTTTTTTTCTTAAAAGAATGGTAAAATGGAAAGGGTTTCATATAGTTATTGTTAATAACAGAAGACTGTTCTGGTAATGGCTATAAGGATATGTATAAGTAGATGGATTGAAGAAACATTTACTGCGGAATTATCAGGAATTGGTGTTGATTGGATGTGTGGGATACGGATCATAGTATGTCAGTAAAACAAAACTCAAAGCATAGTGAATTTGGTTATCCGAGGATAAAGGTTTTAATTCTTCGAACAAAAAGAATATGCTTTTTATCTGAATTCTCTTTATAAATATTTATTTGCTCCCCTTTGCATAGTTTTTGTAAGTGGCATGCAATATATATGGATTTCTAATTATATAACTCCATTTATAGTTTGAATAATTATTTTAGAAGTGACTTTGGCTAATAAGATTGGCTCTTTTAAAATCTGGAAAATTCATGAGGTTGTTAAAGAGACAAAGTTAGTTTGGAAAGACCATTTAAAAAATGTGTTGATTAATAACTCCAAAATAAACTGTTTGCTTTTCTGCATAGATATAGCTACATCCTACAAAAATCTTGCTTCACTCAAGGGGCTTCAGATAGAGTACCTGCTGAGTTTTTTTGTTGTTGGTCAATAACACGGTTATATACAAGCATTTAGAAATTCTTCCATTTCTTTTTTAGAACCTAAGATCCTTTTATATCATAATTTTGTTTTAAAAACTTCAAGAATTTGACCTTGTTCTTATAGTTCTGATGCATGAAAATAATGGGCATAATTGGGGAGTTATGATCATTTTAGCTTGGAAACATAAACTGTTACATTTTTCTTGCTTTGACAACTGACCTTCTTAATAAAATGACATGAAGTTTTCCTGCAGAATATATAATTTAAAACTTGATGAAAATGTATTTCTATTTACTTGTACTATTTATGTAAGTGTTCTTGTTTTTTCTTTAGAAATAAAAGGAACATCTTCTCTTAACTTTTACAAAATTACATTTAACATCAATTAAATCTTTTTTAATTTCACTAAGAAAGGACAATAAATTAACTTTTTTTTGAAAAAAGATAAGTATTACATCATAATTGATCACAGAATTGCGTAATTTACTTATCATGTGACAATAAATAACTTGATCTGTGATCCCTGATAAAACATAACAGTAGAAAAATCCTTTGATGGGATAAATATGTTTCTGTTTTACAGGTGACCACTAGAAACTACCACCTTTAAACTCACACCTTCCTGGAGAATTGAAAGTAGTCTGAAATGACAATTTTCAGGGCTTCTCATTTTGTTATGTGATTTTCTAAGGTGTTTTTATTTTCTAAAAAGTATTTTAAATTCATTCTAAGGCGTTTTTATTTTCTAAAAAGTATTCTAAATTCATTCTAAGTCAAAATGCCCTGATTCACTCAAAACTTAGAACTTAGAAGATGAGGCTTTTGCCTTTGACATCTTAGTCTTAGCACTACTAGAAAATATATAAAATCTAAAATTCCATTGCTGCAACACTGCTCTTTCCCTCCACTTAGATTCAGTTTCTATTTACTTTAACATAGTAGAAATTGTGTCTTTAATTAGTGTAGTGTCAGCCTTCTTTAATTCTCCTGTAGAGGTAATTGAGGTATCACATAGTACTCAGTGCAAAAACAACCATTAGGTGAACACGTCCATTACAAAGAAGAGGAAGTGGTGAGGAAATTATCTGTCTTTAATTCTCCTGTCATTCCTTAAGTGCTTCCTCTATGCTGGGCACATGGCCATAGTGGTGACAGGGCTGCCTGGAGCTGTGTCCTTGTGGAGCTTGGCATCTAAGTGGGACCAGCAGACAGACAGTTGTACAAACAAACCGGATAATTACAGAAGATAAAAAGTGTTATAGGACGGATGATGTGGCTCATGCCTGTTATCCCTGAACTTTGGGAGGCTGAGCGGGAGCATCACTTGAGCCCAAGAGCCCAAGACCAGCCTGGGCAACAGGGCGAAACCTAATCTCTACAGAAAACACAAACAATAGTGGGGTGTGTAAGCCTGCACCTTAAGTCCCAGCTTCTTGGGAGGCGGAGGTGGGGAGATTGCTTGAGCCCAGGAAATTGAGGCTAAATGAGCCGTGATCACACCACTGCACTCCAGCCTGGGTGACAGAGTGAGACCGTGTCCCAAAAAAAAAAAAAAAAAAAGTCTTCTAAAGGCAGATTAACATGATGATATCATAATCACTGGGAAATGCCATTTCTGATTAAGAAATAATTTGTCTTCATCATTTATTATGTATGGATATGAGAGATGATATTTGAACTGTCCTGTTCAGTGAGATCATTTCTTGGAGGTCTCCTTGAGGGGGTTTGATTTCTTCCTTGAAGGATTCATGATTATTATCACTGCCACAGCTTATTCATCATTCCATACATATTTATTGAGGGCCTGATATATTTCAGCCTCTGTTCTCACTTGGGGGAACAAAGCTGTGAAATCTCCTGATCTCAATGAATTTGCCATGTGTTCTCCACTGTTTTAGTAAAACCCCCTGGCGAACACGGTGAAACCCCGTCTCTACTAAAAAAATACAAAAAACTACCCAGGTGAGGTGGTGGGCGCCTGTAGTCCCAGCCACTCGGGAGGCTGAGGCAGGAGAATGGCGTGAACCCAGGAGGCGGAGCTTGCAGTGAGCTGAGATCCGACCACTGCACTCCAGCCTGGGCGACAGAGCGAGACTCCGTCTCAAAAAAAATAAATAAATAAAAATAAAACCCACTTTCCAGGCCCCTCAGTTGTATGATGGTCTAACTCTGTTCATTCGTTGTCCAACCTGGGCAACATAGGGAGACCCTATCACTACAAAAAATTTAAAAGTTAGCCAGGTGTGGTGTTGTGCACCTGTGGTCCCAGCTACTCCGGAGGCTGAGGTGGGAGGATTGTTTGAGCCCAGAAGGTTGAGGCTGCAGTGATTACTGCAGCCTGGGTGATAAAATGAGACCCTGTTTTTTTGTTTTGTTTTGTTTTAAATTTCATTCTTCCAACATGAATTTTCCATGTTTAAACATGATTTGTAGGAGGAAGTGCCTACCATATACAGCAAGATATAAGATTTAATTGATTACTTATTATGATCTATTTTATCGTAGCTAATCTTTTGAAGTGTATTTAACATTTGTTTAACATGTTTTCTTAATTCACATTCAATCTCTTTTTGCAGTGAGAAATTGTCCAGCTTGTGCACTAGCAGAGAGGTTGCCAAATCTGCCTTAAGCTGGAGAGTTTAGCCTCCTTTCCCCTTTGAAACTTGAGGCATATCTAAGTCCTGAGAGGTGTGATATTTATTGACTCTTGTGGCTAGCTCTTGTGTATAGATATCCTCACAATTTTCCTTGGTATATGTGGATCCTGGTCACCAATCTGATAGTCAAAAAGGTCACTTAACTATCTTCTGTCAGGACATAATCAGAAAATGTTGTTGATCTTTCTGCCGTCTTTGAAAAACTACTCTGACCAAGATATAATTACCTAAGTGAGCACGTGCTCACTTCCTTTATTTGAATCTTCACTCCTTATGTGCTCACCTCTAAACACTTGCAGTGATAATTTTAACATTTTATTTCTGAAAGTTATTTCTTACTCTGCCCTCCCCCAAATGGTAGCCACTAGCCAAAAGTGGCATTTGAGCACTTAAAATGTGACTGGATTGAGATGTGCTGTAAGTGTTAAAGTACACACTAGATTTGAAAGACTTAGTGTAATAAAAAGAATGTAACATATCTCATTAACATTGTCATGTTGATTGTATATTGGAATGATAGTGTTTTGGCTATATTGGACTAAATAAAGCATATTATTAAAACTGATTTCATCTACTCTACCTTTTTTAATGCAACGATTTAAAATTGCCAGTGTAGCTTGCAATATATTTCTTTTGGACAGTACTGCTTTAAAATAGAAATGCATATGGAATGTTCAAAATGGTTTTAGAAGCCTGGATTCGTTCATCTATTTGAAGAGTTGCAAGATTACTCTAGAGCAGTGTAGTGTGTAAATTTAGAACTATTTCATGATCAATAATTTACTTCCTTGTAAAGCAAGTGAAAGCTTTAATATTGCATGTGGGAGGAATATGACATTTACAAATGGGCAAATTTCAAACTGGACAAAGCAGTGTCTTCATTGCCATCCAGATTATCTGCTCAATATAGATTGAGACTAATGTAAACAATGGAATATGTTTTGGTGGAAATTTTAGTCTTAAACAGTTTTTAAATTATTACTTTAAAATTGTGATTATTAAACTGAATGTTACTGTATAGGGGTTTACTTTGGCTGTGTTATGCTTTGATGAGTTTCTGGACATCAAAGTAAATCAAGGGGTTTTCTACTTGCAAGTTTGCACTTGATTATAGGAGAGCAGCCATGATAGCTAATTAGCTTGCTTCTTTTTTTAATTGCTGTTTCTTAATGTGTCACATGAGTGAGAAAAGAAAAATACTAACTTGATAAGGATGTCTGACTTATTCTTGTTTAACTGAGTTCATTAGTGTTTTTAAAAGCAGAAGCCTGCAATAAAGGATATAAAAGTCTCAAACCATTATATGAGAGAAATTAATTGAAAATGAAAATTTAAAAGTAAGTACTTTTATTACTTTCAAAAATAGTTTACTGTTTAAAACAGTTGCTCTGTCTAAGGCAGCATGGCTCAAGAGAATATGTGATTTTAGGAGTAAAAGATAAAAAGAACATGTTAATGCTTTTTGGTCAAACATCTAGGAACTATTTTCTGTAATATCTGGCTCTGTTTTGAGGAGAAGAGGTGAGCCAGGTTGCTGACAAAAATTGGTTGACAAAGAAATGGGGATAGAAATATATTATTTCAAGTCGCCAAGTTGCAAAACAGTTGAAAGATTAAAAATAATAGTGTCTATATCATATATAAACAATGTGAAGGTGGTAAAATAAGAAGATATAAATGATATGGAGAAAACCAGAGAGGAACTAAAACTAAATAAATTTAAAAGGAATTGATGGGGCTGGTGTGGTGGCTCACACCTGTAGTCCCACTTTGGGAGGCCAAGGCCTGTGAATCACTTGAGGCCAGGAGTTCGAGACCAGCCTGGCCAATATATAGTGAAACCCCATCTCTACTAAAAATACAAAAAATTAGCTGGATATGGTGGCGTGCACCTGTAATCCCAGCTACTTGGGAGGCTGAGGCATGAGAGTCTCTTGAACTCGGAGGTGAAGGTTGCAGTGAGCCTGATCGAGCCACTGCACTCCAGCCTAGGTGACAGAACACGACTCTGTTTCCAAAAAAAAAAAAAAAGGAGTTGATGGGACTGGGCTGGGACTTGACTTTCATCATTAACTACTTATACTATTTGATCTGTTGCCATTTGCCTGCATTTCCTTGATATATTTTTAATTTGGTCTAGGGCAGTGTTTCTTAAAATCTGCTTCAGGATTAGGCTGCATTAGAATTATTGAAGTGCACACAAAAATGCAAATTTCTAAATCCCACTGCAGAACAACTGAATCACATTTTCTGGGTGCAGTGCTTGGAAATCTGTGTTTTAACTTGCCTCTCAGTGGAATCTTGAGAACATTAAAGTGTGAGAACCTTTATAAGGTATGCCAGAATATATCTGGTTAAGGTTTTTTTTTTTTTTGACATATGTGATTACATGTAAAGTATTTCAGCAACGAGTAAAATGAATGTGCAGTACAAGTTCATAGCGATTGGTATAATATACAACTGTAGCTAGCCACGCACGGCATAATATTGGTATTTACAAAGTACTTTTTTATTGCTGATGGGGACCAACTATTTCTGTGTCAGTAGTTAAGATGTTAGCAATGTACTTTCGAGTCTTCAGGCTTAAGCGAGACTCTTCTTCATATTTTGTAATTACAACATTATATAAAGCACATAGGAATATTAACCCTAAATGAAATATGTCTTTTTTTTTTTTTTTTTTTTTTTTTTTTTTTTTTTTTTTACAGTGGTGGTGAAGTATGCAGTGATCATGTCAGGGATGGTATCTTTGTCAGCTTACCCTATGCTGCAAAATACACACTGTCTCTATTTTATATATATATATATACACACACACACACTTTTTTTTTTTTTTTTGAGATGGAGTTTCGCTCTATAGCCCAGGCCGGAGTGCAGTGGTGCAATCCTGGCTCACCGCAACCTTCGCCTCTCGGGTTCAAGCAATTCTTCTGCCTCAGCCTCCTGAGTAGCTGGAACTACAGGCATGCACCACCATGCTCAGCTAATGTTTGTATTTCTTTTAGTAGAGATGGGGTTTCACCATGTTGGCCAGGCTGGTCTTGAACTCCTGACCTCAAGTGATCCACTTGCCTCGGCCTCCCAAAGTGCTGGGATTACAGGTGTGAGACACCATGCCCGGCCTTTGCTTCTATGATATTTTGACAACAGATATTTTGACAACAGAAAACTTGGACTCAAACTGGCTTAAATATGAAGCACATTTATTATCTCAAATGACTAGAAGACAGCAGCAGTAAGCTGTAGTCAGGGCAAAAATCAGGGGATTAAGCAATGTCATCAGGAACCTGGCTATGCAAGCCTTGTCCTGAGGCTTACTTTGCTCCTGTTTTCAAGATGACTGCCATTCACAATAGACACTGTCTTTGCTTCCTTGTTCAGGTTCAACAGAAGGTATAAGAAGAAATATGTCACCCAAGCCAGGAGTTCAGATCTTCACCTTTATTCTCACTGGACCAAGGAATGGGAACATATTACTTTAAGTCCTGAAAAAGAGAGAAGTGGATACCTTTAAAAAAAGAAAAAAATAGGATTTTGTTTTTTTCCAGAAAGGAAGAAGGCACACTTTTGGCAACAACATTGCCTACCGTAAAAACGTTTTAATATATTTCACTGACAGGTAGTACTGCTAACTTTTAAAATAAGTAAGGCAAACTTCATGCATAGACAAAATAGAAATGTGATAATGACGTGTAATACTTGATGAGTACTTACTATATGTTGGCATCATTTTGGATTGTTTTACATTTAAAAACTATCAAATTATTTAGTACAGTATAAAAACTTTTAAAATTAGTACATTAGTTAACTAAATTAAGTACTCTTACTACCTCTATGGATTAGGAAACTGGCACATAGATTAAGTGACTTGTCTGAGGTAACACAGGTAGGAAGTGGCAGACAGGAATTTGAACTGTCAGGCCAGCTCCAGAGCCCATTCTCATAACTGCTACTGTATGACTGACTCAGTAGATGCTCAGTGGGGTTGGTCACTGTGAGTGAGTGTGGCCTTTAAGAGGTGATTGTCATAGTGTTCATAATCAAGATTATTGTTATAATCCTTTGCTTGCTGGTGGTTTCAACAGCTTTCATAGATACTATATTAAATTTACATCAGCTGGGTGTGGTTGGCTGATGCCTGTAATCCTAGTGTTTTGGGAAGCCAAGGCAGGAAGATTGTTCAGGCTAAGAGTTAGAGACCAGCCTGGGGAACATATTGAGACCCCCGTCTGTACAAAAAGTTAAAAAATTAGCCTGATGTGATGGCTCGTGCCTGTAGTCTTAGCTACTCAGGAAGCTGAGGCCAGAGGATCACTTGGGCCCAGTATACAGTGAACTGTGATCACACCACTGCACTCCAGCCTTTGTGACAGAGTGAGACCCTGTCCCTGAAAAGAAAAGAAAAAAAAAAAATGAGGAAACAGAGTGATTACTGGGCCATAGTACGGAGGTAATAATAGTAGTAGTAGTGGTGTACAGGCAATAAATAATAATAATACCAACCTATATTCCTATTATAAACCTGTTTAGATGGACTTATATTTATGGTTTCAATAGTATTAAGGTGATTATTTTAAATTTCCTGAGGCCATGTATTCATACATAAAAGGATAAATAAAAACAGCATCTGTGCTTTTTTTTTTTTTTTTTTTTTTTTTGAGACGGAGTCTCGCTCTGTCCCCCAGGCTGGAGTGCAGTGGCGCAATCTCGGCTCACTGCAAGCTCCGCCTTCCGGGTTCACGCCATTCTCCTGCCTCAGCCTTCCGAGTAGCTGGGACTACAGGCGCCCGCCACTGCGCTTTTAATAATTTTCATGGTATGGTTAAGGAAATCAAACATGTAAACATATAGCTGCAATAGAAAATAGTAAGTACTGAAAGAAGCTAGCCTCAAAAGAGGAGTTCTGCTGGTTTTTGGAAGGAGAAAAGTTTGGGAAAGTTTTCAAGAAGAAAGATTTTGAAAGATGAGTGGTTATACCTGAGCAGGAGAATTAGATCCAACATTTCAGGAAAAGTGAACAACATATGCAAATGCACTGAAAACTGAAGAGCTTGCGTTTTGTGGGTAATGTAAGTACTTTATTATGTCCTAATAAAAGGACCATGAAGCAGGTAGTAGGAGCTTAGGTTACACAAATACTTCTGGAATATTTAAATTATTAAGATTTGCTGAATTTTAAATCTTTGAGATATATTTGTTTGGATTTGGACAGGAGAAGTATTTTTAACCTTCAACATCTTGATTTTTAGTTTAGATATAGGACTTGTATTAATTCAAGGCCCTGATACTCAGAAAAACAGATCAATTAGGAATCATTAGTTACATTGCAGTTTCTTCACTGCATATACATAAAGGAACTCTTCAGTAATACTAGGTGTGTTTCAAAGTACTGGGGTGTGTTATTTGAAGATAGTCATTAATGAATTGGTTTTATATTTAAAGTGAGGACCCAATTTAAACACATATATTGAGTACAGCATACCAGAAACACAAATCTATTCCATAAACCATGATATGTATCTGCTCAAGCCATTGGATGACCTTATGTCAATTTCATTATAGTGGAATTGTCCACCTTCTATGGTTGTTTCAAGTTAGGATAGGCACTTATCTTACTGTTTTATAACTACACCTCTTTGAGATAGTTTCTTTTTATTTTGTTTTTTTCTCGAAAAATTCAAGCATACAGAAAAACAGAAAAATAATGTATTGAAAATAATATCCTCACTTTTGAGATTAAGTAGGTTTTTTTCATATTTTAGATGTCTTTTTCTTTAAGAAATGTTACCGATATATTAAAACCCACCCTCTCATCACTTCAGCTTCCTTTCTCTCCAGAGGATATCACTGTCCTGAAGTTGTCAAACACTATTTCCAAGTACATGTTATGCTTTGATTACACATGTATTCATAAACAACATGTAATATTGCCTTGAGTGTGCATTTTAATTTTTACATCAACCCTTTTGCACTGTATATTTTCTTGCAAACTGCATTTTTACTACTTTTTTGAGATTCGTCTGAGACTTTCATGTAGATCTAGTTTATTCAGTTTACGACTTTTATGTATCCATTCTCCATATGGAGGGTCAGTTAGAAGGTTTTCACCCATTTATCATGCACAGTCTTTCAGTGAGAATCTTTGTGTCTCTTTGTATACTTGTGCTAGACTCTCTTGAGGGTAGGTTTTAAAATGGATTAGTTGGATTAAGATATGCTCATGCTTAACAGTTGCTTCTAAATTGGTTCTATCAAATTATACTCAAGGAAGAAAGGTATTGTTTCCCCAATTCTTGCTAATAACTCATGTTATATTTTGAAATTGGTATCAGTGTTATATGTTAAATCATATCCCATTGTTATTTTAATTTGTATCTACTGATTATTAGTGAGTTTGGGTTTTTTCAGTTTATTGAAAGTTTGGAATTTTATTTCTATGACGTTTCATATGCTTTTACATATATTTTATTGAGTTTTAAATATTTTTTCTGAGTAATTTTTAGGAAACCTTTATGTTTTTCAAACGGTTGGTTTTGGGGATATAAAAGTTTTCATGTCTAGTATCAATTTTTCTAGCCTGGAAAATTATTTAATTCTCTTCCTGTCACATTTGACTATAGCTGGAGCCTTTTGATGTAAACTTCTTAGGATTGTTAATGTCAGAAACAAGCGTACTTAACAGTAATTTTAGTGATTTAGATTTTAAGAGCTCAAAAGTTTGTATTTGAGTTCAAGATCTTCATCATTTTGGGTAGTTATTTTATTATTTTTTTTTTTTTTTTGCATTTAAGACTATTTTCTCAGCATATTATACCTCTAATTGAGCAGTTATTTAGTCTTTCCAATTTCTGAATAGGAATAACAATATGTTATAATACACATAAGCACACACTCACATGTACAAATACCACAGAGCTTGGGACAGTATCCTGCAATAATTTGAAGTAATAATAAGAAGAAAGAGAATAGCACCAAGTATGTTAATTTTTTAAAAACAGATACCTTTTACCAGAGTGCTTTTACTTAAGTGAAACTTGGTTAATTTGAGCATGACCTAATTCAGATTCTAATAGTGCATTATGATGCTAGCATACAGTGATTGATTTCTGTAATTTTCATATACTGGCATGCATGTATCTTGTGAAATCACTACTCAGGGGTTTCATAATTTATACAAAAATCTATATAGCTGCTTTTTTATTGGGTAGTCTTGTTTAAGTGTTAGATTTGCATATATTTATGTAGCTCACTAAATCAATATGTTCTTTGTAAACTGATATAAAACCTTTTTGTACACATTTATAAGAACATTTACTGATTTAATAAATCAGACGCTTGTCAGACATGCATCAGTGTAAATTGTTGTTTATATATAACGTAAACATAATTCTTTAGATGGAGTATATAATTCGTCATTCAATTAACATAAATATATAATCAGTCATTAGTTTATCTCCCAAGGTTCAACTCCTGCAGGAAAGAATTTATATGTATCTCTTTGATACATATAAATTAAAATTATTGCTCATTTAATGATTTTCCTAAAGCGTTTTTGCATTCTGTAGAACTTTAAATTTAGATTTTAAATTTTTTATACTCATTTCACAGTAACAATTAAGTAGACTTGACAGCTACCTAGAATGCATAATCTTTTTCTCAAAAACAGTGGCAAATTGTGAAGGTATGATTAAAATTCTTAAGTCATTAAAGCTAACCTTTTAAAATCTGAATGCAATTAATTGAATGATTTGAAGATTTACCCTTTGGAAGATATTCCAAAGAGATATGAGATAGAGAGATAGAGATAGATGGGGGGGGGGGGAAGAGAGAGAGAGAGAGAGAGAGAGAGAGAGAGAGAGAGAGAGAGAGAGAATGCCAGTATTATCCTGCTTCTATTGTCTTACAGTTGCCTGATCTCTTGTTTTCTATGGGGAGTTAGGCAAAAATTTATATATTTCTTCAAGTAAGCACATATTTGATTACAAAACCCAACAGTAGTAAGAGTCTTATATCAACCATATATTTAACATATTTTAAAACAATATGCTTGAGTTGCACTTTACTGACATAAGTTTTAGACAGTTTCTATTGAATGCCTGTTATATTAGTGAGTATTTATCTTTCTTACATTTCCTTACCACACCATCTCTCACCATAGCCACTTCAGAATTTTTGGTTGCATCACTAATCAGCATATTACAATGACTGTACTGCTACACCATAAGTATATATTTTTTCCTTCTACTTTTTATTTTTCCTAGAGTTAAAAATTGCTCTTGATTTTTCCCATTAGTTTGTATTTTGCTGTGTATCCATTATTGTTTTTTCCCCAATAATTTAAGAATGTTAGTCATGGTTCTCAATAATTTTCCTAAATAGTCTAACACATCAAATCAATTATCAATAACGAATTAGTTTTGCCTTCTCCTCCACCCTAGAGACCTTCCCAGAACTCTCCTTTTTTCTTGAATCTGAACCATATTCTTTGAGAGTGTGATGCAAATCTGTGGTCGTGTGTCATATTCTCTTTTCTGGATGCCATATTCTTCTTGTTTTACTGAAACATAACACTCTTTGTAAAGAAAACTTTATTCTTTGTAAAGAAAAGTTGTATTGAAGGTCATTTTTTTTTTTTTTTTGAATCTCTGCATGTCTAAAATACCTTTATTTTACCCTCATTTTAATTCATAGATTGAGAGGGTATGGAATTCTGTGTTAGAACTCATTGTCCCTCATAATTTTGAAGATTGCTCAATATCCTACTACTGTGCAGTGTTGCTGGTTAATCTAGTACTTTTCTAATTTCTTTATTTGCAACTTGCCTTTGCATATCTTTGAAGTTTATCAAATCTCTTTTTCATCCCTGAAGTTCTGAAATTTCACATTGATATGACTTGATGTAAACTTATAAAAAATATCTATCAGGCTTGGTGTTTACTGCAAAACCCTTCACTGTGGAGGCTCCTGTCTTAGGAAATTTTTTAAAAAATTATTGTTGTTATTTTTTAGAGACAGTGTCTTACTCTGTCAACCAGGCTGGAGTGCAGTGGCATAATCATAGCTCACTGCAGCTTCAAACTCCTGGGCTCAAGCAATTCTCCTGCTTCAGCCTCCCAAGTAGTTAGGACTACAGGCACTTGCCACCATGCCTGGCTGATTTTTTATTTATTATTTTGTAGAGTTGGGGGTCTCAATATGTTGTCCAGGCTGGTCTTGAACTCCTGGCCTCAAGCAATCTTCCCACTTCAGCCTCCCAAAGTGCTAAGATTACCGGTATCAGTCACTATGCTGGGCCAGGACATTTTCTTGTATTATAGCTTTGATAATATTTTCTTGTCCCCTTCTACTCCTTTTTTGGGGTCTCCCATTGAAATTCCTGTAGTGATACTCAGTTTCTTATGTTTACTTTCATATTTTTTACCTCTTCATCTCTTTATTCTGCTTTTTCAAGATTTCTTCATTTTTATGTTCCAACCATTTTGTTGAATTTTTAAGTTTTGACATATTTTAAATTTCCAAAGGCTCTTTTAAAATTCTTTCATTTTTTTTTTTAACTTTTCTTTTGAAAATGTTTTTTAGAGCATTTTGTTCTTGTTTCATGTGCCAAGTATATTCTGGTTATCTATATTTCTGTTAAGTAAATTTAAGTTTCTTCTGTTTCTTTCATTGCTTCTGTTTCCTCCAAGTGTCATTTTTTAATTTGTTCTTATCTTTCATATTCATGTTGTAGGCTTTTCTCAAATGTCTACTGATCTTTCACTGTCTATTCACATTTAAAAGTAAGGTAGTGGGAAACATATTTTAATAATAATGTAAGCATCATGGTAGGAGATAATCAGTAAAATTCTTGAGTGCAGTAGCCACAGGCTTACAGTGTCTTCATTCTGACTCATCCAGAGATGAAATTTACTCGTTCCACAAAAAAATGCCAGTGTTGTTAAGCCCTAGTACTGTTGCAAAAATATAAAAATGAGAAAAGAAAAAGACCAAGGAACTAAAAGAGAGATAAATAGACAAAGAGTCAGAAATGGATGGATGGACTGAGTGTGTGTACAAGTGTGTATATGTTTGTGTGTGTGTTGGGGTGTTGGGGGAGAGAGACTATAAGAATATGAGGTAGAAAGAGTATATACACACACACACACACATATACACACACATATATGTATGAGATATTTGTGAAATATGCTTCATGACCCTTTAATAAAGAGAAACTTTGTTTAGATTTTGAACAGAAAAAAATGACAGAGGGAAAATTCATATTAACAATTTTTTTCTGGGGCTAATTATTGTGCTTTCATTTTATTACATCATTGTGCTCATGTATTTTCTTAGGTACTTAAAGGTGATGAAACTAGCACCTTCCATTAGTTCATTACTTATATGCACATTTCTGCTGCTGTTATCATAGGGAGATCCATTTGCATGTCTGATTTAATCTGAAATATAAATTGATTGTTTTTTGTACTTTCATGGATCTTTTCTTAGATTCCATCTCCCACTGACTTTTTTCTATATTTTGAGGTAAGTTTTGAGGCAATGGTTGCTTTTGCCTTAATACTTTATCAGCAATAGTAATAGGGAAGTATTCACATGCTTCATGCTTCTTATTTATATCTTTTTTTATTTAGAAGGAAACCTTTTTTTAAAAAGGTGTTTTTTAAAAATCAAATAAACCTTTTAAAAAAAGTTTTTTTTTTTTAAATTAAGTAAACCTTTTTTTATTTAGAAGAATCAGATATTAGAATGGGTTCAACACCCGATGGTATGATGGTACTTAGATCTTACTGGTTCCTGCTAATTCTCATTTCTGGTCTGGTCTGGTAGGAACCTTTTTAGAGAGAAATAAGGATCAGCTTGTTTTTGCATGGATACTCCTTTGTTGTGTGAATTTTCTTGGACTTCATTCCCCCTTTTCAAAGTATCAATAGTTAAATATAACAGATTTAGCAGTGTAACTCTGGTGTAGACTTTTGAAAAAGAACACAATTTTTGTTTCTGTGTCTGCAACCTACATATATAATTGAAAATTTTTATATCAGGTTCTACTTTTATGACCTATTACCTAGCCACAGTGTACCTGTTTCTATCTGTAGCTTTATAACTATCTATCTGTCAATCATTTATCCATATCTGTGTCTCTATCTATATATAAACACATATAAAAATGTGCCTGTGCATACAATCAAATATATATATTTGAAAGCTTTCCTAGACTCAGCATATATTAGCATGTTTAACTACCTTTTGGTGAATTGTTTGTTGCTACTGGTGGTCTGTAAAATGGCATCTTGATTCCTCCTCTGATAAACACAGTTATGTTATTATGAAACTTTCCTCCCTCGTTTTACCTCCTCAGAGCTTGGGAATTAGGCCAGTTGTAGAGCTGAGTTTTCTGATAATCTTGCTGTTTTAAATATTGTTGTCTATCAGCCATTCATTACTACCTTTTTCCATGCAAAGGGAACACCGGTGTTGTTCAAGAAATCACACCTTAGTGAAAATGCATAGCCTTGTCTCCAGCTCAGGAATAAAAGCCCGTTAGTTTAATTCAGTCATGTGACTTGTCCCTGTGGCTCGCCTTCTCCCTTCTCCCCTAACTGATTGATTCAGGGCTGGCTAGGAACTTCTCTCTGGCCTGTGAAATGTGAGGAGTTTGCTCTGTGGCTTCTGGGGCTGACTTTCATTCTCATGTCTGGATGTGATGTTGGGACTGCAGCACCCGTCATGTGGGCCACACAGGAAGTTAGCCCCGAGGTAGTTTGAAACTGCTGCTATACTGTGAGAAACAGAAAGACAAAAAAATGGGCAGAACTTGAGTCTTTGAGTCCTTGGTTGAGCCGCTGAATTAATCATAGACCTCCTCCTCCCCCACCCCCCAGCCCTCCTGCCCATCATCCAACATACATTTCTGCGTTTACATAAGAAAATCAAGGTCCTTATTTTTAAAGTCAATTCAGTGTAGGTTTTTGACAGTTGCAGCCAAAAGCATTATTGCTGAGACACATCACTGCTTTACCTTTTATTTCTGTTTTCCATAGTGATTATTAATATCTGTTAACCTTTCTTTTCTCTCTTTTAAGTGAGTAGAGTAAATCATAGGCCAGGCTATTTGTCTAGCATTACTGTAGTAATAATAAACCTTCTGAGAAACAAAAACCTAAATGATTTTTCTGCAAAGTTGATTTATCTGCATCCTGAAGGACCTCATTACTTCTTCCATTTCTGACAGATATTTATGGTGCAATATAATTTTCTTCTTTATAAATTTTAAGAGCAGTAAGTTTTATTAATCTTCACTTTATTCAAAGTGATTTGAAATAGATTACAAAGTGAAATGGCAGAAACTAAATTATGTCCAAAATAATAAGAACAGCATATTATGACCTTTGGCTGTTGGTTACCATTTTGTAGGCTTCTCCTAGGATTATATATTTAGAAATAGATATTTGGCATTTTATACTTTAAAAAACCCAACTTCTGGGAAATCTTCTGTTTCTCTACAATGAATATGTACTGTTTTGTGGAGCACCTGTAATACAACAAAATGAATTGTTCATGTTTTTCATGCTTCGATTATTGTACTGTTGATGGCAGAAACTAACAGGAGCTTTTTAGAATCTGGTCAACTTCATATGGATTTTATGTTAATATCAGACAACATTTTATTGTAAGAAATGTACAAAATAGTAAAAGTTGCAAAGATTATTGGCAAAACAAGTGACCAGATTTTTAAATTATTGTAGTTCATGATTTCTTCATTCACTCATTCAGTAAGCACTGAGGACCAGGCTCTGCAGGCCACCCTGAATATAGAAGAGTCCCTGTACTGAGGGGCATTCACAGAGCAGGGATGAGATAAAGCAGCAGACATTATAATATAATGTCATAAGTGACAAGATAAGTGCAGGGAGCCACGGGCACATGCAGGATAAGAAACAAGTATGGATCTGGTAGGGAGAAGGAGAAGAAAGATATTTTGGTATAAGGACTGTTTAAAACAGGAAAGTAGGAGGAACAAAGTTTTTTTTTTTTTTTTTCTTTTAAGTTTTGTTGCTAATATTAGGCTTGATTTTATTGTGTTTGGTATATTTTCTTTTTTATTATTTATGTTAGTGGCATGAAGTAAGGTATTATGATAAACTTAATGCAGAGATGTAATAATAACAAGTAAAATCATTCAGTGTTTCTGTGGCAGTTAAAAGAGTGAGTATAAGCGCCAGATGGCTTGACTTTTAAAACCATTCATGTCAGATATTTGCTCTATTATTAGGTTTAGGTATATTAATTGTGCTTTATTTTCCCTATTTGTAAAATGGCTGTGAGAGCTGTCTATATGTCATAGATCTGTGATGATGTTTCAATAAGTTGATTATTCAAAGGACTTACAAGAGTGCTTGCTCATATTGAGTGCTCAATAAACATTAGCTATTATTATTATTATTATTATTTTGAGACAGGGTCTCACTCTGTTGCCCAGGCTGGAGTGCAGTGGTGTGATCTTGGTTCACCACAACCTTGGCCTCCTGGGCTCAAGCAGTCCTCCCACCTCAGCCCTCCAAGTAATTAGGACTACAGGCATGTGCCACTATGCCTGGCTAATTTTGGTATTTTTTGAAGAGATGGGGTTTTGCCTTGTTGCCCAGGCTGACTTTGAACTCCTGGGCTCATGTAATCTGCTCCCTGAGCCTCCCATAGTGCTGGGATTACAGGTGTGAACCATCACACCCAGGTATTATTATTATTTGGATAATCTCATTTAATGTTTTCATATAATGTGGTAGACAGAATAATGGCCACCAAGATGTCCACATCCTAATCCTGGAACTTGTGAACATATTACCTTGCATGGTCAAAAGGAATTTGCCAATATGATTAAATTAAGATTTTGAGATGGGGGGATTACCTTGATAATGATGTTGAGCCCAGTGTCATCACATGGATCCTTAGCAGAGGCAGGCGAGTCAGAGAAGGAGATGGGATGAAGGAAGCAGAGGGATAGAGTCAGAGATCTGAAGATGCTATGCTGTTGCCTAGCAAGATGGAAGGAACCCTGAGACAAGGAATGTGGGTAGATTCTAGAACCTGGAAATGAAAAGAAATGGATTTTCTCCTGGAGCTCCTGGCAGGAATGTGGCCCGCCTGACATCTTGATTCTGGTCTGGTTGAACCCATTTAATTTGAATTCTGACCTGTAGATCAGTAAGATTATACATTTGTGGCATTTTAAGCCACTGGTGATTTTTCTTTTCTTTCTTGTCTTTCTTTCTTTTTCTTTCTTCTTCTTTTTTTTTTTAATCCCAGAATTCATCAAACACAAAGTTTATTCTGAGGGTATCTGAGTCTGGTTTTCAGAACAGTGCCTAACCCATGTTGGAAAGAGCCCCACATTTTCTCCTCTGTCAAGACTTTTTGGAACTCAATACCTTACACACAACAGCTCACCAACACCAGTTGCTGCTTGGCTCAACGTAGACAAATAAATTCAAGCTAGGAAGAAAGGATAGGAAATAAGACATTGAAATTCTATTACTATTTTTCCATAATCCTCTTAGAACAGAATTACAGTTTTTCTTTTCTATTTTTTTAACCATTTATTTATTTAATTTTCTGTTTTATTTTACTTTAAGTTCTGGGATACATGTTTTGAATGTGCAGGTTTGTTACATAGGTATACATGTGCCATGGTGGTTTGCTGCGCCTATCAACCCTTCATTTAGGTTTTAAGCCCTGCATGCATTAGGTAGCCACTGGTGATTTTTCACAATATCAATAGAAAACAAGTGCAAATAAGCATTATTTCCATGTCACAAAAGAAGGAATGTGTTCTGGGGGGTTAAGTTATTGCCAAGATTATTGGAAACTGTGGGGTGCACGCAGGGCTGTGGACTGATAGGCTTTATGATGGAAACAGTCACCCAGAGAAGGAACCAGGACCTTACAACTCTATGTCCAGCCTTCTAAGCAGCCCCTGGTTTTAGCCTCCCTCCTGCAGCTGACTGTGTGTACAAGACTGGGGCTTTTCCAGGGTCTTTAAGGCAGCCACTGCTTCTGTTATCCTTAGCTGTCATTCCTGTAAGAAGCCCACCACTAGCTTTTCCATACTGTTAAATCACTTCACATTTTTCCAGCCCCTTGTCTTTTTCTGAAAGTGTTAGAAATCTATCTTCCATGGATTCCTCTTTCATTCTTGCTGTCTTTGTGAATTTATGCTTTTTTCTCCCTTCATTTTCTGTAATTTTAGTAAGAGTTCATCAGGGAACAGTCATCAGTGGCCAGCTAACTATTCCCAACTCAAGCAGCATATCAATTTTTGACCCATGGCAGTGCCTCCTCTCACTTCAGCACTCTCAAAAGACTGCAAACAGTAACATTAAATTCACCCAACATGACCATGGTGCAAAAGCATCTCACATGGTCTTTATGAAAGTGCCCACAGTTACTACCCTTTAGTAACCTTTCCATACAGTAGAACAGTAGGCAGGAGGCAAAATGCTTCTACAAACTCTGTCAAAATATGTATAATGGATATGTTTCATATTTTGGATAAGTTCCTATGAATACACCTATATTTTTATAACTGTTCTAGGAATATATTTATACTTTTATGAGCTCCTTCCTCATATTTGAGGAGAGAAGGGAAATTGTAGTGCATACTTTTTGCGGGGGGTTGTGTGTGTCAGAGCGTCATGGTATTCATGAGGATCTACTGTAAAAGCTTGTGATTACTGCAAATAAAAATGACCAAATTGGTCACTTAATAAATAACATATAACATGATTAATCAAAATTTTAAAATTTGTGTTTTTAAACAATTATTTTTCAGACCTCTACACCACAGACAGTAGTAACAAGGGGAATAGGTAAATGTTGAGAGAATATAAAAAACTTCAGTGTTAAATTATAATACATAGTATGTTTACTTTTTAACTTATGTTAGCAAATTTCTATGCTTGTATGAAATTGGCAGTTGAAACTATTAGATTTTTTAGAAACAGTTATGTCCAGAGCTGCTGTCTCCTTCTTGTTCAGTCTCAAGAATAATATAACCTTTTTTTTTCTTAAATACTACCTTCTTCATACATAATGGACAAAGATAAACACTATTATTGGATCCTAATTTGAAGGGTTCAGTTCCCAGCTTTCTCATTGTAATTCCATTCCTCTTTAACTCCCACTTGGACAAAGTACATATGAATGAATAAAATTGATGTTGTGGCAAGAATCCCAAATTTACTATGCTTTATCGAAATGAGTAATTCTTTCCAAAAACTTGCTGTGATTCAAATGATCATGTTATATCCCCATGTTTCCACATAGAGGCTGAGAATTGTTAACCTGGAGCCTTCTATGGAGAAGTAAGAGGCTGGTTACTCCTTACATTAGAATACAAAGGAAGTTAAATTACAAAGGAAGATGACTCTGATGTGGCATAGAGTTTCACAAGTGAGACAATAATTATACGATATAGGGTAGTTCTGATTGTCAGAGAACAAAGTTCCAACAAATTGAGTTTAATGATCTAATTGACTTTTATTAGTGATTCATGGATTGGGCAGCTTCTCAACTCTGTGAAACAGGAAGGTGCTCTGCTGAGCTGAGCAGAGGGAGCTGGCTTTACAGGCAGAAAAGGGCTGAATTAAGAACAAAAAGCAGATTGATCGTTTCAAAGTTACTTTCCCTACAGGGTAAAAACAGAGGGGATTTCTTTATCATGCTGGTTCAGGTAGACTAGGCCCTTTTCTGTTGGAATCTCCTATCTTCTTTTGAAAACTGGCCCATTTTGAAATTCAGCTTATGTGACACCTGGCATGAGTGACTCCATTCTAGTTTTGTCTGGTCTTTGGGCTTAGTGCAGGAGCTTAGTCCAAAACAGCGGTCTGTGGTAGGAAATTTCTTTAACGTGGTTTAATACCTTTGTCAATATAGTGAATATTATCTTTAATCTGCTCATCAAAGCGTTTGATGATTAAATGAGCTAATGCCTACATAACATTAAGAGTCTCAGATTAAAAGAGTGGTAAAATATTTAGTTTCTTCCTACTAGTGAATGTAAGTTGTGTTTGAATAAACATACTATAAGTTCAGTATGCATTTTATATGTATTCCATCCATTGATTCATTTAACAAATACTGATTGCACACCGATTATGTATCAGCCACTATTCAGTATGTTTACAATGCTGTGTTTACAGCAATGAACAAGGCAAGGTAGGCAGGGGAAAGAATCTGTAGAGCATATTAAATAATTTGGATTTTATTCTAACTATGAAGGAAGCCATTGGAAGATTTAATGTAGGAAAGTTACATAATTTGTAAATATATACTGAATTATATAATTTGTAAATAGAAGACTCTGGATTTTCTGCATGCAGTGGATTATTTGGAGAAACAAAGGAATTTAACCATCTGGGGGGAGGCTATTAAAGGAGTCCAGGGGAAAGATGATGGTGGCTTGAGTTGGGGTTAAAAATGGGGAAATGCAAAGCTGCAGCCTCAGAAAGTAGTCCATGAGATTTATGATGGAATTGACAGATATGAGGGGTAAAGGAAAGAAATGAATCAATCATGAGAATAATGCTTTTGGCCTGAGCAAGCATGTAGATGCTAAAGATAGAGAAGCATGGGAAGAATAGATTTCAGGAGTGGGGAATCAGCAGGTCAAATCGGAAGTTAATTTCTAGTCTGTAGTTTAAGTGTGAGGTTAGTGTGTAGGGAAGGTATATTTGGGTTTCATTGCAATAGAGCCCAAGAGTAGATGATACAATATCTGTGCAAGTAGAGAAAAAGGTCCCAGGACTGAACCCTGGAATATTCCCATAATTTAGAGGCTTAACAAGAAGATGGGTTCTGCAGTTGAAACTAAGGAAGGACCATAGGCATAGAAACTAAGAGAGATGATGGTGTCATAGAAGCCAACAAAAGTGTTTTGATAAAACAATGGATCTTTGCACATCAAATTTTGAAAGTAATACAGGTAAGTTGACCTCATTACTTTCTTCTCTTCAAGAAGCAGTTTTGCATAATCATTAACTACTCAGTGCTACTGAGAGTAGGGAGAGAGAAGTGATTGATGGATTTAGGATCATGGAGGTTGTTGATTATACTAACAAGCAGAAGCCCAGTTTGATTGGTTTAAAAGGAAAATGGAAACTGAAAAAATGGAAGTAGTGAGTATGGGGACTCTTTCAAGCAACATTCGTAGGAAGTAGAACAAAGAAATAGGATGGTAGCTTCGAAAAATTATACTAGGTTATATCAGAAAATAGATTATACTGGAGTGCTGATTATACTAGAGTATGTTTGGAAGCTAATGGAAATGATCTCAGAAATAAGGGGAATTTTAAAAAATTTCACAAGTGAAGTTGAGAGGTGAGAATATAATCATCAAGGAATTACACAGTTGTGACCAGTTGAAAATTCATATTCTAGGAATTTGACATTAGGTAAGAGCTTTGATAAAACAATTTTAGCATAAAATTGTTAAACAATACAGGTAAATTAACCTTATAACTTCTTTCTAAGAAGCAATATTGCGTAATGACTTCTTGATAAAAATTGTAAATGTCTTATTGACTAAATAGAAACTACTTTTAAAACCATGGAGAAAGCATATGTACACATATATGTGTGTATGTGTATGTATGTGTGTATACATGTGTGTGTATGTATATATATAATTATATATGTAATTTTTCCCTGTGAAGACGTGCCAACAGTAATTTGGTTCAGTTTTTTTTCAGCTCCCACATATGAGTGAGAACATGTAGTCTTTGTCTTTCTATGGCTGGCTTATTTTACTTAGCATAATGTCCTCCAGTTCCATCCATGTTATTGCAAATGACATGATTTCCTTCTGTTTTATGGCTGAATAGTTTCCCATTGTGTATCTGTACCACATTTTCTTTATGCATTTGTCTGCTGATGGACACTTAGGTTGCTTCCATATCTTGGCTTTTGCGAATAGTGCTGCAGTAAGCATGAGAGTGCAGATAACTTTTTGACATACTGATGTTCTTTCTTTTGAGTACATACCCAGCAGTGGAATTGCTGGATCATATGGTATTTGTATTTTTAGTTTTCTGAGGAACCTCTGTACTGTTTTCCATAGTGGCTGTACTAATTCCCACCAACAAGGTACAAGGGGTCCCCTTTCTCCGCATGCTCTCCAGCATTAATTATTACCTGTCTTTTCAATAGAAGCCATTTTAAGTGGGGTGAGATGGTAACTCATTGTAGTTTTGGGTTGCATTTCTCTGATTATTAGGGATGTTGAGCATTTTTTTAAATACCTTTTGGCCATTTGTATGTCATCTTTTCAGAAATGTCTATTCAGACCTTTTACCCATTTTTAAATTGGATTATTTGACTTTCGTTATTGAGTTGTTTAAGCTCCTTATATATTCTGGATATTAATCCCTTGTCAGATGGGTAGTTTGCAAATATTTTCTTGCAAATATTTTCTCCCATTCTGTTGGTTGTCTCTTCACTTTGTTGATTGTTTGCTTTGTTGTACACTTTCTAGCTTGATATAATCCCATTTATTCATTTTTGTTTTGGTTACCTATGCTTTTGATATCTTACTTAAGAAATCTTTGCCCAGTACAATGTCCTGGAGTGTTTCTCAGTGTTTCCTTCTAGTAATTTCATAATTTCAGGTCTTAGATTTAAGTCTTTAATTCATTTCAATTAGATTTTTTTGTATGGCAAGAGATAGGGGTCTAGTTTTATTTTTCTGCATATAGATACCCAGTTTTCTCAGCACCATTTATTGAAGAGACTGTCCTTTCCTCAATGTATGTTCTTGGCACTTTTGTCAAAAATAAGTTGACTGTTAACGCATGGATTTATTTCTGGGTTCCCTATTCCATCCAAATATTGGCGGTATTTTTGGCTCCTGTGTTGTAGGTTTTAAGAGGAATCCTATTAAAATGTGTGGTTTCCTTTTTCTTTTAGAAGTTTGGTAGTTTAAAAGGATAAAGAGAGAAATTATAAAAAGAAGTATTTTCACAGCTTCTCCAGAGAAAGAATACCCCTTGGTAACAAAACACGTGGTACATCTTCAGAAATGATTTTCATTATGAAAAGTCAGAGCCTATTCTAGATCAGCTTCATGCTGTTAATTGAACTTCTGAAAGACTTAACAGAATCTGTAGTGTCTTGTCAGGTATAACTGTTATAAAGCATAAAATCCTCAGGCAAAATTTTAAAAAAATCTGACATGCTTCTATCCTTGTTATGAGTCCCACCAACCACAATATACTAATTTTCATTGGTGGAGAACCTTTCAAAAGCAATATGTTTAGGAAATCTTCCTTTATTGCTTCTTATATAATCAAAGCATCCTTATATTGTTGTTTGCATTGCTTACATGAAAAGAGACATTTGATTTATCACTGTCAAGCTCTAACTCACGGCAGCAGTTTGCATTCAGTGGGGATTTGGGAAGTGGTATGTTTTGGGCCCCTCTTATCTCCTTTAGTGTGTTTTCAGTTCTTAAAGCTCCACATCACAGTTTGTTGGCAATAATTATAACAGCAAAAAGCTGGTGATAACATCACCCTAAATAAGAAGTGTTTTCTTCTCCTTTAGGTCTTTCAGGCCTGGTCTGATCACTCTGTTCGGCGACCCTCAGCCCCCTTTTCAGCTCACCTCTTCCTTATGGTCCTGGGTGGTATCCCTGTTTCTGACAAAAGGGAAGAATGGAAGAAGGTGGCAGAGCCATCTGCCAGCTGCCTCTGAAAGGAAGATCCCAGAAGCTGTTGCAGAATACTTTTGTTTGTACCATACTGGCCAGAACTTAATTATATCATAATTCTTTAGAGCAGAGGAGCCTGGGATATATAGTCTTGATTCAGTGCATCGTATTCTAAGCTAAACATCAGGGTTCTATAGAAAAAGATGTAAATAAGTATTGGGCTCGAGTAGTATCTGCCATACCATCCAACTCTAGATGCCACAAAAGCCTGCATCTCGTTGGAATACATCATGCTCATGAGCTGACCTTTGCTCCTTCTCTCCCCCTCATGTCAAAGGTTCTTTGACATGGAATCTTTGAAAATGGGAAATGGCATCTCTTCTTTTAGACCAACCTGTGCTAGGTTGCAAAGTCTTACTGAGCAGAACACAACTTAGATAGCCACTTCTTGGGAAACCTTCAGCTTGGAGCCCTTGTGCATCGCACATTCTGCACAGCCATACATGACAGCCCTATTTCTTTGTTCTGATACATCTCCTGTGTCCTCTGCTGCATGTGGGAGAAGAGTCATCCAGATCTAATTAAAATAATTTTTTAACCTGCCTTAGGGGGTGTATATGAAATACTTCTGAGATGGGATAAAGTATTTCCAGTCCTCTTATAGCCTTCAGTGTGAAACTTTCCAGTGGCAGCATTCCTGATCTTAAGAAAAGTCTGTCTCACCTGGGTATAGCTTTCATTAGGAGGCTGCAGCTGTGAGTGCTTCCTCTTAGAAAACATGTCATTTAAACACCAATGGGTGCAGGAGGCTACAGTTTCATCCCCCATCACCCCAGGTAGAGTTAGCATTTGTAATGCTACCATATTTGAGATGATTTATTGGCATATAAAAACTGGCCAGCTATTTAAGAAGTATTAAGTTATTGTGCCTTCTGTTGTAGTCCATGTAGTCTGTAATTTATTACAGAGTTCAGAACTGACAGAATTGAGAGAGAGAATATTCAATTCAGTGAATCTTTCCCTCCCATTTTTTTCTTAATTCTAAAAGTCAAGGACCGGTGACTTACTAAATAACCAATTGTATTTTTCTGTGCCTTCCATTTCTGTGGCTGATTAATTCAGGTGGGTGGAGTATAGCTGCAACAGCCTCCATTCTCAGAATGAGATTGATGATGTTCTGTGGCTGAACCTGTCTCCCTTTTGGTAACTCTTTATATTTTATTTTTAAACATAATAGTGTCTTATTTAGCTAGAAAAGGTGAGTGAATTAATAAAAGAGCTTTCTCATTAGTAGGAAAAAGTTCTTATTGGTTGATAAGAACTATGCCTTTGTACGCAAAATGTAATGATTAAAAAACTGCTAAAGCAATTCTGATTTTTTTTGTCTTCTTTTTACAGGTAATTCTTGTAAGATACTCTGTTCTTTTTATATTTTATGTTCTCCTGTATCTATATCATGCCCTAAAAATGTTGTAGCTTTGTAATAATATTAAGAAACATTACTAAGTAGATGAATCAAATTTTATTTTTTTGTGCCCAAGCTGTTCCCTTTTTTTGTGTGTCCAATTAAAATATGTTACAGTTTTCTTAGTGAATGTTTTATTATAATATTTGAAGGATGAGGGACAGCTGGACTGAACAGTTGTTTTTGAGAAAGTTTTCAGGCTTATGGAGATCTGCTTTAAAATTATATGTAGTTGTTTTTCTTTGCCATTCATTTCTCATTTCTGTCACTGCCGCTGAAAACCGAAGTTCAATAGTTAAGGAAAGAGTTTTCCAAGTAAATATTCATACATTTTATAACAAGCCAAATGTATGACTAAGGTGTATACTTCTATGTGTTTACTAATTCCTCTCCCCTTGGGCACAGCTATGTTCCATTTCCCAGCTTCCCTAGTAGTTTGCAGAGGAGGATGAAGTCTTAGCTGATGGTGGGACACAACAGTCAGTCAGCCTGGGTCCCTCAGGGACTGTATGGAGCTGAGTCCCCCACTCTTCTTCATATGATATGATGTGTACAAGAAATCAGCCTGTATTGTGTTAAGTTTCTGAAATCTAGATTTATTATAGTATTTACCTAATGTCATATAAGAATTGTTCCAAAAAACTATCTGCTTCTCAGACCATTGGTCTCATGGAATCCAACTGTGTTCCCTGGAGGAAATAGAAATGGGATTTGGTGAAGATAGAGTATTGCTCTGACAGATATTTTGTTAAAATGTTCATGTGTGGATGTTATATGTGCTTAAAGATTCTATGCATCTGATATGCTCTCTCCTAACCCTGTAATGTGATATGCATTGTGTACTCACTAGGAGTGTTTGGAACAATCCGGCATCAGGAAGATATTTCAGTTCACTCTACTTTATGAATACTTCTGCAGCAGATAATTAACTTGTCTAATTGTGTTGTGTTACAGCCTGCTTACTGGAATGATCTGTAATGCAGCTTGGCAGCAGTGAACAGTTATCAGATGCCATTTGAAATGATTTGCTGATTAAAGATAAGAGTTACTAAATCTTGCCCAGCCTTTTCACTTGATGAATGTTAAAATGTATTCTTGCCTCTTATATATGATAACTTTTCCTTTACATACAAATATTAGTAGTAAGCTAAACATTTCTTTCTCTTGAGAATCAACTTTTAGATAATTTGAATGATAAATTTTTGATAAATTAAAAAATATTTATAATTGGGTACATCAGAAGTCTCATGTTTTACAAAACTCACTCCAGAATTCCAGAGTGAAGTCCTGTCTTTCTTAGGAAGCAATGGAAAGGTATTAAATATCTCTCAAGTGTTTAATTTGTTGTATTTTCTACTAGGTATAGATTGTTGTCTTTCAGTTTCTAAATTAAACAGTTGCCTTCTCAAGACTTTGGTGATGATGATTATGATGATGGCAATTACAATATTAATATGATTGAGTGTTTGGATATCGAAGACGAGAAGAGGCCTTTCTTTTCTAAAAGAAGTGATTTTTTTTGTGTGGTTGATTTGTATTTAATTTCATTTAGGTAAGTGTGGTTCTGGATGAATATTAGATTTTTGTGCTAATTGTGTCACCTTGTTGTGTGACATTAGATAAACCTCTTAACCTCTTTTTACAATTAGAGGGAAAACTAAGTTCTTGAAGGTATGTAGAAAGAAAACCAAAAGACAAAACTAAGTGACAAAAAAAGAAACATAAGAAAAAACTATATATTAGTGAGGAATATTTTCAGATTTTGCCAAACAAGCTTTTTACTATTCTTTATTAGATTAAAAAAATAGTCTTTTAGGAGGAAGGTGAGAATTATTAAAAAAGTTTTCTACTTGGTCAAAGTTTTAAATTCGTGAGGCATTGAAATTATTTTCTAAAATTTGTTGATGAGAAATTTAGTTTTCCTTTTAAATATTAAGTAGAGTATTTGAAATCCTCCAGGAGGAATTATTCTCTTTAGGCAAACTTTTGTTTTTAAATTTTTAAAAAATAATTTTCACAAAGAGAGGGTCTTGCTACATTCCCCAGGCTTGCCTTAAACTCCTGTGCTTAAGTGGTCCACCCTACTCGGCCTCCGGAGTAGTTGGGACTACAGACACCCCCTCCTTCAAACATCTAACTGTAAAATAACGTGCCTATAAATATTCTTCAGGACCAGCTGTAGAAATTCTTGAAAATACGATTGTCTGTTTACATTATATGCCTTTCCTTTTTGCTTTTGGAATGAACAAATAAATATAGCTCAGTGAAATTATATTGTATGTGTGAAAATTGATTCTTTTACCTACCTCATTAAGCAGGCAAATTGCTAAGTTTTCAGTAGATGGATTTAAAATAAATTATAGCTAATCAAATGTGTTGCTTTATTTCCTTTTAAATGACACAGTGTATGTGCCAGCACAGCAAAGGAAAAAAGCGTCAGTTTGGTTATTCTTTACTGAAAACAGAAGTTGATTGGTTCAGGGAAAAAAACATTGCAGCTACATGATTTGATATGTAGATGAGTTTCCACAATTTGTCAGAAATGGCTGCTTATGATATATGGTGAAATGTAAGATAATTCTTTCCTCTTCTGCCATCTGTCTGCAATTTATTCTTTTATTAAGGAATGTATTGTAATTTTGTTATTTGTTTTTAATTTTTTGGTAAAAGCAATACATATTACAGTTTTGACTATATTATTATGCTCTCTTTTTATTGATTTTTGTTTCAGTAGCTTTGGGGGTACAAGTGGTTTTTTGTTGCACGGGTGAATTACACGGTGGTGAATTCTGAGATTTTAGTACACCTGTCACCTGAGTAGTGTGCATTGTACCTACTGTGTAGTTTTTTTTATCCCCAGACCCCCTTCCTCCCTCCCACTCTGAGTCTCAAAAATCCATTGTATCACTCTGTTTGCTTCTGCGTACTCATAGCTTAGCGCTCCCACTTTTAAGTGAAAACATATGGTTTTTGGTTTTCCACTCCTGAGTTTCTTCACTTAGAATATGGCCTCCAGTGCCATCTATGTTGCTGTAGCATACATTATTTTTGTCCCTTTTTAGTGGCTGAGTGGTATTCAGCCACTAAACACATATGTGTGTGTATGTGGATATACATATATATAAGACATATTCTTTATCCACTCATTAGTCGATGGGCGCTTTGGTTGGTTGCACTATATATTATGATACTCTTTAATATATTTTATTTAACATGTGTATTGTTTTACAGTACTTAAATGCCTTTTTAATTTTTGTCGATGTAATAGTTTAATACCAATAAAATACATTTCATTATTTTTCATGAACCATCTTACATAATGTTTGTGTTGCATCAAATGATGGCTAATGTCTAAAGTAAGAAAAGGCAACTAGTGAATTATTCATCTGTTTGTACTTTTAGCAAGATACTTAGTTATACACAGGTTCACATAAAAATCTTATGTTTAAATCCTCACTTTTAATCTGGGAAAATATTGGCTAAATATTGCTCCCTAACATGAATGCATGTTCGGTCAGGGTATCTGTGAAATTCAGACATATTTCATGTGTTCACTGCTAATATGGCTGTTTAAGCAAAATTAGTGGGCTAGCTAACAGAAGTTAAAAGACATTTTTTAAATTTGCTGATTGTTTTTTCCATGGCAAACAGTTTCCATTGTTTACACAGTATACAACACTTGTGCTCAGGCAACTGTCTGTAGTTTAGTTAAATTGCAATAGAAGTAGATCTGCTGGATCTTAAGATAGTCTTTCTAAAATATAATCAGTATGTTCTTCTCTGTTGGTTTTTGTGTTTTGAAATGACACTGCTAATGTTGGCATTATCAACTTGTAAGCAATGCTACTTAGATAGTATACAAAGTTAGTTTTTCTAATTTTGTGCATATACACAAGATTTCCTTCAAATCATGACCGGAGACGCATCCTTTAGAGCCTGAGCTGTTTATGGTTATGCCACCTACTCTTATGGCATTGTGATGCCTCATTTTTGAAAGCTGACAACTTGATTGCTTTATATGTAGTTATTCCACAGCTTATGCCATGTTGTTAAAATTGTCCTCCTCGCTACTTATTATTATTATTATTATTTTTTAGTTTAGCTGTGTGTCAGGCAGACCTGGGTTTGAAGCTTTACTTTAATTCCCTTAGTAGCCCAGTGACTTTGGGAGCATTTCTAAACTTGGGAATCTGTTTCCTCGACTGTACAATAACAGTGAATTTATGGTGTTTTATTTAATGACATCATTAAGTGCTTAGTACAAAAAAGGTGTTTAGTAAAAATCTATCCAATGGAGGACGTATGTGTAATCTAGTTCATTAGCTTCTTTTCAAGCTTTACTTTTTCCCCACATTTTACAAATATGTTTTATTGATAGGAGTACCTCAGATCTGATCACGAACTGTAAGAGGGGAAGCTGCTTTTTCTTGTTTAGCCACATGATTAGCATCACTAACCACTGTAAAGCATATTGTATATTGCCAATGATGTCTCAATTAAAAATCCACTGGGAACAAAGCCCCATTTAACAAAGTTGGCTTGAGCACAGCGATGATTGAGGAAATTCCTTTACCCCAGTGTGGGAAACCCCACAAGGGAGCTGTTTTGCACACTGGTCTCATGTAGACTTGCTGGCTCCTGAATATTCTCTGAGAAGGGCAAAACCACTGGGAATTGTGCAGGCTGGTCATATGCAAGTACAAAGGGGACTGCCTAGGGCCTGTCAACTGTGAATCTCTGTCCCCATGCTACAGGCCATTCTGCTTTCCTCTAAAGCAAGACTCCTTTATTTGGAAGGTTGAGTGGAAATACTGTAGAGGGAATTTGTGTCTTAGAATAACACATCTCTCTGTTTCCTATATTAATTCTTTTTGTGGAAATAACCCAAAGATTGTGTCATTAGAAACTACTCTCTCATTTGAGGACTATGCCATCTCATGCTATCTGGTAAAGATGGCATTTATAGTCATAAATCAAAACCATCTGAGATTTCCCAGGGTCTTTTTGAAGGTTGTCAGAAAAACACAGGCAATTTATTTGTATTCGATACAGTAGTATTTTGTGAGGGACAGGGTGTAGCTCTGATAATAGTTTTTGGTAATCATTTTGTCTTTAGTTTTCTACCTATCAGTGGGCTATAGTATTTTTATGACTTCCTTCACCCTTCTTTAGATGAACATTTGAGATACTTCCTTGTACTAAGAACTGCAGACACATTTAGACACGTTGTGAGTCAGACCTGGCTTTTGCGTGCCAACTACTCCCTTCTGTTGTTGGAGTGTACCCAGTCCCTGCTCCTGCTCCCACTTCCCACCCGAACTTGGTGTTCTTTTGAAAAGATGGACATGGATCCACTCAAACTTTGTCCCTGTTTTCATATTTTTGTTCTTTGTTTAGGTACTATGTCAACTGCTTTGATCCAGCTTTTGGCCAGAGTACATGTGGACTATGTTGTTCAAAAGTAAAACACTTCTGTTAATGTACATGGCTTGTAGGCTTGTTTTCAGTTAATTTTGACAGAATGTGTGAAGGTCAGTTATGGTCTATACCTTCCACTGTGCCAGGGGCTACCAGTACATAGAGAAATAAAATATAATAACTGCTAAAGGGAGGTTTGGATTCGACATTTAATTTGGAGCTATAAGGCTGAAAAAGTGAAAATTTTGAAGAATGAGGATGGTATATTCAAATTCCCCAATTATTTTCTTTTACTCATCCACATATTTTTGTCCTGTCATCACACCCTGAAGGAAACTTTCCTGGTACCCTTTGGCAAGTTATGGGCCCTTATGTGATGCCACAATACATGATGTAGTCCTCCTTTGGAGTTGAAAATTAACAACTATAATTTTCATTTATTTGGGTGATATTTTAATTGTGTTTTCCCTTGCTGGACTAGAAACTTCTGAATTCAAGGCCCCTGTCTATTTTTACTTTACACCTGTGTTGGCACAGTGAGTCTTCAATAATCATTTACTCCATAATTGGTTGAATGAATGTGTGAGTTCCAACTACTAATAATTGGTAAGAGTTAAGTTTTGAATTCAGTTTCTTAATACTTCTTTTCACTCTGTGAATGTCATTTCTCTCAAGGACTTCCTATTTGTCAGATTTATAAAACCTCTCATGTGTGCTTTTAAAAGTTGTCTTTTGCAGTATTTTTAGTCATAATGGGACTGTCACTTTGAATGGCTTCCCTAGAGTCATGTTTGTGACTGCTGAAATGAGTTAGGATGGTGTATATTTGAGAAGCAAGGTCTTGGCACTGGCAAGACCTTGGGACTGCCAGCATTGATTACTTCTGTGTCATTTTTCTAGGTAGAAGTAAATGATGGCTTAAGTATTTCCTATTAGTTCTAATGAATATTTCTAAGACATTACCCTGTTCCCTTTATTAATTGACAACATCCAATGTAGAAGCTTCATTGATATTGTAATTTTAGAGTTGAGTATAAGTGATGAATTGATGCTATTGCAATTAGACTGACTTGAATTTATCTGTGAATTATCTCATAAAAATGATTCTGTTGATCTTAACATTTTGAGTTTTGAGAAACTTTTAGTAGCATTTTGATTTATTTTTATACAATCTTTTAAAACTGACATCGTTTTCATTTTTTTCTCTATGATATTCTGAGTACAACTTAATTTGCAGTTTATCTGTCAATCTATTATTTTCATAGGAATCACACTTTTAAATTAACGTCCCGTAGTCTCCTCAGTTCCTAAAGAAATACACAGACTTTTTTTTTTTTTTTTTTTTTTTTGGCACCCAAATAAGTCAATTATTGCTTTCCCAGAATTTGTTGTCTTTCCTTTTTTGAGACTACTTAATATTAGAAATACTTCCCAAAGAGAAAGCAAAGCTAATATTTTAATATTTAAAGTATTTTGATATCAAAGGATAAGTTAGCTGTTTTTGAGTTGATAGCTTCTCCATCAAAGTTTAAAATATTGCATAATTGGTAAAGTATAATTTTGATCTCACTCTTAAAATGAAATTGTATATTAAATATTTTAAACTAAGTTTTTCCATATTTTATATTGGAGATACATGTGTACCTGAAAAATACTTAAAAATATGATGAGAGAAATCAAAGATGTTTGTTTATGTTGAAAAAGGCAACTTATTAGCTCATTTTTTATTGGAACTGACTGACAAACATTTTTTTTCTCGTAAATTTACTTAGATATGTGATAATTTTATGGTCCAGTCTTATGGAACACATTAATGTGCAGTTGTTCAAAATTGTTCCTCTTCTAAAGTGAAAATCTCATTCACCTAACAAAATAAAACTAGATAAAGTTTGCTCTCATACTGCTTTGGTAACTATGAACTAAGTAAAAATAGTTTTTAGCAGGGTCATCTCATTGTTATAGTAACTCTGGATAACTAATCAATTTGCAAAAGTAATGCCAAATGCAATTAGACATGCCTCCTTTCACAGAAGTTGCTTTGCTAAGGAAAGAGCATACAGGGGAAACAACTTTTTCTTCACGCTTGGCTGTTTAATACATTGCATAATTGTTTTAAATTGATTTCTGATGAGTTACTAAATATGCTGTACAAATTGAATTAGACAATTGTTGAAATAATGAAATGTAATGAAAGGTATTTGGACCAAAGGAGACCTAAGTTCTGAACCAAGTGGTGTGTAACTGGGACAAATTGATAGACCTCTCTGAGCCTTAATCTTCTTGCCTGTAAAATAGAAAGAACAGATAGATGGTCCATTTTGTAAGTCTAAGTCTGTGTTCTGGGAATAAATTTTGTTTTTCTTACCGTTAGAAAGCTTACTCTTTCTGAGTAATTTCTTTTCAATTAGGTGTGAGTATCTCCTGCAGGTATCTTCCATCCATCTCTTCAAGATTAGCTGTCTCAAATGTTTTTATTTTCTTCTTTACTGATAAATTTGGACTCCTTCTTGACAGTGATGACAGCTTCAGTATCATCAGTGTCTTGTCACCTTGCAGACTTTAAGCATAAAAATACTCATTGGTTTTAAAAGAAAAAGAAGTACACATTAGTACTATGAAGCTTGGCCTTGAATCATTGTCTGTCTTTTATTAAATGTCGGTTAGCTGAACAGAATTCATTTTACAGTGCAGAATGAGAAAAGAAGGGAGCTATATGCATTTGAGAATGCAAGCATTGTGAAATAAACGTTTTAAATGCTTTCTTAAAGTGAGCACATACAGAAATACATTAAGATATTAGAAAGTGTTTTTGCTTGTGTACTACTAATTAGGAAGCACCTTGTATAGTTCCACTTCTAAAATTGAAGTAGATTTTTAAAACCCATGTAATTTAATTGAGCTCTCAATTCAGATTGTAGGAGAATTTTAACAGGACTTGGTTTTGTCTAAATTTTATCAATTTTTTTTGTTAATCTGTATAATTTTATAAATGTCAAACTGTGTTAGTCCGTTTTCATGCTGCTATGAAGAAATACCCAAGACAGGGTAATTTATAAAGGAAAGAGGTTTAATTGACTCACAGTTCAACAGGCCTAGGAAAGCCTCAGGAAATTTGCAATTATGGCAGAAGGGGAAGCAACCATGTCCTTCTTCACATGATAGCAGGAGAGAAAAGTGCAGAGCAAAAGGGGGAAAAGCCCTTTATAAAACCATCAGATCTCATGAGAACCCACTCACTATTATGAGAACAGCAGGATCGGGTTGACCGCCTCCATGATTAAATTACCTCCCACCGGGTCCCTCCTATGACACGTGGGGATTATGGGAACTGCATTCAAGATGAGAGTTCCATGCCAACACAGCCCAACCATTTCACAAACCAATTCTTATTTCTTAAAAAGAGCTGATGTGACGCAACTGAATGTATTATGTGCTAATATGAACCAGTACATTAGTTGATGGAATGTTTATTGAAAACCAAAGATTATTGAGATTTTTTTTTATATTTTAAGTGATTTCCTTTGAAAATAATTTTATACTTTTTGAATAAGAATAAGTTCTTTTGGTAATAATGATCAAAGGTGAGGGTTAATAGACGAAGAAATTACTGCATAAACTTAGGCATATTAATCAGAAGACAAGGAAGTAATGTGCAAGGGCGGATTACCCAGTGAAGTTTGGCTCACATGGGGCAGTAACTTTACACTGTTGACTGTAGGTTCAGGAATACTTTCAGCAAGAAAGATTAGATCTTGTCCAAAATAATCAGAAGTTTCTTGCCATAAGCAAAACAGCTCAGTGCGAAAATCACAAGAGGCTGATGACTTAGAGGAAAATGTCAGAAAACCTGGCTCTGCTTCTGGTTCCACATGGAATTGAATGAGTCTCTTTAAATTTATGTTTGTTCGTCTGTAAAATAAGGGATGTGCAACTGGGTGACTTCTGACTTCTGTTCCAACCTAACACTCTGTGAAATCAAGATCACATGCACATTTTTTTCCAAATTTCCAAAATTTTTATTCTTTGTCCTTTAGAGAGTGAAATAAAAAATCTCTCAATTTTGAATTTCTTTTTTCAATTGAGTTCTCTTTTGCTCTTCTGTCCAAAAGAATGAGTGTGTTGGTCTGTTGGACTTGAGTCAAATGAAAATGTAAAATAGGAAATTCATAGCAGTGTGCATTTGCTTGTACAGGTCTGTCTCATTTAAATCTGGGAAATATGGTAGAGTTTAAATTTATTTATATGCTAAAGAAGAAATATGTGCCTGTACCCTGAATAAAGGGTCACTAGACAGCTTTTTGTTATTTCTATTGTAAAGATATATTCATTCTGATCATAGTATGATGGGAAATGTTAATTATCCCCTTCAGATATTTTTCATTTTTTTTGGATGCAGTTGTTGGGAAAGCATAAGGTATAGGACTCAACACTTAGGTATATATTTATAGATTTCTTACTATACTCAGTTATGCATTTGCTTAATTACAGAACTTAGTCTCATGAGTAATCTTCTTAGGTATTAAAACTTGAAATATATAGGTTGGATACAGTTCCTTATCCAGAATTTCTGATTCTTAAAAGCTCTGAAAATTCAAACCAAGTTATTTTGTAAATTTGCTCCAAACATATTTAGCAGTAAACCTATTCAAACAGACATGAGATTATATATAGTTTGCCCTATCTATAAATATCCCATATGTTTGCCACATAGTAGGAGTGTTCGTGCATCTCCCTACAGATATATTATTGTTTTTAATGACATGGTTTCTCACTGAGGGTTTTGTGTAAAATACGCACTCAATTACTTTTCTAAAAGAAGGAAATTTCTGAAATTTGAAGCACATTAGGCCACCAGGGTTTCGTATTACAAACTGATGGTAATTAGATAAAAGATTCAGATAATGACGATCTTTATCATCATAAATTTTCCTGAAGAATTAGTATGTGAACATGAGAACATTGGTTTCTTACTCATTATCACTGGCAGTAGAAATACAATACAATAAATAGTAATTTAGTGAGTGGTTCTAAGAAAGGTTGGAATTAGAATCTGGAAAAATGAACTATATACAATATGGAAGGGAACCTTAACAAGCACAAAACATATGATAGTATTATCTGTAGAAATTACTATATATTACTTGTAATTTTTAAAACCAGTTTTTTGTTTAAGTTGTAAATTCTAACAATATTTTGTAAAGATTAGCTAAAAATGGTTCAAAGAAATTCTGAATAGAAATAGTAGATATGCCGACTGATATTTGCATAAAAAACTAATTAAAGCACTTCTTTGGAAACATTCAGTATTTCGTTGACTAATTTAGCTTTGAGAACAAAGTAATAAAAGTCGTTATTTTAATGATAAATGTAAATGACATGCAATAGCTCTGACTCAGCAGATTGTATCTTTTTCCTTTTTTTCCTTTTGTTTTTTTTTTTTTTTTTTTTGAGACAGAGTCTCGCTCAGTCGCCCAGGCTGGGTGCGATCTCCGCTCACTGCAAGCTCCGCCTCCCGGGTTCACACCCTTCTCCTGCCTCAGCCTCACGAGTAACTGGGACTACAGGCGCCCGCCACCACGCCCGGGTAATTTTTTGTATTTTTGTTAGAGACGGGATTTCACCGTGTTGGCCAGGACGGTCTTGATCTCCTGACCTCGTGATCCACCAGCCTTGGCCTCCCAAAGTGCTGGGATTACAGGCATGAGCCACCGCACCCGGCCGCATCTTTTTCTTTTAACTGTAGGAAATGAAACTGTGAGTAGTTTTCACATACTCACATAGTTTTCACATTTCTCATCTGTGGTCATAGATGACATTAAAAATCGGTGAAAGGCCAGGCGCGGTGGCTCACGCCGTAATAATCCCAGCACTTTGGGAGGCCAAGGCGAGTGGATTGCTTGAGGTCAGGAGTTTAAGACCAGTCTGGCCAACATGGGGAAACCCCGTCTTTACTAAAAATGCAACAAAGTTAGCCGGGCGTGGTGGTATGCGCCTATAATCCCAGCTACTCGGCAGGGGAATTGCTTGAACCAGGGAGGTGGTAGTTGCAGTGAGCCGAGATCGCGCCATTGCACTCCAGCCTGGGTGACAGAGTGAGACTTTGTCTCAAAAACACAAACAAAACAATACAAAAGTAAATGGGTGCAAAACTTGTTCCTGACCTAACAGATGGTGCCTATTGGAGTCTCTGATGGGCAGCTTGACTTTTAAAAACTGAAAATTCAAACTGTTAGTACCAATAGTTTTTTAAAAATAGTTTTTTTCTCTTAAAAAAATCTTTTTCACATTTTAGAATTCTTGATGAAGTAGTTTTTTAAAACCTCCTAAATGATTTCTTGATTTATTGACTGTAGCTAAATACTCTTAAATTATCAGTTTTTGAAAAACTACATGAAGCTACAGATAGCAGTATTTATGTTAACTAAACTATACTCAGGGACTGAAATTGTGGTTGAATAATTTAGAAAATAGTTTTTCAGTTGTTGACTCACAACCTCACAATTAGTTGTATTAAATTGTGTAAAAGCAATTTTTCTATATCTATGGTAGAATCAAATGTTTTTACATCATATTCAAACTTTTTTTTTTAAATCATGTGAGGCTTTATTTTAGTATTTAATATGATTATTTATTTCTTATCAAGCCAGATTCCCTACAGTTTCTTACAGATCTGATTCCCTCACTTGTCCATCTTTTCCTTAAATCTGTAGTACTTACTTGTTTCTGGTATGTTCTCAAATACTTCACACTTCCCTCCAAAAGCATAACTTAAGTTGTCTTATGTATAGCATTTCCTTATTTTCTTCATACCGTGAACAGTAACTGATAACTTTACTAATGAGGAAGATGAATTTAAGTGACATACTTTATTATGAAAAATACTTTTGGAAGCATTTAGAAAATTCTGTGATTTAATGTTGTTAAATATGAACATATAGAAAGAGTGATAAAAAGGCTTTTAACATTGAGCTTCATCTTCCTTTTTTATGGAGGTCTTATTTCAGATCCCACTTGGATGTTTATCTTGTCAGTTGTTATATGTGAAATCTATATTTTATTATGGATCTCTTTTTTGGGGGTAGGATGAGCGTTGGGAAATCTCATGAAGGAAATTTTACCTTTTCCTTCCCTTCATGATTCCCCAGCCCTTTTCAGAAAAAGAAAGGGGAAAAGGAGAAGGAAAGGTTTGTGTGATGGTGTAGGAGTGGCCAGTTCTTCATTTGCTTTGGGCTGTCTCTGGAGGACTAAAGTCATGAGAATTAAAGTCACAATAATCATATATTTAGTCCTTCATGATAACAAAGGGCAGTATGTAGGTGAATACTTTGCTGGAAACGACATAATCATTTCAAACAAATTAATTTGTCAGTAATATATTAACTGGTATGTAAAATTGAATCTCTTTTCCTTTTTTATGTCTTCAGAGCTATATAATTCTCATCTAAATTGCAGATGTCTCCGGGATGACTAATATATATTTTCTATCTTAAATTGATTGATCAAATAAATATTTAGTGCTCTCTCTTGCTGTCTGCTTTTCCCTGAAGTCTGTAACTGGAGAAATTTCTTCACTGACTTATCTGGAGCTAGAGGTATATTTATTTTTAGAGATAGAAAAGTGAATTTTTCATGAGTATTGGAGTTTTCTCATTTTCTTCAGTGAATTCATAATGCCGAAATCACGGAGGCCAAGGCGTGCATTTACTCTTTGACCTGCAGTGCCTAGAAAGGAAAGCTGAGACAGTGGGCTGTTTATGCCCATCCTAAAAAACAAATCATAACAATTAATATTAAAATATGCAGAATAATATATAGTTATCATATCTAGTAATAACATTACTATAATAGAAATTCATCATGGGCAATGGAGGATATATAGTGACTGGAAGAACATTTTTGTAAGATAGATTGATGCTTGCTTCTCTTGTATGTTAGTACTGTACTATAATAGGATTCTGGTGTACTTTTGTTTGGCTTCTGGGTAGCTCCCCAAACAGAATATATTTTAAACATATTTGCATGGCCTACAAATATTGACATTTCAAGACTTTGAAGTGCCCTTTGCTGCTTGTTCAGATTTTATAATCAATGTTGCAAATATCAAGTATAACATTTTCATGATTTTGGGCTTGTTGAATTATAGATAAATGCACTTGAATGCTCTGTACCTAATGTATACATGGACAATGTGACTCCTTTGTTCTAATTTTACATTATATGGTATAATCAAATTCTATTACAATGATTTATTTCATGCAGACACATCATAGGCCAAATTACAACCTTTAAAATATTCTATATGCTAAAAATCTGTTCTGTGAGTGAAAGACAAGTGTTATCCATCTATCCTAAAATCAGACTTATAAACAGACTTAAGTTAATTGTATTCAGGTTATCTTTGATAAGACATAAAATACTTTATATTCTGCCGTTTTTAAGAATCATTCAATGTCCCTGGCAAGGGAGCTATACATATATTTTGAACATCTCTTAGGATGCAACCTGCATATATATTGAGCATCTGGGACACAACAGTGAATAAGATATACATAGAGAAATACGATCTAGTGGGAGAAAGAAGCATTAATCTGATATTCATTCAAATTACAACTAAGAAAAGTTTTAGGTGGGGGTTGGTATAGAGCTCTATCTAGGTAAGGTAGGGCCATGGGGGTGGAAGCTGGGGGAGGGCTCAAGAAAGTAAAAATATAAACTAATACCTGAAGGATGAGTAGGATCAAGGCAGGAGATCTAGGGGATTTTCCCCCATTTTATTAGTGAATGTATTCTCATTTGAAAGATGGAATTTATGTTTCGAATTAAATCTAGTGGTTTCCCCCTGTAAATATGTTTGATTACTATTAATAAAATTGATTCCCAAAAAATTAGAAAGAAAAAGAAGGCAAACACCATCAGCAATAACAACAATCAGTGAACCAAGAAACCTCCCCCCACCCACCGAAAGCATACCCTGCAAAAAAAGTTAAAATTTTAAATCCATACAAAGAGTAATATGTGACACATTGTTTTGTGTCCTTAGAGACACTTTTCTGTGCATCTGTATGCATTTGAGTATGCATTGTTCTTAACAGAGACGGGGTTACAGCCTCATTAAGCTAGTTTTATATCTCTTTTAGTGGCTACAGCATCTTTGTAATGGTGCAGCATCTTTGTAATGGATATGCTATTACTTAACCAATGCCTATCTGTGAACATTTTAGTTACTTCTAACTTTTCAAAATCCAGAAGTATTTTAAGCAAAGTCTACTGTGTTTACAAAGTTGACTTAATCAGTTCAGCACCTAAATTAATCCTAAATAAGGAGACATTTATTTATGGATTCCAAAGATTCTTTGCTTATGTTTGCATACTAAAGATGGTTCAAATGAGAATTGGAGGTACAGGCATTTAACTTACTGAGATACATATTCTTTAGCAGACAAAATTTATTTGTAATGCCGTGAACAAGAATCACTTGCATTACTACCAGTTTTCTATAACTTACGCCCATCATTCCAATGGAAAAACACCCAAGATCTTTTTTGCCCATTTTCAAGGTTTTTACAGTTTTTCCTTTAGAGTTTCTCTCCTGTGATCATACATACTTTCCAAAGGTAATTCTTCATCCAAAAACAAAACAAACAAAAAACCTGCAGTCAGAGTCTTCATTAACCATATAGGCTTCCTGGAGTTTGCAAATCTAGAACCATGATCTGTGGAGCAGCTACTGATCAAGGTGATAAAATTAACTTTTCCTCTGAAATTTTCATAAGAAAGATGGCATTTGACTTTAAAAAGTGCTTTCTTGAGGCTAGAAAAACAAAATGAAGAAACTCTCTCCACCTGATTTTTATCTTCAGTACCTATCTATATGATTGGTGAATTTCTTTCTGATTGAGGCTCCCAAAATTTACTATGATTCCCATCTTGCCAGAAAGTGACCTTCCTCACCATCTATAAGTCTGGGAACCTATCAGCTAGTTCTTAGGCCAGTTTTCTTGGGAGGGGTGTGTAGGCATTTATTCCACATATAAAGTCATTCCTTGTTCCTTAATAGTTGCTTGCTATTCCTGATTAAATGAAAATTATTTTAAATATGATACTCCAGGGATAGCCTTGGTTACCAAATAGAGTTATCCAATGACATTCTGGTAATAAAAGAAGAGATATTCTTATTGAACCTGTGAAAATAACTCTATTTGCCATGAGAATAAGGGCACTCATTAGGAGTTTCTGAATTCTGGAGTAATCAGTGAAAATCATATGCTGTTTTAAAATGTTTATTTTAGTTTAGAAAAGCAGCATCCACAAAATTCAGAATTAAATGTAGCTTGAAAAGGACTTCTTCATATTTATGTTAGAAAATAGAATATTAAAACAGTATCAACAGTATCTAAACAAATAGCCACAATTGAATGTCCTTCACCAGTTATTTCAATCTTACGTAGTTCCTGTTTCATTGGATCTTGGGTCAACAGTCTGTCTTCTGCTTCCATATGAAAAATCTGCATTTAGAGCTTAGTTTGAACATATATTCAAAATTGGCATTGTAATCATAACTATCTTGTTAAACTGCCACCTTTCCTTTGGTAAAACCATACACACGGCTATCTTAGATTTTTGTAATTGAGGCTTTTAGTTACATATTCATTGGCTTAAGAATGAGTTGCATTTGCTAACTAAATACTTACTAATCAAAATATGTCGTCAAAATATGTCATATTTAAGCACAGTGCCCTTATAATTCAAATAATTATATTTTACACAATCTTGTGAGAACAAAACATTTTCTGAAAGCTTAATGAATAGTGAAAGGGTAATTGATTTTAGTAACCACTTAGAAATACCATTCTGGAGTCCATAAAAGTATTACTATTGCCCTCTTTAGTTGCTCTTCTCCCAAAAGGCTATATCCAAAAAGAAACAAACAAGAAAAGCAGTGGATAGGACTAGGACTTTCCAACTCCAGCTTTACATACATATAGTATTTAAACAAAGTAATGAATCAGTACCTATGAAGGCCTGAAATAGCATGTAACCACTAGGGGAAAAATTATTAAATCATAAAGAAAATGACTTTATCTTTGGTGAGCAGAAAAATATTAAAACCTGTGCGCTTGCAGTTTTTTCTTGTGTAATGTATAAATGTCTAATTTATTACAGTTGTTTTTAGGTCATGACCTAAAATTTACTCTATAAAATTTATGAATATTACTTGAAACTCTAAACAAATCACTAGTGTGTATTCACTGCATTAAAATAATCAGGTAAAAATCATAAAATTAAAGCTATATGTTTACATTCAGTTTTTAATGCAAATAGCTTATAGATGCTTATGTTGAAACATCTCAAGCACTTTAATAGGTCTACCTAAAATTAGGATGATTTCAGTTGTAAGAAACAAAAATACTTTTTCTGGCTTAAACCAACGGTGTCCAATCTTTTGGCTTCCCTGAGCCACAGTGGAAGAAGAAGAATTGTCTTTTGCCACATATAAAATACACTAATGCTAAAGATAGCTGATAATCTAAAAAAAAAAGTAGCAAAAAAACCTCATAATGTTTTAAGAAAGTTTACAAATTTGTGTTGAGTTGCATTCAAAGCCATCCTGGACTGCATATAGGTCACGGCTTGGATGAGCTTGGCTTAAACAGTAAAAAGGATAGTTATTTGTTCATGTAATAAAAAAAAATTATTGATAATGAGATTTAGGCTTAGTTTAAATCAGGGCTCTGCCTCTGTCTCTGACATTTTCTAAGCTCCACCTTTTTGTGTATCAAGCACATTCCTAGACCGGCTTGCTTGTGGGTGTGAGAAGGCTAAACAGCAGAGACCAGAGCTGTCTGCTTCCTCATTCACATCTAGGAGGAGCAAGGAACTTCCCACAAGTGTTGAATCAAAGTCCCAAGCTTTACTCTGAATGGAGCACCCTGAACCAACAACCACTGAGGCCAAAGTGTAGGACACAGGCTAGGTAACTCCTCTTTCCTTCCATTTGAGGGGGATCTGTTATCCTGATGGCTTATCCAGTCATTCAGTCTTCCTCTCCACCTGGGAGAAGGGATTCTCCTCATGAAAACCTTAGGACTTCCATATGAAGCGGGAGAGGAAGGAGCGGAATATTCAGGAGGCCTTTGGATGTCCATTACAGATTTATTCTGCTTTTACTTATTCCTTGATTTTTTTTGCAGGGGGATGGAGTTGGGGAGCAAGTTGAGAAATCATTTTTATTGATCATCTCCTCTCACTACATAAGCTGCATTCTTCCATATATCATCTTCCTTGTAATCTCTTCACAACACTAGGGGAGTAGATACTATCTCTCCAAATAAGCAGAAAGGGGTTAGCTAATTTAATTTTCTGAGGTTTACATTATAGTAAAGGCAAAATTTAATTCAAGCCTATCATACACTAAAGTCTGTGCTCTTTCTCCTGGTTGTAAAATAGTTCTTATTTATACAATAATTTTGTAAGGAAGGTTATTCAGACTTGGAAGATCAATGGGGGGTGTGTGTGTGTGTATATATGTACGTGTGTGTGTATATATAGTGTGTGTATATATATAGTGTGTGTGTATATATGTGTGTGTGTGTGTGTGTATATATAGTTTTTCTTTCTTCTTTTTTTTTTTGAGACAGAATCTCGCTCTGTCGCCCAGGCTGGAGTGAGGTGACGTGATCTCGGATCTCGGCTCACTGCAACCTCCACCTCCCAGGTTCAAGCAATTCTCTGCCTTAGCCTCCCGAGTAGCTGGTATTACAGGCGCCTGCCACCACGCCTGGCTAATTGTTTTGTATTTTTAATAGAGACGGGGTTTCACCATCTTGGCCAGACTGATGTTGAACTCCTGACCTTGTGATCCATCTGCTTTGGCCTCCCAAAGTGCTGGGATTACAGGCATGAGCTACTGCACCTGGCATGGGTTTATATATTTTTAATAAGCATTCATTTTACATATATTTATAGTGTTCCCACTATGTGCTAGGTAGATGGTAGGTGCTGGAAATACAACGGGAAGAAAACAGGTGCCTTCTACTCTATGGATTTAGCAGGGGAAGCAAATATTAGTAAGTCATACAATTAGCCATATTTACAAACTGTGTAAACTGCTCCTTAGTAAGAGCTGATCAAGCCTGGGAAAGGTCATCAGAAAATTTTTTCTTAGGAGGTGACATCTGAATTGAGAACTGAAGGATGAGACTGAGTTAACCAGGTCAAAAGGAGGAGGAGGAGGGGAGAGAGAATTCCAGGCAGAGGGAACACAACATGCTCAAGAACTGAAAGGAGTCTTTTTTGTTGGAGCATAGAGAGAACACAGAACAGTGAAGCAAGACGAAGATGAGACGCGTAGATAGGCAAGGTCTTGCTGGGGCTTTAGATGTTATTAAAATTGTGTTTGAGCGTAGCATGGCAGCTCATGTCTGTAATCCCAGCATTTTAGGAGGTGCTTGAGACCAAGAGTTTGGGACCAGCCTGGGCAACATACTGAGACTTCATCTCTACACTAAATTTTTTTAAAACTTAGCCAGGCGTGGTGACTTGGGTCTGTAGTACTACTAGCTACTCGGGAGGCTAAGGTGGGAGGATTACTTGTTCCCAGAAAGTCGAGGCTGCAGTAAGCCATGATTGCGCCACTGCTCTCCAGCCTAGGGTGATAGAGTGAGACCTTTTCTCAAAAAAAAGGAAAAATAATAATTAAAAAAAGATTATATATTTGATATTCCACAAGAAATTAACTTGGAAATAACTTATTTTATTTGCCTTAAGTATTTAAGATGCTGAGGGTTGTATCATACTGTCGAAGTTCTCTGTAAATATTATAGTGTTTGTTCCCTTGACTTGACAAAGCCTTAATTCAGCTATAGAGTTATTCAGTCATATTCAGTTTTTCCATCTTGGTATGCTGGGCAGATCATTTATAGCCGCTTTAAACTTTTTATGACCACTTTGAACTTGAACTTAGATATAAAACAGTGAAGGTAAAAACATGTACGTGTTACTGAATATTTATCAAAAGAATACTGAGTTACTTATAGTTACAAAGTGTTCAGTAAAGAAAAGCTCAGATATTAAACTTTTGGGATGCAATATGGAAATGATATTTATATAATTAATCAAGGTGTCAGCATTTGATGGCTTGACATGATCTATCTACTATTCATATTTTATTGGAATTGTATTTGTGTCCTTTTATTTGTAGTCATGAGTAAAGAAAAAGAAGCACAGCTTTATTTAAATATAATGTTGTCTTTTGCATGGAACTAAGGTAGTGTAAAAAAACCATTTTTCTCACTTGCTTTTTAAAATATCATTAACAAAGCATGCATCAATGTTACTAATCAATGTCAGACTTAGTTCTCTCAAGTTCCTCCCTGTTAAGAAAATAGTTTACTTAGAAGTCCAAACATTTAACTTACAGTGTAATATTTAAGCATAGAAGTTGCTGACTTGACCGCTTCCCTAAAAAACAAACAAACAAACAAACAAAAGCATTACTTTTGATCTTGTTACTTCACTTGCTGAAAGTATAACTTAAAAAATTACCAAAATAAATTTTGAAAATAGGAAAACATATTATTGAGAAACTAACTTAATGTTTGTTGGGCAATAATCTTCATCCTTTTACCTTAGTAAAGGGTAATACGTAATTTATTTCATAGGTGAGAAAGATGTGTTTTGTTTTCTTTTTTTCTTTTTTTTTTTTTTTTGAGGTGGAGTTTCGTTCTTGTTGCCCAGGCTGGAGTGCAATAGCGTGATCTCGGCTCACTGCAACCTCTGCCTCCCAGGTACAAGTGATTCTCCTACCTCAGCCTTCGAGTAGCTGGCATTACAGGTGCACACAACCACGCCCGGCTAATTTTTTGTATTTTTAGTAGACATAGGGTTTTGCCATATTGACCAGGCTGGTCTCGAACTCTTGAACTCAGGTGATCCATCCGCCTTGGCCTCCCAAAGTGCCAGGATTACAGACGTGAGCCACCACACTTGACTGCGTTTTATTTTCTAGAATGAGAACTTACTGTTCTTGTCTTCATGTTGAGTGGTTCCGAAGAAGGGTGGGAGCAAATACTGTGTGCAGTAGTTCATATAATTCTATTTTTGGCAGTTTGGCTTAAAAACAAACACATTTGTTCATTTTAAATAGTGCTACCATTAATATGTTTGTGGCTAGTTTTTTTTTCCCACTCACATGGTTACATATGTTTGATAGATTTCGAATTGTGAAATTGTTAGATTAATAGAACAAAGTCCCAAATGGAATATGGGTTTATGAGTTCTGTGCAGCAAGTAGATGGATTAATCTTAGATTACAAGGACAGATATTTCCTTCTTCCTGAATACAAGGAGGGCGTATGAGCTTGTAGGTGGTTGGTGGAAGACAGAATAGAGGGAATGTCTTGAGGAAGTAACCATATGATAATCTCTCTTAATGTGGAAAGAAAGCATTTTGATGAGAGTGAAAGGGTAGATTATTACAGGGTGTTGGAAAGCTGTGAAAATTTGCAAAAACAACTGAGAAGAAAAAGTAAGGGGGTCTATGAAGAATGGGTTTCTCAGGTTACTGAGCAGAGTTGTTAGTAGATGATATTGAGAACCACATGTCTGTAGGGCACCAGGCCCCTTAGTTTCATTGTCCTTTCCAGCAGCATTCAGAGCCCAGGTCCAGGAGCTGAGCATGCCAAATATGACCTAATCTGCAGTTTGGAGCTGGTAGGATCAGGTAGTCTGCAGGGGCAGGGTAGGGGCTGCACATTGAAGGAGTTGAAGATGCTGTGGAGAGAGCAGTTAGGTATCTAAAATCATGGGAAGATGAAAATGAAGCCCAGAGGGACTGGTAAAGACACAGAGAGTGAATGCATTGTTTAAGGATGTTAGAAGTAGGAGGAAAGGAGTGAGAGCTGGAAAATGATAAAATTGTGGTTAAAAAGTGGGGCATGGGAGTTTCAGATTTTAGAAGGAGAGCCATTCACTCCAAATCAAGCTTCAAGGTATAGCCATTTGGAGATTTGGTGAGCTAGAGGTAAGGGAAACGAGATCATGGAACTATGTGCAGTTTAACGTTGTCCAAATGGATGTGAGTGATGTCAAGATTTTTGGTAAAGAGGAAAAGAAGGTCCTAGAACTCTCTAATCCTGGGTAAATGACAAAAAGATTGTAGCTCATATTGGTGAAGAATGAGGATGCTGTAGCTGATTGACCTGCACAATTTGAAAATGGTTTTGGAAAATGAAATGATGATGAACATGAAAGTAAATGTTTTGGGAACTGAATGGCATTAAAGTAGCAAAGGTGAGCTTCTAGCATGCCCCAAATTACCTTCTAGCTTGAGACACTAGAGTTGGGTCTGGAGTTGGGTAGTGGGACAGAATCTCTTTCACTCTGCAGCACTTGAAGAGTAAGGAAGACAGAATTATAAGTGCTGGAGTGAATTTTCTTCTAGAAAGCTCCACTGTGTCTGGGGATGAGATGTGGTCTCAGGTTTTAACTGCTGACTTGCAAGTGAACAAAGACTGAGACCTGACCAGACACGATGGCTCACATCTGTAATCCCAGAGCTTTGGGAGACTTGAGGCCATTGCATTCCAGCCTAGGTGACAAAGTGAAACCTTGTCTCCAAAACATAAATAAATAAATAAATAAATAAATAAATAAATAAGATTAAAAATAAATTGATTAAATAAAATTGAGATCTGTACTCATAATCATCTTAGCTAGGGTAGAGAATTGTTTGTCATGTGCAAGTTTTTGTTTCTGCCTTTTGCTTTTTCTTATTTAAATTCTTAAAGTATGATCTAGCTGGGAAGGATAAAAGATATGAGGATGTAGTTTATTGGAGAAATTCTTTTAAATATTAGCTGGTAAGTAAAAAGGTAATGTGCAATAAAATACTGGTTTTTACTTGTTCTGTCAAAACCTCTGGGTGTTGTTGAAAAAGCATAAACTGAGGATCCAGGAGTTTTACGCTACAGATGGCAGTTATGGGCCCTGTTTATAAAATACAGATAATGAATTAGTGCATCGAAAAAGTCTTTTAAGTCTAAAATTCTTTCATGTTCAAGCCTAAGTTCCAATCTTTATTACATAAGAACTACCATCTTCCACTACTTTTGAAAGACTCTTCTTAGGTCCATGAACTTGGGAGTTCAGACCAAACTCTATCTGTCTGTTCTTAGCTCATTGCAGACATTTCAGAAGGAAAAGGATGGTAATGGAGTGATTGGGAAGTGTAGATACAAGAATGACCTTATGAAATGGTTTCAATTATAGGACTAAACAAATATATGAACAAAATGCAAGATTAGGTAGATATGGAACAACTGACGCCTGCTCTGGGAACTCCTTTGGTAGTTGTTGGCTATTGGGAGATGTCTTTTGTTGGGCCAGATGCTTTCAGAGGAAAAAGAGGTGAGAGTAACCATTTTGTTCGAAAATTATTGAGGTGCAATAAAATAATTTTTAGATTCTGGTTTCAAAGTTGTAACTTTAAGGACCATGCATCACACTATTCATATAATATATACCAAACACATATTTGAGTGACCTGAGTTTCTCTGGCAAAGCACCTCAGTGTAATTAATTGTAAGTCAGCATATCACAAAATTCTGAAGGGTTTTTTTTTTTTTTTTTTTTTTTTTTTTTCTTTCTCTGAATAGGAATTCAGAGCTTGCTCCAGGGATGTGAGGACAAAAGATGAGTATGACTTTTAAAAGGAATTCAGAGGTTGCTCCAGATTTTGCTTTCTTCTCATGTCCACCTTCTTTCACTTTGACTTATGCTTCTTGACAATATTTTCTGCCTGCTATATGGTATTTATTATGTACAGCACATACTAACAGTACTCTGCAATCTACTTAAACTTTGCTCTTTCCACTTTTTTTTGGTACTACCCATTAGATCCTTGAGCCAATCATTCATGTCTGCTTATACTAGATTGTTTCCCTTAGAACTCTGTAAGCCACAAAATGAAAATGATTAGGGTTTTACAGTCCTGGTGATTTTCCTTCTGGTATACCACCGAGAAAATGCTGTCGCACAAGGGGCTGATGAATCATTTTACAGTATTTCTGTTTGCTATTTTCTATTTGAAAAATTAGGTATGTTCACGAACATGGGAATGTCTCCTAATATCATGAGGACAATAAGACCATAAAATAAAATAATCGGTGTTGGTTTGGGTCTCTGATAAATGCAGTATGTTGTACTTTTTAGCAAATTGAGTACCCGAGAGAGCATTCATTCGTGTAAATTTCACTTCTATAAATTTTAATTGCTTGTACTGGAAGCTGACTAAAATTATTCGGCACCTGCTGCTATGTGTCTGGCATTGTCCTGGGGTCCTTGCACCTGTTAAGCCATTAAATCATCACAGCAGGCTGTTAAGGTAGGTATGGATTCTTCCATTTTACTAAATAGAGATTGAGTCTGTGGGTGTTTAACTAACTTTTCTTATGCCTCCCAGCTAGTAAGCCTCAAAGCTGCATTGGACTCCTATTTTTCTGTCTTGAACTACAACAGGCCCTCTAACTGGAGGTAGACAAAGGAATGAATTAAGGCCTCATTTTGGATTCAGACATTGATTTAGATGAAAAATGAAGCCCCTTGCGGTTGGTTGAGATGGTAGGCTGTTGGGAATTAATTCAGCTTAGTACTGAGTATCATCTCTGGCATGGCATTGCCAAGCTTCTGTCACATAGCACTGCCAGATCAGAAGGGTGCCTTGATCATCAGTTTTATTTCTATGTAGTACCATTCGACAGTATAAGGGAACCGATCACGGGAAAATGAATTCATATGGGGTCATAGTGTACATTTCCCCCAGCTTGTTTGCGGCACCGTTGTCATGGATATTTTATCTTCTAATGTTTGGCATGTTGATTCAGGACCATGATTTCCAAAGCTGCTCTATTGGCTGGGGTCCAACATCTGCCATTTGTTCCTGCATTCTTGTTCCCAATACATACCTTTTCACTGATATTTGCTCATATTTTACTACTATGATAGCTTCTTAGTCTGATCTCTCTTTTCTTCAATCTATCCTAAATATTAGCTATCAGAGTACCTTGTTCAAAATACTAATTCTGCCTGGAAATACTATTATGCCTCATACTGTCTGATTCCATTTGTGTATCATTCTTGAAATGATAAAACATTTAGAGCTAGGGAACTGGTTAGTGGCTGTTGGGCTTAAGGATGCTTAGGTGAAGGGAGATGGATATGTCTCTAAAAAAGGTGGCACAAGGGAAATTTTTATGTGATGAAATAGCTCTGTATTTTGTTTGCTGTAATGGGTATGTGATGCACATGTGATAAAATAACGTAGAACTATATACTCAAACTTTGCACTAATGTCAATTTCCAGGATTTGATATTTACTGTAGGTACATAACATGTAAGCAATGAAGGAAACTGGGTAATATACATGAGACCTTTGTACAGTCTTTTCAAATTTATGTGAGTCTATATTATATAAAAAGTAAAAAAAAAAAAAAATAGTACTGTGCTTTAAAATGTTCAGGTTCCTTTGTCTGTCGTATTTATTATGTATCATATTCTCTGGTTCCCTCTAAATTAATCATCCAAAGGTATTGCCTCTGATATATATATATTTTTCTATTTAAATCTTATTTGGCATTAACACGATGTTTGGCTCACACCAGGTACCGTAAAGTGGTCCTTGAGTTAATACTGGGATTAATGGTTTTAATTCCGGTGCTTTGAAAGGCTGAGGCAGGAAGATCACTTGAGGCCAGGTGTTTGAGACCAGCCTGGGCAATATAGCGAGACCCCTGTCTCTACCAAAAATAAAATAAATTAACTGGATGTGGTGGTGCAAATCTGTAGTCCAATCTACCCAGGAGGCTTCAGGGGACAGTTGCTTGAGCCCAGGAGTTTGAGGTTACAGTGAGCTATGATCCAGCTTGGGCAACAGAGCAAGGCCTCGTCTCTAAAAAAAAATTTTTTTAATTGAACAAATTTGCTTTATGAAAGAAAAATGTATCAAACTTGGTCTCATTACTAATCATACTTCTTTTCTACTCATCTACTTATTCAGTGTTTTTTGTTGTTGTTGTTGTTGTTGTTGTTTTTTTATCTCTGCCTAATCTCTTTCCAAGGACTGAGCAGCATGCCAGGGATTTGACTGGTGGAGTTGGGAACTCTATTCAAGGACTTAAGATTCAACTGTCATAAGGACAAGATGAGCCAGGGAACCCAGGGTATAAGCTGTGTTGACTCAACGTTCATCCATCCATTCAAATTTATTGAGATTTGTGTTATAGCTCAGTATACGGTCTGTCTTGATATTCTGTAGTTATAGTGTTCTATGAAAATCAGTTTCACATATTCTGTGTCTTTTTTTTTTTTCTTTTTGGTTTGGTTCTGTTAATTACTCAAATTATGATTGTTGAGTTGTTCATTTTTCCTGTATTTATATCAGGTTTTGCTTCATATATTATGAAGTTTTGTTATTAGGTGCATACACATTTATGATTGGTGTGCCTTCTTCCTAACAAACTGACACTTTTATCATTATGAATGATCTCTATATCTTCAGTCCTCAGTCTTCTGATGCTTATTGTTTGCGTGGAGTATCTTTTCCATTCTTTGCTTTAAATCTGTATGTGTCTTTATATTTAATATGGATCTCTTAAAGATAGCATAGACCTTGCTTTTTTATCCATTCTGGTAATCTTTTCCTTTTATTCAGTGTGTCTTATTCCATTAACATTCAATGCAGTTATTGATATGATTAGATTCGGGCTGTATTTACTTTTTGTTTTCTATTTTGTGCCTTCTGTTTTTTATTCCTCCTTTCCTGCTTTCTTTTGGATTAAATCTTCCAAAATGATTTTTAGAATTATTGTGTAATTTATCGATTAGCTTTTTAAGGAGTTTGTGTGTGTGTGTGTGTTCATGTGTACTTGCTATAGGGATATTCCCTTAACTTTTCTGATAGCTATTATTTAGGGGTAATATATCATTTTACATCGTATGTAAGGATTTTGCAACTTCATTTTACATGATATGCAAGGACCTTGCAACTGTCTAAGACCATCCTACCCATCCCTGTTACAATGCTATAATCATATGTATGTGAAGTGCTATAATTTTACTTTTTAACAGTCAAATATATTTTTAAAACATTTAAAAAATCGTGTTTTATATTTACAGTTTTCGGTGCTTTTGATTCTTTTGACTTTCCGTCTGGTATTATTCATCCAGAAGAGCTTTGTTTATGACTTCTTATACTGCAGGTCTACTGGGGACCAATTTTCACAATTTTATTTTATCTGAAAGTTGCTTTATTTTGCCTTTATTTTTGGTGCATACGTATGTATAATGTGTGGACTGAATGGAGAATTCTGGCTGGACGGTTGTCTCTTCACCTCCCCAAAAGTCAACGTTGGTTCTTATCACTGTTTCCTCGTGTGTAATGTGTCATTTTATTTTTCTCTGACTTCTTTCAGAATGTTTCCTTACATTTGGTTTTCAGCAGTTTGACTACTTGTACCTGGCTGTAATTTGCTTTGTGCTTTCCTATTTCAGATTTTCTGAGCTTCTTTATTCAACACATCTTTGTATTTCACTCAAGTTGGAAAATTTTCAGCTCTTCTTGATATTTTCTGCATTATTCTTTCTTTCTTCAGCCTTCAAAAACTCTAATATACAAATGTTTGCTCTTTTGCTAGTGCTCCATAAGTCCCTGATAGTCTGTTTTTGTTTGTTTCTGTATTCTTCAGGTTGGTTTTTCCTTTACATCCTTAAGTATACTTATGATAACTGTTTTAACATTATGGTGGGCTAATCCCAACACTTGGACCTTCTTTTCTCTTGAAAATAGGTTACATTTTTCTGTTTGTACATATATTAAGTGATTTCTGATCATATTGGATTCACACTGTGAATGATGCTTTGAGTAGATTCTGTCTTCTGTATGTTCCTTTAAAGAGAAATAGTTTTGTTTTGTTTTTTCTTTTTTTGTCATAACAGGAGGATAATTTGGCTGAAAGCAAACTAAAATTTGACCTTTCTGTGGCAGGTGGCAGCTTCACTGATGCAGTCAGATAGCTGATGTTAAACATGTGCTGTGTGTCATGCACCAAAATAAATGATGACACTACAAATATAAATAGACGTAGATCTTAACCGCATGGGGCTTGCTATCTAGTTGACAGAGATAGAAAATGAACAGATAAATATGTTGAATTTTCATGTCATATGAGATAAGGACATAGAGGCAGAGGGTTACTGAGAAGGGAGTTGTGCAATTGTTAAAATATAATTTAAAAATTGTTTTGAAACAACTCAATCCTTATGAAAACAGAATAAAGTTTATATATATGTGTGTGTGCGTGCATGATGAAAGACTGATAATATTACTTATACTTCCATTATATTTTGTTAATTCTTTTAGAAAAAAACCAAGATTATCCAAAGTACTTCATATTTTGGGGAAACAATATTATAAATGTTTAAATTCTCAGGTGCTATACTAAATAAGAGAAATACTTTTTTGGTAAGAAAAGATGATTTGATGAAATCTGAGCAAAGAAAATAAATGATCGTATAATAGGAAAAATAGACCTTGCTGAAATAAAAGACCTATCTAAAGATAAAGCCTTGTAGGGAGAAAGATATTTCAAAACGGTTAGACTAAGATTCATTTAGACTAATGGAAAGTGTATTTAAAAAAACATGTAAGTTTCTTATGTTGGATGTAAAAGTGGTTTTATACTTATATCTGTATAACTGAATGGGTAATATCGGATTGGTCTGTCTTTTATAAAAGCCTGTCTACCTTAGCAGTAACTTGAACCTTTTTTTCTTGTTTTAACAGTGTATCCTACGCAGTACATGTATCTGAAGATTACCCAGGTATGGTTTTCTCGTTTTATTACAGATATTCATATCAGGGTTCCTTTGAATATTTTTTTCTTCTGGATATGTAAAACACATATAAACGTATCAAGGGATGAAACATTGGTAGAGGAAGCCTTAAAGCTATAGAAGAATTCTGCCGACTGCCTGCGAAGTCTTACTCTGAGACACAGTGCAGAATCAAAATAATTTCCCAATGAAAAGTTCTTTAAAGATTCCTATGATGGTTCCAGGCTGTACATTTACATCATTACAATTAAAATAAATATTCTCTCAATGGTCTAATTGTTAGTTTCGAACATCATTTGGCCTTTCAGAATGTAAAAATAATAGGTAACACTTATTTTCCAGTCAGTTTTCTAAGTGAGTGTGTGTGTGTGTATCTATTTTTTCTTTTTAGTATTAAAAAATAGTGATTAGTTCGTAGTTTGGTATGGAGATAATGTAAAACTTACTTGTTTAGCATTTAAGTATTTTCTGCGGCAGTTTGCATTAAGCATTTAATCATTTTATAAGATTGTTACATTTGAAAATACTTTCTTAAGTCACCAACTTCCTTGCAATTATTTTGCTATGCTCTCCAAATGTTTTAAGCATAGTATTCTATAAAACTGTTGTACAGTTATACAATGAGGTTATTCATTAAGGCTATGCCTATTTTTAATAGCAATACAAAAAGTGTTCTAAAGAAATTTTACTGGAAGAACCAATACAAGAAGTATTTATAAGAAAAATGCTTTTTGTAGATGGTTAGGCAATCAGCCCTGTCTGATAGTATAGCATGTTTTTGATGATATGTTTGCCGAGTATGTTATGAAAATAGAAGCCCCATTATTTATTGTAAATATAAAAATTAATGTGCTTTTCATCTGAGGCAGATCATAGAGATGTCAGCCATGAGAGGTACAGGACTTTAAGTCAAGGTAATAGAAATAATAGTACAAATTAAAGCCCAAGTTGAAGACACTAAGTGAATTAATCTGTAGCACAGAATATGTATGGTAGAAGATGCCTTTAGTAAACCAAGTGGACCAAGTGTTTAGCTCCCTCTTGTGGTCAAGAGGTATTACTTGGGCTTTTTCTCACTTTAAGGGAGCCCCACCTGGAAATGCCAATATACAAACATTGAAATTCTAAAAAAAAGTATTGATTATCATTTGTGCTCTGTTTACTGAATTGTCTAATTGGAGCAAGTTTGCAATGAATTTTCAATATAACTTCATTTCCAAAAGGAAGGAGTGTAAGTATATATATTTAATCTGTTTGGTGAAAGTAGGTTGTTATGCTGCAATAAAATACAATTACAGAAGACGAAGATTAGTGCATTCTGGTTTAAATACTGGGGCAGAATTTTCAATTGGTTGACGTAACCAGTATATCAAAATCCACTGTCCAGTGGACAGTATTCCAAGTATTTGCACATACATAATTTCATTTGATTCTCAATGCCAGTCTGTATGAAAGGCAAAACAGGGCAGTTTACAGTATAAATTCATACTTAGAGAAGTGTACTGAGAGATGGTAAGTATTAAATAACATTTTCCCAAAACATGTAGTTTGTAGATAAAAATCAAGTCTGTAATTCAGTTCTGATTCCCGTTGCCTCTGGGGAAGTAGTGTTAGTATTTTTATGGAGCTTTCTTCACAGTGAACGTTAATATGATAATGTTTTCCCCATTATTAAATTTTAATCTACATTTATTTGTACTAAGAGTTGTTGGTTAATATGCTTGACTTTTTAGGTAGACATCTTGTTTTATAACTTCTATGTTTGTTCTTCCTTTCCAACATTTATACCTGTTCTTGTTGGCACTGGAATAATTTTTAATAATAGATATGAAAGTTGGCAGCTTTGTATCTTTTCTCAAAATTAGTGAGCATGCTTCCAGTTGTTTTCAGAAAGGAAATTACTCTTTTTCTCATTTACCAAGTTTTTTTTTTTTTAAATGAATATTAAGTCTTTATCAAACTACTGTTTGGCATCTGTTGAGGTGGTATATCTACTTTTTCCTTTAAACAATAAAGTAACAAATTATATTAGCAAATAACTCAATGTTGATCTATGAGAATTATGTGTTTTGTCATATACTTTAACATTAAAGACCTTAAGTTGCTGAAGGAATTAAACAACTCTTTGAGCATTTGCTAGAACTTGCAGACAAATCTGTCTGAGCTTTTTAGGGATGGTTCTGGGGCAGTTGTCTTATTTTTCTGCCGTGATTATTATCTCTTCTGTTTTCCTATTTCTTAGTCATTTTAAAATACGTCTTCTTCTTGAAAGTTTCTATGTTGGTGAAATGTCCAAATTTTTTAGCAAAAGTATAGTATTTGGTCCGTAATTGTAAAAATCTTCCATGTCTCTGGTTATTTCTCCTGGCCCATTTTTATTGTTTAAATTTGTTCTTGTTCTTCCCTCCGTTGGTTTGTCTTCCAAATAGTTTGTCCATTTAAAAGAATATTTCAAACAAATAGCTCTTTTTAATGTTGCATCCAACTTCTAAATGCAGTAATCTTGATACAACATTTATTAATTCCTTCTAATAATATAGCTTAGGTCCCCCCACCTTCTCCTGGATTATTTGGATCAGTAATTAACTAATCATCTAAGTTTGAACATAGGAAATTTTCTTTGCTCTATGAAAATGTATCAGTATTATCCTCCAAAGTCAAGATTACATCATTCTAGCTTATGTCCCTAGGAACAGATTTGTCCTTTTATGATTGTGATCTATTAATTAACTTGTGCCATCTATTGAAATTTATTTCATAGTTTTAGTGAAATGAAAATTTAGAGGGTCTTTATTGAGTCAGCATATATAATAGCATGTATATAAGTGAAATACTAAATGATATGTTGACTGTTCATAATTAAGTGAAGAAATAGAGCAGCCTTCTGATTTACTTGTACTTCTTTGTGTATTTTATACTGAAGACAGTTTTTATTTTTTAATGTAAGAGAATGGATTACACAATAGCTGTGTGTATTACAAGTCACAGGTTGGCTCTGCTATAATGGCAGAACTCTTTAATTTTCTCTTTCCACTTTTAATTAGGAAGGCTTACCTACTGTTGGGAGTGGACTCTCTTATCCCTAGTAGAGGAATGAAGGGGTACTTTCTGGATCCTCTACTACCTGTGAGTCCAAAGAGTCTTGACCTACATGATATACTTGAGCATTAGGTATAGCTTGTGAATAAACCTCTTCAGTGAAAATTAGAATCCTATACAGTCTATATCAAATTACAGCCCCGAAAATGTAATTGTTTTTATACCTAATAAGCATTTATATTTTATAAGATATTGCAACTTTTTAGTGACAATACTTTCCATATTTAGAAAAGCACATGGTATAGTGACAAAACATTGATTTTTGGATTCAGGCAGATTCAAGTTTTATCACTTACTAGTGTATAGGTAATTAATAAGTAATTTGAGCAAAGTATTTAATTTTTCTGAGCCTTAGTTTTCTAGTATTTAAAATAGGGATAATAATTGACTGTGGTAGAGAATGAGGTGAAATTATAGAGAAAATTCAGCAAAAATATTGAGAATGTACATGAAATCAATATAATTATTTTTTAGAGTTATAATTATTTATCTTAAGTTATATAGCAGTGAGGGGTGGAATAACTTGACTTAAATGATGCTGTATTTGAAGCAGAATAAAAGCAACAGTTTAAGAAATACTAAACACTATAAAACATACACATTAAAAATCTGTCCCCAGAGGTTTTCAGAAAAAAAAAAAGGAGGGGAGCTTAGAAGTCAAGATGGAGAATTCCAGTGAAGGAATTTGAGTTTAAAAACATTCTTATTCTGTCACTTACTCATTTTATTACTTTAAGTCCTTTCTTTAACACTTTTTACACTCCACTTTCTCCTGTAAACAAATATGTTGTTTTTACAAATGTCCAAATAATTTGAGGAAGATTTAGAAGGAATTAAGCAACAACAAAAAGCCAATAGAATGGATTCATACAGATGGGATGATCATCAAAGATCATGTGCAAACTTCTCATTCTATAGCTATAACTGTGACTTAGGCTAAAGGAGATCAACAGCTAGTTGGCAGTAGTGTCTAGATTTTTCTAAATCTTAAAATATTTAATTGTCAAAGATTGAATATATTCAAGGTATACAATATGATGATTTGATGTATGTATACATATGTAGTGATTACTACAATCAAGTTAATTAACATATCCATCACTACCCATGTTATACATTAGGTCCCAGAACTTGTTGATTTTATAGCTTTAACTGAAAGTTCGTACCCTTTAGCTAATATCTCCCTGTGTCCCCCAACCCCTGGTCACTATTGTTCTTACTCTCTGCTTATACTAGTTCAACTTTTTTAGATTCCACGTAGAAGCGAAATCATGCAGTATTTATCTTTCTGTGTCTGGCTTATTTCATTTGGCTTATGTAACGTCCTCTGTGTTCATCCATGTTGTTGCAGATGGCAGGATTTCATTCTTTTTTAGTTGCTGAATGTAATATTCTGTTGTATATGTGTACCACAGTTTCTTTATGCAACCGTCCATTGATGAACACTTAAGTTGTTTCCACTTCTTAGCTGTTGTGAATAATGCCACAGTGAACATGGTGGTGGAGATATCGCTTCAAGATACTGGTTCCATTTCCTCTGGATCTTAAAAGGATTGCTAAACTGGGTAAAGTAGAAGAAATAGATAAATTCCTAGAGACATGCAACCTATCAAGACTGAATCATAAAATAATAGCAGGCCAGTGATCAGTAAAGAGATCAAATCAGTAATCAAAAATCTTCCAAAAAGGAAAAGCCCAGGACTAGAGTGCTTTGCTCAGAGCGAAGTGAATTCTTTCAAATAATTGAACCAGCTTCTAGATTTGATGTGCTTTCTTTCCTGTCCTACGTTTCTGATCATAAATTGGGTCTGTCTCTGTGATCTGATCTGGCCTATTATGTAATAATGGCAATTTAATAAATAATATCATGAAACCTGGAAACATTTTTATTTGGGGTAAATTAAGCCAAAATAAGAAATTACATTTCTTCTAATGCCTAAACACTAATCAAAATACAAACCATACAGAATCTCTTAGAAAATGATATGTTTGAAGGCATAATGCTGTCAAGCCTATGCAACATACAGTCACCAAATTATATTCTCTTGAATCAAATCTCACTGTCTTCCAGTGTTGACACTTTACGTAAAGCCATTTTGATAGAAAATCCTTTCTATTTAGTTATTCACTCCCCTGTTTTCTTAAACATAATGTCTTAATTAACTTGCCTCTTGGTGTTTTAGTAAAATCTTCGTCATTCCATGATACTGTGAAATTGCATGATGCTATCCACCTTGCGGATTCTTCTGGATCTTCTAATTGGTGGCCAGCTTTTGTTTCTGTTGTTCTAATGCTCCCTTCTAATACTCTTTCTCTCCTAAATGTTAGCTCCAGGGAATCCATTGTGCACAGGGAAAACAGATAATTAGGTTTTATATTAAGTAGCAACCGACTTCAAATCAGTGAGACTCTGAGTGAGGGTTTAAGACATAATAAAAAAATTTGACTCTAATAGGCATTTTTGATACTGAAAGTATGAGGTTCCCGACAGAAGCGACTCTAGATAAGTGATCAAAGTCTCAACTAATGAGATAATTAAGTTTATATTAAACCTGTTTCTTAATCTGTGGTCCCACTCAATAAGCATGAAAACCTCATATCCTCCATGAAAATATTGGAAAACTAAATAAAGCAAAATTTGTGATTGCACTAATCAAAATAATGAGGCAAACGTCTTTTGTCTCAAATCTAATTCACATCCACTCCTGCTTAGCTCCCTGACTGTTAAAGCCTTAGGTCTGTTGGCAATCTTTTGCAGCTAATCTGTACATACAGATCACTATCATTCACTCATTACTTGGGGTCTAAGAATGCTACAGGTGTTTCTTTGGAAATAATGACTTAGAGATGTATTAATTAAAAATTGTGTTCTCACTGTACTGACACAATATTATGAAAACTAGGCTCAAAAATATCTTTTAATGTGCATTCACTGTGTCATAAGAACAACTAATTTTTCCTAGCAGAAATTGATCCATGCTTCTATTATGTGTTCGTGCTACTTTATACTATTTAGTAGGTCATTGATGGGTGCATTATAGGACCATTATTAATGAATTGATAAAGTATGTGTTAAAAAGCTCTTCTGAGAGATGCCTTGCAATCATCAATGAGCAAAGAAAAATAAATACCTAGAAATTGTATTACCATACACTTGGAGACCTGTATTCATCAGAGAAAGAGTGCTAAACTCATAAAAATGTTATTTTTTTTAAGAGGAAACAAATAGTGAATAATAAATTTAAGGACTCCATGGACTGATTTAGTGTTCTGTGCACTCAACTTGTATAATACATGTAGATAATTTAATTCACGGAAGAATGATAATTGTGAGACTATCAATTTAAAAATATGTATTAGAGCAATATGGAAGGTATGATTTACAACAAAGTCTTCAGCTCAAATTTTTGAATGATTTGATAATGAATCTTTCTTTATTTTATTTTTTATTTTAGAGATGGGGAGTTTCACCATGTTGGCCAGGCTGGTCTCAAACTCCTGACCTCGAGTGACCCGCCTGCCTAGGCCTCCCAAAGAGCTGGAACTACAGGCGTGAGCCACCGTGTCCGGCCCACTAATGATTTTTTTTTTTTTTTAATTGCAGCAAGTGCTTTTCTTTAGTTTTCTCTCTCTACTCACTAACCCTGCTCCCTATAGTAGACGCTAATATTGGGAAGGACCCTGTCCAGTGAGTTAAGGTACCGAGTTGCATCCAAATGATTCATTGCTATAAGGGATATTAGAGATGCACCTGGATAGTCTCTTCAAAATCTGTATTTCACCAGGAGATACAAACGTCTTTAAAGAGACTATTTACAATTACTTCACACATAAATCTGCAATTTACTTTATCATATTTTTTTAGTTTAATCAGAACAGTAGTGTGTGGTTTATGAGAGTTGGAACTAAAGTGATGTATATATAAATTAGCTATTATTTTTATAAAGGATGTATTTTTTAAACTTATGCCTTTAATTATCCTTTTTTTTTTGTTTTTTTTGCAGATAATACATATGTGTCAAGTTCAGAGAATGATGAAGATGTGCTAGTTACTACAGAGCCAATACCAGTAATTTTTCATAGAATAGCAACAGGTAATAGTAATATTATTTTTTATTCTAGGTTAATTTTTTAAATTGCATTATCCTTTTTGTTTGTTTGTTTCATTTAGCCAAGATAAACAGATATTTATCTTCTGTATCTATAAATCCAGTCTCCATGAAAATTTTCTATCTAAAGTATATTTTTTAACAATTTTGTAAATGCATAAATTTAAAATAGTTGTAAAAAAGTTCTGTTTAAACGTATATGCTGACATTGCTGTTGTAAAAGTATTTTCTTACATAGTGACAGACTAAATATTTTAAAAGCACACTTACAGCAATGAAGATACCATGAATTATAGAGTGAGAGCTGAAAGAATTTGTAAAGCAGTTGTTTAGTTTAATCACATCTTTCTGCACAGTGAAAAATCAGAAAAGCTTGCATATTGTGTAACTCCTCAACATGACATGATTTCGAAATATCCCTTAATTCATTTTCGAAGGAGATGGAATCACCTAAAGGGTGGTTTTGTACTAAAACTCATGAATGCTTGGTGAATAGCATACTAAATACCATAATATATTTTTTAATTATAACTTTCTTTCAGAATTAAGAAAAACGAAAGACATTAACTGTTGCTTATCTATAAAATCCAAATTACAAAAGGAAAATGGGGAGGTATGTAAATTATATTTTTTATTTTCTAGAAACAATATAGATACATTTAAAATTTACTGGGTATGTGTAGTTAATAGCATCATTAGTGAGACTAAAATGGTATATGGTGAATGAAACTCAAGCTAATGGCTCAGGGGTGTTTGGTATGGTAGGAAGTGGCCTAAAATTAACTTTGAGAAGAAAGTTCCCTTTAAAATCATAGAAAGAAATGTCTGGTTTAACTCTAAATAAAATGTATATAAAGCTTAACTTATTCTGTATTCTTTCATCAAACAGTGTAATTAACTGAGGAGCACTTATGTAACTGATTTATAGGTACACATGGCTATACATGATTTTGATGGGATCCTTAAAATTTTAAAAGATGATTTCTTTAGCCAAAGTGACACTGAGGGTGTACATAGTCTTATTTTCTGTCAGTATTTAAAAACACAAGCTCATCTTTTCTTTCTGTTTCCAAAGACTTTACTTGAATCTATAAATAAATATCAGGATATTAAACAAACAAAATGAGTGCAATGGGACCAGCAATTCTTTGCTTTCAAAATTATGCATTTGATCCAACTCTCCTCTTCTAGTTAGTGTTGCACCATTCATTGTTCCCTTCTTTATCCACATTGAGAATTATTGGTTGAACAAAAGGATTGCTGAAACCAAAAATGGTTAGAATTTTATACAACCCTAATTTCCTTTTGCACATTTTTTTGTTTGTTTGTTTTCCTTAAGAACTTGAAATTAAGTCTAGAAGTTTAGGGATGGTTACAAAGCACTGGATGAATGGATTCCTGCGTCCAAATACCTACATTTCTCGTGTGTTAATAGGGCCAGTGATAGGAATACCCCCATGAATTTTCATTGTTTGTGCTTCAGACACATGGCAGATGTGGTTCAGTTAATTAGAAATTCAAACTTCAAGTTGAAGTATATTAAATTAAATACCCTCTTGAAATCTGAATTCTGAAACAAATAATTTCTGTATATCAAAAGTTCTCATAATATGTTTCATATTTATTTTCATAATTTGATTTTATATTATTGCATTTAAAGTTTCTTTTTTTTCATACCATTGTTTAGAGTTGGCAGAAGAAGTGAGAACAGCCTGGGACAAATAATGTTGAGGAGCTTTTTAATAAAATTGAATTAGTATAAGCTTGCCAAATGTTTTATCAGAGCAAAACTGAAGGTATAATTGATTATACATAAGTTTTTAATATACATCAAATACTGAATTGTGTATTTCCTATAAAATCAGTGAAAGAGAACTTTCAAAGCAGATGTGCTGCTGAGTACACTCACAAAGCCATTTGTCTCCCACTACCTTTTGTTTTGGGGTTATACTGCACCAAGAATGTTTTATATATAAAATCCATAATATATGCTTAAGACCTGCCTATTATAGCCTCTTGCTATTTTAGAAAGATTAAATAATTTGACCATTAAATTGTTTTCTTACTTTATTATTTTAAGGAGTCAAGACAGAATAGTACAGTGGAGGAAGATTCTGAAGGTGACAATGATTCCGAAGAATTTTATTATGGAGGGCAGGTAAGGAAACCTGGTCTTACAAATACCTAATCTTAGAATTCTAATAGCCATGTTGTCCTAGTGATAATCTGTGCCTGAGAGTTAAGGTACCTGTGTGTTGTTCAGGGTTCTGTAACTAACTAGAAAATCTATATAATTTATCTTTGCACATTTTCTACCTATTTTTAGAAATTAAGGTTCCCTTGCAGTCCTTTTAATTGTAATCATTTATTTACATTGAAGTCATCTTAATTCATTACAGAGATTTTGCAGATAGCATTGTATTATGCTTTTGACTTGAATTTCTTAAGCATGTTGTGTTCAGTCACTATTTTGAGATAATGACACTTGTAATAAAAGTGTATATTGTTAGTTTTAAATAGAAGCTGCTTAACTTTTATTAAATTTGATGGGCCGAAATTACTGAGCATCTTCATCATTTGGTTTTTGTATTCATTGCCATTGAATTCTTGGTGTTGAAAAATTGTTATGAAGAATCATCATATTTAAATATATGAGAATAGCCTAGCCACATATATAGAAGAACTCCTCAGAAGTTTACAGGATAATGCTAAACTTTAAAACTGAGCAATTGATTTTAGGGTGTGGCTATATAATATGTGGTTCTATTTCTATAAACTCCTTGAGCAAATGTGCTTTATAAGTTGGATAGTATAATGGGAAGGTAATATGTTAAAGAAGGACATTAAAGCTAAAATTATGTAAAAGAATGCAAGTAAATTTATTTATTCAGAATGAAAAATTAGTAATTTGTCAATCAAGCATGTGCAAGGCTACAGAGAGATGATATAATAAAACGGGCTTTCGTCTCTCCAGGAATGTCTTTCTAGCAATGAGATAGTTTTCCCAACAAAATGATTCATTTACCAATATAACGTTTTAACATTATGCAAAATCATTCCTGTTTGATTTTTGTTTACTAATTCTTACAGAGGGGAAGTAAATGATTTTCTTCAGTCTTGATGTTCATTCTAGAAGTTTTTTAGATTATCTGCCAGACACTTCACTAGGTTTTTACATTTGCTTTTTCTTTGTATTAATATAAACTAAAGTTCCAACCATAATCAATTATTCTATTCATATGTGAACTTAAGGATATTAGTGAATATATTACTTTAATGAAGCTAAAAATGCCCATGGCAAAACACACAGAGAGACCTATCTCAAAAGGTTGCTTCAGTTTTTGATTCCCTTCACCTCTGAGACACTTTTAAATTATCCCTTTTCATCAGGTGAACTATGATGGGGAACTGCACAAGCACCCACAACTAGAATCTGATTTGTCAGCAGTGAGAGAGATATATGGGCCACATGCAGTTTCTCTCAGGTAAATACATATCACTGGTGAATAAAATTAAAATTTTATAGTGAGTCATTGAAATTTGCTTTTGGAGTAATTTAAAGTAAAGGACCAATTTGGGGTTTTAATTACACTTTAAAGTGTTTTAGAGAGTCTACTGTTTCTCCTTATACAAAATGACATATTTATGGCTATGTTTTTGATACATGTTGTTTAAGAGTACATTGATTGCATTAAAAATTATTTTGGAGAGTTAGTTTGAAGATGTGTCAATCTTAAGTAGTGTCATAATTAATTCCTAGAATAGATTTGGCCCGCTGGGCCCATGCTGTTATCGTAAATCATGGCCACATGCTTGTGAAGGATAAAAGTAAATAATGCCTACCTACTGGTATCCAAATTACATTGTCATCTGGTCCCTCAAAAAAAAAGTGTAACTTTGCACAGTACTTGTTTGAATGATAATGTATTTTATTCTGTAGTTATTTATTATTTGTTGATAAATTTACACATCATTTTTATTGCTTTTAATCATTCAGAAGACCCTACCATCCTTACTTTTCTTTTTTCTCTTTAATGTAAGAAAAAACCTTTTCTGCCACCATAATAGTTTCCAGGAATCAGCTCTGGTTATTTCAGATTTCCATTCTTTGATTACAGTGTAGTCTCGAAGTCTCCATGGAATTCCAGACCTCTTTTGTAGCCTGACCTCAGACTGGCCCCTTTATGCACCCAGACTACCCAAATATGCCATATTTCCTCTTCACTTTGGACATTTGCATAAGCAATTCTTTGATCAGGGAATGCGTCTCTTCAAATCCCACTGCTGTCTCTATTTAAGCCCCAGTTCATGGGTCAGCTTCTCTGTGAGCCTTCTTGGAATCTCCAATGCAGATAAGTTCCTCTGTTCTCTGGACTTCCATCACATTTGGCTCTTACCTTGTTTATTATTCGTCTCATGTCTTTTAATTATTTGACTTACGTCTCCCCCTCTAGACTGAATTCTGTGAATGGTTGGGCAGTGCTTTTTCTTGTTCATTTTGTTTTGGTTTGGATTTTAATTCTTCATGTATTGTGGTACCTAGCATAACATGGGACATGCATGAAATATAGGCTGCTGGCATCCTGATTGTTTTCAGTGGCAACATCTGAAAAAAGACGTTCACATTATCTGGTTGTAACTTCTTCAATGGACATATACATATTTTGAGAGGGCAAACAAATAATTTTAATTGGAAAGTACAGCACAGCTGTAATTTATAATTGCCAAACATTTTATTTTAACTGCAGAAACAGAAACTCCCTACCATCTGCAGTCTAAGATAAACTGGGATTGTATACCCAGACCATCTCTATTCTACTCATGAAGGTATATTAGGCTACATTGAATGAAAGTGTTGGGATTATATTTGGAAAAGCGAGTCTTTGCAAACTTCAAAGTTTTAGCAAATTAGCTTCAATAATTTCACACTGATCTCTATTATGGCTCCAGATTAGGTAATGTGCATATTTGTAAGTGTTACAGAATGAATATATGAAGAAGGCAATTGGGACTATCAATACATAGTCCAAAACAATGGCTGTTTTTTGTTTTGTTTTGTTTTTTAACAGTAATTGAACTTTGCTTGAAAGCCTACAACTTTAATTTTAAGCACAATAATCTCCATCTCTATATACACCAAAATATGTCTATGGGATATAACTAACAATCATAATACAACATAGACTTCAACTTCCTTTTATTTGAAATATATAATTTGGTTGCTGGACGCGGTGGCTCACGCCTGTAATGCTAACACTTTGGGAGGCCGAGGCAGGCGGACCCCCTGAAGTCAGGAGTTCGAGACCAGCCTGACCAACATGGAGAAACCCCATCTCTACTAACAATACAAAATTAGCCGGGCACAGTGGCAGGTGCTTGTAATCCCAGCTGCTCGGGAAGGCTGAGGCAGAAGAATCGCTTGAACTCAGAAGGCGGAGGTTGCAGGGAGCCAAGATCGCGCCATTTCACTCCAGCCTGGGCAACGAGAACGAAACTCCGTCTCAAAAAAAAAAAAAAAGAAAAAGTATTTTTGTTTAGTGGACAACTTTAGCTCATGTTGATTTCTTTTATAGTTTAATATTTTTCTAAAACATATTTCCATGCTGTCTAGGCCCCAGTCATATTGCCATGTATAAATGAAGGTCTTTTTTTGTTTCTTCACCAAGCATTTGTTAAGTACCTGTGATGATCTGCATTAGTATTTTCTATTATTAAAGTTAGTGATAATTGTTCACTGCTGAAATTAGTTTAAAAAATGTTTGGAAATTCAGTCAAATGAAGTATCTAAAGTCATATCAGTGTTTTGAATTTTTTTCCCCTTACCCTTTTCACTTGTAATAGTTTTGGTCCAGTTTAAATCTTAATGAATGTAAGCCATGTTCCTGTCTGCTCTAGATTTTCTCTAGCTGTAGAGGATATTTCCAAAATAAATAACTTCCTAGAGGCTTCATGGAATAAAGGTGAATCACAACAGGACTAGTTTGATTTACTTAAATGAGAATGAATTTACTGTCTAGTCTCAAATACTTAGGCTTGGATTCAAGGGAAAAGAGGTGGGTAGTTAGGCAGAAGGTCTTGAAATCATCTTCCTTGCCAAGTTCTAAGTCTGTTGAAAACAGGCTGTTCTAATTAGCTGTTCTTTTACCTAATTGGAGCTTACAAGAACTTAATGAAGTTTGAAGAGCAAAAGTACCTCAATATGCACAACAGGCTATTAGTAGTAATTTTTTTTTTTTTTTAAAGCAACGTCTAATGAGAAAGGCAGCTAACCACATCTAAGTTCTATGTAAGAGATGGAAGTAACTGAGATTGCCTAGGCAAAATCCTGAGGTTGTTGAGGCAAAATCCTCTTAAAGAAGGCTGAAAGAAGGTGTAGAAAAAGTGAGTGATGATAGATACATTACTTAAGTAGGTAATGACAATTCTACCTCGCCATACTATCCAAAAGCCTACTACTGGCTGTTGAATCATACATGTAAACATTGATGATAATTCTGATTTATACTCTCTTGTATAGGAAGTGAGTTAGGTCTTGGGGCAACATGAACTTTTGTGATCAGTCTGAATAAGTGTCATCTTGAATCATTCAACAAAACACATTTTGTATTTTTCATAAAATGTATCTCTATATATTTATGAAAATAAAATTGATCAGTGTCATTGGAAAATAAATTAAAATTAGTATTTTTAGAAAGGGAATTACAGATCAGAAAATTCATATTTGTTTAGGAAAGAAATGATTCTGATAGTTTGTGAAATTTAAAACTTCCATTTAATATAAAATATTCTTTGCCTTATGATCATGCCATCTTTCATTTAGAAAATTTAAGTCATATGAGTAATAGTCTAACCTTTTTATTGTGACTAATGCTTAATGTAGGCTGGAAGCTTCTAAAATTGTGACTGTTCTATTGTGACTGTTCTGTTGTGAACAGTCAACTGTTGTGACTATTTCGATCACTTTTTGTGCACAGACAATTGTAATCGGGCCTTTTGAGGATAATGTTTGGGAAACGAGCGTTCTGATGATTTGGGGTGGCTTGAGGAACCTATATCACGTTACTCATGCCCACCAAACATGTATCTCCTTTAAAAAACAAAAACAGTAAATGAAAGGAAAGAAAAAAGTGCATACCTCAGAATGCACTGCTTTAAATTCTCTAAATTTCTAAATTTTCATTTGTAGTGGCCAGTAGGACTGCTTACGTATCTTCTGGTTCTCCTGTTCTGGTCTTATGGTAGGATTGTATTTCCTTGTACTCTTTAATATTAGGCATGGACATATCACTAATTTTGGCCAGTCATATGTGAGCCAAGTGCTAGTGTATTAGTTCCCATGTCCCCTCAGCTCTGCTTCCTTGGGCCCCTTCGTGACAACAGTGAGCTGCCCCACCCTAACCCCCAGTTCTATATTACCCATAAGGTAAGAGTGAGATGCAAATCTTTTTTCATGTTGAGCCACTGAGATTTTGAAAATGCTTGTTACCACAACATACCTTAGCCTACATAGATGTATATCATTCATCAAAAAAGATCTTGGATTGAATGTTTTGTAATCTCCTTTCTAGCATATTAAGTCTTCACCCTCTGCCTCCAAGCCAAAGAATAAAAACAGTCTGACTCTGAAAATCAGGGAAATGATGACAGGAGGCACAGAGGGGAAAGAAAGGAGAGAGCATTTTCCCCAAACACGGGGACATAATCTAGATGTAAGCTTTAGGTGCTCAGATCCTAGACACTAACCACTACTTCCAACGCAAGGACTTTCTCCTAGCAAAACTGAGGATTGTTAAGCTGACTGCAGAGTTCTAGCAGTTGTTTATACTGTACCTCTTATGCACAATTTTACATGAGCTTCCTTTCTTATCTGGATCTAATTTTAAAATTTTTCTCAGCCCTGTTGTTCTTTAGAGAAATGTATAGCTACCTTGGATACAGTCTTGCAAATTCTTTAATCTGCCAGAATTTCTTCCTGACTACTGAGTTTGCATATTTCTTGGCCCATTCACAAACATGTCTCCCACGCTGGGCAAAAACCACACAATGAGTAGGCATGCAGAGATAGACATGCAAGCTGTTGAGTTTCAGATGACACGGGAAGGTATATGTATCTTCACAAAATATCTGTCTTCTCAAAATATAACCATCCAGTTTTTGAAAGAAGAAATAACCAAGTAGTAATAGAGGCTTACTTCCTAGGAACATGTGGTAGAGTTTCATGCATGCACGTGTGTGTGTGTGTGTGTGTGTGTGTGTGTGTGTATGTATGTGTGTTTCCATACAGTTAATAAACGAAGGCTAGATATCTGAAATATATTTTCATAACCAACACAATGACTGCTGATTTTGATCAGGCTGCATTATAAAACATCATAACAGTGTAATGAATAAGCTGAAGCTTTAAAGATAAAGGAGGACCAATATATTAAATTTTAATATATTGTAAGTGTGTATGTGAATGTCTCATGAGTGAGGATATTGTCTTGAGTAGTTCCATTAAAAATAGGAGAACAAATTGCTAAGAATTCTAACACAGTGGCTCAAAAGTCCACATTCATTGAAAAAAAAACTTTATACATATATGCTTAAATGAGCTAAGTCACATTTAAATATCCAAAATCAAATTACCAGATTTCAAGAAATGTAGATTAAAAGAGTAGCTCACCCCAAATTTAATGTGTCACTACATGTCAGGAAAGAACATTTGTGGAGGCATTCTTTTCAGACCAGAATGAAACAATTTCATTAGATCATTTCTGTATTGTTTCCCTCATGTTAAAAAAATTCAAATTCACCAATTCGATGTTATCTTTTCACAGTGAAGAAATATAGGCAGCACATGAAATTATTTTGAGTTATTATATATCGAATACTACATTCAGGACACAATCAGATATCTAGCTTCACAATTCAAGTTATAGTCATATTTCAAGCATTCAACTTGATTCTGCATTTGCTATTCATGAGATCCTGGGCCGCTGAAAGTTACTCAGATATAGAAGCAATCCTGATGACTGGGTCGCTGCATCTGGACAAACTGTAATCACGCTTTGTAATCTCTGAGTGAGAAATATGAAATTATTGGCATTATATAAAAAGGGCATCACAACGGAAATGGGTTTGCATATACATAGAGTCATTTGTAAATTCTTTGAAATTTGGCATACAAACAAAAAAGTATAACTATTTATAGATCTACATCTACAGAATCCAGTTAATTGCAAACCTTTAGGGCCTCTGCCTCCTTAAAATTCTTTATTCATGCTCTGCTATGGTGAAGAAGAGGAACACTTGCAACCCTTCATTTTCTTTTTTTGGAGCGTTAGAAATTGGGAAGATACTTTTAACCAAAACGTCATTTAAGAAATCATATACAAAATACTTACAAATTCACATGTAAGTGGTTTTAAAGGCATGTATGCACATTCTGATTATTCTTTTATGGTAAATTCCATTGAAGTAATCTGAAAAACTATTTATGGAGAAAACAGTTGTGGATAAGGGTCATACTGATATATATTTTTTAATCTTCCTGCCTGTAAACATACCAGCGTTTTGCTAATGTAAATAAGTTCAAAAAAAATGTTTTATGTTTTCCTCCCATAAAATCAGCAAAGATGGGAGAAAAAAAAATGTCTGATGATGATGAGAATGTAGAAAAGGTCATGGTGATAAACTGGCTGGTGTAATTATAAGTTATTGTAGCCATTTAAGACAGTAGTTAAACAATATACATCAAGAATCCCAAATATGGTTATAACGTTTATTTAAGCCAATGATTCAAGAAGTGATTCTACGAGAAGACTGATACACATAGATTTTTTTATCCAGTTGCTATTTACCAATATTTATACTGTAAAAAAATAAAAAGGAACCAAATATTTTATTATGCAATTATGTATAAAATTATAAAATTTAACATTATAAAATTTTATATTATATAAAATCCATAATTTTATAATATATTTTATATTATATAAAATCCATAATTTTATAATATATATTATATTATAAAATTATGTATTGTATTATATAAAATATAATGCAATATGGGAAAAACAGCTGATCATAGAAGAAGTGAAAGAACAGAATCGAAATCTTTATATATTACACTGTATAATTCTTATATACATGGAAGAGACTGGAATGAGATATAAGCAAAAAGAATTATGTCCATATGGTGATAAGACAGATTATTTTTGTGCATTTAAAAATTTCTCACATTTTATATAATGAGCCTTTATTACCTTTTTAACCAGAAAAAGTAGGCATATGTTTTTAGAAAATCATAACATTTTTCATAAAATAAGTTTTACACACAATTTAGAGTTGATATATAAGTACTGTTTTTACTCTTGATTTTCCTATTTCTATTTTCTTAAAAATATCATTTTAGCTTCCATGCTTTTTTGGTAATCTGCTTGTCAGTATATTTGCAGCATTTCCCCCAGGATATGAATATTTTTGTATTGACTCCTTCACTAATGGGTAATTTTTTCTCCTAACAACATGCTATAGTTTACTTAACTGTTTCCTTATTATTCTATATTTATTTTCTCAATTTCTGCTCTTACACACATGGCTGTAGGTAAGACTTTGAATATATTTGTTACTATTTTCTTAGGATTAACTTATGTTAGTGAAGTGTGGTTGTAGACAGGGCCTCTTCACACACCGAAACTTTTCTTAAACATCATTCATCATCCTTCCTCATTGTTCAGTTTAGTGGCTCTTTCTTTTTACATGCCTCACAATGGATATCGGATCTATTTTATTTATTAAATATTTGCCAGTGTTCAGGGTCATTCAAATTACAACAATTGGGCTGTGAGGTTTGTTTTGAAGAGTCCTGTGAACTATAAATGGTTTTGTTTTTTAAAAGGGTTGGAGAAAGAAAGAAAGAACGAAAAAGAAAGAGAGGAAGGAAGGAAGGAGGGAGTGAGGGAGGGAGGAAGAGAGAGGAAAGAAAGGAAGGAAGGAAGGAAAAGAAGGGAAGGAGGGAAGGAAGGAAAGAAGGAGAGAGGGAGGCAGAGAAGAACGAAAGAAAAGAAAGAAAGGAAGGAAAGGGAGGAAGAGAGGAAGAGAGAGGAAGGAAAGAGAAAGAAAGAGAGAGGAAGGAAGGGGGGAGGGAAGGAGGGAGGGAAGGAAGGAAGGAGAAAGAGAGAGATAAAGTGAAAGGAAAGAAGGAAGAAAAAGAAAGAGAAAGAAAGAAGGAAGGAAGGAAAGAAAGAGAAAGAAGAAGAAAGAAATGAAAGAAAAAGAAAAAAGAAAGAAAGAAAAGAAAGAAAGAAAGAGAGAGAGAGAGAGAAAGAAAGAAAGAAAAGAAAAGGAAAGGAAAAAAGAAAAAGAAAGAAAGACAGGAAAGATGGATGCAACAGAGGCTGTATGTGGCCTGAAAATCCTAAAATATTTACTGTCTTCATCTTCACAGAAAATGTTTGCTGTACCCTGAACTAAAGGCAGAGATAAAAGTATTCATTTGCTTGGCTCTTATTCTTGTCGTACTTTCTGTATACTTTCATATCGAAATTTGCACATAATCTTATCCTTTAAGATTAATGTTTATCATGTAGTATAGACATTATTGATGCTTTGCCGGTTTTAAAAAATTAATTCCTATGTAAATATTTATTCATTTATTTATGTAACCTTTAAAAATATTACCATGAATAAAAAGTGCAATTTCCTTAAAAATGGAAATGTGCCCCCCTCTCTCTCTCTCTATATATACACACACACACACACACACACACACACACACACACAGAGAGATATATATGCATTTATTTAGTTTTTGAGATGGAGTTTTGCTCTTGTTGCCCAGGCTGGAGTGCAATGGCACGATCTTGGTTCACTGCAACCTCCACCTCCTGAGTTCAAGCAATTCTCCTTCTTCAGTCTCCCAAGTAGCTGGGACTACAGGCATTTGCCACCACACCCAGCTAATTTTGTATTTTTAGTGGAGATAGGGTTTCACCATGTTGGTCAGGCTGGTCTCAAACTCCTGACCTCAAGTGATCCACCCACCTTAGCCTCCCAAAGTGCATGAGCCACTGCGCCCGACCAATGTTGTAATATATTTTTAAGGAGAGGACAGAGAAAGCACACAGACTACCTTATATTTGGATATGCTGACATTATTTTGATCATAGATATCAAAAAGCAAACAAATCTCCCACATTCCCTTTCTCATTAAATTACATAAAATCATTTAATCAGTACAGATTTCTTCTCTGAACCCTACAAAAGGGATTATATTTTATTACTTGAATAGTCGATTGAAATTTTTATTTAGTGCCAGATACTGTGCTTTACACAATTTTTAAAATTTTATTTTTAATTGACACACAATAATTGTACAGATTTGTGGTTTACGATGTGATGTTTCAATACATATATACGTTATGTAATGGTTAAATGATGGTGTTTCGCATATCCATCACCACAAACACTGATCTTTTTTTGTGGTGAGAACATCAAGAATCCTTTCTTCTGGTTAATTTGAAATATATATTATACTAGTGTTTGCCATAGTCACTCTACTCTGCTATAACTTATTTCTCCTATTGAACTGTGATACTGTATTCATTGACCAATTTCTCCTCTTCATCATCTTTCCCTTTATGCTTCCCAACCTCTGGTAGCCTACTCTGTACTACTATGAGATCAGCTTTTTTTAGATTCTGCAAATGACTTAGACCATGCAGTGTTTGTCTTTCTTTTCCTGGCTTACTTTACTTAACACAGTGTCCCCCAGGTTCATCCATGTTGCTGCAAATGGCAGGATTTCCTTCATTTTTATGGCTGAGCAGTATTTTATTGTGTATATGTACCACATTTCATTATCCATTCATCTAATAATGGACACTTAGGTTAATTCTGCATCTTGGCTGTTGTGAATAGTGCTGCAGTATACATGGGGGCACAGATGTCTCTTGGACAGACTGATTTCATTTCCTTTGGTTAATTGCCCAATAGTGGAACTGCTGGGTCATGTGGTAGTTCTATTTTTAATGTTTTGAGGAATCTTCATACTGTTTTCCATAATGGCTATACCACTTTACATTTCCACCAGCAATGCAAAAGGATTCTCTTTTCTCCACATCCACATCAGCATTTGTTATATGTTTTATCTTTTTGCTAACAGCCATTCTAATTGGAGCGAAGTGATATCTCACTGTGGTTTTTATTTGCATTGCCCTGATGATCAGTGATGTTGCACATTTTTTTCATGTACCTGTTGGCCATTTGTATGTCTTTTGAGAAATGCGCATTCAGGTCTTTTGCCTTTTATTTTTATTTTTGAGACAGAGTCTCACTCTGTCACCCAGGCTGGAGTGCAGTAGTGCGATCTTGGCTCACTGCAACCTCTGCCTACTGGGTTCAAGCGATTCTCATGCCTTGGCCTCCTGAGTAGCTGGGACTACAGGTGTGTGCCACCACACCTGGCTAATTTTTTGAATTTTTATTAGAGATGGGGTTTCGCCATGTTGGCTGGGCTGGTCTTGAACTCCTGACCTCAGTAGACCTGCCCCACCTGGCCTCCCAAAATGCTGGGATTACAGGCATGAGCCACCACGCCTGACCTTTGCCCCTTTTAAGATCAGATTATTAGTTTGTTTGTCTTTGTTCTTGAACTGTTTGAGTTCCTTATATATTACTGATATAAACCTCTCATGAGATGCATAGCTTGCAGATATATTTTCGCCCATTCTGTAGGTTGTCTCTTCACTGTGTTGTTTCCTTTTTAGTTTGATGTAATCCCATTTGTCCATTTTTGCTTTTGTTATTAGTGCTTTTGAATTCTTATTCAAGAAATCCATGGCCAGACAAATGCCATGAAGCATTTTCCCTATATTTTCTTCCAGTAATTTTATATTTTTGGGTCTTACATTTAAATCTTTAATCCACTTTAAGTTGATTTTTGTATATGAAGATAGGGGTCTAGTTTCATTTTTTTGCTTGTGCATGGACAGTTTTCCCAGCACCATTTATTGAAGATACTGCCCTTTCCTCAAGGTGTGTTCTTGGAGCCTTTGTTGAAAATCAGTTGGTTTTAAGTGTATGGATGTATTTCTGTGTTCTCTATTCTGTTTCATTGGTCTACATGTCTATTTTTACACTGGTCCCATGCTGTTTTGGTTACTATAGCTTTGTAAGGTATTGTGATGTCTCCAACTTTGTTCTTTTTGCTCAGTGCCTTGGCTATTTGGGGTCTTTTGTGCTTTCATGTGAATTTTAGGATTTTTTTTCTATTCCTGTAAAGGATGTCATTGATATTTTGACAGGGATTGCATTGAATCTGTAGGTTGCTTTGGCTAGAGTATGGATGTTTTAATAATATTCTTCCATCCGTAAACAAGCAATTATCTTTGCATTTTTTGTGTCCTGTTGAATTTATTTCATTAATGTTTTATATTTTTTATTGTAGAAATCTTTCACCTCCTTGGTTTAATTTATTCCTATATATTTTATTTTTCATAGCTGTTGTAAATAAGATTTGTTTTTTCATTTATTTTTCAGATAGTTCATTTGTGGTCTACAGAAACACTACTGATTTTTTTGTGTGTTGATTTTGTATCCTGCAATTTTACTAAATTTGTTTATTAGTTTTACAGTTTTTTTTGGTGGAGTCTTTAGAGTTTTATATATGTATGATCATATCATCCACAAACAGGAACAATTTGGCGTCCTCTTTTTTAATTGGATATCCTTTATTTCTTTCTCTTGCCGGATTGGTCTGGCTAGGACATCCAGTACTGGGTTGAATAAGATTGGTAAAGATGGGCATCCTTGTCTTGGTCCGTATTTTAGAGGAAAAGCATTGAGTTTTTCCTTATTCAATGTGATGTCAGCTGTAGGTTTGTAAATTTGGCCTCTATTGTGTTATATTCCTTCTATAGCTAATTTGTTGAGAGTTTTCATCATGAAGTGATGTTGAATTTTATCAAATGCCTTTTGTCTGTTGAAATGATCATAATATTTTCTTCATGATTCCGTTAATGTGATGTATCATGTTTATTGATTTGCATATGTTGAATCATCTTGTACTCTCTAGGATGAATCCTACTTGCTCATGGTGTATGGTTTTTTTTAATGTGCTATTGAATTCAGTTTGCTTTGTTGAGGATTTTTGCATCTGTATTCTTCAGGAATATTGGCTTGTAGTTTTCTTTTGTTGTTGTTTCCTTGTATGGTTTTGGTATCAGGGTAGTGCTGGCCTCATAAAACAAGTTTGGAAGAATTCCTTCCTCTTCAAATTTTTAGAATAGTTTGAAAATAGTTTGCAAAGCACAGATGTTATGATGCTTTGATGGTTTTTAAAAAGGAATACCTATGCAAATCATTTTTATCCCTTTCTTTATGTAACATTTAAAGATATTAACCATGAAAGAATAAGAGTATAATTTCATAAAAGTTGCAAATGTGCTCAATGTTTTAATGTATTTTTAAAGGAGAATGGAGAAAGCACAGAGGCTACTTTATATTCTAATATGCTTTGGTTTTTGGTCATTTATATTAGAAAGCAAAAAGATCCCCTAGATTCCTTTATTCATTAAATCACATAAAATTATTCAGTCATTAAAAGTTTCTTCTCTGAACTCTATAAAGTGCCACAATTATGTGTTATAATTCTATTACTTGAATACATAATAGACATAAATTTTTAGTGAGTACTTAACTATATGCCAGATACCATACTTTACACAGTTTTAGAGTTGGACATATATTCAATTCCTGACTTCCCCACTAACTTATTTTTCATTTGGCAACTTTTTTCACATCTTTAAATCTTAATTTTCTCATCGGCAAAATGAATGTCATAATATTATCCACCTCACAAGGCTGTGATGCAGACCTAATGAGATCATCCATTAGTGCTTGACCTGGTTTTGAACACAAAGTACTAGTTTCTTGAATAGTAACTAAAATACATGTATTCAAGTCTCAGCTCTGCTATAGAGTGATGATGGATAAGTTACTTTAGTACTCTGGGCCTCAATTTATGCATCTATAAAGTGGAGATGGCAGTAGTACCTTAGGTGTTTTGTGAGTACTGTATTAAATTATCACATGTATGTAAGATCTTTAGAACAATTTCTGGCACATCAGTGCTGAGTAAATATTGGTCATTAACTTTTATCATTTCAGTTATTTCTGTGGTTTTTATCTCTCACTATGTATAGCATTTGTAACTTCAAAGTTTTATAAGAATATAAAAAATACAGACATGTATATATGGAGAATATTAAAACTTGTTTTTATATTCTTTCATTTGCTCAAGAAGTATGCTGGTTCATGGCAGTACCTGCACTGTAGAAAAGTTGGTCTTCATAATTCCTTCCTGTAGAATACACTACAGTTACTTTTTTATTTTTTTTAAATATGAGACTCTTAGAGCTGCCCATCAAAACACTGACATTTAAGTGGCAGAACACTTAGATTGGCTTCTGAACCACTGATGCCTAACTAGAAGGAAAAATTATGGGCGCATTATTGTGTGTCTTCCCCACACTCCTTCCTCATGTCATAAACTCCTTTCTTGCCTTCAGAAGCAGCTCCTTATCCTCAGAGAGTGTAGTGAAAACAAAGCAGTCATATGGGAAGATTGACTAATTTGCCACAGAAAACGGAATATTTAAAACTATGAACCAAGCAACTCTTGATTTTATGTATGCATGTGCGTGTACAAGACAATAGAAAGATATCTATGTGGTATAAACAGAAAAATGACAGTCCAACTAGATTATTAGTTATTTCATATCTACAGTTGGATGTGAGCTATTTGTCAAAATCAAGGATGAGAATTAGTGATTTAAAATTTTAAATAAAATAACCTAACACACACCATCTTTTAAGCATCATTAAAATGAAAAAAATCATTAATTTTTGCTTTCAGGGAATATGGAGCCATTGATGATGTAGATATTGATCTGCATATCGATGTTAGCTTTCTTGATGTAAGTATCAATTTTATGTAATATGAATGGTGCATTTAAAATACATTTATTTTATTTTGGGGAGAAATTTAATTTTTAGTTGTCTTCTAATACTATTAGTTACATATTGACTGTTAAGGTGCTTTGTGAAGAATTGCTGTGATTGTCAAAGAAGCAGAGGTTTTATAAACATATATATTTGCATTGTTTTTTCTAATGTTATCTGAAATTTATGGGCTTTTATAATACTTTGTTATATTTTAAGTGTTCATTTTTAGTTCTCACACATAGAAGGCCAATATTTTCACGCAACGGTGGGTTTTGAGATAACTTATAGGCCTTCATGTTATATGCATTTTGCGAACACAAATTTTAAAAGTTTGTGTGTTTTTTTTTCATATTGAACTCTAAAAAATGATTAATTCATCTTTTAAATATATTTGTGCAGGAGGAGATTGCTGTGGCTTGGGAAGTAATTCGAACAGAACCTATAATTGTTCGACTACACTGTTCACTTACACAGTATTTAAATGGCCCAGGTTAGTTTTATTTCTTTCTTTATTATTTTTAATATTAATTAGCTGTGCACTATGCCTTAAGCAAAATACATGTTTATTTGTCAGTTCTGAGCAAAAGTGTTAAATATCTTGATAATGGTATTTAAAGAAGCTTGCATTCTAAGAAAGATGGTTTATTGCCAATATAACTTATGGAAACAGAAACATAACATTTCTTTTTATAGATTTTATTTATTTCTTTCTTTTTATAGATTTTCAGAAACTGACAAGTTTCTGAGACACAAACATTTAAAAAATGCAAAGGAGTACTTTGCATGTAGTACAAACTCAGTAAATATATATATTGGGTTTTCCTTAGATATAATTATTTCTCTCTTTGATTCTGAGATTCAATTTTAATGCAATGTATTTCTGTCTTTGAAAATGGAGATTATAATAGTGTATTTGTTTGCTGAATCTTTGAGGGACAATGTTGCTATTATATTTCAACTCATAGCTGTTTACAACAAAGGACCCTATCATAAGTCTTGCCAAAATTTACTTGGTAAAATTTTTTTTCCTACCTACTACCACACACACACACACACACGTGCATGCACACACACACAATTGTATCCACTTATATTGTTCCAGTTACCTACTGCTACTTTAAAAAAGAAATCCCAAAACTTAGTGACTTAAAAAAACTTACCTCTCACTATTCTTTGGGCACTTCTTGCTTGCAGTCTCCCATGATTTGCAGTCATATGTGGGTGGGGCTGGGGCCGAATCAAGGCCTCCATGAGGTGTATACACACGATGTTGGACGTCCAAATGGCTAGCATTTGATGCAGGTGTCATCTCAGGACTCAGTTGAGGCTTTTGGCTAGAGTACCTGTTCGACACATAGCTTCTTCATGTGGTTTGAGCTTCTTGTGCCGTGGGGACTGGGATGCAAATGCAAGTGTTGCAAGAGACAGGATGTAGAAGCAACCAGGAAAAGACATAGTGAGTCTTTGATTGTATTCTGTGGATTACAGCAGTTGAAGAGCCCACCCGGAATCAAGGGACAGGAACATAGACAGCACCTTGTGAAATCATGGGCATCTTTAATCTGCCACACAAGTTACTATGATGTCTGCATGTTTTTCCTTTAGGCGTATCAGGGAATATACATCTACTGTTTGTTGTCACATAGGAAACATACTTGTTTTTTCAGATTTATAAAATACAGGAAAAATCTTTCTTTTTTAAAGTTAGTCACTTGTTTTCTGTCTTTGCATAATACATTCTATTCAAATTAATCAATGCATAATATAAATTACATATTCTAACTGATTTAATGCTGGACAAGAAAAAATAAGTGTTTAAAATATTTTTATTCTGATAATTTCAGATATATAAATATGTAAAGAAAAGTAATTTCTCATAATTCTTGTAATAAGAAAGCTAAATGGCTTGGTGTTGTTTCTGTTTTCTATGTGTATATGATTTATTTTTACAAAGTTGACGAAGAATTTTATAAATAGCTATGCACCTTGATGTTAAGTCATGAGACTGTCCTCAAGTCATTAAATCCGCCATAAGGGAATGATTTGTAATATATGAAGAATATTTCAGTCCATAGTTGTATGTGTTCTTGTTCCTTCCCCACATATTCTGCCATATGGCTAACTTTTTTCTTATTTTAGTGATTTGAAATGTCATTTGATTTTATTTTAATGGTGGTTAAAAGAAAAGGAAATCCTTATGTCTGAACTTTATTTAGGGTTAGGAATGAAATTGGGCTGGTTAATCTCTACTAACCCAAACCCCATCTGTGTGAGATGATACTGAAGCATGCTTTTATGTAATCTTACCTCTGATACTTATTTTTTGATATAATCTTGAATGTAAGGGAGATATTTTCCTTCACAATATCTCTTTAAAGATTTTTTACATTTGCATGGTTTTGTAAATATTTTAACACTCATTTTAACTCATGGTTAGATTATTTTAATGTTCAGTACAATTCCTTTAGTGTCACAACTCATCTGCTCTTTCTTTCATCTATATTGGTTGATTTATATATTTAACAATTTGGAAACCAAGGAGACCTGAGGATTATGTTTTCTTTTTTCATACCTGAAGATGACTTTTTGTTTTGTGAATGAGACAAACTTGTCCAAGTAAAATTAGCGAGGTCATGATAGTTCTCCTCCTACAAAAAGCAAAAATGCTTTAGAAACTTCTCATTTTGTGCCTGAAGTATTTTAACTCTTTTTATTTGCAAGAAGTCCGTTTTGATTTGTTTGTGTTTTGTTGTGTACTTTTTGGACTGCTTTTCTTCTTCTCCTTGATACTAGTTTTTTTTTTTTGTATTTATTTTTGCATGGTGTACCTGACTGAGTCTTAATTCACCTCAAGTGCATTTTATGTAATTATTTATTATTCCTTCTTTACCTGCTAATCCCAATATCCTGATTGGATCTAACTCTTTTGTCCTCCATGTTTTTCATTTCTCTAATTCTTTCATCCTTCATATCTGAAAACTTTATATGTTTTTTCCAATCTGTCTTCTGCTCCACTGAGTGAATTGTTTTCGTGATTTCATCTTAAATTTAATGTTCCCATTGTATTTTTAATTTGGCCATATTCTTTACTGATTCCATATTATTCCTCCTTTATCACCAGTCGCTTTCATTTTATTTGTTTAGTGTCATTTTGAGTTTTGTTGTGAATATCAATCAGTAATTGCCAAAGGTTTATCATTTTATTCCTATAGATGGAGTTTTGTTTTCCTCAATATTGTATACAAGCAAGAGTTGAAATGTTCTTCTTTTGGAAATTAGTGTGATGTGTGAACAATTTCTTCCATTAATAAGAGGAAAGAAAGAGAATTCCACACTGACCCTACTTTGGAGTCGGCAGCTCTGAGATCTGCCCGCTGGAGGGGAGGGCTATGAGCTCTGCTAGTACCCCACCCTGTTCCCCTGGGTCCCCTTTCCCAGCTCTTGCTGCCATCCCCATTTCTGCACCCTTGGCTGCTAACAACGCCAATTGAGACCCTCAGTAGCTTGTCCTTGGACATATAAGCTTTCTCTTTCCTGGAGAATGCGGGTAAGTACTTGGCAGTTTTTTTATTTTCCCTTCACTCTTGTGAGGTGTCACTAATGTGAGGGTACAGTGGCCTAGCTACTCTGTTTCAAGTCTGTACAAAGATGGAGTGGAAACTAGAACTTTCCCTGGATTTGTACCCTTGCTTGGCTTTTTCTTTTCTTATCTAGCCCCTTCTCGCTTGTTCTTATTGTTTCCTTTTGAGAACAATCCCTTGTCTGCACTCAAGGTCTGCTTCTGAGAGAACTTGACCTAAGGATGATGGGTCCAGGGTCACGAAAAAGGTAGCATCTGCAGAGGGAAGAAGCCCTGCTAGACCAACCTAGAGTGTCTTCTCTGCCTTAGGGTTCATTTGCTCCCTGTTCTGAGAGGTGTCAGCGGTGGTTGACTTTTTTTATAGCATCTGTCTCTTTCATAGAATGGAGAGTTTTGCATCCATCCTGTAGGGCCCCTTAGGATTGGTTCCATCTGCTCTGTGCAAAATTTGCTGAGCATTTCTCACGTGGGGATGGCATTACTCCAAGTTTCTGGTCTTTTTTACTGGTTTTCTCCTATTTCTATTAGGCACTGGTTATGACTGTGTTTGTGCAAAAGTATTCACTCACATTACCATCTTACTAGTAAACTCCCCAAGATATTTTTTTCTCATTGAAAATTTGAGGAAAATATGATTGAAACTGTGCAGTAATATATAATATATGGATAGAACTGGAAACAGTGTTACTAAAAAGGAACTTTTAACTTATTATTCCAGGAGAATAATTAGGTTTTATCCTAACTTATGATTAGGATTATTGCTAGGAAATAAAAAAGTGAGAAAATATTTATGAAGAGTGTTTGTGCTATGCCCATAATGCCTCTGCCTGTCACAGAATACCATTATTTCAGTTTCCATCTGTAAATAAGTTATCACCTTATTAAGGTTAAGCAGATGAACTTCCCAATTTCAGTATCCCATTTTACAGTGTGTTGCCTGAGACCACTCCCAATATCTGATACTACATCTGTTAGAATCCAATCAGAAAACAAACCACTCTAGTATCTCAGGTAAAAAAAGTTAAACCTAAAGAGTTAGTTAAACCAGTGGCTAAAAAGTTGGGAAGAAAAGCAGGATGGTGAAGCTCATCAGAGAGTGGTAGGAGGAGACCACTAAGGAAGATGACAGCAAGAGATCACTACAGTCCCTTGGGGCTGGGGTGACACTGGAAAAGGGATGGTATGCAACAGAATCCAAATATCAGGGAAATCTTACAGGTTCTAGAACCATGTCAGGAGTTGCTCTGTAGGAGTTACGGCCACAGAAATAGGACATGTCTGGTAAAGAGCTGCAACCATGGAGAAGATATGACAACTGCTAAAAAATGCCCACACAAGACAGGAGAGGAGAAGGAAAGAGAGATGAGGGAATAGAAGGGAAAAGAGAGAAGAGAGAAGGGGAGAGGGAGAAGGGAGATGGGGTAGAAGGGAGGAGAGAAAAAGAAAGGAAATAGTACCTTGATTCTCTTTCTCTGTCTCTTCCTCAAGTCCAAACAGAGCTTCCATTAGTCAAACCTAACCAGAAGGTAGTTGGCAAGGGACCATGGAAATGCAGCCTAAAGGTGGAAGAATGAGGAATGGACTTGAGAGCAAACAAAACACAATGGCCTATGTGTATATCCTTGTCAAATGCATAATGCTGTTAGACATTTTTAAATTTACATAAATGCTATTGTGCTATAGATTTTATTCTCTTAACCACTTAGCAACAGAATTGCTGGCCCTGTTGCTCTATGTACACTAATATATACTATAGTATAGATCCACTACAATTTACATATTTACTTTCTTACATATTTACATATTTAGTGATGGCCACCTACATTATGGTCAGATCCCTGATGCCATAATCAGTGATGCAAAGAGTGTCCTTAAATAACTTATTTTAAGGACTTTATGACAGTTAATTTATGAACAGTGGAATTTTTATGGGTTGGTCTAATCTGAGCTGAGAGCACATATTCATTATCATTTCAATTGCGTGGCTCTACTTACTCATCAGAATTTCTCCAAATATCTGTTAACCATATAGAATTTTCCTTCTGTATGTTGCTTTGTCAAACCTTTATTTTTCTAATGTGTTTCCTGTCTTTGAATTTTATTATTGTTTATTTTACAGATCCCTTTAGTATGTTAGCTGTTGATAACTAGTGGCTTCAATTCATGCAAAAGTCTTTTACAGTGATATTTATGAAAAGTTGGTATTTGATATTTTTATGAAAACTTTTTGAAATAACAAAATTCAGCGATTTAAAAATTCAGTGATTTAAAAAGAGTGTTTCCAATGTGTCTTTGGAAGGTATCAGCATTTATAGTAAAATGGACTTACAAGAAATGTATGGCTAATTCAAGATCTAGACTGACCTACTTAACAGTTCTTTTTGAAAAGGATTTATTCCTACATTTTGGAAATGTATAAATGACAGTTATTTAAACATCAAGAATTCGCTACAGCTAATCTGACAATATATCTGTGAGAGAACGGGAATGATGAATTGAAGACATCTACCTCCTTATCCACTTTGAAACTAAAGATAAGGATTATTTGTATTATATATGGGGAAATATACTTTAAATAAAGATATGATATAATTTATCGCTCTTATGATAATGTATATTTTCTGGAATTGCTGATATAGAGATGCAGTTTTTCATCACAAGGACAAAGCTGTTTTTAGTTGAAAATGATAAACAACTAACAATACTTTAAAATGATTTCTGTGCATATCATCTCATTATTGGTACCTCTGTTCTTGCATGATCAGTGCATTAGAATAATTTCCACATATCTTGCGCAGCCCTCACTTCCCAACTGCAGTTATATGAGAGATAAGAAAACATTGAATAACTTTGACCTTTTTTAAAAACATGAAAATATGTCACTAGTACTTTCTGTCAAGTTCTTTTCTTATAAAAAAACATTTATTTGTAGTTTCTAGTTTTATGTATCGGTACAGTTCTGGGGATTGTTGTTGTTTGTTTGTTTGTTTGTTTGTTTTGCTTAGATCACTAATTTTAGCTATGTTTATTCCTGAGTACTTATTTGGATAATTAGACTTTTATAGTTCATTTTATTTTCTAACTCATTATTGATTATCAAGAAAGTATTAATTTTTTAAAATGTTGTTAAAAATGAACTTAAAATGTTTTTAAATTTACAAAAAAATTGCAGCTAGTACAGAGGTCCTATACACTCCAACCTCTGTTTCTCTGTTTATTAACATATTTCATTAATACACTGAATATAATTAATTACATTTATTTTATTAGTAATATGTGTTTTAGAACTTGAATTTTGGAATATTTTATGAATTCTAAATTGTGAATTTTGGAAATTTTAGAATTTTATGAACTCTTTTAGTATATTCCAAAATTATAGTTCATTTAGATTTTATGCTATTAATTGAGTCAATGTTTGAAATTTATATTTTTCTAGAAATATTATTTTGATAAATGTTAACACTTGTTTTCTAGTCACGCATAGTATGATTAAGTTTTGGTCTTTGTATTATCAATTTATAAGAATAATTTGTATGTTCTGGATAAACATTTATATCTAGTATTATATAACCCTTCTTTCTTTCTACGTATATATCATACCCAGTTTTCTTCAGTAAAGGCATTAGTTCTAGTGCATTTTGGATTTTTCTACATTTTTGTAGGTAGATCTCTTTTGTTTCTCTGCCCTCATCTTCCCACTTTTTCTGTCTGCCTCTGAAGAGACTGTAGCTTCTTCAGTCTTCTTAGAGAAAATACAGTGCTTTCGCATTTAATTCCACTGAGGTTTTCAAGATGTTAGAATGTTTTTATGCACTTTTGAATTTTGAAAGTCTTGGGTTTGGGTTAAGTGGGATTGGAGTGATGTTTACTCTATACCTTACTCTCTGTACAAAGATTAAGGAGTTCTCAGGAAACGAACTAATTTTTTGGTGATACAAACACCCAATTTCCTTGATTGATGGAGCATTTGTGTCCCAAAGTAGTGGCCAACAGGGGATACCATTTGGCTTACAATACAGAGCATGTGTGATCTGAGAAGGTCCTATGAGCAACACAGTCTTTGCTCTAATTATCTGCTGCCCCACCTGTTGCTGTGAATGGCACTATCTAAGCTCCCATATGTCATCTTTTCATTTGCACACTAGTTTCTGTTCCCTTTCACCTAATTGGGACACCATCCCAGCAATTCAGTTCTCCTCCTCCTTCCTGTACTATTTATTTCTCTTTTTCTCCTAGAAGACTCACATCAGCATATATTTCTCTTGTCTTAAAAAAACAAAAACAAAAACACCCTCTTGATCTCAAATGCCTCTTCAGTTGGGACCCTAATACTCTGCTTCTTTTGACTGTTAATTTCCTTGATTACAGTTGTCTCTATTAGCTTACTTCATTTTCCTTTTTCTTTTCTCTCTTTGAATCCACTCAAGTCAGATTTTAGTCCCATCATTTCTCAAACACTGCTTTTGTCAATGTCATCAGAACTTCATTCTTGCCAAATGACTCATAACCTATTTTGAGTTATCATCTTAATTGATTTAGCAGTATTTCATAACAGTTGTTTACCTCCTCTTTGAAAATCTTTTTTTTCCGGATAGAGTCTTGCTCTGTTACCCAGGCTGTAGTACAGTGGCATTATCACAGCTACTGCAGCCTCAACCTCCCAGGCTCAGGTGATCCTCCCACCTTTTTTTTTTTAGAGATGGAGTCTCCCTATGTTTCCAAGACTGGTCTTGAACTCCTAGGCTCAAAAAATCCACCCGCCCGAGCCTCCCAAAGTATTGGGGTTACAGACATGAGCCACCGTGCCTGGCCTGAAAAACTTATCTGAATTTGTGTCCAGGTAGCAGCACTCTGGAATCTTCCATCCTCTTGGCCATTCCTCCCCAGCCTTCTTTGCTGAGCTGGACTCAGGGCCTAATCCTCAGACTTTCTCTTTCCTCTACCTACACTCACTGAGTGGTTTCTCATCCAGCCTCATGCCTTTAAATAAATATATATACACACACACACACACACACACTCTGACTGTTCCAAATTTATATCTTTAGTACATTCCTCTCACCTTAATGCCTAAATGCTGGGCTTCTCCAATTTCCTTAACATTTCCATTTTAGTATCAAATAAGCATCTCAAATTTAAAGTATTTGGTCAAATAACTAGTCTTATCTGCCTTTCCAAACCTGTTTCTCCTACAGTCTTTCACATTGTAGGAATTGGTAAATTTCATCCCTCTGGTTGCTCAGGCCATAATCTTTGGATTCATCCTTAACTCCTCTTCTTTTTTTCACACCTCAAATCCAGTCCACCAGCAAAATCTGTCCACTCTCCTAGAAGTATGAATCCGAAATGTTCATCACCTCCACAGACCCAAGTTCTATATATCTTGCCTCACTTGTTGCAATAAGTTCCTGACTGATTTTTCCTATTTTTCCCTTTGCTCTTTGACCAATTGATCCTGCACAGCTCCACCATGCTCCTTCCCTGCTCTCATTTCCTGACATGAGACCTTGTTCAGTTCTCTCGCCACACTGTCCTCCAGCTGTTCCTGGAATATTTCAGCATATTTTCTCTTCAGGGTCTTTGCCCTTGTTCTTGGCTCTGGCTGGGACATTTTCTTCCTGCTTGTTCTTATCTAACATTTAAACCTGAGCCCACATAGCCTGCAGCCCATATGTTTTTCCCCGTCTTTATTTTCTCCAGAGCCTTTATTGCCATCTAGCATTGTATCTTTTTTTCTATCTGTGTTTCATCTTCCTCCTCCCAGTGGATTTCCGACGCAGGGATATTCGTGTGTGTTTTTCCTCTTTCGTCTGAAATGACTGGAGTGATGAGTGCAAGAAATACTCTTTAAACCAGTGAATTATGAAAAATGAGTGACTTTTTTGAGAGAAGTTATTAACATAGTTACTGATTTAAAGAAATATATGTATATATGTATTTTTATATATTTAGTTACCAATTAAAAAATATATATATTTAAACATATATAAACATATATTTTAACATATTTAAACATATATATTATTAAACATATATAAATATATATATTTTAATGAATTTAAATATATATATATACACACCTGGTAAAAGTATGAATCACGTGAAAAGGAAATCTCCCGTGCCTTCTTATCTCCCATTGTTTTTTTCTAAAAATGATGTGTGTAGATGCAAACATGTTGTGTTTCTTCCACTTAAAAAGTAATGCACTAGCTGTCCTACATGTGGCCAGTTCAGCTGTTGCTTACTTTGGAGATCATTCTTTCTTACATTTACATATATTATACATTAATACATAATGACCATTAATGATCTCCTGTGTGGATATAGCATAAATAGCATTGTTTAGGACTGTATGTGCACTGCTTTTAAGTGTGTATATGTATATGCACATATATAATGCAGTTTCAGCCTTTTCCTGGCTGATGGTTGAGTTTCAGTTTCAAGTCAATACGTGACTGTGATCCTTTTTCCTTTCTAGTGCCCACTGTTGATGTCTTTCAGATTTCCACAAAAGAGCGATTTGGATTGGGACATCAGCTGAAAAAGTAAGTTTGCTAAAGTGCAAAAAAATAAATTTCTGCTAAAGAGAACCGAGTTCTCATTTTGTTCATGAAAACAAACAAATAAACAAACAAAAACCTTCTATTCAGTAAGAACTTTTTGAAGCAAGTCCCTCAAGAGAGGAAATCATCCTGATGCTGAAAGCTGCATTGATAATTTATTAGCAGGCCTCACTTTTCCACCTGGGCCAGGGTCCTTCTATTGCCATCCCAGATCCACTCTCTTTCGTCCAGCACCCTGCACTCTACCTGGGGAGGCTGACCTGTGTAGACATAGGCTCTGAGTCCGTAACATGACCAGTGGAGGGAGGAAGGAGAGTAAGATGGAAGTACTTACTGCCCTGGTTTCCTCCCTAGGAGGTCATCTGGAGCTGACCAGTCCTTCCACTGAAGCCTGCTGCTCTGCTCCAGGCTGCAGCGTGTACATGACTTTCTTTCTTACTGGGCTCTATTGAGGGCTCTCACTGCTCATTCCTTGGGGCCCAGAGGTGGGCAGCCACTGGCCCTGGACTCCCGCACTATGCCTACTTCCCATTCCTACCGCTTTGAAACATTCGTTTTTTAAATAAATACTTTATTTCCTGTTTGGACTTTGATTTTGTTTTCTGATCTTTAAGTCTTTTATATAAAAATGTATTTTTAAAAAATAGAAAAAGAAAACGCTGATAGAGCCAGGATACAATGGCACCAGGAAAAAAAAAAGAAAATTGCATCTTAGAAGTAAATAGAGAACACTGATAAATTACAGACGCAAGAATTGACTCTCAAATTTTTCTAAAATCAGATGATCACTGATGTGATCTGAGGCATAGACCTTTGGGACCCTTTGGCCTGTGTTTTGGTATGCATCCAGAGGGCTTGTTGTGGTTTTCCCTGAAGAAAATAATGATGCCATCCACATGGTCTCCTTCGCCAACCTTCCACACAGAGGGAATACAGCTTTCTCTTTAGACATAGAGTCTAGGTGGGCCTTGATTTCATAAGAAGACATAAAGCCACCCGATTTGAACTGAATTTTAAAATTTAGGCACGTACCTCAGTTTGCCATGGTCAGAATATAAACAATAAATTCTATACTTAATATCAGCTTTAAGAATTTGTGTTTATGGAGAATTCCCAGAGGATTATTTATTCTTCCAAATCTGCAAATTTAGCTTAAATGTAAATTTGTCAAGAAAGACCATTAGATAACTGTATACTTAAAGCCTGTTTAGGCTTTTCATAGTGATGCAGTCTATATGATCACTTTTATTTTAATGGATTTAAATTTGAAATCATATGTGGGCTTCTACTGAGAAATATTCTAAGAAAAACCTATTGAAACTATATTTGATATATGAAATAGGGGACTTACTGAGATCATTTTGCCTGATGTAGGAAGCCACATATATGATATCTAGGATTTTGTATGTATTACAGAGCTCTAGAATTTTCTGAAGCTTTTATGACTTAAATTGAGGCAGCACTACTCAAATGTGAGTTGTGTGCCTACCACATTTGAAAGGAAAAAACATTCTTACAAATTCCCAATGTTGAGTTCAAAGATATACAAATATAAAATTAGATAATAAACCCTTAATGTTTAGAATTTTGCATCTTTAAAATTAAATTCAATTTACAATATGTGTTTAGCATATTATGTAACGTAGTGTTCTCTTATAAGGACTCACAGGATAAATTTTCTCAGTTTTCCATTCTAGGATTAGGTATGCTTTCCCAGAGCACTTGGTTGTGTTTTTTTGATTGGATTTTGTTTCCTGCATTGTGCCCATATCCTGCATGTCTTGGAGATGAGCATGGAGCCTGCCTCCATGATGAGCATGGATGGCGTTATCCAAGTTGAGCACCATTTCACCTTGACACATTTTTTTATTCTATTATTTTTTTCCTCACTCAATTTCCTCCCTTGTTTTTATACTGTTCTACTTTGTGTACTTTTATAACCACTTACAAACTTTTTTTTTTAAGTGGCATGGAGCTGATCAAAGTAAGATAAGAATTACAAAAGCACACAAGTCTAGGAATAAATAGCCTTCTACCCTTAATGGCTTCTGGGTATATTATATAGGCTCAGCAAAAAAAATTGTGTATATAATCCCAACTCTGAGAAATTAAAGAAAGCTATGTGCCTTTTTCACTGTTTAAGTACCTAGTAACATATATAAACTATTTAATTAATATCCCTATCCAAGTGATTAATGTTTTTAAAGAGTTACTTGCTTTTAGGGATAAATATTAGCTATGTGGAAAGTTTGTTAATATAGATTAGTTTTTTTTTTATGATCCTTGAGAGATTTTGGTCTGATATGTTTGTTTCCCTAATTATAAATAATTAGATTTGGCTATGATCCTTAAGGTCACTGCCAGCCTAAAATCCCATAATTTTAACAATCTAATTTCATCCTCACAATACTTTATAAAAAGAAACTCAATATAAAGAGGTTATTTTCTTAGAAACATGCAGCAAGTTAGGAAGGCAGATTTAGAATCTAGGCTCCTTGTTATCAGTTGGTTTTCAGTAAATAAAAGACACTCTTATTTAGTGAATAACTTTTTCACAGGAAAATTTTTTCTAGTGGTTTCAGACAGCAGAGTAATCTTACCAACAATAGTAACAGCAAATGCTCATGCAGTACTTATTATGTGTCATGCACTATTCTAAGTGTTTAACATATAATAAGACATTTAATCTTTACAACAACTCTATGAAATAGGTCTTGTTACTCTCATATTTCCTAGATAATGAAATTGAAGCCCAGAGAGGTTGAGCAGCTTGCTCACGGTCACACAGCAAGAAAGTGATAGAGCCAGAATTTGACTCCAAACCAGTACTTATGACCCATAAACTAATCTGCTTCTCATATAATCCTGGATATTCCTTTGCTTGAGATAAGATGTGGAATTTATGTTTGGCATTGAATGAATATTGAGAGAATGTGAAGTCAAAATAGCCTAAAAGAAAAAATATTCATGTATTTTCTCATGGCTGACCTGACACAGATATCACAGATATAGTGATTGGTCTTATATAGGGTATCTTATCATTCAAAGGCTCAGCATATCACAGACAATGGAAATAATCTTCGATTTTTGTATGACTTTATGTTGAGTCTGCACTGATCAAACCTTAGTTGTGTTTAAGGGGGGAAAATATTACAGATCTTCAGTTTTCCCTTAAATATATTTGCAACGTAAAATTAGGTATAAATTTTTTATATGTAGAGTTCCCTACATTTGTAAAACGAAATTCAATTTACAACTTAAGTGCAAATCAAAATAAAATACTTGAAATTCAAAGTAATACTATTAATTTGGTTTATGATATTATTTTGCTAAAGCTATTTCACCATCACAATTCGAATATAATACTGGCTGCTCTAGTGCATAGTTTTTTTTTTTTTGAAATTAACATGTAAAGCAGTATGATGTCATCCCTATGTAGGTGCTTTTTCCACTGCCCTGGAACCTTTTTTCACATAGTTGGCCATAACATCATCTGCTCTTGACTTGATGCAAATGTATACTTTACTTTGAAATTTTTCACTTTTTTCCCCTACCATCAGCCAATCACTGGCAATGGTAGTAGTTCCTTTTGGTGCTGCCAGCACAATAGTAAACACAAACTCAAATGTAAATACTGAAGTCCATTCATGGTTCTCTATTATAAGGAAGTGGTTGTTATACCAAATGTGCTCATATGTATACTCCAGATTACCCCTGAAATTAAACACAACATTGAACGTCTTTTAGAAAACACTTAATTTCTTTTGCATCCAAGAACAACTAGGTACCTGGGTATTCAAGTTTAAGAATTACTGATTTTAGATGTTGAATCACACTTTGAATCCTAATGTAATATAAAAGTGGGAAACTTTTTAGCCATTTTGACCTGTGTGGTTTTTTGTTCCACTTAGCTTATCAAGATTAGGCAAGCACTTGCCATCTTTCTTAGAGAATGGTGCATAGGAGTAGCAATTTTCTATGGCAAGAAAATCTAACTCTGCTTAATACAAAGGGTTGTGTCAGTGGAAATTTCAAATTAGGTACAGGGAGAAATGATGATCTTATTATTACATTTAAATCCTGCTGAAATTTTGGGTAAAAAATATTCAAACATGAATAAAATGTTTCTTGTGCTGACTGAGCGAATTTACTGTGAATTTGGAATCATGGCATCACTTATTGCAGTTTTATTCCCTTTTTCTCACCACTTCCACTGTTAAAAGGGCCCCAAAATAATTCAATATGTAACTGTTTATTCTTCTGAACTTACCAAAACTAGCAGAAAAAAACCTAAATGATATACTTTCTGGCCATCTGAGTTAGTTTGTTAAGACCTGAAGGATCCTGAGAACTTAGTAACTGGCGTTGTGCTAAGAGTCACGTCTGTCCCATTTGAATAACACGTGTTAAACCCATTTGATAATATACGTACTACTGCTCTGTCACTTGCATCTGTGCTAACTTGGGCAGATTTCATTCTCTTATTTGTGAAATGTGTGGAATAACAGCTACTTGCTGGGGATACTGTGAAAATTAGAGGGAAAAATGTGCCTGTAACATTTCTGTTTTACTCCGTGACATATTGTAAGTGGTAAACAAATATTGGGATCATTTTCCTGATCCCAAAGCAATGTGTTAGAAGTAACTGAAAAGAGCATAAAAAACAGGCAATCCTGAAGTTATTTTTGAAGAAAAAAAGTTTAATTTATTGCATGCTTGATGTTTAATTGTAAAATTTCATGTCTACTTAAGTATTAGTGTTGAGGGCCACTGCCGTGTGGAAAATGGAGATATACAGAAGCCATCCAAGCCCGGGACCTTTCCCAGATAAGAACAGTGTGTCCAAGTCCACAGTTGACGTTCTGGAATTCTTTATTATAAAGCACTGATGGAGTGATTTTGACATAGAAAATATCGAGATTAGGAGTTACCAACATCCTGCCTTCTGATATTAACTAAACAAATTTAAGGATACCCAGTTTTTAAAATTTAGTATAGTATATTCAAAGGTAAATGGGCTGTGTTGAAGATATAATTTGCTGACCACATATTTCTACATAGAGCAAGTTCTGCATGTTTTCTTTTTATGTATGATTTTATAGCTTTACTTTCCTTTTCATGAAGAAGATATTGAAGCAAGTCAAGTAAAAAGAAAATGGCTTTACTTCTATCTTAATACATAGCATTATAATTAGTAACAAATATTTTCTTAAAAATTGAATTTCTAGCACCAAAAATTTAGATTTTTTTGCCACGTCAGCTCAAGTTGTTGATCCTGAAGGCCGTCTTTATAATACTCTTTATATCTTTATTGTTCTGTCATTTGAATTATATCCTAGTAATATTATAATTTAATTATTTAAATAAATAGTAATCATTATCATTTACTGTGATATAACTAGTCACAGTTAAGTTCTGGGAATTTGCTATATGATGCTTTCCTATGGATGAAAAATCTTGTATGATTCTAAATTAGCATCTCACTGATTTCCGTGTGCTTGCTTTTATTTGATAAATGCATTTTCTACATAATAAATACAGTAACATTAATTGAAATTGCCCTGGAGTGGTGATAACAGAATTACCTTTGGATTGACAGAATCATGCAGACATTTGTTACACAGCAGTGGAAACAGAGCAAAGAAAAATCCAATTGCCTGCACAATAAAAAGTTGTCAGAGAAGAAAGTGAAGTCTCCCCTGCATTTATTTTCTACTTTGCGCAGGTTGGTAACAGGCAACTTCGTCATTGTCTTACTAAATGCTGAGTGTGTGATGCAGTTCATACTTACAGCATTCTTTCTATAGTATTGGCATCTGTTTATTTTCTTTATAACCTCTAAGAAAAGACTGAGTTAGATGCATTCCATCAAAAACATATTCATTTCTCTGTTTAGAGGTTTTATTAATATTTATTTAACATTGGTTACATTTGCTAAAATTGCATTCTTTGCTTTTTAATCACCTAGAGTCTTTCCTACCAAAATTAGTTTCATTATAGGGCTTTGGGATAGATAGGAGGGAAACAAAATCTTAGAACCTTTTTTTTGCTTTTCAGGAAAAATGGGATTCAAGTCCTGTGATCATTCTGCACATACTTTTGATTTCAGTTTTGACTGGGTAGGCTATATTAAAATGAGGTGGTAGAATATTTGTAGCACAGTCAAGTTGAGTTTGAGAATGACAAGCTTTCTTCATGGTCTGCCATACCTGTGATTTGCCCTGTATTAATTGTTGTTCAATTTTGAAGGTCGCCAAGTTATCCTCCGCCTGGTTGTGGTAAAAGCAAATCAAAACTGAAATCTGAGCAGGACGGAATCTCTAAAACGCATAAGCTGCTGCGGAGGACTTGTTCCAGCACAGTCAAGACTGATGATGTGTGCTCCACAAAGTCACACAGGACCTTTGGCCGCTCCCTGTCCAGCGATCCCAGGGCTGAGCAGGCTATGACAACAATTAAATCGCACAAACTTTTGAACCGTCCCTGCCCTGCAGCTGTTAAGTCAGAGGAATGCCTCACTCTAAAGTCGCATAAACTATTGACTCGATCTTGTTCTGGAGACCCGCGATGTGAGCACAACACAAACTTGAAGCCCCACAAACTGTTAAGCAGGTCTTACTCTAGTAATCTCAGAATGGAAGAATTGTATGGACTGAAAAATCACAAATTGCTCAGCAAGTCCTACTCCAGTGCCCCCAAGTCATCCAAAACTGAGCTTTTCAAGGAACCTAACGCAGAGGGCAGGAGGCTCTCTCTTACCTCAGGGCTTATTGGTATCCTAACACCATCTTCATCTTCATCTTCTCAGCCTGCTGTGCGTAAATATTTTCATCTTGAGTTCTTAAATGTTAGCTAAGGTGCAGTAGAATTTTTTTTTTTCTTATAAGATCTGGTGGAAAAAGAAGCAAAACTTTGTTTTAATTTACCATTTTTAAATATCTTTTTGGATATTGTTTTGCATACCATACATTTGCAACTGGCACTGAAATGTCACCTTTGGTTCTGAAAAAAAATAAATGTAGCTACCCATTTGAAGTCCAGTTCAAATTCTTGTCATAGTAACAAATGCTACTGAAAACAGAAGGAAATGCATTGGATTCACAAAGCCCTTACTTATTAAACAAGCATATAATTTTAATGTTTCATTAAGTACGTGTATCTAATCTCTGGTCTTCTCACTTGAGTGGTGGAGGACCACATTTTTCTTGTGGTTAAATTAAGAGTAATTCCCTTTCAATTACATATAAGAGAACTTTGCCCATGCGTGTTGTTACCTGTGGAGAGAGGCAGCATTTATCGCTTTATCCCAGAGCTTCACTTAAAGTTGTTTTTAGTGTCCCTTTTATACTGAAGTCACTTTATGCTGGAGCTGTTTTTGGGAGACATGGGACCAGGAGATTACTTTAATAATTTAAGTCCTTTTGATGGTATTTATCAAGAATAACGCTTACACAAAATTTATCACTAGCATGATTGGCATGATAGCCAATTTCATGCTAATGATAAATTCATAGACCTGTCTTATGTATATTATTAACATATTCAAAACAGTTGATGAAAAGTTTTGTTTCCTTTTGCTAAATATATATGTGTGTATGTTGGGGGTGTGTGTTTAACTCTAACCATTAATGTGTATACACACTCAGCAAGAGATGAAATTGAAAAAAATAAAGGCTTTTAGGAAAGTAAGGTTATTCTTATATAGGTTTATTTCCAAAATTAAATTGTAAACTATACTGTATATTTATTTTATGAAAAGTTGAATATGTTGTCAGTTTCACATGAGCATCCTAGAAGCCCATTCCTACTCAAAGATAAGTTTTAAGGACATAGAGCAAATAATGTAGAACAATTACACAGTGGAATGTGTCCCATGTCAGCTTCATCCAAGAAAGATCATTTCAGACATTCTGTAAAAGAAAATGCCTTAATGACTTCCAATATGGCTAAGCATAATACATAGTTTTCTGTTATGACACTTTCAGTAGCTGTCTAATATTTCTTTGGAGGAATAATTGTATCTAATTGTAAAATAAGACTGATGTTCCCTAATGAAGAGTATGAGCATTTTCTGATTAGTAACAGAAGAAATGAGTTTTTGTGATCATGTAAAGATGCCAGTCATTTTTGCAGAAGATCATCAACTAAGAATGCTATTCATTTACTGTAGGCAAAAATTGCATTAGTAATAGTAGAAAAGGGTATTTATTATAGAGTGAACAAAAAGGTTTTTAATTTTGATGTCATCATCAGTGACTCAATTCATTTTTCATGTGCTCTTAGATCACTTTTGTATTCACTATTGCAAAGAGTAAAATACTGTAATTTATACATTTTTAAATTAAAGAAATTATTATTGTTTTCTTACTTTGCTTTTTATAGCCAAATGGTGCAAAATGCATTCCAGTACGAGACCGCGGCTTCCTCGTGCAGGTATGAGCCAAAACTCTATCCACTGTAGAAATATTTTAATTCCTACTGGGTTTTAAAATCATTTATGAGCTTGTCTTAATTATTTTTCCTTACTGTTTTATTTAGACAATTGAATTTGCTGAACAGCGGATCCCTGTATTAAATGAATACTGTGTGGTATGTGATGAGCCACATGTGTTTCAAAATGGCCCTATGCTTAGGGTAAGTTCTTGCTGATAGAATGTTAGTGTTGGTTTAGAATACAGAAATATAGAAAAGGTTCGAAATATAAAAATAAGTAAATAAATGCAATTTAAAGCAAATACTCTTTATTAAGCAAATTATTTACATATAATTTTGACAAAATGAATTAGTATTACTTCTTTTTTTTTTTTTTTAATTTATTTATTATTATTAAACTTCAAGTTGTAGGGTACATGTGCACAACGTGCAGGTTTGCTACATATGTATACTTGTGCCATGTTGGTGTGCTGCACCCATCAACTCGTCATTTACATCAGGTATAACTCCCAATGCAATCCCTCCCCCCTCCCCCCTCCCCATGATAGGCCCCGGTGTGTGATGTTCCCCTTCCCGAGTCCAAGTGATCTCATTGTCAGTTCCCACCTACGAGTGAGAACATGCGGTGTTTGGTTTTCTGTTCTTGTGATAGTTTGCTAAGAATGATGGTTTCCAGCTGCATCCATGTCCCTACAAAGGACACAAACTCATCCTTTTTTATGGCTGCATAGTATTCCATGGTGTATATGTGCCACATTTTCTTAATCCAATCTGTCACTGATGGACGTTTGGGTAGAATGGCGATCATTAAAAAGTCAGGAAACAACAGGTGCTGGAGAGGATGTGGAGAAATAGGAACACTTTTACACTGTTGGTGGGATTGTAAACTAGTTCAACCATTATGGAAAACAGTATGGCGATTCCTCAAGGATCTAGAACTAGATGTACCATATGACCCAGCCATCCCATTACTGGGTATATACCCAAAGGATTATAAATTATGCTGCTATAAAGACACATGCACACGTATGTTTATTGCAGCACTATTCACAATAGAATTAGTATTACTTCTAAAGTAGCCTGTGAAAGAGCAGTTAGTTTGATATTAGGAAAATGTTTCTTACTATATTTTTTACATATGTTTATCTAACAGCTATTTATCCATCTACACCTATATCAGCATTAAGCATCTTAAATTGTGGAATTTTGAAGAACCAGTGTTTACAAGGTTATATGACAAGGATGCTTAGGCAGTGTCCCTTCAAAACTCCACAATTTAAGATGCTGAATATAAGAGAGGAGAGTCTTGGTCCTATACATGTTAAAAGAGGTACACAGTAGTAGAGAGAGGATCAGAATAAAGATTTCCAAAAATGCTAACATCCTGACACATTTGGGACATTATCATGGGAGTATGAAAATAAGAATCGGTGTATACATTCATTTTGGGGAGAACTATTCAATTTTAAAATGATTTTTTTTGCAATTTTTATTGCAAAAATTTAACACATAAATCACTACTTAAAGTATACAATTCAGTGTTTTTTCATATATTCACAATGTTATATAACCATTACCACTATTTAATTCCAGAAAATGAAATTTCCATTACCCCCAAAAGAAATATCCTGTTAGCAGTCACTCCCAATTTCCGCCTCCTATTGTCCCCTGGCAATTATGAACCTGTTTTCTGTTTCTATGGATTTGGCCATTCTGGATATTTGATATGAATGGAATTGTATAATATGTGGCCTTTTGTTTCTGACTTCTTTCACTTATAATGTTTTCACGGCTCATCTATATAGCGTATGTCAGTACTTTTATTTCTTTTTATGGCAGAATAATATAGATTTTATGGATATACCACATTTGTTTATCCATTCATCAGTTGATGGAACTGCTAGAACATATGTTAACTCTGTTTAACTTTCTGAGGAACAACCAAACCTGTTTTAACAGTTGCTGCATAATTTTACATTTCCATTGGCAGTGTATGATAGTTACAGTCTCTATACATCTTACCCATGTATTATTTTCTATTTATTATTATTTTTTAAATTACAGCCATGCTAGTATGTGTGAAGTGGTTTCTTGTTGTGGTTTTCTTATGCACTTCCCTAATGACTAACTAAAAGATGCTAAAATATTTTGATTTTCTGCTAAAAAGATTTTGAGCCTCTTTTCATGTGCTTATTGGCCATTTGTAATATCTTTTGAGCCTATTTAAACCCTTTTCATATTTTTAAATTGGATTATTTGTATTCTTATGAGTTGTAAGAGTTCTTTATGTATTCTGAATATTTTATCCTTACCACATATATGATTTGCAATTATTTTCTCCTATTTTGTGATTTGTCATTTCATTTTTTAATAGTAATCTTTGACACACACAAGTTTTTAATTTTGATAAAGTCTTGTTTATCAATTTTTTCTTTTGTTACTTGTGTTTTTGATGTTGCGTCTAAAAATGAATTGCTTAATTCAAAATCACACAGTGCACTTATGTTTCCCTCTAAGAATTTCATGATTTATGTCTTACATTTAAGTCACAATACTTTTTGAGTTAATTTTTGTATATGGCGTTAAGTTGGGGTCCAAAGTCATTCTTTTGCATGTAGATACCCAGTTGTCTCAGGACTGTTCTTTGAAAAGACTATTTTTTCTCTACTGAAAGATCTTGGCACCCTTGTTGAAAATTATTTGACTATAGATGTTTTGGTTTATTTTTGGACCCTCAAGTCTTTTTCCACTGATCTGTATGTCTGTCCTTAGGCCAGTACCACATTGTCTTGATTAATGTTGCTTTATAGTAAGTTTGAAGTCAAGAGGCACAAATCCTCTTTGTTTTTGTTTTATAAGATTACGTTGACTGGGGTCTCTTGCATTTCTCTATCAGTCTATGGTTCATTTATCCATTTCTGCAAAAAGGCAGTTGGAATTTTGATAGGGTTGCACTGGAATTGTAAATCAGTTTGAAGACTATTGCCATTGGCTGTAGACTGAATGTGTTCCCCCCAAAATTCATATATTGAAATCCTAACTCCCATGTGATGGTGTTAGGAGATGGGTTGTTTGGAAGGCGATTAGGTCATGAGGGTGGTGCCCTCATGAACAGGAATAATGCCTTTATAATAGAGCACAGAGAGCTCTCTCACTCCTCTACCATGAAAGGACACAGCAAGAAGATTAATTTGTGGCCTTACTGTCACTCTGGTCTATGAATCAGCAGATGGGCCCTCATCAGGCACTGAATCTCCTGACATCTTTATCTTCCCAGCCTTCAAAACTATGAGTAATAAATATTTGTTGTTATAAGCCACCCAGCCTATGGTATTCAATTACAGCAGCCTGAATAGACCAAGACATCATCTTAACAATATTAACCTTTCCAATTTGTGTCCACCAGATTGTTTTATTTATTTAGGCTTTTAAAATTTTATTTCAATGCTATTTTGTAGTTTTCAGTATTCAAGTCTTACATTATCTTGGATAAGTATATTTTTCAGCATTTTACTATTTTTGAAGTTACTGTAAATTAAGTTGCTTTATTCCATTTTCAGAACGTTATTTGCTATTATATAGAAATAGAAGTTATTTTTGCCTGTTAATCTTTTCTCCTGCAACATTGCTGAACTTATTTATTAGTTCTATTAAGTTATTTTGGGATTCTTTGTTTCTCTGTATAAAATTATGTCTCTTGCAAATAGAGTTTCACTTTTTCCTTTTTAATCAGGATGCCTTTTATTACTTTTCCTTACCTAATGTGCTTGACTAGAACCTTCAATACAAGACTTATTAGAAGTGGCAAGAAAAGAAATTTTTATCTTGTGATTTAGGGGGAAAATGTTCAGCCTTTCACTGTTAGTTGGGGATTTTTCATAGATACCACTTACCAGGTTGAGAAAAATCCCCTTCTAGTCCTAGTTGTTAGGTGGTTTTATAATAATGAAAGCATTTTTGTCTGTTTTTGTTTTCCTATGTCTCTTGATATTACTATGTTTTTCTTTAATTCTATTAATATGATGTATTACACTGATTTTTTAATATGCGATAACAACTATCTGGGCCTGGAGATTGCTGTTTTAGATTTTTTTTTTTTTTTTTTTGAGACAGGGGTCTTACTTTGCCACTCACGTTGGAGTGCAGTGGTGCAAACATGGCTCACTGCAACCTCAACCTTCTGGGCTTAAATGATCCTCCCACCTCAGCCTCCTGAGTAGCTGGGACTACAGGTACATGCCACCATGCCCAGCTAATTTTTAAAATGTTTTGTAGAGATGGGGTCTCACCATGTTGCCCAGGCTGGTCTTGAACTCTTGGGCTCAAGGAATCCTCCTGCCTTACCCTCTCAAAGTGTTAGGATTACAGGTGTGAGCCATCAAACCTGGTGAAAAATTTTTAATTTATGAATTCAATTTCTTTATTAGTTATAGGGCTATTCAAATTATCTCTCTTTTTTTTTTGAGATGGAGTTTTGCCTTTGTTGCCCTGGTGTGATCTCGGCTCACCACAACCTCTGCCTCCCGGGTTCAAGCGAGTCTCCTGCCTCAACCCCCGAGTAGCTGGAATTACAGGCAGGCACCACCACACCCAGCTAATTTTGTATTTTTATTAGAGACGGAGTTTCTCCATGTTGGTCAGTCTGGTCTCAAACTCCTGACCTCAGGTGATCCGCCGGCGTCGGTCTCCCAAAATGATGGGATTGCAGGTGTCAGCCACTGTGCCCAGCCTCAAATTATCTATTTTATTTTGGGTGAAATGTGATATTTTTTGCTTTTAGAGGAATTGGTCCATTTTGTCTCAGATGTCAAATGTATGTGAGTAATTTATTAGTATTCTCTTGTTGTTCTTTTGATGTCTGCAGAGTTTTAGTGATACTCTTTGTTTCATTCCTGATGTTGAACAATTGTATTATATCTCTGTTGGTCCTGCTACAGACTTGTGGATTTTAGTTAACATTTCAAAGAACAGATTCTTCGTTTCGTTGAGTTTCTCTATTTTCTCTTTCAAATTCCTTTATTCTTTGTTACCATTATGAAAGTGGGACTATTGAAGGCTCTGACTATTATTGTTGAATTGTTTTTACCTTCAGTTCTTTCAATATTTGATTCATGTGTTTTGGGAAATCTATTGCTAGATGCATATATGTTTGTAAGTGTTTTATCTTCTTGATGTTTTGACTCTTTTTTCATGTCCTTCTTTGTCTCTAATAGCAATTTTTGTCTTCAAGTCTATTTTGTCTGATTAGTATAACCACTGCAACTCTCTATTGGTTATTATATGCATGGAATACCTCTTTTCATGCTTATGTTTTTATCCTATTAATGTGTTTAAAACTAACGTGAATCTCTTGTTGATAGCAAATTGTTGATCTTGTTTTTAAATCCTTGCTAAACTTTTTACTTAAACGTAATTACTAATAAAGAAAGACTTCTGCTATTTTGCTATTCATTTTGTATTTGTATTATATCATTTTGTTGCTCTGTTTCTCCCTTATTGCCTTCTTTTGTGTGTTTAATAAGTATTTTCTAGTGTACCATTTTAATCCCATGTTGTAGCTTTTCAGTTTTTCTTAGTGATTGCTCTAGGGATTACAGTTAACATCCTAATTTCTAAAAATCTAGTTTGGATTAATACCAACTTGATTTTTTTTTAGTAAGAGACAGATCTTGCTCTGTCCTCTAGATCAGAGTGCAGTAGTGCTGATCATAGCTCACTGAAGCCTCCAACTTCTGGGCTTAAGTGATCTTCCTGCTTGCCTCATCCTCACAAGTAACCAGGACTAGAGGCACAAGCCACTATGCCTGGCTAATCTTTATAAAGTTTTTTGTAGAGATGGGGTTTCGCTATGTTGAGCACGCTAGTCTGGAAGTCCTGGCCCAAAGTACTGAGATTATAGGCATGAGCCTCTGTAACCAGCCTTAATAATACATAAAAACTTTGCTCCTACAAAGTTTCAACTCCACTCCCAGAGTGGAAGTACATATAAATGCTGTTATATATAAATATGTAAGTTGTATCTTTATATTATGTGCTCATCAACATAAATTTATGATTATTGCTTTATGCAGTTGTTTTCCAAACCAGAAAAAATCAGGAAAAAAAAATCAAAGTCAAATTTATCAATGTATTATTGTATTATGTGTTATATCTATGTTTGTATTATATCTATGTTTAAATTTTAAAAAATATATCTATGTTTAAAATTAAAAAATATATATTTGTGTGCAGTCCTTTGTATTTACCTGTATATATGGTTACTTTTCATTTTAATCTGAAGTGTCCTTATCATTTTAATCTGAAGAACTCCCTTCATTATTTCCTGTGGGAAATCTCTGCAAATGATGAACTCTGTTGGTTTTTACCTGGGAGTGTTTTACCTTCTCCTTTGCTGTTTGAAGGATAGTTATGCTGGTTATAGAATTTGTGGTTGAAAATTTTTGTGGAGGAAGATTTGTGCTGTTTTCAGCATTTGAGTATGTCATCCTGCTGCCTTTGGGTATTTGTGGTTTCCCAGGAAAAATGACCTGTTTTCTTATTGAGGATTCCTTATTATGTGATGGATTGCTTCTCTCGCTGATTTTGAGATTTCTTCTTTGTCTTTGGTTTTTGGCATCTGGATTTTGATGTGTCTAAGTACTTCTTTAAATTTATCCTATTTGGAGTTAATTGGATTTCTTGGAAGTGTAGATTAATTTTTTCTAATGAATTTGAGATGTTTTAAGCCATATTTATTCAAATATTCCTCTTGCAATTTTTCTTTCCTCTTTCCTTCTGGAATTTCTATTATCTATATGTTTGTATGCTTGATGGTGCCCCATATATCTCTTACACTTGATATTTTTTTTCATATTATTATTATTGCTCTTCCTTAGACTAGTTAATCTCAATGGACCTATCTTCAAGTTCACTAATTCTTTTTTCTGCCTGCTCAAATATGATTTTTTATTTCAGTAATCGTATTTTTCAACTCCAGAGTTTGTTTTATTTTTATAAATTCTATATATTGATACTCTCTGTTGACATTGTCTTTTCTTCATTTATTTTGATATGGTATTCTTTAGCTCTTGAATGTTTTAAGTATAGCCAATTTAAAGTTTTTGTCTAGTAAATTTAACATCTATGCTTTCCTTGGGATCCTTCCTATTGGTTTCTTTTTACTCTGTAAATAGGTCTTACTTTCTTATTTCCTTGCATGCCTCTTTTTTTTTTAAAATGAAAACTGGACATTTGAAGTATAATAATGCTGGAACTCTGGGATTTAGATCAGCCAAACTGTTTTGGCAGGCCTTAGCCTTCATTCCTGCTTGTCCAGAGTGTTAAGATCAACCAGAGGTGAGATTTAAGACCTTCTAAAGTCTTTCTTGAGCATGCACACAGACATGGGCAAGCATATGGTCTTCTGGATTTCCAGGAATATGTGTGAGTTTTTCATAGTCCTTATGGACATCTCTTTTCCCAATCCTTTCTTCTAAGCTTTTTGATTATTCTGTTGTTTGCCTCAGTTATTTTCTGTTGCCTCACACAACTAAAACACTTACTGGAAATGTTTTTAATCCCCACTCCAGGTAGTGTTTTAGTACTGGTTGAGTTCCAAGTCAGGTAGAAATAAAGACAAGTATTTTCAGCGTGTCTTCCAGAGAACTATCAGATATCTCTTTGTGAATCAGTTCCATTCTGCTCCCTCTATTATTAGAAATACGGGCTATTGTTTTTAAGGCTACCACTGAGCTCGCGAATGGAAGATTGGATTAGGGTAAATTTAACCCTTTTCCCATTTGCCCCAACAATACTTGCCAGCAGCACTTGTGGCGATAGTGTTTATCCGGAGATAACTTTGCCATGAAATCTGTCACTTTTATTATTATTTCTGCATGGCTCTAGTATATCTACTTTGGAAACAAAATACATCATTCTACTTACAGCATTTTGGTTTTAGTAGTGGTATTTCCATTTACAAAATATAGTAGTAATTCTTGATCACTGAAAATGTCAAATCCTAGAAAACATAGCATTTGTATGTGTAATGTTAACATTGTTCTGGAATAGCTATTGGCTGAAGATTCATTTGATGAATCTGATTTTTCAGAAATAGACGTTTCTAATGGTTCAGACTATTCTGATGTTAGTTCTGTTTAGAAATAGCTCTGAGAACAGTTTTTATATTTTGTTTTCACATTGATTGAAAATCAGATTTGCTTCAGCCTCAAAGAGTCTGTTTATGTAGAATTAAATAAGCGCTGGCAATGAGCTGCACTTTTTTTTTTCCCCCAAAACAGAAAAAAAAGATTAAATGTCACAAGTTTTGTGGTTCTTACCAAGATTCAGCTGTTGATCCTTGGGTTGCTGCAAGTTTTTAAATTAATTTCCAGAATATCATAAGAGGTGACTCAGGCCATTTTTGCCAGTTTCTTTTAAAGATTTTATAGAGAGGTGCAAGTTTGGGTTCCTCACTCAGCCTTTTTTGCTGATATCATTCCTTATTTCAAAGCTTTTAACAAGCAAGTACATTGTACCATATCTGCATAGTATTCAAGGTCCAGCTTTTGAGTTAAGAAATAATGAAATGTAGATAAATATGAAAATAATGATTGAGCTAATATCTATCATAGTTAACAGAGAAAAGGAGGTTATTGAGGGTTGTGTGCCAGGCACTGTGGGTAGATATTTGGCATTTTTTTTTTTATTTGATCATCACACACCTCTTGTGGTTTAGGTACTTTTGCTTTCATGCTGCAAATAGGGAGACTAAGATTTATAGAGGTTAAGCAGTTTGTTCAACACCACCCAGAAAATATAGGTAGAAACTTGGCTTTGAACCTAATTCTGTCTGACTTTAAAACTGCATCACAAACATTTAACTTAATATTTGATAAGTAGAAGGCACCATGCTAGATTCTGTTACACTTTTTAAAAGAAACCTGTCTTGCTGTTTAGAATATGTGTTTGAAAAGATAAAACACAAAACTTGGAAAGCAATAATTCTATTAGAACTTTTTTTGTATTTCAAGATTTATACTTTTAATAAAACATCTCTTGTAGCCATTTAATAATGCAATCATCTGTCAGATATTTTATTTTTTTGCTTAAGGGGAACAATCCATGTGCTATTTTTTTGCCAGTCAACTTTACTCTCAGAGATATAATGTTATTCTGAAACCAAAATCAACAAAATCATCATTTAATTATTAAATAACTGCAATTTTGCCATTTCCATTTGACACAGGGAAATGTGTCCTTTTGATGAGAATAGGGAGAATTCTCTGGTCATCTCAACCTGCCCCACTTAGATGGCTATGTTTTCACGTTGTCAGTGCTCACCTGTTGATATTGATCTATTGCTTGCTCTATAGCATTGCCATTTCTACCACAAAAGGTAATAGTAATGTTATCAAAAGTAAATGCTTTTTGCATGTTTTTTTTTTTTTTTTTTTTTTTTTTTTTTTTTTTTTTTTTTTGGAGGAACGCCATAATAGTAGGGGATTTTATTTTATTTTTTTATTTTTTTATTTTTTTAAATTTATTTATTATTATTATACTTTAAGTTGTAGGGTATATGTGCATAATGTGCAGGTTTGTTACATATGTATACTTGTGCCATGTTGGTGTGCTGCACCCATCAACTCGTCATTTACATCAGGTATAACTCCCAATGCAATCCCTCCCCCCTTCCCCTCCCCATGATAGGCCCCGGTGTGTGATGTTCCCCTTCCCGAGTACAAGTGATCTCATTGTTCAGTTCCCACCTATGAGTGAGAACATGGGTGTTTGGTTTTCTGTTCTTGTGATAGTTTGCTAAGAATGATGGTTTCCAGCTGCATCCATGTCCCTACAAAGGACACAAACTCATCCTTTTTTATGGCTGCATAGTATTCCATGGTGTATATGTGCCACATTTTCTTAATCCAATCTGTCACTGATGGACATTTGGGTTGATTCCAAGTCTTTGCTATTGTGAATAGTGCTGCAATAAACATACGTGTGCATGTGTCTTTATAGCAGCATAATTTATAATCCTTTGGGTATATACCCAGTAATGGGATGGCTGGGTCATATGGTACTTCTAGTTCTAGATCCTTGAGGAATCGCCATACTGTTTTCCCTAATGCTTGAACTAGTTTACAATCCCACCAACAGTGTAAAAGTGTTCCTATTTCTCCACATCCTCTCCAGCACCTGTTGTTTCCTGACTTTTGAATGATCGCCATTCTAACTGGTGTGAGATGATATCTCATTGTGGTTTTGATTTGCATTTCTCTGATGGCCAGTGATGATGAGCAATTTTTCATGTGTCTGTTGGCTGTATGAATGTCTTCTTTTGAGAAATGTCTGTTCATATCCTTTGCCCACTTTTGGATGGGGTTGTTTGTTTTTTTCTTGTAAATTTGTTTGAGTTCTTTGTAGGTTCTGGATATTAGCCCTTTGTCAGATGAGTAGATTGCAAAAATTTCCTCCCATTCTGTAGGTTGCCTGTTCACTCTGATGGTAGTTTCTTTTGCTGTGCAGAAGCTCTTTAGTTTAATGAGATCCCATTTGTCAATTTTGGCTTTTGCTGTTGTTGCTTTTGGTGTTTTAGACATGAAGTCTTTGCCCATGCCTATGTCCTGAATGGTACTACCTAGGTTTTCCTCTAGGATTTTTATGGTATTAGGTCTAACATTTAAGTCTCCAATCCATCTTGAATTAATTTTCGTATAAGGAGTAAGGAAAGGATCCAGTTTCAGCTTTCTACTTATGGCTAGCCAATTTTCCCAGCACCATTTATTAAATAGGGAATCCTTTCCCCATTTCTTGTTTCTCTCAGGTTTGTCAAAGATCAGATGGCTGTAGATGTGTGGTATTATTTCTGAGGACTCTGTTCTGTTCCATTGGTCTATATCTCTGTTTTGGTACCAGTACCATGCTGTTTTGGTTACTGTAGCCTTGTAGTATAGTTTGAAGTCAGGTAGCGTGATGCCTCCAGCTTTGTTCTTTTGACTTAGGATTGTCTTGGAGATGTGGGCTCTTTTTTGGTTCCATATGAACTTTAAAGCAGTTTTTTCCAATTCTGTGAAGAAGCTCATTGGTAGCTTGATGGGGATGGCATTGAATCTATAAATTACCTTGGGCAGTATGGCCATTTTCACGATATTGATTCTTCCTATCCATGAGCATGGTATGTTCTTCCATTTGTTTGTGTCCTCTTTGATTTCACTGAGCAGTGGTTTGTAGTTCTCCTTGAAGAGGTCCTTTACATCCCTTGTAAGTTGGATTCCTAGGTATTTTATTCTCTTTGAAGCAATTGTGAATGGAAGTTCATTCCTGATTTGGCTCTCTGTTTGACTGTCACTGGTGTATAAGAATGCTTGTGATTTTTGCACATTAATTTTGTATCCTGAGACTTTGCTGAAGTTGCTTATCAGCTTAAGGAGATTTTGGGCTGAGACAATGGGGTTTTCTAAATATACAATCATGTCATCTGCAAACAGGGACAATTTGATTTCTTCTTTTCCTAACTGAATCCCCTTGATTTCTTTCTCTTGCCTGATTGCCCTAGCCAGAACTTCCAACACTATGTTGAATAGGAGTGGTGAGAGAGGGCATCCCTGTCTTGTGCCAGTTTTCAAAGGGAATTTTTCCAGTTTTTGCCCATTCAGTATGATATTGGCTGTGGGTTTGTCATAAATAGCTCTTACTATTTTGAGGTACGTTCCATCAATACCGAATTTATTGAGCGTTTTTAGCATGAAGGGCTGTTGAATTTTGTCAAAAGCCTTTTCTGCATCTATTGAGATAATGATGTGGTTCTTGTCTTTGGTTCTGTTTATATGCTGGATTATGTTTATTGATTTGTGAATGTTGAACCAGCCTTGCATCCCAGGGATGAAGCCCACTTGATCATGGTGGATAAGCTTTTTGATGTGTTGCTGAATCCGGTTTGCCAGTATTTTATTGAGGATTTTTGCATCGATGTTCATCAGGGATATTGGTCTAAAATTCTCTTTTTTTGTTGTGTCTCTGCCAGGCTTTGGTATCAGGATGATGTTGGCCTCATAAAATGAGTTAGGGAGGATTCCCTCTTTTTCTATTGATTGGAATAGTTTCAGAAGGAATGGTACCAACTCCTCCTTGTACCTCTGGTAGAATTCAGCTGTGAATCCATCTGGTCCTGGACTTTTTTGGTTGGTAGGCTATTAATTATTGCCTCAATTTCAGAGCCTGCTATTGGTCTATTCAGGGATTCAACTTCTTCCTGGTTTAGTCTTGGAAGAGTGTAAGTGTCCAGGAAATTATCCATTTCTTCTAGATTTTCCAGTTTATTTGCGTGGAGGTGTTTATAGTATTCTCTGATGGTAGTTTGTATTTCTGTGGGGTCAGTGGTGATATCCCCTTTATCATTTTTAATTGCGTCGATTTGATTCTTCTCTCTTTTCTTCTTTATTAGTCTTGGTAGTGGTCTGTCAATTTTGTTGATCTTTTAAAAAAACTAACTCCTGGATTCATTGATTTTTTGGAGGGTTTTTTGTGTCTCTCTCTCCTTCAGTTCTGCTCTGATCTTAGTTATTTCTTGCCTTCTGCTAGCTTTCGAATGTGTTTGCTCTTGCTTCTCTAGTTCTTTTAATTGCGATGTTAGAGTGTGAATTTTAGATCTTTCCTGCTTTCTCTTGTGGGCATTTAGTGCTATAAATTTCCCTCTACACACTGCTTTAAATGTGTCCCAGAGATTCTGGTATGTTGTATCTTTGTTCTCATTGGTTTCAAAGAAAATCTTTATTTCTGCCTTCATTTCATTATGTACCCAGTAGTCATTCAGGAGCAGGTTGTTCAGTTTCCATGTAGTTGAGCGGTTTTGATTGAGTTTCTTAGTCCTGAGTTCTAGTTTGATTGCACTGTGGTCTGAGAGACAGTTTGTTATAATTTCTGTTCTTGTACATTTGCTGAGGAGTGCTTTACTTCCAATTACGTGGTCAATTTTGGAGTAAGTACGATGTGGTGCTGAGAAGAATGTATATTCTGTTGATTTGGGGTGGAGAGTTCTATAGATGTCTATTAGGTCTGCTTGCTGCAGAGATGAGTTCAATTCCTGGATATCCTTGTTAACTTTCTGTCTCATTGATCTGTCTAATGTTGACAGTGGAGTGTTGAAGTCTCCCATTATTATTGTATGGGAGTCTAAGTCTCTTTGTAAGTCTCTAAGGACTTGCTTTATGAATCTGGGTGCTCCTGTATTGGGTGCATATATATTTAGGATAGTTAGCTCTTCCTGTTGAATTGATCCCTTTACCATTATGTAATGGCCTTCTTTGTCTCTTTTGATCTTTGATGGTTTAAAGTCTGTTTTATCAGAGACTAGTATTGCAACCCCCGCTTTTTTTTGTTCTCCATTTGCTTGGTAAATCTTCCTCCATCCCTTTATTTTGATCCTATGTATGTCTCTTAATGTGAGATGGGTCTCCTGAATACAGCAGACTGATGGGTCTTGACTCTTTATCCAGTTTGCCAGTCTGTGTCTTTTAATTGGAGCATTTAGTCCATTTACATTTAAGGTTAAGATTGTTATGTGTGAACTTGATCCTGCCATTATGATATTAACTGGTTATTTTGCTCATTAGTTGATGCAGTTTCTTCCTAGCCTTGATGGTCTTTACATTTTGGCATGTTTTTGCAATGGCTGGTACCTGTTGTTCCTTTCCATGTTTAGTGTTTCCTTCAGGGTCTCTTGTAAGGCAGGCCTAGTGGTGACAAAATCTCTAAGCATTTGCTTATCTGTAAAGGATTTTATTTCTCCTTCACTTATGAAACTTAGTTTGGCTGGATATAAAATTCTGGGTTTAAAATTCTTTTCTTTAAGAATGTTGAATATTGGCCCCCACTCTCTTCTGGCTTGAAGAGTTTCTGCCGAGAGATCTGCTGTTAGTCTGATGGGCTTCCCTTTGTGGGTAACCCGACCTTTCTCTCTGGCTGCCCTTAAGATTTTTTCCTTCATTTCAACTTCGGTGAATCTGGCAATTATGTGTCTTGGAGTTGCTCTTCTCGAGGAGTATCTTTGTGGCGTTCTCTGTATTTCCTGGATTTGAATGTTGGCCTGCCCTACTAGGTTGGGGAAGTTCTCCTGGATGATATCCTGAAGAGTGTTTTCCAACTTGGTTCCATTTTCCCCCTCACTTTCAGGCACCCCAGTCAGACGTAGATTTGGTCTTTTTACATAATCCCATACTTCTTGCAGGCTTTGTTCATTTCTTTTTCTTCTTTTTTCTTTTGGTTTCTCTTCTCACTTCATTTCATTCATTTGATCCTCAATCGCTGACATTCTTTCTTCCAGTTGATCGAGTCAGTTACTGAAGCTTGTGCATTTGTCACGTATTTCTCGTGTCATGGTTTTCATCTCTTTCATTTCGTTTATGACCTTCTCTGCATTAATTACTCAAGCCATCAATTCTTCCACTTTTTTTTCAAGATTTTTAGTTTCTTTGCGCTGGGTACGTAATTCCTCCTTTAGCTCTGAGAAATTTGATGGACTGAAGCCTTCTTCTCTCATCTCGTCGAAGTCATTCTCCGTCCAGCTTTGATCCGTTGCTGGCGATGAGCTGCGCTCCTTTGCCGGGGAAGATGCGCTCTTATTTTTTGAATTTCCAGTTTTTCTGCCCTGCTTTTTCCCCATCTTTGTGGTTTTATCTGCCTCTGGTCTTTGATGATGGTGATGTACTGATGGGGTTTTGGTGTAGGTGTCCTTCCTGTTTGATAGTTTTCCTTCTAACAGTCAGGACCCTCAGCTGTAGGTCTGTTGGAGATTGCTTGAGGTCCACTCCAGACCCTGTTTGCCTGGGTATCAGCAGCAGAGGCTGCAGAAGATAGAATATTTCTGAACAGTGAGTGTACCTGTCTGATTCTTGCTTTGGAATCTTCCTCTCAGGGGTGTACTCCACCCTGTGAGGTGTGGGGTGTCAGACTGCCCCTAGTGGGGGATGTCTCCCAGTTAGGCTACTCAGGGGTCAGGGACCCACTTGAGCAGGGAGTCTGTCCCTTCTCAGATCTCAACCTCCGTGTTGGGAGATCCACTGCTCTCTTCAAAGCTGTCAGACAGAGTCGTTTGTGTCTGCAGAGCTTTCTGCTGCGTTTGTTATTGTTTACTGTGCCCTGTCCCCAGAGGTGGAGTCTACAGAGACAGGCAGGTTTCCTTGAGCTGCTGTGAGCTCCACCCAGTTCGAGCTTCCCAGCAGCTTTGTTTACCTACTTAAGCCTCAGCAATGGCGGGCGCCCCTCCCCCAGCCTCGCTGCTGCCTTGCCGGTAGATCACAGACTGCTGTGCTAGCAATGAGGGAGGCTCCGTGGGTGTGGGACCCTCCCGGCCAGGTGTGGGATATGATCTCCTGGTGTGCCTGTTTGCTTAAAGCGCAGTATTGGGGTGGGAGTTACCCGATTTTCCAGGTGTTGTGTGTCTCAGTTCCCCTGGCTAGGAAAAGGGATTCCCTTCCCCCTTGCGCTTCCCAGGTGAGGCAATGCCTCGCCCTGCTTCAGCTCTTGCTGGTTGGGCTGCAGCAGCTGACCAGCACCGATCGTCTGGCACTCCCCAGTGAGATGAACCCAGTACCTCAGTTGAAAATGCAGTAATCACTGGTCTTCTGTGTCGCTTGCGCTGGGAGTTGGAGACTGGAGCTGTTCCTATTCGGCCATCTTGCCAGTAGCTGCATGTTTTTTATGTAATCTGAATGTTTAAAGTTATTTATGTGGATTTTCAAGTATAATCCTCTTAATAACTCTCTAGGTATATATTATTACTATCCCCACTTTATGGTGAGGAAAATAGTAATTTATTCAGTGTTAGTGTGCTAATACGTAATAGAAATAGGATTCTAATACTGATAGAATGGCACCAGGCAGGGGTTCTTACTCTTGACTTATGGACTTGAATTGACCACATTTATGTTCTGGAAATGTACCACACACGTTGTTGGGAGTTCACTGTTTGTGGTTTAATTGTGGGGAATTCATTTCTATAGTAGGTAGTGGAAATATTATAGCTACTATTAGTATTCTTGGTGTCTCACTCGAAATTTTGACTTTATCTATATCTGCAACAATGAATATTGCTGTATTTTTCTACAAATGGCCATGCTTTTATATAAGCAAGAGAGAAAACATTTTCTAAATAAATATGGATGATTATTAGATGGTTTATTGTTGCTGTGATGCAGACTGATACCTAAGAATATCAGAAAACTTTCTTAAATAGTAAGATAAGTGACATAGGAAATCAGATCAGGAAATGAAAATTAAAGAAACTTTTCACGTTGAAAGGAAGAGAGGTAGACACAGGAAGAACTACCTCTTGATTCTGTGAAACAGATATTTTACCTAAGTTGGTCCCACTCATTTTTTTCTATATATTACTTGTATTTACATTGCAATATGTTTTGCTGTAAATTCAAGAGTAATATATAAGAAGTAATATATAATTTCTTATGAGATATTAACCAATTAACTGAATCACTGATCATTATTGAGCCCATCTGACATATTACAGTCTGTAGTAAGTCTCAGAGACATAAAGAGTGTAAGTTATAACCCATTGGTGATTAAACAGGTTAGATAAAACTCAGGTTTCTATAGAATTCTATGCCCATTCTATTTTATTACATTTACATTTGTTAGATCTTGCTTTCCAAACTTAGACTCTCCCATGTTTTTTTTTTTTTTTCGTTTCTTTAAGCCTGATTGTTTTTTAGATGACATAAATCCTCTTTAACCTTTATTCTCCAAAAGTCCTAAAATTTTAGTCACTGCTTTTGCACTGTCTGTCACTCCACTCAGAGGTCTAGGTTAGCATGTCACACTCTCTGCAATACAGGGACTACGTACTTAGAAACTCCCTGCTGCTCCTTCTTCACTTTTGTTTACAAAAGTTATAAATGTCACTCCCAGATTTGAGTCCTGACACATAACATTTTGCATCTGCATAACGCTTACATTAACATCACAAGAATTGTTCAGGAAGTCCTCGATTTTCAATTTGAAAGTGTCATTTATACCATCATCACAAAACCAAACCAAAACCAAATGCATGGTTCTCTCCATTGTGGAATCAACTAGAGTGTTAATGCAGCAAATTGTTTTAGAGATGCTTTTTAAATGTAGTTTGTGTCTTCAGTTGTTTTTGAAAAACAATAAAACAAGGACTTATTGCCAGAAATGCCAGTTTTATCAGCCTCTAAATTCCTAATGCCCTTTTCTATTATACTTACATTAATCACCTCAATCATGGATTGGTACAATGGTGTACTCTGCTGAACTGCTGAACTCTGCTGGAGAAAACCATGTGGCTGTGTGAATAACAGTTCTTGCAAAGCTGGGCTTCTGTCTTTGATACTTGGCAATCATTCTGTGTGTCCTTGGTTAATAGACTTTCTCATTGCCCATATCAACATGTGATATGAGAGTTGTGATCTCATTCTCTTCTCCTATCATGTGAAATGCCCTGGATTACTTGCTCTGAGTGGTTTGATGAGGCATGAGATTCTAGTCTGCTGATTCCCAAATATGTTTGCATATGTCTGTCACCCATTTAGAGTAATGCCCATTCTTACTGAAGCAAAGCCTACTGAGAAACCTGAGAATTATATTTTTTGTGTATCCAACATTAGACAGATGTTTGTAACTAAGGTTCTTATTTTGCAAGTGAAATTAACAACACCCAGTTATAATTTGGTCCAGTTTTAGGTGTTAACCAAAAAATGACTGAGGCGAGAGGAAGAGGATAGGTAGGTAATGAGGCAAATGGTTACATTCTTATGAGGCTCTGATTAGCCTCAGTAAATCTACATTTTACATGTGAAAAGAAGGAGTGGAGGAAAAAGTTATGTATTAATCACAGGGTAGGGACAAGGATGTCTCTGTTCTTGGTCATTGCTCTCGCCCTGTGAAGATAAGCTAATAATTGACATTGTCAGGATGAGATTCAGCAGAACTTGGTTTTAGGGCTAGTTTATAGTGGGTATGTCTCCTGAAAGATTTGGGGGCTTCAAGGAATTTCCTTGTGAGGGAGGACATCTGGGGAAATGTGTGACCTTGTATTGTCGTGGAAACCTGTCTCATGGGTGAGGCTATGACACGGAGCTGTGAAATAACAGCTATGAGTTTGGGAACAAAAGGAAAGCAGTATGGCATGACTCAGTTCCCAAGCTTAACTTTCCCTTTGGCATAGTGAGTTTGGGGGTCTCAAGATTTGATTCAGTTTTCTTTCACAAAGACATTCCCATGAAAATTCATGAGAAACTGAGCATGAGGATAGACCTAGGTATATCCCATTTTACCTTCTAAGAGTAAAACAGATAGGTCTGCTTGTATTTAGACCTGATTTTAATATTTGAAGAATGGATGAAAAAGCATAACCTATTAAAACCCTCCCCCAACCTTCAACATGGAAGTTCAGATATCAACTTCTGAAATACTAACTAAAATAATAATTATGCCAAAAAACCTTTAGTTCAAAACATTGTTTAAAAAAATCCAAACTAAGTAGAAATTAGTTTTAATACTCAAACAACATCTTTAGTTGTATGAGACAAATAGAGACTACTGCATGTTTAGGCCTAATTAGACCTGATGCTGTCTTACTGTGGATCTGCCTTAATTGCTGTGGGATTCTCTCTCTCTTCATGGACCGCACACCTTCCCTCACCCTGAATGTGTGTCTTGACCACAAACAGAACCCAAAGCATTGATTATAAAACTGTAAATACAGAGAGTTAAAGGCTTCTAAGTTTGTAATTCTAGAAGATATTCATATAATTATTCTTGCATTTTTCAATACCAGTTTTTAAATGGGAATTTATATTTACTCTGCTTATTTCATTTTTAGTAAGAAAAATTGAAGCAATAGTTTTAAACTGTGAGTATACAAATAAAAATGATACTTCATAATATGCTTCAAAGAAAACTATTTTTTATTAAATACTTATCTTTGTATACACATTGAGTTAAGGCACTAGAGCTAACTTCTCCAGGTTCCCTTATATTGTTAATATTTAAACAGTTTTCCATACCTCAAGGATATTTTTTAAACCTTATCTCACTCGGTATTTTTATCAATTTGAGAGCTGGATACTATTTTTACTCCCATTTTATAGATAGGAAAACTGAACTGTGCACATGTGCTCCAACAGGAACAAGCTCCACTTTTAGCTGTTTTGTATACTGGACTTATGTGAAATATTTTGTTTAAACAAAAAGACCATGGCAAAAATATTTGAAAACCTACACCATGCTTTTCTCTACATAAATACATAGCTAGATTCTTTAGAGTTGTATTATTTCTATTACCAGTAGAGGGTAATTTAAATTCATGGAAAACATAAATTTCTTAAAATACAATTAGGTTCTAAAATATTCTTCCGAGCTTAAAACATTTTTTGAAACATGTTTTTATTGCTCACATTTAAATTGCTTTGATTCAAATAAAATTAAAACTGTATTCATTTTAGTTGAAAACGTCTAAAATATGTCTTATTTCAGGGACATATATAAATACGTTCCTCATGCTTTTAAATAGTGCCTAATGAATATTCTATAGCAAATATGTATGTGTTGATAATAGAGGGACTTGCTATGATTTTACAGTCTAAATTACAGCGGTTAATTGCTTCCAGGCAATATAATATAATATTAAGAATAGGTAGTATTTTACAAATTAGAACTAATAGTTTTTTTGTAAACTCAGAATGAATTAATAAGTAATATAACACCTGGTTTTATTTAGGAATACATACTTTGTATTAAATTATGTACAATAAAACATGGCAATACACTTAACTGGTAATAGTTCTTAAAATGACTATGTGCTGTTTTGAATTGATGCTAACATTTTCCGTGTAAATAACATAGTCATAGTAGAATTTGTCAGGGTGGAGGATTGGGAGGGAATAGGATAAGGCTAGCCCACAATATAACTACTTGTGTGTCTTTAAGGGAGTAATTCAGTTTCTCTTCCTTGAATAAGATGTTCCTTCTGTGAGCGAAAGAGACATCTAGTCGCTTAATATAATTTGATAACTTTCTTTTAGTGCAGCAGCTGGTGTTAACACTTTGAACTTCTCAGAAATAAAGTGTGGATAAACAAGGAAAAGGGAGGATTACTACTCTACAAAAATAAATATACAAACACCTCAAAATAAAGTCATTTGTGTCTTACATCTTAAATACTACTTGAACCTTCTAGTAAAAATGAGCAAGAGATACAGAATTGTTATTTTAAAAATTTACTAGCATTTACTTAGTATGGTGTATGGTATATAAATTAATTACATCATGACCTTTGTAGTTGCTGTGTTAAAAAGGAAAGATAAAATTATTTTTATAAGAACATAGTCCTTCCTTTTACTTCTCATTTTTTTTAGTATGATGGCAAAGTGTTTTGGTTTTTGTTTCCAAAAAGCAGATTTTCTAGGGTACCTGATTTCTGTCTGATTTCCTTCTTCAAACTATTGGAGTAGCAGAATATACCTAGAAATCTGCCTTACTCACTTGAGTATGGGAAGAGGGTTATTTTTAAACCAAGAACATGCAGGAAAGAAAAGTGTTTCCACAAATTAATCAAATCATAGCTTCATCCTGAGGAGTGCAGGCGTATTATTTAAAATAATGAGTCAGTTGACAGTCAATAAAGTTGATTTAGAACTTTCTTTTTTTTTTTCTTTTTTTTAAATTATACTTTAAGTTCTAGTGTACATGTGCACAACGTGCAGGTTTGTTACATATGTATACATGTGCCAGGTTGGTGTGCTGCACCCAACAACTAGTCAGCACCCATCAACATGTCATTTATATCAGTTATAACTCCCAATGCCAACCCTCCCCTCTTCCCCCTCCCCATAATAGGCCCCGGTGTGTGATGTTGCCCTTCCCATGTCCAAGTGATCTCATTGTTCAATTCCTACCTAGGAGTGAGAACATGCAGTGTTTGGTTTTCTGTTCTTGCGAGAGTTTGCTGAGAATGATGGTTTCCAGCTGCACCCATGTCCCTACAAAGGACAAGAACTCATCCTTTTTTATGGCTGCATAGTATTCCATGGTGTATATGTGCCACACTTTCTTAATCCAGTCTGTAACTGATGGACGTTTGGGTTGATTCTAAGTATTTGCTGTTGTGAATAGTGCTGCAATAAACATACGTGTGCATATGTCTTTATAGCAGCATGATTTATAATCCTTTGGGTATGTACCCAGTAATGCGATGGCTGGGACATATGGTATTTCTAGTTCTAGATCCTTGAGGAATCACCATACTGTTTTCCACAATGGTTGAACTAATTTACAATCCCACCAACAGTGTGAAAGTGTTCCTATTTCTCCATATCCTCTCCAGCACCTGTTGTTTCCTGACTTTTGAATGATCGCCATTCTAACTGGTGTGAGATGGTATCTCATTGTGGTTTTGATTTGCATTTCTCTGATGGCCAGTGATGACAAGCATTTTTTCATGTGTCTGTTGGCTGTATGAATGTCTTCTTTTGAGAAATGTCTGTTCATATCCTTTGCCCACTTTTTGATGGGGTTGTTTGTTTTTTTCTTGTAAATTTGTTTGAGTTCTTTGTAGGTTCTGGATATTAGCCCTTTGTCAGATGAGTAGATTGCAGAAATTTCCTCCCATTCTGTAGGTTGCCTGTTCACTCTGATGGTAGTTTCTTTTGCTGTGCAGAAGCTCTTTAATTTAATTAGATCCCATTTGTCAATTTTGGCTTTTGTTGTCGTTGCTTTTGGTGGTTTAGACATGAAGTCCTTACTCAAGCCTATGTTCTGAATGGTATTACCTAGGTTTTCTTCTAGGGTTTTTATGGTATTAAGTCTAATATTTAAGTCTCTAATCTGACTTGAATTAATTTTCGTACAAAGAGTAAGAAAAGGATCCAGTTTCAGCTTTCTGCTTATGGCTAGCCAGTTTTCCCGGCACCATTTATTAAATAGAGAATCTTTCCCCATTTCTTGTTTTTGTCAGGTTTGTCAAAGATCAGATGGCTGTAGATGTGTGGTATTATTTCTGAGGACTCTGTTCTGTTCCATTGGTCTATATCTCTGTTTTGGTACCAGTACCATGCTGTTTTGGTTACTGTAGCCTTGTAGTATAATTTGAGGTCAGGTAGCATGATGCTTCCAGCTTTGTTCTTTTGACTTAGGATTGACTTGGCAATGTGGGCTCTTTTTTGGTTCCATATGAACTTTAAAACAGTTTTTTTCCAATTCTGTGAAGAAGCTCATTGGTAGCTTGATGGGGATGGCATTGAATCTATAAATTACCCTGGTCAGTATGGTCATTTTCATGATATTGATTCTTCCTATCCATGAGCATGGTATGTTCCTCCATTTGTTTGTGTCCTCTTTTAGTTCACTGAGCAGTGATTTGTAGTTCTCCTTGAAGAGGTCCTTTACATCCCTTGTAAGTTGGATTCCTAGGTATTTTATTCTCTTTGAAGCAATTGTGAATGGAAGTTCATTCATGATTTGGCTCTCTGTTTGTCTGTTACTGGTGTATAAGAATGCTTGTGATTTTTGCACATTGATTTTGTATCCTGAGACTTTGCTGAAGTTGTTTAACAGCTTAAGGAGATTTGGGGCTGAGATGATGGGGTTTTCTAAATATACAATCACGTCATCTGCAAACAGGGACAATTTAAGTTCCCCTTTTCCTAATTGAATCCCCTTGATTTCTTTCTCTTGCCTGATTGCCCTGTCCAGAACTTCCAACACTATGTTGAATAGGAGTGGTGAGAGAGGGCATCCCTGTCTTGTGCCAGTTTTCAAAGGGAATGCTTCCAGTTTTTGCCCATTCAGTGTGATACTTGCTGTGGGTTTGTCATAAATAGCTCTTATTATTTTGAGATATGCAATTTGGCACTGAAAAAGTAATGTCTATTGTTATATTACCTGGAATGTGTGTATATATGTACATACACACACGTGCACACACACACAAATATACATATTTAGATCACCAAGTAAGCCTAGTTCAAGGTTCAGATAAAAACTAGTCATAACTCATGTCAGTAAATGAGCCTTTGGGATTGATGGATTTTAATCATATAAAAGTGATGGTTATTCTACGAGTGTGTTACTAAAAACAAAGTGCCCTTTTGTGTCACTGTTTGCTTCCTCAGTAGCTGATATAAAAATAAATTCCCAGGGCCTTTTATGATATCTAAGGTTTATCTTCTCCTTGGATTCTTGTTTGTGTACTGTTTCATTGTATTCAAGCACCAGAATAGCGTTTGACACTATCGTAAATATGCAGTAAATGGTTGCCTTATTTCAGGTCATACCATGCTCTAAGCCCCAGAAAATGAACAAAAGAAGCAATATAATATCCATGGGGAAAATTGAGGGTAAAGCATATACACATATAGATACACAAAAAAAATGGAGAAAGTTAAAAATAAACACTCAAGTTAAAGGAAAAGTTGTTGAAATTGAACATTTTGCTCTATGTATATCTAAATATATATTGCAGAGTGTATAGCTTGAGTCTGGATGAAGAACTTTCTCTACTTCCTCTCATGGTTCTGAAGTTTCTGAAAATGGAATCAAATGCACTTTTAAGTCTGACAAAGGAAATATATAGATTCATTTTTTTCCCCTAAAATCCTTTTTGGAGCAAAGTCAACCAGAAAGCTTTGTAATTGGTCAAGCTTTCTATCTATAAAGCCACGCATATGGGCCCATTCTGAACATAAAGGATGTTCAGAATGGGGCCATATGTCCCCACTGGTTAAGCAAGAGACCAAGTTGGCCTCTGAAAGAAGTGAGCGTAGGAGCAGTGGCACTAACAAATGCCTTTTGTCTGCTATGCAGAGGCACCGTGGATTGCATCGTGTTAGGCTTCATCAGCTACCTAATGCAATGTAACTTGGGAGATAAGATAAATCAGAGGATGACACTATATTAGATTTGAAAGATGAGAGCTCTTCCAAAGTAATTGCAGAGTGTATATTTCAGTGCTGTTGACTTCACGAGGTTATTGAAGTCAAAAGTGTTTGCAACAAAACGAGTCTTTCAAGAGCTGGGTAGCAAGTAAACAGAATCATGCTTTTTGTTTTGTTTTGTCTTTTACAAACAAAATTTCATAGGACAAAGTGGAATTCTCTTTCATATGTTTGTTTTATACAGCTTTCATATTTAAACTCATTTATTGTTATATCACCAGCTTAGGTATTTACATTTTCTATGCATCTCATGTGCAAATGTATATGAAAGCACAAGAGATAAATTTTCCTATTTAAGGAATTTTTTACTGCTAAATTGTTCTGAGTGTGTCTAAAACTAACTGAAAAGGATCTTTTTAATAATATTTTTGACTCTATATTAGTAAATGACTCTGCTAATTGTTACCTAAATGTAAGAATTTATTTCTTGTTAAAGTGGTATGATTTCCTTTTTAAAAAACACTAAAACTGCATTTTCTGTTTATTATGTGAAATGTCACGAATTTAATTTTGAAATTGAGAGTTGGGGAAAAGTTCTGTGATTAATATTGATTCCCTTTTCTTTTGTAGCCTACTGTGTGTGAACGGGAGCTGTGTGTGTTTGCTTTTCAAACCCTGGGAGTAATGAATGAAGCTGCTGATGAAATAGCAACTGGAGCTCAGGTAGTAACACAGGATACTAATTATTTCTTATTTTGCTTTGAAAAATGTGTTCCAGTCCACTAGTTATCTTCATTCTGCTATTCCTTGGGGAAAATATTTGATAACTTCTTGTTAAGTGGCAAATTGGCATTTGATATTTTTTATATGTAAACTAAGTGTTCTCTCTTCATCTAATGTGTATTTTGTCATTTCACGATTGCCAAGGAGAGAAATTAAATCAACTTTCTATTGTATGAAAAATAATTGTAATTTCTTCTTACATGGTGAAGTGGAAATATTGAAACCCTCGTGCATGCTTTATGTAAAATTTATTTGTAAAGATATACTGCCATAAAATGGAAGCCAATTTATTTTTAAACCTTAGATGAAAAGATAATAGGCAGAATATGTAATAAAAAGAGAACATTCAGTTTTACATTAGCAGTGTTTAGAAGACAGGAAGAAAAGCAATTCCATCAAAATTTCAAGTTTTTTTTTCCCCCCACTTAAAGAACCTGATTAAACTACTAATTCATCTATAAGAAAAAAAAATCAAAGAAAACTCTAAAAAATGAATGAGCATTAATTAAGAGAGGCTAGACCAACCACATACAGAGACATATGCAGTGCTATAACGTTTTAACAAAATATAGTATTGGCAAAGAATAGTGTGACAGATCAATGGCAGATTATCCCCCAAATGGATCAAATTATGAATAAATTTAATGTAAAAGTAGGTTTCACCTCCTCACTTACTAAAGAGTTATTTAGTAAGTGACAAATGGCCTGTACCAGGGGGAAGATTGGTTTAGCGCTTTACCTTACACTGTGTGCAAAAACAAATTCCAGATAGCTTAACAAATACCTAGTTTTAAAAAATTGTTTACTAATACAAACTATAGGACAGTAAAATTGAACATGCACAGCCTGAGGCAGTGTATCAGGCTTATGAAGGCACAGCAGTTAAATAATACAGATGGTAGCCTAGAGCGTAGGAATGTAAGCACCCCTTAGCCTAGTCATTTTACTGATTAACTAAAACTATGATGCATCCACCTGATGAAATATTTAGGGCAGTATTTTTCATATAATTGAATTATAAATGGAACAAATAATATAAACAGTAGAATATTAGTCTTATATGATATGAAAAAAATGATTCCATGATTAAAATAAATTTCTGAACTATAGCTTTGTATTTCTCCCACACCCAACATGCACACATTTGCATATTAAAGGTTCTGAGCATCCCTAAAACTAAGAAAATAGCTAGCCTATACTTAGAGGGTTACTAAATTATATCTGACTATGGAGAGCCTTTTTCTTTTCCATCCTTCTTTTTTAAATAAATGTGAAAGTTTTTCTTGTCCCTTGGAAATAATATTGCTAAAAGGAAGAAAAAAGGCACTTTATTATATATGGTATTTATAGCTATGTAAAAATAATTTAAACCTTACAAGGGGTATGTTGTATGAATATGCTTACACGTATATTTATATAGATTTATGTATGTGCATATATGTTAAAAATTCCTCAATAGTATACTTAAAATTTACACATTTTACTGTATGCAAGTTTCCCTTTAAAAAAGAAATTAAAGGCTAGAAATAGTAAATTATAAATTAGAAGGAAAAGTAACATGCTAACCGTATGGTGTGCTGATAGAATAATAGTTGGCCTTTTAAAATCATTGTTACATCTTAAAATTAATGGTTTTGAATAGAAATGAATTTCAAATTATATAATGATTGATATAAAGCACAAGTATTTGATCAGCTCAATTTAGTGATGTAATTCTAAAAATCAATATCCAAAGATCAGAAAGTTTAGTAATTCTACTTCAAAGACAGCATTTTTTTCATACTTTATTTCTTAAAACAGGTGCCCCAGTATTCTGGTCTTAATCCTAAGGATTACAGGGAAATCACTTCTTTTTCTAAACAAAAAGAAACCACCTCAGAGTCTCATTGCCTCAGTTTACCCCCGCATTTTAAGTGGTGCTCTGGAGGCTGCAAAGACATTCCTCGGGATCACTGCAGGGGACTCACCTGGAACAACAGTGTCCTGCGGTCCAAGCAGCTACCATTCCAGCACCCCAAATACTACTTCAACAGAATAGTTCCATTTTATTTGTTTAGATATTGGACTCTCATCTAAGAGAGTTTTTTTTTTTTTTAATTACTATTGCAACATTGGACAATGATTGGTTTATAATTCTGAATCTGCTTCCTTTTTTAGACTACATTGTATACCCGTAGGCTATTCCTGTAGGTGCCTTTCTTAGTCACATGGACTTCCAGTTAGTAAAAGACTAATGGCTAAAGACTAATGACTGAATTTTTCTCATTTGCAAGAGCTTGGAGGCCTTTCTTTTATGCCTGAAAGGGGTGTGGGGAGGGTTGTTCTGCCAGTTGAATTGTAGGTAATGTAATGTCCTTTGGAGGCACCTGATTCTGTAAATTCACAGACCTTTTTATCCTCACTTACCAAATGTCCTAATTTTTCTTGCCGAAACTTAATATTTCTTTGCATTTCCATCCCAAGTATCTAAGTCAGCCTCCAAATTGCTTCTTCAGTTATATTATTCAGTCAAAGAAGGCAAATATATGTGTAACTTGTTGCCTATGGCGTGCATCATATATACTAAGATACTATTTAGAATCTTTAATTTTAAATGTTGGGAATGGGGAAATATATCATTTAGGCCAAAATTAAAAAAAAAGAGAGAGAAGTCATAGTTGTGTGCTCACTTTTATTTTTTATTTTATTTTTTTTGTGTTCTTTGTTTGTTTCTTTCTTTCTTTTTTTCCTGAGAGTGCCTCTTTCTGTCACCCAGGCCGGACTGCATTGGCACAATCTCGGCTCATTGTAACCTCTGCCTCTTGGGTTCAAGCAATTCTCCTGCCTCAGCCTCTCTAGTATCTGGGATAACAGGTGCACGCCACTGCACCCAGCAAATTTTTGTGGAGACAGGATTTGGCCATCTTGGCCATGCTGGTCTCGAACTCCTAACCTCAATGAATCCTCCCACCTCAGCCCCCTGAAGTGCTTGGATTACAGGCATGAGCCACCATGCCCAGCCTCTCTTACATTTTTATTTATTTATTTTTTTGATACAACGTCTCACTGTGTTGTCCAGGCTGGTCTTGAACTCCTAGGCTCAAGTGATCCTCCCACCTCCACCTCACAAATTACTGGGATTACAGGCGTGAGCCACCACGCCCAGCCTTTTATTTTTTAAAGTGGTTGTTTTAGTCCATGAGATATTTAGAAAAATTAAGATATACAAAGGAATATAAATCCAAATTGTATTATAAATGCTTTTCTTCTTAAAAAGTCTAATGCTAGTTTCTGTAACAGATAAACCATAAAATCACAGCAGCTTAACATGGTGGCATTTTGTCATTCGCACACTCCAATTAGAATGTTTGATGGGCCACTTTCTGTGTAGTGACTGGGCGAACTGGACCCCTTCCGTCATGTAGCTTTTACTCTATGCCATATAGTAGAGAAAGTGAGGAAGGCATACCTTTCTTTGCATCAGGTCAGCCCCTTTCCACTGATGATCTGGTGAAAGCCAGTCATAAGACCTTATTCAGACGAAAAGGTGGAAATATCCCTTGCTGAGAAGCTGCTTCCAGGCATTAGCGCTGTGTCCTGGAAGTAAGCATGGAGTTGGCAACTTTGGTGCATCCCATGTAATTGAGTCACAGTAGTTACACTCTTTTTTTGAAATTAGGCTAGGACATATATTAACAGAAATATTCTACCAATTAAATTTACTACCCATTATTACATTATAATTTACTTAAATATACTAGTAAAAACATTGGTCGAAAAGGCATGGACTTTTATAAAGCTTCAATTGCTTTATTAGCAGGACATAATTTTTAAAGGGTTTTAGTGTCATTCGCCTCCCTATAGGGTGTCAGAAAAGGCTATTTTATCTTTTTTTTTTTTTTTTTTTTTTTTCCCTGAGATAGAGTTTTGCTCTTGTCACCCAGGCTGAAGTGCAGTGGTGTGATCTTGGCTCACTGCGACCTCCACCTCCCGGGTTCAAGCAGTTCTCCTGCCTCAGCTTCTTGAGTAGCTGGCACTACAGGCACCTGCCACCATGCCCAGATAATTTTTGTATTTTTAGTAGAGATGGGGTTTCACCACTTTGGCCAGGCTGGTTTCAAACTCCTGACCTCAGGTGATCCTCCTGCCTTGGCCTTCCAAAGTGCTGGGATTACAGGTGTGAGCCACGGCGCCCACAAGGCTATTTTATCTTACCGATTCTTCTTTGTTAGGAGTTCCTGTTTGGGTTTTCATTAGAGATCAGATAATGCTGAAAACAATCTGTATCAGGGTTAATGTGCATCTCTAGGGTAGGAGGAATGTGAGGTTGAGAGTGGAAGACAAAAAGGAGGGTTTTATTATGTCCTTATTATGTTTATTGCTTGGAATATAACTTCTTGCATATATCTATCTATACGTATGCATGTATTTACATACACACACATAAATGAAATAGTGTGTCAGGAACATTAACCTTTTCCATTCTAATGTTTTCTGAGTGTGTCTTGTGGATATGCATGTCTGTGTACTCGGGACATGTTATGTCTGGTGCTTTGAGCGTTGCTAATTATTTTAGGTCACGGGAAATTCTGAATGCTATGATTGGGTGGGTGTGTTTTGTTAGTACCCACACAACATAGTGAGCCCTACTGTCATTAGGTCACAACGCTCCTCTCTTAAAAGCAGGAGAATCAAAAATTGGCCCCCTCTAACTGTGCATTTTTTAAATGCCTGTCTAAAGATTTTCTAGAAATAGCTGTCCCTATATATGTATTTAAAACCTGTTGCTTCCTTATTAAGTCACTTGTGTTCACATTGTAGATATGTCTGTTCAGATGAACTGTGACCATTTAGACAGTATCAGTTTTCTTTATTCAGTGGCCAGAATATATTGTTTTGGGGACTGGAAAGGAGAGCCATGCTATCAAACTCCTATATAATACTGCCTCTTAGTAGAGTGTACAGAAGAATCATAGGATAACACAGGAATAAAGCCATTGTCTTTAGCCAATCAAAGGTCATTAGTGGGCTTTGATAGAGAATAGGAAGAGGCAAGATGTGTCAAGCAATTGGCTATTCCTGGATCATGCCAAAGTCTTTTCCTGCACATGGGGCTTCCTTCACCTGGAACATCTACCCAGATGGTCGCATGTCTCCTTCCTGGACCCCATACAGGTCTGTTGAGATTCACCACCTTTCCTAGCCACTCTAAAACAGTGTCCCTTTATGCATTATTCTCTGTTGCCTCCTTTTTTATATATAACATGTAACAGTATCAGAAATTCTACTGAAGCATCTACTTGCTTAACTAATATTTTATTGTGTATCTTCTCCCTTAGACTGTCAACTGCACCAGAGCAGGGACTTGTCTGTCTTGTGCCTTGTCTTGCCATAGGGCGTAGAACAATGCTAGCATATAACGTGTGCCCTTGAAAAAGAGATATTAAGTTGTGAGTAATGAGAGGCAGCACAGTTTGTTATTTTGAATTGATGGTCAAGTTTGGTCAAACATGGTCTCAAGTCTTGAATTACCCATTTGAGAGATTGGTAGCAGTCCTGGATCTTCCGCATTAACTTATGCTACCTTGAGAGGGAGAAACAATGGCAAAGCACTGGATAAAACCTGAAGGGTAGTAACTATCTTATGTGTATATTTCAAGGTGGTAGATCTACTAGTATCCATGTGTAGGTCTGCGTTGGAATCTCCTAGAAAAGTTGTGATTTTCGAGCCATATCCTTCTGTGGTAGATCCTAATGATCCTCAGATGTTGGCCTTCAATCCCAGGGTAAGTTGTTATCCTGGCACACCAATCACAAAGTTTTCTTTAACAATAACAACAACATTGAGATTGTAGTCTCATTAGGTTTCCTCTTTCTATCTAAGTCTCTATCTCATCAAGCATATCCATGAGTATTTTAATTTCATCATATATTTTTGGGGATTCTGACTTATATAACCTCATTTTGATTTTAAAGATCATGGGTAAAGGGACAAGTTTTCCTTTCTTTTCTGCATTTTCACTTCAACCCTCCTTTCCCCTTTCCCTTCTTCCTCTCCAGCTGTCTGAAGGTTAGTGAAAGTTTAGTTCATATTGTTAATGGACCTGCCTTTCTTAAGGAAGCAATTTTATAAATGTTCCTAAAGATAAGGCAGAATCCTTTTGAAATTACAAAACTTTCAAATTGCATAAGAGCTAAAATTGCCTCATTTTCTATTACTACTCAGCTTGAAATAATTTTATAGAAACAACTGTATACAATTTTCTTGGAAGAACTTTATTTCTTCATAAATGGCAACAGCACATATACTTAGATCTTGCTTGAAAATGAATTGTCAGCTACGTGACGGTATGCTATCATTTGCATACTCTCAGCCATACTCTTTTGTTAACAATATTCAAATCAAAATAAAATAAAAGCAATTGTGAGATTTGAAGTGGGTTTTTGTATTTTAGAAGGATTCTATGTTGACTTTATTCATTATGGCTTAGTGTTTTAGTGGTGAAAGCCTGAATCAGGAGCCCCATAACTTTTTTGTGTTTCTAGATTTTTCTCCCATGACTTATAGAAGGATTGGCATTGTTTTCTTTGTTCCTTTTCTCTGACTGAAGTCCTGGAGCCATCTTATAATAGTCTTCCCTTTTATGTACACAAAACAGTCATTACCTTCAAATTGACCCTAAGGGAAAATTCACATATGGAAATAATATATTTCTCTAGTGAAAAATCGACTTGCAACAGCTTATAAGCAAATGCTGTTTTTTAACATTACTTTTTCATTAAACAGAAAAAGAACTATGATCGAGTAATGAAAGCACTGGATAGCATAACTTCTATCAGAGAAATGACACAAGTAAGTATGTCATCTGGTCTTGTACAGTATATTTTTAAAATGTTTGAGAGTTCTAGCTATGTAGTGAAATGTAGACTTTTCTATTATACAGGGTATAACTAAAATCATTTAAAAATTTGTGTGGTATTAAGATGTTTTAATTAAATCACATCAGTATTCTAGCATGTAACACTGTGACTTCAGGAAAGTAAGTGGATAATTATAAGATAAATGTACTCCTAATACTCTGCCCTCAAACTTGAGCAAGAGCTTGGGTACATGTAGGTATGTTGAGATATTTTAAGGCAAAGGTTAAATCTGGTATCATCTTTCTGACTGTCAATTTTAATTGATGGTAGCAATTTCAAAACATCATTTGGGTATTAAAATAAAAACAGAAATGTTCTTTAAAATGGAAAATTTCCATAAATATTTTATATAATGCAAAATCCCAAAACCACTTTGGAAGATACCAGGCTCCCTGAGAGTATGTGTTTATGTTTTTGGTCATTAAGGGAGGCTTTGGTGGAAATAGTTTGATGAGCAAGGATCAGGGTTTGTTAGGAAAATCTAACACATCCCTGGGCTATAGTCTAGCACTTGGAAAAGCAGACACTGTTGAATTATTGAGACCTTTCCACTGTCAAAGACTTGGAGAGAGGTTTAAAACTCATCATTGCAAGTAGAAATTAATAATCCGAGATTGAGAACACACATTATGTGTGCAGCTTGCATGTAGTGGTTTCAAGGATTGCACTGCCCTTGAGACTCTTGCAAGCCTATGAGTATTACCCTGGGTCCTTTATTTTCTCTGGGGAGGGAATAGGGGAATCCTCCTGTCCCAGGGCCCAATAAGCTGCTATGCTGCTGTCTCCCCACCCCCCACCAACCCCCAGAGTTATCTCTATTCCTCTGTAGGAAGAGAGTACTCAAAAAGTACATTTTTCCATTTCCATTTTGTTTCTTGATTCTTTTGATCATCATTTATTCATGTAGTCAAATGTTCATTCATTCACTCAGTAAATAGTGTGTGTCTGACAAATAGTAAACAAGAGATCCTTTAATTCACAAATGCTATTATTTGCTTAAACAATCACCATCCTTTCGGGTTGTTTTTCTATGCCAGTACCTTTCTGTATTATCTGAATTCTTTCTCAGACAAACACTCCTTATCTGTGTAGGTAAAAAAAAACAATAAAATGTATTTCCACCTAGGAGAAAAAAAGAACATATTGGAATATCTTACACTAAGTCATATAAACATTTTTAGTCATGAAAAAGACTTTGGTATAAGGTATTTATACTATACCCTAGACCATGATTATTCTTGGATTTAAAAATAGCTACAAACTCTGACTCTGGAATCAGCTCTCTGCCAAAAATTGCTTTCTTCATTCTGGGTCATGCGTAAGCTATTTTAATAGGAGCAACGTAGACAACTGAGCGTCAGCCTAGGAAGTTAGAGGCCAAAATTGTGTAACTGACTTGTCAATGAATGTGGCCTGTGACCTTGGGCAAGTTGCTTAATTGCTTGGTGCTTCGCTGTCAAGGTGGAATTAGTAATTCTGCGCCCTCTTCCAATGTGTACTGCATACGGAAGCTGTCAGGCTTCATTGTGTCAAATTCTTTAAACCTTTCTGAATAAATACAACATTATACTGTGCTGTTTCTAGAATGTACTGACCTGTACATAGCCCTAAATTGTCACAGAGAGATTGCTCTTTGTTCTGTGAAATGGTTGTCTGGGTAAATCCCATTAAATACTTTTGAGGGAAGGGTTCGTCTCAGGTAAATTGTGTCCAATTTTTAATGTAAAGATCTACACCTAAGTCTGGACTGTCAGATATGAGCATGAGTGGTAGCTCTCACAAGCTTTGCTTCATATTAGTTATCAGTTAAAAATGGTCATTGTGAAAGAGAAACTTTACAGGACACTTGTAAAGGTGGCAAGAAAGATTTATTCAGAGCACTGCAGTGGGGGAGAGAGACTGCAGCGTAAACTGAGCTCAACTTCAACTAAGACAAAGGTGATCCAGGTTTTTAAAGGCAGAGGAGAGGAAGCAAAAGGCACTACAAGTAAGTGAAAAGGCAAGGAAAAGAACATGGGACTAGGGGAGTTACGTAAAAATGGAAAGTTACAGAAGGGGATAAGTGGAGAATTACCAAAAATGGTTTGCCAGAGTGGATTGGTACAGTATACATTTTGTGGTTTGGCAGCCTCACGTTTTCTTGAGCAGACACTCAACAGGGGGCTGGAGAGTGGTCATCTTTAGGGACATAGCCTAGTGTAAATGGAAGCCAGGCTAAAATCTGGACAAGTCTTTTAACACAGTGTTTGGACAAGTCATTTTGGTGGCTTAGAAGTTCATGGTTCCCATCATCTTGGGAGAAAAGACTAGGATAATTGTTGTTGTTCCCATGTTAAGTCCATAAAATTTTAAGTCTTACTAGATTAAGCATATTGTTTGGTCTGATTTTCCTTTTGTAAAAAGGGAAAAATGAATTTTTATGAAAAATCAAGAAGTATTATGACTTTTTTTCAGGCACCATATCTGGAAATCAAGAAACAGATGGATAAACAGGACCCCCTTGCTCATCCCTTACTGCAATGGTATAAAATTTAGTTTTCCTCATAATGAAAACAGCATCCCTTTCTACTGCTTGCTTTAAGAAAAAAAAAATGGCTGCTTTACAAGCCCTGCAATGCTAGAGTTCTACAAGCTTATGAGACCTGGTGATTTTATAACCTAAGGGTCCATAATGACTCTCACTTTAATTAAAACTTATACATCACAAGGGGAAGAGAATGCTGTCACACATACTACCAGGGATAAATAGTGCATTTGACAGCAGTTTGCCTATAGTTTTCAAGATGTGATTAACTAGATTATCTGGCAAAAGCATTTTGGTTCATTTAATTTTCTAGTTCAGTGAGGACTAAGTGATCAAACTCAGTGTTTCAACCTTTATTGTTGAAATCTTTCTAATCCAAAATAAATGTTTTATATTTTGCCCCCTTAACAAGGGCAGTATAAATATGATTAACTCTTTGCTTGCTCACTGCAGAAGATGCACAGTTTCAGAGTGAGCCTGGTGAGGGATACAGTGTTATCCCAGCATGAATTTTAGAAGGAGGCCTAGACTATGAAGAGGAGAGGTGGTTTGAAAAGTCACCTTGCTGTGACGCCCATTTCAAATAATTTGCCCTCTTCTACTTCAAATAATTTCCTCTCTTGTTTCTCATTTGCAAAATGAAGACACTAGTTTCTACTCAGCATCCCTTAGAAGGGTTTTATATACATGTCTCTTTGAATTAACTTTGAAAACTCCAACTCCATGAAATTTACCATACAGTAATAAAAATGTAAGGCTTATAAGAGATTGATATGAAGAAGCACTTATACCAGGCTGCGACCAGGAAGGTTTCAAAAATATGTAAAGGTGGGCAGATGCAAAATAATCTGGCTTCTTCAAGATTCTGATTACTTAACTTTCACTTCATTAAAATTGTGTAAGACACATTTAATTTAGTCTAACAAGATTATAACGAAAATTAGGTATAGAAGCCTTCCTTCTTTGTATCTTTTATGATCTGTTACTAAATTCTGACAGATTTAAGTAAAATAACACTAAATTTCCATTGTAACCTTAAAATTTTTCTCATTATTATATTCAGATTGAAGGTAAAAATTGCAGATATCTGGTTGCTTTCTTTTTTTTCTTGAAGTCAGATGGTTAACTTCTAATTCTTGTGATCATTTCCTTCAGCTTGTTAGTCATTCTTCTTTCAATATGAAGAGAGTCTACCAAAACTTTGTGTACTTTTCCCTACTTATTTTGTGTGCTGAAAGTATGGAGCAATTCCTTTCAGATACTTGAATTTAATTTTCTTCAACTGCAGTATCTACGTTTGTTGGATTTTTGTATATAAACTGTTGTATATATCAGCTCAAAGAGATCCTCAAATGTTTAAAGAAAAAAATCTTCATAAGAATATATCCTTAATTTAAGTAATTTAAGAGAGGAATAAAAGAAGCAGATCCATGACTCACTGCTCATATTTGTATTTGGATTATCATTATTTGAAAGTACATTCAGAAATGTTCAAAAGTTCATTTTGCTGATATTTGAGGTTATGCTTATTAAAAACTATGTCTTAAGTTTTAGAGAACGACTTTCTAGTGTGTTTTCTCAGATTAAAATGTTATCTTTTTTGTTACATAAGCTCTTTAAATTGTTTCAGGAAGCAAACCTAAATTATGCAACTAAATGAAATTATTTCCAAGTTTAGTTTATGGCACAGCAAAAATAAGTTTCAATCACTTGCCAACTAAGAAAAAGAACTTTAAATATATTTGGCATATATTTGTGACTAATGGATCATTTTAATTTCAGGGTTATATCAAGTAATAGATCACATATTGTGAAACTGCCAGTTAACAGGGTAAGTTGTTTTGTTTTTTTACATATACATACAGTAATGGGAGGAGTACTTGCCAGTTGGGAGAACCTACCTTGTGATTTTTAGCCAGCCTCTCCAGGAATTGAAGTAAACCCAGGTTAAATCTCATTCTTTAGTTTGAAATAGCCATTTGTTCACTAGCTCCAAATCTTTCCAGATAACAAATTCAAATTGAGGCTGTTATCCTGACCTTTTAAGTAAATAAAAACATCAGTATGAAATCATTTAGTCATTCCACAAGCAATTGAAAAAATATTATATGGAGATTGACCAGAAAGAAGTTAATGTGCTTTGTAATCATTGTCAGTTTCATGTTGGCACATTTCCACTTTCCTGTAACTGAGAAGCTGTTGACCTCAGACAGCTTATTTATCAGCCTAGTAAACTTAAAAAGTAATAATTTGTAAAAAGCTAATAGACTGTGGATTTCAGTTCTGATCATCACCTAGAAGCTGTACCTAAAAAATCTCATTTTTGCCACCTATGAATCTCTAAATGTGAGATTCCTGTGCCTTATATTCCTGTGTAACTATATTCCTAAGAGAAAGGGAAACACTTAGAAGATGTTATCAAGCTATGAATCCAAAAGATTCTGCTTTCATTTATTTTCATGACCAAGCAGGAGACTATATTTGAATGTAGGCAAAAGTTCTCAATTTTATAAATATATGCAAATAAAGCATAATAATAATTTTTGCAGTTTTATAAACTTTTCTGCTTAGCAAACTCCAGAATATTTCCCCAGTTGAATAGCTAGTATATACTTAGGGACTCAATAATAAAAGTGTGAAAAGAAATGTAATTAAGAAAGCAGATCTGCTTAAACATGAATGCGTACTGTATTCCAAAGCTAAATACAAATGACTTTGGATTGTCTGTTTCCTACTCCTTTCCCTTTTGCCCAAAGAATTGTTCTTCGTATTTGCAATTCCATGTGACTTACCACTTAAGTAGAGTTTTAAAAACATTATACAATTTAGCTTGCTAATGTGGTTAGTGTAAAATTGCTATAGTTTGAAAGTGGATAATTCTTAAGCCAATAAAATTTGAAATTGTCATCAGCCTGAATATATGTTAAGTTTTACATGTTTTTGTTTTTCTTTATTTTAAATGGCAGCAATTGAAGTTTATGCATACTCCACATCAGTTCCTCCTTCTCAGCAGTCCACCAGCCAAAGAATCCAATTTTAGAGCTGCTAAAAAACTCTTTGGAAGCACCTTTGCATTTCAGTGAGTAAGGGTTAATGTTATGGGGGTGTGCTCCACCCAGTTTTCCAGAAATGTATGGGGAAGATATCACTGTCTTTCAGTAAATGGTCATTCAGCAGATGGTCATTCAATAGATGGTCATTCAGTATCTGGTTATAAAGTCAACTACATAATACTTGATTTGGCAATCCAGAACCTTCAGAAGGCATCATGACTTGTTATATTGTGACCACTTTGAAGATAATTAATTTTCTGATTTTGCTTTTTCCCTTCCGTCCGTTTTTTTAGTGGCTCACACATTGAAAACTGGCACTCCATCCTGAGGAATGGTCTGGTTGTTGCTTCTAATACACGACTGCAGGTAAATTTCCTGAATGCTTTAACAAGACCTCATTCTTCTTCAGAATTGAGAGTCAGTAAGCAACCCTGTTGTTAGGCTTTTACTTGCAAAAGAGGAAGTATGTGAGTAAAACATTATATGGAATTCGTAGTAGGCATACTAGAACTGAAGCAGAACACAATGCTCTAAACACAAAATGGATAATACGATGAAAAGGGAAAGGGTGGGCATAGTGGCTCACAGCTGTAATCCCAGCACTTTTGGAGGCTGAGGTGGGCAGATCACTTGAGGCCAGGAGTTTGAGACCAGTCTGGCTAACATGGCAAAACCCTGTCTCTATTAAAAATACAAAAAAAAAAAAAATTATCTAGGCTTGGTAACACATGCCTACAATCGAAGCTAATTGGAAGGCTGAGGCAAGAGAATAATTTGAATCTGGGAGGTGAAAGTGAAGGTGGCAGTGATCTGAGATCGCACCACTGTACCTCAGCCTGGGTGACACAGCGAGACTGTCTCAACAAAAAAAAAAAAAAAAAAGAAAAGAGAGTTTAATTCCCTATGAGAAAACGATAAAACAAATCACACTTTTAACTTAGGTAGAAAAACATTATGCACAAAGTAAAATCATAGAGGCATTCTGTTAATTCAGTGTACATTTCTTAAGTACTGGGCCTCAATATGAATGCTTTTAGAGAATAAAATGTAGCAATAAGTGGACTGGATGTTAGAGAGCCATCTAATACCTGTTTTTCCGCCTCTAGGACAGTGCTTGGTGTTGGCAGAATATCGTGGCTGTCATCTTCATCTTTATTTATGCTTTTCATCCTGCACATTTCACTTCACTCTCATGAAGCTGAATTTTTTTTCATCTGACAGCATAAGGACTTAAGAAAATATGAGATGCTTAAGACTTAATAATATGAGATACTTAACCCAGTCACTTGAGCTAGATCTCATATTACGATGACATTTTAGATGATTCAATTAAATGTTAAATGTTAAATGCGTTTAGTATTTAATAGTTCATACTAATAGCGTGTGAGGGCCCAGAACACAGAGAAAATAAGAAAGAAGTTTAGTTGATCTGAGTATAGTTTCTTAGACCAGTTGAAGGGTTTCGGTTAATGAAACTTATGTAACTTCAAAAATGTAACAAAGGATAAGAGCAGGATGACAGATAGTGTTATTTAATGAAAATCTGAGCAGGACGCTTTGTTTATACACTAATATATAAATCCTAATCAGAATGTGTTACTGTGTCTTTCAGACCAAGTTTAATTTCTAAAATTTTAGATCCATTAAAATAAAGGCCTGCTAGTATACTTTGTAATAAGTGATTGTCTTTATTACTGGTAGGATGGAAAACATTTATCAAGAATTTTTTTCCTCTAGATATCGTTTTTTCATATATAAACTGAGTTTTAAGCACAAGGCTGTTAGTACTGTTTTCAAATTAGACCTTGGAATAGAAGCTCTGTCATTTTTTTCTAAGACTGAATGTTCTGACATGAAACTGATTGCTTTGTCAAATATTAACATTTAAACCATGAACAGACCTCTCTCTCTCTCTCTCTTTCTCTCCTACTCTTCCCATCTTAGCTCCATGGTGCAATGTATGGAAGTGGAATCTATCTTAGTCCAATGTCCAGCATATCATTTGGTTACTCAGGTAATCCTAAAGTCAAATTTATTAGATTTTAATTTTCTTATTGTTTATACTCTATGCACAGCTTTCTATTGTGCCTTATTATATATATTTTTATTAAATTTACAATGTCAGGATGAATTTATAATACTCTCCCTAGTGTACAAGATGGAATATGTGTTTTATCAATTTAAAAAAATATTTAATATTTCTTACATTTATTCCTTCCATAAATGAATATTGAGACTGTAGTATATGCAAAGCACTATGTAGGGCCCTGAAAAGTACACATACATAATATCTTTAAGTGTAATTCTATATCATGCTAATTTCTTATCTTTGGATTATTATCCATAAAGAAGCTTTGAACATTATGGAAACATTAGAAGTAGAAAAACACCCTCAAAATCATCTCTCTTGTTAACAACTTTTTGTGAGTTGTTGGAAATTTGGTGAGATTGTGGGAAAGAATACTTTGGAATAAATTGAAAGCTTGTGCTGTGCAGGAGCTTGATGAGTTGAAAATGTAGAAAGAATGATCACCAAATTATTAGCATTAGTTATCCTTGGTGAAATTGGTGATGTTTTCTTCTTTGCACTTTAAAAATTTTTGGAATATTTTACAATGATCAGTATGATTTATATATCAACTAACCTATTCTGTTTTAAATATAAAATAATTATGCTCATTGTATAAATTCAAGCTACATAGAATTTTTGAAGTAGCAGATGAAAATTTTCTCTCCTTTACTACAGCTTCATTGTTCTGCGTATGTTCCTTCACACTTTTAAGTGGTTTTATATACATATAACTGCATATGTAATTAGTTTTGCTTGTGTGCTTCTGTGTGTGTGTGTGTAATTATGCAATCACATTACACATTTTAGGAGATGTCATTCACATGGTGCCTGAATGGTAAGTCTTAATATCCTCATGTTATAGGAAAGTATAGTAAGAAAGGTCTGATAACTAGGTGAACATTAAAAAGAACTTCCTAATTTATTTACCAAAGTTCATGTTCTTCCAACCATAACAAGTTGTTTCTCAGTGATAGGAAACTTGGAATGCTTAAAACCAGATTTATAATTAGAAATACTAAAAGAAAACAGCAACATTCATAAATGGTAAAATGCTGATGAAAAGAAAACTTTAAAAAATTAGAAAGTTGCATGTAAATAAAAAAAGAAAAATTAGAAATATATGAAAAATTAAAACATAATTATTCAAGTAACTATTGCTGTTCAACAAAGCACCCTAACCTTAGGGCAAAATAACAGCTTCATTATGCTCATAGATTCTTTGCGTCAGCAATCTGGGATGGGACCTGGCTAAGTGATTCTTTAGCCCCTTGAAGTATCCACTGAATGGCACTCAGTTGATGGATGGGCTGCACTGGCAGGTCTGAGACAGCCTGACTCATATTCAAGAGTTGGGGAATTAGACTCCTTCTCTTGTTAGCAAAGAAATACTCTTGCAGTGATCTCTGAAAATATATATGCCAAAATAACACAAGAAAATAAATATCAGGAAGTGTAAGATACTGTAGAGATAGGAAATGGAGTAACAAAGAAGAAATCGGTTAAAATCAGACTCTAAATCTTGCTAAAACAGCACAAAATAAAAAGCTAAGAAACCAGCTGAAATAAATAAGTACATTCTCAGCATAGATAAAGAAAAAACACAGCAAATAATCAAGTACTGTGATTTTCTGTTTTTTATATTGGTATATAGACTCCTTCGATGGGTTCATGGAAAGAATTGAGGAAAGGTACAAACCGTGTGAATGGATGTAAAAATTTGTCTGTGTATATGTGCATTTGTCTGGAGAGGGAGTACATACCTTTCTCAAATTCCTGAAGGGCTTTTGATCTGAGACAAATGTAAGAATCACTACGGTAAGATGACGTAGCATCTGTAGTTGATTTTAAGGGCTGAAAGGGTAGGGGTAAGAGAACAGGACAGCTTCTCTGCATATATACCCTTTGCTTTTTGGTTAGAAATGCATTTGAAATCCTAAGGCCTTCTCCTCAACCTGTCCCCATCCACCCCAGCACCTTTTTGGAAGACCTGAAAAAGTTGGATAAATGTACTTCACAAATTTGTAAACAGGCTTTTCCCCATCTCATTAGACCATTTGCTGAAACAACTACAAAAATCAACACCTATCTCAACTTCTGATGTAACAGTAGATGAACACTTTCTAGTAAAGTATAGATACAAATCTACATATTCAAAAACATGTGTATTTTAGTTCTGCTTTTCTAAAGTATTCACAGTAAGAAATTATGGCATTTACAGAGTAAGCTAAAATTTCTGAATATTACAGAAAAAAGAACATATAATTTGCCTTAATTAGAAGAAATGTTAGATTCTACATAGAATTTAACAACAAATGACAACAGAAAAGTTAAGTTGTAGTATAAATATATTTTTCTGACATTGTTCATATTTCCCACCCTTTATTTTCTCCTTCTCCTAGCCAGATAGTAGGAATGACAGTTAGGTTCTAAAAGCCTTTTAAAATCAAGTTTTAATAATTTTTAAACTATATTAATTTTATGCAGAAGAATTTTCGATCCTTGCTTTCAATGCAAAATTATAATAAGAATAATAACTTTCCCAGGACTCCAAAACCCACTGATCTTCCACCTCAGGTGCTAAGGGCACAGCCCTTTGTTACTGTCTCTAGCCTGATGTGATCAAACCTTTACCTAGAATGGAACTTTGCATAGTAGGTGGATTGTACTTTGAGCTGCATCAGACAGCTTTGTCCCTAAATTATTATTTTGCTGATGTTTTCAGGGATGAACAAGAAACAGAAGGTGTCAGCCAAGGACGAGCCAGCTTCAAGCAGTAAAAGCAGCAATGCATCACAGGTGTTGTAGTGACTTTAGTGACTGCTTATGATTAGTGAACTGTGGCCTCATTAGCCAGCTTGGAAAAATAGGCTTTTTAAGTCTGCAAAATTATTTAATGTTGTCATTACTTATAAAGGAATAAAACTCACTCTGAAATGCAATAACTGAATTGCCTCTATACAATAGTTATTCAACAAATATGTATTTATCTCCCACTATAGTACCAGAGATACTCCTAGGCAGTATAGTGATGGCCAAAAGTAGACACATATTCCAGTTCTCTTGGAGCCTACATTCTACTGTGGGGTATAAATAAACTAACTACATATTTAGATAGATAGAATGCTAGATATTATGAACAAAAATAAACCAGGGAAATAAGACATTTAATGCTGTCGGGTGGAAGAGGGACCTGGGATGAATGTTAAAAAGGATGGTCAGGAAAGGATACTCTGAGAATGTGACATTTGAGTCAAGACCTACAGGTGATGAGTACCTGAGCCATGTGCCTCTCTAGGAGAAAGAACATTCTGGGCAGAGAGTAGAATGACCATCAATCTCATGTTGTTTCAGAGAAAACAAGTATATTCTGGGAAAATTAAAAATTCATCTGATAAATAATGTGACTTTAAATTTTTAAAAAAGAGTATAGCTAATCTAATATCTGAAAACGAAAACATCCCAGATTTTCTACATGAGATGTTTCTGAAACCTCTGTGACCTAGTAAGTGATGCTATTAAAAAATGGGTTGGTTTTGGAGTAGATGATCTGAAATAATTGATTTTGATGTTGGAAAAGATCATGCAAATTTATTTTTGTTTACCTTGAAATAGAGGCCAAGCTTTTAGTAAAAATAAATTTGAGTTCTAATTCATGTTGTGAGATTATTGAACCCTAATTTAGCATTTTTCAGTTCACTCATCTCAAGAATAATTTAGTAATGATTATGTACAGAAATTAAATGAAAATAGCTTGATATTAAGAGAGTGCAAGGAAATTGATGCTAGTTTAGATAGGCTTTTTTTTTCTTTCTTTTTTTTTTTTCCTGGAGCCACCTCAGTGACTATTACTTTTTGATGATGAACAGTTTTTTCACTTAGTGTTCCATTCTGACTCTAAGTGTTAATTGTTTTTGGAATTTAGTCACAGAAAAAAGGACAGCAATCCCAATTTCTGCAAAGCCGTAACTTAAAATGCATAGCCTTATGTGAAGGTAAGTTGAAAGTTTTACAAACCTCGTAGTGTTAGTTCTTAGCTCATCTATAATTAAGAATATTAGTATATTTACAGAGTGCTTACAGTGGAATAGGAAAAGCATTATTCCTTGTGATCATCTCAAAGGGCACAAATGCAAAAACGGGTCCAGTAGAGATCATAAAGTTTCAAACCAAATTGCAGAATTGGCAAGAATTCAGACTGATATATTTTATTTCAGGCAGATATTTCCAGAATGGTAATTACATATTTCTGATCAAGTAATGCTTATCTCTTTAGTTAATGTGCTATCTTCCTCTTAAAGTTGGTATTTGAATATGTGACACAATGAAAAATGTGAAAGATGAACCAAGCACTGAGAAGATAACCTATTAGGTCTTTCTGTTCCTACACTGAAATCATTGTATTATTTTGTACTTATGACAGAAAAATTGATGGGTGATTTGCAAGATCATATACTTTTCTTTTTTCTTACTTTAAAATATGACTTTGGCTAAAAATTAATTTTTTTGTTCTTGTGTTAGGAGTTTTAGTAGCTATTGTCAACTGTCTTTTAAGCTTTCAACACACAGTAGTTATATAGTACATGAACATGGTGTCTAAATAGTTCTTAAGTCAGCACCTGTCAGTTTTTGATAATACATAAATGAGTTCCTTTTTGTTGTTATACCAGTTGTTATTCAAATTATAAAGTTGTTACATGGCCTTTCACTGTTTTTATCTATATTTCTTCATAAACAGTAAGTTTAAACAATTTTTATGTGTTCATTAGTGCTTATATTTTTGCTTTAGATTTCAAAGAGAAGGGATATATTAAGCCGGAATGGACTAGGATTTCTTTAGAATAAAGTGGTTCTTTAATTTTATCTTCTACTTGCAGTGATCACCTCACCCGACCTGCACAAACATGGAGAGATATGGGTTGTCCCCAATACTGACCATGTCTGCACACGATTCTTTTTCGTGTAAGTGGATGCTCAAATTTGTATATTACTGTCTTTGCCACAAATGGGCTAGTGGTGACTGAATTATTGTTTGGTCTCTTTAGCTGCCAAAATATAACAGGTAATTGAGTTTAACATCAACTAGTGTTTTTGTTTTATTTTCAGTAAGCCATTAAAAAAATCTAAATAATTTTTAAATGCTGTTAACTTAGAAGAGCTGATGAAAAACAGCTGTTAACTTACAACTAAAAAAACATCTTGGCCGGGCGCAGTGGCCCACTCCTGTAATTCCAGCACTTTGGGAAGCTGAGGGAGGTGGATCACCTAAGGTCAGGAGTTTGAGACCAGCCTGGCTAATATGGTGAAACCCTATCTCTACTAAAAATACAAAAATTAGCTGGGTGTGGTGGTGCATGCCTGTAATCCTAGCTACTGAGGCTGAGGCAGGAGAATCGCTTGAACCTGAGAGATGGAGGTTGCAGGGAGCCAAGATAGTACCACTGCACTCCAGCCTGGGTGACAGAGGGAGAATCTCAAAAAAAAAAAAAAAAAAGAAAAACATCATCTCTGTCTCTCTAGCCATCTATCTCTCTGTATGTATACACACATATACTTTTGTTAATTTTAAAAATTTAGAACTGGGATGAAGAATACAAATAATGGAAAGGTCTGTCCTATAAAAGATTGATCTACATTGCATATAACACAAGCTGGCAATGCAGTACATGTCGATGTGGGTTTTTTTTTTTTTTTGGCATGGCTTTATTGTAAGAGTTGCATTAAAATATAAAAGCATTATTTTTCACTCCTAAATAATGGGTGCAATAGACCAGTCTAATTTTCACGCTACCCTTGGCTTCCAACCCTTTTCCCATGCTGTTCGCACCTTATCCATGATCTTGTCACAGAAAGTATTTCAGGGAAGAGTTGAGCATATCTGTTTTGTACTTCATGTAGTCTTAAAAGAAGCTGAAAATTTGAACTGTTAAGATTGCTTCAGTATGCTGTATATCCCTAGTACCCTATGCATTCAGCATTGGATCTGTTGCCTTGTTGACAGACTATTCACAGTGAAACTTAGGAGCTGCCTGGTTTTCTTTTGGATGATTTGAAAACTGTGATGGTTCTTACAATAGATATTTACTGGCTATAGATTTCTTTCTTAACAGTCAGGCAGCAGTGAGTATAGTAGAAAGAGCCAGATTTTGATCAGATAGTTTGAATCCTGGCTGAATAGTAATTAGTAAGGCGATATTGACTAGTTGTATAACCCATCTAGGCTTCATCAGTAAAATGATAATAGTATACCTGTATCAGTCACAATCCAAACAGGAACCAAATGACCCGTGAAAAATATTTTTGGGACATCCCCAGTTAGATTATTTACAAGGATATGGTTATAAGGAAACCGCAGTTCCAGTGTAGTAACCTGGATCTGTTAACACGTTATACATTCCCCGGTACAAAAAGACACAGGCAGGAAGCAGTCCTGTTGGGAAGCCCCATTGTCCAAACCCTGCCAGAAGCTAGAGAACAATGGAGTTTATTGAGAAAGTCCTTACAGGTCAGGCTCCTGGGGCAGAATGAAGGCAGAGAAGGACTCCAAGAGGATCCTGGGGACTCCAAGAGGATCCTGGGGGCTCCTAGAGAAGCTATCTGCACACAGTGCCTTTAAAGTTTATTATGAGGATTAATTTAGCACAGTGCAGGTCTTGGCCACTGAAAGGCTTATAAAATATATATATATTTTTGTCTCTTCTTTCTTAACTGTCTTGATTGTTATCCACTGTTAGATGGTTGGCCTTCCAAAAAGAAACCTTCAGTCACCAAGTTATTTCATTGAGAAATCTTGAGATTTTGGCAGAAAAGTAACTCTAGAATCCTTTCGTTAGCCTGTCATCTAATCAGTTCATTTACTCCTTCTGTGTCTTGCTAACATTCAAATTAACTAAGCTAAATAAACAACCTTAGATATTTTAATAGGCAGTACCATTTTAAGTAGTATTTCTTTTGAACCTTTAGATAGATTACACATAAAGCCTATCTGTAGGGATATACATGTTGCGGGGGGGGGTGTTTACTGGAGAAAATAATTTCTGTATTTCATAGGCAAAAATTGAGGATAAATCATATGAAGAAAAGAGAAGTACACTCGGATACTTCCTAAATAATCCAAGGAAAAATTTCATATTATCATATTAAGATCATTTTCATTGCTTTATGAACACAAATTAGATTTCATCCTTTCTGTACCCTCAGGAGACTCATTAAGGAAGATTGATAAATTCAAAACACATCAAAAGGAGAATTTGTTTCATTAATGTACATTCTAATTGCAACCATCAGTTTCTTTCTCTATAAAAGATATGATCACAGAGTTCTACTAGTGGTGAGCCTCCCTAATGCGTGGTAACACCTAGAAGAAGAATAAATAGATGAGAATGAAGATAAGACAAAAACTCAATTTTTGTTCTTTTTAATTTTTGTGATACATTATGTGATCCTGGATGTTAGAAACTTTGCCTAATGCCTAGGATATGAGTTAACATGGTTATCTTTTTAAAAAATCTATTATCAAGTAACAATATTGAAAATCAAAATAACTCCCATGCTTATCTGATTCCCACAGTTGAGCTGATAAAACAGTCACATAGTGTGCTAATCACATGTTTTCCAGCAAGTAAGCAGCACAAAATGAGAGAAGAATTGGAGGGAAATTTTAGGGAACAGGCTGGTGTATCAGAAAAAAATGAAAGTAAAATTTGAAGGAAAATATCGATTTAAAAAAAAAGAAGAAGAGAATTAGAAGTTCAAAAAATTTTTGTTAGAGAATTCCAAAATGAAGAAACTTAATTAAATGTAAGTGCTTCAGGCAAAATGTAATAGTTCAGATGTTATGAACAGATCCAAGCCAATTCCTAGTTTCTAGAAACTGTGAGTAAAACTTGATTACATGACTAACCTTGAAACGCATGTGTACTAGGACATTAAGACCTATATGTAGAAATTAGGTAGCCATTTTCAAAAGGGCTGGAGATGTGAATGTAGGAATGAATAAGTGAGGAATGAATGTAGGAATGAAAAAAGTCAAATATTATAACTGTTTGATGAGTATTTGCCCTTGAAAAGCCTGCTAATACCTTAAAATCAATATGCAAATAAGAACACATTATTTAAATTCCCTTGCCAACATCTCACCTTCTCCAATCTGTGCAGTAACTTTATACATCAAAGAGACTCGAAACCTGAGCTGTAGTTTTCCATTTCTTTTTCCTTGCTCACCATAGTCATCAATTCCCAAGTTTATCTTTTCACAATTTTGTCCCAATGCCTTTACTCCCGTGGATATATTATTCTTTCCCCCCAGAGTATATCAAAGGGTTATTAGTTCTCCCTGCTTCTAATTTCTTCATCACTCTTAACCTCCTTTGTACAATGCAAGATTTATTAAACATTGCCATTATTACACTAGTGATATACCTCTTTAGTATTCAGAAATTGAAGATAAGCAAAAAAGAAAAAAAAGAAAATTTTCCATATTATCCCCATTTAGAGTTAACTAGGATTAATCTTTTGGTATACAACCTACATTCCTATGCGTATAAAATTCTAAGATCATACCATTTGTACCATATTCATCTCCCTAAAGCAGTGTTTTGATTATTCATTGCCCAGACAGGCTGATAGTTAAATAGAAACATGGCATTCTCCAACATATAGAGTCCCTTCTACCTTCCTTCAGTTACATGCACAAACCACTGATTAAGTGAAATTGTCCAAGCTGTTCCTTAAAAACAACTTGGAGTTTGTATCTCCCACTATTGTGCCTTTGCTCAGTCAATCCAAATGATTTGGCCTTCTTACCAGCTAGACCATTAGCCTATTTTTCAAGACTCATTCAAACAGTCTATTCCTTGGCACCTCCCCTGACCTCCCAGTCTGAAATGATTCTGTCTTTTCTCTGAATTCTGCTCACCCTATGTTTGGACAGCTCAGGCTACCTTGTCCTTTTTTTAATTTGTAGAGATGAGGTCTTGGCTGTATTACTCAGGTGGGTCTCAAACTCCTTGACTCAAGTGATCCTCCCATCAAGTTGTCAGTAATTTCAAAAGTTTTTATTTATGAAATGTCCTGACATACATAAGAAATTTCTGGGCAACTAAATTTCATCTAATATCCTAGTTTCTATTATTTTTAAAGCAAATTGGTTAATTTTTCATTAAAATTTTAGTAATCTTTTTACACTCCTGGGAATATGAGTAATTCTTGTCTCCTTTTAGACGTTTTCATTTTTCATTCTACCAAAACCCAGTCAAATGTATCATCTCCCTAGTGGTATCATTCATATTCTATTTCTTTTAAATTATGTTGTTTTCCAGACATAAAAGAACTTTACTCTTAAATCATAAATAGCTGTGACATGTCCTGTATACTCTATTGTAAGAAATGCCCTAATGCCACTATCAACTTACGTATCTAAGCCTTGCCGGTTGCCCAAATTAAGTGGATGTTTGATTTTTCTTGGTTATTATATATGCAGCAAATTTAAAACACCTGAATGCCTTTGGTCAACTTTGTCATTCAACCCACAACTGTTGTGATTCCTTGTGGGTTTCCTAGACAGTAGAAAAATATGCATTTTATTTAATACTTTTAAGCATGCTTTCTTTCTCTTTCTCTCTCTTTCTCTCTCTCTAGTTCTCACTCTTGCCTTCACTCCCACTTTTGCTCTCTTCTCTCTCTTCCTCTGTTCTCTTTCAGTCTTAAATGATTATCCTTTATTCAAATAATTTGAGTCTCATGTCTTCTCCACTAACTTCTAATGCGTTTTAAATGTCAGTGTACGTATAATATTTGGGTAGACAAACCCCTCCATCTGACTGAAAAGAGTGATGGGGCATGACTGGAGAGGAAGTCTGTATTTGAATGATGAAGGAACTCATATTGCCAATAACTTGGATTTTGTTCTGTAAGTGAGATGGTGGTCATTTTTCTATCACTTTTGCAGGGTGGAGAATAGATCTTGTAGGAGAGATGATGGGGATAAGTGTAGAGACAGGGAGATCAGTTATAATGTTGTAACAACTCTCTAGGTCAGTTTGTCTCACCACAAAAAGAAATGTGTTTGACATTATGACTTAGAAAACAATAATTCTTTCTACCTGTTTTGAAGTCAGTGTTCGCTATTCTATTCTATTCTATTCTATTCTATTCTATTCTATTCTATTCTATTCTATTCATCATTTAACATGCTGGTCTGGACAACCTAAATTAATTTCGAAAACCACTAGTTACACACAACCTGCAACTTGAAAACCAATCATTTAGACAAATGACAATGGAGGCCTAAACAAAGGTAATGGCATCAGGTAGAGAAAAAGTTTACGAAACTGGAAGCAAGATAGCTTGATAATTAATTGGGTTTAGTCACAAAGAGAGCCAAGAATGACTAAAGGTTTTGTGTTCCTGGATGCCGGTACATCAAATTGAGATATGGATAGAATAAAAAGTAGCAGTCCCAGGGTCAAAAAATAAGGACTTTGAATATACTAAATTTATGTTATCTGTAGGAAAGTTATATAGAGAGAAAAATTTAAGGATCGAAGGTAGAGTTTTAGGAATTAGCATGCGTGTGATAGTTAAAACTTGGAAGGGGCTGAAATAATTGATTTTGCATGTCGTGAGAAGAGAGAAAACTGAGGTGTGATTCATGTATAAAACCATCATTGAAATGAGAGGCCAAGGAAAAGGATGCAATAAAAGTGATTGAGAATTAATCTTAGTAACAGAGCATTTACTGTCCTGAGAAAATACTTGTGATTGGGCTGTGTACCACATATCCCATTCTTTTTCTCAGGGTAATGTTTCACCATGAGGTGTCATTTCCATGTATATGTAAGTTGAAACTTACTGAGTATATCTAAAACAGCAATAAGAATTAGCCAAATAGACAACCTTGGGTCATTTAGTTAAGAATTTAGACTTGGTACAAATGCAGTTATCACTTGATGGTTAAGCAGTGGATTACATAAGGAGCCAAGTTCTCTTTGCTGTATGCCGTCTTTTCATTTTCCTATATTGTGCTATTTCAGGAAAAGATAGTGGCTAGTATTAGTCTTTGAGATGCTGTGCTTATATCCCTGGTTATCTATTTTCAAGTAATTACCACTTTTCTAAAGCTTCTGTCTTGAAGCCATTTTTATGAAGTAAAAATAATTTGTCACTTGTTCGCCTCTGAATATGATCATGAAAGCTTGAAAATTCATTCTTAGGAAATGCTTATTGCCCAAGTAAGTTTATTTGAGAAAAATGAATTACCATCTAAAATGTAATTATTTATTTTTAAAGAACTTAGTAATTGCTGTTCTTTAATATTATATTTTCCCTTCTACTGCTAAAGTAAACTTAGCAGGCTTGCATTCTTCTGTGAAGTGTCAGCATAAATAAGAATATGTTAAAGTCAGACTAAATAGTACAACCAGTGATAAGAAAAAAGGTCAGCACTGATTGTGGCTGAATAATTATTAGAAGGCAGGCATGGCAAAGAAGCAGTGGTAGAAAGTGAAGTGTCATCAGTCAGAAAATAAAGACATGATTGAAGTAGGAGTAGAGTTAAGAAGTCCAGAATCTTAGCAACATAAAGTTGAAGCTGTTATTTTTTTTTTATAGTAGACTTCATAGCAGTTGCTGTGGGAAATGCCTGCAATGCCAAAGACACTGAGAAACTTCTTGCAACTCAGACAGTGCTTTATGAGAGGATAAAAAAAAATGCAAGAAGGGAAAATTTAGGCATGACGTAGAATGGGTTGTTCTGTGTTTCACAATGAGGACACATTGTTAAACGCACCTGAAAAACAACCGTATAATTTGCTTTTTATTTTCTTGGGCTATATTTTAGGTACCAAATAGCATTTCTAAGCTGTTTTAAATGCTGCCATCTTTTAAAATGTTTTTATATTTTTATGTTTTGTATTTCAGCTATGAAGACGGCCAAGTGGGAGATGCAAATATTAATACACAAGAAGGAGGCATTCACAAAGAGATCCTCCGAGTAATTGGTAATCAAACTGCTACTGGTTAAAGGACCACCATTTAATTAACATGATTTGAAAGCCTTCCTCGGGTTCAAAGCTGGATTTTGAACTGAAGAAGATGATAAAATAATTTATTATTATTATAAACAAAATTAACCCTTTGAATACTGGTTGTTTTTCTTAATATTTCTAAGTATCTCATTAAATACCTAAAATGGTATAAGATTTATCAATTGTAGGGTTATGGAATCTAGTAATAAAATTTCAACAGCACTTAAACTGAAGTTTGGGTTGCTCACACAATAAACAGATTGAAAAAACTGTTTTGTGCTGATATTTTTATATTAAACTCTTTAACTGGATATTTGGTATTATATACCGACATTTTAGGTTACCAAAATAGAATTGAGAACATTTTATAATGGCATCTAAATCAATCAGATACTCTGAAATAAGTATACTGTTTGCACATTCTGATGTGCTACATCATTAGTAGTATGGGCATTCTAATGTTTTGGAAGGGATGTTCCCTATTCTTCCATTTTTCTTCATGCAAAAACAATTAGGTCTTAGAAGTAGTGCTTTGCGAAAAAGTATGTAATATACACATCTATAGATTCATGCATCAAAATGTGTGGTTGTGAATATATTTGTGTATATTCACACATATGTTTTGACAAGAAAGATGGCTTAGCTTCACAATTCTATCCTCATTTAATGGAAAGAAGATAATATTTAGTAAGCAATAAATTTGAACATAAACCAAGATATGAGCCAAATTTACCACCATTCATTCACTGAAAATATTTTCAGACAATTTTTCAGTTTGTCTGAAGAAATTCAGATCTTTTAAAATGTTATCTAAAAGTCATAATTTGGGGAACATACATGGCCTGGTAGACTGAATCTATATTCAAATGATTATGTATTTGAAAGAAAGACCTCAGAATTTAAAGAAACCATATATATTTTTTATTTACTACAAGAAAACATTTTACCATTTTATTTATGCCACACCAGCATTTTTGTATTTGTTCATCTAATACCTCTGCTTATTTTTTTTCATATTGAGAAAGAACACAAACTTTGATGCTTCTTTTATATTAAAAGACAACAAATAAGTTTATAGAGAACAGTAATACCAGCTCTCAGCATTTCCTTTTCAAGACTCATAATTTCATCAAAATCATTTCTTATTCTTTGAGTCCTAGAGTTCTTATTCATCAAGTTTTAATTGACAGTGTTTATTTTCCCACATGTTGTCTTTGGAATAAGGCCATTCATGAAAGCAGTTTAATTAGTGAATCTGCCACTCTATTCAAACCCTGAATTAAGGCTCTATCTGATTTTAATTTATATAGAAAAAAAATAAAAATGTGTAGTCATTTGCAAGTATAATGTGATAACTGCTGTGTTTATTTCCTTTGTCTGGCATAAAAGGTGAGAAAAAGGTCATACATGTTGTTAAGGGTTGCAGTTTAGGAAGTATTTTCTAATCATTTGTTTTGTTATATTGCAAATAATTGATATGCCACTTATTTCTGCAAGAAAAAGTAGGCTTGAAGTGGCTGGGATATTAATCATTTTGATAGTATCTACTTAAAACATTGATCTGTTTTGACTTGTAGCTCTGAACTCTGGGCTAGGCTGAGGGATAATAGTAGTGGGGTAGGGCAAAGATACAATATCATATCCAGTGTTTTGTGACCACTTATTTGAAGACTAGTGTGGGACATGAGGACCTTGCTTTTTTTTTTTTTTTTTTTTTTTTTGTCAACATGCTGCAAGTCTCCCAAATCACTTTAACTGTGTTTTTAAGACATTTTTAAGCAACAGAATTATTTTTTGGAAATTAGTCTATACATTACACCATCTATACATGACAAACATGATACCATGATTTGGGAGACGGAATCTTGGAACTCCACCTGTTTGGCCACTAGGACCACTGAGGCACCTCCAAAAAGCTCTGTAGAGTGCCTCCAGCATAATTTAAAAGCCACTGACCTAATCCATTATGGTTTTACTTAACATTTGAGTGATCTGTAAAGAATATAGTATTGGAATCTGAACTGGAAGGATAACTTGTAGGACTCAAGAAAGACTGTTTAAGGAAAATTGGCATAATAAAAACTGTTCCTGTTGACTTAAGAATAAGAGTAGGTTCACCTATCTGAGAAAGTAGTTGATAGTTTAATGCTAGGCATCTTTTATGATAATAAAGTAAGATATCTTGTCATGACAGTTAATTGAGTTGTATCATGATGCAGAATGACAGATTTTGTTTCAAACAATTGTCTCAGAACTTTGTAAGCAAATATTCTAAGGAGAATCAATCTTATTTTTTAATTGAACTTTTTGAAATTGGGGATACTATAATAACTGATAGAGATGATTTTCTGTATTTCTAAAGAATCTAATTTCAATTACTACTACTAACATATAAATGTGCTTCCAAAATCCAAACAGGTCCATACAATTTGGAGATTTGAACACTGTTATCATGCTTTGATTCAGTCATTCATTAAAATATTATCTATTCACTTATTTGATGATTCCAAACATTTGATATTGTATTGTGTTTTTATAATTATTTGAAATCTGTTCACCGGTGCTTTGTAATGGTTTTATTAATTGTGTAGCTGTTGCTACTTAGATAGTAACCCACTAAGCAAAGGCAGTCATTTATTTTCATCCTTGAAGTAGGGAAATAAAATTATTAATTTATTAGTTCTACTTTTTCCTACGTTGCTGATTTTGTAAACATTTTACTGTGAATAATATGTTCTCTTTCACTATATTAAAATGAGAAGAAAATGGACATTTGACAATGGAAAAAAGTAATAATATACAAATAATCTAGTGCTATAAAATGCATTATAGTAAGACACTTTTGGTGTCTTCGAATGCACTATGTTGGAATAAATTTTATACTTGTTGCTCAGTAAATCTCAGTCATATGTTGGGTTTGAAAGTGTTTTTTTTAATTTAAAGTTTAATTTTAAAAGTGCCACATTTTAAAAGTTACTGTTAAATACGGTGTAGTATAAAAAACCAACCCAAGCTATTATTAATGCTCTGAATATTTTTCTTTGAAAATTTAAGTTTGGAGAAGAAATTCCTTCATTTTTCTCCCCTTTGCTAAAAGAAAGAAAATCTATAATATGTAAGTCTATGAATCTTTAACTGAAAGAATTTTAGCAGTACTTTGTATAATAAAAATATTTTTAAAACTATAACTTGCCTTAGAGCATGGGGTCTGAGAAAGTTTTAATGAAAAATTCATCATCCTCATTAAAGAGTCTGGATAACTTCATCAGATAGTAATTTAATATGTCACGAAGGGGCCACTCAACATTGGGTCATCTACCATCTAAATAAATATGGATTTCATGGTGGCATTTGAAGCACATTTTACAAACATTATGATATTCTATTGTCTTGCTGAATTCTTTATTATAACACTACCTCAAGACAAATGATAGACTGTTGGTAAGGTAAATTGGGTTTTCAATGTCAGGAACAAATAAAATTTTGCAAATAGAAGTCATCAAATAATTCAACAGTAAGACCATACTGGACACAGATGTTGTCAGTTACTTCTGGACAATGTGGTAACATGGATGTTTCAGTCACTGGTAACAATATCAGGGTTAACACCCAGTTAGTTACCTGAAAGAATTTGGGTTGCAAAATTTGAAATTAATTAGTTTATTTTGAGATTGATTTTCTACATGGGCCAATTTTATGTCCATTACCTAAAGCCACTATCTCCCACTCTAAAGAGTTAAAGGATGAAAACACCCAACGACCACACTGGAATGGCAGACTGAATATTCAAGCATTTTGGCATTTAATGCTGCTAAATTTTTGTCTGATTATATATAGATTTGATGTATATTATTACCCAGTAAATTCTTCTTGAGAATTTTGTATACATTATGAAATATTAGGATAAGTTTTTGTAGGTCAGAAGAATTTCAAGTAGTTTTTAGACAAAACATATCCATGAGTGTGAAAAAAGCTGTGTTGACGAATAGATTACATTATACATTTACCAGGAGGTCAGTAAAAAGTAGTGCTTATTTACATAGTCAATATAATTTAATGTTCTAAAAATAATATCTTTGATCTGCCCAATATTTAATGTATCATTTGAGATTTTTAAAATGCAGCCACTCCTTTATGTAAACATTAAGATATGCCTATGTTTCTTTAACTATACAGCCTCTTTACAATAAATTTCTTGATTTTTGTGCACAGAATAGTATTGCAAACTGCTATTTAACCTTTGGTGCCTTAAAATTATTACAAATATTTAACAATATGTACATAATGTAAATACTGCCAAGAGATCAGTAAGGCCAAATATTTTCTCTATTCACTTTTTATTGCTCTTGCTTTCTATTGCTACTAAAGCCTCTTTTATCCAGCTTTGTAATAGTTCCAACATTGTAGCCAATGTAAATGTTTGCTTTCAATAAATCTGAATTTGTTCAACAAGTACGGTATATGTGGGCAGTATTTTGAAAGCTCAGTTAGACTTTAGATTCTCCTCTTGATGAATCTTGCTTCTAGGGACTATGTATTTGAAGGTCTCAAGAAACTCTAAAATTGATGTTGCCCTTTTTGTTTTTAAAATGAGGGGAAAAAAGAAAGTCTTTTCAGTATTCCCTATGTACTTTCAATGACTTAAATTGATTGTATGAGTGTCGTTTTAATTTTAAATTCTGTCAAGAAGTATAACATTGAAACAAAAGATTCTTGTATGTTTGTTCGTGTGTCAGTTTGTAACATCTGGCCATAATATCTAAAGGAGCATTTCAAATGAACTGTCCTGAATTTTCTAAGCATTTTTGACCTAAGTAATCAGCAAATGGTTTTTAAAGCACCACTTTTTATCAAATACATCTTATTAACTGAATAAGATCTTAGTCCATAAATAAATATGGTCCTGTAAACCCATTAACAGTAAAAATTTATGAGGAGCTTACTGTGTATTCTTACAATAAGTAAAATAATTTTTAACTCATGATATATTCATAATTGAGAAGCTTTAGATAGCAAACTTCTTTTGTTAGACTTGATTTCAGTTACTCTAGAAATACTTGTTGGGAATCTAGTATGCATTTTTGACAGTAAATATAAGGACTAGAGAGTATTAGATTTTGTCTTGCCCTTAAGGAACCTTCCATTTTTTTGTGAAAAGAAAGCAGACACATTTGGAAATAATTCTAGAATAGTACGAGATGAACAATGCGGAATGGAAAAGAAAAATGCAAGCAAAACTTGGGGAAAAGAACAAACCATTGCATTCACTGAAACAAAAACTGCACCCTTAATATCTTGAATCCTTAAATTAGTACTAGTGAGTAATGTTAATATTATTAATTTCCATTTAATCACCAGACACTTCACAACTCTAAAACAAAATCTAATCTCTTGGCCCTTATACTGACTGTCAAGATGCATCCTAGGCTCTTAACAAGTATTTCTAGAGTGATTGGAATCAAGACACATACTTTGTTGTTGATCATACATATATTAGAAAGCACTTAATTTTTCGCTGATTTTTAAAATTTTTAATGATGTTTGTTACTCCTGTGACACTTATCTGCCTTCCTCACAGAAGCTGCTTGGAGCATAGTTCTAACTCTTCAGTTAACTTAATTTACCTTTCCCGGTCCCCCCACTTTGAGTGACCCCTGGCTAGCCAGATAAAATCACCTGTGCTTTAAAAAACTATACAAGCTGCTTTATTGGAAGGCCAATGTTAAAAGTTACTTAAAGTGTCTGAATTTATTTGGCCTCTATTTCTGTTCCCAACTTCTAGGTCCCTGTTTTTAATTATTTCAAATAACAATGACTTGTAACGTGGATCTAAGAAGACATCTTTTCAAAGATAACCAACATGAATATAGTTTAAAAAATCATGTATTCTTCACTTTCAGACAGATAAAAGTTTTGATTAAACAGTTTTTACTTTATATAGCACTTTATAATTTAGAAAGCACTTTCACATAGATTGTCTTATTTTCTCTTCAAAAATAAGACAATGTGGAATGTACTTAGTAGGTATCGTGGTATCATGGATGAGAAGCTAATCACTTTCCAAAGAGGGCACTAAGCTCCAAAGCTAGCATCAGGGATTCTCAGTCTCATCTCTGAGCTTTCTAATAAACCAGGTGTATTACTGCTGAGATCCCAGCTTGGCAAAACTCACAGCAAAGGTTAGAATTATAGGAGACTAGTGAGAAGAGTCAACGAAGAGGGAGTGCTGACTGCCTTGAAGAACTGTGTCAGGGAAACCTGAAATACCATTGTATAGGCTGGGTGTGATTTTATTCTAGAGAGCTTGGAAGGAAAGAAGTCTGCACTTGATGTAATTGGCAATGGAAAAATCATTGTCGGCCCTTGGGTGAGTGACATGAAAGTGGGGTTTTAGAAGCATGTTGGCAGCTGTATGCAGAAAGAATTTCTGAGAGGGAGGCAGAAAGCAAGAAGAGATATTCTATATCTCTTGTAGTAATTCTGACAGGAATTAGAGAAGAAGAACTGAGAAAAAGAATGGATATAAGAAACAGAATATGTAGGAAGAAGCAGTAGGAAATGAAATCCAATTTATAGCAATATAAATTGAGAATAATTTCCCCCTTGATTTTTTAATGGAGATCGATTAAGATTCTCTCATAGCATTCAGTATTCCGAGAAGGACTGACTGAATACAAATGACTTGGCTATGCTGGCTGTACACTAAGAAGTCTGAGCACGTATTCAGCCGTGTGAAGGGAAAGAAGAGAGAAGGAGTATTCTGAATCACATGGAGACATGTTTGAGAACAAATCCCCCCTACACCTGTAAAACCAGGCTTACTAAATACTGAGATCTGTAAGAGAATGGTTGCAGTAGTGCAGTAAATCTCATGTCTGTTTTAATGTGATTTATTTCCAAGATCTAACGTGTGTGTGTGTGTGTGTGTGTGTGTGTGTGTGTGTGTGTGTGTGTGAGTGATGCATTTTAGCCTGGGTAACACTTAGGACTCATCACCCAGGATGATCGCATTGTACTCTTTACACTCCACTTGAAAGACACAACCCACTGTGAATGGCTCCAACTCTGACCCGTAGTCTGAGGACTCTTAAATCTGTAGCTCTTACTTGTATCTTTCCCTTTAGCTTCAAAATTACGTGATCAAATACCTCCAAACAAACATCTCTTCCTGAATGCTCCAAGGACACCTCAAACTCTAACCAATGTCCCCAACCCCCACCATTCTACTCTTCTTGCACTATTATCATTGAACCAATGAATGGCCACACCTTCCACCCTTTTGCCCAAGTGAGAAGATAAATTATCCCCTATCCCCTTCCCTTTCACCCAGTCCCATCCCCCAATCAATAGCTAAGCCTTGTTAATTTTTCTTGTTGAGTATCTTGATGTGTTCGACAGTCTTGTTCTCTCCTGTGACTTCCTTTGCTAACATTCATGTAGGTTATAGCAATATCCTTCAGGCGACTTTCCTTGACTGAATCCAGTACCCTTTGCCAAGAACAAATTCAGCTAGCACATAGTACACTTATGATTGGTAAAATACTGAATGCCTCTGTATTTTAGTAAATAGACACTACATCCAGTCCCAAATTGCTCAGATGCAGCAACAAAAATGTTAGCTTAACAGACAGAGGAACTTCCTCCTGTACTTTGGCCCCAGCTAAATAGGCTATGACTGGCTCTACCTCCTTCCTGACCCTTTGCCCTCTCTTAATGCTGGAGCTGAAGTGATCTTACTGAAATGAAAATCCACTTTTGTAATTTCTTTGCTTAAAATCCCTTCAATATCTCCCAGTTTCTCACGCAGTAAAAATTTCTCACCAAACCTTTCACACATGACCCTTCATGGTCAAGCCCCTGCTTCCCTCTCATCCCTTTGCAGCCTCATTTTCCACCACCACCTAACACTCAGCATTGCAACTTCACTGAATTCTTGGCAGTTCCAAGAACAGCCCATTGCTTCCCACCTCTCACTTGCTTTTTCTTTCTGCCCAGGTCACCATTTCCAATTTATACTTCTTTTGACTCTCAACTTATTCCCAGTCTAGACCAAATCGTCCTTCTAGATCTTTTCCAAGTATCTGGCCATAGTTCATCTATTTCACTTAGCACATAGTGTTGGAAATGTTTATTGATTTGCCTGTCCCCCCCCCCCCCCCCGGCTACCCTTCCTCCATGCCACCATGCATAGATTATTTTCAGTACTGACTAAATGTTTGGGACTTAAGTGGGTGTACACATACACAATATTACAAATGTCTATCTGAGAAAAACAGTCTTCGAAAAAAGTGGCATTAAAGCTGAAAATCTTTAGATATGTCTTCTATTGTTACATACTAGATTCATAAATCTAAATAAATACCCATGGTGGGGACATGTTAAGCCAAGGCTATCACTGTTCTGGTCACCATCATCACTATCATCCTGGGCATCATTTCCAGCTCTATCACCTGCAGGAAAATGTAGGAATCTCATAATGTTGGCAACATCTACACTCTCTCTCACTCTTGAAGTATATATTTTCATTTTAACTGTAGATCAAGCAATACCTGGATTGGAAGGTTGCTTTGAGGGCCCAGAATGAAACATAAAACTAGATACTTGCAAATTTATAATTTAATGTCAGTAATTTGCATAACCCAAGGATCATTGCTCTGCTAAATAATTACCTTAAATAATGAGCTTCCCTAAGATACTTGAGTTCATTTACAGGTCATTAACTACATGACATACAAGACAAGAAAAAGAGCTACTTTAAGCTATAGTACAATAATATTCATTACCAATAAAAATAAATCAGTGATGGAATTAAGCACATCTATAACTATAAGTCAATGGGAAAATAAAGTTTCTTCCAAAGGAATTGAATTCTTTTAACATAGTATAAATTGTAACTAACCAGAATTTTATTACACATTTTTCTCTGTTGACATCTAACTTAATTTTTGCAGCCCTGTAATTGGGAGCATTTCTATTCTTTGTGTGTTTCCTGGTTAACTTCTGGGATACGTATTTCTTAATAGTTGTAGGCTTACAGCACAGTCAATTTTCTAGTTCTAATAACAGCAGCTCAGGAGTGGAATATCTTTCCATAGTGTATTATTTGGATTCTTTTTCTTTGAGTTGCTGCCTGTTGCAAATCTACCCATAATTCAAGGTCAAGTTCATGTACTCCTGAGTACATGAATACTTGTACTTTTCTTCTAGCCATAAAAGATCTCTCTCTGCTCCAAATACCTGAAACATTTTGTAGTTCTCCTGGAGCACTGATTTATAGCTATCACTATTTCTAGGGCTCTTTTCGTAAAAAATTGCGTTCCTGAACATAACATTCTACCACCACTAACAATTTCTCTTTGTTAATGTTATGCTTAATTCTGTAAGTTTAACCTGTTAAATATTCAGCGTTTAACTTTTTAAAACTTTATAATTAAATAGCATTTGACATTTCAGTTAGTAGTATTGAAGGAAGTGACAGAGTGAGTCCAGACACTGAACTGAAGCCAACCACTGTCTCTTCACTTCTTTGATAATATCTCCGCTTCTACGCCACCAGGATGATTTGTAGGGAGTAACAGGGCAGAGTTACCATTGAGCCCCCTACTATAACAATTTAATGAATAACAGATCCACCACTTTTGTTTCATTCTTTCTATGGGAGTTTTCTTAAAATTTTTAGGGTAAAATAGTTTGGTTGTTCATTGGACCTCAGGCAAGATATTAAGTTGCATATTGACACTCAGAAAACATCTGACAAATGCACAGGTTACCTTTTAATATATGGAAGTTTAAAAAATATATGTGTAAACAAACATTAAATTTCATAAGCATATTGATTTTGTTTTATAATTGTCTGATGTCATCCATTTATAGAGATCAGGCATGCTATTTTAGCTTGCATTTTGTGATTTTGGAAGAGTGTGCTAGCACATTTTCCCATCAAAATAGCAGTGACAATTTCTTACTGTCTTATTTCTGTCCAAGGCACTGCCATCCAAAGTCACCGGTTGAAAACCACTTCCTTGCCTTCCCCATCCACTCAGCCCCCAGGAACTGTCAAGTATCTATCCAAGATACCCCTGATTTCCCTGGACTGGTACAATATTTGTCAGCTGTGATATTTTCAGTTATTTATTCAAAAGACTTTTTTAGTCCATGATATGTACCAAGTTCTAACTAGTGTTCTCTAGAAGTTCATCTTTCAATAAGTAGTTCTTCACTTAAAAAGAATCTTCAGTCTATAAAAAAGTATATATGAGAAGCAGTTACAATCCAGTATGATGCATGATATTGTAGGATAGGTACATGGAAGGAAACCTCTCACTGAGCTTTAAAGACTTTGTCAAGATACTCTCCCGTGCAATAAATCCTGCAGCTGTCATTGCTATATGGACTACACATCCTTGTGTGTAAGCCCTCTATGAAGAAACAAAACTGTTCTCCATTTTTTTATAAATGTGTGACAAAATCACTTCATATACCTTTTATTTTCAGTCAAGCCAGGGTTCCCACTAATTGCAAATCTACAAACTATAGACTCTGTTAATTCTATGCCTTTCCTCACTGTTTCCCTTTCATTTGAATCATTCTACCTATTCTCACTGTCAGAAGAGTGTATTTTAGTTCCCCTTCCTTAAAATCTCAAAGGAAATCCAACTTCCTGTCTGAAGCCCCTCACCAGGCATAATCTTTCTTCCTTGCAATCTTATAGCTATTAAGGCAAACGTATTTTGGATATGGGGGGCATCTGCTGTGAATAACAACACCAGCATTTCTTCCACAAGCCTGAAAGCTCCTATGGGTAAGAAACTGTATATTTTTATTTCCTGGTGTCCTCCACCACCCCAAGTAAGTAGTATGTTATCAGCAAGTATGTTGGAGTGAATAAACTTTTAAAATGTAATTTGAAAACTCTGTAGGCAAAGCAGTATTGCTGTATCCCATCATCACATTCTTACGTGATTTCTGCCCTTGCACACCAGTGGTACCAAACTAATCTGAGGACAGATAATGTATCTAAACTCTGTTTTACAAATTCAGTACAGCAAAATGGCTGCCTTTTGTGCAGATAACAACTGGAAATCCCCTCTCAGAAAAAAAGAAAAATGTCAAATCTCAGCCCGTGATCCTGATTGTTACTCATGTTTCCTATTTTGCCTTGGAAATACAGCTATCTGATGCCTTCCTCACAGGCCTGGCCTGGCCTTCCTCCAGGCCTGGCCTGGCCTGGTTGAGATTAACATGTTTGTTGGCTACAGAAGTGAGAGTCAAAAGGAGAAGCTAAACCCTGAGACTCCTTTCCTGGAGAGCTGTACGGCCTCCAGTCTCCACTGACTCCTGCCCTCATCTGCACTGGCTCAAACTTCCTGTTTTAGCTTCCACAGAAAGTCTCAAGAGACTAACTAAAATGGATATTTCGGTCTCCGTGTGGCTGCGTTTTCTTCTGCAGGTGAGAAAAGAGTCTTGCAAAGGGGTCCCCAATCCAAGAGGCTGAAATTTTCTTGGAGAAGAAAACTTTTGGAGTTTTCTGAGGGCATGATTGGAGAAGCCCTCTGAAAACCCTAGAAGAGCAGCCATGTATTTTCCTTTGTTGATGTGAGGTGAGAAGCTGGGCACCAGGAAAGAGGGTAGAAGCCTGAATTTTATTACTCACACAGGCAACAGAGGAGGGAAGCCCAGGTCAAAAACAGCAGTGAGAGGGAGAGAGACGGAGCTACATGGAGGCCTCTGGGATAATCTCGGCACCCTCTGAAACCAAGAAGAGTATCAAGAGAAATTCATTTCTCAGCCCTCTACTTAGAAGCCCCATGTGAACCCTGACTTTATTCCATGCTTATTTTTCATGCTACTTTGTATAAATACTCAATTTTTGTTTAAATGCTTAGTAACTTGCTTGGTTGTCTTCATAGCTCTGCTGCTTTTATTCCTTTGAAATTGTCTAGCTAGTCAAGTCAAAAAAATTACATATTTATTTTTCTGTGATGTTTCATTTATCTGTATAAATAAGCTTTTTCCTCAGCATGACTATAACCACAGTTCTACCCACACCCTCACCTCCACAACGGCCCTGCAAGCATCTGTGTTGTTGACATATTTTCAAAAACATCAGTCTGGAAGCTGACAAGGTTAAAAAGTTGGCCCATATTGAGTTGTGACACTGTTGACAAGGTGTCACCATCTTAGGAGTCGCAGACAAAAGGCAAGCAATGTGAGCAAAGCTTAGGAATCCAGCAACCAGCACGATTTTCTACGTGACCACCAATAGGTACCACAACAACCGAGAGATCAAAGTGAAAAGGTTTAAAGGCAGTGACAGCGGCTGACATTTAATAAAGGTGGCAAAGACAAGAAGTTAAACATTATGTTCAGGCTACAAGATAGCAACTTCTCTTTGCAATGGAACTATCTAGTGTATTCAGTTTGTCAAAGAAAACCTGTAATTCACTTATTTGCCTTCTGTTTTTCCTGGAAGGTGTAGAATGGGGTGTTGGGCACTGAGTATGCATGAGATACTCTAATTAATTATACAGTTTTTTTCTGAGATTTTTTTTAATCCTAATGATTTGATCCCTCCCATCAGTCTAACCTCATCTCCTATCACCTGTCCCTCTCAACTCCCTGAATTGAATGATTTTCTTTTTTCTGTATGTCCTCTCAACACAACATGAACCTATTCAGTCTCAGGAGGACCCTGAGTAATCTTCCTTGCTTAGAAGGTCCTCTTCCTCTGTCCTCCAGGTACCAGGCTCCTGTAAATACCCGCAGGCCCAAGCTAAGGTCCGCCCCCTCCATGAACTCTTTTTAAACTATAACCTCTATTGTTTAGAGGGGCTTTGTGAGTTTTTATTTTCTCTCCCTAATATTTTATAAAGTCCTACATGGAAAGAAACATCATTTATACTTTAGATTTCTGCACAGGTCAGCATACAGCAAGAACTCAATAAACAATTATTGAATGAGCAAACTGAATTGACCAGTTAATTGAATGTTAAGAGAATGAGAAAGCTAGGATTTGAGGAAGACTGGATATGTAGCCAAAAAATGTCTATATTAAAAATATTTAGGTATTCCTACTTCTCTGCCCACACAGCACTCATATATACTTCTGCTTAAAGTTTTCTCACAAATGTAACTGTTTATACAATGATGTCTCTCTGTGTTTTGTGAGATCAAAGTGCTGGTGTTATTCACCTGTGTCTTGTGCTTTAGCCCAGGGCCTGATACAGACAAGGCACTCAATATACCTTGATAAATGTACTAGTTACCCAGTGAAAAAATGAATTAAGTGAAAGCAAGATCAAATTTGGAGGCCTCTAAGCAATACCTACTCGCGTCTATAAGGGGATTATGTCCTGTACTGAAAATACTCCTGTGGGCCCCAGGAGAAATACATCCTTGGACTAAAAAGGATAGTTAGATGTAGATGCTTGGAGGAAAGAGGGGGCAGGCATTCTAAGTAATGAGACCTACCTGAAAGCCTTTGTGAGAGTGGAAACCCTTAAAGCGTGCAAGCTTTTGGAAAGGGTATAGTTTCCATTCATTCTATTCCTTTTTGGTGCCAGGATTTGTGTCATCCTACTCTGGCGCACTATGTTTACTTTGAATTTGCCTTTCTCATCACTGGTGACTTCCCTTGTTGTCTCCACTCTCCTCTTGAACTCCAATTATTCCGAAATGGAAACTGAAGGTGGACAGAGAATGAGAGATCCAGGAGTCAGCCTAAAGGCCAGGATGCTGGGTGAAGGGCTCATTTCTCCTGATTGAATGAATCAGGGATGAAAATTAGGGCATGTTCTAATAGGATATAGTAAGCAATTTGAAGCATTTCACTACATCTGAATACTTTTTAAAAATAGGAATAGCTACTGTGGCCCAGGTACTCTGCTAGGCACTGGGGAGATGCCAAGGTAAAGGCACCTCAATCCTTGCCCTTCAGCAGTATGCCGACTCTGCAGTGCTTTTAAGTAAGGATGATGATGATGATGACCAACACTATGCACAAAGTATTGTTCTTATCATTCCACATGGCTAAGTTCATTTAATACTTAAAATAATCTCTTAGGTTGATACCATTATTATCCCCTTTTTATGTATTAGAAGACCAATGCAAAAAGACATAGCAATTTGCCCTAGGTTACATATTCAGTGAACAGTGGAATCAAAGCCATCCAACTCAAGCTCACATTTTTAACTGCTCTGTGATTTTGTCTCCCTCACCCTCTGCTCAGCACAGTTCCAAGAACAGAATCCACATGCCAAAATGTTTACTGAGCTGAATCACTTTGTAAGGAGGGTTCATACAATCTCTCCACGTTTTTTGAACTAATTTTGGCATTTAGAATGGCTCAGAAAAAGACATTGGCCAGGGAGAAAATCCTTATAGGAATAAGAGGAACAGCTGCTAATCTAAATGCTACTCATAACACTTAGAGAGTTTGCCAACAAGTTCAGCAGAATCTTGGAAATGTCTGCTCCAGAAAAGCTTGCGATTGATTCCAATGCCCATCTTAGGCCCAGATTGCGCAAGGTGAATCCAATGATCTTCTCACAGAACATTGAGTGCAACATCTGCAAGAAGGGCTGTTGGGACAGGCTCTCTCCTACAAAATACAACAGAATGAAACCTGGAAATTGTCACAACAATTTACATCACCTGGAATACAGTGACACTGATAATCCTCAGGACTATGAAGCCTTGGAAGGATATCAGATTTATGAGGCCTAAAGCAAAACACCAGAGAAAATTCAATATGTGTAGAGAACTAAAATGCCCACGAGGGAAGTGAAAGCTATGTCCTGCTTTTTCGATATCATGTGATGAAACTGCCATTCAAAGTGTCTTCCTGTGAAGCAGTTTCTCAGAGTTGTGGAGGGAACCGTGAGATCAAAATGATTATTTCATACCTGTTTCATTTACCTATTAAGGTAATCAAGATGTATATTTGCCACTTATAATGTGCAATTGCCACAAAGGGAGTTAGGAAAACAGATGAAATCGAATGAAATGCTCAGACTGTTTGTGAAGGCTGAGAAAATGTTTCTGATTTTTCACCACGGTTCCAATACTGGGCATTTTTGCCTTAGAATCCATCCTGCACTCTTCCTCTGCTGTGCTCTGTACCACGGTGGGAGACAAACTTACAGATGACACTTCTCAGGCTCTTTTAATCGAGGGCTTCCAAATGAACCAATAACAATGGAAAGGACTAATAGATTGAAGAACAGGAGAAAGGAGCAGCCAGGCTATTTCTCCCTCAGTTTGTTCCGTGATGGCCTCTCCAACAGAAGCTGTTTCTCCTGCATGGTTTCAGGTAGCTTTCATAGGCAAGTAGCTTTCTTAGGCAGTAGTCGTGGTTCCAGTTTATGAAGGGTGACCCCAGCTCCTGGGCTCTTGCAGCATCTCCTCTTTCAGCTTCACCAGTCTTGGGGTTCTGGTGGTTTCCTATTATTAACTTCTGGCTGCTTCCATGGGCTCTGTTTGGATTCTAGTCTCCTCCATCACCTAAACTACCAATACTCCATTTAAACCCCCTCTGTTGTAAATATTCAAAATACTTTCTATTTTAGACTCTGATTAAAATAGCTGCTTATTTCCTGTGCCTAGAACAGAGTCTACCACATGCTTATTTGTGAGTCTACCACACACACACATATATATATAATATTTTTTTTCTTTTTGAGACAGTCTCACTCTGTCACCCAGGCTGGAGTGCAGGGATGCAATCTCGGCTCACTGCAACTTCTGCCTCCCAGGTTCAAGCAAGTCTCCTGCCTCAGTCTCTCGAGTAGCTGGGAGACTAGGTGCAGCCACCATGCACCTAGGTGCTCAGTCTCTCGAGTAGCTGGGAGACAGGTGCAGCCACCATGCCCGGCTAATTTTTGTATTTTTATTAGAGATAGAGTTTCGCCATGTTGGCCAGGCTGGTCTCAAACTCCTGACCTCAAGTGATCCACCTGCCTCTGCCTCTCAGAGTGCTAGAATTACAGGTGTGAGCCACCCCTTCCACATATTTAAATGAACAAATAGATAAATGGGGTGCAATAGTTGTACAGATTACTATAATATAGATACATTATACATGATTAAACGGATATGCACTACAGGAACATAGAAGAAAAAAATCTTGGTGTGTTTGAAAACATAGGAAAATCTGAATTTTGAAGAAGAAATTTTCAGGTGAACAACAAGCAACAACAATTCATGTATCAGAAAACATGAATCGAGGCAAAAAGACAAAAAAGAGAAAAGTATAAGAGCTCAGGACCCTACTTAGTATTTCCTCACAAGTAGGATATAAAATTACTGTCTGAGAATTGTGGGAATTAAATTAAAAGATGATCAGGTTTAGACTACAAAAGAATTCATGTCCAACCTAAGGAGTTGAGACACATTGTGCAGAATTATTGAAAAATTACTAGCAAGGAAATTACATAAGCACACACAAAAAAACCTGATATTCATGATATGCCCATTCTAAAAGCAAAATAAGCATTTTATAATCATTGAATGTCTACTTTTTTGTTTATTTTGTGTCACAAAAAAACAACTTGGGGAAATATTTTATCTAATTAAAATGATTTTCAATGGTAATGGATGTTTCAGTTTGAAGATGCTTTTATGAATACTAATTAGTTAATACTCTCAGATTTTATGAGGTTCTATTACAGTAAACATCAACCACCTTTTGTTTTGTTTTTAACCACTGATGCATCATCTTATAATGTCAAAGTTGTGCTTCTTAAACAGGCTGCCAGATGGCTGCAATATGACAGTCACCTAAAACTCCACAAGAATGTCATCTACAGACTAAAATTATAGAGAAATTCGGAAAGAAGATGACAGGTTATTAGGAAGCCTTGTTTTTACAACTGTGTTAATCTGGAAGCTTTGCTAAGTTTACATTATAGCCCCAATTGCTGGAAGGAATACCTGACTTATTGCCTGTGACTATGGAGGAGTGGTAGCCAACAATGATGACTTGGATTTGTGAAGCACAGAGATTGTGGCACCACCTGCTTTGAAAGATTTTTAAAAATATTTTGTTGCCTCCTTACCATTTGAACTTTAGATACGATTGACTTAAATGCCTAGGTCAATGCATTGTGGAAATATAAAGCCTTACTCAAGATTTCTATAGACTGTTCATGTAAAGAGGTCTGCTTCACCTCCTGGACTCTGATGTATACAATTTCTGTGCTGTTAAATCCTTTCAGTCACCTGTCCCTAGGGTTTCCTCACTGGCTCTTCATCAACTATCCATGCCACTATATTTCAGCTTCCTCGCTATAATACTTAATAAGGAATTTAAATGATACAATTTCCAGCTTCTTAAATGAATGTATCTTTATTCTAGCTTATCTACCATGTCCTATCTTAACTCAAATGAGGACAAAACTTCTCAAAGCAGTTAATTCAGCATATGGCATCAATGTAAGTCATTGTATCATTGGGGATATTACCATGGTTTAAATATCTTTAGGTCCTGGATCCCTCGAGAATCTGATGAAAGCATATGACTATCACCTCAGAGAAATCCACATGGGGAATAAATTGTGCATACAATATTGGGAGGTTATGGGCCTTTCTAAAGTCCAACCATAAGCCAACTTTGTAAGGTTCATGGACCCATGTTGTACAGGAAACTTGCACTGCTACTCCAGAGGGAGTGTCCACCATCACCCTAACCCCACTTTGTTGCTATGCTATCTGGAAATGCTTGCGCAAAAGCATTGATACAAAATGAAGGATACATTTGCTGGTGACAAACTGTTAGTTTTCCTTTATCTGAGAATGTCCTGCATTCCTGAATTGTTTCCAGTGGATATCCAAGGATTCTGGGTTAAGAGTTCCCTTTTTTCAGTACTTGAAAATGTTTGCTAGTTCCATGTGGCTTCACGACTCCTGATAAGAAGTCCATTGTCGTTCAAATTGCTTTTTGCCTATAGATCAGGTGTCATTTCTCTTGAGCTACTTTAAGACTTTTTGCCTTTGCTTTTCGGAAGTTCAATTGTGATGTATCTTGGTATGGATTTCTTTGGGTTTACTTCACTTCTGGTGTCTGTAGGTTTATGTCATTTGCCAAATTTGAGAGATTTTCAGCCATTATTTCTTTGAGTACTTTTTCAACCCTGCCATCTTCTTTCTCTCTTCAGAGACCCACAATGATATGAATGTGACATCTTTTTTTATAGTCTCTTAGGTCCCTGAGGCACTGTTCATTTTTCCGTGTTATTTTCTCTGTTACTCAGATTGGATCTTTCCTACTGTTCTATCTTTCAGTTCACTGATCCTTTCCTCTGTGCCCTCCGTTCTGCTGTTAAAATTTTTACTTCAGTTTCGTATTTCAGGTCTAAAATTTCCTTTTGGTTCTTTTTTAAATATCTTCTATTTCTCTGCTAAGACTTTCTATTTCTCTGTGACAGTTTCTATTTCTTCATTTGTTTCAAACGTGTTCATAAGTACTCAGTGAAACATTTTTATAATTGCTTGTTTAAAATTCTACTCTCTCTACCATCTAGACGTTGACATCTGTCTTTTTTCATTCAGTTTGAGATATTCCTGGTTCTTGTGTGAGAAATGATTTTTAATTGAAACATAGACATTTTGGGTGTTAAGTTTTAAGGTTCTGGATTTAGCTAAAGCTCCTATTTTACTTTTAGCTGTCCCACCACCCCACCCCACCATCTCTTTGGCTGGGGAATGAGGGGTGCTACCTATTTAGTGCCAAGTCAGGTAGAAATTCAGGTTGCCCACTCAGTCTCCATAGAGACTTGAGCAGGTGGACTTCTAGCTACTGTTGGATGAGTGGTGAGTTCTGGCTCACACTAGGCCTCCACGGATGCCTCCTTGGCTGAGAGGGGCTAGAGTGCCTTGTTACTGCTTTCCATATAACCTTCACTGAAACCATGGAGTGGTGTTGTCCTCATCATTCCTGGGCCATAATGGAAGTCCTGACTCTACTAGGTATCCTTGGATGCCTAGTAGAAAGGAATTAGAAAGAGTATTTCATGTCTGCCAGTTGAGAATGAAGTATAGGCTCCCAACAAGTTCTGTGGCATGTGCTTGTCAAGGATAGAGTGATTATTATCTAAAACTTCTCTTTCATGCTAAGCTGCCTCTTTCTTGGTCCTTTGACTACAGAGAACAGGCTCTTGTTTGGGTTTCATTTATCTGTATCTGTTGATGTTTCCAGGCTACTAGCTTTTTCAGCTCCCAAGTCAGAATATACAACAAAAAAAATAAATAAATCCTAGAGAACTCACCACTATTTTGTCACTTGAGTTCCCAGGTCACTAGCCAGTCTGCCATATTTTGTCCACCTTTCACAGACTTCTTATGCTTGTTTTATGGATAATGGTTTTTAGCTGTACTTACCAGAGAAATAGGGAAAATAGGTCTACTTCATCTTCCTAGAAGTGGAAGTTCACTGATTTCTCAATTTTGTGAATTTTTGTTTTTATTATTTCATGAATGTTCTGCTTAAGATCGTTATGTTTCTAACTATTGAATTATCATTGCTATTTTTTATTTCATTACCTATTTATTGTTTAAGACTATTAACAATGCCATATTGGTGCAAATATTTTACCAGCTTTTTGATGGACCTAAATTTCAATTATAATGTTGATATATAAACATTTTAATATTTATGTAGTCAAATCCTTTGTGATTTTTCCCTTATATAAAGCTTCAAAAGTCTCTCCTTCTCCAAATATCAGATAAACATTAGTCCATATTTTCTTTTAGATTTTAAAAAAGATGTTATCATTTTCTTTCACTTTTTACCCTTTTATCTATCTAAAATTAATTTTGGCATATTGTCTCGGGAGTGAAAGTTTGTTGACTGTGATTTTAGGAGAGGAACTCCTGACTGCGTTAAAGACTTGACAATGTTTCCAAATATCCTAAATCCAGTACAAGATCTTGATGCAATAACAAGAGACTGTGACATTTACTTCCCACGTGGATTAACATCAGTACTTCCTAAACATGCATCTGCTTTCACCTCAGTTCATGATGGGGATGACAGGGAAATAGATTTGCCTGAGCTTTCAACAATGTGCTTTAGCACCATAGGGAAATGGCCAAGCTGACAAGCCTTCGTGAATGATAAATGATGAGTGATGCTGTGATCTGGACTATTTGAGGATATTGGTTGAGGCATCATGTTATTTGACATACCATTCCAAGCTCAGCAACAGAAGGTAGCTCTGCTGAAATATTAATGAAGTGGTTTGTTTCAAGCACCTTGATTCAATTTCAAGCAAGATTTTGAAGACAGGTGCATGTTATGGCTCCTTTGATTTCTCTGATAAGTGTTAGTCTGTATTAAGAACGGTGGTCTGTATTAGTCTGTATTAGACCTGAACCTCGGTCATGGCCACTTATTTGGAAGCCAGGGGACTCTATGAACATTTCCCAGATGCCAATGGACTAATGTGGTGCTGCCATCTTGAGACACCAGGAAGAGATTCCTAGTAGCAGGCATAGCACTGAAATAAAACTTTTAGAGCTCTTTGCCATGACTTGTTCTCTGGCCCCTCACCCTCCCCTTTTTTTTTTTTTTTTTTTTTTTTTTTTTTGAGATGGAGTCTTGCACTGTTGCCCAGGCTGGAGTGCAGTGGCATGATCTCAGCTCACTGCAAGCTCCGCCTCCTGGGTTCACGCCATTCTTCTGCCTCAGCTTCCCGAGGAGCTGGGACTACAAGCACCTACCACCACGCCCGGCTAATTTTTTCTACTTTTAGTAAAGACGGGGTTTCACTGTGTTAGCCAGGATGGTCTCAATTTCCTGACCTCGTGATCAGCCCGCTTCGGTCTCCCAAAGTGCTGGGATTACAGGCCTCGCCCCACCTTTTGTGCTTCTAAGCCTTAAATTCTTCTGTGCTTAATGCATCAAGTAAAAAAGAGACAATTCGTAACTCTTTATCAATTAGAGTAACTGAGAAATGGAATCACAAAAGGAAATCTCATTGCTGAAGTAAGATAAAAAGCTACATTAATATTAATTATGACAGATATAAAGACTTCATAGAAATACGGAAGAGATTTCTGGAATACACTACGTAAAAAAAATCAAGATGCAAAATAATGTGCTCACCATATTAGGAAATAAACTCAAAGTATGGTAGTAGTAACTTGCAAGTGAATTTTTTTTTCTAAACCTTATGTAATATTGAGTATTTAGAAGATATTCTAAAATTGCATTTTTACAGTTTTTATTAATTAAGGAAGGGGAATTATACAAAAGAGGGAGTTACCTTGTTGTCTGTTCTTTGTTGTTGTTCCCTGGAGTTACAGATCAAGTGATTTTAGAGTAGGGCTTACATGAGCTAGTTTTCTGGCCATAAAATATTTGTTTATTGAAGGTTGCCTTATCATTGCCTGAATTTTTATCACTACACAACCCAAGAGTGGATTAAAAATAAATCAAATGTTATAGGGCTTTATAAATTTCAGTGTTATTTTATAAGCTATGCCCAGATTGAGGAGACTACAAGATAAAAGAGCTCCGGCTACTTCTCAAAGCAGCCCCTCTGCTGCTGTCTCTGAGCGGTGTGAAAGATTTTTAAAACCAATGAAACAAGAAAGTACCAGCAGAGGAGACTTGTTTCCTTGGGGTGTGCTTTTCACAGAGGCACTTGCCAGGAAACTCAGTAGACAGAATTTCTTTGGGGCCAATTTCTTGGCCTTCAATCATACCAAGAATTAGTGGGGAAGAAAACCCCAGAAGCATTCTATTCTCTAGAAGGCAAATTTTGGTGCAGACCAAACGGAAATCTATGGCCACAGTGTATCTCCAGGGCAAGTGAGTTTCATACTTTACAGTAGAAACAGCAAAGCACAAGTATTGTTTGCAAGTTGGGAACAGAAACTATATAAATAGTTGCAAAAGAAAAAGAGAAACTTCATAAGTAGTACATGAAAAGAAAGATGAACACAGGTGCTGCCCCAACACACACATACACAACACAACACACACACACATGCACACCCTCAAGGCAGGGGTGGGTGGAGGTTATAAACATATTTGGCAAACAGAAGGGAAAAGCCTCCTGGAACCAAAGGAAGGTTAAACAATGTATAAAAAAAGAACAGAAGCTGAACGAGCGGGGGTGAAGGAATGGGAGAAAAAATGTTTGACACAAAGTCCCAGTCATGTCCACAGGTCTCTGGATAGACACTGATCCACTCTCTCTGAAAATCAACTAATGCAGACTTTTCTATACCTCTTGAAGAGTCTGTATGTATATGTGGACAGAATCTTAAATATGTAGGCTATATGTTTATTTTGTATTTATCGAGCAAATACCCTATTTGTTACAAGTCTTTGTTAGGCAAAAGTCTTGAAGTTCTTTTAAAAAACTTGTGAATATTGGTGTGCAAACTATGATGGCCCTGAACTAATACCTACAGAACACCTGACCCTTGTAGAAGAAAGAGAAGACAGAAGATTGGCAGCAACTCAAAAAGAAAGACTTCCCATCCCTATGTCTTACTTGGTGCTCTTGAGTGCATTATTATTGTCATCATATGTCACTAAGATAAGGAGGCTCATAGACTTGCCCAAGGCCACAGGCTAAAACCACTGAGCTAGGAATTAGAACACAAGTTCTCTGCTTCCTTAATCTCAAGTCAGGTTTAATGTATTTATACTTAGTTGCATAAATACCATACAGAAAAACCACTCTGGTTTCATTGCTCCAGTCTCTACCCCAAAGGGGGACAGTCCTCTGGTACTGATCATTGGACACCAATGACAGAGCACAACAAATTCTCACCTCTGTGTTGTGTCAGCTTCCACTGAGGTCATTTTAATTCTATAGCCAGTCCTTTCTTCTTATGTTCCCTGATGGGTAATTTACATGGCAAACCAGAGCCTCCTATTAAAAATATGCACACAATTTTTTCCAGTAAGACTACACTATGTATTTTTAGTTTAGAAAAATGAAAAGGCTAATGTAAATTTTCCAGACCAGTATTTCTCTAGGAAACATTCACCTACGTGTTTTTTTCTGCTTGCCTCATTATTTTTCCATATTAAAGTCATCCCTAAATGCCAGAAGGATTCTGAGATGTGTCATTATTCATCTGACACTTTCTTATTGTTGGGACATTCTATTTGCATGCAATTGCATTATTCCACTGTTGGTGTCTCTATCAGATTCTGCAAGTGTTAGTGTTGTATCTGCCACAATAACTTTCAAATAATAAAAACAAATAGTGGAGGCTTGAAGCTTCAAAAGTAATCAAAGAGATACTTCTATTATAATCTGTTTTCACCTTCGAATGCATTCATATTTCTTTTGGCCTGAAGTGAGTTTCACAGAGTGGATAGAAGCAAAAGAAATAAATGCATTTAAGGAAATTTTTGTCTATGCAATTTCTCCAATTTCTACTCTTATATCGTTCTTCTTTCGTTTTTATTTCTTTTTATCAATTTTCCCTCAACAAGGTATTATTTTTAATACTTTGAATGTATCATTTGCAGTATATTGAAAAGGCAAAATTGACAAATATGTTTGCTTTAGTAAGATTGATTCTCTTTCTTACATAGGGTTCCATGAGTTGAATTTCTAATGCAGCATCATTCCTCTTATCATTATCTTGGCCATTCACTCAGAAAAAAAGAGAAATAAAGGTTACATTTTCACATTTAAAAATGCATCATGGTTGTTCTCCTGAATCAAGAGCCTGAGGCCAAGCCTGGAGGGGCTTAAGGATGGAGCCAGCATTCTCAGGTTGAGTCATTCACAACATGTGCCCCTGCGGGGACCTCCTCAAATTGTCTTGTGGGCACATGGCTTTGTACACTTTTGAGAATCTGGATGTGGGGAGCATACAAAAGAAACTTGAGATAATGGTGACAAGTGGATTGGCTCAGCATGCAGCAAATTTTTGAAAGGAAAGGAAACAGTGGTAGAAGGTTTAACATTCAGTCCAGAGTGTCCCTGTAGAAACACTTACAAGTCACTCTAAAGATGATCTTAAACTCTACGAGCCTGGCATGGAGTACATAAAAATGACCACATGTTATAACAAATTACAAAGGTTCTTAAAGAGTTTAGTTTCTCTTTAAGTTAAATAGATTTCTTACAATATTGTACTCAGAAACTCCATGTTGAAATTCCAGAAATTTTGCCTGTCCTAGAACTGCGGCTTCTTTCTACATGTGTTGTAGAGTGGTGGCAGTAAACTCTGCCTTTTGTTTAGTTTTTGTTTATTTAATTGAAACGAAGTTGATATTTACTCTTCACTCGCCTTACACAGTCTAAAAGTAAATGGCCAATTTATATATTTTTAGTTCCCAGAGCAAATTGATTGCGCTGCCTTGGGTTTCAAATACCACTTTAGTGTTTGTTGTTGTTGACTTTGATTCATACTTCTTATCAGTTTCCAAGTAGAGACATCACTGCTGAAAGATCGACTGAAAAGTGCTATCTTTGTCTTATTTCTTATCTAATTTGTTATCCCCATGGTATATCTGGTCTGTCTAAACCAATAGTTCTCAAAGTGTGATCCAAGCACCTGTCTGGGTCCCTGAACACCTTTCAGGAGTCTGTAAGGTCAAAGTTATTTGCATAATACTACTATGATGCCATTTGCCTTTTGTACTCTGATGCTCTTTTGAACCTACTGTGGCATTTTCCAGAGGCTGCAAGGTGTGTGATAACTCAAATCAACTGATTTCATTCACATCATCTCAAATGCAGAGCAGATATGAAAATCCAGCTGTGTTCTTCTCAGTCAGGCATTAAAGAAATTTGCAAATAGATAAAACAATGCCACTCTTCTCACTATCTTTTATTTGGAAAACAATTATTTTTCTTTAAAATACCTTATTTATGTTAATATATAACAGTTTATTGACATGATTTTTAAATGAATAAATTAACAAATACATTACAATTTTTCAGTCATGTTCTTCTTAGGTAAACATAAAAAAATAAAACCCACAAGAGCCAAGGCTTTTTTGAATCCTCAGTAATTTAGAACATGTTAAAGTGCAACCAAAAGTTGGTGAACTGCTGCTGTTTCCTCTACCCTCATTTAATTCCTTATTTCTCTATTTTGCTTTGAATGACTGAATCTTATTTATGAGGCACACATTACATCTTTTTCTTTTATTTTGTTCACAGACCCAGAGTCTTCTCCTTCCTACAGGATCCCTCATGGAGAACACTCACAGGGGTTTAACCAATTCTTTTACGCTCAGCAGAATATGACACTGGAAGAAAATGAAGGAAAAGGGCTAGTGTAATAGAAAGAACACTAGATGTAGTTAGCTTGTGTGGGCTCTGGTCCCTCCACCAGGGACACAAATTAATATCCCTTGTCTGTAAAATAAGAGAAAAGATGAGTTATTTTAAAACTGCATACCGCAGAGCTTTAGAACTCTGAAAATGTGACAGTTCCAGTGGGTAGGTGAAGTGACTGAACGGAAAACTTCATCCTCCCCTGATTCAACTAAGCAGAGCCACTTCTATGCCATCTTATGTATCCATGTTCAGAGTAAGAAATCATTTGATGAAAGAAAGTCTGCATTAAAAAAAGTTTGGAAACCACCTGTTTAGGTGATTCCTGATAGCCCTTTCAGCCATAACTTGACAGAAGAGCATCGGCTCCTCATAAGAAAATGTGTTATTCTTACTAAGACAATGTGATTTTGTTGTTGTTGTTCTGTACTTTGTGAGTTAAGGAAGGACCTCTAATGAATTCGAGATGGAAGTCATGCACAGATCTCATGTGAAAAGGACTCGGAGAGAATTTTCCTGTGCTCTATTTGTGTTCAGTGTTTCTTCAACATTTGAACACAGCCCTCTGACCTGAATCTCACTCCAATACTTGGCTGTACTCTCTTTAATGGGGCCACTAACTTCCAAAAGCAATTTTACTTTGATGTGGTAGAATATGATTGAGTAGCAAATTCAGGAGCTTGTCAGAGGAGGTTTCTTTTCTCCACTGGAGTTTATGAAACATTTGCTTTGCTGTTGAGATGGAGAACGAAAAAAAAAAACCCTGCAAGATCTAAAAAAAAACTATTGAAGTAGAGGAATCAAAGCAATAAAATATTGCAATCAAGCAGTTTTGTTTTGTTTTGTTTTGTTGTTTGTTTGTTTGCTTGTTTTACTTTAAGAAGTCTTCCATGTATAGCATCTCAGTTTTCTTTTCCTCGACTCAATAAAATATTTAGACAAGATGTTCTCTCCATTTGACAACTTAAAAAACTGAGGCATAGAGAGGTGGAACAACCCATGTGGATTCACTAGCGATAAAGAGACGACCATAATGCAAGGATTTTGACTCATCACCTGGGTTTCTTGCTTTACATTCAGGAGAGTGGGTTTCTTTCCAGTTCCAGGAAGTGGTCTAGGAATATCTTTTTACAAGAGGAAGTATTTCCTGAAGAAACAATTCTTTTAGGTAGAACATGTATGTTTTCATCTCTAGACCACTTTTCATCTTCTACCCCAAGAATCTAGCTCCCTCCTCCCTCTCTTTTCTTGTCATACGCATCTTACGTATTCCATGTGAAATAAGTTTCAAGTAAGCTATAATTACCATTTTCATGACAGAAAGGCTACCCATTTTCACTTCCATTTTATAGTTTTGGTTATACTTTGAAAAGCACTAGCATTTTCAAATACTTATAATTTTAAAATATAAATAAAAACGCATGGTTCTACTGACATAGGTTTACCATGGAAGGAGGCAAAACAGGGACATTCTATGCTGACTTAAATTCCAGGTAAATTATTGTTTAAATTCAATTTCTCTGGAATTAGAAAAGCTACCATTTAAACGCCTAGCTTTTGGGACCCTTTTAAAACCAGTAACAATTTTGTTAAAAAAAATTAGAAGGTTTAAAAATCTTCAATGAAAAATGATTTACAAAGATTTTAAGAGATTTTTCTCATCAGTCACAGTGATGTCTCTTTCAAGGATGTGCTTTCTAATCCAGTTCTGTCCACATTTATGACCTACTCTATAGTTTGATTTTCCTCTCATATAATGAGTGCTCCGTTTTTTCACTTGGATCATGAAAACAAGAAAACATGAAAGATAAACAGCACTATGGAATTCAGAATCCACACTGTTTGCTGTTTCACAGAAACTAGAACGAGTTCATCATGTCCTGCATTTATTGGTGACCTTAATGAAATCACTTGATGCAAGTCATGCTATCACAGTCAGTTATTTTGAGGGGTATTTGGGGAGTTTTTTGTTTGTTTCTTTGGACCAGTTCTATAGTGAACTAAATTAGTTAATTAATGTCAACTCTTTCAGCTCTAAGCTACATATAACCCATTTTTGTATACTTATCTGGGAACAATTCATTATTGACTTAGCTTGGAATAGATATAATATAGTCATCTTAGTCATCAGAAATATGCCCTACTTGGAGAAATTTTCCATTTACTTTATTTCTCAAATCCACAGACCACTTTGAAAAGTCCTTATCTACAAACAACAGTGGGGAGCAGTTTTACACTCTAAGAATTCATCACAAGCCCCTGGAGAATTTGATATATCGTTACGCATCTAACTTCTCTGCCTGAAGTAAATTTCAGCATAAACCCTTACTTGGTGAAATGAAATTCATCCAACCATTTATTTGCATAGTTTGAAGATTATAACAACACTGATGGTTCTATTTTGAAAGGAAAAAATATAGCCTCAATTGCTGATCGGACACAAAACAAAACTACCGCAAGTTTTGCAAATTCTTAGAAATGTCTAGATTTGGAATGGAAATGAATTACTGCTTCCCTTTTACAGTTTTATTTTGATTTCCCAGTTTTATTTTCTCTTTTCACTCCTCCTCTCTTTCACAGAATTCCCACCTTCCTTTGGCCAATCTGCTGCTATATGTCAGGAATCACCCTTTCTTTCCACATTGCTCCTCTTCATCACTGTTCTAAGGAAATGCAATCTAGAGAATGAAAAGATGAGGTGTATCCAACCGAATATTCCATCAATTGCAAAGGTCACAAGAAAAATATTTCTTGCTTTGGAGAAGTAGAATTTCAAACAAGACTTTTGCTTTCCTGTGTTTTTGGTGAAATCTTCATTAGGTAGCAACAGTGGATGTTGTCTAGTGGGGTCTCATTTGTCTCTCCATATAAACACTGGGATGTTAAATCTGGGATGTTGCAGGAGTGGTGTTATCACAGGAACCTGGAAGAGCTTTTCCCTTTGTCCTAGTATGAAGTAACACTCTTCGGTATCCTGGAGGGCACCGTGCATTCAGTGCTACTCTTCTGATTTGTTTTGATTTATGTAATAACAATGATATTTTGGAATGCAGTAACCCAAGTGGAAGCCATTTACAACATATCAGTGTATTGGCTTCTATATTTGGAAAGAAACATTTCCTCTTAATCAGAGGAAGAAGCTAGATTAAAAGTAGCTGTCAGCTAGGTTTGCTGTTATATAAGTCAGGGCTTTACAGAGAAACAGAATCAATAAGGGGGGTGTGTGTGTGCGTGCTTGTATGCGTGTGTGTCTGTGTGTGCGTGTGTGTGTGTGTGTAGAGAGAGAGAGAGAGAGAGAGAGAGAGATTGATATCTTTTAAGAAATTGGCTCACATGAATGTGAGGGCTGGCAAGTCCAAAACGTACAAGGCAGGCTGGCAGGCTGGAGACCTCAAGAAGAACTGATACTGTAGTCCTGAGTCTGAAGACAGACTGAGGCAGAAATCCTCTTGTCAAAGGACCTTTTAAGGCCTTCAGTTGATTGGAGGGCAATCTGCTTTACTCAAAGTCTAATGATGTAAATTCTAATCACATCTAAAATATACCTTCACAGCAACATCTAGACTGGCATTTGACCAAACAACTGGGCATCATAGCCTAGCCAAGTTGACATACATATAAAATTAGCCATCAAAAGTGGATTTTACAATAAAGTAGTGGCAACCCATTGTGACACTATGTCCAAGGGCACCGCTCATGTTCTTGCTGTTAGTTAACCACTGCTAAGCATCTAATAAAGGTAGTGATGTCAGCCAATCTGTTGTACAGCCATGTTAATGTGGAAATAGTCGGTACCATAATGATCTCTTCTACATGCACTAGCTACATAATGCATCCAGGAAGGATACACAAAGAACGGATATGCATACTAAATGCTCACTTTCTGCAGGCACAAAACCACACAACACAGCCTCCTGCATTAGTCTGGCTTTTTGAATCCATTATGTATCACTGAAGATGTGATTTCTGTCTCATCATCATTTTAAAGTAGTGGATTCACATTTTGAAAATAGGGGGCTTCTGAACCCTTCCTTCAAACGAAATGTTTGGAAGTATAGCAATGAAATGGAGCACCAACCATGCCCTGGTGCAAGTAGATTCTTCACAACTGGGCCTCACCCCATCCCTACCATTTTAAAACACCATACTATAAAAATAGGGAAAGACCTTGTTTTTCTGTATTTCATATACTGGCAATATCAAATCTTCAGAACCAAACCACACACAAAAAAGCAAACTTTTCTCTGATAATTTGAAACCGTTATTGTAAAACTTCTGCTTTATAAACCCAGATGTCTGTCTTTCAGCCATCATGTGTGGCCTCGTTGGTCCCAATTTATTCTTCTATCCTTCACCAAGCCCAATTAGGTGCCTTCTCAGGCCACCACATGTTGTGGTGGTAAACAAACTGCTTACTTGGAAAGTAAGGATACAAATGAAATAGCCTCTTGGGTCTTCCTCTCTCTGACTAAAAGAAAGTGATAGTTTCAGGCAAACAAGATGAGAAGAGAAATGGCAGAGGAGACACAGGTGGGAAGGTCACTAGACAGAGTCCCTGAGTGGTGATGGATGTTTGTGTTGAAAATAATGAGTCAAAACTAATTTAACTTATAGTCAGTAGCCTCTCTTTAAGAGAGCAAATGAGTATATTAGAAAGCTTCCAAGTAGATAAGTTAACATTTTTTTTTAAAGTTTTTAGTGTACAATATGGGTAAAAGTCAGTTTGAGAAAACTTCATTTACATAAAACTCAGATTGCTAATTAAATAATGCACTTATTTATATGATCATTTTACAATCATCCCAAAAAATGATTTATTTTTCTAGTTCAAGCTCAATTTCAGAACTTGAAACGCTGTGATGTTGATTTTTGAGGGGATCTTTTACTGTAGTTATGGAAAAACGAGTACACATAAATAATGCACTTATTTACATGATCATTTTGTAATCATCTAGAAAAATGATTTATTGTTCCAGTCAAGCTCAATTTCAGAACTTGAAACACTGTGCTGTTCATCTTTGAGGAGGACCTTTTACTCTAGTTACAGAAAAACAAGCACATTTAATTTGTAATTAAAATAAAGAAGACAACAACTATAATAGTCATTATTTAGCAGTTACCAAGTGCTTACTCTGGGTCAAGCACTGATCTAAGTATTTCACAGTAAGGAATTATTTAACCCTCCCACAACCCTCTGATGTATATAATATTCTTCCCTGTTTTGCAGCTCAGGAAACAGAAGCATACGAAGTTTGGTAATTTAAGACTGTATTGCTGATACATGGAGAGACAGGATGAACATGCAGCCAGTCTGGCAAGAAACTCCATGCTCAGGCACTTAATGGCGTGGAGTATGCTGCACCCAGAGTTTTCTCAGAGAAGTCTGTGGATGAAATGGTTCTTAGTCACTGAAGGAGCATGGACAGGTAGTAGAAAGGTAAGAAGGATTACACAATGAGAAATAGCAAAAGCTCTCGAGGAGAAAGGTGCAAAAAAGAGTGGAGAAAAGACTTCCTGGGCTGAAGTGAGGTGTTCATGAGGCGTTACAGCAGGGAATTGGGAGAACGGTGATAGAGATGGTCAGTTGATGCAGGATCTCCTGTCAAGAGTCCAAATTTGTCACTGAAATCCAAAAGGACGAATGGAATCCACTGGAGGCTCATGAGTATGGAAAGTTTATAATGGAAATGACTTGGGAGAAATAAATAATCTTGGGAAGTTGGTACCATAGAGTGAGGAGAAGTTGATTTGAGGAAAGATCTGGACTATGCTAATGTTGTCCCTGAATGCTGTTTGCCGAAGAACATAGGTTAAGTTTTACATGCTTTCCTAGCAGCTCACTGAGGTGCATTTCCCACACTATCACCAAGGGGTCCCAGGGCATCTCAGGAAACTCGTAGGGGAACAACAAATATTTTAAATTTTCAAAGGAAGCAAGACCATATCTGTCAGACATAAGCAAATTATTAGCTTAAATACATTCCCAGTTGCATCACTGAGTTGTACTACATTCCTCTTAATAATGTCATAACTTTGAAAAATTTAGTTTTCTTAAGGACGCTGTGATAAAAAGCAAGTAGCCTGCAGAATTCAATGTGAAAGAGGAAATAAAGGTGGCAGTGTCCAATCTGCTTACAGGTTTGAGAAGCTGTGCAGTACCCAAGAAATGCACACATGCAACCCATTAGTAATGGTATTGGTTAAGGATGAAATAAAATAAAATTGTTTCCAGTATATGTGTGTATGTACACTCACGAAAATATTTTTTGAGACACCAAGGGTACCATCTTAGTCTGCTTGGGCTGCTATAACAAAATATCATAGACTGGGTGGTTTATAAACAACAGAATTTTATTTCTCACAGTTCTGAAAATTGAGAAGTCCAAGATCAAGGCACCAGCAGATCAAAGGTCTGGTAAGGGTCTGCTTTCTAGTTCAGAGATGGCACCTTCTTTCTGTGTGCTCACATGATAGAAGGGGAACAAACTCTCCAGGGCTTGCTTTGTCAGGGCACTAATCCCATTCATGACAGCTCTTCCCTTACAACATAATCAACTACCTCCCATGTCACCACTTTTACGATAAGGGTTTCAATATGTACATTTTGGGGAGACTCAAACGTTCAGAACATAGCAGGAACCATGTACTGAGAAAGTAGGCAAACTTCTATCCAAGAGATTGTGACTGTGTTTACTACCTGCTACCAGTTGAAGATTGAGTTTCAAAATGTGCTAAATCTGTAGTTTTTTCAAGTGTCTGCGTATGAAAGAGAGAAAATGCATGCATGAAGGAGAGAGAAATAGAGTTTTGCATGCATTTTGACTGTATAACACTCCTATTTTAAAAAAAGAACATTTAAGTTTTAAAAGCATAGTGACATTTAATCTCATTTCAAAATATCCTTCTCTTTCCTTATCTAGTTTGCCCCACCTTGGTAAAAATGATATTACTATCAAATCCAAAACCTAGGCATAATCCTTTATTCTTATCTCTTTGTTACCCTTCACAGTGAACCTATCACTGAGTCTTGTTGCTTCTGCCTTCAACATATATCTGAAGTCCATCCATTTCTCTCTGGCCCCATGGCTGTCTCTTTGCCCAAACCACCCTCCTTCCTCCCCTAGGTCTTGACAACCGCAACAGCCTCCCCACATGTCTTTCTGCAACCTTCCTTACCCTCTTTCTATTCTCAGCAAAACAGCATCAATAATCTTTTGAAAACATAAACAGAATCAGGTTATTCTCTTACTTGAAATCTTTGATAACTTCTCATTTCATCTTATGCTTAAAAAAAGAAAATCTATACTACTTACTATGGCTTAGACAAATCCTACATAATTTCTTCTCTGTCTCTGTGACCTCACCTAGATCTGCATCACATCCTCAGACTCCATGCGTCAGCCCACTATCTCTTTCAGTTCCCCCAAGGACACTGAGCTTGTGTCTAAGTTTTTACACCACTTCCTGGAACACATCCAACCATCATTACCAATGTGTCTGACTCCTTTAATTCTTCAGGCAACAACTTAACTGTGCCTTCCTCAACAAAACTTCCTGTGACCACATTGCCTTACATAGAACCCTTCCATACATTCTTAAGCAGAAATACTCTCATGGCCTGAACTAGTCACAGTTTTTATTTATAGTTGTCCATTTGCATCTTTATTGCTTGTCTGGCTCCACTAAAACTGGAATGTTGTACTAGGGTAGGTGGTGGGTCTTTGCATTCAGCAGTGTATACCCAATATCTAGCAGTGTCTCTGGCATCATAATCATGGTGTAAATGAATAAACAGGTGAGGAAATGGGAGACGCACTTCCTCTATCAGATGCGTGGGTTGGGGTGTAGGAGTTGTCAGTTGATCTATACTTCTCTGCTGGCTATTTTATCTAGCCTGGGTTCCTGGTCTTTGCCCCCAGTATCACCTGCAGAATAGAATTTTAAAGTAACCCAATAAGGCTGTAAGATTAAGTTGAATTTAAGGACACAGATAAGGAAGCACAGTACTTTTTTTCCCCCTCTGAATAATTCTCCAAATCCCCTAACTTTTTGAGTGCATAATACATTAAGGTTTCAGATTGTTTTCCTTGGATTACTCTTTCTTTTTCTGTCCTAAGAACATGGCTATTTTAATACTTCCTAGATGATTTGAATATTGACCACTTACACAAGATTTCCTGAGAAACTATTTTTCCTATGTTAAAAATTCTGTCGTGGTTTTTCTATTTATAGAAGTTGCGGCAATAATGTTCATATGAATGAAATAGGAGCAAAATTTCTCCCGCTATCTGCTACATATAGCACAGAAGATGTTGCAAAGCAATATTTCAGTTTTCTGAAAATAAATCTTATCTCCAACCATCTACTCTATTTAAAATGTTATTATGGTTCAAAATCCAGGGAAAGAACTTTATTTGGTTCCTGAAAATAAGAAATTTGTGCATAAATGCATTATAATAGTCAGAAAGGGATTTTGAAAGAACACTAATTTGCCCTGCATGTTTTTTGTTCATTTTAATTCTTAAAAATCTTAGTGAAATTTGTGTATGTTACATCGGTTTAACATTTTGCAAGTAGGAAATATTTATTTCTTAAATACAAGGGGATCAGACTCTAAACACCAAAGAGAAAACAAAACCACCTAAGACCTGGTTCCCACCTGCTGAGAATTTACATTCTAACTGGGAACGTTAGACATGTGTACACACAGCTATACTGTGATGTCCTTTGGAATATAATTCATTCTCACAGAACACATAATAAGCAATGCTGAGATAGGAGGGGTTTCCTTTAATTCTTTTAATTAACGAAAATGCTATGTAAAATATGGGATGTTTACTGGTCCTTGAAGAGTAGATTTCTTTATACGTAGAATTTCAAAAAAATTATTCTATAGAGAAGGAATGTGCCAAGAGTCAGAGCTATCCTTGGAAAATATGACAAACAGATGAAGACAAGAAGCAAATTTTAGAGGTCTCTATTAGTGGCCTAAGATGGAGGATGGTCCAAATAATGACGCTTTATCTGCAACTGACATCCACCTCAAACATCAGGGATACATTTGGTTTAATGACGTCCTGGTGGTTATGGCCCCCTCATTTTTCCCACTCCTGATCAGCAGAACAACACTGGGCCCTTATCTGACACTCTTCCACTCAGAAAAAAATGAGCAAATGGATGCATCTTAATAACTTCCTCAACATAAAAGATTCAATAGAGAAGACATTGGCTTTTCCCTCTGACTCTTGCTGATAGACTATTGCCTTGGTCCAGGTTGCTCTGTGATGAGTAAAGTCCCAAGAAGGGAATGTCCGTCAGCACATAAACAGAGTTTGAGTGACACAGTATCTTCCAAGTGTTTACCTTAATAGCTTTACCCAGAAGAATCTTGGATCAGCATCTCTCAGTGGGTGCTTCCACTTATCCTTTGAGAAGATTGTTCCAATTAGGGAAAACTGTTTCAGAGGAAGGGATAAATTCAAGTGAAGCTGGCAACAGAATGTAGGACTGCTGATTGCAACTTTTACTTTAGGTCTGATATACTTTTGTCTTCTATTTTACTTAAAATACTTTGGATTCAGTAGAAAGCTGAAGGTTTAATATTTTATAAAGTATATATCAAAATATACTCTCCACAAAATAAAGAATGGTAAATAGCATTGTGTTTATGCCCTTCAGTGTTCAGTTGGAGGATTCAATTTATTCTAAAAAATGCAATTAAAATGTAAGTGCTTTATGCCCAGTTTAAGTCAATAGGCAATTGATGTTACTATGCAGAAGGTAACATAAAAATAGCTGTGGAGGATGTAAAGAGTTTAATGCATGGTCTCTGCCATCACTTGGAAAAGGAGATATAATATCAGGAAATACAAAATATATAAGGCAATATGTAAGCACCAAGTTAAGAGATTCAGCAATTTAAATTTAAAGATTGAAAGCCTCATTTTCATTGCAAATTACATAATTGCATTTTCATGTTTTACAACAAATGAGTTGAATTTCTCTCCAAATTGTTCTTCTCTTGGAGAAACTACTTGGCTTGAGAAAGTCTATCCCAAAAGCCAGAGCCAAGCACCTTAGATGAGAGCTTTGCTGTTCTGGAACAGCACAGCCCTGCATGTGTCTTCTGGGCTGGGGGGACTGAAAGGGTCTGATTCAATTAAAAAATGGAATATGCCATTTATATGGATGACTAATTTGGAGATCAAGGGAAGATTTTCTCTTTTCTAGAACTATGAAAATGAGTTACTATGTTTTGTCAGTAAATAAATGAGAGAGTTAATTTATAGGAGATTACACATTGGTGTTTAAAATTACACTTGGATATTTGAAGTATTTGGACAGGAAGAAGAGCTATGGCTCAAATGTGTGGTTGAAAGACAAGAATTCTAAGGTAGGTTTTGCAGAGTGGAGAAGGTGTGGCAGAAGGTTACCTTTTATTACCTAACATTCAGTCAGTATGGGCTTGGGGTGTTTTCTCCGATATTCAAGAGATCGAAACCATGCAAACTATTCTATTATTATAAATTCAAATTATTAAATGGATGAGATCTTCTGAGTGAACTGTACAATTATTATTTTAAATATTGAGAGGCTAATTTATGCAGTAAGGTGTGAGCCTGAACCCATGTTCAGCTCACTGGTGGATGTTCAGGATTATCTGACAGGTTGAAAAAATAGGTGGCATCTATTCATTTATATTTGTTGATTATCATAGGGGCAAGTTTTTGTGCAGCAAAAAAGAGAGGGAGGGAATTGGGATGGGCATCAAAATATCTGACCCAGATATGTGTCTCACAATGAGTCTGTTACTGTAAGTAGCAGGTCAGACATGAGCAGGGCAGGAGAGGGCTGCCCCCGCCCCACACACACACATTAGGAATGTCGGGCGACTATCAGGTGATGGTCAGGCTGTTGTTAACTGCCTCTCTAAAATAATAATTGGTCACAGCTGGTTCTAGGGAAAGGCGGGCTCCTAACAGATGAAACACCTGAAACCGGTGATCAGCAGCTTCCTGATAAGATCTCAGGAGCTGGGAAAGTGTGCTCAAGTATGTGCATGCAGACAGCCCACCCCAAAGGAAAAATCAGGGTAGAAGTAAAGGAAGACCCCGGAAGTATGCCGAGGTGTAAAACCGCAAGTTAAAAGGTCCAACTGCACACTGTCTTTCAAGTTGCCCACTTGGCCCTCTCCAAGTGTACTTTCTTTCCTTCCTGCCCTCAAGTTTTTTAAATAAACTTTCATTCCTGCTCTAAAACTTGCTTTGGTCTCTCCTTCGGCCTTATGCCTTTCAGTCAAATTCTTTCTTCTGAGGAGGCAAGAATTGAGGTTGCCGCAGAATTGAGGTTGCCGCAGATAACAAGTCCATCTGATAGCTGCTTGGCCTACTGGCCATTCCCCTTTCTTTGAAATGTACTCTCTTTCCCTGGAGGTAGGTGTCCTATAGATATTTGGTATGATAGAATCCCTTTGTACCTGGAGTAGACATCCTACTTAAGATGGATCACTTTGATTTTCTTTCCTGTTAATCTGGAATTGAAGAAATTCCAGAACACTCAGGAAGTCTCTCCATGGAACTCAATCCTATAAACAGTTACATTGTAGTCACAGCAATAGAGTTTGCCAAGTAAAAAGAAAGCAGGAAAAGCTGGGTCAGGAGAGGGATAAAGAAGTGTGATATTGATACACTAGAAACCTGAGGTCCCAGAGGTACACCTATGACCTAGAGAGGAGGAAGGTAGTTTTGTATTTAATGAGGAACCACCAGTACTGTAACGGAGGGCACGGTGAGTGGTGGCAGTGTTCAAGGACACCTGGAAGTGACCTTGAAGATCAGGTCAGTAGGTAACAAAAGGAAAATGGTGCTGACAGACTGACAGATGAGTATTACCTAGAAACCTCAAGATACACCTGGATAAGATTTGGATCTAGCTGGGCACAGTGGCTCACGCCTATAATCACAGCACTTTGGGAGGCCAAGGCAGGCAGATCACGAGGTCAGGAGTTTGAGACCATCCTGGCCAACATGTTGCAAGCCCGTCTCTTCTAAAAATACAAAAATTAGCCAGGCGTGGTGGCAGGCGCCTGTAGTCCCAGCTACTAGGGAGGCTGAGGCAGGAGAATCACTTGAAACCAGAAGGTGGAGGTTACAGTGAGCCAAAATTGCACTACTGCACTCCAGCCTGGGCAATAAGAATGAAACTCTGTCTCAAAAAAAAAAAAAAAAAAAGATTTGCATCCATGAGATGAGGATGGTAGTGAGCCCCTGAACATTAGCTAACTCTAATAGTATTATAGTGATCCCCTTAGTACTAATAATCAGTTAGGCTTAAGGAACCTTGCAATCGTGTAAGAGCAAGGGATTGTATTTCCAGGGCAATTGCTTTCAAATGGTAACCAAAGAATACAGCACAGCGATAGTTTCCCATTCAGATGCACTATTCTGAAATAAGTGTCACTCAGTGGCCAGGCGGCCTTGGTTAAATCAGTCACCTTCTCAGGACCTCATTTGCTCATTTATAAAATGAAGCATCTGAGCAAGATGATTCACGTGATTTTTTTTTCTTGGTCTGAAATCAGTATTTTTGTGAAGCTATGATTATCTTACGTTTGTTCTCTTCCTCCTTCAAAAACATTCACAAACAGTATTTTGGGGTAGATAATTCATTACGTTTTTCCCTATGCTTAGAGTTTTTGCCTATATGTATTTTATTATAAATCAACCTTTGTTTCAATCTTTCTTATAAGCTGAAGTACAAATGAGCAACTTTCTTCAGGCAAAATTCCAAAAGAGCAGGGTTTATTTATGTATTTATTTTTTAAACTATGAATTTGAAAAGAAGTGTGCTGAAATGAATCTTTCCCCTATGAAGTATGGGACCCAAAAGCCATTATAAACATGCCTCTGGTACCATGTCCGTGGCTCAGCATTGGAAAGAAGCAATTTGGCTGTTGTCAAAAATCTGATTTGTGTTTGTTGAAGTATTCCAGGCGCCCCATGTGTGGAAACCTTCCTGAAGCTCTGACCAGCAGCAGCAGTGCAGCAATAGAGGCCTGGAAAGTGAAAAGTTGGTGAGAGCAGTGGAAGAAGGAGGATAATTAATGCACCTAAATCTTTGACAGGTAATGGAACATTATGCTCTTCATAAATCTGAGTTTGGCAGAGGAGTCAAAAGAAAAAAAATGGAGGCACAAAATTACAGACACAAGATTTCTACTGGAGACACAAAATTCCTTATAGGCTATCCTACATCCCATTCTGAAGGCATGAATGAGGCTTGAAAATGAATTGTGAAATTACAACCTCTACTATAGAATCAGAGTTGTTCAATATTTTTGAATTACTCTTTTGCTGGCACCATAATGTCTATACATTCTGTAGAAATATGGAGATATAATGATAGTTTAAGCACTAAGTGTACTAGGTTAGTAGGTGATGGAAGACAGGGAGACAGAGAAAGGAAAGAGAAGTAGAAAGAAGGAAATTTTTAGAATACGCAAGCGGTATCAGGAATGCTGCTGGAAACATTTATAAATGTGATTTAATTTTTTTCCCCTTAAAAAAGGACTACATTGAATGCTGAGAATAAAATGCAGTAAATGTTATTCCTTTGGGAGAAGAGTGGAGGTTTTTAAACAACGTTATTGAATGTCAGGGGAGGCAATATAGGGTATCAGTGAAGGCTATGGATGTAGGAGTCTGGGAGGTGTGGCTTTGAATTCAAGATGCTGCACTTGCTAGTTGCTCAAAGCATCAGTTTCCTTGTCATCAAAGTGACCCTAGTGACATCTAGTTTTCATAGGCTGCTGGTCCCAGAGTAAGCATTCTTTACCCATTATCTCATTAAATCTTTACAGTTGATATCTGAGGTAGATATTGTTATGCCCATTTTGCAGAAGGAGCACCTCTTGCTAAAAGTAACAGCTGGCCAGTGACAGGAAACCCAGGTTTTATGACTCCAAGTCTAGAGCACTTTGACTTACCTGGGATTTTGACCAGAGAAGTCAGAACAAAAACAGGCAGAATGAAAATGGTGTGCCACTGCCATGTTCTTCAGGGCCCAGGTGTCCTCTTGGAGCTGGTAGTACTATGTCAGGAAATAGAAGCCCTTGAGTGAGGCCTTCCCCTTCTTGTCACTCCTGTGAGTGACAAGACCTGTGAGCTAGTGCCTGACCACATGCTGTCTATTGTGGCAAACTGGAGGTGGGACTTCATGTGAGGACACTATCCTTTAATAATAGCCTAATCTCAGGCCATGACAATGACTCAAACTAAATTCAGAAGTTCTTGAAACATCCCAAGCTTTGCTCCTTATTCTCCACACACAAGGTAATTCTTCAACCTACACAAGAGGGATGGTTAACTGACACCATATTTGCTGCTGCTATTGTCTGCTTGAGGTACATGGCCCTGGGCAGCAGGCCTTTGGACCAGGCTGGACTCCTATTTATAACTGTTTTCCAGCACTGGGTTTTCAGAGTGGTTTTCTCCTCCTCAGTCAATTAGTATTTATTATCCCCTATAAACTCATCATTAAGGTAACAGAGAAACATTAAGAAGTCATTATCTTGATATAAAGGACTTTATAGAGTTCCCAAATAAAGGTTGGGGTGGAGGGTAGGGGGTGAGTTGATTATTTCCAACCATGATGACTGCTTGTCGCTCTCTTTCAACTAGTTCTTAACCTATAGAACTGATTCAAGCAAATCATAGATATCGCAGCAACATAGAATGCTATTAAACAGGAGAAAATATAAGGCATCAATAACAAATGATTTTGAATTCACTTTCTAGCCTTCCAAACCTGCTAGCACACAGAATAAGCAGAATTTTAAAAGACTCATCATTGAGACCATAACTTAAAACATTACACGTATATTGTAGTTTTTGATCCACTCATAAGTAGTTGTACAGTCTTAGATGAATCACTTGACCTCTCTGGATTCTAGTATTCTTTTCTCTAAAATAAATGAAGCATAATGTGTGAGAAATTACATACCTATATTTCTTTCAGCTAGAGCCCTGAGCTTCTGGCCCCCTCTCCTAGAAACATATTAATTTTAATTATTATGGCGGGTGGGTAGACTAGATTGTTGTTGCAGTCTTTGGTTTTTACTGAAGTTTCAGGTCTCTGCAAATGGAGGGGGCAACTTTGAGCTACAGAGCAGGGAAGGACCAAGGGCCAAAGGCTCCACCAGTGGCCTGTGAAATATCCCCTAACCTGATGTGCATCACACTACATAAGGGTTTAGACACATCTAACAATAATTACAGGTTAATAAAAATGGATTCAGAACTAGAGAGCTTTACTCCCTGTTCTGACACTAATTTGACTTATTACTTTAAGCAAGCTACTTACACTGCCAATTTTACATTTCCCTCTTGGCCAAAAGGGAAAAATCATATTGATTCTAATTATTTTATCAGACTCTTGTGAGGATCACCCTCACCCCCACCGTGTATTCTACCCAGATATAAAAGTACCTTCAATATTTGTGGGGTTTGTGGTGGCAGATCTCATTTGTCCAGAATAGATATGTCACTCACTAGCCTTTCTGCATGATTATTCTTAAAGAATAACTCTTAGCTTGCCACTTCCCTATTCTAAAACCTTCTATGGCTCCCATTCTTGAGGAAGGTAATCTGAAAAACCCAAAGCATCACAAGCCTGGTGATATGGTTTGGCTATGTCCCCACCCATATCTTGAATTGTAGCTCCCATAATTACCAGGTGTTGTGGGAAGGACCCAGTGGGAGACAATTGAATAATGTGGGTGGTTTCCCCCATACCATTCTCATGGTAGTGAATAAGTCTCACAAGATCTGATGGTTTTATATGGGGAAACCCCTTTCACTTGGCTTTCATTCTGTCTCTTGCCTGCCATCACGTAAGACGTGCCTTTCGCCTTCTGCCATAATTGGCCTCCCTAGCCACATGGAACTGTCAGTCCATTAAACCTCTTTTTCTTTATAAATTACCCAGTCTCGGGTATGTCTTTATCAGCAGTGTAAAAATGGACTAACACATCTGGTTACTGACAAGGTCATGGAGAACAGTTAGACTCAACATTTGCCAGCTCAGTCATCCTCAACTGTGAACAAACAAGTCCTCCGTACTCCCTTTTCTGCACTCCTGTTTCTTCAGACACTTCCACGAGAGGCTGCCAATGATCTATCAGATCAGCTTGGGCTTCTAATCCCTTCCCATTTTCTTCCCACATCTGTTCTCCAATGAAGAGTTGCCTACCTGATCTGGTGAGCCTCTGTCTCCAACTGTCAATCAATCTCTTCTTGAGTATCCATTTCCATCGCATCAACTCTGCTGCTCAGCCCATATGACCACCGGCACCCTGATTCCTCTTCCTGTGGTGGCTGCAGTCACAATGCTGAAGTCCTGGGATGCTATCAAAAGTCCTCAGCAGTCTCATCCCAAACAGCTCCAGTTGTTTGCCTAGTTCTCCCCATGGGAACTTTGTGTTCAGGGCAAAATTTCCTTCTTAACTTCAAACATCCTTCCTGCTTAGAGTAACCTCTACTCTATCATCCCTTTTATACCTTTTTAAGTTTTGTCATCTTTCAAGCTTTAATCAAAACTTCACCTGCTCCACGAAACCTTTCCTGACCCCCTCACTGAAACTCAGTAGCCTTTACTCTCAAAAGCAGTAATTTTATTCCTTGCATTCTATTCATAACACTGAAATGCTGTCAGAACTGTTTGTTTGTTTGTTTGTTTTCTTTTTTGAGACAGTGTCTTACCCTGTCACCTAGGCTGAGGTGCAGTGGTATGATCATAGCTCACTGTAGCTTCAAACTCCTGGGCTCAAGCAATCCTCCTGCCTCAGCCTGCTGAGTAGCTGGGACTACAGACACATGTCACTGTGCCTGGATAATATTTTTTAAAAACTGTTGGTAGAGACAGGGTCTCACTACGTAGCCCAGGATGGTCTTGAACTCCTGGCCTTAAGGGATCCTCCCTCCTTGGCCTATCGAATTGTTGGGATTATAGGCATGAGCATGCTGCAACTGACCAGAGCTGACTTTTGAAGTCAGGACTCAGTCCTAGTACAGTCTTTGCAAATCTTACTGTTTAGATGATGTTTTAAACTCATTTTTCTAGAAGTCCTACTAAGATACATATTACTTGTGGCAAAATGTTGGATACTAACAATATTACTACTCTTTCAGGTCCTGGTGGGGGATAAAAGCATTTGGTGAAGTCCTACATTCACCAAATACCTAGTGAGCATTAATTATGTATCAGCACCATGCTGAGATTTGGTGGTAACAGAGAAGATGCTGTTCCTGTCCCATGGATCTTACATCTGTGTAGGAGAGAGGGATATTAAAAACAAACAAAAAACCCCACCTACCAAATAAGTATTATGTCACAACAATTTTGCTAAGTGTCATGGAGGAAAACTACAGTGTATCAGAGGGTATATTAAGTAGAATCTAATCTGAATTTGGCAGTAAAATGTGTCCTCTGTGGGAAGTGGCATGACCTCAGATTGAAAAGGTGAGGAAGAATTAGCCAGGTAGAAATGAGAGGAGGCCATTATCCAGTGAGAAAACAGCCCCTGTAGGGTATTGGGGTGGGAAGGAGCATGGGGACTGGGGTAACAGAAAGAAGCTATCTGCACAGAACAGGGTGATCTACAAAGGGAGTGATGGGGATGAGGCTGCACAGAGTATCAGCCAGTGGCTGGATCATAGAGGTCTTTTAGGCCATGACAATAATTTTGATTTTAATCCTAAAAGTGAGGTGACATACATGCCTAATTTTAAGGAATGCTATGATCATGTTGAGGTTTTTTTTAATGAAAAGATAAATCCCAAGAAGAAAGGTTTTGGGGTGATGTAAAAAGTGAACTAGATGCATTCTTTAACAACAGAGGGTTTCATAGGAGAGAAAGTTGGGGCAATATGAATATTTGACTTCCCCTGTTAAACATGTGTACCAGAACTGGCCTTCACAGTGGCCCACTCTCAGGTTCATTGCTGCTGTAAATTTCCCAAGTAAATTCCTGCTCTAAAGTTCCAAGTTCCTGCTGTCAATTTCCTGTTGTAAACTTCCCAAGGTAAGGAAGACTCCTCCTGAGGCAGCAGACAGCTTCAGCTTACCCAGCCAGACTGTCTCTGGTTCTCATGGAGAGAGGAGTGTGATAAAGGGCAGGTAAAAAGAATGATTGTGAGTTGGTCCTCTCTCCTTCATGAAGCTGGACAAGTAGCACAAGTAGCAGTTACCCTCTTGCCCACCAGTAAAGAAATAGAACTGATTATTCTGTAGGTGTCATCTTTTTTTTTCCCCTCAATATCACACTAATCAACTCCCTGCGGCTGTGATGACGAGAGATGCTAAATTGCTGAAATGGCAGACTCTCAGAGGAGATAAAACTGAGCACCTGCTCTTAGGTCCATAAATAACTGAGGGTTATTTTCCTTGGGGACGCACATGCTGGTCCTAACATTCTCACCAAATGTTAATGTAGTCATTACACTGTGTCTGATTGAATTACCATTGTAACTTCAGGAGAAAAGCTTTGGCTTGGTCAGAGCAAAAAATGTATTTTAAGAAGCACTAGTTTATACTTTAATTAGGTATTTTGGCTAAACATCTATGAATGTACAAAATCAAGAAAAAGATATCTTACTTTAGTTGTTCACCTTTTTGTGTACTCGAGTATGCCTAACCTCAAATCTGGTTGTTGTTGTCAAACCAGCATGGGTCCATGATTATTATAAATTTTGTCTTATCTGTCATAAAATAAGCATTATTGAAAAATAACCATGTCTAAAACTATACTGGCAATCAATTTTCTTCCACCTGGTAGCTTTTTAAGAATTAATCTTGCCCATCTACTTTTCTAGTGAAATAATTGCAGCATCACTTCTTTGCTAGGTAACATAGGACATATTTGGGGATTCTGTCTGCATGTGGAAGGATTTTCTCTTCCGTAGCTATGAAGTATTCTCTCTTCTGGTGGCCTTTGACATAAGTATTATAAATCTACCAGTTATCAGAAGTGTGTAATGTTGCCCATCTCCCAAATCTTCCTTAAATGCTTGTCCACAGAAATATTTGAACAATTGAATAACACTCTACTTTTCATACAGACATTCCAGAATCATAAAGACAAGCCCTAGGCTCTTTGATGTTATTTTTTACTTGAAAGCGACCTTCCCGTAATAGGCTGATGCTTAGCACCTAGCAGTTATCATCTAGAGTTCCTAAGAGCTTTTCCCAATATCTTTCTTTCATCCTTCGTTTCTAGTTCGTTTGAGATTTCCCAGCCTCACTATCACTCTCACCACCTCTCATCTGCCACGTGGAAAAGATACTTCACTGGCGTTCCTACTTCCCTGCTCAATCACATGCAAGGTTCACCATGAGTCATAGTTGTTAATGGCTCCCCCCTGCCTTTTGTACTTGTTTCAAATTCTGCAACTCAGCCTTCAAGGCCCCCCAATTAACTGGCTCCCATTGAACCATCTTCCACAGTGCCTCAAAGGAGCTCTTATTCTTTCATCAGCCTGGTTTTCCCATTGCATCTGCCCCTCACACTCCCAACACATATGTATAACTCATATTCATTTCAGTTGCATGAATTTATGAATAATTTGTCCCTCCATGCAATGCTCTATTTCCCTTCATTTCACTGCTTCAAATAAAAACCCATTGCACATATTTAATGTGTATTTGGACATATGTATACACCTGGATACCATCACCCACAATTAAGGCAATAAGCACATCTATCACTTCCAAAGTTTCCTTGTGTCCCTTTGCTTTTTAACTTAATTTTATTTATTTTGTGGTAAGAGCACTTAACATGAGGTCTGCTCTCTTAACAACTTTTAAGTGCATACCACTGTATTGTTAACTATAGACACTACAGCAGATATCTCAAAGTTATTTATCTGGTAAGACCATTAATATCTTAAATTTTATTTCTTTAACTTTATACCCAGCTGATAACTCAGTTACTTACAGATTTACAAGTTTGATTCACTTTCTTTCAAAAATGTGAAGGCTTTACTCTACTATGTTCTAGCTTCTAGTGTTACTTCTGGGAATTCTAATGTCATTTTGATTCTCGATCATTTATACAGGACACACTTTTATTCTCTTTGAAAGCTTTAAGGTCTTTTTTCCCATTAACTGAAATGTCATCATATCATGACTTGGTATGAGTCATTTCTCACTTATGATGCTAGGCTCTCAGAGAGCTCATTCAAGATGGAAACTTGTGCCTTTTACTTCAGAAATATTTATTATTTTTGTCATTATTTTTATAATCATTACTAAATTTTCTATGTTCTCTTTTTATTCTGAAAGTCCTGTTATTTGGGTGCTGGACATCTGACAATGATCCTCTAATATCATGTATTTGGACTCTTCTATTTTCAACCTAGCTGTTTTTGGTTTTACTTTTTGAAATATATCTTCAGTATTGTCTTCAAAAATTATATACAATTTTTTTAACGGGTATCACATTTTTTGTTTTTCAAGAGTCATTTTACCTTGTGATTTGCTTGTTTCTTTTATATAGATTTATGTTATTCAATAGATGTAATACTTTATATGTGCAGTGGGTTTTTTTGTGTATCAGTTATACCTCAATAAAGTTTTAAAAAAAGAAACTAGAAAAAATACAGTTGACCCTTGGACAACGTAGGGGATTGGGAAACTGACCCCCTGTGCAGTTGAAAATCCACATATAACTTTGTACTACTCCAAAACTTAACTACTAGTAGCCTACTGTTGACTGGAAGGCTTACCCATAACATAAACAGTCTATTAGCACATTTTGTATGTTATACGTATCATATACTGTATTCTTAAAATAGGCTAGGAAAAAAAAAGTGTTATTAAGAAAATCATAAGGAAGAGAAAACACATTTTTACATTACTGTATTGTATTTATCCATACTGTAAGTTTGTGTTGCCTGTTTACAAGATAAATTGTCTATTTGCAATGGCAGGCAACCACAGCTGCAAATCTTATCTGTGGTACATATCAAGCAATCCAACTTTTCCTAGTAATATCGACTTTTCTCTGCTTCTTGGGAGCACTTCTGGCATCACTAGAGGTACTTCGTATGGGTCCTATGGTGTTATTCAATGTTTATGGTATTGCACTATACATGAAAAATACACCAGAACCACAAGAGATCACTTTTCACTGTGATTTGCATTTTACTGGGGAGATGAACTGCTCACAGGGAGATGATGAGTATAACATGGCATTTTAAGAGGATACTTGGCAACACTTGAGCTCAAGGCAAAAGCAACAGGAGGTGGCCACAAAATTATTACAGTAGTACAGTATGTACTACAGTTAATTTTATACAGTTACGATTTAATAATACTCCATCTTTACATTTCTTTACATTTCTCTTGACTTTGAATGGCATCATGTACAGTCTGTGTGCATAAGTTTTAGTAAATTTTAACTTCTTGTAATGGATCTGTGCATATTTTATGGTAGTAAATGATAAAATAGATTAATAGCTATGTATAATTTACATGTTGATGTCATACATAACGTTTTCTCGTTTTACTTTTCTGTGTTTCTAGGCAATGCAGTTTGCAAGTTTTTTCAAATTGACACAAATCTCCAAAAATTTCCAATATATTTATGTAAAAAAATGTTTACAAGGGCACTCATGCCATTCAAACTTGTGGTGTTCAAGGATTAACTGTAGAGACCATAATGGTCTAAAAAACACCTAACTTTCCACGTACTGTTTCTCATGAGTATCTATTTGAAGATTTGCTCCTTTTGAAAATTGAGTTATTGATTTTTTAAGTAATTCAGTTGAAGGAGTTTCTTATTTATTTTGAAAACTAACTCCTTGTCATATATATGGTTTGCAAATATTTTCCCCCATTTCATATGTCAATTGGTTCCTTTGCTGTGCAGAATCTTATTAGTTTTGTATCGTCCCACTTAGTTATTTTTGTTTTTGTCTTGTATGCTTTCAGTGTCCTACCTATGAAATCATTGCCAAAACCCGTATTGTGAAGGTTTTAAGTTTTATGTTTAAGTCTTTCATCCATTTTGAGTTGATTTTTGTATAAGGGTTCGATTTTATTCTTTTGTCTGTGCATTATTTTATATGTATATTCTTTTGCAGTTTCCTCAGCACCATTTGTTGATGAGACTATGCTTTCCTCACTGCATATTCTTGGTACCCTTGTCAAAGACCAGTTGACCATATATGCAACCGTTTATGCCAGTACCATACTATTTTGATTACTGTAGCCTTGTAATATATTTTGAAATCATTATGTGTGATGCCTCTAATGAGCTAAGGTAATGAATAGACATGTCCAAAGAAAATGCATTAGTCTGTTTTCACACTGATATAAAGAACTTACTGATGCTGGGTAATTTATAAAGGAAAGAGGTTTAATTGACTCACATTTCTGCATGGCTAGGGAGGCCTGAGGACACTTACAATTATGGTAGAAAGGAAAGCAGGCACGTCCTACATGGTAGCAGTTGAGAGACAGCATATGAAGGAGGAACTGTTGAACGCTTATAAAACTATCAGATCCATGAGAGCCCACTCACTATCACAAGAACAGCATGGGAGAAACTGCTCCTATGATCCAGTCACCTCCCACTATGTCCCTCCCTTGAAACATGGGGATTGTGGGGATTACAATTCGAGATGAGATTTGGGTGGGGACACAGAGCCAAACCATATCAGAAGATGTACAAATAGCCAAGAGGTATGTGAAAAGTCATTAACATTACTAATCATCAGGGAAAGGCAAATTAAAACCATGATGAGATATCTCCTAACCCCTGTCAGTATGGCTATTATCAAAAAACTAAAAGAAAACAAGTAGGTGATGATGTGAAGAAATTTGAACTTTTGCATATTGTTGGTGGGAATGCAAAATGGTGCAGCTCCTGTGGAAAACAGTATGAGGTTTCTCAAAAAGTTAAAAATAGAACTACCATATGATCCAGCAATCCTGCTTCTGTGCATTTACCCAGAAGAATAGAAATAATGATCTCAAAGAATATTAACACTCTTTTGTTCATTGCCTTACACAATAGTCAAGATGTGAAAACAATCTGAATGTCTATTGACAGATGACTGGATAAAGAAAATGTAGCATATACATAGAATGGAATACTATTCAGCCTCAAAAAACAAGAAAGTTCTGTTATATTCAATAAATCTTCTCTTCTTCCTCCTCATCTCCTTCTTCTTCCTCCTCTCTTCCTCCCCTCTCTCCTCCTCCTCCTCCTCCTTCTTCTCCATCTTCTTCTCCTTCTTCTTCTTCTGACAGAATCTCACTCTGTTGCCCAGGCTGGAGTGCAGTGGTACAATCACAGCTCACAGCAGCCTCTACCTCCTGGATTCAAGCAATCCTCCCACTTTAGACTCCCAACTAGCTGGGACCACAGGCATGTGCTACCATGTTCAACTAAGTTTTAAAATTTTTGTAGAGACAAAGTTTCACTATGTTGCCCAGACTGGTCTCAGTCTCCTGGGCTCAAGCAATCCTCCTGCCCTAGACTCCTAAACTGTTGAGATTTCTGGCATTGAGCCACTGCGCCTGGCAAGTATGTGGATAAATCTTAAGAACATTGTGCTAAGTGAAATAAGCCAGTCTAAGAGAAACAAATACTGTGCTGTTTTATTTTACGTATATGTGATATCTAAAATAGTCAGATTCATTCAAGTGGTTGCCAAGGGCTAGGGAGGGGAGAAATGGGAAGTTACTAATCAGTGGGCACAAAGTTTCAGTCAAGCAAGATGAGTCAGTTCTAGAGATGTGCTGCATGACATGGTATCTATAATCAACAGTAATGTATAGTTCATGTAAAAATTTGTTAAGAAGGTAAATCTAATGTTAAATGTCCACAATAAAATAAAATTAAAGAAAGTTTACTCCCACAAAATAAGGAAATAAGCCAAAATGAGAAAAACTCAGATGCAAGACATGGAATAGTGTCACAAAACAATAGCTCCAGCAGGCCTGCGGTATGATCAGACCGAATTAATAAGGAAATTATCTAAAAACGTCTTCAGTTCAAAGACCAATATGCATTTGGCTTCATTTTTTAAAGCTAAAATACACACAACTAGAATCAGCTTATTTTTGTTGTTCTGTAAACTAGCATGGGACTATGCATTTCCTGTGAATTTATCTATAGATAAAATGTGACAAATGGCAAACTCTAAACATAAAAGCAAACAAGCATTGGTAAAGCTAAATACCATTTCAACCTTATGTTTGACAAATGCAAGTTATTTCCCTCAATTCGACACAGAGTTTTTGTTTGTTTGTTTTCCCCAACAGGTTTGTCTGTGTAAGCTCATTCCACACTGTAGGCCCACAATTAATGCTATGACAAAGGCCAACTGAGCCTTTGTCACTTGCTCACTCTGTCCCTCTACTATGGTCCTGCCTCTGACCCTCTTCCTCCTATTAGTGTCTACAGATTTCTCCCTCTGCTAATACCTGCCCTCTGCAATTCCTCTGACACCAGGAAAAGTGTTTGGAATGTCAACAATTTACCCATCCTGGGAGCACATCTTTGACAAGAACCAGACTATTCCCTCCTACCCTCTTCTTCCTCCAAGAGAAGACAGATCCTTCCCAAAATTGGTGCTACTACTTAAATTTCATCATTTCAAGAGTTCCTCTGGCTGTTATTCTCAAAACTCTTGGGAAAGTAGAGTTGTGAGGATGATTAGAAACCTTGTCAATAGAAATTACATCAGTTTCTTTTTAATCTCTTGATCAGTGAAAAAACAAACAAATAATGCAAGGCATTGTGGGTTTGGCTGTCTTCAAGAGAACTTAATGTAGACAGATCTGACTACCTTAAAAATGATCTTGTCTCTCACTTTATCTTTTAGTGAGTTTGTCATGTTGATCAATTACATGAATTTAGCCAAGGGCTGCAGCATTAACTTAATTTCATTTTGTTATACCATCAGTTTAGGGGTGTCTTTACTTTTTAAATAAATATAGTATGGTTTAGTTTTAAATTTCAATTTGGGATAATTTATACCTGTTTAGGATAATTTATACTTGTTTATGTGCCATTGAGGTAGGTACTTTTTAGCTCTTGCTCGATGGGGAGATTTTAAAGGATATCAGGTGTTGGTGCTGCAATTAATTTTCTATTAGTAAATCCAATGGAATCTTCTTACTTGGCAGAAAATTAAGTTAAAAAACAGTTGGAAGTTCAATACTGTGTGACTCAATATAATATATGTTAGTATTATTTTGAAGAGTTACCACCCTTCAGTAACTGTTGAACTCAGAGTCAAAGTCTTCTTTGGTTAGAAACTCAATATGTAACTAAGAAAATCACTTAACTTTTCTAGATAGCAATTTCTTAGCAGTAAAATGAAAGGGTTGGACAAAATTATCTCTAAGACCAATTTCTAGAAATACCTGATTTTACACTTTCTATGCTTATGATTGGAAAAAAGTGATAAAAATAAGAAATTTAAAAAGTCTTACTTGAAAAGTGAATACAAGTGACTGGCCTCAAATTCATTGTCAAGGTAAAAATGATTTATGTTTTGCCTGGGGAAATTATTATGATTAAGAAAAAAAAATGGCTAGCCAGGTTCATGCCTGTAATCCCAGCACTTTGGGAGGCTGAGGTGGGTGGATCATGAGGTCAAGAGATCAAGACCATCCTGGCCAACATGGTGAAACCCCTTCTATACTAAAAATATAAAAATTAGCTGGGCATGGTGGCACACACTTGTAGTCCCAGCTACTCGGGAGGCTGAGGCAGGAGAATCACTTAAACCCAGGAGAAGAGGTTGTAGTGAGCCAAGATCGCGCCACCGCACTCCAGCCTGGTGACAGAGCTAGACTGTCTCAAAAAAAAAAAAAGAAGAAAAAAATGTGAGATGAAAGGGATCTACTTCCAAATTATTTTCCTTTTGGGTATCATTACAAGGTTTGAATCTTATAGTTCTTATTAATATAATATTGGGCTCATACTTATGTAGTAATTTAGTTTCCTAACCCTCTCATCTATTGTTTATTAATAAGAGCAATTACATACAGAGGCTTATTATGAGCTTTTAGGAATATTTTCCAACTTAATTCTCATATATATATGAATATAGTATTATCACCAATATATTGAGGAGTAAAATGAGGCAAAGTGAGTTTGGATAATTGTTCAAAATCATAAAATTAGCTAATGACAGATTTTTTAACCTGGAACCATCAGACTTCACAGCCATCCTGTTAACCATGGTATTACCCTCCTTTTATTTCTCCATAAATGTTCTAGTAAATGTGCGTACAACTTTCTCCTTTTTCTAGTCACTGTGTTATGGACTGAATGTTCACAATCTCCCCAAATGTACATGTTGAAACTCCTCCCATTGTGATAGTTTTAGGAGGTAGGGCCTTTGGGAGGTGATTAGACTTAGATGAGATCATGAGGGAAGATATGACATGAATGGGTTTAGTATCCTTATAACAGCCCCTAGAGTGTTTGCTTCTCTTTGCTCTCCATTACATGAGGACACAACAAGTCCATAGTCTGCAGCCAGTAAGAGAGCCCTCACCAGAACCTGACCATGCTGGCACCCTGTTCTCAGACTTTCAGCCTCCAGAACTGTAAAAAATTAAATTTCTGCCATTTATAAGCCACCCAGTCTATGGTCATTTGTTATAGTAGCCTGACCTGAATAGGAAATTCTGTAAAACATTGGCAAACTCTTTTTTCTTCTGAGCAACATTCTCACTGTTACAAATAATAATAATAATAATTGTCCTGCCATTTAAACACAGATGAAAATGTTAACCATAGAATAAAGATGTTTCTTTGCCATTTATATGAGTCCAAGATCTTGTGAAACAAGCAGAAAATTAAATCAAAAGACTTTCTTGACATTGTGTATTTAAATTTTTTTTTTTTCATGAACAACATGGAGCTACTTTATTAGGTACAGAATCAATGGTGAGTTAGAGATTAGTAAGTCTGCAGGAGGCACAGGTTACTTCCCACTCAAACCATTAAAACAATGCAGTATCTAGTTCCAAAAGAAAAGATGTTATCATCTCATGGCCAGTTGACAAATTTTACTGGTACCATTCAAGTGAAAAAACAACAACTAAATCTTAGTTTTTATGTAATCCATGTGTTATGGGTGAAATCATGTCCCTCCAAAATGATAGGGTAGAGTCCTAACTCGCAGTACCTCAAATGTGACTTTATTTGGAGATGTAGTCTTTGCAGTACAATCAATTTAAACGTTTTCTAGGTCATGGACTAAATTTGGAAAATGACAAGATTTTAAGTAGCTACTGCTTTAAGATTTAGTACCATACTTTCTATTATCCCAAAATAATTTCTTCTTAACCTTTAGCTTCTACCTCTGAATATGCTATAAACAGTCCACTTACATTTTCAAAATTAACAGTTATCATGAGTACATTAAAAGGGCACTATTGTGAAGTTTGTTTTATGTTTCTTTCCATTAAAATGCATTATTTTCAACATCTTGCTGTTTTACTTCTTTTCCCTGGTGTGGAACACAATTACCACCATATTCTTAGGACTGCTTTAAAGCCCTCTTTCCAGCTGAAAGCCACACTATATTGTTAACTCCACAAGGTCCAATAACATTTTCCCAAACATGTTGTGACTGTCACCACTGGAGAGCAAGGCTTTTAGGGAAAAATGTGGAGTTGTTATGCAGCACATTCCTTTCTTTCTTTTATGCTTTCCTAATTTCAGGTAATTATTGAGTTGAAGTTTATTAGCTAATTGTATGCATGCTGTGGTATTCAAGCACTTTCATTTATGTGGTTGACAGTGACTAGAGTTTTCTTTCATATAGGTATTTTCTTCAGATTTGGGAGGTGAAACTTACTCTAATTGTGGTACTTGGAAGCCTAGTGTGACTCTAACTAGAATTTAATCAGTTGCATTTATTAGAGAATTATTCCATGTAAGTTGGGGAATTGTAATAATTTTTCTATACTAGGATATTATACAGTGAAAGCTACACTGAGATGCCTACAAACCATGGACATTGTTTTGCCTGTAACACTGGGGACAAAGTCAGGAACAAAAACTTGAACCACCTGAATCAAATAAATGGATCCTGGTTCAGTATTATGGTGACATTTGAACATTTCTAGTTCTGTTCTTCTCAATCATTTCAGAAAACATATAACTGATTTCAGTTAAAATTAATTTCTTGGGCACATACTTGAAAAACCCTTAGCTTAGTTTGAATGGACTTATTGGTCACTAAAAAAGATATTTTACAAATTGAATTTAATTTCCCTGGTACCTTCAGCAAAGCTTTGTGGCATTCCTTATTTTTAGTTCAAGGTGCCATTTGGTGTAAAGCCCTGTATGAATAGATCTCTTTGGTAGGGATGAAAGTTTACCATACAAGATTAAAACTTGTTCATCAATTCTCAAAATTGTCCTTGGACTAAATAATTGCCAGTGCTTTTCCTAGGATTTCAATTAAAGGTTGGTCATTTGACAAAGTGTACTTCCAAGACCATGTCCTGGGAACTGAGAGAAACCACTCAAAAGGAGCCCAGGGGTTCTGACCAAGGGAGGTGAGAGAACACAATGATTTCAGACATATGAGACAACTTATGGTGTTTCTTCTTCTTCTTCTTCTTCTTCTTCTTCTTCTTCTTCTTCTTCTTCTTCTTCTTCTTCTTCTTCTTCTTCTTCTTCTTCTTATTCTTCTTCTCCTTCATAGCTTTATACTGGATGTATAACAAATTGCATGAAATGATTTATTTATTTTCAATTACAACTTTTTTTTTGAGTTTAGGTATTGCTCTGTTGCCCAGGCTGGAGTTCAGTGGTATGATCATCACTCACTGCAGCCTTGAACTCAAATGATCCTCCCACCTTAGCCTCCTGAGGAGCTGGGATTACAGGTGCATGCCACTGAACCTGGCTAATTTTGTATATTTTTTGTAGAGATGGGGGTCTCACTATGTTGCCCAGGCTGGTCTTGAACTCCTGGCCTCAAGCAACTCCTTGGCTTCTAGAAGCACTGATATTACAGGCATGAGCCATTGCACATGCCTGCATATATTTAAAACTTACAATTTGATCAGAAGCCCACCCGTTATTCCCAAAAGATTCCTCATGCCTGTCTGTCTTTCTCCCTCCCAATTCTCTACCTGCCCCATTCCCGGGAAACCAGCAATTTGCTTTTTGCCATGATAGATCAAATTTTCTCGAAGTTTATATTGATGGGGCACGGGACATGCCACCCCCAAATATGGCATGTTGGCATTTGAAAAAACAACAAAAGCAAGAAAGTTACTCTCAACTTCTGCTCGCCCTTCCTCCCCTGAAGTAGGCCATAAAACCCAGATGATCTTTTCCTAAAGTAGGTCATGAAACTCTCATTCTAGAGATGCCATTCCTATATTTCATATCCAGAGGAAAGAGACATCCTTATCCTTGAAAACACAGAGATACCAAGAAGAATCTGAACAAACAGGCCCAAGATCCCCCTAGTTGATCACCATTAGGTCATACCCCTTTGCCCAATCATACTTTTGCACAATTGTCCACTGTTCATCAAACCTAAGCCTAAAAAATACACACATTTCCCTATTTCTTTGAGTCTTCATTTCTCAAGGTTCCCATGCCACATACCATTTATATTAAATAAATTTGTATGATTTTTCTCTTGCTAAGCTGCATTTTTGCTATAGGAGCCTCAGCCATGAACTTTGTGATGCGTGAGGAAAAGATGTTACCTTTTCTCCCTGACAATAAAAATAGAATCATACAGTATATATTCCTTTTTGTTTGGCTTTTGTCACTCAGAATAATTAGCTTGAATTTCACTCATGTTATTGAGTGCATTAAGAGTGCACTGCTTTTATTGCTGAATCATATTCAACTCTATGGATATATCATGATTTGTTTATTCATTTACCTATTGATGGAAACCAGAAAGAAAATGAGCACCTCAACCCTACAACCACGAGGAAATAAATTCCACTAACAACTTGAATGAGCTTGAAATAGAATCTTGAGCCTTAGATAAGTTTGCATGTATCAACAATTTTTTTTAAGTCTGGTGAGACTCTGAGCAGAGGACTCAGTTAACCTCAGTTAACCAGAGTCACAACTCAAGGGAACTGTGAGGTAATAAATTTGTCTTGTTGTAATGCTCTATGTCTTTTGTGATTTGTTATGCAGCAGAAGTCAAGAAATGCTGCCATGAGGAAGGAACACATGAAGGAGTAGACTTCTCCAAGGTGATACTAGGACAGAGGCAATAGCCTGCTTAGACGCCCAGTGGTAGAAGGGAACACAGAGCATTCAAGGGAACCGAAAGAAAGGCCTGACTGGAGTGCAGCTACTCAAAAGGAGAATGAACTGGGAAGAGGCTAGAGATGTAGTCAGACCCTATAATTTTTTTTTTTTTTGAGCATTGAGACCCCAGGAAGGGTTTTTGATAGGTGTGGGGGAGAGGGTGGAGTGACTTAACATGATGAGACTTACTGTGTTGGAAAGATTATTCTCACTGCAATTTGGAGGATGGGCTTGGAGAGGGCAACAGTGTATGTGGAAACCAGTAAGAAATGCAGTGTTGTAGTCCCAGAGAAAGAAGTAGGCAGTATGAATTTGGGCAGGAACAGTGGAAGCTAGAAGTGAACAAATTTGACAGATATTTAGGAAGAACTTTGGAGACAACCAGTCACATGGAGGTATTGGGTAGAGAGTTGCATGTACTGATTCAAAGCTAAAAAGTTAAGTCCATACTGGAGAAAGACTCATTGGCCTGCAGAGGATAACCAAAGCTGTGGGTGTGTATGAAATAATCTAAGGTACTAAATGTTTCAACACTTAGTGCCTGCAAAATAACCTTGCAAAGGAGACTTTCAGTAACCAAAGATATACAAGGGAAGAAAGTGTTAAGGAAGCCCAAAGGAGAATATTTTGAAAAGAGAATTTTGAAAATGAGGAAATAATCTACAGTAAAAATAAATGCTGAAAAGTCAAATAATATGAGATTTGAAGATGCCAGTTGTATTCTGAAGCTCTTAGAAAGAACTACTTTGGTGTGATAATGAGGGTGATGAGAAAAACGGGAACATTGTAATTTGGCCAGCATTTGGGAAAGTTTGTGGACAAGAGGATGGAGAGACTCTAGCTTAAAGAGAAAAGAAGTCAATGAACCTTTTTGTTTTTTGCTTGTTTGTTTAAAAATAGAAAATATTTAAATAAAGAGATCCGGTTAAATGGTGAACCATTAAGTAACTCATTACTGCTGTGTTTTTATTGCTTAGTGTGACTATTTATCTCATGGAAAATGAAAAAGTTTTTATTTAACAGCATAGTCTTCAAAGGCATTTGAGCTATTCTTCTTTTACCTTATTTTTTAATACCCTGTCTTAAACTTGAATCACAAATAACTCTGAAGAAGGTTTTTTTTGCAATAAATAAGCAAATACAGGAACTCATTTGGAGCTCACAGTATTTGTTTTTATAGGTGTTCCATGGCATGAGTTAATCAGTTAACAAGGCAGTAACCTTTAAGAGCAGCCCCTTTCTTCTGAATACTGTCTAAGCATTTGTGATAATTGTTCAGGCTCTAAAGACAGGATCACTGCTCCCCAGGAGTTCAAAATTGAATGGATGAAGTGATGAATAAAAGCACTAGAAGGTTTGTGGAATACTAATGGGAAGAAAAACTGAAGGAGAATTTATCTTTCCTGTAGTATCATTAAATCTCACTTTAAAAACTAAATCCTTGTCCTAAGAAGTTTATACAATTTTTTTCATGACATATATGAAAACTAAAGCCAAGAAATTCTATTATTACCACCCTTAAAATTGGGCTGTATCCATGCCACACACAAAAAAATTTTTTTAAGAAAGCATGATAGTCATTTGTTCATTGATTAGTAAACTTTATGTATGAAGTCAGTGTAGCACACAAACTTTTTTTTCCAATAGGATAACTGCAATTTTCACCCTCCTAGTTTCTATTTTTCCTCCTGAAATTCCTATTATCATTCAGGCAGCAGCCAGGACTTTTCTGTATGTCCTACCCTCAGGGTGTGCTTGATATTGTAAAACCGCTGAGTCATTGCTTACTTTGTGTTTCAAAATAAACTTGACAAGTACAGCAGAATAAAATACAGCTTTGAAATAAATAAACCTGGATATTTTGAGTACCAAGTCCACAGTTTACATCATAGGAGAATAATAATAGATGAAGAGAACTGAAGTTCCCCAGTCAGCTCTGTTAGACTGCCTAACTGATACCATATCAAGAACCATCTTTGCCGATTCTAGAAGCCAAGTGAGAGTCAAATTGGCTTCTAAGGTCACTCAATGACTATTCATGAATGTGTTTTCTGAGCACTGGCTGTGCTACGCAAACCTTCCTGTAGGTACCCTGAAAAGTTATTTCACGGTTAGCATCTAGCACACAGTCTATTGATCGTCTAGCGGGGTGACCGACAAGTATACAGCTCAGTCATTTTTAGTGTATTTGCAGAGTTGTGCCACCATCCCCATAATCTACTTTTAGAATATTTTCATCACCCCCAAAGAAACCTCGTGCCCATTTGTAGTCACTCCCCTTAGCCCTTGGCAACCACCAATCTATTTTCTGTCTCTAGATTTTTCTTTTCTGGACCTTTCACGTAAACGGTATCATAGAATAATGGTGATATGGTTTGGCTGTGTCCCACCCAAATCTCATCTTGAATCTGTTGTGAAAGGGAGGTAACTGAATCATGGGGGGAGGTCTTTCCCATGCTGTTCTTGTGATAATGAGTAAGTCTCATGAAATCTGATGATTATTATAAGGGAGAATTTTCCTGCACAAGCTCTCTTTTCTTGTCTGCCACCATGTGAGACGTGGCTTTTACCTTCTGCTGTGATTGTGAGGTCTCCCCAGCCAGGTGGAACTGTAAGTCCTATAAATCCATTTCTATTGTAAATTGCCCAGTTTCGAGTATGGGTATGTCTTTATCAGCAGCGTGAAAATGGACTAATACATATGGTCATTTGTTACTGGCTTTTTTCACACAGTTTATCCATGCTTTAGCATTTATCAGTGCTTCATTTCTTGTATTATGTTTCATGTATGACATAATATTCCATTTTACACATAACCACTGCATCAGTTGTTGCATATTTGGGTTGTTTCTACTTTTTGGGTCTTATAACTATTGCTGCTATGAACACTTTTGTACATGTTTTTGTGTAAACATGTTTTTTCTTTTGGCTAGATTGCTATATAACACATGACAAGTTTTAGCAACTACCCCTGAAAGCTTTAGACCTCTATAGACCTGGTGGTTTGGAAAGGTCTCATTCTCCCAACCCTTGCCCTCATGTATAATCGATGCTTGGTGTGTCGGTCAGGGTTCTCCAGAGAAACAGAACTAATAGGATGTATGTACAGGAAGAGACTTATTAGAGGAATTGTCTTATGTGATTATGTGAGAAGCACCATGATCTGCTGTCTACAAGCTGGTGACCCAGGAAAGTTGGCAGTGTAATTCCAGTTCAAGTCCAAAAACCTTGATAAAATAAAGGAGTCAAGGGTGTAAATTTTAATCCAAAGACAAGAAAAGACCAATGTTCCAGCTCAAGTATGTAGGCAGGAAGTACAAAAGGGCAAATTCCTCTTTCCTCCACCTTTTTGTTATATTCAGGTCCTCAATGTGCACCCACATTGGGGAGGGCAATCTGCTGAGTCCACTGACTCAAATGTGAATGTCATCTGAAAACACCCACATAGATATACCCAGAAATGATGTTTAATCTGGGCACTCTATAGCATAGTCAAGTTGACACAAAAAACTAACCATTATACTTTGCTGCTCTATGCCAAGAACACAGTATGGTGAACTTTTTTCCTGTTTTTGCACAGGTCATTTGTATATATTTTACCTGGTTCTACATGGGTTTATGTAGTCAGTACACAGGAAGCTACAACAAGCTAATTGTAATTAATATAATTCTTAGAATATGTTGAGGAAACTCGGTGTTAATGAATGGTTTCATTCAAAATAAATGAGTCATCTAAAAATAATTTAATTGAAATAAATATCTATAATTAATTGAGAAGTTTTGGGAGCAGTATATGATAGTCAAGTACCAAAAAAATCCTAGTAAAATGATAGACTCTAAAAATAGAAAGACTTACTTTTGAGTTTCAGCTTTTTCACTTGTTATTTTGCTTTAAGCAAGTTGTTTAACCTCTGTAAGCGTATCTAATAATTTCTAAAGCAGGATTAATAACAGTACTTATTTTTTAGGATTGTTGTTAAAATTAAATAAGATAATGTTGGTAAAGATTGAGTGTACAGCCTGGTTTATAACAAGAGCTCAAGAAATAGGCTTTTCTCAGCTCCCACCAAGGTGCTCTGTCCTTCTGAGGATGCTAAGGCTGCCTTGGAGTGACACTTTCACTTACCTTCACTTCAGTAGATAACTAACACCTCACCCGCCTGGCAGCACCAACTCCGGACTTGCCTGCACCGTGGCCTCCATCTCCGAGCTTACCTGCATCTACTAAGCCCTCATTCTGCACAGTGACGAGGTGACCATCACAGAGGATAAGATAAATGCCATCTTTTAAGCAGCTGTATAAACGTGGAGCCTCCTGGCCTTCTGTGGTTGTTGAAGTAATGACTCTTTTACAGGGATTCTCATGGATTGCTCAATGCAATTCTTCAGCATGAATATTACTGTTTATGTCAAAAAAGTCATCTTTGACAATTTGATGCTATCAGGTAAAATTGCCCTATGTCACTGCTGCCTTCTTCTGAAAAGTGATGTTTACGACATGGAAGTTGCTTAATTATATGGTTGACTTGGTTTCTTGAAGTCTATTGAATACTTTCTTTTTTTGACTTAGGAATTGTTTGAGAATACCTTTCATGTGAAATAGTGTAAAATCATTTACTAAGAAATATGTAAATATCTACATAGAAAAAGTTCTAGAAAGGTATAGAATAAAATGTTTACATTAGCTTTGTAGGAGAAAGTTGAATAGCAGAGATGGAAATGGTGGCAAAGGCTGAGAGGACAGAATTTTAATTGTTACTGTATATATTTCTACACTGCTCTTTTTGGTTGTTAAACAATGATCTGCTATTAGCTTTGCAACTGAAAACGTGTGCCTTGAGAAACTCATGTGACATTTTTTGAACATGCATTTTCTCCTTTTTCTAGGTATCACTGTTCCCATTTTACATATAAAATACACCAAAAAAGATGCCTCCCTGACTAGAGAATGCTTTTATTATTTTCCTCTTTTTCCTACTAAAAAGATTTGTAAAATGAGAACACTAGAACATTTGGATTAAATAAATATCAATAATGGCACTAAAGTCTCAAGATAGAAATTCAGTAACATCCATTAATCACAGAGTATGTGTATCTTGTTTATAAATCATCTCCAAATAAACTTACTTTGGTATAGTAAGTGGATTTTGGTTTAGTGAACATTTAGAGTGATATGTTTCCAGAATAAGAATTTCAACAATGGACTATTTTGTGCATTCATGTTACGTATAGGGAGTGACAAATCCTATCAATGCTTATTGTACTTTTTATTATTCCCATAATAAGAAATACAGTAAAGTAGAATGCAAATGTCCTGAGACACTCACTGTTTTATTTAAATAAGATTTTTAATTCAGGAAGAAAAGACATAATTGGAACTTATTTTAATTTAGTCATAGTTTTTTGTCATTTTATACCTTTACATTAGCTGCTATAATCATGCCTAAAATGCCATTGCACCGAATGAAAGGCTGGAAATGGTAAAATGAATATTGCTGAAGAAATTGAGATGTTATTTCAGGTACATTCTTCAGGAGGAAATCTCCTTTACCTTGTTTTAGATGATGGTCTTGAAACATCTCATTTTTTTTAGCTACAATTATGTGACTTTTTATTCTTTTAATGTCACAAAGTAATATTGCAATCTCCAAGTGACTTTGAATATGGCAATTTTAGCTTTTATAGTAATTTTCTTGATAGTTGAATTTTAAATGTATCAATTAATTAGAAAAAAAGTCATCCTAGTTTTGGAGACAAATCAAAATAATAGGAAGGAAACCTTAAAATCATTTTTAAAGGTATTCAGATAACTTTTAAGGATATTGTTATTATTTAAAAACAATTGAAAATTATTTTTAAAGATCTTAAAACTATTTTTTCATAATCTAATGAATATTTATCAAGTGATTTCAAGAATGAGACAATGATACAGATATTTTAGGACATTCATTCATTCATTCATTCATTCAAAAATATTTACCAGGCATCTACTATGTATCAAGTTCTATTCTAAATTCTGGTAACACAGTGGCAAATAAAGGATCAAAAGAAATGTTTGACCACCATTATATTCCAGACACTATGCTTGGTACTGGGATATAGTAATAAATTAAAAAGAAAAAATTCTCTCTTCTCATGGAACTTATCTTCTAACTCATACATTCAAAAATATGAAAGATAAATGAGTAAAACAGATAGTATGTTTGACAGTGATAAGTACTCAGAGGTAACATAATTGAGTGTGTGTGTGTGTGTGTGTGTGTGTATGTGTGCATGAAATTTTAAATAGGGTGCCAGGATAAAACTAATTGAGAGAATGATTTCTTGAATAAGCATTTGAAAGAAGCAGGCAGAGCTCTACCTGGGAGATTATCTGGTATCTAGGTGAAGAGAGTCCTAGACAAAGGCAATAGAGGTGGTAAAAGCCCTGAGGAAAGATTGTGACAGAAATGTTCCAGGAAGAGCCAGGAGGTAACATGGCCACTGTGAAGAGAACAAGATGGAGTGGACAGGAGATAAGGTTAGAGGTGCAATGCAAATCGGTTACCTTTGTAACAGATTGTATATGATCTTGTAAGGATTTGAGCTTTTACACTAAGATAAATGAGTCATTGGAATTTTTTTTAAGCAAGGAGATGACACGACTTATGTTTCAACAGGATCATTTTGACTTCTGTTTCAACAGTATCAATTTTTCTGTTGCCTTCAAAATATATGGCAATGTGGCAAGGAAAAAGCAAGAAGACTAGTTGGGAGGCCACCTTAATTATTGATTTTGGAGGTGATGTTGGTCTTGATTGTGGTGATTAAGTTGGTAGACACCTAGAAATATTTTGAAAGTAGATCCAACTTCAGCATTTATATGGAGACAACTCTATATTAATATTGTGACAATCGTTATACAGAGGATGACAGAAGGGAAAAAAATGACTCTAAGATGTTGGACTGATTGTATTCCAGTAAGTGTCCGTTATTTAACTGAAATGGGAAAAAATTATAGCAAATGGAAGATTCCCCTCTGTAGCCCCACCCCCAAGAATGGTGTTTAATAATTCAGTTTTGCATGTGTCAAATTTGGATGCCTTTGGACATTCAAGTGGAGATATCAGGATATATGGTGAAAGATCCAGGCTGGTAAAATCATTGAACATCATTTCCATGTACATAATAATTAATGCCATAAAATGAACTAACTTCATTTAAGGAGTTAGTATAGATGGAAAAGAGAAGACTTCCAACGACTAAACCTTGGGTACTCCAATATTTAGAGTTTGGGGAAATAAGGAATCCCAGCAAACGAGACAGAGAAGGAGTCACCAGAAGTGTAGGAGGTAATCAAGGTACATGTTGTGCCTTGGAAGCCAAGAGAAAACGTACTTCAAGGAAGCAAGAGTAGTCAATCATGCCAAATAACACTAGATAAAGTACTATGAAGACTGAGACATAAACATTAAATTTAGCAAAATGCAGAGTTTTTTTTCAAATGATCTTGATGAGAACAGTTTTACTGGACTGATGGGGATAAAACTTTGAGAGTATTCAGGAGAATGGGGAGGAGGGGAAGAGAAAGTGCGAGAAACTGCAGGTGTTGGGTACAGCATGGACAACTCTGCCAAGGAGTTATATTTTAAATAAAAGAAAAGAAAGAATAGTAGCTGGAGGTGGAAATGAAGTCAAGATATAAAATATATGACTATACATAATGTTTATGGTTTTGAATCTTGAATTACTGCATTTTGATTATAGCATCTCATACAAGTCACATTATAATCGATAAGAAAAAAAATAAGAGATCATAGTCTGATTCAAATTTAGAAAATGGGCAAGCAATGACTGAAGAGACTTTATGCCTAAGAGGCTCACCTGCCAATGAACATGATTTTTTCCATTGTATTATGATAATGATGAACTGAGAGGTCTCAGAAATGTCAAGTGATTTGCTATACAGTTTATAAGAAAATCAACTAGCAAGAAGTCATTGTATTAGAAAGAGCCTTGAGCTTGCTGAAGCAGCAACAGATTGCAAAGTCACAATGTCATTTTCATTTAAATTGGAATTAAGACTTTAGGGAAAATGCCCCTATGGGAGGAAAGACTTTCCAGAAGGAATTACAAAAAGCCGGATGCATGTTATGAATCTTTAGTCTTTGCAAAGAAGTGTTCTTGAAATAAGAGATGGGAATCATAAAACTTAAATATTTTATATGCTGGGTTTATTATTATGTATTATGAGTCAAATTGTGTGTCCCTAAAAGACATGTTGGACTCCTAACCTTCAGTACCTCAGGACGTGGCCTTATTTGTAAAGGTGACTGCAGATGTAATGAGTTAAAATGAGGTCACACTGGAGTAGGATGAGCCCTTAACTCAGTATGATTGGTGTCCCGAGAAGAGGAAAAGAGACCCAGAGACACAGACATATAAGGGGAGAACACTGTGTGATGACAGAGGCAGAGATTACAGCACTGCAGCCGTCAGCCACGGAACACCAAGGAGTGCCAGCAACCACCAAGGCTAAGGAGAGGCAAGGAAGCTCTCTCCCCTCCAGGTTTCAAAGGAAGCATGGCCCTGCTGACAGTTTGATTTTGGACTTCTACAGAACTGTGAGATAATAATTTTCTTCTTCTTTATTTCCAGATTTTCTACTTAATAAGGTTATTAAAATCATGTTTGTAAAACCCACCCAGTTTATAAAAGCCACCCAGTTTGTGGTACTTTGTTACAGCAGCCCTATGAAACAAATACACTATCTATAGCCAAATGTAGGAAAATATAGTGAAAAAAACCTTGCGTAGAGTTTGAGTTTGAGTCTGAAAAACAAAAACAATGTAGCAATGGGGCAGCGGTGGATGAATAACAATATAAACCGAAGAATCCAACAGTATTATTATATTATTAAATACAATTATTAAGAACAGACTATGTGATACTTTCCCTGCATTATCCCAAATCTCCAGAATAGCCTATCTGCGGTGTATGTATTATAGCTCCTATTTCATAGATAAGGAAACCAAAGCCTAAGGGAGTAAAAATATGAAGGAGACAGAATTCTGGCAGATCTGAACAATTTCTATGAAACGCCTCCCTTCCATTAAAGTGTAGAAGAAAATAGCACATGAGAAAGTTATCAAAGTTATCTATCAGTGTGTGTGAACATATGTTCCTAAAACTCATTTAATAATTTTTTTCTTGTTAACAAAAGGCATGTATATGATTTTCTCACACTTCATTTTTTAAAATATAAGAACTTTGCTTCATGTTTTATATGAGGGTAAAGAGATTTAATCTATAGAGCCATTAAACAAGTATTGAATTGGTGCACGACCTGTATGAAATCATAATGTGGCTCTAAAAATAAGACTTTTTAAAAACAGATACCATAATTTCTAGAATGATTGCTCAAAGAAATGAATGGTCCTCAACCCCAAACAACCAAAGAAAACAGAAAAGCCTGGTAGAGATCTTTATTAAAATGTATGACCTCAGGGAAGAAAATATAAAATGTGACAAAATCAGAATAAATCAACATGAACAAAAACTTAGTAAGGCAAACATGATTTTAATAGCTTTATTAAGCAGAAAATCTGGAAATAATTGAGCCCTGAAACTTAAAAGAGAGATAAAATGTATTGTGATTTTTGGTTACTTAGTCGATGTTTGTGTTTTGAAGAAAATGAAAAAAATATATATTTGTAAGGGAAAATATTCTGCTTAAAAAAATTAGTGGAAAAGTCAGAGTATTTTTGGCTATGTACCAGTCCTGTATAGCAGGGGTCCCCAACCCCGGGGCAATGGCCTGCTAGAAATCGGGCCACACAGCAAGAGGTGAATGATGGGCCAGTGAGCTAGTGATATGGTTGGGCTGTGTCCGCACCCAAATCTTACCTTAAATTGTAATAATCCCCTCTTGCCAATGGCGGGGCCAGGTTCAGGTAATTGAATCATGGGGGTGGTTTCCTCCATGCCATTCTTGTGGTAGTGACTAAGTCTCACGAGATCTGATGGTTTTATAAATGGGAATTCCCCTGCACACACTCTCTCTTGCCTGTTGCCGTGGAAGACAAGATGGGCCTTTGCTTCTCCTTTGCCTTGTGCCATGATTGTGAGACCTCCCCGGCCACGTAGAACTGTGAGTCCATTAAACTTCTTTCCTTTATAAATTACCCAGTCTCAGGTATATCTTCATTAGCAGCGTGAGAACAGACTAATACAGCTAGCATTCCTGCTTGAACTCCGCCTCCTGTCAAATCAGCTGTGGCATTAGATTCTCACAGGAGCGCGAACCCTGCTGTGAAGTGCGCATGCAAAGGACCTAGACTGTGCGCCCCTTATGAGAATCTAATGCCTGATTATGCCTGAGGTGGAACAGTTTCATCCGGAAACCACCCCTCGACCCCAATCTGTGGAAAAATTGTCTTCCATAAAACCTGTCCCTGGTGCCAAAAAGGTTGGGGACTGCTGATACACAGTATCTGCATATGTGTTTTAATGCTTAGGTTATTGATCTTTTGCATTATCTTATGAATCTCCCCCATATCAATGTTTAGTAAAGAAAAAGGTTTTTTTCACTACATTTTTCTTCAGATAACAGGCTTCAGCCTTGATGGAAAAATTTCCTTATGTTCAATTCTTCAAAATGATCTATTTACACGAGTGTCATATGGCTAAGTTCCTAGCCCTAACCTCAGCTAAATTTCATGCTTTCTTGTTCTAGGAGGGCAAACATCTTTATCTTTTTGTCAGTTGGGAGAAGGATAAAAGATGAAGCAGCTCCAGAGAACTGTGGCTGTGGAGGAGTGGTTACTATTCTTTGACTCCCGTCCTCTTCATTTGTAGCCACTTCCTCTCTTGTACCTCTGCTGTCTTATCCCAAAGAAAACTGCTCACCGAGGCAAGTGGCATTTTCAAGAAGATATTGCAACGGCATCCACAAAGCCTATTAATGTTGAGAAATGAGAGAGAATGTGCTTCATAGAGTGGTCCTGTCATATAGTCTTTTAGGAGCCAAGATAAAACTGTCATTTCCTCTTCTTTAATAACAAAAATTATATGTAATAATTTCATGCATTATTGTGAAACAAACAACATAGTAATTAAGAGAATAAACTTAGGTACTAGACAGAACTGGTTTCTAGTTTCAGTTTTTTCAACTTTCTAAAGTGATGCATGGCAAATGATTAAATCTCTCTAAGCCCAAATTTCCTCTGGTGATAGGGTTTATGAGAGCAAAGGACATCATACTTGGAAAGCACCAATTTCAGTGTCTGTAGAAAGTACATGATAACAGTAAAGTATTGTTATGGTTTATCTTTTTTTTTTTTTTTTTTTTTTTTTTTTTGGAGACAGGATCTCACTCTGTCACCCGGGCTGGATTGCAGTGGCGTGATCTCGGCACACTGCAACCTCCGCCCTCGAGTTCAAGCAATCCTCCTGCCTCAGCCTCTCTAGTAGCTGGGATTACAGGCATGTACCACCACAGCCAGCTAATTTTTTGTATTTGTAGTAGAGACGGGGTTTCGCCATGTTGCCAGGCTGGTCTCGCACTCCTAACCTCAGGTGACCCGCCTACTTCGGCCTCCCAAAGTGCTGGGATTAGAGACATGAGCCACTGTGCCCAGCCTGTTATTGTTTATCTATGTGACCTTAGATAAGTTACTCAATCACTCTGTGCCTCAGTTTTCTTATCTGTAAAATGGGATAATTATATTCCTGCTCCATAGAGCTACTGTGATGAAAAAATAGACTATATCTAAAGCACTCAGAGTAGTGTTTGACATGTCCTAAGTGTTCAGTAAATGTAAGTCACCATTATTATTGTTATTACCATTATTGTCAGCAGTGTCATTTATTAATGTAATAATAATAAAATTAGATTCTAATTGTGTTCATTTATAGTTGATATACATTAAGGGTGGCCAGCCGGCATTATATAGGTATGATTTGGAGGTTGCTAGAAAAAATCTCCCTCCCACTCCACCTCAATCTACACGAGTCTTGCTTAGAGAACTCCCAACAACTAAAAGCTCATCATAAGACTCTGAATGTAGAAGTCTCTTCACCAAAGGATCTCCCTTAAAATGAGAGTTTATAAAATGTAAACATTCCAGTTTCCGAAATAATAATACCCAAATTAAATTATAGTATGGATCAATTTATCAGGTCAATTTCCTTCTTGGTAGCAAGAACATAGTAAAAATCAAGGGCAATGAGATTCTCAGAGTGTTCAATCAGGTTCTGTAGCCAGAATAAAATCAGAGCAAGAGGCAAAGAAAGAACGTGTGGAAACTGACAAAGATAAGCACTGTCACTTTAAAATTTGAGTGGATTTTATTCAAATGACTGGAAATACTGAAAGTGCCATTCTTGTTCTTCCCTTGATGCAAAGGTAACTCCAAAAAGGTTTGCGTAGGGAATCAGTGGCAAAACATGATTTATGAAAAATTTCCTTAGAACGCTGCAGGAGGCAAGCCCAAAGTAGAATGTCTTTCCTCAGAAACAGTGAAACAAATGGATGCATTCATTCGAATCTTCCATAATGGGAAAAAGAGGCTGGTGATAAGAAATGGCTGCCTGATTATTCTTTTGAAGAATAAGATGTAATAGAAAATGTGCATAAACAGAAGAATTGGAAAAGTTTTGGCTTATGAAGAGGAAAATGTTCTCAGCAAAAAGTCACAAAGTTATAAAATCATTTGCTAACTAAAAAATGAAAGATGCAACTGGAAATTCAGTAAGATTATATAGTTTGGATGTTTGTCTCCTCCAAATTTCATGTTGAAATGTCACCTCTAATGTTGGAGATGGGTCTAGTGGGAGATGTTTGGGTCATGGGGTGGATCCTTCATGAGTGGGTTGGTGCCATCCTTGTGGTTATAAGTGAGTGCTCACTCTATGAGTTCATAAGAAAGCTGGTTGTTTAAAAGAGCCTGGCACCTCATCCCCTCTCTCTTGCTCCCTCTCTTGTTATGTGATGTGCCCAGTCCTCCTTTGCCTTCTGCCATGAGTAAAAGCTTCCTGAGGCCTCACCAGAAGTTGAGCAGATGCTGGTACCATGTTTGTACACCCTGCAGACCTGTGAACCAAATAAACTTTTTTTATTTATAAATTTCCCCATCTCAAGTAGTTTTTTATAGCAATGCAGAATGGATTAACACATCAGGAATATATTAAGTACTAATATTTGCATGACATTGTTGGTTTTAGTGACTTTTACCCAGTAGCAAATTTATGTAGGGTTATAAGTAATGTAGTGAATCTACATTACACAGACAACAAATATGAGCATTTTAAAGAAAATGGTCCCATCACACAGAATTTTTGAAGTTGACTAACCTTGGAAATTCCTTTTCTGGCACAGGTACAAAATTATCCAGATTGACTTTCCATGTGTTCACATTAACCACGTAATAGTCAATCAGGAGATAACAGTTTTTGAATTCAGTTTAACTTTATAGGCTTAGCCACTGTAACAGGACCTTTATTTTGCAGGATTGTAGCCTATAGAAAAGTGACTATAAGGTGATGAAATACGTAATCAATACATATTGATTACATAGAATAAGGACCTGCCAATGGAAAACTGATTTAGATTATCATACAGAACAAGGGTGCCCAGTGCTTGTTTGAGACCTTGGGGTGGGTGAAGGTTGGGATGGCTGTGGCAATTTCTTAAAATAAAACAGCAGTGAAGTTTGCCACATTAATTGACTCTTCCTATCACAAAAGATTTCTCTGTAGCGTGTGATGATGTTTGGTCACATTTTATCCACAGTAGAATTTCTTTCATAATTGAAGTCAGCCTTCTCTAATGGTTGCGGATGGAAAACCAATCAGGGATTGGGTGGGGAAGTAAATGCAAGTTCCATGGAAATTGTCACTGACTTAAAAATTTTACTTAAACATTTACTGTTACAACATTTTCAAAAAAGGATTTTACTGAAACACAAAAGTTAAAGCCAAACTTGTAAGTAAAGTTAGATCATCATCATCCTTATCTCTATGAAAAAAAAAAAAAAAAAAAAGAACAACTTGATTTCTATCTCACTCCATACACCAAAGTTTTGTTTTGTTTTGTTGAGATGGGGTCTTGCTCCGTTGCCTAGACTGGAGGGCAGTGGTGTGATCTCGACTTACTGCAACTTCTGCTTTCTGTGCTCAGGTGATCCTCCCGCCTCACCTCCCAAGTAGCTGGGACCATAAGCTCGTGCCACCATGCCTGGCTAATATTTTGTATTTTTGGTAGAGACCGGGTTTCACCATGTTGCCCAGGCTGGTCTTGAACTGCTGAGGTCAAGCCATCTGCCTGCCTCAGTCTCCCAAAGTGCTGGACTTATAGTTCTGAGCCACTAAACCTGGACCTACACCCCAAAGTTAATTCATGATGGATCATGGACCTTAATATAAAACAGTACTGTAATGCAGCTGGGCATGGTGGCTCATGCCTGTAATCCCAGCACTTTGGGAGGCCAAGGCAGGCGGATCACGAGGTCAGGAGTTTGAACCAGCCTGGCCAACATGGTGAAACCTCATCGCCACTAAAAATACAAAGATTAGCTGGCCTTGGTGGTGGGGACCTATGATCCCAGCTACTTGGGAGGCTGAGGCAGGAGAATCCTTTGAACCCGGGAGGTGGAGGTTGCAGTGAGCTGAGATGGCACCATTGCACTCCAACCTAGGTGACGGGGTGAGACTATGTCTCAGAAAAAACAAACAAACAACAACAAAAAAAAGAAAAACAAAACAAAAACAGTACTGTAATGCATTTAGAAGAAACTTTTGGTAGGTAGAAATTTCTTGGACAGAACACTAAGAGCAATACTATAAAAGCAAAAAAAAAAAAATAGATTGGATTTCATCAAAACTGAATAGATTTATCAAAAGTCACCACAAAGAAAATAGACAAGCCATAGATTGGGAAAATTATTTGTAGCATATATATGGCAGAAGACTTGTGTCTAAAACACAAAAAACTAACCTATAAGTCAACAATAAAAATACAAACAATTCAATAAAAGAATGGAAATAGAGATACTTCACAAAGAACATATACAAAATACCAATAAGCGTATGAGAAGGTGCTTAACACTATTAGTTGCCAAGAAAATTCAAAATAAAATGACAATTAGATACCATTTCACACTCACTAGAATGACTAAAAAAAAAAAATCATCCTTAATACAGGCATAACTCAGAGATATTGCAAGCTCAGTTTCAAGTCACTTGCAAATATCCCAATGAAGCAAGTCACACAATTTTTTTGGTTTCCTAGTATATATAAAAGCTATGCTTACACTTTACTATAGTCTATTAAGTGTGCAATAGAATTATGCCTAAAAATGTATGTACCTTAACTAAAAATACTTTATTGTTAAAAATTGCTAACATTCATCTCAGCCTTCAAAGAGTTGTAATCTTTTTGCTGGTGGAAGGTCTTGCTGGATATTTACGGATGCTGATTGATCAGTGGTGATGGCTGAAGGTTGGGGCAATTTCTTAAAATAAGACAGTAATGAAGTTTTCCCACATTGATTAACTCTTTCTTCCACAAAAATTTCCCTGTAGCATATGATGCTGTTTTTTTTGGTTACATTTTACCCACAGTAGAATTTCTTTCAGAATTAGAGTCAATCATCTTAAACCCTGCCACTGCTTTATCAACTAAGTTTATGCAATATTCTCAACCTCCTCTTTTTGTTTATCATTTCAACAATATTCACAGCATCTTCACCAGGAATAGATTCCAACTCAATAAACCACTTTCTTTGCTTTTCTGTAAGAAGCAACTCCTCATCCATTCAAGTTTTCCTGTGAGTTTGCAGCTATTCAGTAACATCTTCAGGATCCACTTCTAATTCTGGTTCTCTTGCTATTTCTACCACATCTGCACTTACTTCCCCCACTGAAGTCTTGAAACACTCAAAGTCATCCATGAAGGTTGAAATCAACTTCTTCCAAACTGCTGTTAATATTGATATTTTGACCTTCTACCATAAGTCACAAATGCTCTTAATGGCATTAGAATGGTGAATCTTTTCCAGACAGTTTTCAATTTACTTTTCTTAAATTCATCAGCAGAATCACAATCTCTGGCAGCTATCACCTTACAAAACGTATTTCTTAAATAATAAGACTTCAAGGTAAAAATTATTCATTGATCCATGAACTGCAGAATAAATGTTGTGTTAGCAGGCATAAAACCAACATTAATCTCCTTGTACATCTCTATCAGAGCTCTTGGGTGACCAAGAGAATCATCAATGGGCAGTAACATTTTGAAAGAATTTTTTTTTTTTTTCTGAGCAACAAGTCTCAACATCGGGCTTAACATACTCAGTAAACTGTGCTGTAAACAGATGTGTTGTAATTAGATTTTGTATTTCATTAGTAGAGCTGAGTAGATTTAAAATAACTCTTAAAGGTCCTTGGATTTTCAAAATCCTAAATGAGCGTTGGCTTATTAGTGACTTAAGTCGCCAACTGCGTTAGCCCCTAACAAGAGATTCAGCATGTCTTTATAACTTTGGAGCCAGACATTGACTTCTCTTCTCCAGCTATGAAAGCCCTAGATGACATCTTCTTCAATGATAAGCCTGTTTTATCTAAATTGAAAAGTTGTTGCTCTATATAGCCACTTTCATCAATTATCTTATCTAAATCTTCTGGATAATTTGCTGTGAGTTGTACATTAACACTTGCTGCTTCATCTTGCACTTTTATGTTATGAAGATGGCTTCTTTTCTTAAATCTCATGAACCCACTTCAACTAGCTTCAAAATTGTCTTCTGCAACTTCTGACTCTCAGCCTTCATAGAATTGAAGGGAGTTAGGGCCTTGCTCTGGATTAAGCTTTGGCTCAAGGGAATGTTGTAGCTTGTTTGATCTTTTATGCAGACCACTCAAACTTTCTCCATATCAGCAGTAAGGTTCTTTTGTTTTCTCATCATTTGTGTGTTCACTGGAGTGGCACTTTTAATTTCCTTCAAGAGCTTTTTCTTTGCTTTCACAACTTGGCTGTTTCGTGCAAGAAGTGCCAGAAGACTACCTTTCAGCCTATCTTGGCTTTTGACATGCCTTCCTTGCTAAGCTTAATTATTTCTATCTTTTGATTTAAAGTAAGAGACATGTGGCTGTTGCTTTCACTTGAAAACTTAGAGGTCTTTGTAGCATTGCTAAATGGCTTCATTTCAGTATTACTGTGTCTCAGGGAATAGGGAGGCCCAAGAAGAGGAAAAAGAAATGGGAAAATGGCTGATAAGTGGAGCAGTCAGAAAATATAACATTTATCAATTAAGTTCACCATCTTATATGGGTGCTATTTGTGGCACCCCAAAGTAATTTCAATAGTAACAATAAAGAACATTGATCACAGGCAACCATAGCTGATATAATAATAATGAAAAACTTGAAATATTACAAGAAGTCTTAAAATGCAACACAGAGACATGAAGTGAGCACATGCTATTGGAACAATGACACCAATAGACTTGCTCAGCACAGCGTTACCACAAATCTTCAATCTGTAAAAAAACACACTATCTTCAAAGTGCAAGAAAATGACGTGTAATAAAATGAGGAATGCCTATATAGGCTAGGTTTTGGGCAACTGAAATTCTTATACATTGCTTGTAAGAGTTTAAAACGGTCCAGTCATGGCTGTGCACAGTGGCTCACGCCTATCATACCAGCACTTTGGGAGGCTGAAGTGGGTGGATCACAAGGTCGAGAAATAGAGACCATCCTGGCCAACATGGTGAAACCCCATCTCTACTAAAAATATAAAAATTAGCTGGGTGTGGTGGTGCATGACTGTAATCCCTGCTACTTGGGAGGCTGAAGCAGGAGAATTGCTTGAACTCGGGAGGCAGAGGTTGCAGTGAGCTGGGATCACGCCACTGCACTCCAGCCTGGCAATGGAGCGAGACTCCGTCTCACAAACAAAACAAAACAAAACAAAACACAAAAAAACACAAAAGCAAAAAAAAAATAAAAATAAAAATAATTAAAAAAAATAAAATGGTCCAGTTGTTGTAGAGAACAGTTTGGTAGTTTATTATAAAGTTAAATATACATCTACTCTATGATCCAGTAATTCTACTTCTAGGTATTTATTAAAGAGAAATGAAAACATAAAATCACAAAAAACTTGTACAAGAATATTGATTGCAGTTTTATTCATAAGAGCTAAAAATGGATCACTCAAATGTTCATTAAAATATTAAAGGATAAAAAAATTGTAGTATAGGCATATGACAAGATATTCAGCAATAAAAAAGCACTACCTACTACATGCAACAACGTAAATTAAATCTCAGAAACAAACATGTTCAGCAAAGAATGCCAGGCACAGAAAAGTGCATACTCTCTGACTCAGTTTGCTAAAGTCAGGCAAGTTTATAATAATACAAATTTAAAAGTGTTTGCCTAAGTGGTGGAAAGGTGGTGTAAGCGAAGAGGGATGGTAAAATGGACTGGAAGGGAGTTTGAAGGAACTTCCTGGAGCTATGGAAATGTTCTACATCTTGTTTTAGGTGGTGCTGTCATGGATTGATAGAATAACCAAAGTCTTAAAATCTGTGCATTTTTTTTACATGTTAATTATATATCGATATAAAATGATTCTCAAATGGACTCTCATATGTTGGATTCCTATTGCATACCAGGCATTCTGCTTGTGCCTTTAAACCTATCAGTTCTTTATGGGAATTTGTATATAAATTTTTCTTATTTTAACATAGGAGGAAATTGGAACTCTTTAGATCAACTCCATGAAACTTACATGGCTAGTGAATATCAGAAATGTTATTTAAATCAAGGTCTAATGTTGAAACCTGTACTCTTCCTAAAATGTCACACTTGCATAGTCAGTGACACTTATAGTCTCTAACGACAAAATAAAAGGACTTGGAAATTTGTGGGTGCAGTTGAAATAGATGGAGATACGGAGAATGAAATTCAAAGACTGTGACTTGATGTCAGAAAATTTGTTTGTAAGAACCCATGTGTCATAGAAAGAAGCACAAAAGGATTCTTAAGCATAATGCCAAACTTACAATGCTCATTATCTAAATAATTTGAATGTGAACTATTTTAAGAAACTGAGTTATTTGGTGCACGTGCCTGTTAGAATAAATCACCTTATAATTTTTTCATTTGATAGAATTACAACTGTCAAAAAGATTCAGACCAAAAAAAAGGTATTTTTTCTCCTTTAATTGTTCCCTGCTAAAATAGCATTTTACTAAGAGAAAGCAACATGGAGAACAAATTTGACTTTTAAAAGCACAGCCTAAATACTACTGAAGTAAATTATATAGCTAGAGAGGGTCTCAGAAAGTATCTGTCTATACATGAGTTTCCCTTGCTCTTTATCACAGTATTCAATTTTTTTTTCTGTATCAGAGATCCATTTCTTTTGGGGTTTGATGATATTTTGCTCCTCACGAATACCTTACTGAAATGCAAATACCTCTTAAAAGAAGTGAACCATTATATCAATAAAAACATGAGATTCTGGATAAAGAAGTAGAAAACAGAAAGCAATTATGTTAGTCAGGATAGGATAAGCTATGCTGTGGTAATAAATAAATCCTGAAATCCCTGCTGGGTACGGTGGCTCACACCTGTAATCCCAGCACTTTGGGAGGCCAAGGTGGGTAGATCATCTGAGGTCAGGAGTTCAAGACTAGCCTGGTCAACATGGTGAAACCCCATCTCTGCTAAAAATACAGAAATTAGCCAGGCTTGGTGGTGGGCACCTGTAATCCCACCTACTGGGGAGGCTGAGGCAGGAAATCGCTAAAACCTCAGAGGCAGAGGTTGCAGTGAGCCGAGATTGCACCATTGCACTCCAACCTGGGCAACAAGAGTGAAACTCTGTCTCAGAAAAAAAAAAAAAAGAAAAAAGGTGACATTCATGGCCTCTGGCAAAGAATGGTGAGCATCACCTCCACTCACATCCTGTTGATCAGGACTCAGTCTCCCTGTCCATTTTATGGAAAATGAGGGAATATTTTCCTACATGTGTAGGCATGGAAATGATGTCATAAATACACACACCCTTCCACAGCAGAGTTACAGTGATGAGAAAAACACAGAAAAAGAAGCTTGCAATTTCAAATGTGAATTTAATCAATTTCAAGGACCATCTAGGTTTACTAATCTTGCATAAAAATGTAAACTTTAGAAACCACAGCTACCTCATTCCATATCTATATGTTCTCTTAGTGTGTTCCTTACACCTACAAGTGTCTATTGCCCTTTTGATTGTGCCATCTTGTTAACTCTCAAACCTTATCCTTACGAGAGATCTGATGTGCTCTTTTCTACTAAGGCATAGGAAAGTCACCATCAGAACTCTGACCAAGCATTCTTCCCTATTTTTTCACATTCCTAAGCACTTTGGGAGGCCGAGAAGGGCGGATCACGAGGTCAGGAGATCGAGACCATCCTGGCGAACACGGTGAAACCCCGTCTCTACCAAAAAATACAAAAAAAGAAAAAAAAAAAACCAAAAACTAGCTGGGGGAGGTGGCAGGCGCCTGTAGTCCCAGCTACTCGGGAGGCTGAGGCAGGAGAATGGCGTAAATCCGGGAGGCGGAGCTTGCAGTGAGCCGAGATCCGGCCACTGCACTCCAGCCTGGGCGACACAGCGAGAAGCCATCTCAAAAAAAAAAAAAAAAAAAAAAAAAAAAAAAAAAAAAAAAAAAAAGAAGTAAATAGCTAGAATTATGTGGCATTCCTTCAGGTAACATGAACTTAAGAGAATGCTACTTATTTTAAATCTGTAAAACAAAACCAAACAAAAACTTATTTTATTTGTAGATTCCGTATGCTTTAAAAATCTCGTATTTTACAAACTCCTTTGGATCATGAAACATAACTTCCTAAAAAAAGAGACATAAAGGGAAGACAAAGCAGACTGACTATGAATAAATCACAATCTTAATTAATATTTGTTTTCTTTAAGTATTCTTTACAGGAAACTTATTTTCCAAGTTTTCTCGTCAGAATTTGCAATTATGATGAAATGCATCACGAGAAATCAAGAGATGGAGAATAAAATTTTGCTTTTTGTTTTAAAATTATCTTTATGAAAATTAAATTACACACTCTTTAATATGCAGTAGATTAAAAAAGAAACAAAAAAAAGAAACAAAAATTTTTTGAGACAAATGAAAATGGAAACACAGCATATCAAAACTCAAGTGGTGCAGCAAAAGCAAATCTAAGAAGGAAGTCTATAGCAATAAATGACCACATTAACAGAAAAAAAAACTATCTTAAATAAACAACTTACCTTTATACCTTAAAGAACTAGAAAAGAAAACTAAGCTCAAATTCACCAGAAAGAAAAAATAATCATAAATATCAGAGCAGAAATAAATTAAATGGAGACTAGAAAAACAATGGATCAGTGAAACTGAGATGTTTTCTGAAAATACAAACAAAATTAGCAAACCTTTAGCTAAACTAAGAAACAAGAGAGAAGATTCAAAGAAGATTCGAAGTTAAAAAATTAAAGAAGAGGCAATCCAGCTGATTTCACAGAAATACAAAAGATGGTAAAAGGTTATAATCAACTGTGAACAAGTATATGCCGTAAATTGGATAATCTAAAAGAAATTGGTAAATTTTTAAAAACACAGGCTACCAAGAAAGAATCATGAAGAAAAAGAAAATCTTAACAGACTAATGATGAGTAAGGGAATTAAGTAATCAAAAACCTCCAAAAAAGAAAAGACCCAGAATCCGTGGCTTCACTGATGAATTCTATCAAACAGCTAAAGAAGAAGTAACATCAATTCTTCTAAAACTCATCCAAAAACTTAAAAGGAAGGCAACACTTCCAAGCTCATTATGTTAGGCCTTCATTATCCTGATATCAAAACCAGACAAAAACACTACAAGAAAATAAAATTACAGGCCAATATTCCTGATGAACATCATTGGTGCAAAAATCCTCAATCAAATATTAGCAAACTGAATTCAACAGCACATTAAAAGGATTATACACCATGATCAAGTGGGATTTTTCTTTGGGATGTAAAGATATTTTAACATATGCAAATCAATAAGTATGATTGTACCATATTGATGGAATAAAGAAAAAATCCTATGATTGTCTTAATAGATACAGAAAAAAATTTGACAAAATTCAACATCCTTTCATAGCAAAAACTGTTAACAAATTAGGTATAGAAGGAATGTACCTCAGCATAACAGAGGCCATATATGACAGACCCACTGTGAACATTATTGGTGAAAAGATGAAAGCTTTTCCTCTAGGATAAGGAACAAGATGGGGATGCCCAATCTTATCACTTCTATTTGATGAAGTACTGAAAGTTCTAGCCAGAGCAATTAGCCAAGAAAAAGAAACAAAATGCTCCAAATTGGAAAGAAGTAAAGTTGTCTCCATTTGCATATGATATAATCTTATACATAGAAAACCTTAACACCTCATCAATAAAATGGTGAGAACTAATTAACAAATTCAGTGAAGTTGTACAATACAAAACCAACAGTGTGTTTGATTATGTTTCTATATACTACCAATGAACTACCCAAAAGAGAAATTTTTAAAAATGCTATTTTCAATAGCTTCACAAAAATACAAATAAATTTAACTGAGGTGGAGAAATATCTGTGTAATGAAAACTGTAAAACATTGATTTAAAAATTGATGAATACACAAATAAATGGAAAGATATCCTATGTCCATGGATTGGATGAATTAATATTGTTAAAATGTCTGCACTGACAGGCACAGAAAGACCAATGTTGCATGTTCTCACTTATTTGTGGGATCTAAAAATCAAAACAATTACACACACACACACACAGAGTAGAAGGATGGTTTCCAGAGGCTGGAAAGGGTAGTGGATAGGGGTAAGTGGATATGGTTAATGGGTACAAAAAGTAATTATAAAAAATGAAGAAGATTTAGTACTTCATAGCACAATAGCGAGACTATAGTCAATAATAATTTAGTTATACATTTTAAAATAACTAAAAGTTATTTAGTTATTTACAAACTGGGCTGTTTGTAACACAAAGGATAGATGTTTAAGGAAATGAATATCTCATTTTCCATAGAGTGATTAGTACACATTGCATGCCTGTATTAAAACATCTCATTTACCTCCAAAATATATACGCTTACTATGTACTCACAAAAATTAAAAAATTAAAAAATTAAGAAAAATGTCTGTAATATCCAAAGCAATCTACAGATTCAATGTAATTACTATCAAAATTCTAGTGATTTTTCCACAAAAATAGAAAAAAAATCCAAAGTTCATATAGAACCACAAAAGATCCCGAATAGCCAAAGCAATCTTAAGCAAGAAGAACAAAGCTGCAAGCATCACACTACCCAATTTCAAAACGTACTATGAAGCAGTAGTATCAAAACTACATAGTATTGGCATAAAAACAGACTCATAGACCAAAGCAACAGAATAGAGAGCACAGAAATAAATTCATGCATTTATACTCAAATGATCTTCAGCAAAGGTGCCAAGAATACACAAAGAGGGAAAGGGCAATCTCTCCAATAAACAGTGATGGGAAGACTGGAAATCCACATGCAGAAGAATGAAATCGATCCATATTTCACAATACATACAAAAATAAACTCAAAATAAAAGAAAGACATAAATATAAACCTGGAAACTGTAAAACTACTGAAAAAAAAAAAAGTGGGAGAACAGCTCCACATCATTTTTATGGGCACTGATGTTTTTGGATGTGACCCAAAAAGCACAGGAAATAAAAGCAAAAAACAAAAACAAAAAACAAAAAACAAAAACCCAAATGGGATTACATCAAACTAAAAAGCTTCTGCACAGCAAAGGAAACAACTGACTGAAGGGATCACCTATGGGATGGATGAAAATATCTGCAACTCATACATCGGATAAGGGGATAATATGCAAAATAGATAAGAAATTCAAATGACGCAGTAGAAAGAAAACAAATAACCTGATTTAAAAACTGGTAAAGGATCTCAATGAATATTTTTCAAAAGAAGACAAATGGCCAAAAGGTATATGAAAAAATGCTGAACGTCACTAATTATAAGGGAAATGCAAATTAAAACCACAATGATATATCACCTCACACCTTTTAGAATGATGATTATGAAAAAGATAAGTGTTGTCAAGGATAGGGAGAGAAGGGAATCCTTGTACACTGTTGATGGAAATGAAAGTTAGTACAGCCATTATAGAAAATACTATGGAGGTTCCTCAAAAATTTGAAAATAGAGTTACTATATAATCCAGTTATCTCGTTTTTGGATATGTATCCAGAAGAAATGAAATCAGTATGCTGAAGATATATCTGCACTCTCATGTTGGCTGAAGCATAATTCAAAATAGCCAAGCTATGAAAACAACCTGAGTGTTCATCAGTGGATGAATGGGGTATATGTACGATGAAATACTATTCAGTTTTAAAAAGAAAGAAATCTTATTATTTGGGACAGCATACATGAACTTATAGGACATTATACTAAGTGGAAAAAAAGACAAAGAAAGACAAATACTGCATGATGTCATTTATTTGTGGGATCTAAAAATGTCAAACTCATAGAAGCATAGTGTGGTTGCCAGGAGCCAAAGTGGGGTTGGGGCAATGAGGAGATGTTGGTGAAAGGGTACAAAGTTTCAGTTAGACAAGGTAAATAAGAGTGATCTCTTATACAGCATGGTGACTATATTTAATAACAATAAGTTGTATACTTTAAAGTCACTGAGATATTAAATCTTACATGTTCTTACAACAACAAAAGTATGTAAAGTGATGGATATAGCAATTAGCTTGATTTAACCATTTCACAATGTATATTATATCAAAACATCACGTTATATACCATATATGTACAATTTTTATTTGTCACCTATATCTTAATAAAAAGATAAATAAGAATAAATAATTTGAGCCTTTAAGAAAAAAAAAGAAAATTATCATTACAGGGTAAGGTTTCAGTTTATCATTAAAAAAGAAAAATGTAAGCAAAACTTTCACTTCACTCTGGAATATCTTTTTATCAAGATAAGGAGACAAAAAATAAATTCTTCATGGAAGCCAATTTCAAAAGGCTATACCACTCTTCTACAGGAAATACTGTTTCCCTCCATTATATATAATAAGAATTGATTGTCACCAGCTCAATTTGGTAATATAGTTGCAACAATTACTTCTGCCACTGTCACAAGAATCAAAATGTTTAACAAATATTTCACAAATGTAGTGAAGATAATTATAATAAGTGATTTTTCACTATATTTCTTTGTTATTTGATAAATATAACAAAATGCCAGATGATTCTCATTACCATAGAAGTCAATTAGCAGGTGACAAATAATTTTTACAAAGTTATTGAATCAATGTGAGAATCAGAGTAAAAAAATTGTGATAGACTTGCTATGAGTAGAACAACTGATTGTTTCTGACATCATTGCTTTCTGAGTATGAGATTTAAATAAATAATAGAATTCTAAGGGTTAGAGAAATGGCCTCAAAATTAAAAGAAAAGATTTATATGCATTCTGAATAGAAACCAGAGGAAACTAGAGAAACCACCACCATTACAGCAACATCCAGCTTTTGATTACTTATAATCATTACCATTTGATTGCTAATTGATAGAAATAGTCTTTTACAGCAAGTAAATTTGATGAAAAATTCCCATCACATTGAGTATTTCTTTCAGGACACATGGCTTTGATGACTTTGAACCCCTTTCTCTTCCTTTTTGTCTTGGTGGCCATGATGCAATAATCTGTAAGAATAGGGAGATGATGAGGCTGAATTGAGCAGCTGTTTGATTGACCATCACAGTGGTCAGAATCCAGAGGACCCAATCAGCTCACTGGGGTGAGGATTAGCACGCAGGAACTGCTGATTGATGTGCACCGCCTCTTCTCAGCTTCAACACAACACCACTCGTCCTGCAACAGTGATATCTGAAATATGAGATTGTGGAGCGAAGATGACTTGAAGTGAGGGTGCTTTCCTGAGGAAAAGAGAAAATTAGGGAGAAAGAAAAAAAAAAAAACTTGATTATAAGCACTATGATTAGGACCATGATAACCACAGCTCAAACTGAAGCATAAAAGGTATTTGTTTTTTTTTTAAACATGTGAACACGGCAGATGCAGCTTTGACTTGCCTCAGCAATAGCCTTTATTCGGTGTAAGTCTAGCCTCCTTATATACTTAGCAATTTAAATGTGTTGAATAAGATTTTTAAAAGAAAAGGATATTTAGTACTCGAGAATATTAATACATGTGTTTCCTAAAGTTTATAGGGAAAAAAAGATAATGTCCCAATTATATGTTCTGAACTAGCACAAGTCTAAAGTTAAGCTAAATGCAGTTTATCTTCTTGTTAAGAATTCAATGCTTGGCACACATTAGGATAAATCATGTTATTTCAGGTCAGTATCTCCCCGGAAATCGTTTTTCCAACTCTACCTGCAAACACACAACTTTCTCTATTCCCGAATACCATATATTTCATAAATGGAGAATTCTCTTACTCTAATTTAAATCAAATGGTAAGCATACAAAGTTAGTATTTCTACTGTTTTTGTCTAATAATTCCCTCCTGGTGTGAGTTTTAATATGTGGGAAGTAGAGAGGAAGGGGGTTAGATTTTGGAGTCAGTTAAAGGAGAGAAGGAAGTCAGCAAAACAAAATTTTACTTTCTTTAATTTTTTTCTAAGTACATGATTTTTGGTATTGTTTTAAGAAGACAAAGGACTGATACCATAAAAGTCCGTTTGAATGTTTTAATTCTAAACACACAATTTCTAGATCTACCAAATGCTAATCAATGTTGGGAATACATTCATAAAATAAAGGAGTAAACTCCTAGAATGAGAATTTTTTTTAGTGCAGAAAAGGGATTTTTAAGGTAGAACGTGAATATGTTTTCAGCGCCATTTTTTTTTAAACGTGGGAAATTAAATTATCTGGAATTTGGATACAGAGGAGCAGCTTGTATGCAAACTAAGTCAAGACTATTTCTCAATAATTTTCTAAGTGTTATTTATAAGTGGAACACACAAAAGAGAAAATGGTCCTTATCTTCTCAGATCAACTCATCAGATCTACCACATTTTCCAGTGGCAAGAAGTCATTCTGGCTGGGTGCAGTGACTCACGCCGGTAATCCTAGCAACCGGGGAGGCTGAGGCAGGAAGATCACTTAAGCTCAGGAGTTTGAGATCAGCCTGGGCAAAATAGAGAGACCCTACCTCTTTAAAAAAAAAAAAAAAAAAAAAAAGACTGTACTAGAAGCAGTCTTCATGGCAGTGAGAGGAGCACAGTGCAAAATGAGAAAGACAATGAGTGACAAGGTTTTTACAAACCTAGAGGCTATGTTAAGAATTATTTTGCTTTTGTTTTAGATTTAGTTTTAGGTTTTTTTTTTTTTTTTTTTTTTTTTTTTTTTTTTTTTTTAAATTCTAAGAACACTAGGAAATTGTTTAACATTTTTTGGTTTGTGTTTTAGGGAAGAATATGGGTCAGATTTGGGTTCTGGAAAGATAACTCTGCTGATGCTGAGATAGATAATTCATTAAAAGGGAGCAAACGTACATATGGGAAGAGTGTTTGTGATATTATAATAATCAAGGAGGAAGATGTTGCCTGCTTGGACTAGGCTGGTGGGAGTAGAGATGGAGAGACGGGGATGGATTTGAAAAATACTTAGGGCATGAATCAGTAGACTTTGGAGCTGGAGTTGATATGAGGGTGTGGGAAGACTTCAAGGGCAAATTAGAGGTGCTTGTGATTTCAAAGAGGGACTGTTAGATGAAGTTTGAAGGTGGGGATGGGGAAAGAAGATCTTGAGTTTAAATCCAAACACCTTGGTATTGAGGTGCCTGTAAAGGTTCAAAGAAGAGATACAGAGCAGAGATTTGTTTGTACTCATCTGGAGCTTAGAGAAGTAATCCAAACCAAAGATAATGCTTGTGATTCAAATCTTATAGACAAATCATAGCAGTGGGAATGAATGATGCAATCCATGGGGTGAAAAGAGAAGAAGTCCACATATTGAGAGACTTCATTACTTCATGCCTAGATAAAAAGGGAATTAACTTGGAAAAAAGTCTGAGGAGAAGCACCCAGACACATAGGGAGAAAACTATTACCTACCAGAAACCAAAAAAAAAAAAAAAAAAAAGTATCTTAAAAGTAGCAAGAAGTCAAAATGTCAAACACATCTGATAAATCAGGATTCAATAGTGTGCACTGGATTTACTGACATGTACTGTCCACTCATGGCCTTGGGGAGAGGAAGAAGAGATTCATTTATGACATGGTTGCTGGATGAGATAAATTCCAAAGTTCCTTTAAACTGTAAGATTTGTCAAATTTTTGTCATACATTTCCAAATTATTTTGTGGTAAGATTTTTAAGTCACTTGCCCCTTCAAAAATGTTTTCTAAATTTGGGATAATATTCATTAGAAAAAAAGTGCAAATTTATGTAAGAATGTTCATAACTTCTCAAAGGCAATGGTTAAAGTTAAAATATTAATACATTTTGTTTTCGTGTTAATAAAATCTCCAGCTGGGCACTTCTTCCTGTAAACAACAATTCACACTATGTTCAAATTGTAATCCAATTCCAGTCTGGAATTAGTCACAGAGGAGCGGCTTGTATGCAAACTAAGTGAAGATGAAGGTTTGACTAGTTCTCGCTCATAAGAAACGCAGGAAGACCTAGGGATCAAGGTCCTGGAATCTCACTGCTGAGGGAAGCTGAATGAACGTGAGTTTAAATATCTTTATTCTTTACTTAATCTGGGAAATCAATGGAAAATATCAAATTTTGGTCACTGTACTAAATCACAGTTCTTCAGAAATGAGAGATAGTTTCGCAGTAATATATTTATCTAAGGCTTGGAAAACTTTAATAACCTTTTGGATATTGTCAGAGATTACTTTCCATTGGTGAATAGCAGCAAGGGTCTATTCTTGGCTTGGTAAATAATTGGAAGCCTGATTTGCAATATGGCTCCCACCATGCTCTGTGCTATAATTTCTCTGCCTATAAAATGTGTTACTTATGCTAATCTCCATTGCAGAGTTCTATGGATGCAGTTATATCAGTGATGGTCATAGATAAATAGTTATAACAATTCAAAGTCTGTCTTAAAACATAATTATCTATAATTCTCTTTTCCAGGTTGACACTCTTAAGAGTGTCAGGTGGCTGAATTATAATTATTTTCTCTATGGCTTCTTCGTGGAGAATACCTCCAGAATTTCTGGATCTTCAGTTCAACTAGATGCCCTTGCAAGTAAAATGATTATTCTGTCTTTCTGCTGAGTGTGAATATCACAACCTGTACCTGCTCTGTGAATAGCAAGTCAACAATGGGAGCTGCCTTTCACTCTTCCCTTTGTGCCATTGCTAGTTTTCCTCAAAGAGCTTTGGCTGAGAGGACTTGCATGAGTTTACCTCTCTTTCTCTTGGCTACTCCCTGTGATTCCTCTCATCAGTGGTATCCTCAATCTGTACTCTCAGCAGTTTTTTCTCCTACAACTTCCAGAGGAAGCTCTGGGCAACTGTCTGTGGCAGTGGCAGCTCTGCTTTTCGTAGCTTCTCAAACTAGTAGTTTACTCTTGGAGTCAGCTTCCCTCAGCTGTGAGATTCCATGACCCTGATCCCCAAGTCTTCCTGCATTTCTTATGAGTGAGAACTGGTCAAACCTACTGAGTTTGCTGCTCTTGGTCCTCCCTAGTAGTTACTTTCACTACCAGCCTGTGCAGGGTATCTGGCATCCCTTGCTCCCTACCTGACAGTTCGTGGCTAAATCCCTAACCAGTTAGGTAACCCAAAATCACTCTCAGTTATATCTGGAAGTAATAACAAAAAGACCCTTCTAGAACTCTTGAAATGGCTTTAATGGCTACATTCTCTTAAAAATAGCCCTTCCAAGTTACTCATTGAAAATCCTCCTAGGGGTAGGGAAAAAAAAAACATCTTCAATACTTCCTACATAGTCACTCTCTTGATTTTCCTGTTACACTTACCTGTGCCCTAACGTTAGTTTACTCAGGACAAGTTTTCTTAATCATCAATATTATTTCAAAAGGCAGAGTTTGAACAACTTCCAGGCAGTGTCCCAATTCAATAGAGAGAGGTCTTAAAAACTGTCCCAGCAAGAGCATCTGCTTCACAGGCCATTTGATAACAATACATGATGTGGCTTAGAAATAGTTCTGGATATTCTGCAGTGCAATACAAGGAAGACAGCATAGCATAGTAGCTGAGTGTGAGATCTGACATTAGAATAACCTGTTTCTAAGTTTCTACCTCTTTCACTTACTGAGCATGTAACTTTGGGGAAGTGAGTTTACCTTACCAGGTTCTAGTAACCTTGTCTGTAAAATGAGGTGACAATATCTGTCTTACATGGATGTTACCAATAGCCTATAGTAAGCAGTCCACACATTTTAATTTTGTAAGTTTTCCCACAGTACTTGCAATTGAACAGTTTCCTAAAAACTATTCTGATCTTCCTCATGAGTCAAAAAGTGAATCTAATAAATCAACCTGGTAACTTTAGTCCAATGCAATTTAAATGGTCCATTATGTAATGCTTGCTTTCCTTTGATAAAAATAATCAGCTTCCCAGAGTTCCACTCTGTTCCCTGCCTCTCTGCAAGATGGCATCAGATATATCATAGTAGAGAAGGAAAGGTCCAGAGAGCCATGTGCTTTTCTCGGTCTCCATAGTGACGACTTTCTGGATCCTGCTTGTCCTGCTGATATCGTAGCTCAGGTCTGGGCATTTGCTGGTCTTTCTCTAGATTTCATTATTTCCTTGTGGAGCACCCCACAGGAATCAGCCCTCCCTTGGATCTTGCTTGCACTCTGGACACCCTTGAACCTCTCCAGTGACCTCTGGGCTTAAACCTAGAGAAAGGACCTGCATGTCTTCTTCCTTATCTCTCAAGGTCAGAAAGGACAGACTTCTCCTGTACCTCCTCTAGATCCTGCCTTCCTTGTTCACAGATTCAGCCTTGTGACTAAAATCTAATGCCAGGTTCGATGTAGACATCAAATTGAAATTTACTTATTGGTAATGGAGCCCAAATTCCGAGGTGTCTTAGTCCCTTTGCATTGCTATTTTTAAAAATTTTTGGCCAGATGTAGTAGCCCATCCCAGCACTTTGGGAGGCCAAGGCAAGCAGATCACTTAAGCCCAGGAACTCAAGACCAGCCTTGGCAACATGGCAAAACCCCATCTCTACACAAAAAATAAAAAAATTAGCCAGGTGTGGTTGTGCCTACCTTTAGTACCAGCTACTCAGGAGGGTGAGGTAAGAGGATCTCTGGAGCCAAGTAGGTCAAGGCTACAGTGAGCTGTGATTGCACCACTGCGCTCCAGTCTAGTTGACACAGCAAGACCCTCCTTTTTTCTTTCAAATGCAACAACAATAAAAACACTTGAGGCTGAGTAATTTATAAAGAATGGTTTATTTCGATCATGATTTTATAGGCTATATAAGAAGCACAACACCATTATCTGCTTCTGGTGAGGGCTTCAGGGATCTTCCACTCATGGTAAAAAGTGGAGGGGAGCAGGCATATGGCAAGAGAAAAGGATAAGGGGAGGAAGAGAAGTGCCAAACTCTTTTTAGCAGCCACATCTCATGGAAACTGAGAGTGAGAGCTCACTCAATCCCTCCAGAAGAGCATCAAGCCATTCATAAGGGATCTGCTTCCATGACCCAAACAACTCCTACTAGGACCCCTTCCAACACTGAGGATCAAATTTCAAAGTGAAAATTGGAGGAGGAAAATATCCAAACTATATCAGGAGGTATTTCAAAATATTTTATCTTTTTTATTCTTTTCCTATTAGACTTCTAATTTCCCATATCAAATTTCCAAGAAGGTGGATTTTAGGTCTCTAAATCAGATCTATTTCTCTGTTCATCTCTGGTTCCTTCAAACGTGACCAGATAATTCTGGATATCAATGTGAAAGTCTGTACCCTGCTATAAAAGTCATAACATCCTACAGTCTTAATTCTTTCCCAGCAATTAGTCCATTTACCTTGCAGCTGAAAAATTGTAGAGTCAGGAAGAAACCTCTCAAGGATTGGATATTAACAATGGGAGAGGTGAGTAGTATCTTACCTAAAGGCAATAGGAGCTGTAATCTGGCTCCTAGCTTTTTCCAGTCCTTCTTTTCTCCCTTTGTCTCTAAATTGAGAGAAAAATAGCTGAACTGATCTGGGTACCTCAGGATCACATGATTCCTGCCTTGATGTCTACATTATTAATTACGGATTTTCTTTCTGAGTTGCCTAAGAATGTTTACTGGTCTCAATTTTATGTCCCAAGTTTTCATGATAGAATTGGGCTTCCCTCTGTTGAGTCAAAGGAGGGAGATTAAAGATGACTTTTCATTACCTGACCCTTTCTTTCTTCAACTGACTATCCCTTACCTGCCTAAGCATTACATTTCTTTAGCAGAGCTACTGTAGCCTTGATTTTAATGTGATTAAGTAAAGATTTGAAATCAGTCCAAAGTGCAGATTTTTTCTGCACACAGATATTTTCAAAAGAAAAATGCAGCAGGATTCTGCACTATGAAATTCCTGCTTTTTCCCAAGTATTGGGTTTTTTTCTTTCCTATTCACCTTTGTTGGTTTTTCCCCTTGTGTTCAAGTGTATACACTTGAGAACAGAAGTCAAACATTGTTGTTTAGTACATAAATCGATGGGTACTTCACTTGTTTTCCTAATGAGAATTCACTCAAGTCTAGTCTAGAATTTTGAAAGCCACCTGCTGTTAAGATTATTTGCAAAAGTCTAAGTAGTTCCCTTACAGCAAAGTTTAACAGAACTCCTAAAAATGCTGGGAAATTTTTCATTAATAGTTATGATGGGGAAAACTTGTAGCATTCCTAGTATATGCCTAATAAGGCCACCAGAAATGATGCAATGGCTTTTTCTCCTTATTTCTTGATGTTGGGCAAGAATGCCATGGGTCTCAATTTGATTCAGTCAAAGAGGTGAGGTATAGAAAAACCTCACTGATTGTATAGTTAACCTTGAACTAAGTAATGGCCCTCAGATCAAGTTAGTGAAAAGGTCATCTGATAGTCATAACCCCATTTATTCTACATTTGGAATACAGTAAAGTATGGCTCTCATAGTCAAATGTAGCTTGTGAATGAGAACAAATCATAGAAGACATAAATTCAGGACAGAGATCCAATTTCCTCCCCAGTATCTACTTCCATTTGCAGGAACAGGGAAATAGTCAGATAAAACATGTAGATTAAAGTGCAAGTATTTTTTTGGAATATAAAAATCCATTTCTGAGAGTAGGAGCATTGCCAGATAATGCCCTGAAATATTTATCTATGCACTTTCTCTTTCCACTACCCAGTCAGAGTCATACAGGGCCTCAAAGCAAAGTATAAATAAAAATAAATAATAAGCTAAATTTAAAATAAGATAATAAAAAAGCAAGAAATAGTCTGTCTTAGTCCATTTTGTGTGGCTGTAATAGAATACCACAGATTGGGTAATTTATAAAGAAAAGCAGTTTGTTTGACTCATGGCGTAGAGTTTGGGAAGTCCAAGATCAAGAGCAAGCCTCTGGTGAGGGCCTTCTCACTGCATCATCCCATAGCGGAAGGTGAGAGAGCAGGAGAAAGGGGATCAAACTTCATCCTTTTATCAGGAACCCATTTCCACAATAACAACATTAATCATCATGAGGGCAAAGACCTCATGACACGATAACCTCTTATTAGGCCCGCCTCCCAACACTGTTGCGTTGGGATTAAGTTTCGGATATGGTTTCAATATTTGTACCCTCCAAATGTCATGTTGAAATGTGATTTTCAATGTTGGAGGTGGGGCCTAGTGGGAGGTATTGGATCATGGGGATGCATTCCTCATAAATGGCTTAACACCGTCCCCGTGGTGACGAGTGAGTTCTTGCTCAGTTAGTTCATGTGGGATCTGGTTGTTTAGGAATCTGGGACCTCTCTGTTCTCTCTCTCGTGCTCTCTTTCTTTTGCCGTGTGGCATGCTGGCTCCTCTTCACCTTGCACCATGACTGTAAGCTTCTGGAGGTCCTCATCAGAAGCAGATGCCAGCACCATGCTTCCTGTACAGCCTCCAGAACCATGAGCCAAAAAGGAACCTCTTTTTCTATGGATTACCCAGCCGTGGGTATTCCTTTATAGCAAGGCAAGAATAGACTAATCCAGAAAATTGACACTGAAGAGTGAGGCATTGCTACAAAGATTCCCAAAGATGTGGAAGTGGCTTTAAAACAGTAATGGGCAGAAGTTTGGAGGGCTCAGAAGAAGACAGAAAGTTCAGGGAAAGTCTAAAACTTCTTCGATGGTTAAATGGTTTGGGCTGAAGTGCTGATAGAAATATGGACACTGTGTTTTCTCTTCACAAGATGGTGGATAGGAGGTAGTGCTAGAGTGCCTCTCCCACTTGGAAGGAGAGAAACGTGAAGAGATTCACACTGTGAACTTTTGTTCCAAGAACTACTGCAGGAATTTTCCAGGAAAAGTGAAAAAATTCACATGTCCTTTAAGAGAATGTCATGGCAAACTGTGAGACAGGCAAAAGACTATGAGTTCCCAGAGTGGAAGATGGGGAGAGCCTACCCTTGAACATACATCCCCACTGAGGAATCTGAAAATCCAGATCACAGGAGAAGGTTTCAACCTTACCTGCAGCTGGAATGAATTAGAGAGTGGCATGAAATATAAAAAAGTAGAAGCATCAGTGGGAAGAGCCTTGTAGGTATTCCCAGTCTCCGGCTGGAGCCCAAAGAAGCTATCCCTGACTATATATCACAGGGGTCCTTGGGGAAGGCAGCCAGTGAACTTAGGGAGGGGTTGCAGGGTGAAAGAAGCTCTCAACTAAATTTTGTGATAATTTTGAGTGGGCATGAATTCCCTTAAACAGAACCCAGGGGGAAAATGGAAACTGCTGCAGATACAAGTGCAGGAGCTGGATGCTGCCATTCTGGGCAGACAAAGAGGGGCAGGGCCTGAAGGCCATGCTTGCTTTTTCATCAGGGAAGCTTATGGCCTGGGGCAGGTCTGGGTTCTGTGTGAAGGCTGCCTGGATCTAAACTCAGCACTGTTAGCAGGACACTGTTGCTGTGAGGCTGGCCTTGCCAACCGCTTGGTAACTGAGTGAGGCCTACAGCTACAAGTTATTCCCCACTCCCCATGTGGACTCTATTGCACAGTAGAGGCAGCCATACTCCCTTCTGTAACATAACCTCATTAGCCTGAGAACCACATCCCCACACCCACAGTGGCTATGGTAAAAGCCCACCCAGGGGGAGTCTGAGCTCAGCCCTGCCTAACCCGCCCTGACCCAGTGGTCTTTCTCTATCCACCCTGGTTGCTAAACACAAAAGACATAAACTCTTGTGAGCTTTATGGACCTGCCTGTCACCTGAGAAACCAGAAACTTACCCTGGCCAATTTAGGGCAAGCTTAAATCCCACTGCTAATAACTCAGCTGATGGTCTCTTGAAAGCACCACCTCCTGGCTGGAGGACAACCAACTCAGGCCATTACAGTATCTCTTGGCAGAATAACACTTTATTTTTTCCTGCTCCCAGGAAAAAGAAAACAGCAGGTAAGACTGCTGCCTGCAACACCCTGGCTAACCAGAGGCTCTGAGTCTGTCCACATGACAATCTCACTGCTAGCATAACCATCATTTGGGAAAGCCAGCACACTAATCCTATCTACAACCGAGGAATCTCACAGAATCTGCATAATTCCCCTGCCGCCTCCATCAGAGCAGGTGCTGATATCCATGGCTAGGAAACCTAAAGACTAATCACATCATTGGACTCTTTGCAGATATTCCCCACACCAGCCTGGAGCCTGGCAGCCTGGGTGGTTAGGCCCAGAAGAGCAATAACAATCACTTCATTCTAGCTCTCAGGAAGCCCCATCCCTAGTGGAAGGAGAAGAGTACCACATCAAGGGATCACCCCAATGGGACAAAAGAATCTGAACAGCAGGTCTTGTGTTCCAGATCCTTTCACTGGTGGGAAGTTTCTTATAGCAGAGGCACAACTGCAGTGTTGGGCACAGTAGGGAAAGTCTGCACCTACACCCCAACAGGCAGACAGCCTCTGGGATCATGAAGGGGCTTGGCAAAGGAGTCCTTGTTTACCCCTGGCACTCCACTTCGGACACATTTGGGGCTTTCCTCACAGAAACACACCATGGAGGCACCTATAGGCAGCTTTCCCAGAAAAATCTAGGGTGAGTGCAGCCCCACAAGAAGAGCACACTCCAGATTCAGGCCTGAATGAGAGGCACCATCACAATTCCTCCCTACTTGGAACATCAACATTCCTACAGATGAAAAGAGGTGCCAGTCTGACCTGAATAGCTGAAACACTGGGAGAGGAGTAAGGCTGCTAAGTGAACAGTTTTCCTTCTTGCCTATCTGGGAAGCTGAGGTATCTCCCACTCTTCACCCTATCAAACCTCAATACATCTAATTGAGAGCTCACCCAGCCACCCTCATCAAGGTTGCGACCTCACTCCACCACTGGGTATTAAATCTATACACCTACCTTAGCCACAACCAGTTCCTAGCCTGGGATACCTCCCTTATTTGCCTATAGCCCAAATCATCAACTCAAATAAAATACTGGGGGAAAAAAGACAAAGAAGCACATTATACAATGATAAAAAGGTTAGTTCATCAGGAAGATATTACAATACTAAATACATATGCACCTAACACTGAGCTCCCACATTCATAAAACAATTACAACTAGACCTAAGAAATGAGATAGACAGCAACACAATAATAGCAGGGAACTTCAGTACTTCACTAACAGCACTAGACAGATCATCAAGACAAAGTCAACAAAGAAACAATAGACTTACACTATATCCTAGAACAAATGAACTTAGCAGATATTTATAGATCGTTCTACCCAACACTTGCAGAATATACATTCTATTCATCAGCACATGGAACATTCTCCAAGATAGATAATATGATAGGCCACAAAACAAGTCTCAATAAATTTTGGAAAATTGGAATCATATTAAGTATCTTTCCAGTTCACAGTGGAATAAAACTGGAAGCTGCCTCCAAAAGGAACCCTCAAAAACCATACAAATACATGGAAATTAAATAATCTGCTCCTGAATGATCCTTGGGTCAACAATTAAATCAAAATGGAAGTTGAAAAATTCTTTAAACTGAATAATAGTGACACAATTTATCAAAACATCTGGGATACAGCAAAAGTGGTGCTAAGAGGAAATTTCATAGCATTAAATGCCTGCAACCAAAAGTCTGAAAGAGCACAAGTAGACAACCTGATGTCACACCTCAAGGAACTAGAAAAACAATAAACCTATACCCAGTAGAAGAAAAGAAATAACAAAAATAGGAGCAGGACTAAATGAAATTGAAATAGCAAAATACAAAAGACAAATAAAACAAAAAGGCTGTTCTTTGAAATGATAAAATTGATAGACCCTTAGTGAGGTTAAACAAGAAAAGAAGAGAGACAATCCAAGTAATCTCAATTAGAAATGAAATAGGAGATATTACAAGTGTATTATAGAAATACAAAAGGTCATTCAAGGCTACTATGAACACCCTTATGCACACAAACTAGAAAATCTAGAGGAGATGGATAAATTCCTGGAAATATGCAACCTTCTTGGATTAAACCAGGAAGAAATAGAAACTCTGAACAAATAACAAGCAGCAAGAATGAATTAGTAATTTAAAAACTGCCAACAAAAAAAGTTCAGGACCAGATGGATTCGCAGCTGAATTCTATCAGAAATTCAAAAAAGAACTGATACTAATCCTGCTAAAATTATTCCAAAAGATAGAGAAAGAGGGAAATCTCCCTAAGTCATTCTATGAAGCCAGTAGTAGCCTAATACCAAAACCAGGAAAAGGCATAACATAAAAAAAAAAACCTACAGGCAAATATCCCTGATGAACCTAGACGTAAAAATCCTCAACAAAATATGAGCTAGCTGAATCCAGCAGCATATCAAAAAGATCAAATGGGTTTCTGCCGGGGATACAGAGATGATTTAACATACACAAGTCAATAAATGTGATACATCATATAAACAACATTGAAAACAAAAATCATATGATCATTTCAACAGATTCAGGAAAAACATTTGACAAAATACAACATATGTTTTTGATAAAAACCCTCAATAAAATTGGCATAAAAGGGACATACCTCAAAGTAATAAAAGCTATCTGATATGGTTTTGTTCTGTGTCCCCACCCAAATCTCATCTCTATTTGTAATCCCCACACGTCAAGGGAGGGACTTGTAATCCCCATGTGTCAAGGGTGGGAGGTGATTGGATCTGGGGGGCAGTTTCCCTCATTCTGTTCTCATGATAGGGAGTGAGTTCTCATGAGATTTGATGGTTTTATAAATGTTCCTCCTTCACTCTTTCTCACTTGCTACCATGTAAGGAGTTCCTGCTTCCCCTTCTGCCATGATTGTAACTTTCCTGAGGCCTCCTCAGCTATGCAAAACTGAGTCAGTTAAACCTCTTTCCTTTATAAATTACTCTGTGTAGGGTAGTACTTTATAGCAGTGTGGAAATGGACTAATCCACTATCTATTACAAACCCACAGCCAACATCGTACTGAATGGCGAAGCATTGAAAGCATTCCCCCTGAGAACTGGAATAAGACAAGGATATCCACTTTCCTCACTTCTATTCAACATAGTATTGAAGTCCCAGCCAGAGGAATATGACAAGAGAAAAAAATAAAGGGCATCCAAATTGGAAAAGAGGAAGTCAAACAGTTGCTGTTTACCAATGATATAATTGTATACCTAGAAAACTCTAAAGACTCATTCATAAAGCTCCCAAATCTGACAAACAAATTCAGTAAAGTTTAAGGATACAGAATCAATGTATATAAATCAGCAGCACTGCTATACACCAACAGCGACCAAGCTGAGAATCAAATCAAGAACTGAATCCCTTTACAACAGCTGCAAAGAAATAAAACACTTAGAATTATAGTTACACAAGGAGGTAAAAGATCTTTACAAGGAAAACTACAAAACATTGCTGAAAGAAATCATCGATGACACAAACAGATGGAAACACATCCCATGCTCATGAATAGTTAGAATCAATATAGTGAAAATGACCATACTGGAAAAAGCAATCTACAGATTCAACACATTTAGAATCAAAATACCATCATCATTCTTCACAGAACTAGAAAAAAAACATCCTAAAATTCATATGGAACCCAAAAAGAGCCTGCATAGCCAAAGAAATACTAAGCAAAAAGGACAAATCTGGAGGCATCACATTACCTGACTTCAAAATATACTACAAGGCTATCATTATCAAAACAGCATGGTACTGGTATAAAAACAAGCATGTAGACCAATGGAACAGAATAGGGAAGCCAGAAATAAAGCTAAATACTTACAGCCAACTGATATTCAACAAAGCGTACAAAAACATAAACTGGAGAAAGGACATCAAATTCAGGCATGATGTGTTGGCTCACACCTATAATCCCAGCACTTTGGCAGGTCAAAGTAGGTGGATCAGCCTCATTCAAGGCCAACCTGGCCAACACAGTAAAACTATGGTGAAACCCCATCTCTACTAAAAATTCAAACATTAGCCAGGCATGGTGGTGGGTGCCTGTAATCCCAGATACTCAGGAGGCTGAGGCAGAAGAATCACTTGAACCCAGGAGCCACAGGTTGCATTGAGCCAAGATCATGCCATTGCACTGCAGCCTGGGCAACAAGAGTGAGACTCTATCTCAAAAAAACGAACAAAAAAGGACATCCTACTCAATAAATGGTGCTGTAATAACTGGCAAGCCACATGTAGAAGGATGAAACTGGATCTTCATGTCTCACCATATACAAACATCAACTCAAGATGGGTTAAAGACTTAAATCTAAGACCCGAAGCCATAAAAATTCTAGAAGATAACATTAGTAAAACTCTTCTAGATACTGGTTTAGGCGATCAAATTATGATTAAGACCCTAAAAACAATTGCAATAAAAGCAAAAATAAATAAATGGGACCGAATGAAACTAAAAAGCCCCTGCACAGCAAAATAAATAATCAGCAGGGTAAACAGACTACTCACAGAGTGAGAGAAAATATTCACAAACTATGCATCCAACAAAAAATTAATATCCAGAATCTACAAGGAACTCAAACAAATCAGTAAGAAAAAGAACAAATAATCCCATCAAAAAGTGGGCAAAGGATATGAATAGATAATTCTCAAAAGAAGATATACACACAACCAACAAATATATGAGAAAATGCTCAAAATCACTAGTTATCAGGGAAATGCAAATTAAAACCATAATAAGATACCACCTTACCCCTGCAAAAATGGCCATAATTAAAAAATCAAAAAACAATAGATGTTGGTGTGGATGTGTTGAAAAGAGAACACTTTTACACTGCTGGTGGGAAGGTAAACTGGTACAACCACTATGAAAAACAGCATGGAGCTTCCTTAAATAAGTAAAAGTAGAACTACCATTTGATCCAGCAATCCTACTACTGTGTATCTAACCAGAGGAAAATGTTATTATATGAAAAAGACATGCACATGCATGTTTATACAGCACAATTCACAGTTGCCAAAATTTGGAACCAACCTAAATGCCTATCAGCCAACAAGTGGACAAAGAAAATGTGGTATATATACAGCATGGAATACTACTCAGCCATAAAATAGAATGAAATAATGGCCCTTACAGCAACTTAGACAGAGTTAGAGGCCATTATTCTAAATGAAGTAACTCAGGAATGGAAAACCAAATATCATATATTCTCATGTGTAACTGGGAGCTAAGCTGTGAGGATGCAAAAGCATAAAAATGATAGAATGGACTTTGGGGACTAGGTGTGGGGATGGGTAGGTGGGAGGGAGTGAGGGATGAAAGACTACATATTAGGTACCGTGTACACTGCTAGGGTGATGGGCATGCCATAATCTCAGAAATCACCACTAAAGAACTTATCCATGTAACCAAAAACCACTTGTTCCCCAAAACTATTGAAATATAATAATAATAAGAAGAATAAGAATAAGAAATATGGACAGTGAAGGTCAGGCTGACAAGGTCTCAGATGGAAATAAGGAAGTTATGGGAACTGGAGTAAAAGTCACCCATGTTACTCCCTAGTAAAGAGCTTGGCTTCATTGTGTCCATGTTCTAGGGATCTGTGGAAGGTTGAACTTAAGAGTGATGACTTAGGGTATCTGGCAGAAGAAATTTCTAAGCAGCAAAGCATTCAAGATGTGGCTTGGCTACTTCTAATAACCTATAGTCAGATAAAAGAAGCAAAGAAATGACTTAAAATCTAAACTTAGATTTAAAAGGGAGTAAGAGTGTAAAAGTTTGGAAATTTGGCAGCCTGGCCCTGTGATAGAGAAATAATCTGAATAGACTGGGAAGCAACTACTTGCTAGAAGGATTAGCATGGCTAAAAGGGAGCCAAGTGCTAATATCCGAGACAATGGGGAAAAGGCCTCAAAGGGATTTCAGAGATCTTTGAGGCAGCCCCTCCTATCACAGGCCAAGAGGCCAGGAGGTAAGAATGGTTTGAGGGTCCAGGGCCAGGGCCAGGGCTGTGCTGCCCTACTCATCCTCAGGACACTGCTCTCTGCAACCCGTGAGCTTCAGCAGCTCTAGCTTTAGCCTCAGCTCACAGGGCCCCAGATACACCTCAGATTGCCACTCTGGGGGTAGGGGGTGCAAGCTGTAAGCCTTGGTGGCTTCTATGTGGTATTACTTCTGCAGGGTCACCAATGCAATACTGAAGGAGGTATGGAAACTTCCACCCAGATTTCAGAGGATGTATGGGAAAGCCTGGGTGCCCAGGCAGAAGCCTGCCATAAGGCAGAACCCTCACAAAGGATCTCTACTAGGACAATACTAAGGGAAAATTTGGGGTTTTGTCCCCCACAGAGAGTCCCCAGTCCCTACCAGGTCACTGCCTAACAGAACTGTGGGAAGGGGACCGTTGCCCTTAACACCTGAGAATGGTAGAGCCAGTGACAGCTGCAATCCTGAGCCTGGAAAAGCTGCAGACACTCAACCCTAATCCATCAGAGCAGCCACAGGGGCTTCACCCTTCAAAGCCACAGGGATGGAGCTGCCAAGGCTTTGGGAGCCCATCCCTCACACCAGTGTTCCCTGAACACAGGACATGGAGTCAAGGGTTATTTGGGGGCTTTAAGATTTAATAACTACCCTGCTAGATTTCAGACTTATGTAGGGCTTACTGGCCCTTTCTTTTGTTCAATTTCTCCCTCTTGGAATGAAAATATCTCCTTAATGCCTGTATCACCATCGTATGAAAATATTTCCTTTTGGAATGAAAATATCTCCTCAATGCCGGTATCACCATTGTACCTTGGAAGTAAATAACTTCTCCTTGATTTCACAGGCTCATAAGTGGAAGGAGCTAAGTCTCAGATGAGACTTAGGACTTTGGACTTGATGATGGAACAAGTTAATACCTTGTGGGACTATTGGGAAAGGATGATTGTATTTTGCAATGTGAAAAGGACATGATATTTAGGGGGTTGGGTGGAATGATGTCATTTGGGTGTTTTTCTCCTCTAAATCTCATGTTGAAATGTAATTCCCAACATAAGATTTGGAGTAGTGGCCGGTATTGGATCATGAGGACAAATCCCTCATGAAATGGCTTAGCACCATCCCTGTGGTAATGAGTGAGCTCTTACTCAGTTCATGTGAGAACTGGTTGTTTAAAAGAGTCTGGAACCTCCCCCTTCTCTCTCTCTCTCTTGCCCCTGCTCTTGCCCTGTGACATGTCTGCTCCCCCCTTTGCCTTCTGCCGTGGCTGGAAGTTTCCTGGGGCCCTCACCAGATACTGCCACCATGTTTCCTATACACCCTGCAGAACTGTGAGCCAAAATAAAACCTGTTTTCTTTATAAATTACTCATCCTCAGGTATTCCTTTATAGCAGTGAAAGAACAGACTAACACAATTTCCAACACAGAAACTGTGAGGGACACATTCCAATTATAGCATAGTCTATGCTGAGATTTTTACTTTAAGAACAGGCTTTTTCCTTTCCATTTGAGGAAAGTCACAGGTCATCTGGGAGAAGGAGTCTCCTTACCTTCTCCATCACAGGGGTATGAACCTCCCAGCTACTGCCTATGTGTTGTGTGGGGTAGTCTATCAGTTACTTGTTCCCCTAGGTATTGTCAAGCCAGGATACTCTTAAGTCAATCTCAATGATCAGTGATGAGTATCCTTAATACCCAACAGGCTGATGATATCCTGCAGCATGACTGCCAGAGAGAAATCAACTTCCTTCATGTCAATGATTAATATTTTATTTACCATGTCATTATAGAAAAGCAAAACTAGTTACCTTAGATGACCCACCATTGCACACTTCAGAGAGAAATCCAAAATAACTAATTCAATGACAAGTTCCTAAATATTCAGGACATCATTAATTTTTTGGTCATTTCAACATAACTAAGTGCTAATGGAAATATGGCCATACAACCAATATCAAATAACCATGGAAGCCAATTGTTATTATTATTATCTGATATTATAGCAAGAGACTGTTTTGATTTTTGAAAGATCTAGATGATCTAATATTTAAACAGATACAAACAGTACCTGTTTTATCCCTACTCTCCCTCAAAATAATGTAAGATACTGATGTATTGCTATTGGATATGAAAATGGTACACTTATGAACAGATTTCGATTTTTGCAGGTCCACGGCACATTAGTTCAAAATAAAAATTTTCATAGAGACAAATCTATTTAGCTCAGTTCGTGAGGGATACAATGATATCATGTGGAAATCCTATGACTCCAAGCTAGTATAGTTGGGGAAATATTTCACTCAGGAGCAGCTCAAGCATGTATGTGCTGGTGCAAATACACCGACAGCCTAGGTGTAGGGGAGCACACTTTTATGTTAGCAAAATGAAACCCATCCTCTGTGGACGATTCTGTACAAAAACAAAAGTGCAGTAGCAGCAAATCAGCATGCTGGTGTCTCAGTGCAGGCTGGCTGGCAGCCAAGTCCAGCCTGCTGAGAGACAAAATTGAAAGAAGAAATAAAGCAACTGCACAAGATGAAGTCTGATGGTGGATGTGGAGACTCTTCTGGGAAAGCTGGGGAAAAGGTCAAGGTTTTGCTCATGGGCACTTTTAGAGCTGGACCCACTGCTGGCAGTCCTAGTTTCATGAAATGTCGGGTCCGTTTTGTGGGGGAAATACACACACATACAAGCTAACTCAGAGTGTGAGCACTGAAGTGTGCTCTTAGGAACAGGTATTCGCCAGCAGCCACTGTTTTGTTTTTAGTGTGTGTCATTTGCAGTAGATCTGGATTTCAAAAACGATTCGCTGACCACCACTGGGCCAGGATCAGTGCCTCCCCAAAATTAATGCAGCCTGTAGATGTGCTTCATTCTGAGAAGGTACAGAAGAGAAGTGACATCATTGCAGAAAGATGTTCTGAATAAGAGTGCAAAAGGATATACTTTTCTGGCCACAGGCTTTGGTACCCAAGTCTTAGTCAAACATCTCTCACTGCATCATTGTTTGTCACAGGGCTCCTTGCTAAAGAACACAGAAGTCCATTTTCCTCTCAAGGCTCTTAACTGAGAAACTCACGATGACTTGTCTCTTTGATGATTGCTACGGTTCATTTAATGGATGATTACTGAGTTCTTAATATGTGCTGCACAACTTGTTAGTATTTTATTTCTTAACATATGCATTTATAGTTGTCATTTTCCTGATTATATCCCATCTAGGGCTATGAGGTGCATAGCTCTAGGTGACACCACTCATGTTGTATTCTATGTAAATGACCACCTTGGAGTTGTATCATGCAGAGTCCTTGCTATTTTGACCAAGAGGACAAGTTCTTCGGGGGCAGAACAAATGTGTGTTGCTACTTGAATTTACTTCCAGGGTTAAAGAAAAGATGCTGCACATGGTAGTTGCTCAGTTAATGGAAGTAGATTATTATGACAATGATGAGTATTTTGAATTTGTTTCAATCAATGAAAGAATCACTTCAAGTATGTGCAAAGGTTGTTAAGGTTGTTTGGTCCCTGAAAATTTATCAATCAATGCCCTTTCATGACCATGTTATTTTTATTTCTCATCTTGATAATGTAAAGAGTTAATATATTTGGGAAAGATTTCACTGTGATATCTGCTTTTATTAAGGAAAATAATTGCATTTAAATCAAACACAGTTTAAAAATGATATAACTATAGATCACTAATGTTCACACTAGCCAGAAAGAAATATCTTTGCTTTTGCCCAACTATATATGCAATCTAAACTGTTTTTTATGCTAAATAAAATAGAAGTATTAACTTCTTTATTGCAGTGCACATGAATATAGCTCCTTATTTATGCTTCATTAATGTTAAGATTGATAAAACACACTCAAGGGCCTCTGAACACAGCTGTGTCCAAATGTTACCTAGACCACTTGGAATGAACTAGTCCTTGTCCTGGCTTCAAAACTGATTTTCCATTCCATGATGACAATTTCAGTTATCACATATATGTGAGACAATATCATACTTCATAGTTGGAAACCATATAGTTTCACAAATTAAACTTTACAATTTATTTAATTTGCAGACGTAGTCCTGAATTAACATAATTAGAAATTACAACTATAAATAAATAAAAGGAAAATATCAAGCAAAGACCCAATTTACAAATACATATTGTTTGTCAAAGTGTTAGGTCTTAGACTGGAACACAGATGATTTAAAAACATGGTTCTTATGGTCAAAGAACACACAATTTGAAAATTAATGAAAACAATTACAACTGGTTGAAAACAATACACGGTAATATGTTGCTTACCAGTGGGCATACAGTCTGAGAAACACATCCGTAGGCAATTTCACTGTGAAATGAACATCACACAGTGTGCTTACACAAACTTAGATAGGGTAGCCTACTACACACCTAGGCTATATGGTATAGTCTATTGATTCCAGGCTGCAAATCTGTATAGTATGTTACTATACTAAACACTGTAGGCAATTGTAGCAGAAAGGGGAGTATTTGCATATCTAAACATATCTAAACACAGAAAAGGTACAGTAAAAATACAGTGTATTAGATAAAAAATGGTACACCTGTATAGTAGAAGAAGTACACCCTAAAACAATGATAAAAAGTATAGTATAAATGTAAACCGTAACACAGTTGTTTATTATCATTATTGAGTATTATGTATTATACATATTTGTATGTGCTATACCTTCATATGACTGTCAGTGCAGGTTTGTTCACATCAGCTGCACCACAAACACGTGAGTATTGTGTTGTCCTGTGATGTTACAACTGCTACAATGTCACTAAAACATAGGATTTTTTCATCTCCAGTATAATCTTATGAGATCATGGTTATATAAACTGGCCATTGTTGGCCAAAACAATGTTATGTGGTGCTTGATTGTACTGATATTAAGGATGTGTTTTACATTTAGGATTGTTGTAAGTATTCCCCCCCTGCCACAAAAAAGTTTAACGATCAATGAAGAACGGGCTGAAGCTTGAACTGGGACTTTAAAAATAATTTGAAAGTGAACACACCTCTCAGTCTCCATCATTACTGGAATAACTAAGTATTGAATAAGCAGCAGCATTTGTCCAACCTAGGGCATTCCCTTTACCCGAAATGTTTTCCTCCTGTTCCTGCTCACTGTGTCTTACTATTCCTGATCATCATCCTTAAGGTCTCAAATTAGTTCTCCATTATACTTCTTCTTTTACTCTACATTCTCCCTTTGTTGCATGAAATATTTACTTATGCAATTACATTTTAATGGTGCGTTTTTGCTAAAAAAAATGTATATTCCAAAGGGTGAGGATCAAATATATTTTGTTTACTACCTATCACAGTGCCTAACACATTAGGCATTCGATGCCTCATATGAATGAATGAATGAGCCAAGCATAGTGATATTGGGGGAAGAAAGATGAATAAAGCCTTATATGACTCTTAGAGAACACACAATATAACAAAGAAGAGCAGGCACTCATAAAACAGCTAAGATTTTAGGGCCAGGTTTTCTAGAAAAGTTTTAAAATAAAGACTATTCACTTGGGAGAGGATTTGTGGCATTCCTGACTTGTGAAGATCACTTTGTTCCACAACATATAATTCAAGCTACTTAATATAAGCCTGAATGGTTGCACTACAAGATCTACTTGCAGATTTTAAAGAATTATGAGTTGAATGCCTTTGATAAAGTAAATGCATTTGAAGCACAGCACCCTTAAAATGAATTACAATCTGAGATGGTACTCTAAGGAGTATGGAGAGATTCAAAATGCTCTTTGTTCTTTGATGTTTTTTCTTTATCCATATGTAATAATTCTAGTCTTTCACCTTTGGGATTATTGTTTTATGCTTCACATTTCAGGTTGTTTATTATAATACAAAACTTAATAACTGTCACACAAATTAACCAGCAGTTAAGTGCATTTACTATTTTATGAAGCCAAAGAGATGGCAATTAACAGGTTTAGAACACTGGTGATTTTATTTTTAGATGTATTTTCCTAATATTAATCACTATATGTAAATCATCACATTACTCAGTTGTAGTGGTTTTAATTGTGCTGGATGAAAGAAACAATGATAATTAAGAAATGCATATGGATATGTTAAAAAATATAAATAGCAAATATAGAAATTGTCTTTAGTGAAGGTTTAAGAGGAATTTAATTCAAACTACACTAAGCATTTTAATACAAAGTGAATTAGAAAACTTGATGTCTTCTGTTTAAAACAAAAATAAGAACTTGAATAAAATATTATCCACGATTGTAATATGAAATAAAGATTTGCTCAAGGGAGAAAATTATATTGGAGAATTTAAGCCCACAAAATACTTGACTGTTGCCACTTAACACAAGAAACTTGCTTGCTTATGGATGAGCATAACAGCATCAGAATTGCTGGTATAGGAAATGAAGCTTAGTCATCAAACATTCTGCACGTGAACTTTATGTATGGATTTTAGGGTGTCACACAATAAACAGATATTTAATTGAAGAATACTCTCTTCTTCCTTTTTTTCCCCTTTTGGTTGAGGAACAAATAAATGTCCCTCTTCTTACTTTTAGTTCAAATGGATAAATATTACATAGGTAGGCATATGTAATGTAATGTATATCATGTACAATATCATGCATAGTTGAATATTCACCAAGGAATTATATAATATCTGGCTAACAATGGCTTCTAAAAAGTTAAATTCATTTTCTTGTGTAACAATCATTTTGGAGAAAGTCAACATAGGGTGAGTGTAGCTGCTCAAGAAAGTCATGGGAGACCCAGATTGCTTCTTTCTTTATGCTCTGCCATGGTGTGGCATGTTCTAAAACCTGCTAATTGCCATCTGTTTGGCTTCATAAAATAGTAAATGTGCATAACTGCTGGTTATTTTGTGACAGTTATTAATTTTTGTAATATAATAAGCAACTTAAAATGTGAAGCATTAAACAGTACTTCTCAAAAGACTAGAATAATTATTTATGAATAAAGAAAAAAATCAAACCTGCTCCAACAGCATCTCAAGATGGTTGCATTTCCAAGTAAAACACCCACATTCCAGGTAGGAGGAAAGTGGGAGAGAAGAAATTTTTCCCCATTGAGCCTACATTAGGGAATGAAACCTCTGTCCAGGAATTGTTGTCTCCATCTTATTGATTGACCAGAATCGTATCACAAAGCCACCTCCAACTGCAAGAAAGGCTGAGAACTTGAGAATTCTATTTTTTAGCCTTATTGAAAAAGATGATAAAAGTTGGATGGGTGTTGGAATGGGTGTTGATTGAGCCAATTTAAAAGAATCTGCAATGATACTACTTAAGAAGTTGCACCTTCCCTTAGAGAGATCCTCATAACACAGATTCTGAGGAAAGGTAGAGAGTGGATAACCACTTGGCTATTCTAGCTGTGTAACAAACCACCCTAAACTTGGTGGAAAAAACAGTAACTTTTCTTATGGTCCTGTATTCTACTGTGCAGCAAGTCAGAAGGGCACAGTGGGCACGGCTTGTCTCTCTGTTTCTCTGCTCCACAGTGTCTGGGGTCTCATTTGATACAACAGAGCACATGGTTGAGAGTGACTTTCATCACAGGGGGCACTGGAATTATCTGGAGGCTGCTTCACTCACATGTCAGGCTCCTGGGCTGGCATGACTTGAAGGCTGAGCTCCACTGGAGCTATTGACCAGATACCCACACTTGGTTTTCTAAGGGGCTTGGGCTTCTATCAGGGACGGGTCTGGATTCAGAGAGAAGACACTAGAAGAACAAGTATGCCAACAGATCCAAGCAGAAGTTACATGACTTTTATGACTGGACCTGAAAGTGACATGGTGACTTGTAATAGTTACCAGCCCACCCAGATTCAAGGGGAAGGGACAAAGACCACTTCCTTTCAATGGAGGATTCCCAAAGAATTTGCAGCCATGTTTAAAAACTGCCACAGTCACAGTGATGGTACTCAAAATTCAACATGATTTTCTTCCCCCTCCCCTCCCCTCCCCTCCCCTGCCCTCGCCTCCCCTCCCCTGCCCTCGCCTCCCCTCCCCTCCCCTCCCCTCCCCTGCCCTCGCCTCCCCTCCCCTGCCCTCCCCTCCCCTCCCCTCCCCTCTTCTCTTCTCTTCTCTTCTCTTCTCTTCTCTTCTCTTCTCTTCTCTTCTCTTCTCTTTTCCTTTTGAGTCAGGGTCTCGCTCTGTCACCCTGGCTGGAGTCCAGTGGCCCGATCATGTCTCACTCTGAACCCTGATTGATCACGATCTCCTAAGAATGGTCTTATTCAACTTTCTTTCCATTATCCCCATTCCTCAAGCACACTAAGAAAACACTATGTTACATGGACACATGGAGGGGAACAACACACACTGGGGGGAGGGGGAGGCAGAGCATCAGGAAGAATAGCTAATGGATGCTGGGCTTAATACTTAGGTGATGGGATGACCTGTGCAGCAAACCACCATGACACACGTCTACCTATGTAACAAACCTGCACATCCTGCACATGTACCCCAGAACTTAAAAGTTGAAGAAAAATAAAAAATCCAGGTGAAATTTTCCAAAAACAACAATAACAACAGCAACAAAAGAATGCTTTTGGAGTTCCTGGAGCAGGTGGCACAAATTCAGTCAACAGATACCCTCCAGCATCAAGTCTCACAGAGAAACAACAATTCTCTACCTCAATGCAGAAAGAAAGAGTGAGGCCCTCCAGGGCTACTGGTTGCAATAATATTACATTCTTTTTTACTACCTTGTACCTGGTGCCAGGGCCATATCCCACAGATTCAAAATTCAGCTCTTGTAGTACAATCCATATGGATAATCATAATGGTTGCTGACCTATCTGATTCCACGGGTGGGTCTAAATCTTGAGACTGTAAACCAAAAACAAAATGCTAAGGCCCCCCAACAATCTGAATGGAATTCCTCCTCAGCCGAGGCACTCTTAAAATTTAACCTGAAAGACTGGAAGACTGGTTGAGGCCATGATGGGGTCGTGGGTGTCGGATATGCCTCATTATACCTCTCTGGCAATAGCATCAACACAGCCCTTAAGTCTGATAAGAAGCATTTGAAGCATTTACAATAGATTCTCTCTGAAGCCTGATGCTTGAAGGCTTCCTCTGCATGATAAGAACTGTGATCTTCACAATCCTTTAACCCAGACACTTCCTTCCAATTGATCCCAGGTATTCAGATAAACTCAAGCCAGAAATTATTTATTTGTTTGTTTGTTTGTTTGTTTGTTTGTTTGTTTTGAGATGGAGTGTCACTCTGTTGCCAGGCTGGAGTCCCGTGACGTGATCTCGGCTCACTGCAACCTCTGCCTCCTGGGTTCAAGCAATTCTCCTGCCTCAACCTCCTGAGTAGCTGGAACTACAGATGCGCCACCACACCCAGCTAATTTTTGTATTTTTAGTAGAAATGGGGTTTCATTATGTTGGCCAGGCTGGTCTCCATCTCTTGACCTTGTGATCCACCCACCTCGGCCTCCCAAAGTGCTGGGATTACAGGCATGAGCCACCGTGCCCGGCCCAGAAAAATTGTAAATTCACCTATAACTTGGAAGCCACCTCCCCTACCACCCATCTGCCTCCTGTCCCCTGCCCCGCTTCAAGTTGTTCCATCTTTCTGACCAGAACCAACATATTTCTTAAATGTATTTGATTGAAGTAGCATGCCTCCCTAAAATGTATTAAACCAAGCTGCACCCTGACCACCTTGGGCACATGTTCTCAGGACCTCCTAAGGACTGTATCACAGGTCATGGTCACTCATATTTGGCTCAGAATAAATCTCTTCAAATATTAAAAAAAAAAAAAAAAAAAAAAAAAAACAACTGTTAAATCTATTGATGAAAGCCTCTTTCCAGTGTTTCTGAAGGAGGAGTGAGCTGTTGATCCACTGGCTGGGAGAGACATTCAGAGATGAGGCTGCTCCACCAAGGCCAGCTTGGTGGTGTCTGCCTAGTGAGCATGACCAAGATAGGGCAACAGTCACAGAATTAAGCAATCTCATCTTAACAAAAATGGCTGGGTTTTTCTATGTGCATATTAAGTGTAGATAATCGCTTGTCTATTTTCCATGCAGTTTGGAATGTATGACCTGTGTTTGTACCAAGGAAGCTAGATATAAGGTTAGATCATGTAAAGACGGTGAAGTGGAATCCAAGAAGGTTCCTCGTGATCTGCAGTGAAGAGTGACACGTTGTGATACTCTTCATAGCACAGGAAAAACATCACAGCAACATTTCTAAGTGTATGAGGTCTATGAAGAACAATTTCAGGCACTAGATATCATTTCTGGTTTTGAGCCCCATATAGTCCTATTCTTTGCAGGTAAGTGCAGTGGAATGATTTAATCTTATCTCTGACATGTACTAACTCTGAGACTCTGAGCAAGTTCACACAGTTCACTCTCAGTTTCTTTTTCTCACCTCAGATAATGGGGATAAAAATGCCCATCTTAAACCACCATTGTGAGGATTAAATGCATATTTTTCCTCCCTCTTGCTTCCCTGAACTCCTATCTTTCTACCCCTGCTCCTAATGATGAACAGTCTGCTGGTGCTGAAGGATGTCACTTCCTCCTGGAAACCGTATGACATGCCATCAAAGACTGGGTCAGCTATCTCTCCTATGTGCTTCCAAATAAAGCTCTGTGCTTACACTCATAACTCTTAACATCCAGCAATTCATTTCATTAATTCTAGCAAAAAAATGAGTATGTGCCAGGCACTCTCCTAGGGTCTGGAAACAAAGCAACAAATAAAATTGGAGAGGTCTCTGCCCTTGTGTTTTGAACTCTCTAGTAGGCAAAATAGACAATTAATAAGCAAGCAAATAAGATGAATAGTAATTCCACAGAGTGATAGGCCCATAAGGAATTAAAGAACATGGTAGGAATGAGACTGACTCTTGAGGAGAGCCTGGTTTTAAAAGGCCAGTGAGTCTCAAAACAAATATATAAAAAAGACTGATGGGAAAATTCCAGTCAAGGACATGACATTTGAGCTGAAATCTGGATAGTGAGAAGTAGCTAGGTATATAATCTAAATACCAGGCACCCTTATAAGCACTCCGAGTGTATTAATTCATTTTATCCTCACAACAACTTATTGAAGTAAATGCTCTTCTTATTCCTGCTTTACAGATGAGACAACAAAGATCCAAGGGTGAGGCAACTTGTACAAGATTACATGGCTAGCAAATGGCAGAATTTCTATTCAACCCCAACAGACTGCCTTCAAAGTCCATATTTGCAGTCACTGTGTTGTAACTGCCTCTCAAAAGGATTTGATATTGCATCAACCTTGACTTTTTACTTGTATGTTTCTCTTACTGGATAGCAAATTAGTTTATGGTTAGCGCTCAGTCCCAAGAATGCCCAGCTCTTAGTCTGTGTGTGTGTGTGTGTGTGTGTATTATTTTTCTTCTTTTGGTCTGAGAGAGGGTCTCGCTCTGTTGCCCAGGCTGGAGTACAGTGGCGCAACCATAGCTCATTGCAGCCTCAACCTCCCAACTCAAACAATCCTCTCACCTCAGCCTCTCTAGTAGCTGGGAGGAAAGGCACACACCATTACGCCTCGTTAATTTTTAAGTTTTTTGTAAACATAAGGTCTCCCTGTGTTGCCCAGGCTGGTCTCAAACTCCTGGGCTCAAGCGATTTCTCCTGCCTCAGCCTCCCAAAGTGCTGAGTTTACAGTTTTGAGCCACCTTAGTACATTCTTAATAAGTATTTATCAAATGAATTCATGATTTCAATGAGCAAATATATTTGACATGAAGGATCTCACTTAGTGCTCAGTATCAGATAAGTGATTAACATGTTAATTCTTCCTCCCTCCCTCCCTTCCTAACTCCCCAAGTTAGACTCATATATCCTGCTGCTGCACTAAAAGTACCTGGAAGATTTATAGAGGAAGGGTGGGGGGCTGCCTTCATAACATATCAAAGAAGAAATTAGACGAAGTTTTTCAGTTTGTTAGCAAAAGATAGAAAAGTAACTTGGGTGAGCTCTGAAGAAAAACACATGCAAGCAAGGAGCTTGTAAAGTAATAAATTTCTCCACTCCAACACTAAAATGATGTTCTCTGTGCTTTAAGGAAAAACAATTTGGAAAATTTCCACACATACACATTTTGGGGAAAATGTAGGGAGAAATACGAAGTTAGTTAAATGCCTTTCTTAGGCACTTCAAAGCCATGAACCATTAAATCATTTCCACAGCTTTTTGACTGTTATCTCCCCTACCCCCAGAACATTGCCAAAACCACTCCTTTAAAGGTTACAATAAATTTGAAAGCCAAATCAGATTTGGAAATGTTGCACAAAAGAGAACTATATCTTGTACTTTAGATACATTTTTTAAAATGTCAGCACAGAGCTACATCCTGCCAAAGATGAACTTGGAAGCAGTGACCTTTGTGGATGACTTCTCTTTGTTAGATTTTTGCCCTACAGGATTTTAGAAGCCTGGTCACAAGAACATTTAAGGATACCAGGTGGTTTTGAAATGCATGGTTGAGCTGGATGACTTATCTGGGCCTGAATGTAAATTTGGGAAAAGAATTCTGTCATGAAGAAAGTGAACATTTGTACAAGAAGAATCAGCCGCAGTGTTCTCAAAAGTAACTGTAACCTTCCCGCTGCTGCTGAGTTTGATGGAGAAAGATGGTGAGCTTAAGAAGAAAGCAAGAGATCATTCTCTGCGTTTTTTTACCCAGTGCTGTGTTGAATTTCTTTCTAGTTACAATTGCAAAGTGTCACAAACAAAAGTCATTTAGCTTATGCAACTTCTGCCATTAAGGCGTTGCCTCTAGAAAATGAACTAAAATGTTAGCAGATGCTCCAGCAATATTAGGGAGAGACCTCCCTGCTAAATGAATTACAGAGATGGGCACACTTATAAGAAAAAGGTAACATTTTGTGCACTTAATCACCTAGCATTCACATAAAGGATTGAGGAACAACATACATTTAATCTGTACTGTGAACCCAGTTTATAACTCCGAGGTTAGAGAACTGAGCCTGCTCAGTAGTAAAGGAGCACAAAGGGAGTAAAGAAACAGGAAGCAACATTTACTGCAGCCCAACTCTCCTGACAGTGAGTGTGGCAGAAAGATGAGAGTGTGGTATACAAGCAACCAAGACAGCAAAGCGGAGGTTGGGCAGCTGGAAGCATGGAGTACAAATAAATGCTATTAATTCGTTAGTGGACTGCAGTTACACATGGTGGCTCCGGCTTACAATTCTGGCCTCAACAATTTAAAGACTGATTTCCTCAGTGACCAGCCTGCTGTTCTTGAAAGAAGAAAGAAATAGGGTTTCTTAGGTTATTATACTACTAATTTAAAAGACAGAGTGTGACAAAGGAAGTAAACTTCTACAAATATTAAACGCAGCCACTCGTTTGAAGGTCATGTTTAAGTGTGATCACGTGACAGGATCTGGCAATGCATCAGTTTTGTTATCTTTACCCACCCCTTACGTTAGAAAATACACCATAAACGATGGATAGCATTGACAGCTTTCGTAAATGTAGGCTGAACAGCAGGTGGCAGCAAAAGATACTGTAAGAAACACTTACAATAGAATATCTGAGAAAATTCTAGAGAACTTATTTTGGTGAAGTGCAGGTAGAGAAGGCATTCAAAGATGATTGCTCTCTTACCTCTGACTAAAGCACATGATAGAAAAAGAAAGCTATTGGGAAGGTTGACCATGATAACTAAGTTTAAATGCTTTTCTGTCGTTTTAATCACCTTTCCACTAAATGAAAGGATTGAAAAAGCTTATCAAAAGTACAAGCATCCCACAGCAAAGCCCGACTAATCCTCTTACAAAATGGGAAAGCATCTGAAGAGAGACCTTTATAATAAGAAATGACATGCAATATTTATTATAAAATTATCTTTCAATCTAGTATGGAAATATACCAGTTGGAGGTTATCTGTCTCTTGGCTCAGAAGAAATACTAATGGAAGAATATTAACATCCTTCAAAGAAAGAAAGATATATGTAAATAAAACATTAAAGCCTCATTCATCATGAATGGCTCTTTGAGAATGAGACAATAGCATGGGACAAATGAGACAGGACAGAGCATCTGGATCTTTTGATAAAAAACCCCAAAATAAGAAGGATGAAAGTATTATAAGGAAAAGGATGAGCCTTAATTTGTTGGAAGGGTAGGTTTCTGGGAAAGGGGGAAATGTACCTACCTGTGAGTAATTATAATTCAGGGGAATCTACCTATATGCAGATAACAGACATAATTCGACATTAAGACCAGCCTCTAGGTTCCTGAGAAAACCAAAGCAATCATCTTAGTAAATCAGGTTTTGAAAAAGACTGCAACTTACTTCTGTACATCTTGGCTGTGATATTATCTGTTTTACTTGATGGCCAACTATATCAGTGAGTAATTAGATGGAGTTGAATATTCCTCCAACATAGTCAAAATAAGTAACTGATAGAAAGAAACGCACATGGCAGAATAATTTTAGATTCTGGAATTATAACAACTGGTCTCCAAATGCCATCATAAAGTAAAGTTCTATGTTTAGATGGAGACAAAATGCCTTAGAAGATTACCTCCGTACGACCAAGGACTGATGCTAAATAGTAGTACATAGCAGATGATGTAAACAATGGCGATGGGCACAGTTCTCCATTCTAACCACAAATAAAGTCTAACTTTATTTGAATTCCAATTTCATATTCCTTTTCTTTCTTTCTTTCCTTTTTTTTTTTTTTCTTTTTGAGATGGAGTTTAGCTCTTTCACCCAGGCTGGAGTGCAGTGGCAGGGATCGCGGCTCACTGCAACCTCCGCCTCCCAAGTTCAAGTGATTCTTCTGCCTCAGTCTCCCGAGTAGCTAGGATTACAGGCACGTGCCACCACGCCCAACTAATTTTTGTATTCTTAGTTTCACTATGTTTCACAGGGTTTCACTATGTTGACCAGGCTGGTCTCAAACTGCTGACCTCAGGTGATCTGCCCACCTCAGCCTCTCAAAGTGCTGGGAGAGAGACTTCGATTTCTCCGAATCCTTGTAAAAGAGATTCATCCCTTTCCAGTCAGTTGTGGACAGGGAGAAGGTAGAGGTGATGGTAGTTAGATTGGTTGCGCAGTAAAAATCTGGTTGCCCAGGTTCAGGTCTGTGGCAAGAGGCGGAGTTCTCATAGCAGTTGTCATGAAGTGATCAGTTACCTCAACATGTGTGTGCTACCGCCACTACTATTACTATACACACGCCTGTACTCGCTCCAGCACATTCTCTTCTTTATGTCACATTATCATATAAACTACCATAAAATGAAAGCAAATTATTTATGAACTCCTTTTGTTTTGCTTAAACATCACAGATAAAATTTTTTAAGTAATCATAAAACATAACATTTTTGGAACCAAGTTGCCAAGAATACTGTGAAAATCTCAAATACCAGCAAGACTTCAAAGCAAGTCCCTTAATCAAACTAGTGCTTATTTACTAGGAAAAAATTCAAGAGGCTGGGATGCATAGCCCAGATAAACCAGTTCTGAAGTTGCTGTCATAAATGAGGTATGGGGTGTGAACAGCGTCAGTGCTTGTGTCTTTGAAATGTTCAGTCTCTCTGTAACCTTAAAAATAATTACCTCTTATGGTTAAAAACTGTATTTGTCATATGATTGATACTTTATTTTACTAAAAGATATTAATATGAGTGTTGATGTACCCATGGAACATTTAAGTGCTATATTGTGTTGTGATTCTTGATCAGAATTAACAAAGTGAAAACATCATGTTCTGTTGCTGTTTACAATGTTTTTCTGTTTCCTTTGAGATACTTCACTTTTAATTGGTCCCTTCCCAACACATTTTTCTGCCGATACCAATAATCACAGCCTCCTCTGCTAAAGTGTCTCGGTGATGCGCATCTGATTCTTCAGAACTAAAACCCAGAAAGGGTCTCAAATATTTCATGCTGAAGCCCCTCAAAGGGCAGTCAATCACAAGTATCTGCTCACCACTTAGCCAGAGTGGTAAAGCAGATGACGTAAAGATGGCGATGGGCACAGTTCTCCATTCTAACCACAAATAAGGTCTAACTTTATTATGAAGTCCCATTTCATATTCCTTTTCCTTCTTCCTTTTTTTTTTTTTTTTTTGGAGTTCAGCTCTTTTGCCCAGGCTGGAGTGTAGTGGAAGAAAAATTCAGCCTTTTCTTACCTTTTAAATATCAATTCATTTGCAGAGACAGTAGCACAACTATCAAAAATACTATGCCTGGATTGCAGGACTGATGGGGTAAATGGAGCAGTAATGATAGGTTGCTAATTTTATTTTAGTGTAAGTTTGTGCTATATTTCCCTAATGTTTATATGATTTTTTTTTTTTTTTGGTACCAGAGAAAAATTTCTGGATGTGCTTTGACTATAGAAAAAGCCACATTTCAAAAATCTGGATTTATAATAATAAATCCTCTTTAAAAGGATGAATATAACATATAAAACATATATCTGCAACCTTTTTAGTAACATGTGTTTTCTCTAGTGTTTTAGGTGTATACATTCACTAAATCTAGAAAGTAAGTTAAAATTATCCAATGGGATCATTTCATTTGTGGAAGAGGAAATTGAGGCACAGCTTGATTAAAAGAATTGTTCAAAGTGAGTTAACAACTTACCGCAATAAGAATCTGGTGTCTACCTTAGAGTGGTGGACTGCTATTACTTGCCCTCCTCACAATTATAATTTTATGTTAATTATATTGTTATCATTATTGATAACACTACATATATTTTACTCCCAAGGAAAGAAGGAAGGAAGCAAGAACCTAGTCTTAAAAATCTTAAATTATTTCAAGATACTGAAACTCAAATCACTTTTCCAATAACCTGAAAAAAATATCTTTCAAATAATATATCCCAAGTAGCCCAGGAAATAAAGGTGAGCCTGTGGTTTTCTAGGTTAAATAAGTAAATATCAAATGATATATAAAAATTAAATATCAAGCCATTTAACTTTTTCGCTTGCACTCTAACCAGCAACTATTTTTGAAAGGCCAGGAAATTCTCAAATATTGTTTTTCTACTTTGATAGCACATTATATTATCCGGGAAAAGAAAAAATTGCCTAAGACCAATAATCAGAATATCAGAATCCCTGAAGGTGGTCGCGCGCGGGCGCGCGCGCGCGCGTGTGTGTGTGTGTGTTTACTATTTCGGTTAGACTACTAGTGTGAACCGCGGTTGAGAATCGCTTTCCCAGTCTCAGCGCTCAACCCTATTCCACTCTAGTCCGCTAAGGGACAGCATCAGACCGCTCAAACTCAGAGGGCACGCCGAGAACCGCGTCTCTTCCCCTTGAAGCCACGAGAGGGCGCTCCTGCACCGGGTTTCTTCATTGGCCGCCTTTTATCCCCCAAACTTAGAGACAACACCGCAGAAAAGGCCTTCATTTGGAAGCGGGCAGAAAGAGAAACGGCAGGGAATTGCCTTTATATATCCGAGGGCCGACGGATAATTTCTGTAAACAACAATACCCCCAAGATGAGCTCTTCCGAGCTTCCTACCCAGTGGCAGCTCCACATTTTCTCCTTTGGACTTGGAAAAACTTCACTTCCCGAAAGGAGAAAGTCGGGGGGCCGGCGGCTGGGTGGGATGGTTTATGGCTTTGGATCTTGAGCAGTTCACTGTTCAAATAAATCTTGGTGAGTCTTAGAGAACAATCTCCACATTAATCTTGTGTAATTAGTGTTATAACCCTCGGCAGCCTAAGAAGCAGGAAAGACAAAGCTTTATGCAAATGTGACTGCCCTGGCCTCGGCTCCTCCTCCGCCCGGGTCCTTTTCTCTCTGGGCCCCTCGGTCGCGCGCCGCAGACTGCGAGCCTTTTTTTAATGGCACGGTACCTTAAAATCAGTGATAAGGTTCTTGACTTTAAAAATAAAAAATGAAAAAGGAGAAGCAGCGGCAACCGAAGGAGGGGAGAGGCGTGCGCAAGCTGAGGCTATTAGAAGGATTTAGCCTCTGGGGAATTGGCACCTGCCTTTGGCAGCCAGCACAGTCCAGTTAAGGACGGAACCCAACACGTGGGGAGACTTAGGGACTGGGAGGTGGCGTTTTCTCCAACCAGCAGCTCTTGGGAGGAGGTTGGGTAGGAGGGCGCGGGGGCAAACCCGTGGCTGGGGCGCTTTTCTGGCAGAGAGGGGCAGCTCTCTGAGTTCGCCCCAGGGACCTCACTCTGCTTTCCAGACCCGCACATTTCCTAGGCAGGAGTCTTGAACCCAGCCCTCAGATGACAGTCTCTGCTAAGCCGAGACAAGGCCCCACAGGAGGAGGAGGGTGTGAGGAACCCCAACAAGCAAGTCTTTACTTGCAAAGGTTGGGGAGGGGGTTGGGGGAGCGGTGCCCTCAGAGGCCGAGGTGCGCGCACAGCCGCGCACACGCTCTGGCACCGACGCGAAGCCGAGAGGATGCAGATCCCCCGCCTGGCTCTGGATTATCTGCTCTGTGTTTACTGTTTCGGAGGGCTTTACGTGAAACGAATAAATTTTTACTTGCTCCCAGGGACCGGCTTGTTGTTTTATGGCATGTACTTATTTAAAAGCCTCTTTTTGTCAGTGTTGAAATGGTCCAAGCTCCCAAATCCTGTGTCGGGCTATGAGCGTAGAACCAGCCGAACTACAATGAGCATCATTGCAGCAGCAAAAGGCAGTGAGGAGAGGAACCGTATTCTTTCCAGTACACACACACAGGGACACACATACGCACATGCACACACTCACGCCCTGAATGCTTGCTTTTCTTTTTCACAAACCAGAAACTAATTCTTTTTAATGTCTTACACAGGGGGCTAAGGGAATGTATTCTAGCGAATTGTACCTGAAATACTGCAGGCTTTAAAATTTTTCTACAGAAACTGTATTCTGATTAAAAACAAACCTCAATACAAATCTATTTATCCTCCTTCCATCTGTATTCGCTTAGGGTTTATTCCTCCCTTTTCTGACTCCCCCACCCTCAAAAAGGTAAGCATAATGCCAGGCAAAAGCTAAGATTGGACTCTTTTAACCCGTAATCGCTGTCGTCTCTACACTTTGTTTATGAAACGGAATAAGAATGGGAGAGAGACTTAATTTAACAGCACAACCGGACTGTATAAATACAATATTCATTTTTTAAAAGTGAAGTGGATTTGGTTTACTCTGAAGAACAGTAATTCAAACAGCACCTATCTGCTCCAGATAGAGTAGCTATGCACATCTATACGGGCAAGTTTGAAATTTAGAACAAGGCTTTGATTTATTCCCTTTCTATCAGTGATTAATGCCCCTTAATTAGCTAATCTCAAAGCCATTATTTACAACTAGGGCAGACAAAGGGAAAACTGATGATCCAACACTTATGTCAGTTTGAAATTTTGAAACAACAAAAAGTGCTTTATTCAGAGTGGAATTCTGAGTCTCTTACATGAATCTCAAAATAACAAACTCAAAGAAAAAAATTTTAAACAAAAATAAAATAAATGGGAACAAATAAAACTCCATCCCCCAAACAATCCCAACCGCCCCTCCTTTTTGGCAGAAATCGCTGCCTGGAGCAATTTGAAATGCGGCTATTTAAACGGAAAAGGAATCTATCTTGTCTTCATTCCATCTAAAATCTGTAAGTTTTCAATTTTAGTATACGAGGAGAAAGCGTTTATAGCTGAGTTTTTCCAAATTGTTTAAAAGGAAAGGGCTTTGGGATTTGAAAAATCAGTTTTCTCTTTGTACTTTTCCAAGGCGGGGGTTCGAAGCTGGGCACTAGATTTGCTTCTCAAGATATGGTGCCTTAAACGTTGGGGAAGGGGCTGTGGGGGAGTGTGGGGAGAGGAGGTTTGTAAGGCGCCCTTTAACGCGGACGTGGCCTAGGCTGCCGAGGAATTTCTCTTTGAACTCTGCTCCCTAAAGCACCGCCCTCGCAGCGGCTCAACTTCAAGAGACCCTTAAAACTCGTTTACGGACAGAACTGCAGGTCTTCGGGGTCTTTCTCGGTAGAAAACCATTCAGATCGGGTATCCTTGGGGCTGTCAGGGGGTTCTTGAATGTTCCAGGGAGTCTCCTCAGGAACCGGAGAGCGCAGGCCTCGGTTGCCTGATGTTGCAGAGGAGCCTAAGGAAGGGGCGGAGCAGGCCATGTCTGAGCCGGGGCCTGAGTCCTCCACTGCGGACGCGCTGCAGGTCGCCTCAGACCGCTTAGGTCATCTCGGCGGTTTATCCAGCTCTCCCCCGCTTCAGAGCCCGGAGTGAGGAGAGCACCCCCACACCCACCATCACCTCCATCATTTTTACGAGGAAAACCTGTTCATTCGCTGCATCTGGGGACCCTTATGTGCGTTTGCCTGTTCAGAAATAGAATATGTGAAAGGAACAATACCGCGGGACACGTTGCCAAGTCGACGTGGGCAGCTTAAGGTGTGCAAAAGTGGAACTCAGGAGGACCTCGAAAGTCCTTTGATCTGAACGGTTGGGAAAAAAAAACTTTAGGTTTATTCCTGGGCTCCTGAATCCAAGACCTGAACGGAAACAGAAAAAGCCCTCTGGAAATCGGAACATGCCTTCAGGCAGCAATAGAATGGGATTAGAAATCCCTCCTGGAAAGTATGAGGCGAAGGAGAGGGAAACTACAGGGGAATGGAAACTGGGGTAGGAGAGGCAGAGCTCGGGAGAGGGGTGTGTGTCTGCATAGGAGATGGGGACTCCGGGCCAGGGAGGAAGGAAAGGAAGAGGGTAAAAAAGAAGCTAGAGGAGTGAAGAAGAAGGAAAAACTAGAGGACCTCGTGTCTTTCGTGTGAAAGCACCCGCGTCCTAAATCGTAGGAACGAGGTCGTCATTAGCGCTCTGACCCGGAGGAAAGACACATTAGAGAAAGAAATGAACACAGAACATGCACCTCCCTGCCTGGTTCATTCGCTTTCCTTGAAATCCCTGGGCCTCAAGGTTCCCATCGCTTAAGCTTTCCCCGTCTCTCCCTCCCCCGCCCCTTCAACATACAATACACTGAGGCTGAGAGGGGAGGAACCGAGCGAGTCAGGGAGAGAAACCATGAAGCTTTTCAGGGTAAAATAACAAACCTGCGCATCCAGCTTGCCAACACGTTTTTAACATTTGCATCGACTTATTTGTAAACAGCCGTTGGGGTGATAATTTCGCCTGAGAGATTAACCATTCAAGTCTCAAAGTTCCCAAGGATTGTGAAATCCTACTTGTAAAAACACAGATTTTGAAGGGTTTCTTTTTTCTCCCTTTCCCAAATGAAACCCCGAGAATGAGCTTTGGACTTGGGGACTGAGGGCGTGGTGGGCAGACAGCTGTTGAATCCAAACAAAGACTATTCTGGATCTGACGCCGTTTTGGTTTCCATCTGGGAGTACTTTTCATTTCCTTCTTCCCATTCCAATGGAGAGAAATGGATTAGGAACGGGGCAGTCAGAATTATGTGTTTATGGCGGACAGATGGAACAGGAGAGAATGAACCTTCAGCAACGAAAGGATCTTTGAGATTTGGTTCCTGGGTGTGCAAATTTGGAAACAAACAAAATAACCAAGGAAGCTCTGGGGATACCAAGACTCTTGTGCTATCGACAATGTTGACTCATAGATGAATCATCTCTCCTTCTCTACTTTCCTCTCATCAATCAAGAATTGTGGCCCCATCTCACAAACCGCCGCGGAAGCCAAAATTGCAGGACATTTTGAGAAACAAGTATTGAAATCTGCCTGAAACTAACAAAAGCCACCCGCCAGTCAACCAGAGTCAGTCTCTCTCTCCCTTTCTTCCCTCCTCTCCCGCCTCTCTTCCTTCTCTCCCGCCCCCCCCCCCTCCCCCCCACTCTCCCATCTTTCTCCAGTTAGCCTCGCCCCAATTAACGCCCTACAGCAAGTCAGCCTTACACCTGCTGGAGAAATCTTGGTGGCAGTGGTGGGAGGTGGTGGTTTTGGTTTTTAGCAGAGCGCGGGAGCACCGTGTCACACCCGCCTGCGACCGCCCTAGGACCGTCCTCGGGAATATCTTGGAGCCAGGAGCTAGGGAGGCTCTCCTCAGCCCCAGTCGTTGCCTGTCGCCGCTTTCGGTTTCTCTTCCCTAACAGCACCCGCCACCCCTTTTCTCTGAAATTCTCAAAGCAATTTCATCCTTTGCAGAGTTTGTAAAGCTCTCCTACTGACTTGGGGTGTGCGGCTTAAAAAGGGGAGAATGGAGTAGCTCGAAAGGGAAGGAAGATCACATTGAAATTCTCCTTTTTAAAATTTTAATTTCATTGACACGTCTTGAAAGGATTGTTTTGGTATAAGGCAACGCTGCCAATTCCAAATACAAACAGACAGACACACACTGTGTGTATCAGATGTTGGGAATAAAAATGGTTTATTGATTGAAATAATAGAGGCATTATTTTGATTTGTCTTGACATGGACGCTGATTTATAGAGCTCTTCCCCCAGTGATTTCTTCTTGTAGTCCAGACACATGGAAATGATAAAAATCTCACCAAAGCTCACCTTAGTGCTAATCAAGACTGCTCGATGCACGTTATAAATCTGATACAATATTTATTGCTTATCTGTATTCGAGGGGTTAGTCTCCATCCTAGGATTGTCCCCTTTCAAAACATTTTTTTTCGGATGCATCTGTTTTCACTTTGCACTTTCAACGGGCTGGAGCAGACAATAGTGTGAAAAACATCTGAATATATGAGGCGACAGAGCTGCATGTGTGTTTCATTTCTGCGGTGTTAGGGGAGAAAACAACAAAAGAAACACACACTGCAACACACACACGCACACGCACGCACACACACGCACGCACGCACACACACACCGGCCCAGGACCTCAGCACAAAGGGCGCGCTGACCCAGCGCTAACACACAAGACAAATTAAAGAAAGGGGCAAATCGGAGCAGGGGCTAAGGCGAGGGTCCAGGCATTTCGGGAAAAGATCAAGGACAAGGATAGTTAAGAAACTGAACGTGGGCCAGGGAAGATCGGAGAGAGAGAAAGTAAAGTGTCCAGGACTGGAACTCACGTCCCTGAGGCTGGAGACAGTAAGTTTGCTTGTAACACCGACAGTTTTCCTTGACTACAGGAAACAACAAAAATAGTAATAAAACAAGCACAAATCCCCCAAACATCAAGGGGGTAAAAACTCCACTACTAGCCACCCCAAACCAAAACCAAAACCGTGTCTTTTCTGCTGAATTGCTGCAAGATCACAAGAGACCAAGAGACCCGGAGTCAGACTGTGAGCTCGGGAAAGATAAGTTGCCCGGCGAGGCTGGAGGTAGACTGAGGAACTCCTTTTTTTTTGTGAAGGACACAAATATTTGCAGAGTTTAAAGCTGCAGGAATACAAAAGCAGGAGTGAGATTATCTGATTACAGATACAGGATGTTCGAGTTGTTGCCTCCCAAAAATGACTGCGTTAAAAAAAAAAAAATAAATAAAAGGTCAGTTCGAAAAAGGAAATTTTAATATCAGTGAAAGCATCAGAGGGAATCGGCTTGAACACGGCAGCTCCGGGACTGGACGACAACTGCGTGGTGCAGCCAATCCCGGGGCCTGTGGGAGCGAGCTACAGATCTCAGGACCACGCGGGCGAGAGCGAGGAGCCTCCCGGCCACAGAGCCACGGGCGCTGCGGAACCCAGCCGGGACTCCCCCGGGCTGGAGTGTGCGAAGGGCTTCCGCCCCGGGGCCCAGAGGGGTCTTAGTGAAAAAGGGATGGCGCTTCAGCACCGACCGCGTTGCCCTGGGTTCTCCATTTCCGCTTCCCGAGTCTCTCTGCCTCTGTTTCCCCATGGCCCGGAGGACATGCTACGGAAGAGACGTCTGGTCGGGGGGTGGGGACGGGGGTAGCGGAAGAGGGAGGGGAAGGTCTCATCCCTGGGACGTTGATACCCCCCTCCGCGCGGCACTCCAGCTCCGAAGAGCGAGCTTCGGTTCCGCCCATCCTCCAGCCATTTGCTTATTCTCGCTATTGTTTTAATTCATTGTGCAGCCTGTTGCGCCGCGGGCCCGGCTGAGCCATTTGGGGTCCTCCAGATGCCCTGCAGGGCGCCTGTCCCCGGACGACCACTCCGCAGGAGCAGCGGGGGCACGCGCGTGTTTTCTTGTGGATAACTGCCTCGGACTTGGAGGGGTCGGTCCCCACCTGAAGCTCACCTCAGGCAGTCGCTAGAAGTTCCGATCCAATCGTGAGCTTTCCTCTGGGAGGGACAGGACAGGATCCCCTTGAATTCCTGAGGCTGCTCCTCTGGGCGAATCCCACAATAATTGCGCATTTCTCTCCATTTAGTGCTTTGGAAATTTAGAAAGCGCGCTTTTATTTGTACATCGCCTGCCGACAGCCCGTTTGCTGGTTAGAGAATCCTTGTTCCCCCTCCCCACACGTACGCACACTCATTTTTAGTTTTAATAAATGATTTAAAAATCAAAACAAAGCTCTGAGTCAGTCCGCCCAATTTTATGCTCCATCTCCTCTGTGTATGTGTTAGATTCTCGCCAATCGATGGGAAAGAGCATTTAGGGGCATTTGCAATTTCCTTTGTCACTTGCCACTCTGTGCGTATAGATTTTACATATCATTTGTTTACCAAATCAGTTCGTATTTTCTTAGCCCAGAGTTCAGGATTTTATGTTTGTGAATTAATTGCCCAGTACCCAAAGGGCAGGACAGTCAGGGGAGCCACCTGATGCAAAAAGGGTCAGCTCACGTTAGGGCAAAACAAGGAGGTTTTGTGAGTCCTTCTGCCGGCTCTGAATTAACACAAACAGCCCTCTTTGCCTTCCTAGGTCTTGTTAAAAGGACCGTACCTTGAAGGGATAGTGTGGTGCCTAATGTCTGCTAGCCTTTAACTCAGGCATTACAAGATCATTTTTGCCCAGCCCAAAGAAACTGCGTAAATCAAACAGCCCTGGTTGAAGATAATACCTAGTCACTTCAGTTCTGGCCATATGGTGCCTACCTGCATTCTAGTCTTGAACAGTCTCAGGTTCCTCACTGGGTCTCACTTATTGATTCCTTTACTAGATTACATCATAATTTAATATGGCTGAGTGATGTGGAGGTTGTGGATGATCCTTTTATTGCCCTGATTAAAATCCACACAGTAAGAAATTTTTTAAATGAAGGTTGATGATGGAAACTTCCTCAATAAGTATCCTTCAGTCAAGAAATGACTGAACTTTAAATTATAAGAATCTCAAAATTACTATGCAAGTGTTTGGCAACCAATTTCAGGTTTTCATGACAACGGGAGCCTAGGCCATAGGATGGCAAACTAAATTCAATGATCACTTGTCTGCTTCTGCAGATAATCTTAAAGGAAGCTTCATTACAATTCACCCACCAAACAACTGGCATCTCAAAATGCGTCAAGAGCTTTGTCTATTTAAGCAGATAGTACATTCTATGGCATTTGAATTTTATAAAAATAATTTAAAAATGTATTTTGAGGTCAAACTTAATTTTTATTTGGACCAATTTGCCTTATCATTTATAAAGATATCCTTAGGTGTGTGTCATTCCATCAAGCTTTCAGCTGTCTCTAGGGACACATTAAGGTGAGGTGGTGATGCTAAGATTCTAAGGACAGCATTCATGGGTAAACAACAGAAAATCCCTGTGCCCATAACCTTATTTCAGAGAACAGCAGTTCCACTAGATTCAAGGTGGCTTCTTCCTACTCTTGTGTTCATAATTGAACATAATTTGATCTTATTTAAGATTATAATACGTTCCCTGACAGTCAGAGCAATGCTGGCCCAGGATATAGTCTCTTTCTTGTGAATGAAAGGACAATTAATAGAAAACCCTGTTGGTCTTCTATATTGTCTTTGTTATGATGTGGGCAGAGTGAGTCAATAAATAGAATTTGAAATAAGCAACACATGTTTGCCCTCCAAATCTTAAGCTACAATTCAATATCTAATGGATTTGAGGAAAGAAAAAAGAGGCACCTGGTCTTCTGAGCTGATAGAGGGTTAGATTATAACCTGATTGAAGGATTGGCAAAAAAAGTAATAGACACAATTGATGGCTTATTTTCATTCAACCACCAGCTAGGCAGATTTGGACCAAGGAAATTCCACTTCAATTTTCTTTATTCTGATTCCATGTTCACCAAGAAACTTTCTGATTATAATTGAAATTGCTGTTTATATCTGCTAAGTGATGGGAATGTATTTAGGTCTCTGAGATTTTTTTGGTGTATATATATATACACACACACACACATATACATATAGTATACATGTGTATGTATACTATAAACACACAAAACATTTTAATCAATGGATTCTAGTCTTAGTCACTGTGGTTAAAGTGATTTTGCTCTGAGAGACAGTTTGCTAAGAAGTCAGGTTTCTGGCTAGGTGTGGTGGCTCACACCTGTAATCCCACCACTTTGGGAGGCTGAGGGTGGTGGATCACGTGAGGTCAGGAGTTCAAGACTAGCCTGCCCAACATGGTGAAACCCCGTCTCTACTAAAAATACAAAAAATTAGCTGGGCTTTGTGGCAGGTGCCTGTAATCCCAGCTACTTGGGAGGTTGAGGCAGGAGAATCCCTTGAACCTGGGAGGCAGAGGTTGCAGTGAGTGGTTGAGATCCCACCATTGCACTCCAGCCTGGGTGACAAGAGGGAAATTCTGTTTCTAAATAAATAAATAAAATAAAAGTCAGGTTTCCAAGCCTGTGAGATCTAGAATTAGGCATGGCAGACTATGAGGAGCTTTCCCAGAAAAATACCCAACCAACGTTTCAGGAATGGCCAGTTACATCTTCCTAGTAGCAATACTATCTTATTGGCCGTTTGCCCATACTTCAACAGACAGCAATTTTGCCACTGTATTTTCAGTCCTTAAACTTAGAAGTGTTTGAGAATTATTATTATTATTATTTAGACAGAGTTCAGCCCTTCCGCCCAGGCTGGAGCCCAGTGATGGGATCTCGGCTCACTGCAAACTCCACCTTCTGGTTTCAGGCGATTCTCCTGCCTCAACCTCCTGAGTAGCCGGGATTATAGACACCCGCCACCATGCCCAGCTAATTTTTGTATTTTTAGTTTAGTTTAGTTTGATTTAGAGACGGAGTTTCACCTTGTTGGCCAGGCTTTTCTTGAACTTCTGAGCTCAGGCAATTGGCCCACCTCGGCCTCCCAAAGTGCTGGGATTACAGAAGTCAGCTATCATGCCCTGCTATTTTCTAAATCAACACATCAAAATCTCACATACGTCCCCAGCTTTTATCAAAAATTAACTTATCTAAGCTATTGTTGAAATTAATTATGGCTTTGGTCTCCACCAAATCTTGGGTTTATTGTTTGATACCTATCACTGTAAAATATCAGGTTCTTTAACATTTAATGTAATTTAACTGGGTGTTCTCTAGGTGCTGAATTCTGCCTTTTGGTGAGTACAGATATTTTATTATTTTATTATCTTTGTAATTCTGTTAACCCTTTTCTTTCCTCAGAACAAAGTACTACCAAATTTATTTATCTGCTGTCCCCACAGAAAACTCTTCATCTCCCGATTATAAAAGTTGCTTAACACTTTCATGCTAGTTTTTTTTTCTTGTGTGGCAGACAACATTACATCCCCTACTTTAAAGATGAATGTACCTGAATTTTGTAAAAATTTAATACCTACCTTTAGGACTGTTGCAGCATTAAATTAGATAACCCGTGTAATGGATTTAGCACAATGACTGGCTAGCACAATGACCGGCACTTAGTAGGTAAAAATGTATTAATTGGTGCAAGTTTTAGCATAGATGTCCCCTGGCTGAAAGTTTTAAGGGATGGACAATATTGGCCTCTGTTTCCTTTGCCTGTGGCTAATTACTTGGAATTCTTCCCTCTTAATCACATATTTAGAATTATTTTTTCCCTAAAAACATTTCATTAAAGTTGTTTATGTTCAGGGATTTAACATAAATGTAGAGATTGTTGCTTTTGCTGTGTAACTCTTTTTACAGATTATTTTATCCAAAGTTAAAATAAGGTATAATTCATCATTGATCTTTTGGTAACCTCATTTTTTTGCATGTCTCTGCTCATAGATATTTTTACTCATTCCTTCCATTTCTTTGAATCCTGGAGTTAGAAAACAGCCCTGAAGATCAAAGAATTGTAGAATCATTGAATTTTCAACTATAAATGAATTTAGATATAGCTGGTTTCTAGAACCAAAGCCAATTCTTTATTCATCCATGGTAACTAAGCTATTTTTGTCTTTAAATGCTCTTACAAAAGTCCTTTTAAAAGTATACCTGAATTGTATCTCCTAATTTCCTCTACTTCACAGGGTTTTTCAGTCCTCTTAAAAATGCTTTCCTGTTAGCAAGTAATAATTTCTTCTTATATAGTGCGTACTGGCTCTTCTCTATTACCTGATGCTTCCTTTAAAAAAACAGATCCTTTGCATTTAAATACATTTCCTCTAATTGCTAAGAATTGAAGTGAAACATCCTAGTTATCTCTAGGTAAATGTTTATAGATAGATTTGTTTTTGCAACCCATCGGAACTACAGTCCAGTGATGATTTCTATAAGAAATTATACATCGTCGTTTAAAATATCTCAATTTCACATTGAAGTGTTACAAACAATATCTGAATGACTATTATTTGAGAAAATTATATCTGGACAAATTATCCAGATGATTTGTTTATGACGTACCTGTTAAGTAAGTCTTGAATACCCTGCACTGCTATAACTGTGATAACTTTAACCCCTTCCCACGTCTTCAAAGAATTTCAGAGCAAAGGAGTTCTTAGTTTTATCATTATTGCTTTTGCCACCTTGAATATAATTTTTACAGATTAATGAATGTAAGTAAAATGATTTTAAAAGAGCCATAAGCCAAAAATCTGAGTATTTGGGCCTAGGCTGTATCATCATAATTTACTGTGTGACTATAATAAAACCCCCTAAGCTGTTTCTCTTTATTATTTATTCATTTGTTAAATGAGGATAATACTTCATTTTACTATAAAGGTTTTGTGATGTGTGTGTGTGTGTGTGTGTGTCTGTGTTAGCCAGTTCAGGCTGCTATAACAAAAATATGATAGACCGGGAGGCTTAAACATAGAAATTTATTTCTGACAATGCTGAGTGCTGGCAGCTCCAACAAAAAGGTGTGGGCAGACCTGGTTTCTGGTGAGGCCCACTTTCTGGTTTGCGGAAGGTCATCTTTTCCTTGTATCCTCACAGGATGAAAAACAGCAAGAGGAAGCAAGCTTTCTTGTGGGCTTTTATAAAGGCAGTAATCTCATTCAGAGGGATCCATTCTCATGACCTAATTATCTCCCAAAGGCCCTGCCTCCTAATACCATCACGTGAGAGGTCAGAATTTTTAACATAAGAATTTTGAGGGGACACACATATGGCTCTGTGTGTGCGTGTGTGTGTGCATGTGTGTGTGTGTATGTGCACGTGCATGTGAGAGGCTGAAGTTAGACCCTGTAATTTATACATCCAGGGGAAAAGAAGAAAACTGTTTAAACCGCCTTCCCTGGGCATGCCTTGTTTGGGGCATGCTATATCTATTATTCCATTTTATAGTATCGTCACTCACCTTCATGAAGAATATTATTAGAAAAATTATCCAGTTTGAATTTCTAGTTCTCTACTTTTTTCTATATCTGATTCTATGTTTGCCAATCAGGTTTTACCAATCAAATTCCAATATCTTGATTCTATTCTTTTTCATAATAGCCTGTTCTTGGTTTAGGGATGTGATAGCCTCTCTGATCTCTTGTAGGATGTCAATTACATATAGATTTTGAAGTCCCCATCTGCTCTAGAGATTTTGTTTCTACAGATGGTGATACTCCTGACTTTAGAATTGAGAACCTTGCTTTTAAGGTTTTGGCTTTGCTAAAATGTTTGTTATTTGTTGGCTATGTTCTTGCCTTTGTTCTTGAGTGTTTCTATTTGTGTATGGACATATCTTGTCTTTACTGGCTGTAAGGAATGTTAAGGATATTTGGGAGGGTAGAGTGTGTAAGTAGCTCATTTTCTGAGCTCAAAATATTCTTGTTTTGTCTGGGTATCGTCTGCCAATAGGATGCAACATTGTGTTTCCAACCCAAGCATCAACAGGCACTGGCGACAAATGTTTCTGCTGTCCTCTCTTGTCACAAAGAAAATAGGAAGACTCCTTTCCCCCAATCATTTGCCTGAGTCTTGCTTCTCTTGTTTCTGAAACTGGAGCAGACCTGAAACTGCTTTCAATATTTGCAACAGTTTTAAGCTGTGCTGCTCTGGACTGCTTACCCACCTGGTTCTCAAATGTCCCAGGTGCCACAGGAAATTCACATGGTACCATGGGATATCTAAGCAATACAAGAGAAACACAGTGATATTCGCCATCTGTCAGACACTGCAGGAACTACCAGTGAAACTATCAACTCACAGTTTCAACATTAGATCATGCTACATTCCTTTGGATGATACTATATTTTTGTGAAGCTGATATTTTAGAGGTTTCTGTGATTAAAAAAAGTATCATGTGAAAGTCAATTTGAAACAAGAAATAAGGATGACAATGTCAACTTCCAAGATTCGAAAAGATGTGTACACATCCTACTAGTAAATATTTGTGGTTATTTAAGAATGAATGTTTTTCTTTCAATCATATGTATTACCTTTTTAGTGGCTATGAAGCTTTTAAGACACAAATACTTATTAAGTTGTTTGTACCCAATTACTTAATAAATGGAACTGTTAGGTATTTCTTTTAGCACCAGGGCATGATTTAAAAAATTACAAAGACGCTAAAGGTGGTATAAACAAAGAGGGTTTGGGAACCTCTGGCTTTAACATTTTTCATTGCGGTTTCCCCACCAACTGCTCTGGTATATGCCCAATAGATATTTGTATTCATAAATGTTGAAACATGATTCATGATCTGATTTAAAAATTTAGAACTTTTATGAAATCATCTCTCTTTTTCTGCATTGAGCTTTTTAATAAAATAGTTTTCCCCTTTAGACTTGGGGCAACACTGAAGATTTCTTTTGGGCAATAAATGGGAGAAAAAAATAACCTCTCCATCTCTTTTCTCTCTGGATTCCCTCAATTTGGCTAGCACTATGCTTAAAAGAAGCACAGAAATTTTTCAACCATATATTTCCGTTTCTGCAGACTAGACAGTTGTGGGAAGTTCAAATGAAATTATATTTACACAACATAAAACAATTGATTTAAAATTCTAAATCAAACTGGTTATTGGTCAACATACCCACACACGGGCATGTGCACACACACACACACACACACACAGAGCACTGTCACGCATGTCTGCACACATAGACACAACCTGACCCACCCACAGGTACAAGCAGACACAAGTGCCATGGGGCAGAGTTGCCATCACATATACCATTTGGAAGTTTTCTGGTTTTATGTCAATGGATGAGATAAAACCTGGGACATATCTTGGTCCCTGCCCTTGTCTACAGCCCCATTTCTCTTAAGGCTGCTGTAATGCTTAAAGTCAGCTCTACTTTTTCTCAGTGAATTGTCCAGTGGTACTAATGATGCATTGTTTTATAAGAACCTATTAGTTTAGTTTACCAGATGAACTTTAACAGAGAGAACCCTGAGCACAGAGGCAATGCATAGGTAAATTTTAAGGGGTGAGCAGGATGACAGAAAAGTTTTGTGATTATTTTCGTGTCAGGTGATTAATGAAGGAGCCATGATCTGTGAAGCCTGTACTTCCCAAGTATAAGAGTAGCACCCAGGCATCCTAAAAGTAGATTTATGAAAAATAGAAGTGATGTATAAACCTTAACTACATCAAGAGTTGGCCTGGTGTCAACTCCATGTCTCTTTGGGTTTATCCTTCAACTCCTATATTCCTAACCATCCAACTGACTAGGCAGGTAGAATCTGATCCTTCATAAGAACCCTATACCCCAAAGGGCCATGAGGTGAAAGCCCTCTTTGGTACCTTCAGAACTTTCAACAGAATTACTCCAAACCTTTTATATTGACAATCCAAATCAAGTTCCAGAAATTTTCCAAAGAAGAGAATAGTAAAACCCAATTACAGAAATTGGCATCACTAAGTTGGAATTTGCATTAATTCAAATGGGAGCCTCTCTGAGTTGACCCGTTATTAGCAAACAATACGAGTTAGAGTAATATTCTACATCAAGTTTCAGTGAGAAGAAATGTGGAAAACTTAAAAAACAAAATGCTTGAAAATATCCTAGAGTTCTTCAGTCTGCATTTTGTTGATCTAATCAAAGTTCGTATGGTAATTCAAACAATAATTTAAAAAGTATGTATAATGTGATTACAACTTCCACTATTTCCTCTCTTTCTTGGAAGACAGATTGTTACCATATTGCTCTGAAACTAGTGGAGGATCTTGATTGATAAGAAAAATTCTCAATTTATTAGCATAGTTTGGTCCACAAGTACTTTAGAGATGGAAAGCTTGAATATATTTACTTAAGGTACACTTACACGTAAGTTTCCTAGTTTGGCTTATAAGTTTGGTCATGCACTTTCAAACTAAAAATATAAATCAGCAAATAAGTTCAAAATTTTCCAGGTCATGCTAGCTGAAGTGTTCCCAAACTGAGATCTTGATGATAAGCCCAGTTTGGCAGGCTCAGTTCCATATGTTCCATTTCTTGTTTAAATATTTGATTTCTTAGAACTTGAGGATGAGAAATCTCTCACTTAAAATGTAGTTATTAGACAAATGACAGCCTACTTTGTAAAGAAATCCCATTGTTGCTATGCTTCATAGCTGTCAGCAGGTTGAAGTATGTTGGGGTGAGGTCCTTGCTGTGTTTGAGCTTGTGATTCACTATTTAGCAAACAGAATCATGTCCCTATCATTGCAGCTTTGCAGAAAAATAACAGCTGAGAACAGGGGAGAAAAGTCCTGGTTTTCTTATTCTGAGATAATTTTATTTTCTAGAAATATGGATCTGAATAAGAAAAGTAAGTGAGTCGGTTGCAAATCAAAGATGATTGAAGTACTGCTCTCGTTTTACAAAACAGACACATTTTGGTTCATCTTTCTCTTCATTCTTTTGCACATCTGTTTTCTTTGTCACAGGCATATCTTCTTAGTCTCCCCAAGCGGCAATTCTTTCTCACTACCAGTGATATTCTTATTTGACCAATGCACAACAGCACGTTCCATCGGCAAATGTTATTTTGGAGATGAGGAAACTGAGACCAAAGTAGGAAAGTCTATTATTCATGGTCACCAACCTAGTTGGTTGGAAACACAGCAGGAATGAGAATCCACTTCTGGCTCCTAATCAAGCTCTTTCTACTGACCTCAAAGCTGAGTTCCTCCTGATGTGATTTCAAAATACCTAACTATTGCTTAAGTTTCACTTTCAACTTTTGATATAATTTGGTTGATTGGGTTGATTCATGAACAAACAGCATAAAGAAAGTGATAAATATATTTCAGAGATAAATATGTTTGATTAGAAAACAAGTATGAGTCCCTATGATAGGAACCTCACTACTTCCAAAGGAAGGTAAAGCATAAGTGTAATTTCTCATGCTCTATTGTTTGGGAAACGAATTATGTATAAATTGTTCCTAAAATAGCATGACAATTTATTAACATACTTTCAATGACTTCCAGGAAAGTGTTCGAAGATAATCATAGAATTTACCATTTTAATGTAGATTTTTTTGGTAGGACATCTTATCAGGCCAGTTTGGAATGACAGTGGTATAATAAACTATTTTTTTTTAATCTGCTGTTTTGTTCTATAGAAACAAACAAAAGTGAAAGGAAAAAACACCACTTAATTGACTCAGTACAAACGTGCTTTAAATAGTCTCTCCAGAACTGGTTCACCTTTTTTGTTGTTGTTTTGTTTTGTTCTTCAAATCCTTTCCATCCCTGTCTCTTTTCTTTTCAATAAATGTAAAACATGATGTAGAATGTGCAATTTTTATGAGGTTTCCATTTATGTCAACTCATTCCTACCCATTCATTATTTATTTGGCAATTAAGGGAATCTGTACTGCTATTCAGTTTATTTTGTCAACAAGCATTTGTTACAAAGCTACTAATTTTCCTGGGTTCAAAAGAAGTGGAAATCCTGGCATAGTCCCAGGAGACGTAACATTTAAGAACTCAAAATGCTTAGTAAATAATATTCTAAGTTATTTCGATTGTTCTGTGTGTGTGTAGGAGGGTATGGTTTTTTTTTAGAAATGCAGTCTCAAGGTGGGAGAAGCATAGGAGATGCATATAATATACCGTCATTATAGAACAAATTTAACATTGACATTTTGATGCAACATCATTGTATTTGAATATCAGTGACTAGTTCTACTAAGTCAAGTTCCAGTCTTCATTTAGGTATTAGAGTAAAGAATAAGCTTTTTCACTCTGCTCTTCATAAAAGACGTTTTCAGTTACAAGTGCATCTCTAAAAGCCTAAAATATAAGATCTGACTCATTTTCAAAACTGTAAAACTTTTTTCATACAGATTAATTTCATGCATATTATCTATATGTCTTCTAATATCTCTAAAGTTTTAATAATCTAAGCTTTGTATCTTTTATTCCTCTAAAATAATTCAATGTATTATATTCTGAATGACACAACGAAAGAACATTTGATAAAACAAGTTTTATGTGTTATTTATGAGGAAGACACTTAAGGATTTAAATAAGCCTTTAAAATATTTACATTTTTACTTCTGACTTTTTGTTTCACACTTTAAAAAAAATGGACTTTTCTCTTATATTTGATGTAGGTTTCAAACTTTAGATTTATATTTCAACACCTCACAACAAATTTTGTAAATATTCGGTGGGGGCTTGGCCTGAAATGTAAACACTTCTTGCTATTGAAGCACTGAAGAAAAGCAGAACCCCTCATTTATTATGAGACATCCAGAAGACTAAAGAGATTTTGAACTTTTTTTTCTTTTTTTTGGAACGTCTTCTTCAACAAGAAAAATGAAATGTCATCATGCTAAGGTGAATCATAATAAATGTTATGTCTTGTCTGACACTGAAAATAAATCCAAGCAAGTTTGGAGAAATATTGGTGGCTTTTTCCCCCATAGAGGTTTAGATCAGCTTTATAAATTAAACAGTATGCGTTGACAGCTCAGGGCAGTAAGTAAACTATTCAGTAGATAATCTCCATAGAAACAAAAAAAAGTGTAAGCATCTCAATCTAAAATAGCACTTCTGGAATCAGCAGTTGAATATAACAGGAGCAAATCCTTCCTTTCTTCAAATTAGCAACAAAATTACCTTTTATTTAGAAGAGTATGATATAAAATAACTTAGAAGTATCACATAGGTATTAATGGTTGTGGTGGTAATCTCAATATAAATTTATCCCCTGAAACTGTCTGAAAATCTTTGCTGACTTTCAGAGAGTACTGTTTGTTTACCAGACATTTTTCTAAGCATTTTATATATATCAGCTCAGTCAGTCCTATACCAATGAAAGGAGATTTTTTCTATTATCCCCATTTGACAGATGAGGAAACTGAAGCACAGAGAGTCAATGACCCTACATAATTGGTGAAGCCTGGGCTCTGTGGTCTGCCATATTCACCATATGAACCACAGGGCTTCCCCACAGCACAAACCTGCATGAACATTTGGGTCGGTATTTTGTGGACAAGGAGACAATATTATTTTGAATGATAAAACCTTAACTCAGTGTTAATCCTCCATCAATCTCTGGTGGCGCAACTTGACAGATATTAAAAGGTATATTCTCCAACATTTACCTGCATTTGAGCAGGGGTCCCCAATCCCTGGCTATGGCCTATTAGGAACTGGGCTGCACTACAGGAGGTGAGCAGTGGGTGGGCGAGCATTACCGCCTGAGCTCTGCCACCTGTTAGATCAGTGGAAACATTAGATTCTCATAGAGGCACAAATCCTATTGTGAACTGCTCATGAGAGGGATCTAGGTTGCAAGCTTCCTATGAGAATCTAATGCCTGATGATCTGTCACTGTCTCCCATCACCCCCATCTGGGACAACATAGTTGCAGGAAAACAAGCTCAAAGTTCCCACTGATTCTACATTATGGTGAGTTGTATAATTATTTCATTACATATTACAATGCAATGATAATAGAAATAAACTGCACAATAAATGTAATGTATCTGAGTCATCCCCAAACCATGCCCTCTCCCTGGTCTGTAGAAAAATAGTCTTCCATGAAACTAGTCCCTGGTGCCGAAAAGTTTGGGGATCGCTGATCTAAAGTTGGCAACTGCCTGAATTGCACATTATCCCCCGCTCCTTTGGTGATAAAGGACTGTAGAATATAGCAGGAAATCTTATAAATTGCAAAGGACAATAAGCATAGATCAGTTTTTATGTTTGTTTAGCTAGTGTGGAGTACTTGGTTTCCCTCCCAAAATTCATGCCCACCTGGAACCTGTGAATGTAAACTTATTTGGAAATAGGGTTTTTGCAGATATACTTTAAGATGAGGTCATGCTGTAGTATGGTGGGTCTTAAATCCGGTGTGACTGGTGTCCTTATAAGAAGAGGAAAATTTAGACACAAAGACGCTGGCACACAGAGAAGGCCATGTGAAGAGAAGGAAGAGATTGGAATGAGGCAACTATAAGACAAGAAACACCAAGACTGCCAGCAACTATTGGAAGCCAGAAGAGGTGAGGAAGATTTCCTCACTAGAGCCTTTGGAGGGAACATAGCCCTGCTGACATCTTGATATTTAGACTTCTAGCCTCTGGAAATGTGAGAGAATACATTAATATTGCTTAAGCCATCCAATCTGCTACACTTCATTATGGCAGCCCTGGAAACTAAGACAACTAGTAATTAGCATCCATTGCCACCAGAAGAGTACAAAAACTTAAGGAACAAGTACAGTAGGCAGATTTGAGTGGTACTGCCTGGGTTGCTAAACTGTCTCAAATTGAACTATGAGTTGGAAGAGCACTGGCACTTAGAAGAATCCAAATTAAAAATGTAGGAAAGGTTTTAGAAGAGTAAATCCTCAAGGGAGAACTAAAGAGGCACTAGTTAAAAGCATTTCCAGCCTCATAATCCTAACCAGGGCTTGTCTAACCAAAAAGCAGAAGTTTGCAGAGAATTAGTGAGCTTCACTTTGCCCCTCCGTTCCCCTTGTCTAGAAGCATTCTTCAAAGGTGCACTGTTATGCTGACATAGTTTACTAAATTAATCAGACACAGTGACAATGTCTTTTTCATCTCTATAGGCATACTACAAAGTGCATACTATCAGACTAGGGCTGGGCCCAAATCTACACATGAAAATCACTTCCTCTCTGCTTCTGTTGCCTGTGACATTTGTTTCTCATTGGATAAAGCTTAATCTGCATTTGGATAGAGGCTCATTCAGATGTTTCTCTCAAAATCAGCCTAAGAACTATCCAAGGTTTGACCATCGGATACTATGCTACTGAAGTCTAGGAGCTCTCACTACAGTTTCACCTTTTCTAGGTGGGCCAATATGTTGCTGTAAATTTTGTAATATTTTCTCTCTTTTTCTTTCCTTCTCCCTTCACTTGCCATGGGTATCACTTTTTGTCCAGAATAGAGCCCTTGGTATTCAATATTTATTTATTAAATAGTTAATTATCATAAAAAATATGCCAGGCATAAGTCTTAATCTTAGTAATACTGCAATGAACAAGATAGCCTCTGCTGTCAAGGCACTACTGCCTGGTAAGGCAGACTGACACATAAAAAGGCAATTATACATCAGTGGAATAGTGTTTGAATGGAATAGAACTGTGGTAGGAGAAACTTTCCTCTTGGAGGAGCTGGGTTTTAAATAGAAGTGAGCCCTTTTTGTCAGGTTCTCTCTCCAATGGAGATAGAAAAGCATATGAAAGACAACTCACAAGGAAATACAAATGGTTATTAAGCACATTGTCTTATTTCTTCCAAATATACTATAATTTCTATAACTATGAGCTCATAATGATAAAATTTTAGTCCTTATAGCTGGTCATAGAAGATGAAATTTTTAAAGAAATGGATCTTTTTTTAGTTTTCTTAAATAACTTGAAGTCAGTAACCACTGACTTTGCTTTTTGTGTAGCCAATCTTTTGTCCATATCTTAGTCTGAAACCCATTATTTCCTTCTTTGAATTTGGTGAGAAGTTATTTTGGTGAAACCTTAGCAAACCCTTTCAAAGTATCACTCTGTGCTGAATTTAGTCTTTGGAAAGACATCAGTCAACAAGACAGACAAGCTCCCTGCCCTCCCTGCAGCTTGCTGTCCTAGGAAAAGAAATAATTGTCTTTCTCAGATAATTACTTGCATCCTCATTTGAATTGTGCCCAAGATTTGCTAGAGGAGATGTAACCACAGCTGTGAGATGGTTTAAGGCTATTCCACCACAAAGGCAACAATGGGTGGAAATGGAAGCATTCTGGTTGTTTTTGTTTACTTGAAGTCAGCAAGCCCTTGGCCTGATATAACCCATACCTTGATAACCAATAGAATTTAAACCAAGTGGTGAACTTAGCCCAGTCTGTAAGTATTTCAATCTTTTGATCTTTTGTGGCTACACAAAAAGCAAAGTCAGTGGTTACTGACTTCAAGTTATTTAAGAAAACTAAAAAAAGATCCATTTCTTTAAAAACTTCATCTTCTATGACCAGCTATAAGGACTAAAATTTTATCATTATGAGCTCATAGTTATAGAAATTATAGTATATTTGGAAGAAATAAGACAATGTGCTTAATAACCATTTGTATTTCCTTGTGAGTTGTCTTTCATATGCTTTTCTATCTCCATTGGAGAGAGAACCTGACAAAAAGGGCTCACTTCTATTTAAAACCCAGCTCCTCCAAGAGGAAAGTTTCTCCTATCACAGTTCTATTCCATTCAAACACTATTCCACTGATGTATAATTGCCTTTTTAAGTGTCAGTCTGCCTTACCAGGCAGTAGTGCCTTGACAGCAGAGGCCATCTTGTTCCTTGTAGTATTGCTAAGATTTGCACGTTTGCAGATGCGCAAAAAAAAAAAAAAAAAAAAAAGAAAGAAAGAAAGAAAAAAAAAGAAAAAAAATCCCAATTAAAAGCTCAAAAGTATTTAGCTACTTTCTTTTGAGACTTTAACTGTTTATTACTCTTCAACTACTCCAGAGCACAGTATTTTTTATTGGTGACAGATTGTCCAAACCATTGCCAGTGACCTAATCTCCCTCAGCAAACATGACTGCAAACTGCAGAAAGGTGTTCTCTTGAACGAGAAAAAGGTGTGTGTCTCTCTTATGGCAAGTGTACCACTCTTTGTTGCCCCAAATATGTATTATGGGTTTATGCAGAACTATTATGTGGTTCATCATTTCTCACTTAAAATCTTGGCATTGGATGTGGCTTGATATGCATTCATATGGCTTAGTTCTTTGAATCAGTTCCTCCTTATGTTTTGTTGGTGGAAATTTGGTATTTGGTGTCCGAAGTTATTTACGACATGTGATTTGTGGTTCTAAGAAGAAGCCTAAGTCTAGATCCCTAGCTTCAAAAGCAAGTGTCAGAAAAAAAAAAAGACCCTATTTTTAACTTCCCTAATCACCTTTAGCCAACTCACTGGCCTTTGTACCTCAGTTTTCATGTGTATTAAACAGTACTATTCATAGCGTTGCTTATGTATGGAGTTCAGATGAGAGCCCGCTCATATAAGATAAGGGTTAATTATTGCTGTCAAAGATAGTGGCAGGATCCACTGGCTTAATAATCACATTTTATTATCTCTTTCTTTCTCAGCACTTCGTGAGGTAGTGTTCATTGATTTAAATTACTTGAGTCAGAATAAAATTAGTTTAATGTGTCACATCAGCAAAGAAGCAGGTAATGACAGATTTGAATGAAAAATAATATTAAAGAGTCTATGGGATCTTTCCTGCCTTATCTCCTTGTATATAATATATGTAATCATGTATACGTGTATAAATATATAATCTCTTAATTATTAACATTTCAAAAGATTATTTGGCATTTGTTATCAATGAGTCCTTGCAGGAACCTGGCACAATAATGTATAGAGAGATAACAGGTGATTTGACAAAGAATTTTTGAGGAAAAAAACATGTTCAGTTCATGCATATAAACCTCAATCATGTGTCCTCTTACTCCTTTACTAGCTATAGATTATAAGATGAAGAAAAGTGAGGAAAAAAAGAAACATAGAAATCTTCTGTATCTACCATTCTAATTTTCAATCCCAAAGATTAAAATGTTTCAATGTTATGATTGGTAGGTATGTAACTGACTTTAAATTATGTATACATAAGTAACATCATAGGTACTAGAGAGCTTTTATAGGCAGGCATGGTCTACAATACTATGAAACTGAAGTGGCAATGCTTACTGACCGAAGAATATATGAAGGTGAATTCATTCCTTTATAAGCAAAAGGCTAATAAGTTTTGATTCTTATACAACCTAGATCAGACTCAATAATATGTTTGCAAAAGGTTACATTTTGCATGTATGAAATAATTGCACGGACACTAAGAATTTTACTTCCATTTGTGCATGCTTTGCTGATATATGAGCTTTGGTAGAAGTTCAACTACAAGAGGCTGGTGGGGTTAAATAAATTTCAGGTAACATCCAAAGCATGGTTAGTTAGAACTGCCCCCCTAACAACCTCTTTCCACATACACATTCACTCTCTTCTCTCTTATACAAACATTATATGTTTGATATTGTCACAATCATAGGTTAAGAAAAAATCTTTGCTAACTTTTAGGAAAAATTAAAAACATTTGAACACATATATACAAATAACAATTCATATATTTTCAGGCCTACGTATTTAAGGTTCTACTAATATTATTGACTGTTTTATATTTTTAAGATATGTATCACAATCTACTCAAAGTTTATGTTTAATTTTTCAATAACAAAAGATAACAAATATACTTTCCAAAATTGAAATATTCATACAGTATAAAAGAAAATATAATCAAACCTGGGCTTTCACACTGATTATCTAAATTGAGAATTTGTTTACTTTACTTTGAGAACAGATGTGATCCATCACAGTAGTCCATAAAGATGGTGTCAGAATGTTTGGCTGATCAATGAATATGAATTATTAAAAAATAGTGTAACTTGGCCGGGCGCGGTGGCTCAAGCCCGTAATCCCAGCACTTTGGGAGGCCGAGGTGGGTGGATCACGAGGTCAGGAGATCGAGACCATCCTGGCTAACACGGTGAAACCCCATCTCTACTAAAAATACAAAAAAATTAGCCGGGCGTGGTGGCAGGCGCCTGTAGTCCCAGCTACTCGGGAAGCTGAGGCAGGAGAATGGCGTGAACCCAGGAGGCGGAGCTTGCAGTGAGCCGAGATAGTGCCACTGCACTCCAGCCTGGGCGACAGAGCAAGACTCCGCCTCAAAAAAAAAAAAAAAAAAAAATAGTGTAACTCTAAAGTCACCAAAGAATTGAGTTTAGTGTTATTTAAAAGGAAGAATTTCCTTTCTTAAAAATATATGTGCAGACTTAAGAATGAGTGGTTCTATTCTAAATGGAATTTCTAGCCTTCAAAGGCAGATTTGTGTTTGCTCATAAGAATAAATGATAATTCTCAGAGTCTCTTTCAGCAACTTCATTAGGGACAATTCTTTTAGAATTCTTACATAATTTTCTGTGGTAATTAAAATATGTCCACATCTGCAAATCCTTTGTTGCTCTTCCCTTTAAAGGTATAGACTGATTTCTCTCTCCTTGAATGTGGGCTATTTATTATATTCAGTAACTGAACTTTTAATTAATCGAATATGGGGGACATAATTGTGTGTGACTTCCAGGGCTAGTCCTGAAAGACATTGTCACTTCTGCCTTTCTCTCTCTTGGACTATCTGATCTGGAGGAAGCCCAGCTTCCATGTTGTGAGGACACTCAAGCATTCTGTGAAGATGTCAACATTGAGGGAAACTAAGGTCTCCTTGACAAATAGCACAACTCGCCAAACATGTAGGTCAGTGTGTCCTTCATCCCCAGTCAACCTTCGGATGAGACTTTAGCTTTGGGGGATGTGTTAATTATAATGTCATGAAAGAGCTAGTTAAGTTGGTCCTGAATTCCTGACCCACAGAAACTGGATAAGAAGTATTTACTATGGTTTGAAATCTCCAACTTTTGGAGGAATTTGTGAACGCAGCAATAGATAACTAAAAAATAAAAACTCATTTATTTATTTATTTGTGACCCTGCAAGGCTGGTGAAGTGGAGGACATTTTTCACCTTTGCCAATAGTAGCCTGTGGGCATTAACTGTAGAGAATAACTCTATTGGTGGCAGGCCAGCAGAAAACATATTTTAGGAAAATAAGGGTCTTTAAATTGTAATAGGCAGGCTGGGCATGATGTCTTACACCTGTAACGTCAGCACTTCGGGAGGCTGAGGCGGGTGGATCAGCTGAGGTCAGGAGTTTGAGACCAGCCTGGCCAACATGATGAAATCCTGTCTCTAGTAAAAATACAAAAATTAGCCAGGTGTGGTTGTGTATGCCTGTGGACCAAGCTACTTGGGAGGCTGAGGCAGGAGAATCCCTTGTACCTGGGAGGAAGAGGTTGCAGTGAGCTGAGATCCCCCACTGCACTCCAGCCTGGGTGACAGATCCAGACTCTGTCTCAAAAAACAAAAACACAAACAAACAAACAAAAATTATAATAGGTAAACTGCTGCCAAATTCATAGTGTATAACTTGGTTTTTCTGCTTTGTGCATTGCTGTCATGCTTCTAGTAATGAGATTGCTATCAGTCAGGGCCTATATACTTTTCAAAAGCCTACAAAAAAAAATTTAAAACAAACAAACATTCCAAAAATTATGAACAAATGAAAAGCAGTTAGAAAATAAAAATTTTACATCATGCTAAACTTGAAAAAATAAAAAGAAATTACAAAATAGACATTAGTAGTTAATGTAATGTTTACAGAGTATCACTAATCAACTACATCTTAAATAAGCTCTTCTGATTATATAAAAATTATACTTAATGTAGGATGTGTCTGCAAAGTAAGAGTTCTTGGGGCCTGCAAAGGTCCTGAGTACCTCTGAATTTATTGGGTCTGTATAGAATAAATTCTGTATTTATCTATATTTCTATTTGTGGATGCCCCCGGAACAAAAAAAGAATTACGTATTCTTCATACAAATTGAGACTATTTACTCTTTTCTCTTGGTAGCTTTTGACAGACATACCCTTTCAGGAAGTGAGACTTGGAATTTTATAAATGGCAATTATTTAAATGGTGTATCTAAATAAGTATAAGAGAAGTGTTGAAGGGAAAACTGGAATCCTAATAAGGCTTAGTAGTCCTTTCTTCTTTCTTTACCTCTCCCTCTTTCCTTTTCTTCCTTACTCCTTTCCTTCCTTTTGTCATTTTTTCTTTTGGGTCATTAGACCAAGCATTTTCTGAAGGATTTTGGATGACACATTGCAAGATAAAGTAAAAAAAGCTTGGTAGAAAAGTTTAAGTATGGGCAGAAAGTTGGAAGTCTGAACAGTCATATTTTAATGTTTTATTCATTTCATGGCCTGAGGTGAATTTCTTACTTTTGATAATTTTTCTCATCTACATAGTGAAATAATAATAGCTCAGATTTTTATAGAGTGTTGCGAATACATTTTTGTAAGTCCCTTTGAAAATAAAAGTGTCACATAAATGCAAAGTATCTTGATAAGAATACCATTGAAGGAAATAATATCTCCGAGCCACACCACAGGGCCTCCCACAAAGGAACTGGATGCCATCTGAGTTTCAGCTTGGACAATAGAGTCCTGTGGTGCTTAGTTTTCTTTATATTCTGATCATAGAAATGTGTCCAATTTTACACACTTTCTTCTTTCTGCTCTTCCGCTGCTGAAATGGAAATTTGATGAAAGATTTGATAAGTGGAAGAACAACAGTGGCCGCATTTGGCTTTGGGAGAATGTAAAAAAAAATAAATAAATAAACCTTATTCATCCAAGTAGATTTTGGGGATGCCAAAAATATTTGTGTGCCTACTTGAGCAGAAATCATATTGCTGTTCAAAGAGAAAGGGTGTGCTCCCAAGACTCTCTGTGAGGAATTTGCTGGTGCTTGTTTTCTGAGGAGAAGTGACAGTTTCACTTTAGGCTGTTCACTAAATTCCAGTCTTCTTAAGAGGTGTGCAAGTTCATGATATAGTCTTTGGTTTATAAAAATTTTCAGATAAATGGGCAGCTCTAAGGCCATCGATAAGGCCAATAATTATAAGATTGTCTGTTAGAACTAGACTTCTCAGATACCTTTTCTGTTCCAAATTTTTTCTTTCCTAGCGATCCATGTAATTAAGAGTATAATCCGATACTATGTTCATTTGACGAAATCTGAATCATTGATATTTCTTTCAATTCTAGGACAAGACGAATGTGGAAAAGATATTTTGAGGCAAATAACACCAGTATTCTCTTCTCATTAGATAGAATAGATGTGATTTATATTATATAAATATAATTCAATAAGTAAATGAGTGAGCTACAGGAAAAATTAGTTTTGGTCTAATTTTAGTTTTCAAGACCACTTTTCTGTCCTAGCTATGAGTTAGTTATGAACTTGATTATATGGGAGTTTTGGTAAAAGAGTTGCATTTTATGAAATGAGGTGAAATGCGGTGAAAGAGTAATCAATATGCCATAGGCAGAATGCTACTACAGTCCCCAAGATTCCTGGCCCCTGGTGCATACACATGAACACACACCTTTTCTCAGTTATTCCAACACCAATCTGTGTAGTACTATGAGGGGATTTGCAGATATAATCTAGGTCCCAAATAAGTTTACCTTAAGATAAGAGGATTACCCAGGTGGGCGTGACCTAATCACATGATATCTTTAAATCTGGATTTAGAGTTCAAAGACTAGAGACGTCGGAGATTTGAAGCATGAAACCAAAGCATTTCTGGCTTGACGATGGGGGTGGCCACATAGCAAGGACTGCATCTAGGTGCCCAGAACAGCCCCTGGTTGGCAGTCATCAAAGAAACAGGGATCTCCGTCCTACAATTGCAAGGAACTTAATTCTATCAACCACAAAAATGAGCATGGAAGTGTATGTTTTGCTGAAGCCATCAGATGAGAACAGCCTGGCTGACCGAGGCCTTATCTTCAGCCCTGCGGTACCCTGAGCAGAGAACTCAGTCACTCTGTCCTACAAAACTATGAGCTAATAAATGGATGTTGCTGTAAGCTGCTAAGTTTGTGGGATCTTCTTACACAGAAATAGAAAACTAATAAGTGATAAAATTAGTACCGTATTTGTATTTAATTTTAGCTCATGGCCACAGCAAGAAAGAACAATTAACTGATTCTTGAGATGGGTTGTTTGATACACTAGCATGCAATCGTTTTTATCTAGATACATATTGGTCATCCTTCAAACATCAGGAACCAACAGGAACAATGTATATGGCATTTTCAGTAATACACTGATCGCTCTGTTCAGAAACGCTATCTAATCAGTGGAAGAAAATCTAACATCTTCTAGGCGGTTCTCTCTCCAAATGTTTCTGAGATGCCCTCAGTTGTGAAGGTTGTGTATGTGTAACCCTGTGGTTGGGTGATTAGCACGGTGGCTTTCCCTCTCAGAGTGTCAGCGCACCTTTCTGAAATGCCAAATTCCTTCATTCCATGCCCACCTTTGTGTTGCTGATCTTGGACCATGTGCACCAATTGTTAATTTCTTTCAGGCACCTGCCTTTTCCACTGCCTGTGGGCCCCTGTGCAGTCAGTTGCTTGTTTGCAATCATGCGCAAACCACGCAGGGTGTGATCTCAGGATGTGGCCTCTGTACTTTCTCTCCCTTCCTACCGCTCTCACAATGTGCCACTGGGTCTCTGTAGCTTGTCCTTCTGTTTCTGGCCACTAGGAAACTGTCTACCCCTTCATGCACAAATCTTTTTCTGTTTGGATGTGAGAGGCAGAAGAAAGGGGGTGATGAAGACTAGCACGTCACTGACCTCTAGGGATGAATTCTGGCTCTTTTTGGCATAACCATCGACTTCCTCAGAGTGACGGGCTCTCCAAACAGGTGGAGTCGGGGGTGGTCAGGGACTGCCTGAAAGCCTTTCTACAAGCAACCAGGCCCAGCTGCAGAGTGCAGCTCCCATCTGCCCCTACTCACAGGGTTTCCCCCTCAGAGGCTTAGTTTTCCTCTCTGAAACACATTCAGGTCATATTTGTGTGCGTCTAGATTTCAATGATACACCTTAGTCCTTTCCCATGAGCTCCTGGCTTCAGTAAAACCAAGGAGGTGATTGGACATTTATTCGAGTCCCAAATACTTCAAGATAGGAATCTTTTCACTAAAAACATAAAAAAGGGAGATGAGGGAGCAGTGTGATGGCTGGAGTTGCCTAACTCTACCTACAGACAGTCTGGTTGGATCTGAGGGGCAGTCAAGCTAGAACACACATAACTCTTATTTAAATAGCATTTCCAAACTTTATCTGTAGACAAACAGCTAAAAACATAGCTTACACCTGGTTCCCCAGTGCAATGTGGAAGACTTCAGAAACTAAAAAATATTTATGAATCGCAAATACACATGCAATTACTAAAGATTTCCACCAGATTGCAGTTCTTAGCTTCTAAATTTAGACTTCTAAATAATCAATCATGGACAGACCATCACTTTGTTAAACTTCTGTCACGACAATTAACCAGAAATGAACCATTGTTTTGTTGTGCTTTCTGACAAAAGGGCATTTAGGAATAAAGTTTACATTGAGTGGATATAGTTGCCTTTGTTGTGCACCTGTTGTGTCTCTAAATGCAAGTAACTTCCATGGATTTAAACCTCAGGGTAAACTTTTACTACAGATGAATTATCTGTTGAATTAGAAAGAAAAGAGGTAAAACAATAAAAGAATCCATTTTACCATTGTGCACTTCCTACATGCTTTTGTGGGAGAAATAAATATCATAGGATAAAGGGACAGAAATGGATTATGGTAGAAAATAAATACAAAACAAAATGCAAGTGACTCTTCAACTCTCAAAATGTCTCTGGTTTGAAAGGCACGGAGTCTGTTTAATGTGTTCATTGTCTTGAAAGGTTTTTAATTTTTTTAAAATTTTTTATTTTTGTGAGTACATGGTAGGTGTATATATTTATGGATACCATGAGATATTTTGATGCAGGCATGCAATGATAATAATCACATCAGTATAAATGGTGTATCATCATGTCAATTATTCATCCTTTGTGTTGAAAGCTTTTTTAAAAAATGTACATTTTATTGAGATACACTTTATATTAAATACATTATTTTAGCCAGTTGAACTTAAAATAGTACATGGAACCCTTAAAGGCAACTAACGGAGTTAGACATAGGACTCTATTTAATTGTTTGACCCTTTCCCTGGAAGATAGTTTTGTGAGAGGATTAGATTTGGCACCTTAAAACTACATGAGTCTCTGAAAAATACAGAAAACATTGATACAAATACTTATTCTTTAGCACAGCTAAAGTAGAATAATCACCTCTATTTTTGTTCATTAGATTACAAGTTTAAAAACTGTATTAAATACCTAGTGACATTGTTATTTTTCTAAAACTGTTATTCTTGGAAACAATCATGTGAAGAATTTTTCTTGGCTCCTTTTGAGTTTTTCTTTCTCCCACAAAATGTATGGGATAATTCATGTACATGCATTCGTATGTATATGTTTTCAGTTTGAATTGATTACATATTTTACAACGAACTGGATTATGTTGGTCTCATCGTCTCACACATACTACCTCACCTCACTTATTACTCAACATCCTGGCCCAAAAAGCTGGACTATCACGCAGAAATGCACACGCACACACGTACACACACACACGCAAATAGAATCACACAAAAAATAGAAGCCAAGAGAAATGATGATGATGTTTAGAGTTGTCTTTGTCCCAGACATTCCTAATACTTTATAAAAACAAAAGTAGTTTGTCTAATTTCTGCTTTGGAGTTGTTAAGTTGAATAAAAATAAATCACCTAATCTTGCAGTTTTACTGAAAGTATAAGAGAAAAAAAAAATGAGCTTTTTTCCTTTTCACTCATGAATGCAAGAATATTGGTGTGTGTAGTTCTGAGAAAACCCTTTCGTGTCATAAGTTTCAGAGTCTGGTCAATGTAAAAAATAATTCTATAAGCCCTGTATCTACTGTCTGAAGCAACTACCACTTCTACACGTTTGAAAACCCACTTATATCTGAATTTTAAATCACTGAGACATGAAGTAGGATTTATTTTGTGTGGCTTTGTGGTGCCAGCAACTTTATTGTTATTCTACACAGCGTTAGTATTGTATTACTGAATTAGAATGAAAAGGCAAGATATGTTGCTGTAATCAGTGTCTTGCCATTAATCACTTCCCTTGTCGCTTTGCCTCACCATCACTCCTTTGTGGCAATACCTTAGGGGCTATTTCAATTGTCCACCTCCACTGGTAGATCTCACGACCAAAGGGCTTGGTGCTATGTAAGTCAGGGTCCAGATAGAAAATAGAAACCAATATCTGTATTTAAAACAGGGAATTTCATGTGAGAATTGGTTAGCAAGAACTGAAAAACCCACCTGAAATTGCAAATACACTCATAGATGAGCAAGAATAGGAAATCACATTGCACTAGGCTACAGGGACAAAGGTAGGAGGGCTATTATCGGAACAAGGGAATGTCTAGGATAGATATGACATTAAATAAAGTTTGGCTAGGCACAAAAAACATGAAAGTATTGATTAATGGCAATTGGAACTTTAAGAACCCTTCTGTCCTTCTGTAGTCTGTTGGTATAGATTGGATGTGTGTTCCCTCCAGATCTCATGTTGAAATGTGATCCCCAATGTTGGAGCTGGGGCCTAATGGGAAGTATTGGATCATGGGAGCACATCCCACATAAATGGCTTAGTAACATCCCTTTGGTGATAAGTGAGTTCCTTCTCTGGGTTCATGCGAGGTCTGGTTGTCTAAAAGAGTATGGCACCTCTCCCCAGTTCTCTCTTGCTCCTTCTCACCACATAGCATGGTAGCTCCCCATTTGACTTTCACCATGATTGTAAGTTTCCTAAGGCCTCACCAGGAAAAGATGCCAGCACCATGCTTCCTGCATAGCTGTTCACTCTTATATTCTTCAGAATGGCTACTGCAAACATTCTCCAGATGTCAAAGCTCCCTACTCCACTCTGTGCGCCTCCCGCACTCAACTTGTTAACACTCTTCACTCCCGATGCAAAACCACTTGTCCTTTCTGTCATCATGGATGTCTCTCTCTTCCCAGTACAGTTACCCTCTTGTACTTTGGTTTCCATTTCCTTTCCTTTCATTAGGAACTTTAGATCATTCATTTTAAACTCTCCTCTGTGTCCTTAAGTCTTTCCACTTGTCGTTGGCATCCACATTTTAACATGCTCAAGTCTCCTCTATTTCTCCCTCCCGTCAATAAATAAATAAATAAATAAATAAATAAATAAATAAATACAAGAAAGAAAGAAAAAGAAGAAGAAAAGGCCCACTCCTCCATCCTCCCAGTCACAGTCAAGATTTTGCAAACATTGTTTATCCTCACCTCCCATTCACTTGTCAGCTCACTGGAGTCAGCTCACTGCACTGGATTCTGAATCCTCAGCATCCATTTACATATACATGTAAATCTCTGATTTCTAGTTATCCCTTAGCTTTCAAATCAAGAAGCAGAATTGAAGGACTCAGAAAAATACTGTAGTGAATAATATGTTACTGTTTAGAGAGAACCTTCCAAATTTTAGACAGATGCTTTGAGGCTTAATTCAATCCCTTCTTCTTCTGCCTTCACCACCAATAGGCTATAAAACAGTAATTCACTAAGTGAGGCTTTGGGACCAGCAACATCATCACCTAGAAGCTTATTAGAAATGCAGAGACTCAGAATGTACCCTAGTCTAGCAATCTGGGTTTTAATAATTTATTCAGGTTATCCAATGTATGCTAAAGTTTGATAACTACTGAGGAAGGGAACGCTCTTTTCCAGAAGGAAAAGAAAGTAGAAAATACCAAAGACAAGAGATGGAGGTAGAATAAGGTTATTAGGTTCCAGAATGTTTGTTCCATTCCCTCTGGCATGGCAGGAATGGGGAACATCTGGTGCTGAAGGGTGGGGACAAGGGGCATCAAGGGCTGAGGGGTATAGCAGAAACCACCAAGGAGTAATGAAAGATCCTTAGAACATTACAAGGAAGGGAAATAGATGAGTTGAGTGCTTCTCCAGGCAAAACCCTTGGAGGAGATTCATGCCATCATGACAAATGTGGCTCTGCAGAGGCTGTGGCCACAAATGCATCGCAGCCAATGCCTAAATTCCAAACCCACCTTGATGAGCTGCAGGCACAGCTGGAATGCTAGACCATGTGATCACTAAGGTCAAGAACAGGCAACCGAGGGCACATTCCTTGGTGACTAGAATCAGTTTTCATGGATGGTTCTGAGCAGTGGTGAATGTTTATATTTGGCCAAAGGTCCATATGCAAGCAGACATAGCTTGGCAGTGAACAGTGCTAGTGCAGAATAAAGTAAGTCCCCACTGTAGAGACAAGAGTATATGAGTAAAGGTCTAAGTCATTTCTTCCCCTCCACTAAGAGGACTCAGTAAGTTTGTGTACACTCCCACATCCTAGGGAATGATAAAGTTGGGGAGGAAATTAATTTGAAAGACTGAAGAATTTATCTGAAAAGGAATTTTGTCAAATGTATTAAGAAACTCTAAACTAGAAGAGCTTGTGTTCTCATTAATTGGAGAGCCTAAGTTTCTCCATTTCTCAGTAGGGTTAGAACTTGTGGAGAAGTTTGGATAACTGATGAGAAAATAAGCCACTTTTTCTTTGTATCCTGAGGATGCCTGAACATCACCTTTCGTGGTGTCTGCTGCTTTGCACGCAATTTGCCACTCCTCCCTTGAATGCTTTCTCCCCTTGGCCTCAGTACCACCAGACGTTCACTGCCTTCTCCTTCCTCTAGGATAACTCCTTCTCCATTTGCATAACAGGTTGGTCTTCCTCCATTAATTCCTAAAATATTGATATCATACAAAATGTTATGTCCCCACCTTTCCTCTTTATTCCTCACAATCTTTGTGTTCTTATTCTTACAAACACAAAATGACTCTGGTGTCCTCAGAATCCAGTCTTCAGTTCAGGAGAAAGGAAGAAAAGAGGAAAGAAGAAAGAGGAAAGGCAAAAGAACTCTACTTGTGAAGCCTTGCTTTTTTATTTAGAAAGGTAAGCCCTTTCCAAGGAATTCCTGTCTGTATCTGAACAGTTAAAATTGTGTCACATGACCATTTCTAGCTGCAAGAGTTTTGGAAGGTAAGTATTATAGCTTGGTTTATTTATGTTAATAGAAAAAAGTGGAGCAGAGGGAGAAAAGATTTTAGGTAGTAAACTGTTCATGTCTGTCTCAATCCCTTATAATCAGTTGTTCATTAAGAAACCATAGTGATTTGACTTAAAATGAGAATTTTGTTTTAATTCTCTCTAAAAAAAAATCTTTCATTAGCTTTAACAACATAACCCAGGATAAAAATTCAAGTTTCTTGGCATAACATATGAATCCCTTTATGATCTGGCTTCTTCTTTCTTGTTTCTTTTTAAATTTCATGTATTTTACTTCATTTTTTAGAGACAGGGTCTCACTCTGTCACCCAGGCTGGAGTGCAGCAGCATAATCCTAGCTGACTTCAGCCTCTAACTCATGGGCTTAAGCAATACTCCTGCCTCAGCCTCCCAATTAGCTAGGACTATAGGTGTGTGCCACCATGCCCAGCTAAACTTTCTTGTCTCTTAATACTCTCCTTTCATCATTTGCTGCTTTAATCCATTTGAAGTGCTCAAAGTGCTATTTGTATCTTTGCCTATATTGTTTTATCTGTATAGAACAATTTTTTCCTGCATTTTCATCTGGGGAACTCATATTTATTCATAGAGATTCCAATGAAGTGGTCAGAAACCTCCTGTGTCATCTGAGGCTGGGTCAGGAGTCCTCCTATATTCTCTCTTATTCATACCAAGCACAGTTACACTCTATTGTAATCTTCTGTTTACTTGTCTGTCTTCTCTCATATGACTTGACAGAAGGTATTATATCTCATTTATTATTATACATGCATCCTGGAACATAGTACATACACAATACATATTTGTTGTTTGAACAAATAAAGTAGAATCAAAGTTCAACTTTGACTTAGTCTACTATAAACAATCAATTCAAATATATAATGAAGTCTATTTGCACTTTAACTAGAATTTGCATTTGACCTTTGTGTTACTGCTGGGGAAGACCAGGGATAACTACCTGGAACCTGTCTAGAGAAAGAGGACCACCAGTAAATAATTTTGGTTCTAGTTTGAAGTGTTGCCAGTTTTAATCATCTTTTAACTTTCATTCTTGTTTAGTAGGGCTTTTACAATTCTGATATCTTTCTGTGCAAAATCATTCAACCAATCCTCATGACTATATTTTGGAGATACTTTAGTTTAGATTGTCAAATAATGATCCTCTTCAATGCAGTTAAATGGTTTCAACTGTTAATAGTGGCAAAATACGAATCAAACACAGAGCTTTGGTTCACTATATAAAGACTATGATACTGAACGTCCCGATAGTTTTTATATTATATATAAACTCATGCATGACACTCATAAGTTCATGAACATGTGTTCACATATAAATAAAGATACTAATGTGCTAAAGTCCAAAAGCCACTCAAGTTCAGCCATTCACCCAAGCAGCTGTAGAAGTCTTATCAAAGACATTGTCCAGTATATCAGTCAATACTGCATTTATCAACTTTCATGTTAATTTTTTTTAAACATTTAGTGCCAGGACATATTTCTATTTTTCTAACAAATTGGTAATGTTTCCACCCTCCCCTCCCCTTCCTCTTCACTTGATCTTAGCCAAAAGACCGAGAAGCAACGCCCTTCCTCTTTTTAACAAACAGTGTGTATTACATACTTGACCTCTCTTTAGTAGCTACAATGAACAGGGCCAAACTAGCAATTTTATTATTGTGTTTACATTAGTTCGTGTACTCTAATTTCTTGCCTTCTGATTTTACATGGATGATCTTTGAATTTTTGCCTAAGCTTACATAAGCTTTAATACTTCTTTGATATTTCCACTTTAATCATAATGTTTTTATAGATGGTTTTGTTGTAATTTTCCTTAAATTCTCTGTGGAATGAATGGTGATACAAACAAGTAACAAACTTCGATGTGCATATTCATACTTGCATAAGATTGAAAATACATAAAGGAGAAATTTGTGTATGCTTGTGCTGAGAACACCTCATAGAATAATTCTAAATGCAACATTGAGTCTAATCAGTCTGTCTTTATATTTCCTTGCTTGGGTGTTTTCTTAGTTAACATGTTTTTGCTTCCCCCGATTATATCACCATGCTGACTAATCTGACTACAATTCATACTTGCAGAAGTTCCTGAAATTATCCTGCCAGCTTAAGCATCAACAAAATAAGGGAGAATGGGAAGATTTTGTGAAAAACAATGACATAATAAACATTCTGATCTATGATAATTGATTTCAGATGTATTGTAGCAAGAGAATGGAAATTGATTTATTCAGATTGTTTAAATAACTATAATAAAGCTTACATATTGCTAGCTCTCATGTTATATGTTAGGAAACTGATGTTCAGAGAGATTAAAGAACTTGCTCACTGCCACAGAGGTAGTAAGAGATATCCTCCAAAAATGTGATGAGATAAAAAAATCATGCTTCACCATTCCTCTGGAGGGGAGAGGAATGTGCTTTGATCCCAGACACATCTGTGAATCCTGCCACCTAATCCAGTTGTGTGAACCTGGGCAATTATGTAACTCTCTGTGCCAGAACTTCATTATCTGAATAGGATGACATTTGATGAAGTTGTTTTCAGCAGTAAATGAGACAAATATAGAGATTTGACAGCACAGAGTCTGGAATATAGGTGGTGTTTAATAAATGTTAACTCTTGTAAGTGAACGGGAAGATGAAATATTTTCTTTCTATATAAAACAGTGAACTACATATCCTTAAAATATATTTCCATAGAATATATATATGTATACATATATACACAGTCATATGCCTTAGTTGGTAGGTCATTTTAACCATAAGCTACTTCATTTTCCCCCTCAGTGAAATGAGTGTACTCTTAATTTTAATGTCCTAAAACACCTAGTGTGATGCATGTGATCTCCCATCTTGGGCTCTCAAAGTGCTCACATATATTTATCTAATTTAATATATAACAATATAATATTATAATAATTCAAGATGGAATGATACAGATCTGTGAATAGCAAGATCAAAACTGATGGGGCTTAAATCAGTTAGGTGGGGCATGTATAAGTGTATGTATGGAGGTCTGTGGAAGGCAGTGATGGGAGATAAGAGGTAAGAAGATTGGGACATCTCTCCAGATGCAATGATTATGAAGAATATTGGACAGGAATCAGAACCAAGACATTTCTCTTATCTGATGTTAAAGAGACTTTCTAATTAAATCAAGTTTGATCTCCAAGTAGCTAGGACTTCAGGATGAGTTTCAGCTTGATGGAAGTTTATTTTTTCATGCCATTTAAAAACAAAGTTCAAATTTTACATCTTTTAAATTTTATGTGAAAGGGTTGGAAAGTCAAAGAGTATGATTGGGAATGGGAGGATGGATGGGATTTCTAGATTATAGGAGAACAGCTTTTCAATTTAGAGTTGGTATAAGATTTGAAATGTCACTACTGGAGTAAGATTTTTGACAATAAAGGTGTCTGTGTCTATGTTTAGCTCTGTAAAGTTGTTTGTTTCTGAGAGGAAACTTTACAATACTGTATGGCTATTTTGGCTCAATTGTTTATATACTTCTACCAATTCGCCTAATTTGTTTAAAACATTTGGAATATAGGATACCAGAACATGCCAGAGATTGATCCTCTCATCAAGAAAGAGCATCTTTAAACTTCTCTTTAAAATGTTATTCCTGACCCCCATAATAACTCCAGTTACTATGATACATACAAAAACATAGATAGGACAAGTCTGGTGATCTACTTACTTGTTAATAGGAGCCTGGAGCAGGAGAGAAAATACTATACAAACACGCCTGGTTTCAGGCTCATGTGAGTGGGAAAGAAGTAAGTAAACCATTGCTGTTCTATCAAATATCTCCAAGGACAATAGGAATGGGTCTATTATATTTCCCATTTCCCATTTTCCTGGCTATTGCCCATTTTCTTAGCAGAGATAAATGGATTTGCTCAAAGAACCCGGACTGACTACATGGGTGGCCCATTTAACTGGTAAAAGGAGTCCCAGTCATGAAAATATTCAGTTGGTAAATTACACACACGTACATATACACATACAGACACATCACTTTTATTTGATCTGTATAAATATTGTGTATGCACTTGGTATCCCTTCTATGGGTTGCAAATGTAGCTATCATTTGTATACACATTCATTAATTTTCTTATTCTATGTATAGTAATACTGCTGTTTCTGACTCCGAACAAATAGCACAACACATTTAAATGAGAATCTTTGCAAGCTCAGAAGTACAAAAATAGCAATGATACATCACACTTTTAAAGAGCATTTCATTAATAGATGGATCAGAACATACTTTTGGTTGTACCTCATTTAATTGTTATGTATTTAAAATGAGACATATATCTAATATTCTTTTCAAGCTTTCATATGCCTCAAATTTATTATGTTAGTTGTTAGTGGCAATGACATCACAAGATGAATTCGAAGCAATGATTGCTTTAACATTTAAAAAGCTTAGAGTGTGCCGATTATTCAGGCTGCTAAGTGAAAGTACAAATGTCAGTTTAGCTATCTATAATCTCATACTGTTTAAAGGTTCATGAATTACACATGCAGTGGATAGAAATGGAGGAACTGAATTTGACTAAAAGACCTTTTTCACAAAAAAATTTGCTGAAACGATTTCTTCTAATGTATTTTAGTGATTAATCAATTTGATTTAAAATGTTCGAATTATTTAAGGTCTGTACTTTGAATTTACTGTGAACTCAAAGCATGTTTATATTTATTGCTTCAACTAAGTAAACAGCATATGCTTAATGCTTTTAAAATGTTCTCCAGTAAAATTTAGGTCAGTACTTACTTGTTAGCTATCAGCCCTGGAGATACATTGACATATTTGATTAACAGTGTGCTTTTCCCACACTGCTTTGTGTAATTTCTGCAGTTTTATGTCACTGACAAAAATTCAGTATCAGCTGCTATCATACACTTAAAGATGTTTTACTTGCATTAATTTTTCATATTTTTCAATATTTATACTTAAGAATTATGTTTATCTTCTTTGAAGAATAAAAAATTCTAACATGTAGATATTTTTTCGAGCATAAAAATAGAGATACTCAAGATGCACTGATTTCCTACTAACACAGAGTGCTGATAGACCTGGTTTCAAATATAGTGAGGACTAATAATTATTGAAAATTAAGATTATTTGAAGTTTTAACCACTACCTGGCCCTATTAAACACTGTATATTACTATTACTATACAGGTGTATTAATAGAACCAAACTACTGAATTGTCTGGAAAGAAAGATCTTACTTCCCTTCTCCAGCAAGCAATTCTTGGTTTTGATCCAAATTATTACTGGCAAATATTAATGGATAAGTGCTATAATGGACACCAAGAAAAATAGGGGGAGATAACTCAGCTAGAGATATTAGGAGGAGAAATGGTTTCATTATATGTTGTCAACCACCAAATCTCACTTTTCTGTACTGAAGAAGATGTTTCCTGCTTATAAATCCTTCCACCCACTTAGGAAAGAAAAGAGGAAAGGAAAATGACAAATGTCAGCCCCAAACATTGAAATCCTTCCTCTCCCTCTCTCCTTCTTTCTTTCTCTCTCTTTCTATCTACGTCACGTAAAAGAATGTATGAATTGGCCAGGCGCGGTGGCTCAAGCCTGTAATCCCAGCACTTTGGGAGGCCGAGACGGGTGGATCAGGAGGTCAGGAGATCAAGACCATCCTGGCTAACACGGTGAAACCCCGTCTCTACTAAAAAATACAAAAACCTAGCCGGGCGAGGTGGCGGGCGCCTGTAGTCCCAGCTACTCCGGAGGCTGAGGCAGGAGAATGGCGTGAACCCGGGAGGCGGAACTTGCAGTGAGCTGAGATCCGGGCACTGCACTCCAGCCTCGGCGACAGAGCGAGACTCCGTCTCAAAAAAAAAAAAGAATGTATGAATATATAAATAATCGTACCAGTTCTGGCATTGAAAAATGCTGATATAGCTACGTTTATTCAGCAAGCAAAATGTCCTGCTGGATAATGGACATTTGGTTTAAGGTTGAAGAGTATAGAACCACAGGTTGATAAATGGGAATTACAAGGCTGATTTCACCCAGGTAAAAATTGAGGCCACTGGACACTCCTGGCTTAGCTGAACAGTCTCCCTTAGGGTGAACAATGTTAGCCCAAACTGATGAGGTATTTCACCATTGGTATCTATCTAGGAGAGGCCAACTGAAAATTATAGGATTGTTTCGCTTTTGGATTTTGAAAAGGTAGATGAATCAGTAAGCAACTGACTGGGTTTATTTATATCTTAGTAGAGGAAAAGGACACAGGATTCAAAGATTCTGCCTCATGTTTTGGAATTGTCTCTATTGTCCATGTTTTTAAATAGTTCACATTGTTTGCTTGCAGTTACCTGAGTCAGAGCATCCTTTATCTTCACCCAGATATCTTCCATGCATTCCCACTTAAGTCAAAAGTCTTCAGGGTATTTTCTCTTGGAGGTCACTTTATACTTGGTATGTTCAAATCAGAACTCATTATGTTTTCACTTTAAGTGAATCTCCTTCTCAGTGTGCCCTTCCTATGATTGGTGTTACTAGTTTTTTAAGTCAGAGAAGTATTCCCAGTAAATTTTATTGACATTTCCCACTCTATTGAAAAGATGATGGCATCTTTTCAATCTGCCATCGACCCGACATTCCACTGTCATTTCTACCTTACCTTGGCTTCAATATTTTAAATTTATTTTTTTAAACTGACCATCTTCTTCCAGGCGATCCAGTCACTGCTATTCTTAAAAGTGTCATACAACTAACATATCTAAAATATGTTCATGTTCAGAAGTTGTAGTAATGTAACACTTACAATTAGCTCCAAATTCACCTGTGTCTAGTTTTCAAAGATCTCTTAAGTTTGACTTTCCTTGTTTGAGATTAGTCTCTTCTGGCTCCAACCAGGTTAATTCCTTCCTGGCTTTGCATATAAAATTTTAATTTCAGATTAGAATTTAGATCTAATACTCAGAGTAACATATATATTTTCTCAGTCTATCCAAAACCTACCTCTTTTTGTCTATGTCCTTTCATGCCTCCCAAACCCAACTTCATGTTACTTAGTCCAGTCCTTTTCAATTCATGATTATGCATTTGTTTTTGACAATCATACTTCCCATCTGAAGCCTTCTGGAGTATACGGAACCATAGCTTTATTTTCTAAGTCTCTTCTACATTTCTCTTTGTAATCCCATCTCCTTTTCCCTCCTACCAACTGCATTTTGAGCTCCCTGCAAACTTCAGTCTCCCAGACCTGATATTAAAACCCTTCTTCACTTGTTAAGTTCTCCTGAGGTCAATTCAGTTATGGTACTCACTACTGGTGCTCAATCACATTTTTTCTTAATTAATTAATTAATTTGAGATGGAGTCTTGCTTTGTCACCCAGGCTTGAGTGCAGTGGCCCAATCTCGGCTCACTGCAACCTCCACTTCCTGGGTTCCAGCGATTCTCCTGCCTCCCGGGTAGCTGGGACTACAGGCACCTGCCACAACGCCCGGCTAATTTTGTATTTTTCAAAGAGACAGGGTTTCATCATGTTGGCCAGGCTGGTCTCGAACTCCTGACCTCAGGTGATCCACCTGCCTCAGCCTCTCAAAGTGCTGGGATTACAGACGTGGGCCACCATGCCTGGCCAAAATTTTTTTAACTAACAAAATAATAATTATGTGTATTTATAGGGTACAGTGTAATGTTTTGCTGTAAGTTTACATGTGGCATGATTAAATGAGCTAGTTAATGTATGTGGCATATATACACAAAACAATACTATTTAGCTGTAACAAAGATGGAAATTCTGTCATTTGCAACAACATGGATGAACCTGAATGACCTTATGCTAAGTGAAATAAGTTAGGCACAGAAAGACAAATGCTTCATGATGTCACTTATATGTGGGACCTAAAAAGTCAAACTCAAGGAAGCAGAGAGTAGAATGGCAGTTACTAGACGCTGGGAGAAGAAGGTAGTAAAAGGTGGTAATAGGGGATGGTCAAAGAGTATAAAATTTCAATTAGACAAGAAGAAATAAGTTTTAGAGATCTATTGCACAGCATGGTGACTATAGTTAATAGTAATGTACTGTATATTTCAAAATTGCTGAAAGAATAGACTTTGAATGTTCTCAATGCTACTTTCTGACCTTGGATTTCACCAATTTTAAAAAGCTTTTCCTGGTAAACCTAATCAAGACCTCTACTTTCTGGAAATCAACACTATTTTGTGTGGGAATTGAGCATGGTAAGTTGCAGCCCTTTACAATAATTTCCCAGTTTCTTTCAATAAGATCTACATTTCCTCGAACGTAGGAGAAATTTGGTTCTCCTGACTCCTTCCTGATTTCATCAGGCAATTAAGCGATACGTATGCGATTGAACTAAACTGAAAAACAGGTAGAGGGATAGGAATGATGTAATATGGAGTAAGAAGCTGGATGTTGACCTGACAGAACACCAGAGAGTCAGAAGAGGACTTCAGCAGCTTGCTCTGAAGACTTGGCAGTTTGTGGAATGGGACAGATAAAGGAAGGCCATTTGATTTTATTAGCTATTAGAACAGATCCGTGGGTCTCAAACGTGGTTGCACTTTTCCACCCTATGAGAGCTTTAGCAAAGTATTATTACTTGTTTCACTCCCTCACCACCCCCTGAACACATGCCCCCATTCTTATTTTGGTTTAATTGATCTGGGATGGAGCACTGATTATTTTTTAAAGGTTTTGTAGGTAATTATAAGGTACACGGAGATCTAAGAACCACTGATACAGGACCTGGTCACTCAATATGTGGTCCCAGGATAGACAGCACAGGCATCATCTGGGAGATTAAATCTCCTCCCCCAATCCCACCCCTAAACTTTCTGAATCAGAGTCTCTAGTTTAAACAGGATTTCCAGGTTATTTATATGTATGTTTAAGTTTCAGATACACTGATTTATGGGACCTACAACAATTTCATCCTAGGGGACCTCTGTGACAAGCTGAGACTCTAGTTTGGTATTACTTTGGGCAGATTCCCTACACCGGGATTAGACACGGCCCATCGAACTCTTGATGGCTGCTGGCATGCTGAATGGGTGTAAGAGAGGCAGAGGGAGGGAGAAAGAAATTGGGGCCAAGAGGAAGGCACAGCTCCCCCAACCCAGGCAATTACTCCAATTAGCCCTGGGTCCCTATATTTTTTTTCAGGATCAATTTGATGTATTGTGACTCAGCACCTCCGCCTCCTTCCTGTCTTCTAACAATTTCACCCTCCCCCAAGAAAATCTATTTCTTTGTTGATCATCCTGAGTTTTAAAGCTACTTATCCAAAGCTTCTTATGGGGAGTATTAATGCTAATGGATTTAAGGCTAACCACACCAGTCAAGATGGCAACCACATCCATGAAAGGATATTCCTGTTTCCTGCCTCTTTCGTGCTGGGGAAGTAATCAATAGGAAATTTGGAAAGGATATGAGTGTCGGGGAAAGAGGACATAATCTCCTAATATTGACAAGGGCTCTCTGTCTTTCAGTAACTAACTCAAAGTTTCCTCTTAAACTTTGAAAATGTGAAACACTACTTCTGACTGAGGAGCTCACTCCTGGTTTACTTCCAAAGTCATCTGGAGCAGAATGGTCTAGAGCTGCACTGTCCAAACTTAAGCCACCAGTCACAGGTGGCTCCTGAGCATTTGGAATATGGTTAGTCCAAATCGAGGTGTGCTGCATCAGTGAAATACACACTGCATTTGGAATACTGTATAAAAACAGAATGCAAAATACCCGAGTAAAAATTTTATGTTGATTGCCTATTAAAACCATGGTATTTGGATATATTGGACTAAATACAGATATGAATAATATTAATTTCACTTGTTACTTTTTATTTTTTAAATGAAACAATAGAAAATTTAAAATTACATATGTGGCTTGCATTATATTTCTATTAGACACACCAATCTGAAATAGCTGAGCTGTCCTTACAGGCAGAAAAACATCTACGTTGGCATTCACCCTCACACTGATTTAATTATAATGCTAATTTACAATGAAGTAATGGGTCTCATAGACTTAAGCTATGGTTTTAGGAAGCAGCTATGTCTTGGGTGGCTAGGGCAGAGGCAGGAAATGGCAGAAACATCAAATCATAGTTAATTTAGTTTGAATGTAATTTTTTTTTCCTTTTACACCAGGCTGTCCAGAAAATTTACAAGCCTTCATAAACATTCTTAGGGTGATTCTCACGAGTTCAGAGAAAATTTTGGAGACGGTTTGTTAAAATGACATTTAATGTTTGAGAGCACTTACAGGAGATAAGTCCTATCTAAATAGCCAATATTTATAGAACCTACTATGTGTAAGACGCTATGCTAAGTGATGCTTCATGCTGAAAAGATTTCATATTTTATAGCGGAGATGGAAAACAGGAAAGCATGAAGATATTCTGCCTATTAGCCCAGTATCTCCAAACATAAAAGCTAGGTCGATGTCAAGACTATATCACACTGTGGAAGTTGTGCTTTCATGAACTGGGCGGACTGAATGCTCAACATCTGTATTCAGTTTGTTTTTAACATATTAACACTTTCAAATCAGCCTTCAAAATCATCTCGTGTTTTCTTTACTCTTTCTACATTACTGAGAGTATTAGCTGTCTTTTCTCTTTCTACATTACTGAGAGTGTTAGCCATGTTCTTTCTTGGATTTCAGTGGGCCAAGCATCAGGCTAACCTTGTGTCAAATTTCACTACTTAGGAAAGATGAATTGTCAATACTCGCAACAAATATGGTATATTTTGTCTTTCTTGAGGGAAGAGTATGATGATGAAATTAGAGTCTTATTAATCTGTGGTTGCCAAATATTAAATTCTTAGAATATCACAGGTAGGACATTTATTTAGCTGTGCATCAAATGTAATTTTTTTTCATGATATCAACATCTTTCAATATCTATAACAGCTTTTCCTTTGACATTTAAAAAGAACAATTTAAAAAGCATGATATAATCTACCAATGCTTGGTAAAGAAGTGACACAATATGAACAGAGACCAATTATTATCAGTCTTCACTTAAAAGTTTTGATGCTGAAACAAATCAATTCTAAATGAAAAAAAAAAAAGTAGAAAACACCTCACAAACCAAAAGAGAACTGATAGTGCATAATAGCATTAATGGCAAAAGTGAGCAAATGTACTATCAGAGTCCATGAGAAACAACATATTCACATAACCCATTGTGAAGAGGGTAGAGATGGACCATGCTTAGACATCTTGGCTTTTTTTTTTTTTTTTTTTTTCCAAGCATCAAGAGCAAAACCTAATGAGTTGTAACTAGAATTTTTTAAAAGATACAAAATATAAATATTCATTACAAGTTGTAAGGGTACATACTGGTTCATGAAAAATCTTGCTTTAGTTGTCTGCATGTGTATATGTGTGGGAGGTGTGTGCATGTTTGTGAGTACTGGATCATCATGTAAAATATCTCTTTACTATGAGTGGTCAAAATTATTTGAAGAGCATTATAAAACACATTTTAATGGATAACTATCAAAATGATGAGTCTGAGGTCTAGAAAAATCAAGTACTTCCCCAAAGCTACAGAACAGATTTTATGTTTATTTTTTTTTTAAATTTTTAATGTTTGTGGGCTTATAGTAGGTATATATATTTATGGGGCACATGAGATATTTTGACACAGGCATGCAATGTATAATAATCGCATCATAGAAAGGGTTATCCATTCCCTCAAGCATTTATCCTTTGTGTTACAAACAATCCAATTATACTCTTTTAGTTATTTTTGAATGTACAATTAAATTATTATTGACTATAGTCACCCTATTGTACTATCAAGAGAATTGATTTTAATAAAAGAAATAGGCGTAGAAACTTAATGACCCCCTATAAACTTCATCACATTAGGCTGGTATTTCGTTTTAATCTCAAGGATCCTACATTTGAATATGGAGAGAAGATTCTGCTTCAACTTTTCTAAAAATTGAAAAGCTTATTACTTCACAGATCCTTTTGTACATGACTTTGTAGACTATACAAATAAAGTGAAAGTGTACTGCTACAAAGTTTTCTTCTAGTTCTATTTTAGGTTTCAGTAACAGCAATGGTTTTCATATTTAAGAAACAGGTGGGCAGGGGGCGGTGGCTCACCCCTGTAATCCCAACACTTTGGGAGGCCGAGGCAGGTGGATCACGAGGTTAGGAAATGGAGACCAGCCTGGCCAAGACGGCGAAACCCCATTCCTTCTAAAAACACAAAAATTAGCCAGGCCTGGTGGCAGGCACCTGTAATTCCAGCTACTCGGGAGGCTGAGGCAGGAGAATTGCTTGAACCCAGGAGATGGAGGTTGCTGTAAGCCAAGATCACACCAGTGCACTGCAGCCTGGGTGACAAAGCAAGATTCCGTCTCAAAAAAAAAAAAAAAAAAAAAAAAAAAAGAAGGAAAGAAAAGAAAAAGAAAAAAGAAAAGAAAAGAGTGGATGCTGATTTTCTCTTTTCTGACCTAATTCTAGGTGATAAATACAAGTAGTTATACCATGGTTACTAGACAGTAAATTTGGTGAGCTATCATGAAAGTGTTTTCTGCTTTTCTTCAGCTAGTTAGGAGTTTATGATCCAACAGAGAGCACAATCATGAATTTTAACCAACTGCCAAAGCGTTCATTCAATAGATTTGGGTGTAGGATTCAGTATGATTGTTGCATGAACAGAAAAATGTCCGAACTGAAGTACTTAAAGAGATTAAGCCATTTTAAGCTATTGTAAACCATTGTAAACCACCATTAGTCATTGAAAAAAGCTAAGTGGAAGGGAAAGACGTTTTGTAACCATAAAAATGTATGTTCCAAATGGAAAAATAGTTGAACATGTGTCTCAAAAAAATGGGAATGTAAGATATTAATTAACTTTTTACCATATTACAAAGATATATTTTTATGATCTTTAAGATTATTAGCATCCACTTTAGGTGTATATTAAGAATGCAGTATCATAATACTTTATAATGTCTCCAGGGGCGAAATTTAGGTTGAGACAATACAAAGAACTTTGGACAAATCTTGTTACAGGATGCATTCTCTTCTTTTCACCAACCTACCCCGAGACCCTGAATCTTAATAAGATACACACAAAATGAACCCTGTTATTTCAAGTAACCCTGGCAATTTGCTTGTTTCCTTTCAGTAATAAGCATGAAAACATGTACCTCTTTCTAGGAAAGTACCCTCTTACCCCTTGATTCTATAATATCTTAGGGTTGACTTAGGTACTTTTTTCCAAAGAATGTATGAACTACTTCTATACATGTGTAGATACATGCACATATAACTTAGACAATTATATTAGAATATTTATGGAATTATTTTTAAATTACTTGTGGAATAAATATTTTTTAAGTATAGCTGTATTAACCTCACCAGCATTTTTATTGACATCTTAATCGTTGCAAAAACATATATTTTCATATAATTATCATTAACCTACAAACAATAACATTCTGCATGTTTAAAGTGGTTGCAGAGCTTGTTATTATAGACTGCTTTCAGTGCTGTTCATTTAGTATGCTGTGTTTTTAACACAAATGTAATCCACTCTGCATTTTCCATTTAAAATGCATAAGGCAAAGTGCATCATAACAGGATGTAACTATGTATTAATCAAATTAGCACAACACTTCAAAGGCTTGGGCTTTTTGCTCGGCTACTGTTAGATCACAATTCATGAAGGAAAGAAGCAGCATAATGAAAGGCTTGGCAAGGGAGCAGTTTATTTTCTTTCCAGAAAGATATAGAGTGGGTTAATTTTCATGATGGGAAAACATGTTGAGAAAGGGTAACAGTAAGCATTAAGCTAAAGAACAATAAGTGGAATTTAGAATACCAGGGTTGTTTTGCTCCTGATAAAACATAAATTCTATAATTATTTGATGACACAACGGAACTCCAATGACTTATGGTTAAATTATTAAATCTTCATGACCCAAACAAATAAAACCCAGTATAGTTGATATTAATATTCAGAATATGGCAGATCAGATGGTTCTTTGTCATTGCGAACAGCATGCTGTATAGCAATGGAGAATATAAAGTATAGTGTATCCAAATACAGGACTCGATGCAAACATAACATGTGCCATGTAATATGGTATAATTGAAATTGATTATTGATCTTTTGGCCAGTGTTTTATTTTGCATAATCCTAAATATGTACACAGGATAGTGCGCAAACAAAATAAACTGGAGAGAACTTAACTAGGACAAGTGATAAAGAAGAAATCAGAAAGCCAAATAAATGGAAGTCAATTATTTTGTAGACCATTCAACTGATTGTTATCATTAGATGCCTCATGCTCTGCAAATGTCCTCTGTATTGCTACTGACAGATAACAAATGAGCAACTAATTTACTTTTAACCTAAAACTTTATATTTCTTGGCATAGGGCTTAGAATGAGGGGGGCACAGTGAGAAGCACTCACCCTGCTCCAGCATTTTTCTAAATGGTAGTATAAGGTTGTTTTAATGGTAGGTTCCATTGTTTTTGTTCCTCTGTGTAAGATCATGTGGTCTACTTGATGCAAGAGAGAAAACAGATAATTTTCAAGACTAGATCTAGATGAAAGTAATTTTTATTTCTGAGTGATTATAGGTGTGTGCTGCTGTATACAAACAAAGTCCTCTTTCATGGTACATAAATCCAGATACCTGCACGCGGGCAAAAGATGTGTGGTATTTAGATTAAGAAATGTAGAAGGAAAGAGAGCTGAGCTTGTTTCAGAAAGTTGACAAAGGGGAGAAACAGGAGATAGGAAGGAAATGGGAAGGACAACTGAGGTGGTGTAAAGAAGAAATGATAAGGGCATAAAGGCAAGAGGAGAGAAATTGACAGGGAAGGGAGAGAAGCAGAGAGGTCAAGGAGAGACATGAAAGGTTCATCCCCAGGGCAAGCAGGTGAGTTTAACTGGACACCTCATCTCTGCTCTCTATCTATAAAATGATGATCATGGTGGTTGTGGTGATGGATTAGAGGAGCCCTAAGGAGTTTATAATTCTTTCTTCTTTTTCATTCACATTCCACTTTAATCGTTTATTCAAAATTCTTGAATTTGTAAATACAAAAACACTGTAGCTTACTACTGACACAAGAATGGCAATGCACTAACAATAAAATCAAAGTAGATGCTAAACTATTTAGAGTAGCAGCTTAAAATTCAGAAGTTCTGTAACCTCTGGCTCTATGACTTTTTCTACAAGTACCCATCAATTTTTCCTTTTGTTTAATAAGAGAAAGGCTTTCTTTCTTTCTTTCTTTCTTTCTTTCTTTCTTTCTTTCTTTCTTTCTGTCTGTCTGTCTGTCTGTCTGTCTTTCTTTCTTTCTTTCTTTCTTTCTTTCTTTCTTTCTCTCTTTCTTTCTTTCTTTCTTTCTTTCTGTCTGTCTTTCTTTCTTTCTTTCTTTCTTTCAGACAGGGTCTCACTCGGAAACCCAGTCTGGACTGCAGTGGTGCGATCCAGGCTCACTGCAGCCTTGACCTCCTGGGCTCAAGTGATCCTCCAGCCTCAGCCCCCCAAAGTTCTGTGATGATAGGTGTGAGCCACTGCACCAGGTCATTTTTTTAAAAAAAATTCTGTAGAGATAGGGTTTCACTATGTTGCTCAGGCTAGTATCAAACTCCTGGGCTCAAGGGATCCTCCCACCTCAGCTCCCCAAAGTTCTGGGATTATTGGTATGAGGATTTCCATTTTTAAAAGGGAGGTAGGTTGCTACTTGCAGCAAAACCAGCATTGGTCTCATAAACGAACTAAAAAATCAGGAGTGTTCATATTGCTAAATCTTACACTTTGCTTTTTTAGTTGTTCAGCTTTCTCTTTGATAGAGAGTGGAATCCACATGAACTAAATGAAAAACTTTTTAGATTTTATAGCATACAACAGCAAGTGGTCCAGGTAAGTTGAAAAAAATCTCCAGGTTGTAAGATACATTTGTATTAGACCAAATTTATTTAAAAAACAAAATAGGGCCGGGTGCGGTGGCTCACACCTATAATGCCAGTACTTTGGGAAGCCAAAGCGGGTGGATCACCTGAGGTCAGGAGTTCGAAACCAGCCTGACCAACATGGAGAAACCCAGTCTCTACCAAAAATACAAAATTAGCTGGGCGGGGTGGCATAGGCCTGTAGTCCCAGACACTTGGGAAGCTGAGGCAAGAGAATCACTTGAACTTGGGAAGCAGAGGTTGCGGTGAGCTGAGATTGCACCATTGCACTTCAGCCTGGGCAACAAGGGTGAAACTTTGTCTAAAAAATAAAATAAAATAAAATAAAATAAAATAAAATAAAATAAAATAAAATAAACACCCAAACAGAGTGCATAGAAAAGGAAATGAGTTTTAAGTAATATCTGAGAGTAAACGAGTTACAAATATAGTTATAACAGGTTTGACAGAGAGAGAAAGAGAGTGTGTGTCTGACTCCATTTAGGTCACCGTCCACATGATTTGACTGTGACACACTTTGAAACACACCAAATGAATTTGGAAAACACATGATTTGCTGCTCTGAAAACCTTCCCAGAAACACTAAAAGTTAGAGTTAGCCAAGTTTATACTTACATCAGTCACTGATTAGAATCCTGTAGCAGCAGGAAGCAACATATCCCTTAATCTGACCACTTTCCAGTGAGGGAAGAATCAAATATTCTGTGCTGACCTCGCTTGAAGTTAGTTTTTCTCCATAGCTTTGCTGGGGGTCAGAGGATTTAAATGACAGGACTGTGACACTGTAGGCTAAGTCTGGGAATCATTTTGTTGAAGACCCTGTTTTTTAGGCACTCAGATACCTAAGGGAAGCACATTACATAGGACAGATAAGTGAATTCTGGGACATTGAGATTTTTTCTGTGATCGTTCTCAAAGTCCAGTGTGCATCAGAATCACCTGGAGGCTTTGTTAAAGTAAAGCTTGCTAGACACCAACCCAGGGCTTCTGATTCATAGATTTGGAGCGGGACCTGACAAAGTGCATTTCGAACAAATTCCCAAGTAATGCTGCTGATGCTGTGGTCTAGGGCCATATGCTGGGTGCATCTGCCTCAGTATTTTCCGAAATTAACCCTACACAAAGTTATTATTTCTTTCAGCTATTTTTTTTATTGCTTCCATTTTAGCTATTGTGCCTTTCTCACATTTGCTTATATGTTGCCTCTGAATATGTCACTAATTTTTTTCATGGTAAAAACCTTGCCTCCTCCTATAGAATATTTGCTCTGCCTTTCACTTATCACATAGTGCTGAGTACACAATAGACTCCTGATAAATGACTCCTGAATATAGAATGAATGAAGACAATGGAAAGTGTAAACTGCAGTATATTTTATCCTTTTGATTTTTCTTCATCAAAAGTAGCTATGTTTTAGCTTGGCCTAATACCAACTCCATTTTCTTCCCACTTAAAATCTTTTTTTTTCCTGCATATAGACCTCATTTAGGAAGAAGAGGAACACATATTATGGCTTACATACTTCAACATGAAAAGCATATAAAAGGACTTTATAGCCATACTTCTATTTTCATTATCTAAGTGTATTAGTAAAAGCAAACCTATTACATCTTCCTTTTGAGAAGCCAAAAACATTTGGAATTTATGTTATGAGAAACAGCTTTGACAGACTTTATTTGACAAGCACATCAACTGCTGAGGAAAAAAATCACTAGAGGAAATGTTAAACTAGGTTATGACGCTGTCCTGCCAACAGAAGATTGAGGTTGGTTTGTTGGCTGTATCTTGAAGATGCATTAAAATATGAAGGCACAAAATGGACAGCTGTTTCAGAGAGATCAACCCCGCATTATCCTAACTGATAAATAAATGTGCTATATAATATATAATTCCGGTGTGGGGCTCCAGATCTGAGATAATTCTTAAGAGCAGGGCTCAAGTGATTTGTCATCAGACCCTTAGAAGCAACGCTTTGTGTTACATTGCTGCACACTCTGCTTTTATTTAATGGGAACTATATCATTTTTATTTGATTTCTTATTTATATTTCAGAATTCTTGAAAGGTTATTCTGCTATCAAAGTGAAACTATGTATATACTGCCAAGCCATTTGAGCTCATATATGTATAAATAAGAGATTTCCCCTGCCCCTGGCTCCTTGATGTTCACTGAGATGTTCCACCTTTCATACTGTGATCTGTAAGAGGGAATGGACATCATGTATCTGTCCATTTCCCCCACTCCCTCACTCCAGAACACACCTCAAGATGTCCTCTAAAACTGTAGAAAGGAGAAAAACCTTTTTTCTTTTCTATGTTCCTCTTATTTCTGCATAAGATGGCATATATACATATATACACACACATATGTACACGTATATATGCATACATGTATACTTGAATTTCAAATTGAGAAATGTAAAATGATACTTCAAATTAAGATTGTCTCAGAAAATGCAGGATACAAGACCATTGCAAGTGTTTCATTTAGATACACGGGTTTTCTAAGAAATGTATGCTGTTAGCATCATGGATGCCTATAAGGAAGAGCCAGAAGTGTTTGCACTCAAGCTTTCTTATCTTCTCTTCGGTATCTGTCCATTTTCCTTCATGGTCAGATTTCAATGTTGCTTCTTGGAAAACCATGGTGTTTCAAGGGAGACAGAGCAAAGGGACCCCAAAGCAATGACACATGTGTCTGGTTGTGTTGTGGGCCAACGATCTGATGGCACATTGCCCTCTCCCTTCAAATAAATCTGCAAAGAGCTGTTCTCCATTGTTGTGCATGTATGTCCTTTTCAAAGTCATTGGAGAGAGTTAGGTCAGAAGATCCTAAACATTAAAAAAAAATTAAGAAAAGCCAACACGTGGTTACAAAAATTAAAGTATATAGTAAATGCTCACATTTAATAATGCTTTTAATCATCCAAATTCAAGACAACATAATCAGGCAACTCAACAAGCAAAAAATTAAGTAAGATATATTAATATACAATGTGTTGGGTTCTATGTTTTAATGGCATGCACATTTAAAGTGATATAAAGAATATCAACTTATTTTTCCATCTTTGCAACTTGTCTATTGTAATCTCATGTGAAAATAACATCACAAATCTAAACCTGAGGCCTTTCATGATGCGTTGAATAGGAGCTGGATACAAGATATTCTCCAGTCCATTTTGGGGAATTAAGCTCATTATTTCACAGATTTATAGCATCCTATAAAATGCTTTACATCCAGCTTGCTCAACCTGCGACTAGTGGGCAACATGCACCCTAGGACAACTTTGGATGGCATCCAATACAAATTCATAAACTTTTTTAAGACATAATGTTTTTTCTTTTTTTTTTTTTCTAATCAGCTGTCATTAGTGTTAGTGTATTTTATATGTGGCCCAAGACAATTCTTCTTCCAATGTGGCCCAAGGAAGTAAAAATATTGGATATCCTTGCTTGACATGAAAGAAACCAATCACTGAAAAAAATCTAGACTTTATTTTTTATATAGTAACTGAACTAAATTTATGCGTTGAGCAATGTGTATATATTGTGTATACATATACAATGTATATATATTGCTCAACGCATAAATTTAGTTTAGTTACTAAACTATATATACTATATATACACACATATGTGTATCTATACATATATACATGCATATGTATATATGTATACATATAGACATGTATATGTATATATTTGTGTGTGTATATATATTGCTCAAAGCATAAATTTAGTTTAGTTACTAAACTCTATGTATACTATAAACATATATATATATGTGTATATATATATATATGTTGTACTACTGGTTAACAGAAGAGAAAATTCTGGTGCTCAGGCCCTAGTACCTATCAATCAACATAGTTAAATACCAGTAAATTTTATGCCCAAGTCTCTGATCAAGTGTTAGTTGCATCCAACTAGAATATTTTGTTGGAGAAACTTTAGTGGCTCAACCCATTAAACTCTACATAGAGACATTTTATCTTTCACTATAATTATCATGATCAAATGAGCTCTCTTGATTTTTTTTAAATAAAAGGAATCCTTGCTACTTTTTCTTTCTATTTTAATACTTCATTTCTAAAGAATGTTCAGAATGGTCACACAACTGAAAATCAAATACATGACCCCTTTTCTGTCTTTAGCTAAAGAAACATATTGTTAACAATAACTTTAAAGGAATTTCTTTTTGTTACAAACCAAGACAAAAGAGGAAACATCCATCAATATTCTTAGGTGTGGCCCACACCATTGAATGTACTTCAGAAAATATTTGGAGAGTGGACCCCAGTAGATTCTCACTGAAATGCAGCTTCCTATAGATAATGTTCCCTGCTCCAAGTCAAGAAGTTATACGTGTACTTCTATGACTTTGCCTTTTCAGGATTTTGGAAATGATTATCTTGAATAAGGTGTTATGCTTTGTTTTCAGATTGTATATGTTCTTGAAAGAGCTAAGATCAATAGCACAACAGGATGACTATAGTCAACAATAATTTAGCTGTACATTTAAAAATAACTAAAGGACCCGGGAGGCGGAGCTTGTAGTGAGCCGAGTTCATGCCACTGCACTCCAGCCTGGGCGACAGAGCAAAGACTCCGTCTCAAAAAAAAAAAAAAAAAAAAAAACTAAAGGAGTGTAATTGGATTGTTTGTAACACAATGGATAAATGCTTGAGGGAATGGATACCCAACTTCCATGATGTGATTATTTCACATTGCATGTCTGTATCAAAACATCTCATATACCCTATGAGTATATGAAATAAATATATACACCTACCATGTACCTAGAAAAATTAGAAATTAAAAAAGAAAAAGAAAAAAGTGCTAAGAACATTGTAGCGATTTTGTTACCAAGTCATTTCAGGTGAATAACTTAGATTTGTCTGGTCAAGCCATGTTTCACATTGCAGTTAGGATTTTATTAACACAGCAGGGTTTTTATGCTCATTTTCAGTTTCAACATCCTAATTATTCCTAATTTCTCTGTCTCAAAGCTTTCTAGTTGCCTCTCTGAACAAGGTAGGTATACAGTTATTTTTATGTGGAGCACAGTTCTAGCAATTCCAGCCTACTTTTGATAGCTTTTCCATATTCATCCTCCTAAATTTTCCTTAACTAGATGCTCCTTTCACTAACCTAAGGAGTATACTTAAGAAATGTTTCTCTACTCACGCTGTCCACCAGATATTTATGGTTTCAAACTCAAATTCTCTACAATTTCCTCATTTTCTTTTGCTTCCTACTGACTGTCTTTTGAAACACCAACTTCATCTGCTTCCAATTTTACCTTTCCTAAGGGAACACTAGAGGTCTAATCTGGAGACACGGATATCAGTTATTTTTCCCTTCCCAATGACTCTTCTCCCATCACTCTTGGTAACAGTCAATCAGCTTCCCTTTAATCAATCACCCTTCTTCACATCAATCATCTGGGTGGGGTTAATTTTACCCCTTGCTCCAGCAATGGACATGTGCCCAACCTTGGCCAACGAGACTGTGGCCTGGAACTTCAGCTGCAACAACTGGGAAAGAAATGCTCTCTTTCTTTTTCTCTTCTTTTTTAAAAACTTCAATCATGGCATGGAATTTATTAGACAAAATTTTGATTGATAAGTAAATAAAACCATGCTATAGAAGTTTGGAGTCCACAAAAATACCCAGTCTACTTCACAAAAACTCCCACAAAATTGCAAAAGAGACAATCCACGAAAGAGCAACTAACCATTGTGGCTTATTCTATATAACGTGCATTCTATAATGCAGAATTCTGCTCCCAGATACTCCGATCTTCACACTCCACAAGGTATAAAATCCTCTACTTAAAGACTGTTCATAGTCTAGTTTCACGTGGCCTGACCAACCTTATCCACAACATTTTCAATACAACCTCTTTGTAGGCTGGTGGGTACAGGTACATACACAGTATTTCACTGAGGAAGAGTTCTTGAATTATTAAGACTCTTTAAGGTGGTCAGAACAGCTGAAAGGGATTAGAAACCAAAAGTGCCAATGCAATGAGTAAGTAAAGCGAGAAAGTCAGATACACATTTAGAAGGGGGAAATGGACAACAAAGTTATTTGCCTGTTTCTCTGGGAGCAAAATTGAGGCTAAAAATAGTCAGCCCAAGAGGGTGATGAATATTTCTTTAGAATTGGCTTTTGGTCTTCATCCATTTTCAGAAGTGACTATTATCCCATATTATCCCAGCTCCATAGGGATTCTAAAATTGTGAATGTTTGTAGATTTGCTCCTGAGGGAAAGAAAAGCTATTTCTACTAGGGAGACTTAGCTTGGAAGAAGTATGCCTGAAGATGCAAAGAGCCACAACCTGGAAGGGTGTGCCCAAGAATGAAACTAATATCAAGGGAAGCAGAGTTAATGTGCCTGAGTTTTTAGTTATCTTAGCCAAAACACACCTCCTTTTCCTCAGCTCCCTCCCTATATTAATTTATGAGTACCCACTATGGACCCACAAGTGTAGTAGGAAGTGGGGTAGAATACAAAGAAGTACACTACAAGTTAGTTTCAGAGATGAGATCAATGCCCATGATGCAGAAAGCAGCAAACAGGATACATTTAAATCTCAATTGCAAAGACCCAGATGATAAATGTAGTAAGTCTGAAGATGGCAGAGACCACCAAAGTGATGTTAGCTGAAAGTACCTTTGGACAAGAGGTGTTAATTAAACTGAAAATTTAATAATACACAGAATTTTGATGGTTGTAGAAGAGGGTAAAGTTCTCTAGCTGGATACTGAGGAGATCTCCTGCCTACAAAGAGGCTGTGTTGAAAGTGCTATGTGATAAAGTTGGATAGGTCATTTGAAACTAGACTATAAAGAGTCTTTAAGGTAAGTAGAGAGTCTTATACCTTATGGAGTTTGAAGATGGGAGTAATTCTAATTTGGTAAGAAAGTAATGATATGGTGAAAGCAGTGATTTAAGACTGCTGAATCCTCAAAGCTGGCCTGCATTAAACTGCCTTAAGTATTTGATAAAAATACAGATTTCTGCTACTGTTTCAGATCCACTGAATCAGAATCACTGGGTGGGGAGACAAGGATCTTTATTTTCAACAAACACCTGTGGAGATTTAAATATGAAGCCAGATTTAGTGGTTTGCAAATTGAGCATGGATTAACTTCACAATCATATTGACTTCTATGCTTTCCCCAGTGTTTTTCATACTGTAATTTCATTAACTCTCTCTATCACGAGATCCCTCATCTGCCTCCTCTTCATCTTAACATATATTCTAAGATGCACTGTTAAAAACAATGAAGGCTCCCTACCCTCTATATGACTCAGTTTCCTCATTTGCAAAATGGGCTTAATTATGCTAATTGAAATTTCCTAGTACTTCATGGGGCTGATAATTATTATCTTTCTCTATTTTCTCATTCTTATTTTCAATGCCATTGGAAGCCATTTATTTTCTCTTGCTTATTTCCACTATGCTGTGCCATCAATCTCTGTTTATTGCCTCTATTTTGAAAACCTTGGCCACTCAGTGACAAAGTCTTTTACTGTATCTCCCTAGCAAGCCTAACAAGCCTCCCTAACACTGCACTGTAAGCGCCCTACCGTGGTTTTAAAAGAAAGATTTCTTTCCTTCTTACAGCCAAAATATCTTGAAATTTTATTCATTCTCATGTTCTTCATTTCTTGACAGTCTATTCACTTCTTAGCTTCTTCTGTTGGTGTTTCGTAGAGCTAACAAATAGTTCCCTTCTCTCCCCTTCCTTAAATTTGGTGCAAATTAAGGGAGAGAAATAAGGATCAGTGTGAAGGAGATCAAACTATCAACCAATAAAAAATAGATTGGAGTATATACTTACCTAGGAACTTTACTGAGCTTGATAGCAATATTGAAATAAACTTGCTCCTCCAGATTGCAGACTTTAGGAATGTGTGTGTCATGAGAAGGTGACAGTACCTATCCCACATCCTACATTGCTTGCAGCCTAGCTATGCAGACTGGATGGGCACTGTCTGTAGACAAGTGAATGACAAGAAATAATCTACAAGTAACTAAGCTGAACATACTCATTTTTTGGGGAACATGCCAATCAAGCAAATCACTCCCACCCTTACCCCGGAGGTGCAAGTGGGGGGCTAGAAGGAGACCTAAAGTGATTTGCATATGGAAGCAATTCTATAGGAGAATGAGTGGAAAGAAGTATCACCCCAACACCCAATGAAATGAAACTGCGTAACTGAGCAACACAAATACCAAGCCTCTGTTGGTTGCCTTCCTCTACTCTCTTTTTCATGCACTCCTCTGAAGTGTTGACTACACATTGTGAGCACTTTGCTCTTTTGCCAAAGGCACCTGGCTGAGGGAAGGGTGGGAGGCTGAATTCTGGCTCCTGTGGAGCTTGCCCTTAGGATTGTAGCCACTCAGAGGAAGGGGCATCATTTTCTACTTGAAAGGCAGGTGCAGCTCGGATAGAGTCTATTTGTAAAGGCCACCTGCTTAAAATTTGTCTGGCCAGAGGCAGCTTTTTAAAAATTGGTGTAAAAGAGCTCATACTGCGCACTCCTAAAAACTCTTCTACCTTTTCCTCCCAAAGGGCGTAAAGCTCTCCGTTTCCCTTCCTATCTCCCTGACAGTCCCCTGCATTCTTTTCTGATTATTTTACTCCTTGTAACCCCTTTGGTCATCATTGTTTAGTCTTTGGCTTCAGCTAAGTTTTCTTTTGCTTTGTTGAAACAGTATTTAAGGCAGGACTGGCATGTTGTAATACTCTGGAAGGATGGTCTGCACAAATCACAGTGGACTGAGACCATCAGTTCTGTTAGGATGTTGTAGACTTTTTTTTACTTTAGCGTCAATCATGCCACACCATTGGCTCAAAATCACACACAGTGAACAAACAATAGCCCTGCAGTCTTGTGTATATGTGCTCCTATTACTAGTATCTCTTCTGCTATTCCTAAACTTGAACTTATTAGGTTATATATGCCATTCACTTCTGCAAACTTGACCCTGCAATGTGCTAAGTTAGGAAGATTATAAGAAAAGGATAGATGCACTACTTGGGATGAAAGAAGAAACAGAAATTCCTATTTTATGTCCACTTTCTCATCCACTTACTGACTCACCACATGAACATTAAGCTAGGCCTTATGGATACAGAAGAATGGCACTCTGTCCACACATTCTCTACCCAAGATAAAATCTTCAGAGTAAAAAGCCAAGGGAAAATGCTGGCAAGAGGCACCAAACAGCAAAGCAGAGGAGATAATAAGAGAATCCTGGCTGGGTTAATTGTGATTAAGTCTATTTATGTGGATGAAACACATTCCCTTTTCCATATCTCTATTTTCTTCTTTGTGATCCCTTCCCTATGCATTCCTGCCCTCTTGTAGTCTCATCTGTGGTTAGATATTTGTTATTCTTTCTTTATATAGGCCCTTTTCTGCCTGCACCTGATGAGGAGCTCCTTGTCCTGCTACACTGGATTTTTCTTTTTTTCTTTTGAGACAGAGTCTCACTCTGTCACCCAGGCTGGAGGGCAGTGGTGCAATCTTGGCTCACTGCAATCTCTGCCTCCTGGGTTCAAGTGATTCTCCCGCTTCAGCCTCCCAAGTAGCTGGGACTACAGGCACATGCCACCATGCCAGGCTAATTTTTTATATATTTTAAGTAGAGACAGAGTTTCACCGTGTTAGCCAGGATGGTCTTGATCTCCTGATCTCGTGATCCACCCGCCTTGGCCTCCCAAAGTGTTGGTATTACAGGCATGAGCGACCGCGTCCGGCCTACATTGGCTTCTTAGGTGTTTGTTCACCATCTTCTTCTAGGTAAGTCAGAATTATCACTGTTGCTTTTTAGAAGATTCACATAAGCAACTCTTCTCAGGATCAGAAATTATTTTTACCCTTGCAGCTTTCGAAATCTGATTTCCTAGAGTCTACAATGCATGTCTGACTTCTTGTTTATCACAAGTTCTGAAGTTATACTACCACTAATGGTAATAAACACAGACATTTCATTATTATGAGCTTTTAATTTATCCAGTTTGACTATTATCTTCTTTAAAAATTTGAGAGCAAGAGTCCTTTCAGCAAAGATTACTGTCCCTTTTGCTTCACTACTACAGTCCTCCTAGTAAGTCAAAGTGGTGACTGTATCTCCTGCCACTTCTACATCTTAGAATATTAAATTGTCACCAAGACACGTTGAGAAACATCTAGATATCCTTCTTGTAGTTGAAGGAGGTGTCTAGCAAGTGTCTGAACTACACAAACCCCTTTTGCTTTGTTTGATTTTTTAACAAGTCTTATATTTTCTACCCTTACATATCTTTGGAGTATTTCTCCTCTTCGTTAGCAGTTAAGGACACTTCAAACTGGATCAATGAATAAAGCTTCTAATTGGAATCTCTGTCCTCAGGTACTTTTCATTTAAATTTATTCTGAAATCAACTATCAGATTAATCTTAAAATTGTACTTTTTAATACCTAACACTCCTGTTCAAAAATCTACAATATATTTCAAGTAACAGTAGGATAACGCCCGAACTTCTCAGCTTGACTTTCAAGGTCTCCAAGAAAAACTTTACAGATTTGTTTTCTATTTCTCATTACTTCTTGGTGGTATTCCACAGACCCAACCACACTTATATATTCTTGTCTTTTTGCCACCATTTCAATGACTTCTCCCTTCTGGCCATCCTGGACATTCTAACTCTACTAATTTTGGCATACCTTCTTAATTCAACCAGCAATGTATTTTTGCTACCTTTACTTATTATATCATGTTATGGGTTAGGCAAAATTTCTGCCAGAGGGACTTATGACATACAGTTTATTGAAGGAGATAGAGTCCTAGCTAGAATTCTGTAGTGTAAGGAGAATACACTGATATACAAGAGAGAATGTGATGTGCTAATGCAAATGTCTTTACATAAGTTTTGGTAAAACAAGATAAGAAATAATTATTTCTGTCTGGAGCTTTTGGAAAGACTTTATGGAAGCAGAACCATGTGAGTTGGGCTTTGATTGATGGTTAAGATTTTGATATATCAGAGTATGGGCATTCTAGGTTGAAGAAGTAGTCAATAGTTCGGTTTGCTGAAGTGCAGCATGTATGTCTGTGGTGGGTGGAGAGAAACTAATTTGAGATAAGGCTGGAGAGTTAGATGGAATAGTGCTAAAGGGTTTGCATTTTGCTGTCTAGTCAGGGGGATACTTTGGAAGGTTCTGAGCAATGGAATAAAATGACAGAATTTGTACTTAGTGAGGATATCTTTGGCAGCAATATACAAATCAGGGATGGCTTTGAGAGAAGGAGAAACTAAAATTGGTGATCAGATGAGCAGTTGTTGTATGGTCTGTGCCAATGGTAATGAACAATTGATCTAGAGAAAGCAGTGAGACAAGAAAGGAAGGGTTAGTGGGCAAGACATTTCTACAATAGATTCTGTAAGCTTGGAAAGGGATAGAAGCTAAGCATTGGGAATTGGGGAGGAACATTAATTTATTCAATAAGATTTCATAAGACACAATATTTGTCAGGAACTCTATTATGAGCTAGAAATACAGAAATGAATAATATAGTCTGGAATTGAAAAACTTCACAATCTAGTCAAATATAGGAATATAAACAAATACCACACAGTGTATTTAAGATCGATCGATCTATCTATCTATCTATCTATCTATCTATCTATCTATCTATCTATCTTTCTTTTTTCCTCAGGGCACAGAGATATGAAAGATATGTCTTAGTAACATGCCTTTTGAACTAGTTCTTTAAAGATAAATAGAAGTTTGATAAATAATATGGAGTAGATAGGATATTGAGGCAGAGAGAACTTTTGCAAATACACAAATAAATTAAAGTACATGGTGTTTCTAGTGTCCCTGAACAAATAGGAAAGGCAGCGGAAGTACCTGGTAGAAAGCAAGAAAGAAAATTAGCTAGATTGCACTCAGCATTTCCATTTATTCTAAAGGTGATCATAAAGCATGAAAAGGTTTTAAAAGATGTTTGTGTTTAGAAAGGTAACATTGAGCTGAAGAGGAACTAGGGGTGAAGATTGAAGGCAGATAACTCAGTAGAACATTGTTGCAGTAATTCAGGTTTAGGACAATGAAGTTCTGGTCTTGAGCATTATCAAAGGGAAAAAACAGAAGATCAAACATTTATGTTGTTCGTGGAAAATGGATTAATTTACCCAGTTTGTCTATTAACAAACTGAACTGAATGTGGAAAGAGGTTAGAAGGTGACTGAAGGTTTTGATATAAATGATTGAGCTGACACTGTTGCCATTGGTTGAGAAAGGATATTCAGCCTGAAGAACAGGATTTATGCAAGAAAGGGTCAGTGATCATCATAATGGGTAACGTTTACTGAGCATTTATGTAGTGGGCTCATTCTGGTACTTTGTGTGACTTAACTGTTTAATCCACATAAAAGTGATATGAAATAAGTACACTCATTATCTCCATTTTACAGATGAAGAAATCATGTATACAGAGTTTAACTTCTCCAAGGTTGCATGACTAGTAAGATATAGAGCCAGAATTTGAACCTATACGGTATTTAATTAATTAATTTATTTTTAATTATTATATTTTAAGTTCTGGGATACATGTGCAGAATGTGCAGGTTTGTTATGTAGGGATACAGGTGCCATGAGAAGGTTTGTTGTACCCATCAACCTGTCATCTACATTAGGTATTTCTCCTAATGCTATCCTTCCCCTAGGTCCCACCCCCCAACAGGCCCCGGTGTGTGACTTTCACCTCCCTGTGACCACGTGTTCTCATTGTTCAACTCCCACTTACGAGTGAGAACATGCGGTGTTTGGTTTTCTGTTCCTGTGTTAGTTTGCTGAGAATAATGGTTTCTAGCTTCATCCATGTCCCTGCAAAGGACATGAACTCAACTTTTTTTATGGCTGCATAGTATTCCATGGTGTGGAAAGTATTCAATGGTGTGGAAAGTATTCAATGGTGTGGAAAGTATTCCATACTGTGGAAAAAAATGTGCCACATTTTCTTTATCCAGTCTATCATTGATAGGCATTTGGGTTGATTCCAAATCTTTATGGTTTTTAAAGTAACTTTTGCCTACCCTTGTATCCAACTTTAGACATATGGAGTTTTCTTTATTGGTAGAGAGTTGAAATTCTGAAGGGTGGGAGAGAGGTGAAAGGTAGAGATGTGAAAATAATAGTAACATAGATTAATAGGTAAAGTGGAAGTTGAGTGAAAAAGGGAAAGGACTGAGGATTGAACTTTACAAAATGTTTCTAAGTAGTGTTTGGAAGTGGTATGTGAGTCAAGGTGAGACTCAGTTGTGATCAGAGACATAGGACGAGAGGAAGATGAGTGATATGTTAGAACTCAAGAGAGAGATACTGCCAGTAAGAAAGATGTGTTCCTTGGCACTGAGACCAAGGTGGTCAGACTGCATGAGATTTGGCATCTGAGAAGGGAGAGAAGCTAGAGATCAATGGGTGGGGTCATCTTTTGCAAGTGAGGAGGGAAGGTAGTTAGCACAGACTTTGCTTTTTTGTAGTAAGAAACACATGTGATCTATTCTTTAAAAATTTTAAGTATAAAATACAATGTTGTTAACTATAGGCACAATGTTGTACAGAAATTTTGATAACCAAAACTTAGACCTCTAGAAATTTTCATAACCAAAACTTTATACCCGTTGAACAGCTAGAAGTAAAGGTAGGTAAGCAGTTGGGGAGAATAAGGAATTAAGGGAGGCCTTAACTTTTTTTTGTTGTTGTTTTTTAGTGTTGCTGGGACAATTAACAGAGTAGGTCAACAAGGAGCTATAAGTAGTGAAGAAGATGAAGACACAAAGGAAAGACATTGCAAAAAATAGAATAATTTTTGGATGCAGAGACTGGGTCCGGTATACAGATTAAAGATTAAAGTGCTGGTTTTTAAAAGAAAGATGAACACATCCTTCTATGAAAGATTAGTTGTGGGACCTACTCTAATCCATTTAAATGAACTTAAATGAAGTTTTAAAATAATTTCAGAATATTCATCTGGGAGTGTTTTATATCACTGTAGCGATACTAAAAAACTGTTTCAGGGCTTTGCTACGTCATCTGTGGGATTCATCCAGACAACCTCCCAGTGGACAGGCGCATCTTCCTTCTCAGTATTCTCAGTCCCTTGACATCCTTTTACTGAGGCTCTGTTTGGATTTGTCCTGCCTCCTTGAACAGACCCTCTATATTCGGTCTTCGTGTCTGTGTCCCACAGTCCCATGTAAGAAGCGCTGCTTCTATTCCCTCCCCCATCCCTGGTAGGACACACTGGCTGGATCTTCTTCTGGTCTTATGCTCTGCATTAAGGGAGTGTAGTAAGATAGGACTAATATACGAAGATCACTTTAAAAAGTGCATGTTGGATGACTTCAGTCTCCTCAGGGAAGCAAAAGGTGAAGTCATTTGCAAACAGCAAGGGAAGGGAGTGTGCTCAAGGGTTTGAGGAAAATGGAGGAAATTTGGAAGAGTCACTGTGGAGAATTTGATTGAGAGTCAAATGAATAAGAGGATTTCCAAGCAGTCCTGAGGGGCTAAATGAGATTAGATATCATCAATTTGCAGTAGAGCCAACTGGCAGCTTCTTGACTTTCTCCAATAATACTTGGCAGTGGGATAACAGGAGCAAAGGAAACATATGTTTGGATTTGCCCAACATTGGGATTGGCAGGACAGCTGCAGAGGAAGCTTGAGATGGGCTAAAGACTCTTGATTACTAGTGAGAGAGTGCCCAGGGTGTTCAGGCAAGGCAGAGAAACAAATGATCCAACTGAAGCCAGAAGCTGACCAGGGAACAAAGGAGAGGAGTGAGGAGGGAAGGGTCTAGAGACAAACTTGAGTCTAGAGGACAATGAACATATGTGAGGAGGTGTGAGAAAGAGCTGAAATGGTGGAGGGACTGGGCATTACTTTTAGAGGGGTCTTCAGTATCTGTGAACTTGGTGGCAAAAAAGAAAATGTTCAGGTGATGATAGGATGTAATGTGTGCTTCCTACATGTGGCTTATAGAGTAGAATAAAGAAAAAGGTCATCCTAGTGGGAAAAGAGAAGTAATTGAAGGTCTAGGATGTTGAAAAATCTCTCATCTGTAATGTTGAAATCAACTGGGAGGGATTGGAAAATCTGTGAGGCAAGTGTGAAATTCCTCAAGGAAGATGAAAAATGAACATTGTGAGAGGTTAGAAAGGCCTAGCATGAAAGTCTTACCAACCTGGGTTTTTATCCTTGAACCCCGTTCAGCCATGCACTAGCTGTGTGGAAAGATGGATGATGAGAGAATAAAAAGAAACAAATAGTTCCTTTAAATTTTATTGCACTGGAACAAAAACATTTAAAGAAAAACAAACAAAGATATCCTCTTCAGTGGAGATTTTTCTTCAGTGAGATATATGTGTATATTTAAGGTACTTTTATTATGTTTAATGCCATCAAAAAGCAGTCATTAGTTCTCTTTTTCTGAATAACGTCAAAGAAAATATAAAGAAGGTTCTTTTTTGGATGTCTGTAGAAAAATTCTTGATCAGATTTACATGTCAGGCCTCCGACTCTGTTATCGACTTATTATTTGTTCAGCTTTATTTCTGGACCATGGACATTGTTTTGTAAATTCTGAAAATTAAAAATTCCCTGTTTAATACAGGGCTTTTTAGCCACATGACCAACACATTTCATGAGTAATACTGTCTTCTCTCTCAGTTCTCTTCTCGAGATTACTTCACCCATGGGAATAATTATCAAGCAGCAATTTTGCAACACTTAGAGTAACTGAAAATGATCACCTTGTTGTCATGGTTTTGGATGATGTTATCCGTTTTCCCATCCAGTCAGCAATCACACACCTCACCACAGCCACAGCGGGAGTAGGAGCTTTGCTGATTGACAAATGGAAAGACCTATTAGGTTATCAAATCCATTCCCAATCAATAAAATATTATCTTCATTTACATATACCTGAGTGTTTTATTCACCATGCTTTTAAATAAGCAACATGACTTTAGCTACTTAGAATAGTCTAAGTATTCTGATAGTCTCTAAGAAAACACTTTAGTATTTGGTTTAATTGTCCTTTGTTTCACTAAAGTCAGTAAAACCTTGATTTAAATTATTATATTTTACTAAAGACAAGTAAGAATGAGTTATCTTTTAATGTATTTTCAAGGTGGCACTCCAAATAGTGGATCATTTTAAGTTAATGTTAACATGATATTTACTAATTTGTAGTGAGTAGGAATGTCTTGTCATTGGAAAAAATGTTCTCCATATGTCAGACTGATTTGGTAATCTCTCTGATACAATTTTAACCAAAATTTTATGTACTAAAAAAATCGTTAAAAATCTGGTTTATAGATGGTTTTCCCTAGTTGTCTTCATGTAACTCACTTCCAGTTAAATTCTTGGAGTCACATTTTTGTCTCACTCTCATGCTTGAGAACTGGCTCTTCCTAAGCTGATCAATTGTTCAATGTCCATTTTTTAGCCTTTAAATTACTGGAAGTCCCTGATGAACTTGGTTTGCTGGTGTTCTTTTACACATCACTATTTCTTACTCATCCTATAATCTTTGGCTAAAGGGTCAACTCCTTCAGTAAATCTTTGTGTCTCCCTCTCCCAATCTCCTGGGCTGGGCAAAGTGCCTCCCTTAGGTAATCTTATAATATTCAATATGTTACTCTATCCATGCACTGGTCATGTTGTGTATATATATGTGTGTGTGTGTGTGTGTGTGTATATATGCATGTGTGTGTGTGTGTGTGCATATATATATATATATATATATAAAATTACTTGCTCATATCTCCATTTCTATTACTGGATTTTTGAAGGTAAAATTATATCTAATTCTTCTTTGTATTTTTAGTATTTAAGCTTAGACTAGGCAATCAGAGCATTTGAATAAAATAATGTACAAAAAATAGCAAAATACAGAATATTTTATACTATGTGGTCAATTAATTTGGATTCTTAATAACCTCAACATATAATAGTTAGTAAAGCAGTAGACTTATTTTGATTAAGAAAAAAATCAAGGCAAGATAAATAGGCTGTTTTATATTACTGTGTATTTATGAACAGATAAACTGGTTTCCTCTACTATCCCTGTAAATGCCAAAAACAAACAAACAAACAAACAAACAAGTTAGTGACAGTGTCTGTTGGGAGATAGAGAAATAGCTCTAGAATGCATACTTTTATTGTTATCCACAGTTTGATCTTCAAGCCCAATTCTACTTAGGGAATTGATTGAATCACCTGTGAACCAAAATAACTTTGTCCACTGAGAATCAAACATTGAGCTAGATAGCATATCCACATTTACTTGCAGCATTAGTCACAATAGCCAATAAGTAGAAACAACTTACATGCCTATATATGGATGAATGGATAAAGAAAATATGGTATGTGCATATAACGTGATATTATTCAGTCTCTAAAAAGGAGGAAATCCTGTCGTATGCTGCAATATGGATGAACCTTGAGAATATTATGCTAATTGAAACAAGCCAGTCTTTAAAAAGCAAAACAAAACAAAACAAAACAAATACTGTAAGATTTCACTTACATGAGTTATCTAAAGCAGCCAAACTCATAGAATAGAGAGTAGAATGGTAGTTGCCAAGAGCTAGGGGAGAGGGAAAATGGAGAGTTGTTCAATGGGTATAGAGTTTCAGTTTTGTAAGATGAAAATATTCTAGAGATTTGTTACACAACAATGTGATATAGTTAATGCTACTGAAAAGCACACTCAAAAATAGCAAAGATAAATTTTATGTTTTGTGTTCTTTACCACAAATAAAAGAAAAATTAAGAAAAATAACTACTCTGAAAAAAAAAATCAGCTCAAAGCTAGCAAGGTGATGCCTTTGATTTTCTCCCCAAGCCCACATCCTGATACTGGTTCTCTGATACCTCATGCTTTAATGTTAACAAGAGAAATTGAAGAGTTAATCCAAGAGGAGAGAGTTTTTCCTGCTTCAGCAGCAACAATAGGAGAGGTCTAATATCACAGTTTATCAGTCTTTTACTATGAGCCTCACACTGGTGCCCATAAGAAAATTCAAGAGGCCAGTACTCTCGCTCTAAAGTATAAGGTACAAAAGAGGTTCATCCATTGATCCAGCTGCAAAAGTAGCCAGGGATAAAGAACTCAGACAAGAGACATGTTAAGGAATGTACACTTTATTCTGTGAATATTTTCAGCTTCTCATAGCCTTTTAGCATTATAAGTGATCAAATATGTGAGTTAATGCAATTGATCTGGCAGAAGTATAGAAGAGGGATTGGAATGGTGTCAGAGAAGCTAAAGGAAAAGCTACTGCCTAAGATTGAAAGAGAGTTTAAAGGTATCATTTCATTTTAGCTTCAATGATTGGATAGCCATTGGAACAACTGATTTAAATTTAATGTCATGATGGAGGTAAAATGACAAGCTTATTGGCCTAAGAAGTAAATGAGAGTTAACAAATAAGAAAGAGCAAGTATACCTGGTCTCCTGGGAATGGAGGCAGGTAAAGTATTATTTAGGGGTGAGAAGATTGCATCAATGTTTTCTTTCTTTCTTTTTTTTGCTTAAGGAGGAAGAGACTTAAGCAGACTAGACTTAGGGTAAAGAGTTAATAGAGAGGGGGAATTAGAAGATACAAGAAGCAGAGGGGATAACTGACATGTGGAGTTACCAGAGGGACGATGAATATCTAGAGTTAGGAAGAGGAATTAACATTCAATAGGAGAGGAGCACATATATTTTCAGAAGAAGAGAAAGAAGGAGAGATGTGAGATACTGGGCTTCTGAGGTTGAACAACGATGCCAATTTCCATTCTTGATTTGCAAACTGATAGCTTAGAGCCAACTTTTCATAAGTATTATTTCGCTTAATCTTGACGAGATTGATTTAGATTGTCTTCTAGTCAAGATAAGTTTGACTAAAATAATGGGTGAAATCTTTGAAGTGATTATTAAGGGTGAGTTATAGATGTTTCTCATCATCACTGGAAGATAGGGCAAGACAGACATAGAGGTTTTCCAAAAATGTCCTTTATTGTGTTGAGCATAATGACCATTTACCTGGCAGTCTGGTCTCTTGGGGAAGTGCAGGCAAGGGCTCAAGTCAGCCCAAGGGATGCCAGTAAAGGACATGTCCAGCAAAAAGGAAAATTGCTGAAATAATGCAGACTGTGGCTTGGGCAGAAATTCAAATCATTTTCTTATTAGGTGATTTCCCAGTGATCTCTCTATAGGAGATACTGGAAGGTTGGAAATCTTTTAGAAATGTTTTTGAAGTTATTTCATAATGATTCAGTTTCTATTTTTGTTCAGAGTACTAAGGTTATTTATAGTCTTCTAACTGCTTTTTTCAGTTATTTTTATATCATTACAAAAGAACTCCTTCAAAATGGTAAATTGCTGACACCTCTTCATATTGGCTTGACTCTTCCTCCTCATTTCATTAGTTTTGATTATGTAAAAAACTGTATCATAAAATTCCCAATACAAGCTCCTGTTGAGATGCTAAGGACAAGCATTCTCAAGAAATACAATCTTATTAAAATGCGTTACTTCATAGGGAACACTAACGCCCATTGTGAGCACAACAACATGCAGTCATAAAATGATTTAAATGTCCATGGTAATAAAATTCTAACCTTAAGTTAGTGACAGCAGATGGGCATCTTTTAAACATCAACCACTACCTGTTACTGTGAGAGGTAGAAGTAGAGAAGTAGAATGTCATGAAACTCTGATGCAGAGACTAGATAAATTCTCAAACATAGCTGAAACATAACTAATTGATGTCATTTTCCATTATACAATCTAACACATTCTCCAAAACACCTGGTTATTTACATCTATTTTGACTATCTTCTTGCCTCATTGGAAGAATATTCAGAACGACTGTATGTGGGTTCTCTTGTTTTGCCATGTTAATAAATGATACTTTGACATTAATGTATTCCTCAAGACATTTTCTTTTTGATCAGGAAGACTAAAATGTCTAAACTGAGATATATACATGCACACATATATGCATATATATTGCAAAATGTTGATGGATGTTTTGTTACATAATCATTGTAATAGCTTGAAGGAATTCTGAAAAATATGCAAACGAAAATAATCATCTGAAATCCCCCAGTCTAGATGTTAATGAATTAATAGCATTTTTGACCTAGCAGATATCTATGTTGGGGGGACAAAACAGAGCAAAGTTACCATGGTTCCTGCCATCATGAGAACAACACTACATAAATATTTGGGCTCATTCCCTTCCGGATATCTCCTTGTGAGGATGGCTATACGTGAGTGTGGGCTCATATTTTAAATACACAAACATACATGTGTACTTTATAAAATTAAATAAACTACAAGTCATTATCCATATCTTTCTTTTCTCAGGGAACAAGAGGTTGTAACATCGCAATTTGTCAATAATACAGAGTATAGTATCACTTTCCTTGACTACATAGTCCTTTATTGAATTACTGTCTTAAGTTGGGTTCCTTGGTAAATAGAGTCCGATTGGTGTTACAGAAAGATTATGGGAAAGTGATTGTGAGATCACCTTTGAGAGAGCAAGAGCTGTAACACTGGTCACACAGAAGAGATGGACTGCAATGCAGTTGCAGTCAAAGTCTCATACAATGACAAAGGAAGCTCAGGAGCTGGCATGGCCCTTTAGGAATATCTCCAACTGAGGCTGCACCCGCCACCACTCAGAAGGAAGCACAACACCTGGCAGGTCTCTACAGGTTCTCAAGACAGCATATTTTATTCTAAAAAACACTGCTCCAATCCATTTCCTGGGTACAAGAAAAACTGCACATTTTGAGTGGGACCTAGGAAAGAAAAGGGTTCTGCTACAGGCTCAGGCTGCATTTCAAGTGGTCCTGCCAATGGGGACCTTTAACCTCATATTAGAGATACCCTTGCCTAAGACAGAGACTACTGTAATAATGAAGGTAGTACTTGGTGGTAGTTTGAACCAAGATGGGAGAAGTAAAAGTGGTAAGAAGGAACTGAATATGTTTTGAAGGTGGAGCTAACAGGATTTTCTGACTAGTTGGATGTGGCTTATAAGAGGAAAAGATGAGTCCAGAAGGACAACAAAGTTACCTATCATAAACTATTAGTTTAAACAGTTGTTTAAGTATCACCTCCAGGAACAAGACAGTAAATTTCTAGAGAGAAGCAATCGTGTCTTATTTATCTAAAGTTTTGTGGACCTTATTTAATGCCTGGTGCATAGCAGGGCCTCAGAGAAAGTGCTGAGGGCATTTTAATACACATATGTGTGAAGTATTGCCACTGCAAATATTGTGATATATTTTATTCACTTAAATAAAGATTACTTAATTTAATACTCGCTAATTATTTATGGTTGTCAAAACATTAATATTCTTAGCCCGATTATGATTTTTTTTGGCACAGAAATATAGGAGATAAATGAACAAGACATGACCTGGAATAGTTCGATGTTATTTTTCCTGATTCCGAAAGTGCAATTATTGATTTTATTTTTATCATGGTTAGAATAATACTAACATTTGTCATCTCTGTCTTTTAGCACTCAGCTCATGTGGAACTATTAAAAATTGCCCTTATAGATTGTTCCATAAATAAAACCGGGTTGCAGTATATGGTGCAACATAGCCTTTTAGAAGGTTAGACAAATGCAATTGTATGCTATAATGCTAGTATGACTAGGACATTTGGGTAGCAATCAGTAAAGATAATGAGGAAGATACTTTATCAATGAATTGTGTATCAATTGTTTTCTTGAAAAAGAAATATAGTGGAGATGAACTTTATTTATGACTGGATTTCTTTAAAAGGGTTAGGAAGGTTGCTGTTTTATTGGATGCTCTAGATTCTCAAATCAATATTTACTTTGTCCTATGCTAATGCAATCCTATCTATTTGCTAAAATAAACATTAAAATGTGACCTAGTTACTGTGCTCTCAAGTCAAGTCAACTTGCCTAAGGGTAGATATTGGAGAATTAGTACCATAGGACTTCTTTTTCCCGTGGTATTTTAGAATGTTTGATGAATACATTACTTAAGTATTGTCACTCTTACTTCTATATTTATTATCTGGCTACTCATACTTCCAAGTGTCTTTATCTATCATGTAATGATTCTGGAATTAGTGTCTGGAGTCCTTGTGAAAAAATATTTCTCTACCAAACTAAAAGATTTATTAATAAGCTCTAGATGTCAACTTCACTTTGATCTGTGGATGGCTGGTCCCACCCCCATCCCTTTCTTATGAATGAAGAAGATATTTTTGTCCATTTGCACACTTGTCCTTGGTGTTCTTTTTAAAACCAGGATGACAGATTGGCATGGCCAGGGTACACTTTGGATAACATTAATTTAGCTGGCTCAGATCTAAACAGAAACTACTAATCCCCCCACACCTTTTTATAACCTGAGCTCTCTGTTCAGTGTGAGAAAAATGACTCCTATATACCTTTTCTGATTCGCACTCAGAGTAGCTACTCGGTGTGGCAGCCTAGTGAGAAATTCATCAGTTGAATCCACCATTTGTCTCATTTGATTGGGAATTATCTTAAATCATTCTTGTTTAACAATTTAATTCCAGAAAGTTCAGGTTTAATTCATGAGACCCCATTTACCAATAATGATTATAATTGCTTTTTTTGTTTTACTTTTAGGTTGCTCTCTAAAAGGGATATGAATCATGTAGATTTTTGGTCAGAAGACAGGCAATAGATTTAGATGTTTCAAATGTAAACACAGCAATTTCTAAATCCCCCAGTAGGGGTTGTATAGTCAACCTTTGGCTTAGTAGGTCAATAATCACTATTAGGGACACCAAAATTCTACTTATGGCATAGTATTCCACAGATATTTAGTATCATGGAAAATATTAATATGCTACAATACAAGTCTAGATCAGAAATTTTCATCCTTTTGTAATAGTAGCATTGTATATTTTGATTTAATTTTGAGATTCTCCCACTTCACTAAGAATTCTAAAATATTCTTATAGAATATGTTAATTAATAATGATTAAAAATATGCTAACAATGGAGAAATTGAACAATTTAATAATTTTTACAATGTTGAAGGAACTGCTCATTGAAACATCAAAAATGTTACAATTAAATAAACTTTGGTATTCAAGTCATTACGAGTGAAGTAGAAAACTTTAAGCTTAGATTTATTGTAAAAACCTATCATTTAAAATTATTTTAAGTTTCTTATAAGCCTATAATATTTATATTTGGACATTTTAAACTTTATAAAGAGTAATTCTATAAATACTTAAATGACATAAGCATATTAATGATAAGACACAATGAATCTACCCTTTATGACATATTTCTTTTGCAAAAAAGAAACTGTAGGGAAGAGATTAGATGATTCATCCACCCAGTAATCAGATGTCATTTATTAAAAAACAAAAGTCGAAGGACTGTTACACTGCAGCAAAAATAAATACAGGAGAGCAAACAACGCGTAAACTATATTTACTTCACAGTGTCTCCTTCTGATGTGAAGCTGAGTAAAATCAGAGATTTCAAGATGTTTCCTATATCCTAGTAGAAAAACATGGAAGAATATAAGAGAAAGAACATTTTATTCAACTTTAAAATTGGCCACTTATTTACATTTTAAAACACTTTGGACAAAATATTATAATTATTAAAGTTACTTTTCCTTAGATTTTTTTCTTGTTACCTTTGATTTACGTTAGGTTCTCACTGAGTTACGTAACAAGGGGAACACCAATTTTAAGATATCAGTTTTGCTGACAGCCTTTTAAAAATTTTCTATAGGGCCAGGCATGGTGGCTCACGTCCAGCACTTTGAGAGGCCAAGGCAGGAGGATCACTTGAGCCCAAGAGTTCAAGGTCACAGTGAGCTACAACTGCCTCATTGCACTCTAGCCTGAGCAACAGAGAGAGAGATTCTGTCTCTTAAAAAATGTATTAAAGTTTTCTAGCATGATAGGAAGTAGTAAGAAATCTTCAAGCAAATCCTTTCCAAATCCCCTGAAGTTTGCCCTTTTTATTAATGAGCTTTAACAAAATTCAATGTTGGTTATGAAATAGAAAACTAGACAAGTTTTGATATGACTTTCCACTAGGGGAAAATATTTATAGTGTTTTGGGAAAAGAGAAACCGAGTAAATCAACATGATCACTACAGAAATTACAACAGCTGGAATTACAAAATACAGATTTCTTTTTTTTTCTGTATTAGCTTAGTTGATTTTTGCAATAACCTATTGAGGTCCCTATTACTATATCTTAATATGAAAAATATTTTAAAAGGCTTTTTTATTATTCATTTTCAATCAGTTAATTCAATTTGGCATACCAACTGTGATAATATGAATGATGAAAATTACAGGTTTTTTGCCTACAGAAGCGAGACTTTTTTGTGTTGGATAATATCACATATATTACACAACTTTCATTTGGAGGATGTTTTACTTCACCACTTACTTTACCATTTGGTAGGAATTACAGGATATTTTGTATTCCCTATTTTATAGGAGGAAACTAAGGCTAAGGAAGTTTCAATGATTTCAATAAGGTAAAAACTGAGATGAGGGGTAGCAGCTACTCACTGTTGAGTGGTCTGGCCTTGGAATAACGTAAAGTGCTGGGTAGGGAAAGAACAGGCACTCAAGGAAGCTGACTAATTCAGGCAAAGGGGTCATTAAGCAAATAATTACTGTGAGTAGTGGAAATATTGAGGAAATACTCATAAAGATATTTATAAATATTATCAAAACAAATCGAGCTAAATGCTGATTTTGTCAGTTCCATAAGCTCAATGTACCTCGTAACTTCCTACCATTTTCATGAAGGAATATATATATCAAGAAAATCACGTCCATGTTAGGTCAATAATTCTTGCTCTTAATCTACATAATTTTGGTTTTATGTGGAATAAAGCAATATAACAAAGATCCTCTGAACATCACAGAAAAAAAAGGCACTGTATAATTGTTGGTATTAGTATTATTAGCATTTATCAAGCTTGTCACCTCTCTACTTCAGAGATGCATTGTGGACATTTGAATGAGGTAGTGTCTGTGAATTCTTATGAGTTTTCTAAATGAGAATTAAGATGTAAACACAAAATGTTTTTATCACTAAAGTATTAGGTGAATCTAGTCTAGATAGAAAGTAATAAAATTTGGGTAGTTAAATAGATGCTGACAACTTTTTGCAAATAATGCTGGTGATTCGGTATTACTAGTTTGGATTTCAAAGTATAAATATTTGTTTTCCTAAGATCACATTAGCATGAATTAAAATTTTAAATATGAGTCTTTTAAAGAATCTATCCAGAGTAAGTTTATGTTTAGCAATCCCATCTTAAAAACACAATTTTCATTATTATATTATATACTTATGTTATCAAAGAAAGTTTCTGTATAAAGAAAGGGCTATTGCCATTTAATGCATTGCATCTCTTAATTTTTTTTTGTATTTTTCCTTGATGGGACTTGCATATACCCATAAAAAGAGTCAACTGGGTTGTTTGCAGGTAGAACAGACAGAGTGAGGTCACTGAATGAGATTATTTACTTCTCCATTCATCATTCTTGTGATCTTGCATCAATTTACAAGTAAGCTAAAATACGTTTTCAGAATACATACATAGTAGTCACAATCTCCCTACTCAAGGAAGTTTGCAATACTCCTTTGAAAACAGCATTTAAAGTACCCTTAATAAAACCACATGGATTATTTTAAGAAATCTTGCTTGAAAAGTAATTTGCTGTTGCTTTCACTAGTTCCTCTGCTGTTAATAGTTATCATTAGCAAAACGATCATCTCCTCACAGGGAATCCTGGAGTGATATTTAAGGAGTTTAATATTTACTGCTGTGATGTTATATTTGCTTTATTCAAACTGACAATGGATTTCTAACGTAAATTAATTAATTAAATGATTGATCCTCTGCCAGAAAGAAAAAAAATCAAGACTTTGTAAGTTGGAGTCTTCATTACCATTTTAAAGATTTCTTCTTTTGGTTCTAGTCTTTACACATCAACTCATGTCTTCATACATAGAAGTTTTAAAATTAAACTCCATGATCACACAATGACAAATGCACCATGGATGCTTCTGTTCTTGCCTGTCGTTACATGACAAAGCCTAGGGAAACAGTGTGATAGAACTGAGGTGTCTTTATGCTGAAGCGGTAACTTCCGCGTCAGACTGAAGGATGAAATCAGGATGTATACATGGACAGTCTTTACCAACACACAAACAATAAGAGGCATCATATTTGCTTGAGCCATTTAGATGACTTAAAAAAATTATTTAAAGAGTGACTAAACTATAGAGAGACTACAGCCCCAATCTGTTTCACTGCAGTAGGGAAAAGGTTACTCTTTGATAGCAAGTCAAATTTCAAGGCCTTGATATCTAATGATCATTGGGAATAATAACGCAGGAAAGCCTGGGCTTGAGTCACTTTTTGTACTTCAGATATGCTTAATCATCTCCTGATTTCTTAATATCTGAAAAGCCAGATGCTACATCAAGTCACCTGTTATTTAAAAGGACACTTTAAAAGTATACAGAGGTAACTTTTTAAATTAATAGTCCCAAGAAGTTCCCTGAATAGTTTCTTTGGCATCCATTTGATTAAGTATTTTTCCATAATTATTATCTAACTCATGCATTGAATGTGGACTTCTTTCCACCCCTTCCCCACTTTCCCCATTGGAGGAATAATTGCTGTTCTTTTCAAATCTCCTAGGACAGTCTTTGCTCTGCAAAGTTGTAACAAGATGTGACATCCAGTCCTACTTAATCAGTGTTCAGTCCAAACCCACAGTGGCAGTGAAAGAGGTGGTACTTACAATTTGCCTGTGACACTGACCAGGTTTTTAAGGAATAAGAGTGAGGGAAAATAGCATAAAATACTTAAATTTTTATGGAAAAGGTATAACTTGGTGAAAAAGCACCATCATAAATTCCCAAAAAGTGTATCTTAATGATACACTTAGAGTAAATCATTTGCCTTGAGAGACAGGAGGTCTCTGGTGACCTGCATTGCAGCCACAAGAGACTCCTAGACTAGCTACTTTCAGCTAAATGTACTCTCATATTAATATTTTAAAATGCCATAATGCCTCTCTGAAAACCTCAGAGGACAGATACATCAATTTGCGAGGTCTTCACTCCAGGAAATAGAAACAGGGATAATCTGCCATTAAAAGAAATAGTTCATTATGTCTGCTTCTTGGGAGCACATAAACTATGTCCCTCACATACTTAAGTTGCAAATCCTCACTTTAATGTGAAGGGAAACACCATGCCCCAGAGCTTTATTGTCCCACTGTTTATTAGTACAAAAAGGTTTGTTGTGGTATGAAATCTTAAGCTTGTTGCAGTGATCAATCAGCTTCAAAGACTCTTTACCCCGAGCCAGATTCATTACAAATAAATCAATTAAACATAAAGTTTCTATTTTCGGGAGGTTCACAATGCAGAATAGAAGCAAATGCATCACAGTTAGAGAAAGGAATTTTCCTGGAGCAATGTCTCTTCAGAAAGAGCCCTTTTGCCTTTATTATACCATGGAGCACATGCTGTAGTTTGCTCTTTTATTTTAGTTAATTGCAGACATTCTTCTTCTTAGCATGTATTTTTCATTGGGGAAAAAATCACATCCATATGAAAAAGATATGTAGTAAGCTAAAAATATTGCTGGAGGCAGGAAAAAATAAACAATTGGTTTGTGTCTTCTTGTCATTACCAGCCTGAACCTCTAGTGAAGCATTGGGCAATTTTCACTCTCTAAGCTTTATTGCGTTTATTTTTCCACCCTCTGTGCTACAGTTGTTTATAGTACAGGCAGCTTGGTGGCAGAAACAAAAACAACAACTACAACAACAACAAATCAAATCCAAAAACAAATGACAACAAGAAAAATCAAAACCCAAACCAAAACCAAAAACAACAACAACAAAAAAAACAATAAATATATGAAATCTCAGTATCTCAATATGACTTCTTCATTAGTGAAACAAATACAGGACTAAGCATTCTAAACCAGAAGGCCTCTCTGATTCATTTTGGGGGTTTAGTAATTGGGAAAAATAGGATTGCAGACACATTTTTCATCTAAGTCAAACTTACTAAGTGAACACTACAAAAACACTCATCAGTGATGTCCTTATTTTTCAGATATCTTGTCCCAATGAGTTTTTAATAAAACTAGCTGTTTGCAAAGACACCTAAGAAGTGAAAACCTTTGGCTGTGAAAGGGGCCAAAAGCAAATGATTCCTTATAGAAATATAGTCAAAATCATTCATGCCACTGGGAGAAGGGGTGGGGTTGGATGGGGAGATAGAGCTGGGGTGTGGGTTGTGGGAGGGTGGGGATGGTGATTTGGTATTAGACATTTATATAATAAATGTGAAGAAAAAAATTGGAGCATAACTTTCTTATTTATTACTCTGCTCATATAATAAAATGCTGGCCAGTACAGACCCCAAAAGAAAATGATGAAAAAGCCTCAGCAATCTAAATAAGTCTCTCTCTCTCTCGTCAGCCATTACTAATAGTTGTTTTGATGACATATGATATGCTCTACATATGGTTACATGTGCAGTGCCCTTCTGGAGCCATCCCAGAGACAAAGATGGAGGCACAACCAAATATGACAGCAGGACCCTGTGAGCTCACACCCTCTGTCAGCCTCCATGAAGGGTACGGTCTCAGTAGGAAGTATAAAGCCTTCGGTAAAGCATTTTCTCTTAAGAGTACTAGCCTTTTTGAGAGAGGCGGGGGAAGATCACCTTTTTCTAGAAATTAACAGTGTGACAGTGCTTATTTGTTTGTCCGTGATGAGGTGCATCAAGACCTTCAGTGGTAGTAAAACACGTGTTCTAATAATAAACTAAATATGCTGGAAAGATAAAGGAAAATCCCCGTTGACGTTCTCACCCAATGTGCATCAAAGACTTCTATGATGCACCATTTTTGGAGTGAGCATTCCTTCAATTTATCATCTTCAACAGGAAAAAAAGCTTCTGAAAGTATGTGGCACTGCTAAAATACACTAATGACAGCATCAACTACCTGATATCTATGTTATTAGACTATGAATGCTCAAGGGAATAATGAATTGTATTTTAATCAAACAAATCAGAACTTACCATTGAAAGTTTTAGTATTTACTAATGAGTAGCATGTATGTATTCTACAGATAAGTGATTCAGTTATAAAAGCAATTTTTTTCTTCACATTTATTATATAAATGTCTAATACCAAATCAGGTATTTCTTTATTTTCAAGAAACTGTAAACTTCCTAGAACTGGTTTGGAATATATTTCATATACTACAGAGATCATTTATATATTGATTTACTTACATATCTTGATCTAAAAGGTATTTGAGGTGAAATATAGAAAATACTTCTTGAAAAGTCAGGGTATTTAAATTAGAACCCATATCAGGAAACACTGGCTAAAACATAGAGTATAATAAAATAAGTAGGTTATTTTTATAAAGAAGGTTAATTCAGATTACCATCATTAAATAAGCTCTTACTACTTCCTCCTACATCTTTACTAGAATTATCTCATCTGACAATTGAAGATTACCGTGTATTCTCCTATAAAAATTGAGAGTCACTTGAGGAGTGTGGAACTGATTTTTATAAATATTTTTCTATTTTTATGGAATATTCTATTAGAAGATTGACTTTTATCCTTTATCATTAAGATAATTAAGAAATATAATTAAAATCTCACACAACAAAATTTTAAGATTACATTACCTAAAATATGATATGTGCTTTTACAGTTCGGAAAATACATCTGCTTTGGCCATTTTAACTAAATTAGTAATAGACCAGTTTGGTAAATGGGTCAAACTGAAAGTGTAAGCAAAACCAAAATAGCATCATGTTCTTGACAAATGTGCTGTCACAGAGAAAGAAAAAAAAGATGATGACAATGACGATAGTGATGATGAAAGAGGTAGAGATTAGAAAGATAAAGTTAGTGTAATTTTGGCACCTTTAATACTGATAATTTCTTTTCCACTATAAATAACCCACAAGTCAACTGACTTTAAAAGGAGATTTGGAATTGTGGGAGATAGATAATAAGATATATCCTATCCCTCTATGCTACTATCAATGTAGAAGAGAATATTGATCTTCATATTCATTATGATCAGGAAGCTTATGCCTAATCGTTCAAAAATATGTAACTAAGTTATTTACAGAAAAATTCAACAGATATTCTGATTAGATAATTCAAGAGAATAATTTAACCTAATTTTGATAACCAATTTCTAGCTCTTTTAATTGCAATCTTGATATTATGACAAAAAATTAGGACAAACAATTCAACGGGAATGTTATCGCTTCTTTGGCTAACACATAGATTTAAAAAGAAAAACAAAGAATGATGATGGAGAAATAAATATCCTTATTGTTCTTACACATTTTCTGAGTAAGGAGTTTGAACAGTCAGTAGGTTATCGTGCTTGAAGACAACCTGCTGCTCACTCAGGCGATTAGTCTGAGAACCCAAACTTGTAGGTCAGTGGGAAGAAAGTGGGTAAAGCGCTTTGATGCTGAATCCAGGGAGCCTGTATGTATGTATGTATGTATGTATGTATGTATGTATGTAGTATGGCATATGAAAAATCTCCTTTTTGTTAATTGATCAGTTTATGTATTATTCCTATTTTCACAAATTATTCCCAGGGAGGCAGTGCAAATATGATTGCTGGAATAGGTGTCTATCACTCAGCAGACAATTTAAATAGTTCAGGAGGCAAAGGATTTTCTCTTGGCTTTTTAAATTCTTCTTTATTAAATAGCACATGCCTCCCTGACTCCAATCAGGGATAATTTTTTATCTGTAAAATAATACAGAGATTGTCATATGGCTGTGGATTCATGAGAAGTCAGTTACTAAGTCATCCAGGAACATTTGTGACTCTCTACATCCTCCATACTTCGTACTTGAAATTATTCCTTAGGAAACTATGCTCCCACATCTCAATTAACATGGTGAATAATTTTGAATCCCAGGACTTTCCTCTGAAGTTTGCTACAATCTATGTAATAAAATACATTATTATATAAACCTGCAATGCCTTTTCTGCCTAGTCTGATTCTGCTTACTTTACCATGGTATTTCTGGCTTCTTGGCAGCTAATATCAAGAGAAGGGATGACCAGTCTGCTATCTCAACCCTACAAAAAGAGCATTCAGGGCATGTGTGGGCCTGCCTAGATCTGTTGAAGTGTCATTAGTGGGAAAGCTTCTCCTAGAAGACAGTTGAAGCAGAGTGCTTTGAATTCTTCGCACTATAATAGAAGATTACTTATAGTATTAGAGAAAAAACTCATTCCATCTCAGCCTAACTGAACCTCTGAGTTCACCATTCCAATTAAATGTTTAGAATTCTGAGTACCATTGTTAAGCTATAACCAACTAACTTACAAATAAATTTAATGAAAAATTTCTAGCATATTCGCTTTATGCAGAAATTTATTTACCTAAAGGCTGATTATTAAATATCCAATATTGGCTTATATATCAAAGATGTTATTTAGATTTCTTGGGCTAGCAAGTAGAGAAAGATTTCAGAGCCAAACTGAAAAAACTGGATAGGAGGTGGATGCAGTGGAGACAGCTATTTTTAAAGTCTATCAGTGAAAGGAAAAGTAAGATGGTAGAAAAGAGTAACTTCAGGATTGAGTAAAAGCAAAATGTTTTTCCAAAGTGTGGTATTGAGGGCAATGGGAAAAAGGGAGAGGTTCTCATGTTCATATTTTCCAGAGGCACAAGAGGGACCATTGTAAAGGGACAATCTGGGCTCCTGCAGTGGGACTAGGCCCTGAGTTTAGAGAAATTCACTGGGATGGTTTCGCTCTTCTAAGGAAAGTAAATGATGCGTTTTTCTGTTCAAAGCGAAAGAGAGGAGGGTAGATTGGGGATTAGGAGTGCGTGCTAAGATAGTTAGAACAGTTTTTGTGGAGAATATGTGAGAAGATTCATGAGACCAAGGAAGAGTTAAAGAGATTTGGAAGAGCCACTGTGAGCCCAGATCAAGTGAGAAAACTCTGATTTTGATTCTGTCTTTAGGCTGCTTTGACTTACTTTGAAACCTCCCAAATGGTCACAACTTTTCTGCTTTGTCCCTGGACCACCACGTAAGGTCTTACATGGCCTGCTCATCTCATGAATAAAAAAAAAAACAAACATGTTTTAAACCTTTCTCACTTCCAAAAACAGAATTCACATTTGTTTCTTGCACCAACCGTATCAAGCTAATGTGGTAAATGTATAATGTAAAAAGGGATTACGATTACTTCACCTCTCCCTACAAGATTTTTATCATTCTCTCCCAAGTTACATTGTTTTTCAATAGGTTAATTTAGAAAATAATTCTATACCCCAGAAGAGAAAGACAAAGTTGGAGAGTTTCAGGCAAGATGGGGGGATTTATAAGGCAACCTATGTAGGCAGTGGGTTTTGAAAGATTTCTTATATCACATCACATCATATAACTGGCCACAGCTAATATAAAATATATTTGTGTATATATCTGTCTATACAACATATGATTATATATAAATATTACCTGTGCATTAGGGCTATTCTTTCCTAAAATCCTAGAGAGAAAAGATTGTGCTGAGCTGTATAAATATTTCTCCCTGATTGCACAGTATATAAAAATAAAATGACACTTTCAAAATACTTTATCCTGAAAACTTTTCTATTACTTGGGGAAGCTTATCTTAACTGCTTCCTTCGAGTTTGGTTTGTGATTTACTGGGACCATTTAGAGACAGCTCATATTTTCTAGACTTACTGTAGGTATTTTAATGCCTTAATCAATTTTTGCCACTTTAGTTCCTCTGCTGAGCTAGATTAATATTTCTCTAGGTTCCCAACTTTCAAAGAAGAACACTTGTCAAAATCATCTTTACAGGAAAAAATGAAGCTGCAATTAAAAAAAAGAAAAATGCTCCTCTCTCTCAAGTTATATATCACAAATATTGTTAACTAGGATATAAACAGCCTTTTCAATGAAGACTCAAAATAAACACATGTTCTTCAGTTCTAGAAACTGTATAAAAGTAAATACTCTTTCCTTTTCAATTTAAGCTAATTTGATTTTCATTTTTACTCCACTGATAAATTACAATATGTCACTCCCAAAGTAGTAATGGCATCATACCCAAAACTTGTGGTATGGTTGCAAATGACATTGTAAAGCAGGGAAGAAGAAAGAAAGTAGGAGAGGGCATAGGAAACCCCCTATAAATGAATCTCCAATGTCTAATTGGGGGGATATTTCATTAAGTAGGACCCTGTTTATCTTTCTAGGCTCATTTGGTTACAGCATATATATGATCTGTTCTTTTGACAAGTCTTTCCCATCTTACTTTTCCAAAAGGCCTCGGCTGTCGTGCAAAGAAACTCAGAAGAAAAGGAAAATCATTTTTTTGTTGTTGTTCTTCTGTGAGAAGGACAGAGACAATACATTGGATTGACCACATTTCTTTCCCCTTTCTTCAGGAATAAAGGGGTGGCAGAAATACTAAGTTTGACCCCAACTAACTTATAAATGTAACAAACTAAGGTATATGTCTCTTACAATTTCCTTTGTGATGGCATTCCTCTTGGCTAACTATTAGTAACAAAAGAAACGACATTCTTAATTCAGACATAAGCTAAAGATCTAGGTCTTTTTGATGTCTATACCAGTAAGAGTATCTAAAGATACACAGTATTGACAGTCCAGCCTTGAAATCCCAGGACTGTTCTCAAATAAATTATTTTGAAACATTAAAAAATTGACAAGAACATACATTTTCAAGAAATGAAATAGAGCTTGGGTTTCCTCTAACATAAATTTAAAAATATTCCTCTCTTAAGATAAATTTTAACATGGGAAAATTTCTACCCATCTTTCCTCAGAAACAAATTACAGCAATATTTGATGTCATTTCACAAATTTTACTGATAGGAAATATGGTTTTGGTCAGTAACTTTTATGAACATTATCTAGAGATGCATTAATTCTTAAAATACCTTGTGGCCATCATTTGTTGCTTTTATCAGCCTAGGAATATGTTAACTATGGATGAGAGGCAAGAGAAGAAGAAAACTTTGGGTTGAGAATCAAGAAAATTGGGAAAGATGAGTTTCTGGCTGGACTCCAATGTTGATTTTTAAAGTCAGTCACACAGTCTCAATGGACCTCAGTTTCCCCACCTGTAAAATGAGGAGTTAGAGCTAAAACACTCTCTGGGGTCCCTCCCAGCGTTAAGAGTCTATGTTTGAAAGCCTTGTCAAAAGCAGCAGTCTCAACTATTCAAAAAGGTTCTGCAACAAGGAAACTCTGATAAAAGATTATTAACCTGGTAATTTGTTGACTTCTAGTGTTTCTGATTTACCTTGAGGTATTTAAAAAAATATACATGCAGATGACATTAGGTGAAGTGCATATTTTCTTTTCTTGCTTTTATATACTGAGGTCTCTGCCCAATCGAACTGTGAGAGTCCATAGCAGTGCAATGAAGTGAGACGGGAAAGGCAGTTTATGTCCATCACTTAGAAGGAAAAATCTGGCTGCTGGGAGACATTCTGAGTGGGATGTTGGTGCTCTTTCCTGCTCGTGTTTAATTGAGGATGCATATTTGAAAATCTCTCGGTAGGTTAAGTAGAAATCTGATTCTGTCCTTTGAAAGAAAACGGTTAATAACATGCAATGTGAATATGTTTTCCTTTTCTGCTTAGCAATTTGCATAGGCCAGCACTCCCTGTTTGTCTCTTGATAACCTCATCAATCTCATCCATGCCCTCCTGACCATAGTGCCTGATTGCAGTAATTCCATTTTAGTGGGGCTTTCAGGAGGACTTGGCTTCTGCATTTAGCTAGTACTGCACATTGGAGTGATCCTGTCTTCCCCAGAGTGAGCAGCTGAGATCGTATTATGCCTCCCTTGATTTCTTTGTAAAGGTTGCCTATAGAATTTCATATTGATTTTAAGCTGGTGGTGTTTCATTTTTAACTCCTTTGTAAGTCAGGAGTCCAGTTGTGTTAGTGTCTCCTCCCTGTCATTCTGACAGGCATTTGTTATCTGCTTTTTTTCTTGTAGTCCTTGCCCTTCATTCTGTGGCAGCTCTTTTGATATCGAACTTGTTGCCTTTACTCTTTTGTTGTTGTTGACGTTGACGTGTTTTAAAAATCTCAGGGCGGTATAGCACAAGGATGTAAGTCAGAGCACAATTTTAAAAGTCTAATATATAAATAAGCAAGCAAAAAGCTAAAAAAAACAGAAAGGTCAATAGAGGATGGGTATTCATGCTAAGGAGGCACAGTAGCTTTGGCAGCCTTACATTATTCTAGAGAGAGTTTTGTAGATGCAAGGTTTGCCAAGTAATGAAGCAGAGCCCAGTTGTTAGTTGAACAGTAGCCACTTGGCTACAGGTGTGACTTGTTGAAAGCATATCATAGTTTTAATGTCTATTAACTGACTGCTCTTCAGAACCTTAATTTGGTGTTATTTGGCATAAAATCTGTCCTAAAGCAATGCAACATAAAGATTTATAAGTGACACTGCACTCCATAAACATGGATTGTATAGTGCCTTAGAATTTGCATAGCCTTTCAAATCAATTGTCTTATTTGATATTCACATAGGCCCTGTGATACAGGCAAGGTAGCTATTAATATGCCCATTTTAGAGGTAAGGAAGGAGATACCAAGAGAGCACACATATAATAGAACTGAGGCTGGAATTTTAGTTTCCTAAAACCAAACTTGTTGCTCTTTAATTCTGTGGCAGTCTCAAGTAATGCAAGCAAAAATATAACTATTGCATATCTTTGTATCACCTTTAGATTTACAATTCCTTATTTATTTCCTTGTCTTTGTACTTTCTGAGTGTACTTTCAGATTTATCTCCAGCAGAGCAGAGTTACTTTTAGCACAAAAGAGAATGACAGAAATCAAGGTCTCCATGTTAAGCAGATTATTCTTAACTGCTTAGGGAATTTTCCCACTGGATTGCCCTATTGTACTTAAAATTTTATTTTAGCTCCATTTTCTTGTCTGTAAAGTGAAGAGGTTAGGCTATGTTCCTCTCATTCTATGGTAGTGTGATTAGGAGAGTGGAAGGTGAAGAAAGAATCAGAGCTGCAAGTGAATATGATTATCATGAAATCACAAGTACAGGGCATAATGCATGTTTTAAAACTGGAGATAGTATTTATATTCTAAAATGTTTCCTTATGAATTACCTTCATCCTTCAGTGTACTGTTTAGTGTTACTGCAAACATATTCCTTTTACAAATCCGAATCAATTTGTTTGTCTTCCGTGTAAGATACTTAAAATTTTCAGAATGTGTCCAAAAACAACATGTTTAGTTTTAGATAATTCTTTCAGTTGATATATGGTTTTGTGAGACTAAGTGTAAATATTCTCTAAAATAGTTACATTTTTCCCCTTAGTCGTCACTTGCTAGAATGCTCAAGCATTAGCAATCATTTTTAATGTAGTGATTTCATCTTCTTTATTTAATGGTTCACTGCTATATTTGAAACTAAACCATGTATATTTCAACTTTCAAGAGCCAATAGGCTTTGAAAAAACTTGGGTTGGAGTCAGTAATTTCCTTTTAAAAATATTTCAAATTGTAAATCAGATAAATATCTATTTCATATTTTAACAATTTCCCTTATTGCATACAGCAAAACTGATTTATGTGTTATGCTAAATATCTCTTAGCTAATAGAACTAGAATAATTTAAAATATTCAGAGATTTGGATAAAAATAAGATTCGTAAATATGCTCTTACAAGCCTTTGGAAAAACACTGGGTTTTGCAAGACTCATGGGTTATGCATCCCAGGCTCCAATATGGCACTTTGGAAACTAGCATCATGAGCATCAACAAGATAACGACCACATCACAAAGCCTAGAGAAATATATTTAAGTAGTAAAACTTTCTCTTTTTTCCTTCAAATGTAACTTTTATAATGTCATTAGACTATCCCTAATAATAAGCTCATAATTCACCCTTTTTATCTGGATTTTTTAATGTTCTTAAATAAATACGAACTCAAATTGAGAGGAAACTTAGGGCTTAATTTCTGCTTGTAACTTCTAATATTTTATGTGCAGAAATACAAACCCAGTCTGCATGACTCTTTTTCAACTTTTGTGCATGATTTCCTCAGCGAATTTATTTGCTGCAAAGGCCACCAGACCATTTTTTCTTCTTAACACATACACTGACTTTGTTCCCAAGGTTTTTTTTTTTTTTTTTTTTTTTTTTTTTGACATGGCTTTTCATTCCCTTAAGTTTAACCATAAGGTGGGTATGATCAAAATTGGCAAACAGCAAACATATTCCCTTAATAAAATATATAGTCATACTTTAATTTGTGTACAATCATGACAGCAAAACCAAAAACCAGGCAAAACTCACCACTTATTCTTAAAAAATAAAACAGTTCGATATGCAGCTCAGGTTCATTAAATGGCTTGTAGATGTCTCAATGTCTTTCCCAACCTGGGTCACCTCTTGCACACACTATGGATAATGTCTGATTTTAGGTGGAACCATTACTAAACTTCAGTATGCTGAGATTTGCTTCGAGTCTTAGAGTTTATTCATATTGAAACTTGGGAGATATAAACTGAAATAAAAATCCCACATTCAAAGAGTTGCCTGAAAGTTGAAACCACCCAGCCTCAGGCAGCTGCAGCCACTGTGATCCTATGACCAAAGTTTCTGAGAGGCTTACTCTCAGTGAAGTCATTAACAGAGTAATTGTCCCAAATTTTTATAGACACGTCAACTGGCAATGATAGAACATGAGTTAATTTTTTTGGCCTTCTTGCTTATGATTTGAATTTATCTTTTGTGTGTCTTGTTCTAGTACTATCAAAAGAAAGGGAAAAAAAATCAGGGAGATAGAGAGCACGTTCTCAGAGAGCACATCTCTCAATTCCAGAAAGCACATTCTCACTCTGATGTTTCTGATATAGAATCTTAGAGTGGACTTAAGAGGAGCCAGCTGTGTGGGAACACATATTGATGACTTAGTTGGCAGTACTTCCCCGCTGAGTGCCAAGCTACAGATGCACTTCCAATCAATTCCCACACAGCTACAGTTCAGTAAACTATTCTGAATGAAAAGAACATGGCACTGGGGGCTGTGAGATCCAGAAACATCAGGGCAGAGTCCAAAGACAGCATATCTCCAAACAAAGCCGAGTGGCAGTAGACCTAAAGAGGCAAAGTGACAAGAAAATAAGGAAGAAGTAAACTAAGGCAAAGTGTGTGTGTATGTGTGAGTGTAAAATAGATATGATAAAAATAGACATTGGTTTCTTATTAACGTCATAAAGTGAGTTTGTTAGTTGTAAGATAAAATACAGGGGATTGCCCTATGTAGTAGAGACCATATACCGCTTGTTGAATTAAATGAAATGGAATAAATAAATACAATTCTTTAAAAAAAGGACAAATATGAAACCAACAAAAAGTGAAAATATTTACATACATAATATACAATTTTTTTAGTGAAATTTTTAAATAATAAAATCTGATCGTATAGCAATTGTAGCATGCAAACTGACTTCGTTTACATTTTATCTGTGAACACTGGATGTTGTGTTCTGCAGTCTCTTTCTAGCTTGGGGCGGGGCCCCTGAGTGTTGTCTCTGTGTTTATAAATGTATATATACCATTTATGATCTCCTAAAGGGGACCTTTTGAAGAATGGAAAAAAGTCTGAAGCTAATTTAAAAATACAAAATATTTTATATTGATTTTTTTTTAAAGTTAGAATTCACCTTTTAAAATTCAAAAAGAAAAATATTTAATTTTTATCTAGTTTAAATGCTTAAATTGATCAACAATGTATAAAAATTCACTCAAGATAATAACTTTAAACTCAATATCAAGTGATTTTTAAAATAATTTTCTAGTACGAAAATAGCAGAGCCTTTTTTTGTTTCAATGCCATCGATTTTTAACTCAATGATAAAAAATAGGCACTTTATTTTAAAATTCCTCAATGTTTTCTTGATGTTTATGGTCTATTGTTAAATTGGGAAATAATTTCTACCTAAGACAACATAGGTAGACATTCACAATGAACTAAAAACTAAATGTTATTATTTTTTTTTTTTAGTAAGCATCATGGAATAAATAAATCAGGATCAATGAACAAAAACGGTCCTATTTAAAGCAAAAATGTACACATACATTTTTAGTAGGTTTTATATAACATGAAAGATAAGATAGGTATAGAAAAAAATGTCAGAGCTAAAGTTTCTAAGTGGAATATGAGTTGTTTATAATATTGCAAAGTTTCTCTAGAAAGTGTCTGGGACAAGTCAGTTTTTAAGGTAGCCCAGACACAATGAAGTAGGCAGAACAATTCAATTGCACATAAGATTAATCAAAGATACCTTTTGCCTTAGGCACTTTTATATTTTGCATTTGTATAAATATACATTTCTTTTTATGTAAATTTTTAATATTATTGAGCAATTACTCTAATATTTACTTAATTCACATAACCTCAATTTTCTCATTGTTTCTTTCAATCACATTGTGAGGTTATTGTTCCATTTTGCAGACAAGAATCCTTTGTAAATGAGGTGAATGGGAACACTAAAACAAAACCCATTTATTTCAATCATTATTTTCCTTGACTCACCTACTTTCTGGAGTATAGTGCTACATGTATATTATGCACTTAATATATACTTCATGATTGATTGATTGATTGAAAATTAATTAAGGTTCTGGTCCTGTGAGATATCTACAACAGCATCTAAGAAAACAGAATAAACACCTCCTATTTTTTGAAAGCTTCCTGTGCTTTTTCTATCTTTCCAGGAGTTGAGCCCAGCAATGATGATATCAGCAAACCTCCCTCAAGGTAAAAATATCTTTCTCTTCCTCTGAACTCCCCTTCTCTGTCCCCATGACACCCTGCTCAATGAAGTGCAAACAATCGATGGGTTTGCTATCAATCAATGAGTGTCTCTTCTGAGAGGCACAGAAATGTGGAAAACAGTCCTGGACTGTGAGGGGCTGGGGAAAGAATAGCTGGCATTTCTTTACAGCCTGATAGCGGTATGAATTTGGTCGCATCACTTCTCACCTGCTCTAGACCTCCATCTGCTTATCTGCAAAGTGATAGTATTTAATTCTAAGATTCCTTCTAGCTCTCATGATCTCTGCTTCTATTTACAACATCTTTATTTCTTGGGTAGGGGGTGTGAGGGCATTCAAAGAAATAAATTCAGAAGGTAGAAATGTTCTGAAATACACAGTTTGTTAAACTCAGTCCAAAGTATTCTATTTTTCTCCTCAACTGCTTTCTTGTTTTAAGATTTATATTTTCAAAATGATGCTTTCTGAATAAATATATGGGGGTAATAAAACCAGCCATAAAAGCAAACCAGTAAGGTGGCAATAAAATATGAATCATGGTTCCCAGGATCAGTAGAATTGTCAGAATGTACATATCACCATGTATGACACTAACAATTGTTGTGTTCTCTAGGGGGGAGGCATGTGCTAACCTAGGACTGAGCAGACGTTGAAGTATGTAATGGGGAAAACAACATAAAAGAATCTCTCTATGTCTTAGAGCCAGTATGGCTCAAAAATTTGCCATTTGGAAGAGTTGTAGTTGGATCCAGGTATGATCCAGCAGATAAAATGGTGTCAACAAATTGAGGGAATTACTTTCTGTCTTTGATTCTGTGCTTAACAGGATGAGTGATGTTGAAGAAGGTTATCGGCCTTCATATATCAACTTCTCCACAGTGAACTAGTGAAATAACACTCGACTTCCCTCAGTTGTATGTGTTTCTTCATAAGACTAATATTTGTAAAAGGTTTCAGTCTCTTTATAAGGAAAAACTCTGTAATAATAATAATAGTAATAATAAGGACTGTAGTCATTTCCCACCACAGATATTCAGGAAATAAAATGAATAGTGTCACAGAGTAATTTGCTAAACTATATTTTGTAAGTACAAATGGGAATTTTCTGCATCACATATAATTCCGTCTATCGAATTTGTATGAACATTAACCAAGGAGAATACAATACATGAGCTGTAATTTAATGATCACACTAGACAGCCACCTCCCACATAGCAAGAGGTTATCATAATTATTTACATTTGGGTGTAGAAAGAAGACAAAATGTGTCATCTTTTTGGTTATTGCTTACATTAAAAAAGGGAAACGCTTGTCTCAAAAGGATGCAGTAAGCAGTATGAATTAATTAAAACTCACTAACTTTGATACTGGAAGCAGAAATTTATATCCAATAAATAATTTCTCTAATGTAAGACAAGAGGGTCTCTTGGGAAGAGAAAATCTTCAAAAGATGTAGAGAAAGGAAATCATGACTTTTGACATATCACTGCAGCCACATACCCAACAACTTGCTGATACACTTTTGAGAATACACTGGAGAACCACAGATGCTGAGGGATCTACACCTTGCCTCCAATTTCTTCCACTCAGAATTTCCAAGGTTTATACTTGTATGTACGCTGCTCCCTTCATATAGATAGGTGTTTACAGAACATGTATTAGAACCAGGGAGAGTAAACAGAGTATCTGTCTGAATTAACTTGAAATAGAAACCTTTTCCGGTCCAGCCACTTTGGGATAATCTGATTTTTATTTGAATAGAAATGAGATTTAGGGATAGAAGATCATAGATAGAGGTGTTTTCCCCAATATTGTAATGAAATCACCTTACACTATTTTTACATTTTCTAAAATATTGAATTGAGCAAGAGATTAAGAAAAGTCTTGCTTTGGTGTGTGTTCTCTGCCCTGAATGTGGTTTTAAGGATAAAAACGTATTCCATGCTCATGAATACATCCTCACCAGTTTATAAGGGTGAGTGAGGTTATGAAATTCGGCAAGCACATCTGAGCAAACCATGTAATCAGGGTGATGGAGGTTTTCTAGCTTTATTTAGGAGAAAAGAGGACTCTAAAAGGCCACAACCAGGACCAGTTAGGCAAAATGTAAAGCAGAGTGGAGTATTAAAATGTACTAAAAACAGAATATTTCCAAAGAAGGTATATGGAGTCACTTTTAGAAGTAAGAGAATTATGCAACTAGGAGAAAGTAGGAGGTTACTGGGAATATTTTATGTAAAAAAGAACTTAGAGATCAATTTACCTATTTCACATCTCTTCTGAGATCGTGCTCTGAAAACTCTATATAGTAGCCAGACTTATTATTATTATTATTTATTTCACTTTAAGTTCTAGGATACATGTGCAGAAAAATATGGAATGCTTCACAAATTTGTGTGTCATCCCTGTGCAGGGGCCATGCTTATCTTCTCTATATCATTCCAATTTTAGTATATGTGCTGCTGAAGCAAGCACCAGACTTATTTTTATTTCATATTCTCTGAATACCAGGTATATGATTAGATTTAGCAAACAAGTTACTTATCATGTTATATGATGCTTTCCAAACAATATAGTAAAACTGCATTTCTTTGGAAGTCAACTATTGTACTCAAATTCATATGAGTTACATGAGACAAATAAAAAATACATCTATAAATTTAAACATATTTATTGAGTGACCACAATATGCCAGGTACCATTCTAGGTGCTGAGTATACGTTGGAGAACAACTGCAAATAGCCCTGAACTTTTTCTACTGGGGAAGGAGATAGATGGTAAATAGGCAACACGTGTACTGTGTCAGAATACGATATGTTTATGGAGGCAAGTAAAACAGGAAGGGGGTCTACAGAGCACCAAGCCTGGTCGATGCACTGGGGATGTGCAATGTTATCTAGAAAATTCTAAGATAGGTGCTCTGAGAAGGTGGCTTTTAGGCCACAACTTGAAGCTCAGGTGAGCCCACTGTCAATGAAGCTTAGTTAAATTTTAAGTTGATTATTTTTACCTTTATCAATGTAGATTCCCTCTCATGAAGTGCATAAGGCAAAATATAATTATTCCATCTTGTCTTATGTTTTATCCAAAAAAGATGCAAATCTAAGATCTTGAGGGATTTAACTTTCTTAAATCTTTACACTTCTCTATGAAAGCACTTACCCCATGAGAAAAAATGTAATCTTTGTCCTGTACTGTAATGCAGTGCAGTGTGTGACAGAAAGCATTAAAGTGAGAACTAAGAAACCTGGGTTCTAGTTGTATGATTTATATATTAATTAATAACCTCAGTTTGTTCATTTGGGAAATGAGGGCATTGGACTATTTCAATATTTCCAAAAGGAGCGTAACATTCCATGGAGCACTTGTGCTGGAGACACTTGAAAATCAAGAGTGGACAATTAAATCTGGAAGCATCATATGTCAGATGACCCCTAACTGAAGAGTCCAAAGGCATTTCAGCACGTTAAAGAAACTGAGGAGGTAGTGAATAAAAGGAAGCCATTTGATGATAAACTTTGTTTAACTCAAAATTTCCTAAACATATTAGAACAAACTTGGGAAACACTGAAATAGAACATCAATGCTAATGTTTTTACAGTAAAGAAATTCTGTAAGTGTTCTTTTTCATTGTTAGTTCCATTTTACTGTATCCATAAAGATGACCTAATTATGCAGAGATTGAGAACCACATGAAAATCTCAGACACTTAAAACAAAACGTATTCCTTTCTTATGCGACATGTCCATTGAGGATTGGCTCCAGCCTTTGTTCCACAATTTTCTCACTGCATTTTCCAATAAGCAGAACAACCACAGTCTAAGCATTATCCATCAGTCTGGCATAAAAAAGAGAGGCTACTGTGACCTAATTTGAAGTGCATTTGGAAGTATATGCTTAATTTGTGCTTAAAAAAATACAGTTATTGGTGAAACCACTAATGACTCCATATTTACCTCCTGAAAAAACTTCACGGTTACATTAAATCTAATAAATGTTAGATTTTATAAGTTTTATGTTGTCGACTGCTGAATTTTGTGGTCTTTATTCTGGTAGGCAATAGGTTACTCGTGGATAAGCTTTATCTTTTTGAGACTTAATTTCAAGTTCTTTTTGGATAGGCCTGGAGTATCTGTTTTTCCTAAAGCTAATTTAGCCCTGTTTCTGAGCCATGGCCCTCCTTTCATGGCCTCTATTGAATGGTTTTATGAGTCAAGAAGGTTTCTCTATTCCGGCTAGTAGATACAATTCTTGACCCTGCATAAACTCTGAATATTATTCAGTACCCGCTCTCCAGCAATTTTTGTTTCTTCAGAAGTTGTTGCTGCCTAGCCTCCTGGGGATTCATACTATGCATGCAGAGGTTGATATTAAGCTAAAGATTCAAGGGACTGCTATGCGTATTTTTGGAATTATTCCCCTGTATAGCTCCCTCCTGTAAATGATCTGCAAATTCTACCCACCTATTCACTCAGGGAGGCCAGCAGGATCTATTTGGATTTCCCGTCCCTGAATTGTAGTCTAGAAATTTTCTCTAGGCAGAAAGCCTGGGCAGCAATAAGTCTCATTTCTTTGGTTCTTTTCTGTCAAGGATCGCAGTACTGTGCTGTCTGCTACTCAAAGTATGAAAATAGTTATTTCCTACATTTTGTCCAGTTTTCTAGTTGTTTATGACAGGAGACTAATTTCAAACCCTGTTATTCCTTAATGGCTGGAAACTCAAGTTTCCTAAATCTAAATTTAGCCCTTGTTTTATAAATACTTGGTTTTTCAGCATGACGAAGCATCATGTCTTGAATGTCAACAAAATGGATTTCTTGTTTTTCCCTGGGAGAACAGAAAGATATAAACATGAGAAACTCCAAGTACTATACTTCCAATTTCCTGAAATGTAACTCCTGCAGTCAATGGGAAAAGTATATGCTGACCTAAGTAATTGTCAAGATATGTAGGCAAAGAGACCATTTCTAAGGCAACCAACTTATTTTTTTCCCGAAGCATCAATACATAGTAAAAATATTCATTTCTATAAATATTTGTCTTGAAGTCAAATAGAAACTAAAATATATGATCAAGGAAGTAGTACAAACCTAATCCAGAAAAATAGCAATAATTTTATTATACATGATATTTCTTGGTAAGCCAATGATTTGAGTTCTTACATTGGAATACCAAGTATCTCTTGGTACTAAACATTAAATAATAACCTTAGAAATTATATGAAAGGGCCAAAATAGAAATTGTAATTTGTAGTGTTGCAGTATCCTAGTGCCTAGAGCATATTAGGTTACCCAATAGATATTACTTGAATATTGGATGAATGAAAGAAAGATGACAAGAAAAGGAGAGGTGTTATGATGTAGTAAAAATTATTTCTTAGAAGGAAGGCGTTTCTGTTTACTTCCTTGTAGTAGTGAGATCTGAGAAAGTGTCTAAGGCCAAGAATGATTGGGTTTAGCATCAGACAGATGGATGGACATACTTCTCCCAAGAATTCTGGAGACTGCAATAATAATAATAACAGTAAATAATGATGCAATAATGATATAGTAATAATAAATAATGAATAATCATGATGGCAAATAATGATAATGAATTATTCTTGTGTGCTTTCTATGAACCATATGCTGTTCTATGCACTTTTAATGTTTACCTCATTGATCCTTTATCAGACTATGAAATGAATACTACTGCCTCATTTTATAGTTATGGAGATTAAGGAATAGGGATAATGAGTAACTTGAGCATGGTGACGGAGCAAGTAGTGGCAGATAAAGGTTGAAAATCTACAGTATGGTCCTAATGCCATCAATTTTAAGTACAGAGCTATACTGACTCCCTGTACACAGGGACCAAATACAGAGGAGCTCACCAATATGAAAAGTATAGAAAATCATTCCAGAAGTTAAAATATAAAACAAAAACAAAGAATTTAAAATTTTTTAAAAGTTTTAGTAGAGACAAGGTCTCAATATGTTACTCAGGCTGGCTTCCAACTCCTGAACTCAAGTGATACTCCTGTAATCCCGAAGTTCTGGGATTACAGGTATGAGCCACCCTGCCTGGCTATAGTTCCTTAGTGTCAGTTCAAGTGTTCCATTCAATATTGGAAGTCCAGTGGCAGTCTATTTCCATTCTATTTCTTTCTCTGTACATGTTGTGATGAATGATAAATTGTTTTCCTTTTATTTTATTTATTCCTGTGATTTAGCTTATGGAGAAGAATAAAAGGGTTAAAGCTCCCAGGCCCAAAAACAGAATTTACCAGAAATGAAGATATGTGTAATAATTTCCAAATTGTATTTACGGATACCATTTTATTCTATCGATTGGAACTGTACTTAGCAAAGGGGATCATACAAAGGAGATAAGAGAGAATGAGAAATTGAAACAAAGCATTGATGGAAGTTTCCTAAGAGCAAAATGAGAAGGCTGTGCCATCCCAGGGGAAGTGGGGGTGGATCTGATGCCTGAAACAATGAGAGCTGTGATGGAATCAATGGCAGCAGATCCCGTAATTACTAAATTAGACTGTTCCATTTCTGGATAATGCACGCTGCATTTTGATCTTGATTTGAAATCCAATTAGTTCAGGATCATCATTCCTTTTAGTTCTAGCTTCTCTCTGGTGACTTTGAGACTAGAGCAATAGTGCAGTATTTTTGTGTTTGTTCTTTCATGTCTTTGAAGATATGGTTTTTTAAATCCATGGCAACAGGTGTCCTCTGCTCCCACTCTTACATATTTTACTGATTACTCTCTTGGTTTATTCTCACATGCTCTCAAGTCATAGTAACCAGTGAAATGCTACATTGATACACATTTGGCTTTTCCAATAAATAATGACAATAAACCATGAAACATTTGTCTTTGAAATCACCACTACCTTTTAAGTTTTTTTTTTTAAAGTTTTATTTACTAGATAATTTGCCTTTGTGGATTGGTATTATTCTTAATTCTCTTGCTTTCCTTCATTGAAATTAAAGGGGCAAGCCTTATATTATCTTTTCATTTAAGATAAATGAAAGAACATATTTTAGGTATGTCACGTATGAGAGATGAAGATTTCTGACAACATAGCATTTGTTTTTTCATTTTCTGGTGAGGGTGAGAAGGGAACTTCAGGCAGCCCATTGAAATAGCTTCAGTTTGCTCACATGACTATATTAGCAAGTAGTTGATTGAAGATAGTCTGAAATAGTTTCAGCAAAAGACCTTAGGATGTATACATTAGAAATATATACACCTGTGTTTCATGATTATTAAATTATTTTGAATGTAGTTTTGCTTTTTCATGCTGAATGCATTAAGAGAAACCTCTGGAATTGTGGTATAATATAAATTATAAAAATATAATTTTTGTATTGAAGCATGAATGGTTATAGTCTACAATAATTTTATACCGTAAGAAAGAAAACAGGCACTGTTTTCCTCCATGGGCTTGCTGAAGAAAATGTGAAACATTGATTGAGAGCTACTTGTTAATTCACACTAGGGAACCATGTAGATCACTTAATTTTGAAAATTACAATGTAAACAAAACCAATGCCATAAAGGAGTTCAAGGGCCCTACATCAAAATAATATTTTGTTCATTTGCTTTGACAAGTGTGGTTCATATACTCAAGTGTTACTTATGAGTATATTGCATTTGAATTAACATAGTGCATTTCATCAAAATAATAAAATCTTAGTGACATAATAACATATAAAGAGAGTTCATCACATTTTTCTGATACAGATATTTTAAATAATCTACATACATTTATGAGTGCATTAATGTCACACCATTTCTCAGTCTCTGTCTCTTCTTCCTCTCTCTTCCTCTCACTTTTTCTCGCACACACAGAGAACTAAAAGTAAATTTAAAATTTTTACTGCCTTTTGTGAAACTCAGAGATTATTAAAACTGATTGTGTGGTTGATAATTCATATATTGCTGTATTAGTCTGATTTTACACTGCTCTGAAGATACTTTGTGAGATTAGGTAATTCATAAACAAAGAGGTTTGATTGACTCACAGTTCCGCATGGCTGGGGAGGCCTCGGGAAACCTAGAATCATGCTGCAAAATGAAAGGAAAGCAGGCAGCTTCTTACACAGCAGCAGGAGAGACAGAAGTGCTTCAACGGGGGAACTTCCAAACACTTTTAAAACCATCAGCTTTCCTGAGAAGTCCCTCACTATCACAAGAACAGCATGGGAGAAACCACCCCCATGATCCAATCACCTCCCACCAGATCCCTCCCTTGACACCTGGGACTACAATTCAGATTACAATTCAAGATGAGATTTGGGTGGGAAAACAGCCAAACCATGTCAATTGCTATCTTGTCAGTCTGCATTCTTCCTGTTCAAAAGCAGTTTCTATGTTTATGGTTGCATAGCAAATATAACATTGTGACTGATTTTTAAACAAAATTAAATCTATTAAAATTATGAGCCTAGTAAATTACATAGTCTAATATTATGAATGAACCAAGAAATGGGGAGATGGAAATATTATTAGGCTGGTGCAAAAGTAATTGAAATTTTGCCATTAAAAGTAACGGCAAAAATCGCAACTACTTTTGCATCAGCCTAATAGCATATTGATATTGAAAAGGCAGAGATGTAAGGGTTCATCATTTTTAAAATTCTATCTTTGTAAAGCTTACATTTCATAAAATTGATTAATTTTGCCACTAGATCAGAGTTCAATTTTTTATATGAATTTTTTATATATTCAAAGAAAGAGCACAGAAATGTTATTTTTAAAACTACTATTATTTAAACTTTATCCTAGTTATCAAAATACTAGACAATAAAAATTAGGTGGAAAATGAAAGCAATTATAAATTATATTAAATATATCTATGTCTAAATAGAGAAAAATGCCAATTTATGCATATCTATTTATGTTGTGATGTATCATGGCAGTTATTTTAAAAAGAGATTTCTAAAATAAATTATGTCAGTATTACTTCAGTTCTGTTTTGTGAATAGATTTCATTTATAATTATAAATGACATAAAGGATACCAAGATGCTTTTCTGCTATTTTCTTCAAGTAATTTCACAATTTCAAGTCTTACATTTAAGTCTTTTAATACATTTTGAGTTGATTTTTATATATGGTTTGAGATATGAGTTTAATTTCATTCTTCTGTATGGAAATATCAAGTTTTCTTATCACCATTTATTGAAGACACTATCCTTCCCCCATTGTGCTTTCTTGGCACCTTTGTTGAAGATCAGTTTATAGTAAATGCAAAGACTTATTTTTGGACTTTCTGTTCAGTTCTATTGCTCTATATGTGTGTATTTATGCTAATACCATACTGTTTTGGTTACTGTAGCTTTGTAGCACATTTTGAAATCAGATGGTGTGATGCCTCCAGCTTTCTTTTTGATCAAGATTGCTTTGTTTATTTAGGGTCTTTTCTGTGTGAAGTTTAGGATTGTTTTTTCTATTATTGTGAAAAGTGCCATTGAAATTATAATAGGAATTGCATTGATTCTGTAGATTGCTTTGGGTACTGTAGACATTTTAACAACATTTTTTCTTCTAATATATGAATATAAAATATATTTTCATTAATTTGTATCTTCTTTAATTTCTTTTATCAGTGTTTCATAGTTTTCAGTGTATAGGTCATTCACTTTCTTGGTTAGATTTATTCTTAGGTATTTTAGTGTTATTGTAAATAGAATTGTTTTCTTAATTTATTTTTTGGATAGTTCATTGTTATTGTATTCAGATACAACCAATTTTTGTACGTTAATTTTGATCTTGCAACTTTACTGAATTTGATTAGTTCTCACAATTTTTTTGGTGGAGTCTTCAGGGTTTTCTATATATAAGATCATATCATCTGCAGAGAAAATTTTACTTTTTCCTTTTTGGTTTGGAGGCCTTCTTTTTTTTTCTTTTCTGGTCTAATTGCTCTGAATAGAACTTTCAGAACTATGTTGAATAGAATTGGTAAGAATTAGCTTCCTTGTCTTGTTTCCGATCTTAGAAGAAAAGTTTTCAGGTTTCCATTGTTGACTGCTGATAACGGTGGGCTCGTCACAAATGACCTTTATGATTTTGAGGTATATTTCATTTATACCAAATTTTTGATCATGAAAAGAATTTTGTCAGGGGAATCCAACCAGGAACTCAGGCCTCAGGTGGTTACTTTTTAAAGCTCTCAGTGAACAAATACTCTTGCCACCCACCAATCTCTGGTAGCCACTGACCACGTGAAATGGTTTTTAGAAGCTATACCCTTCAAGATCCCCCTGAATTTGCCAGCATCATCTTGACTTGGTAGTTGGTTAAAATAGGATGATAGGAAGCAGGGCCAAGATAGACAACTAGAAGCAGTGGTGATCAGAGGCTCCCACTGCAAAGACCCAAAACTGTGTGAATCTGGCAGTGGCAACCGAGGTATCCAGTTTCTGTTATTAGGACTGACTAGGCAGGTGGTATGACCAACAGAGAGGTAAGAAGAACAGTGTGGTGTGGCGGCCCACTTGAGAACCACAAGGGGTGAGGGAGCCCCCATCTCCACCCAAGGGAGTCAGCGAATGAGAGTGCTACCCAGCCTGGGAAATCATGCTTTTTCCATGGAACTGCATAACCCATGGATTGGAAAATCCCACTCGGGAGCCCACACTGCCCGGGCCTTAGGCCCCAACCATGGGGCTGTGCAGGTTCTCAAAACCCACTTTGCTAGAATTGGCCAAAGCCTACCCAGTTCCTGGTGTGTGGGGGTGTGGGGGGTTTGGGGGTCATGAGGGTGGAGGTTTGGGAAACTGCCATCACCACCACTGTGGCTGCCTGTGGTGTAAGCCACAGGTCTGAGCTCCTTGAGGGAGCTCAGGTCTGATGTCCTAGAGGGAGGGGCAGCGGCCAGCACTGTGGCTGCAGGGGGTCCCTGAAGGAACTCCAATCCAGCTAGGGGCTCAGGGACAGAACTCTGATCTCCCTGGGCCTGAGCCCATAGAGAGAGAGGGGTGGCCATAGTCTCTGCAAATCAGCAGACTTAGTCTTTCCTTCTGCTAGCTCTGAGGAATCCAGGCAGCCCAGATGAATGGGTTTTCCTTGAGTGCATTGCACTAACAGCACCAAGGGACAGCCACAGTGCCTCATTAAATGGGTCCAGCTTCCTGTGTTACCCAGCTAGGTGAGATCCCCCAACAGAGGTTATCAGACATCCTACTAAACAGGAACATTCCGATTGGCATCAGGTTGGTGACCCTTGAGGTCAGAGATCCCAGAGGAAGGAGCAAGCATCCATCTTTGTTGTTCTCCAGCCTCCTTGAGAGACATCTCTAGGTACAGGAGTGAACCAGATGAACAGGTCCTGAAGTGAACCCCCAGCAAACCACAGCAGCCCTACAGGAGAGGGACCTGACCATTGAAAGAAAAACAAACAAATTGAAAGCAACAGTGACAGCATGAACAAAAAAAGTCTCCATAAAAACCTCATCCAAGGGTCAGTAGGCTCAAAGATCAAAACTAAGCAAATTCATGAAAATGAAAAAGAATCTACAAAAAAATGCTGAAAACCCAAAAGGTCAGAGTGCCTCATCCCCTCCAAATGATCGCAACACGTCTCCAGCAAGGGTGCAGAACTGCACAGGGGATAACATGGACGAATTGACAGAAGTAGATTTCAGAAGGTGGGTAATGACAAACTTAGCTGAGGTTAAAAAAAAAAAAAAAAAAAAAAAAAGCATGTTCTAACCCAATGTAAAGAAGCTAAGAACATTGATAAAAGGTTACTGGGGCTGCTAGCTAGAATAACCAATTTAGAGAGGAACATAAATGATCTGATGGAGCTGAAAAATGGAGGATAAGAACTTTGTGAAGCACACACAAGTATCAACAACAAAATCAGTCAAGAGGAACAAAGAGTATCAGAGATGGAAGACTATCTTGGTGAAATAAGGCAGGCAGACAAGATTAGAGAAAAAAGAATGAAAAGGAATGAATGAAACCACCAAGAAATACGAGACTATGTAGAAAGACCAAACCTATGACTGATTAGAGTACTTGGAAGAGATGAAGAGAATAGACCCAAGTTGGAAAAACACACTTCAGGATATTATTCAGAAGAACTTCCTCAACCTAGCAACACAGGCAAACATTCAAGTTCAGGAAATACAGAGAACCCCAATAATATATTTCACAATAAGTTCAACCCCAAGGCACATGATCAACAGATTCTCCAAGGTTGAAATGAAGGAAAAAATGTTAAGGGCAGTCAGAGAGAAAGGCCAGGTCACCTACAAAAAGAAGTCCATCAGACTAAGAGTGGATCTGTCAGCAGAAATCCTTAGAGCCAGAAGAGTGTGGGGGCCAATATTCAACACTCTTAAATAAAAGAACTTTCAATCCAGAATATCATATCCAGCCAAACTAAGCTTCATAAACGAAGGAAAAATAAAATCCCTTTCAGACAAGTAAATGCTGAGGGAATTTGTCACAACCGGGCCTGCCCTGCAAGAGCTCCTGAAGGAAGCATTAAATATGGAAAGAAAGAACCATTATAAGCCACTGCAAAACACATGAAAATATAAAGATCAATGAAATTATGAAGAAATGACATCAACGAGTGTGCAAAATAACCAGCTAGCATCATAATAACAGGATCAAATTCACACATAACAATATTAACCTTAAATGTAAATAGGCTAACTGCCCCAGTTAAAAGACACAGACTGGCAAATCGGATAAAGAGTCAAGACCCATTGGTGTACTGTATTCAGGAGATGCATCTCACATGCAAAGACACACATAGGCTCAAAATAAAGGGACAGAGGAAAATTTACCAAGCAAATGGAAAGGAGAAAAAAGCAGGGGTTGTAATGTTAGTCTCTGACAAAACAGACTTTAAACCAATAAAGATAAGAAAAAGACAAAGAAAGACATTACATAATGGTAAAGGGATCGATTCATCAAGAAGAGCTAACTACTCTAAATATATATGCACTCAATACAGGAGCACCCAGATTCATGAAACAAGTTCTTAGAGACTGACAAAGGGACTTAGACTCCCACACAATAGTAGTGGGAGACTTTAACACCCCATTGTCAAGATTAGACAGATCAATGAGACAGAAAATTAACAAGGATATTCATGACTTGAACTCAGCACTGGATCAAGTGGACCTAATAGATATCTACCTAACTCTCCACTCCAAAACAAGAGATTATACATTCTCCTCAGTACCGTATGACACTTACTTTAAAACTGACCACAGAATTGAAAATAAAACACTTCTCAGCAAATGCAAAAGATTGGAAATCGTAACAGTCTCTCAGACCACAGTGCAATCAAACTAGAACTCAGGATTAAGGAACTCACTCAAAACCACACAACTTGGTGGAATCTGAACAACCTGCTCCTGAATGACACCTGGGTATATAATGAAATTAAGGGAGTAATCAAGAAGTTCTTTGAAACCAATGAGAGCAAAGTTACAATGTACTAGAGTCTCTGGGATGCAGCTAAAGCAGTGTTAAAAGGGAAATTTATAGCACTAAATGCCCACATCAAAAAGCTAGAAAGATTCAAATCAGCACCCTATCATCACAATTGAAAGAACTAGAGAAGCAAGAACAAACAAATCCAAAAGCTAGCAGAGGACAAGAAATCACTAAGATCAGAGTGGAAATGAAGGAGATAGAGACATGGAAAACCCTTCAAAAAAATCAATGAGTCCAGATATTTTCTTTTCTTTTTTTTTTGAAAAAATTAATAAAATACATAGACCACTAGCTAGACTAATAAAGAAGAAAAGAAAGAAGAATCAAATAGACACAATAAAATGATAAAGGGGATATCACCATTGACCCCACAAAAATTCAAACTATCATCAGAGAATACTATAAACACCTCTACATAAACAAACTAGAAAATCTAGAAGAAATGGATAAATTCATGATGCATACACCCTTCCAACATCAAACCAGCAAGTAGTTGAATCCCCGAATAGACCAATAGCAAGTTCTGAAATTGAGCCGGTAATAAATAGCCCACCAACCAAAAAAAGCCCAGGCCCAGACAGATTCACAATGAATTCTACTAGAGCTACAAACAGGAACTGGTACCATCCCTTCAGAAACTATTCTAAACAATTGAAAAGGAGGGACTCCTCCCTCATTCATTTCACGAGGCCAGCATCATCCTGATACCAAAGCCTGGAAGAGACACAACAAAAAAAGAAAACTTCAGGCCAATATCCCTGATGAACATCAATGGAAAAATCTTCAATAAAACCCTAGAAAAACGAATCCAGTAGCATATCAAAAAGCTTAACCACCATGATCAAGTCGACTTCATACCTGGGATGCAAGGCTTGTTCAATATACACAAAGCAATAAATGTAATCCATCACATATAGAGAACCAATTACAAAAACCAAGATTATCTCAATAGATACAGAAAAGGCCTTCAATAAAATTCAACCTCCCTTCATGCTAAAAAATCGAATAAACTAGGTATTAATGGAACTTATCTCAAAATAATAAGAGCTATTTATGGCAAACCCACAGCCAATATCATACTGAATGGGCAAAAACTGGAAGCATTCCCTTTGAAAATCAGCACAAGACAAGGATGACCTCTCTCACTACTCCTATTCAACTTAGTACTGAAAGTTCTGGCTAGGGCAATCAGTCAAGGGAAAGAAATAAAGGGTATTCAAATAAGAAGAGAGGAAGTCAAATTGTCTCTGTTTGAAGATGATATAATCCTATACTTAGAATACCTCATTGTCTCAGCTCCAAAACTCACTAAGCTGATAAGCAACTTCTACAAAGTCTCAAGATAGAAAATCAATGTGCAAAAATCACAAACATTCCTGTACACCAACAATAGACAAGAAGAGGGCCAAATCATGAATGAATTCCCATTCACAATTGCTACAAACAGAACAAAATACCTAGGAATACAGCTAACAAGGGATGTGAAGGATCTCTTCAAAGAGAACTACAAACCACTGCTCAGTGAAATAAATGAGGACACAAACAAATGGAAGAACATACCATGCTCATGGATAGAAAGAATCAATATCATGAAAATGGCCATACTGCCCAAAGTTATTAATAGATTCAATGCTATTCCCATCAAATTACCAATGTCATTCTTCACAGAATTATAAAAAACTAGTTTAAATATCATATGGAACCAAAAAAAGGACCCACATAGCCGAGACAATCCTACAGAAAAAAAAAAAAAGCTGGAGGCATCACGCTACCTGACTTCAAACTATACTACACATCTACAGTAAACAAAACAGCATAGTATTGGTACCAAAACAGATATATAGACCAATAGAACAGAATAGAGACCTCAGAACTAAGTTCACACATCTGCAACCATCTGATTTTTGACAAACCTGACAAAAGCAATAGGGAAAGGATTTTCTATTTAATAAATGGTGCTAGGAAAACTGGCTAGCCATATGCAGAAAACTGCTAATGGACACCTTTCTTACACCTTATACAAAAATTAACTCAAGATAGATTAAAGACTTGAATATAAAACCCTAGAAAAAAAAATCCTAGGCAAAACCATTTAGGACATAGGCATGGTCAAAGATTTTTTGATTAAATCGGCAAAAGCAATTGCAACAAAAGCTAAAATTGACAAATGGGATCTAATTAAACTAAAAAGCTCCTGTACAACAAAAGAAACTATCATCAGACCAAACAGGTGACCTATAGAATTGGAGAAAATTTTTGCAATCTACCAATTGGACAAAGGTCTAATATCTAGAATCTACAAGGAACTTAAAGAAATTTACAAGAAAAAAGCAGCCCCATCAAAAAGTGGGCAAATGATATGAAAAACACTTCTCAAAACAAGAGGTTCATGTGGTCAAGAAACATATTTTAAAAAAGCTCAACATCACTTATCACTAGAGAAATGCAAATCAAAACCACAATGAGATACTATCTCATGCCAGTCAAAATGGTGATTATTAAAGAGTCAAGAAACAACAGATGCTAGTGAGGCTGCGGAGAAATAGGAATGATTTTACATTGTTAATGAGAATGTAAATTAGTTCAATCATTGCGGAAGACACTGTGGTGATTCCTCAATGATCTAGAACCAGAAATACCATTTGAACAAAAAATCCCATTACTAAGTATATACCCAAAGGAATATAAATAATTCTATTATAAAGCTACATGCACACACATATGTTTATTTCAGCACTATTCACAATAGCAAATACATGGAAGCAACCCAAATGCCCATCAATGATAGACTGGATAAAGAAAATGTGGTACATATATATCATGAAATACTATGCAGTCACAAAACGGAATGAGATCATGTCCTTTGCAGGGACATGGATGAAGCTGTAAACCATCAGCTTCAGCAAACTAACACAAACACCGCATGTTCTCACTCATAAGTGGGAGTGGAACAATGAAAACACATGAACACAGGGAGGGGAGCAACACACTGAGTCCTGTTGTTGTACAGGGGAGAGTTGAGGGGAGAGAGAGCATCAGGACAAACAGCTAATGCATGCCGGGCTTAAAACCTAGGTGACAGGTTGATAGGTGCAGCAAACTACTATGCCACAGGTATACCTATGTAACAAACCTGCACATTCTGCACATGTATCCCAGCACTTAAAATTAAAAAAAAAAAAAATTGTCAAATGCTTTTCCTGCATCTATTGAGATGATCATATTGTTTTTACCCTTCATTTTTGTTAATATGGTGTACAACATTTATTGATTTATGTATGTTGAATTATTATTGCATCCCAGGGGAAAATTCCATTTGATCATGATGTATCATCCTTTTAATGTGCTGTTAAATTCAGTTTGTTAGTATCTTGTTGAAGATTTTTGCATGTGTGTTCATTAGGGATATTAGACTCAAATTTTCTTTTCTTATATTGTCCTTATCTAAGTTTGGTATCATGTAAAACGAGTTTGTAAAATGAGTTTGGAAGTATTTCCTCCTTTTCAGTCTTCTGGAAGAGTCTGAGAAGGATTGGAATTAATTCTTCTTTGAATATGTGTAGAATTTGTCAAAGATGTCACAAGAAAAAGGGCTTTCTTTGATGGGAGGTTTTTGATTAATGATTAAATCTCCACTCATTATTGGTCTGTTCAGATTTCCTATTTCTCATGATTAAGCCTTGATAGGTTATACATTTGCAGGAATTTGTCCATTTTTTGTATGTTTTCCAATTTGTTGGCATATAATTGTTTTTGCAGTCTCTTGTAATTCTTTGTATTATTGTGATATTCATTGTGTTGTTTCTTCTTTTATTTCTTCTTTCATTTCTTTGAGTCTTCTCTCAACTCTTAGTTTTCTTTATCTTTTCCAATCTTTTTCTAGTTTCCATTTCATTTACTTATGGGATGACCTTTATTATTTTCTTCTATCTGCTAACATCGAACTTAGTTTGTTCTCATTTTTCAAGTTCTTTGAGGTATAAAGTCAGACTGCTCACTAGAGAGCTTTCTTTTTCTTAATTCATGTGTTTATCTCTATAAATTTCCACTTTAGAAATAATTCTGCTGTATCCCACAAGTTTTCTTATGTAGTTTCTATTTTTATTTGCCTCAAGATATTATTTAGTTTCACTTGATTTCTTTGACTCATTTGTTGTTAAGAAGTGTGTTGTTAAATTTCCATATATTTGTTAATTTTCTCATTTTGTCCTTTTATTGATTTCTAGTTTTATACAGAGAAAAGATATTTTATATGATATTTTATGGTCTAACATATGATATGTTTTGGAAAATACACCATGAGTGCTAGAGAAGAATGTGTATTCTGCTGTGGTTGGAAAGAATGGCTTGTATATGTATGTTGGTTCCATTTGCCCTATAGTTCTGTTGAAGTGCATTGTTTCCTTATTGATTTTCTATCTGTATGATCTATTTCTTGTTGAAAGTAGGGTATTAAAGCCCCCCTACAATTTTCTTTTCCTGACTCTTTCTTCATTTCTCTTAATATTTGATTTTTACATTTAGGTGTTTTCCAACAATGACTGCGTATTTATTTACAAATGTGATATCTTCTTGATGAATTTACCCTTTTATCATTGTATATTGACCTTTTTTTGTCTCTTGTGGCAGTTTCTGACTTAAAGTTTATTTTGTCTGATATAAATATAGCCACCCCTGCTCTCCTTTGGTTACAATTTGCACAGAATATTTCTTTCCATACATTGATTTTTAGCTATGTGTGTCTTTAAAGCTAAAGTGAGTTTCTTGTAAGCAGCTTATACTTGAATCTGTTTTTTACTCTTGTTTACTCAGTCACTTTATGTGTTTGGAATTAAATTTACAACAATTATTAATAGGTAAATATTTAGGTTGCTATTACATTGTTTTCAAACTGTTTTGTTGTATCTCTGTTTCTCTCTTACTGTCCTACTTTGTGAAATGATATTTTGGGGCCGGGCGCGGTGGCTCAAGCCTGTAATCCCAGCACTTTGGGAGGCCGAGATGGGCGGATCACGAGGTCAGGAGATCGAGACCATCCTGGCTAACATGGTGAAACCCCGTCTCTACTAAAAAATACAAAAAATTAGCCGGGCGAGGTGGCGGGCGCCTGTAGTCCCAGTTACTCGGGAGGCTGAGGCAGGAGAATGGCGTAAACCCGGGAGGCGAAGCTTGCAGTGAGCTGAGATCTGGCCACTGCACTCCAGCCTGGGCGACAGAGTGAGACTCCGTCTCAAAAAAAAAAAAAAAAAAAAAAAAAAGAAATGATATTTTGTTATTTTACACTTTAATTTCTTTTGCTTTATCTTTTGTATATCTAACAGTTTTTCTTTGTTGACACTAGAGGCTTACATAAAACATCTGATAATTATAACTGCTTATTTTAAACTGATAACAACCTAACTTCAATTTTATACAAAACTGTAAACTTTAATTTATTCTTCTCCTACATTTTATGTTATTGATGCCACAATTCACATTTTTTACATTGTATGTCCATTAACAAATTATTTTAGGTATTTTTTGTTTTAAAATATTTGATTGACAAATAAATATATTATATATTTAACATGTACAATGCAATAATTTGATATATGTATACATTGTGTACTGACTATCCCATTAAATTAATTAACACGTTCTTTATACCCATAGTTACCATTTGTGTGTGTGTGTATGTGTAGTAAGGATAGTTTAAATCTACTTTCTTATCAAATTTTAGGTAAACAATACAGTATTATTAACTATACAAACCATATTGAACATTAGATCCCCCAAAATTCATTTTATAACTGAAAATTTGAAACCTTTTTCAATACTTTTGTATTTTAACTTTATACTAGTGTTAAACATAATTTGTACACCACAGTTATGGTTTTAATCTATGCTAAATTTGACTGTACTTTTACCTTTACAGCAAGTCATATACTTCAGAGTCCTTTTGTTTCAACTTAATGAACTCTCTTTAGCATTTCTTATAAGTCAAATCTAGTGGTGATGAACTCCTAAATTTTTGTTTGTCTGGGAAGGTCTTTACCACTACTTTATTTCTGAAGGATCATATTGATGGATATGGTATTTTTGGTAGTCTTTTTTCCTCATTACTTTTAATATATTATTCCACTGACTCCAGGCCTACAAAGTTTCTGCTGAGAAGTCCACTGATAGTGTCATAGAGCTTCCCTTGTTATATGATGAATTACTTTTCTCTTGCTGCTTTCAAAATGTCTCTTTGTCTTAGACTTTTAAGAATTCAATTATATTGTGACTTGATGAAGATCTTTTTTATGTTTAATCTATTTGAGGTTCTTTGGGCTTCATGGATCTGGATGTTCATTTCCATCTCAAAATTTAGGAAGTTTTCTGTCATTACTTCTTTAAATAAACGTTCTGTCCATTTCTCCTCCTCTGCTACTTCTGGAATTTCCATAGTACTCAAATTAGTTCACTTGATTGTGTCCCATAAGTAACATAGACTTTCTTCACATTTTAAAAAATTGCTGTATCTATTTATTCCCCTGACTGGTCAATTTCACATGATTTATCTTTGAGCTCACTGATTCTTTCTTCTGCTAAATCAAGTGGGCTATTGAAGTTCTGTATAGAATTTGTCAATTCAGTCATTGTGTTCTTTAGCTCCAAAATATCTATTTGGCTCTTTTTACTTTCTATCTTTCTTCTTAAATTCCATTTTTATCATGTATTGTTTTCCTGATTTTGTCTGGTTTTTCATCTGTGTTCTCTTGTTCACTGTATTCCTTTAAGGTGACTATTTGGATTCTTTGTTTACAGATGTCCATTTCTTTAGGGTGAGTTAGTGGTGCTTTATTTTCTTTGGTGGTTCATGTTTCCATGATTATTTGTGATTCTTGTGACCTTACACTTGTGTATGTACATTTGAAGAAGTAGTTACACTTTCCTGTCTTTACAAACTGGTTTTGGCAGAAAAGCCCTCTAGCAGTAAGCCTGCTCAGAGATTCTGGGTAAGCCTTGAGTATGAGTCTTCAGGGACTGGCTTAGCACTGATGATGGCTTGGTTCCTGAGTCTATGGAGATCGGCCTAGTCCTGAGGCTGTGATTGTTGGTCTGACACCTGTTTTCACTGGGTAGGGCTGGTGTCTGGGTTCATGAGAGCAAGCCTGGTGCCTTGAACCACGGAGCGAGCCTGGAGCCTTGGTCCACGGACCTGACTTGTACTGCAGCGGGCTGAATCCTGAGTCTGCATGGGTTAGCCTAGGTCCTGGAGGCTGGCCTGTGTCTTAAGGCCATGGGGACCAGCTTGGAGCCTTGGTTCATGTGTGCTGGTCTGGGGCTGGCAATTTCAGGAGTTGGCCTGGCATTAAGCAGACCTAGAGTCTGTGTCTGTGGGTATTACGCTGAAGCCTAAAACAAGGGACAAGCTCAAAGCCTGAGGCTGCAAGGGCTGGCCTTGTACCAGAGTCCACAAGGGTGGGACTGGTTCTGGAGTCCATGGTAAAGTCTGGTGCTCACTTTCCTCTCTTTCCTTCACATGGAAGGTATCTCTCCTCATGCTGAGGTTGGGAGGGGGATAATATAGGTAATGTGAAATTGTCCTTCTTATCCTATTCAATGCATCTTTTCTTGTTTTGGTGCTCTACCTAGGTGCTGTGAGCTCCCACCTGAATTCTTTGACTCTTGGGAAGGTTTTTTGTGCGTAGATGGTTGTTCAGATTGATGTTTCTGTGAGGAGACAAACTCTGTGTATTAGTCCATTTTCATGCTGCTGATAAATTCATACCCAAGACTAGGCAATTTACAAAAGAAAGAGGTTTAATGGACTCATGGTTCCATGTGGCTGGAGAGGCCTCACAATCATAGCAGAAGGTGAAAGGCATCTTTCACATGGCAGCAAACAAGAGAAGAGAGCTTGTGCAGGGAAACTCCCCTGTATAAAACCATCAGATCTCATGAGGCTTATTCACTATCAAGAGAACAGCATGGGGAAGACTCACCCTCATGATTCAATTACCTTCTACTGGGTCCCTCCCATGACATGTGGGAATTGTGGGAGCTACAATTTAAGATGAGATTTGGGTAGGCACACAGCCAAACCATATCACTCTGGAAATTCCTACTCTAATATCTCGCTGATTTTATCTCCTAGATAATCTAAAATATTCTGTTTTCCTATTAAAAGAAATAATGTAACACTGTCTCACAAATTAAAACTTAACATTTGCTAAATTCTTACTTTCAACGAAGAATATTTAATAAATGATTTCTTCATGCAGCATGCTAGTATTAAACATTTCAATGAATTTATTGAGCCTGTTGAATTCCCAATCCATTTTGAAGATTTTTCTTTAAAATTCTAAGACAGTAAAATTGACATTGACTTAATACATCTGTGTTCTTTATGATTTCTTAGTTTGCTCATAGATTTTCCTCCTCCAATATTACTAAACATAGATTGGATGAAATATTTCCTAGTATCTATCATGCAACTGAATATAATTCTTTTACATAAAATGAATATAATATAATTTCATTATTTTTATTACTTTCTATTTTCATGTAGGGACTATAAATGAGCACACATATTTACTTACTAAATTATTTTAACAGTTTTAAAAGAAAACACCCCTTATAGGTCAAATAAAAAAGTGGAAAATGTATTTTTCTCCTAAAATGTCTGACATAATTCTTTATCTCTAGTTTATAAGGGCTGACCTTGAATACCTCTCGGATCACTTACCAACATTTTACTTCCAAATAAAGAGAAGCATATTTCATTCATTACCAGTCCATCTCCACTCTTTCAGAAAGCAAATGAGTAGACACTTCTGGGTTACTTTATTCATAACAAATGCACAGAGTACTGCTGGCTCCTCCCAGAGGGTCACAAAGATAGGAGATGGCTCTGAAAAGAAAAGTGCTAGTCCTTGGGGATTAGAATCCTTGAACCTGTCAGAAAGTTAAATGTGTCTCAGTTGAAGGCAGCTGTTCACTTAGACTTTCAAAAATGAAAATCTTTTTGATAGATTAGAAAAGGCCATTTTAGGTAGGTAGATACACACACCTACATACACACACAAACACACACACATAGATATATATTGCAAAAGGATGTGTGCAAATAAATCAGGGACATATGTATGACTTGTTTTAGTAAAAATAGAGTCAAATTATAAAAAAGGAATTTTCTGCCACCATTGGCATGTTATTTCAGCTATAGTAGTCTTTCTAAACTCGATTCTCACATTCAGTTTTAGCCAGGACTTTTACTACTGCCATGGGAGATGTGAAGAATAAACAGGTAGCAACCCTTGTATAACTGGAGTATGGCTGCAGGGTTGTGGAGGACATTGATAATTTTTCTATGTATTAGGGTGATGAGTGTGTAATATAATATATTTTTAAATTAGGCCACAATTCAGTCATTCAGTCTGAGCTAGAAAGTTACCTAGGGTTAGTTTCTGCTCTATTAAGAATCACTTAATTTGCTTCCATCAATTATGCAAATGTAGTTTGAATTTATGTATCCTTTGTCCTTTTGGAAGTGTATGAAAACATATTTTATTTTTTTAGTTTCCTGTAGCTTAGCAATACTGCCTGTCACTTTAGTTTGCAGAATTGGAGGGTGGGAGTGCGGTTAGTTGAGGTTTCTGGGAAGCAAAGAATCTTAATGAGACCCTGACCATCTCAAGATTCACTTAGGACAGTGTGCTTGGTTAGCCAGGGTGGTCCTAGCTAAGGTGTGTTGGCACAAAGGAGCACCAAGGGTTTCAAGGTGCCCTCCACAAGAAAGCTGATGACTAAAGTTCAGCACAGAGCCACATGCATTCATGAGTGACTGTGAATTTTGGCATGAGATATGCTTTGCATTTGTTGTGGTGTATGCACTAGAGAACAATGAATATTATGAAGAAAATTACAACATTTGAATTCATTGCAACACATCTACAACTGTGGGCACCAGGTTGAGGTCAGTTGTGAGACTGCAGGTAAATCAACCCTTCAGTGGGCCCAATTTTTTTTTTTTTAAAGAGGATTTGGTTCCTATAGGGTAGAGGTGGAGATAATTGGTGAAATATATTTAGTTATTTGCACAATATCTAGCACTTATTATGTGCTCTATAAATGTTTGGTAAAAATGAATATTGGTTATTACTGGGTATTATAGAGAGGCAGTATATTAGGATGAAATGTACCCTATTATTCAGGATCAGAAGGCTTTGGTACAAGTTCAGGCTCTAAGTGAATTTAGGCAAAACTTTACAGATGCCTAGTATTTTGTAGTTCACAAACCATTTTTAAAAAACAGCACAACAGCATGTCATTTAATTGCCCTCACCACCTCGACATTCTCACCTGTGACACTGGAGACACGTAGCACCTGCCCTACCTCCTTTATACACTCATGATTATGAAATACGATGACTTTGTAAGCACCATGTAAATGACAATAAGTCATATACATGTTATTTATTAACAACATTGTGTTTGGTATGTTGGGGGTACATCAAAGTGCAAGACATGGTCCCTGCAGTATCTCTCTTCCTTCCTCAAACATTTATTGAGAAGGTATTGTACAACAGGCACTCTGTTAGACTGGGGAAAAAGGCAGACTAGAAACAGACCATTCCATTGACAAGCAAACAGTCCAAAGAGAGATTTACATGTAGAAAGATGAGATGAATATGATACAATGTGACAAGTAATATAACATAGCATGAACAAGTGCTGTGGGAGACTCATGGATAGAGCACTTCACCTTGTCTAAATCTGAGTAGTTACTTCTATGAAAAATATTGGTAGAGCCACACAGGTTTGTGAGTACTCAAGTGATAGATATCACAAGAATGTACAGATTAAAAGCCTATTTCCATTAAATATCTAAGAATGTACTATACAGTGTCAGGAGATAATAGGAAAAAATCATCTCTACCTGGTCTATGGAGCAATGAGAAAATAAATATAAAATATTTATAAATTTATAATTTATAAATAAAATTATAAATTTATAATTTATAAATAAAATTATAAATAAATATTATATATTTTATATATTTATATAATTTAATAAACAAAAATTAAAAATAAAAAATATTTATAAATATAAAAAATTTATAAATAAATAAAAATAAATATAAAATATTTATTTAGAGGCATTTTTAGTTATGCACCTGATCCCAAATATGGTGCTCAATTGAATCCAAAAATTAGACAGTGCTTGGAACAAAACTCTGATCATACTAACAGCTTTAAACATTCACAAAGTATTAATGCTTTTGCAATTTTAAATCTTAGGTACCGTGTTAATCCATTGTGTTTCTATAAAGGAATTCTGGAGGCTGGGAAATTTATGAAGAAAGTAGTTTTATTTTGGCTCATGGCTCTGCAGACTGTATAGGAAGTATGGTGCCAGAATCTGTTCCTGGTGAGGCCTCAGGAAGTTTACTAGCATGCGGAAGGAGAATGGGAGCCAGCGTGTCATATGGCAAGAGAGAGAGTAACAGAAAGAGGAGGAAGTTCTAGCCTCTTTTAAACAACTAGATCTCATGTGAACTCGTAGAGTGAGAACTCATTAATTGCCATGAGAATGGCACCAAGACACTCATGAAGTATCCACTCCCATGATCCAAACACTTCTCACCAGGCCCCACTTTCAACATTGTGGATTACATTTCAACATGAGATTTGGAGGGGACAAACATCCAAACGGTATCATGTAATGCTATTCTATGCCAAGAAATGGAAGAACAAAATCTTCATGCTCCTTAAACAACAAATTCAACTTTCTGTCCTATTGGTAACTAAGGAGGCCTTCAAACAGTATAGGAGATTTTGGCTTCTCTTCTAAAAGGTGAGAGAACTCTAGCTACTGACTCACAGCCTTCTTGTCCATCTCTGCTACTATCTTCATTCTTTTTGACCTCAGTGTCTCCTCTTCCTTGAAGTCCTCCTCTCTAATTTCCTGGTCTTCTTTTCCCTTTGAGCTGCCCACTCTTGCTCATACCTTAATTTATATAGTACCGTCAAAATGTCAACACAACACAAATCTAGGGTTTGGACATTCCACTCTGAACGTGGGCATCACTCTTCCTTATTGTTACAATTCAATGGTTCTTCTGCCCATTTAATCCACCCACAAGTCCAACTGGTACTATGTCAAAAACATATCTTGCACCCATTCATTATCTTTCTCTCCTTGCATCACCTTTGACTAAACAAGCATCAGTCATTTAGATTCTGTTAAACTTGTAACTATAGCTTAACAAACCAATAACAATTCTAAAGAAAATACTAGCACAGTTAAGCAGACATGCTAAATTTCCTGTTAAAGAAAGGTTAGAGTAAATGTAAGATTTATTTACCTTAAAAAGGAGAGTGCAGCTTAAAAGGAAATGTAAATAAAGCTTAATGCACCTTATTTACAGAGTTAAAGGCAACACATCTGCCTTATACTGACATCATTACCCTATCATCACATATGAGCTAATTTATATTATAGAAACATATTTAGAGCAAATAAGACTTGTCCATAAACTTTCCAAAAGCCAATGTTCTATAAAACTAAGTTTTAATTTTCTCAAGAAATTTAACATCTTTTGAATTCTTAATTAATATGAATGAATTCATATACTGTGAAAAAAGTCAGAAAATCTGGAATTTAGTATTTGTAGTGCCATGAGGGAATCATGTGACTTTTAGCTAGTCACTCAAACTAGTTAGTAACTTCTTTTTTTAAAAAAAGCAAATAATTATAACTGACTTGCCTTCATCACAGGATTGTTATGATTAAATGAGTTATAATAAGTATAGAGATGAACATATAATGAGAATAATGAGTCTAAAACTACTTTGAGGACTAAACAATACTATGTAGATGTAAAATGTTTAGATTATTATAAGGAAAACTTATTACCGGCAATTGCTAAATCTTACCTTTGTATATCAAAGAGATAATGGCAAAAAGTGCACAGCCTCCAGGGTACTTACCTATGAAACTGTGCCTTTAAACAGAGCCACTACCCAAACTCCCAAGAGATGGAGACCCAACCTCCTCATAAGAATGTAAGCTGATCACAGAAGGACAAAAGGAAGAATCTTACAACTAAACAAATGTAAGTAGACTGTGAATCAGCCTGGAAAGCGAAGCATATTCCCACTGCCATTAACAGGGACACATGGCATAGGGGGTCCCACGACCAATGAGAAAGACATATTTGGGGATAATTGTCCACAATCATTTCCTCCTTTGCAAGAAATTGAGACAACATTATGGGGAATCAAAATGCAAACCACTCTTTTAGACCAGAGTCCAAATGTAAGTATACTTATACCTATACCAATACCTAAACCTGTATCATTTATCTATATTTTTAATTGTTAAAGGACAAAGCAGAAAGTAAGGCTGAGCTGCAATATGTAAAGGGAGGATTTGGAAACTTTGTTAAGATTTGCTTCAGTGAATGGGCAGTTCAAAACTGAATCTAGAGCCACAGAGAAAATTCCATAGATTATATAAATCTCAGAGCCACGCACTGAAAAAAAATGACTCGATGTGATAGATGTAAAAATGGACTCAATTATTCAGGAATTTGATGGCCTTAAAATAAAAATTAGAGGGATGGATGAAAGAATACAGTCATTGGAGGAATCCAATTGGGTATTTAAATGGGGCTTGAAAACCTCAGAGCAGCAGATTACTGTTATAATTAGAGATAATGTTTCACTTCGTTTTAAAAATGAATCATTGGTAAGGCAGTGGGAAAAAATAAAAACAGTCTATGTATGCTTTGTTCTCTTATCAGCGCAGGCATTAGGATTCTAAAGAAAAGGATAGGAATATTTTAACTTGTCTTCTTGGCTTCATTCATTTATTTGTCAATCATTCATTCAATATACAAACAATTAATGAGTACCTTCTAGGTGTAAGGCATAATGGTAGGTGTGCAGCTACAATATAGCACAAATAAAAGCTAAAATCTGACAACTGTGGTTCATAAACAAATATACAGATTGTTCATGTAAATAGAATACCTTCATAGACCTATTTTACTAACATATTCATTTTAATATAATAGACTTTAATAAAATAATAAATGTATATGCTTAAAATATTTAATAGTACAAGCAAACAATGCTCAACCTGCCTATATTTACATTTTTATTTTGTCTAGTTTTTCTATTTGATAAATTCCTGAAATGGAAAGTCTGGGTCAAGATTATATGCATTTCACATTTAAACTGATAGTGCAAAATTTGCATTATATATACATGTTTACATTCCCTAATCACTCTCAGAGCACTCTTGACAACACCGGTATTGTAAAAGTATGCAATCTTGTTGAATGGATAAGTGCCAAACCGTACCATATTTAGTGTGTGTTTCTTCAAATATGGAAAAGAATATACATTTTTTTACATGTTTTTTGACCTTTTCTATTTATTACTATGGGAGTTGCCCCATTCCTTGAATTGTTTGTTTTGTCAATTTAAAATGAATCTCAACTCATCTAGATCTGGAAGGGCAGCAAGCAAGGGACATCTGGCACCCCATCTTGTAGTATGTTCATATGCTTTGATCATATGCTTTTAACCTTTTGACTTATAGAATTTCTATGGTCAAACCATCTTTACTTTCCTGGGACGAACTCAACTTGATCACATTTTACTATTTTTCCCCATCCAATATGAAATTTAGGATTTTATCCTCCATATTCATGAATACTATATGTAATATGATAGTTTTTAAAAACTATATGTTCATTCATACTATTAAAAATTATACCACAGATGTGATTTAAAACTAAGTAGCTGAAAAAACATTGCATAAATTTTTGTGTCAACATGGAAAGGCTTCAAATATATATTGTTTAACAAAACAAAAGCCAAGTTGCAAAAAAAGTACGAATAGTGAAATCCCTGTATTTTTTTAAGTACGTTATATAGATATGGGAGTTGTTAGTAATTATTAACCTCTAAGGAATAGGTTTTAAGCCTTGGGTTTGGGCAAGAATTGTGTGTGTGCATGTGTGTGTGTGTGTATGTGTGCACGTGTGCATGTTTTACTATTAAATGTTATATATATATAAAATATATATAATGTTATATATATAACATTTAATATATATTAAATACATTAATATATTTATTGTTAACATATTAATATATTAAATGCTATATATAAAATGTTATATATAACATTATATTATATTAAGTATAATATATATAATTTTTAATATATGACATTTAATATATATAGCATTCTATAATTATATAACATATGACATTATATTATATATTATATACACATCATATAATATATCACATTATATGATGCATATACACATCATATAATGTATATTATATATACATTATATAACATTACATGATATATATCATGTATACATTATATAATATTATATATAGCATTTAATGTGTATAACATTCTATAATTATATATTTATATATTATATAATTATATATATTTTACATATATATTCTTGTACTCTCTTTGTTACATTTGGCATTGGCCTTGGAAAAGTAAAAAATTTTCTCTTCTGTATATGACCTAAAATTGTTAAAATAACCTACATGTTCCTTATAGTTTTGAAAGAATTGATAAATTGATTTGTGAAACTGTCTGAGGCAAATGATTTTGGTGAAGTGAGAGACTTGTGATTTTCCAGTTTCTTTTATAGCAATGGGTTTGTTAATTTATTGTTACTTTCTCATTTATATTTTAATAGAAAATCATTCATTTTAAAGAGTAAGATTTATATTTTCAGTATATTTTTATTTTACTTTGTGCAAATTAATTTTCTTACTCTTAATTTAATTTAATTGTTTTTGTGCCTGCACTTACAATTGTATCTCATTTTTAATTTGCTACTTTCCCAATGACACTTCTAACTTCATATATTATGGTTTCTCATCATTGACTTAAATTAAGTGGTTATTAACTGTTCTATTACATCAGATTTCCCTGGAAACAAGTAACTGTTGGATTGCTTTCTTTTTATATTTATTGATTTTGCTTTTAACTCTAAGTCAATTCTTCTCATATATTTTATCTTTTCTTGCTATTGAAAACTTAAATTTTATTTTTATTTCTTCTTGCAAGGAATTTTAAGACTATAGATTTTCTCTAAAAATAACGTTGGCCAAATCCCATGGGTTCTAATGTGTGTGCGTTTTTCCTATTATTATTTTGTAAGTACTCTGCAATTTGTTTTGTTTTGTTGACCAAAGTGCTGACAAAGATGGTTGTTAGTTTTGTTCCATTACTAGATTCTTCCAAATCTCTTCCTTTTAGGTATTCTTTGTGCCTTTTCTGGTATAAGCAACTAGTAAGAACATTTTTTTTTTTTTTTTTTACAAAGTAAAATGTTAAACCTAATTTTGTGATCCTAAAAGCGACATTCCTGTATAGTAAAGCGATAAAATCAATATGTACATATCTTTTTTAAATTTTATGGTCTATTTATTTGCCAGTGGCTTTATTTTAAAGACAGAATGGCTTAATGAACTTACGTATATAATACATATAAAATATATTTCATATATTAACATTCTTTAAAACATTGCAAGCTCTCTGAAATTGTGGGCTAGTTTAATTGCAGATCTTTTAAAAGTAATTATATACTTCTTTATTAATGACATCTTAGTTTCAATGAAACATGGTATTATCAGAAACAGACATATTCTGAGATATAATTTTATATTAAAATTTAATTCACTGCTTTAGTAAAAATCATGTATTATTCATGATCTGTTTACACCTAACATTGGGACTGTTTTACAATATGCAATTATATCTTGAGGGTGTAATTTAATCAAACTATTTCTGAATTCTTGAATTAACTTAGAACATAGTATGTCATTCTAGAAAGAATCCTGTACGAAGAGTCAGGATACAATGTTAGTATGATTTTGGACAGCTTCTTAATCCTCTTAATCCATTTTCTTTAAGTGGAAAATTGTGAGATTGGGTTAAGTATCTAGATCACCCTCTAGGTGTATGAATTCTAATAGTATATAAGCCTATCAGATCTATGAAGCATAGAGTAACTTCCATCACTCCAATTTAACACAATAGGTTATGAAGAAACTAGCACATGAGATTTTACAGAACTAGCATTCGACCCAGCAATCCCATTTCTGGGTATACATCCAAAGGAATATAAATCTTCTATTATAAAGACACACGCATGTGTATGTTCATTGCAGCACTCTTCGTAATAAAGACATGGAATCAACCTATTAATAAATGCCCATCAATGGTAGCCTGGCTAAGGAAAATGTGGTACATATATGCCATGGAATACTATGCAGCCACAAAAGAGAACCAGATCACGTCCTTGCAGGAACATGGATGGAGCTAGAGGCTTTGGCAAACTAACTTACGGGAGCAGAAAACCAAATACCGCATGTTCTTATTTATAAGTGGGAGCTAAATGATAAGAACACATGGACAAATAGAGAGGAACAACAGACACTGGGGCCTACCAGAGGTTGGAGGGTGGGAGGAAGGAGGGGATCAAGAAAAATAACAAGTGGGTACTAGGCTTAATACCTGGGTGATGAAATAATATGTACAGCAAACCCCCTTGTGACATGAATTTACTTATATAACCAACTTGCACATGTACCTCTGAACTTAAAATAAAAGTTAAAAAAAGAAAGCATGGCTTAAAAATAATTTTTATTTGCTTTTTCACCCTTCTTTTCAATAGGATTTATAAATTAAGGGGATGGCAGCTAAATATCTTATTTATCTCAGTGGAATATCTTTTCTGTGACTTTAGAGATTCTCTCATTTGAAAACAGAGAGCAATGTCTTCCAAACCATTATCACTACATTCTGCTTGGAGCCAAAGTTTGTAATAATATGGGCACTCACCTCATGCTTTGATGAGTGTTGGCTCTATGACATGCTTGGGTGATCTCACTTTAACCCTTTTCCACCTTTTTTTTTCTTCATAGTTACAGAAGTATCAGCGTACACACCTGTTATGTATGCCAACTGAACAAAGCATAGTGGCTCAAAGAAAATAAAGAATGACATAAACAGGAGTCAAATCAAAAATGATTTGGGCACTAGAGCAAAGAAGTGTCAGCGACCCCCTAGTAATGGTGAACAAACCCTTGCAGGCCTTGGTTCAGTGGCAAAATACCATTGGTCAGCTTCTACTCTGCAAACCTTAGGAGCCTCACAAAAGACAGAAGGAAGAGCAGGGATTTACCAAGATATAGCGTTGTTAGGAAGTCAGTACTTTTTCTTTTTGAGTTCTGAAACAGGTAAAACCGTATTTTAGAAGTTTTATCTTTGAATGCTTTGTTTGGTTACTGATTTGGTAAAAGGACTTCTCTTTATTTACTGTTTCCAGTAGATTCCTCCTCTAACTGGAAGTAACAATCTAACTTTGTTATAAGGATATTTGTTACACTGAACAATTTGGTCATAGTCTGGGCCCATCGTAGTCCCCACTGAAGAGTGTTTGTCTCCTGATTTCAAATCCATGACCTTTTTTGCATAACTGATGAATGTAAGCTACCAGAACAGGTGTTTCAGAAACTGCAATAATGAATAAGACATAAATACTTTCCTCAAGGTGATTAAAAGACAAGTACCCAAACCAGCAGAGCACAGGGCAGAATCAGAACTGTGCCATAAGAATAATTCAGCAGCCTTTAAGGCTCCTGATTATCTTGTCTGAGGGCATCCATGTGATTCATTTGAAAATGTGGCATTTGCATGGCATTGGATGCTGTGCTCAGATCCCTGCAGATTCAGGACCCTTTTCTTGTGCCTCTCCCCCATTTACATGTTCTTTGGCCTCTTTGGCCTGTGCAAACTCACAAGACTTATGCTTGCCCTTCCACTGCCCAGCCCTAGGTCAGTGTCTAGTGGAGAAGAAGAAATTATTTCAAATCAGGAAAAACTCTGAGGTGTAATTCATCTTCCAGAGCTCCCCTGCAGGATCAGGCTGAAGCTGTAGTTTTTTCTAAAACTACACTTTTGCTTGACTTTATCATCTCTCTGTCCTGTTTCCACCAGCCCCTCAGTAGTTTCTTTTGGGAGCAGAGGACTTTCTCAATAAATCCCTTGCTCATGAGTGTTTGTTTCAGGTTCTGGTCCTGGGGAACCTGAGACCTAAGACAGGACATAAAGAATTTTAGTGTGAACAACAAAAAAAGAGGCTTCTGGGGAAAATACATTTGAGGCTCATTTGCAAAGGAGTCGACACTACAGTTTTGCTTGGGGCAGGGAATTTGCGGGAGAAAAAAACTGGAACGGTTACCCATGGCCCTTTATGAGACCCTGAGAGGATCTTGAAAGCCAGGTTAAGAAGCTGAGCAGACTTTTTAAATAAAGTAACCACCTTTTTAAGGGAACCCCACAACACAAAACTCAAGAATAATGGAGCACTAATGAATTGAAGGAATTAATATCTAAACATATCATATGAATAAACATACACCTCACAAATTTCAGTGAAATGAAGTCAGTTTGAGTGAAGGTCATTAATTATAAACTGCATTTATTTCTAATAGTGAAACAGTGAATTATAGTCACTCATATTATTCAGAATGTATCTGCTTTAAAAGGACTCCTCTGATTGACTTGAGCAGTATTTCCCTTATCTATGGCTACTAAAGTAGAGTGGAAAAACCACTTTTAGGATTTAAAAGTGGTTTTAGTATTTTTAAAGGGAATATTAGAACTTTCTACCCCTCTCTTGTTCTTGTACAGTTGTCACTCAATATATAAGCAGGGATTGGTTCCAGGATCACCTGTGGATACCAAAATCCACACATACTCAAGAACTGCAGTCAGCCCTGCACCCTCAGTATATGTAGATTTCACGTCCCTCAATAACGGATTATATTTTCCATCTGCATTTGGTTGGAAAAAAAATTCGTGCATAAATTGACCAATGCAGGGCAATTTGAACAACTCAAGGGTCAACTGTACTCCTTTCCCACAGTTACATAAATATACCCTTCAGCTATTTTCAATATCACTAAAAATAAAGTTAATTACTTCACCTGAATCTCGGTGAACTAGTGTTACTGTTTTCTATGAAGTTTTTTTTTAATGACAGTTATTTCTTAACTAAGATTTTCCCTTTCTTACTTGACTTTGAGGTCTGGTATTTTAAAAATTGCTTTGAGCAAATGTACACTCTATGTGTTATTAAAAACATGAAGTGATAATATATATTCCTTTATCAGGGAGGTTTCTATAATTCAAAGGAAATACTAAGAATACCAGGTTTGGGGAGTGGATGAGAATGCAGGTTATATATTCTAATGCCACTGTTTGACAAGATAAATAAGCTTATGTAATAATTATAATAAAAATACATTTTGCATACATCAGTAACATGATATAGCACTTGAATTCTTAGCCTTAAAAATCAAGCCTCTTAGAATCATTAGAAGTTGATAGGATAAATGCAAATCATTGATGAAGCATAATATAGGCTGGAAAATAATTTTTACATCTGACAGATTTTCTGTGTAATAAAGACATGGAATCAACCTATTAATAAATGCCCATCAATGGTAGCCTGGCTAAGGAAAATGTGGTACATATATGCCATGGAATACTATGCAGCCACAAAAGAGAACCAGATCACGTCCTTGCAGGAACATGGATGGAACTATTTTAGTTTTAGTTTCAGCACCTCAGAAATCTTATAGAAAATTCAAAAATCTTGTGACCAGTGGTGAACCTCTAATCTTGCATCTGGTACAAGAGAAGGTGGGTTGGAGTTACCAAATTATGACTTGTATAAGGAGAGATTCAGGTTTTTTGCTGCTTAAATATGAATTGTTTATTGTTTTTTACTTCTAGCTCAACTATAAATTCTGCAGGAATCATCCCCCTTTCCCTGAAACTGGGAGAGTCAAGCATTCTATGTGCTGTACTCTTTTGTATCTGAAAATTCATGTACAAAAAAATCCCTGTTTTTGTCTTCAGATACACAAAGATTCAACTTGGAAATGTAACGTGGTCTTTGAGGAAATGACAAGGAAAAGGACAAGAAGAAAGAATGTGAATTTTTTTGTTTGTTTGTTTGTTTTTTTTGAGACGGAGTCTCACTCTGCTGCCCAGGCTAGAGTGCAGTGGCAGGATCTCAGCTCACTGCAAGCTCCGCCTCCCGGGTTCCCGCCATTTTCCTGCCTCAGCCTCCGGAGTAGCTGGGACTACAGGCGCATGAATTTTTAAAATAGATATGCGGCCTTTATAAGAGGAGCGGGACTTTTCCCATTGTTAAAGTACATAAGCAGGAGGCCATTGGTCTGAAGCTGTCTCTGTACTTTGAGTTCTTAAGTAAGGAAATGCAACCTAACTTAGTATGTAAAGGAATGCAAAACTAACTGAGGGGTCCAATTTTGTAACAGATAGCTGAGTCTCAGTCAACCCCAAGGAGCCCAGCTTCAGCCAATCACTTGCTGCCAACTGATCAAACCATGTCCGAAGAAGTCAAAGACCAGCTATAACCAATCAAACTGTTTCTGTACTTTACTTGTGAGTCTTGATTATAAATATTCATTCTTCACAGAACAAAGTTCTCTGACTCTCTTCTGGTTCTGAGTGCTGCCCAATTCATGAGTAGTTCTTTTTTCAAATAAATGTTAAATTTGATTTGTTGGAAGTTTTTCTTTTAGCAGCTTGAAAATGAAGAACCATGGAAAATATTCCCTTTCTAACCACATCATTCTCTCCACTTCATTAATCTCACATCTTCTCTCAGCCCTTGCTGTATCCTGCCCTCAGCTCTCCCCAGTGCTAACTGCATTCATCCTCTTGCTGTCCTCACAGGCTCTTCTCTCACATGAAACTCTGTGGGCAGCCACTTGCCAGGATTATCACACCACTCCAGTTATCTTGCCTCTTTTTAACCCTATTATGTTCACATTATCAAAACACACTTTGGGAAACTCCCATGGGTGCCTTTTCTCGATCCAGATACTGGGCTAATCAGAGTTGGAAGGATCATCTGATTGGATCCATACTAAAAATAAAGAACCTGAAATTAGATAAGTTAATGACCTTATCTCTGTCTCTCACCTTGAGCACCTTGAAGTAATCTATCATCAAGTATTTCAATTTTTTTACTTCTGTACTTCACAGTCATTCTTTTGTTCTATCTAGTCTTCTCATCCCCTCTTCTTATCTCAGAAAAAGGAATGCACTTCCTCTCTGAAGCTAGTCTATCTATTTGTACCTCAAAGGTTAATGTTAATTTTCCTCATGCCATTTCTTTTTCCACTCTTTTTATCTTAGGCCTTTTTTAACTCATAGAAGTTTTTATTTCTCCCTATTATTTTTGTCCAGCGTATTTATATCTTTGTTATTATACTTAAAATCCAATGGCTTTTATAAACTCATGAAAAATGTTCAACTTCCCACATAATTGTATAAGTGTAAGTTAAAAGGACACAAATTTATGTATATCAGACCATTGAAAATTTAAAAGTTTGTCAATACATAAATTCGCCAAGAGTTTGGGTCAATAGGTAGCCTCTTAATGGGACTGGAAATCAGTACAACTTCTACGAATATAAATTTGGCAATATCTATCCAAGTTTAAAATGCAATTTCAAATCTAGAAAATACTTATACAATGGGACAAAGATTTCATTGTCACGATTTATAATAATAAAAAAGTCATCAAAAAGTAAATGTCCAGAAATAAAGCTTTAATTAAATATGCCATTGTACATACATATAAGAAACTATGGTGAAGCTGCTCAGAAAAATTAAGTGATGAAATGGTACACACTCTGGAACATTTTTTTTGTATTTTAATATCAAGATACAGAAATACATACACACATACATCACTTATATATGCACAGATATCTGAAAACTGCATAAAAATTATTGCCACCTCTTAGTATTATGGTTTAAAGTTTTTGCACTGTTACTTTCATATTTAAAAAATAGAGGCCAGGTGTGGTGGTTCATGCCTGTAATCCCAGCACTTTGGGAGGCCGAGGCGGGCAGATCATGAGATCAGGAGATCCAGACCATCCTGGCCAATGTGGTGAGACTCTGCTTCTACTAAAAATACAAAAATTAGCTGGGCATGGTGGTGTGCACCTGTAGTCCCAGCTACTCGGGAGGTTGAGGTAGGAGAATAGCTTGAACCCAGGAGGCAGATGTTGCAGTGAGCTGAAATCGCACCACCGCACTCCAGCCTGGGTGACAGAGTGAGATTTTGTCTCAAAAAAAAAAACCAAAAAAAACGTATTTTTATAGCCAGTAGAGTGTAGTTTGGACTAACAGTAAAAATCTCATCATTAAGTTTGGGCTGTTGTTTTTATTCTTGATACTGTTTAGAATTCTATTCTTTGCATAAAATAAAATAATGTCAAAATTAGAAAGATACCCTGCTTCCCCCTAGTGTGGAAGCAATCTTCCTTAACATTTTGGTATCTTTTCTTTACGAATATTATCTATCCTTATTGCTCTTGCCTGGGCTTTCTCTAGACTGGGGATGCATGGTGGGAAGAACTCTGGCTCCAGTCACTGTGGATCCACACCTTCTTGTTTGTGTGACCCTAGGCAAGTTACTTAATCTTAGGGTGATTCTGTTTTCTCTTATGTTAAAAATGGGACCTATTGGGCTAGGCACAGTGGCTCGCACTTGTAATTCCAGCACTTTGGGAGACCGAAGCAGGCAGACCACTGGAAGTCAAGAGTTTGAGACCAGCCTGGCCAACATGGCAAAACCCCATCTCTACTAAAAATACAAAAATTAGCCAGGCATGATGGCACATGCCTGTAGTCCCAGCTACTCAGGAGGTTGAGGCAGGAGAATTGTTTCAACTGGAGAGAGGGAGGTTGCAGTGAGCCGAGATCGCATCACTGCACTCTAATCTGGGTGACAGAGACTCCATATCAAAAAAAAAAAAAAAAAAAGGTTGAGAGAGGACTTATTAAAGTTATGTGGGAAAGAGAAAATCCATGTAAAACATAATAATATCTAGGACATAGTAAGTGCTCAGTGGAAGCTCTTATTATTTCCTTAGTTAGACTATCCTTTCCTAATTTTACTCTCCCCCTGTTAACAATTCTCCAAACTCTCCATCACTAAAATACTGTTCCCATTGACTTTGATACACACAATTTATTATTCTCTCATTTTTCCTCTGCTACCACATTTCTTGAGTTGTAAGTTCCTTTCTACACTGCTACCTCCTTTAACAACTAGGTTGCTCTTTGTCTTTTCCATCTAAGTTTTTTTTCTGCATTACTCTACTAAAAGTTCTACATAACACTCTCTAAAGGCCTAAAGTAGTAACGAAATAAAATGACAGTTCCTCAAAGCTATGCAACCTTTTTACAGCATTTTGAACCTTTGTATTGATCCTCTTTGAAATTTTCTTTTCTCTTAGTTTTCTTCACAATTTTCTCTGTCTTTTATTATTTTTATACTTTTAGGGGATACAAGGGCAGATTTCTTACATGCATGTATGGTATGGTGATGGAGTCTGGGCTTTTATTGTACCACATCACCTGAATGGTGAACTTTTGTACCTGATAGATAAATTTCAACCTTCCCTCACCTCTCCGTCTCCCACCTTTTGTAGCCGTTAATGTCTGTTATTCAACTCGAAATGTCCACATATACCTGTAATAGTCAGGGTTCTCTAGAGAAATAGAACTAATAGGAGATATATATATCATATATATATGAGATATAGATATAGGAGATATATATATCATATATATGATTTATATAGGAGATATAAATAGGATTATATATATATCTCCTATTAGTGTATATACATGGGTTTATTAGTATATATATAATATACATATGAGTTTATTAAATATTAACTTTCATGACCACAAGTTCCCACAATAAGCTGTCTGCAAGTTTGAGGAGAAAGGAGAGTCAGTCTGAGTCTCAAAACCCAAGAATTTGTAGTCCCACATTTGAGGGCAGGCAGCATCCAGCACAGGAGAAAGATATGGCTGGAAACCTAGGCAAGTCTCACTCTTTCACATTTTTCTGCCTGCTTTATATTCACTGGCAGCTGATTAGATGGTGCCCACCAGATTAAGGGTGTGTCCGCCTTTCCCAGCCCACTGAGTCAAACGTTAGTCTCCTTTGGTAACACCCTCACAGACACACCCAGGATAAATACATTATATCCTTCAATCCAATCAAGTTGACACTCAGTATTAACCATCACAGTACCCTTTGTTTAGCTCCTACTTATAAATGAGAACATGCAGTATTTGACTTTTTTTCTGAGTTATCTCACTTAGGATAATGACCTCTAATTCTATCCACATTGCTGCAAGGGACAAAATTTCATTATTTTCCCTGAGGCTAAGGAGTATTCCATGATTCCTTGATTTTGCTATTGTGACTAGCACTGCAATAAACATGCAAATGCAAGTATCATATATATATATATATATATATATATATATATATATATAAAATTTGATATAATGATTTCTTTCCCTTTGGAAAGGGAATTGGTATTTTTAGATTTTTGAGAAGTCTCCATCCTGCTTTCCATAAGGCTGTTCTAATTTACATTTCCACTAACAGTGTCTAAGTGTTCGTTTTTTTCCACATATTCACCAACATCTGTTGTTTTTTGACTTTTTAGTAATAGCCATTCTGACTGGTATAAGATGGTATCTCAAGAATGGGAGGGGGGCACACCCAAGATGGCTCAATAGGAACAGCTCCAGCCTCCAGCTCTCAGCGTGAGTGACACAGAAGACAGGTGATTTCTGCATTTTCAACAGAGGTAACAGGTTCATCTCACTGGGGCATGTGGGACAGTTGGTGCTGGTCCGCAGATGCAGTTGGACCAGTGAGAGCTGAAGCAGGGTGAGGCATTGCCTCACCTGGGAAGCACAAGGGGGAAGGGAATTCCCTTTCCTAGCCAAAGGAAATTGAGACACACAATACCCGGAAAATCAGGTAACTGCCACCCTAATACTGCGCTTTACCAAGGGTCTTAGCAAGTGGCACACCAGGAGATTATATCCCACACATGGTCCAGAGGGTCCAACGCCCACAGAGCCTCCCTCATTGCTAGCTCAGCAGTCTGAGATCTAACTGCAAGGCAGCAGCGAGGCTGGGGGAGGGGCACCTGCCACTGCTGAGGCTTAAGAAGGTAAACAAAGCTGCTGAAAAGCTTGATTTGGGTGGAGCCCACCACAGCTCAAGGAGGCCTGCCTGCCTCTGTAGACTCCACCTCTGGGGACAGGGCATAGCTAAACAAAAAGCAGCAGAAACCTCTACAGATGTAAATGTCCGTGTCTGACAGCTTTGAAGACAGCAGTGGTTCTCCCAGCATGGAGATTGAGATCGGAGAACGGACACACTGCCTGCTCAAGTGGGTCCCTGACCCCTGAGTAGCCTAACTGGGAGACTTCTCCCACTAGGTACAGACCGACACCTCACACCTCACACGGCTGGGTACACCCTTGAGACGAAGCTTCCAGAGCAGAATCAGACAGCAACACTTGCTATTCAGCAATATCCTATCTTCTGCAGCCTCCCCTGCTGATGCCCAGTCAAACAGGGTCTGGAGTGGACCTCAAGCAAACTCCAACAGACCTGCAGCTGAGGGTCCAGACTGTTAGAAGGAAAACTAACAAACAGAAAGGACACCCACACCAAAACTCCATCATTACATCACCATCATCAAAGACCAAAGGTAGATAAAACCACAAAGATGGGGAAAAAGCAGTGCAGAAAAGCTAAAAATTAAAAAAATCAGAGCGTATCTCCCCCTCCAAAGGAATGCAGCTCATCGCTAGCAACAGAACAAAGCTGGATGGAGAAAGACTTTGACGAGTTGAGAGAAGAAGTCTTCAGTCGATGAAACTTCTCAGAGCTAAAGGAGGAACTGTGTAACCAGTGCAAAGAAACTAAAAACCTTGAAAAATGATTTGATGAATGGCTAACTAGAATAACCAATATAGAGAAGTCTGTAAAATAACTGATAGAGATGAAAACCATAACATGAGAACTACGTGACAAATGCACAAGCTTTAGTAACCGACTCGATCAACTGGAAGAAAGAGTATCAGTGATTGAAGATCAAATGAATGAAATGAAGTGAGAAGAGAAGTGTAGAGAAAAAACAGTAAAAAGAAATGAACAAAGCTTCCAAGAAATATGGGATTATGTGAAAAGACCAAATCTACATCTGATTGGTGTGCCTGAAAGTGATGGGGAAAATGGAACCAAGTTGGAAAACACTCTGCAGGGTATCATCCAGGAGAACTTCCCCAACCTAGTAAGGCAGGCCAACATTCAAACTCAGGAAATACAGAGAACACCACAAAGATACTCCTAGAGAAGAGCAACTCCAAGACACATAATTGTCAGATTCACCAAAGTTAAAATGAAGGAAAAAATGTTAAGGGCAGCCGGAGAGAAAGATCGGGTTACCCACAAACGGAAGCCCATCAGACTAACAGCAGATCTCTCAGCAGAAACTCTGCAAGCCAGAAGAGAGTGGATACCAATATTCAACATTCTTAAAGAAAGAATTTTCAACCCAGAATTTCATATCCAGCCAAACTAAGTTTCATAAGTGAAGGAGAAATAAAATCCTTTACACACAAGCAAATGCTTAGAGATTTTTGTCACCACCAGGCCTGCCCTACAAGATATCCTGAATGAAGCAGTAAACATGGAAAGGAACAACTGGTACCAGCCATTGCAAAAACATGTCAAAATGTAAAGACCATTGATGCTAGGAAGAAACTCCATCAAGTAGCGAGCAAAATAACCAGCTAATATCATAATGACAGGATCAAGTTCACACATAACAATATTAACCTTAAATGGAAATGGACTAAATTGTCCAATTAAAAGACACAGACTAGCAAATTGGATAAAGAGTCAAGACCCATCAATTTGCTGCATTCAGGAGACCCATCTCACATGCAGAGACACACATAGGCTCAAAATAAAGGGATGGAGGAAGTTCTACCAAGCAAATGGAGAACAAAAAAAAGCAAGGGTTGCAATCCTAGTCTCTGATAAAACAGACTTAAAACCATCAAAGATCAAAAGAGACAAAGAAGGCCATTACATAATGGTAAAGGGATCAATTCATCAGGAAGATCTAACTATCTTAAATATATATGCACCCAATACAGCAGCACCCAGGTTCATAAAGCATGTTATTAGAGTCTTACAAAGAGACTTAGACTCCCATACAATAATAATGGGAGACTTTAACACCCCACTGTCAACATTAGACAGATCAATGAGACAGAAAGTTAACAAAGATATCCAGGAATTGAACTTAACTCTGCACCAAGCGGACCTAATAGACATCTACAGAACTCTCCACCCCAAATCAACAGAATATACATTCTTCTCAGCACCACATCGCACTTATTCCAAAATTGACCACATAGTTGGAAGTAAAGCACTCCTCAGCAAAAGTAAGAGAACAGATATTATAGCAAACTGTCTCTCAGACCACAGTGCAATCAAACTAGAACTCAGGACTAAGAAACTCAATCAAAACCGCTCAACTACCTGGAAACTGAACAACCTGCTCCTGAATTACTACTGGGTACATAACGAAATGAAGGCAGAAATAAAGATGTTCTTTGAAACCAATGAGAACAAAGATACAACATACCAAAATCTCTGGGACACATTTAAAGCAGTGTGTAGAGGGAAATTTATAGCACTAAATGCCCACAAGAGAAAGCTGGAAAGATCTAAAATTGACACTCTAACATCACAATTAAAAGAACTAGAGATGCAAGAGCAAATACATTCAAAAGCTAGCAGAAGACAAGAAATAACTAAGATCAGAGCAGAACTGAAGGAGATAGAGACAAAAAATACCCTCCGAAAAATCAATGAATCCAGGAGCTGGTTTTTTGAAAAGATCAACAAAATTGACAGACTGCTAGCAAGACTAATAAAGAAGAAAAGAGAGAAGAATCAAATAGATGCAATAAAAAATGATAAAGGGGATGTCACCACCGACCCCACAGAAATACAAACTACCATCAGAGAATACTATAAACACCTCTATGCAAATATACTAGAAAACCTAGAAGAAATGGATAATTTCCTGGAAACTTACAGTCTCCCAGGAGTAAACCAGGAATAAGTTGAATCCCTGAATAGACAAATAGTAGGCTCTGAAATTGAGGCAATAATTAATAACCTACCAACCAAAAAAAGCCAGGACCAGATAGATTCAAAGCCGAATTCTACCAAAGATACAAGGAGGAGTTGGTACCATTCCTTCTGAAATTATTCCAATTAATAGAAAAAGTGGAAATGCTCCCTAACTCGTTTTACAAGGCCAACATCATCCCAATACCAAAGCCTGACAGAGATACAACAAAAAAAGAGAATTTTAGACCAATATCCCTGATGAACATCAATGCAAAAATCCTCAATAACATACTGGCAAACCAAATTCAGCAGCACATCAAAAAGCTTATCCACCATGATCAAGTGGGCTTCATCCCTGGGATGCAAGGCTGGTTCAACATTTGCAAATCAATAAACGTAATCCAGCATATAAATAGAACCAAAGACAAAAACCACATGATTATCTCAATAGATGCAGAAAAGGCCTTTGACAAAATTCAACAGCCCTTCATGCTAAAAACTCTCAATACATTAGGTATTGATGGAACGTATCTCAAAATAATAAGAGCTATTTATGACAGACCCACAGCCAATATCATACTGAATGGGCAAAAACTGGAAGCATTCCCTTTGAAAACTGGCACAAGGCAGGGGTGCCCTCTCTCACCACTCCTATTCAACATAGTGTTGGAAGTTCTGGCTAGGGCAATCAGGCAAGAGAAAGAAATAAAGGGTATTCAGTTAGGAAAAGAAGAAATCAAATTGTCCCTGTTTGGAGATGACATGATTGTATATTTAGAAAACCCCATTGTCTCAGCCCAAAATCTCCTTAAGCTGATAAGTAACTTCAGCAAAATCTCAGGATACAAAATCAATGTGCAAAAATCACAAGCATTTTTATACACCAGTAACAGACAAACAGAGAGCCAAAACATGAATGAAATCCCATTCACAATAGCTTCAAAGAGAATAAAATACCTAGGAATCCAACTTATAAGGGATGTAAAGGACCTCTCAAGGAGAACTACAAGCCACTGCTCAGTGAAATAAAAGAGGACACAAACAAATGGAAGAACATGCCATGCTCATGGATAGGAAGAATCAATATCGTGAAAATAGCCATACTGCTCAAGGTAATTTATAGATTCAATGCCATCCCTATTAAGCTACCAATGATTTTATTCACAGAATTGGAAAAAACTGCTTTCAAGTTCATATGGAACCAAAAAAGAGCCCTTATAGCCAAGACAATCCTAAGCCAAAAGAACAAAGCTAGAGGCATCACACTACCTGACTTCAAATTATACTACAAGGCTACAGTAACCAAAACAGCATGTTACTGGTACCAAAACAGAGATATAGACCAATGGAACAGAACAGAGCACTCAGAAATAATACTACACATCTACAGCCATCTGATCTTTGACAAACCTGACTAAAACAAGAAATGGGGAAAGGATTCCCTATTTAATAAATGGTGCTGGGAAAATTGGCTAGCCACAAGTAGAAAGCTGAAACTGGATCCTTTCCTTACTCCTTATATGAAAATTAATTCAAGATTGATTAGAGACTTAAATGTTAAGTCTAAAACAATAAAATCCCTAGAAGAAAACCTAGGTAATACCATCCAGGACATAGGCATGGGCAAGGACTTCGTGTCTAAAACATCAAAAGCGACAGCAACAAGGACCAAAATTGACAAATGCGATCTAATTAAACTAAAGAGCTTCTGCACAGCAAAAGAAACTACCATCAGAGTGAACAGGCAACCTACAGAATGGCAGAACATTTTTGCAATCTACTCATCTGACAAAGGGCTAATATCCAGAACCTACAAAGAACTCAATCAAATTTACAAGAAAAAAAAAAAAAACCATCAAAAAGTGGGCAAAGAATATGAACAGACACTTCTCAAAAGAAGACATTAATATAGCCAACAGACACATGATAAAATGCTCATCATCACTCGCCATCAGAGAAATGCAAATCAAAACCACAATGAGATACCGTCTCACACCAGTTAGAATGGCAATCATTAAAAATCAGGAAACAACAGGTGCTGGAGAGGTTGTGGAGAAATAGGAACACTTTTACACCGTTGATGTGACTGTAAACTAGTTCAACTGTTGTGGAAAACAGTGTGGCGATTTCTCAAGGATCTAGAACTAGAAATACCATTTGACCCAGCCATCCCATTACTGGGTATTTACCCAAAGGATTATAAGTCATGCTGCTATAAAGACACATGCATATGCATGTTTATTGTGGCACTGTTCACAATAGCAAAGACTTGGAATCAACCCAAATGTCCATTAGTGATAGACTGGATTAAGAAAATGTGGCACATATACACCATGGAATACTATGCAGCCATAGAGAAGGATGAGTTTGTGCCCTTTTTAGGGACATGGAAGCAGCTGGAAACCATCATTCTCAGCCAACTATCGCAAGAACGGAAAACCAAATACCACATGTTCTCACTCACAGGTGGGAACTGAACAATGAGATCACTTGGACACAGGAAGGGGATCATCACACACCGGGTCCTATTTTGGGTAGGGGGTAGAGGGGAGGCATAGCATTAGGAGATACACCTAATGTAAATGACGAGTTAATGGGTGCAGCACACCAACATGGCACATGTATACATATGTAACAAACCTGCACGTTGTGCACATGTACCCTAGAACTTAAAGTATAATAATAATAAAAAAAGATGGTATCTCATTTGCCTTTTCATTTGCATTTCTCTGATGATTAACAGCGTGAACCGTTTTTTCATATGTTTGTTGGTCGTTTGTCTTCTTTTGAAAAATGTCTGTTCACATCCTTTGCCCACTCTTAAAATAAGTTATTTATTTTTTTCTTATTGAGTTGTTTGAGTTTCTTACATCGTTTGAGTTCTGGATATTAGCCTTTTTACAGACGCATAGTTTGCAAGTATTTTTTCCCATCCTGTAGGTTGTCTATTTACTCCGTTGACTGTTTCTTTTGCTGTGCAGAAGATCTTAGTTTAATTAAGTTCCATTTGTCTATTTTTTAAAATTCTATTTGGTTTTGAGGACTTGATCTTAAGTTCTTTGCTTAGTCAAATGTCTAGAAAAGTTTTTCCTAGGTTTTCTTCTAGGATATTTACAGCTTCATATCTTACATTTAAGTCTTTAATCCATCTTGAGTTAATTTTTCTATATAGTTAAAATATGAGTTCAGTTTCATTCTTCTGCTATCCAGTTTTCCCAGGACAATTTGCTGAATAGGGTGTCCTTTCCCCAGTGTATATTTTTGTTCAATTTGTCAAGGATTAGTTGCTCATAGATATGTGACTAGACTTCCAGATTCTTTCTTCTGTTTCATTGATCTATGTGTCTATTTTTATACCAGTAACATGCTCTTTTGATTAATATAGTCTTATAGTGTAATTTGAAGTGAGGTAATGTGATGCCTCCAGCTTGTTCTTTTTGCTTAGGACTGTTTTGGCTATTCAGGTTTTCTCTTTTTTTATATGAATTTTAGGCTTGATTTTTCTAATTTTGTGAAAAATGGCATTGGTAATTTGATAGGGATTGTGTTGAATCTGTAGATTGCTTTGAGCAATATGACTATTTTAACCATAAAGATTCTTTCAATCAATGAGCATGGTATGTTTTTCCATTTGTCTGTGACATCTATAATTTCTTTCACCAGTGTTGTGTAGTTCTCCTTGTAGAGATATCTTACCTTCTTGGTTAAATGTAGTCCTAGGTATTTTAATTTATATTTTATTTCTGTAGCTATTGTAAATTGGATTGAATTCTTCACAATTTCTTTGCACCCTTCAAACGATCCTTCTTGTCTGTTATCTGCATTCCACACGCTCTTTGACCATTTTGTTTTCTCTTTTATGTTTTGTCAATTGGCAAGAACATTGCACCTCAAGGTTTTGAGGACTTCTCCCAAATCTTTATATTCAGCCATGAAATTTCTGCAGTTCATATTTTACATTTCTCACTAGCTATATCATATCTTTCAGGGGAGATGCTAAATGTTGTTCAAGCATTGATCTTCTGAGATGTGTACCTCTATCTGGGATCTCTATTTTTCTCAAGAAAAGCATCTTCTTTTGTCACTTATGATTAAATTCTGAGCTATTGTTGACTCTATCTTTTTCCTTATCCCCATATCCAACTGGTTCCTAACAACCATCAATCTTACTCTTTAAGTTTGCTAAGGTATTTAAGACTCCCAGATCACTTTAAAAGCCTTTGAAGTAGTTTCGATGCTTTTAATCTCTTTCTCTCTTTAAACTTTCCTAAACACTACTTTTGAATAAATTTTGTATACTTTAGTTTAGGTCAGTGTCACTCAACTATTCAGAAACCTATGACAGCTTCTCCACCTCTTATCATCTACTTCATTGAAGCAGTTTTAGCATCATTATTAAGGACATTATCTTTAAAGCCAATCTCCTTGGGTTTGAATTCTACCTTCACCACTTATTAGCTGAGTGAACTTGGGCAAATTACTTAACCTTCCTGTGCTCCAGGCTGCACAGTGATAAAATGGAGATATAAAGGCTACTTTATAGCATTGTCAGGATGAAATGAGACAATACCTGCTTACCACAACATAGGTATTCAACCAATATTGACTGTTATCATTTTAGGTCAGTATTCCAAATACTTGACTTAACATGATACTGTAATTTCCTAACATGCCTCTACAGTCATTGGTTTTTGGTGCCCGTCACAGTGCTTGATATTTTATAAGCATTCAATAACCATCTATGTGTTTCTCAACTTTGTGTTTTTTGTTCATGCTGTTGCTTTTGCCTGGAATTCCTTTCTCTTTTGCATCTCTAAGTGTTCTCCCATTTGAAATCTCAGCCAGAATTCCCCTCCTCCATAGAGGATTTTCTCATCCTCTATCTAGAGATAACACATATTTTTTCAACTCACAGGGAACACTAACTTCATTTTTCAATTTGTATTAGTATTACTATTATCATTATTATTTTGGCTTCCTTTGCTGAATAGGTTGTAAATTTTGTATAGACAGACAGCATCCAATTCCTTTTTATCCAGACAACTTCTGGAGTGTCTAATATAGCACTTCCCTTGTGGTAAGGGTCCCATAAATATTTTAATGTAAGTGAATGAATAAATAACCCCATAAATGAAATAAATCTAGAATACAAAATTAAATAGATTCAAAAGTGAGTTATTAACTCCTTCTAAGATAAGATGAATGAATTGAAACTTTAAATATGAATTTGAAAGGTCAAAATACCTTCCCATAATCATTAAATAATTAAATTTGACTAGTAATAAATATGGAGAACCTCTGGAGTCGAATACTTTGTGAATCTTGAAAAACTGAGAAAGGTATATTTCTTATACCTTAAAGTACCCTTTAAGATAAACCCATTACATTAGAAATAATTTACTCTTAAGTTACTTCATAAACATTCACCATAGTTATTTCTGATACACAAAAGTATTAATTAGCATTCAGCTGCAAAGTAAAACTAAACAAATAAAAATAGTCCATCGCTTTAAAATGTTTAGCTTTGAGTGGTACTATAAGAGAGCAGAAGAAACTATAGGTGAACATTAATTTACTAGCAAAAGAAGATTCATATAAATAAGATTACTAGACTTCATCAATAAAAGTACTTTTTAAAATAACATATTAGTGTATTCACAAAACAAACTGGAAAATAATACAACATATGAGACAGTCAATATTTTCATGTAAAATAGTTATGATTAATTAATTTTTTAAAGATATGTAACTAAATTAAAATGTGGGCTAATGGCATGAATAGTTCCAATAAAAGCAGAAAGATTAATGTCCAAAAAGTAGTCATTTAGACAACCATAAACATTGGCTTTCCACAAAGAAATAAATACAAATATCCCCTATCAAATTAGATATATTAACAACCCAGTGTTGTTGAGAGTGTGGTAAAAAATAGTTATTGTATATATTACTGGAGGGTATAGTAACTGGTAGAGAGTGTGGTAAAAATAGTCATTCCATATGTTATTAGAGGATATATTAATTGGTAGAATTTCCTTGAAGTAATTTTTTAACACAGATTTTTAAAATGTACCTTTTGAGAGATTAACGATCAGTGGTTTCAAAGAATTAGGAAAGGGAGAGGAATGAATTGGTGCAGCATGAAGGATTTTTAGAGCAGTGAAACTACTCTGTATGATCCTATAATGGTGGATACATTCATTACACATTTGTGCAGATTCTCAGAATGTACAACACCAAGAGTGAACACTAATGTAAACTATGGGCTCTGGGTGATAATCATGTGTCATGTAGGTTTATCAACTGTAACCAATGCACCGCCCTGGTGGGGATGTTGAAAATGGGGCAGCCTATGCCTGTGTAGGGGATGGGATATATGGGAGCTCTCTGTACCCTCCACTCAACTTTGCTGTGAACCTAATACTGCTGTAAAAATTATATCTATTTTTTTAAAAATGTACCTTCTCTGTATTTATTCAAAAACATATTATCAGCCAGTGTTTATAGATGCCTGGAACACAGAACAAAGTCTACAAAATACCAAGTAGATACAATGTCAAGGAGTACAAAGATTTGAAGAAAATTAAAACAAAATAGGGAAATAGATAATACCATGGGATGCTCTCTGACTTGTGATGGTTGGGGAACAACCCATGGGGTAGATACTATTTGTGGGTAGACTCAACGAAGCGAAAAAGTGAGGCTTGGGGTTCTATGGAAGAGTACTGCAGGCAGAGGGAGTGGTGAGAACAATGACCATGGGTGCACTTGGGAGCAGGCAGCCTGTCTGGGTAATGTGCAGTGCACAGTGGCAGATGAGATCAGGCAGGGGCCAGAGCCCAGGTATGGAAGAACCTTGTCCTAGGCTATAGTAAGCACATGGAATTTTTCTCTGAGTATAATGAGAAGCCATTAGGATGTTTCTGTTTAGGCATGACATAATGTAATTTCCTTTTTAAAAGTTGCTGCCTGGAGACTAGACGGATCAGGGAAAGGGTGGATGTAGGGTTAGGAAGACCCAATAATATTTTAGGAATCAGAATCCCTTGGAATCTAAGTTTTCCTCTGTTCTGATATTTTTATTTTAATTAAAAACAGGCAAATCTGTTGTCCCTTTGGCTTCTTCGTATCACATCTGGAATTGTGCTTTAGAGTCCTCCCAGTGGTGTATAAATGTTTTCTAGGAATCAAGTTGCAAGAAAAGTCTTTAACCTAATTCCTGCAATAAGTAATAACATTTTTTATCAGAATTTTGTAGATAAGGTAGACAAGGCCCGAAGAGATTGAGTCTTCTCAAAAATCTCAGCACTATTAGATGGAGGAATGAAGATCACAACTAAACTTATCTCTTTCCTCTAGCAATTAGAAATCTTTCCTCAAAGACAACACAGAATACTGAAGAAGATAGAGCATTTTGGTGTCTTGATTTTAAAGTGGAGGGGTCTGGTGTAGAGAGTGGGTGTTTGATGCTGGTTGGTGTTACTTAAAGCATCTGTCTGCCCATCATAACTACAGAAATCTATCAAAAAAGAGGAAGTAGTCAAATTCCTTAGGCAAAACCAAATTTCTCACTTCTAGGAAAAAGAACATCCAAAAGGTTTTTTGGATATGAAATCACTTTGGAAAATAATATTTTGATGACTTAAGTGTGAACAAATCAGAAACACATGTTTTCAGTTTTCTAGGGAATAATGATTGCTTTAAAATTAACCTAAAGGTGCCAGGTGGAGTTTAGATTTTATTAAGTCTCAAACATTTGGCAAATAGTTCAAGATGTAGGACCCAGTGTGCATCTGGATTCATCTAGTCCTGATATAAATTAGATATCACAAACATGTGTTGAGTTGTGTGGCTTTGATCTCCTTTCAGAAGGGATTGGATTCTCAGGACCTAACCTGCTCTCACAAATGGAAGTTAAGTGTGTGCCTGGATTTTCCTTCTTTTCACGAATATTTTCTAACTCATGGGAATACAGATGAACATTTGAAAAGTCAGCTTGGGAGTGTGGTGTGATGAAAAAACTTTGATATTTTAATAAATAAGATTTTCAATGATAATAATAAACCTACTCAGGGAACCTTTAAAATTGGAGGCTAACTCTTTGAAGATATTCTTATTTGAGCAATTATGTATTAGATTTTTGTGAACATTTCATCATAGTTATGATTCATGGTCATATGAAGTGATGAAGGTTATACATGTATAAGAAAACTCTTCCAATCTCATTCACTGTGATCAAAAAGGTAAAAAAAACTCCACCTCTTAAATAAAATACCTCTTTCGACTTCAGTTCACATTGAAATACTGGCTATAAATGGCACAAAACTAACATGATTCTGATTAATGTTATTCAGTCTAAATTAATAATAGTAGGAATTGAGTGACATATATTTAATTTAGTATAATTTATTATCTTATTTTTGCTACAGTTTTAATTTTTCTCAAGTAACCATGTATATGTGTGTGTATGTATGTGTGTCTTTCTAACTTTCTCTCTCTATATATATATGTATATATATACGTACATACACACATATTTATAAATTTTTTATAGGCTCCAATAGCCATATTTTTTCTAATTTGGTGCAGGGAAGCTACGCTATAGAAGGAAGTAGTTACAGTGTCACAGCTGGAAAGGCCAGGCTTACTCCACCTTGATTGAGTTGGATTTCTTCTGTATAGCATCAGGACATTATGGAGCATATTTTCCTTTACTGATCCTATAATCGCCATTTCTTCCTTGTATACCAGCTGGACCTAGTTTGTTTATCTTAATGGCATCCAACTTCTATTTTTGTCAGGGAAATTTCAAAGCTATTTAGCCTGTTTAATAATTCTTAAAGTGAGAAAGTAAAATTATTTAAGTGAGTTGATTAGAAAGACGTTGATATGGTTTCATGTGATTGATTTTTTTTCTTTTTACTATGTTTTCCTTGGCGGACACCTAAAGAATGAATAGGAACAGAAAGTGTAACATAAATCTTTGGATTAACCTTATCTCTCTTGCAATTTCTTTCTGTAAGTATTACTTAATAATCTATTCTGTATGTGACCCTGTGCTACGTATGGTCCTAAAATATGAGACATACTCATCACAAACCATTTACCAGTTTTATAAACTTAAGCTTATTATTCAATTTCTCTGTGATCTAGCTCTCTCACTTATAAGGTGGAGATAATAATATAATTATCAATAAAGTGAATTATCAATGAAGTGATGATAAGGTGAGTTCGCACATGAAAAGCACTTACCACTATCCCTAGCATAATACTTTATTATTATTATTTAAATGATCTACAGTTCAGACTACGGTGTATAAAATAACCTGAGAACAATGCAGAGAATATGTTATTGTAGTGAAATGCTGTATTGACTATATCAAACTAGGCTCTACACTGATGGAAACCTAGGCATAGAAGCTCACTGAAGAGGACTAATAGCTTGGCAGCCACACAAAGATATTAGATCCAAATGCTTTTTAAATGTTTTGAAAAAAATAATTGAGGAATAGATTGTAAAGGGACAAGAGTCAATACTGGAAAACCAGTATGGAGACTATTGTAGTTGAGACCTAGTATGACAATTAGAGTAGAAGTAGTGGGTTTAGAGAAAAATGGACATATTGAATATATGTATTGGAAGTAGAACCTTCAGCACTTGATGGATTACCTATGTCCTGTGAAGATGAGGGAATGTACAGAATCAAGCATGATTCTTCCCCCCATCCCCAAACTTCAAATACATTTTTGGCTTCAAAAATGAAAGATTTGGTGACATATTTACTGAGGAACATTTACTGAGATGGAGGCGGTTGAGGGAGAAATGAGTTCTGGACCCATGAGGTTAATAGTACCTATAATGTGTCAAGCAAGGGACCTCAACCAGAGACAAACAACTGCATGTAATGAGTTGTAAAGGACATGTGAAGTCATGGCAGTGAAGTCAATCATAGAGAGACAGGGTTTAGTAAGAGAGGAGAAAGGAACCCAGGACCTCCAACTTTGCAAGATTAGGAGAAAGGGGAAAAGGCAAGGAAGGCTGAGAATTAGTGTTTTGTGGAAAACAAAGATGAGGTGAATTAAGAGGAAAACAAACAAATAAAAACAATAAAAAGAGCTAACTTCTGAAAAGCACATTAAGTCAAGTCTGTGCCTCTTGTATTATTGAATATTAACTATCAAATACCTCTTTACCCTAGTCACAACCAGGAGCTTCATTAACATGAAGCTTTAAAGCAAGGAAGTATGTATTTCAGATAGTAGCTCCCGATTAAAGAGAGCCCCTCAATGGTAAAAGTTAAGACAAGATCCAGAAGTCTTCAGATTTATGGTTCCTTGGTTCTCATGTTTTGGATGAAAGACAAGTGACTGTTCCCAATAGAACTTAGAGTAGAATCTCTGCCATAAAATGAGCTAGAACTGTCTTTGAAAACAATGCAGCCTGGAACTTTTTAAGTTCACCCTTCATTCCTACCTCCTGATGGCCTATTAAAGGCAGGACAATCAACAAACTCCCAAAAACTATCTGGTGTCATACCAGCCCTTCTGATATTCTCTATCTACCTTGAGATAGAGAATCAGCAAGATTACAAATAGAAATATGCCCCCATACGATTGCTTTGCCTTAAAGACAGAGAACTTATCTTATTCATTTCTGCAGTTTTGGCACATAACCAGTACCAGGTAGAGTGTGGAAATTTAAATCAGCATTTCTCAAAAGAGAGAATAAATAAATACCCAATACAGAGTGCTACAGTACTAGAAATAAAATGATACAAAAACATCTCAGCTTCTCTTATGAAAAATTCTTACATCATTTTCATCTATGATATACAGTATTGATATGTTTACTATACTATCAAAATTCCAAAGTCTCTACCTAGGCATCAATATTCTTATAAATCTATGAATCTTCTATCACACATTTTTTCTCCACTAAAGGACGCTATTTTGCTAATGCAACAAAGCCGGTAAAAAGAATTGAGCCCAAACTCTCTAATACCAAGGGCTATGGTGAGGCTGATCCAGAACATGGTAAGTAGTATATCTTATTTTATTTAAAAATCGATATTTAATAGTCTGTTAGCTGAGCCAAGAGCACACAGGCTGCAGAAGAAACACTTGTAGATTGCAAAGTGATATTTAAAGAAAAATGCAGACTTGATAAGCATTTGCAAGTTTCGTATATTTGGTTTTCAAGAAAAGATGTTGAATAGGCCATTTGATATGTTAGCTGAATGCAGCTGTTTAGATATTTGTTTGGTCTGCTATTGAATTTTTCATTAAAAATATGTGGTTAACAGCAGCCAAACTGATTTGCATGTGTGTGTTTCTGATTTGTTCACTGCAATGCCTCCCGTCTCCTACATCTTAATCACACCCAGGCGCCCGCCCCATTACATTACCAGAAGGGAAGTGATGGACATCCTTTGACTCTCTTCATGACCCCCTGATAATCCTGTTTCACACACAGGCTCCCTGCTGTAGGAAACACAAAAGCTGCCACTGTAGTTTTTTACTTCCAGTCGATATTCTGACAGACTTGATCTAGCAAATTAGTATGCTGTGGTAGGGGCACGACAAAAGACCCTTTTGACACACGCTGAATCAATACCAAGGCCGACAGAGAGCCATTTCACCATAGTTCTGTTATTTTTCCCCTTTTGATGACCCTTTGCTTTTTTTCCCCAGCTTATATGACCTTGTCAGATTTAAAAACATAATGTTAGAAAAGTCATCCTTGCACACACATGTGCGCACAAAGACCATGTAGGAGATACTAAAATTCCTAATAAGCATGTAAAAGAGAAAGGCAGTTGGTGACGAAATTCAAGTGCCTTTAAAAAAAATGTTCCTTCTTTCTACCAAAAAGAAAGGGAAAAATAGGAAAAGAATCAGACATCTCAAATAGCTGTGTATATTAGAGAATATAGTCTAATTAGGCCAGGCTAGTTTTCATTTTATGTTACACTTAGTTACTGCTTGCCTTCAAATTCTAAAACTTGTTAAAATGAAACATAATATAATCTCATGGTTGTTTTATATTTTAAACTGCTCATTAGTTATATTAACCAAGGCCCCTGAGTTTAAAATAGAGAAAATTTTGTTAAATGTTTGAAGTTAAAATCATTAGAAAGTAAACTTCAAATAACTATGGAGAACAAAATAAAGTTATTACCAAAATTAAAATTTTACTTTTTAATATCATGCATTTTTTGGTACAGAATTTTGAATTTTCCACATTTATAGTGTAAGCCATATCAATGTTATATCCTACTTCCAACATGTATGATAAAACCTCTCCAAATGTTTTTTTATTTTTTACTTAATCACCAATGTGATAGCACAAATGCTTGCTTATCAAACAAAAACAGTTACATATTTAGTATAAATGGTGGTCCTCTATTAAGTTTAATATATAAGTACATCTGGTAAAACAGATATTAGGACTTCATCTTATTTTTATCTTCAAGGCATACTTATATACATTATAAATATGAGTTCACTAAAATAATATATATTTATTTACTCTTTATATAGTGAGTGAGAAACTCATGCTATAAAAATGAACTCTGTTGAAATATCTACAGTCTCTTTTTCTTTTATTGTCATCACAGAACACAAGAAAGTATTTGAAAATGTTTCTCAGTGCTTAATATGTGAATGTTCCAAAGATCAGACCAAAGAAAAATAATAAAAAATAGAGACATTCTCAGGTTTAAAAAATGCTTTACGTCTACAAAGAAACTCTCTCCTAAAACAAGTGCACAGTTGATTTCTAGTGTTTGCCAGGGAGTAGGTACACCACCTATGTGGCACTTCACCACCTTCAAGGACAGAAACCTTGTCATCTCAGATAAAACAACTCTATAGACTCAATTCAGGTATAAGACTGCTTAAGTCAATCCTTTCTGGAAACACAGTGGCAAAATTACCCAAGCTAATTCCAAATCCTTGTTCATTTTTTCCTTAATGAAATATGCTAGGATCTCAAAGAGTCTCCAAACCATGCCAGCTTTTGGATAGTATATGTTCTTTTGCTTTATCAGTACGAACATCAGGACATACTGATTCAAGAGCTTTCTAAATAGGGCACACAGTCATATGATACAAGATAAATAGCAATTGTAATGGCATTAATTATATAAATCTTTTTTGTGAAGTCTACATTTGCAGGACAATACAAATCTGGAAATGTATGGTATTCACACTTAAATCAATTATTGTTTAATAAAATTTCTTTTATATAAACCAAGCTATACAGACTTTTGAAGAATAAGTATCTGGTATAAATAATATCTTTATTATTCTAGTTTAGGTTATTAGTTAAGAAACTAAGTAATACATAAAGATAAGAAAAACAGTATTCCAAAAATGCTGTGTCTACAAGACGCAGGCATTTTTAATTTTCTGCATTTTTTGTTTCAAAAATATTAATAATTCTTAAAAATAAATGAAATGGAAAAAATACTGAGTTCTTTTGGATGTCTGTGGCTTCATGTCCAAACAAATAACACTTCCAATAGCCCTTTTGGATTTCGACTTCCCCAATCCAATGTGCTCACATACACAACACACACGCTCATGTGCGCGCACACACACACACACACACACCACACACATACTGCGACCCACTGGACTACAGAGACTGTGACTGTGCTGCTGTTAACAGTGGAATGTATCTGAGTAACATGGCACCAAAGTATGTTAGCAGCAACAAATCCCTGTGGGTCTGCAGCAACCTCAATTCTTGCCTCCTCAGAAGAAAGAATTCCACCCAGGGGCATAAGGCAGAAGGAGAGACTGAGGCAAGTTTCGGGACAGAAGTGAGTTTATTAAAAAGCTTTAGAGCAGGAATGAAAGGAAATTAAGTACACTTGGAAGAGGTTCAAGCAGGCAACTTGAGAAATCAAGTGCCCTGTTTGACCTTTGACCTAGGGTTTTATGTTGGCATACTTTCAGGGTCTTGCATCTGTTCTCCCGATTGTTCCCTAGGGGTGGGCTGTCTACATGTTGCAGTGTCCTGCTACTGCTTGGGAGGGGAGCATGTACTGGAATTGTGCACATGCTTGCACTTGAAGCATTCTTCCCTTACCAATAGAATGGCCCTAGAATGTATCAGTTAATCTCCACAATTTTGCCTCTTAATGTGCATGCTTGAGCCCACTCGCACAACTCCTGAGATCTTATCAGGAAGCTGCTGATCACCAGTTTCAGTTATTTTCTATTAGGAGACTGCCTTTCCCTGACACTGGCTGCCACCAATTATTATTTTAGAGAAACAGTTAACAAGTGTCTGACCATCACCTGATGGTCACCTGACATTTTTGGTGGGGGATAGAGGGAGCCCTCTCGTGCTCTGCTCATACCTGACTAGCTACCTACTGTAACACTGCCATTAAAGGAAATGGTGAAATTCCACTGCAGGTAAGGGAAAACTTTAACTTTAGATGTTGGAATCCAATTACTAGAGAGAGGACTGCTAGAAAACACAGAGAGATATAAAGAAATGGGAAGGATATATATTTAATTGTGATCCAAAGAGCAAACCTCTATCATGATAAACGAAGATCTCTACAGTTTTGCTATTGTTTTCTTCTCTGCAGTAGATTTTATTATTTTTATGTTTCCTAGTGCTAATTGATTTTATCTCTGGATTAGCTTTTTTTTTTTTTTTTTTTTTTTTTTTTCCCGGTGCATTGTTATTGCCTTTAAACTACTTATTTAAAGTCCTAGGCCTTGGTGAATAGTTATGAAAACTTTCAGTCCAGTCTCACTTTTGTGTTGTAAAGTTTTTTCCTTAGAAAATAATCTGTTGCAAATTCATCAATTTTTTTGTTTCTAAAGTTTTCCTCATGTAACTTCAAACATCACTCACATACTTCAAGTAACTGATTTTACATTAAAATTGAGCTCACAGGAAAGGAGTCATTTACCTGGGCAGGTGGATCTCCTGTCTTTTCAGTGTCTTAATTCATCCTGTACAACCTTTTGGCTAAACAACTCTTCATGTTGCAACAAAACCCAATGACCTCTTTGAGGTGGCTTGAGGTCAGAGGAGATATTATCTCTACTGTATAAAATAGTCTTTTCAGTTATTGTTGTGTCTCTTTTCCATCTATACAAATCATTATTTGTACATGATTTTGTCAGAGGTGTTTAAACCACAGCGACTCCATCTTGAAAAGGGGCTGAGTAAAATAAGTCTGAGACCTAGTGGGCTATATTCCCAGGAGGTTAGGCATTCTTTGTCACAGGATGAGATAGGAGGTTGATACAAGATACAGGTCATAAAGACCTTGCTGATAAAACAGGATATATTAAAGAAGCCAGAAACTGGCCAAAACCCACCAAAACAAAGATGGTGACAAAAGTGACCTCTGGTCATCCACATTACTCATTACACATTAATTATAATGCATTAGCATGCTAAAAGCCATTCCCTCTAGCACCAGGACACTTTACAAATGCCATGGCAATGTCCAGAAGTTACCCTATATGGTCTAAAAAGGGAAGGAACCTTCAGTTCCAGGAAATACCCTCCTCTTTCCTGGAAAAGTCATTAATAATTCACCCCTTGTTTAGCGCATCATCAAGAAATAACTACAAGTATACTCAGTCGAGCAGCCCATGCTGCTGTTCTGCCTATGGAGTATTTTGCATTCTTTTACTTTCTTAGTATACGTGCTTTCACTTTATTATATGGACTTGCCCTGAATTCTTTCTTGCCCAAGGTCCAAGAACCCTCTTTTGGGGTCTGGATTAAGACTCCTTTCTGGTAACAATTTTAGAGGCATTTAAATAAGAGAAAAGTTCAAACATAAAATGCTTGAATCAGATATAGTCTTTGCTGAAGAAAATATCTATCTAAAACTGAAGAGCATGATAAGATAAGAACATTATTTTCTTAAAAATAAATCATTATAATCTGGCATGAGATTTGAAAGAATAAATGTTAAATATTGGAACTATTTCTTTATACACAACATTAATGTACATACCAAAGTTCTTACACAATGAATTCCTGATAATTTAGCAACACTTTATCCATTTGTTTTTTAGCTAAGCCCCCCTTTTATTTTTTGAAATACTGCCTGCCTCCTCACAACTTCATTTCCTTCGAGAAATGAAGGAAATTCCTTCGACCAATGCTAGACAAGTGAAGGTAGAGAAAAAAGTAACAAGGCAGTTATCTATGCAGTGATTTTTTTCATGATCATCTTTTATTCTACAGTTTTCAGTATAATTAAAACATTGAAATATTAAGGTAGATGACTACATAATTTATAAAAGGACTGAATGAGCCTAATATAATACAAATAAGACTTGTCAGAGATTTTTAAGTAATTACTATGAAATACCGTAATTTTCAGGATTGAAAAACAATCCATAAGGAACATTACCATTGATGGAAAAAGAAGCTAAACAAAAGAGATAGAATAAAGGTGATATCAAGGTGTATACTGACATGGATTATAACCTACTTGCTAATGATTTCTACATGGTGATTTTATTTTTATCCTATTTGACCTGATATCTGTTAGGGTCACCCCGACCAGACTATTCCCTTCTCCTCCCACAGGTCTTACAGTACAGTCTCTTGCACTCTCCACACAGCTACCCCAGGGCAAAAGACAACCCTCCCCTTCCCTGACCCCTCCAGTAACTGTTTGTCCAGACAGTTACGGGATGTGGTTAACATGTCTGTTAACCTCGCATAACAAAACTGGCAAAAAACATCTCCAGGATGCGGTCAAGACACCTGCACCCGAGACTCAGCTCCCCTACCTCTACTCAGCCCTCCTGCACGCCCAACTCAGTTCCCCTACTTTGACCCAGTTCCTCGCCATATAAAGTCCTGCTGTAGTCTGCAAGTAGGGCTGCCCCTTCTGCTTTTGTCAGGAGGTAACCCGGCAGGACTGACAATAAATCAGCTTGCCTGAACTTGGGTCTACTGGCCTCATTCCTTCCTCAGCTGTCCTTCCAATTATCCCTTACAATATATTGGACCTTCTCTATTGCAAATATCTTTAACTTGTAAAGTGATTACAAATTTGGGGAAAATGCCACAAAAATGCCATTAATATCTTCATGGCTTTGAACCAACTGGGGTAATATGGCAAGAGTCTAAGTTCAATGTTTAATGCTACCCTCAAGTTTATTATTCCTCTAACTATCACTTCAGTGAATCCTTCAGAGATTCGGAAGGCAAAAACATGCATGCAGAGCTATTCTATTGTGTAAATTAGGCAAGTCTGGTTTGTCTGGAGCACCATTAGCTGGTGCAAAATCCCACCGATGCCTCCCCATAAGGACAGGAAACACTCTGTGAACTGTGAGTAAAAGCATATATGGGGATGTAATTCTCTTCACCACCACAAGCCGTGGTGGAGACATAGGGAGAACTGGTCCAGACAGCATTGTGATTAGAAATGGCTGTGGGCTGTTAGGTGGACAGGTAAGCCACAGTACTTGGTGGTCCTGGCTGGAAGAACCATAGTGTTGTGTCTTGTCCAGATACAATGGAGACAACAAGAAGAGCTGAAGTCTTGGAAACAAAGGAAGAGGAATTCTCCGGTGAGAGGTGCCCTAAGAGTAAGAGGGTTCATTTTCCTGCTGGTTCCTAGTACCACTGCGAGGGAATTCTCCAGGGTCTTTGAAGATGATAGAGAAAATTTCTGGATGAAGTGAAGTACCCTGAGCCCTACTCAAACTTCTCCTTAGGAAAATGTCAGGCAACTCTAATTCATGTGTTCCTACTTTGAAAGAAGGAGCTTAATCAGGGGCATTTTGCAGTAAATCTCTTCATTTCACTCAGAAGGACACGAATGTGGAGTACATTGTTCTGGGTGTCAAACAGACAGTGCTCTCTTGACTCTCAGACTCAGGTACCTGCATGAGTCTTTGCTTTCTTGCATTTGAGAGATGGAGAGGGCAAAATCGGAAGAAGAGGTCAAATGCATTGATTGAAATTAGAAGTCTGAATTATTTTTGTGTGCTTATCTAAGGTCCATATACCTATTAAATACCATGAAAATAGTATTTCTTATGGCTCCATGAAGAAGTACTAAGTTAGATTTTCTCAACAAACATTCTCTATCCTTAAGCAGCACAGAAGTAAATATGTGAGTAAATTAAGACTAATTTCTATTTTAGAATCTGTAATTCATCCTTTTTTCTCCTTAGATAAAGACCCTTACTCCTTGCAACTACACCCTTTAAAATCACAATTCTATAGTGTTCAAGGTTTGTTTGTTTTTTTAAGATAACATCAAATTATAGAGGACTATTACAGTATAAAATGTATTCATTTGGATTAATTGATGTATAACTGTGAAGTCATTTAATTTTATACAGTGCCATGGAAGAACTTGAAAACATACAATTTAGCTGACTAACATTTCATATTTTTAAGATTGAAGCTGAAAAAGGTGAGTGCAGGAAATCCCATAAGAATTGCATATTTCACGAAGTGGCTTTCACTATTACCAGCCTCTATTTGCTCTTCTTAATCCTTATGGTTTAATTCCTGTTCTTTTTCTTCTCTCTTGTTTTCCCCTTTGGATTCTAAACACTTACAACTCTAAAGATTATCTCAGTGCAAATGTTTTGAACATCTATATTCTAACAATCTAGACCCAAATGTCTAAGCACATGCCGCATAATTCAATACACCCCAAACCGAATTGACCTCCTTAAGCCAGAAACAATGCATTCCCTTTTGTTCAGGCTAAAAATATCAGGGTCATCATCAACTCTTCTCTCTTCCTTATGCTCCTATCTGTTGAGACAAAACATTCTACTTACATTACCTCTTTCATATATTTTACTTCTGTTTATCCATCCCAATTTCTACCAACACAGTGTTTGTTCATGTTCTCCTTACCAGCAACTCTGAGTATTTCAAGCCTCCTCATGGTTGGTCCTCTCTGTCTTCCACACTGACATCAAAATTATTTTACTGTTGTTTTCTGATTGTATTATTGTTCTGCTTAAAAACCTCTAATAACTGCTCACGGGACAAAGAATCAAGTTTGCACAACTCTTTGCCATCTAATCTCATTCTACTTTATTACCGGTAATGTTTTTATGTGAATGTCCTCCCGTATCTCTAATGCCTGGATTCATAGCCACAACAGGATGCTCGCTACTTCTGCAATACTTGCTTCCAACGCTCTAGTGCTCTTACTCACAGTGCTTTTTATTCACATAGTAAATTATCAAAGACTTACCTATTCTCGAAGTTCAGTTCATACATTATCTCCTCCTCAAAGTGTTTAAAGTTTCCACATTTAGAAATATTTTAAACTTTTCTTATAAAACATTCTGCCTTCTGTTAACACTAAATATATCTTTCTCCTTAAGTCATTCTTGGTCTTGCATTACATAGCATAGGCATCAACAGTGTTTGCTCATTTGAATTGTTCTCTAAGAGGCATTAAGCCTGAGAAAGAGGAAAAACTTGAATGAAGCATATCTGTGAAAACAGGCTGAATTCTCTATTTCTTATAATTCCTTCTCTCTCTAAGTCTTTGCAGAACTCAGCCTCTTTTGCTCTTCCTGCTGAATGTAGTTGTACTCTTCCAATTAATGTGTCCTCCGTTTTCTTTTTTTGTCAACAAGCTAAATTTTGACAAAATTTTTGGGCCATATTTCCCAAGGATGCACTGAATCCTTCCCTGTAAACTTCTCTGGGTTTTGATTTTTCTTCAGTTTCTAAGAAAACATCCACTAGAACAAAGTGCACCCACACTAGTAATTTTTATTTCTCTCTCTAAGTTCCTACATATTATCTCCACAAAGACTTAATCTTTCTTGGATTCTACTTACAGGATAAGTCAAGGTGTGGTAGAATATTCAGTGGTAATTTGATGACAGGCACCAGGAGCCAGAGCTTTAGTTTTTAGGAAATTTTACTCCTGACTAAATAGGATTAAGGCTGTTTAAAATGTAATTCATTTGGATTTCCTTTTTCTTTCAGACACCTGCCTATAGTGCTTATTTTGTCTAGGTGAAAAACATATGACTTGCTGCAGGAAAAAAAAATAACTTAGTTTATGTCTGGTATAATTTTTTAGTTTAAAAGATTAGAATTTCGCAGTGAAAAACTGTTTTCAGAAACTAAAACATAAGGGACAACCCGATTGCAGAACCGTAGCTCCTTACTCTTCAGTCAGTGAAACTGAAATCTTATCCAAAAGCTTATAGAAATGTGCTACTTTGTCTATTGCCGTGAATCTTAGCTAAATAAAACCCCACAGCCCTTTACAGGACATTCCACAGCTGAGAGTAAAGTTCAAGTGAAAAGACAGCAGTGGCTACATGGTAAGCCTGACCCAGCAGAATGAATTGGCCACGTGCTTATTTGATTCCTCATGTTTCTTCTCCGATTTGAGCCCCTTTTCTAGTCTAGATAAATGTTCATACCACTCCTCAACAATCTTCTTCCCCATGCTATTTTATTTTATTATTTTTTTTTATTTCTTAGAGATGGAGTATCTCTCTGTAGTCCAGGCTGGAGAGCAATGGCACCATCTCAGCTCCCTGCAACCTCTGCTTCGCAGATTCAAGCGATTCTCCTGCCTCAGCCGCCTGAGTACCTGGGATTACAGGCACATGCCACCACACCCAGCTAATGTTGTATTTTTTGTAGAGACGGGGTTTCACCATGTCAGGCTGGTCTCGAACTCCTGACCTTGTGATCTGCCTGCCTCAGCCTCCCAAAGTATTAGGATTATAGGTGTGAGCCACCGCGCCCAGCCCCCATGCTATTTTAAAAGCCTTGTTTCTCACTATTGAAAATATACTTTATCCAAGATTTTTTTCCAGGTAGTTATTTCATTTTGAAATATAATTACTGTTTTTTAATAAAAAATAAGATTATTATAAAAGTATGTAGAAAATACTTGATTGTCTACAGACTACCCTCTACTTTCTTTTTTCCCTAAAGAGAATTTTGAGTTTTTTCAAGCACTTATTCTTCTCCAAAACCATGTGTCTCAGGGAAATCTGACTCCACCCCCAGTGCTGAGGCAGGTCTAATGAGTTTTAGGATTATCCTATTGTTTGCTAACCATGGCTGAGAAACAAGAATGTGAACACATTTCGGTTGATGAGACAGAGATACTGCAGAGGAGTGTGTGGGAAGTTTCCTCAATTTAGGAAAAGAGAAGCACAGGATGCCTTTCTTCTTCCTCAGCACATCGCCACTGTATGAGATTCCTGCCACTGCTCTTGCTGTCTCCCTCAGGATAAAGACAAAACCAAAGATGGTGGAGAGGGAGGATGGAAGCATTCTGCTCCTGAATGACAAATTGAAGTAGCTGGCTCAGCCATCAGCCTAACCTCTGGGTTACTGTTCACATGGCAGAATGCATTTTCTTCTTGTTAACAACTGTTTTAGTCAGCATAGGCATTGCAGAGGAAAACATCCTAACTGATGCAATGGTGCATAGAATTCATGTCCTAAAGATATACATAGAATATTCATGCTAATTGCATTCACTACTCTTATCTTCAGTGCCCATCTCAATGCCCAACTTCTACCAAGAGAGAAAATCTCCTGAAAACTTTATGTTTTAAATTACCTCTTTATAGAGTGCAAATCTGCGCTGCTACCACTGCTCCCAATATCTGGTAAACTGGAACTATGAAGAACTGACATTTTAACAGGGAAAACAGAGCAAAGGCTTTCAACTCTAAGATATAAAAGAGCATCTGGGAGAGAAGGGCAGAATTGCAAGAGTAGCATTATCTGTTTCAGGTTTACCTGCAGGCAAACTTGACAACCAACATAGGTTTACATGTTTATTCATGTACAACTACAAAAGGAGCCTTTTAAATTCCAAGGAACAAGCACTGTGCTCTCTTTGATAACACATTTATTCAACGTATCTTAGCTGAAGGCACAAGATATCACTATAGCCATGGCATATGTCAGACATACCTCTGCAAGCAAAGAGTTTACAAGTGCAGTGTAAGAAGATAGAGACCTGCAGTTAATATGGGAAGATCATGGAGGTGGTGTGGACAACAATGCTGCTTCTTTAAAGCCACCCCACAATTACAGGGATGGATGGGAAAACTGCTAATGGTAACAGCCATTCTACTACATACTATGAAATCAATAATAATAATAACAATAAACACGTTTATTGAGTGTTTGCTACACTCTAGGCACAGAACTGATTTGTTACTATGTCATTTGACTTTCACAATTGATCTCTGTGGTAAATACTATTATTTTACCCATATTACAGATGATAAAACTGAGGCACAGTAAAATTAAATAATATTCTCATGACCTCACAGCCTCTTCCTGGTCCTACTGGCACACAGGCAAACAAAAATTGGTAGGTAACCTCAATTCCATACCCACGGGAGAATTTTACTGCTGTACAATTTCCCAGAAATTGGATTGACAGGGATGGGAGGGCAAGGTGGCACTGGCAAATTTAAAAGTCTGTATATCTTGTAACCTTGCCCTTAAAGAATTCTCAATCTAATGAGAGAGTGAAAGTATTTAAACAGGAAAGAGGTACTAATGATACCAAATGATGTGTTACATAGCTAAACGCATTATCATACCAAGTGATTCACAGCACGATATCTACAGGTGAAAGGTACCCATACTTCACCTTTGAATGAATGGGCCCAAGATCAGACACATTAACTAAAGTGACTCCTTTCTTCAATGTCAGAATAAGCAGTGTCTAAGAAATGTGATAAATAGTGCTTGAAATAGATTGGCACCAGAAGGCCCCTGACATCTTAAGATTCATTTTCTAAGGATGCATTTCCCATATTTCTCAAAAGTGACAGAGATAAATAACAGAAAACAGTTCCATAGGATAGAAGCACAAAATCCAATACACGTCCTCTCCTCTGTGGTTCCATGCCTCACTCTCCACAGTACTGGGATGCCGTCTCCCCTGTCCTCTACCTGTTCAAATTCATCCCATCCAGTCCAAAGAACAGGTCTAAGAAGTCTGCCTAGATCCTGGTTTTGACATGAACCCTTTTTCCCCTGGATTTCTTCCATTCTTTGTGCTTCTCTAATGCCCCTTATCTTTTCTATTTTGGGTCAGAGCTATTTGTTCATCTCCCACTACATAAGCTAAAAGTTTCCTTCCTCATTATTCCAGCTTCTTTGGCAGCTAGGGTTCAGGAATGTGATGTGGACCCAGACAATAAGATGTGCTCGCCCAAGATTTTGAGTCAAGGATTCATGACACGAAAAAGTAGGAATAGCAGGGAATTCATTCTGCAGACAGTGACAACAGTGACTGCCGTGGAAGCCTCTCCAGGAGTGGTGGTCAGGGTCTGGAGCCAGCAGTGGTGGCAGGGCACACTGTGCATTCTGTGACCAGCAGCAATGATAGTTGTGTCTTTATGGTATAAGGTTTTTTTGTTTGTTTTTGTTTTTTTTTGTTGTTGTTGTTTGTTTGAGACGGAATCTCCCTCTGTCGCCCAAGCTGGAGTGCAGTGGTGTAATCTCGACTCACTGCAACCTCCGCCTCCTGGGTTCAAGTGATTCTTCTGCCTCACCTCCCGAGTAGCTGGAACTACAGTCATGCGCCACCATGCCCAGCTAATTTTTGTACTCTTAGTAGAGAGGGGGTTTCACCATACTGGCCAGGCTGGTCACAGACTCCTGACCTCGTGATCTGCCCACCTTGTCCTCCCAAAGTGCTGGGATTACAGGTATAAGCCACCATGCCCAGCCTATGGTACACATTTTGTAACATGGTTTGTCTCTTCATCTGGCAGACCATAGCTTTCTTGTCCATTCCAACTTCTAGTCCTCTATTTTTCCTACTACCATACCCTCCCTAGTAACCCAGTACTTTTTCAAGACATTCCTGTACTGTTCCAATTATCCAGAGATAGTTTCTATTACTTTATCCTAAGAACTATGGCAGATATATTCACTTAAATTATTGTTTTCTTGTTCTGCTCTTGGTAAAGAAGGAGTTTTCAAATACCATCCTATGTATGATACACTTCATAACCACAAGGACTGGTGCTATGTCAGTTACCTGTCACCAATGGGAACCTACACAGGTTGTGTAGATGAGAAATGGATATTTGTTGTAATCAAAAATATTCATAAATCTGTATTATAATTAGCCTCTTCCATGTTTTCATGTCCTTGACCCCTTCCCATCTAAAAGATGGAGAAAATAATCAAATGCTAAGCTAGCTACAGCATTCTCTAGATGCTGGAAAAGAAAGTGTCTCATTCTTTACTCTTAACTACTCAAAGTTTGATAATAAGTGCAACTTTTTTCTCCTTAGGAGGATTATTCTGAGTATCTTGACTACTAAGTTTTTGTATTAAGGCATGAGATGTACAAATAGTTTGTTAAAAGGGCAAATGGGCATACTTTAGTGAGGTGTTTATACTGAAAACTTTTTTATTTGCTACATTTGTGATGGGACTGCCTAACATATTATGATTATTCTTTCTTTAAGCATTCTTTACCTAAATTATCTCACTAGATCTTTAAACCAAGTCCAAGAAGTAATTTGTAAAGCAAAAGTCCAGAAGACACTGTATTCTATCTTTGTGAAAAAGTGTTAGCTTTCTAGGTTAAGTGGTTAGCCTCAGGCCACCCAAACTAGTTAGTGAAAAGCCAGAACTAGGCTGTGGTCCTTTGACCCTGAGAAAGTTGTTCCATCAGACTTAAAGGATTGAAATAAGCTCATCAGTCAATCAATGTGTCGAACAAGTATTTTTTTAAGCCTCTGTGGGGTCCTTAACATTGTCCTAACCCCTACCACTTGAGATATAGAAAAAAACCTTTAATACGGTCACTGCCTACGAATATCTTACTCTTCAAATTATCTCTGTGTAGAGAGTCCAAGCAGATTCTAAAGTGGGGGATAAGGACAGAGAAGAAAGAGTGGGCAGAAATCCTCAAATATCTCATTTCTGCAGAAAAAGAATAGAGATGACTATCAGCAGGTTCCTTCTACTTTTTTGGGCATGTAAATACATAAAGTCTTAAATGTGGCAATAGAAAGAGCCCAGTCTAAGCAAAATTGTGCATTTTGAGGAATCTCTCTTCACCACACTTTTATGGTTGTTTTCTCTCTTTGGCAATCTCTTTGACTTCCTCTTCCTTCTTCTTCATGCTTATCTCTCACTGCATTCCATTAGATCCTGGGAAATTATTTTCTAAGCTTTTTTTTTTTTTATAGTAAGTTGTTAAAAATTGATAATGATTTAATATGTTACCTGTCCCGGGAGAGCTTTCAAAGCCTTAATAAGGAAGACAAATTACACAGGACCAAAGACATCTTGTTAGTGAATGCCTCTCATTTGAATATATATTTACTCTTCACCCAAGAGCATGTCTGTGTCTACTAAAGATGCTCACATGGATCTGCACCTTCAGTAGTCAGTTCTCTTTCTGATTCTCATTGGCACATTTCCCTTTATTCCTGTTCAGCTCCTGTGTCCTTGAGCAATTTGTCTCATATCTGCAGTCACACTTGGCAGCTGCTCTACAAGGTTGTCAGAAATTGAAATATAGGTCATGCTTCCAGCAAGAGCATCAGGGCCCATGGTTTGTCCTTTGAATGGATCCAGGGCTAGCTTTGTACTTGCTTGCAGTGTTGAATGTACCATTGGGTTGTTGGATTGCCTTAAGGGCTCTAGTCAGAAGGTTATGGAGCTGATTTGACTCTGACACTATTGTCTTTTGTTACTGATTTAGTGACTGGCTGTTTTGCTGAGATAGCAATAAATTCTTGACCCCTCTGAAAGCTTTACTTGCCATATTATTTCCCAAGTTAGAAAGGAAGAAAGGAAATATAGTCTTGTGATGAAAGATATGTTAAAAATCTTTCTGCTGGCAATATGACTGTTAAGAATTACTATGGGAAAAGATTTTAACAAACAAAAATTTGAAAATCACAACAAGCTATACACATTTCTTGGTAGTCACAAAGGAAAAAGCAAGATTTGTGTTGTATTTTATCTGGAGAATTTCTGTTTCCAAGCTCGTGTCTATAGATTGTTTAATCATAACCTAGATCAGTGCCCCATACTCAAAAATTAAAGAATGACATCTATATCTTTATATGTATAATATAGATGTATATATAATATACCTCTATATGCATATATACATACATCTTCATATACAAATAAGTATATATGAAATGACTGCCTCCCCATGTGGTAAAACTTGCCCTTTAAATATTACTCCTGTTTTCAAAATTGAAGAATTAATGTATTCAGATATTTCCTCTTTTTACCCCCCTCCCCATTAGAATGCAATATACATGCCCAAAAGTCTTCATATCCTTCCATATTTGGGCTCTCCTAGTAATAGTACACCTGCTGAATTTTGGCCTTTCTGGCTTGAATTCTATCCAACCAACAATAGTCATTAAACAAAACCAGCAACACTGCTTACACACTCCACAGTTCAAAATGTCCTTGTTCTTAATTTTTGGTTTGGTCTCCTCTCATCATATTTTTATCCATATACGCAATTGGTTCTCTGAAAATCTCATGTATTTAGAAACTTCTCTGATTTTCTGTCTTAAAAATTCCCTTCTTTCTTTCTCTTTCCTTTTTCATAAAGAGACTATAGTTTTGTTATTCTGGCACATTTAGCTCTTTGCTCATATGTCCATTCTCACCTATATCTTCATGCCTGCAGTACAGGCTCTTCTGACTTAAAAACTTTAGGTGGTTTTAACTAGATGTTTGTTAAATAGGAAAATGGTGTCCTAATTCTATCTTCTATTACCTATTGCATTTATTATTTACTTATTTATTTTACCATTTTCTTTCATTGGCTGCCAAGATTTGGCCTCTGTTTTATCTTCTTCACCATATCTTTCCATTTTATTTCTATTTTCATTGTCTTTTAATTTTCAGAAATCTTTTCTTTTCTTGCTTTCACTAGCCTTCAAAATGTGTGGAAGCCATACATAATTGTTAAGGAAAAAACTAGCACAAAATCTGTTTGACCAATCTTGCTTTGTCCTCTAATATTGACTTACAAATTTCCCACAGGTTTGCCTTTGATTCTACTTCTCTTATTTTTCATTCCTGGATTATTGCTACATTGTCTTCCTTTCTAAATATTTGCCATTTCTCACTGGGTCATCTGACTCTTCTCTACCATCAATAGTGTCTCCCATTTGTACATTTTTATTTTTTGTTTTGTCCAATTAATGCCTTGGTTCTTCTAATAATACCTGCTATATTTTCCAAATTTAGAGTTCTTCCTTATCAAGTATATCATCCACAGAAATTGTGCCTAAACTTAGCCCACAAATCATTAGCCTTTGATGATAATTATTCTTTCCTCAAAAATATTAAATGACTTATTTTAAGGTTGGCATGTCTGTTGAGCACACATCTAAGAAAAATCTGCATAAAGAGCTAATGTGCCTTTCTCCTTCTGGCATATAGATTTCATTTCTCAACCCACCATTGAGTAAAAATATACTGGTCATATTAGTACATGATCTTTATATATTTCAGTGATCTCATGGGGAAAAATCTTGGCTGGTCAATCAAAATCCTTTCTTTATTGATATATAATTGACATCCCCGCACCTCTAGTCCTGAACATAGTCTACCAAACAGCATCTGTTTTCCACTCGTTTTACCATTCTGGTCTATTATACCTACTGATATTCTTTTAGATCTTTCAATAAAAGCCATTCCCAATGCTTTTTAAATTAGAGTTTAACATTAGCAGTCCTAAGTTTTGGTCATCTTTCCTCTCTCTTTTAACACATACGTTTTTATTAACTTTTCATGTTTCATTTTGCTTTCCCTTTTACTCATAATTTTATTCAATTATCTTCAACCATATACTGCTTAGAGATACTATCCTAATGACAGAAAGGAATGTAAAAATAAATCAGACACAGATTTTGTCTTTAAGATCTTATAATCTGGTAGCCATTTTTAAGCACAAATATTAGAAAGGTATCATCTATTCATAACTCTAAAACAAGGTAGAGGGTGACAAGTACCATAAACATTTCCAGATCAATGGCTGGGAGGATTATACAACTACGGTTGGTTTGTTCAAGTTGTGCTCAAAACACATGCAGCAGTCGTCTCTGAGGTTAGCAGACCAAGGAACACTTTCCAGCTGCAGTTGCTTCATGCTGCTCATTTCATTTCTTGAGCAGTGATGCCCACTGCTAAGTAATTTGTGTCATCATACTTTGGTTGATGGATACCCAGAATTAGCCCATGTCATTTCTCAATTCTTCAATTTTCCATTGGCTTCATCCTTATCCACCGTGTGGTGTTTCTGCTTTAAGTTCTGCACTGTCAACAACAACTTCACTCTACCTTTCTTCACTCTCAAGGACAGGCTACTCTCTTGCCTGAATGTATGATTCACTTATAGATGAAGCTGACTTGATATGCAGAATACTGTTGTCTACATAAGGCAGGTATTTTTATGCCAGTTTAATAATAGCTAAGATACTTGAGACAGAGCGTATGTCACATCCTTAAGGTTATATAGTTGTTTAGTGAAACAAATGAGATTTACTCTGTCATTAAAGATGTGTTTGCTTTTGCACTGTGCATCAAAATTCAAATATCTTTCTAGGAAGAAGTAGTAGAAAACCTAAAACCTTGAAGATGAGTAGGACTAAAAGGAAGAGAAATATTATTTCCTAACAACTGGTTTTATAACAGGTATACTTTATAACAATAGAGAGATAGAGATATCATTTAATTCTCACAGCAACACTGTGAGGTATTAATGTCTCCATTTTTACAGATGAAGAAAATGAGACCTAGACAAATTTTATTCATAACTAGCATTTATTAAACAGGCACTGTAATTGATATTATCTACATTATTACATTCAACACTCAACAATAAAACTGTATGAAAGGAATGTTATTCTCATTTTACAGGGAACAAAACTAAGGTTCAGAGGGTGTAGGAAATTTGCTTGATGCAAAATCTTTCATTACGTTCATAATTGTTACCCTTTCATTTTCTTTATTTTTCCCTGAAATTCTTATTAGCTTCATACTTCTTTATATGAATGTACTCAACTTGTCTGTTATATTTTTTCTCATTTTCTTTGCCTGTTTAGCTCTAAGTTCTAAAACATTTCCTCAACGTTGTCTTTCAAACTCTTTATTGACCTTCTTACATAGTCAATCTTGTTTTTATTTACCAAGATCTTATATTTTTTTGGATAGTTTTTTTGTTTAATAACATTATTTTCCTGTTTTGTGGTTAATATATTCTAGGATCTCTCTGTGGATATGAGTAGAATTTTCAAACATCTTCCCTGAATTATTTATAACCTTTGGAGTTAGTGGCCTTATTTATTCATTTTGGATTTTCTTTTTCATAATGTTAAATGTCATCAAATTTCATTCATCTTAGTTCTCTTATGTGTTATAAATGTTTGGCTAGTGATTACTGACTTTCTGTGATTGTATAGAATAAAGACATAGACTAATAAAGTATCTAGTACAAGTTCCCTTTTCTAATACATAGGCAGCTCTATGATCCTACAAGTACTCTCTATTAAAGTGGTTGGTTGCCTGGGGGTTCTGTGTATGTGAACTGAAAATGTCACTTAATAAACTTACCTTTAGTTAGCATGGATATAGAGAAAGCCATTCTTATGCTAAAATAAAGAGGTTTTTCTCTCTAGGGCTCCAATAACCTCCAGAAGTCCTAGCTTCTCTGAGACAGATGGTTCACTTTCTGTAGAGAACAGTTGTCCATTTCCTGCCTCAGGGTAAACAGAAGACAGCCAGTTAGTTTGGGTAAAGGAGCTGAGAGAAAGGATAGAGAGATGACCAGAGCAACTGCTCTGGAAGCAGTCCGTCAGTGAATCACTCTGCTTTCTTCTCCTCCACTCATTCCTGATCTCCCTATTTGCCAAGAGAAACTGTAGGTCTTCTCAAGGATTCTGTTGGAAAGATATATTCTCACATATGTAGCAAGACTTATCTTCTGTGTATTGTGGACATCAGATTCTTCCAACTTCTTTTATTCAGCAAGTCATTCTTATTCATTTGATTCTTCCAGAAGAAAATTACCTATGCTTCTCCTCTCTAATGACTCCAACCCCCATTTCATCTATTTTTTTTTTTCTGAATGTACTTCCTTTTGAACTCACTGCTACCATTTTGATGACGTGTTAGAAAAGAAAGGAGGTCATCCCTTGAGCTCATCTTCATCTTTATTTTGAACCGAAATAACTTTAAAGTGAAAGGTGAAACTTAAAAATCAACGAAAAAAAATACTTATGTTTTGCCTACATTGAAGTTTTCATTAAGACTTTGAAAAGGGGAATAAGAGAGCCACTACAGTAGCAAAACAGTTCAGTTCAGGGTGTTGATTTTAAATGGCTTTTGCTCAGATGACCAACTTAGATAAAATCACTCTTAATTAATAACGTATATTAATGCTATAAGGGCATATATCCTAAGGTTATTTGGTTGTCAAGTCTATATTACTTCAGAGTACAAGCAATGCCTTTCAAACTAAATTTCTATATGTGACATAAATTTTATTCTTTTGAAGCTTGCCATTCTGCAAACATTTATGCAAATTCCCAGGCGCACTCTAAAACAGCAAATAAAAGACAAGCAGCTCACAATCCAGCAATCCCAACTGAGGCAGGGCTATGTCTGCCAAATAGAAGCCACAGTTGTGCCACCATTTTCCTCCTTATCAATGGTTTAAATTATTCAGTTTAAAACTTGTTTTCATTTTGGAAATAAACCAATTGTTGGACATTCTTGACACATCATTCCATTTTAATAATTATAAAGACTTTAATGTGTAACATTTTTAGGGTCTATTCAATTAACTTGATAATTTTTAGGTAAATATTGGTATACCTTTTAGTAACATACTAATACAACTTGCTTCCTCAGTTCTACTCTTAAATGCATCAGTTTTACCCAAATTCTGAAAAAGATGGATTCACACAATCTTTTGGCCTTATCTTTTAAGAATCCTATGATAATAGATTAAAGCATTCATCATGCGTCACAGTTCTCAAGTTAAATTGTGAGATAACACATTGAGAGGAAAACATTTAAATGATAAATAAAATGTTTTAAATTTTTAATTGCTATTTTATTAATAACTTTCTTTTATGTAATTTTATTTGTACACAGAGTCAGCAAGTTGATACTGATCAATCAAATGTTCTTAGAATCCTGAAGGTCAGAAAGATCCCTTGAGCAGCCTGACCTTGGCAGCTGACCCTCGCATATAGCGTCATGTAGTTCCCAATGAAGATAAGAATCAGAACACTTTCTTTTTCATTGAGCCATATTCATAAAAAGCAGCAACAACAACAGGAAAAAGATGATAAATGAGTGAATGAGGAAATGAATGACTTATTTGTGGAGGAGAAACTACACTGTCAGTAGAAGTGATCATAGGTTCTCTCAAAATTATTTCTTGGTAGTTGTCCCTGTGTGTTTAAAATTAAAAACAGGAAAATAATTACTGCCTTTTTTGGGGTAAGATATTTAAATCCCAATCAAATATTATCATATGATAGTAACATTTCAATTCAATTCACCTTATCAGATTAGAAAATTATTCACCAAACACAGCTTACAAAATATCAATTTACCATCTTTCTTCCTGACTGTGTTTTATTTTTTATAGTCTCTCAGTTGGAGGCATCGCTGTCCACCAGGAGGCCTTCAAGTTAGAAACCTAGATGTCATCCCTGTCATGTCTGGTTCTTACCTCTCACATAAATCATTCATTGGACCTACAAGTATTTATTGAGTGCTGCTTGTGTCAGGGGCTATTCAGGTGGTAGATTTGGAGTAGTGATCAGAATAGGCAATGTCTTTATTTCTCATAGAGTTTGCCTTCCAGTCAGAGCAGTTAAAATAAACAGATATGCCAGATGCTAGGTAGAGAAAGACACCATGAGGAAAAATGAACAAGATGGAGATCAGGCATGGAATTTCTCCACATCACTCTTTCTACCCCTTGATTCAGACTTTCTCATCATCTCTAAGACTGTTGCAACGGTCTTCTACTTCATCTTATCTGACCCCATTATTGTTTAAAGAATCTATCTAATATGATTGTCAGATCTTTTCAGTTCTCTCCTTAAATTCTTCAAAGCTTCCCCTCACCTTAAAGAAAAGCCTTAGTTTGTGGGAGGCCAAGGCAGGTGGATCACAAGGTCAGGAGATCGAGACCATCCTGGCTAACACGGTGAAACTCCGTCTTTACTAAAGATACAAAAAAAATTAGCCGGGTATGATGGCCGGCGCCTGTAGTCCCAGCTACTCGGGAGGCTGAGGCAGGAGGATGGCGTGAACCCAGGAGGCAGAGCTTGCAGTGAGCCAAGATCGCCCCACTGCACTCCAGCCTGTGCGACAGAGCGAGACTCTGTCTCAAAAAAAAAAAAAAAGCCTTAGCTTCTTAACAATGGTTATCAGCCCTCCATGATCTTGCCTCTGTCTCTACCTCCAGCCTCATAATGTTATCTCTTGCTTTTCTGTCACTGGTGAAAATACCACATCAAGCTAATAGTTTAATATTCACCACTTACTGCTGTGTCCATTGTGAAGGATGTTGACCCTACCCCTTCACCTGCCTGATATCTGATCTCCCCATCTTCTCTGAGCTATTAAATGTGTGACAATTTTATAGCTCTCATAATGCCCAATGTTCATCTCTGCCACTCTGTTTACATATTGTATTGTAGTATTTAAAATGTATGTAAAATACTTTACTCCTACTGTGAACTGCTTGAGAGCGAGGACCATGTTTCTTTGTTCTGTCTACTTAGTGCTTAGCACAGTGCTTGGTCCATATTATATGGTATGCAAGGCATATTTGTTAAATGAATGAATGAAATTTTAATGGTCTGTATCTGGGCATCAAGAAAATTCTGAAATATGGGGCTATTGTGCAAGGGGGCAGAGCAAGGAGAAGGAAAGCATTTAAAAATCCTGAAAAGCCAGAGACAAAATAACTTAGTGCATACTAAAATCATGCAGCAAATACAAGAGAAATAAAAGCTGTGGTGCCAAGCCATTGATAATGCTCTCATTTTATTCATAAATTAAAGGGAAAGCATTTTACCCATAAGATAATAAATATCAAAGTGATTACTCGAAAGGTAGAAGCATTTAGAGAACAGCATTGTAAACAAGGCAATACCTTTAACAAAATGCAAAAGGTATTTATGGTTAGTCAGTTATCCCAGCACCATTTATTGAATGAGGAGTGCTTTCCCCATTGCTGTTTTTTGTTGGTCTTATCAAAGATCAGATGACTGTTGCTGTGTGGCTTTATTTCTGAGTTTTCTATTCTGTCCCACTGGTCTATGTGTCTGTTTTGGTACCAATACCACGCTATTTTGGTTAAAATTAACTCAAAGTGGATTAAAGATTTAAATGTAAGACCTCAGACTATAAAAATCCTAGAAGACAACCCAGGAAATACTCTACTTGACATTGGCCTTGGCAACAAATTTTTGGCTAAGTCCCCAAAAGCAATTGCAACAAAAACAAAAATAGACAGGTGGGACCTAATTAAACTAAAGAGCTTCTGTACAGCAAAGAAACTATCAACAGAGTAAATAGACAACCTACAGAATGGGAGAAGAACTTTGCATACTATGCATCCAACATAGGCCTAATATCTGGAATCTACAGGGAACTTAAACAAATCAACAAGGGAAAACAAGGGAAAATCAAACAATCCCATTAAAAAGAGGCAAAGGTCATGAACAGAATCTTCTGAAAACAAGACATATAAGTGGCCAACAAACATATGAAAAAAATGCTCAGTATCACTAATCATCAGAGAAATGCAAATCAAAACCACATTGAGATGGACACCATCTCATACTAGTCAGAATGACTTTTATTAAAAAGTTAAAAAACAATAGATGCTGGTGAGCTTGAAGAGAAAAGGGAACAAGGGAACACTTATACACTGTTGGTGAGAATGTAAATTAGTTCAGTCACTGTGGAAAGCAGTCTGGAGATTCCTCAAAGAACTTAAAACAGAGTTACCATTCAATCTAGTAATCCCATTACTGGGTATCTACCAAAGGAAATTGAATCATTCTACCAAAAAGATACCTGCCCTTGTATCTTCATCACTGTGCTATCACAATAGCAAACACATGAAATAAACCTCAGTGCTCATCAATGGTAGATTGAATAAACAAAATGTAGTACATATACACCATGGAATACTATGCAGCCACAAAGAAGAATGAAATCATGTTCTTTGCAGCAACATGGATGCAACTGAATGCCATAATCCTAAACAAATTAATGCAGGAATAGAAAATGAAAGACTGCATGTTCTTACTTAGTAGTGGGAGCTAAACAATGAGCAGATATGGACATCAACAGTATATTGGATAATTTATGATGGGTTGAAAAAATGTATGAGGGGTTGAACAATGGAATATAGCAATGGAAATGAGCTACAACTACTTGTAATAATCTGGATGAATCCTCAAAACATTTAACTGAAGGAATTTTTTTAATGATTAAGTAATAAACTCAGCATAAATCTTGATATTTAAACATCCAAAACAAGAGAACTAAGTAATATGTTATTTACAGATTAATAAATCAAAGAAAAGGGTGGAAATTATTTTTTTATTAGGCTACAAATTTACAATTAAGTTACCTCTTGGAGGAGGAAGGGAGATTCAATAATGGAAAGGTGCCTAGGGAATTTAAAGGTCCTGGTTACATTCTATTAAGCTTGTGGTGGGTGTATGGGTATTTCTTTTAACTTTCCTTAACTGTACATTATACACACATATTGTAAATAATGTATACAACATATACACATCATCATACATATATGATAGAGTGTATAATTTCATTTACGATGTAACACTTTCCCTCTAAGAAACAATTCTATGTTAGTTGACACTTTTATGAATCAGGAGTTTCAAAATGCATGTTAAATAGGTCTCTGCTGGCACGTGATAGACGAAGTGAATTGTTAGAAAGCTAAGAGCATTATTTCAGTCAGCTGGCAATTGATCCAATCATCACAGCTGACTTTTCCACCCAGCAATCTGTGCCAATTGTTAACATGGGTGAAGTGAGCCAATTGCTTCAGACCAGGTTTCCTTAATTTATATTAAAATTTAGCCTTAAACAGACATGTTGAGGAATTAAGAAAATAAAAAGGAAAAACCAAAAATGCCAGAAAAAAATGTAGAATATTTTGAAGTCAGTGCTTTCATTTCAGATATAAACCTTTATTCAGAGTTATTGGAAATCAAAAGCCTATTGAATGCACATCATTTCTGGCAATTGTATAATTCATAAATAGACAAATGGCTTAAGAAACACGATGAAAAAAGTGTACTCCCGAGGAGGTATCATCTATGCCAAGTTTACTGCTGAGATCATGAACCAGTGACAATAGGGGTTAATAATGGAAATGTTGGTAGTCCTCTACTTATAATAGAATGAACAGTGCTGCTATAATTACAATTTTCTGGTTTTTTTCCTGTTATATAGAAATGAATCAATATCCAAGTAGAGAGAGGATAAAAATGTCTTTAATAATTTGCTTTGCTCTTCAAAAGAATTGGCTTCCTAGGTCTGCAAGTCAATTGTATCATTCAAAATTATCACAAGGCTATTTATCAAATAGCGTAAATTAAAATTTGTTTTGACCTACTGAAGGCTATTTTATGTGATTTTCAGTAGAGACTGAATAATCATGAACAATTTCCTTTTCTCTACCAAGTTACTTTAAAAAAGAATCAATATGTTATTTCAGCAGATATTTAGAAGAATCAACTCTTCATGTGATCTTCTGCTGAGTTATGTCAACACCAAGACTGTTATATATGGATTCTTGTTGCCTTGTCTTGTTTTTAATTAGGACCTGAGAAATATGTGATTAGTGACTGCAGCAATAACTGATATATCTTACTTGGACTGTTATTATTTCCAAGAAAAGTAATAACCAATCTGATTTGCCAATAGAGCAATATTATAGGATAAGTAAGTAAAATTGGGAATATACGTAATGAAAAAATGTATGTTTTCCACATACCACAGACTTTAAATTTGTTTGAATTGTGTAAATAATTTGGCATGTAGTCTAAGTTAAATCAATAATAGTAGTCTCAAATTATCCTTGATACTTTGTTTCTTTTATTTTCTTTGTTAACTTGAGAATCTGTATTTGCAGGAGGAGCCTGGAATAAAAGATTGCTGAAATTTTGCACTAAATAAATCTTTCTAGAGATAAGTAATATTAAACCTCCTTTAAACCTACATAATAAATTCAATTTAATAAAATTTAAAGACAAAAATAAAACTCAAAGAAGGAAGAAAACTCTGAGTTTTTGTATATCTCTGATTTTTCTATTAATGAGTATTTCATTACCATCTTCATGTACAGCAATACTATTTTAAAGAATATTGTTGATTGATGTTCTGTTCTTTCTGTTTAGTCTTTTACCTGAGGAGCTAATTTTCTCTTTCTCTTATTAATCTGCTAGGTCTCTGCCCTGTGATTCTGTGCTCACTTTCCTCTAACTTTTTTAGCTCTTCGTCAAGTTGTATTCACTATAGGACCACAAATTGTGCTCACGGGAGCCCCAGCACCCCACTTAACAGCTCTGTGATTGTAAGGTAGGACTTAATCTCCCTGGTACTCATTCACGCATTCCTAAGAGCCTCAAATAAGGAAGTGTTTCTGAAACAAATGTGAAAACTCTCAAAAAGCCTCTAAAACTCCATTTGACTTGCAAACAATGTCATAACTACACAACTAATAATACAAATAAAAAAAAAAAAAGACAATGCTGTTGGGTACCAAGTACTCTCTCTTAAGTTTTTTTTTTCTATTTTAACTCCTTTGATTTTTCATAGATATAAAAACTGAGTCCTCAAGAGGTAAAGTATTACCCAGTGCTTATAGTTTCCAGATCCCTCCGAATAAACACTATTTAGCCTCTCCAAATTTCTGTTCGTTAATTTATGAAAACATCCAATAAAACAAAGGAAAGGCCAATACACTTTTAAAACTTCAGTACAACTGACTTCTTTTCTTCCTGAACTACTTGTCCATATTGAACAATGAAGAGACATGGCTTCTATCTCTGTGATCTCTCATTTTCCAGCTTTAGGTTCAATTTCTCTGCAGATGGCACTTAATTTCAACAAGTTAACCTTGGTATCTTTCTAAATGACACATTCTATTTAGAGTCTCTGGCAAATTTACTATCTTGCCGAATTCTCAAGTTTGACTCTGGAAAATGTCAACTTTCTGACATTCTCCTCCAGCTTCACTTATGAAGAATTTTCTCATAAATCTGAATGAAGTAAAGACGCCAGCATCTTTCATGTGTACTTCTCTGATCCCTATCACCAAGCTAAGAGTGTGGGCTCCTTTGGCTCATTGTTTCCTGTACCAAAATGCTGCTATTTATTCTTTCTTGAAATTGTTCATATTTCTTTATCCCTGATTTCAGAAACAAATCTATGTTGGCTTATTTGTAAACTCCTATTTCTACATATTAATATAGATCTTTGTTTTGTTCTCGCACTTAAGTAATTACATCAAGATTCTTATGCTATTAATATAACCTGTTGATAGGCTTAATGCCTTGAAATTCATTTGTATATGAGACTGTTATCATACTCTTTACATTTTAATGTTCTTTAGGCATGTATTATGTCTTTCAACTTTTTATGTGTTCATAGTAACTAGCATAGTGCTCAATGCTATAAAATTTAGATAATAAAGACTGAAGAAGCATTATAGAGCCTTCAATTCAATCTCTTCATTTTACACAAACAGAAGCTGAGTCCTTGCTTGTGAATTGGAAATTAACAGCATTATTTTTCCATTCACATATTTATTCAGTGTTTACATTATTGATAGCCTGTAATGTCCACATATCTTAAGACATTAAGTTTCACAGCTCTCAGTGGGGTGGCCATTTACCACTATTAACAGACAGGGAGACTGAAGGAGAGTTTCACAGCTTGCTCATGATCACACATGTAGTGGTGACAGCTGAGATTCAGTTACTTTGTCCTGCTCCAGATCCTATTTTGCTTCATCATATTTCTTTTCTAATGTACCATAATACACATTTTACTTGCAGTTTTTGGGCTGAAAGTACCTAGCCATGTAAGACCCCCACCATTTGAAGCAATCAACCCTTTCAAACCATTTCATGAAGTCCAACCAAAATTTAATCATTTAATTGAAAAAAAAAGATGAGTTTTTTCAGAGTATATTAGCATGTATAAATAAAAATTACTAGGAATTGGTTGTAAGGAATTCAGAGGTACCTTTTAAAATATGTTTCTTTACTCAGTGGCCTGAGAGAACATGGCATGACTGGGGAAATGGAAGCATTCTGGGATATTGCTGTATAGGGCCATTGAGAGGGGAATTTGAGAGATGAGGCTCAACAGGTATTAAGGAGTTCAGTCATGAAAGGCATCGTGTTTCATGTTAAAGGATTCATGTCTTCCCACGGATAATGGATGCCTAAAAGACCAGATTCACCTACATACCTTTTCCAGGACAATTCATCATCTCAGTGTTAAGGGCACATGTCATGTTGCTCTTTCTTGCTGCTTACCAAGAGAGGTAGGTGGAATTCCTAGATGGTCCCACAGATTTTCTACCCTAATCCTTGGGAATGTGAATACAAGGAATTGTTTCTCCTATAATCGGGTTATGTTGTAGGGCACAGTTAACTATGAGAAAGAGAGCTTATCTGAATGGAGCTAACCTACTTACATAAACCCTTTAAAACCAGAGACGTTTCTCTGGATGCTAGCAGAAGAGCACATCAGAGACTGTAAGCATGAGAAAGATTTCATACCCTATTTCTGGCTTGAAGGTGGATGGAGCCATGTGCCAAGGAATGCAGGAGAAAATTACCATAACAAGTTGACTGATTTCACTTTAAAATTCAAAGATCAAATAGATACTCAATAATGCCCTGAAATCTTATGTTCCTATAGCAGGCTTACTTTTCCTACTACTAAAAAGACTATTTGAGATATTCTTCCCTTTCCTCAAATAGTCCTCACCTCTACTCCACTATTATTATCAGGGGATGGCCTTTTTTCACATTTTATTAGAAAATAGAAGCCGTATGATAGGATATATTTTACATTTTCTCTACCAAATCTAAAATCCTACCTATACTGAAATCTATCTTCTTTTTTTCCTATTATTTCAACTGAGGATATTTCACCTCCACCAGCATCGAATACACATTCCTACACTCCTTCTTTATCTCGTTCCTCTCCAACACTCAAAGTTCCTGGGGCTCTACCTCTTTCAGTTATCTTCTCTCTCCCCTTCTACTGTATCATTCTCATCAGCACATAAACATAGTCTATAATCTCCCATCATAAATAAGAATGCATCCCTTTTCCTCAACTACAATCTCATTTCTCTGTGTCCCTTCAAAGTTAAACTTCTAAAAGAGTTGTCTACATTAGTTATTTGTGTGTCTTCACCTTCCACAACTCAACCCACAACAGAGTGATTTTCACCCCATAATTCCACTGAAAGTGCCCTTATCAAAATACAAGGCTGTCCAAAAACCTATTTCCAAAGAGCACTCTCTGAATTATTACTTAAACTTTGAATACTCTTCAGAAGTCAACCACTCCCTTCTTGAAATACTGTCCTCTCTTAACATTCACAGCAGCACTCTCCTGGTGTGCCTCAACTCAGCGGTTGCTTCTTTTCTTCCTCTCTGGTTTCTTCATTATTATTATTTTTGCTTCCAAATGATTCCTTCATGCTCATTCTTGAGTCCTCTTATTAATTTTATACACATTTACCTTGGAGATAGTTACCCATTTGTAGGAATTTAAATGTATCTTCATGTTAATAATGTTTATAATTTATCCTTTGTCCAGATTTCTCCTCTAAAGAAGACTCCAGTAAAGGAAATGAATTAAATTTTGGTCTCCCAAGATATGGAACAGGAAGAAATATAAGAGTACATGTGGACTTCAAGTGCTTCAGATGGCACCCCAATAGGTCATCATTTGTGATAGAAGTAGGGCCAGCTGTTTTCCAGCTGTTATATAACTGTCTTATTGGACTAGATTCTAAGATTGTTTGAATACCTTCTAGGCCTATGACCTTGGACAAGTTATTTAGCCTTAACAAACTTTAATATGTGCATTTATAAAATGAATTTATCATTACCATGCTATAATTTACATTGAGGAAACTATGTAAAATGTGAATTTGCTTAGTACAACGCCTGAGATATTCCAGATTTTCAGAAAACACTAGTTATTTTTTATATTGAAGATAAAGCTTTTTACATTTTTCTGAATTATGGCTGCTGGTTATATTTTGTAGCAAGTTACCATACCTATAATCTATGTAGAAATGATAATACAGTTGTATAAAAATATTCTGTTGATGCCTTCTGGTAAGATCAAGTATGAAAGGGTCTTAGATTTGATGAACTAAATTTATTAGACTATGGTTTATAGTACCAATTATTTAAATCATCAAGCCCTTAAACTCTGTCTTACTAGAGCAATGCTTTGTCAGTAATAGAAGTAGAGAAATTGAAGATGCGTTATCAGCCTTCAGAAAACTTAAAATCTAATTGGTGCAAAAAAGAGTAAAATTGGAGAAATGAATGGAGTATTTTGTTTATAGGCAGCAAGTATATAAAGGTGTAACCCAAACTATGAAATAATGAGAAAATTTAGCATGATCCAAGATGTCTTGGCTATTTAGCATGATCCAAGATGTCATGGCAATACTTACAAGAAGAGGAGTTTGCATGGAAATTTGTGAAGAGCAATCAATGAAGGGAAGGCAAGGGGAAGAAACTATGGAAGAACTATATGATCAGTTTTGGAAAGATGGGAGTGAGTATGCTTTGTTGAAAAATGTAAGAAACTGGCTAAACCAACTCTCACAGAGTTGTTTATTTATTTATTTATTTATTTATTTATTTATTTATTTATTATACTTTAAGTTCTAGGGTACATGTGCACAACGTGCAGGTTTGTTACATATGTATACATGTGTCATGTTGGTGTGCTGTACCCATTAACTTGTCACTTACATTAGGTATATCTCCTAATGCTATCCCTCCCCCATCCCCCCACCCCACGACAGGCCCCAATGTGTAATATTCCCCTTCCTGTGTCCAGGTGTTCTCATTGTTCAATTCCCACCTATAAGTGAGAACATGCGGTGTTTGTTTTCTGTTCTTGCGATAGTTTGCTGAGAATGATGGTTTCCAGCTGCATCCATGTCCCTACAAAGGACATGAACTCATCATCCTTTTTTATGGCTGCATAGTATTTGATAGTGTATATGTGCCACATTTTCTTAATCCAGTCTGTCACTGATGGACATTTGGGTTGGTTCCAAGTCTTTGCCTTTGTGAATAGTGCCGCAATAAACATACATGCAACTCTCACAAAGTTTTATAAGAGAAGGTTGCATAACCTGTCTTCAGATTGATTAACAAAATCTGTATATTCCAAGTTGAGTTTATAATTGGGGTAAGAAAAAGAGGGAAGAAGAGTGGCTCAGAGGCTGTAGTTGCTGCTCAAGTGTACAAAAACTTATTCTTGAATTAGAATGGCAGCTGAGGAAACAGTAAATCAGTTGAATCTTAGAAAGACTGAGAAGCAAGATTTAGAAAGAGCTGATGACTCTAAAGGCAAAGAAAGGCTGTAATCTAGCCTGGTTTTAGATGGTGAACCTGGAAGACTGTGAGTTTGGAGGCTATTGTAATCAGAATGCCAAAATAAGAAAGAAGAAATTTGTAGGTTTATATAGATGAAGATTTTAATCAAATGGAATGGGTTCAAAAATCATGAAGACACACGGGAGGAAATTTGTGAACTGGAGAAATGAAACAGGAGCAAGATTATCAAGACCCATCTACATTTGTTATTTTTTTTCTCACTTTTAGTGCAGTATTCTTAGTTCAGTGTAATGTGCTAAATTAATGCTTACACTAAGCTGATGTAATTAGATGATGAAGTTCCTTGCCAAACAAAGAGAAGATGGCAGAAACACTGGAAACTGTAATGGTCAGTGTGAACTATCACAAATCTAGAATAGAAAATCTGACATTTAGATCTATGCTTTGAACTGTATGTCTCTGAGATGATATGGTTTGTCTGTGTCCTCACCCAAATCTCATGTTGAATTGTACTTCCCATAATCCATACGTGTTGTGGGAAGGACCCAATGGGAAGTGATTGGCTCATGGGAACAGTTTCTCCCATACTGTTCTCATGCTAATGAGTGAGTTCTCGTGAGATCTGCTGGTTTTATAAGTGTCGCACTTCCTCTGCAGGCACATCTCTCTCCTGCCACCTTGTAAAAAGGATGCCTTCCTTCCCCTTTACCTTCTGCCATGATTGCAAATTTCTTGAGACCTTCCCAGCCATGTGACACTATGAGTCAGTCAAACCTCTTTCCTTTACACATTACCCAGTCTCAGATATTTTCTTAGAGCAATGTGAGAACAGACTAATACAGTAAATTGGCACCAAGAATGGGGTGCTGCTATAAGAATACCCCAAAATGGCTGAGACTGTAATCCCAGCACTTTGGCAGGCCAAGGTGGACTGATCATAACGTCAGGAGATTGAGACCATCCTGGCCAACACAGTGAAACTCCATCTCTACTACAACACAAAAAATTAGCCTGGCATGGTGGCACGTGCCTATAGTACCAGCTACTCAGGAGGCTAAGGCAGGGGAATCACTTGAACCCGGGAGGCAGAGGTTGCAGTGAGCCGAGATCGTCCCACTGCATTCCAGCCTGGTGACAGAGCAAGACTCCATCTCTTTAAGAAAACAATAATACTCCAAAATGTGGAAGTGTGGAAGTGACTTTGGAACTGGGTAACAGGCAGAGTTTGGAACAGTTTAGAGGGCTCAGAAGAAGACAGGAAGATGTGGGAAAGTTTGGAACTTCCTGGAGACTTGTTGAATGGCTTTGACCAAAATGCTGTCAGTGATATGGACAATGAAGTCCAGGCTGAGGATGTCTCAAATGGAGATGAGGAACTTGTTGGGAACTGGAATAAAGGTGACTCTTGCTATGCTTTGCTTTAGCGAAGAGACTGGTGGCATTTTGCCCTGCCCTAGAGATCTGAGGAACTTTGAACTTGAGATAGATGATTTAGGATAACTGGTGGAAGAAATTTCTGAGAACCAAATTGCTCAAGAGGTGACAGAACATAAAAGTTTGAAAAATTTGCAGCCTGAGGATGTGGTAAAAAAGAAAAACCCATTTTGTGGGGAGAAATTCAAGCCAGCAGCAGAAGTTTGCTTAAGTAACAAGGAACTGAATGTTAATCACCAAGACAATGGGGAAAATGTCTCCAGGACATGTCAGAGTTTCACAGCAGCCCCTCCCATCACAGGCCCAAAAGCCTAGGAGGGAAAAATGGTTTCCTGGGCCAGGCCCAGGGCCCCCCTGCTCTGTGCAGCCTCGAGACATGGTGCCCTGTGTCTCATCTGCTTCAGCTCCAGCCATGGCTGACGGGGCCAAGCACAGCTTGGGTCATTGCTGCAGAGGATGCAGGCCCCAAGTCTTATAGCTTCCATGTGGTGTTGAGCCTGTGGGTGCACAGAGGACAAGAATTGAGGTTTGAAAACCTCCGTCTAAATTTCAGAGAACCTATAGAAATGCCTGGATGTCCAGAGAGAAGTTTTGGCTGAAGAAGCAGATTCCTCATGGATAACCTCTGCTCAGGCAGTGCAGAAGGGAAATGTGGAGTCAGAGCCCTCACACAGAGTCCCCACTGGGGTACTCCCTACTGGAGGTGTGAGAAAAAGGCCACCATCCTCCAGACCCCAGAATGGTAGATCCACTGTCAGATTGCACTGTGTGCCTGGGAAAAGCTGCAGACACTCAGTGCCACACAGTGAAAGCAGCTGGGAGGGGGGCTGTACCCTGTAAAGCTACAGGGGTGGAGCTGTCCAAGGCCATGGGAGCCCACATCTTGCATCAGTATGACCTGAATGTGAGACCGAGTCAAAGGAGAACATTTTGGAATTTTAAGGTTTAATGACTGCCCTATTAGATTTTGAACTCACATGGGGCCTGTAGCCTTTTTGTTTTGGCCAATTTCTCTCATTTGTCTATATTTACCCAATGCTTGTACCCCCATTGTATCTAGGAAGTAACTAACTTGCTTTTGATTTTACAGGTTCGTAGGCAGAAGGGACTTGCCTTGTCTCAGATGACACTTTGGACTTGGACTTTTGGGTTAACACTGGAATGAGTTAAAACTTTGGGGACTGTTGGAAAGACATGATTGTGTCTTGAAATGTGAGAAGGACATGAAATTTGGGAAGGACCAGGGGTGTAATGATATGGTTTGGCTGTGTCCCCAACCAAATCTCATCTTGAATTGTAGTTCCCATAATCCCTATGTGTTGTGGGAGGGACCCGTGGGAAGGGTTTGTATCACGGGGGCAGTTTTCCCCATGCTATTCTTGTGACAGAGAGTGAGTTCTCACGAGATCTGATGGTTTTGTAAGAATCTGGCATTTGCCCTGCTGGTGCATCTTCCTCCTGCTGCCTTGTGAAGAAGGTACCTTGCTTCCCCTTCACCTTCTGCCATGATTGTATGTTTCCTAAAGCCTTCCCAGCCATGTGGAACTGTGAGTCAATTAAACCCCTTTCCTTTATGACTTACCTAGTCTCAGGTGTTTCCTTATAGCAATGCGAGAACGGACTAATATATGGAGAAAAGATAAGAAGTTCAGAAAACAGGGAATATGAGTGAATTTTCATTTCCTGATTTTTGCCCTTTATTTGAGGTAGAGATAAATCATATTGCCCTATTTTTGTTGCAGTAATTTCTTTAAAATAATAAACTTTTACGGGGACAGAAATTTAGATTATTTTAGGCCTAAAGAATTAAAGCTAGCAGTAATGAAAGAATAAATTAACAAATGAAAACATATTATATTTATAATTGCCAGATATGTTTCCCCTTTACTTAAGTGCCCTCTAATGATATAGCAGTAGCATATTTCTTCACATTGTCTATACAATGTAATTCAATTCAATACATACTTCCTAAAAACATGTTATCCGGTAATTGCAAATAACAGAATAGAGAAATATGAAAACAATTTAAAATAAAATCAAAAGTGTATTATGAGAATTTGAACACTGACTTTTATTTGCAAATTTTAAAAAGACTTCCATAAATGATTCCCTTAAAGAGTTCAATGAAGGAAAATTAACACCATGTTTTCAGTATATTACATTTTCCTCTCTTAACGGCAAAAGATTTGAGTCTTTCGGTGTATGGTCATTAACTGTTACTAACCATAGGATGCTTCAGTCTTTTTCCTTAAAGAATCAGCCCTCCTCCCACCTTTTTTTACATCTGGAAAATAAACTTAAAGTCAGGCATCAGAGGAGAATTGTTTCGTTAATTTAGAAGACAATCTTAAAAACAATACTCTTTCCTGAACATTCATACTGTGATGTGAACATCATTTTATTAGTCAAAACATAGTTTATTTGTGATATTATTGTGCTATCATTTTTAGTCACATGCAAATCAAGGGAACACTTTGACCTAATGAGGTACTTACCTGAAAAACAGCTCAGTCAGTTATTGCTCTATTTTTTGTTTTTGTTTGTTCAGGTATGGGTTGGGTAGATTTGGTCCCTTCTTCCAAATCTAGTAATTATTCCTTGGGAATCAATCCATAAAATAGCACAATTAGTGTACATACATAAGAGGAGAAGATAATTCATAAACTCAAGAAATTTGTATGGTAAAGAATAACCAAATATTGAGGTGGTTGAGGTAGACTGTAAAATACTACAGATAATAACGACTGCAAAATGAACACAAACATGGCTTTCCAAACCTTTAAAAAATGTATACTATTAACTTTAGGATTTAACAAACCAAATGAAAATTGAGGCCATTCTGAATGCAAAACAAAATCTTCAAAACAGAGCACATATTTTTGTCAGGTTCCTAAGAGTGGCAAGACAACCAGTGTACATGAGAGAAAGGAAAGTATATTTAGGACAAGTACGGTAAGCAATTGCAATATCCACAGGTTTGGCTCATTGGTGGGAGTGCCATCAATAACAGTGATGATGTAATCACATTGGTAAGACATTCAAGGTAAGTCACCCCCTTAAATATTCCTTTTCTAAACGAAAGTAAAGAAATATGATTTGGTTCTCAGAGAAAAGATTTATATTTAAGAAAGCTTTTCACTACCATGGTAGGGTTCAAGGAGGAAAAATTAAAAGAGGAGGTAAAAGGTTAGGAATAAAAGTTTTATACCATCAAATCAGTTAATTTTCATATGAAAAAATGTTAATTTAAATTTAAATATTGACTAGAAATATATTTAATTGAAAATTTAGTCACATATTTGGTAGCTAAAGTCCAGAACAGATTTTTGGCCACCTATGTCTTAGGGAAAGACATGAATAATGCATCTTTCATCATTTCTTTGGTGTTTGTTTAGTCACACTCATAAAAGGGGAAAAGCTTCTCTTTATTAGAGTATTTTTTCCAAAGTCATTTTTCCATGAAAATATCTTTGTATTAAAAGATAACAAAAATTGAAACAGACACATTAAGTATATCATAGTTTTGGAAAATGTTATTTATCTTTTCCTGACTTCTTAAAAATGGATTCTACTATACAAAAGAGAATAGAAACACAACCAAAACATTATTCATAACCATATTCAGCAAGGAGTGATATATCACTTTATTTTCAGAAACAGATTTAATCTTCTCTTTTCCAAAATTAAAATTAATCTTTTTCATTTTTATGACCTTGTATATCAATTTTAAAGTATTTTAAAATAGTATGCTGTATTAGTGAAAGTTTCCATTTTTTATATTTGATATTATGTCTTTGATTACAAGGTACAGTGTTATTTATTAAAGTATGTATTTTTATAAGTGTGGATACTATCATTTTGAAACATTAATTTTGAAGTCATAGTTTTTAGCTGCTCTAAAGTAAGAACATTTTTCATAGAATATCTTACTGTGAATGTTTTGTACCACATTGTGATATGTTGATTAATAAATTCATGTGGCAAATCCACAAACTCAACATTTTCTAAATATATACTTTTAGAGTGAATTATCTTTTTTTTTTTTTTTTTTTTTCTTTTGAGACAAGGTCTCGCTCTGTAGCCCAGGCTCTAGTGCAAAGTGGTACAGTCTCAGCTCACAGAAAACTCTGCCTCCCAGGTTTAAGCAGTCCTCCTGCCTCAGCCTCCGAAGTAGCTAAGATTATAAGCATGAGACATTATGCCAGAATATTATTGCTATTGTTGTTATTATTATTATCATATGTTTAGTAGACAAAGGGTTTCACCTTGTTGGTCAGGCTGGTCTCGAACTCCCAACCTCAAGTCGTCCACCTGCCTTGACCTCCCAAAGTTCTGGGATTATAGGCATGAGTCACTTGCACCCAGTCTAAAGTGAATTATCTAATCAAATGTTCTTCTTATCTAGAAAAATGTCCAGAAGGGAAATGTGTATAGAGAAAAGAAGAATAGATTGTACCTTTTTATGCAAGTCCCAGCTCTTATCAACAGTGTATATGCAGGCACATTAGCCAGTATAACAGGAGATTAACCCATAAACTAAACTGCCAACCTCTTAATTTATAGATGAGCCAAAGTCATTTCATCTGCAGAGAGTGAGCATTTCTCCTCATGCTGCCCTGCATGCCACAATCCAAATTATAATTTCCAGACATGATAGTGAATCTGGAATCAGGGCAAAGAAAGTTGGGTCATCTCAGTGTCTATTTTTTGTTTGTTTGTTTTTTGTTTTGAGATGGAGTTTCACTCTTGTCACCCAGGCTGGAGTGCAATGGCATCATCTCAGCTCACTGAAACCTCTGCCTACTGGGTTCAAGCAATTCTCCTGCCTCAGCCTCCTGAGTAGCTGAGATTACAGGCACGTACAACCACGCCTAGCTAATTTTTGTATTTTTAGTAGAGGTGGGGTTTCACTATGTTGGCCAGGCTGATCTTGAACTCCTGACGTCAGGTGATCTGCCCACCTCGGCCTCCCAAAGTGCTGGGATTACAGGCCCCACCCTCAGTGTCTATTTTCATGAAGTCATGATGATCTGGCATCCTTTTCTTTTTCACTCTGGAAATGTTATTATTTAAATGAATCTAATGATCTGAGATCCAAGCTCACTTTTTGCAAGTATTATTTGTACTCTCCAACACTTGCATTTCTGGATTATTTGTCCTTCCAATTTTCATTAATTGTTTTGTCTACATCTTTTCCTCATGGCACAATGCATTTTCCAGGATTGGAAATTACTTTATATTTACTATGTTCTATAGAGATGGCTTATTGATGTTACTCAAGGAAATTTTTCCATTTTATGAGTAATCTTTGTTCAAATCACAAAGTAGGGTGCTAGAGCTAATCCCTTCTGATGTGTGGATGCAAATGTTGAACAGACATTGTGGAGCAAATGACAAGTAAAGTCTAAGCTGAGTAATGAGGCAGTAAGAGGACATCCACATTTAAAATTATTGTTAATTCTCAGATGATTTGCAATCATCCTCCTTAAATTCTGTCTAAAAGAAAACCAAAAACCTTTCATTTCAAAGTGATATAAAATAACCTATAAATGTAATATCAGAGTCACTATGTATAATCTCTAATATTTTCAGAAACAGAAGAGTGAAATAGGTGTCCCAAGATTACACAAGATTGTATAGTAGAATTGTAAACACAACAATAATGCTAATGTTAGTTAACACATTTATTCACAATCTATTATTAAATTAACTAAGTATCCCATTCATCTCTCCCATTTTTGGCATTGCCTTCCCCCTGACAACTCCTTCATGTTACCTTCCTACTTCCCAAAACCCCTTGGTTACACCACCTCATGTCTCCTTTCCTTACTCTTATGCTTTTCGGAGTTTTATCTTTTCTCAAGGATGAAGCTGTTGCTCCTATAATAGGATTGCCTTCTCTCACCAGAATGCATTCAAGTTGAGGGGCTGGTACCCTGAATAAAAATGCAAGGTTACAATTTAAGTGAGAGGCAAGGCTACTCACAAAGAATTGTGATACAGCAACTAGGAAGATTATAATTGAAGCAACGATTCATAACTATTTCCTAATACGAAAATATAACAGATGTGAGCCTACATATAAGAACTGGGGTTTAAGTGATATCTACATTTCTCGATACATTGATAATTTCTCTGAAAAAGTCCTGAAGGAACTTCTGATAAAAGAAGAAAAAGTTCATTTTCTAGCTAAAGAAGAAAAAATGTTTCAAGAGAATTTATTCTAGTGGTGCAACAAGCATCAGGGAAAATATTCGACTACAGTAGTAGTCAAGGAAGACTAATAACATCATATAATATAATGACTTACATTTTAAGTTAACATATTTTAAATAAGCCTTTCTAATGTTGATATAAGACTGGGAAAATCTGTTAGAAAGAATCATTGGAGATTATATTTTTTACAACAGATTGATAATATCTGTGAAGAGTTTGATCCACTCAAACTTTGAGAAAAGAGTTATTAATAAAGTTATTTACAGCCATATTATTTAAAATAGCCCCAAACTGAATACACTCTAAAATTCCAACAACTGGGAGCAACAAAATAATGGAGTGGTATAATGGTATATAACATAGTATAAAACTATATTAATAATGAGAAGAAAATTATTTTAAAATAATTTTTACTATTATAGAAAAACACATGAACACAGAGATTAGAAATGCTATAAATACAACATGTTCAACCTTCCTGGGTCCTCAATGTAGCCTGGAAATACTTTTATTTCTCCTCTTAGCTCTCTTTCCTTTTATCCTCAGCAACTATTTAGAAAGTTCTTAAATCTTCTCACAGCTCTGACCCTACAACCTCACAGATCCCTCTCGGGGAATTTGTTTACTTTCTCTTCCACCAAGCAAATGGATGCTGTCAGATTTCTTCAACTTTTTTTCTCAAAACCTTCACAATTTTGCAGCAGCTGTCCTGGCTCCTTTCCTCCTCCTCTCTAGCTGGTGTAGAAAAGGAGCAGTCTGTCTAGCCTAAAGCGGATCCTTCTGCACTCTGAATCCCACCACCTCTGTTTCTTTAACATCCTCCTGTCTCTTTCTCTCCCCTTCTTTCAGTATCTTCCTTAATCAACCAAATCCATCATTTAAAAAATTGCTCATTTCTCCAACTTTATTTTTTTATTTTTATTTTTATTTTTTTAAAGTTTTTAATTGTTTATTTATTTATTTCTTTTTGAAGACGGAGCCTCACTCTGTCGCCCAGGCTGGAGTGCAGTGGCCGGATCTCAGCTCACTGCAAGCTCCGCCTCCCGGGTCTATGCCATTCTCCTGCCTCAGCCTCCCGAGTAGCTGGGACTACAGGCGCCCACCACCTCGCCCGGCTAGTTTTTTGTATTTTTAGTAGAGACGGGGTTTCACCATGTTAGCCAGGATGGTCTCAATCTTCTGACCTCGTGATCCACCCACCTCGGCCTCCCAAAGTGCTGGGATTACAAGCTTGAGCCACCATGCCCAGCCTCTCCAACTTTAAAACAACAATAATAAACACTTAAAGATTTTCTTTTTCCATAATAATCTTGAAAGAATTTATCATTCCTTCAAGTCCCAATCCACTGCAATCTGACATCTAGTCTTAACCTTACATCTCAGCAGCATTTACCAAGTTGCCATTCCTTTCTTGAGTTACTCTCTTTCCTTAGTTTCTGTGACACCGCTCAATTCTGCCTGCCCTCTCATTCTGACCATCCCCATTAAACCTCTCTGTTGGCTCCTCCTCCACTGATTGTACCATAACATTGTTTTTCTTTCATAGCTCTGTCCAAGACACCTTCATGCTTTACTTGGTGCACACTCCCTAGGTGACTTCTGCTACTGCCATAGGCTTCAAGTAGAATTAAAAGAGGAGGAGGCTCAGATTTTACCTCTAGTCCTGACCACGCTCTCTTACCTTTTAGAGGTGTGTATCCAGTTGACTGGTGGACACATCCAAGTGGATGTCCCACAAAACCTTAGATTCAATATGTCAAAATTTCTGTGTCTAGATTCTCTACTCTCACCTAAATGGACTTCTCCTCGCATGTATTTGCTACCTTAGCGATGGATAAACCCAGTTATACAAGTCAGAAATTCAGCAGTAATTTTTAGCTCTTTCTACTCCCCTAACCCAATAGTCAATTGATTACCAAATTCTGTGTTTCTCCAACCTAAATATTTCATAAATCTCTTGTCTGGGTTTTTACTATCAGAGCCAACTGGTTTCTCTACATCTGTCTTGCTTATATCCTCTATTGGTAGTGTGTAAACGTTTAACAACTGTTTCTCTGAATAAAAGAAAGGCTTCAATTGGTAGTATTCTCCAGTATTTGTGTGATACATACAGCATGACTAATTTCGATCTGCCCAATGTGATTTCACTCACTGACACTGGGTTGGGAAGTGATGATAACATTTGGCTTTTTTGAGCTTATGAGCTGGTTTCAGCACACTACTGTTTTTAATAGAGTGTTTTACTATCCTAGTTGTATGCTGGAATAACCAGGAGAACTGTATATATGTATGTATTTATGTATACACACACATATATGCATGCACATGGATCTTGTATACAAAGTTTTACTGGTCTGGGATGGGTCTCAAGAACTAACATATTATGAAACTTCTGCAAGTCTTTCTAATGCGCGACTGAAGTTCATATCAATTCTATGCTGTTTACGTGATCTTTCTAAAATCAATCTGACTGTAATCTTTAACCATCCTCACCCCTACATCCAATTAAATCTTTAATTGCCTTTGAAGTCCTAGCCAAGTTATTGACAAAACTTTTAACACCCAAATGGACTGGCCTTATTTTATTTTTCTATGCCTAGGGTATTTCTTGCTTCCTTTCAGCTAGCTAGCTCCCCCCAAGTTATCAAGTTTACATTTAGATAGGACTTCTTCCAGAAAGCCTTCCTGCATGAATCAAGTCTAGATTTCATTCTCTTCTTAGTTGTACCATAGCACTTTGTAACTCCCCACATTGAACACTTTGTCTTTAACAGCTCCATGCAAACTATGATCAAGTGAGTCTTATTCTTCATTGTATCCCCAGACCCTAGAACCTAGTTTTCAAGTAAAATTTCAATAATATATTTTGACTAAAAGAATGAGCTTTAGTTCTTCACTCCATTATTTGTGTATTTGTCAGAATATAATACAATATTAAGAAATTAGAAAATATACACAATCTGAAAGAAGGCCACTCATAGACCTATCTCCTCCAAAGCTGTTCACTTTTAAAAATATATGTTGGCATATATTTTTTCCAACTTTTTCTGGGCATAGATAACTTAATGGTCTAATACATTATATAATATGTTATCAAGGATTTTCATCAATACTTAGAGCCAGTCTGTTTAGGTTAACTTCTGCCTTTATAAAAATAAAACAATCAGGGTGGGGCACGGTGGCTCATGCCTGTAATCCCAGCACTGTGGGAGGCCAAGACAGGTGGATCACCTGAGGTAAGGAGTTTGAGACCAGTCTAGGCAACATGGTTAAACCCCATCTTTACTAAAAATGCAAAATTTATCTGGGCATGGTGGTGCAGGCCTGTAATCCCAGCGACTCAGGAGGCTGAGGCAGGGGAGTCACTTGAACCCAGGAGGTGGAAGTTGCAGCAGCTGAGATAGCACCACTGCACTGCAGCTTCTGTCTCAAAAAATAAATAAATAAACAAATAAAACTATCAGAACACAATAAACATACTAAATCTCCCCCATTCTCACCCTATGCTTCTTTGCTTTTGAAAATTAATATGACCTAGTAGAAAGAAATTAATATGAATCCGGCTCCACCTCTTCTGAGCTGTTATTTAATGCTCCTGAACCTCAATTTTCCCAACTGTAAAATAGGATTAATAATATCTACTTAAAAGGTTTTTGTGTGGATGTTAAGAAATGACAACTGTATAACATAGATTTGTAGTTCAATAATATTGAATGCTAGAAAGTCCCTGGGAGAACTGGAATGAACAAATACCACTCGTTTTAGGAGAAAAAAAGATCAATCGCAGCACCCCTTCTAGAGTGCAGTTTCATAAGTGTGTGGGCGTCAAAGCCAGACTGCAAGAACTGAAAAGAAACTGTAGATCAAATGTAGACCATACAAGCTGACCCCTCCTCAGAACACTTTCACAAAGAAAGAAAGAAGAGAAATTTATGGTATCTAGAGGGGGCAGCAAAGTCAAGTGAAAGTTCTTCAAGTTAAGTGATGGCAAAAAAAAAAAAAAAAAAAAAAAAAAGTCAGTGACAAGGAAGAGTGAGCATGTGAGAAAAACATGTCGTATGGGAGGCAAGTCCTCAGAAATAGAGAACATCTAAGTGCAGGTATAGGCATTACACTTAGTATCTGAACTTTATCATTAGAAGGATGCCTTTTCCTTGAGGGACATGAGGAAGTTCAGATTAAAATGAAGGCAATTTGGTATTTTTAAGACCTATATTTCATTTCTTCTCAGGGAGATAGATAATTCTATAAAAATGTACTATGACATTAAGATGAGGCAGCATTAATTATTGAAAGGAATTTGAAGGAATAGATGCCAATGTTTCAGGTTACTGGCAATTAGCCACTATATTATCTTTACATGTTTTATCATTGGTTAAGTTCCAGAAATACTTGGCAGCCAGATTTGAAGTAATTGATTGTATCCACCTCAAAATCATTGCTAATTTGGTCAGAAGTTCAAGAGAAATCAAGGACTAATTTATTTCAAGAAATGTGGTGCAATAGAGACCTGAAAAATGTCATACTTCAAACAAGACACTAAGTGTTTTGGTGCCTTTTTTTTCTTCATTCAACTTGTATTTTGTGCCAGGCATTGTTTTAAGTTCTCGAAGTTTATTGTTGAGCAAGGTGGACAAAGTCTCTGCTTTCATGGAGTTTATTCTTTAAACAAGGAAACCTGAAAGGACAGAAGTAAGTAAGTACAACATCCTCTCATGAAAAGTACCCTGAAAAGCAAAACTGGCAAATGTGGGTATAGAGGGCATGTGGAGTGGGTGGCAGTACCTTCGTCAGCCTGGTCTGGGAAGTCCTCTCTGACCAGTGGACATTTGAGCTGACACCTGACTGGCATGAATCAGAGTCATGGGGAATTCAGAAAGTACTGTGTTCTAATTCTTCACCAAATTCCCAGGCTTGACATAGAAAGGTAAAGGCCATGAAAAGTCAAGCTACATGAAAGGAAGGTAAGCGTAGTTGAGGCAAAAGAAAGCAAGAGCATGAAGCAAGGTGAATTAGTCAGCACGGCTTGCAGAATAGGGTAAGGAGTCGGAATTGATTACTAGTGCAACAAGATGTCATCGCAGGGCTCATCAAAAATATGATCTGATTTGTATTTTGCAAAAATTATTCTGGGTAATGTGTGCAGAATAAGTAATGTCATTGATCATGATATTACTTATTACTTCTGGCTGTAAGACAATAAAATGCAATTCAATGGTAGCCTATTTGGAGAAGATCTCAACATGATTTTAATGAAAGAGGACTTGAGTGATCGCTAGTTTCTTCAAGACTTTATTTCACAGATGAGGAAGTTAAAGGTGTTAAGGTCTATAGATAAAATAATACACAAAATCATCCAATATATAAGATAGAAGGTGATTTTATATATTGGATGATCTTGTGTATATGTTGTTGATCTTGAAATAATATGCAAGATCATACAATCAGTTATTGACTGAGCCAGGATTAGAATATATTCCTCATCCATTTTGTTCTTTTCATGATACCTTATCTTTTCATTTGGCTGTGGTACACAAACACACACACAATCATACACACAGAGGTGGAGAGAGAGAGAGAGAGAGAGAGAGAGGACGCTAGCTGTGAATCATTTCAGTACCTATCCCAGAAAATCTAGAAAGTGTTGCTTGAAGTGTGTTCCATAGGCCATTTACATCATAACCAGGTTATTTGTTAAGATGTAGTACTGACACAGAATCACAGAGTCTCTGGGAATTACACCTTGAAGAAGGAAAAACTGGAAAACTTCATGAGCTGTCCAGTTTTCAAGATGAAACAGCTGTTATTATCAATCTTCAGCAATTTTGATTGAGCTTTCTCTACTGGACATTTTTCCAACATGCAAAAAAAAGGTGTACTCATTTAATTTCTATTTCCTATGCACTCTTAATACAGCTTGGCTCAACTGTCAAAAAAAAAAAAAAACCCAAGAAGTCATTTTGTGAATGAAATTTGTTCTCAACAATAATTAATAGCTTACCAACTAAAAAAAGTCCAGGACCAGATGGATTCACAGCTGAATTCTACCAGAGTTACAAAGAGGAGCTGCTACTATTCCTTCTGAAACTATTTCAATCAATAGAAAAAGAGAGAATCCTCCCTAATCCATTTTATGAGGTGAACATCATCCTGATACCAAAGCCTGGCAGAGACACAACAAAAAAAGATCAATATCCCTGATGAACACCGATGCAAAAATCCTCAACAAAATACTGGCAAACTGAATCCAGCAGCACACTAAAAAGTTTATCCACCACAATCAAGTCGGCTTCATCCCTGGGATGCAAAGCTGGTTCAACATACGCAAATCAATAAACATAATCCATCATATAAACACAACCAAAGACAAAAACCACATAATTATCTCAATAGATACAGAAAAGGCCTTCACAAAAATTCAACAGCCCTTCATGCTAAAAACTCTCAATAAACTATGTATTGATGGGATATATCTCAAAATAATAAGAGCTATTTATGACAAACCCACAGCCAATATCATACTCGATGGGCAAAAACTGTAAGCATTCTCTTTGAAAACTGGCACAAGGCAGGGATGCCCTTTCTCATCACTCCTATTCAACATAGTGTTGGAAGTTCTGGCCGGGACAATCAGGCAGAAGAAAGAAATAAAGGGTATTCAGTGAGGAAAAGAGGAAGTCAAATTGTCCCTGTTTGCAGATGACGTGATTGTATATTTAGAAAACCCCATCGTCTCAGCCCAAAATCTCCTTAAGCTGATAAACAACTTCAGCAGTCTCAGGATACAAAATCAATGTGCAAAAATCACAAGCATTCTTATACACCAGTAACAGAAAAACAGAGAGCCAAATCATGAATGAACTCCCATTCACAATAGCTTCAAAGAGAATAAAATACCTAGGAATCCAACTTACAAGGGATGTAAAGGACCTCAATCTACCCATCTGACGAAGGGCTAATATCTAGAATTTACAAGAACTTAAACAAGTTTACAAGAAAAAAATCAAACAACCCCATCAAAAAGTGGGTAAAGGATATGAACAGATACTTCTCAAAAGAAGACATTTATGCAGCCAACAGACACATGAAAAAAGGCTCATCATCACTAGTCATCAGAGAAATGCAAATCAAAACCACAATGAGATACCATCTCATTGGTGATCATTAGCGATCATCTCAATGGCGATCATCTTAATGGTGCCACAGAGAAATGTAAATCAAAACTACGATGAGATACCATCTCACTGGTGATCATTAGCAATCATCTCAATGGCGCCATTAGAATGGCGATCACTAAAAAGTCAGGAAACAACAGGTGCTGGAGAGGATGTGGATAAATAAGAATGCTTTTACACTGTTGGTGGGGCTGTAAACTAGTTCAACCATTGTGGAAAACAGTGTGATGATTCCTCAAGGATCTAGAACTAGAAATACCATTTGACCCAGCCATCCCATTAGTGGACCTATACCCAAAGGATTATAAATCATGCACACGTATGTTTATTGTGGCACTCTTCACAATAGCAAAGACTTGGAACCAGCCCAAATGTCCATCAATAACAGACTGGATTAAGAAAATGTTGCACATATACACCATGGAATACTATGCAGCCATAAAAAAGGATGAGTTCATGTCTGTTGTAGGGACATGCATGAAGCTAGAAACCATCATTCTGAGCAAACTCTCACAAGGACAGAAAACCAAACATCACATGTTCTCACTCATAGGTGGGAATTGAACAATGAGATCACTTGGACACAGGAAAGGGGACATCACACATGGGGGCCTGTTGTGGGGTGGAAGGAGGGGGAGGGACAGCATTAGGAGATATACCTAATGTAAATTACGAGTTAACGGGTGCAGCACACCAACACAGCACATGTATACATATGTAACAAATCTGCACTTTGTGCACTTGTACCCTAGAACTTAAAGTATTAAAAAAATAAAAAAATAAAAAAATAAAACCTTAAATCCCCAATGCAATAATATTAAGAGGTGGGGCCTTTAGGAGCTGATTAAATTCATGAGGGCAGAGCCCTCATAAATGTGATAAGCAGCTTTATAAAAGGGCTGGAGGGAACTAACTAGGCTCGTTTGTCCTGCCTTCCACCATGTAAAGACAAAGCATCCCCTCCAGAGAAAGCAGTGCTCAAGGCGCCATCTTGAAAGCAGAGACCAGGCCCTTAGTAGACACTGAACCTGTCAGCACCTTAATGATTTTGGACTTCTTATGTTCTAGAACAATAAAAAAATAAATCTCCCTTCTTCATAAACTTTAAAAAAAAAAGGAAAAAAAAAAAAAAGAAAATTGCCCTTAAATCCTGTATTGGCCTATGGGTAAACCCATACATTTAAGATAGTGGCTGATCTAATTACTGATAGCCTGTTACCCAGATAACAGGAAATTGGAAGTGCTGATTAGGAACGAGCGGGATATGCAATATAATTTAGAACAGTTTTCATCAAAAATGATTATTTAAGTAGTAAAATTTTGGTATATGGAAATTTCATTTATATAAAACATCACATTTTCCTGAGAATAGTGTATAAGTAAAGGGTTATTGCTAAAGCTTGCATTTTACCATTGGAGAAACATGCCTAGTTGAAATTGTATTTGTTGTTTACTTGCTATAATCTCCATGTTTGTAAATAAAGAATCTTGGCATGTACATTGTAAAATTTGTTTTACTCTTGTTTCCCAAACCAGTAGCCAGTAGTTAGATGACTCTAAGGATGCAGCAGCAAACTTTGGGGGAATAGTTTCTGAAAGACATTAATGCAGTAACAGGAAACATATTACTTATTGAACATTTACTTTATGCTAGATGCATAATATCAACTTTATATGCATTATCTAATTTAATCTTCTCAATCTACCATCTTTCAAGCAAAAAAAAAAAAAAAAAAAAATCCACTACCATTTTATTCAACATTTTTTCATATTGGAAAGTTAATCTCAGTCCCCCAAGCAGTAGAGAGATTTATTCAGGCTTCTGGGTGAGGATGTGCTAAGAGAATTGTGAAGAACATGAAAATCTCTGACACAGAGGTTACAACTAAAAGCATCACAGCCTAAACAACTCTAAAAATATTGTCTCAGAAATAGCAAATCATAAAGAACATGGAGCTCTATTTTATCACCTTAGCCTGACTTTTTGATCTAACTCTAGTGATTTGACATTGTTGCTGTCGTGAAATGTAATACTAATTTCAGGGATCTGATGTAGGAAAGACTAAAATATAGAAAATTTGGTATTGTGTTTTATATTAGCTTACAGTGTTATGAATTGCTTACGTAAAGTCTTTTTAAATTTAGTATAATGATGATAGTAAGTGTATTTTCTATGTATGTGTAAAACTATATACTAACATAATTAATAACTTAGCGTATACTTTTCAATTTACTTTTAATTTATTTTAATGTAATATTTAAATGTACAATTTGGCCCACATGGGGACCAGATAGATTCCTGAGCCAAGGTGAACTTCTCTCTTGCTTCCCAAGTTGTACTCAGGAAACTGACCAGGTCCTATAATTTTATGAACCGAAACCCTTGGACAGTACAGATATGGTTAAAAACAAAAACAAAACAAGTCTAGGGTGATAGGTCTGAAGCAACCCTTTCTTCTCCTTCCACCACTACTCTGTAATCTCCAAGTACCCAGAGACAGCATTCTCAGGTTCCTAGCACTCCCTAAAGAGGCTTGGATGAGGCATGAAAAAGAGCAATGACTCATAGAGGTGAGAAGGGCACCCAGTGGGGACCCAATACCAAATCAGTTCCAGAAAACACATATACCATACAATGCCAGCAGAGATGAATGAAGACAATTCAGTCAATGACAGCCAATTCAAATGAGAATGACAAAGGTTTGAATGTCTCCTCCCTATCAGGACTGAACTAGGAATGAGGAAAAAAACAAAAAGCCACTTTCCAGTGTCCAGTTTCCTAATGAAATTATTTAAAGGGGATTCAGATGTCACTTCCACTTGTTGAAGAACGCAGGGTCTCACTGTGTAGTCCAGGCTGGAGTTCAGTGGTGCAGTCATAACTTATTACAGCCTCAAAATCCTATGCTCAAGTTATCTTCTCACTTCCCAAGTAGCTAGGACTACAAAAGCAGCATCTACAGCTTTCAGAAAGGCACAGCAAGAGCAAAAGATCTCCTTCTAGAACACGGTTAAAGAAAATATAAAATACTTACCTGACTAGAGATGACGGCCTTCAAACCCACAGGTGAAGAGATATTCTCCAACACCACTTCCATGCCTATCTTCACCTTCTCCAGGGTAAGGAGAATACCATTTGGTAGAAATCCAGAACACTTACAGACACAGACGCAGAAAAAAAAGTGGCTTATTTCACATATAACCCCTAGAGGGAATCTATGGTCTACCTATTTGGAGAAATCGAAAGGAAGTTTGGAGTTGATGATGTTTGAACCAAACTTTTTGACAGCTGAATAAACAAGGACAGTTAGATACACATGTCTTACAGAATTCCAATTATTACTGAAGATCTGACTCTCTTCCAGTCAAACTTATATATATATATATATACTTAGGTGTACATGGTTATCTGTTTTATGATTACAATACATTCAATAAAAACTGTTGACAGTGCCTGGTTTCAAAGTCTTTCACATGTCAAAAATGTTTTTAAAAATTATAATTTACCTAATTAACTTACAAAATATGTAATTCTAGATAAAATATAAAACAACAATAAAATAAAACACACAAATAAAATCATTTTTGAACTTGGAAAGAAAAGAAAATCTTCAGGTCCCAGATTAATAACTCATAGAGCAATGTGTTAGAGTTGTAGCTTGAGAGATTGTAGAGGAATCAGACAAGGTTTTCTTCTAGGATTCTTATAGATTTGGGCTTTACATTTAAGTCTCTAATCCATCATGAGTTGAATTTTGTATATGGTGAAAGGAAGGGGTCCAGTTTCAATTTTCTGCATATGACTATCCAGTTCTCCCAGCACTATTTATTAAGTAGGGAATCCTTTCCCCATTGCTTGTTTTTGTCAGGTTTGTCAAAGATCAGATAGTTGTAGGTGTATGGTCTCATTTCTGGGTTCTCTATTCTGTTCCATTGGCCTATGTGTCTGGCATGGGCAAAGATTTCATGACAAAGATGCCAAAAGCAATTGCAATAAAAGCAAAAATTTACAAATAAGACCTAATTAAACTAAAGAGCTTTGGCACAGCAAAAGAAACTATCAACAGAGCAACAGACAACCCACAGAATGGGAGAAAACTTTTGCAATCTATCCATCTGACAAAAGTCTAATATTCAGCATCTATAACAAACAAACTTACAAGAAAAAAATAAACCCATTAAAAATGTGCAAAGGACGTGGACAGACACTTCTCAAAATAAGACATACATGCAGCCAGCAAATATTTAAAAACCTCACTGTCACTGATCATTAGAGAAATGCAAATTAAAACCACAATGAGATACCATCTCACACCAGTCAGAATGGCCTTTATTGAAAAGTCAAAAAATAACACATGCTGGTGAGGTTGTGAAGAAAAAGGAATGCTTACACATTGTTGGTGGGAGTGTAAATTAGTTAAACCCTGTGGAAAGCAGTGTGGCAATTCCTCGAAGATCCAGAAATAGAACTACCATTCAACCTAGGAATCCCATCACTGAGTATGTACCCAAAGCAATATAAATTGTTCTATCATAAAGACACATGCAAGTGCATGTTCATTGCATCACTATTCATGATAGTAAAGACATGGAATCAAACAAGTGCCCATCAGTATAGACTGAATAAAGAAAATATGGCACATATATCCCAGGGAATGCTATGAGGACAAAAAAAGGAAGAAGATTGGCCGGGCACGGTGGCTCACACCTGTAATCCCAGTACTTTGGGAAGCCAAAGTGGGCAGATCACTAGGTCAAGAGGTATTTTTAACATTCTTAAGAAAAAAAAAATCAAGTAAGAATTTTATATCTTGCCAAACCAAGCCTCATAAGCAAAGCTGAAATAAAACTGTTTCCAGACAAGCAAGCACTAAGGACATTTATTACCACTAGGCCAGTCTTACAAGAAATCCTTAAGGGAGTTCTAAATATGGAAACAAAAGAAATGTCCACACAAAGAATCAACGAAACCAAAGTTTGTTCTTTGGCAGAATAAACAAGATCAATATCCATTTGCTAGAATAGTAGGAAAAAAAAGAGAAGATTCAAATAAGCTCAACCTGAAATGACAAGGGTAACAAACACTACAACCGATCTCACAGAAATACAAAAGATCTGCAGAGACTATTGCGAACCCCTCTGTGTGCACACAAACTAAAAAATCTAGAAGAAATGGATGAATTCCTGGAAACACAGGTCTCCCAAGATTCAATCAAGAAGAAATTGAAATACTAAACAGGCCAGTAACAAGTTGCAAAATTGAATCAGTAATTCAAAAAACCCTACAAACCAAAAAAAAAAAAAAAAAAAAAAAAGCCCTAGGCCAAATAAAGTCAGAGTCAAACTCTACCAAACATACAAAAAGAACTGGTACAAATTCTACTGGAACTATTCCAAAAAGTTAAGGATGGGAGACTCCTCCCTTACTCATTTTATGTGGCAAACATCAGGCTGATACCAAAAACCTGGCAAAAATACCACAAAAAAGAGAAAACTACAGGTCAATATTCCTTATAAACAGAGACACAAAAATCCTCAACAAAATACTAGCAAACCAAATCAAACAGCTCATCAATTAATTCACCATGATCAACTTGGTTCATTCCTGGGATGCAAAGTTGATTCAATATATGCAACCAATAAATATGATTTACCACTTAAACAGAATTAAAAACAAAAAAATATGATCATCTCAGTAGATGCAGCAAGAGCTTTTGATAAAATTCAAGATCCTTTCATGATAAAAACCCTCGAGAAACTAGGCATAGAAGGAACATATCGCAAAATAATAAGAGTCATCTATGACAGACTCATAGCCAACATCATACTGAATGAGAAAAAGCTGGAAGCATCCACTTTGAGACCTAGAACTAAACAAGGATCCTATTTTGTCCCACTGCTGTGCAACATAGTACTGGAAATCTAAGCCATAGCAATCAAGCATGAGAAAGAAATAAAAGGCATATAAATAGGAAAAGAAGAAATAAATTTTTTTTTTCTTCACTGACAATGCGATTCTGTACCTAGGAAGCCCTAAAGACTCCACCAAAATGTTACTGGAACTGGTAAAAAATTTTGGCAAAGTTTCAGGATACAAAATCAATGTACAAAAATCAGTAGCATTTCTATACACCAACAGCATCCAGAAATGCAATTCTATTAAAATATGCAATTCGATTTAAAGTGACCACAAACAAATAAAATAAAATACCTAGGAATACATCTAACAAAAGTGGTGAAAGATCTCCACAAAGATAACTGAGAAACACAGCTAAAATAAATCATAGATAACAAAAACAAATAGAAAAATATTCTATGCTCATAAATTGCAAGAATCAAGATTGTTAAAATGGCCATACTGCTCAAAGCAATCAACAGATTCAATGACATTCCTATCAAATTCCAAGGTAATTTTTCACAGAACTAGGAAAAAAAAGTTCTACAATTCATATGGAACCAAAAAAAGAGAGCTTCAAAAGCCAAAACAATGATAAGCAAAAAGAACAAATCTAGAGGCATCACATTACCTGACTTCAAACTATACTATCAGTCCACAGTAACAAAAACAGCATGGTACTGGTACAAAAACACACATAGACCAATGGAACAGAATAGAAAGCCCCAGAAATAAAGCTGCATACCCACAGCCATCTAATTTTGACAAAACAGACAAAAATTTTGACAAAACAGACAAAAAAAAGGCTATGGGGAAATGACTCCCTGTTCAATGAATGGTTCTGGGATAGATGGCTAGCCATACACAGAAGAAACCAGACCCCAACCTTTCATCATATACTGAAGTTATCTCAAGACAGATTAAAGATTTAAATGTAAGATCTCAGACTTCAAAATTCTGGTAGAAAACCTAAGAAATATTATTGTGGAATAATGTTTGGGGAAGAATTTATGACTAGGTCCTCAAAAGTAATTGCAACAAAAAACAAAATTGGCAAGTGGGACCTAACTAAACTAAAGAGCTTCTGCACAGCAAGAGAAACTATCAACAGTAAACAACCTACAGAATGGGAGGAAATACTTATAAGCTATGCATCTGTCAAAGGCCTAATGTTCAGAATATATAAGGAACTTAATTCAACAAGTAAAAAGCAAATAACCCCATTAAAAGTGGAAGAGGACATAAACAGACACTTCGTAAAAGAAAACATACAAGCAACCACCAAAGGTATGAAAAATGCTTAACCTTGCTAATCATCAGAGAAATACGAATCAAAACCACAATGAGATACCATCTCACACCAGTCTGAATGGCAACTATTAAAAAGTCAAAAAACAACAGATGCTGGTGAAGCTGCAGAGAAAAGGGAATGCTTATACACCATTGGTGGGAATACAAGCACTGTAGAAAGCAGTTGGGAAGCTTCTCAAAGAACTAAAAACAAAAGTACCATTCAACCCAACAATCCCATCACTGGGTATATATCCAAAGGAAAATAAATCACTCTACCCAAAAGACACATGCATGTGTATGTTAATTACAGCACTGTTCAAAGTAGAAAAGATATAGAATCAATCTAGGTGACCATCAATAGTGAATTGGACAAAGAAAATGTGGCACATATACATCAGGGAATCGATGCAGCTATAAAAAAGAATGGAATCATGTCCTTTGCAATAATATGAGTGCAGCTGGAGGACATTATCCTCAGTGAATTAACGTAGGAACAGAAAACCAAATACCACATGTTCTCAGTCATAAGTGAGAGCTAAATATTGGGTACGCGTTGACATAAAGATGGCAACAACAGACACTGGGGACTACTAGAGGAGAGAGGAAGGGGCACAAGAGTTAAGCTATTGGGTAGTGTGTTCACTACCTGGGTAGTGGGAGTAATCATACCCCAAACCCCAGTATCATGCAATATACCCATATAACAAATCTGCACATGTATCTCCTGGATCCAAAATAAAAGTTGAAATTATAAGGACAGTAACAACAACAAAAACGCAAAAATTAGTAGAAGGAAATGAATAACAAAGATCAGAGCAGAACTAAACAAAATGGAGGGTAAAAGAATTCCAAAGAATAAGTAAAACCAAAAGTTGTTTTGTTTTTTTTTTTTTTTTTTTTGGACAGATAAAATTTACAAACCATTAGCTACACTAGAAATAAAAGAGAGAAAACCCAAATAAACAGAAGCAGAAAGAAAAAAGGAGACATTAATAACTGATTCCAAATAAGTAAAAAATATCATCAGAGATTATTATGCTATATGCTAACAAACTTGAAAATCTAGAGGAAATAAATACATTACTGGACACATACAACTTCCCAAGTTTGAACCTGTAGGAAATAAGAAAGGACCTAGAGGAAATACATGGCTGGACACATACAACTTAAGATTGAACCTGTAAGAAATAAGAAACCTGGGTAGGCCAATTCTGAGTAATGAGTTTGAATCAGTAATAAACGTCTCCCAACAAAGAAAAGCCTGGGATTGGATGGCTTCACTGTCGAATTTTAACAAACTTACAAAGAACTAACACCAAATTCTCCTCCAACTATTCTAAAAAAATTGAAGAGAAAGAAATTCTCCCTAACTCATCCCACAAGGCCTGTATTACCCTGACATCAAAACCAGACACGGATGCAACAAGAAAAGAAAACTATCAGCCAATATCCCTGATGAACATAGATGCAAAAATCCTCAGCAAAATACTAGAAAATTGAATTTAACAGCATATCAATAAGATAATACACCATGATCTGGTGAGATTTATCTCAGGGCTTCAAGGATGGTTCAACATATGCAAATCAATAAATACAATACATCACAATAAAATGAAGGAGAAAACCAATAGATGGAGAAAAGCATTTGATAAAATTCAGCATTCCTTCTTGGGGGAAAAAAAAAAAAGAAAAAAACAAAAAAACCTCTCAACAAATTAGGCATAGAAAGACTATATCTCCTCAACATAATAAAGGTCAGATATGACAAACCCACAGCTAACGTCATACTAAATGGGCAAATTTGAAAGCTTTTCTATATGAACTTGAGTAAGACAAGGGTGCTTATTTTCACCACTCTTTTCAACATTGTACTGGAAGTCCTAACCAGAGCAACCGGGCAAGTGAAATAAATAAAAGGCATTCAAGTTATAAAGTGGAAGTCAAATTGTCTTTCTTTCCAGGTGGCATGATCTTATATCTAGAAAAACCTGAAGACTCCATCAATAAACTCTTAGATGTTACAAATGAAGTCAGTAAAGTTGCAGGATATAAAATCAACATACAAAAATAAGTAGCATTTCTTTACACTAATAACAATCTCACTCAGAAATAAATCAATAAGGAAATTGCTTTTACAATACCTACAAGAAAATAAAATAGGAATAAATTTAACCATGGGGGTGAAAGGCCTCTACAAGGAAAACTACAAAACACTGATGAAAGAAATTGAAGAGGACACAAATAGAAAGAGATTCCATGCTTATGGATCAGAAGAATTAATATTGTAAAAATGGCAATATTGTCTAAAGCAATATACAGATTCAATACAATCTCTATCAAAACATGAATGTCATTGTTCACAGAAATTGGGAAAACATTCCTACAATTCAGATGGAACCATAAAAGAGCCCAAATAATCAAAGTGATTCTGAGCTGGAGACATCTTGCTATCTGACTTTAAAATATATTACTAGGCTATAATAACCAAAATGACATGGTATGGTTACATAAAAATAGACATGTAGACCAATGGAATAGAACAGAAAACCCAGAAATAAAGTCACTTATTTACAGCCAACTGATTTTTGACAAAAGCTCCAAGAACATATATTAGGGAAGGGATACCCTCTTCAATAAAATGGTGCTGGGAGATTTGAATATTCATATGCAGAAAGTGAAACTGCAACCCTATCTTTCGCAATGTACAAACATCAATGCAAGATAGATTAAAGATTTAAAAGTAAAACCCAAAACTACAAAACCACTAGAAGTAAACATATGAGAAACTTCAGCATATTGTTGTAGGCAAAGATTTTATGGCTAAGACTTCAAAAGCGAGGCAAATAAACCAAAAATAGACAAAGGAAACTATATTAAACTAAAAAACTTCTGCACAGCAAAGGAAATAATCAACAGAGTTAAGAGACAATCTAATCAATAGGAGAAAGTATTTGAAAACTCTTCACCTGATAAGAAATTAGTATGTAGAAGGAACTCAAACAATCTTTTTTTAATATCTCAATAAAAGGTGGGCAAATGACATAAGTAGACACTTCTCAAAGGAAGACATACAAATGGCCAACAGGCACATGAAAAGTAAGTTAAATATCACTAATCATCAAGAGAATGTAAGTCAAAGTCATAATAAGATATCATCTTACCCCAGTTAGAATGGCATTATTAAAAAGACAAAAAACAGTGGATACTAGTAAGGACGCAGAGAGAAGAGAGCTCTTATACACTGTTTGTAGGATTGTAAATTAGTATAGTTATTATGAAAGACAGATGGAGAATTTTCAAAAAATGAAAAATGGAACTCCTGTTGGGTTTAGTAATCCCACTATTGGATATTTATCAAAATGAAAAGAAGTCAGTTTATGTAAGAGATTCGTGCACTTCCATGTTTATTACAGCACTATTTACAAGAGCAAAGAAATTGAATCAACCTAAGTGTTCATCAACAGATGAATGGATAAAGAAAATGTGGTATATATACACAATGGAATACCACACAGCCATAAAAAAAATGAAACAATGTCATTTGAAGCCACATGGATGGAACGGGAGGTGATTATGTTAAGTCAAATAAGCCAGGTGCAGAAAGACAAATATCACATGCTCTCTCTCATATGTGGGAGTGAAATAGTTGATTTCATGGAAGCAGATAGTTGAATGATGGTTACCAGAGGCTAGAAAGAGTGTATGTGGGGAGAGGGTGATGAAGGTAAGTTGGTTAATGGGTAGAAACATACAGTTAGATGGACTGAGTAGGTTTTAATGTTCAATAGCAGAGTGGGATGACTATAGCTTAATAATGATACCTGGTATATTTGAAAATAGCTGGAAGAGAGGAGTTTAAAGTTCCTAACACATAGAAGTGATAAAGTCTCAAGATGGTGGATATCCTAAATATCCTGACTTGATTATTACACATTCTATGCATGTAAAAAATATCACATGTACTCTATAAATGTGTGCAAGTATTACATGGAAACAAAAACATATATAAGATGAATATTTAGAAGAACATATTGGCTGGGGCTGATGGCTCACGCGTGTAATCCCAGCAAGTTGCAAGACTGAGGCAGGTGGATGGCTTGAGCCCAGGAGTTCAAGACCAGCCTGGGCAATATAGTGAGACCCCACCTCTGTTTTTTTTTTTTTTCCTTAGAAAAGGAACTTCTTAAACATGGGTTAAGAAAGGATTCTTTCAGAAATTCACAATAGGATGACCTGTAAGAAAATAAATAGATTAGTCCAGGCACTGTAGCTCATGCCTGTAATCCCAGCACTTTGGGAGGCCAAGGCAAGTGGATCACCTGAGGTCAGGAGTTTGAGACCACCTGGCCAACATGGTGAAACCCTGTCTCTACTAAATACACAAAAATTAGCCAGCATGGTGGTGCATGCCTATAGTCTCAGCTACTTGGGAGGCTGAGGCAGGAGAATTGCTTGAACCTGGGAGGCAGAGGTTGCAGTGAGCCAAGACTGCGCCATTGCACTCCAGCCTGGATGACACAGTGAGACTCTGTATCAGGAAAAAAACAAAAAGTAAAGAAATAGATTAATATATTTGCTTACCTCAAAATTTAAACTTCTGTATGACCAGTGATATTGTAACCCCAAAATTTAAAAAGTGACACACTGAGAGAATTTTTTTTTTTTAGACAGAGTTTCGCTCTTGTTGCCCAGGTGGGAGTGCAATGGCATGATCTTGGCTCACTGCAACCTCTGCGTCAGGGTTCAAGCGATTCTCCTGCCTCAGCCTCCCAACTAACTGGAATTACAGGTGCCCACCACCCTGCCCAGCTAATTTTTGTATGTTTAGCAGAGACAGGGTTTCACCATGTTGGCCAGGCTGGTCTCAAACTCCTTATCTCAGGTTTTCCATCAGCCTTGGCCTCCCAAAGTGCTGGGGATACAGGTGTGAGGAGACATTTTTAATAAAGGCTATAATCTTTGATCACCAAAAAATAAAAATAAAAAAAAAGAAAAGAAAGAGTCAGAAAAAAATTAGGGAGGGAGAAGGAGAGAAAGAAAAGAAGAAATAAAGCAGCCCAAGAGAAAAAAAAAGTCAAATGTCATAAACAGTAATTCAGGAAGGAAAAATCTGAATGGTCAACAAGAAAATGAAAAATGCTGAAACTTATTAACAACAAGCAAGGAGCTGCAAATTAAAACTACACCAAGATAACATTTTATACCTATCATGTTGCCTTACAAAATGAAGCATTGGGAAAGGTGTGGAACAATGGAAACATTTATACTCTACCTCTGATCCTGTGAAATGTACATTGGTACAACCACTTTAGAAAATATCTTGGTAATATCTATTGAAGCTAAATATGTGCATACCTTATGGTCCAGCAAGTAGAAACACTTTCAAGCATGTGTACAAGAATGTTCCTTTTAATATTATTTGTAATGAAAAACAATGACAAAAAAAACTGAGCATCAATAAGAAAAGGGGCGAATAAATTGTGGTATGAAGAGTAGTTGTAACCTACACACACACACAGACACACACACACATATACATAAAGGAGGGTACAAAAAATGTATTGTCAGGTAATATGCTGAATGACACAATAGCATTTACATAAACTTTTTAAACACAAAAAGCAATCCAATATATTGTCAGTTGAGATACACACACATATGTATGTGAAAACATTAGAACACAGATTGACTGGAAGGAAGCAAAACAATATATTGGCATTGGTTACAGGAGGGAAAGAATGGGTAATGGGTTTGAGAAATGAAGACCTTTATTTACTCTGTGCTTTTCTACATGAAATAGAGTACGTGTATATTTGTGTAAATGTATATGCATCTGTGTGTATTTGTCTTCTATATATTAAATATACATTATATATGTTAAAATTATAAAAAGTTATCATTTGTAATTTTGGGAGAGTATTTTTATACAAATTTTGCATTTCTCTACTTTTTCGCATTAAAAAAATAAAAACCTAAGTGTGAATCAGATGCTGAGTTATGATAATTTGAGGCCAAGACTAACCGAGGCATTAGAATTCTAAGAAGGAAGGCTGAAAAACACTGTGCATCAAAAATGGTAATTTACCTGCCCCTCTAAAAGGAAGTCAAATCTCAGTGTCAGGTTCCAGCTGTGCTGCTAGTTAACACCGCAGCTCAGAGAATGGAGTGTTTTTGTGGAGAAAGTGTTTTGAGGATGCTGAGGCAGAACTGCAGCCAGGGACTTTGGGGAAATGAGGTTCAGCAGAAAGTAGAATGCAGAAGAGAATTTTCACTAGGCCAGGACAAGTCAGCAAGGCAAAGCAAACAAAACCCTGAAGAGCTGAAGACAGAAAATATTTTCTATTTGGAGATCACTGCACATTTTTCTTTAGGCCAGTCCCTCTCCTGCTGCCTCTCTCCTCCTCATTTCATCCTTTCCTCTTTTTCTTTTAAGGGAACAGAAAGAACATGGAAATTAAGGTGTAAGAGGAGGTGGCACAGAAATTTATCTTTTATGTTTTGATTTTTGTACTTTCTAAAATAACATATTTGCTCTTATTATCTCTTCTTGCCTAAAGCAGATGAAAATAACTTGAGTGCCTCCTAAAACTATGAAACTTTAAGGCAAAATAAACTTGGTTTTATGCCTTAGGAAATACCATTTCATGATCTATGCAAAGTCTTTCTGTGAAATTTGAGAAAAATTGTTTACAAGTAGAAATTGGAGGCATTGCCCTAACTTTAAATATAATATACTCCCTGCAAGGGAGTTGGGGGGTCTTCCCAGGCGCCCAAGAGCACAGAGACACTGGGGACCAGAGGGTCCAGAGCCGTGGCAGGGCAGCTGCAGTGGCACCGGGGGAGGGCAGGCTCCTGTCTGCTCCATGGAGTGGGGAGAGTGGCTCCTGCCTGCTCCGTGGAACATTATAGCCCCATGGGCGCCTCCCCGCTGCAGCCAGTGTCTTGGTAGCAGCCGCTCTAGATGGGCCCCTGCTGCCATCAATCTACTGATATTTAAGTTGCAAATATGACCATGTATCTTATTTGCTTAAAACACTTTACTGGCTCTGTACTGCTCACAAGATTCATTTTCTTCTCTTTAGCATGGCATGTGTGATTTCTGGCTGCTGTTCTACCGATGCCTGAGGAGTAAACCTCCAGCAATGCCTTAAATACTTGTGGTTTCTCGCACACACTATGCTGTTTCTAGTCTCCAAGATGTTGCTGGAACCCCTCTCTTTACTTGAGGAATCTCTTCTTTTCTTCTTCTACCACCAAGGTAATTGAAAGAACATAGGTATTAAAGTCAAACAAATCCAAGGTTCAGGTTTTAGTCTCACCATGTGATGTTCCTAGAACGTGAATCATAGAGAATTGGTCAAAATGTTACTGATAAGACTTTGCATGTGACTTATTATCAAACAACCCATTTAATGAATTTGTAAAAATCAACTTCCTTGCTTTAGGTGAAATTTTAAACTCCACTAAATATCTATTTATGATATTGAGTCTTCATTCACTAATCCTTTACTGGCAGTAACACAGGTTTATATTCTAAATGAATTGAAGGATATATGCAAATTATTACCCATAAGCTATTTCACAAAATTCAGAATAAATTGTAAGGGTCTTGTCTTTTCTTTCATATTTTTAATAAATACGTTAAAGGTAATTAAATACATTATATCAGCTTAGAGACCTTCAGACTTAGACTTCCACCTAATAACAGTGGGAGACCTCAACACCCCACTAACAGTTTATCAAGACAGAAAATTAACCAAGATATTCAAGACTTTAACTCAGCACTGAATCAAATGGACCTGCTAGACATCTACAGAGCTCTCCACCCTAAAATGACAGAACAAACATTCTGCTCATGGCACATACTCTAAAATTGACTCCACAATGAGATATAAAATAATCCTCAGCAAATACAAAAGAACTAACATCATACCAACCACTCTCCCAGACCCTGGCACAATAAAATTAATAATCAAGTCTAAGAAAATTGCTCAAAACCATACGGTTACATGGAAATTAAGTAATCTGCTCCTGAATGACATTTGGGTAAATAATGAAATTAAGACAGAAGTCAAAAAGTTATTTGAAACTAATAAAAATAAAGATACAACAAACCAGAATCTCTGGGACACAGCTAAGGCAGTGTTAAGAGGGAAATTTATAGCGCTAAACACCCACATCAAAAAGGCAGAAAGATCTTAATTTAACAACCTAACATCACAACTAAGAGAACTAGCAAACCAAGAGCAAACTTGCTGCAAAATTAGCGGAAGACAAGAAATCACCAAAACCAGAACTGAACTAAAGGAGATTGAAACACACACACACACACACACACACACACAAACATTAAAAAGATCAACAAATCTACAAGTTGTCTTTTAAAAAAATGAATAAAATAGATAGAACACTGGCTAGACTAATAAAGAAGAGAAAAGATCCAAATAAACACAACTAGAATGACAAAGAGGATATTACCACTGACCCCACAGAAATAGAAATAACCATCAGAGAATACTGTGAATACCTCTGTGCATACAAACTAGAAAATTTAGAAGAATTGATAAATTCCTGGACATAGATACCCTCCAAAGACTACACCAGGAAAAAATTAATCCCTGAATAGACCAATAACAAGCTTCAAAATGGAATCAGTAATAAATAGCCTGCCAACCAAAAAAATCCCAGGACCAGACAGATTCACGGCTGAATTCTACCAGATGTACAAAGAGGAACTGGTACCATTTCTACTAAAACTATTCCCAAAAACTGAGAAGGAGGGGCTCCTTTCTAACTCGTTCTATAGGCCAGCATCATCCTGATATCAAAACCTGGCAGAGACACAACAAAAAAAGAAAACTCAAACCAATATTCTTGATGGACATCAATACAAAAAATCCTCAACAAATACTGACCAACCGAATCCAGCAGCATGTCAAGAAGCTTTCCATCACAGACAAGTAGGTTTTATCCCTAGGATGCATGGTTGCTTCAACATATGCAAATCAATAAAGGTGATTCATCACATGAACAGAACTAAAGATAAAAACCATATGATTATTTCAGTAGATTCAGAAAAAAGCTTTCAATAAAATTCAACACCCCTTTATATTAAAAACTCTCAATAGACTAGGTATTGAAGGAACATTCCTTAAAGTAATAAGAACCATCTATGACAAACCCACAGTCAACATCATACTAAGTGGGCAAAAGCTGGAAGCATTCGCCTTGAAAACAAGCATGAGACAAGGATGCTCTCTTTCATCACACCTATTCAACATAGTATTGGAAATCTTGACCAGAGCAATCAGGTAAGAGAAAGAAATAAAGGGCATTGAAATAGGGAGAGATGAAGTCAAACTATCCCTGTTTTCAGATGACATAATTCTATAACTAGAAAACCTCACCGTCTGTCCAAAACTCCTTCAGCTGATAAACAACTTGAGCAGAATCTCAGGATACAAAATCAACATACAAAAATCACTAGCATTCCCAAACATTAACAACAGTCAAGGTGAGAGACAAATCAGGAATACATTCTCATTCACAATTGCCACAAAAAGAATAAAATACCTAGGAATACAGCTAAACAGGTAGGTAAAAAATCTCAACAAAGAGAACTACAAAACACTGGTCAAACAAGTCAGAGATGACACAAACAAATGGAAAACCATTTTATACTCATGGATAGGAAGAATCAATATTGTTAACATGGCCATACTGCCCAAAGCAATTTATAGATTCAACACTATTCCTAGCAAACTACCAATGATATTCTTCACAGAACTAGAAAAAACTAGTTTAAAATTCATATGAAACCGAGACGGAGTCAGAAAAGCCAAGGCATTCCTAAGCAAAAAGAACAAAGTTGGAAGCATCATACTACGCAACTTCAAACTATACTACTGAGCTATAGTAACCAAAACATAATGGTACTGGTACAAAAACAGACACATAGACCAATAGAAAAAAAAATAGAAAGCACAGTAATAAGTCTGCACACTTACAACCATCTGACCTTCAACAAAGTCGACAAAAGTAAGCAATGGGGAAATGACTCCCTATTCAATAAATAGTGCTGGAACAACTGACTAGCCATATGCAAAAGATTGAAACTGGGCCCCTTCATCATACCATACACAAAAATCAACTTGAGATGGATTGAAGACTTAAATGTGAAACCCAAAACTATAAAAAACCTTGGAGGACAACCTAGGCTTCTGCACAGCAAAAGAAACTGTCAACAGAGTAAATAGACAAGCTACAGAATAAGAGAAAATTTTGCAAACTATGTATTAACAAAAGTCTAATATCTATCATTTATGTGGAACTTCAACAATTTCAAGGAAAAAAACATTAAAAAGTAGGCAGAGAACATGACAGACACTTCTCAAAAAAAGATACACATGTGGCCAACAAGAACGTGGAAGAAAAAAGTTCAATATCACTGATCATTAGAAAAAAGCAAATCAAAACTACAATGAGATATCATCTCACACCAGTTAGGATGGCTGTTATTGAAAAGTCAAAAAATAACACATGCTGGCCAGGTTGTGAAGAGAAAGGAATGCTTACACATTGTTGGTGGGTGTAAACTAGTTCAAGCCCTGTGGAAAGCAGTGTGGTAATTCTTCAAAGAGCCAGAAACAAAACCACAATTCGACCCAGCAATCCCATTACTGAGTATGTACCAAAGGAATATAAATTGTTCTGTCACAAAGACACATGCAAGTATATGTTCACTGCAGCACTATTCACAATAGCAAAGGCATGAAATCAGCCTAAATGCCCATCAGTGGTAGACTGGATAAAGAAAAAGTGGTACATATACACCATGGAATATTATGCAGCCCCAAAAGAGCCATAAAAAAGATCATATCCTTTGCAGGAACATGAATGGAGCTGGAGGCCATTAACCTTAGCAAACTAGAGCAGGAAGAGAAAACTAAATAGTGCATGTTGTCGCTTACAAGTGAGAGGTAAATGATGAGAACCATGGACACATAGAGGGAAACAGCAGACACTAGGGCTACTGGAGAATGGACGGTGGGAGGAGGAAGAGGAGCAAGAAACATAACTAATGGGTACTAGGCCTAATACCTGGGTGATAAAATAATCTGTACGATAAACCCCTATGACAGGAGTTTACCTATGTTACAAACCTGCAGATGTACTCCTGATCCTAAAAGTTTTTTTAAAAGTGCTTATTGTCCAATGTGAATGGCACATATGTAAATACAAAGTAATGGTGGTAAAACTAATGATACAAATATAAGCAATATCCAGTAAGAGCATAGAGGAAAGAATGAATTTATTAGTTCATGTTTATTTATTCAATAATGTATTTAAAGTTTCTCACAACATGAAATAAAAGGAAAGAATGAATTTACTAGTTCATGTTTATTTATTCAATAATGTATTTAAAGTTTCTCACAACATGAAATAAAAGGAAAAAAAGAATATTGGAGTAGTAAATCCAGAGGAAAAAAATAACTTTGCATAGATAATTTGAAGTTAACAATATATGAGCATACAGAATACATACTTAAGGTCTAGAAAAATGCCAGAGTAAGCATTTGGCCTCTAAACTTTTTGGAAGGTAAGAAAAATGAGAACATAATAAATTACACTATTTATACTATCTCCAAAGAAAAAGAAAATGAACCTATTCCTAGTGCTGAAATGAAAGTTTTTCCTTATAGGTGATCAAAAAAAAAAAAAACAATGTGCCATCCTCAACAACATCTATATATTAAATTGACTTCATAGGGCTATTTCTTATAGTGGTTGCTAGCATGGACCAATGATGACATAATGCCAAATTACATACGGTAAAAGCAGTTTTACAAGAGGACAGACCATATGATCCAGATGTGTAAATTTCTGCTTGTGAAGCTTATTCTTAGGATTTTTTTTTTTTTTTTTTGTATCTATAGGAACACATGGACTATATATCACTCAGGCAATCCTTTGCAAATTTATGTTGCCCAATGAAGCATTTGATGAGAATTAAGCAACAGTGTGTTCAAGGTTATAGTCCTTAACAATCACTTAGTGTGCAGCTATTTCAGTCTACTTATTAAATAATGGAAGTGCTTAACTCCCTCTGGGGTTGGGTTCAGAGGAAAGGGACCACGGAACTTAGACTAGTTTTTAAAATTGTGGTAAAATACACACACCATGAAATTTATCTTGACCATTTTTGAATGTACTGTTCAGTGGCATTAAATACGTTCACATGGTTTTGCTCCTAATCCACCTGCACAGAACTCTTTTTATCTTATAAATCTGAATCTCTGTGCCTATTATACAATAACTCCATGTTCCTCCCTCCCTCAGTCCCTGCCAGCCACCATTTTATCTATCTCTATGAATTTGACTATTCTAGGTACCCTCATAAAAGTGGAACCATACAGCATAAAAATATAGAATACTTCATGAATCTGCATGTCATTCTTTCTCTGGGGCCATGCTAAATTGTTTCTCTGTTGTTCTAATTTTAGTATATGTACTGCCCAAGCAATCACTTTGGCTGGTTTTGGACTGAAGAACAGGAGCGCATCAAACTTAAAATGGGGAAAGTTCCTGCACGAAGGCAGGATGGTATAGTAATACTATTTTCCTTGCACCTGAAGACTGGGACAAGAAGGGACACTGAATGAGATGAGGTTAAAGAGACAGGAAGAAGCCAAACTCTAAAGGGCTTTGTAAACCATGTTTCATTAAGAGCTTGGACGTACAGACAATAAGAATGGAATAGGGAATTAAAATTTGTATTTAAGAAAAATAATTCCAGGAAAAAAAGGAGGCCTGGAAGAGGACAAAATCTAAAAAAGACCAATTAGAAGGCAACGGCAAATATTTAGACAAGGTTATCCTTCTACTTTTTTTTTTTCCCCCAGCTCACCAGTATTGTTAGAGCAGGAATTACAGAATTGTACAGAACATGGGGAAATTTGTGTCTGTGCTTCTCATGTCCTTACTTCCAGTCTTCTGTTCCAAGCTTAGAAGGAAACTTTAAAAATATCTTATGTTACTAACAAGCAAAAACAAAACAAAACAAAACAGAACAAAAACAGTAAAAAGTGGGCAAAGGACATGAATAGACACTTCTTTAAAGAAAACACATAAGTGGCCAACAAGCATATGAAAAAATGCTCAACATGAGCTAATTATTTGAGAAATGCAAATTAAAACCACAATGAGATACTTTCTCACACTAGTCAGAATGACTTTTATTAAAAATTCAAAAAACAACAGTTGCTGGTGAAGTTATGGAGAAAAGGAATTGCTTACAGACTCCTGGTGGGAATGTAAATTAGTTCAGCTATTGTGGAAATCAGTGTGGCATTAAGTATGTTAGGAAAGAAACCATAGGCATTTCTTATGCTTTTGTACAAAGAACTTAAAACAGAAACACCATTGGACCCAGCAATCCCATTATTGGATACAAACCCAAAGGTATAGAAATTATTCTGCCATAAAGTAACATGCATGCACATGTTCATTGTGGCACTATTCACAATAGCAAAGACATGGGATCAACCCAAGTGCCCATCAACAGGAAAAACTGGATAAAGAAAATGTGATATATATACACCATGGAATACTATGTAGCCATTAAAAAGAACAAGATTATGCCCTTTGCAGCAACATGAATAGAGCTGGAGGCCATAATCCTAAGAAAACTAACATGGGAACAGAAAATCAAATACTGTATGTTCTCACTTATAAGTGTAAGCTAAACATTGAGTACAAAGGGACACAAAGGTGGTGACAACAGGCACCAGGGCATAGTTGAGGGTAGAGAGTGGAGGAGGAAAATAGAAAAACTACCTAACAGGTACTATGCTTAGTAACTGAGTGACAAGATAGTTCTTATACTGAATTCTGATGACATGCAATTTACTTACATAACAAACCTGCACATATACCCCTGAACCTCAAATAAAAGTTTAAAAAAAAAAAAAAAAAGCAAATCTTATATTTCAGTAAAGAATCCAGAGAAGTCAAAGTCTAAAATGCACATTTTAATCCAGGAGAACACTTTTGAGGTGGCATTTCTCCCAACTGACCTGCCTCATTCCCCACTTCACATCATTTGTGTAGCAAGTGATACGTACTAAATCATCAATTCATAGCTTTTCTGGAATCCTATGTGAATCATTGTTATTACAATTCAATTATCCTTAAAAAAATGGAAACTAAATATGAAAGGAAATGTGTTTTCCCTTCATAACAAGCCTTCTGGCTTTATATGCCCTAAAGATCCAATAATAATTAGGATGAGGGCAGAGGCTCTAGGATTTGACTATACCAGTGTTGGGCTGAAATACTGCTGCTTTATCTCATCCAGTGGTCCTTAAGGAACACCTTTTCCTCTAGTTCTTCATGGTACACAGCTGTCGTGGAGCACTCTCACTCAAAACATTTCAATGGCCAATGCCTAAGGAATCACGTATGAAGTCACTCTTATCTCCAATGAGCCATCTTTTCCTGACAATGTATCTACCTGGATGCTCTCCCTCTCCCCACTTTCACATGTGAAATCATAACCTTATTTAATAACAATGCAGAGAAGAAAATTGAAAAGTTTTCCCCCAAAAATATACTGGACATAATATCTTCATGCTCTAAAGTCTAGTTGGATTTTGTTTCAATCTTTTCCATAGCACCATCTTAGTCCTCAGTGTTTTATTTTAAAATTATTTGAGAATGGAGATAATTTCATAATTGTACCTGAATTCTTTATTTGCATATAGGAAATAATAAATGTTGGATAATAAGTGCGTATGTATTCAGTAAATAGCTGTTTCAGGCCTATTAGAGTCCAACAACTTAGTTACACATTAGAAATACACCAAAGAATAAGAAATAATCTCTGAATTCAAGAAATCTCAGTGCAGGTGGAAGATTCCTCAGAAATGTTTTAGAGCATGAAGAGGACACACTGAGGAAAAATTAAGAAGGCACATCTAGAGTCTTAAGAATTCTGGAAAGGGCTAGAATTTAAAAACTCATTGTGATATCTCAATTTGCCTATCAATAGTGTTTCTTCAGGTGGCAAAAAAGAATTGTTCTTAAAATAACAGGAAACTAAATTACAAAAAGGCACATTTCACCTTAAAGTAAGAACTGTTTTTTAGTAATCAGAGAATCTCCACATTAAAATTAGTTGCTTTGTAAAGATAAAGAGCTTTGTATTATATTAAAAATCTAGAAAACCAGCTGTATAAATGTATAAGTTTAATATAGAATAAATAATTGTAAGGGGTAAAAAATTTGAGTTGACAATTTTAAAGACTCTAATTTCAAGATCTATTAATTGTATATAAGAATATTAAGAATATATCATTATATACATGTAAGGATAATATGGATTATTATGTCTGAAACTGAATGTATTATTGAAAATAGATGCTTTTGAAACTCTAACAGAATTATTCCCAAAAATTACTCTTCATTTTCCAAATATCATGAACTATGACTTTCATTTGCTAAGACATATAAGCCTATTAAACGTATGTGTGTGTTTGTGTGTGTGTGTGTGTGTAATATCCTAGTGATACTCCAGGTAAATTGGCATTATTCAATAAATGGAGGATCTTAAATCAATCATAACCTGTGCCAAGTTGCTGCAGAGTAATTTGGTCTTCAATGTTTTAACACAGAGGCCCAAAACCATTATTTTGCACAAATAATTGTCCAAAGGTTAAGCCAGATTATCCAGAAACCTGAGCATTAAGTATGTTAGGAAAGAAAGCACAGGCATTTCTTATGCTTTTGTGCTCATCTTCTCAAATTCCCTTTTCCAAGTGATTAAGTATCAAGGAACCAGGTTCCATGGAAATGCTTGGCTCAGTGAAGAGAAAGAAATAGAGAAAGAAGCGGGGAAAAAAAACTGCAACAGAAATCTCTTACATTGAAACACATATCCTAATACAATATTTACAGAAGTGCTTCCAAAGTGTTTCAGAATGCGGCCGGGCGCGGTGGCTCAAGCCTGTAATCCCAGCACTGTGGGAGGCCGAGGCGGGCGGATCACGAGGTCAGGAGATCGAGAACATCCTGGCTAACACGGTGAAACCCCGTCTCTACTGAAAATACAAAACAGTGGCGGGTGCCTGTAGTCCCAGCTACTCGGGAGGCTGAGGCAGGAGAATAGCGTGAACCCAGGAGGCGGAGCTTGCAGTGAGCCGAGATTGCGCCAAAAAAAAAAAAAAAAAAAAAAAAAGGTTCCAGAATGCTTCAAAAGTGAAAAAAAAAAAAAAAAAAAAAATGGATGCAATACTTAAAATTTCTCACTTCTATTTCTTCCCATTGTTAAAAGTCTTCCTCTGCTCTCTGCTCCGTTCCATCCGACCTGTCATTATTTAAGTCCTAGTCGTGAATACTTGGACTACTGTAGTCTTACACTGTTTCGTGTATCTTTCACAATAACGCCAAACACATGTATCTTTAAAATCACAAATCTGATCTTGTAATCAAGCTCTTTTACAATCACTTTGCAAGAGGAAACTGAAGTTTAATGACGTTTAACTGGATGACCAAGATCGGGGGCTCTGAGTACCAGGCTGGAGCTAGAGCCTGGTACTCAGAGTCTGGTTCCTCCTTCAAAATTGTCTTCCTAGATATTGTGTGTATATTATGTATACTAATAGAACGACTTTACCTCAAAAATACAGTAAAATTTGGATGAGTGTTGGGACTACATTTATAGATAGACTGTCAGCTCAAAATTTTATTCACAAAGTACATAAAACCTATTCAACAAAGTGGTGTTGCAGAACAATTGATCCTAACACATAACTTGCCATTATTTGAAACCATTCCCCCTATTTGACTATCTATATATTTAAATCCCTCTTATATGTGCATCAAGAAGCATTTTGATTTTGTTTTCAGCCAACACACAGTTTAACAAATTGCTTAAATATATTAAAGAAAAATATTCTTATTGAGATTAACCCTGTGTATGCTTTCTTTATACTGTATAAAAATGTATAACTATAACTTAAGGGGAAAAATAAAAGGAGTATAAAAATTTCCATATTCTGCTCTTCCTTTTAATTCCCAAGTTTTATTTTCATATTAAAATTGTCCAATTTCTACATTGAAAATTTAATAAAGTAATGAATTTGAGTAACTTTGCAAAATTTTAATACATCCAAAATTATAATAAGAAAAATGTGGAATGTAGGAATATTTTGTTTTTAATTTGGTAAGATCTGAGAGAAATTCTGTTATGCAATTCTCGCAAAAGAATTATTAGATGTATTGCAAATGTCACACAATAAACTGAATATAAATAAAACATAAAATTATGATGTTTACCTTTATTTTCAGATTACTGATGCTTCTAAAATGTATTAATAATATTAAAATTAAAAGTTAAATATCCTGATAGTTAATACAAGCACAATTTTGTAAAATTCCACTTTTGTGCAACACACAGCTAACTTTTAATACTTATTTCCCATTTTCTTATTTTTCTGTATTAATATCATTGCTAAAGTGCAACACAAACGCTCAAATTTGTTTTTAAAATTAGCTGATGAGCTATATTTTATAGTAAATAATATGTGATTAAATTTTAAGTTACATAAGCATCCACTCACTAATATCAAAATGTGTTTATGGCCTGGTTACTCTAATTTACTTTACTTCTTGTTAATTTGAATAACAAAATACTCAGAACGTGGTCTTGAAAATTTTAGGCAGATACTAATGTAAAACTACCTAACAGCCAGGAATAAATACCTGCCATTGATGCCATTTCCATTACTTAAAATACTGAATTAAACCCAGCACACATTGTAAATTGTTTTTGCTTCTTCCTTTTAGGATAGTTGTGAAAAGTGAAATAACCAGGCAGCCTTATCTTAGGTGAGACCATTTCAGCTTGGAAACAAACAAAGCTCTCTCTCGATGAACTAGGTTCATTTCATATTTGTGTAATACCCTGGAAGAAATTAGGTTTCAATAAAGTCCATTTTTGTCACTGCATGTAGCAATGAATATCACACCCAGCAGGGCACAGTGGCACCTGGCTGTCCAGACCCCAGTGTAGCACAAACCATCTGGGGGTAATTACAACAAGGTATTCTTTGAGGACCAGATGGGACCAAGGAACAGAAGCCCCTACCCCTCCCAGTCATTTACAACATAATTCCTTTCAATGATATACTTAATCCTCCCACCAGCTATGCCTTTCAGCTTGCTGTTGTCACTGTTCCTTTATGTAAATTCAGATGCAAGACCGGGAAAAAGAGGGGGTGAGAGAGAGAGTACAAGATAAAAAGGGAAAGGGTGAGAGAGAGAGCCACTGGTGCCTCTAGGGACCAAAAGAAATTATTCATCCCTAAATTGTTTTCACCACAGCAAGTACAGTAACAATTTTTTTTAAAAAAAGAGGACTGAAATTATCCTAAAGAAGGTCAATGCGACAGCCCTGTGTGGCACCAGCTGAGGTTTACTCAGCCACCTGTTAGCTAGAAAGCGCTCTGCACACACTTATGATGCATTTAACCAGTTTAAAGGGTCTTTATTGACAGGCCAGCCACCTCCATTCAGCAGGCTGGAGCCATAGGCCTGCTTTGTGGTCATATGTGGCATACAAGCCTTAATTCAATTACGCTGTAAGCCTATCCAATCTGCATCACTGCCCTTTCACTTTTGTGCCATTTGTCTTGCATATTGTAAAGAATTTTATTTTGAAGAGGGAAAGGCACCCTACAACCCAGTTGTCTTTATTTTTCATTTAAGGTTGTGTCGCAGGTGTGCCGCCACCTTTCAACTCCCGAAATGTATTCATCTTTAAGTGATATTTTAGAGGGAAGCGGTATTCATTGTTTGATGACATTGCTTTGTGGGTGTTGCTGATTTTTAATTTCTTGAAATTAGGTATACATTCAAACTCTCCAACACACCAACGAAGAATCTCCAACCTTGATTGTTAAATATTCAAAAGAAGAAACAAAAAGAAAACGTACATGATAAATGAAAATGACAATTATTAGCTTTGTTCTACAATTTTTATATTTAAAAAGAAAAGTATTTCTTAGAGTGATCATACATTAAATTTTAAATTTTGGATTTTTCCTCAAGTGTCTGACACAAAATATGAATATCTGTATATATGAGTGACGTTCAGTGCTGCTATGTTGCTTGAAAATTTCTAATCTAAGTTCCATATAAGGTAATTAAATATATCAAGTCTGCTTATATTGTTTTGTATTTTGGTACTTTCCATTTTCCATAACACTAGACCAGTGCGTATTATTATTTGATGCTTGGTATTTTCATAATAATGTAGGGACAATGAAAACATAAAGATAGATTTCCCAAAGTCAAGGGCTCTATTATTTTTATATCATATTTTTCTTAAATTAAAAGTCTGCCTCATTTAAGCATGCTTAAAATAGCATGCAACATTGCAATAATATAGAAATGTGATAACCAACCAAACCTACCTCCTAGAGGTCCTGTGTTTATATTAAGAGTATGGATCATTTCAAATCAGTCTTCCCCCAAATAATTAAATGACTTATCATGAGAACTGATTGGGACTTCAAAGAAGGGAGAGAAGAATCTTCTTTGTTAGGTGATGTCTATTTTCCACCCAAGTAGAAAAGGACAGTAGTGCTAGATTACTTATCAAAGTTATTAAGCGAGTCAGTGTCAATTTTCATCATGGCAACTTCAATGTGTCTTTGGTATGGAAGTTCTCATCTCTTTTAAATTACTGAATCAAAACCAGAAATACGAAGCATTCGAAAGAGACCAAGACACTTTAACTGGCAAGAAAAAATAAAAATATTTGTATCTGATCCTCAAAATAAAAGGTATTTGAAAAACTACCTTTATATGCATGTAAATTTAACGTATGTGTATCTCTCAGCAATTCTATGCCCATTTCCTTTGTGTTTTCCTGTGGGGTTGCATTTTAAAAATGAGAAAAACGAAGGGTTAATAGAGGCTAAATTGCTTGCCTAAGAGCTCAAAGTTCTTCTGATTTCTAAGGGTTCTTTCTATTACACCAGGAAGACTTCATATGACTATTCTATAAACTTTATGATTTTTACCCATCTATGCATGTATGTGTGTTTAATGTATGTGTATTTCTCAGCAATTCTATGCCCAATTCCTTTGTGTTCTCCTATGGGATTGCATTTTATCAATGAGGAAAACTAAGGGTATATAGAGGCTAAATTCTTTTGATTTCTAATTGAAATCAAAATTCTTCTGATTTCTAATTGAGGGTTAGGAGCTCAAAATTCTTTTGATTTCTAATTGAGCGTTCTTTTCATTACATCATGAAGACTTCATATTACTATTTTATGAACTTTATGATTTTTATGCATCTGTGCAATTTTCTGTATATATTAGAGATATGCACTATAACATATACATATACAGGAAATTGCCCAGATGTGTAAGCTTATCAATATATGGAAATATATATGTTAGAGTACACTCTGAACACTCTGTGTACTCTAACATATATATATACACACATAACATATATATACATATGTACATACATTGATAAGCTTACCAATATTCTGTGAAGTAGGAATAACAACTCAACTTGTAAGTCTAGAATCACATCAAAACAATGAGAAACATGACCTGAATTTGTTTCATTAAAAAATCATTGCTAAGATATAGACATATTTCTTTAGCCACTTTTAACCCCTTATATAGATTTTGAAGTAAAAAATCGCCAAAAATACGTGTCTCGTTGTAAAATAGTCTATGTGAGTCACATAACCTGTTTGCACTTTGTATCTCTCTACATAATAATACAAAAAAAATTGAGAGTTCATTTTTTAAGGACTTCAGCATCCTGGAATTCAGATTAAAATATCTAAATATTCTTGATATAAATGTAAGAACACAGGTTTTAAAACATTTTAGAAGAAAAGTAGTACAGGAAGTCACTTTCACTATAGAAATCTGTATTTTTATTAGCATTTTACAATGTAAATTATTTTTCCAAATTTCAAACATATCATATTGCTTTTGAAATAATGTAATCTGTACTAACCCCATGAAATAACTGCATTATTATATGCCAAATAAGGGTCTGTTAAAATTTAACTACCTGTTATATTTTTATTAGATCACAAAATAAAATGGAATTATATAATGTTTATGTTAAATTTTCACTTTCCAATAAAAATCATGCAAATATTCCTTTCCAGAAATACTTTATTCAAGGAAATGTTGAAGAAAAAAAATTTAGGAAAACTAAAATAGTCATAGCTAGTAACCATAACTAAATATGTATGTGTATATATATTTGAGAATCCAAACTTAATATAGCAGAGTAAACCAGAGGACTAAATACCAGTTTTGGAAATCTGTTATTGAATGGCTAACATTCACCAAAGATGTTCAAAGCTGAAATTTGAAGAGATAATAAACAATAACAAATTTACCAAACTTCAGATATTTTACTCATCATTTATAAAAACTCTTTTGCCTAAGGATTTATAAAGAAAAACTCAGGTAGCAAGAAACTGGTTACTTTCACATGCAGTGAAACATAATTTTAGCTTCACATCCAATTCCTGTCCAACACAATGGTGCCTCCTGAGAATAAAATGTGTTTTGGAGAAAATTATCACTGTATACCAAGGACTTTCCCATGCAAAACTCCCTTTCTTGTCAGTGAAATTTTCAAGCACACTTGATGGTCACAGAATGAGGATATATGTGTATGTTTCTAAGCCAATAACGCAGTTTGAATTAAAATAAATGATCTCTTTACTAAATTTCTGACCCTAAATATGCATAAAGCTATTTGCCCATCTTGTTTCCAAAGTTTGTTAGAGAATACAAAAGACATTTTTTGTGTGTTCATTTTGCCATAGTCAATTCTAATATCAAGAAATGTCAACATGATGTGTTTGGGTTTAGTGGAAAAGTAAAAAATTGAGTCAACTAGTTTGTTTGTTTGGTGTGCAGAATGTCAAAGAGTGGATTCTGTAATCTTTCTTCTTGAATTCGCCATTTAAACACCATTTGGCAAAGTTGTGTTAACATTTATGTTGCTATGATCAACATGATTTGGTTTGGCCGAGTACCTAAAAGTAGTAAGTAATATATGGCTATCTAAACTAAAGAATAAAGACAAGTTACTTCTCATTAACCCAAAGACAGATAAAAATTGCAGTATGAAATCTAGAAGACTGATGAACTAATCTCACGGCTACCATTTATTCTTATTTCTCTACCACCCTAGATACCCCGATGACGTTAGCTAGTTGAAAGAGAAAAGTGAGGGGTAAGTGATAAATTTTAATTTTCAGAAGAAACCTCTTGGGCATTTTCCTGTTTGTTCCTAAAATGAATTGTAGATTCCTATTAGTTCAACCTTCCACCCTGGAACAATTTTCTTAAATAACGTTAGATTTTGAGATTAGCACCAGAAGGTAACCACTATTGAATATGCTAATGTTTCTTTGCATTAAGAATAAAGGAAAAGAATAAAACATAAATATCTTATTAGAGTGAGATGTTATAAATTCACATAAATGAGAGAGTGGAATGTATAGGCTTGTGGGATTGTGCATTTATTGGCTTTGGCACTCTGGAGAGAGTTTGTAGATGTTTTATGTATACACATATGTCAGAAATGTACATGTATTCACATGATGCAGAAGAAGAAATTAGCACCAAGAGATTAACTCCAGATTTCAATTACATATTTATTAATGATACTACAAACAGTGCAGATTGATAACCATTTAAACAAAATTATTTAATCATTAATACTCCTGCAGTTTCATTGTGCAAATAAATAAACTGAACTTAGAGAACTAAGTAATTTACCCAAGCTCACATTGCTAACAAGGGTGAAAACGGGTTTGAATTGAAAGATGTCTGGATTCCGAGATGGTGCTGTTAACGTCCATATTATACACTTATACCAAAAACACAAATGCCAAGAGTTAGACATATGCTTCGTCATAACTGTATGACATGTTTACTGTACTCATATATTTTCAAATTCTTCTTCTCTTTCAGTTATTATAATCATTGTTAGAAGTAGCCATGAAATCTGGAAATTGTTACTGAGGTCACACCTGGATATAAGAAGAGTACATGATTGTCCATAGTTTTAGTAGCTTCCCAATGTATCTGCCCCATACTGTCTGAAATGCTACCTAACATAAATTAATCAGCTATCTCTCTTGAAATAAAGTTATTATTTCTATTAGAGTAAGAATCTCAATTTTATTTAAGTATTTCTATACCTGTAACAAATATAAACTCTCCATAGTGTTTGAATAAATGTATAGTGACTTAAGGAAAAAAATATTTAATTTAATTATATTTTTCTTTACCACTTCTGAGTGAATAAGCCAGAATGGAGTTTCTTTTGGATTTTTCAGAACCAGGAACATGGGGAAAGGCAGGCCAAGCGGAGTACCATGTGGGTAATTCAGCATAGTGTAAAGGAGCATGTCAACACACAATAAAGGAGGAAAGAAGCTACAATTTAAAAGACAACAGGGGAATGCCAATGATTTTTTTTTCCAATGGTTTTCTAGCCTTGGTGGAGACAATCTCATTACAAATTCCAGGGAGCACCTTAACTTCTGGTACTAACTGTGGACTTGTCTAACGGAGCTGCCCAGGCTTGACCTTATTTTTCTATCCTCATTGTCATCCCTTCTTAAGTTAAGAAACATTCTGCCCTTTGCAGAATACAATTGCCAAATTTTAATGGATTTCTTCCATATTGTTGCCATATACATGCACAGCATGAGAGAGAAGATACTATATTATATCAGCACTACCAACACAACTGACATATGTTACATGCTCACTCTGGTCCAAGCACTCTGCTAAGTACCTCACATTGAATTTCCAAGAAACCAGAAGAGATTTTGTTATCGTCTCCGTCTTACCAATAAAAAAGCTGAGGTCGACATAATTGGGCTAAGATCACTTATTTAAAAAGTAGCACAACCAGAATTTGAATCCAAGAAGTCTGACTCCAAAACTACACTCCTGTGCCAGTCTGTCTGCCCATATATTCACTAGTTAATTAATAAATGGACTCATCAAAACCATTAAATACTTAGTATGTTTTTGGAATTGTGCTAAATCCTAGAGAATGCAAAAAGAAATGAAACAATAACTTTGATAGCACAGAGAAAGACACCTATTTCTACCTCTGCTGGCCTGGACATCTTTGTGGAGAATGTACTCACAGGAATCTAGAAGAATGAATAAGAAAGCAACAAACAAGATGTAGAGTTGGTGGACACACATCTAGGCAGGTGAAAGGCTGTACAAAGGAAACAAAACAGAGTGGCTACCCTGGTCTACCTCAGGCCTTTCCTCCTGCGATGCACCCTTTCTTTCTGTAGATATGCCCTTTCCTTTACTTCTGCTGACTGAAAATATTCATCTCCCAAGACATTCAAAATCCTCTCTCTCCTGAGAAGGTCTTTGAGATTCCCTCTGCTGAGATGATTCTGGATTCTCACCATCCCAGAATCCTCTCTGGCTCTTATTTTAATTCAGTTGATAGTATGATTACTTCTGGAGCTGTTTTATTCCCTGTCTCAAGCACATTGAAGCATGAGACAACCTCTTCCTCATGGCCCTTCCTCTCACTAGAGGCCCCAGTCCCCTCGGTTGGCCTTACACCTAAATATTCCCTCTGCCTGATACACTTCTTTCCCTAACCTTGGCTTTTTTCTCTCTCTCTTCAAGTTCTTCTTTAATAACTTCTTCCAGTAAGCCTTCTTCTTCGTCTTTTTTTTTTTTTTTTTTAAAAAAAAAAAAAAAAGACAGAGTCTCACTCTGTCACCCAAGCTGCAGTGCAATGGCGCTATCTTGGCTCACTGTAACTTCTGCCACCCAGGGTCAAGCGATTCTCCTGCCTCAGCCTGCTGAGTAGCTGGGATTATAGGCACCCGCCATGATGCCCTGCTAATTTTTTGGTATTTTAGTAGAGACGAGGTTTTACCATGTTGGTCAGGGTGAGTTCGAACTCCGGAGCTCAGGCAGTCCTCCCGCCTGGGCCTCCCAAAGTATTGGGATTACAGGCATGAGTCACCGCGCCCAGCCCCAGTAAGCCTTTTTTAATTACCTGTAGACTCTATCAGATGGTCCTTTGATGTGCTTCTGTAACACCCACTACAATCCTCTCTATCGCAGGTAATGTCCTGTACCATCATGGCCCGATTACTCTACTATATTCCCAACCAAGACTGTTCGCTCAGACCTCAGGGTAAGAAGAGTTTCTGTCATGCTCAGGTAGCATGAGAGTTACATGTACTAGTTGAATGAACACATGAATGAATGCTTTGTTGAAGTTGACTGCTCTCTTTTTCAAGTAGGGAGGCCCAGATTGAAGGGTGTGAGTGGGAGAACCATGCAAGGGTGATAGGCTGGAGACGAGAAGATGAGGTGCTGAAAAAGATACTATTCAGTTAAGAAAGTCTACGTTAATATCAGTGTATCCTCAATTTGTGACTCTTTTAACCCTGACATTAAAGGAGGCCAGCCAGGACTCTAACAAACAGAGTATTTCCTAGATACCCTTTAGAAACTGTCAGCATCCTCAGACTGCTTTTCCCATCTTAGAGTCTCAGTTCTGTCCTCTCCTTTTGCTGAAGAAGTGCCCACATGACATCCTACAATCACTGGGAAGCAAAGTCTCTCCAGCTTAGTGCTCCAATGACTGGTTCCAAATCTCCCTGTTGTAAGACTCCTGTAAAATGAGGCAAGAGCTTTGAACCTCAAAGCTTGTAACCCAACTGGTACATAAAAAAGTTCTCATTCTCCACAGCTTTCTTTTAACATCTCTGCAATACTGAGGACATCTGTTATTTTTGCCTACCCAATTTTTTCCAGTACCATCATCTTCTTGGAGGACTAGTGCCCATCTCTTAGCTAAAGTCAGGAACATCACCCAGATTAGACTTCCTGAATCTTAATCTTGAGAAAAGTGTCACAAAAATGAAAATCTTTCAGAATTCAGTGGAGCCCTAAAGATAGTGGTGAGATTTGGGGCAAGTTACTTAACTTCTCTATGCCTCATTTTCCTTATGGTAATAATACTAATAATATCCATCATATTGCATTGTGGTGTAGATTGCGGATGCTAATACATGTTAACACTGAGAACAGGGCCGGGTACAGAAAAAGTGCTAAATAAGTGTTATCAATAAGTAATATAGCTATTTGAGTTTTGAAGCTGCTATATTCTTGTTCATTATGTAGCCTGGCTGTACAGTTTTTCCTTGAGCTTTCTGGGTTACTCCCATTCCCTTTCAATGAACATTGTTTTTAGCTGAAATTGGCCTGCGTTGGTTTGTGTTGCTTGCTGCCAGAAAACCCTAATGGCTGTTTCTCTCACACACCATAGGCCTTTTCTCCCCAAAGTGTTTATTAGACCCTAGAGCGCAATAACCATGTATTATTAATGTCTACATCATCTAGAACACCAAGAGTGGTGCTTTGTATGTGGAAATACTAATTTCAGTGACTGGAAGACCAAAGACATGAATAATACCACCGACCTCTTGCTTTAGGGCTTTACCACAGTTTTTTTTTTTTTTTAAATCAATAAAAATCTGAACTAAGAGTATCATGATCTCCTTCAGAGGCCTAACAGCAGCCATCACTAACTATTTAACTTTCCAGGGAGGCAGCTAGTGCAAGGGAAAGAGAGCTCTGGAGTCCCAGGGGCCTGTGCTCCCTTTCTCACCCTGCCACTTATTCCCCAAGTAACCTTAGGTAAATAACCAAAACTCTCTGAGTTTCAGTTTCCTTATCTGTAAAATGGAGATAATAAAATGTATCCCACAGGGACTTGGAAACCAACAGAACAGATTATACAGGCCATGCTGGATACTCTATTCAGCTAATAGTCTTATTTTTTGAAAGTGCACAGGAAGAAAAAGAAAATTAAACTTTTAATGAAAAAAAGTTATTTATAGGAGTATACGACTTGACCTGCAACTGAAATGTAAACAAATCCTGCTTAGGTAAAGGAAAAACAATAAGTGAAGGGAACAGGAAATTAAGTTTTTGGGTTGGGGCTTTCAAATGGTGCCATTTTACCGTGAATGCAGAACTAAATGCAGCTTTTTTGTTTGTTTTTGTTTTTTACAATTATTACTCATCCAGCACCTAAGAGATTTCATTTTCATGTACATTTCGTATCATACTCACTTAAAAAGAAACTCATCTAAGATTTACTAAAGGATAAATCTTAATTGTTAAGAACTTGACTCCTCTCTGATTAGTTTTATGAACACATTTTGACAGCAAAAACATTTTGTTTTAAGCTTCCTTTTATTATCCTTCTTTGTTTTTTTATTCTTCCAAATTGTTTATATTATTTTTGAATGATGTAAACACTATAACTACGTAAAACTATTTGGAAATTTAAAAATAGAAACAATTACTAATAATGTCACTATTCTAAGTTGATTCCTTTTAGATTTTTTTCTTTTCTCTTTTTATTTAATGGAAATGTATTCTCGCCTAATTTTTAAATTTAGGACATGATAAGCATTTTCTATGTCTCTATAGTTTTCTAATAGTAATTTTTCTAGCTACAAATCTTAAAACTGAATAGATACTCGGACTATCTACACTTAAAAATCTTTTTGCTCTTGTTTTAATTATTTTTATGAATCGGCTTGTATTTTTGACTTCAATATAAGTCTGATTTTGAATGTTTAATGATATTTAAAAACTGGTAATAAACATTATGGCACATACCTTGCTGGTACTCAGAGATACTCATCTGCAGACATAGAAGCCCTTCATGAAAAAATTACATTTATATTTGTGTTATGGAAAATCTTGGAGACAAGAACAGTAAATGCCTCTTTGATTATCAGAACCACTGCCAAATTTGAGATACGAGTGATTACAATATGTAGATTTTCTATTTCCCCTAGTGTTTCTCCTAGCTCCTAATTTCTCTGTTGGTAAAGGTGGAGCTGGGGAGGGAGTCTGGGAAAGGGTATGCTTTAGTGATCTATCTCAAAATTATATAACTAGAATCTAGCTTTTATTTTTAATGTTATTTAGCATGATTTTGGAAAGCAGTTAATAGAGATTTTGGCTGTTTAAAAGACCTTGCCTCATGCCTGTAATCTCAGAACTTTGGGAGGCCGAGGCAGGCAGATTACTTGAGGTCAGGAGTTTGAGACCAGCCTGGCCAATATGGTGAAACCCTGTCTCTATTTAAAATACAAAAATTAGCCAGGTGTGGTGGCGTGTGCCTGTAGTCCCAGCTACTCTGGAGGCTGAGGCAGGAGAATTGCTTGAACCCGGGAAATGAAGGTTGTAGTGAGCCAGGATCGTGCCACTGTACTCCAGCCTGGGCGTCGCAGTGAGACTCCGTATCAAAAAAAAAAAAAAAAAAAGCCCTTGCCTCTCCAAATCATGCCTTACTGCTGACTAGACAGGTACATTCTCTGATAAATGTAGTCGCATACAGACACAGAGTGGAATAATATATTGGGGCTGTCAATCCACACATTAGGGGTAGGGAAGGAAAAAGTGCATCTTCGTCAGGTTTAAATTTGGTAGAAATCAGAGTAGGGACAGGAAGATGGAGACTGAGCACAGAGGGAATGTTCCACAGAAAGAGAACAGCAACTACAAGGGCCTGGAGGTAGAAGACAGCAGGGCAAGTGGCTTCTGGAAATTGTAGTGTAGAGTGAAAGCAAGGATGTCCAAGAGTAGAGAGGCAAAGAGGAGAGACCACAATAACTTCATACTTCTTTTGTAATTAGTTTCAGGATGGCTCAGTGCTGAGTACACAGTATGTTTACTCTCATTATTTATTCAGGAAATATTTATTGGTCACTCAGCAACATGCCAGTGACACAAAAATAAACAAGACTTCTGTCCTTGTAGAAATTACAACTTTAAAAGATGACATATATTAATTAATCAAATAACCATACAAATAAACATGAAATTAAGTGTGGTATGCTGAATGTGTTGAAAAGGAAGATTTGATTATTCTGAGAACTCAAGAAAGCTTTCTTGGAAAGGATAAGTAAGAATGGACTAAACCATGAGGAAGAGAAGAGCATTCCAAATGGAGAAAACTATATGTGCAAGGGTCCTGGGGTAAGCACACCAAATGAAAAAAAAACTGAAAAAGAGATCCATTAAACGCAGGTGACTGAGTGAGATACGGGGCAGGGAAATGCATTGGAACTATATTAAGAAATTGTCAGTATTCTAAAAGCAATAGACTTTGAAGAGTTCAAGACTGAATAGTGACCTGAGTAGATATGTGTTTTGTAAAAGTTACTCCGGCTACATTGTAGAAAATAGGTTTAAAGTTTGAAACAGTATATTTCCTGATAACCCAGAATAGAAGTTTAGCATCTTAGATTTGGGAGGTGGAGATTATTATCAAGCAATTTGAAATATATGGAGAAATATTTAGAAGATAAATAGCCACAGGAGCTAATGAATTAGACATGGGGGTCAGGGAGAAGTAGTAAATGGTTTCTTTATCATTTGATTTCCATTTGGTTTCTTTATCATGAGATTTTTAATGTCTATTTTCTTACCCCTTGCTTCTTTGAAAAACATGTAAGTTCAAATGTTCATGCTTTCGATAGTTAGTATCAAGCTCTTGCTAGGTGCTCTGCACCATGCTAGTTAGTAAAGAACATATAAAGATGAATAAGCCAGTAAGACATTATCCTGCCACTTTAAGGATAGCAGAGGTGCAGTCCAAGACCCCATTCTGATTGACAGCAAGCTTTGTTGCAAGGTGGTCATAAAGCCATATTTTGTAAAATTGGCAGTTTGGAATTCGTAGTGATAAAGTCATCTTTCTCTAAGTGTGGACACATACGAAGAAATTTAGTCATTAAGCCATGTTTCTATAGATTGGGTAAATATATGCAAACTAACACTGCATTATTTGCTTGCTGTGAAATGCCACTAATTGTCTCTTTGAGTGGTCTGACTGCACCTTTCACAAAAGGAGGTTTTGACAATCATAACTCTTCAAACTATGCCAATACCACAATCAAAGTGTTTACTCCATTTATATTTTAATCTGTTTATAATTGCCATTTTTGTATATTCACACTATTTCCTTTGTTTCTGTCTTTAGATAATATATAGGTCATTCTTTCACTTTTGTATTCTAAGGATGCCAGATTGAGGCCACACATGGAGAGCGACTACCAGCTCCTCCTTTTTGCTTTCCTTTCTTAAGATGTTCAGTTTGCCAGCTGATTAAGATTGTGCTTTCCAGACAACTCTCCATAAACAGTTGGTAGAAAACAGTGCATGCTGCTTTGTTCACACTCTGGAAAAACTCTTGTATATTCACAAGTGCTTATAGTAGAACTACGGAAATTTCCCTTGCTTACCTCAAGAGCTTTTAACAATTGTAGCATACTTTCTTTAGTTTGCCCACATGTGTGACATTTAGGAAGAAATCAAAACATGGTAGAACCTGTTAAAAATAAACAAACACCATTATTAGAACAGAATTGGTAAAACATTGAGCGAATCCCCCAGAACAAAAATCTCACAGATCAATTTTATTTTCATACATAAATATTTAAAACTCCACAGAAAGAAAATATTCATATGCATCTTTTAGTAAAGCTTGTTAGCTGTCCTTATTATTACCTGCTTCACAAGCCTTGAGGGCATCCCTTCTAAAATAGGAAAAGCGTAATCTGTATGCGAGGAAAACTACAAAGCAGCAATAAATTATTGCTGTAATGACATGCTAATTAAAATTTTGCTTGTAACTCATGTAAGTGTTTGAAGCCCAGCAAATTTCTCTTTTCATTTGTGAAGTGTGAAGGTAAATTGCCCAGTGACAGTGGGACATCGCTAACAAGTACAAATTGAATAACATGCTATCTTGCTCTATTAGCCCTGACTAGCATGTCTGAATTAGATATTCAGCGCACTCCCCATTGTAGGCCTGATTGATAAATGCTAAGGAGAATTTGTCAAAACAACAGGGGCTACACCCAGTGGGACATCAATATGCTCCATTTAGTCACCCCCACAGCACTTCCTACATAGGATTGTCACATAAAATTAAGACTAGCCACTAACCAGCCATCAAGCTTGTAGCAGACGTCAGGCAGCCTGTGTTCTGTATGCATATTAGTCACATGCTTAACAATTTGGGCTGTCAGGACAGAAGCATGCAGTGACCTCTGGAGCAGAGGTTGAATTTTGCAACTATACCAAAACATCATGCTCAGCTGTTCAAGATTTTAGACCATTTCCTGCCAGATCTGTGCACAGATGCAGTGCCCTAAGCTATAATCTGTGGCAGCGTCCAAATGACAAATGGCATCAGGAAGATTATTGCATTATATATTAAGTACCACAAGTCTGTAAATTATAAGTAAACTACTGTTCAGACTGTCTCCGCCAGCTTTCAGGATACTTTCCCTCTTCATTCTTTTTTAAATAAACCTAATAAATATTGGGTGAACTGGAGATCAAAGCCCAGAGTTTGAATTAGCCATCTCCATTGCTAATTAGCTGCTTGAATATCAAACAGTTTTGGACCAGCTGTAATTTAATAAGCCATGATTGAGGTTGGCCTGATTTTGTTTCCCATTGAAAATTCTTCTCAGGTGCAAGTTTGTATGATTTTAGAATTCATGGTGATAAGTTGTTTTTGGTATTTCCCTTGTAAACATAATTAACCATAAAAACAGAGAAACAATAATAAAAGTCACTGGGATCTAACAGAATCTTTAGTTAGATCTGTTTTCTTATTTCTGTTGCATTATATTTAGGCTACTTACAAAGGAGGTTATCTGCTAATCAAATAAAGAATTAACTAAAATATAATAAAGTCATTTGTTTGAAATAAAAGGTATTCTCTTCAAAATATGTTTTATTATTTTTAACTCAGTATATATTGTGTAAATGAAAAGCTTGTCATTCTCTAATTTGTCATTAGGCACTGGAGCTAGGATATCTTTTGAAAATAAATTACTTAAGCTTCATTTTATAAATAGCATAATAAACTATATTTTCTGATGTATTAAAAAGAATATATCAAATAGGTCTTATTTTACAGACCATACATCTGTTGGAACTCAAGAGAAATTTTTCTAAGTTGAACTTTTAAACAGCAAATACTGAACATTTTTCTCTATATATTCTGGGATTCTTGCTTTTATTCTGAGAACCAAAGCAAAATTATCCAAGTAGCATTAGAAGTATATTTTTTATGGTACTTCTATGGAATTTAGTTACAATAAATATAGGAAATATGATGAAAAAACTATTGTTAACGTTGTGTAGTATTCTTTCTAGGACATAAAGGCAAGACGTTTAACCTGCTACTACTATTCTGTATTTTTCATTTCAGAGACAGCACATGAGTAGAATCTTGCCTTTTGATACCTTCTAGATTTTATACATTCTAGAGTTCAAAAATGCTTGACTTTTTGATAGTTTCAGTTTTATTGCTATTATAACCATATGATAAATTGACTCATAGGATTCCTCCCAGAAAATTGCTAATTTTTCATTAAAATCAATGACATTACATTCCTTAGCATATATATTTTTTAATTTTCAAAACAACTCATTTAACTTTAAAAAAAATCATTTAATTAAAAAAATTGGTGAGCTGCAGTCTGCTCATAGAGTTATGTTAAACTATATAGTAAGCCTAAGTGGGAGGGCTATATAGAGAACCTGAAACAAAGTTTGTTCAGTGCCATTCAAGTGATAACCACAACGCTAATGATGGTTTAAACAATGGCTAGACACCACCACGTTGCTGGAGATTATTACAAGGCTTATTAAGAAAAGGAAGACATAGGTGAACCCTTAGTAGTTAAGCTGAGCAGGTAGAAAGCTTTTTTCTTTTAAAGGTTTTATTCTTTAAATTTTTTTAAGTTGAGAACTATCTCAGTGCTGCAGGATATCTCACATTTATTAAAGCTGGAGGAACAACCAACTCCACTTCTAAGAAATGGCCACTTTAAATTATTCAACACCAACTTTTAGCTCAAATAATTTCGGTTATGATGATTTTTATGAATTCCCCTTTCGCTCCCCCACTTCTCCCCAATCTTCTAGTTTGAACAGAAAAACAAAGGACAGCAGGGTCCCTTTTGCCTCAGGCAACAGTCTGTTGATGGATATTATAGCAGCTGAATTGCTCCCCATTCACATTCTAAACCCTTTCTCCTAATTGTCATCTGTATCATCAGTGTCACTAACTGAGACCACTGCCACAATTCTACAGCCCTTTGGAGCAATATTGTCTTGGTTTTTCTCCTGGGGCTTGCTCCTTGCTTGGTGCAATCTGTGGAGTCACTTAGCACAGGATCTTTGTTGACTTATAACAGGTACCAGATGATGCGTCCAGACCTCTAGCCTAGTTTTATGCCCTCATGGCTGCTGTGTCTGCCATTAGTGTGTGTGTGTGTGCACAGATGTCAGAGAATACATGATGCTTCTGCTGCCATTTTCATGCAAGAGCTTCAGGTTGGTGGGAAGATATTCAATAGTACATGAGAAAATCTGAGGTCTAAGAGAAATCGTATTCTTGTGTTTGATGGCTTTGTTCATTCTTCTTTAATTCAGCCCAGAATTCTCACCACGCATATTTATACTGCTATATCACTGTGATGCTTTAGGAAATAAAATGTAACTGCCTCCCTCTTTCCACTGATTTCCTTCTTCTTTAAATATTTTACCTTGTCCTCACAGTTCACAAAAATAAGTTTAAGGAAAAATTATTCATATGAATAAGTTATATATAAGGATTTCGAGAAAAACTACTCCCAAATGGCCATTTTTTAAAATAATTTTTATTAATAGCAATAGAGTTATTTTGGTGAGAAAATAAAACTTATTTTCCCGTAAATTTATATAAAAGATGTCTTCCTAAAGGTCAAATTTGTATTAAAGTTCATCTACAAACAAACATACATAATGTAATTTGAGAAAAATTACATTAAATGTTTATACAATTGTTATATCTCCTAATAAATAAAATTTATGTATATAAAATAAAATTAACTTATGAAATATACATGTAACTCAAAAAATACATCAACAATTAAAACAACTGTATTTGTTTTAAAATACAGGTAATGATGTATACAGGTCATGACGCATCTGTGTTTTCTATAGCTGAACTTCCATTATTTCAGTTATAAATTTTGCTGTCTTTATTGAGATTATTTTAGTAAGTACTGTCTTCCCCCATATGATTGCAAATTCCATTAAAGAATCATGTCTTTTTTTTACTCACCTTTTTTATCCACAGTGCCTTACAAAAAATGTCTAGTTCATTCTAAGTTTCGCAAATATTGGTAGACTTAATATATGAATGAGTGAATGAATGAATTAGTGAATGAAGGAATATATAAAATAACTGAAATTCCTGGAACATTTTTAGCACTTGAAATGGAAGACTTTTTATGGGAAGCTCAACAAGAATGTAGATAATCCTAAATGTTATTGTGGGCTCATAGTGCTCTCTCTGTTTGGAATATCACAGTCTTCAATCTCCTTTAGAACTTTGAAAGCAGTTCCAAGCTGTGAATTCCATCAACTTCAGAGGAAACTCTCACTTTAGGTGATCTCTTTGAACAATAAAGCAAAATAAGATAATTTCTAGGATGACTTTACTCTTCAGGAGGGATTCTGATATCTCACTCTCTTTCATTGTACCTACAGAATGCCACTTCAGTTGGAATATCTTTTTTTTTTTTTTTTTTTTTTTTTTTTGTGATGGAATCTTGCTCTGTCACCCAGGCCGGAGTGCAGTGGCGCAATCTCGGCTCACTGCAAGCTCCGCCTCCCGGGTTCTCACCATTCTCCTGCCTCAGCCTCCCAAGTAGCTGGGACTACAGGCGCCGCCACCGCGCCCGGCTAGTTTTTTTGTATTTTTAGTAGAGACCGGGTTTCACCATGTTAGCCAGGATGGTCTTGATCTGCTGACCTCGTGATCCGCCCGCCTCGGCCTCCCACAGTGCTGGGATTACAGGCGTGAGCCACCGCGCCCGGCTAGAATATCTTTTAAGTATTGGGCCTTTATAAAATATTTATCCTCTCAAAATATGCAAGAAAACATGGCATTTTTAAATAAGGTGATTACAGTGAAATAGAGTTATACACTAGTTTCTGTATTGTCAGAGTGTTACTGACAACGGATTTGATTTTTTTCCCCACATCTTAATCCAAAATGGAGAATCTCACCATTTCTCTCTTTTCCCAGTTCTATAATGATTTTCTATACAGATTAGATTACAGTAATATCCTTTTGCCTAGGGTGTCCCCTGAGGGCCACCCAAGGGCTTTCCTTCCTACAAATGGTAACAGCCTATGGTTCTAGTGTTTTCGCCTAAAGCATATAGTGCTTATAAAATATAACGGATCTCTGTCTTGTAGTTCATATGGTTATGAAATTGTTTCGAAAGCTTTCTGAATGTGGTCAGTATTATGCTTCTGACTTTTAATAAAAAATGTTTGATGCCAATAAATCTATGTGTCTGTGTCTGTGTATGCCTGTGTGTGTTTGTGTGTTGAAGTATTCCACTCTAAAATATCTTTATTTGTACATTAGTGGCCTATCATGGTCATCTTCCTGTAAAAAGCAATACAACTGCCAATTTGTCTTATTCTGCAGGTGAGAAGGAACCTTTCTAAGGTTATGATTCTAAATTTGCTATTGTGATAATACATATTATCTACTAGTCTTTTCTTGTAAGTATGAATTTAAATTGATTTTAGCCTTGAGCTAATAAATGTTCTGGAGAAACAATTTACTGTATCATCAGAAGTGATGTTTTATGATATTTACTACATACTATAATTATTTTCAGTCATAATAATTGTTAAAAATTGAAACATTTATAACTATTAAACTTTTACTTTGAATGCAAATACTTTTAAAATATTTAAATATTTTCAATCCTTTTTATTGAGAGTAAAAGTAAGTTTTACTTTACACACACACAAACACACACGTTGTTTCTATACGGGAAAGAATGGTAGATTAATAAGTGATAATCATAGTTTCTGCTATAGCAACAAATTAAATAATTCAATTATAAAAGTATAATGAAAACTGTAATCCATATTAGATTTCCACATTGCTCAAAATAATGAAATCATTATCACAAATTCACCTTACTTTATGTGTTTTATCATAAAACTATGATGAAAAATTGCTCTATTCTCCAAAACTACTCTTAAGTCATCATGTCTGAAATAAAGACTGTGGTTTCTTTTTTTAAAAAATGTTCTCTTCTGACTTTCTTATTTTGTCCAATATTGTTACTGTCAGAATTTCAATCATCCTAAGAGTCTAGAGTTAATTTGGGGACCTCCTTCCTTTCTAACTGCTGTAGGATTTGGTAACAGTCCATTAGTTAGAAGTATAAAAGATAATTCCTCAGGCCCTTCTCTTCTCGGCAGTTCCCACTATCACTACTGTATTCCAGGTCCTTATCATTTACACTCTCATCTAGATTTCTCCTTCGGCAGCCTCCTAAAAATCCTTTTTGGTTCCTATCTCCCAAATGCAGATCCTTGTGCACAAATACTAGATTAATTATAATCTCATCAGAAGTATCTGGAGCTGCCCATGGCTAATGGGGTAACTCTGAACTGCTTTGCTAGAATTTAGGGCTCTTGATATCTTGCTTCAACCTCTCTTTTCATCATTATTTCCCACTTGTCACTCAAGCTGGATTGCTCAACTTGTAATGGTCTGATTATTTCTACTTCATTATCTACGCCTATACTATCATTACTTCTCACACTTAAAAAGACCTTCTCACTTTTAAACACCTCGGAACCCTGCCTCCAAAGTCAGCCTTCCTAATTTCCCTAACAGTGAGTGTTCTTTCTCACGCCTCCTATCTTTCTTTGTAGCAGTCACTTAGCCCTTGTGCTATATTTCATTGTATTATTATTATTTTTGTGTTAAAAAGGGGGTCTTCATTTCCTGTTTCCCTGCATTTTTCATCATTGAGGTAGATGCCCCCAAACATTTACTGGTTGAATAAGTAAGAAATTCCACACAAAGTTTAAACTATTTTAAGTGTAAAACAATTTATTTGATGACACCAAACATTTTTTAGCCTATTAGTAAGGTAAAACGATCATCTTAAACATATATCAGATAAAGTTTACTTATATTTTCTTTGATATTATAGATATGAAACTTTAGTAAAAATTGGGACAACTGAAGTTGAACTCTAATCAAAACTGATCTTTTTTTTTTTTAAAAAAAAGAAAGCCCAAATTTAAGTATCTCATAAATAATAATGTTATTTAACAGCAGAGAGATAAAAAGTTATATTTGAATATATATGAGAATTGCTAAGAAATGAGACTAGGTGAATTTTATATATTTGATTCAGAGATTTGTGGAATGTCCTACATATAAGATAGGTTCAAAATAATATATATCTGGAGACAAATAAAAATATAAATGAACCAGATCTCACACATTTACAGTTGGAATCTTGTCAAAAGTTCAGGTTGGATGGGTTCAGCACTCTTCAATATAACAGTATTTTAAAAGCCATTACCAACATGATTATCATAATAAATATAAACATTTAAATATTACACCTACTTTTGTGTGTAACACTCCACAAAAAACTTCATCTTCAAAAGTTCTTTCTACTGAAAACTCTGCAACCATAGTAAAGTGTGTATATTTTTGGGTATTTGCCTTGACATTTTCAACAATTCTTTTTTGTTGTTGTTGTTGTTGTTGTTGTTGTTGTTGTTGTTGTTGAGACAGAGTCTCGCTTTGTCACCCAGACTGGAGTGCAGTGGCCGGATCTCAGCTCACTGCAAGCTCCGCCTCCCGGGTTCACGCCATTCTCCTGCCTCTGCCTCCCGAGTAGCTGGGACTACAGGCGCCCGCCACCTGGCCCGGCTAGGTTTTTGTATTTTTTAGTAGAGACAGGGTTTCACCGTGTTAGCCAGGATGGTCTCGATCTCCTGACCTCGTGATCCGCCCGTCTCGGCCTCCCAAAGTGCTGGGATTACAGGCTTGAGCCACCGCGCCCGGCCAACAATTCTTAAAAGTCTAAAATATATTTCTCATTGTGCAGCTTTGTTCTGAGAAGTACTAATTACTTAGAAAGTCAACAGAAAACATATTTGCAGAAAAAGGGATACTCTAAGATAGTGCCTTCTCTTTCATTACTTTAGCAAATGCGTTTTATGGAGTTTAGTGTTCTGGTCATTGGGGGGTTGTGATATTATTGGGTAAATATTTTTTAGTTACTCCTCAATTTCTAAAATCTCATTGCAAAGTTCATTAGACCAGTTAATTAATATATGACCAAAATGAGAAGCTCGTCCTTAAATTCATCACACTTACTCAGTTGCATAATCACAAATAAACTTGTCATCTCATTTAACTTGCAAACGTGTGCTTCTGATTATAATGGAAGGGAAGATAGTTTGTAAGTGTATCTTGACCACTGAAAAAGGAAACGTAGATCAATTCTTTGATGATGAGGAGTGCTGGCACCGTCTTTGATGGTAAGAACAAGTTTTTTTTAAAAAGTAAATTTGATCAATTTAGTAAAGAAATTATAAAATTATATTCTGATCTTTATCAGACATGCTTTAAATGAAAACATCCAATAGTTATTATTACATATAATACTATATGTAACCTACATATTATATGTTCTATGTATAATATAATGTAAAATATTTAATCTATGTATATTTGTTTTTATGTAAATTTATGTTATACAAATGTGTATGTATGATGTATACGAATATATATCTATCTAGTTAATCTACCTACCTACTGTTAGGTGATCTCTTTGAACAATAAAGCAAAGTAAGATAATTCCTAGGATGACTTTACTGTTTATCTGATAATTCTCCATTATTTGGCTGAAAGTAAGAGCACACGTAATCCAAGTATGAGGACTTAAACCAATATATTTTTATTATCAGACTTAACTTTAACTTTCTGGCAAATGTACTATATAATTTTTTCATAAGTAAAATTTTACAATATAAATAAATTTGTAGTTCTGAAGTTCCCCTTGTCAATTTTATACTATTCAGCATTGTCTAGTTAGTTCATGCACTTAGTCACTATATTTACTTCTGGAGGACATTTGACTGTTATTTACAAGAAAATTCATTCTTAGCGCTAAGATTAACCATTATGGTAAACTGTCAAGTGATAAATTATTTAACAACCATTATTGGAATAAGTGTTTCTCTTCAAAGACTGTCACACGTATATATGCATGTGTGTCTCTATGAACTCAGCAGAAATCCAAAACTACTTTATTTTTTACAAGCTTGATAATACTGCTTATATGCTATTATTGTGCATATATTTTTCTTTGGTGGGGAAAAGTTCTAATTTTATAGCATTATCTAGCAATTCGCTGTCATAAACAATATTGGATTTTGATATAAAGTAATAGTGGATTCCTCAAGCCACAGGTAAAAATCTATTTATCTTATACTTTTTTTTTTTTGAGACAGAGTTTCGCTCTTGTTGACCAGACTGGAGTGCAGTGGTGTGATCTTGGCTCACGGCAACCTCCGCCTCCCGGATTCAAGCAATTCTCCTGCCTCAACCTCCTGAGGAGCTAGAATTACAGGTATGCACCACCACGCTTGGCTAATTTTGTATTTTCAGTAGAGACAGAGTTTCTCCATGTTGGTCAGGCTGGCCTTGAACTCCCAACCTCAGGTGATCTGCCTACCTTGGCCTCCCAAAGTGCTGGGATTACAGGCATGAGCCACTGTGCCCGGCCGATTTATTTTATACTCTATCCCTCATATGTTCATGAAAATCTAAGTGATAGGAAACATGATCTAGACTGACTTCAACCTTGTATTAGCTATATCTCCTTGGGCAACTTTTGAGGTATTTCACTCATTTGGGAAATGGGTTATATCTACTTACATGATTTTTAAACTGTAAAATAATTGCTTTGCTAGGGAATACTTATGTGAAGGAAGAGAACGACAAGAAAATATATCATCCCAAAAGAGTGAGGTTTGAGAGCAAAACAAAAGATACAGAAATAAATTTTCATTGATGGTGAGAATAAACTAAAATCCAAAAGTTCTTCCCATTTTTGGTATGCTATTCCTACTAGTTAGTTAAGAAAATATTTCAAGGTGTATTTTTGTCTTGACCATACTATTCACACAAATGTTAATATTGAAATACGTATTTTTATTTGTACAAAAGAAAATCTGTGGCGAATGGAAAAATTACTGAAAGTAATATGGGGGTCATATCTTTTAAAAATATGAAAAATATGATTGAATCACACCGATTGACTTTTTTTCTGCAAAAGGGTTAAAATCTACACCACCGCTGGAGATCTACATAAGAGCATGTGGGTTAAACACACTGAATCTCCATCCCAAACATAGTAAGGCAGCTACAAGTCAAACATAATGACAGTGCTGATTAATTAGGTACTCCTACCCCGCAGCACTTCAGAGTGATTTATGGAGACACATCTCTAGTCTGATCCATTGTGCTGACTGGATTAATGGAGTGAGCTAGAAAAATTCACTGGCAACAGTATCTGGCAGCCCAGCAAAACATTAACCCTTGGAGTTTTCTTATCTAGCCTATTGACAGAATATTAATTATGACAAAACATACACATTTCACCTAATTATCTTTTGATAGCTTTGTTTATATTTGATATATAAATATAGCTGTAGGCATTGTGTTGAATATTTATATATATTGAAATTCCTTACATTAGAAAGAAATTGCATATAAACATTTAAGAACAGGGTTAAACAGTGTATCCATTATGGAAAGGAAGCTCAGTGAGCATGTAGTTTTCCTTTTTACTATATGAGTAGAGACATAGATTTCTTACAGAATGAAGAGAAGGTAAGAATTGTTTTGCAAACAAAAACTATTCCCATTGCATTAAGAAATTATTAATGTATAGGCTGCCTGGTGGTAGTGAATTCCGAAATAAAGAGTGATTCTGCTTGGGGGAGAAACACCATTTGATATATAAGCAATTAAATTAGAAATATTCTGAAGTGTGCCAAATCAGAAGTGAGGATGTTAGCACATAAATTGCTTCTGGTGTGTATAAATGAAGTATCATATATTATCTGAATCTCAAAATTAAAAAGCTTCATAGAGCTATTTCAGTACAATATTTAAAGCTACATAAGATTAAAATTGAGTCTTTCCTAAGGTATCAAGAACAATTATGAGATATATCATATAACTTCAGCTTTAATTATTTTTCTGGTATTTGATCCATCCCAGTCACATTTTCTATATGTGTTATGTTAAACACATGGAAACACAACTTGTAAGTAGACATGATTTAAAGGGCTCTGGGAAAAATGCGTCTTTCAATTAGGAGCAAAAGGTAGAACCAAGTAGTAGACTATTTTTTATTATTTTTCAACTTTTAATTTCAGTGAGTTCATGTGCTAGAGTGTTACATAGGTAAATTGCGTGTCGCTGGGGTTGGGCGTACCAATGATTTTGCCACCCAGGTAGTGAGCATAGTACCTGATAAGTAGATTTTCGACACTCATCCTCCAGCTACGAAGTGATAAATTCTTAATCAAGTAACTCTACCATACATTGAGACTAAATTTTAAAAAGACTGAAATATTTGTTAAAACTAATTTTAATAGCATAGTAAGTTTTAAGTAGTATAAAAACTTACTATACAATAACAGTGTAGAAAGGATAATATAAGGACAGTTGCAAAAATTTGGATAATCTAAAGAAGACTTTTTACCTCTCTGATGACTCAAGGTTCACACTGAGAAGGATTAGATTGTTGTGGATTTTCTTCATTCTGATGATGATGCAAAAGAAAAGAAATGTAAAACTAACCAAGTCTAAGTGCATAAATTTGTATTTCTCAATTCCACAGCAAATGGAAATTTAATATCAGGCTTTAATGCCCATAGATATACCATGCCTCATGAAACCAATATGTCAGATCAAAGGTCCTGTCTTACGTTTGCCAGGTTGGAGCATCTGATGGTTCTGCAAGGGAAGCCCTATGTCAGTGGCTCTCAACTGGAATGATTTTTGTTTCGCAAGGGCGTATTTTTCAATGTTCATGGACATAGTTATTTGTCCAAAGGAGGAATATACTACTGGTTACTAGTGAGTAGAGCCCAGGGATATTGGTAAACATCCTACAATCTATAAGGCAGCACTCCCACACAGAACCAATTATGCAGCCTAAAATGTCAATAATGCATGTTGAGAAACCCTGTCCTTGGTAGAATACACTTAAATCATTTTATCTAAACTTTTCAAACAAACTTATTAATGTTGAAAATCATCTCTAAAAATAAATTAAGACTTGCTGATGAGTTGTCGCAAAAAGCAGTAGTGTCTACTTAGGAATTCAAGAGTACCCTGAAAACTAGAAAAGTGAGCATACATCGTCACTAACACAGCCTCAAGATACTAAGAGACCCTGAAAATGAGCATAGAATCGTCAAACAAATTTATTAATTAATATTCTACACGCAGAACTTTTGAATTTGAGTATTTTAGACTTCTAAGATCATGTATTAGTTCGTTTTTACGCTGCTGATAAAGACATATCCCAGACTGGGAAGAAAAACATTTAATTGGACTTACAGTTCTGCATGGCTGAGGCGGCCTCAGAATCATGCAGGAGAGGAAAGGCACTTCTTACATGGCGGCAACAAGAGAAAATGAGGAAGATGCAAAAGCGGAAACCCCTGATAAAACCATCAGACCTTGTGAGACTTATTCACGACCACAACAACAGTATGGGCGAAACCACCCCCATGATTCAAATTGTCTCCCACCGGGTGCCTCCCACAACACATGAGAATTATGAGCGTACAATTTAAGATGAGATTTTGGTGGGGATACAGAGCCAAACCATAGCATACCATGTATGTATGTATGTGTATATGTGTGTGTGTGTGTGTGTGTGTGTGTGTATTCTAAGAGCATATTAAGTACCAGAAAAAAATTTATGTCATTCAATAATGCTGAGACTATGAATGGTACTTGAAAAAAGAAATTCATAAGCCTTTTCAAGCAAAGGACTATAAAAAAATCACCTGTTAAAGGGGATAAATATCTTTATTGAATACATGACTGAAGTCAAAATCATGTGTGAGGGAAAACATTTCCATTATATTTTCTAATTAGCTAACATACTTTCAAGCCAAATTTCTCATCTCTTATATAATTCATAGCCTCTATTTAGCAGAAAATAAACTCCAAAGAGAAAGGCTGCTTCTTCTAATCATTACAGATAACCAATCTGAGAAGTTTATATGGCTTCTAACTTCAAGTCTTTCAATTTCAACTGTTAAGTTTTATTTTTGTAACCTTTGTAAATGGCTCCTCAGTTGAGAAGACTGTTTCATGTTTCAAATCTTTCAAAATTATTTTGAATTCAAACCTAGTCTCAATCTAGTCAAATCAAATTAAGTTAAATCTAGCCTTTCCCAGCGATTGCAGCTCACAGACATCTTTTCTACTCAGAACTCAGACAATTTAAAATTTTCGTTATTCATTCTGGCACTTAATAGTATACTGCTTCACTTTTTTTTTTTCCTTGACTAATTCTTATTTAATTTTGTATCTTCCTACTTAGTTACAAACCTCAGGAGGCAGAGACTATATCATAAATATCTGTTTTAAGGATAAATGCTTAGTAAATGTTGGAGGAATGAAGGAAAAAAGATAAGGACAAAAAAAGGGAACAAGAGAGACAAGAATTAAAAAAGGAAGAAAAGAGGTCAAGGAAGGGGAGAAGGGAGGAAAGGAGGGAGACAGAGATGGAGAAAAAGCCCTTTATATCTTCCTTCTCATGTTTTTCAGAAGTAAAATGTTTTCCTAATGATTATTTAAATGAAAAGTGTTTCCATTGGCTCTAATCCTTCTCAGAGATTCTGAAATTCACCAAAGACCTCGGTTCCCTATGTTTAGCTATCATAACATTTGGGGATTCTTTGAGTTTTCACATTAAAGATCAGTACTACTCAGCTCCAAATTAAGAGTGTAAATCCAGCTTCTAGGGAAGAAGGTTGAAATGTGGGAGAGGGTTAATTTGAAAAATAAGAAATTGTTAACATCATTGCATATTTAGAAAAGAAAATCATAAAATAAAATAAGTAAAGTAAAGCACCCACAATCACAGTATACTTCTTAAATCAGATGCGAGCAAATTATTTCACATTTTAGAACCTTAAATGTCTTCCTATTTCCTGGAAAATGAATTCCAATTCTTAAATTGCACAAGTGGTCCTTTCTTCCTCTTTTTAGTCCCTAATTTAAAAGCTGGCTTGAACCAAGCCAAACTTGTTTCACTTTTCAAATGCTCCAAACTGTCTCTTTCTGGTTTTTGCACATGCCCTTTAATTTCAACCAGTTCCTAAGCCTCTTGGCCTCCAACATGCATATAAAGCACGCACACACATACACACGTTTGTTATGTTTCCTACTTCACATTCAAACTCAGGTGTCACTTCCTGCAAGAACTTTTCCAAGGAGCATCCAGGCATCCAAGTGAGGGTCACCTCTCTGTGTTCCTCTCCATACTTGCACTTCTTCCTCTCTGCTGATAGCACACTGGGGTGAGATGGTGTGCATCCCTGGAATGGAAGCTCTGTTAAGATCTTTTTGCTCTGTTTTCCTCATATTCATAGTAGCTAGTACTGAGTCAGACATATGATGTTTTCAATAAATATTTGTTCAACTGAATTAAAATGAACTGAATTGAATCAGATTAAATAAACTTCAATACACTGTTGGAGCTATGGAGATTTTTATTTTGGTAAAAAGGAGAGTTGGAGTTTTTTCTGGTGAAAAGGGGGTGTGGTTTCTAGAGTTTGACAAATACCTGTGCTCAAATCTTTCTGACTTCTCAATACCTTTCCTCTATAAAGGAATTCATTTTCTGGTTTTATCTAGATCTTTTTACTTATAAGAGTTAGCTTAAGACAAGTGGCCAAACATCCTGTGGTCACTCAGGATTTTTACATCTGCTGTTTCATAACTGACCTTCTTTCAATCTTAAGGATATTTTCTGCTCTTAAATGACAATCTTTCTATAGAAAGATAATCTATAATTTGTTCTATACTTAACATTACAGGACATTTTCCTATTCACAACATCCTTTTCTCAAAATGTTTCTCTTCATAAAGTTTTTCTTTTCGTTTCCAAACACTGAACTATAAACATTAGTAGAAACTTTCAAAGATAAATAAATGTAACTAAATAATGATTACACATAATTCCGATATCCACAGATGACCACCGGTAACATTTTGTTTCAATTTGCTTTCTATTTATTTTCTATGCATATATTTTTACACAGTTAAGGTCATACTGGGCAAATATATACTGCATTTAAAAAATAATTTTCTGTCACAAGAATTGCCCCATGGCATTATGCCATTATCTTTGTACACATAATTTTAAATGACTACATAATGTTACTATGTGAGTATATCACAATTTACTTCCTAGTTTCCTTATTAGTAGCCATTTAGATTTCTCTATGCTTTTACAGTTGCTCCTGCTTTCAGGAGACAGAGGCTGCAGAACCCCATATGCCATTGTGCTGGGGTGGGTTTCTTTTTTCCTTCCTTGTTCATGTGACTTGCCATATAGCAGTTGCTTCAATTCAATGACACTATTTAGGGAACTATCCTAGAAGTGCATGAATAACATAATTGGGAATTTGGGGTAAGAACTATGTCTTCTTCTGCCTTACACATTGCTGATAAATACAGTTATGACTCAGGAAATGATACTGAGTCACTTAATTGCTTAAAGCGCTTCTCAGATTCAGTGAAATAGTAAGCCTAAATTGCAGGCAGGCGAAGATGTTGTTGTAGCTCATTATTTTTAAGAGAGTAGGAGGCTTTCTGCACTGCTTGCCTGAGAATCGATCATTCCAGAAGCATAAAAGATATAATGACTGCATAGCAGTAACTTTGTATGGCAGTAATACCAATAACAATGTTAAACTGAATAGGTCTCAGTATTCCAAAGGTGTGCAGGCATTGGACCAGGTTTTCCCACAACCTGGTGAATTATAGGAAAATCCATTAAAGTGTCTATACAATGAACTTTTTAAAATGGTCATATTCTTGGCACAAAGGTCAGTTACATGTCTGTTAAGAAAAGTCATTTATGCCAACAATTTGCTTCTAGTATTGATGAGAAAGAAGCCAGATAACTGGATTAAATGGCTTTTGCAGTTTGACCTTTCAGAATGGGGTGACAAGAAACCCAAATGCTAGAAATGTTAAATTATAAAGTGTTTTGATGAAACACCCTTCCTCAGTCCTGGGTACTATATTCCCATTAAAAGATGAGGTGCATCATTTCCGTATTGAGGACACTTTAATTATGATTTTCTGTTTTTGAGATATTACATTTTCTCATCTACAAAAAAAAATCCACAAAAGGTTACAAAAAGCTCCAACTTCATTCATATAGTTAGGCTAGAGTTCAAGAACTGTATCTCTTTATTAAAGGAATCAATGGAAGTAATAGGAAGAACCATGGACTTAGATTTGAGCCTGGGGATTTTACTCTCCTGTGGCATGGACAGGAAGGTCTCTGAGTAGAGTTAGGATACAATGGGGGAGGAGAAAAAAATGACATCTAATTAGGCATGCAGGACAGAAGGAAGCAGCATCCAGGAGGAATATGAACACCACCTCTGGTCAGATAATAGGTGCCCCAGAGAATGCTGTGAAGTGCCAGACCTGGGGATTGTTGCAGATCGAGTGTGTGTTGACTGCAGTTTCCGCAACAGATGGCCAAACAGGCAGGTGGGTTTCTGAGAGGACGCTCCTGGGCCTTTACCCACATTCTCCATGTACCTGGAATCGCAGATGGCAGTACCAGCTGGCAAATGAAAAGATGCAGTTTATGTGTTTCGTTTACTGTCATAAATTATAGAGAGCAAAGTCCATCTTATACGTAAAAAATTCATTCTCAACACATGTATATTACTTACCTCTGATGTTTTACTTAACTACGGCAGAGATTGTATTTTTGTACAACTTTTTTTAGAAATTATAATTTTTCATATTTTTAGATTATAGATTTTTTTGAATTACATAATATTGCAACTTGAGCATCTAAGAGAATTCAAAGAAAATTCCCAAGGAAAAAAAGAAACAAAATCTTATTTTGTGCTTAAATTATCTATATTCACAAAAGAAAGAGTTTGAACTGAAAATCCAAATATTTTTAGAAATTCGGAAAGGAATTATTTTCTAACTACTAATAATTCTCAAACAAACAGGTTATTATTAAAGTATTATTGTATAAAATACCTTTTCATGTATTCAAGAATAGTTTTAAATATTTAATATTATTGAACATTTTAGTTGTATACATGCAACATACAGATACAAATAGGAATGCTATCATAAAATAGTTTAATTTTGTCTTAACTAAATAATATTTCTTGATATTTGCTGAAGCATGCTTTTAGAAAATGTCTATCTAAGCATAAATGCTTTCTAAGGGCTTACGGTTTGGTTGAGGAGACAGAACACATATAAAGGACCCAAACAAAAGCGCGTTCTGAAGAGACAGGACAGGAGAAAACTAATATAGAATAAAATAAATTTTGTTTAAAATGATGAGGAAGTAGTGGGAGTATTCCAATTAGCTGATTTTTGATTAATAACAGATTTCCAAGAACAGCAAAAACTGACTGTCTTTCCTTTCCTTAAAATAGAAATCCAGTTTATCATGAAAAAAACTGCATAGAATCAATAATTAATTGCACTTTGAAATCCAAATAAGAACATTTAAACGTGGTTCTTCCTTGGCAACATAAACAATGCCACATATGTACTTTAAAAATTCCTGTTATAAATAGAAGTGTATCATGCACTTGAGTACAAAAAGACAAGGTGATTTTGCTCTCCCAGAGGACAATTGATATTGTCTGGACATGTTGTGTTTGTCACAATTGGGGGAAAGGATGTGTAGAGGCTGAGGATGCTGCTACATTCTGATAATGCACAAGACAGAGTCCCACAACAAAGAATTATACAATTCAAAATATCAATAGTGCCAAGACTGAGAAATCCAGTTTTGTCCTCATAAACAACTGGCAAACACTCAAGGGAAAGACTGGTCAAAAAATTTACGGACTTCTGGAATATGAGAGATCAGGCTGTTCTGCAAACACATGTATATTTTAGATGAAATTCAATTACTTTTTAACAAGTTTTCAAATTCCTCTTCAATGCAACCCCACTTTTTGAATAGTTTTCAAAAACTCCCTCAAAATATACCGTCACTCTGGTCCACTGAGTCTCTTTAGCATCTTACAAATATAATATGGTTATATTTCAAACCATGACATTATTTCTCTTCTTTTACACTCCAACAATTTATCTTTTCCTGTACCTTTCTTTTCTATCTGAATATTTCATATCTTCTAGAAATTGGGTAAAAATACTTAAAATGCTTAAAAATAAAACTGGACTTTTGTGCATGTATTATCTCAGCCATGTAATTTACATTAATCATTGCCCATTGTCTTCTGTTGTTTCATGTCTTGCTTTTTATTAAGAACTGGGCTTCACTGGTAATCAGTACGCTTCTTTCAGTACCTTACACAGACTGGCATATACAGTAAGTAATACGTTTGGCTCTGTGTCCCCACCCAAATCTCATGTCAAATTGTAATCCCCACATGTCAAGAAAGGGACCTGGTTGGAGGTGATTGGATTATGGGGGTGGTTTCCCCAGTGCTGTTCTCGTGACAGTGAGTGAGTTATCACGAGATCTGATGATTTAAAAGTGTGGCACTTCGCCTTCACATTATCTCCCTCTCTCTCTCACCTGCCACCATGTAAGACGTGCTTGCTTCTCCTTTACCTTCAGCCATGATTGTAAGTTTCCTGAGGCCTCCCCAGTCATGCATGACCATGAGTCAGTTAAACCTCTTTCCTTTATAAGTTACCCAGTCTCAGGCAGTTATTTATAGCAGTGTGAAAACGAACTAATACAGTAAGCATTTATTACAGTCTCGTTATTTTATTTACTTGTTCCTTTACAGTGATAGGAAAACAAAAAGGGAGGAAAATAAGGAGGAAAGTAAAGAACAGGTCCTGTACCAAGTTTACTACTTTTTTTTCCAGTGATCTTTGCTCATGTGAGTTTCAGCTCTCTTATAATTTAATTTAATTAACCTTTGTTTAGCTCAATCTCAACCTTTATCTATGGATATTAAATTAAGTTACTCCTTCTTAAATACAAATTTACTAAGAAACTATTATTTCTGTATACTCTATATATCCAGGGTTTGACTTTGAGTCACCTGCTTATTGACTGTATGACTTTGGGGAAGTTTTCTGACTCAAAATGTTTCATCTGGCTTATGGGAGTATCAGCAGTGGCTGGTTCAGATGGTCATGATGATGACTAAATGAGATAATCAATGTGAAGGACTTAGCATAGTGCCAGGCAAAGAATGAGAGCTCAGTAAATGTTGGATAGCCTCATTACTAAAAAAGTAATTTAATCCTGTGATCCTTCAAGATCTTATCTGTTAACATGACCTTAGATCTAAGATCTTCAAATCATCTTAGCATTTCAAACATATGTTATACTGTCCTTTGAATCAAATTATTTATTTCTCAATTATTCACGAAGTAACATTTTACAGTTCACTGTGCTTTGTGTTGGGAAGATTCACACCATTTTCAAATGTATTTTATATTTTTTATTCTATCCAACCTCAAAATCTGAAATAAAGAATAAAAATGTTCTTAATCTCACATGCTATAAATCTACTTTTGTGTGTTCATAAACACTGGGCTCATGGTGAAATAAATTAGCATTGTAAAGTACACATATGTCAACAATTACTGAGTGCAGTAATTTAAGGCCTGATTCACTAAACTTTCCTTTGGTCAATAGGCACCCCTGCGCAATAAATGTAATTTAGGGGGAGAAAAAGCCTGAAGTATAAAGGTTGCACTGACTCCATCTTTCATATTCCAAAGTGCTACACCTTTCAGAGTATTATTTCCTATACTGTGACATACCAAATTAACCCCTCCCACCCACATTTATTAATGTCATCATTTTCCTTGGATTAGTTCTGATTTATAAATAAGCATGCTTGTTGAAAGCAAAGTAAAAGTATGATTTAAATCAAGGTAAGAAAACTGTGTAGGTTTTAGTTTATCAAAACTTGCAACAGGCTTTGGTGAAAAAAAAATTCACCTACACAATAAATGGCAAGGTGTTTCAGCTTTACCTCTTGATTTAGAAGGGCAATTAATTCAGAATCCATTCTTCTGTTTTTAAAGGTAAAACCGTAATTGACAAATACTGACTTCCAGTAGTGTAACGTAAGACTTCTCAATATGGCGGGAATATGCTACTTTCTAATATTTCACCTGGATTAGTTTGTTTTTAATTTATGCAAACTATTTTAAAAGTATGACTCTAAGAGAAAGACAAAGTATTTATACATTACAGGCAAATAGCACATGTGCATTTCTGTACTTTACAAACGGGAGGAGAGGACATCACCATATTCTAGGCTAAAAAACACTTGAAACAAGCAACAGGTCTTAGGCAGCAACTTAGATAATTGATTCTTTATAGGCACCCTTTTCCCCACATCACAAAATAAACCAGCAAATAAACACACAAAAGCAATGGCAACAAAAACCCAGATAACAAAATGGTCAAAAGCATGTGAAATTTGTTGTAGTTCTTTACTGCAAGGGGAGAGTCTAATTTAGTACTCAAAGCAGACCAGCAAATATATATTAATTCATGTCTGCTCTTAATAAACATAAATGATTGCAGTGGCCTCTTTATTTTGAGTCTTTCGCTAGCCCTAGTTTATGCAATATATTTCCCCTGGAACTGCCGGTTTAATTTCATTCTCTCTTCTGCTTCCAAGCATTTGATTTTTTCATGGCTTATTACCTGTGTAATCTTGAACAAGTTACCTTCTCTGATTTTTAATTTTCTCATCAGTGAAATCTCTTATAAGGGTTTAATGAGATAACGTATGTGAACATAATGGGAGCTAAGTAAATGTGAGCTTAATATGAATCTGAAATATTTCTGTTTTAAGAAGCATGTTATCCTGGCTCATCAGAAATTCAATTAGGCAGAAATCCAATAGAATTTGAAGAATACGTATTGAGTTGTATTCTAATGACTTCTTACTAATCTTCTCCTCACTTTATGCAATCTTGATACTATTTGCAGATTAATTTTCTTGAACAGGTTTTCTACGGTTGTCACTTAGAAGTGTCACTCCTCTGTGTGAAAACCTCACATGACTTTCAATTGCTTAGAAATTAAAGGCAAACACTTATCAATTGTATTCAAGACCTTCCATGATCCAGTCCAGGCTCCCTGCTCCCTGATTTCTACAGCATCCAATATTTAGAGCCAAATTGGACCACGGGCTGCTCTCAAATATTCTGAGTATTTTCCTGCCTTTGAGTATGTTTTACTCTCTCTGCCATGTGGACTTGTTGAAATTCTACTGAAGTAATTTCTCGATAACTATTAATATGTGAGAATTGACTGAAATCAACAAATTCACTATAAATTATTCTCCAAGTCTGAAAGATGAACTGTTGTAGTCCCTAAAAATATATAATCAGCTGACTCTAAACTAAAATAAAAATAAGCTTAGTATTTTTAAAAAGTAGTGCAGAGTTTACTTTTGGCTTCATTGACTTCATTTAACTTTTCAGCTAATGAGCTTATGTCAAAAAGACATGCTAGCCCAGGTGCAGTGTCTCATGCCCATAATCCCAGCTACTGGGGAGGCTGATGTGGGAGGATCCCTTGAGCCTGGAAGTTCGAGGTTGTGGTGAGCTATGATTGTACCACTGCACTCTAGTCTGGGTAACAGAGCAAGATCCTGTCTCTAATAACAACAACAAAAATGAATGGAAACATACCAAGTTATTAATGTGTCACTTCACACTTTTGTAGAGTTGCTTTAACGACCTCTTACTGCCATTAATAAATATAAAATATGGAAATTGTGCAGGACATTTTCATGAAGCCTTGGGACACTGGAGGTAATCAGCACACAGCACACTCACACAAAGACACTCACACACACACACATACACACATCTTCTAATCAAACTAGTAATTTTATTAATGCCACTTGCAGATATACTTCTTTCCAAATTTGAGTGCTAAAATAAATAAGTAAATGAAATAAAACAGTAATTTAAAAAATATTTGAAATAAGATTGACAAAGCAAGAAGTCTGGTGTAGTCAAATCTGAGTAGTTGCCCTGATGTGCTTGGACATGACTTGTTCATAGAGACTAAAAATGTTATATTAAGTTTGAACTTAAAATTTAAAACTATTATTCATATAATTCACGGACAGGAATTCTGGTAGACTCAAAGAATCTTGCAGGTGTAAGATAGTCTAATCACAACGAATAATAGTGATTTAGATGAACTGAAACCCTGTCTCTTATAAGGCCTGTTTACTGTTTGGCAAGTCTTATACACATAAAAGTTCTGAGTATGTTTATTGAACAAATGAGTACATGAACAGCCGCTTAGCATTCTGGACAGTGGTGATTTGATTATCTTCCTCTTACATGCAGCTCAAGATTATTTGTAACTGGATTCTAAAATCTTTCTTTCTTATCTTTCCCCTTTTTTTTTCAGGGACTAGATTTATTAAACCAGCCCCTACCAGGTGCCATACATAAGGCTAAGCACTGTGGATAAAAATGAGTAAGTAGATAAAGTCCTTGCTTTATGGATCTTACAGTCAAGTGAAAAAGAAAATACAGACTTTAAGATTTACACGAGAGTTCCCTGAGGAAGTAATCAATCAAGAAAGTAAGTTCTGTTAAAGTTTAGAAGATAGGAAAAAGAGTGTTTGTAGAAAATAAAGACCCTAGGCCACTGAAGCCTTTCAACAGAGTTTATTAATATTAACATTACTTTTTGTTTGCTATTTTTGATGTTTTGTTTTTTTTTTTTTCAAATGAAGAATTTGGCAAGCTAAGTGATTGTTATAAGTTTGAGACTACTGCTTCTGGCTTTCTGCCAGAACGAAGAGAGCAATAATATTAAAATTGTTCTTATTCTCAATTCCTATTCTTGATTACTCATCTTTATGGAAAAGCACCAGGTCTGAACTTCAGAAGCATTGTATCTCTTGTCTTAATGTACTGTATGACATTGATAATCTAAGATTGTTTTAAGTGAGATCTTAGAATTTCACACTTATTTTCATATCGGTAATTAGCATTTGTCAAAAATGTTCCTGATAGAAACATACTTCAGGTTGAAAGGAATTCTTACCTCTGGGAGATATAAGAGGATAAAAATGGGAAACCTCAGTTCTTATTCTGCTTCTGTATTTTTATAATAATTATGCAAAGTTCTGTGATTAAAAATAAATTAGAAATTGGGCATAACACAAAAGGGAGTCAATATTTATTGGTTTGAGGCCACATCCAGAAAACTGAATCAAGGGATGCTAATGACCCTCATTCAAAAGTAGAATGGCCATGGTGCCTTCACAAATCATGGAGGGGTAAAATATGACCTTACAGTCAAACAATAAATTCTATGGAAGAAGCAGTTGGTGTGGTTCATGTATCCAATTAATGAAACTCCCATCTGAATAACCTAGTGATTGACTAAATATATTTTCTCAATGTTTGCATAAATGGAGACATGTTACAAGTTTATATTCAAATGCTTAGAGTTATAGAAGAGAATGTATAATGCTGTGTATCCTATTTTCTTCAGACTCACAGCATTGAGTCATTGTACTTACATGTAAATATGGTGATTGCTCATTCATAATAGAATATATCTATAGAAATCAAATATTAATAATTCTTCTTTATAAATCACATTATCTTAATCTTACACATTTAAATGTATTTTAAGTAGGTAACTGAAACATGAAACGGGTTACCCACAACATAATTATTACTCAGAGGTGGAAAAAACTAAAGTGATTCAAATTCTGCATTTTCTTTAGCCTCTCAAAACATGATCCTCTGTCCATCATAGAATTAGCTTAAATATTAAAGTTTGAGGTCAAGGTCCAGGAATGTGGAAGATGCGGTTAAGAGTTATCTTCCTCCCACACTTGGCTCCATGTTTGTCTTTCAAACAAAAGCTGCTTCTCTAAAACTCCTGTGCAAGTAATTAAACACTTATTGAGCAGATTCTATGTGTATGACTCTCTCTTGAGATGTTGGGAATACATACAGAAATAATCGTTGCCACCTAGGAACTTGAAAATACTTTCTAGAACTGAATCTTCTAATCTTTTTTCCTTTGGAGATATGTCTATAGATGTGTTCTTCAGAATGAATTGACAGTCACATTTCTTGATCTTTGACTTTACCATTCTTCTTAATTTTTACATGGTTTTTTTTAGTCCTCTATAAAAATCCTCACTCTCCTTCAATATTTTGTCCTAAAGACATACATGTTTGATTTCTAGGCACCTCCTCTTTTTGCTTTGTTCTTTTTAAAAGCACTTTATAGTAAGATATTTACGCATATATCATAATAGGGCAAAGTATATATTTCCAAAGCGAGCAGCTTGATATATTTGTAGAAGGTGAAGACACCTGAGGAACCATCCACCAAAGGGGGAAGAAAGAAGACATTAGCAGCATTACCTACTGAAAGATAACTACTCTATTGACTTCTATAAACTTAGATGAGTTTTGTTTTGAAGTTTGTATAATTGGAATCATATAGTATACACCTTTTGTTTCTAGCTTCTTTTGTCCAAAATTGTGTTTGTGATATTCATCCATATTGTTTTAGCATTATGTTGTGTGAATATAAAATAATTTATTTATCCATTCTATTGTTGATGAATATTTAAATCTTTTTTAGTTTATAAATGAGTAATACTGCTATGAAAATTTTTGTGCATTCCTACTGGGGATATACCTAGGAATAGAATTGCTGGGTCACAGTATTTGTGTGTCAGCTTTAGATAGTGTTAAATTGATTGTATCAATTTACATTTCTGCCAGCAGCATATAAGAACTCCAGATGCTCTATAATTTTGTCAGTACTTAGTATTGTCAATTAAAAAAAAATAGTCTTTTTCATGTCAATTTGATGGTATTTTATTGTGGCTTTAATTTATGTTTTTCTATTTACTAATAATGTTGAGCACTTATTCATATGTTTGTTAGTCACTTGAATATCCACTTTGTTACGTGCCTATCCCATGAAGATTGGGATGGGGGTGGTCCTGTAGTGTATTTATTGATTTGAGGAATCCTTTGTATCTTCTAGATTCAAGGCCTGTATTAAATATCTGAATTACAGATACTTTTTCCCATTCTGTGGTTTGTCTTTAACTCTCTTAATGGAGTCTTTGGATAAAAAGTTGTTCTTAATTTTAAAGGAGTCTAATAATTGATCTTTCCTTTATGATCAAAATTTTTTATTCTATTTGCTAGCAATAAAGTAATGAAGCTATTCTGCTATTAAACTTTAGGAGACTCTATTCTTTTACACTTCACATTTAGGTCCATAGTTTACTTAGAACTGTTCATGTGATTACTTTTTCCTCCATTTGATATCAAAATCATCATTTATTGAAAAGTCGATCTTTTTTGTAGTACTGTAGAAGTGCTTTTGACATATATCATTTAACAATGCATATATAGGTCTGTTTTTCTTAAATTTCCTGCAATGTTTGTGGATTAGTCTGTTTTCCCTTTTAGTTTTGTATGTTTACACTTTATATGTTGACTATTTCATTAGGTATGTTCATATTCATAATTGTTATATCTTGGTAGTTATTGATTATTTTAACCCTTTATCTCTGGTAATACTTCTGGCCTTAACAACTGCTTTGGTATTTGAACAGCTGCAAACATTTTCTCTGGGCTGGGTTTTCATGTTATATGTTACTTTTACCACATCCCAGACAATGAAAAGAACTTAGAATATTTTAATTATATTTATGGTTCATCAGTTCTTGTGATAGTATTGTCATGCATTTTAATTCTATGTATATGTATATTTCAATCTGATAAAAACTGTTACTACTGTTTTATACTATAAATATCAGATTCAAGTTACATATTTACTGTTTTTAATGCCCTTTATTTCATTTTCTTAATACCTGTGTCCCCAGCTCTGATCATTTTCCTTCTACCTGAAAGGAAAGTGTGGATCTATTGATAATATATTATTTAGTGTGGATCTATTGGTAGTATATTATTTCATTTAATGTGGACCTATTGGTAATATGTTATTTCAGTTTCTGTTTTATTAAGACCCATCTTTATTTCACTTTAATTTTTGAGGCATTTCTTCACTGTATTTAAAATCCCAGGCCAGGTTTTCTTTTGTCTTTCAGCATCTTAAAAACGACATTCTATTATATTCTTCCAAAAATGTGCTTCCATTTTTCTCCATTGAGAAGCCTATTATCAATCTTATTGATCATGTGAAGGTAATGTGCTTTGTTGCTTGGCGGTTTTTAAGAACATTTCTCTTAGATTTTCGGTTCCAGCCGTTTGGTATATGTACCTAAGTATAGTGTTCTTTATGTATTTCCTGCCTTGTGGTTCTCTTGAATATGTGACTTCGTGAATTTATCAGTCCTAGAAAGTTCTACTTCATTCTCTTTCTTCTCTCTCTCTGAGATTCCAGTTATATCACCAATAGAATTTTTCACCTGACTTCACTTACCTCTTATGTTCTTTTGTATATTTTTCATCAATTTTTCTCTCTGGCGTGATCGTATATCATTTTATCTGACCTATCTTTCCATACACTAAGCCTCGCTTCCGGCTCAATCTAATTTACACCATCTATCAAAGTCTTTTTTTTTTTTTTTTTTTTTTTGAGACGGAGTCTCACTCTGTCGCCCAGGCTGGAGTGCAGTGGCCGGATCTCAGCTCACTGCAAGCTCCGCCTGCCGGGTTTATGCCATTCTCCTGCCTCAGCCTCCCGAGTAGCTGGGACTATAGGCACCCACCACTTCGCCCAGCTAGTTTTTTGTATTTTTTAGTAGAGACAGGGTTTGACCGTGTTAGCCAGGATGGTCTCGATCTCCTGACCTCCTGATCCACCCGTCTCGGCCTCCCAAAGTGCTGGGATTACAGGCTTGATCCACCGCACCCGGCAAAAGTCTTAATTTTAGAAGTTATTTTTTCAATTATCTAGGATTTCTATTTATACTTTTTTATTTTATTTATTCATTTATTATTTTTTGAAACGGAGTTTCACTCTTGTTGCCCAGGCTGGAGTGCAATGGTGCGATCTCAGTTCACTGCAACCTCGCCTCCCGGGTTCAAGCGATTCTCCTGCCTCAGCCCGGAGTAGCTGGGATTACAAGCATGCACCACCACGCTTGGCTAATTTTGTAGTTTTAGTAGAGACAGGGTTTCTCCATGTTGGTCAGACTGGTCGTGAACTCCCGATCTCAGGTGGTCCACCCACCTGGGCCTCTCAAAGTGCTGGGATTACAGGTGTGAGCCACTGTGCCCGGCCTATGCTTTTTTTACATCACGTCCAGGGCTCTGGCAAACTTTTCCATTTTGGTGCCTATTTTTAAAAACATATTAATTAAAATTATTTTAAATCCATATTTCATAACATCAAATATCTGGATTGTAAGCCTTTCATTTATTTTTTCATTGAGTTATTTCTCCTTTTCTCAATAAATTTTTTTTCCTACTTTTTCACAGTAACAACACCACAATAAATATTTTTGTGTATGTTTTCCTGTGCTCATTTGTATCATTTAAAATGAGTATAAGTACAATAAGTACAGTAGAATTGCTGGGTAAAAAAATCATACACATTATAGCTTTTTTTCTAGAAACTGACACATTTTTCAAAGGGGTTGTATTAATTTACCTCCCCATCAAATGTATATTTCCTGTTTTTCCATAATCTCAGCAATATTTGCTATTGTCACAGTTTTAAAATTTCTAATCTGATATGTATTATGTTTTTACTATAATTTTCCAAAATACCATATTCTTAATAATTTTTATGTTTTTAATGATTATGGTTCTGTTTCAAAACTGTATAGATAAGTTCATCTTGCCAAATCCATAAATAAATAGGTAACAATCATTTAAACTAGTACACTTTTATGTTGTTCATTTGTGGTTGTATACATTTTATAAAATTTCACCGCTTTTTAAAGTTATTTAGTTGTGTTATTTCCTTGATTCACCAAAATGAATAAATAACTCAAAATGGAGGGTAAAGTAACACCAAATATTATAACATAAATACTACTCAAGGCTACCTTGAAAATACAAGTAGAGGGGGGACATGCCCAAGATGGCCAAATAGAAAGAGCTCCAGCCTCCAGCTCCCAGCGTGAGTGACACAGAAGATGGGTGATTACTGCATTTTCAACTGAGGTACCGGGTTCATCTCACTGGGGTGTGTCGGAGAGTTGACGCTGGTCTGCGAGTGCAGCCTGAACAGCGAGAGGTGAAGCAGAGCATGGCATCGCCTCACCTGGGAAGCACAAGGGGGAAGGGAACTCCCTTTCCTAGCCGAAGGAAATTGAGACACACAACACCCGGAAAATCGGGTACCTGCCACCCTAATACTACGCTTTACCAAGGTTCTTAGCAAGTGGCACACCAGGAGATTATATCCCACACCTGGCCCAGAGGGTCCAATGCCCACAGAGCCTCCCTCATTGCTAGCACAGCAGTCTGAGATCTAACTGCAAGGAAGCAGCGAGGCTGGAGGAGGGGCACCTGCCATTGCTGAGGCTTAAGTAGGTAAACAAAGCCACCAAGAAGCTCGAATTGGGTGGAGCCCACCACAGCTCAAGGAGGCTGGCCTGCCTCTGTAGACTCCTCCACTGGGGACAGGGCATAGCTAACAGAAACCTCTGCAGATGTAAATATCCCTGTCTGACAGCTTTGAAGAGAACTGTGGATCTCCCAGCATGGAGGTTGAGATCTGAGAATGGACAGACTGCCTGCTCAAGTGGATCCCTGACCCCCGAGTAGCCTAACTGGGAGACATCTCCCACTAGGTGCAGACCGACACCTCACACCTCACATGATGGGGTACACCCCTGAGACGAAGCTTCCAGAGCAAGAATCAGACAGCAGCACTCACTGTTCAGCAATACTCTATCTTCTGCAGCCTCCTCTGCTGATACCCAGGTAAACAGGGTCAGGAGTGGACCTCAAGCAAACTCCAACAGACCTACAGCTGAGGGTTTTGACTGTTAGAAGGAAAACTAACAAACAGAAAGGACACCCACACCAAAACCCCATCAGTATGTCACCATCATCAAAGACCAAAGGCAGATAAAACCATAAAGATGGGGAAAAAGCAGGGCAGAAAAGCTGGAAATTCAAAAAATAAGAGTGAATCTCCCCCTCCAAAGGAATGCAGCTCATCGCCAGCAATGGAACAAAGCTGGATAGAGAATGACTTTGACGAGTAGAGAAGAGAAGGCTTCAGTTGATCAAACTTCTCAGAGCTAAAGGAGGAACTACGTAACCAGTGCAAAGAAACTAAAAACCTTGAAAAAAAAAAAAAATGGATGAAAGGAATAACTAGAATAATCAATGCAGAGAAGACCTTAAAAGAACTGAGAGAGATGAAAAGCATAACATGAGAACTACGTGACAAATGCACAAGCTTCAGTAACTGTCTCGATCAACTGGAAGAAAGAGTATCAGCAATTGAAGATCAAATGAATGAAACGAAGAGAGAAGAGAAGTGTAGAGAAAAAAGAGTAAAAAGAAATGAACAAAGCCTCCAAGAAATATGGGATTATGTGAAAAGACCAAATCTACGTCTGATTGGTGTGCCTGAAAGTGACAGGGAAAATGGAACCAAGTTGGAAAACACTCTGCAGGATATCATCCAGGAGAACTTCCCCAACTTAGTAAGGGAGGCAAACATTCAAAATCAGGATATACAGAGAAGGCCACAAAGATACTCCTCAAGAAGTGCAACTCCAAGACACATAATTGTCAGATTTGCCAAAGATGAAAGGAAGGAAAAAATGTTAAGGGCAGCCAGAGAGAAAGGTCAGATTACACACAAAGGGAAGCCCATCAGACGAACAGCAGATTTCTCAGCAGAAACTCTACAAGTCAGAAGAGAGTGGGGGCCAATATTCAACATTTTTAAAGAAAAGAATTTTCAACCCAGAATTTCATATCCAGCCAAACTAAGTTTCATAAGTGAAGAAGAAATAAAATCCTTTACAGACAAGCAAATGCTTAGAGATTTTGTCACCACCAGGCCTGCCCTACAAGAGATCCTAAAGGAAGCGCTAAACATGGAAAGGAACAACCAAAACCAGCCATTGCAAAAACATGCCAAAACGTAAAGACCATCGATGCTAGGAAGAAACTGCATCAACTAACGACAAAATAACCAGCTAATATTATAATGACAGGATGAAGTTCATATATAACAATGTTAACCTTAAATGTAAATGGACTAAACAGTCCAATTAAAAGACACAGACTTGCAAATTGGATAAAGAGTCAAGACCCATCAGTTTGCTGTATTTAGGAGACCCATCTCACACGCAGAGAAACACATAGGCTCAAAATAAAGGGATGGAGGAAGATCTGCCAAGCAAAAGGAAAACAAAAAAAAAGCAGGGCTATAATTCTAGTCTCTGAAAAAACAGACTTTAAGCCATCAAAGATCAAAAGAGACAAAGAAGGCCATTACATAACGGTAAAGGGATCAATTCATCAGGAGGAGCTAACCATCCTAAATATACATGCACCCAATAAAGGACCACCCACATTCATTAAGCAAGTCCTTAGAGTCTTACAAAGAGACTTAGACTCCCATACAATAATAATGGGAGACTTTAACACCCCACTGTCAACATTAGACATATCAATGAGACAGAAAGTTAACAAAGATATCCAGGAATTGAACTCAACTCTGCACCAAGCGGACCTAATAGACATCTACAGAACTCTCCACCCCAAAACAACAGAATATACATTCTTCTCAGCACCACATCGCACTTATTCCAAAACTGACCACGTAGTTGGAAGTAAAGCACACCTCACCAAATGTAAAAGAACAGAAATTATAACAAACTGTCTCTCAGACCACAGTGCAATCAAACTAGAACTCAGGACTAAGACAATCAAAACCGCTCAACTACATGGAAACTGAACAACCTGCTCCTGAATGACTACTGGGTACATAACGAAATGAAAGCAGAAATAAAGACGTTCTTCAAAACCGATGAGAACAAAGATACAACATACCAGAATCTCTGGGACACATTTGAAGCAGTGTGTAGAGGGAAATTTATATCACTAAATGCCCACAAGAGAAAGCAGGAAAGATCTAAAATTGACACCCTAACATCACAGTTAAAAGAACTAGAGAAGCAAGAGCAAACATATTCAATAGCTAGCAGAAGGCAAGAAATAACTAAGATCAGAGCAGAGCTGAAGGTGATAGAGACACAAAAAACCCTCAAAAAAAATCAATGAATCCAGGAGCTGGTTTTTTGAAAAGATCAACAAAATTGATAGACTGCTAGCAAGACTAATAAAGAAGAAAAAAGAGAAGAATCAAATAGATGCAATAAAAAATGATAAAGGGGATATCACCACCAACCCCACAGAAATACAGACTACCTTCAGAGAATACTATAGACACCTCTACACAAATAAACTAGAAAACCTAGAAGAAATGGATAATTTCCTGGACACTTATACTCTCCCAAGACTAAACCAGGAAGAATTTGAATCCCTGAATAAACCAATCACAGGCTCTGAAATTGAGGCAATAATTAATAGCCTACTAACCAGAAAAAGTCCAGGACCAGACGGATTCACAGCCGAATTCTACCAGAGGTACAAGGAGGAGCTGGTACCATTCCTTCTGAAACTATTCCAATCAATAGAAAAAGAGGGAATCCTTCCTAACTCATTTTATGAGGCCAACATCATCCTGATACCAAAGCCTGGCAGAGACACAACAAAAAAAGAGAATTTTAGACCAATATCCCTGATGAGCATCCATGCAAAAATCCTCAATAAAATACTGGCAATCGGAATCCAGCAGCACATCACAAAGCTTATCTACCATGATCAAGTGGGCTTCATCCCTGGGATGCAAGGCTGGGTCAATGTATGCAAATCAATAAATGTGTTCAAGCATATAAACAGAACCAAAGACAAAAACCACAGGATTATATCAATAGATGCAGAAAAGGCCTTTGACAAAATTCAACAGCCTTCATGCTAAAAACTCTTAATAAATTCGGTATTGATGGAACATATCTCAAAATAGGAAGAGCTATTTATGACAAACTCACAGCCAATATCATCCTGAATGGGCAAAAACTGGAAGCATTCCCTTTGAAAACTGGCACAAGACAGGGATGACCTCTCTCACCACTCGTATTCAACATAGTGTTGGAAGTTCTGGCTAGGGCAATCAGGCAAGAGAAAGAAATCAAGGGTATTCAGTTAGGAAAAGAAGAAGTCAAATTGTCCCTGTTTGCAGATGACATGATTGCATATTTAGAAAACCCCATTGTCTCAGCCCAAAACCTCCTTAAGCTGATAAGCAACTTCAGCAAAGTCTCAGAATACAAAATCAATGTGCAAAAATCACAAACATTCTTACACACAAGTAACAGACAAACAGAGAGCCAAATCATGAATGAATTTCCATTCACAATTGCTTCAAAGAGAATAAAATACCTAGGAATCCAACTTACAAGGGATGTAAAGGACCTCTTCAAGGAGAACTACAAGCCACTGCACAGTGAAATAAAAGAGGACACAAACAAATGGAAGAACATACCATGCTCATGGATAGGAAGAATCAATATTGTGAAAATAAGGCAAAAGAACAAAGCTGGAGGCATCACGCTACATGACTTCAAACTACACTACAAGGCTACAGTAACCAAAACAGCATAGTACTGGTACCAACACAGAGATATAGACCAATGGAACAGAACAGAGCCCTCAGAAATAATATCACACACCTACAGCCATCTGATCTTTGACAAACCTGACAAAAACAAGAAATGGGGAAAGGATTCCCTATTTAATAAATGGTGCTGGGAAAATTGGCTAGCCATAAGTAGAAAGCTGAAACTGGATCCTTTCTTTACTCCTTATATGAAAATTAATTCAAGATGGATTGGAGACTTAAATGTTACACCTAAAACCATAATAATCCTAGAAGAATACCTAGGTAATACCATTCAGGACATAGGCATGGGCAAGGACTTCATGTCTAAAACACCAAAAGCAACGGCAACAAAAGCCAACATTGACAAATGGGATCTAATTAAATGAAAGAGCTTCTGCGCAGCAAAAGAAACTACCATCAGAGTGAACAGACAATCTCCAGAATAGGAGAAAATTTTTGCAATGCACTCATCTGACAAAGGGCTAATATCCAGAACCTACAAAAAACTCCAACAAATTTACAAGAAAAAAAAACAAAAACCCCATCATAAACTGGGCAAAGGATGTGAACAGACACTTCTCAAAAGAAGACATTCATACAGCCAACAGACACATGAAAAAATGCTCATCATCACTCGCCATCAGAGAAATGCGAATCAAAACCACAATAAGGTACCATCTTGCACCAGTTAGAATGGCGATCATTAAAAAATCAGGAAACTACAGGTGCTGGAGAGGTTGTGGAGAAATAGGAACACTCTTACTGTAGGACTGTAAACTAGTTCAACCATTGTGGAAAACAGTGTGGTGATTCCTCAGGGATCTAGAACTAGAAATACCATTTGACCCAGCCATCCCATTACTGGGGATATACCCAAAGGATTATAAATCATGTTGCTATAACTTATTTTTAATTTAATATTATTTTAGGTGATTTCTCTTATAGTGGACAGTTTTAAATACTTGTAGCAAGTACATGATCATTTTCTTCTTTCTTCCAAGCCAGTCAGTGCTGACTAATGTCTAAAGATTCCTTGAGAGCATTTAGTATTTTGCATACTAAAACCTACTTCTTGTTTTCAGGCTTCCTGATTTCACCCAGGGTGTTCATGGCCTTCTTTTCAAGTGTATTTGTGTTAGGCAAGAAGCCAGTGGTATTAGTGCATGGAAACCAGGTAGTTGTCAGAAGGACCGTAGCAGCATGTCTAATTTTGCTATATTAAACCTGTCACAGAAGGTTAAGTAAGAGATTATAGGAAGCATGCACAGAGCACATGGTTTATAACTTAATAAACTCGAAGTGTTGGGAACTAGCTAAAACCCCTCTCTTTTATCTTCTTTTCTCTTTGGTTTCACCAAGTTCTTTAAACCACTGTTAGAAGAATGGGTGAAAGTATAAAAATTTTTCATGACCACAAGAAAGCTCTTTCCAAAGCAATAGCCATACCAACAGTTAGGCAGAAATACTTGAGAAGCTAACAAGAATTTTTTCAAGCCACACAAATGTTTATTTCTTATGTCATGAAAGTATGATGAATCCTTATAATTGCTGATGTCTACTATATTTCTAATGTTCTAGAAATCGGATTAATTCTTAGTGCAGTTAGCAGTTTCTGTTGTAGAAAACAGAGGACATCCAATAAAACTTTTTTTTTGAAACAGAAGCACAAACCTTAGAAATAAATATTTTAATAATTTTTTAAAATAAACATAGATGAATTCAAGCTTTGTGGTGCTGGAAGTGTATACAATCTGGGGGATGCCATTTAAGGAATTTACTAGTTCAAAATTAGATATAAAAATGATTATATAATTAGAGTATAAAAAATCAAAACAAATTACAGAGTACAAAAAATCACAAAAACAATAGACAAAATATTTTTATTAAATAACTACCTCCTATATTGCTGGTCACGTACTTTGGTACCTGTGACATGACAGGCTTTCTGCTATGGCCTTGAAATAGCTCAGGTTCACCTTTGCTTCCTACAATCTTTTCAGAGGTCTTTATTCACCTTGAGAGTCTATCACGTAACAGACACCAAGACACATTTGTAGAATAAAAGTAATCTAAGAAATTAATTAAAATTTTAAAAATGATTTCTTCTCTTCTACGCACACTCACAGTTCATAAATTCATGAGTTCATCAAAGCCAAAAAGAATAAGGAATATAACCAAAGCACTGCAAATTGGATTAATAAGTGACATTTTGTATGATACAGAGAAGAATTTTTCTGCACTGGGAAAACAAAACTTAATGAAGACATATTATTTAACTCATTTACAGTAATTTAATTTCTGAAGAAAAAAAGATGCAAAATGGAAAATGGTTGCATGATCTCCTTTTCAATAAAGCTGTTTGCATTCTAAAAATGTGAGTGGGGTCATAGCCTCTATCCTTAGCACGGGAAATCCTAGGAGCAAATGTCAGATAAAGCAATTAGATGCCATGGTATAGGCTTTTTCCAGAAGAAAGGTACTGAAACAGAATGCTCAAGTGTGAATAACTAAGTTAAAAAGTGGTCAGGCCAGCTGGAATGCACGTAGGGGAAGTTTATGCAGGCTGTCTGAAAAGCAACCAGCATAAAGTCAAAGGCAAGTTTAGCTGAAACAGAAGAGGCAAAGGAATCAGGTGAGACATAGAAAGGGATGTGTAACTGTGTAATCCTAAAAGCAGGAAGGTCTGTGCTGGCAGATCTGTATCTTTTAACAATCCAACATCTTCTGGAGTAGTTTTAAATGAACTGAGAGTTGGGGAAGTCCAGTCCTAGAACTGTAGATGTTGTACAGTCTTTAGTCCAAAAATACTTCTGGCCAGTATTTCCTCTTTGAGGTAACTCTAGTCTAAAAGTTCCAAATTACTTCAATGTTCCCAGGTTTGCAGTTCATTACTGTTTTAAGTCATTGCCCTTCCTTTCCTCACTTCCCATGTTAGCCTAACACATAGATCTCACTCAGTGTTCGCATTTTTTTCTCCCTTTATGTTCAGCTAACTGTTTGCCTGGGACTCTTTGCCTGGAACTGGAAGGGTTCCTGAGATGCAGGTCTTTCAGTTTTAAAATTAGGACAGTTCCAGTCAAACAGAGATGAGTTTATAACCTTAACTCCAGGCCAAAAAATCTTGCACCTCAGCTCTAATTTCATGATGGATTAGTGATAGGGGCCAACTCATGCTCAGAGTACTAAATTTCCAGCCCAGTACACCATTCATTACAGTTTGTTCTTATCATTGGTCAAGTCCCTTTCTTATATATTAGCCTAATCAATGTGCTAGAATTTATTTTCACATACACATTTGCAATGTATATACAAAGTCCTCTGTTGGTAACACAAATGTATTCCTTTATGAAAGAATTTGGGATGATTATACAGAGGTTTTTGTTTTCATTTCAAAATTACACTCTATGCTTATAATATGTGTGTGTGTATGTGTGTGTTTGTGTGTGTGTTTGTGTGTGTGTGTGTGTTTAAATTACAGTGCTCTTACTGAGACAGAATAAAATTTATACTCAGACATCCGAAACAAAAATTCTCAGTCTGATAACCACTCAATTTTCTTGGAGTGGCACTGCCATGGAAATTCAGCCATTGAGCTACTGAGAAAAGCCATTCTCTGATCTGTAAAGCAAAATAGATATTGTGAAACCCATAAATTAACATTTGGAATAAGATTAGTGCATCATAATGTCACTCCGTTTTATAAATTCAATTCTCTATTTCACATACAGGCAAACGGAAATAGTGAAGACCCTCCAAAAGCCCATCTCACCTTAGAAATGTGAAGCCTATGGTATTGTTTATTATTTTATACTAGCATTTGTGGGTATATGTGTGTGGTGGGGGAGGGGCTGGAAGTTGTGTGCATGTCTTCTTGATCCTCTTAAGGACTAGGAAGCAAATTATGTATTTTGAATCTACTTGGATGTCTGCAAAAGATCGGGCTGGGCATTTTGGAGATCTTAGCATTTCAAATGTGAACACTTTGTGTTGAGATTTGAGTATTATGTTTCTTTGTCAATCATGTTTAACATTTGGGAAAATGCACAGGGAAAGCTGCCTAAGTATTTCTGAGGAAATGTGAGTTGTAAAGTAATCATGAAAAATTGATTGTGATAATCCACAGCCCAGTGAGTGATATATAGGAGCTGTGGAGATTAAGGCATATATTCATCATTATGTTGACTCCTAGGTTCTCAGCTTGATATATAGAGAGAAGCACTGGTTTGGGCAATGGGTCATTTGGCTGCTAGTTTGTTAATAGTGATTGAGATCTTACTACATTTGAGACATTGTACTAAGTGCTTTTATGTGAATTATTTTATTTAATTCCCATGACTTTATGAAAAGATATTTCCCCATTTACAAAAGAGGACACTGAGAGTTAAAGAGTTCAAACAACTTGCCCAAATTTACACAATAGCCAAGCCAGAATGTAATTTCATGCTGCGAAGTCCACCAGAATTCTTTCTGTATGTGTGAATGTCTTAACATATAATGTGGGCCTACACATTAGCTAGCCTATCAGCTTCATGCTGTGTGAAGATAAAATATGCTAATGTTACAAGTTTGATAGGAATAATTTTTAAATTCTGTGTCTAATAGACACATAAAAAGGCATTATAACTATTGGTTGGGAAGACAATATAATTTTTACCACAATAGAAAAAAGGATACAAAATTATATTTATACTCTGATTAAAATTAAGTAAAATTATGTATATAAATGAAAACCAGAAAAATAAAACACAAACATTGTAAGAGTGGTCACTTTTAGAGTGATAGCGTTATAAATACTTTTTCTGAATTTTCTATAATGTGATATTATTTTAATGATGAAAATGCCAAGCATTTATAAACATTTTTAAAGTTTTTTACTGAGGGAATACTTGGAGAGAAAACCCATCTTTGGGGACATATTAGAAACATAAAGTGTGACTATTATTGTACAAAGAGTTTTATTAAAAATTAAACCTATAGTAGTCTTCAATTTCTGAAATGAAGTCTATTTCAAGTGCTAGGTGGACTATAGAAGCATTGATTTTAGTCCACAGATTTTAAAAGACAATATCATTAGTCCCTTTCAGTTTTACTGATGAAAAATATTAAAGGGTGTGAACCATTTGTGCATGAGGAAGTAGAACTTCTGTAAATATTGACTGACTGATGAACCATATGATGTATTTACCTTTTTTCCGTAAATCATGCATCTCCCACCTGTTTTCTTATAACCTCAGTCAGACCATGGGCCAATTAATATCTCTGTGGGAGATTATCATTTGCTTACTTAGAAATATTTTATTTAATTTTTTGTGTTAAATCTTTCCTCTCTTCTCACAGACTCTCCTAACCTTGGGGCCATAGAAGACTTTTCATTAATATCTGCAATTTAGTTTGATTTCACAAGAGGAATTGCCTGACATTTATTAACTATGACTTATTAGGCTAGTATCACTTTCTAATAACAGGTTTCCTGTAACAATAAAACTCTGATAAAATATGCTGAATTTTAAGATCTGTTAAACTATGTTAAAGATCCAATTATGATGATCACACATAAAAGTAGATGGGTTCAACAACAAATATGAGGTGACATTACAGAGTAATGGACATTTTAAACTTTACCATATCTTATGAATGTTTTTCTTCAATACTGTAATTGACAATACCTATCATTTTGAGGTAGGAGCTATTGCCTTCATTGAAAGTTGATGAAACATGTTCATTAAGATAAAGCAACCCAGGTATGTCCAACTCCAATGTTAATGCTCTTTACTGCAGTTAAATATTGCCTCTAAAGTAGTCACCTGGGGATGCTGCTGAAATTATGTTGCCTTCACTCAAAACATTGTTCCACTTTGAGTTGCTTTTGTAGAACCTTAGGAGGAACAGCAATGATTAAATCCCGTTACTTCATGGACACACTTCTCTATTTTAGCAGCCTTTCTCAAAACTATTTTCCAATATCCAATTTACCTATGAAGAATAAAAAAGGAAATCCTGTCATTTATGATAACTTGGATTAACCCAAAGGACATTACGTTAAGTGAAATAAACCAGGCACAGAAAGACAAATATTGTATGATCTTGCTTATATATGGAATCTAAAAATGTCCAGTGCAGAGTGGAGTGGTGGTTACCAAGGGCTGGTTACCAAGAGAAGAGGGGTGGGGAGTGAGGCATTGACTGGGGAATTATTGGTCAAAGGATTCAAAATTTCAATTAGTAGGATAAATTCAAGAGATCTATTGTACAATATGATGTCTATATTTAACAACAATGTATTATATATTTGAAACTTGCTAAGAGTAGATTTTATCATAAGCATGTAAAGTAATGCCTGTACACATATTTCAAAACATCATGTTATACACTATACACCATAACATATATACGATTTTTATTTGTAAATTAAAAAAATTAATTAATTGAAAAATAAAATCCCTTCTAACTGGATAAGAATCTGTTCTGAAGTCTAATCTAAAAGACTAATGTCTAAATATTTTGAACAACATCAACAGTGTTGAAGTTGTGGTACATTCTCCAAAGGTAAAACTTTTTATGGCAACAAAATTTTCCACTTAGGAGTTTATATTTGACTTGTAGAGTGGATAAAAGGTTGGCATAAATGTTTTAAAAGTTTTAGAAACTTGAGGTGATAGTTGATAAACGACTTTAAAATATAGAGACCCTAAGATGCCCTTTGATTGAATATACATTGAGATTAGCTCTTATTTGAAATTCTTTATGAAGTAAATTAATAACTGATTTACATTTAAACTAAACATGTAGTTTAAAAACTGCCTCACTGAGATACACTGTAAACTGTTATGAAAGCACTGTAATGTCTTGCTTCTCACATGTTTCTATTGATATATGTCATGTGACATATGAGAGCCAAAGAAGATGACTTATCTTTCTGGTGCATCATTTTCATTTATCTGTTTCCATTTTTTGTTTGTAACAAAGATCAGTAGATACAGAAAATGAGAATTGTCAGAGCATGAAACATTGTTATCGCCAAAATTAATAACTCATGGATATATTTGCTTTAAACATCGTTACTTATTTCATTACACATGTGATAGAATTCTTTTAAAATTCTTTGTTATTTCTCCATATTTCAATTTGATAGCAATCTTCGGTCATTGGTTGATATCTTGTCCATAATGGAATATTCTGAGTACAGAAGAAAGGTGGAGTTAGTTAAGATAGTGTGGCATATACCATCTCGTTTTGAGTAAGGCTCATTAAAGATGTCCATAAAGCATTATTTTATTTTTCCACCTGACTTTTATAATAAGTCCTTGAAAAGCAGTGAATATATCATGTCTAATTGTAGGATAATGATGTGCTTTCTTATCTTTTGAGTTTATAAATGTTCCTGTTTTGAAAATAAGAACTAAGGACAAGCAAGAAAAATCATCTCATTACAAGAAAAAATGCATTTTCTGTTATTTATGGCATTCGTTCTACAAGCTCTCTTAAAAAATATGGGAGTTGAACAATGAGAACACACGGACATAGTGAGGGGAACATCACACACTGGGGACTGTCAGGGGTTGGGGGCTAGGGGAGGGATAGAATTAGGAGAAATACCTAATGTAGATGATGGATTGATGGGGGCAGCAAACCACCATGGCGCATGTATACCTATGTAACAAACCTGCACATTCTGCGCATGTATCCCAGAACTTAAAGTATATATATATATGAAATAAGTAACATTATGTAATGGGATGCTGTTAAAGAGCAGAGTGGAGATAAAGGTGTGAGAAGTATTTGAGAGATTGAAATGACTGGATTATTGATTTTTGGCCCTTCCCCTAAATTAGGGCCCATTTTCTACTGGCCAAAGGTAAGTTCTTGCAAAAACTAGCAACATTTTTTTTTTTCTGTTTTTCTTCCAGAGGGACACTTTCGACAGTACTGCTAATCTATAAATTAAGCATCAAATGTTTATTTCCCTCTATTTTTCCACCTCTTCTTTTTGGGCTGAGAAAAGGTAAATCTGTGTGATTTGAAATCAATGTTTACCTCTCCTACAGATAAATGAGTATAATGCTGTGTTTTTCATGGTGTAATAAACTGCTTTGTTTTCAGCTCAGGTATAAGTCAAAAGTAGAAGATTGCTCCAGATATCATGTCTTGGTAAATCCCATTGCACCTGCACCAGTGCTTCCTGCCTTCATTCTCTAACGTGACCTGGCCATGGTCCTCTCCTCCAGCATCAATTCTGAAAGGCAAGTGTCTGTGAATCCTGTAATATAAATCAATGTGAACAGCTGCTTCTGAGAAAGGGAACCCCAATACTTCTGTAAATGATGCATGTGTAGCTTTCTCTGGTTGCCAATGTATTTATTACATTAGAAAAAGAGTATGACAAAATTCCATGCTGGAGCCCATTGGTGCATAAAGCTCCTAACTATGGAACTGGGTAGTGCCCATTTTTCACCATTATCCAGTTTTCACTTGGTTCAATATCCTATTCAATTAACTCAAGGTATGTGTTATTTATTTGCTTTGTGTAAAACACACTACTCTGTGCTAAGGAAAAAGGAAAAAGGAGTAAAGGAAAAAGTTTACAACATGACATAATGTTGAAGAGTCACTGTTGTTAAGGAGATGTGACTTGAACTAGAGGACAAAGTGATACATATATAAATTTAATATAATCAAGTGCCCAATGCTATGGAGTTGTGGAAGCATAGAAGTTCAAGATTGAACTTTAACTTCTAGACCTTAAACCCTATACTGGCAGCAATAATCAGATACCCTGCTCAACGTTCTTACTGGGTGATCCTAAACCCTCTGTTTCTAAACCTCCCATAAAAGAATCCCACCCCACCTCCCCAACCAGACAGTGGTCCATTTCATTTCTGAAGAGTTCTAATTGTTTTTAAAAGTTATTTCTTGTACTGAGCCAAAATCGCATTCTCTTGAACATAAACTCTGAAATTTGGAGTCCTCTAGAAAATATCTAGCTAATGGTTTTCTTTAAGAGAGTATTTAAAGCATTTAAGGAAAGTTCTTTTTTTTAATTATACTTTTAAGTTTTGAGATATATGTGCCGAACGTGCAGGTTTGTTGCACATGCCATGGTGGTTTGCTGCACCCATCAACCTGTCATCTACGTTGGGTATTTCTCCTAATTTTATCCCTCCCCTAGCCCCCAACCCCCTGACAGGTCCCAATGTGTGATATTCCTCTCACTGTGTCCATGTATTCTCATTGCTCAACTCCCACTTATGAGTGAGAACATATGGTGTTTGGTTTTCTGTTCCTGTGTTAGTTTGCTGAGAATGATGGTTTCCAGCTTCATCCATGTCCCTGCAAAGGACATGAACTTATCCTTTTTTATGGTTGCATAGTATTCCATGGTGTATATGTATCACATTTTCTTTATCCAGTCTATCATTGATGGGCATTTGGGTTGGTTCCAACTCTTTGCTATTGTGAATAGTGCTGCAATAAACATATATGTGCGTGTGTCTCTATAGTAGAATGATTTATAATCTTTTGGGTATATACCCAATAATGGTATTGCTGAGTCAAAGGGTATTTCTAGTTCTAGATCCTTGAGGAGTCACCACACTGTCTTCTACAATGGCTGAACTAATTTATACTCCCACCAAGAGTGTAAAAGCATTTAGATTTCTCCACATCCTCTCCAGCATCTGTTGTTTCCTGACTTTTTATATTCTAATCCCAAGTTTTAGTTTCTTCAAGCTACATAAGCCCAGTTCCTTCCAGTCTTCCTTAATGGCATGGTTTTGAGTTCCCTCATATCCTAGTTGTTCACAATGGACATATTCCCATTTGTCTATAAATGTATATTTTAAAGTATGCCATCTAAATTTGAACACAAAACTACAAATGGACTAACTGGTGCAACATCAGTATTACTTCCCAGCTTCCAGAGACTGATATTTGTATTAATCAAATGCATATGAAGGTCATCAATTTTTTCATGATCATATCCAACATTAACCTAAGTCTTTCTTGAAAATATTGCTATTTAGCCCTCCATGGCAACCATTACATCAAAGTGTCATAAAATATAAAACATACACAAATTTAAAGAGTTTTATATCCAAGTCCTTAAATGTTTCTATATTACATTTCATGGTCTTTGTTTTAGGCTAAAACATACATATATTAAATCACTTCACATTCTTAGTCTGTTTTCTCATGTATATATTATCCATCCTCACTCCTGATTGCAATCACTTAAAAATCTGATAAGAAAGATACCAAGGTACATATTTCATAAACAATAAATGGTATAATTGAGACCAGTCCTATAGTTACCTGCTAGTATCTTCTCTCCAGGCTGGCATCAACCTGACAATATTCATCCCAGGGATCATTCTACTGTAATTTATTTTTCTGTCCTATTTCTATCTTATCTTCAAAGATTTTACAAGCTACCTGAGATCCAGGTTAATTCTCTTTTAAGAATACTTCTGGGGCCAGGCAGGTGGCTCAGGCCTGTGATCCCAGCATTTTGGGAGACTGAGGCAGGTGGATCACTTAAGCCTGGGAACTCGAGACCAGCCTGGGCAAGATGGTGAGACCCCATTTCTATAAAAAATTTAAAAATTAGCTGGGTGAGGTGGTCTTTGCCTGCAGTTGGTGCCACCTACTCGAGAGGCTAAGGCAGGAGGGTCACTTGAGCTCAGGAATTTGTACCATCAGTGAGCTATGATCCTGTCACAGCACTCCAGCCTGGGCAACAAAGCAAGATACCACCCCTAAAAAAAATTTAAATAAATAGTACTCTTGATATGTCCTTGTATAAAAATTAGTTTACACTCTAAGTACTAAGAGTGCTCAGGAAATGGAATGAACACTATTAACTGAAGTTGTTTTGAATTAATTTATGAAGAAATTCTTACTTAAGTTGAACTATAGAAGATCTGAAGGATTAAAATATTAGTAGATTATATAGGAGACTTAACACATATTATAGTTGTGGTCTATCCATAGTACTATGTATATAAAATGATATGTGAATTTATAGGGATTTGCCTATAATAACTTCAGTACATTAATATATGCTATCCTCAAACCTCTGAACAAAAAAGTAAAACTAATATCCAATCAGAACCAACCTTCAAGGCCCAATTCAATTGTTAATTTCTTAATGGGAATTTTTTCAATTAAAGCAAGCTGTAATTGTCTGCCTTTCCTCTAAATGTCTAATATAACTGATTGTTTGAAGCTCTCATTTTGGTTTTGTATCGAACATCACATCATCTTTTAAATTTCACTAGCTCTATTACTATATTGTTGTACAATATATCTCCTCAAGATAAATTGTAAACTTCTAGAGAAAAGTGACTATATCCATTAGTTTTGGATTCCCTGCGTGGTAGCTGGCACAGCAATAGACTGAATACTGGCAGAGTAAGTGAGTGTAGACAACATGGTTGTTTTCTGACTATACCAAAAAGTTTGGTATGCCTATTTAAATATAGGGTTATGTGTATATTACATTTTATATTTTTCCAGTGTAGTTTCTTTTCCTTTTTTTTTCTTTTCTTTTCTTTTTTTTTTTTTGAGTCAGGGTCTCACTTTTTCACTTAGGCTGGAGTGCAGTGGCGCAATCTCAGCTCACTGCAACCTCAACCTCCTGGATTCAAGTGATCCTCCTGCCTCAGCACCCTGAGTAGCTACTGGGAGGCACACACCACCATACCCGGCTAGTTTTGTATTTTTTGTGGTGATGGCATTTCACCATGTTGTCCAGGCTGATCTCAAACTCCTGAGCTCAAGTGATCTGCCCACCTTGGCCTTCCAAAGTGCAGATGTGAACCACCGTTCCCGGCCTCAGTATCATTTCTAAACAACAATTTCAACGCAGAAATAAAAGCTTGACTAATATAATATAGCATGAGTAACTTGGAAACCATCGGGTTTACATATGAAGTGCTAAATATTATTAAATCATTGCCAACACCATTGTATTCATTTGCATTTCTGACATTGTATTGTATTGTATTGTATTCAATTGCCTTCAGGTTGGAATTCTATGTTTTTTAAATGTGTTTACCCTATCCTAATGATTAGGTAGAAAGTTATTGAGGACAAACATTAGTCTTCTATATATAGGTAACTCCTCAAAACACACAACAAAGTTCTCTGCTTTCAAAGTGTGCTGAAAGTATTTGAGTAACTGCTGTACTCATGAGGTTTAAACAGAAAAGTTGATATTTTCCCAATCATGTTCTACTTTTTCAATTAGAGTTTGCTGATTTATCATTTTGTTTATTTCCAGTCAATCTATGCAATAGTCTTTTTTAAAAGGACCTGCTATAGGTCAGTGTTTCCCCTTTTCTTTTTAAATTAAACCTGCAGTTTTTAAATGGTGATGTCAGCAAGTTGGTATTTCAAAAGAACAGAATTTCCTACATTGGCAGCTAATAGACTTGGTTTCATTCCTGGCTTTACCGTCAATTAGTGCATGACCTTGGATATGTCACTTTGCCTTGCTAGTTTTAGTTTAATTTTCCATAAAGTAGGGAGATTGGATAGGGTTACCTTTAAGGAAAAATCAGTTGCTGTCTCTCTTTGAATTGCATAAGACTTACCTTTCATCTTTGATTTTCACATATCCTTTTTTGAAAATAGTGAAGCCTGATAACTCCTAGGAAAGAAATAGCTTATGGCTTTTCCCCATAACAGTGAATGTTGTTGTAAGAACTCACTTAGAAGATGACTGTTTATTTCTGTAGAATTACCAGCTACACGATAATGTAAATCCTCAACTTACATCTTCACATGAAAGGATGAAGATTTAATCTTTTATTTTGCTACAAAAAATTGGAAGTAAGTAGTTGAATGGCACAAAACTGTAGGACATTAAGATTTCTCCAGAGCTTTTTATCAATACAGCCATAAAATGCATTTTTGTATTTTAAAAAATGTGCTTATGTTCCCAATAGCAAAGACTTGGAACCCACGCAAATGTCCATCAATGACAGACTGGATAAAGAAAATATACATATACACCGTGGAATACCATGCAGCCATAAAAAAGAATGAGTTCATGTCCTTTGCAGGAACATGGAAGAAGTTGGAAATCATCATTCTCAGCAAACTAACACAGGAACAGAAAACCAAACACCGCATGTTCTCACTCATAAGTGGGAGTTTAACAATGAGAACACATGGACACAGGGAGAGGGACATGACACATCAAGGCCCGTTGGGGGATGGGGGGCTAGGGGAGGGATAACATTAGGAGAAATACCTAATGTAGATGAAAGGTTGATGGGTGCAGCAAACCACCATGGCACGTGTATACCTATGTAACAAACCTGCACTTTCTGCACCTGTATCCCAAAACTTAAAGTATAATTTTAAAAATGTGCTTATCATTAGGGCACATGACACAGTTTGACTGTCAGGATAAGTTCTGCACCTGTGAAAGGCAGAATTACATTCAAACTGCCATACAGAATGCCACCTCGTATCTCCACAGAGGGTGCTGCTAATTGACACACTGGAAAAAATCTCCCATAAGAAGGATGCTCTATGGGATTGCAATGCAATTTGAGGGTTTTTTCTTTTGTTTGGTATTTTTTTCCTGCTCTTCTCATTTCCATATTTGTCATAAATGTCTCCATTTCTTGAGTTTGGTCAACTGCATAAGCAGCAAGAAGTAAAAATCATCAGAATCATTTCAACTGCTGGGAAAACCGGATTAATGCTGGCTGTTAAAAGCTGTTAATTGCAGTTTACAAAAGAGAAATCCCTTATCTTTGAAAGTTCACTTGCTTGAGTGACTCATTCTTCCTGGGAGGGATTAATGCTTAATTAGAAAAAGATGCTAAACAATCTGATGTGCTTCCTGAATGAAAATCTCACCTTAGTTTTAAAGATTCTTAACAAGGTAACATGCTAATTATTTAATGAATGATTTGTGCTGAGCACTAGAGATGTGTTAAAATAGCAGTGCTTATCGTGTTTGGCACAGCTCCCAGAAATCAGTCCACTGAGTACTCTAGGATTTGGTGCCAAGCCTGTTTTTTGTTGTGCTTGGTGCTTGGTTTTGTTTTCCCACCTTTGAGTGTAAACATGTTTGTCAAGGTACACTTAGGGGAAGCAGAGAAGGGCAGGGAGGGAAAGCCTGGTGGTCAAGGAAGTGAGGGTGGTGCAGGAAGAGAAGAGAAGAGAAGAAAGGAAGCAAAAACAGCCAGAACTACATCTTACCTTTGGACTACGACTGCACTGTACTGACAAATACCTGGAAATATCTATACGCCAACCTTGCTGTAATAAGGATGTAAAGAAATTAGGAAGAGTAGCATGTATGCTTCAGAGGAAGGTGCAAGGCATTGAAAGCCTGACTTCACACTTTGCTTGGCTGTCAGAGGGCTTTCTCCTTCACAACAATACCACAATGTTTTGGTAGGCTGACTCCAGTTCACTTTACTAAGTGGGGAGGCATGGGTGGAATGCCAGGTATGTCTACAGAGCAAAGCAGTGCAGGCAGGCTGACGCCAGGAGAGAATAGGCAGGTACCTATTGAGTTACAGGATTTCTACAAATCTAATCCGCATGTAATGTGAGACTTATTGCAGAGCCAGCCTCTGCTAGAGTTGTGAAGTCTGAGGATATGAACAGTCTCAGGACCAAAGATCCCAGTTAACCCATTGAAATCCAGCTTCAGTTGACCAAAACTAAGAGCTTCTTTTCATTGTAATGTTATTTAATTAGAAGTTGTAATTAGAAGTTGCTTGCTAATTGTATAAAAATACTCAGAGTAAGATATTATTGAACAGAGATAGTTAATATGCCTGCAACACAGTGAATACACAATACAGTCAAAGCAACCAGGGCTATTTTAAGTTACTCTCTATTTAATATGTGTGACATTGGATAGTCTATACATTACTAATGATGGGTATCAATAATTTATGGTACAGTTTTGCATGTAAGTTTGCTATGAAAATTTAAAACAGCAAGTTGTTTATTAGTATTTAAAAAACATCTACTTAAGGGAGACATTGGTTTTCTGGGATATCTTCATCAATTATTGTAATAAATTGATGATAAATTTATTAAAGGAAGGAAATCAGAATTGCCAATGTAAATAGGAAAAAGACCAAGGGACTGAAGTATCAAATAATTATGATGCATGTCATACACTCTTCCTGATGATCAACCAACAAACTTCTTAGGAAAGTGGGTAAAGGAAATGAAAGTGTTGTTTCTATACTTAATATATGATCATAGGAATTTTCTAGGTCAAGTTCTCTAGATTAAAAATGATCAGTCTTCAAGCCATTCTACAATTATACAAAGATAGGGCAATTGTTCTTACTTTATCAATTGTGGTAAAACTCCAACCATAACTCAAAAGCCCACATTAAAAATATTCTTAAGATCGATTAACTAATAAATAACATTTAACCTCAGAAATATTTCAAGAGGCATAACTCCAATTACCTGCAGTGTTTCTTACATGTTGATATCCTCTCCACAGGTATTTATGTTCATTACATATTTAGACACCTTGAATAAATTGGCAACGTCTTTTTCTAGGGTTTTGTTTATTAACACAAATATATCAACATCAAGGGTTTAAAAGTCTATATACTGATACAAGAATAAGTGTCTCCTGTGGTCTATGTATTCTAACAGGTACTTTAGGTATGTGAGGTTATTTATACACTTTTGTGATTCTCAATGTTAGCAGGAAGAAATTGAGGCCCAGATCAAATAACTATGAGTAACACATGCAGACATGGACCCAATACAGTTGATTCAAAGTCTTTTTTGGAGCAGTGTTAAATGTGGGAGACAATATATAGCACTACCTCAAAAAAGCTAGGAATGAGAATAACATTAGACTTGTTATCTGGAGCTCTGGGTTGAAAAATGTCACTTCTACTTCCTAACTTTTGAACTGACAAATTGCGACATTTCTATGTACCTCAGTGTTCTTGTCTTTAAATAGGAATATAAAACTTACATGATGATGCTTGTGTAAGAATGAAGTGAGACAACACTAATGAACTTACAACTGTGCCGACAATGTGTAGTTGCTGACAGTAATGTTAGCTCTGCTCTGTAACTTTATACGCAAGTCTCTCTATGAGTCTTGAGCTGGGTACTGTTTCGATATACACATACTGCATCTCAAGAGCAATCCTGTTTTAAACATGGATGAAGTAGAAAGGGATCAAAAACAGGATATGCCCTGGCTCCTGGCTGAACTGCACAGCTCTTGCAGAATTTACTGAAGGAGATTGCCTCTGAACCTCCTTCAAGAGGGTGGCAAGTTGCCTTTTAAGTTGATTTGTGATACTAAAGCCAACCCAATCCTAAATTTGTTCACTCCCCCACTCTGCTTGTTTCTTTCAAGCTATTGCCAATTTTATCCCTGTTTAACCTTTGTGGTAGATAAAAAGATATTCTTAAATTTTGGACTGCTGAGTAGTCCTCTTGGAAACTGCACTCAGGATCTGACAAAAGAATGTGGAGAGATATTCTAAGCAGCTTTTTTTTTTTTAAACCAAAAACATTGATTAAAACTAACAAATTAAGGACATTTGCCAAAATAGCATCTGTTTAATGGTGCTCCTAATCCCCAAGTTATTAATATCTTTAGTGTTTGCTAAAGATACGAATTCTTCAGACTTAATGAGTAATTTTACTGGGTGATAATAGTCTATATTAATTGCTGCTCTGACTATGTTTTCAATATGGCAACAAACATTTTTCTTTTTCTTTAGGCCAGACTCATATTTAGAATACCAAATATATCTCTCCATATAGTTATATTTCTGTATTTTATTCATGCTAAATTAAAAATTTCCAAAGAAAATGTAGTTTAAAATAGTTTGTTTCTATGATAAAGCAGATTAAATGCTTATAAATTGATGTTTTAAAGAAAAGCTATAGAGATTTAAAAGTGAAGATTAAAACATCTTAGCAATAAATGATACCTAAGACTTTTAAAAATTCAATTTCATGGTAAATGTTTCATGTGCACTCAAAAAAATGTGTATTCCATGGTTATTGGGTGGAGCATTTTTAAAAATATTAATTAGGTTAAGTTGGATGATAGTGTTGTTCCTCATTACTATCAACCTGTTGACATCCTGTCTACTTGTTCTATCAGTTACTGAGAGAGATGCATTGAAATCTATTTCTATAATTGTAGATTTATCATATCTGTATCTTTTTGCAGTTGTATCAGTTTTGCTGCGTGTATTTCAAAGTTGTCTTTCTAGGTGCACAATTGTTTAGGATTATAACAAATTGATCCTTTTTTTGTTATGAACTGACCATCTTAATCCTGGTAATGATTTTGGCCTAAAATCTACTTTGTTCTATATTAATGTAGTCATACTCTCTTTTTATTAGTGTGGGCCTGGGCATAGCTTTTTCCCATCCTTTTACTCTTATCCTATTTGTATCATTATATTTAAAGTGCATTTTTTATAAGTAACATATACCTATTTACCTATTTTTGTATCCAATCTGGTCGTGTTTTTTATCCAGTCTGACAATATCTGCCTTTCAGTTGTGGAGACCATTTATATTTAATGTGATTATTAATATAGTTTTACATGTAACTCATTCCTCTTCATTGTTACTATGTTTCATCCCATCTTTGTTCCCATTTTTCTCTTTTTCTGGCTTCTTTCAGATTGAGTATTTTTATAATGCCATTTTATCTCCTTTGTTGGTTTATTAATTATAACTCTTTGTTACTTAATTTCATTAGGCTGTGTAGTTTCTATATTTAACTCAACACAGTCTATTTTCAAATGATATTACGCTACTCCATATACAGCATACTCTCATTTCTCCTTTCCTAGCTTTTGTGTTCTTGCTGTTGTACATTATATTTTAAACTTAAATTTCAAACTTACAGTATAAACTCTTTTATCTTTGATTAAATAATTACATAATAAGGTAATTTAAATGATAAAAAATCATATACTCATCTAGTCATCATTTAAAGTCGTTTTCATTCTTTTGTGTAGTTCCACAAAAGATTTCATCTAGTGTCATTCATTTATATTTCATCTAGTATCATTTTTCTTCTGCTTGAATAACTTCTTTGAACATTCCTTGTAAACCGTAGTTCCCCTTCGTGCATGTGGGATACATTCCAAACTCCCAGTGGATGCCTGAAACTGCAGATAGTACCAAACCCTATATAGGCTATGTTTTTTTCCTATACATATATACTTATCATAAAGTTTAATTTATAAATTTGGTACAGTAAGATATTAATAACAATAATAACATAGAACAATTGTAACATTATATCATAAAAAGTTATATAAATGTAGTCTTTCTCTCTCTCTGTTTCTCAAAATATCTTAATATTTTTGAAACATAGTTTACTACCAATAACTGAAACTGCAGAAAGTGAAACTATGGATGAGGGGGAACTACAGTACAGGTTTGCTAATGATTAATTCTTTCAGCTTTTATATGTCTTTATTTTTTCCTTAGCATTTGAATAGTATTTTTGCTGGGTATAGGATTCTTGGCTGACAGATGTTTCTTTACCTTAAATATGTTGCTCCACTATCCTATTATTTCTATTATTTTGAATGGGAAGTCATCTATAATTCTTGTTTTTGTTCCTTTGTATGCAATATATTTCTTTTCTGCCTGCTTTTAAGATGTGCTCTTTACCAATGTTTTTATCAACTTGTTTGTGAGGTGCCTTGGTGTAGTTTTCTTCATGCTTCTTATGCTTTGAGTTCATTGAGCTTCTTAGATCTAAGGTTTTATTGTTTTTATTAGATTTGGAATAGTTTTGGCCATTGTTTCTTCAAACATTTGTTTCTGCACCCTCTCTACTCAGAGATGTCAAGTATATTTATATTAAGTGACTTGAAGTTATCCTTCAAGGCACTGAGGCTGTGTTCATTTAAAAAATTTTATTGTCTTTTTCTTTTTGTTTCATTTTGGATAGTTTCTGTTGCCACATTTTTAAGTTCGCTAATCTTTTCTTTTGCAGTACTTTATCTGCTATTAATCCCATCCAGTGTATTGTTTCATCTCAAACATTGTAGTTTTCATCTCAAAAATTTGATTAAGGTCTCTTTATATTTTCTATATATCTACTTAACTTTTGGAACATATAGAATAGAGTTAAAATAACTGTTTTAATGCCCTTCTCTACTAATTGTAGCATCTTTGTCAGCTCTGGGTTAGTTTCAATTAATTGATTAGTCTCCCCATTATGAGTTATGTTTTCCTGTTTCTTTACACATCTGGGTATCTTTGACTGAATGCCAGACATTTTGTGAATTTTTGCATTATTAGGTGAGGGATAGCTTATACTCCAATAAATATTCTTGAATTTTGTTCCTTGATGCTAACTTACTTGGAAATAGTCAATCATTTTGGGTGTAATTTATGATTTTTAGATGGATTTTGAGAAATTTGCATTCCAGAGCTAATTGTTTTTTACTTCTAATCAAGGTCTTACTGAGTACTCTACCCAATACTTTTTGAAGTCTGAGCTTTTCCAGGCTGGATAGTAGAAAAAAGCACTCTCCCAGACCCTAAGTGAGCAGTGGGCACCGTTTCTTGAGTCGTTTCACTGGTTCTTTCCCTAGATTCAGGTAGTTTGTTCACAGGTATGTGCTGGTCAGTACTCTACTGAATATTCAGATGGTTTTCTGTAGATCTCAGTTTCCCATTTGCACAGTATCCTCCTCTCCAGTACTCTTATGAACACTTACCACATTGGTCTTCCCAGATCCTCTGCTCTGTCTCCTCAATTCACAAACATCCCCAGACTCCTTCTGGGTTGCCCCTTGCTATGGTTTGGCCTGGAAACTTTCTCAAGGTAGAAATCTGGGACAATCAGAAGGTTCATCTCTCTTGCTCCTTGTCTCTTGGGGGTTACTGTCTTTTGTAGTATAGTATCTAGTGCCTTCGGGAAAAAAACACTGGTTTATTTTCTATGTCTGTCTTTGTTTTTGTTGTAGTTGTCTGGAAGGTAGATCTAGTCCCTATTTATTCATCTTGCCCAGAGTGGGGCAAAATTAAGTTTCTAAACCAGACAGAGAAATGCGTAGATTCTAGAAACTGGAAATGCTCTTGTCAATTACTAGCTCCTCATTGTGTAGTTATGAATATTAATGTATAAGACATTAAGTAGTTTTCACAGTATCACACACATTTAGTTACATTGTTATTGTTGTTATTATTTTATATAATGAAACTGAGAACCAGAAAGGTTATCATAGTGTGAGAAACTCAGAGGCCACTATGGATCTGGGCAACAAAAGAGAATTGGTTTGACTGTCAGTTGTTTTCTTTGTCTGGTTCCTGACCTGTTCTAAACTGAAAGCAGAAAAACAGACATTAGCCTTGGGAAACAGTCCTACTCAACAACTCCTCAAGCGTAGGACCATGCTAATTACATGGAAAATGTTAAGGATAAGTAGAAGTTGAACAAGTGAATAAGGAATTTATGGACAATGCTCATGCTCTTTTTTTTTTTTTTTCCCTACTAGGAAGTACTTTAATAGTTTTTCTTAGAAAAAAAAAATTCCAGACACTTAACATTTCACAACATTTCAACAGCAAAGTATTAATTGAGAGAGGGGTTTTCAGGAGTTGGGGATTCTAGAATATTAGGAAGAAATGTCGGTATCCTCCTTCATTATAGATGGATGGCATAGGTCACAAATGGGAGACTGGCAGCAAAGCCAATATCAAAACCCAGTGGAATGACACTTCTGTGGAGTTTACTTTTCTTCCTGCTATCTTCCCTATCCCACGGAAATGTCTGTCACCATGTAAAGCCCAGTAGCAGGGAGCTTAGGCTCCAGTCTTCCCCCTTGGGTAGGAAAAGGAGTGAAGGGAACATCACTCCTGAGTTTCCATGCTTTCTTCTTCCTCTCCTTGAGGTGGTTCTTCTGTATTCTCCTCTTCTTCCTCTCCTTCCTTCTTCTCTGGTGGCTTCTCATAAGCCTTTTCTGAAGGTGTTACTATCACTCCATCCCAGGTAGATATTTCAGAACCAAGATAGCTGGCATCACCCTCCTGGCCAAGGATCTTCCTAAAGCCACCATGTGAGAGGATTCGGACGAGAGTCTGAGCTGTGTAACAGACCATGTCCTGCTGTTCTAGGGTCATGACTGTGTGTACTCTGAAGTTGCCACTCTCACAGGGGTCAGTGATACCCACTGAACCTGGCAGGAACAGTCCTGCAGCCAGAATCTGCAAGCAGCATCTGTATGCAACGTTTAGGGCCAAAGGCTGTCTGGTGGGGTTGTTCATCACAGCATAATGGCCTAGTAGGTCAAGGATCCAGGGTGTGAGGGGCTCAAAGCCAGGAAAACAAATCCTCAAGTCCTTCAGTAGTCTGATGAGAACTTTAACTGTGGACTGAGAAGCATTTTCCTTGAACCAGCGGGCATGTCGGATGACTGCTAAGGCACTCTGCAATACCTTGATATCCAAATGGAGTTCTGGGTCCAGTTTTCGAAGATTGGGTGGCACTGTTGTAATGAGAATCTTCACTGTAGCATCAGAAGAACTGATTTCAAAGCCAGTTTCGTTGGTCAGCATGGTTAAAACTTCAGAAGGATCCTGTGCTCTTAGGCTTTCCACAACTTTGTTCCCCAGGGCAGCAACAGCTTCCAATGTTGGCGGGATCTTAAGTATCACCACCAGGTCAGCCACATTGTGTCCTGTAGTCATTGTCCCCTTTTTATAGGATCCCACCTGTCGAACTTCTTCAATTTGCACTTCAAATGACCCTGGAGCCACAATCAGATTATCAATCACATTGTTTATTTTTGTCACCAGCGAAAGGATAGATGCCTGTTCAGCAGAATTAGGAGCCAGGTCCTGATTCCTCTTCAGCAAGGCCTCACTAAAGGAAGTTTCATCAGGTGCTGGCTTGACCCGGGGGAAGGCCATTTCACACAAATAGAAGTCAAATGGGATATGTGGTACAAAGGGCCTGAACCCTCCTCCTGGGCCTCCTCTGGAACCAAAGCGCCCACCACGACCACGGCCTCTGTCACCCCTCATGGCTCCTTAAAACACGAACAATGGAGGCCGCACCAACCGCCCCTTTCCTCTAAGGAGCAGACAACTCGCTCATGCTCTTAAACTACTCATTTTATTACCTTGGCATTTCTTCAGTTCTTTCTTCTAGAAAATCACATACAAAAAAACTCAAAGAGATACTAATTCATATGGCAGATTAAATCTCCTGTAGACAACTACAAGTGTTACCCCACCCAATGTATTTATTTAAAGGAAAAAGCTTGGTAACTATAAGGCAGCATTTCCAAAAGTATATTCTATAATCATGGCCACAAAATAAGAAACTTTCTGAGCTAAATATTTGGCTTCTCAAAACTAAGCAACTTCCTTCACTGTGGGTTTTTCGATCTTGACATTAACGGATACTTTGCATCTCTAAGACAGCAAATAAAATACACATCTTTCCCTTAATTTGCTTGTGGAACCGTCATCTAAGACAAGTATTCTATGAAAAATAAGCTAGGAAAAATAACCTAGGAAATAAGTTCTGTGGTTAAATTATCAGGTACCACATAATTTTGATGGAAAGGTATTTCTGGGGCTAAAAATTATTTTTGAGACACTAAGAGAGTTAACAACTTCAGTCCTTGCAAAAGTGGCTATATGCACTTGTCAAATCAATAGTTTTAAAAGTGTCTTTCTAAAAGGTCTTCATGAACACTGTACTTGAACAAGAAGAATTAATAGAAATTTTTGCTCATGATGCTTTCCAGGCAGGAAGTGTTACTCATAAGTTAACACTGAAATAGTATTTTGGGGGACAAAGAGAAAAAGCCTTAGATGGGTGGCATAAGAAGAAGGAATTAGGGGTTCGTTTTCATTTCCTTCCAAACTAATTGCCTAAGAAGCTTTTTATATCATCAGGAAGTACACTAACCAATGGCTTTCTTGACTTTTGCTAATCACTTTATTAATGCATTAGCCAGATTTTAAAATGTGCAGTAGTGTTAATATCTGAGGAGAAAAACCTTTATTGTGTATAAATTACAAATTTTCTATCTCAATTTCAGTTGAGTTTTAATGTTTCCTTTCCAGAAAAGCCCTAGTGCATATTCTTCAGGGAGCAATTCTGCACTCTTAAGGGAATGAACCGAATGACCTAATGGGTCCTTCCATCTTTAATTTCTGTAATTCAGGAAAGCCTCATAAAACACAAGCTTCCTTTGTGAATTTACTTTTCTCTGAAAGTTTTGAAACGACTTTCTTGCTCTCTTTGAGTACTTTAAAATGCTGAACAATAATAGAAATATTTACTGGACCCACATTGAAAAAAATCAGCTAAATTATACTCAATAGTTCAAGTGTAAATCTTTCAAAAAATATGACCTCTCCAGCCTTTTTTTAATTATAGGAAGCCAGCCATTCACAACACCAAGAAATATAATGTTAGGGAAAAAGAATCAAAAACAAAAATCAAATCAAGCTAACAACTGATTCTGGAATATCTTTTATGTATAAATTTTATACATAAGTATCATGGTTAAAAGAACAAAAGTATCTGCTAAAAACTCAAAAGAGGTATTACATCCGTGTTTTAAACTTGCTAGTAAATGTAATAAAATATATATAAGAATTTTTGTCGAAAATCAAGTATATGCTGGAGACCATGAAAAAATTAGAAGAAATATAAGTCAGAGCTGTTACCATATATGTTTGCTACTTAGGAGGGAACACAAAACCTATGGTCATTGGATAATTAGTCAGAACATTATAAATCATGAATTGAAGCATAAGAGAGCTCCATTGAAGCTACTAGAGTGGGAGCATGCATAAAGAAAAAGGAACTGAGTTATTTGCATCTTCTGTTTCTACCTCGCAGAACCCTTGGTTAAATATCAGTTAAGATTAGAATCTGTCTCCTAGGCCTACACAAGAGCTTAGGAGTTCCAAGAACCACAATGTCATCTGCAGAACAGTGCACCTTTGTGTTTTTCCTATGGATTAATGATATTTGTGTTTACATGTTTACACAGTGTGCATTATCTTTTTACAATTGTAATTCTAAACCAGCATGAAAATTCATTTAAATCATCAAAATTATAACTTTAAAATAAAAGCTATTTAGACAACTTTCTTTTTTAGATATGGGGCCTCGCGATGTTGCCCCATAGTACAGTGACTATTCACAGGTGCTGTTACAGCTCACTACAGCCTTGAACTCAGAGGTTCAAGCGATCCCCCCACTTCAGCTTCCTCAGTAGCTGGTACTATAAGTAGGCTTAGATGATATTAATGAATTAATAGTAGCCCTGTTTTGTGACAAAATACAAAATGTGAAGTGGTTTCCAATTGCATGTTACTGAATAATTCTTAATATCATTTGATAGTGGTAAACCATGAAATAATTTAATTTTTTGCAGATGTCTTTCCAAAGTTCAAATATAAAGCTACACCAAATTGACCATATATTTTGTATGGGCTTTGGACAGATGGGATATCAGAGAATGACATTTCCAGGTTTAAAAAATAATCAAGAGTCCAGCAACAGATGACTGGATAAACAAAATATGACATATAGCTAAAATGAAATATTAATCAGCCATAAAAATAAATAAAGCTTTGACACACGCTACAACATGGATGAACCTTGAAAAAGTGAAATAAGCCAAAAACAAATCACACATATAGTATGATTCCACTTATGTGAAATATATAGTAGGCAAATTTGTCGATATAGCAAATAGATTACAGGTAACTAGAGATTGAATTAAGGAGGAAATGGGAGTTATTGCTTGATGGGTATAGAGTTTCTGTGGTGATAAAAGGGTTTTGGAAATAGAAAGTGGTAATGGTTGAACAACATTGTGAATATAATTAATGCCACTGAATTGTACTCTTAAAATTGTTAAAATGACAGCTTTTATGTTAAGTATATTTTATATACAATAAAAATGTTTAAAAAATAATTAAGAACATTTTCCTGCTTTGCCCTTTGGCATAAGAATGGTTACTATTTATTTCATCCTTATAATCTAAAAAATTATAAACTCTTTATAAAAGCCACCTACTCTGTAGACAGTGGCCGTGAGAGTAACTTGCTTTGATTTGTAGCCTATGTTTGAGAAAACAAAGAAATAATGAACAAGATATAAGCATTGATGAGAAATGAGGTAGAAGTCAAACATGCCAAAGACCTTCAACTCATAGAAACAATGAATTAAAACACCATAGTTATAGCATTTTCTGGGGCATTAAGCTCTTTGTTAGAAAAAAGAGAAATGATGTGGTTGATGGAGAAGAAAGGGCTAAGGATAAGAAGATCTACATTTTAGTCTTAATTCTGTTGCTTTCTACATCTAGTAATTCCAGAGAGTCACTTCTCTGGGTCTTCCTTTTCTTGCTCATAATATAAAAGGGCTAGATGAGTATTCTTAGATTTTTATCCCAGTTGTAAAATTTGGATTGTCAATCCAAGGCATTGTGATTCAATGATAGATTACTTGTTGAAACCAAATACACACTTAAATGAAATTTTTATAACTTTGATAAAATTCTAATGTCTTATCAATTATTGTCAGCTAATAAGCTTATGGTTCAGAAATTGGACATTGTCATTTGACCCTCTAACAAGTTAATTTTTTTCCTGTAGCTTCATTTCCAAATTTAAAGCCACATAAATTGATAATTTTATCATGATGCTTGTAAAATTCTCTATCAACATATTCTTCTAAGAACAGGGTGTGGCATTGAAGTGTGGAGACTACAGAACATAACCAAACTGTATACATGTGTCCAATTTGTATTTTTGACCATATTACTAATCAACTTGGAAAATAATGATTTACAAACTCACTGGCAACTATTATGGTCTGATAAAGTTAATTAAAGATTATTCTCATGTAGTGTCTCCAATATCATTTTAGTCTTCCTCACAAAAGGGTCACAAAGATATCTTGGACTTTACAAATGCTATTTCCTTTGATTAGAGCATCTATCTGTATAGCAATTAACCCTTATATTCTTCCAGATCCATCTCACATCCTTGTCCAAAATGGTTTTGAAACTCTCACCAAACAAGGCACTTGCAGAAGGTTAAAGTTAGCATGTGTTCTAAAGTCTGCTTCTTTGTTTTACCGTAGGAGCCTATGAGCCACATGTTTTTGAGGCTGAAAGTGGCAATGGCAAGAATAATAATCCCCTGCCATTCTCAACACAATTTTTAAATTTTGCCCTTCAAATGTGTCTTTAATGTGCAAAATCGGTTATTACTATTTTAAATGTTTTTACCTCTTCAGATGTATTGACTTGTTTAGGTGTTGTATCCCCCAACAATGTTTTTAATACAAGGAAATTATGTCTTCTCATGATTATTTTGATGCTACCCTAATACAGAAGCTATGACGTCACACAGTGTGTATTCATTTTGTTGATCCATCTATATTTTTCTGCTATCTTTGTTTTCTTTAGCATATTGTGTAGCTAGTTCTTATAAGAGACCTCAGTGGCAAAGCTGGGTCTGATGTTCACAAGGTATATCAGTAAACTCACAGGAACGATGGGTTCTGGCTTGACTTTTTGTCATATTACCTCAACCCCAGGACCTAGGTTCTCTAACTTCCATAAACCTACGATACTGCCAACCAGACCTGGGGTTGAGCATGTCCAAATGGCCTTGTAGTCATGGCACAGGGTGGTATGACCCACTCTATCATCTTCAATAATTTACTGAAGAATTTCAGAATTCCTCCATTCTCTTCAGGATCAGAACCTTGCCCTTCACTAGGGTCTTTGAACCTTACCAGGTCCTACAATACTCCCCCATGACGAATTCCATTAGCTATCTTTTGTGAGGAAGACCTCACAGTAATATGGCTATATCTTCTAGTAAGCAAACCCTTATTTATTTTTCCAAATTAGGGTACCCAATTATGTCTCCCACCACCAGGCCTCACCCACTGATTTAACCCAATTGGTACAGAGTAGCTGTTTAACAAACCTCTATTTCATAACTGAATGAGTGCATTATGTCTTAGATCACTGTTCTCTGTGAATACTGGGCCTCTGAACTTGAACAGTCCTCTCCAAGTTCTGTGTCTACCCTCTGTCTTCCTTACCCTGTTTTCCATGTCTTTCTCTGATATTCATCAGGAAAACTATGTTTAGTTTTCAAATGTTCTATTTTGGTATTGCAGGACAATTTAAGGTAATTGTTGACATCATCGCTTCCTGCCTTAATACTTCAGCATGCATTTGTAGGAACCTGTTCTCTTACATAAATCACAATACATTATCACATCTTGAGAAAATTAACAATAATTGCATCATATGATATAATCAGTTTCATATTTAAATGTCCCTAAGTGTCCCCAGGATGTCTTTGATAGCTTTCCTCACTTATAGGATTACCAAGATTCAGTTTTTTGACACACATTGCATCTGGTTTAATGTCTTTTTATTATTTTAAGTGAAGAACAGACCCTCAAGCTTTTTGTTTTATAAGTTTTTTTTTTTTTTTCTTTAGAATTTAGGACAGTAGTCTTTTAGAATGCCCCACATTCTAGATTAGTCTTATGGCTTCTTCATTATTAGATTTAGGTTAAATATTTTTGGCAAAACACTAGATACTAATGATGCCATCTACTTCTTATTGCATAGTATAAGGAACACGTAATGTCTAGTCTTTCTGTTGAGAATTCTGTGTTTGGTCATTCTCTTAATGTAGTGACTATTGGAATTCTCAATTTCTAAAGTTATACTCTTTCCAATGTGTTGGTAAGTAATCTGTGATGTGATATTTTTAAGACCATATGACCATCGTCTTCCCCAAGAACGTATTACCCCTAATTTTGACATCTATTTATGATCTGCCTGAATCACTTATTACGAGAGAAGTTTCAAAATAGTGATTTTCTAATTCTGTTATCTCTTCTACATGTATTAGCTAGAATTCATCTGTAGAAAAGAAATAAAAAGTTTTCCTGTTTTCTTGCCTCTTTGATCTTTTTATTTTTACAATATAGATTCTTTACATTTAAAGCAATATAATCTATTACCATCATTATTCTTTTAGGTGACATTTTTGAACCCCTTCAAGAAAGCTTCTGCTTCCTTTTTAGTACATTTCTCCCCTATTTTTTGTATGTTTTGTGATTTTGTTTTCTTTAAGTTCTCTTTGATAAATTTGAGTTCATAATCATTATTTGTAATTACAGATGAATAAATAAAAATATACTTTATAAACTTCCACAATTTTAGCTTCTTATCAAATTCATGAGTATAATCCAAGATAGAGATTCAATGATATAAAATCACTAAGTTTGCTTTAATAACGTTTTGTTTTATGGTATATTTTATCAACAGCTATTTAGGAATTTGGAATTGGAGCATTGTGGCTTCTTAAGTCTCATAATGGGACACAGAAATATCCATTTTCATTTTCTGAGAGTCATTCTGTCATTCTTTTATAAAAATTTTGTGAGAACCTTTGTTCTATTTTATATATTTTATCTGCAAAATTTGCTTATAAGCAAAATTTTTGAAATAAGTGTGTGCTTTTTATGTTATGATGTTATGTTTTATATGCATATTTGTTTATATATGTATATGTTACATATGGTATACATATATACCAAGAATGTTTCATCTACACTTCTACTTTCTGGTAGATTTTACTTTATTTGTTAATTTACTTTGAGATGGAGTCTGACTCTGTCACCCAGGCTGGAGTACAGTGGCATGATCTCGGCTCACTGCAACCTCTGCTGCCAGGTTCAAGAGATTCTCCTGCCTCAGCCTCCTGAGTAGCTGGGATTACAGGCATGTGCCACCATGCCTGACTAACTTTTGTAGTTTTAGTAGAGATGGAGTTTCACCATGCTGGCCAGGCTGGTCTCAAACTCCTGGCCCCATGATCTGCCTGCCTCAGCTTCCCAAAGTAGTGGGATTACAGGTGTGAGTCACTGTGCCCAGCTAGATTTTATTTTTATAAACAAGAAAATAGCACGAAATTCTTTAAAATTTTTGGTGGATAAATAAATTAGATAATAAAATTAGGAAAACTGCAAATGGCCATATATATATATATATATATAGAGAGAGAGAGAGCCAGGACTCCAGTTGAGATAAGAAGGAATGAATCCTCTGCCTTGGTCCAGAAAACAACTTGAAGAGATGAACGCAGGAGAGTAGGGGAGGCCTAGAGCATTTGGAGGGAGTAGCCTTACTCAATTTTGAGAAGTGACCCCAAAACTCCACAAATAGGACAAAAGAATACCCAAGAATGAAGAGGAAGAATGACTCTCTCTCACACAACTTCCCCTACCTAACTCAAGATCTTGTGAAGAAGTAATGAACCAACCATGTAACATGCATGGTAAATGACCATTTTATAGTTATTGCTATCATCATCATGGATGTTATTGTCATTGCCTTGAAGTCTGTGCCAGGGACCCACAGAAACCACATTAACTAACATATGTTTTCATCAACCAAGTGCTAGAGATTTTTCTTGGTATTTTTTCCCTATTATCTTCATAAAACCCTTCCAGAAAGGGCATGTTATAAATGAGGATCCTGTGTCCTCGGCCAGTAAAGTAACATGTGATTGCAATGTAGTAAGCAGAAGAATCAGAGTTTGAGTCTTGGCTTCCCTTAACCTTACCCTTGTAGGAAGAAGAAAGATATACAGGCAGGAAGGGTAGCTTTATATGATTTTCTTCCTAGTAGAAGAAAGTCCTGGGATACGGGAGAGGTGAGGGAAGCTTCCCAGTGGTTCATGTTGGACATGCAGGACAAGATCAACTTCATGAAAGATGGGAGAGGCTGCTGGGCCCTATGCAGTACTGCACTGGTGTGACACCTGTGGGGACGAAGAGGCTAGTAAAGTAAAAAAATAATAGGAAGGCTGCATCCTAGCAACATCAGCCAGCAAAAAAAAAAAAAAAAAAAAAAAAAAAAAAACCAACAGGGAAAGCATAGGCAAACAGAATTTGAGCTAAATAATACATAGTGCAGCATCAAAGAAGGTGCTGAATTTCAAATGCAGATTCTTGTCAGATGCAGCAATTCTGCATGCACATAAATTACATAAATACTTACCTGTGTGTATGATTTGACATATATAAAGATGTACATTGTAGCAATATAGGAAACGATACAAATGCCCATTCATAATATGGACTATTAGGCAACAGTAAGGGAAAAAAGCTAAATCTATATATTCTGGCAAGAAAAATTATCCACATCACACTATTATTTTTGGAATACAGATGAATCATAGACTTTTTAAAACTTTAAATACTTAACATTTTTAATTGCTTACTATGAGAACACATTTATGTTTTTTATGCTATTGAAAATGAATAAATAAATACCTAAGATAAATCTGTTTTTTCAGCAGCTTTAGTGAAGGATACTCAGAAACAACTGATTGTGTTGTCACTGTTGAGGAGAGTGAAGGAGTTTATCATTCTTACCTCCACAAATATAAAATGCCTTTGTGTTCCACAAACTGTTGCTGTAAACAACTTGCAAACAACTCCCAAGGAGAAGCCTAGAATGAGGGGTTAGCTTTGCCCTAGGTAAGACAAACATCTGTTTGGAAGTGCAGACAATGCCTTTTTGTTGAAGGGCAGACTAACTTTTTATTTAGTTCATCTTCACTTTTTACTCATGATATTATTCAACGATGGTGCATGACTATTCTGTGCCAGGCACAGTGCTACCCTCTGCAACTGCAGCGATCACTGGGACAATCCTTGGGACAGCATAGGAATTATAGCAAACTGATATATTCTCATTCACTCACTGCACAATAAGCAATACACCTAATAATGTATCTACAATACTCTTTCTTCCATAGTGAGGTCCTTTTGATGCTAAAAGTGTGCATTGTTATTTCTGTTGGTACGAAAAAGGATATTATGACAACTTAGAATTAACAATTTAGGGCCGAACGTGGTGATTCATGCCTCTAATCCCAGCACTTTGGGAGGCCGAGGCAGGTGGATCGCCTGAAGTCAGGAGTTTGAGACCAGCCTGGCCAATATAGTGAAACCTCATCTTTACTAAAAATACAAAAATTAGCTGGGTGTGGTGGTGCACACCTGTAGTCCCAGCTACTCAGGAGGCTGAGACAGGAGAATTGCTTGAACCCTGGAGTCAGAGGTTACAGTGAGCTGAGATCACACCACTGCACTCCAGCCTGGGCAACAGAGTGAGACATTGTCTCAAAAAAACAAAACAAAACAAAACAAAAAAAACTTAGAATTAGATATTTTATAAGGCAAACATAAATGTTTTAAAACAGTCTATGCTAGGCACAGTGACTTATATCTGTAATCCCAACACTTTGGGAAGTTGAGGCAGGTGGATCACTTGGGCTCAGGAGTTCAAGAACAACCTGGGCAATATGGCAAAAGCTCATTTCTACAAAAAATAGAAAAATTAACTGAGCATGATGGCTCACGCCTATGGTCCCAGCTACTTGGGAGGCTGAGGCTGCATACCACCTTGGGTGACAGTGAGGACCTGTCTCAAACAAAATAAGCAATCTACTTAAATAAGCCAGTGGTAAGTATCTGAAAATTTTTTCAGTCACCTGGACACATGATGACATCACAGGGCTTTTCCATTTAATAGGTAAATTGTCATAGAGTAACTGCATTTCTAGGGATGTTATTTGCAAATGTTTCCTAGAAAATGATGAAGAAAGCTATCCATTTTTAAAATAAATATGGCTTCTCATTGGTTTTCTACAGAACCTTACATTAGAGAATCAACAACTGTGTAAAATTCCTGATTTATCTTCAAAATGAAATATTCAACAGCAATCAGTTTACAAAATGATTTATAAGCCTCAAGAGGGGAGAGGGGAAAAGGCAGGGTGAAGAAGAATACTTATTCAGCTTACTGTAAGTAGACTGTGCTATCCCATCCAGCTCTGTCATATAGCCTTCATTCTCAAAAATGCAAAAGCACAATCTGGGAAGTCTTCCAAAACCATCTGTATAAGAAGGAAGCACTTGCCAGGACATAGGAAGCAGTTCTTCTAGTTTGTCACTGTTGTTTCAGTGAGCACTGCCAAAACTATCCAGAAAGGTTTGAGTAATGACAGGTGATGGAACATCTGAAATTTGAAATTTGAGATATGACCTGAGTCCAATGCAAATCAACTGATTTTCTCTGGAGGCTAATAGTTTTTCTGTCAAATATAAAATGAAAGGTTTCTAGGAAAATGAAGGCATTAGTGGGAACAAGATTTGACTCTCAGAAATCCAGTATATCTAATAATTTGTTTCAAATTTCCTGGATGGTTTCAACAGTGTAGCTGGACTATTAGGTATTATGAAAAGTGAAAAATTTGGGTTTTGTGCTTTAGTCTAGAATTAACAACTTATTATATCTGAAATGTTGAAAAGTTCACCCTCTCTGAACCTCAGATTTTTATCTGTTGTTGAGTGTTGCACTAAACCATTTGTAAAGTTATACTATCTTAATAGTCCAGTTTCTAGATATATTGAACCCATCATCTTGACCTGGAAACATGATTTAATTACTTTTGAAAAATTAAAATAATTATTATAAAATATTTTCAGGTATCATTGATCGTCTTAATAATCTTATGAACCATATGTTTTTGTTTCATTTTACATAGAGTTAAATGAGGCTATCAGATAAGAGATAACTTTTCAATGGCCACAGATAACTCCTCTAGACTTTGTATCATATTAATAGCCATTACAACAATGTTTTCCGTAATATAAATACTTCATTTTATTATTTATTTATTTATTTATTTTTGAGACAGAGTTTCGTTCTTGTTGCCCAGACTGGAGTGCAATGGCGTAATCTCGGCCCACCGCAACCTCTGCCTCCCAGCTTCAAGCAATTCTCCTGCCTCAGCCTCCCGAGTAGCTGGGAGTGCAGGCATGTGCCACCACACCCAGCTAATTTTGTATTTTTAGTAGAGACGAGGTTTCTCCATGTTGATCAGGCTGGTCTCGAACTCCCAACCTCAGGTGATCCGCCCACCTTGGCCTCCCAAAGTGCTGGGATTACAGGCGTGAGTCACCGCGCCTGGGATAAATACTTGTTTTCTTTGCTATACTATATGTTGTATCAGGGAAAATTGTGTATTTCAGTCATATTTTATGCACATAGCACTTGTAAACATTTCTTGTACATTTTCATGTTGAATTGAGAAGTGGCAGAACCAAGATCAGAAAGCGTGTTGGTTCACTAGGGCCATGATGGTGCCCAGCATTGTGTACTCTATGTATAGCTGCAAGTGGATTGCGTTTGCCTTCACCATCATGTGTTTTGTTTCTAAAAATCTTTATAATTTTAGTTTATGTGTTCTGTGTTACTAACTGTGTTAGATATATTTCTAAATTACTGGAGCTCAGTGAGTGATACGAGGTCAATATCTAGCCAACATGCTACTTGCCCTTCAATTTTTGGATTCAGGAAAACTGTCACATTTTAAAGGTTGCAATGAAGGAAGTTATCATTTACAGTTATTCTGTAACTTGATTTCTATTATTTGTTAATGGTGACATTGTCCTGCATATGGATCTGGAAGTAATTTAATAAAGGTGTGACTGTATCTTTTCAAATATTTTATTCATTTTTTATAAAGTAGATTTTTTTAGTTTTTTCTACTTGGTATATATGTATGTATATGTGTATATATACATACACGCGATGTATACACATATATTATGCTCCTGTTGTCTAATAATATAATTTTGTAGATTTCCTAAAATGTGATAAAAATGTATACTTATTAAGGATTCAGAATTCTCTGAATTCCTCTTGAAACCTCTGTTACTTTGTTGAATAACTTTTGTATTATTTGGGTATGATTGGCAGATACTGGGGTCATTAAATATCTGTAGATAAAAATGAATGAGTAAATGTATGACTAAATAAATGAATATTGCAGCTCCTACTGGGTGATGTAGTGGTTTGTACATTGCTGAATTCTGGCAAGCAGTAGTAAATACTTCTATGTAATTCACAATTAATACTTGTTGAACAAATTTATGAATACAAGAATAAAAATCATTTTAAATTAATTTATTTTGTAGATGACAAACCAAAATGCAACTCATTAAGGCACCTGGTCTTTCTAATTAGGTATATTATCAAGGCAAATTTTTAACTCCTAGTACAATATTCTAAAACTAGGTCAGACAGAATCATTTTCTTTGCCAAAATTTAGTCATGTAAGTACTGTATACTATGCTTCAATATATAGGTTTCCTATTATTAAAATATATTTTATTGGAAGGTTCTAGAAAACAACCACAACTAGCAATAGTAAAAATATATATATAAAAGGTTAAACAATTTTATAATCAGGGTAAATTAGGCTAATGAGTTCTTATACCAAGGGCCTAAAATAGAGCATTATTTTGACCCTAAAGTAATATTTTATAATCTATGATACATAATCCCATTAGATAATTGCTTAGCTCTTCACTGACTTTTGAAAAATATTCTTGATTAAAAATTAAAATATGTTAATCCAGTGTGGTTTTTGTAGATGTCAGTCCACTAAGTCTTTAATTCAATTACTTTGTTCTTTTATGAAAATGTATTAATAACTATTATATTCATAGTATTATGTTCAGTACAATGGGGGAACCAAAAAAAATTAAACACTATCAGCTTCTTGTTCTCAAAATATTTACATCCTCTATACTTTTTCTTTGGAAAAAAAAGAAAAGCTGGATTTATTATTTAAAATCTCTCTCTCTCTTTTTTTTTTTTTTCGCTATGTCCTTAACAGCAAAGCCTAATGAGGTAAGTATACGCAGGTCACAGGGTTAAAAGGGAGGTGAGCTCATATCACCACATTGGGTTTGGTGATCTAATTTTTAGCTCTTTGTAAGCCCTATAGCAACTGCAGCTTTTATCTACACAATTGAACAATCAATATTTGTGTGGCTCGTGTGATTAGCTTATACACTTCCTGAAAGAAGCCGAAGATTGCTGGCAAAACAAATTATGTAATCATTTTTGCTGATTTTTCTCTAATATCCTATGGAATTCAGAAATGGTTCCAGATTATTATATTCACAAAATGTAGTTTAGGAAAGAGTAAAATCATGTATGCTGAAATAACAGCAATGAAAAGTCTGCATGACTTAACAAGAGTATTAAGAGGATTAAAATGAAAAACATATGCATCTGCTTTATTAATTCTTTAGTAATCTGTTTCTTATTTGGTGACTTCTTCTCATTCAACCTCCCACTGCAACTACACCTATTCAGACCCATGTTATATCACATGCAGACCATTGCAACAGTACTCCTATTGTTTGCCACCTCAGTCCGCTTTGCACATGCTTTCAGAGTAAACTCCCACATCACCAATGATCTTGTCACACTCCACTCAAAACCATTCAATTACTTACCTATTAATTTGATTCAAGTTTATCTTATTAAATACTTTTTACTAGTCTTTGAAAATAAACTCTACTTCAAACTGTTCTACTCAACTTCTACCCCCAAACATTTCTTCTATTTATATTTTCTCACTTTAATAAATGCCCTTTCAATTTTAGAGAGTAAACATGCCTTTTACTCTCTAAGTGAAGAGTACTACTAATAAGTATTGTATTCGTAGTATTATGCTTAGTATAATTGGGGAATCAAAAAATTAATCACCTTAGGCATCTTGTTCTCAAAATATTTACATCCCCTCTACTTTTTACTTGAGAAAAAAATACTTGACTTATTTATTTAAGATCATTATATACTTTTTTGACAATTAACAAAAATAATACTAATAGTAAAAATAAAATATACATGTTTAATGTTTTACCTCAAATGTTACCTATCTTACAAAGGGTTTTGTGATCTACTCAACTGATGGTAGTCTTGTCTCCCTCTTACCTTTTCTAAGCATTGAATGCCTATAATATTCTTATGTGTTAATAATAACCTGACACTCTCCCTATCCTACTAAAAGTTTAAAATGCTTTCATCTCTCTCTCGGCTTTGCTGCCCCTGAGTCAGGCTAAATAGAATGGAGAAAACCAATTTTCAAGGCAGTTGAAGCAGAGAAATCATGGCAAAGATATGATTCTGATTCTACAGCTGATCATAGACATGTTGGAATGCGCCCTGAATCCCCACAGCTGAGCAATTAAGGGCTGTGTCCTTGATTCATATTTTGATACAAACAAAAGAGAAGTCAAGAAAATCCTCCAAGAATCTTTTTCAGAGCGATAAGGAATCTATAAAGATAGTCACAAGGGCTTAAAGTTAAATCCTTTCATAAGCAATTTACATGAACAGCAAAATTTTACTCCAGCAGATCTCAGTGGAAAGTGCTCGTTTATTCTTTATGTTAAAATTGGTTTGGGGTTTTATTTGCTCATAGTGTGGAATCACTGAGGCATACCAGAGAAGTATAGCTTATCGCGTGATGGTTTAAGGTATTTCTCTTAATTTAATAACTCTGTATGTCTATCAGCAAAGTCAAAAAGTGTCATCGAGTAGGTTTTTAAAACATAGACTATTTGCAAATATTTGGGAAAAATTATAGGAAAACCAACAAGGAATGATGACACACTCCAGAGGTAGTAATATTTGGGAGCCTTATCCACCTCTCGGTTTGAAGGGTCAAGTAGAGAAAGCAGTTATCGTAATCTAGCAAGAACGATAGCAGTGGTTGTAATGCAAAGGGCCATTTTTTTAGGAGCTATGATCCACAGAAGAAGAATATGGTCATTGCCAAGTTGAAGATAAGCAAGGATGATGCTAGAAGAATAATTTTCCTGACCTCACTTTCTACCCTCCATCTTTGACCAGTACGACCCAAACTGATGAAGGTTACAAAAGCCAACCTCTGGGACACAGAACAGACTGGAGAATAGGGCTGAAGATACAAGCAGAAAATTTCCAACACACCTCCCAAAGTCATGCCAAATGGGAACCAGCTGGCACAGTCATTATATCACGTTTGATAAATTAAGCTGAAAAAAATGCCATAAGAGGAAATCTATCGAAAGTATTGAAAATATTTTCTGAAATCTGGATACTCATACCCAATACGCCTCTTTGTATAAAGTCTTTCACAGAATGGACCCAAAATGCAAACTTCCTAAAGTTAGAAAACAGAATTTTGCTGGATAGGATCACAAAAATCTGCCTCAGAGTTCTATTCCATAAATTACTCTTCAACTCAATAATATGTAGATTATTAGTTTTTATAAGCCACACATTTTAATCTATTGTAACATTCTATTATAATAGATATGTCTTAAAAATAAAGCAATTTAATATTTTTGTAGTATTAGTTGATCTACCAGACTTTGATTCTGTGATTTTTGTACATAGTATATCTGTCCTTGAGCTCAGGGGAATGAGTTCAATATGGACTCCAGGTTTTCATGAATCTTTGAATAATTATATACATTTACTCATGCATTATAAACTTTCTCATGTGCTGGTATATGCCAAACATTCTTCTAACTACTGGGATGAACAGTAGTGTGAGAGTAAAGACAAATGGAATTTCAATATGTCCTCAAGTATTAGGAAGTTTTTTGATGTTCAGGCTGCTTTCTTCTGGACAAGACACAACTATAAGTTTCCAGTATTGACTTCTAACATTATCTTTGTTAGGCAGTATTCTAGAAGCTAGGAATTCAAGTTCACAGAGTTCTCAGTGAATCAGGATAGACTGATTTGTAAAATGTAGATGTAAACCAGATTGCTACACAATCCAATTTCTTTATTCTCCTTATTCTCTAACAATTTAGAAGTTACATGTATTATTTCTTTTCTATTAATGATTATCTTTACCTTATCTTATCTTGGACCTGTGTTTTTGTATCAGTGTCATGAATGAATAGAAATCCAACCATTACCATCACCTTCCCAGTTTCTACCCTTAAACATACTGACCTATATGTTCTTTTCTACACTGTCTTCTTAAGTTTTAACCTTATTTGTTTTTTCTTAGCCAGATTATGCAAAGTAATTTATCTAGGAAAAACATAAATAGCATGTTTTATGAGTCTGTATTGTTCTTAACTATTCTAAAGAAGTTAATGGTATAATGGTATAATCTATTCTTGATTGTCCAATTTTTCCCTCTATACATATCACCTCTATTTTAATCACATTAAAATGGAGGTGAGGCAAGTAAAAGAGACTTATGTGAATTCTAAGACATATTATCTTACAGTTTAAAGATATACTCATACTATAAAGATATGCTATACTAATTTTTGATATTAATAAACTTATTAGGAATATTTAGACATACAAAGTCAAATGGGAATATCATTACCAACTATTGTTACAGCCCAGCATTAAAAAAAAAACATTATAATTAAAGCCTTCATAAATTTTTAAAGTCAAAGTTTAACTAAATCATGTATTTCTTGTAATAGAACCAAAGATTTGAGTTGATTTCTAGTTTACTTGTTAATCCCAAGGATTTTTCTTTTCAGCTGGAATATACAAAGCCTTATATGGCATTTCAACTGTTGGAAATACAGATGAATCAAACTATCTAAACTGTAAACCAAGCAACTAAGAGATGTGTTTTTATGTTGGGTAGCTAGTAGGGGAGAGAGTATGTTTCTTTTCATGTTACAGTGATGAGCTATTTGCATTAATTGTAGTTACATATGCATCTGAGGAATTCAAATGATCTATGGTCTTTTTTCCCCTAATGTAGCACTCTTTTCCTGACATTAGGTAATCTTTATTAAATTCAGCAACATCCCTTAACAGGATTAATGATTTTAAAAAAGCAACTCAAATAATGGATGTGTTTCTTTTCAGCATAAATAAGACATACATCTTTAATCATTCAATGGCTTATAAACACCTTCCAGGAACAAGTCCAAGCACGCCATATGACACACGTTTCCACCTTTGCCTACATTCTTTTCTTTTCACTTTATACTCAAGTTACACTAAAATTCTCTCCATCTTTGAAATCATCAAGCTTGCTTGCTTTCTTCCTCCTCCATAGCTTCCTCTTCTAGGACTGCTTTAATCCTCTTTCCACCCCTTGAATCTGAACAACTCTTTCTCACTTAAGAATCAAATTTCGGCTGGGCGCGGTGGCTCACGCCTGTAATCCCAGCACTTTGGGAGGCCGAGATGGGCAGATCACGAGGTCAGGAGATCGAGACCATCCTGGCTAACATGGTGAAACCCCGTCTCTACTAAAAATACAAAAAAAGAAAAAAAGAAAAAAAAGTACACACACACACACACACAACTAGCAGGGCATAGTCGCGGACGCCTGTAGTCCCAGCTACTAGGGAGGCTGAGGCAGGAGAATGGCGTGAACCCGGGAGGCGGAGCTTGCAGTGAGCCCAGGTCGCGCCACCGCACTCCAGCCTGGGCGACTGAGCAAGACTCCCTCTCAAAAAAAACAGAAAACAAAAAACAAAAAAACAAAAAAAACACCTGCCTCCTCCTAAGAGCTTGTTCTGACCATCTCAATATCAGCAAAATTTAGGAGGTACTCTTATGTCCTACAATAGCATGCTATGCTTTTCTAGTTTATGGCACTTATGATAACAACTTACAATGATCTGTTTATTTGTCCAACTCCTCAATAGACTCTGTTTTTTGATAACAGGGATTGTGTCTCTTTTACCTTCGTTATTTAGTGCCTAACATGTTTAGCCATTAAAATTCTCCCCTCAAATATACAATCCATCCCCTCAAAAACCTTAACTGACAACATTTGATGCAACGCTGATGCTGTGATTCTCTTGCAATTTTGAACATTTTCAGTTGTACTTCATTGTCATAATGAAGTGAACCTTCACTTTGAAAAGATGACATGATGAAAATCAATAGAAAATAATCTCTATGCTGGTTCTGCTAATACTAACTCATCATGTAAACACGAGTGATTTTATGTCCATTAAGTTTTTGATTTGGGGAATTTATATGACAAATAATTAGCCTGATATGAGTTTTTAAATTTCAACATGATATTTTCATATTGACACTTTATTACTGTTTAGCTCTAATCGAAAAGTGATGATTCATGTGAAAGGAGTCATATTTATGTGAGAGGAGTCAGTAAAAATTTGAGTTCATCTTGTCAAGAACTTTCCTGTCCTTTCTCTTCTCCATATTGAACATGTGTGTTCTTTATCATTGAACTACTTTTGGTCTAAAAATATTCCAAGAAAGATCTCAAGAATTTCTGTGCTTTATATACTTGGCTTTCATTTTCAGATGGGAGAAATAGAGTAGATTAATTTTTTGTTTCTTGCAATACCATTTCTGTGTTGGTTTTATTTTTTAATTCCTTGTCTTTAAGAGCATTAACAATGGTCTGAAGAACAAGTATTTTAGGGAATTGTGGACTCTGCCTGTGGTGGAGTGCAAAGTAGAATAGAAGACTGTCTTAGATTATGATAATAATATGATAATAATTATCATCATAACAATACAGAAGTTCTGGCCAGGTATCTCAGTCTTGTGGAGCTTTTTGAAAACACAGATGACTCCATTCCCAGATCTATTGAGTTAGAAATTCAAAGCTTGGGGAACTGATATTTTATGTTTTCTAAAATCTCCAAAGAAAACTCAAATTTGCAGCTGACTTGAACACTGCAAAAATATTATTTTCTATTTCATAGGACTTATAACTTTCATGTTGTTTTTCCATGTTGTTTTTCTTTTAATCTTCACAATAGCAGTGTAAGGTAAGTAAAATATGTCCCGTTTCATAAGCAGCTGAATCTCAGATGTGGTCAGCAATATTTGGGGACTGAAATTCAGTGTTCTGATTCCAAGTCCCAAATTTGCATCTACAAATATAAGTTAGATATGTGAAAATAACTGAAACCCAAGTACCTGTCTTACATTTTTTTAATGCTCTGAAACTTCTTATACCAAAATTAGAAAATATTGTACTTCTTTTTGATGTGATGTGAAGATCCTGCTTAAATATTTAAGGACTTGAGATTTTTAGTAGTAAAATCTGGGATACAATAGTCATTATTTTGTAATAGTCTCTTTTCTGGTAATTAAAAGTCATTGTCACCTAGTCATTACTACCAATGAGGGTAATTAAGATATTTCAAACAAACCATTTAAAACAAGATCATTCCTTTCACTTCTTAATTTGAGATCATTTAAGGGTTCTTGTTTTAGTTATTCCAGGGAGAAAAGTAAATGTAGAATATGTTGATTTTTTAAATTATAATGTGATATATTTTAATTCCATAAACTCATATTTGGTGAACAGAATAAACACTGCCTACATAAAACACACTTTCAGTCTCTAAAGGATGAATAGAAAAAGTATTTTTTAAATATATGTACATGTATTGTTCTCAGAGGATAGGCTGGAAGTATGAAATATTTCAAAAATTTACAGTGATTGGTGATCATTTAAAACAGTATTTCTAGAAATAAAAATGTATTTATACTAAAAGAAAACTGAAAAATGTATCATTTCAATATAACAGCCAGTTTCAGAGGCAATATTTAGTGTGCTGTATTATTGAGGCAAATTTTCCTATTGCAGAATGGCTCTACAGAGGAACTCTTTACAAGTCATACCTAATCCTTTCATTGTTGTGTGTCAGCTTCTGTGGAGGAAGATGAGAAGAAGGGTTGGGCATTATTTGTAAAGTTCTCCCATTTGAAGAAAATCTTGCTAACCCAAACATTCCTGGTTTTCTCGAAATTACTTCATCCACCTATTGAAATTATCATCTTTAGAAATACTGAGAGTGAAATCACTCCTTTACTTCTTAGCTATTCTTTTCAATAGATACAGTGAATGAACTCTGACAGTCAGTTACTGACACCGTGAATGAAAGATTTGGACTATGCCAGATATTGAAAGCAATCAAATAGTATGCATAATTTGGTTTCACTTTCATTTTTAAACATGATGAGACACAAATAAGAAGAGGATATGAGCAAGGAGAATATAATCTTTTGATAATTCGTTAAATATATTCAAGAAGAAATTAATTATGAAGAAAATAGTTTTTGAATAAAAGTGTATTTATGAAGATATGTTCTTGAATAAATTTTAAATACATTCAATATATTTTGACTGTATTCTGGAATGTACTTTTGAATATTTTGTTAAATGTTCTCTTGAATATATTCTTAAATATTCTCTTAAATATAGTGAATATACTTAAAATATGTTCTTAACTATATCCTTGAATAAATTCTTCACTATATTGAAAAAAAAAAGATTTTAAACCTTTAACCTTGAGAATACACTTCATGCTAGTGTACAATCAATTACATTCTTTCACCTGCCCTCCCACTATTCTTAGCTATCTCCTCCAATGAATACACATTTTCTTACAGTGTATAGAGACATGATATTAGCTCCTAATTTAGGGGTGACAATTACCAGATTCTTATTTCACTAAAGAACACTTTCCTTAGAAAGAAAATATTAAAATATGTTTAAATGACATTTTGGTCTGTGAAGCTGAACTTTTTAAAAACAACTTTATTGAGGTATAATTGATGCACAAAAATACACATATTCAATATGTACAATTTGATGAAGTTAGATATATGCATAGACATATGAAGCCATTATCATAATCAAGGTAACAGACATATCCATCACCTCTAAAAATTTCCTATGTCCTTTTAGGTTTTTCAGTGGTAAGAACACAATATAAGACCTACTCTCTTAACAAATGTTTATGTGCACATTACAGTATTGGTAACTCTAAGTGCTATGTTGTATAGCAGACATCTAGAATTTTTCATCTGGTATAACTGAAACTATACAAATTGAACAACCCCCCATTTTCCCCTTCACCCGCCCCCAGGTAACCACCATTTCATTCTCTGCTTCTATGAGTCTGATTATTTAGGATATCTCACATAAGTGGAATCATCCTGTAATTGTCCTTCTGTGACTGGCTTATTTATTTCACTTGGCATAATGTCTTCTAGAATCATCCATGTCATCACAAATATTAAGATTTCCTTCTTTTGTAAGGTCAAAAAATTTTCCTTTGAATGTATATACCATATTTTCTTTATCCATTCATTTGTCAATGGACATATGGGTTATTTCTGTATCTTGGTATGATGGTTAATACTGAGTGTAAACTTGATTGAAGTATGAAAAGTATTGTTCCAGGGTGTGTCTGTGAGGGTGTTGCCAAAGGAAATTAACATTTGGGTCAGTGGACTGGGAAAGGCTGACCCACCCTCTGTCTGGGTGGACACAATCTAATCAGGTGCCAGCATGGCTGGAATAAAAGCAGGCAGAAGAATGTGGAAAGATTGGACTGGTTTAGTCTTCCGGTTTTCATCTTTCTCCCACCCTAGATGCTTCTTTCCCTCAAACATTGGACTCGAAGTTCTTCAGCTTTGGGACTCGGACTGGCTTTTTGCTCCTCAGCTCAGACGACCTATTGTGGGACCTCACATTGTAACTGTGTGAGTCAATACTCCTTAATAAACTCCGCTTTATATATACATTTATCCTATTAGTTCTGTCCCTCTGGAGAACCCTAATACACACTTCAACTTCAAGGATGCTTGCATTTTTCCTAACACCTTCACTTTCATGTAACATCTGCCCACTACACTTGCCTCTATATAGACGATGTACCTTACAGTAGATAACAAATCTGCTATGGTTCTTGGCATTCCCTGCCCCCAACTTTGCATCAGTTGAGGAATTTCTCCTTTTTTTTCTGTTATATTCTTACAAAAGTACATCTGTAAATTATTGTGTAACTGTATAGAATAGGACCATTCCAAGTACAGGCTACGCAATCTCAATCGGTCTTTCAATACCGTGTGAAATTCTTTTAAAAAAAAAATGTCATGTGTTGATATACATTCTCTCAAAAGTTCTAGTAACCTACCAATACTCTTATTTGTATTAACATAAATAATAGTTCACATTTATTGAATACTCTTTGTAATAGGTGTTTTATAAGCATTATCTCATTTAATCCTCACAATGCTATGACAGATATTATTCTTCTCCTTTTCTTCATATTTACTGGTGTATTATGAGAGATATTACAAAGGCTACAGATGAAGAGATGCATAGGATGAGATATGAGGGAATAGGTACAGAGCTTCCATTCTCTACCTGGGCTCACCACCCTCCAGGAACCCCCAGGTGTTCAGCTATCCTGAAGCTCTCTGAACTCAATCCTATTGGGTTTTTATGGATGCTTCATGATGTCATCATTCCTTCCCCCTGGGTATGGAGGAGGACTCTCTCTGGAATGAGGGTTTTATGACCCATAATCAGAAAAGTGGTGTCCTGCCTTGGGGCAGGTGAAAAGAGGGCAGGAGACAGTCAGATAGATTCTGTTTTTTGAGGCTGCCCCCGAGGCCTATTACATGGTTTGGCTGTGTCCTCACCCAAATCTCATCCTAAATTATAGCTCCCACAATTCCCACATGTTATGGGAGGGACCTGGTGAGAGGTAATTGAATCATGGGGACGGGTCTTTCCTGTGCTGTTCTCATGATAGTGAATAAGTCTCTTGAGATCTGATGGTTTTATAAGGGAGAGTTTCCCTGCAGAACTTCTCTCTTTCCTGCCGCCATGTAAGACAACCTTTCATCTTCCACCATGTGAGGCCTCCCCAACCATTTGGAACTAAGAGTCCATTAAACCTCTTTTTCTTTATAAATTACCCAGTCTCAGGTATGTCTTTATTAGCAGTGTGAGAAGAGATTAATACACTTGGCTATTGTAGATAATGTTGCAATGAACACAGGAGTACAGATATTTTAAGATCCTGATTTCAATCCTTTAAGGTATATTATGGAAGTGGGATTGCTTAATGATATGGTAGTTCCATTTTAAATGTTTTTAAGAGTCTTCATACTGTTTTCTATAATGACTGCATCATTTTACTTTCTCACCTACAGTGTACAAGGGTTTCAATTTGTTCACATCCTCAAAAAGACTTATCTTTTTTTGTTTCATTATGGGCATCCTAACAGATAATATTTCATTGTGATTTTGATTTGCATTTCCCTGAACTAATGATCTTGAGTATTTATCTATTTACCTATTATCTATCTATCTATCGATCTATCGATCTTTGAGTATTCTGTCTATCTATCTATCTGTCTATCTATCTATCTATCTATCTATCTATCTATCTATCTATCTATATTAGTTGACCATTTGTATGTCTTTTTTAAAGAAAGCGTATTTTTAATCATGTTATTACAGTCTTTGCTATTAAGGTGTAGGACTTCCTTATATGTTTTGGGGATTAATCCCTTATTAGATATACGGTAAGCAAAGATTGTCTCCCACTTCTAAAGTTGTCTTTTTATTCTGTTGTTTCCTTTGCTATGTAGAAATTATTTAGTTTGATGCAAGTCTACTTGTCTAATTTTTCTTTTGTCTAATTTTTCTTTTGTTGCTTGTTTTTGGTGTCATATCCAAGAAATCACTAGCAAGCCCAATGTCATCAAGCTTGTTCTCTCCTCAATATGTATCTTTGTCACCCTTGTCAAAAATCAATATATGCTGGGTTTATTTCTGGCTTTTCGGTTCTGTTCCATTGGTCTATATGTCTGTTTTTATGACAGTACCATACTATTTTGATTACTGTAGCTTTGTAATACATTTTGAAAACTGGAAGGTTGATGCCTTCAGGTTTTTCTTTTTTCTCAAAACTCCTTTGGCCCTTCTGGGTCTTCTGTGATCCCATACAAATTTTAGTATTACTTTTCAAGTTCTATAAATAATACCATTTGGATTTTTATAGGGATTGAGTTAAAATGTAGATCACTTTTGGTAGTATGGTCATTTTAACAATATTAAAACTTCTGAGCCACGAATACAGCATTTTCAATTTATTGTGTCTCCTTTAATTTCTTTCATCAATAATTTGTAGTTTTCAGTGTATATGTCTTTTACTTCCTGGATTAAGCTTATTTCTATGTTTTTAATTTTTTTGATGCTATTGTAAATAGGATCGCTTTCTTAATTTCTGTTGTAGCTATTTCAATGCTAGTATATGGAAACACAACTGATTTTTGTATGTTGATTTTGTTTCCTGCAAATTTACTGATTTTTTTTTTTCAGTTCTAATGGGTTTTTTTATGGGGTCATAAACTTTTTCTACATATAAAATAATGTCATCAGCAAACAGAGATCATTTTACTTCTTCCTTTCCAGTCTGGATGCCTTTTGAAATATGGCTTTTAACTTAAATTCAAATAGCTAAGTAACTACATTTCTTAAAAGTATTATTCAACTAATTTGTATGCTCTGCTGACACTCCATAATTTCCTTGCAATGACAATGGCAAATTATCATAATTACAGATTTTCAAAATAGTCTTTCCTGGTTTTCCCAAATAGCTATTCTTTGGTCATTCATTGAACAAACATTCATCAAAATATATTAAATATAGTATTTATTAATATAAAAATAAAAAATCCATAAAGCAAGTAGAGATTTTTGCTTATTTTCTTCACTGATGTGCTCTGACTCTGAGTACCAGTTTCTGAGACACTTCATATACTCACAACGAATATTTGTTGAATGAATGAATAAAGTGTACATAAGTTGTCAATCTCATATAGCTAACTAATAATTTTAGGTATGAATATGAAATAAGAAATGATCCTGAAACTCAAGAAACATATAGTCCTTTCTTTTTTTTTTTTTCTTCATTTTTTTTTTTTTTTTTTTTTTTTTTTTTGAGACGGAGTCTCACTCAGTCACCCAGGCTGGAGTGCAGTGGCGGATCTCCCCTCACTGCAAGCTTCACCTCCTGGGTTCACGCCATTCTTCTGCCTCAGCCTCCCAAGTAGCTGGGACTACAGGGGCCCGCTGCCACACCCGGCTAATTTTTTGCATTTTTAGTAGAGATGGGGTTTCACTATGTTAGCCAGGATGGTCTCGATCTCCTGACCTCGTGATCCGCCCGCCTCGGCCTCCCAAAGTGCTGGGATTACAGGCGTGAGCCACTGTGCCCGGCCCTAGTCCTTTCTTACCTAAATTATCTTCCTAAACTAACCTTCACATTCCTAGGAAAACTACAGTCAAACCATGTGACGGTACTAGAAGGATGTGGAATCCTTTTATTTATTTATTTTTTCTTTTTTCGAGATGGAGTCTAGCTGTCACCCAGGCTGGAGTGCACGTAATCTCAGCTCACTACAACCTCCGCCTTAGAAGGGTGTGGATTTCTAGTACACAATTAGGGATAGAAAGTATCTGTGCCCACTTTGACGTTTTATGTTGCCCCTATATGCTGTTAAACACATTCAGTAAATAGTTTAACTTATACTATTTACTTTTGGAAGTTTTACTTTAATTAGGAACATAAAAATCCTGCTCCAGTTGGGAAATTACAAAACATTTCATGTCTTGCCTTGATCAGATTATTGAGGCATTTCCAGTAATACATTTATAGTTAATTTGTTTTTCTATGTTAATTTTGTTCTTACACACTTTTTCACCATTTTGTTGTCTACGTGATGATCTGTCAAGAAATTTGTTTTCTCGTTAATTAAAAAATATCATCTCTATAGTCCTCCCTTATGAGCTGTTTTATTTTCTGCAGTTTCAGTTACCCATGGTCAACAGCAGTCAGAAAATAGGTTGGTATACTATAGTACAGTATAGTACAATAAGATATTTTGAGACAGAGAGACCACATTCCCATATTTTTATTACAGTATTTTGTTATAATTGTTCTATTTTATTATTACTTAACAGTTTACTGTGCCTAATTTATAAATTAAACTTTATCATAGCTGTGTTGGTATAGGAAAAATACATAGTATACACAGCATTTTATACTATCCAGGGTTTCATCAGTCCACTGGGGGTCTTGGAACATACCCTTCATGAATAAGGAGAGACCATTACATAGGAAACTATTTACTTTTTGAAAATTAGCACACTTTAACATCAAGGTATATCATTTAGCACACGTTAACAAGATAAATAATCAGTTTGGGGATGTTTATGATTGGCTTACTGGGAACACTTTTAACTCTTTTGGTTACATAGTATATTACTACTATTTACTCTGTGCATCAGTTACCTAAAACAGCAAATATATCTCACAGCTGATAACAGTGATACTGACCTGAGAGATTTAATGTATTATTTTATTACAGATAGAATATTCTGTAATAAAATAATAAAAATGTTTATTAATTAAATAACTTAATAATAATTTATAAATTACAATAAATTATTAACAATAAATTAATAACAATTTAATGAATTATAAATAACAATTTAATTAATAATTTAATAATTTATAAATAATTAATAAATTAATTTAATTAATTAATAAAATTTTTGCAATCTGCTCATCTGACAAAGGACTAATATCCAGAATCTATACAGAACTCAATCAAATTTACATGAAAAAAACAACCCCATCACAAAGGGGGCAAAGGATATGAACAGACACTTCTCAAAAGAAGACATTCATACAGTCAACACACACATGAAGAAATGCTCATCATCACTCGCCATCAGAGAAACGCAAATCAAAACCACAATGAGATACCATCTCACACCAGTTAGAATGGCAATCACTAAAAAATTAGGAAACAATAGGTGCTGGAGATGATGTGGAGAAATAGGAAAAATTTTACACTGTTGGTGGGATTGTAAACTAGTTCAACCATTGTGGAAGACAGTGTGGTGATTCCTCAAGTATCTAGAACTAGAAATACCATTTGACCCAGCCATCCCATTACTGGGGATATACCCAAAGGATTATAAGTCATGCTACTATAAAGACACATGCACATGTATGTTCATTGTGGCACTATTCACAATAGCAAAGATTTGGAATCAACCCAAATGTCCATCAGTGACAGACTGGATTAAGAAAATATGGCACATATACACCATGGAATACTATGCAGCCATAAAAAAGGATGAGTTCATGTCCTTTGTAGTGGCATGGATGTAGCTGGAAACCATCATTCTCAGCAAACTATTGCAAGAACAGAAAACCAAATACCACATGTTCTCAGTCATAGGTGGGAATTGAAAATGAGATCAATTGGACACAGGAAGGGGATCATCACACACCGGGTCCTATTTTGGGAAGGGAGGGGAGGGATAGCATTAGGAGATACACCTAATGTAAATGACGAGTTAATGGCTGCAGCACACCAACATGGCACATGTATACTTATGTAACAAACCTGCACATTGTGCACTTGTACCCTAGAACTTAAAGTATAATAATAATAATAAAAAAAGAATATTATTCTCAGGGTGCCCAAGATGGCCAAATAGGAACAGCTCCAGCCTCCAGCTCCCAGCCTGAGTGACACAGAAGACGGGTGATTCCTGGACTTTCAACTGAGGTGCAGACTGACACCTCACACCTCACACAGCTGGGCACACCTCTGAGACGAAGCTTCCAGAGCAAGAACCAGACAGCAACACTCGCTGTTCAGCAATATTCTATCTTATGCAGCCTCTGCTGCTGATACCCAGGAAAACAGGGTCTGCAGTGGACCTCAAGCAAACTCCAGCAGACCTGGAGCTGCGGGTCCTGACTGTTAGAAGCAAAATTAACAAACAGAAAGCACACCCGCACCAAAATCCCATCAGTATATCACCATCATCAAAGACCAAAGGCAGATAAAACCACAAAGGTGGGGGAAAAGCAGGGCAGAAAAGCTGGGAATACAAAAAATCAGAGCACATCTCTCCCTGCAAAGGAATGCAGCTCATCGCCAGCAATGGAACAAAGCTGAACGGAGAATGATTTTGACGAGCTGAGAAAGGAAGGCTTCAGTTGATCAAACTTCTCACTGCTAAAGGAGGAACTACGTACCCAGCAAAAGAAACTAAAAACCTTGAAAAAAGAATGGAAGAATGCATAACTAAAATAATCAATGCAGAGAAGACCATAAACAAACTGATAGAGATGAAAACCATCACACAAGAACTACATGACAAATGCACAAGCTTCAGTAACTGACTCGATCAACTGGAAGAAAGAGTATCAGCAAATGAAGATCAAATGAATTGAAGATCAAATGAATGAAATTAAAGAAATGAATGAATGAAATGAAGCGAGAAGAAGTGTAGAGAAAAAGAGTAAAAAGAAATGAACAAAGCCTCCAAGAAATATGCAATTATGTGAAAAGACCAAATCTATGTCTCATTGGAGTGCCTGAAAGTGACAGGGAAAATGGAACCAAGTTGGAAAACACTCTGCAGGATATCATCCAGAAGAACTTCCCCAACCTAGTAAGGCAGGCCAACATTCAAATTCAGGAAATACAGAGAATACCACAAAGATACTCCTCGAGAAGAGCAACTCCAAGACACATAATTGTCAGATTCACCAAAGTTGAAATGAAGGAAAAAATGTTAAGAACAGCCAGAGAGTTAGGTCAGGTTGCCCACAAAGGGAGGCCATCAGACTAACAGCAGATCTCTTGGCAGAAACTCTCCAAGCCAGAAGAGAGTGGGGGCCAATAATTAACATTATTAAAGAAAAGAATTTTCAACCCAGAATTTCACATCTAGTCAAACAAAGCTTCATAAGTGAAGGAGAAATAAAAACCTTTACAGACAAGCAAATGCTTAGAGATTTTGTCACCACCAGGCCTGCCCTACAAGAGATCCTAAAGGAAGCACTAAACATGGAAAGGAACCACCAGTAGCAGCCATTGCAAAAACATGCCAAAATCTAAAGACCATTGATCCTAGAAAGAAACTGCATCAACTAACGAGCAAAATAACCAGCTAATATCACAATGACAGGATCAAGTTCACACATAACTATATTAAACTTAAATGTAAATGAACTAAATGGTCCAATTAAAACACACAGACTGGCAAATTGGATAAAGAGTCAAGACCCATCAGTTTGCTGTATTCAGGAGACCCATCTCACATGCAGAGACATACATAGGCTCAAAATAAAGGGATGGAGGAAGATCTACCAAGCAAATGGAAAACAAAAGAAAAAAGCAGGTGTTGCAATCCTAGTCTCTGATAAACAGACTTTAAACCATCAAAGATCAAAAGAGACAAAGAAGGCCATTACATAATGGTAAAGGGATCAATTCATCAGGAAGAGCTAACTATCCTAAATACATATGCACCCAATACAGGAGCACCCAGATTCATAAAGCAAGTCCTTAGAGACTCACAAAGAGACTTAGACTCCCATACAATAATAATGGGAGACTTTAACACTCCACTGTCAACATTAGACAGATCAATGAGACAGATTAACAAGGATATCCAGGAATTGAACTCAACTCTGCACCGAGCAGACCTAATAGACATCTACAGAACTCTCCACCCCAAATCAACAGAACATACATTCTTCTGAGCACCACATCACACTTATTCCAAAACTGACCACGTAGCTGGAAGTAAAGCACACCTGAGCAAATGTAAGAAAAGAGAAATTATAACAAACTGTCTCTCAGACCACAGTGCAATCAAACTAGAACTCAGAACTAAGAAACTCAATCAAAACCACTCAACTACATGGAAACTGAACAACTTGCTCCTGAATGACTATTGGGTACATAACGAAATGAAGGCAGAAATAAAGATGTACTTCGAAACCAATGAGAACAAAGATACAACATACTAGAATTTCTGGGACACATTTGAAGTAGTTTGTAGAGGGAAATTTATAGCACTAAATGCCCACAAGAGAAAGCAGGAAAGATCTAAAATTGACACCCTAACATCACAGTTAAAAGAACTAGAGAAACAAGAGCAAACACATTCAATAGCTAGCAGAAGGCAAGAAATAACTAAGATCAGAGCAGAACTGAAAGTGATAGAGACACAAAAAACCCTCCAAAAAAATCAATGAATCCAGGAGCTGGTTTTTCGAAAAGATCAACAAAATTGATAGACTGCTAGCAAGACTAATAGAGAAGAAAAAAGAGAAGAATCAAATACATGCAATAAAAAATGATAAAGGGGATATCACCACCAACCCCACAGAAATACAGACTGTCTTCAGAGAATACTGTAAACACCTCTACACAAATAAACTAGAAAACCTAGGAGAAATGGATAATTTCCTGGACACTTATACTCTCCCAAGACTAAACCAGGAAGAAGTTGAATCCCTGAATAAACCAATCACAGGCTCTGAAATTGAGGCAATAATTAATAGCCTACTAACCAGAAAAAGTCCAGGACCAGACGGATTCACAACCAAATTCTACCATAGGTACAAGGAGGAGCTGGTACCATTCCTTCTGAAACTATTCCAATCAATAGAAAAAGAGGGAATCCTTCCTAACTCATTTTATGAGGTCAACATCATCCTGATACCAAAGCCTGGCAGAGACAAAACAAAAAAGAGAATTTTAGACCAATATCCCTGATGAGCATCCATGCAAAAATCCTCAATAAAATACTGGCAATCGGAATCCAGCAGCACATCACAAAGCTTATCCACCATGATCAAGTGGACTTCATCCCTGGGATGCAAGGCTGGGTCAACGTACACAAATCAATAAATGTGTTCAAGCATATAAGCAGAATCAAAGACAAAATCCACATGATTATCTCAATAGATGCAGAAAAGTCCTTTGATAAAATTCAACAGCCCTTCATGCTAAAAACTCTCAATAAATTCGGTATTGATGGAACATATCTCAAAATAGTAAGAGCTATTTATGACAAACTCACAGCCAATATCATACTGAATGGGCAAAAACTGGAAGCATTCCCTTTGAAAACTCGCACAAGACAGGGATGCCCTCTCTTACCACTCCTATTTAACATAGTGTTGGAAGTTCTTGCTAGGGCAATCAGGCAAGAGAAAGAAATCAAGTGTATTCAGTTAGGAAAAGAAGAAGTCAAATTGTCCCTGTTTGCAGATCACATGACTGTATATTTAGAAAACCCCATTGTCTCAGCCCAAAACCTCCTTAAGCTGAAAAGCAACTTCAGCAAAGTCTCAGGATACAAAATCAATGTGCAAAAATCACAAACATTCTTACACACAAATAACAGACAAACAGAGAGCCAAATCATGAATGAACTCCCATTCACAATAACTTCAAAGGGAATAAAATACCTAGGAATCCAACTTACAAGGGATGTAAAGGACCTCTTCAAGGAGAACTACAAACCACTGCTCAGTGAAATAAAAGAGGACACAAACAAATGGAAGAACATACCATGCTCATGGATAGGAAAAATCAATATCATGAAAATGGCCATACCGCCCAAGGTAATTTATAGTTTCAATGCCATCCCCATTAATACCAATAACTTTCTTCACAGAACTGGAAAAAACTGCTTTAAAGTTCATATGGAACCAAAAACGATACCACATTGCCAAGAAAATCCTAAGGCAAAAGAACAAAACTGGAGGCATCACGCTACATGACTTCAAACTATACTACAAGGCTACAGTAACCAAAACAGCATAGTGCTGGTACCAACACAGAGATATAGACCAACAGAACAGAACAGAGCCCTCAGAAATAATATCACACACCTACAGCCATCTGATCTTTGACAAACCTGACAAAAACAAGAAATGGGGAAAGGATTCCCTATTTAATAAATGGTGCTGGGAAAATTGGCTAGCCATAAGTAGAAAGCTGAAACTGGATCCTTTCTTTACTCCTTATATGAAAATTTATTCAAGATGGATTGGAGACTTAAATGTTACACCTAAAACCATAATAATCCTAGAAGAATACCTAAGTAATACCATTCAGGACATAGGCATGGGCAAGGACTTCATGTCTAAAACACCAAAAGCAACGACAACAAAAGCCAACATTGACAAATGGGATCTAATTAAACTAAAGAGCTTCTGCACAGCAAAAGAAACTACCATCAGAGTGAACAGACAACCTCCAGAATAGGAGAAAATTTTTGCAATGTACTCATCTGACAAAGGGCTAATATCCAGAACCTACAAAAAACTCCAACAAATTTACAAGAAAAAAAACAAAAACCCCATCATAAACTGGGCAAAGGATGTGAACAGTCACTTCTCAAAAGAAGACATTCATGCAGCCAACAGACACATGAAAAAATGCTCATCATCACTTGCCATCAGAGAAATGCAAGTCAAAACCACAATAAGATACCATCTCGCACCAGTTAGAATGGCGATCATTAAAAAATCAGGAAACAACAGATGCTGGAGAGGTTGTGGAGAAATAGGAACACTTTTACACTGTTGGTAGGACTGTAAACTAGTTCAACCATTGTGGAAAACAGTGTGGTGATTCCTCAGGGATCTAGAACTAGAAATACCATTTGACCCAGCCATCCCATTACTGGGAATATACCCAAAGGATTATAAGTCATGTTGCTATAAAAACACATGCACATGTATGTTTATTGCGGCACTCTTCACAATAGCAAAGATTTGGAATCAACCCAAATGTCCATCAGTGACAGACTGGATTAAGAAAATATGGCACATATACACCATGGAATACTATGCAGCCATAAAAATGGATGAGTTCATATCCTTTGTAGGGACATGGATGCAGCTGGAAACCATCATTCTCAGCAAACTATTGCAAGAACTGAAAACCAAACACTGTATGTTCTCAGTCATAGGTGGGAATTAAACAATGAGATCACCTGGACATAGGAAGGGGAACATCACACGCTGGGGCCTATTGTGGGGAGGGAACATGGGGGAGGGATAGTATTAGGAGATATACTCATAAATGACGAGTTAATGGGTGCAGCACACCAACATGGCACTTGTATACATATGTAATGAACCTGCACTTTGTGCACATGTACTGTAGAACTTAAAGTTTAGTTTTAAAAAAATAATAATATTCTCAAGTGTTAAGTTTCGTGTACACATTAACGTGCAATTTATCATATGGTGAAGTTCACTATAGAGTTTTGTTAAACTTAAAACTCATCAAAATCATATTCTCAGCAAACCATATCTCCAAGCTGTTAAACTACTAAAATAGCATCCCTACAACCTGTTGAAGACACTGAGTTATGAAAATTGTAGATTTTCTCACCTAGACTTAAGCATTGGTCTTACAATTGGTTCTTAAGATCTTCTGCATATTCAAACATTAAGCAGTAAAACTGCCATTTGATAAGTAGAGAAAATAAGAAGATAAAAACATTATTAATTCATGATCACAACTGAAAATAGCACTACTTAAATATTAATGTTTTATAATCTAAATGTTTTACAATCTGAATCAGAGAAGGAAAAAAGTTATCTTGTCTATACTCTATTAATAAAAATTGGCTTTGCACATTGAAAGATTTGGAAGAGTCTGTTTTCAAATCAAGTGCATTTTATTTTCTGTGTATAGGTCCCCTAAAGAGTTTCATGTTAGGGTCCATGAATGTATGCATTGGTAGTATGTGCACAACACACTGTGATTCTTGATTCTGGAAGAATTCAAGTACAGAGTTCCAAAATCTCCCTTATCATTCGACATACAGAACCCTTTTGTCTTGATTGGGGAGTTTATTTTGCTCTTTGTCCATATTGTCCACAACCTTTTGTGTAGTCTTTTGTAAATGTAAGCAAATACTGACTATTTACTTTGTGCTAGGCTTATAATCCTTTGCATCCAAGAATAGGATTGCTGACATAGTCTGCATATAAATGTCTTTTTCTGTGTGATACTGTGTCTGAAATGACCATATATGAACTGAAACCCGGGTCATCCTACTTATCCAAATTTTCTAGCCTATCATTATACAGGATATGCTCTTCTGTACCATTCTCCTGACGAGTACAGGAATCAAAGAGACACTAAATGGGAATTAACAATCAAATATTTGGATTTTTTTTTTTTTTTTTTTTTTTTTTTTTTTTTTTTTTTTGAGACCGAGTCTCGCTCTGTCGCCCGGGCTGGAGTGCAGTGGCCGGATCTCAGCTCTCTGCGAGCTCCGCTTCCCGGGTTCACGCCATTCTCCTGCCTCAGCCTCCTGAGTAGCTGGGACTACAGGCGCCCGCCACCTCGCCCGGCTAGTTTTTTGTATTTTTTAGTAGAGACGGGGTTTCACCGAGTTAGCCAGGATGGTCTCGATCCCCTGACCTCGTGATCCGCCCGCCTCGGCCTCCCAAAGTGCTGGGATTACAGGCTTGAGCCACCGGGCCCGGCTGGAAATTTTTAAATAAGAAAGTTAACTGTATAATTTTAAACTCAAATTTTTTAAAAAAATAATTTGATTTGATCCCTATATCATTGGATTCCTGGAGATATTCATGTTCAGATATTCTTAATGTGTTGTTTTCCTGCCTTTTCTTCCCCATTCTATTTAATTTTTATTGTTTGGTTTTCTTCTGATACAATGAACTCTTCTGAATTGAGCTGTATACAATACAATTTTATGTCTACGCTTTACAACTGTTCTACAGGTCTTCATTCTGTGACATTTTCTCCATCTGTTACTATTAATGAACAAAATATCTATTTTGTTACTATTAATGGACAAAATATGTCAATAACAGTAGACATCAGTCTCATCCAAACTTTCAACTTCTCCCCACTTTTGACTACAAAGGCCTACCAGAACTATCACAAATTTAGATTTCCCTCAGGTATCTTGGACTCGCTAATTACAGTAGAGGGTCATAGTGAGTTTCTAAAAGAATAGTACCTTGATCTCTCTGAGATGACCTCTAATGTGAACCTTCCATTGAATGTTAACAGAAATCTCCATTCTACTGTGACCAAATAGCTTCTCTAATATCCTTATTTGCAACATTTAGCAATTTTACAATGCAACTTTGCATTTTAGAAATTACAGTTCACCATCACTCCTGTTGATCTAGAAGAGATATCACCATTTCTCAATAAGGGTCATGCTTAAGGCAGCACGTGGTAGAAATTTTAGTATTCTCAAAGACTTGCTTTATTCGGGACCTGAAAAAAAGTGTAAGGTTAGAATAATTTCATTATTAACATACTGCAAATTTTTTTCTGTATTGTTTCTGCATGTGCCTTCTAGTTTTCTATGGCTTCATACAGAATTCTGGCTATCCAAAGTCTGCAATATGGATTTAAGGTTTGACTTCACCAAAACTAATTTTTATTAAAGTATGACCTCTTATAGATTCTGCACTTTTAGAAGGAAATCTGGAATCTTACAAAGGGACTTTCATTATTAATATCTCAAATATACATATAAAGGTAGATGTTAGATAGCTAGAAACCTGAATAGGTGAAGAGAGAGATAAATAGATATGTAGACAAAAATCTTCCTAATCACACTTATCTGCTCAAATTATTTCCCCAAACTAGAGAAACATAACTCACAGAGATCAACAATATGTGTTCCATCTATAAAAACTTATCCAAATCTTTTCTGAATAATTATCATATAAATAAAAGCTAAAGAAGTAGTAAGTCTGCTATCATAATAATTTGATACATGTACATATTATATCATTATAAATATAATTTGATATATCTTTTATATATATAATTTGATACATGCACATCTTGTATAATTCATGAATATATTATACCATTATACCATTTTAATATGTGCATGTGATGCACAATTCAGGCATCATATTGTGAATATCCATCCTTTGGAATTACGTTTTACAATATGTTTTAAATAAAAATGCGATTTCTAAAATTTTCTTAGTATTAGTACATGTGACCACCACCAGCAGTACAGATTTCTCATTCAACAGGCTTCCAACTTTCTGCATATTCTGCATTGAAATCATGACTAGATCAACAAAGCTGAGCATCCTCAAATGTTTCAACATTCTCTATGATACCATCAACATTTGCTGTTTGTTTAGGGGTGAGAGATATTGCTGAATTTCTTAAAAGAAACAGTCTCACTGATACTGTAATGCATGGCATGAAAACCTAGTGCTGGTTTAACTTTTCCAAAAGGGTAGGACTTTCCAATTGTCTCATTCTATCATCATTCAAGAATCACGCATTTATGTTAATATTGGGTGCTGTTGTTGATAAGCTACTTGTAACAAATGAGTCAAGCAAAAAGGCATGAATTCTGCAGATGGTGGAATAATTCAGTGGGATAATCTGCATAAGCAGATTCGTACTTTCATACAAAACATTTTAATTTAGTGTTTGGCTTTGATCACTAGCTTACTGAACATCCCTAATTTTTTTCATCTAGTTCCCACCTTCTTTTTAATTAAAAATTGTACTGTGATTAATGATTAATCTTTTTCCAAGCAGCAACATGATTATATTATGTTATGTTGTATGGTACAGATTTTCTAATGTTATAATTTCATTCGGCTAGCTCTATGTCACCAGCTTCCTCAGTGAAATAGTGCTCCCTGTGAAGGAAAAGCAAACAATCAATATTACCTTGGATTTTATTCACCTGGAAAGAAAGCACATCAAAGTTTATCAGACCACACATATTTGACTTGTTTATTCCCATAGAAGAAAGATATATGGTGTTCATTATCTGGGTTTCTTGTAGATTTGATCATTCATTGTTCAACAACTAATTTTTGGGGGGATGACAATATTCACATTCAACAAGCCAAAATTCCTCTAACTTAACAGAAACAGCTATTAATGGACTCTCTCCCTCATACCATTTTTCACATCAGGTTGATGATAGAGTATTCAGGAGGACCCCACATCTCTGAGATCCCTTAAATAGATGCTGAGCCAAAAAATGATGTTGTGAGTAAAATCTCAGGTCTCTGTCACAGTGGTGAAGAGAGTAGCAACCAAGTTCAAGGCTGGTTCAAGTCATGACATGTTGTGAGAAAAGTTTTTGAACAATAGTCTGTGTTCTCACTCTAGTTATCCATGCTCCTCCTCCATTCACCTGAAGTAGGTTTTTATCAGTTAGTCACCAAAAGGTAACCATCTTGCTTGGCATTATTTGCATTTAGGATTTTGGAAATTTTAATTTTATTTTGAATTCATTTACTTGTTATCTATTTTAGTTTTAGCTTCCAGAGTTAAATTATTGAGTAAAAAGTATAAAATTATTTCATGTTCTTATGTGGGAAATGAGATATCATAGAGAAATATATTGAGAATAATTTTAAAAAGTATTTTTCACAATAGCAAGAAATATAAAGAATACTTTAAGGGAAATGAAATTCTACTACTATACCTGGAAGCAATAAGCCAGGACTAGACCGGACGAAGAGCAGCTGCTAGTATTTCAAGTGAGAAAGCTGTCTTTTGATCTCTGTAGGGGGTATATCTTTTGACCTCAATAAGAAGATATTTCAGCACAAAGGTTCAAATAGGTAGTTCTTTAGATTTAAATAGCAACTTTTTTTTATCTTTTTCCAGTTTACTGGATAAAACTGTGGTTCTCAAGTTTTAATGCACATCAGAATAACCCAGAGGGTTTATTAAAGCCAGATTGCTGCTCCCTAACCCCAGATATCCTGATTCAGTAGGTCTTGGGTGAGGCTCGTGAATTTACTTTTCTAACAAGTTTCTGGGGATGTTGATGCTAATTGTCAAGGAACTATATATTGAGAACCACTGGTGTAGAATATACTATAGATTTTATGTACATACGTCCTTATAAGGTACTAAATTGTTATTTTATGCCAATAGAGACTCTATTGCCCTCTTTATGTAAACAGCCCTTCTGGTTTGAATCAACATTTTAAATCGGGCCTGTCCTGTAATGGGCAGTAACATTTAAAGAAGAAATAACATACAGAGGAGCCTTGAATGTGACATAAGGAATTTTGAATCTCAGCTTTTTTCACTTTCCTATGCTCAGTGGCTTGAGATGATCAACTACAGTCAAAGGCTTTCTTTTTCTACAAAATGAGAACAATACTTATCTCCCAGTATAGAGTAATACAAATTTTGTATCTAGTCTCTTTATATTTTTTAAATTGATTGTATATGGCATATATGGAAAAATGAAAGACAAGAATGGTATATGTTAATTAATGGGGGTTGCCTTCAAGGGGAAGAACAGAAGGGAAATAACAGCATTTTAGTTTGTACATTTCTGTGTTGTCTGTATCTTACAGCAATAATCAGTCATTTATGAATGAATTTTGTACTTAAAACAATTATAAAGTAAATGATATGTTTTCATAAAAAGATATCAATACACTGACAGGAGGCTTCTGTTTGGAAAGCAGTATTATCTTATATGACAAGTTTGTATTTCCCTTCTAAAATACCAACCTGCGAATGAATTCTTAGGCTTTCTGCTCATGCTAAAATAGAATCCCAAAGCCATTCCTGTAACCAGTTATTTTTCCTTCAGCCCTAACTCACACAGTTCCTGTGCTCTGTGTCAAAATGTGCTACTGCTGAGCACCGGGCTTCCCTTGGAGCGGTCAGTGAAAGTGATGTCTAATCAAGAATAACTTTCACTGCAGGTTTCTTTCCTGTAATTTACTTCCCACTGATTCTCACGGAGGTGATTCCGCAGTGAAAATACAGTCGCTGTTTAATCAGTTCCCGTGATTTCTTTCTGAAATCCATAAGAAGATAGCATCACAATAACACCTTGTCACTATGGTGGTTTTAGAAACTTTGGGCATTTTTTCAACAGGCCTTCTTTTAGCAGTACCCTGCACTAGGCACTACAGCTGTGTGTATTAGTCTGTTCTCATGCTGCTATGAAGAACTACCTGTGACTGGGTGATTTATAAAGAAAAGAGATTTAATTGACTCACAGTTCTGCATGGCTGGGGAAGCCTCAGGAAACTTACAATCACGGTGGAAGGCACCTGTTCACAGGGCGGCTGGAGAGAGAATGAGTGTAAGCAGGGGAAATGCCAGACACTCATGAAACCATTAGATCTCGTGAGACTCACTCATTATCATGACAACAGTATGGAGAAAACTGCTGCCATGATTCAATTACCTTCACCTGGTCCCACTCTTGACACATGGGGATTATAGGAATTACAATCCAAGGTGAGATTTGGGTGGGGTCACAGAGCTAAATAAATGATATCACTGGATAGAGAATACAGTAAAATAGAAAACATGGTCTACACCCTGTCTTTCAGCCTAGAACTTAAAGCCTGGAAGAAGGAGTGAGAGATTTGAGTACATGATGAGAAATCAGAATTGGGTGGAAGGCAGTTAGAAAAAATGAGCAGATGAAGCAAGAGGAGTGAAAAAGAAAACTGGATTGCATTTTCTAAAGAAGGAATATTGAAAAGTTTCAGAGCTAGCAACTCTAGCTTTAAAATTTTAATTGTAATGTAAAAGTGAAAATATGCCAAAAATTTCTGAAGCAACCCTAGGAATAGGGTGTTATTCCCCAGAGAGAATATATGCAGGTTCTATTTTACTGTACTCCCTTCCAGCTGCCCCCTATGATCCTTAGTTGAGCTGCCTCAGTTAAGGATCATATTCCAGTGATGGTTTGTCTGAATGTCTGTCTATTCTAGACCACAAGTCAGAAGTTCAAAGGCGGAAATTCAGTTCATACTCTGTTTTGCAATGATTACTGTGTTGCTCAAAGGTCACAAATAGGTTGAGTAAATAAAAACAGTTTTTTTTTTTTAAATTAAGTTCCTGAAACATAATCTGATACTGAAAGGTGTTCTGAGTTATTTTTAGAAAAATTGTAAATGCTACTAAATCAGGCTCTATGTTTTCCAGTTGCTGTTATTTAGAATTATATGTATTCTAGTGTCATAGTTTCCTTTGGTTGTTTTTCCTTTTTTATGGAATTCCTAACATATCCATTCTTTTTCTAAAAATCTTTTTTTTCTCAAACTGTCTTCCAAACTAACCTTTCCTTTGAACCTGTGCTTCTTAATTGTCAATGTGATAAAATGTGTTTGTTTTGTTCCTGCATTCTTTTTTTTTTTTTTTTTGGAAGTCAAATTTTATCATATGAGATGGAATATAATATTGAGATTACTTATTACTTAGGCATGGGATGGGGGGCTTTTAACAACAGATTCCTACATTCTTTAAACAAAGAAACAAACAATGAAATGGAAAGAAATGTGTCAAGGTCACTATTAAGAATAGAAAACAGAACTCTAAAGGAAGATTGCTACCAAGAGAATTGTTTCTAAAGCCAGAGAAAATCACTATGATTTTGTTTTTCTTTGTGTGAGTCTTTTTCTACACATTGATTGTGTCTGTGCCAAGTAACAGAAGGGAAGAGAAAAGCCATTTTAGGACATGCCTGGCAGCATGCAGGTGATTTGGGGCACAGAGGAATTCCAGATCCGCCCACCATAATAGAAGTAAAAAAAACCACAAGGCCAGAAAGAGACAAGGAAAGAAAAATTGAAGACCATTCCAGGCAAGAGATCAGGCCTAATAAGCAGATGCTAACTGGAAGTTCAATTAAGTCAGAATGGAATCTGGGGCAAGAAGAGAAAAGCTGTCAGAGTGAATGAATTAATTTTATAGAGAAGTATAATGCCACATCCATCCAGGTTTATAATCTCAATATCGAATAACAATCATTCTTCAAGCCTAAATCATAGCTTCTTCTGGAATTCTTTCTTGATAACCTCGAAGTGACACGTTTTCTTCTAGGCTCCTTTAGTTCTTAAGGGTACACTTCTCATTTGTTAGCCAATATAGCCTACCTTGTGTCCTGGTTACTTTTCTTGTGTGATGTGTGAACTCTCCTGTGTTGAAGCTTTTACAATTTCTTTTTTGCAACTTCTAGATTGTTTGCATTTTACTGAAATAAATATTTAACTACTGCAGTGACAATTACATCATATGATCATCTGATGACATCAAAATCCTGCATATGAGTAATACTGTTATCATCTCAAATCAAGTTCAAAAGATAAAGACTCTATTTCTAGCACCTTGCATTGTGTACAAGATTGGTAAATTGATGCCATGTCATTGGCTTATGGAAGGTGTTCATAAACCAGTCCCAGACATTCTCAGGTCAGTTGTATTTCCTTGGTATGCTTCACACTTTCATGTTACCTGAAATTATTGTGTTCCCCTCTTTTGTATTTTTCTCCCCACTAACTTGTAAGCTCTGTGTGTGCTAGGAGGCTTTCTGTTTTGTTCACTGACAAATCTTTAGGGCCTAGAAAAGTAGCGCTTATCAGGCACTCCATATCTTTTGAATGGAAAAACTGCTGTTGATTATAACCAGATAATATGAAGCCCTATAATCCAAAAGTCTGAACAGAGTTTATTAAATTAGGGCCTTAGTGTAAGGAATTAGGCAAAGTCTCTATTGATGTAGAAAGATGTTAAAAGGTGCAAAGCAAATATGCCATAGGCCTGTCTGTAAAAGGGAGAAATACTTTTAGGAAGAGGATAGTACACCTCTCAAAGACCAACATGAAGCTTCCAGCTTTCTATTTACCTGGTAAATTGAATTGTTATCAGTTGTATGGTCTCTACTGTATTTTATGCCTACCAACATTGGTGTTCAAAGTTGTCTTTACAATTAGGCTATACATTTAGTTACACTACTCATATAATTATCCATAGCAGAACTTCAGCGATTTGTCTTGCTTTTTGAAGTCCATCCTTCCATGTTACCTCCTTGGTTTATGTACATTATAGGAGTAACTCATAAAGGACAAAGTGCTCACACACTGGTCTCTGTTCCCTACTGCACTTCAAGAGTAGAAGTGTAAGTCAATGCAGCCACAGAAGAGAGCAAAATGACACTAGTATATATGAAGATAGTCACATCCCAAGCCTTGGGGAAATCTACATGTACATAAAAAGACATATACAAGAAAGTTCTTTGCAGCCTTGTCAATAAAAGCAACAAATTTGACATAACTTAAAGTTTTATTAACTTGAAAACAGATAAATACATCATGATATATTCACACCAAGGAATATTTCTCAGCAGTCAAAACAAATGAATTACTGCTGTATCTGTCAACATGAATAAATCTAAAAACAATGTGGAGTGGAAAAAGTTAGATATAACACACTTTATATACAGTTTAAAATTGCAAAAAGCACCATAAAATTTACATATGCATAAATATATAGCAAATGCTAATGAGAGAATAAGTCCTGATTTAATAATAGTGCTTACTTCCATGAATAGAAGAAAGCGAGTGGATAAAATTGAAGAAAATACAGTCTTACAAATGTATATGTAATGTTTAATTGATTCTTTCAAAGTTTTCAAGAAAAAATATTTCATATTAAGGTAGTTATGCACAAGAGTGTTATATCACTTAATGTACTTGCTGTATGTTTGAAACATTGAAATAACAAATACTTATTTTAAAAAAAATTATTTCCACTCCCGGCCCCAGACCCTACAGCCGCCGAGATGTTGATGCCTAAGAAAAACCAGATTGCCACTTATGAAGTCTTTTTTAAGGAGGGAGTCACGGTAGCCAGGAAGGATGTCCACATGCCTAAGTAGCCGGAGCCGGCAGATAAGAATGTGCCCAACGTTCACTCATGAAGGCCATGCAGTCTCTGAAGTCCCGAGGCTACGTGAAGGAACAGTTTGCCTGGAGACACTTCTACTGCGACCTCACCAGTGAAGGTATCCAGTATCTCCATGATTACCTTTACCTGCCCCCAGAGATTGTGCACAGCGGTCCAGAGACTGGCAGACCTCGGCCTAAAGGTCTGGAGGGAAAGCGACCTGCAAGACTCACAAGAGGGTACACCGACAGAGATACCTACAGGCGGAGTGCTATGCCCCCTGGTGCCTAAAAGAAAGCTGAGGCTGGGGCTGGGTCAGCAACTGAATTCCAGTTTAGAGGCGGATTTGGACGTGGACGTGGTCAACCACCTCAGTAAAATTGGAGAGGATTATTTTGCATTGAATAAACTTACAGAGAAAAAAAATTTAAAAACCCAAAGAAAAAACAGTGTATTCACAAAAGGTGAGTTAAAGTTATTGAGGTTGAAATAAGACTGGCAGAAGGAAAGGAAAGAAAGTGAAACTGAACAAGATGGACAAGGTGGAGGAGGGAGCTTGAGAAAGAGATCCAGAGAAATAGGTAAGACCTGAAAGAAAAAATGAACTGGGAAAGTCTCAAGTGATAAAGGATGAGAACGGAGAAGTCACACCAATTCAAGGCAGTGGCTCATGAGTCAATGGGAAACAAAATGGAAAACAGAGCCAGCGCCGTCTGCAGACCACAATAGGAATATCAGCAAAGATGTGTACACATCACTGTAAAGCAAGCAATGTGAAAACATGATTAGTTCCCTTCCTAAGGGTTGATATGCTAGGATAAAGTTAAGAACATTCTAGGAGCCAATTAGCAAAATGCTGCTATTAGAGTATCTGGAAGAAAACTATTGTTCTTATTGTTTCTCAAATCTAGTTTAATTGTGCTAGTAGAATGGTGCAGTGATATATGAAATTGAGTAATGGCTCACCCCCTTCCACCTTCATAGGTAAGAGGAGGTAAAAGGCAAGACGATTGTCTTTCCATCAGAGCAATGAAAGAAGGCAGGGTGACACAATAATGCATCAATGCATGCCAAAAGATTCTATGGCAACATCAAACAACAGCAGCATCTTTACACAGAGAAGTGGGTCTCCACTGGACATTCAAACCAGGATAATTGATTGTAAATCTATGACTCACCAAAATGTAGAAAATCTTACCTGTCAATGGGAACTAGAAGAATATTACAATGAGCCAGGCTGCCATTTATTAAATGGGAACTTGCTGACAGGTATCATATTTCTATTAGGGAAGGAAAAAAACAACCTTCTTGGGAATTTCTATTCATATTAACTGCCTCATCTGACTGTGCACCCTTGCTTTTGGCCAGGGAAGAGAAAATCTGATATCTTTTCACGGGACGATTTCTCTTCTTTAAGTAATCCAGAAAGCAAGATAAGAGAGAAGGAAGCATAGAGAACAAGAGAGAAACAGAGAGTGAATGGCAGAGAGATTGAGAAAATAAATGCCTCCAACCAGAATCAGATCCATCGCCAAGAAAATATTGACAGCTATTTTTTCATTAAGGAAATCATAGAAGCTTTTAAACTTCAGACTCTGTTGAACTCTGTAAAAAATCAACTCTGCACTTTCCTTGTCTATCCTGAAGTGTCACTAAAAAATAAGAACTCATTCCATGAGTTAGTTAACTACCCCCAATGTACCTGTTAATTGATTATTTAGATTAACACTATTTTGGAACAAAGAACTCTTTCTCAAGATTTTTAATATTTTTAAAGTAAATACATAGAATTTGAATAATTTAAGACCTTCAGTGTTAGCCTTTGAAAAACGTAAAAGCATAAGTAAACATACTTGCGGATAACCTCTAAAACAGTTTCTTCTTAAGAACAATTAATTATTTTTTTATTTTTTTATTTTATTTTTTAATTTTTGAGACGGAGTCTCGCTCTGTAGCCCGGGCTGGAGTGCAGTGGCCGGATCTAGGCTCACTGCAAGCTCCGCCTCCCGGGTTCATGCCATTCTCCTGCCTAAGCCTCCCGAGTAGCTGGGACTACAGGCGCTGCCACCGCGCCCGGCTAGTATTTTTTGTATTTTTAGTAGAGACGGGGTTTCACCATGTTAGCCAGGATGGTCTCTATCTCCTGACCTCGTGATCCGCCCGTCTCGGCCTCCCAAAGTGCTGGGATTACAGGCTTGAGCCACCGCGCCCGGCCTTTTTTAACTCTATTTTTAAATGCTGTGGCTTTAATTTTGTCCAAATTTATTCTACACAATTTATAGGGCATTTACAGATACCCAGTTCCCTAATGCAGCCATCCTGACTCTTGGCTTATTTGCTTATTACAAAGCAACAGATGTGATGGTAAAGGTGATGGGGAGTAAACAGTGCGATTGACTGTTTTTAAGTTTTACATTTCAACTAGAAATTAGTACATTTGATTTCTGCATTAAAATAATGGGATATAGTTGTAATATACCATAACATTTATGTCTAGAAATGCCAAGGCAACAAGTCAAATGGCTCCTCTAAACTAGTCCTCATTTTAGAAAATCAGAGGACTTTAGAATTCTGTCTCATAGTTCAATTCCCATGTAATGGACATTATTGACAGATGATATTCTAGACTGAAAATGTGAAGTATGGCCATATTTGTTTTTTTTAAAAAACTGTTGATTCAATAACTGAAAAAGTCTTACTGCCCTAAAACACTTGCTTTTATCAAGCTTCATTTTATTTCGCTGCATCCTTTTTTTAAAGGTTTTTTTTTGTTTTTGTTTTTGTTTTTTTTTATCATGATACTTTAAGTTTTGGGACACATGTGCAGAATGTGCAGGTTTTTTACATAGATATACAGGTGCCATGGTGGTTTGCTGCACCCATCAACCCGTCATCTACATCAGGTATTTCTCCTAATGCTATCCCTCCCCTAGTCCACCACCCCTCAACAGGCCCTGTTGCATAATGTTCTCCTCCATGTGTCCATGTGTTCTCATTGTTGAACTCCCACTTATGAGTGAGAACCTGCACTTGGGAACAACCTAGTTCAGAACAACTCCTGCTTCTAAGGTCTTGACAGCCCTCAAAATAATTTATGGCTACTTTATTTTCTGTCTCTAGCTTTCCCTACTCTAGGATGCTTATCACTAACGTTTGTCAGCAGCACCTCATGGACACAATACACAGACCCTCCATTACCCTGATTGTCCGTGTGCCAGACCACTTTTGGCTCACATTCAGGATGGTAGTTAAAATTCCTGAGCTTTGGAGACAGAGAGAGCTTGGCTGAAATCTCGGCTTTGCTACATTTTAGCTCCATGGCTACTTGGGGGAATGTCGATCACCCCAGGCCTCCTTCACTGAACTTCCCCTTGAATTGCCAGCATCTATACCATTTCCTCCCCAGGAGCGTCCTCAGACTTTAGAAGCCTCCTCTGCCTGCCAATACAAATAATGGGAAATACCTAGGAATTTACATGCCCCAGAATGAGCCTTAACAAATCACTGTGTTCAGTGAGGGACAACCTCCACACCAGAACTTCTCCGCGCTGATAGACTAAGGCTACACTGAGACCTCGAAGGTACATCGTTTAAAAATAGAGTAAAAAAAAAAAAAAAAAAAAAAAATCTGAATATCACAGCAGAGAACATGGCTACAAAATTGAGTCAAAACAAGCCACAATATATAAATAATCTGGTACAGACAAGTTTAATAATTAATTATTCTTCTTAAGAAGAAACTGTTTTGGAGGTATCTGCAAATATTTTTACTTATGCTTTTTTAAAAGACTGACACTGAAGGTCTTAAGTTATTCAAATTCTATGTATTTACTTTAAAAGCATTGAAGATCTTGAGAAAGATCTCTTTGTTCCAAAACAGTGTAAATCTAAATAGTCAATTTACAGATGCACTGAGGGTAGTTAACCAACTCATGGGATGAGTTTTTATTTTTTGGTGCCACTTCAAGATAGACAACAAAAGTGCAGAGTTGATTTTTACAGAATTCAACAGTCTGCAGTTTAAAAGCTTCTATGTTTTCCTTAGTGAAAAAAAAATAGCTGTCAATATTTTCACGGTGATGGACCTGATTCTGGTTGGAAACCTTCATTTTCTCAATCTCTCTGCCTTTCATTCTCTGTTTCTCCTCCCTGCCCAACTTCTCTCATTTTCCTACTGGTTTCTCCTGGAAGCACTTTCTTAATAAAGCACTTGTCCCGGAATCCTCACCTCTGTTTCTGTTTCAGGGAAACCTGGCCAAATATGAGAAATTATTATAATCTCTAAACCCCATTCTCCATAAATGGGGATCAAAATGGTATCTACTGCTAGAATGTAAATGGGATCAAAATGGTATCTACTGCTAGAATTAATTTAGGGAATGAATAAGAAAAAACACATAGCATGTCATAGTTTCACGCCTGATGCGAATGCGTACTAAAATGTAACTATTGTTATTAGATTTTCTGGCAGAGATTGAACAGGACATTCAAGATGCAGAAAATTCAGGACTTTTCCTTCTCAAGTTTGGGAGGCCATTTTTCCACTAAGGAATTCTGAGAACGCTGGCTTCCCTTGAGAGAGCGTGGCACTGCGGACAGCCATAGAATTCAAGCTCCCTGCAAAGGTGTTGAAGGACTTGTGCATGGCTGCCAGACACTGCTCAGCGGCCTGTGCTGCTTTCCTTTCTGTTGGCAGTGAGCCAGAAAGCCCAGATTGGCAGTAGCACTATTTTGCTGTCCTCTCTCAGGCATCAAGAGAAGAAGAATGTTTCCTATATAGAACAGAGAAAGTCAAAATCCAGAATACATGTCCTAAATATTGATTTCAAAGAGTTCTTGTACAGGTTAAATGTGATATAAATCTACATGCCAAATTAGTATAGAAAAAAAATGAGGCTTTCTGTTTTTCATTTGGTTCGGTGTTCTGCATATTTGAGAGGCGTAACATCGTGCAGCCAATTATGAGATTGATATTCGGGGGTCGCACTCACCCAGCTGCAAAGCTCAATGTGGGCTATATAAGCAGCTGAAGGGAACTGGGCAGCAATTTTAATTAATTAGCAATTTAGAGCCTCTCATGCTAAAAGCTACCTTAATGATAAAAAGAGAAATGATGTGGGAAGGCAAAAGAATTTGAAACATTCAGCCTGAAACAACAGATAGATTACCAACAGTGAGCTTTTAAGCAGGAACCTATCTTTTACTCAGCCATTACATGCTAGCTATTAATATTTTATGGTTATAAAAATTGTAAATCAGTGAAAATCAACTTACTATTTTGAGTTCATTAAGAGCTTTTAGGCTTCTGAAGAAAATCATTTTAGCTGGACTCTAACATAATTTGCTCTTGAGTAAAAACAACAATCTTCTATTTATTTGTATAATATAGGTCACGGCTTAGAAAAACGCTACCCCAAAGCATTTTTGGAGGGCCTTAGAAGTAAGAAAGGCATTGTGACCTTCCCACTTTTCTGTGTGAGATCTGACCATAAATTCTGTGACCCACTTTGCCTGAAAGTAAGTCATAAGACCCTCATCCCAGACAGGTCCTGTCCTGAACTGGGAAGAAGGAATGCTACACAGACAAACCAAGGAGAATCTGAATACACAGCACTCTCTGGGTTCCCCTTTAATGTATTGCCATTAGAGCATACTCTTTTGTTCAAGCACATTTCTACATGGCTGTCCATTCTTCATTGAACCTAAGCATAAAAATGGACAGTTTTCCCTGGGTCTCTGGGTCTTCATTTTTGAAGGCTCCTGTGTCACAGAAAATTTTGTTTAAATAAATTTGTTGTGCTTTTCTATTTGTAACCTGTCTGTTATGATAGAAGTGCTGGCTCTGTCCCTTATGATGGGTGTGGAAGGTTATCACAGCTCTCTGCCTCTACATATTCTTACTATGATTGCTAAAATCATCATAGTGCTTTATGATTTATGAAGTCTTTTTATACATTATGGTCACATTTAATCTCAAAGCAAAGATAAAGAAGAGAAAAATTATTATTACCCTCAATACGTGTTAGAGATAAAAATAAGATTTTCAGTCCATCCAGGATCACAAAGTAAGTGGTGATGCTGTACAGATCCTTTAATTCCAAATTGCATTGATAACTCACTTCACATCAAATATGTATGTGATATAAAAATTTATTAATTTTTATATAAGAGAGTCTACTTCATAAGTTAAAATGATCAAAATATGGAGCAAGGGAAATCAACTTGTTTTTCTTTTCTTTTTTTTTTTTAGGTTCAGGGAATACGTGTATAGGTCTGTCACACGAGTATATTGTGTGAGGCTGAGATTTGGGCTTTTGTATATCCATAAAAAAAATAGTGAATATAGTACCTAATAGGAATGGGACTCAACTTGTTTCTTAATCTCAGCCAGTTCAATTCCTACTAAGTGATAAATACAATTAATCATTTCCCCTTAAACACTGATTTAAGAGAAATCCCTATATCTACCTTATTTCTCCCATTAGACAATGAGGGTTGGAGACATATCAGTAACATACTCATAGTTTTGATACACAAAGCCTAATTTTTATTTGGAAATATGTTTCTTACATGAATGAATGAATATACTCAGGAATACTCTAGTTATAAGAGCGTAATCATCCATGAACAATGCTCAGAAAGAACTTACAATATTGAAGAATTTAGAAAATACATACATGGAAATAGCAAGTAAGTGCAAAACCAAATAATACTAGTGATGAGTTTATCAGAATTTCATTCAACAGAGAAATGACCTGTTAGAGAAGAGTACATGGAAGCTGTAGGTTATGCTCTCAGTCCTTCATCTACCTATCCTGGTATCGCTTTACCAGTTTTGCTCTCACAGGCTCCGTGTGCTTCCATTCCCAACAGCTAGCACTCAAGTGTCTTCAGCAGAGAGAAGCTGGAAATATATGTGAATGTATGTCCCTTCCCACCAGGCACAGCCCTTAATCAATGCCCAGTAATACCTGGGCTTTTGTCCCTGAATGAGGCAGATCGAATATAACCAACACTGTCTCCAAAGCTTCCCTTTGAGACTGAGCCAAAGCGACGGTTCCTGGGACCTCACTCCATCTCATACCCTTATTTGGCCCCCTTCTCACCCAGGCGCCACTTCCTTCCTCCCTTATTTTTTTTCTTGACCCTTCCTAATAAACCACTTTCACAAAAATCCTCTTTTTAAGGTATATTTTGGGGGAACCCAATCTGAAAAAAAAAGGTTGAAACTGAGTTTCAAATTTGAGTGTTGTGCCAAAAATTTCATTCCAGGAAAGGAGAATGTAATGAGCAAAGGCATGAATCTGTGGAGGTTTTGTATTATTAATGTAGGTGTTAGGAGTTGTAGGTGTTGTTAATGTAGGAGTTCAGGGAAAAGGCTTCCTGACAACTAACATAGGTGTTGTAGAGACAGGAGTATAAGCTTGAGTAATGATATGGTTTGGCTGTGTCCCCACCCAAAATCTCATCTTATTGTAATCTCCATAATGCGCATAATCCCCACGTGTCAAAGGAGAGACCAGGTGGAGGTAATTGAATCATGGGGGCAGTTTCCCCCATGCGGTTCTTGTGATAGTGAGTGAGTTTTCATGAGATCTGATGGCTTTACAAGTGCTAGATCTGATGGTTTTATAAGTGTTTCATGAGATCTGATGGTTTTATAAGTGTTTTGTAAGTCCTGCATTCATTTCTCATTCCTGCCCCCTTGTGAAGAAGGTGTCTTGCTTCCCCTTCACCTTCCACCATGGTTGCAAGTTTCTGAGGCCTCTCCAGGCAGGGTGAAATGTGAGTCAATTAAACCTTTCCTTTATAAATTACGTAGTCTTGGGCAGTTCTTTATAGCAGTGTGAAAATGAACTAATAATGGTAGGCAGCACAATAGGGCAGAATCATGTCAGGTAAGGCATGGAAAAAAAAAGAGAGAGAGATTTGAACTTAATGTAATAGAGAGTGTGAAATCATGTTGAAATTCCTAGCAGGAGAAGAACGTGAGAAAAGCAGGCAAATCTCAAAACGTAGTTACAGAACTCTGGTCTCTGTAGATGCTATGTGGAAAAAAAGTTCTATGGTCAAATAAAGTTTGAAAACACTTTTCATCCTACCTGTAGTCCATGGATGATTATCAAATGACCATATACCTATGAAAGGTGGGGTCAAGAAGCAGTTTTAATTTTGTTCTTCTAGTTTCTATTTTTTTTTTTTTTTTTTTGAGACAGAGTCCCCCTCTGTCACCCAGGCTGGAGTGCAATGGAGCAATCTCGGCTCACTGCAACCTCTGCCTCCTGGGTTTAAGAGATTCTCCTGCCTCAGCCTCCCAAGTTGCTGGTACTACAGGCACACGCTATCACACCTGGTTAATTTTTATTTTTAGTAGAGACAAGGTTTCACCATGTCAGCCAGGCTGGTCTTGAACTCCTGACCTCAGGTGATCCACCAGCCTAAGCTGGCCTCCCAAAGTGCTGGGAATACAGGTATGAGTCACTGTGCCCAGTGTTCTAGTTTCAAATCTTATCTTTTGATATCATTTTCTAGGTAGGCTGAGCAAAGGTTTTTTTTCAAATAAATTTTTAGAAAATTGTAACAGGCATATGAAACACATGGAGATCTTGCGAAAATGCAGATTTTAATCTAGAAGGTCTGGATGGAGTCTGAGATTTTGCATTTCTCACAAGCTCCCTGGTGATGCAAGGTTGCTCTTCTAATTACTACACTTTGAGCAGCAAGGGGCTCTAAGATAAGGTCTACCTGACTATAAAATGCAGAGACTCAAAATTAGAATTTCAATAGAAATTATTTTTCCTCTGTCAAACATTTATTGTATTATTTCTCATACATATTTGTTTTTTTATTTTGTTAGTTTTTTATAATATTCAGTGCCAGTCGAGCAGTTAAGAAGGAGTGATAGGGAGAAACGTGCATAGGTAAGGGAATTTAAATGAAGTGTGAAACTTGTGGGAGGCTCCAGGGAAGAGAAGACGAAGGGTCTACTTTCAGAGAGAGTTTGGCACCAGTGGGAGGTTCCTGTGGCTAATTTTCAAGTTTTACAGGGGAAAGGGAACATTTTATCAAGATATATTTTTAACTTCTTTTTTCATTCTATGTTCTTCATTTAACTGTTAATTTTATACATGCTGTGGGCTGAGAAATATGAATAAGGTTTCCCTTTAATAGCAATGTTACCTAAAAGCAGCTATACCACTTTTTAACAGAATCTTCTTTCTCTGTCATATTTTGTTATTTCAATAGCCTTCATTCTTTAAGGAAGTTTTCCAACAGTATTTTCTTCATTTTCGTGTGCCAGTACCTTCTTCATTCTAAAAGTGTGAGAAATAAGATAAAGAGAGAGTATTCTTGCAATCATTTATATTCAGAAACACAATGGTAAAAAAAAATAGCCATTTTCATTGGTTTTTAGATATATATTTGTTACTTTCTGGAAACAAAAGGAAGGAAATTTAAATAATTAACATTTGAAATATTGATGGTTCCCAAAATAGCAATGATGAAAACATAGGCTCTACCCTTTTGTTTTTCTTAAGATGGTCCTAACATCTAGATCTATCCATTTTAACTCAGAACTCCAACTCAAAATTAATAAGGGAGTAATAAAATTAATTATGTATTTAAAAAGTCTCATGACACTACAGGATGTTATATATAAAACAAGTTCTCATTTTACTTTAAAATATGACTATACTTTTATTATATATGTAATGTATTTTTCAGAAGATTTATAGGTAAACTTTATATTATATTATTAGCCAGCCATGGCTTCCTCTGTGGATTAAAGAATTAAAATGTTAATGGGAAATTCATGACTCAGGACTAAGAACACTTCCTTTTTCCTCTGAATGACTGAGTATATATATATATTTTGCTCTTTTCAATATCATGACCCAGAAAATTCATTAGATTTGCATTAACAAAGTGAGCCATGTGTATTAACCTTCTCAGTCTAGGAAAAAAGGTAAGAAAATTAACAACTCTTGAGTATTTCCAATGTCCAGGGAATACTCAAGGCACTTTTACTGAGTCATCTCATAAAACAGCCAGAGTCTCAGTCTCCACATTAAAGGATTATAGAATATCTCTAAAGAGTCAGAGTAAGAAGAGTCAGAGTAAAACCACTGTAAAACATTCTCGTTCAAAGAATACAGTTTATTGTGACAAGTAATTACTGTGTTCCTTACAAGTGATTTGACAACTGACTAGGGAGTCGAGACACTGAAAAGGAAGTCCACATAGGATAAGGCTTCACCAGCTCCCCATTCCTAAGACTTGATCATTGCCAATGGATCTGAGAACTTTGAGTTGACTGAGGCCTTCATTTCCCTCCAAGAGAATATTGTGTTTTATATTTACATTTCTTATATCTAAAGGCAAATGAAGGAGACACAGATCCCTGCCTCAGTTAGAATGGATCTTTAATACTTGACTTGGGTTTGCAAGTCTTCTGCTCATAAACACTTCATATTGAAGCAGCTTAGTCTTTAATTGTAAAAAGGAGTTAATAACTATAGGAAAATTTTAAAGGCAAGAACTTCATCTAAGGTGGAAAAATTACCCAACTATTGTGAAAATAAATGAAAAATTGAGAATGAGAGTATTTTAGCAAAAATAACAGAAGCAGCAAATAAAAGCAAGAGACTATGAATATCATATCAGGAATTCTGTAAGTCAAAAATCTTATATACAAAGAATCAGTTTACAATCAGTTTACAAATATTATTGTTACTTCCCTTTGGGAATTACTACTGTAATTCACACACACACACACACACACACACACACACACACACACAGGAAAAATCTTTTGTTTGGGAAAACCAAAAGGGAACTTGTGTTTATTTTCCTAATTGCTATTGACTTTTTCCAACAGAATCCCATCAGATTGCTGCATTTCAGTCTTGAGCGCTCACAGTCTTGTTTTATGTGCTTTATTGGAAAATTTACATGAAAATGCTCCTCATTTTAGATGTTACTATAATACAAACATGCCAAGATGAGTATAATAATGGAGTTTTTGATACAGCTTCAGGTGGAGTAGGAAAAAATATTTGTAGTTATGTTACCTTTTTTCCATTTATGATTAGATTTTAACATATTGAATTCTTTCCTAATCCGTAAATTATTCTTATTCTGTATAAACGTTACCTTATCCATCTACTACATTGCCCTTTTTGTCTCACTTTGATTGCTGAAGTTACCTCTAAATTATTTTATATACAAGTCTTCAAATCATGTCAACATTTTTTCATGAAAGACAATATTTGCCACCAATCCCAGAAAATACATTAGTATTTTCAGTGTATACATCAGCGAAGAGAGCATAATGGCCACATTATTAAATATGATTAGGGAAAAAGACTAAATTAATAATACATTTAAGTGTCACCACTGTCCCAAAGTGGATACTGGGAAGCTCCTATAATTTCATTGAATTCTTATTATAATACCATAAGGTAGATTCTGTTGTTATTATTTCATGTTCCCAATGAAAACGTTTTATTTTTACTTTATTTTTAAGAAAACTACTTTTTTCCAAAAAGTTCTATACCTTTTTTGTGTAAAAAAAATCAAGTAATCCATAAAAGTGCAAAGAAGAAAGCAAACTATCTCCAAAATCCCACCACCCAAAAACAAAAGTTATTAATGTTTGCTGAAAAATATTCCAGATGTGTCTCTTTGCATGTACACAAATAAAGGTTATTGCTGTATAGTACAACCACATAGACAGATAGATAATAGATAAGGATAGACTGGTGAATAGATAATATTAGTGAATACAGAGAGAGAAGAGAAATAACGGATGGAAATCCAGCTAATAGTTAAAAAATTAATGTATTTTCCTTTCTTAAGCTGCCATGTACCGAATCAGTCAAAAGCATCTATGTATGATAGACATGGTAAGGTCAGGATACCTGAAAAAAAATGTAAAGAAAAAAAGAGTTAACTTTTCAGCATCTAATATTCAGAACAGAATTTTAAGGCGCCATTAGGTTTGAAGATCATACATCGTGAAAGGGAGGGAAAGTGATTATTTTCTTTTATCTTCTCTTTAGTACATCAAGAGCCAGGCCAGAGTTTTCCAAATGTAATTTCCGTACAGAAACAAGTCCTAAGTAATCTCCATCTTGGCACTTGCATGCCCAATTTCAGTCACCACCTCACAGATGGGTAAAGATGCCTAACTACTGTGCAAGTTTATAATCATAATTACCTTGCATATACAGAGGAGTTTTTTTTCTTAGAAATTACTACTATCTTTATGATATATTTCTTTATATTTTTACATAGCCACATTATCTTTTAAAGTTTTTGTGTTTATATTATGCCTCTTTAGTGGAAGACAGGTAATTTTCACTCTTCTTACTAAGTTATCAAAGTCCACAATGCTAATGGTAATTTGAATAATAATGCTGATTGCTTCATTAGTAATGATTTGGGTTACTACAAAACTTTTAACTTTTCAAAACTTTTATGAATACTTTTTCACAAAAAGATTTTACTACAAATATCACAGATTTTTTAGAAATTAAGTTGCCATTTTATACAGAACAGAAAATTGCATCACAAAGAATGGCAGTGACTTTCCTCCGATCATGCAGCTGGCAGCTGATAAGCAGCTGAGAACAAATTAGGTCAGTTCCCTTAATCCCCAGCCCTGTCTTACTTTTATTAAACATTGCTTTGAAGTTTTTTCGAGACAAGATTCTTTACTTTGGGATCAAGGTAAACAGCATCACTTTAACAAACATCTCATGGCAAGAAGATGTCTCAGGGCTAGGCTATTCCTTCTGATTGTCTGGGTAAGCTCATTAATAACCATGCAGAATGAATGGATATGATCTGCATTTCCAAACTAGGGCTTGATCCACATGCAACTACTTCCTTCTTGTGATTTATTTCACTGCTAAACCTTGCTTATTCAGTAAGTTTCTTCTGTCTAGGCCTCCACACTGATACACTGATGCGACCTGTAATATAAGTACATTTTCTGGTTACCATAGCTTTGGGATAATCTGTCTCTGCCAAACTGTTCATTGCTCAGGCACTTATTCCATCAAAATTGTGTCCAGTCTTATAACAAATATTGAACTTCAAAGAAAATCAATGTATTTTGTATTTTTAAATGAGTAAGAGAGTCTTTTTAAAAACATTTCTTCTGAGCCAAGAACTAAAAATGCAAAACAGTAATTGGGTACTGAAAAAAATAGTTTAGGACTCCACAAGCCCTTATTTCACCAGATACTGGTCATTTCTTAGTCCATTCACAGTAATATAGTCTTTTTCTAGCCTGCTCCAGCCTCTGCCCACTACCCAGTTCAAAAGCCACATCTGTATATTTGTAGGTATTTGTTACAGCAGCACCCCACTTCTTGCTATCAATTTGTCTTAGTCTATCCCTGTAACTATAACAAGATTCCTGAGATTTGGTAATTTACAAACAATAGAAATTTATTTCTTACAGTTTTGGAGACTAGAAAGCCTAAGACCATGGCATCAGCAGATTCAGTGTCTGGTGAGGGCCTGTTTCACAGATGTCATCTTCTCATGGTGACCTCACATGGCAAAGGGGGCAAAGAGGCTCCCTCAAGCCCTTTTAAAAGGACAATAATCCTATCCATGAGGGGTTCCCAAAGACCCCACCTCTTATTACTATCTCCTTCAGGGTTGGGTTTCAACGTATGAATTTTGGAGAAACACAGACATTCAGACCATAACAACTTCATATTTATGACAAGGATGTTATTCCTGAAGTTTCTATATTTTAGTTTGTATATAAATTTAATTTTAATTACCAAAATAAAAGAAGCTTATAAATATTAAATTAAAACTTCAGACTAAAAATATGTAAAATGAAAATGTTTTATAATATCTTAGAACATAAGCTCAAACCACTATAAGATCTGCTTTATAGATTTGGTCTAGAGCTGAACATTTTTTGTTCTTATGTATAATAGAATTAACCACACTTTAAGAAATAGAACTAATGAAAAATAAAATATTAATATCAAATCTCAAAGGTAAACTGACAGACTTTTTATCATAAAATAAAATACTTGAAATATTTCCTGCCAAATAAATGACTATGAAACAATGGAAGAGACTGAAAGAAGGAAGGTCATGGTCAAACTAAAGAACAGGAAATGAAAAAAATCTGTTATAACTGTATAATGTGCTCCTTCATCATTCTAACACATTATAAACTTTAAAATGATGCTCAGACTGGTTTTACAAACACTTCTCTTGATCTTGCCTCATGTTTTGTTGTATTTGATAAAAGGTTTTTCGACTTTAAGCCTCTAAATATCAGGCTGAGGAAGTCTAACTTAAGAGCACTTAATAGAGCATTTCACTCCTATTTAAACTATCTTGAAATCATTGGAGTGTCTCGGTAAGGTTTCCCTTGAACTTATCACCTTAGAAAGGCACATATGAGTCTTTCCCAAAGGCAGCATCTTTTACAAAAATACCATCTCATATCAACTTATTAGCTACAATGACCACTTCAATCGGATGACAATGTAAGGGGAATAGAAGTCTCAAGTATACTGGAAAGTTTTTAATGACTTAATCATTCTATGATATGATTTTTGTAGTGTTTTGTTTTTTTCAACCTTTCTCTTGGTCTCTCATTCTTAGGAGCTAAAAAGACTTTAGCCTAATGTTTAGAACTCTCCAGTAGTATTTAGATTTCCTTTTGTGAAAACTGGTAGAAGGAAAGAGAAAGCCTCTCATGGAGTGATAATGGACAACTGCTCATCTACTCCAAGCTCTTGTGTTGTGGTATACTATTGCATGTAGCATCTTCAATACAATTTTACTCAAGCCACTCAAAATCATGAGGACATTGGCACTTCTACTACTGCTCTCAAAACTTTACAGGCCACACTGCCACCACATACAATTTCTGGTTTAATTGATGGCATGAAGCTTGAAGACTTTTCTCCAAATTTTTAGACTTTCCTGATTGTTCTATAACTTAAGATATCCAGAGGTAAGTCAGCTGTTCATCTACTTTTATGGTCAAGCCCATCTTTATTTAAAACAAGGAACTATACATGTCTATATGTCTCTGTTTAAATACAGAACACCGAAAGCTAAAAGTGATTGTTTCTACCAATCCCAGTTTTATGTAAATGAGGAAACAGATTATTCTGATATTTCTACTCTTAATGTGATTTTTGAGCTCCAGTCTAGGATTTCCAATTGCCTGCTGCACTCAAAATCCAGTTGCCCTACAGCCCCTCAGCCTTAACAGGTAAACGCTGAACCTTATATTTCTCCGCAGAAGTTACTTAACAGTCAGGATCCATAATCACATTAGATGTTTCAACAGAAAGGATGTAATATAAATGGTGAAATAGGTGCTGGGGGATAGAACAAAGATAGTGGCCAAAGTAAGCCGCTTCCTGGGAAGAAGCAAGGGACAGGGTTGAAGTTGAGTTGAGCTCAGAGAACTCTGCAGTTTGTAGGGGGAATCCCATGGGCTCAGATCTACAAGGAGGGGTGCTGGCCTAGTATCTGTGGTATACCAGGAGTGGAGGAGTGGGCGACAATGGGAAAAGTTGGGATTCAGACCTCTGAACAAGGGGCATTCTAGGTGGCTGCTGGCATCTCTGAGGGATTATAATGAGGCAGTTTTGGGAATGCAAAAACAATAAACAAGAAACAAACCAAAAGAGAAAAATAAATAAAAAACAGCATGGGCACTGGAAAGAACTACTACTGCCAAGGTGAAGGGATTGGGTGGGGAGACACGGAGTAACAGCAAGCACACAGGAAGACTTGAATCCTATCTCCCCTTCTCCCACTCTCCAGTTTCCCCAATGGCAAAACCTGACAGGGAGCCAGGTGGCAAGAGAACAAGGCAGTTTTCAGAGTTGCAGTCCCAGCATCACAAAGCTGAGGATAGAAAGGCAAACAAATGGAAGAACATTCCATGCTCATGGATAGGAAGACTCAATATCGTGAAAATGGCCATACCGCCCAAGGTAATTTATAGATTCAATGCCATCCCCATTAATACCAATGACTTTCTTCACAGAATTGGAAAAAACTACTTTAAAGTTCATATGAAACCAAAAAAGAGAGTGCATTGCCAAGACAATCCTAAGCCAAAAGAACAAACCTGGAGGCATCATGCTACATGACTTCAAACTACACTACAAGGCTACAGTAACCAAAACAGCATGGTACTGGCACCAAAACAGAGACACAGACCAATGGAACAGAACAGAGCCCTCAGAAATAATACCACACATCTACAACCATCTGATCTTTGACAAACCTGACAAAAACAAGAAATGGGGAAAGGATTCCCTATTTAATAAATGGTGCTGGGAAAATTGGCTAGCCATAAGTAGAAAGCTGAAACTGGATCCTTTCTTTACTCCTTATATGAAAATTAATTCAAGATGGATTGGAGACTTAAATGTTACACCTAAAACCATAATAATCCTAGAAGAATACCTAGGTAATACCATTCAGGACATAGGCATGGGCAAGGACTTCATTTCTAAAACACCAAAAGCAACGGCAACAAAAGCCAACATTGACAAATGGGATCTAATTAAACTAAAGAGCTTCTGCGCAGCAAAAGAAACTACCATCAGAGTGAACAGACAATCTCCAGAATAGGAGAAAATTTTTGCAATGTACTCATCTGACAAAGGGCTAATATCCAGAACCTACAAAAAACTCCAACAAATTTACAAGAAAAAAAACAAAAACCCCATCATAAACTGGGCAAAGGATGTGAACAGTCACTTCTCAAAAGAAGACATTCATACAGCCAACAGACACATGAAAAAATGCTCATCATCACTTGCCATCAGAGAAATGCAAGTCAAAACCACAATAAGATACCATCTCGCACCAGTTAGAATGGCGATCATTAAAAAATCAGGAAACAACAGATGCTGGAGAGGTTGTGGAGAAATAGGAACACTTTTACACTGTTGGTAGGACTGTAAACTAGTTCAACCATTGTGGAAAACAGTGTGGTGATTCCTCAGGGATCTAGAACTAGAAATACCATTTGACCCAGCCATCCCATTACTGGGAATATACCCAAAGGATTATAAGTCATGTTGCTATAAAAACACATGCACATGTATGTTTATTGCAGCACTATTCACAATAGCAAAGACTTGGAACCAACCCAAATGTGATCAATGACAGACTGGATTAAGAAAATGTGGCACATATACACCTTGGAATACTATGCAACCATAAAAAAGGATGAGTTCATGTCCTTTGTAGGGACATGGATGCAGCTGGAAACCATCATTCTCAGCAAACTATGGCAAGAACAGAAAACCAAACACCGCATGCTCTCACTCATAGGTGGGAATTGAACAATGAGAACACTTGGACACAGAAAGGGGAACATCACACACTGGGGCCAGTTGTGGGGTGGGAGAAGCGGGGAGGGATAGCATTAGGAGATATACCTAATGTAAATGACGAGTTAATGGCTGCAGCACACCAACATGACACATGTATACATATGTACTAAACTTGTGCACATGTACACTTTGTGCACATGTACCCTAGAACATAAAGTATAATAGTAAACAAAAAGAGAATATGAACCTCTAAAGCTTCATCGCAGCAGAAGTACTTAGTAAAGATGTTGCTGAGTTAAAGAATAAAGGAAATTATGGGATGTCCCTGAGGTCAGAGCGTGAATGGAGAAGACAGAATAAGAATCCTGGATTCTTGGATTTCATTCCAGGAGTCCTGGCACAAAATCACCCCAGTTAATGTCCATACATTTTACATGCATATAAATATCTCAGTAAAGAAATTTAGAAGTTGTATTCATTTTTGAATATAGAAATGTATAAAGAACAAAACAACCCACCCTATAATTTGACCATCGAGATAATCTCAGTTGCCTTTTTAAAAATAAGTTTTAAATATGCATAGTTAGAAAAAAAAAGGCCAGTCGTGGTGACTCAAGCCTGTAATCCCAGCACTTTGGGAGGCCGAGACGGGTGGATCACGAGGTCAGGAGATCGAGACCATCCTGGCTAACACAGTGAAACCCCGTCTCTACTAAAAAAAATACAAAGAACTAGCCGGGCGAGGTGGTGGGTGCCTGTAGTCCCAGCTACTTGGGAGGCTGAGGCAGGAGAATGGCGTAAACCTGGGAGGCGGAGCCTTCAGTGAGCTGAGATCCGGCCACTGCACTCCAGCCTGGGCGACAGAGCAAGACTCCGTCTCAACAAGAAGAAAAAAGAAAGAAAAAAGAAAAAAGTAAAGCTCTTCAGAGAAGCAAAAAATAAGAATGTGAAAACCTTCTTCTCTCCAATTGCAATATCTTTAAAGGAAAAATTTTAGATTGTAATTTTAAAGATTTCAAAGGTTAAGAAAAGCTTACCCCCTGTATAAAGCTATAGCTTCTCTGATTCAAGAGTTTTATTTTCAGTTTAAATTACATGAATTGCCCTCCTGGACTTATACATACTCCAAAGCCATCATATTATAATGGCTCATGATATAGTAACATGGTAAAATGGAATAAGCCCTCAGTAATATATAATTTAATTATTTCATCATGAAGATGAAAAAACTGAGACGCAGAAAGTTTGTGTTACTACCCTAAGTAAGGCCAATAGCTAATAGAGCCACTAATACAACTACAGGCTCCTGTGTTTCCATCCATAATGAATACTTTACCCCCAAATTCAAGAAATAGAGACACTAATTAAAAATGTATGTCTTAAATTTAATAGCAGATAACTTATGATTATTTTGCATTGATACAGTACTAAGTGCTAATTTTTAGACAAAATATTATACTTCCTAATATTTGTGCAGTACTAATGTTAGAACTATTCAAGCAAAAAAATTCACATCTCACCAGGTGTTTCACATGAGTCTGACACTTGTTTTTAAAACACTGCTAACCCCTTAAGCTTGTATCCTAACATAATTTGTGTTTGTGTGACTCATTACAAATAGAAACGGGAATATTCTCTAAATATTAGACTCAATGAGAATTTCCTCAGCAATATCCTAGGCTCACATGCCCCAGGCTGTTAATGAAAGAAGAAAACAGTTCTTTTATATTAGCAATATTATAACTGAGATGCAAATGCTTTATTCTTCAGCTTTTGTTGCCATCATTGACTATCATTATGTTGACAGATTGAGGAACTAGAGGAATAGTATTGCAGGAGAGACAAAAGATATAAGAATGCTCTGGTAAATTTTTAAGAATACTAAGTGGCAAATAAATGTAAATATGCACTAAATACATCTGTGTTTTTAAGAGGTAGGACTTAGAAATAATTGCCAAATACCTAGAAAAATTAATAAATATAATCTGTGTTCTTTCAGGGTTAATGTCTTGATAAAAAACAGAGATTTTATTAGGTATTTTGCCAAAGAAAAAATATAGATGATCCATTTAAATAGAAGATCATCTAATAATCAGTTTTGTTAAATGGATAACAATATCCGATGTTATAAAAAATGGGAAAATGGAGACTTCCACACATTGTTGCTATAGATGTAAATTGGTCCAATTTTCTGGAAGGTAGTTTAGCTTGTCTATTAACATTTTAAACGTGTATGCCCTTTGAGGCATCAGGTCCAATGCTAGAATCTTTCCCAAGGAATTAATTGGAAGAGGTGCCAAAAAAGTCTAAGTGAAAGGATGTTTATTGCATTGTTTGTAACTGTAAACAGCTGGATAATGTCCTAAATGTCCATCAACACAATATTGGTCATTTATTTAATGAATATACAGCCATTAAAAATAATGTGATAGAACTATTTGTGTTGACAGAGAAAGATGTTAATGACGTATAATTAATCAAAAAGAAAGAAAAATAGGGAATGGCTATGAAAAAATATGTTCAGAACTGTTTCAATTTTGTGTGTGTATATATATTAATAGCTGTATAGATACACACTTAGCTTGTCATGGGATATTTGTGTTACTTCTTTATATATTTTTGTATTGTTAAATTATTTTTACAATGAGCTTTTATTATATTTATAACCAGCAAACATAATAAAGGTATCTTGATTTTGGAGAAAGAAGAGCCTGAGAATGAGTGAAGGCTTCAGAAAGATGGTGATACAGGAGTCAATTCTTGAAAGACCGAGATTATACACTTCATTGTTTCGTTCTGAATATTAAAACATTTAGTATAGAAAACTTAGAAAGCACAGAAAATCATAAAAATGACAATAAAAATTACCACCCTCAGAAATAATTATATTTCTAGGTATTATCAGCTAGGTAAAATTTTAATTGGCAGGGATGAGAGTGCAGGCAATTTTGGGAAAACAAAGGTAGAGAATTAAGAAAGATAGGATTATATTCACATAAGCTATTTAAATTAACTCATTCAAAAAGAAGTGGAAAGTAAATCTGAAAGATTAGATTAGAGGATATCATCATAAATGGCCTTAAATGTGAGGATGACTGTAAGTAATGAGGAACCATTGAAGGCTCTAGTGCAAGGAAAGGAGGTGTTTGAAAATATGCTTGAGATTAACCTGTAATCCCAGCACTTTGGGAGGCCAAGATGGGTGGATCACCTGAGGTCAGGAGTTCAAGACCAGCCTGGCCAACATGGTGAAACCCCGTCTCTACTAAAAATACAAAAATTAGCCAGGCATGGTGGTGAATGCCTGTAATCCCAGCTACTCGGGAGGTCGAGGCGGGAGAATCACTTGAACTTGGGAGGTGGAGGTTGTAGTGAGCCGAGATCACGTCACTGCACTCCAGCCTGGACAACAGAGCGAAAAAACAAATGAAAAAGTTAACCTAGTAGCAACATTAGAAAAATTGAAGAAGAGAATGAAGGGAGTTAGAATATTTAATAGTTTATCATAGTAATCTAGGGAGAAAGTAATGTATTTAAATCCTGAATTAAAGAGAAAATAATACACAGAAAAGGGAAAATATAGGAATGTATCTACAAATATATGTATTTGTAGAGATAATAAAGTTTTACACATTTTGCCTAAAATAACAGTATCTTTGTGTGTGTACTTTTTATTATCTTTCATTCTATTTTTTGTTGTTTGGGGAGAGCTGAAATTTTACAAGATTGTAAAACATCAGCTTTGACAACTATAAGAGTGATTCACTTCTTACTTATCAAGTTCGTCCATTATTGGAACAAAATAAGTAAGACAAATAAGAATCAGTTACCTTTACAATCTAAGAGTCCATACTACAAACACATGAAGTTTTCACAAGGATTTGAACAAAGGCCCTCATAAATTTTTGCCAAAAATAAAATAATAAAGTGAGTTATAAGAATTTGCCTAATGTAAATCTTTTTCTTGACTTTAACTGTTAAATTAATAATAGTTGATATCATATTGCCTATAAATTATATGACATAAACAGTAGATGTTCAGCAAGTCATTTCTATTTAAACCTAATTATGGGGGAAATAATATTATGATGACAACACTTCAATACTGTCTCTACCTACACTTAATAAGTTTCCTTGGTTTGCTTTGCACTTTTAGGTAGTGTCTATGTTATTTCTTTTTCTATAACTAGTTGGATAATAATATAATGCCTGTTGAAGGTAAACATTTAAGAGCAATTAGAAAGTTATTTGTCTGTTAGGAATTCTGACCCTTTTCCCCAGATCTGACACTAGAAAATATGCTTCACATTTCTAATTTCTGATGTTGAAATAGAAGTTGCAGAAATTGTAGAAGCTGGAGAAGTTGGAGAAATTGAAGAATTGAAGTTCTCATCTGTATGTGTATTTCTATATGCACTATTGCCATTCTTTTAATGTATGTGCAGTATAAATGTACATGGAAAATATTTCTACTAAATTTTGCATGATATATTTGCAGGGGATACTGTAGGCATGTTTCCAGATGCCCTTGAATTCTGTATACTACTGTGCACTGTCACCTTAGCCAATGATTGATTAGTTAGTGCTGGAGTAGAAAAACCCAGCTCCCTTGACTGAGATGGGAACAATTCTGAGGCACAATTTATAAAGCTCCCCTGTGGGATACACCTTTAATGACACCACCTGGGAGTTCTCTGATATGGTACCCTTCTTAGCTTCTTTTTCTTCCTTGCCCAGCATCCCACAGTCCTTGACACTCTTTCCTGGGAGCACTAAATAATCTCTTGTACATGAATCCTCTTCTTAGACCCTAATTTTGGGGAACTCAACCTAAGACACTGCAATCTAAAAAACAAACGGGAACTAGTATAAAGCTTACTGAAAACACTTTGTCATTTTCTTCCAAGAGACCAAGCCATGGATATAACAATAGCAACTAGACCACTGGAGAAATACATGAATAGCCACAGATTCAATAAAGAACTCTTAAATGTACCTTTCCAAAATATTTTTACATCAAACTTAAGAAGAAATTTAATATTATGTTATTTACCCTTTCATAACAGTAATAGCTGCCATTTTTTGAATTATTAGCTATGATTGTCATTGTTCTTGTGTTTTTGCATCTTATGCCATTTAGTCTTCACAACAACCCTATGATGGAGGAATTTTCTTTATTTTTCACATGAGTGGAGTGTAGCTCTGAGATCATACAGTTTAGCAAGTAGCTGAACCAGGATTTAAACCCAGGTATAATCTGGCATTAAAACTTATAATCTTTCTACTTTATCTCTGTGTTGTTCTTCTGTAAGAACATTCTGAAATACAGTAGGTGCCTATGTTCATTGACTTACTGTTGATTTTCCTCTGTCATTAACGGGAAACTATGAGGCAGTCTTTATCCAATGACTTTCATCAAAGAACTTACCCTTTGCAAATACAGCCATAGTATTTCAATTACTTCAAAGGGTTAAGATAAGTTTTCTCAAATCTTGTATTTTAAGGACCCCAAGATTTGTCTGGTTTTGGTTATGTCATGAAGGTGCCCATTAACGAAGTCATCAACAACTCGCTCAACCAGCTAGTGCAGAAAAAACAGCAATATACCATTAAAGCACCAAGCCTAGAAAGGGATATTATACTCAATACCCTATGGTTCACATATAACTACTTAGATTGTTTAGATAATAACCCTGGCCAACTATTTTTCTGTGGTGGTCATTTCTGGCTTCTGAAGACTGATCAACTTATTACATTCCTATTACCAAATGCTATCAGGAAGCACATTCAGTTGTAATGTATCATTTATCTGTAACAACTGTGAGTAAAATCAACAACATCCAAGCAAGGGTGGCACAAGAAGCTAGAGTCATTTTGCTCTTTGTGGTCAGACACAACAACATGTAATTCATCTCAGTCTTTGACACTGAAAGCAGTATAACTCAAATGGATGGCATTGTGCGTGGCTGGCCTTACAAAATAAAAATACCGGATATCTTCACATCCTGTAAGCACTTCCTTTAACCCTATGGAAGCAAATGCTTTTCATCCATGGAATAGTTCTACACTTAATGCATACATTGAGTGTTTTCTGTGTGTTTTACCTTAGTAACTATTTGGGTGATAAGACACAACTTGAGAATGAATGCTAATGAAGTTGAATGAAGGAAAGATTTGTTGAAGACAAGAAAGCTGAATGTTTCATCTGTATCTGTTGATTACTTTGGGAGCATCAGAGGTTATTAATTTCCAACTATTTCTATAAACATGGAAAGGAATTGGATGCCATTATGTGTTGAATTTTGTCCCCCAAAAATATGTTGAGGCCTAACCCCAAAAACTTACCAATGTGGTCTTATTTGGAAATAGGGTCTTTGCAGATGATCAAGGTAAGATACAATCATTAAAGCAGGCCCTAATCCAATATGATTATGCCCTTCTAAAGAGGAGAAATTTGCACACAGAGACAGACTGTACATGGCAGAATGCCATAAGAAGATGAAGGTAGAGACCAGGGTGATGCATCTGTAAGCCAAGGAACACCAAATAAGGAACACCAAATACTGACAGCAAACCCCCAGAAGTTAGGAAAGAGACATTGAACAGATTCTCCCACAGAGACCTCCAAAGGAAACAACCCTGCTGAAACTTTGATCTCAGACTTGTAGCCTCCAAAACTGTGAAACAATAAATTTCTGTTGTTAAGCCACCCAGATCTTGGTATTTTCTTATGCCTCCCCTGGGAAACTGATATAGATGTAAAACATAAAATTTAATTATTCTAATGCCTATGTACTCATTAGGATCTTGTCAATTGAAAGTGGCAGAAAACTAAGAAGCTCGACTTTTCCAGGGTTCTAAGTTAGTATTCTCTCCATTCTTTAGGCTGCTTCCTTCTGTATTGGCTCCATTCTCAGAAAGGTGTTTCACTGCACATGGCCAGATGACTGCCAGCACTTCCTGCTAGACATTCTGTCTTTTCAGCAATACCAACTTTTCCTCCCTAGTTTTAACCAAAGTTCAAAGACTATGTCTCACTGACTTGTCTCCATTACTATGTGGTGTTTGGGAGACGACTAATCCAAGACTCTACATCTAGGGGTAAAATCAACATGGCCTGAACCACGTGGACTGAAAGAAGGAAAGACATGAATAGTTGCCAGGATAAAAATCAGTGTGTTACTTTCCAGAACCGGGAGGAATTGTGAATGGTAGGAAAAAAGCAAAACTGAGCAATTGTCCATTACCTTATAACTCACCACTCCACTAGTTTAATATGAAACCACAGGAAATTCTTCTCTATTAAAAAGATAATGTGTCTGGGTCCAAATTTATTAATTATGCTAATTTCCATTTCTTCTATCTCTACTCACATTATCTCACTACTGGACTCTCTTAATTGGTATTGCAGCTACATTCTCTTCTCCAGATTAAGTTGTAGAAGGTAAATGTTGTCAAGCCTGAAAGCCTGGCATTCTCATTAATACTGTTTAGTAGGTCTTCAGTTCAGCATGTAAGACCCTACTCACTATCTCAACTTCATTTTCTAACAATACTATATGCAAATCATCCATAGTGTAGTCAAGATGTCCTCATAGTTATGACACACACTGTGCAAATCTCTAACTTTCACCACTTTGATTGTCAAAACTATCTTTTCCTTTCTTTATTTTTCCAGACTTATTCTCACTTCAAGGCCCAGTGTACTTCCCAGCCTTCCCATAAGACTCCTCCTGAATGCCACTGGAATGGGTAATGGTCCTCTGAAATTCTAAGCCACTTATTGCCTTTATACTATTTGATCCTCAACCTATCCAACTATATATCATTAAGTATGCCTTTATGTGTATATCTTATCTCTTCTAGTTTCAAAATTATCTCATTGCAGACTTATTATATAAACAGTTAATACCCCCCAAAAAATAGGTGGCAATAATGATCTCAACAATGATTATCAATTTTTCAAGATAATTGTCTGAAATTTAAAGATACTTATAAGAAAGTGGTAATCTTTTTGTACCATGCTTATGAGATATATATGTCAGCATGATTATCTCAATGTATTAGAAGAGAACAGATTGAGGTAAATTAAATGGCTCCCTTAAAATTATCCCAATTGTTCAATGTAAGATGGTCATTCAAGAGATAGAGCCTAAATACAAACCCAGTTTTTCTAACTTCAAGCTCAGTACTTATTCATTCACCATTTACAATACATTATTGAGTGTTTAATATGAAGGATACAAGGATGAAAATAGAGTCAATACCCTCAAGAAGCTCAAGATGTTATGTAAGTCACAAATATATAAGTAAATATCATAAATATGCTTCCAGTATACCACTCAATTTCTCTGACATATAAAGAGTTTTTATTAGTCACAGTATGGATTAAATAATACACAGGGAAGTACTACGTATTTTGTCTTCCTGTATTACATAACCCTTAGGGCACACTCAAATTGAGTGAACATGGAACTACTGGAGAGAACAAAAGGTTTGGGTAATTCCCAGACAAAGACTTAACAGGCCTGCCTAGAATACTGAGATGCAATTCATTTAATCCATGAGGTGAGATGGATAGTGCTAGGAAAAATGTAAATTTGAAGAATTAACTTTTAAAACATTTAATTCAATACTTCTTAGCACTTACACTAGAGACCTTAGTATATACATAGAAAGAGAGAATGCACCTTCTACTTCCAGCCAAAATTTTCTACCCTTGTAAGAGCTTAGGCATAGCTTATCAACCTGAAAGAGCAATTATTTTTCTTGTACAAGTATGGTGTGTTGTATAAGCAGGAAGTGCTTAATAGTTGTCATATTTTCCTACCTGCTTGCTGTACTGTACTCTGCTGAAAAGCAGAGAAAGTGTTCAAAAATAACTTATGTTTAAAGACTGCTTCCTATAACCAAATTTAATTCTTTTCTTGGCTCTTAGTGTATTTTTCAGTCTACATTGATATAAAGACTTCATCTCCTAGGCACTGAAAAAATCAGTATATGAATGTTCGAATAGCAGTTAAAGTACTGCAGTTTTGTTGCTGACAATAGCACCAGTGTATTCCAGTGAACTATGTCTCATTCTCTGCAAATGAATGAACAGTATATAATTTAAAAAAATTTTCTCATTTATTAACTAGTCGGGGGAAATGCTGTACCACTTGTGCACATACCATCCTCTTCCATTAGTGAAAATTAAATGAAGGTTATACCCAGGGTTTGTAAGCGAGGATTGACAAAGCAGCTGGGAGAGATGAGGGAGTTTGTGCAATCGAGACTGAGAGACATTAGCTGATCAAATACTGGTTTCCTTCCCTTTGCATCATTCCCACCTTTGTTACTATTCTTTCAAGATGGTAACTAAGTTCTCACCAAACTCACTGAACTCACCTTATGCCTTTTTTTTTTCCCACTTTATCTACTATATGCTTATGAGAAAATCCACAAATCTAGCAAAATATCTTATAATATATACATGATTGTACTTGGGTATGTGATGATCAAGATGGTGGTGTGTGTCTGGCTTTTTTCAGGACTCTTTCTCCTCTCTTTTAGCTCATCGTTTGAAAATATTACTTAAGCATTACTTTTAAAATATATATTTTTATTTTATACTTTTATATTGTGCTTTTCCGTAGTTTTGGGAGAAAGGAATTTAAAAAAAAAAAAAGCTAGCGCCACCTAAAAGGATAAAGATGGAGAAAGCCATAATCCTTCTCCTAATGGATATGCTGTAATTAACAGAAATGTTATGTGGAGCTAGTGTTTCTATTTCTTTACATTTATAGAAAGGTTCAAGACAACTGCTTTTTCATTATCAATTTTAAGTTGCAAACAAGCAGATTACAAACTGTGGGGAGACCATTACTGTCTGGGAGAATTCACGTTTCTCATGTAGGGGTGAAATAAGAACTACATCCTGAGGTTTTTTGGAAAGAAGCCACTTGTCTTTCCCAGGGGTCTGGTGGGGTTTCCTGAGCTTTTTACTGGCAACACTCAAGTGTTGTTTATGGGACCATGCCAAGACGCCATGGGATTGAGATACTCTCATTTGGCTGGCAGGCCGGTCTGGCTCTCTCCTTGGTGCTGGCTGCTTCCAAGGAGCTTGCTTCTCTGGGCTTTGTTTTTAGCAAGACACAGAGAAAAGGGGTTATCCTGCAAAGTCCTTAATGGATTTACATCCCCAAATGAGCACTTGGCTTTATTATCCCAAATTGACTCACCTCCCTATGAAGTTTTTCTAAATTGCCACTGCCTTATAACACCTAAATTTTATTTTTTCCTTGGCACTTAGCAGGTTTTGTATGGCTTTGAAATTCACATTGTGATTTGGTTTCTACTGAGTCTATAAGCCACTTTAGAGCAAGCACCTGAAAATTCTCTTATCCCAACAGTGCTTAAGTTGTAATAAGTTCTTGAAAATATTGTTTGATGATAGGAGTGTTTTCCTGTCTTCTTCCCTGCAAGTGATGCATAGAGTTTTTAAATTATAAGATCCTGTCATATCTAGACAATGTTTAAGATAATAGATTTACATATGTGGCCCACAGTTGGCAAGTATATTATTTTTATATTTCTCTTCCAATAATTACACAAAACCCCCTGTTGTTCTCTGCCTCTCTGTCTCCTCTCTCTGTCTCTTTCTCTCTCTCTGACACACACACACACACAAACAGATACAAGATCACAATTTCACTCCCAAACACACTCCCGTCTTTCAATGGGATCCTAACATTAGAGGTCCAGAGCATAGAATCTGAAGCTAAACTGCCTCAGATCCTATACCAGCTCCCGTAATTAATACCTACATGACAGTGAAAAATGTCACGTGAGTACGCGAGGCTGGGCATGGTGGCTCATGCCTGTAATCCCAGCACTTTGAGAGGCTGAGGCGGGTGGATCACCTGAGGTCAGGAGTTTGAGACCAGCCTGGCCAACATGATGACACTCCATCTCTACTAAAGATACAAAAATTAGCAGGGCATGGTGGCGGGCACCTGTAATCCCAGCTCCTTGGGTGGCAGGAGTATTGCTTGAATCCAGAGGAGGAGGTTGCAGTGAGCGGAGATCACACCATTGCACTCCAGCCTGGACGACAAGAGTGAAACTCCATCTAAGAAACAGAAAAGAAAAGGAAAATGTCATGTCATGTGTATCTCTGTGCCTGAGTTTTTGATTGAGAAAATGAGGATAAAAATAGAAAGTAACCTCATATTTTGTTGAGTTAATCACATAAAGCCTTTAAAAGAATGTCTGGTTCATAATTAGTATATTAATATTTTTCATTGTTACTACTTTGGGGAATGGTTTAGCAAAAGCGTTAGTCGTCTCAGCAGTCATCAGTTCAGACTTACAAAACATGCAATCTCAACTCATGAAGGAAGTGGCAGTGGTAGCAGAAGCAAGAACCTAACTAGAAAAGCTACATCCTCTTCTTAATTGAGGGAGTCCAAATCACCAACCTTTACTTCTTTAATGGAAAAGATGTTGGCCAATAAAAAGCAACTAATTTAACTAAATAAGTGTCTTTGGGCTGTGAAGAGCTTTATAAATCCTTACATTTTTGATGTATAACTTGCACAACCTAAATTTTATGTAACTTTGCACAATAACTCCTGAAATTTTATGTTTGGAAAATCTAAGGAGAGGATCTGATGTTGGATACATAAGAATAGAAATGAGTCACAGCAGGATAATGTTAAAAGAAAAGACAATTATTAGGTACAATAGCTTGGTTCTAAAATGATATTTTCTGTAGCTTCATATTTGTACTATTTCTAGGTTACCCTCATAAAAGGCCTGCCAGTGAATAAAATAGGTCATCTATTGCTCCATATTTAAAATGATTTCAGAAGTGCATAAAGTGATGGCTAAAAGTGGAGTTCCAGACTTGAAGATCACAGCCAATTTTGTTTGTTTGTTTGTTTTGCTTTGTCACCCAGGCTGGCATGCAGTGGTGCAACCATAGCTCACTGCAATCTCAAACTCCTGGGCTCAGAAGATCCTCCTGCCTCAGTCTCCCAAGTAGCTCGGACTACAGGTGCACGCCACCACGGCTGGCTAATTTTTTTTTAATTTTAGTAGAGACAGGTTCTCCCTATGTTGCCCAGGCTGGTCTTGAAAGGGCTTAGCTTCAATGAAGCCAAGTGTTTGGCAGTGGTAACTCTGTCTTACTTGAAGGATCCCCAAAATACGTCTATTAATGGGGAATTTTTTTTACCTGAAACTGTGGAATAAGCCCTAAAGCATGGCTTTCAAGGTTATCTAATAACTGACACCTCTTATAAGTTGGTGAACCTGGTCTAGAGCCTGCTCCACCATTTGTCCTGGCACGGATGTATACTGGACTACTTCAATTTTACATAAATAAGGGTAAACCTGGAAGTAGAAAGTTATGTTTACAATAAACTTTGCTTAGAAATCATTCCAGCTACTTATGCTACATTTTTTTAAAATCCCAAAACTTTGTGGCTTAAAGCAACATCAATCATTTATTTTGCTCATGAGTCTGCAATTAGGGCAGGACTTGGTAAGGTGGCTTATCTCTATAAGCACCAGCCGAAATGGCTTGATTGGGACTTAAGGATCCATTTCCAAAATGCACATGGTTGGCAAGTTGCAGTTGGCGGTTAGCTGGGAATTCAGCCAGGGCTGCAGGCTGAGGGTTTTCCTCAGCATTGAAAGCCAAGCTTCAAGAAGAAAGGTTTAAGCAGCTTGGTCAGAGGGTATACGGCTTCTTATGAGCTTGCCCTATTATATTGCATTAGTAACTAGGAAAGTCATTAAGACCAGCTCACATTCAAAGGGAGGGGAGTTAGGCTCTCTCTTTACTATCCTGCAGAAGTTATCATGCCGAAATCTCTACGTATAAGTGAGGCTATTTATGATCTCTCTCTTATATACAGTAATGCATCCTTTATTGACAGGGATACAGTCTGAGAAATGGACTATTAGGCAACTTTGTCATTGGGCAAATATCATAGAGTGTATTTACACAAAACTAGATGGTATAGCCTAGTATACTTCTAGGCTATATGATATAGCCTGTTGTTTATAGACTGTAAACCTGTTCAGCATGTTTCTCTACTGAATTTTGTAGGCAATTGTAACACAATGGTATTTGTGTATCTAAACATAGCTACACAAAACAAAGCAAAGGTACAATAAAAATATGGTTAAAAAGGATTACAAATGATACACCTGTATAGGGCAGCTCCATTATCATTTTATTGGACCACTGTCATGTATTTGGTCTATCACTGGTCAAAATGTTGCTATGCTATATATGACTGTATCTTAATTGTGATTTTCTTATGTTTCTTTTAGACAAGTGAATCTTGTTTGATATACCAAAGAGGTATCGTTTTTCTGGTTCTTTTCCTGGTCAGTCTTTTTTTTTTCTATTGACATTTAGTGATAACATCATCTGCATATTTTCACATATGTAAGAAATTGAAAAGGCCCCTGAAGAAACTGGATCTCTTAATTTGTTTCTTGCACTTTAATTGTAGATTATAGTTATATTTCCTTAATGAGATTGTGAGCTCTTTGATACCAGGGACAATGCCTTGCTTCTCTTATCTCTAGCACCTATCAGAATATGTGGCACATCCGAGTGAATGTTATTATTTGAATGTAAGGAAACTAAAATGATGTTGTTAAGAAATATAGGATAAAACTCACCAGCTTCACACACACACAAAAATACCACACGTACCTGGCGTCTTCAGGAAGATGAAGAGCATCTGAAAAGTTGTGCTCTACAAAGAAAGAAGAATCATCTCACTTAGAAGCCACTCCATTCTCCTCAGTATGTTGAAAATAGTATCACATTATAGGTGGTGTATGATATGAAAAGGCCAGGAATCCTGATAATCTGTTGGGTGAACAAAACCTATCAGCAACATTTTGATGAAGGAAATGATATGCTAGCACAAGAGAGAACTGACTTGATCCAGCAGTGACTCAATTTATTTTCAAAGGAAAACTTTTTATCATGTGCATCAGAGCTTTAATCTTTTGCTTGTCACTTGATGGTCTGCTCAGAAATCTTCAAATTTATGAATCAAAATAACCATAAGCTTTCTTGGGACTGTCTATTTTCCTGAAATGATCATTTAGTTCAATAAAGATGTATTTAATGTCATTTGATGTGCCAGAAACCATGTTCATGGTGCTGCCTGAAACACTGCCAATCTAATTATTCAGCTTTTTTCACTTAGTAATGTGCATTTATGTTTCTTAGATCTCTTTTCCTGGCTTGATTATCTCATTTCTTTTTAGCACTGAATAATACTCCATTGTCTGCTTGTAGCAAGGTTTATTTATCCACTCAACTACTGAAAGACAACTTTGTTGCTTCCAAGTTTTTGGCAATTTTAAATAAAGCTGCTATAAATATTTGTATACAGAGTTTGGTGTAGACGTAAGTTCTCAACTCATTTGGGTAGATAACCAAAGATCACAATTGATGAATCAAATGGTTAGTTCCATAAGAAACTGTCAAACTTTTCCACAGTGACTATATCATTTTGCATTTCCATCAGCAGTGAAGTAGAGTTCCTGTTCCATCCTCGTTAGCATTTAATGTTGTCAAAGTTTGGAATTTTAATCATTCAAATAAGTGTGGAGTAGTGTCTCACTGTCATGTTAATATGCAATTCCCTAATGACATACGCTGTTGCACATCTTTTCATATGCTTACTTGCTATCTGGATTATCTTCTTTGTTTAGATGTCTATCAAGACCTTTGGCCCATTTTAAAAATTAGATTGTTCACTTTCTTAGTTTTGAGTTTTAAAAGTTCCTTTTTTATTTTGGCTAACAGTCTTTTATCAGATGTGTCTTTTGCAAATATTTTCTTTTAGTCCGTGACTTTTCATACTTGCTTGTCTTTCCCAGGGCAGGGATTTTTAATTTTAATGAAGTCCCACTTATGAATTATTTCATTGATGAATAGTGTCTTTGGTGTTGTATCTAAACAGTCATTGTCATATTCAAGGTCACGTAGGTTTTCTCCCATGTTGTCTCCTAGGAATTTTACAGCTCTGATTTTACATTTTGGTTTATGAACTGTTTTGAGTTAATTTCTGTGAAGGGTGTGAGGTCTAGATTTATTGCTTTACATATGGATGCCCAGTCATTTCAGTACCGTTTGTTGAAAATACTATCTATTCCACTTTATTGCCTTTGTTCTTTTGTCAAAGATCAGTTGACTATATTTATGTGGGTCTATTTCCGGACTCTCTATTCTGTGCCATTGATCTACTTGTCTGTTCTTTTACCAATACCACACTCTCTTGATTGCTGTAGTTTTATATTATTGGAGCTGTGTATTGTCAGCCCTCTGATTTTATTATTCTTCAATATTGAGTTGGCTATTCTGGGGCAGTATTTCCACATAAATTTTAGAATCAGATTGTTGATATCTACAAAATTACTTTCCTAGATTTTGATTGAGATTACGTTGTATCTATATATCAAGTTGGGAAGAACTGATATCTTCTGTTCTGACAATACTGGGTCTTCCTATCTATGAACATGGAATATCTCTCCTTTTAGTTCTTTGATATTTTTAATGAACTTTTAGTTTTACTTTTACAAGCCTTATACATATTTAATTAGGTTTATATCTAAGTGTTTTATTTTGGAGATATTACTATAAATGTTAATGTGTTTTTAATTTCAAATTCTACCTATTCATTGCTGGTATATAAGAAAAAAATTGACTTTAACCTTGTATACTGAAATGTTGCTAAAATTGCTTATCAGTTCTAGGAGGGATTTTTCTTGTTGACACTTTTGAATTTTCTATATACAATCATGTTATCTGCAAACAAAGATAGCTTGATTTCTTCCTTTTAAATCTATGCATTTTTAAAAATCTCGTCTCACTGCATTATCTAGGACGTTCATTATGATGTTAAAAAGCAGTGGTGGGAGAGGATATCTTTGCCGTATTCCTGCTCTTGGAGAGAAAACTTCAAATTTTTCACCATTTAAGTGTGTTAGCTGTAGGTTTCTTATAAATGTTGTTTTTACAAGTGGAGGCTATGCCCCTCTACTCCTAGTTTACTGAGAATTTTTAATCATAGATGGGTACTGGTGCTTGTGACGTGTTTGTTCTGCATCTATTTATATCTTCATATGATTTTGTTTCCAACTGTCTGTTAATATGATAATTATATTAAATTGATTTTTGAAATGTTCAAATAGACTTACATTTCTGCAATAAATCCCACTTGATCATGTTGTATAATTCCTTTTTTTTTTTTACATTGTTGGATTTGATTTGCTTATAATTTGTTGAGAATTTTTGCAGCTATGTTCATGAGAAGTGTTGGTCTATAGTTTTCTTTTGTTGTGATGTAGTCGTTTGAATTTGATATAGGGGAGTGCTGAGCTCATAGAATGAGATAGGAAGTCTTTCCTTGCTTATATCTTCTGAAAGAGATTTCAGAGAATTGGTTTAGTTTCTTCCTTGAATATTTGGTAGTTTTCACCAGTGAACCCATCTTGGTGCTTGCATTTTGGAAGATAGTTAACTGTTGATTAAATTCCTTTAACAAATATATTCAGGTCTATTTAGATTGTCTATTTATTCTTGTGTGAGTTTTGGCAAGTTGTGTCTTTCAAAAACTTGATCCATTTCACCTAGATTATCAAATTTGTGGGCATGGGTTTTGTTCATAATATGCCTTTATTATCCTTTTAATGTCCATAGGATCTGTATGTCTCCTCTTTCATTTCTGATGTTATTAATTTGTGTCTTCTCATTTTTTTCCTTATTCTGGCTATAAACTTGTTAATTTTATTGATCTTTTCAAAGAAGCAGCTACTAGTCTTACTAATTTTCTGTATTAATTTCCTGTTTTACATTGTATTGATTTGTGCTCTAATTTTTAAAATTATTTCTTTCTTCTGCTTACTTTGAATTTAATTTGCTCCTCTTTTTCTAGTTTTCCTAAGGTGAAAGTTTAGATTATTAATTTTAGAACTTTCTTTAATGTATGCATTTCATGCTATAAATTTCCCTGTAAGTACTGCCTTTCCCACATTCCACAAATACTGATAATTTTTGTTTTCATTTATTTTTACTTTCTTCTGAGATTTCTTTTATGACCCACATGTTACTTAGAAGTCTGTTGTTTAATCTTCAAGAATTTTGGAATTTTCCAACTATCTTTCTATTATCGAATTGTAATTTAACTTTACTGTGGTCTGAGAGCAGATATTGTAGGTTTTCTATTATTTTACATTTGTTAAAGCATGTTTTATGACCCAGAAAATTGTCTGTCTTGGTAAATGTTCCCTATGAGTTTGAGAAGAATGTGTGTTCTACTGTTGTTTGATAATGTGGTCTATAGATGTCAATTATATCAGTTGGTTGTTAGTACTTTTGAGTTCAACTATGTCCTTAATGATTCTTTTGCCAGCCAGATAGGGTTTTTTGTTTGTTTGTTTTGAGACGGAGTCTTGCTCTGTTGCCCAGGCTGGAGTACAGTGGTGCAATCTCAGCTCACTGAAACCTCTGCCTCCCAGGTTCAAGCGATTCTCCCACCTCAGCCTCCCGAGTAGTTGGGACTACAGGTGTGTGCCACTACACCCGGCTAATTTTTTGTATTTTTTTAAAATAGAGTCAGGGTTTCACCATGTTAGCCAGGATGGTCTAGATCTCCGGACCTTGTGATCTGCCCTCCTCGGCCTCCCCCAAATAGCGGTCTTAAAGTCTCCAACTATAATAATGGATTAACCTATTTCTCCATGCCGTTCTCACATTTTTTTGTCTCATGTATGTTGATGCTGTATGTTAGGCACCTACACGTTAAGGATTGTTTTATCTTCTTGAAGTATTGACCCCTTTAGCATTATATAATGGCTTTTTTATCCTTGATAACTTTCCATGAAGTTAGTTGTCTAAAGTTAATAGTTAATATAGCTATGACCACTTTATTTTTATTAGTATTATCATTATATATATATATATATCCTTTTACCTTTAATCTATATGTATCTTTATATTTAAAGTGGATTTCTTATAGACAACATACAGTTGGGTCCTGGCTTTTTTGTTGTTGTTGTTTTTTTAATCTACTCTGACAATCTCTGTCATTTAATTGGCTTATTCAGGCCTTTGTTGTTTAAAGAGATTATTGATATAGTTGGGCTAATATCTACCATATTTGTTGCTGTTTTCTATTTGTTGCCCTTGTTCTTTTCTCCTATATTTATCATTTACACTTTTTCTGACTTTTGCTTTTTTTTTTTTTTTTTCCAGAGAGGGCCTCACTCTCTCGCCTAGACTGGAGTACAGTGGCATGATCACAGCTCACTGCAGTCTTGAACTCCTGAGCTCAAGTGATCCTTCCACTTCAGCCTCCCAAGTAGCTGGGACTACAGGTGTACACCACCACACCTGGCTAATTTTTTAAATTTTTTGTAGAGACAGGTTCTCTGTTGGTTTCCCAGGCTCTTCTGTTATTTTAATTGAACATTTCATATGATTTTATTTTCTCTTCTTTCTTAGTATATAAATTGTCCCTTTTTAAAAAACTTTTTAGTGACTTCCCTATCACATTTATAACTAATACATGTCCAGTTTCAAATAACACTATACTACTTCATGAGTTGTTCAAGTAACCTATAATAATAAAATATTCTACATTTATCACTCTTATCTCTTGTATCTTTGCTTGTTATTTATTTCACTTGAATATATATGTTATATATTACATACATGTTTGCATGCATAATCAAATACAGTGTTATATTTGAAGCAAACTGTTTTCTGTTAGATTAGTTAAGAAAAAAAGATAAAAGTTTTCATTTATTTTCACTTATTCATTCTTTGGTGATCTTCCTTTCTTCACGTAGATACAAGTTTCTGACATATCATTTTCCTTCTCTTTGAATAAGTCTGTTTAATATTTCTTCCAAGGCAGGTCTACTGGCAAAAAATTCCCTCAATCTTTGTCTGACATAATCCTTATTTCTCCTTCACTTTTAAAGAGTAATTTTTCAGAGTACCTAACTTTAGGTTGGTAGTTTTCTCTCTCACCACGTTAAATGTTGCATTGCATTCTCTTCTTACTTGCATGGTTTCTGCATAGTCAGATATAATTCTTATCTTTGTTTCTCTTTAGTTAAGGTATTTTTCTCTCTGACTTCTTTCAAGGTTTTTTTTTTTTTTTTTAATTTATGTTTGACTTTTCTAAAGCTTGAATATAATAAGTCTAGGTGGTTGAGGTTTTTTGCTCTTTGGATTTTGTTTTGTTTTTTGTTTGTTTGTTTGATTTATCCTGCTTTGTGTTCTCTGAGTTTCCTGCATCTGTGGGTGCCTGACATTAAACTGGGGAAAGTCTCAGTCATTATTGCTTCAAATATTGTTTCCGTTCCTTTCTTGTTTTCTCTCATTACATCATTTGTAGTTGTTCCACAGTTCTTGTTTCCATTCATGTTCCATTCAACTCATATTCTGTTCTTGTTTTTTCACTTTTCCTTTTAGTTTTGGAGGTTTCTATTGTCATATCCTTTAGCTCAGAGATTCTTCCCTCAGCCATGTCCAATATACTAATGAGCCCATCAAAGGCATTCTTCATCTTGTTACATTTTTATTCTATCTCTAGCATTTTGTTTTCTTTTTGTAATTTCAACTTTTATTTTAGATACAAGGAATATGGGTATAGGTGATCCTTTCTTAGAATTTCCATCTCTCTGCTGACATTATCTATGTGTTCTTGCATGTTGTCTACTTTTTCCATTAAAGCCCTTAGCAAATTTAATCATAACTTTTCTAAAAAATATCCTGGTCCAATAATTCCTACACGACTGCCATATCTGACTCAGAGTCTGATGCTTTTTCAGTTTCTTCTATGTGTTTATAATGCGTTATAATCTTTTGCCAAAGGTGGGCACGAAGTACTGGTTAAAAGGAACTGCAGCAAATGGCCTTTAGTAATTTAGTGGTAAGATGTCAGGGAAGGAGACGCAATCTATAGTCCTAAGATTAGGTCTCAGATTTTTTGTGGAGCCTGTACCCCTTCTCAGTCTTCATCTTGCTTCAGGTGGGACAGAATGCCTAGTGGGGGCTGGCTGGAAGTTGGATTTCCCTGCCCTATGTTAGGCTCTGATAAAATAGTTTCTCCTGAGGACAGGACTTGTTAAGAAGAACAGGATGCTCTGATGTATTTCAAAGTGGTTTCTTTTCTACTCCCCATGCCAGAAGCACAAGGGAATTTTTCTCTGCTCTTCACTGTGAGGACCTGATAGAGCTCCTGGAAATACAACTCACAAAGTTTCTCTCTCTCTCTCTCTCTCTCTCTCTCTCTCTCTCACACACACACACACACACACACAGTCTCTCTCACACATGCACACACACATACACACACACACACACACACCCCTGAGTTCCCCTAGTGTTTTTATCTCTTAGATTTGTCTACACGGAGCCTCCAGGGTAATTTTTCAATTACACTTCAGGTTTTCCTACCCCAGCTTTGGTTCCTGTGGAAGATTCTACTCACGGCCTTCCACTGTGGAAAGTTGTGATTCTCTGCAGCCACCTTTCTGTTTCTTCCATTTTAAGGGTAACAGTTCACCCTGTGTCCTCACTTCCCCGACAGATCTAAGACGAGTTGTTAATTTTTCAGTTTGTTCAGCTTTCTGCTTCTTGTTAGGACGAGGTTGTGACTCCTAAGCTCCTCACAGCCTGAACTACAAGCCAGAAGTCCTGATTCATTACATCTATAATGACAAATATCTGAATTCCAACAAAAGAACCAGGCACTTAGATACTTTGACAGCAATAGCTATGGAAATACAAGTTTTAAGTAAATTCTGGTCTTTGAATACCATCAGTTTAATAAATGTTTGAAGGATATATTGGGAAGAATGTAGGCAACCTTTTCACCTGGAGAATACATGAATATCTTACAAAGGTAGACATTCAATTAGAAGAGACAGAAAAAAAAAAATAAAATAAAAAGAAAAAAAAAAAGAAAATTGTGACTTCTGTACCGACTGATGCCAACACCATCATTTCTTTTATTTTATAAAGCTAATGTTTGAGTCTTTCCCCATGGTTTTCATCTCTATGAAAAAAGTACCATTGATACCTTAACTCTAACATGAAGAATATGTACATGGATGCTTGTACTTCTAACCACCGGGAACAGAATGTGTTATCTTTTAGGGAAAAGCTGTTTTATTGTTGCAGTTGTTGTGACTGGTATTGAATCCTTGGGAGCAGGCAGCATGTGGCACAGCTTGACCTTTCAGATCAGGCAGATTAAGAACATTATATTTTCCACCCAGTCAATGCAGGGCCTATGGTTAATGATTACTTAGAGCCTAAATCCCACAGCTGATTTTCTGTCATTTGGAAATGATCAGAGCCCATGTCCAGCAGAATCTGGCAGTGACATTTTTGGCAAGCTCTTTCAACAGCAGATGCTTTCAGGAAAGACAGAGGGCAAATGGGGATGTGGGGAGGAAAATCCTATATTTCATGTAAAATTTATTTTGCGTCTAGTTCAATCATGCACCTTCATTCTTTCAAAGTGATGTGTTGATACTGGTGACTTTTAGCATGGTAATATATTACATGTCATTATTAGGATAAAATGGCATTGTCTGCTTGCTTATTCTAATTTCATAATTGCACATTCTCTTTCTATTGAAAAATAGCATTCATTGTGAGAAGAACACTAAAATAACTTCAACACTTCAAGCAACAACTTTTTCATTAACATTCATCATAATAAGTTTCATATGTCACTAAAAAGAAAAACCTGAAAGGTCTATCTTTATTAATATAGAGAAGAGAAGAGAGAGAAGTAGAATCAAGGTGAGGAGTCATATAAACAAAATAAAGTGAATTTCCTTCCAATAGCAGTGTCTGGTAAATATTCCCTCCCACTGTTCATTGTTTCTGTTCTTATTCTGGCTTTCCCCCACCCCCCATCCTTCTTTAAATTCAAACTGTAAATTCTGGTATAGAGTAGACAGCACTGTATGTCTACTAGACAAAGGGCCTGGGCTGAGTTGGGGTTGACTAATGTTTCTAGCTTGCAAGATTTTCCTTATGGCTCTCATTAGGCACCACACCTTGTGCCACAAAAAGCCAAAAATAGGCCTTGGTGACTATGGTTCCCTGTATGTAGAGTGTGATCCAAAAATGCAACGCATACAAGTAGGTCTCTGATCAAAACTGCAAAAGAGCCAGAGTTAACTTTTGGTCCTGCTAATTCTATTTTTCTGAACTTTTGCCTTTGTATTTTTCATTCAATCACACAGGGCCCTGATAGTGGCCTATTTACAGCTATACAAATCTACTAATTTCACCTAACAACACTCTTAACAAGTACTCCATTCTCCAAAACTAAATATCTGTCGCTCATCCAACTCATCCACAGTCTAAATTCTGATTATTCTGAGTTCTGTTATTGTCAACAATATGTTTATTATATTCTATGATTATACTCCTATACATCAGATTATGAATGACTGATAGATAACACTTTCTTAAAGTATCCACATGTAAGAGAAGTACCTATTGATCCTTTTGTAGTTCATAAACAGGATGATTGGGTTTTCACATTTATTGTGAGAGGTGCTTTCCTCCAACCTTGTTATGATGTTGATCCATCTGATGTGAACTTAGGCAAAAAAAAAAAGAAGTATCTATTGGCATAAATTATTATTGAACAATAAAATTGCTAAATTGGAAGATAAATAGTACACGTATCAAACACTTGATAATTCTTTTCTTTCGCCTGCTATATGTGATATAAGCAGCTGTATTAAAGTTGCCTAAAAATGTGAAAATAGACAGTAGAAGGCAATAGAAACTTCCATAATTGACATGCGGCTTCCCTCAGGTCCAAGGGAACTGCTTCACTTGTCATCTCCCAGTAAGTGGGAAGAGAAGGAAAATACATAGATTATTTGACTCTCGTCCCATTGACCAGACATAGTAACATGGCCACACAAATTACAAAGGAGGTTGGGAAATATACTTTCTAGCTAAAAAAACACTTTACTAAGTGAAACTGCCACATTTTAAAAGAAGATGACCATTACATTATCAAAGAATAGGACAGTGGTTAGTGTTAGACAAAGGCACTGGCACACTAACTGGTAAAATGAATAGAGAATTTGGTCCAGAAGACAGTACCATAAGGTGGATTTGATGTTGCTTAAACAGTAGTACCTGTGAAGCTCTGATTCATATATTGACTGCAACCTTCCATGGTTATTTCTTGAAGTAAGCCCAAGAAAGGCTTTACTTGGGTACTACCTCATGTACCACAAAAAGCAAAGATAGAAAATATGTTCCCATCAATGTTGTGGATGACACAAATGTGAGCAGGGAAGGGCCTTCACAAGATAAGAGAAGTGAAATTACAGAAAATCTGGGCAGATTAAAATCGTAAGCTGAAATTTAAATATATTAAATGGAAAGTGACTTTAAGCTCAAAAGTACTGTGCAAGTATAAAATGACTTAGCAGCTCACATACTAAGGATACAGATTCCCTTAAGAATAAATCCAATAAGCATTAGCACTGAGGCATAGCTCTCCCAAGAGCTAAATCCATTTAAATAAGGCAAGTCATCCTTCTACTAAATGTTGCATCTCACCACGTCTGTGTGGTTGTCATTGGGATAAATGCCACATTTGAAGGGGTCTGCAACAATATGGAGTACATAAATATAAGGGCAGTTATTTCATATGTGAAATGATTGAAAGAACTATAAATATTTTCCTTGAGGAAGACGAGGCTTATAAGGGACAATGAATGATAACAATCTTCACATATTTGAAGAATTGTCAACAGAGTGTAAAGCCCTCTAGGGCCAAACTGGGACAATTGGGTTATACAGAGATAGATTTTAAACTTAGTATAGAGATGCCATTTCCAACAATTAGACTATTTTTAAAATGGTTTGTCTTTGAAAGGAGGAAAGTTTCTAATCTGTATTATTTCATGATCTCCAAGGTTTCTTCCACCTCAGAGATTCTATACAATCATTATGCATTTGTGAACAAAGTGTTTCCCTCAGCTTCTCATATGCATAAACTCACAGGCATGTATACAAACATGCATAAGAACAATCCATTAGAAATGAGATAAATAGTACTGATATGATTGCCTAGTGGGGTGTACTGTCCAACTACTCCCAGCACCAATCTTTCACCTTTGCCATGACTTTTTCTTCTCTTAGGGTTTGGTTAAAACATAACTATGGCTGTTGAAATGTATGTGTCTAGCACAACACAGAATGCACAAGGCCCCTAGATAAAGGGGACTTTTACATTTATGGGGCTCTAGGGTTTTTTTTTAACCATTTAGAAAGCTTAAACAGCTGACATATTTGTGTAGTATCAAGGAGTAGCTTGATATGGTATGCAGCTTTGAAAACTAAACTATCCAGTGCAAGTCACTAGGAAGCCAGAATGCATTTTTTTTCACTTCAATTTCAACATTATAGATATGATCACATGGTGCTTATTTCATCACTAGGCTGTAAAGATATAAGCACATCCTTGAAATCAGATGACTTGCGTTTAAGTCATTGTCATGGGACAATTTTAGTCCTGTGAATTTTGGTAAATCACTTTGACTCTTTTGTCCTTGATTTCTTCATTTTAAAATGAGAATAATGACTGTCTTATAGTATTATCCTAGATGTCAAATGATATAACCATGCAAAACATTTTATAAGTTATATACAAGTAAAATATTATTAATATTATTCCTGGAAATGGTTTCAAAGACTAAATTTTCTCTTATTCTAAAATTTCTTATTTATCTCTGTGGATTATCTGTATCCTCTTTTCAATTTCAGTCTGGCTTTTCTCTGCCACCTGTCATACATCTGGGCCAGTTTCTGGATTTCCACATTTGCTCCTCCATCCATTTTCATCAATTACTATTTTCTCAAATTAAAATTTGTTTATAAAAGATGAAAGATAAGTGGCTGTGAAATCGCATATAAGCAGAAGTCAAAATAAAATTACTCTTTAAATTAATAGAAAGCATTGGACAAACCCAAATAACAGAAAGTTAGCTAGAGCGCAAAAATTCAGAAGGGTTTGGAGGATTCAGAAGATTATAAACTGCTTAATATTTAGAAGAGCTGGCAATCCGCCAGTAGGGAAGAAATTGTTCACCACAATGCCCTGTATATCTTTACTGTTGTCACCTCTTCATCTAATGTAGTTCCGGAAACTTTTGTGTAGGACATCAGATAATCACTCCCACCTTCTGGGGAGTATGTCTGTCCCTGGGACAGAAGCTGATGGAAATGTGGAAATCTGAGGTAAAGAGAGTTGAGCAATTACTTCTTACCAATGGCAGCAGTGACCACTGTAGTGACTAAGATGCCCATGACAAGAGGCAGTAAGAGCCCATGAAGTAGAGGTGTAAGAGGGACTAAGTTTTATCTCAGTAGGAAGTGGGAACCGTTCCTGGCACAGAGAAAGATAACAAGGAGAAAGATGCTCACTCCATCCCACCTGAGGTTCAAGTTTAGTCAGCTGAAATGAAAGGTCCACACCACCTTGAGGATGGTGAATGACCTTGCCAGACTGCTATAAAGAAGAGGAGGTAATTGAATGAACTAATTAGCATTCTAGGCATCTTGTCTTTAAAATGAGAACTGTGATGGGTAAAATTTTGAACATAAATTGCAGGCCCAGGAGAACAGCTATTTACAAAAAAAACCCTCTCTTTTTATATACCTGTTGGCCATTTGTATGTCTTCTTTGGAAAAATGTCTATTCAGGTTCATTGCTCATTTTTGAATTGGACTATTTGTTTTTTGGTTGGGTTGAGGGTTTCTTGTTTGTTTTTTGCTATTGAGTTGTATAAATTCCTTACATATTTTGGATACTATATAATTTTTTAGTTTTTAGTTATACTTTAGTGTAACTGAAAAAAAGTAAAATAAAAATAAAAAGCTAAAAGAGACTCTATTCTTCTCTAAGGATTATTTTAGTTCTCTACGATTTAGAAAGGAAAACTGAAAACTGCTATCCACAGTTGCTTACCTTAAAGCATCATCTCACTCTTCTTGAGGTCAAGTGAAGATTTGTTGCCTAGAACTCATTACAAATATAAATTGTGTACTAAAGTGGACAATCCTGTAAATCAGTATATTCTGCATCTAAGATGCAAAGAGGGCCACAGTCAAATGATCTGCCTGCCTCGGCATCCCAAAATGCAAAAAAAAAAAAAAAAAAAAAAAAAAAAAAAAAAAAAAAAAGCTGACCTGGTGGCACATGCCTGTAATCCCAGCTACTGGGGAGGCTGAGGCAGGAGAATTGCTTGAACCCGGGAGATGGAGATCACAGTGAGCCAAGATCGTGCTACTGCACTCCAGCCTGGGTGACAGTGTGAGACTTCATCTCAAAAACAACAACAACAACTGCAGATTTTTCTGATATTAGCCTCAAAAACTATAGTTGACACATTAACAAAATTTACCTTCCTTGAACTCGAAGGGAAATGCTGGGGTGATATTATATCTCTCATTTTATGGACAGCACTTTATAATATTTCTCAGAACAGAAATTCAGAAACATCTTAAGCCCCTCTTTATTGACTCCTCTAGTCCAAGTTAATTATTTCAACCTCTATGTTCCTGTCTTGTCCATATGCTAATTATAGCACTTATCACACTGAATTTAATAAAAAGTAAGTAAGCATGTAGTTTGTACATTATAGATGGTTTTTCATACAGAGTGTAAGGGAATTCCATTTCACTGAATGTGATCTCCATTTAAATATCACCTTTATCATTCATTTCTTCCTTATTCAATGAATTGTGCCAAATACCGTTTGGGCTCACAGGAGATATTAGAGGAGTTAACATCAAAATGCATCTTTGCAATTCAAAAGGATACACACTGTTTCAATAAATCAATTTTAAATTATGTGAGAATCAAAAGGATCATAAAGAGAAAGTAGTACTAGTATGTGAGATGAATCTGAGGGAAAATCAGGATTTTGCATGTAACGTGGAAGTATTATAGACACACTGGACTAAAAATACACCATTTCCCATTTACCCACTAGGCTTTGCATTTCTCAGAGCCAAAAATAATGTCTACATAGTATGTTCATTTGCTAGGGCTACCGCAACAAGGTACTACAAATTGGGTGGCTAAAAACAATAGACATTTATTGTCTCACAGTTCTTGAGGCTAGCAGTCCAAACTGAAGGATTTGGCCAGGCCATGTATTCTATGAAGAATCTAGAGAAAGATTTTCACTGCTTCTTCCAGCTTCCGGCAGCCAAGGCTCGCTACAGCATAACTCCAATTTCTGTCCCCATCTTCACATGGCTGTCCTCCCTGTGGATGAGGTGATGTCTCTATATCGTCTTCTTTCTATGAGTATCTCTGTGTCTTCACGTGGCATTCTCCTCTCTCTGTGCGTCTATGTCCACATTTCCCTGTGCTTATGAGGACACCTTTCCTATTGGATAAGGGCTTACCCTAATGATTTCATCTTAACTTGATTACATCTGTAAAAACTCTATTTCCAAATAAGGTCACATTCACAGATACTCACAATTAAGACTCCAACATATCTTTTTGGGGGATACAGTTTAACCCAAACATTCATAATTATAACCCCAATATTTATCAGAGAATATACAAAATTCTAGGCATTCAATACATGTTAGCTAAATTTTTAAATGTTCATTTTTACATCCTACTGTAACCCTTGCACTATCATTTAAAATTGAATAAATTGTTCTTGATTGAGGAAAATTGAGAAATAAATGATTACCATCATCTGAGAAATATTCAACCTACTTGAAAGTTGTTGTCATCCTTAGCCAGGTCTTTCTCCAATTAAATTATTCAAATACATTTATCTTCTTTTATTTCACTGAGCAGTGGTTTGTAGTTCTCCTTGAAGAGGTCCTTTATATCCCTTGTAAGTTGGATTCCTAGGTATTTTATTCTCTTTGAAGCAATTGTGAATGGAAGTTCATTCCTGATTTGGCTCTCTGTTTGACTGTCACTGGTGTATAAGAATGCTTGTGATTTTTGCACATTAATTTTGTATCCTGAGACTTTGCTGAAGTTGCTTATCAGCTTAAGGAGATTTTGGGCTGAGACAATGGGGTTTTCTAAATATACAATCATGTCGTCTGCAAACAGGGACAATTTGACTTCTTCTTTTCCTAACTGAATCCCCTTGATTTCTTTCTCTTGCCTGATTGCCCTAGCCAGAACTTCCAACACTATGTTGAATAGGAGTGGTGAGAGAGGGCATCCCTGTCTTGTGCCGGTTTTCAAAGGGAATTTTTCCAGTTTTTGCCCATTCAGTATGATATTGGCTGTGGGTTTGTCATAAATAGCTCTGATTATTTTGAGGTACGTTCCATCAATACTGAATTTATTGAGCGTTTTTAGCATGAAGGGCTGTTGAATTTTATCAAAAGCCTTTTCTGCATCTATTGAGATAATGATGTGGTTCTTGTCTTTGGTTCTGTTTATATGCTGGATTATGTTTATTGATTTGCGAATGTTGAACCAGCCTTGCATCCCAGGGATGAAGCCCACTTGATCATGGTGGATAAGCTTTTTGATGTGCTGCTGAATCCGGTTTGCCAGTATTTTATTGAGGATTTTTGCATCAATGTTCATCAGGGAAGAACATACCATGCTCATGGATAGGAAGAATCAATATCGTGAAAATGGCCATACTGCCCAAGGTGATTTATAGATTCAATGCCATCCCCATCAAGCTACCAATGAGCTTCTTCACAGAATTGGAAAAAACTGCTTTAAAGTTCATATGGAACCAAAAAAGAGCCCGCATCTCCAAGACAATCCTAAGTCAAAAGAACAAAGCTGGAGGCATCACGCTACCTGACTTCAAACTATACTACAAGGCTACAGTAACCAAAACAGCATGGTACTGGTACCAAAACAGAGATATAGACCAATGGAACAGAACAGAGTCCTCAGAAATAATACCACACATCTACAGCCATCTGATCTTTGACAAACCTGAGAGAAACAAGAAATGGGGAAAGGATTCCCTATTTAATAAATGGTGCTGGGAAAATTGGCTAGCCATAAGTAGAAAGCTGAAACTGGATCCTTTCCTTACTCCTTAAACGAAAATTAATTCAAGATGGATTAGAGACTTAAATGTTAGACCTAATGCCATAAAAATCCTAGAGGAAAACCTAGGTAGTACCATTCAGGACATAGGCATGGGCAAAGACTTCATGTCTAAAACACCAAAAGCAACGGCAGCAAAAGCCAAAATTGACAAATGGGATCTCATTAAACTAAAGAGCTTCTGCACAGCAAAAGAAACTACCATCAGAGTGAACAGGCAACCTACAGAATGGGAGAAAATTTTTGCAATCTACTCATCTGACAAAGGGCTAATATCCAGAACCTACAAAGAACTCAAACAAATTTACAAGAAAAAAACAAACAACCCCATCCAAAAGTGGGCAAAGGATATGAACAGACATTTCTCAAAAGAAGACATTCATACAGCCAACAGACACATGAAAAAATGCTCATCATCACTGGCCATCAGAGAAATGCAAATCAAAACCACAATGAGATACCATCTCACACCAGTTAGAATGGCGATCATTCAAAAGTCAGGAAACAACAGGTGCTGGAGAGGATGTGGAGAAATAGGAACACTTTTACACTGTTGGTGGGAGTGTAAACTAGTTCAACCATTATGGAAAACAGTATGGCGATTCCTCAAGGATCTAGAACTAGATGTACCATATGACCCAGCCATCCCATTACTGGGTATATACCCAAAGGATTATAAATTATGCTGCTATAAAGACACATGCACACGTATGTTTATTGCAGCACTATTCACAATAGCAAAGACTTGGAATCAACCCAAATGTCCATCAGTGACAGATTGGATTAAGAAAATGTGGCACATATACACCATGGAATACTATGCAGCCATAAAAAAGGATGAGTTTGTGTCCTTTGTAGGGACATGGATGCAGCTGGAAACCATCATTCTCAGCAAACTATCACAAGAACAGAAAACCAAACACCACATGTTCTCACTCATAGGCGGGAACTGAACAATGAGATCACTTGGACTCGGGAAGGGGAACATCACACACCGGGGCCTATCATGGGGAGGGGGGAGGGGGGAGGGATTGCATTGGGAGTTATACCTGATGTAAATGACGAGTTGATGGGTGCAGCACACCAACATGGCACAAGTATACATATGTAGCAAACCTGCACGTTGTGCACATGTACCCTACAACTTGAAGTTTAATAATAATAAATAAATTAAAAAAAAAAAAAACAAATACATTTATCTTCTACATAAATCCTATTTTATAGTTCTTCAATCATCTTTTTTCCCACTCACTGTATCCTAAGATGGAACTTGCAATTTATCCTTTCAGGAATAAATTTTGGGTTACCTCAGACCTCTAAAATGTTTATATGCACAATATCACTTTTCCTAAACTCCTGTTTCCTTTGTAATTTATTTTCTCCATGTAGTTCTCATGAAGACAGTGAAGCCTTTATAATAACTTTGGATTTGAATTTAATATTTTTTTCATGTGGAATTGTCAAAAATATGGCCTGAAATTTTTTCTATGAACTTGCCAACTTTTTGTACTTTTTACTTTAAAATAAGAAAAGAGTCACATTGAAAACTGCAGAAGTTAAACTAGCATGTTTCACCTAGTACCCCCCAGGTAACTTCAGCTCTGTTTTAGTAAATGCCGTGACTCACAGTGCTCTCTCTCGGTTCAGAGCTCTTTGGTACCTATGGGTCTTATTTCACATCAGAAGCAGCTGGATTTCACACCTACATTTGTCACCCTTCTAGATCCTTCCTTCTGAGCTTATTAACACCATCCAGCAGCTACCTTGAAGATATGCTGCCAGGAAAAATAAATGTTTTCTGCAAGGAGCAAAAAGGTTTTCTATTCCCATATGTCAGCACTTCAGTTCAGGCCCACTGCCAATAACTAATAGCATTTAAACAATAGTTCATTCAGGTGAGAGTTACGAAAATGTTCCTCTTCTGAGATGATTCACCAGATATTGTTACTCAAAAGTGAGAGGAAAATTGGTTGATTTTTGCATCTAAAAACTACTGAAGCACACTGAAAATGAAGCTACAGATCAGGTTCCCAGTCCATGCATCACACTCAACTTGCTATTTGACAATGAATTTTCACATGACTTTTCAACGTCTCCCTTTTCTCATATGTAAAATTAAGAGAATACCATATTTTTACCTACTCATTGTGAGGTTGAAGAGATATTATGTGGAAAATCACTCTACAATTAGAAGGCACTGAGCATATTTTGGGCATATTTCAGATGTTATTCATATTCCAACTTAGAAGTTTAAAGAATTAAAATCTATAACTCAAGAAAGGTGACTAAAGAGAATCATTGGTGATTAATGATTATGCACCTGATTTCTTATTCCATTGTTGCATTTTGGGAAATTAGCTATTTATGTTCTAATCAAGTGTTGACTTTCAACTTAGAATATAATATGAAAACTTCATTTTTTTCTAATAAACCTCAATTTTCTGATAAATCTTAGAGTACATTGCAGGAGGGAGACAACTATTTGCAAGTAAGTTGAACTCAGGCTCACAGAAAGTCACATACCCAATCTCCTGTGCAGAGAGGTTAATAAACTGAGTAAGATATTCACTCCTGGATTGAATCTTAAATCTGTTGCCATCTAGAAATAAAAACGTAACCTTGTATATAGAATCCAAACACATGTGACCCATAATAGGAGAAGTAGCGTTATGATCATAAAATAAACTATGATCATAATAAAGGAAAGAAGAGATGACTCTAACTCTGAGTCTTTGCTGAGTACCAAATCAGCAACATATTTATCTATAAAATTTAAATATATATGTACATAAATACATAATCACTACCCAACCTTTAAGGTCAAACTTTAATGCTATCTTCAACATGAAGCCTTTACCAAGCCCTGAGTCAACAGGACTAGCATTCTTATTGAATCATAAATGTGTTCCACATATCTTATTTCTCTTACAAACTCAGAATTTGCTTCCACAAATCAATTCAATAAATATCCAAGGTCTGTATTGTGTTTATATGTGTATACCCCAGTGTGTCCACTATAGTCCCTTGTCACAAATAAACATTTATTGAATTTTTTGGATTGAGAAGTCATAATGACAAAACAATAAATCATTGATACTGACTACAACCATCTGATATTATTTGATTGCAGAATGATAAATCTCATATATTAGATGTGAAGGTTTTTTTTTTAAGCATTTGAAAATACATTTTGAAAGAGATGTTTAAATAAGTGAACAGCCAGTGGAGTTTTTGAGTAGAGGACTGATGTTCTCTATGCATGAATTCAGTTTCAGATAAATACACTTAATTGTCTGATGGAAAATGTCACCATAAAATATTACAACTCAGAGAGAATACAGAAGTTCAAACTATTGAGAGATCAGTGTGATGAGTACCCTTGAAAAGGTTAAGGCTCTCAAAAAGCTATTTGAAATTGTCATTAGTAATAGTATTCTGGAGGGAGAAATATAATTGTGTGATATTTTGAGGTGATAAGTTGTCTTATCAGGGTCTGTTAGGGCAAAGGCAGAGTTCATAAGAAAAATGCACTTCTGATTTATGTCCCTAAACTTTGCAGGATTTGTTCTGGCATTTAAACAAATATTAAACTACATGGCTATGGACAGGAGCCGTTTGCTCTTCAGTGATAACCTTGCTGCTTCTTCCACTTCTCCATGGGATATAAAGAAGGTCATTTTCTAGAATAAAACTCATTCCCCTGTGCATGCTTCATCACACAGATTGCTGACAGTTGGGGGTCTCTGCTCTCCACCATGGGACACAGAACCCTGTTTTTGACACTGCGAATTGGTTCTGGTCAATAGAAGATACAGAATACTTAGATCATGTTGTTGAGCTCAGTTAGCTAGTTTTGCTTTTTGGATGTGTGATGTATAAGGGAATGCACTTGCCAGATCCTCAATAAAATACTTGTCCCAGCTATTGAGAGTGCTGTCAGTACCCAGCCTGCATGTATTTGCCTTCCAGAAGCCGCTTAAACTTCAGAGAACCACCTTGGTCAAGCTCACACCCTTCAGAGCAGGGGTCCATATTAACTGATAGATTGAAGCAAGATTATAAAGGCCAGACCATTTCAGCCTCATTTAGGAAAATTGTGATAACTCATGTTATCTCTGGAGTTCCCTGTGGGGTTAGCAGAAGTTGTTGTTGGGACTGTTTTGCACCTTGACTTCTCCCTTGGCCCAATGCTGTTTCTTTAGCCTGCCTTCTACAAGTATTGATTACAGGAAACTTTGTAATATACATCCTGAACATTGAACTTCATGATAAAATTGGCTTTGGAGAACCTATGTGCAATAGGGTGAAACAGACAAACTTGCAGTTTTCTTAAGTGCACAGCAAAGATTCAGAGGACATAATAATCCTGGAATGCTAGAGAGAATTCTGGGCAGTATAAATAGTTTATAGGAATGTCCTCAGCAGGACAGAGCATGGCATGGGTGAAGCTAGGAAAGGTAAGCTTGTCAAAGTGAGAGTGGCACAAAAAGAAGCAGGAGAAACAGGTGACTTTGAAGTTACAAAGACCACAACTGACAGTAGATGATCCCTGGCAGTAGGAGGGTGTGACTACCACTAAGAACATTGAATGATAGCAAGAGAAAGGTGAATTTCATCTGGTAATCAAAGAAAAATTATTGAAGTTTAAAAAAAAACCCATGAGAATTGTGTTTTAGGAAACTGAAGGAGTCAGTACATAAAGTGAATTTGAGAGGGAGGAAAGATGGAGAAGCCAAAGATGACATTAGAAAGTTGTTAGAACAATCTTGCCATCATGAAAGCCAAAATGTAAACTTTAAAATTGCATGTATATGCGTGTATGTATGTATAGAGACAGAAACAGAGAAAATTTGAAAGAGGAAATGGCAGTAAGAATTGATTATAAGAGGTGCTATATGGGAATTAAATTTAGCAGCAATCCTTCTAAAATCTTCTCTAAATGCCAACGACCATATAATGAATATCATTTATTGAACATTGAAATAAACTCAGAATTTTACCAGGAAACTTTAGATATATTTCATTATTTTAATATCCCCTTTGACATAGCTATTTCTTTTTATAGTTTGTAAATAAAAAGATTAAATTTAGAAATGCTCGAGAACCCAGTCCAACGTTATGCAGTTAATAAATGTCAGAATTGGAATTTGAACACAGGCCTATTTAAATTAATTTTCAGTACTTTTAACCACTCTACTACCACAGATCTAAAATATAAAAAATATAAATATTTTTATTTTAAAAAGTTTCCTTTTATGAGTAAGTAATGTGAGGTAAAAACTGCAGATCATGGATGCATGATTACTTACTGTTGCCAACATATTTTTGAACTAGTCTAAGTCTAAGCCATTACATCACATGAATACAGGAGTCCAAGGGGAATACATGATCTAAAACTAAACCTGCCCGGCAAATACAAGTTACCTCTTCTTCTACTGGCATAATCTGTTAACATATCTGGGCATATTTATTCATAAATATGTCTTTATATTTAGGATATTTAGGTAGGAGCAGAAATTCTTTGTCCTCTACTTCAGCAGTTGGATTCTTCAGAGACTCATCAGTCTCTTCACTTTGAAGTTTCATGCCACTGGAAGAAAGCACCGCATGTTCCCAAAATGCTTTGTATTATTTTTGCTGGTATCTAGTCCCCAGTAGAAAAGCAATCTTGTAGCAGCTCAAGGGTGAAAATGGACAATACATTTGCAATCTGGAACCTGGAACTGACCTTGGGCCAGTAACAGAGCTGCATAATCATTATAATAAAGATTTGCCAAAAAGGACTTATAGAACAATGTTCATATTACATTATCATTTGTATTGTAAGTCCCCAATTATGTCTCAAAGGAGATACCAAGTCATATCTTCAAATATTACCTCATTCAGAGTGACAGTGGTATTTAGACAACAGAGTGATCTGTTGAATGATAAAAAGGCTACTTACATTTGTTGGGCAGCTGTGTCCCAACAAGCCTATTCAAGCCTTTATATATTCATATTAATTTTATAATCTGGCCTTAAGTTTATAAAAGGGACCTATTTACAAATTTCTTAAGCTCAGTTGATTGTGTATTTATGTGTTCCATATATTTTGCTTTTATAGAAGAGGTTAACGACAAATCCAGAACCTCTTTGTAACATCTGTAAAAGGACACTATCAAAATGTAGAAGAGTTCTATAGGGTCAGCATGGATTCATAAGAAGACTTCTTGGTCACCTCCCATGGAAGTGCAGCTGCCTTGTCAGGTAATAACGTGTGTCTTGGTACACTCTCTTTGTTTTCAATCTCTTAAGCCCCAAAATCAACTTGAGGCCACAGACAGAACTACTATTCAAGGCAACATCACACACAAGTAATTCATTAATGTACTGCAGGAAATCACAAGTAGTGGAAGGGTAGTCGAAGGGTAGTCCTGCAAAGAATTATGGAACCGTGTTCACTCCTGTGACTATCACCAGGATACTCTTCAGATAACACGCTTCCAATTGTTGAAAATAAAAATGTGATAGTCAATAAGTCTCAACATTCTGAAAGGTGTCATTGTGATGACAGGTCAATTGCATGGAATAATCATTTCAAGTAGAAAATCAAGCAGGTTAGCAATAATTGCATTTTGTAATAGACACATGCAGTATACCCTCACACACACAAGAAAAATGAGATTCCCCAAGGAAGCATTAGGCTTGTGTTCGGGTTTCTTTAGTTCATCAGATGGATATACGTTGTTTGAGAAGTCACTATTGGTGATCTTGAAGAAGCATATAAATAACTAATGTATGCTCATTAGGAACTTCCAGAAATCTTTAAATTGTCCTTTGATGAACATACATGATCAGAATGTAGCTAGCACCTTATTACTCAGCTTTCAGCTTTAACATCACTCCTTCAGATATCATGCCTTCAGAAGGCCTCCCAGACTTGACCACCCAGTCTAAAGTAACTCTTTCTCTCTCTTCAACACATTACTGTGCTTTTAAAAATTGTCAAAAACTCATGCCTGTAATCCTAGCATTTTGGGGGGCTGAGGTGGGTGGATCACGAGGTCAGGAGATTGAGACCATCCTGGCTAACATGGTGAAACCCCGTCTCTACTAAAAACACACACACAAAAAGTTAGTCGGGCATAGTCCCAGTTACTCAGGAGGATGAGGCAGGAGAATGGCGTGAACCCGGGAGGTGGAGCTTGCAGTGAGCCGAGATTGTGCCACTGCACTCCAGCCTGGGCAACAGAGCGAAACTCCATCCGAAAAAAAAAAAAAAAAAAAAAAATCAATAATATATCACTGCTTGACATTTTTTTTCTGTTTACTTATGTAATTATTTTCTCTCTTTTCCAGCTAGAATTTCAGCTCTGTGAAAGTACAATTCTCTTTATTTTGTTCACCATTGTACACTTAATATCTTGATTTCCGTGTAACAGAGTATCTTCATATAAATGTATGGAAAAATATTTTTAAATTACATCAAGTCTGGAGGATGTTTCTACTAACGTTTATTAAGGGCATATAATGTTCCTGACTCTTAGAACAAATAATTATACCATTTACTCTTCATAACCATTCTGTGAGGTGAGCATTAACATAGATTCTACAGATGACAAACCTAAGGTTCAGAACTTACTGGAGTTTGTTTTCTTTATACTCCAATGTGCCAGATGGTACATTTCCACCCAATCTATCACATGATTACACAATTGTTTTTGTTTCTAGTGTTTGCTATATTTGGGGCTACCTATCCAAACTGTACTTTAAGCTCCTTAATGATAGGGATAGTATCTTCTATTGCTTTTGTCTTCATAGCAGTATTCATGACAGTTGTGGGCATGTAGATGTTAAGAAATAAAATGGTTTAAGTGGTTATGTAGGAAGATGGAAAATGCATCCTCATAACTGGGAGTGGAACGTGACCCTTCACACAGGTCACAGAATCTCTCCTCATATGCTCCAGGGAATGGCTCTCTAAGAACTGAGGATCAACTCACATATCTAATCTGACTTAAAGCTAATAGGGCATCATGAAATTCTCTATTCATTGATATTCCTTGAAGGGAGAAAAGCATGTATGGTTGCACTGTATCCCTACCTCTACATTTGTATATAATTCACTAATTGTTCATATTCCATGCCTGTCCTTGTTCCTGCTCCCACTGATCTCAAAATCTGAAATAAACATGCAGCTTCTCTCAAAAAGACTAGTGCAGGGGCTCTCCTGGAAGCAACACTTTGATTATGTTTCTTAGCGTTTTTTGTTTGTTTTGAGATAGAGTCTCACTCTGTCACCCAGGCTGGAGTGCAGTGGCACAAACACAGCTCGCTGCAGCCTTGACCTCCCAGGCTCAAGCGGTTCGCCCGCCTCCACCTTCCCAGTAGCTAGGACTATAGATGCATGCTACCATGGCTGGCTAATTTTCCTTATTTTTTGTTGAGATGGAATCTTGCCATGTTGCCCAGGATGGTTTCAAACTCTTGGGCTCAAGTGATCCTCATGCCTTGACTTCACAAAGTGCTGGAATTACAGACATGAGCCACCATGTCCAGCCTTAAGCAAGGCTTACAAATACAGAAGCCTGGTCCTTGGTCAGTAGCATGAAAAATATTACTAATTTTAAACCTGTGTTGATGATTCTGGCTTCTTTCCAGGAAACAAGACAGAGAACAAGGAAGTCTCCACTTCTTTCTAAATCTAAGACAGTGTAGCACACAAGGCATGGGCATAACTATGATGTTAATAAAAAGTAGTTACCATTTACTCAGTGTTGGAAATGTGTCAGGCACTTTAGGGCATTGACCTATTAATATTCCCAAGTATTTTCATGTCTACATTTACAGTCTAGGAAACTGAGGCACAGAGAGGTTGAGTAACTTGTGTAATGTCATATAGTCAGTTAATGGCTGATGCAAAATTTTGGCAGAGATACTGTAATTGTAATGCCTAAAAATCAAGATATGAGCAAGTTCTCCTGGGTGCATCTTCCACCTCCAAAATAAACTCAGAATATGTAGATCCTATGAATGCAATAAATTTCTTCCCATTTAAATTTGGTCTACATGTGCTTTCCAGCAAATTATGATGAATTAAACATGCTATTGCATGCAATTTTGGTAAGCTTCAAAAGGGAGGTAATGAGGAACAGTTGAAATTTCCAGTTGTATAATTCTAGCACATAGTGACATTTAAATAACATGACTGATAAAATAGGTGTTAGAGCTTGAATAATACTGTCCCTTAAGATTCCTAAATTAATAATGTAGGCTCATTATTTTAGGTGATTCTATTGTCATATATAGCCATGATATATTCCACTTCCATTACATCTGGTATAAGATATGTATAAGCTACTGAAAATATACTTTATCTCCACGAAGTAGTTATATGTTCAATATAATTAATGCATTTCTACTGACTTAGGATTCCTAACCAAGAGAAATTTCTTCCTTCTTGTTTTCTAAAATAGAGCTCTCATTAGCCAGAGGAAATAAACTAGGGGAAACACAGTCATTAAATTACCTAGTTTAGTAAAGATACTTTCCTCGAACACCACCTTTGTAACAGACAATTTTTTCCTTACTTATAATTCATTATTCCTTCCTAGTATTTCTAGCTTAATTTTCTTTTTGCCCTTTAATAAGACAATTTTGCCAATTCCAGATGTGATTATTAAAAGATTACATTGTATTTTTTTCTAAAGATTTTTGAATGCATTACAAAAATGAGAAAGACTTAATTCAAAGGAGTGAAATAGATTCTCTTGGCACAAAAACATGGCACTTGTATACAAATTGTTCATTTGAATCACAAAACCCATAAATATAGGCTGAGTAACATATTTGCACACCAATGAAAATATAACCTGAAACTATATTATCATATTTCAGTTGCTTTATTTAGAACACCATTTTTTAAATTAGCTATAAAATACCACACTTAAATTTTCTGTATGTAATAAAATGTATGTATTTGTAATCATGGGACCATATTTAATAGATTCCTTACTTGGAAAAGCAAATTAAGCAAAATCCATTATTTATTTTTCTAGTGAAAGAATAGGAAAATCTGGCAAGGGAGTGAGCTGTCAAATATGTAACTCATTTTAAATTACTATTGGGTTTTCCTTTGTTTACATGACAATAGTAGTCTCCCTCTACAATAGTACAAAATGTTTTTCCCATTTTCAGAAATCCTATTTGAGACCTAGCACTAGCTCCAAAACTACAGTGTGCCCTGCCATGCAACTAAATCTATATCTTCCAGTTTACAGACAAAGGGAATGAATTTTGCTGTTAAAATCCATACTTTCGGAGCAGACTTTTTTAGAATAATTTTCTGGTGTATGTACATAAGTGTTCAGCATGTGCTTAATATTTATCTTTTATGGGTTCATTATTTATATATCAAGCACAGCACATTCATCAAGAGAGCAAAGCAATGTGGCAAATGGGCCATTTATCATTTGGATCTGACAAATTATTAAATCTTATCAATTTGTCCAGTTTTAACTTATCTAGGAATATAGGAAAGCCTGATTTTAGAGACATGTTTTTAATGCATTTATTTTCCATACAGAAATTGTATCATTTGGTGTTAAAGAAAAGAGATTTTTATTTTAGAAATGCATAATTTCTAGCTTAAAAATTACCAGAGGAGGTTTTGCACAGTTTGTGTTTATAAACTCATATTATTGGAGTGTTGATAGAAATAAACAGATCAATTGATTAATCTACTACTTATAACATAAAGTGCATGATGCCAGATCACCTTAAAAGGATTTGGTATTCTCTTAGAAAAATTTATGCACAACTTTCAATTAATGCTACATTATTTTGTATATTCTGACATTTTATTTTCTATTGCTCCCTAGGAATTTAATGAGGACAGGTTTTTCCTCTCTCCATAGACCTCAAGGCCTTCAAAACTAAGGAATCCATCTCTTCACTCCCAAGGTATTTAATTCTGTGCTCTTAACACAGTAGGAAACACATTCTTGTTAATAAGGTAAATCTGTATGAATAGACCTTTGACAACTGATAAGATATTCTCTCATTCATGAAGAGTTCAAGCATTTTCAAGAAATAGTTTCCATTCAATATATTCAATATGTTTGTAAAAATCTGTCATTTAGGTTTTCAATGACTATGCATATGATAATTTGAATATGGTCTTCAAATTTGTATTAAGGTAACAATATTGGTGTAACTATTTTGGAAAAAATAAGTTGTAAATGATGCTAATTCCAAAGATGGGTGGAGTGCACCTATGTGCCAGGGACAGTACTAGATACGAAAGCAGCTTACAGTGTAACCGTGGAGACACAATTCCAAAATCAAATTATTCCAATATATTACAGTGTTTCGGCCAAGTTTTCTCCAAAAATTATAGACTTGGGTGAAGGTCTGAATATTAGCAATTTATATGGGAATATGACCTCAGGAAGTAGAAGTATAGAATGGGGAAAGTAAACATGCTGGGATTATCCAATGAGCCTTACAAAGCACATTTCACAACTCAGCCCCAACAGTCAAAGAGGAGAAGCATTTATCTGTTAGTTCCAGTCACACATAGGTCGAGGGTGACTCCCCTGGCATTAATTTCAGAAAAAATTCAGGTTGCATGTGCACGAGTGCTGGCAGGTTCTCACAGTCATCCCATATTAAGGCAACTCAGAAGCCGGGGCAGAAAATGGGCAGTGAATGAGAGGTAAGAATTGCTGGCATGCCGGGCGCGGTGGCTCAAGCCTGTAATCCCAGCACTTTGGGAGGCCGAGATGGGCGGAGATCGAGACCATCCTGGCTAACACGGTGAAACCCCGTCTCTACTAAAAATACAAAAAAAACCCCCAAAAAACAAAAAAACCCAAAAAAACAAAAAACAAAACAAAACAAAAAACTAGCCGGGTGGGGTGGCGGGCGCGCCTGTAGTCCCAGCTACTCCGGAGGCTGAGGCAGGAGAATGGTGTGGACCCGGGAGGCAGAGCTTGCAGTGAGCTGAGATCTGGCCACTGCACTCCAGCCTGGGCAGCAGAGCGAGACTCCGCCTCAAAAAAAAAAAAAAAAAAAAGAATCACTGGCCTAAAGTGAGGTACTGTCCAGTTGCACATGCATGACTCCTGATAAACATTTCTTGGGTTCTCTCAATCCTGTTGGAACATGGTCTGAATGACAAGGTGGAGCGAGAGAATATTGAACTGTCCAATACATAAGGAAAATGTTAAGATCAAAGATAGTGTCAAAGCAGAGAGGAGGAACCTTTTTAGGCAAACCTTGGCTTTAGGGAAGACTTCTGAGATAATATTATGCCTAGGTTAAAAATAAAATAAAATGTAAGATGATATTAGATGCTAAGCATGGAACTGGACCCTAAGGATTGTGGTTAAGAATATATGGCTTTAAGTGCCCTAAGCTACAAATTCAGAACCACCGGCTACCTCTCCATGGGACTTACTGAAATGAGAGTCATTTCACAATACCAACATCACTCCACCCTTTGTCCACATAAAAGGAATGTGTTATTTCTTGATAAAATGTGGTGTTAATGAAGAGAGGTCGTTTACTCCTTTAAAATCCCTGTAGAAGAGCAGTACTTTCATCTTCCAAACTAAGAGAAAAAAGGGTCCGAAAGAGTCACTTGGTTGGATATGTTTGGGGGCAGAGTATCCGAAAAGAGAATTAGGAGGGATTTCATGGTGGGCATTTCTAGAAGTGAAATCCCACAAGATACTCTGGCTCCCAAATGGAACTGTCCTTTTGAATTAAGCGTCCTCATTGTGTCTGATTTTCCTACTGCCTCAGCAATGCTTTTCAAAAGGCTTAAAACACAAATCATGAAGAACAATGGCTATGTACATTAAATATAACATCATTTATTTCACCTTCTTAAATACTTCTGTCAGTCCTGACAGAGACCCCAATTAGTTTGGAGATTCTCATTTATTTTCTTTTGGGCATTTGGCTACAATACAATAAAAATAGCAAAATTTAATATATTTTTTAAAGATCCCACTAGCTCGAAGTATAGATGCTGAAGCCAAAATTGAATATGACTGGATTTTTCTATAAACTAGTTGACCTGTTTCTTCCAGAAATAATCACAATGCAACCACACTAACGATGACAAATCATTCAGACTGGAGATTTACTGAACATCCCAGTTCATGTTCGGTGACTGCTCGTGTTTATGGTTTTATGTAGATCTGGCTTATTCGTTAGATATTATAAATTACTAACTATTTCAGATATTTTTAAATAAAATTCTTGAGTAAGAATAATGGTAGATGAATTATAACTTAAAATATTTTCTAATTCTCAGAACTGGAAGTAGAAAATGAGGAAAAGTACAAAGTGGGTGAAATTAACATAGTTTATTGAATGTGAAGATTAATTTGAAAACACTTAAGTTCAGAATATGCTGGTATCCCTCAAATTAGGGAGTGGGATGTATATCCAAGCTGGAAACAAGATGGGTGGTCTTCCAATTGACATTTCTTGATGAAACTTCTTCATGAATTTTCATAGCCATGTGACTGGTCCTCAGAATAGAACCAGTGCTCGAGGAACAGAAAGTAGAAAGGATGACTGAGAAGGAATATCTAAATACACGTCTAACTTTGCCCTTTGGAGAATAGAAAGAAACGCTCTTGAAGATTAGTCTATAAGGTTTAAAAGTGAGTTTTCAAGAAAAGGGTAAGTAGAACTTCTCTAATTTCTATAAAGGGGTAAATAGCAAATGGCAATGAGTGTCTTATTTGTTTCATCATATGTTTAACACAAACTAAAGTGAACCAACCATGATGGAGGGTAGGAAAAAAAAAAAAACAACAAAGTTTTTTTAAAGTTTCCAGACCCAATGCCAACATTAAAACAACAATATTAAGTATATATAAATGGAGACAGTTTGGCCCAGGCAGGCTGGCAAATATAATATTTAAGTGAAAAAGGCACCAAAATGCTTCCTCTTCTATTAAAAACCCAAAGAATTTTAATTTAAACTTAATTACAGTTTTAAGTAAAACATTACACATTAATTATCCAGTCTCCAAGGACATGCAAAATAATGTCCTTTTGCAGGAGGTTGGTTGAGCATTGACTAGTTGCCAACTGCCAAACTAAAGAATTTTTAAAGGGACCTGTATGCAAAGGCTTAAAAAGTTAAAAGAAATAATATATACATGTATGAATAATTAGCATAACTCCAATAATAATTCTCTGTGAAACCATAACTCATAATAAAAGAGAATCACATTGCAAACCACAAAGTATTCTTTTAAAGATGAAAAAATGTATTATCATTTTACACAAATGTTCACTTTTTTCCTGTTATAAGGGAAGTAACTTCAAGAAAATATTCAAGTTTAGAGATTCATGTCTTTATAACTGACAAATTTTTTCTAATTTATTCTAAAATATATTTGTGTATTCAAAAGAACAAATAATAAATCTACAAATTAAATACTTATATAAATGATGACTAATGTTATCTAAATTAATGTATAGGCTAAATGCAGGAATATCTGACATGTGAAATGTGTCATTTATATTCATTGCCTTCAAATTTTACACGTACATAATACAAGTAATTGAACTCAAAACACAGGAAATAATCATTCTTAAAGGTCTAATATCGATTATGAGCCTAGACCTTGGCCAGTCTTCAACAAATAAGAAACTTTAATCAAAGACCATTTGCAAAAGTTGCAGACCACCATTAGCTGTTTGAATAGAAACCAAAGCAAAGCTTCCACTGGGAGAGTTTCATGTTGCCTGAAATTCTTGCTCTTAGGAAAGTAATGGAGTTGCAGTCTATCTTCATTTTCCAATAGTAGTTTGCATATCATGATGTGAACATCATTTTGAAATATAAATAGTTATATGTAAATGGAAAATTACATTTGAATTAAACATTTGTTGAAACAAAATATATTTTGTTTTTCAGATTGTTATTCCTATTTCTCATTATCATCCTGCTTCTCTCCCTATTCCAGCCATTCTAAAATGTTTGATTCATAACTTTTTGTTGTATATATTCTTATAAGATACGTATTGTGGTTTGGTGTTTATGTACATATTTGACATTGATAAAAGTATTTTCTTTTGCTTCTTTGTTTTAACACAACATTTTCAAGATATATCCATTTTTCTGTGTTACATTTAGACTGAGGTAACTAGTGTCTAAGATGGCTACCAATGATCTACACTGCTTGGTAATCATGTCTGTATGTGATTGCCTCCCACAATGAGTCAGAGTTGGCCCTGTGTATGGCAAATAGGATGCAGTAGATACGATGTTGTGTGATTTCTGAGGCTAGGTCAAAAATGGTAACAAGGCTTCTGTCTGACTATTTCTCTCTTAGGACTTGGAGTCAAGGAAATATGTTGGGAGAAATCCAGCCACAGGGAGAAGCCACATGTAGGCATTCTAGTTGACAGCCACAGACAAGGTCTTAGCCAAGAGCCAATTTCAAATGCCAAAGATGTGAATCAGTCTTCAGATAACTCTAGTTCCTAGCCTTTGAGTAGCCCCAGCTGAGGCCAAGTGTAATGAGATGTGCTATCTCCACCAAATTTCAGACCTGTGAGTGTGTCAGTTTGGAAGCTGTGAGAAGCAAGCGATAAGAGATTTGTAGTGGAAAATGCTTGTGAAGTATAGAGTACAGGATCATAAGGAGGAGGGAGGAACCTTCAGACTACTATGCAGGTATGACACTTTTGAAAAGAGACAAGGAAGAAATGAGGATAGGGTAAGAGCTTCAGACTACATAGCATTTTGGAAAAAATCTTGGTCAGGTTGGTAGAGAGCCCCTAAGTAAAGGGGCCTGTAGAAGCGTCCATCATTAGGCAAAAATGACCTGACACTAGTTCTCTTGCAGTGTTCAGTCATTGGCTGTGAGGAACTCTGGGAGAGGTCAGCCTTGGCAAGAACACCACAGTTGATTGGATGGTACGGCAGCTGGGGGATATCAGTCATCTATGCTCTGTACTAACTCTCTTCATGGCTGCCACAGTCTACTCTTTCAATGCATGAATCTCCTCCTCCATGAGTCTTTAAGATTCAGGTACTTCATATTTCTCGTGGACTTCACCTCCTAGGGGCCTTCCTTCTTAAAATGTTCTCTTCTATTGGCTCTGATAGTGCTAGACATCATTTATTTTCCCCCAGCCATTCCCTAGTTTCCTAGATTGACTCATCTTTCTCTGAATAAGTTTTTAAATAAGGGATCTCCTCAGGAACTTTCTATAGGTCTTCCTCTTAAAGATGGAGACAAGCGAGACAAATTACAGCCCTCATCAATGCAGTTGTTCTCAGGACCATAACTGAAATTCACTATCTTCCTCCTCCATTATCTATTATATCTATTCATCTTTCATCTTTACACGTCTTTTCTTTTTTTTTTTTTTTTTTTTTTTTTTGAGTTGGAATCTTTCTCTATCACCAGGCTGGAGTGCAATGGCATGATCTCTGCTCACTGTAACCTCCACCTCCCAGGTTCAAGTGATTCTCCTGCCTAAGCCTCTCAAGCAGCTGGGATTACAGGCATGCGCCAACATGCCCAGCCCTCTTTTCTTTGTAAATTACCCAATCTGCCATAATGCAGCAGAAAATGGACCAAGACAAGGTTTTTCCTAATTATCTGAAATAAACCTACATGATGGCATTCATCTCCAAAGACATTCATTTCATCAATATTGAAATTTTGCTTTGCACAATAACCACACTCATCAATAATTTTCTGCAATTCACTAAGGGAGACCACTTCAGTCTCAGTATCAGTGGCAGCTGATTCATGCATGACCTTCAAACTACATGGTCTTGCATGATTTTCAGATGTTCTGAGGCAGCTCAGACCTGCTCAACCTGAGGTCTTATCTTGAATCATCTCTCTCCTACACTGCTTTTTTATTCAGATCTTTGAAGATGTTTGACGCCTTCTGCTGTATCAACATGGTTCTCCATGGCATTTCACAATGAATGATGTTTTCAATATACTTTGTGTTCTTGTAGTGTGGAAAAGCATTCTGGTATCAACAACACTTTTCATATTTCTTTACATTTTTTAAAAATTTCTCACTTATGGAAAGTCATTACATGCCTGGTAAATGAAGACAAGAACATAGTCAAGGAAATATCTTTTATGAGTTCTCCTCTTTCAATTCAAGTTGATACTTGTACTTTTTCTTCCAATGAATGGGGTTTTATCTGGACCTTTAAGTAAACCTAATCTCTTAAACCCACATTTTCATTTAACAATGTAAAGAAGACAATGAATAATGCACAATAATTTTAAACAACCATCTTATTAGGAGAAGAGCTAAGATATGACTGAAACACAATCTACATCCTCTCAATCAGATTCTTAAGCAACTTATAAGTTTTTACTGATACATTAAACTATGTTTTCAATACAGATAATTAATGTGGGAGAAATATCACAAGCAGTTATAAAAACATGAGGTTAAGATTTTGGATACTTATATACAAACCTATATTTGTAATATTATATGATTCACTGATGACTCATTCACATGAGAAGAGCACATGTTTTTATTTAGATCTTTAAGCAAGTGTGAGTGGGATATGGCTGTCAAGAAGATTTGAATTTCTAGAGTGTGGGTAGAACAACGCTTTCAAAACCAGAAAGAAAATACAATTTACACTTAAAAATATGAGACAAGTGGAACAAAGAAAGATTGATCTGAAAAATAAAAAGTTCAAATGAGCATCCTGTCATAAAAGCAAACAGAAGTGAGATTACATAACAAATCATGCCAAAAATCTGAGAAAATGTCTAATTTTATTTTTTCATGAAAAGTTGGGACAGCCCTTAATTATCCTAAATCTTCACAAGCAGTGTAATTTTTACTCCAAATAAGCTTTACATTCTTGGTATCTCTTGAAAATAACAAGATAAATGATTTAGTTATACTTTGTTAGTAAATAATATTTTCATATAGCACATCAAATAATGACTTCAGAAGGATGCCAAAAAGGAAGCAAATAGTTGTTTTTAGATTCCTGTTGATAATTTGAAACCTGAAGTCTACACTACCTAATAAGAATGCATCACCACCTTGTGGAAATTTCTTCAAACTACAGACACACGATCCCAAGATCCAGATCAGAAGACATGAGCAGATCAAGCTATTTAATTTCCATTTACTTTAGTTTGACTGTTATTCCTTGTAGCTCACAATCAAATCTTAGTCTTTGAAACTAGCCTCTAACTTTAACTCTAGACTTATATTTTCAACTGTTTGGTTAACTTTCTCACCTGATGCTTTGTTGCCACTTAAAATGCCATAACTTCTACACCAAATTCTTCCTAATAGTTCTATTTAAATTAGTGGGCATTCATATAGTGTTCAGTCACCTAGGCTAAAATTTTTGATCTTCTTTGATTTATTTTCCCATGAAGGTCCACTTCGCCTTAAAATTAATCACCAAGTTCTGTTAGCTCTCATTCCTTTCTTTCCCACTTATCCTCTCTATTTTATTGCTACTAACAAGACTAGATTATGCCTTTTAATTGCATATCTAGGCTATTACAACAGCCTTATAACCTGTACTTCCAGCATCTCCTCTTCCATCATTGCCACTGTTCTCTTGTGTGAATCTAACATATTTTGTTTAGCTTAAATTTGCTTTAGGCTTTATGGCCTCCAAAATTCTTATCAGTTTCTATACGTTTCTTGCCTTTCCTTTCACCAGTACGCTAATTATCTGATGCTCCAACCATACTCTACTGACTATGCCCAAATATGTTCTGATGGCTTTTCACTTCTGCTCTTAAGGTCATACCCCCTCTCTCTGGTATGCTCTTCCATTATATCTGGATGCCAAAATTCTTGAGAAGAGTGTTTGAACATTCTTGCAGTGAAATATCATGAACTTAAAGACCTTTGATTTGAAAAGTGGTACTTAATCTGAAAAGATGTTTCAATCTAGTTGTTACAGATACACACATGGTGTAATGGCTGTTTATTTGACAAAGTGGGGAGCTAAATCCATACTGGTAATGAATGACATTTAAAAATGTTGCAGTCACGTGATTCTTGAATGCAGAAATCGGGTCTTTCCCAAGAATTAGGGTAAGTTCTTTGTGAAGATTTTCCTTACATACCCAAACAGATGAGATAGATCATTTCTCTTTACTCTCATAGTAACTTTGAATTACACTGATGTGAGTTATTCTTATATCTACTTCAAGAGTATAAGCACTGTATAGAATATAGCTTTCTTTTATCTAAATTGCTATGATATAAAAGCTGTGAATTCTCTCCTCACAGATACTAACGAAACATAACTGTGTATCCACACTTAGTTCAACTCTCAACCAAACCTAAAGAGTAGGAAATGGTGTCTGTTCATCATCACCCCTCCTTCCTACAAGACTTGTCTTTATCCTATAAAACTGAAAGGAGGGCATGATATGTGAAGGAAGAAAGTGTACCCTAACATATGTTAATTCTTTTTTTTTTTTTTTTTTTTTTGAGACAAAGTCTGGCTCTGTCGCCCAGGCTGGAGTACAGTGGCGCGATCTTGGCTCACTGCAACCTCTGCCTCCCGGGTTCACACCATTCTCCTGCCTCAGCCTCTGGAGTAGCTGAGACTACAGGCTCCTGCCACCACGCCCGGCTAATTTTTTGTATTTTTAGTAGAAACGGAGTTTCACCGTGTTTGCCAGGATGGTCTCGATCTCCTGACCTCATGGTCCGCCTGCCTCGGCCTCCCAAAGCGCTGAGATTACAGGAGTGAGCCACCGCACCCGGCTGACATATGTTAATTCTGACTCATTTAGTTTGCTATATACTTTTGTTCCTTCTGTGTAAAATCCTGGATATTTTACTTACAGTTTAGCAGGCATTTTGATCTTCTAGTTTTATTTACTAGCCCAAATCTCCTTATTGATTGAACTTGTACTTTAATAAAATTAATCTTATCATATTCCAAAGAATAATGCAGCCGTGCGTGGTGGCTCGTGCCTGTAATCCCAGCACTTTGGGAGGACGAGGCGGGCGGATCACAAGGTCAGGAGATCGAGACCATCCTGGCTAACACAGTGAAACCCTGTCTCTACTAAAAATACAAAAAATTAGCCGGGCATGGTGGCGGGTGCCTGTAGTCCTAGCTACTTGGGAGGCTGAGGCAGGAGAATGGCGTGAACCCGGGAGGTGGAGCTTGCAGTGAGCCGAGATCGTGCCACTGCACTCCAGCCTGGGCAACAGAGTAAGACTCCATCTCCAAAAAAAGAACAATGCATATAATTTTAGTTTTCAATAAATGAGTTCTTTGTACTAAGAGAGCATAGAATGAATTGGTCATTGGTTAGTGGTTCCAGGTGACAACTAGAACTGAGCATATGTTTAGAATCACATCAGGTCATAACTGCAATGGGACTTTTTCAAGAGATTTGCTGAGATTGGAATGAAGCAAGATAAGTAACCTTTTAAGCAAGATACACTAGAAACAGATCAGACAAGCATATTCACAAGATCAAACAAAGGAGGGAGTCTTTAGTCAAGTGTTTAAGCTGCACCAGGGAGTGTTCCCTGTGTACATGATTATCAACATTCAGGAAATGAATGGTCAATTCTTTTACAACTGGTGGCCAGGAACTTGTCAAACGAACCTAATTCTCAAAAACAGTCTGTCAGAGAGCATAGGTCTCTGGCCTATTTAGTCAGCTCCCAATCCTCAATGGAAGCGATTCCATTCTCATTTATCTAAAACGTATTAGGATACATAATGCAGGTTAATTGGGAGCTCAGGTGAAAGGGCTAAAAAGAATCACCTTACCTAAGGTTACGCTCCCCTTCCCAGAGCAGCCCAAACCCAACGACTCATTGACTCTGCGTTATAAATGTCAAGCTTTCTTTTCTCAACTCTGGAAAATTCTGAAGAGCCATTAATCCATTTATGCTGGAGGTTGCAAACTTTTTTGTGTGAAAAATCAGACCCTGGAGATGACCTTGAGCGGTAGGATGTAAATAATTCCCACAAGCTTAGTGTTCCAATAATGGAACACTAAGCATAAATGGGTTTAAAACTTCAAGCCACTCCTGGGGTCAGCTAAGGCCCTATTGTGACTATAGCCAATTCAGCTCAATCCTGCTTCATTTCTTCCTCCCAAAAGTGTTGATCCTGAGAACATCCACCACCACAGAAAGTACAATGAACAACCAGACACATAGAATTATTCAGCCAGACAGATGAGTCAACATCTGTCATCAACCATGACAGTGCTGGTACAATGACTGCACGAATGGAATAGCCAGAGAGGTAGGAATGGTTGCTAAGCAGGGACTAAGCAAGGTGGCTTCCCATTCACCAATGCTAATAACCATTACTGCTGCAAAATTCCAACCTGCTGACAAAGACCAATACTAAGTATCTAATATGGCACTGTCCCTTGAGGAAACAAGCTGGCCACGTGGTGACAAGTCTATTACATTTGATCCTTTTTATCCCAGGAAGGGGCAGTGATTTATTTTGTCAGTAACTGACACATATTCTAACTGTGGGTGTGACATTCTTATCCACAGAGCCTCAACTAGCCACCGCTATCCAGGGACTTACAAAATGTTTGATAGGCTGGCACATCATCTCCTATAACTTTGCATCAGACCTATGGGCCCACTTTATAGGAAAGCTGGTGTGATAGCTTTGCTATGACCATAAAATCTACTGACCCTATCACCACAGCAGCTGGTATCCCCATAGAGCATTTAATGGCCTATTACAGGTACAGCTGAGGTGTTAGCTTAGGGATGATGCCCTCCAAAGACAGGTGTTATGTTTCAGGACACATATACACACTAAATCAATTACTATTAAATAGTGCAAAGATCCCAATAGATAGAATACACAGGTCTGGAATCAAATGCTAGAAGCAGGAGTAGTCCTGCTTACCATCATTCTCAGTGACTCACTTGAGAAATTCGCATTTCCTGGCTCTGTAATCCTGTCACCGGGGAACACAGAAAGAGTCTCCTTGCACTTTAAGTTACAACTCTTGCCTGGACACTATGTATTCCTTGTACCAAGGTACCAACAAACAAAAAGAAAAATTTTCAGCCTGGAGGGAGCAATTAACTCAGATCATCAAGAGGAGGTAGGGCTGCTGCTACACAATGGGGACAAGAAGGAATATGTCTGGCACTCAGGTGGTCAGCTGGAATATTTCTTGGCACCCCCTTGTCCAATGTCAATGGCAAATGGACAAATGCAGTATCTTCAAAAGAACACGGTAACCAGCAGTGTGGACCCCCCTGAGGTGAGGATATTGGTCACCCAACTAAATAACCTTCTAAACTAGCAGGGTTGCTAACTGAACATGAGGCACTCTAAAATAGATAGTAGGGAAGGGAGATGCTGTTTCAATGGCAGCCTTGAGACCAGCTGCGGCAGCAAAGGCTGTGGATCCTCCACTAAACTTTCTCTTATTGGTTTTCCTGAAGAAAAGAGGCCCCCAGAGTTCACAATGAAGAAACCAATTAGCCACATATATGAAGCAAGTGGAGTCAAGTAGCTCAAGGGTTGGATGGTCAGAGATGCTGTGATGTCCTGCCCAAATTCTCCTTTCAGGACTGAGAAAATGATTCTCCAGCTTCTGAGAAGTTTGTTGAAGGCTTTCAGACTGGTGCTCAGCCCTTTTTAGAATTACCACTGGCTGAAGAGAACTGCCTTACCTCTCACAGAAGCCCAAATCCAATGCCTAGTAAACATGGGGCTGTAAAGGCTAGAACCCCTCTTCAAAATTTGGGAAAAACCTAAAAGGGCCATCCCAGCTTAGAGCTACCAAGAGGTTGGCTGAGGCCTTTGTTGCATTTGTATCAACAAAGACATGGCCCAAATTCTCTCTCTGTCCAATCCTGCCTCCTTTCCTTTCCAAAGGACACTCTAATGAAATGCCTTCGTATTAATCTTCCATTTCAATGTCTCCTTCAGAGGGGACTCAAACTGTGACATCTCTGGTTTACTTTCAGATAGTTCCCCTGTCAAGTTCTGCTGTGGCTGGGGAGCAGGACCACTGGTGTGAGATTCTGCTGGGACCTCAGAGAGCCTGCATCCCAGGATGCTGGGTGGCCTTGTGGCCTCCTCCACCTCACCTCCATGGTAGCGGTAGAAGTTTGTGACAGTTGGGAACCTCTGGGCTGTTGAAGTCACCTTGTGTGTTCCAAGTTTCCAAACAACAGAAAGTCATTCCTTCTTTTATAATGGTGCTTAAGTTCCAGCAGATACCACATAAGGGGTTTGCCATTGGATACCCCTGGGGAACATTTCTGTAAACACCATCGACACATCCGCCTTTTGTATACATCTTGGGTAATGAGAGGTGGCTTTTGCGGCCAGTATTAGGTTGGAAGTTCATACCTAAGAACTGTAATAATACCTCAATGTTTGAATAGCATGTTTTGTATACAAATATATTGTTAATCTCTGTTATGTAGTGTGCTAATTCTTACACTGCCTGTATACCTTAGTATGACGCTAATACATAACTAAATTTGATAATTACATTTTTGTATGAAAATGAGTTGTGAAAGTTTTGAGTAAATATTACTTTATTGCTTTTTGAACTAAGAAATTTTGGTAAAGAAATTTACTCTCTCTCTCTCTCTCTCTCTCTCTCTATATATATATATATATATGCCTTTTTCTTAGCCTGTTTCTTCCTGTTAATGTATTTGCTCGTGTTTGGTGCATAGAGCTGGATAAATGAAAAGTTCTGTGTTTAAGTTCTTCAAAATGTATATATTTAGTGCTGCATCTTTCAGCTCTTTGAAATACCTCATGTTTATAAAAATAAATAGCAATTAAATTATGCAACTAAAAAACTGTGACATCTACTAACAGCGAATTAATACAATATTTCTTTGGATAATATAAGCCCTTATTTACAACTAAAAGAGACACAGTCTTCATAGTCTGTGAAAGAAATTCATATTATATTATGTGTACTTAGTTATATCCTCAATGTGCTTAATTGATAGAAAAGTGTAAGTTCCCTGAATCAATTATCATTTTTTTTCAATAGGAATGTAGGTATGCCTCTTTTAATTTTTTATTTTAATTTTTTATTTTTAATTGTGGGTACATAATAATTGTACACAGTTATGAGACATATGTGAGTTTTTGATAGAGGGATACGATGTGTAATGATCAAATCAGGTATTTGTGGTATCCATCACCTCAGGCTTTTATCATTTCTTTGTGTTAAGAACATTCCAATTTTACTCCTTTAGTTACTTTTAAAAATGCAATAAATTATTGTTAACTATAGTCACCCTACTGTGTCATTAACACTAGGTCTTATTCACTCTATCTGACTGTATGTTTGCACCATTAACCATCACCACTTTCTCCCCTCTATGCTTCTCTCCCACTGTGCTTCCCAGCCTCTAGCATCTATCATTGCACTCCCTATCTTCATAGTTCAATTTTGTATATGAACCCATGAAGCACGTATTTAAAAAGTTATATGCTTTGGAGAACATCCTTAAATGTTTGGAAAATCTCTTTACTATTAAAGAGAATGAAAATTATAAATCCTTAATACACATACACCATAATTGTAGCCAAAGATTACATCATTTATATAATTTAATTTTTAACCGAAGCATCCCAGATGTTTCAGCTTCAGGAGGATCATTAGTCAAATAGAGTAACCTCTATCTGTCATGATCAGGAAAAGGAATGCGTTAGCTAATCGTATTCTCCTTAATAGATATTCCAAACTCACCATGTTTGAATTAACAACTTTCAAATAATTAGAACACATCAATATACATTTAACATCCAATGACTATAAAAACAATCTAATAGCTTTTTTATGATTCATAAGTAGTTTTAGGATCTTATTACATCAGAGGTTTATCAATACAGAAGTTGTAATTTAGACTTACAGGCTTAGGAAGGCTTCTGATTGATCTGCTGCGATATCCCAGAATAATTATTATACTGTTATAATATTTTTGAACTACATGTTTTTGATACAAAGACCACTGGAGATGTTCAGGCTATACCTTAATTGTGTCCCACAATCAAAAAGGAATAGATCAAGTGTTTGCTTAGCTTCCAAGTAGTAAACTAGTTGGTCAGGATGTGTACTTAAGAAATAACTAGGGGAAAAGAAATGAACAGTAGTAGTAAACAAATGTAAAAATGTAATAGGCCAGTGTTGAGTGTCATGTGTATCTGGCTGCTGGCTCCATAGAAACCACCTGCAATGTGAAGCTCCTTCATTAGCATCTTTGCTCACAAAAGAAGACAAGGTTGCTCTGATGTATTTCTTCTGAACAACTACAACTCACTTTGCGAATATACCTGACATGCACTCGGTATCATTTCAGTGCTCACCCTACCTTGTTGTCAAGGAAACAGACATCAGCACCACTTAGAAAGTGGTAAGAAACCTGTAAAAGAACAGATGTATACTGTATATTGTGATGGGTGAGAGTTCCTTTCTCTGAGGGACAACTTGATGAGATTCCAATGTTAATGAATCACACCCAAACTCTCTGCAAAGAATGAAATCAGAGAATGATAGATAAGATGCTATAAACAATGCTTAGTGATGGCAGGATGACAACAAGGGTGAGCTGACCTTACATTTACAGATAGGTTTATTAACTGATATACCCATTATACACAACATAAAGTATGCTATGTTCACATAGTGAAAATTGTAAAACTGGCTTAATTCAGTTAGTCATTGTTTTGAAAAAATTAGTAACTAAAATCAAGTACACAAGCAATTGACTACATGCGACTAATTTATTTCAAGCTATAAATTCATTTGCTTGGGGGATATGTTTCTGTTCAAGTCAATATATTGGAGTGATTAAGGGCTCAGGTTCTAAAGTCAATTTTCCTTTTAATCAAATTGCAACTACTTCCAAAGGGAGAAAAAAAGATGCACGTTCAAAGTAGTTAAACTGGAAATAATTTAAGGAAGGAATTATTCGCAGAAGTGTTGGGAAGATTGAGAAAAACAACAAGGGATAGTGAAGAAACATGGGGCTAGCAAAAATGGGAAGCCATTGGATGGGGGCAGTGGCTCACGCCTGTAATCCCAGCACTTTGGGAGGTCGAGGCGGGCAGATCACCTGAGGTCAGGGCAGCCTGGCCAACATGGCAAAACCTCGTCTCTACCAAAAATACAAAAATTAGCCAGGCATGGTGGTGGGCGCCTGTAATCCCAGCTACTTGCGAGGTTGAGGCAGGAGAACTGCTTGAACCCGGGAGGTGGAAGTTGCAGTAAGCCGGTATCGCGCCACTGCACTCCAGCCTGGGTGACAAGAGCAAAACTCTGTCTCAAAAAAAAAAAAAAAAAAAAAAAAAAAAAGGAAGCCATTATGACTCACCAAGAACTCAAGAAATGGTGTTACCAGAATGTGGTAGAAGTGGAATGGGCACCAGTAAGAGCTATGGTTGTACAGGGAAGCAGACCCTCCCTAGCAAGGCAGGAAAGGAACAGGAAGTGGCAGTAGGATAGGGGAAAATCACTCCTTTTCTTTCTTCTTTCACCATTAAGACCCTGTTAATATGTCCCGTTGACTAAAGCCAACCAGAAGCCAGGGGAAAAGAGAATGTGGTTGAGACACTGTGAATAGTTCAGCCTCTCACAGGAGAGCAGAGAAGGGTGGAAAGTTGATCTAGGGAAAACAAATAGAAAATGATAACATATCCACGCATTACACATTAGTTACACTACCTGAAGCATATTACTTAACTTATGCTTCTGCCTCAACATCTTTAAAATACTGCTGTCCAGGCACAGTGGCTCATTCCTGTAATCCCAGTGTTTTGGGAGGCCAAGACAGAAGAATCACTTGAGGCTAGGAGTTCGATACCAGCCTGCACAACATATGAGACCCGCCCCCATCTCTACAAGAAATTAAAAAAAAAAAAAATAGCCCGGCACAGTGGTGTGAACTTTTAGTTCCAGCTACTCTGAAGGCTGAGGTGGCAGGATTACTTCAGCCCAGGAGTTTGAGGTTGCAGTGAGCTATGATCGCATCACTACACTCCAGCTGGATGACAGAGCAAGATTTTGTCTCTAAATAATAATAATAATAGTAATAAATAAAATAAATTATTGCTAATAGTATCTTATTTTTATTGATATTATAGAAATGGCATATGAAAGTGGGTAGAAAATCATAATAACTCAATAAAACCTAGCTGTTACAATTTTTCCAAGTCAGTTTATGAAAAATCTCAAAGTATTCTTGCCATGAGATGTGGAGAGGGTAACTTGGAAAGTGGCAACTTTAGAAAACATTCGAACATAAAGGACTAAATATATACAACAGTTAAAATTCAATGGGACACTGGGTCAATAATTTTTGCATCCTTCAGAAAAGAAAATACTTTTCAAATTATAAAAAGCAATTCCTTCTTCACTGTAAAATGTATAACAGTCTTTAGTTTTACTCTCCCTATAGCAGAGATGTCAACTGCTTTCATAGGCATAGCTAGTTGGGATCTGTGGTCTGTACACAGAAAATTCGCTTCCTAAAGATGTTCACCTGCCAATCCTCAAAACCTGTGAATATATTACCATGCATTGCAACGTATGGGATTAAGTTAAGAATCTTAAAATGAAGAGATTACCCAGGTGGGCTCAATGAATCAGAAAGGTCCTTATGAGAGGAAGCGGGAGAGTCAGAGTGAAAGAGGATGTGACAATGGAAGCAGAAGTTGAAGTGATTGGAGGAAGGAGTCAAAAGTGAAGCAAAGTATGTAGCCTCTAGAATTTGGAAAAGACAAATAAATCAATTCTCCCCTGAGCTTCCATAAGGAAGGCATCCCTGCTAATCTGTTTTCTTTTTTCTTTTTCTTTCTTTTTTTTAGATAGACTCTCCTCTGTCACCCAGGCTGGAGTGTATGGTGTGATCTCAGCTCACTGAAACCTCTGCCTCCTGGGTTCAAGTGATTCTCCTGCCTCAGCCTCTTGAGTAGCTGGGATTACAGGCATGAGCCACCACATCCAGCTAATTTTTGTATTTTTAGTAGAGATACGGTTTTACCATCTTGGCCAGGCCAAGATTCCTGACCTCACATGATCAGCCCGCCTCGGCCTCCCAAAGTGCTGGGATTACAGGCATGAGCCACTGCTAACACAGCCTCCTGCCAACCTCTTGAATGTAGGACTTCTGATCACCAGGACTGTATAATAAACTTGTGTTGATATTAGCCTCTAAACTTGTGATAATTTGTTACCACAAAAATAAAAAACTAACACTAATTGTTTTTCTCTGATTCAGCAGATCCACTTCCATCCTCCTCTGACTTGGTCTGTGCCACAGGAGGCTGACCTCCAGCTTCTAGCTGAGATCAATGAATAGAAGGTACTGGCAGGCAATAGGAAGGATGGAAGAAACAGGCCATGGTATTTATCCTTTTGTTACCTTTAGATCACTGCAGTTTTGGTAGTGATACTGTTTCCCTACAGCCACCACTCATAACACCATCCTCTCTCCTCCAGCTTTCAGGATCCTAGGCCAGGACTCAGAATTCCCCACTGTTGCTAGTCTCGTGTGCTTCCCTAGCCCTGTTGGGGTATATATAGAATATATTACATATTATATGTAATATAATACATAATCCCTTCATTAATAGTCCTCTATTAAACCTTTGGAGTGTGCTGTCTCTTTGATGCCAGTCCACTGATTCAACATAAAATATATTTTTCATAACTATTCATTTAAAACTCAATGAGTTGAGTCTTGAAATTCCCCTAAGGTACTCTGAAAGAATACAAAGCTTAAGGAAGTTTACGACAGCACAATGGTTCATCAGTAATTCAATTTTTAATTTTTTCACCTTTCAAACTGAGTTATAGCATAGCTGCCCTTTGGCTGGGTGAGGTGTCTCATGCCTGTAATCTCAGCACTTTGGGAGGCCGAGGTGGGCGAATTCCTTGAGTCCAGGAGTTTGAGACGAGCCTGGGGAACATGGAGAAACTCTGTCTCTACAAAAAATACAAAAATTAGCTAGGCATGGTGGCACATGCCTGTAGTCCCGGTTGCTTCGAAGGCTGAGGCAGGAGGATCATTTGAGCTCAGGATGTGGAGGTTGCAGTGAGTCAAGATTGTGCCATTGCACTCCAGTCTGGGTGACAGAAGAAAACCCTGTCTCCAAAAATAAAAATAAAATGAAGTAAAATAAACCATAGCTGCCCCCACTTCAGAAAAATTGAATCTTACCATTTAAAAAAATTATGATTGTTCATATTTACATATAAAAATAACATCTATAAAAGAGTTACAAAAATGTTTTCAAAGAACAAAAAATGTGTTTTAGGTACTTTTTAAAATTAATTAGCAAAGGTATAAAGAAGAATAGAGACACTTTATGAAGTTACACAATTTACCTCAATATAAATGGATCAGATAATGGTCAGATAAATGGATCATCACAGAAAGGTAAATAGAATATGATTTTTCAAATGTATGTGCCTATCAGTTGCACATTTAATTTGTGTGCAGTCTATCAAAACGATTACCATAGTTGCTTTTTAAAATTATATCAATTCAATGCCAACTATCTGGATTGATCAAAAATATTTAGTCAGCCAGGTAAATAATATAATTTTTAAAATGTATGTTCCCATCAGCTGCACATTTATTTTGTGTGCAGTCTATCAAAACTCTTACTATAATTGCTTTTAAAAGTTATATCAGTGCAATGCAACTATCTGGGTTGATCAAAAATATTTAGTCAACTGGGCATGGTTGCTCATTCCTGTAAGCCCAGTACTTTGGGAAGCCAAGGTGGGAGGATCACTTGAGGCTAGGAATGTTAGAGACCAGCCTGAGCAACATAGCGAGACCCTGTCTCTACAAAAAAGTTTTTAAACATTAGCTAGGCATGGTGGTGTGCACCTGTAATCCTAGCTACTCAGGAGGCTGAGGTGGGAGGATTGCTCAAGCTCAGGAGTTCAAAGCTGAAGTGAGTTATGACTGCACCACTACACTCCAGCCTGGATGACAGAATGAGACCTTGTTTCTTAAAAAGAAAAGTCTATTTTCTAGAGATTTTTCTCTCATACGAAAATAAATATTGAAAATGACTGTCACTTTACATCCAGCTCTTTTGAAATTGGTTGATCTGTATATAGACAGACCAACCTAATTATGCCCTGAAAGAACTGGGTCAAAGTTGCCAATAGAAGGAAATATATTTTATTATGTATTTAAATCACAAACATCTACTCTTCATTGAATTAGATAAGTTAGGTAAAGTAATAATAAATCATAATCCTTAAAACTATTCACCAGTCCCTCAAATTGGTTGAATAACTGTATTTCATACAAATCGTGGAGTTATCTCTCCATCTCTCAAATATCAAACCCTAAAAGTTAACTTCTGCTCTAAGCCATATGGTGAAAGACTACGGAAAATACAGCCAAAGTGGGCTTGAGACTTTTCACACGAATTAAAATTGTCTTAGGTTACCATTTTGCTATAGCTTCTACCTCAACTCTGAACTCCACTTGCCTCTTCCTACCTTATTCATGAATGAATATCACAAAAGATAACAGGATTTGTGGATGACTAAATACACATTATTGCTCCTGGAAATGCTACAGAGGCTTACATATAGAGACACCATAGAGTCAGTTCTACATTCTCACTGAAATGAAGGTACAAGAACAGGCTTTACTCTCTAGATAAGGCATATTTTTTAAATGCCTTGAGTCAAAGTATTGTGACAATATAAAGTCAATTAAATATGCACATTAAGATTATAATTTTAGCACTTGCATTTACCTATAAAATAGGTTCCTATCTCTACAGGTATATTAAGAGCAGAAAAGATTTATGCCCATATTGTCTACACTAATCGTTTGTTTAAACTACCCTGAGCTGCTTTCCTTAGATTTATTGGTGGTACTCATTAGTAAAATATTACATAACATGCTCGAAGTGTACAAGTAAGCATGAATGCTTGCCTTTCTAAGGTCAATTTAACATTTTACACAATATTATAATACATAATTTGTGCTTAGCAAAGAAACTAAAGATAGGTTTCTAATTAAAATATATGATAATTGATGTCTTTGATATGAGGTTTAACTCCATTTTAACTTGATGTGTATTTTATTATAATGTGTGCAGAGTCTACATTAAAATTTTGTCATATAATATTATGCATTACACCATGGCTGACACTTATACACATACAACATTAGTGATTATGTGTTCACATTAGTATTTATTTGCATATTATACATGATATAATATTTTATATTATTTTCCTAGGATCACTGAGAAAATAATAAATATATATATATTTCTACAGAGCTAGAATAAATCATCAGCAAGTCATTAACAATTAAATCTCTAGTATATTTCCCATTCTTAAGTCTTCTGCCATTTGAACAGGAATTAACTATCACTACCACCAGTAATAGTAACAAGAGTAAAATAATAGTAATGATGTTATCACTACTATTGTAACTATATTGCTTACAGAACTAAGCTGCTTTGTATTTACAAATTATTTTCACATCAATTATCTTATTTTTGCAGATCAACCATGTATATTGAAATATAATATTTAATGGTAGAGGAACTTATTGCAGTAGTAGAAAAAGAAAATTTGCTTTGTTTATGTCTCATCTGTATTGCCACTAAGACTTATATTAGCCTTCTTTAGGAGTAGACTTTCCATTTCTGCCTTTGTGAAATCTGCTTCTTTATTGCTTCTTTATGAAGCAATTACCTGCAAAATGCTTTTTCTGGTTTGGTGCTGGAAAACCAACCAAACTTTAAATGACATGGGGCTGCCTAAACCCACCAGAGACATTACCTGAGAGTAATAAATGCACTTCAACAGCCTGGTCTGATAGATGTTGGGAACAAGCCTTATATAGATAAATCAGGGCTGGGAGGGAGAACTTGCCCACCACCCCCCTCCCCCACCACCAACTTTTTGGGCCCTTGAGCTCTATTGGAACCAGCAGGGGCATCCAAATTCTCCTCAGAGTTTAGAGACTGTCAAGATGCCTCAGCAGGGTCCTCATGCATCCTGGTCACAGTACCTGACTGAGCAATAGAGGACATATTAAGAAGAGGAGGATGCTAAAAATCAACTTGCTTCTTCATTCTGCCTTCTCAAGAGTCATTCCTTTCCTTTCAATTTGCCATGTGAACTGGACATGAAGCAGTATTCCAGTTTACAGACTGTGGAAGGCAAGAGGATAGAACACCTGTCAAGAACAAAGCCTGGAAGATGGAACAGTGAATTTGGTTCCCTTTTGTCTGCTAAGCTGATCAACAGTAATTTCTTACTAATGTCAAGCAAGGACTAGATGTAAACTGCATGTTCTGTGGCATCTTTCCAGGAGTTACAGAGGGGAAATAAGGTGCAGTAGCATGCTTACATTACACCTTTTTGAACCATATTACATGGAAAATTTTGTGAGAGATTTCTTCCTTTGGATACTGGAATTCCATACAGAGATAACTTTCACTTTCTGAATTTTCTTCCCAAGAAATTACAAGTTATCTTAACTAATGTAGACAAGCAGCCATATTCCCTTTCAGATAACTCTAATTACTGTATAGACAAGATTTATAACACTTGCTTGAAAGACTAGATACGTGAGATACATACATTTTCCAGTGGGAACTTCAGAATAAGTTTGGAAGGGGCCTCTTTCTAGCTGCTGGAGTGGACTATCTCTTGCTCCAATTTTAGAGAGAAAATCATTATAGACAATGTATTTTGGACCAAGAACATTTAGAATACTAGATAAGAAGAGAATTTCTCTGTAAATGCTAGAGGAGAGTGGAACTGTTCTTCATTTTGTTTCTGCTGGAAGTATTTATTTGCCCACCCAAAAAGATTCCAAAAGTATAGCTTACTGAGATTATTTTTAGAAGGTAAATATTTAGAAGAACACAACGTACTCAACATATTTTTAGAAAATGTTGATATTAGCAGCAGCAGCTAGTTGTTTATTTTATGCAATTTTGAAACAAAGACTAATCAAGATAAATTCTACAAACTCTAACTTGATACTGATTCAGAATGTGAGAGTTGATGCTTTCTCTTTAAAAAGTATATATATTATGTATGTTATATACATTTTCTAGACATAGTTATGCTGTCTCTTTAAAAGTATATTTATATAAAATACATAGAAAACGTGTATTTCATATATGTATATGTGTGCACATTTTTGCATATATGAAACACATGTCCTATGTTGATAGGAGAATATATAGCTCCCACTAACAAAGGACATTTTTTGCACAACATTGAAATGTACCTAAAAAAGTCTGGAATTATCAACCACAGTATGACCCTATATAATATGAATTATATGTGTAATGGACAATTTATAATTCTTCCATCCCCAATGCAGTGCAATATATCATATAATTTGTATCTTTCTTTTTTTCTCATCAGAGATGTTGTTTGGGACGAAAATAAAAACAGCCCCTGATATATGGGAACTGGTCTGACACTTACAGCTGGGTCTCAGCATTATCAGAAGTAGGCCTGGCTATCATAGCCAGGGCTTGATGTTCTCCTCTTGGACCAAGACATTCTCAGGGAATATCAGCATGAGACGACGTAACTCTGTGACTGTGAAGAAGTGATACAAAAAAATAGATGATTCATGATTTTGTCTAAGCACAAGAAAAAAACAAGATCACTGTAGAAACCACAGAAATACCAAACATCTTGCTCTCCTGGCTAATTTAAGTGATTGCTTCTGCTTTATCAATTACAGTTTTATTTTCCTTCTAGTCTTTCCTCCTTCTGGAAAAGATTTATTAAGGTGCTCAATAATAGAATTATCTCCATTTCCTGAGAGCATCCAACCCAAAGTGAGCAAACCCCCATTTCCTTGAACTCTCTCCAAATCACCCAAACAAAGCACAAATTCTCTAAATCCTAATACCCTCTTACTCAGACACTCCACAATACCCCATGACGTTTAGTCTCTCTTGCGGCAATGAACAAGGAACCCAGTTTGTTCAAGTGCAGGTGAATTCCTGGTGGTCTTTGGCTGGGAGTCATTAACATATGCTAAAACTTTACCAGAATATTATGTATTGTATGATTTGATTTATAGTACATAGAGATGTGTAAAGGTTTATGAATATACAATTATGTATGTTATTATATATAATATATACCTATTTGTATTGTAAGTCCACACTTTTTGTCCTTTTTGGGCTAGGATAATAAAAAAATGGCTAACAGTGCCTACCCTGAGGGAGTAAAGACATATTGGCATATTTGAAGAAGAGACTTCACTTTTGAATCTACTTTTTGAAATTTATTGTTATTTTTTGAGACAGGGTCTCACTCTGTTACCGAGGCTAAAGTGCAGTGGCGCAACCATAGCTCACTGCAGACTCAACCTCCCAGGCTCAAGTGATCCTCCCACCTCAGCCTCTCGAGGAGCTGGGACTACAGGCATGTGCCACCACGCCCTGCTAACTTTTTTAAGTTAATTTTTTAAGATATAGATGGTCTCACTCTGTTGCCCTGGTTGGTCTCAAATTCCTGGGCTCAAGCAATCCTCCTACCTCATCCTCCCAAAGTGCTGGGATTACAGGTGTGAGCTACCACACCTGGCCTCAATTTCTTTCTTTCTTTTTTTTCTTTTTAGACAGAGTCTCACTCTGTTGCCCAGGCTGGATGGAGTGCAGTGGCAAGATCTCGGCTCACTGCAGCCTCCGCCTCCCCTGTTCAAGTGATTCTCCTGCCTCAGCTTCTCAAGTAGCTGGGACAACAGGTGCCCACCACCATGCCCCGGCTAATTTTTTATTTTTAGTAGATACGGGGTTTCACTATGTTGGTCAGACTGGTCTCAAACTCCTGACCTCAAATGATCCGCCTGCCTCAGCCTCCCGAAGTGCTAGGATTACAGGCGTGAGCCACTGCTCCCAGACTGAAATCAGTTTTTTTTTTTTGACTCAATTATTCCTTTACGTTCCCAGAATAAAGGAAATAATTTGTAAAATTAAGGGAAATAATTGAGTATATCTTACTCTATTATTTTCCTTACATTTCCAGAGCTTGTAACAGGAATTGTTTGGCTGCAGGTATTAGAGATGTGCCTATCTACTTTGGTAAAGGAAAGGAAGGGCTTATCATCTTAATGTGCAGGAAGTCCACAGGTAAAGAATTGTGATAGGCAGAATTCAAAGATGGCCTCCAACAACCTCACTTCCTGTTTATACATATGTCATTTGAGTGTGGACAGGACCTGTGAATATGATAGGATGTCACTCTCATGATTAGGTTACCTTGTATGGCAAAAGTGAAAGGATTTTGCAGACGTAATTAAGGTCCCAAATCAGTTGATTTGGAGTAAATAAAAAGGGAGATTATCCTGGGTTAATAAACTTCATCAGGTGAAATCCCTTAAAAGAGGAGCAAAATTCCTGAAGAAAGAAAGATTCTACTGTTGGCCCTAAAGATGCTAATAGCCATGTTATAAACTATGGAGATCAACGTCCTAAACTAGTTGCTGACAAGTAGTCTCTGACCAACAGTCAACAAGAAAACAAAATGGTGACCTTGGTCATACAACTGCAAAAAAAAAAAAAAAAAAAAGAATTCTTTCAACAATCTGAGTAATTTCGGAAGCTGATTCTTTGCCTAGTCAAGCCTCCAGATGAGAATGATGCCTGGTTAACACCTTGATGATAGTTTTGTTAGACCGCCATACTCAGACTTCTGACCCAAAGAAACTGAGATAATAAATGGATATTGTTTTAAGCTGCTAAAGTTGAAGTAACTTGTTATACAGCAATATATAATTCCACAGTCCAGAGACAATATGATGGTTCTTGAAAATCAGTGATCCAGGCAACACCCATTGCATTTGAATTCCATCCTCAGTGTCACCCCAAAGTGAAAAGAAAGTGATGGAATTCCAGCCACAATACTCGGGTTCTAGTCAAGAAGAAGAGAAAGAAAAAAACGTCAGAGAAGTTTGTGTTAGTTGTCTGTCCCTCTCGTAAATAGTTTTCCCCGAAGACTCACATGACAACCTGTATTTATAAGCCCCACTCCTAGCTATAAGAGAGGCTAGAAAACAGAGCATTTTAGCTGGGAATATAGCCAATAGGTAAACAAACACAAATATCAGGATTATATTAGAAAGGAAGAATGAAGTCAAGGGAACAAGGACATTTTTTATACAAATAGCAATCTCTTCCTCAGAGAGGAAAAAAATAGGAAAAATTTTCCTCACATCAATCTTTTAATGCCATTTTTTTTGTTTTAAAAGTTTCTGATAAGAGAAAATTTGCAAAGCATAATGCTTCTAGCAAACACAGAAATATATTACAAAACATGTCAGCTGCGTGCTTCTGATCAGAGTATAAAGAAAGGATTCTAGTCAATACTAATGCTCTTAATCTAGCTCTATCTCTTCTGCCCCTAAATGCTTCATACCCATCCCTCTCCTTAATGAAGTTATTTGCTCCCTCACTGGGTACATGTCCTGCCCTGTGGAAGGACTCACAAATATGATCCACAAAGCAACTGACTGATCTTTTTCCTGATCAGTGATGTTTAAACCCCAAATCCAAAACACGGAAATAAATCTTGTATTTAAACACATCACAATTAAGTCATTTCCCTTCTCCCTTCCCTCTGCCTCACAGAAAAGTCTGTGGTTGACTGATTTACTATAGAGCCAATATGACTACTTGAAAATCAGATACTGAAGTCAGCTCATAGCAAATTAAGTTTATGAGAAAAAAGGAGTGGGATATGGACATACTGGAGCCTCATTCACAAGGGTCAGAAAGAGAAGGTGGCGAAACTGTCTGGAAAGCCTTGGGGCGCAGCCAAGTGTCAGAGGGAGTGCCCAATGGGTATGAAGAGCTCAGATATGGATCAGGCTGACTCCAGGGTCTCATGGGCCAAGAGAACAGGGTACCCAGGAAACGGTGTGTTTGTTCAGGTGAGCATTTGGGTGAACCAGTAGTTGATGTCTGAGGAATTTCAGTCAAAGGCAGCAGGAGCCCAACTATCTGGCTGGGGGACCATTTGATAATTCACCAAAAATTTGTCGAGACAATAGTTTACAGTAACGGTTCAGATATAGACTCTCCCCTCAAAATCTTTTTTTTTTTTTTTTTTTGAGTCTTGGAAGATGGTAGTAAACCCTATATGTAAACAAATTATAAAGTGATGTGTTGAAAAAAATAATACTCACAGAGTGCTAGGAATTACAGAATTAATTTGACCTTGGGAAAAGCAAAATATAGAGATGTTTTCTGGAAAGCCTATGTTGGGATCCTAAATAGTAGTATTACAAGATACGAAAGTGCTTAAAATTGTAGTATTAGGCAATAGAAAATTCAGATTGGTGTTCCCGAGTAACCACCGACCAAACACCAATTAGGCTGAGCTAAACTCCTTTTTTTCTCCCTTCAAGTACCTTATTTCATAAATGCAATGCTGCGTATTTGCCCTTTCCCCAAAACTTTATTGTAAAAATTGTGTAACAATACTAATAACAATAACAAAGAATAGGACAACACAATGCAGTTTCTTTTCTATTTTAATAGCTTTATTGAGGTATAAATGATATACAACGAACTGCTCATATTTAAAATATAATTTGGTAAGTTTTACCATAGCATACCCCCATTAAGCTATCACCACAATCAAAATAAGGAATATAAATAAGGAATATGTCTATCACTTCCAAAAATTTCCTCCAGCCCCTTTTTAATCTCTGCCCTTTACCTACTCCATCCCACAGCCACCACTGATCTGATTTCTTTCACTATCAGTTTGTCAAACATTAGTTTGTATATCCTAGAGTTTTACATACGTGGAATTATAGTGTCCATTTTTGTTCTGGATTCTTTTACTCAGCATATTGAGACTCACCCATGTTAAAGTATGCATCAATTGTTCTTTCCTTTTAATTGCTGAATAGTATTCCATTGTGTATCACTTACTTTTAGGCCTATCATCTTTGTTTCCTTTTCAACTCCTTCTTTCCTTCTTTTTTCTTATTATTGACATGCTTATTATAGAAATCTTCATAATGGTACAAATGGGTAACGAAGCAGGAAAAATCAATTATAGAAAGCTTTGGCATTAGAATTAAAAACCAACCAACAAAACTAAACTAAACTGAAAACTAAAGAGTCTTTATTATTGTCAAAGTAGTAAATCTTTCTTAGAGTTATTTGAGATGCTTTGACAGACACAGAGGGGCTACTATTTCAGTCTGGGTGGCCTTGCCTAGAGCCCTCTAAACTGCACAATTTAGTGGCGCCTATTCAGTCTTACAAAGACTGTCATGTAACATGTTTTGCTTATACAAATGATCTCAATGAGGGGAGATTATGAAATGAGGTAAAATGTTAAATCTAGAAAGGTAAGAGGAATACATTAAAAGTAAGGTCCTGGAAAGCCACAGGCTAATAGCTACCAATAATATTTTAGAAATGGTATTACCCCAAAGTGAATGTCATGAGAACTGAGGGAGAATGCAATTTTGATCACATGTGTTATCAGGAGTATTTCACTGTTGAAACACAAATTATTATTTTTTAACAGTAAAAAATCCTTAGGTGTTCTCCATCTGCCGTGGCAAACACTTAGCAGCTGCTGCTTTTAGCCTAGCAAAGATCAACCCGACCTTGGCCAACCAGCTTGTACTTTGAAGAGTGTATTTTGTGAAACCTGTGAGTAGAGAAGGATTCATGCTTGGTAGAATTTGTTGTCTCTTTTGCTCAGTATCTTACCATGATTAATCCCCAATCCATCTTTCTCTGCTGCTGCTGTTGCTGCTGTCAGACTCATATTTCTTTTCCATAACAGACGCTGTTCAAACGTTGCTGGATTCTGGCTGGGTGTGACCTTTTATGGGGCACTGCTGCCTCCTATCAGGCTTTTATGGGCATGTTGGTTTATGCACATGTGCATTCTGACCTTGTGACCTCCAGAATAGATTCTAAGAGAACAACTGTATCTGATTTTTCTGACATTTTGGGCACCCAAACTCTTCCCAAGTGCATAGGTGCAATGAATACTCCCTTGTGGTTTGGGTTTACATTCTTCTCACATCAGAAGAACTCATCTAGGAGAATGTGAAGCCAGGTCAGAACTGCTAATATAACAACAGTGTTGCTGGCAGCCATTCAAGTTGTTTTGCATAAATTTGAGCATGAGGCAGTGTTTTCACAACATCTTTCCCTTTTTATTGTGGTTTAAGTAAGCAGTGCAAATATTTGAATTACATTTTCTGATATAACCAAGTCTGCAGAAAGGACAATGGCTAACAAAACTCTGGAAAACTTTGAAACCATTTTTTAAAATTCCTTCTCAGACCTGGTCTTTTTTCCTTTCTGAATCCTATATCTTATTGTTAGATAAACGTAGTTATATTAAAAAGAGAAATCCGTATTATGATATTTCTAGTACTTTTAGTTTGTATTTTCTGTACTGACAGTATACCAATAGTGAGTTTACAAAGGTGAACAGTCTAGTATGACTAAAGATGCGACAAAAGTTTTTCAAATTATTGCCAAATACGCTGCTTTTCTACCATTAAAAAAAAAAAAACCCTCAACTCAGATTTTAAAGTTTTAAATGCCAAGTTAAAATAATTATGAATCTACTGTTCCTTAGTTCCATCCACTACCTGTTTTGGATCTGGGTTTTGCCCTTAAATACCTATTCTATCAGAATGAACTGGGTCACCATGCCCCATCTCTTTATGTTCCTCTTGACATTTACTCCATGTTTTCTTTTTCTAAATAAGCTTTTCCTTTCTGTTTTCAAAATTGAATACTTTTCTCATCCTAGCCAAGCACCTATTTTCACTCTTTCTTCTGATGGTTGATAAAGTCACCCACACTCAATTCTTTCTCCAATACTATATTCAAAAGTGTAATTGTTTCCATCCACTTACATTTTCCTCTGCTTTGAGAGCTCTACTAATGTTTCTTCCTCACTGATGGCCTAACCCAAAAGAAAATGCTTGCCCTCACATGGCATATCCAAAGTTACATCAGATCTGCTATGGTTCAGGTATAGGACAACAAAGAGACATATCACATGACATTAGGGACAACTACACTAACACTTCAGAATTGGAAGAAACACATCGTCAAGACCTAAAAATATGACTTATACTTTTTCATACATTACATGACAATCCAAAGTCAGTGAAACTACACAGAGTGGTTCTCACTGTCACCAATAGTTTGTGCAGCTTATAACACGGAGAGTATAGAGTAAATCCAAAGACTGGGCCAAGAAGATAAAAATAGCACATTGTACTACGTTCTGAAGTGAGACATAAAATAATTTAGGTCCTGATATTTAAGTGAAAGTCAGAAGGATTCTATTTATGGGTAACGACATAGTTTCTGATTTAGCATTACTGTTCAAGATGCAGGGATCTTCCTGGGCTAGTACATGTATCTGGAAAGAGGAGGGAGATTCTTAAAATAAAGCATAGCATCAATTTAGCAACATTCAAGTGATAGCACACATCATATGATAGTTCAATGTGTTTATAACTAGAGTTCAGTCATTTTAGAGTCAGAGTTCAGTCACTCTCCATTAATAGAGTGATAGCTACATATTTGTTACACATATATGAATCCTATTATTACTATATTTTGGTAATAGGTCCTTAAATAGACATTACAGAAAGTAAAGAAATTTGTTATACTTGCTTTTACTTTACATTTTTTATAAATTAGAAGGTGATGAAATTATCTACTCATATTAATTTCAATATATTAATATTTGCATTTAAAGATCAGCACAACATTGTTAAGCTACAAAAGTTAAATCGTAGTTATTCGTTACACATTGCCTAGGACTTATTCAGGTTTTATTTCCTGCTGAAATTGTGTGACTCAAGATTTCAGAAAAATAAGTGGTAAAACACACACTGAAATGCACAACTTTAAAATGTGCATTTTGTTCACACAGAGTTACAAAAACAAGAGTATTTTATGTTATCATTAACTCAAAGCAACCTAATTATGGACCACGTTGCTTGATAGGATTTTAGTTCATGAAGCTTCAGATTTTGTTCTCTTGATAAAAGCACCCTTGAATATCATTTTTAAGCCTGACAATTATTTTCCTGTAAAGAAGATGTTATATATATCAAAAATAGAACTTCAAGTTTTCTATAGAATTACCTTGTAACGTTAAACGATGGTATCATTAGCATATAATTATAACATATATAATTGTACATAAATGATATGTTATATAGTTTCGACATCTCCCCTGTATATGAGTGTCAGGTATAGACTATTAACAAAGCCAGGTAAAATTAAAGTAGACCTATTATCATTATTACCTTTTAAACTTACGATTTTTCATTTTTGGATCGAATTTTGTACAATGGAAGCATACCAGAAATAAGTCAACAATAGATGGTTAAGAAGAGGCAAAAAGATAATTGTTCCATCTTGCCTGGTGAACTCTTAAATCAACAAAGGAGGCCGCCCCTCTGGCTAATCACCCAGTGTGGGTTCTGCGCCTGACAGGAAAGCACAGAAGTGCATCTCTGTGGCGGGGAGATTTCTCTTGTTTCCTAATTCAAACATTTGCAACACAAAGTGAATACACCTGAAAAATGCCAACTAAGAAGTTGGGTATCTGTATTTTGGAGTGATATTTAGAATTAAGTTAGTCATGAAAATATTCTGTACCAATAACTGTGTAGTTATCGTTTCCGTACGCTGCCAACAAGGCAGACAGTTGCAGAGGAAACGTCCTTACAATTTTCTGGAATGTAGACACGAAGCGCAAATTGAACCTCTGGCAGATGGCAGAAAAGGTGACTTGACAATGAGTTTGAAACAATTAAAGTGATATTCTCATGCATTCATTTCCACAATTTTATTCATTTCGAGGAAAGCCCAGATGATTGGAACATGGACATAAAGGAGGACAACCTAAGACTGCGAGTTTCATCTTCCGAAAGGTTGCATTTATAAGCAGGCTGCCGGAGGCTGCGCGTTCTTTCTCATTCTTTGCATCCAGGAGGCTGGAGGGTCTTGCAGTCTACCCCAGCTCCCCCACACTCCAACCCCATAAGAAAGGGACACCGCCGCCCCTTGTTTAGTAATCCTTGGGTTTTCTGATCACTATCCTCTAGGCCAGCGATCGGATTCACCTCTTCTTTCGCGTCCCTACGGGCAACCAAGGCCATCAGGGGCCCTGGTCCCGAACGTGAGTAGCGAGATATTCACAATAAGGAACTAAGTGTGGACTCTCAGGGGTTGCGCTCGCCATCCAGGGACTGAAAGAGACCTGCGGGATGATTTTCTCCTTTCCTCTTGTCAGGACAAGGGGCGTGGATTCGGTTCAATTTTTCTGCTTCGGTCAATGGGAAGATGAAATAGAAAAATTCCCTTTCACTCGCAACACTGATTTAGGGGGCTATCTAGCTAGAAGGCTGGCAAATTGCAAAACGGCGGGGGCCAAAGGGACGATTGGGGTCTCTGTTTACTGCTTCTCTCATCCCTGGACTCAGGTTAGGTTAAATTTCCAGCGACGTGTGTGCTTGAAAGCAGACAGGTGGGGTTCTTGGAAACAACAAATAGCAGTTTCTGAGCCCCAGAAGGACCTTAAGACAGGAGTTCCTGAGCCCTGAATAAGAGGCTACCTCGGGTAAAGCGATTGATCTCTGTGCGGTGAGGCTGGGAAGGGAAGGCATTGTTAACCTTTGGGGAGCAAGTGAATAACTCAGTCGAGTTGATGAACTGACGTTCTTTCTGAAAGGGGTCGTCTCCTGGGCCCCTTTTCTTTTCTCAGTCGGCCTTTAGCAGGTAGGGAGGCAGGGCAAATTCTTCTCTCAATGTGAAGTCACAAAGAAGTGATGAATTTTAACAGCATGGATCTTAAGTCTTAGATAATTTTAAACACACCCGCGCCAGAGTTCACACCCTTGTTCCTCTCCACGGAGTCGGAGCACACAGCGACCTTCAAAATTGTCCCTAAAATCTCTCTCGAACTGACTGGGCACTTACTGGGATTTGAGGGGTTTTTCTTCAGCTTCCAAACTACCATTACGCGCAGAATATACTGGTAGTTGCCAGCAATGATTGCCCCCCACCTCTTTTTAAAAGTAGCCCCCGTCCATGCACCATTCAGCTTACACTAAACTGTCCTGACATGCCTTAGCCGTCAGTTTAATTCACAAAGTAGCTGTAACTCTTGACATCACCTCCGCAGCCCACCCGAGGACTCCTTTCCAGGACACCTTATGAGGCTGTTTTTCGAGCGCTGAATTCTGCGACTTAAAGGAAGGTTACTTGAGGCATCCTGGTAGATTTCCGGGCTTCCAACTCCCTCCCCTGCTTGGCTGGTAATTTTCTGCTGCTCCACCTCCTCCCCCACTTGACCTCCTCCAAGGTACCTTCGCCTCCCCTCCCCCGCTCGTTCCCAGTAAATCTCCAGCGGGTGGGGGAAATCAACCCTTTGGCGCTAAACTCAGAGCTGCCCGTTGGACACGATTGCAGTGGGGGAAATGGTGTCCGTCCTTTCAGAAAGAATGATCAACTAGATGGAGGTAACTTGCTCCACATTTCCTGAGATCTCAGGCGGACTTATGAGTGTTTTGCTAGATTCAGTGCAAATGTAGATTTCAGCTGAACCGCTCAGGACTTGAGAGATAACTATTTCACTCTCCGGACTGCAACCACTTCCGCGAGAATCTGATACATTTAATGAAGGCTTTGCCAGATGTACGGGTCAGCGCGTCCTTGGCCCCGCACAACTTAGGTCAGCACACTGCACTCACTAGCACCAACCTGGGCTCCACGCAGCAGAACTCGGTTAAAAATTGTCTTTCGTGGTCACTTAGGAGTTCTAGGGGGCAGGGGGAAACAAGAAAAAGGTTTCACTTGACACTGCTCGCCCCTTTTGATAAGTCATAGCAAATACTTTCAGAAGCACAATTTTAAAGGGAGAATCCAAATTTCCGTCCTCGCTCGGCCGAACTCCCTGCAATCAGCTGCAGACCATCGCAGGCTCAGGACTGAACTGAGGTTTGTGGCTTCGCAGCTGCCCCGATGCGATGCCGGGAGCATGAAATTCTATCTCGGCTGAGAACCGAGCAACAGACCGCACAACAACAGTGCCTTCTGGCCTGTCATCTGCCAAGAAATACCAGGAACGCTAGTGTCAGAAACAACTACCTGAACCCAGAAAGTAAGGCTAGGAAGCTCTGTGTGCAAAGAAAATTCTTGCTAATTCACCCAGACTGTTTTAACTGGTTAATAAAGCAACTGACACTCAACAAAACCACAATCGCAGCAGGAGTCCTAGGCATCAAAATAAGAATCACAACTAAAGGTTTGTTGTTGTTGTTAACAACTGCCTTTATTTTCATTGCTTAGTATTTTTTTAAGTAAAAGGAAAGAAAAAGAGATAATCATTTCATACCCAGTGGTATCTCTTCCTTTTCTCCAAAATTAGAGCACAGATTCTCTTGATTTTTCCTCAATAAGCCACCACCACCAACGGGAAGAGAGGCAAATTGGTTCTCAACACCCACACCCCGTTCCCGGTGGAATATAGTTAATCCTAACTCCATTAAAACGCACATAATTTTATCTGACCCTTGGACATGATTAAAGATACTGAGGGCTTATATAGCCTTATTCTACATGACTAAAGACTACACTTAAAAGATAAAAACGGGAAAAGGGATACATATGCATCTACTCAATATCCATTTTTAGAGGTAAATAAAATGTTCCTGTTTCACTTTGGCCCCCAAACTATATACGATTGTGGACATCAGAAAATATAAACCCTTCAGGTATATATATATTTTCATCTGAATACCTTACTCAGTGAAACTAGCAGTGTAACTGTTATTCTACTCTTTCAAACCTGATTCTGATGTGAGCTAAACATATAGCATCATCTCCCTGGGAACAAATTCCCAAATTTACACCTTCATTGGAAAGCTGATCAAAGCCCCTCTTCCCTTCCCAATCTTGGTTAAATGAGAAGGAATAAGCTGTCTGTTTGTGACTTCGCAAAGAACCAACTTAAAATTCATTTGTATCTGCCAGAGGTTATTGGGAGATCAATAAATGCTAAACGTGTAATTTTACCTTTCAGTTGGAATTAAAACCTATTCAGATTTTTGAAGGTAGCTTGGGAGCATGATGTTTGTTCAGGAATCTGTATCTGACATTAACTTTGATGTGGAATGTTTAAATTGTAATTAAAGCAGAGAAAGCAACAGTATACAAAAACACAGGTCTAAGAGCCCACCAGGAGGTTGAGTGTTAACAGCCACATTTTGGAAGTTGTATACGAGTGCACATGGGCAGATGCCACAGACGCCAGAGGAACTTACGTTTCAGTATCCCTTTTATATTGAAAGACACTGTCGGATATATTGAGGCAGCCTGGAGGTGATGGGGACTATACTTAATAACTACTCATACTCCTCTTTTTCTCAGTAAAGGAACTCAAACCAGAGATTCACACTATTGCCGTTTTCAAGGATATATTTTCGACCTAACAATATACAAAGGTCAAAACGAGTCCATTTTTGAGAGGACAGGGTCTAATCCTCCCTTTGAACACAAGAGGTCGCTCCTGTAATCAAGTATTAAGGAAAAATTGCTAATCAGTTTTATGTATTCTCTAGAAAACAAAATTTTACAGATATATTTGATGTACTAAATCCACATGCAGCAATCAGCTGAGGAAATGAGAATAGTCCATGATCAATTTAGAACTTCAAGGTGAGGTAAAACTACAAAGCCTGCTATTCTAACTTGGATTTTAATGTAAAATGTATCATGATACATGCACTGAACTTCAGAGCATGTCCATCATGGTGGGGGTCCCTCAAACGTCTCCTTTTAATGCGGGTATCTTCACCATGCGTCTTGCTTCTATCAGTTTAGGAACTTACTAAGAAAATACTTGTTTACAACAATGGTGCAGAATGAAAAGAGGAAAATGTTGTCTTCACCATTAAGGTGAAATTGCCTGTTACTAAAGGTTTCCCCCAAGCCACATGCCAGTTTTTCTACTTGGAATTGCTATCATCTGCAATAATTCTTTGTAATGCAATAGCTTATTGGTTTAGGGAGTTAAAAATACCACACTACGTGTGGGAGGTGGGGGCTGGTTTGAAGGAAGATGGATAGTGAGGGTGCTTTGTGGATCTCAAATGTAAGTCATCAGGCTTCTGGTAGCTTCTGGTGTTTAATTCCAACTTATAAACGTGGCATGATAGAATATGACTGGGTAAAACTCTCCATTTTCTGGCATTGTGGTGGTTATCTTTTTTTACTAGGGTCAACATGTTTATCTATATGGGAAACACGCCCGAATACTGGGAAGATTTGCTTCGTGTTGAGATGATCAGCATCAGCTTTGCAAAAACAGCTTGACAAAAGGCTCCATACATTTAATACCAGAGACTAGAAACAGACACACACACACACACACACACACACAAAACTGGTAAACTTATCAGGTCTATTCAACTTTCACTTTCATACACGCGCTACAAAATAACCTATAATAAAAATGGAAGGGAAGAGAGATCCAATTTGAAATCCTCCTTGAGAAAAAGCAAAACAAATCAAAACGAGTTCCTGGGGAAGCAAGCCTCAGTTAGGTCAAGAGGAAACTTTTGCATCTTAAATTCCCTTTCTGCTTTGGAGAGGCATTACCCGTTCAAGCTCAGCCAATGCGACCGGCCAGGACTTACAGCTCTTATCAAGGGTTAGATTTTGCGAAAGATACAAAGAAAGGAGTTTCCTAACACACCGGGTCTTCTCACGGCAACAAGACACCGAAATTAAGCCTACTATGGTTTGTGTCTGTAAGCCTTTTTAGATAAAACTGGCAGTCCCATTAGATAAGAAACGGCTTTTTAGAAGCTTTGGGGGAAGCGCGGGGGTTCTTCGTGGCCTTCCTGTGACTTTGTCTTTGGCAGACTGTAAGAGATGATGGGAACACGTAAGAATGATTGAAAAAGGTTACCGGCGAGTTGCACCCAACAACCTTCTCTCTCCAAGTAGTTTCCTGAGAGAAAATTATTATATATCAATGCCTAGGGACGTGAAATAGATCTTCCACTGTTCTGTAATAAATCCCTCCCTACTCGCGCCCTTATACTAATGCATTGTTTAAAAATCTCCAGTCATGGAGACTTGTCCTTATAATTATCAAAACACCACAGCTAGCTGCACAAGTTTGCTTAAAAACAAAGGGCAGGAGACCAACAGAGAGAGGAATTGGACAGTATATAAAAACCTTACAAACTTTAGACTACTGAAAGATCATTTCGCTCTTTGGCTTAGGGTTAGTGAACTTCCAATTCTAGAGTTTAAACTGAAAAGCAGACCTCGCGGGTCTGAAAGACAAAAAGTCCGCGGAGTCAACTTCATTTTACCCGTGCGTTCCAACCTGATTGTCCGCAACAGCAAGAAGCGCTTTTCCTCCCACCCCACGTTTTTAGATATCTGAGGTCGGGGAAGACGGAGTTACGGTGTAGCAGTCACGAAACAGTTCCTCTGGGTTTAATCATCCTATCTCCAATTCTTCTTCCCCTAGCGCGCCGAGCGCAGCCAGTTCTGGAGGGAACTCCCCCTCCCGAGCAGCCAAGGCGGCCTAGGCCCCGGGGATGTGCGCCACGGCGTGGGACCAAACCAAGATAAGGGCCCTGCTCCAAGTTCCCCCCGTTTCCTAGAGCCCGGGAGGGACCTCGTCAACAGGTAGACCTACCCACCAGCCACTCGCCACGAGCGGCAGAAAGTGAGCCCCGCGCGCAACGCTGCCATTCGGACTGCGGGGACCCCAGGAGCGGAGGGCGGAGGAGTAGCGCGACAGGAGGCGAGGGCGCAGACGGCACGGCCGGGAAGGAACGCGGGAGGGGGCAGAAGGAAGAGGAGGTGAAGGAGAGGGAGGCCAGAGCCAGAACAGCCCGGCAGCCCGAGCATCGGGGGAGAACGGGCTGAGCCCGGAGCAAGTTGCCTCGGGAGCCCTAATCCTCTCCCGCGAGCTCGCCGAGCGGTCAGTGGCGCACAGCGGCTGCGAGACTGAAATATGATAATCAGAACAGCTGCGCCGCGCGCCCTGCAGCCAATGGGCGCGGCGCTCGCCTGACGTCCCCGCGCGCTGCGTCAGACCAATGGCGATGGAGCTGAGTTGGAGCAGAGAAGTTTGAGTAAGAGATAAGGAAGAGAGGTGCCCGAGCCGCGCCGAGTCCGCAGCCGCCGCAGCGCCTCCGCTCTACCAACTCCGCCGGCTTAAATTGGACTCCCAGATCCGCGAGGGCGCTGCGCAGCCGAGCAGCGGCTCTTTCAGCTTTGGCAACCCCAGGGGCCACTATTTCCCACTTAGCCACAGCTCCAGCATCCTCTCTGTGGGCTGTTCACCAACTGTACAACCACCATTTCACTGTGGACATTACTCCCTCTTACAGATATGGGAGACATGGGAGATCCACCAAAAAGTAAGAGGCTATTTTACCTTGTGGGGCTCGGTGTGCTGTTCTTGTGCGGGGTTCTTTCTCAGGCACCGGCTGAGGTGCCAAGGGCTCTTTGGAGTTGGAGTCATTGCCTGGAGAAAGAGAAAAGGTGGCTTTTTCTTGTTGCCGCCGCGCCTGCATGCTTACTGTCGGTTCTTATCTTCGGGAAACTGATCGTACCTTGTGTTTGAATTCGCCTGTGTACCCTCCAAAACCCTAGCTTTTTGGTGCTAAGCGGTGATTTCCTCCTGGGGAATCCTGAGCTCTCCGAGAAGGTTATTATGTTGCAAAGGTTTGCCTGCACAGTCACTACCCAGAGATGTGAATTAGCATTAGACTTGCAAAAGAGTGACAACTGTATTTATGCCTGCTCTTGCTAACAATATCCAGTCCTATGTGCTATTTAAGAGCGTGCTTCATGGAAAATATAGACATCCCTGCATTCACTTAACGCTTCTAGTCAAAACCTTTTCTTTGACTTGACTTATCCATAATCTTTCCCAATGATTATAGCAAAGAGGAAGGAGGGGGATAAAAAGAAATACAAAATGAGCGGGTTTGATTGCGTGCTAGGCGTACAAATGTAGACTATTCCAATCTGCATTTTACATACATTCCACCTCCTTTAAAAATGAGTTAAGGTTTTGATGGCACACTTCAATTACCATCCCAAAGTGCAATACTCTTTAAAAAAAAAAAAAAAAACAACAAAACAAAACAAAACAAAAAAAACCTCACAGAGTACGCCCTATAAGAGAACAGAGAACGACACTAAAAGTGTGTTTATCTCTGTAGGAAGTAAACGCTTAGTCAATCATGTATTTATTTTCATTTCAGAAAAACGTCTGATTTCCCTATGTGTTGGTTGCGGCAATCAGATTCACGATCAGTATATTCTGAGGGTTTCTCCGGATTTGGAATGGCATGCGGCATGTTTGAAATGTGCGGAGTGTAATCAGTATTTGGACGAGAGCTGTACATGCTTTGTTAGGGATGGGAAAACCTACTGTAAAAGAGATTATATCAGGTATGGCATTTACAATTCTTCCTTAATTTTGTGAGATTTCCCTTACTCTCCCCACTCTTTATGTATTATTTGGTGTGGCTTTGTCTTTTTGTGAAGTTTGCCTCTGTGGAGTCATGCAAGCCAAAGTTACCCTGTACATGTGTTACAAAAATCAAGCTATGCTGTTCATTTGATTTTTTAGTGGAGAAAAACAAAAACCCTTAACAGTAGTATTCATAATTCTGGGGTATTGAGGCTTGTTTAATTACTCTTGGAATTTATGATGCACAAATTATTTTCGTCTTTCACTCTCCCCCTTACAAAACAAAATTTTTAAAAGATGGAGAAGTTTGGGTCTTTAACTTTAAAATAGGGTCGACTTTTATTGTATAGTGCAGTGTTCTGTTTGTTTTAGTCCTTTTTAAAATTAGTAACTTACAAATTTTTTTGGTGACATCAATGCAATAGGTGAAATAAAAGTTTGACCGAAGCATATTTACAAATGTACTTTGAAAGAGCGAGTACAGGTATTGCTCCTTTTATTTTTTGGGTAAGACTTCCTTCTGAGAAAAATTTAAAACCAACCTAAATATTCCTTGCAGAAAACACCGGAAACTTAATCTTTTTAAATATTAACCCTTTGGTGACATCTAACTGTCTCTTCTTTCTTATCTTATCTGAGCTGATGAATTAGAGCAGATCAAATTGCCCATCATCTGTCTACGAACAATTGGTATATTTAGATAATTGAACAGCTTCCTTTCTCACATTAAAATCTGGTAACTGATAAAATGAGCGAATTGTCCAAATTGACAAGACTGAAACCACATAGGAACTTTCTGAGTTTGGTTTTGTTGTTTTGGAGAGGTTTTTTTTTTTCCTCTCCAATTTATTCTGCATCAGGCTTTGCTAATATCAAGTTTTCTCTGACTTGTGTGTATATATCAGAAACTTTGTTTTCTGCCTTAGAAAGCCAGTAGAGTCTCCAAAGAAAATTATATGTGTTTTATTAACAAACAGAAGAGATATCACCATCATTATTATGTTAAATAGCAAAATATCACTTTTTAAATGTCTGGTGGCTATTAACAAGTAATTAATTAGCTTTTGTAAGGCAAATGGTTTCTGAAGCTTGAGAACTTTTTATTAAAGTTTAATTAAGATTTAATATACAGTCACAGTTTGCTCCTGCTCACTTAGTATCCAGCATTTTTTTCTTCTTTTTTATAAATCATGACACGGAGAGGATAATCTTGGTAGATAAAATTAACCTGGTTGGGGGAGGTTAATACTTTAGAGAGGAAGTGAAAGGAAGTAAGGGAAGTCGGGGTACAGGAAGGGGGAGGGATTTTCTAAATTGTGTGGTCACCGCCAAAGTCAAGTCTTCACCCTATGAAATGGAAGATCTCACATTGAGTAGGCGGAGGGAGGAAAAACTTTTGAATCCACCTTCTAACCTCTGACAAATGAGCGTTTTCATGGTTTACTAGATTGGTGTGTAAACGCAAGATTCTAGAGAAGGAGAGTCCACTTCAGGAGTATCTTTACTCCTGTGGAAATAGTATTTTGCTCAATTGCACACAGGTTTGCATGTGCCTACTTCTGGATATACACATTTGTAGAAGGACCTAATCATTTTTACCTTCTCTCCACTCTCTCTCAACTCTCTCTCTCTGTGTGTGTGTGTGTGTGTGTATGTGTGTGTAATCTTGTAGTTGTAAAAGCAGAACAGATTGAACAGTTAGATTTCCACATCTCTCCTTGGAGAAGCAGTATGCGTCCTCCTGTTATGTGGATCTTGTCCTCTCTCTTCCATTCTTTCTGTTTGTAGGAATGCCCCAGCTTCTGTTATTCCTGAAAGATGGAGAAGGGGCCAGGGAAGTGCAGCCTAGATGGAACCTGTAAAGATTGTCCCTTGGTAAGGAAAGGCCAGCAGTGAGAAAGACCTGAGAAGTGGGTCTTTGCATTTTTTCAGTCTGGTCATGGTTTTCAAGAAAATTGAAGTAGAGGTAGATGATTCAACAACTTGAAAAAGATTGAGGGAACAGACACAGATTTTTAAAAAAATAATAATACAAGGAAGAATGAAGAGGACATGTTCTGTTAACATTGCTGCCTGAAGAAAGTCTATAGTTGGAGAAAGACTGGAAAGTGCTTGTGCAAAAGGAGATGTGGAAACGCTCAGAGGTTTCATTTTGTTATTCTGCTTGTTTATTTGTGAATGTTTGCAAACCAAGTGGGGTGACAATCCCCTTCTCCTACCTCCTTTTTCTTGGAAGGAGGACTTTGTGTTGCGGTTTTAGACATTTCTAGCAGCAGAATTTGGGGGATAGGGAAGTGAAAGTGTGGCTGTTGGTGGCCACCAGAGTCTTTCTGGCTTCCTTCCTGCCAAGATCTGCAAGATCAACCTGGGACTGATGGCTAGAGCAGCAGCCCGAGTCTGGAATCCAGTACATTTTCTGTGGTACAGGCTAGGTGTTTTGAACTAAGAGTTACCGCCTAAGACAGAGGTTCATCGGAAAGGAAACGGGAGTAAAAGGGAGGAGGGAGGAAGGGGAAAAGAGAGATGGGGGAAAGAAGAGAGACAGGGAGGGAGAGAGCAGGGTTTCATTTCTGTCCTTCTGTTCCCAACTTCTGTTTGGAAATGTTGTTTACTTGGGGCGTCTTGCCCGGGATCTTGGGCCAGGGAAGTGCCCGCCTGAAGTGACCCCCTCTTCCTGTGCTTCTCTCCCCGCTCTGGGCCTCCCCCCACCCCGCCCCGCACAGGTTGTACGGGATCAAATGCGCCAAGTGCAGCATCGGCTTCAGCAAGAACGACTTCGTGATGCGTGCCCGCTCCAAGGTGTATCACATCGAGTGTTTCCGCTGTGTGGCCTGCAGCCGCCAGCTCATCCCTGGGGACGAATTTGCGCTTCGGGAGGACGGTCTCTTCTGCCGAGCAGACCACGATGTGGTGGAGAGAGCCAGTCTGGGCGCTGGCGACCCGCTTAGTCCCCTGCATCCAGCGCGGCCACTGCAAATGGCAGGTACTCCTCTGCCCGGCTCGGGTAGGCAGGCGCCAGGTTAAGCCAGCCTGTGTGCCGGTGGCCAACAACCACCATGGTAGCTACAGGAGTGGTGGTAGTGTTTGCCTGCAGTTAAATGAAGTGTTTTGTATGCAATTTGCTTGCGCTGTGCTCTGCTCCTTTGCAGCAAGGTTCAGTGCGCTGTCTCGCTTGATTCCCCGAGCACACCTACACCGTCTGTGTGTCTATATGGTTACACATAAATGTACACCACTTGTGTACACGTGTATACACACGCCCAAACATTACTTCCAGTTCGCTTTGGTCTCCAAACCTTGGCTTGCTGAAAACGGGCTTCAGCTCTCAGCCAGGTATTCTCCTGCTGCCTAATTAAAGGGGCGGAGCCCCGGGTCCCTGGAGCTTCATCCTTTAACCCAATGAAGGAAGCTTAGGTGGCCTGAAGTCATTTAGTCTCCCAAATCCTTTTTCCTTGTGAGTTGCTTCACGGTCGAAAAATTTTTTAAATTTTTTATCTTTTTGTGAGAGACCAAGACTGAAAAGATACAATTTTAAAAACTGCAGGCCATTGCACAGAGCTATAATTTAAAACTGTCAACAAGCTAATCTGCAGTAATTGCCTTTTAAAGGGAGCCTGTTTCTTTAAATCATTCATTCTATATGATTTGGTGAGAATTTCATCTTCAGGCCCATGGTTGTAGCTCTAAATTGACCCCATAGGTCTTGGCCTGACACTAGGGGGTTGTAGAAGGTGCAGGATGTGTATCATATAGATAAGAGGACTCATTCCCAAGGAAGAGGAGTGGAAACCCGGTAAGGTTGGTCAGGACCAAAGTCGTGGGTAAGAAGGTGGACAGTGTTTCCAAACCTGACTTTCTGTCATGAGTAGATCGACTCCTTTGCAGTTTTAAAGTTTAAATTCCCACTAAACACTGAAGGTGAGGAAACTATAGCGCTCCCTTGCCCTTCTGCCTTCTGGCAGCTCTAAGAATTCTGTTCAGGGGAATTTGTGACTAGTGTGCACCGGGGCAAGGCCAGGGGTGGTGCTCCTGTTCAGTGGAGCCTGCACTCTGCTTGCCGGGAAACGCAGAGGAAGCTAAAATACCGGGAGGGAGGCGGGGGACATATCCCAGCCACCGTTTATCTAGAGCCTAGGCAGCTCAACAGAGTTTCCGTTTTCTACTGCTTGGGGTCTGCCCATCTCAGGAACATCCATGTATTACTTTAGATTTAATACGAAGGAAGAGCAAGGATTGGGGATACGGCAGAAATAGCGAAAGTCTTCAGCCCCTTGACATGATTGTCCTCTCGGACTGAAGTTCAAGGCCTTCTGGCAGAGTTCTCAGCCTTCCCCTTGCAGAAATCCCTGCTTGTGTAGTATTTATGGCTGTCACTGAAGTGCTCTGCGTTCTTCCTTGTACCCTCTGTGGCCTTGGCCCAAGAGAAAATTCTGAGCCTGGAGAGGGTGGTAATCAATGTAACTGGGACCCAGTCTGGGCACAAGGAAACGTGAGAAAGGAGGAGAAACAGTGCTGAAAAATGCCATGCCTGCTGCGAACAGGGGGACAGATTTTAAACCTGCTTCCCTTGGCTAACACTTTGTTGACACGAGGAGGGGCGGGTGCTGCATTCCGGCCCGGGATTACTCAGCATTGACCTCTGCAGATTAGAGAGGAAGATTTTATTCTCCCTTTCACCCTCTTCGCTCCACCTCTGCCGCCCCCTGCTTTGTGTGCTGAGGCTGCAAACACTAGCCATTGTCCTGGAGTGTCTCAGGCGGGCGAGCAAGCGAGCGGGCGGGCGGGCAGGCGAGCGAGCTAGCGCGGGCGGGCGAGCGAGCGAGGGCGGGCGGGCGAGCGAGCTGCCAGCCCAGCGCTCATGGCGCTCCTTGCCCCGCAGCGGAGCCCATCTCCGCCAGGCAGCCGGCCTTGCGGCCCCATGTCCACAAGCAGCCGGAGAAGACCACCCGCGTGCGGACTGTGCTGAACGAGAAGCAGCTGCACACCTTGCGGACCTGCTATGCCGCAAACCCGCGGCCAGATGCGCTCATGAAGGAGCAACTGGTAGAGATGACGGGCCTCAGTCCCCGTGTGATCCGGGTCTGGTTTCAAAACAAGCGGTGCAAGGACAAGAAGCGAAGCATCATGATGAAGCAACTCCAGCAGCAGCAGCCCAATGACAAAACTGTGAGTGGCTCTGGGGCCAGGTAGGGAATGCGAGGGGGAAGTAGATGCGGCGTGCGAGGTGCGTTCCTGGTGCCCAGTCTGGCCGGCGCGCGGTTTTCTATCCTGCTCCTGGGCAGGAGTTTGGCCGGGGCTGTCCCTCATCCCCACCCCCACCCATGCTTGGGGGAGAGGTTACCCGGCTCCGGCCGCCAGCTGAGGGGGGGAAGCTTGGGGGCTTCGTACGCCAGGGGAGCGGCAGCCAGGTCCCAACCTTGTGGGCGGGCTCATGCCCTTCCTCCTCGCCTGTACCTGCGAACCCGAGAAACGCCGTCCTCCCCTCCGAGGGCAGGCGGCAACGAGATTTGGCCCGGGTTTTGCCAACATTCAGATCGTCAGTTCCTCACATACAGTAGAAGAGGGAGGGATACTAACACCTTGGGTTCCTACCTACATCCAGGGGTTCCGTGGGCAGGTCGCCCTGTGAGCCCCCAGGGCGCACTGTACTTTTGAGTAAGGTACAGTGCGCCTTCAGGCTGAGGAGTTCCCCCAAGGTGACCCGCATGCCCAGAGCACCCTCTGCTCCAGGTGAAACCCAGGCCTCCACAGAGACTCGCACCAGTATCCACTGTTATCTTGGGCCCACGGAAGCACCCACTCTGCAGGCCTCCTGGTGAAGTTAAGCTAGAGTTTCTTTTCTTTCTTTCTTTTTTTTTCTTTTACTGCTTTGGCCCTATTTTTAAATGCCATAAAACCTGCTGTCATTAAACTTGGCAGGTTGGCCAAGACTGGGCCAGGGTACTTTCTGAGTTGGTTAGTGTATAATAGCACAATAGGAACCAGACTCAAATGCTTTGGGGGCGATGGAGTCGGGGGCTGGCTCTTCCTTGAGGAGAACTACTTGGAAAAAATCTGCAGCTTACTGAAACTGCCCAGAAAACCACCCTGTCTAGGGCAAAAGGGAGACCCTGCTTACCTCAGCTTTCTAGTTCTGGGAAGCTATGGCCTGAGAAGGCAGAGGGGAGGAATTGGGCTGAGCTGTGAAGGTAAGGGGGAAGAAGAAAGTTAAAGTAGAATTTGGTTTAATAAGGTCCATGCAGACCTAATCGTCCAGCCCACAGAGGCAGAAACACAAAACACAATAAAGCAAAACTGAACTCTAGCTAATATCCATAGGTACAGCAGATTAACTGAGTCAATAAAGGCCACTATATAGATAAGATAATACCAGGGTATATTTGCTTAGCCTGTGCAGACAACGGAGGGAGGGAATTTGCTCATTAACATGTTGGGATTGGTGGGGGGGGGGACCTATTCACAGAATATCCAGGGGATGACAGGAACTCCCATGGTGGCTGCCAGTCCAGAGAGACACGACGGTGGCTTACAGGCTAACCCAGTGGAGGTACAAAGTTACCAGCCACCTTGGAAAGTACTGAGCGACTTCGCCTTGCAGAGTGACATAGATCAGCCTGCTTTTCAGCAACTGGTAAGTGTCAGCTCCCAGATGGAAGAGGCTGAATTCCCAACAGGGGACTCTGGTTTAACTGTCACACACTGAAAGATTCAGTGGGGAGGGTGCCTTCTTGGGCTCAGGGTTGGGGAGAAACCAAGGAGATGGGTAATGAAGAGAAGGGAGACAAATGCAAGGAAAACGAACCTCTTATGCATCTTTTTTTTTTAATGAGACTGCATAATTTGACCATATAGGTTGAATTTGCTCTCAATCAGGACTTCTTTGAAGGATTAATTTCAAGGTACCTAACTCTAGGTAGCATGTGCCAGAAGATGTACAGTGTTGGAGAATCATACATCTTAGAATTTTAGAGTTGTCCAGGACTTCAGGAAATCGTCTTGGCATTTCAATCAGCAATTAGTAAGTTTATCCTTCCTGAGCATCTAGAGAATGGGATCTATAAGGACCCAAATCAAGGTGATTGTAGTTCATAATCAATGCTATAATACATAATCAGTGTCGTTATCAATAAACACCAGCCACATGTCTGGGTGCAGTTTTCAAATATATCAATAAAGATTATTCAAATAGATCAATACTTTTTGTTACGGTATCCGTTGCTGGGAATGTCTTAATCTAAAATGTAGAATCGTTTAAACGTTTTCAAGTGTATGAGTTCAAATGTCATAGAGACACACACCTTGTACCATGTATAGCAAAAGGGACATGAGCTCTACCAATCAGAAGTAAAGTGTTTAATCTGTGAAAGCCTTAACATGTTTTCCACATCCAGTGAAGAGAAAATTAATTCACTTTTTGCCTACAAAAGGCGTAAGGGGTCAAGATGAATAAGAACAATAAATATATATCCTTCATAATATGCTGTATTTATATATATATGATTTTTTTTTTTCTTGAAGAGTAATCAGCCTTATAGAATCTTGTTTCATAAAATGTAAAGATGTATCACGAAACCTTGTTCCCTTTTTTGGAAATGAACCTTTAGTTGAGGTTAGCTTTTTACCCTCATATTTACCTGAAGGGTATTTGCTTTCTCAATGTCAACAGTTAGGTAATTGGCCAGAGGCAAGTGGTTAAAAGGGCTTGGCCCCAGGCTGGTGTTTGCAAATGCTAAGTGGGTACAGAGGCTAGAAGTCCCTTAATCTCATATTGGAAAAATTTACTATAGAAAGAAATGTAGGCTCTGGAACTAGGAAAAATAAATATTTTAAGGCCATTAATCTGTTGAGTTATTTGAACGAAACCTGAATCACAGAAAGAAGCTAAGCGGAGGGTTGAGGGCAGCCAAATGTTTGCACTTTCTGAAACTTTAGTGTCAGATGAGAGCTGTGGAAGGGAAGCTGAGGCAGGGGTGTGCATGGTTAGAGAAGGTTTACAACAGCAGTACAATGTGTTTATGATTAAAGAAGGAGTCAGATATTTAAGAAGGAGTCAGATATTAGGGTTAAAAGAAGGAATCAGAATGGGATGATGTCATAATATATGGGTCTCATTTTGGAAGGAAGAGCCTGATGTAAAGAGAGAGAGAGAGAGAAAGGCCAAAAGGCAGGAGGACCAACAAGGAAGAATGCCCAAGCTATGAGCCTGCTGAGGAGTTAATCTTTGTTCTGTGGAGCCTTCTCTCAATCTCCTGTCAAAGGATCTGAGCCTGTTAACGGATTTTTCAACTGAAGAAGAGAGTCTTTGATGCCTAGAGACTGAGAGCTCACCTACTCCTAGGGCAACATGTAGCCAGCAGGATAATTTTATCTTGAGCATGCATAGTAGAGTTGTGATGCCATTTTACAGTGGGAAACACATTTGTTCTTAAATAATTTAATGTAACATAATGTTGGAATTTCAGTTTCAGTTAAAACAGAGATCTTTTGGAAGATGGGAAAGCGAGAGGATTTCTTCTCAAGTTTTTCTCCTCTAGGCTTTCTCTAAGCTTATTAAAATTCAGTTATCTATGTAGGTATCTTTACATATCTATCTACACAAACATTTCTACATACACAATATGATGAGTTTATAATCTTTTTATGAATACTATTCCAGCGTCCTTTATTTATTTCTCAACCTTCTATGCAGGTCAATTTTTCAGAAGGAGGACCGGGCTCCAATTCCACTGGCAGTGAAGTAGCATCAATGTCCTCTCAACTTCCAGATACACCTAACAGCATGGTAGCCAGTCCTATTGAGGCATGAGGAACATTCATTCTGTATTTTTTTTCCCTGTTGGAGAAAGTGGGAAATTATAATGTTGAACTCTGAAATGAAAGTATTTAACAACCCAGTCAATGAAAACTGAATCAAGAAATGAATGCTCCATGAAATGCACGAAGTCTGTTTTAATGACAAGGTGATATGGTAGCAACACTGTGAAGACAATCATGGGATTTTACTAGAATTGAACAACAAACAAAACGCAAAACCCAGTATATGCTATTCAATGATCTTAGAAGTACTGAGAAAAATAAAAAGACGTTTTTAAAACGTAAAGGATTTATATTCAAGGATCTCAAAAAAAGCATTTTCATTTCACTGCACATCTAGAGAAAAACAAAAATAGAAAATTTTCTAGTCCATCCTAATCTGAATGGTGCTGTCATTGCCTTGCCAAACAGGAGCTCCAGCAAAAGCGCAGGAAGAGAGACTGGCCTCCTTGGCTGAAAGAGTCCTTTCAGAAAGGTGGAGCTGCATTGGTCTGCGATGTTTTAAGTTGACTTTAACAAGGGGTTAGTTGAAATCCTGGGTCTCTTGGCCTATCCTGTAGCTGGTTTATTTTTTACTTTGCCCCCTCCCCCCTTTTTTTGAGATCCATCCTTTATCAAGAAGTCTGAAGCGACTTTAAAGGTTTTTGAATTCAGATTTAAAAACCAACTTATAAAGCATTGCAACAAGGTTACCTCTATTTTGCCACAAGCGTCTCGGGATTGTGTTTGACTTGTGTCTGTCTAAGAACTTTTCCCCCAAAGATGTGTATAGTTATTGGTTTAAACGACTGTTTTTTCTCTCTATGGAAATAAAAAGGAAAAAAAGGAAAATTTTTTTGTTTGCTCTTGCATTGCAAAAATTATAAAGTAATTTATTATTTATTGTCGGAAGACTTGCCACTTTTCATGTCATTTGACATTTTTTGTTTGCTGAAGTTAAAAAAAAAGATAAAGGTTGTATGGTGGTCTTTGAATTATATGTCTAATTCTGTGTGTTTTGTCTTTTTCTTAAATATTATGTGAAATCAAAGCGCCATATGTAGAATTATATCTTCAGGACTATTTCACTAATAAACATTTGGCATAGATAAATAAATAAACACAGTGATCCAGGGTCCCTCTTTTATGTTTACAAACAAGCTATTCAAATGTCTGAAAGTAAGGATTGCATGTGAATTGGAGTAAACTGACACACAATAGGAGTGATGTTGTATTGCAAGTAGTTAAGGTTGAGTTTGCAAGTTTGGGTTTCAATAGTTGGATCAAAGTTGGTTGGAAACCCTTTAGCTCTCAGCTATGATAATGCTACTGGTTTTGTGAAAATGAGATGCTGTTCTCTGTCCTGACCCCTCTTTCCTTCCCCCAATCTCTTCCTTGCCGTACCCCACCCATCCTCCTACCCCAAATAGGAAAATGGTCTTCTTTAAAATGGCTTTTGATTCAGAGTCACTATTTTATTTTTTTAGAATAAGTGATTTATACCAAAGGCTCCTGCTTGGGATTGTTGAAATGACCTGTATGTCAAATATATAAGCTCTTGGTAAAAGAGAGGCTTTCTGCCTAGCCAGTGAGGTATGACCATTATTTACCAGTGGCGGCTGTCAGCCGATTGAGAAATGCTGCTGTATTTGTGCAGAAGGAACAGGCCCAGAGAAGAGAGTATGCTCTGCAATTCCCAGAGCAGTCAGTGTATGCATTTTCTTGCCTCTTCTCCCCTCTCCCACCTCCGATTTGTCCCTTCCCCAAGTCCAATTTCAAAAATCTTGGGAAAGATGACTGGCTATGGGGAGAAACACGGCATATATTCTGTTGGGAAACCACCTTTTATGGGGTGGGGTAGCAGGTCGTGTGCTTTGCTGAACCCATCAGCTATCAGAGTCACGGGCATGCTCTCTGGGATAGACTATTCCCCGCCACTCCCCCCCGCCCCCAGCAATAGTTCAAGTGCTAGAGCCAGAACCCTGGAAAAGATAAATGGCACTGCCTGAAATTGGGTTTCTTGGTGCTTCTTCGTTTGCTGGCGTCGGATTAGGATTTGGGTCTCCACCCTGTTCCCTCACCTCCCTTTACCCCCATCCCAGGATGATGCTTTGACTCTGGAAACTGCATTCATTTGTATGCGCGAGTGTAATGCCGTTTTCAGTACCTGACAATTCTTAATAAATGTGAAAGCTAAAGTACCCTAATCGTGTGTCGTGTGGCATACCCCTCCGGGCTCAATAGGGTGAGGTGGAGGCTATGCCCCCCAGCTCTCAAGTTGCTTTCACCCTCTCCAAACCTGCCGCAAGTCTGGAAGCCAGCCTCAATTAGGCTTTTGTTTGGGTTGGTTCTACATAACGGGTTAATTACAGGCTCTAACGTGGGGGCAGAGAGAAAACAAACTTTGCATTGAAAATGTTACAGTGCATTAGACATGCCCGTTGATTACTTTGATTGTTGTGTCTAATTCTTGACAGAGGGGTAATAATTTGGCCGGTGGTAATAATGGCTTGCAGTCTTCTGCTGAGAAAAACAAGAGTTGTGTCTTATCTCACATGGATCTTCTCCGGGAAAGGTTTTTTGTTTGTTTGTTTGTTGTTGTTGTTGTTTTTAACTCAGATCTCCCTCCTCTAATCTCTTGCCAAGGGACTTTACTGTTTTAGCTTCCCATTCACTATTTCTATTGTTCTCTTTTTTCCTTTTTCCTCACCATCATAGCTGAAATGGCAACTAATATGCATGTGTAGGGATGGCAGGTTCAATGTGAATATTGGTGTCATGCCTGCAAAGTTACTGAGAGTCCAAGCCTTCCTTACTTGGAAAACACCGGACCCGCTTCCCCAGCCATAGCCTCTGGTGGACTCAAAAATGTTAGGGACTAGAGATGGAAAACACTTTCTTTAGGGTTTGAATGCAATAGAGGTACTTAAGGGAGGCACCCATCTTTGTGAAGCTTTTTCCTTCTCGAATTGATTTCTAAGATTAAGAATATGTTTGCATGTTTTGGTGGGGAGCGGTGATGTTTTACATATATAGATGACAGTCTATTCTGAAGTCCATCGCTTGAATTTAACCACAATAATTTAGGAAGGGGGTGATGAATGATTTGGTTTCACTTGCTAGATTCAAGATATTTGTTGCCTGGTGGCTGAGAATGGACTAATGAGTCAATAGCATTCTAGTTCTTTCATTTTTTTATATGAAGGTGTGTCTTCCCCTTTTAGACTCCTCAGCCTGCACTCTAAAATGTGTAGCAGAAATGTCATTTTGTTCGCAAATCATCTCTTGCATACTCTCCTCTTCTCTGCACACCTCTGAAGACTGAGTTTTGAGCTCTGCTCTTGTAATGAAATTCCTCTTGTTCGTTATTATCTCTGATCGTCCCTCCCTTATTACTCTGAATTCTTCCTTCTGGACATTATGATTCATTTCCTCCAGCTTCTGCAAGCTAAAATTTAATGCAGCTAAAAACATCTAGTATGCTCCCCTTAAATCAGAAAATTAATATCAGTATACATAGTCTTAAAGACAGGATATTGTTTCCCCTATAGTTTCAGCACAATACTGTCTTCCATTTCAGCCTATTTTCCCTCTATCCCATTCATGAAATGAACTTGGGTTTTCTTACAAATCAAAAAAGTTCTTTTCTAAGTTAGAATCACATTTAAAGATTTTTTTCTGCTTTGAAACAAGGTTTCTGGTTACTCGTAATTCTGTGTGGGTATATGTACCCACTTGCCCATTGACAACTTTCTTGGAGTTCAAGATTAAATAGATGACTTTGTGATGCTTGGCTGCTATTCACCCTGATCAACTTAAACTCATAATGTTGACCTCTCTTCTGGTGTATCTTATCCTTTTGAAACTAGCTAAAAAGACAGTGTGCTTTCAGGTTACCTTGGAAGTGCTTTGTATTTCCCTAACACCTTGAATTTTAAGTCATAAGATCGATCTCATGAAATGTAACTGTTGTAAATCCCATGTGGCTTTACTTAGCCTTTTCTTTTTTCTAAAAAAAAGAAAAAAAGAAAAAAGTTTAAAGAGCTATGTTTGGATGGCACCCAGCCACTTTGGGTTTGTAATCTCATTCCTAAAACAAGTGAACTGTCTAAGCAGAAAGTACTTATTTTCTTATTGGTAAAGTTCAGTTTAGTCAACTTTTGTAAGTGAGATTCATCATCCAAACGATGCCTGAGTTCTATTTCTCTAGGAATATTTACTTCCTTTTCACTAATCAACAACTAAAGATTTACGTGGCAACAGGGCAAATTGTTTTTCTTGGGGGAGCACAAGAAGAAAAAGGAGGGAGCAATTTTTGTGTATTTATTTTAAAAGTGTTCTCTTAAAAAACGGCCCCACATCTTGAATTCTCAATAACTATTTAAAATGAAAAGTAACTTGTACAGTATGAGTTGGTGTTTTTAAACTAAAATGCAAGTAGTTAATTCAAGGCTCTGGCAGCCGATTTTGTTTACTGATCTTTTCTGATTGTTGTTTTCTTGATAATGGAGCAAGCCACTGAATGGCTGTTTGAGCCCAGGCGCCACAAACATAAACTTCACAGCTTACAATGTCCCAAGCCATGATGGAGGATCTCTCCACACCTCCCGGAGACTTCTGAAGTGTAGACAGAGAAGTTGGTTCACAGGGAGCGAAGGAGGGGGAGGGGCGGCAGGGAAGGCTGCTGAGTGTTTGCTGTGAGCATTGTTACTATCACATCCTTTAATTTTTATGGTACTTAAGCTGTTGGCTCCAAGAAGCCAGTTTCTGTGTCTCAAGGAAGCCAGTCTCTTTCCGGAACTGCACTTAGGACTCCTTGATTCTAATTTCTAAAAATTTATTTTGCAAATCTTTCTGCTTAATTATCTGTCTGCAAGAGCGCTCAGCATTGATAAGCAAAAGGTTCTAAAAAGAAAATTATACATATGTGTGTGTGTGCATACCTACATATATACATACATATATACACATACTTATATTTTTCTTTATGTCATTTATATGTGTATGTAAACACACACACACAGCCCCCCAAAGAGACCACCTGGATTTGGAAGAAAGATGTGGGGTAAGATTGCTTTTCGCCAGGTGGGGAAGAAAGACACATTGACCCTCCCTTTCCGAAGCCATGTCAGATTCTGCTTAGCCTTAGAGCTGCTTATTCCTTGCCTGGGATCCTCTTTCCATTCCATTGATTAAAAGTTAGTGTTCATTTTGAAGTGATGTTATTTGTGGATTTGACCGAATTAGCTATTTAATTTTGCGGGTTGTCCGAGTGCTTCTACTCCCAGGTGCATTGCCCGAGTCCAGCAGGCAGGGCAGCGCCTGTCCGCACTCATGTTAGGGGTGGGAAGTGCTGGGAATCGGGGACCCGGACACTAGTCTAACCAGCCCCGCCGCTTCCGCGGGCAAGTCAGCCCTTGATCCCTTAAAGCAGGGACAATCGACGTGGTCCGAGAGAGAAAAATAAGGGTATTTCTGGGCCCTTCTCTTTCAGAAGTTGATCAGATTCGCAGATCTGGAGGGCTAATCCAAACAAGGTGCTTGACTTGTGAGGTCGCGAGTCTAGACAGAGCTGGTGGCTCGGCGGCTCCTTATCTTTCCCTGGAATCAGCCGAAGAGGCGCTCCCTGGCCCACTCTGCTCGGCTCGCCCGGGTCCTGAGCCACCGCTCGACGCAGACTGCACAACAAACACAGCACCTGAGACTTTACAGCTCACTTTATTGTTTAATAGAGAATGCTGCATAACATTCGTCTTCTTGGTTCCGCGACCTGGCCGCTTTGCAGCCACAGACCCTGGGTGTGAGCCTGCGCCAGCGCCGGTCTGTTTTGGTCCCCACGTTGAGCGGCGCGTTCCACTCCAGCACCGCGCGTGTAAGCGCGCACAACTCTGTCCCTGCACCCTCAGGCCCCTGGAGAGGTACCCAACTGCAGTCCCTTTCTTGCTTCCAAAGCCCGAGGCAGAAGGGTGGAGGGACAGTGGAAGAAAGCTTAGGCGAGGTGTCTTTGACTAATCCAGTATCTCCTCTTGCGCCTGGAAATGACAGTTTTGCGCCAAAGCCATTTATGGTTCGCAGGGTCAGTGGGCTCTGACTCAAGGGCAGTCAATAAAAACATTTAGTTCAGTAATAAGCTGAGTTTTTTTCCCCGGATGTACCGAGAAGGATGTGTTACCATCTTAGACAAGGTGTCCCTGCGTAGCCATCGCCCTTTCCCCACGAGTATAAACCAGTGGCGTGACTTTCCAGTGTTTTCGTGACCACTTTACAGGGGACATCATAGAAGCCTTGGTGCTCTCTAACCGGCTGCCATCACAAAGAGACTGGCAGTGTTATCTACTTGGGAACGAGGGAACTATTGGGACAGATTTGGTAAAGCCATTTTGGAGAAGCAAATAGCTGGGCTTGGAGATTTATAGTGAAGAATTTTGTGGCTCGAATTCCAAATTAATTGAGATTAAGTTGTTTATAATTTTGGCCCTTCCCTATGGGATTTGTTTTTTGTTGTTTCAAGAAAAGGCGGTTTCTAGTTACATCTGAGAACTGACTATTCTAGTTTGCAAGTGTGTGTGTGTGTGTGTGTGTGTGTGTGTGTGTGTGTGCGCCAGACAGAAAGAGAGAGATTGGCATAGAATAGGTAATACTGCCTCCGTCTGAAAACTACCTATAGATGTAGGTGAGAGTAATTTGGTTATGATCTTAACGTGGTGTTCATACAAACACCAGATTTCCCAGCTTTGGTGACACCCAAAATCCACACCTTCGTGTTTTCCTTGCCTGTTTTTTGTGTCACAGCTGTGGGTCACAAGGAAACAAAACAAAACAAAACAAAACAAAACAAAAAAACGACAAAACAAGGCAAAACACAAGTTTTGTGAAATTGAAGAATTTCTGTAGGGAGATTTTTTTATTAATATTTATTTCTTTCTTCAGAAAACAATCCTTAGCGATAACTCAGGCACAGACTTTTCTTTTTCTCATGGATAAAGGTTACTGTTTATTTTGACCTGTCACAAATACAATGTGTTGTTTGAAACATGTTAAAGTTAGCAGGTATGTAGAGATAATACTAGACAGGCCACTGAATATGATAAAGTAAAATATGGTGGGAATTAACTTTTAAAGGCTATGAAAGATTTTACTTTTTGCTTTTTAATTTTCTTTCAAAAAGTATTATCTATTTTCTCAGAGTTCTGTAATAACAAACAGTAAACTTGTTCAATGCACACAGTAAAGATATGATTTGCCAAATGTTACTTGTGCAAGTTCTATTCTGTTATTTTTTTCCTAATTTTGATTACTCATATTCTCGATTAGTTTTAAATAAGTTTCCTTTCCGTCCATAAAAAAAAATTGCCCGCACCTAGGTAAAGGCATGTTTTATCTTAAAATTTGCAATTCTTATTTATTAGAACAACTATTAATTTGGTTTATTAATTATAAATAGGAAGTTTACTCTACAAGTAGTTTTAACCAAAAAAATTTATACCTGATTTTTGGAAGGATTAGGAAGAAACAGAAAAAAAAAAATGAATTAGATTTGTAAAAATAATATATACTTTGAAACAGTGTGTTTTAAGTATGGAAAAATTTTGGGGCCCAAGTAGTAAAAATCTCATATTCAACTCTAAAAGCATAACTGATGGTTACTTAATTTTTTATTTCAGTAGTCCAAGAATTTGTGTTATGGGAGACCAGTTCTCAAAAAGAAATAGTTGAAATAAAAATAGGCTGGCAACCTAAAAAACAGTGTTTCATTTACAAAACAAAATGAGTGATTTTGTTTTTAAAATACAGCAGTTTACTTTCACTAACATGGAATGGCTGATATCTAAAAAGATTACATGTGGAAAATATGGATTAGCAGTTTCTGAAGAATAAAACTTTTTAGTAAATTTTGAAATAATTCATTTACTTTCCTCCATAACATATGGAGATGTTTTGGAGATTGCTACTTAGAATTCTGTTTTTGTATCAAGCACATTTCATATTTTAAGACTATGATGTAATCTTAAAATCTTTGTAACTTCAAAGGCACTAATCATGTTAACAGTTTATACATGGGCAAATTCCTATCTATTTACTAGAAGTTGAACACTTGGGTGAAGGATGCTTTACTGCCGATAAAAACTTACCTTTTAGTTCTGTTATCCCATCAGGATGGACTCATAAGTCTCATTAATGTTAATGGAAAATGTCCTTGTCTGTCATGTGCAAAAAAGGGCTTGGAGATATTTCAGCCAGCAGTTTCTTTGTAGCAAGTATGCTAGGGCTAAAACCACCTAAGAAGTAATTTTGATCCCATCTAGGCCGTGGGAATATGTTAGTCTAATAAATGAAAATAAGCATATGAAATTGCTTATTCCAGTAGGACTGGAATTGACTTTAAAGACAAATGTATTATAGAAGGGGGGGAAAAAAGGCCTGAAAATATTGTTCTCACATTTTAGAATTTTAGGAGTAACCCCTTAGTTAACTGATAGTTCATAAATACTGCTACTAGGTAGATGATATAACTTCTCTGCTGCTGAGATCTAGAACCAAAGTTGCTCTATACTGCTTACTTAACCACATAGGAAGTTGTTTGCATTGAACTATTTACTGGAATTTGAGTGATGCTTTGTTTATGTTTTCATTTTGTAGTAGTGATAAATTATGTGAAATCAGTCTTGTGGATAAACATGTGAATTCCTAATGTGTATTGTGGCAGCCTTTGGCTGTGGCCTAGAGTTTTCTCTAGGGCAAAGCTAAGTGACTGGTATTAGACTAGATTCTCTAACATTATAGAACTGAGTGATAGTCCAAGAGTATAAATGATGAATATTATTCACATTCAATGTTGTTTTGGTCATTCAAGCTAAAATATTCTAGAAGCACTACATAGACTTTTAATTCCTTATAGGGAGCATCAAGAAAGGAGTCAGTTTCTTCTAGAGTGAGAGGTGCATAGTAGTTGTTTCTGCCATGGCGTAACACTTTTCTATCTGTAAAGAACTTCACAGTCATCAGTTATGCATGAGAGCCACCAGTGCCCGTTTTCCTAATGACCTCTGTACCTGTTTTTCAGAACAACTCTTAGTTTCCTTGTTTTTCCTTCATATGTGTAATAGCAGAACTTCAAAGAAGTCCTTGGTGACTCGAGTGAGGACTATGCTAGATCAGATAATGAAAATTATTTTACCAACATTTTCAGTGATATCCAGTCTTCTTCTAGAAAGTGAGGAAAGAAGATGAAAGGGAAAGGGATGGTTGCCAAAAACTGTAGCAAAACTATAATTTATCACCTTAAAGCAGTGGCTCCCAAATCTGCTTTACACTCTTAGAAGTTATCGAGGACAAAAACGGAACATGGGAAGGAACAAATAAGGGAATAAAAGCTGGCCATGCCAGCCAGCAGTGGCAACCCGCTTGGGTCCCCTTCCATGCTGTGGAAGCTTTGTCCTTTTGCTCTTCACAATAAACCTTGCTACCACTCAAAAAAAAAAAAAAAGAAAGAAAGAAAGAAAGAAAGAAAGAAAGAAAGAAAGAAATTATTGAGGACCTCAAAGGTTTCATTTATGGGAGTTATATCTATGGGTAGGTACCATATAATATATTAAAATAATTTATAAATATTAATTCATTAAAAATAACACTACATGATGATGTAAACAACTTTTTAATAAAAATAACCATAGTTTAACAAAACAAAAAAATTTAATGTGAAGAATGGATTTCTACTTTTGCAAATCTTTGAAATATCTGACTCAAATGAAGACAATTGAATTCTCGTATCTGCTTCCTCATTCAAACTATAGTGATATCATGTAGCCTCTGAAACTCCAGGTTCACTTGTGAAAGAATGAAAGTAAAAAGGCAAATGAGGTCTTAACTTTTTATTTTTCCTTTGAGACAGTGTCTCACTCCATCACCCAGGCTGGAGTGCAATGACATGATGTTGGCTCACTGACCCCTCCTGGGTTCAAGCTATTCTCCTGCCTCAGCCTCCCAAATAGCTGGGATTACAGATACCCACCACCATGCTTGACTAATTTTTGTATTTTAGTAGAGACAGGGTTTCGCTATGTTGGCCAGGTTGATCTTGAACTCCGGTCCTCAAGTGATCCACCCACCGTGGCCTCCAAAGTGCTGGGATTGCAGGCATGAGCCACCACGCATGGCTCAACATTATCCTGAAAAGAGTTTTGACCTCACAGACTCCCTGAAAATATTTCCGGAACACCTTCTTAGAGCTCCCCAGAGCACATATTAAGAACCATTGCCTTAAAAAGATGGGCTTTGCAAAATGATTACAGAGAAATTGTTGCTTGAGGAAATTTATAATAATTGCTTTTATTAATGCTCTGGTAATATAGATTTGTTTTTTACATCAAATCTAGGTTGCAGTTTTATTTTGTGACTTTTCAGTTACATCATCAAACACTGTTCAAAAAGTCCCTTATACACAGGACCTTGAAGAAAAATATACAGTGATGTTCTATAACTGAAAATTTAAGTCTCCACTTTAAGAAACTCTAGGAGAGAAAGCCATATGAACATTAGCTTGTGTATGTAAAATGTGCTGGACTTTAACAATTTTTAGAGCCTAATTTTGTGAAGTTGTGGAGGATATGATCACTGAAGAGAATTTGGAAATTCATCCCAAATAATTTGAACTTGTTATATAGGTAGGAATTGCTAGCCACAGGATTTTGAGGCCAGGAATTAAAAGTCACAGTTATAATTCAGAAAAGTTATTTGGCTTTTGAAATGAAATAGGGCGGTACGATGAAAGACTGAAGGCCAGGAAGATAACAAGTGAAGGATCCTAGTGGTTCAGGCATGGGGTGGCATGAAGAGAAAGGAAGAAATTGATCTGAGACAAATTCCAAGGAACTGACTCATATGGGGAGTCTGGTAGTTGTGCATCAGAATTTGTTTTTCTCTTCTTTATAAGCATATGGATAGGCTGCATATGCCAGGCTCCCTTACAGTTAGTTGGGTGGGTCACATGACTACATGTTGCTAATGGAATCTAAACAGATTTGTTTTTTGATGTGAAAAAAGTCCTATATCACTAGAGCATTAATACAAAAGAAGTACTATGGGTCATTCTAGACTTAGGTCTTGAGATAGTGAGTATGCTTCCTTTATGCTCTCTTTTTCCATTCAACTAGCTGGTACTCGCAAAGGTATACATATAGAAGAGCAACATGACAGAAATAACCAATGTCCCAGATAACATCAGGGAGTGGAGCTGCCTGCCACCTTGAAACATTCAGCTCAAACTGTAAAGGAGAAATACGTTTTAGTTTCTTTAAGCCACTGAATTATTGTGTCTTATTTGTTGCATTTCCCTAGCCTAGACTAAGCCAGATATAGACTAAAGCATTAAGGTAGCATGAAGAAGTCAAGGGTAACTCAGAGGTTCTGAATGTGAATTACAGCATCTGAAGGAAATGTGGATTTACTCACTTGCTCACTGTTTCATTAATCCATTCAAATTTTTCTCTAGTGTTTACTATGTGTCATGCACTATTCTATGTGCTAGTTATGTAGAAGTGAACAAAACAAAGAGTTCTGCCTTCATGGAGCTTAGATTTTTGTGGTGCATTCAAAGAACATACAAATAAGTGCATACTATAATGAGGGAAGGGATAGACATTATAAGGAAAAGTCACTCAGAGGAAGGGGATAGAGAGATTGATATCAAGTAATGCTTCTTTGAGGAGGTAACCTTTGAAGAGGTGATGAATGCTCAAAAAAAGTGAAAATGAGATAAATGTGTATGCATCAATTGTGTTAATATATTGAAGCTGTGTCTTTGAGTTTTGATATACCCTTGTTGTATCTAAGACTGTACATAAAGAAATAGATCAGTGTTACGTATCTGGAAGTTATTCTCTTATATAACAGTGAAAATAAAAGAATCCGTGAAGAAGTTGAAAAAGCAGAAAGACACAAGTAATGTAGTAATTCTTCCAAGATACATTGAAAGAAAAGTGACTGGAAAGGTATAAGAAAAAAAGAAAGACATGAATGTGAGAAATAAGTGAAGAGATCAGGGTGATGATGAGGAAAAATAAAAGACAATAGAAATGTCTCAGGAACTGAAGCCAGAAGTCTTCAAAGGGGTAGGTATGAAAAGCTGTGCCCCATACATCAGAAAGATCAAGGAAGATAAGGACAGAGAAAATGCCTTTGAACTTGGCTGAATGGAGGTCATTGGATACCATAAAGAGGCAAAGATGGAAGCCAGATTTAGGAGGGGAATTAGGGAGAAAATATTTTAAATATAGTTCATCTAACTCTTCACTATTGTTATTGGACATTTATTGAGTGAGGTGATTCTATAGAGCTCTACTCTAATAACCAAACATTTGCTGAGTCTAGTTACCAGGCTTGTGAAGAATGAATGAAGAAGTACCAAAGGCTGGTACTTCTATTAACCCTTTTGGATGGGTTCCAGAGGATAGAACTAACTAAAATATTTTTAACTCCTTTGGCTGTCTGACTTTGCTGAGTTCAAGAAGACTCAAGATTCCACAGTCTCAGCAAACAAACCAATTAGATGTTAAACTCCCAGAGGCTAGAACTAAGCTGTCAAAAGAAAGTGAATATGGAGAGGCAATTATCCAATAATTACAAGAGTCTAGGCAAAAATCTAAGAGAAATGTCCGTTGGCATGTTGTAAAACTGTTTAAGAAGTTAGCAATTTGCTTGGTTTCGTTGCCACTAGGCTAAAATATGTGGTGTTTCATCAGAAGGTTATATTCCTTGAACTATATATTACCATACTGTTAAAAACTCAGCTGCAAAGTCTTTGAAAACAAGCAACAGACTTAAAAACCACAATAAGTTTTTAATCTGTTGAGCCTTTGAAATTCAGGTGGCAAGAAGCAAAGTTTTTATATATTTTGTACTGTAACATATCATCCAGCTGATACTTTGCAAGCCTGATAACACTGGGCAATCAGAGGGTAAAGTATCATTTTGTGTTGCTGAGGTGTCCATGGTAATAGAAAATCAGTAATGCTATCTGCTATAATTTACCTCTCCTGGGATGGATACCTACCAAGAATGTATAGTTTCTCTTAGTTCTTTGCTTTTTGCAAAATGATAGGGCATCTACAACTATAGGTGCACCCTAGAATGCAAGCTCGTTGGGGGAAGTAAAGACTAAACCTAGTAGCACATACAATCACACTAGGTTAGCTATTATTTGTAATTCAAAATAACTTTAAAAAGTTAGTGACTCACCACCCAATACTTTAGAGTACATACAAGAAGATAAATCATAAAGTCTCTAGTAAATGTGGAAATGAATAGAAGAAAAGATTTATTTGAAGATTTTTGAGGGTCAGTGTAGAGCACATAGAAAGGAAAAACCCATCTGATGGGAAAGAAAATGCATAAGGAGTAGTGTAGATAAGTGTGTCAAGATAAAGCAAAATAATTTGATGAGTCTAATTGAAAACACTCAGTTTTAAAAATGTTTGGTTATCGTGACTTCTTTAATACCATTTCCTTCCAGAATGATAAGGACTCCATCTTTTTTCCTTTGAGCTCTAATTTTGATTATGCTAAAATTATACAAAGCAATAAAAATGAGAGTACTTCCATAATTATAAATATTTTAATTATTCCATTCCTTGTAGAATCCACATTTGACATGTAAAAGTCTTCTAAGCTAAGTCTTGATTTTTTTCTGAATGAGCTATCATTCAGTGTTCACTCATGTGATTTCTAAAATGCACATCATGTACAAAGTATATTAATAATGGAAAAATAGTTTACCTCTTCTAACTGTATTAGTTTGATATTGTGATATTAATTCTCTGTTTTCAAAGACACATCTTGGTTGTCCATATGTGGGGGGGAAAAAAATGCAACAACTCAAACTACATTCATTTTCACCAAACTGGTGTTCTTCTAGAAAGGAAAAAAAAAAACTATTTTTCTTCAAAATTAGTGATATAAAAAAATGTATTTTTAAACTTGAGAGTTAATGAGAATCATTTTCTTTCTCATCACTCACTATCTCAGGGTGGTGGTCCTAATTATTCACTATTGCTTAGCAAGGATACATATACGACGTATCCTGGAAAGTTGTAGAATTAAATACAGGTCTAGGTTTTACAAGGCATAATACAATTAACTGTCTCAGAAGGATGCCTAGATAAATTCATGACAGTCAGACTTTCTACAAGACTTCCCAGAACTCTTGGCATTGAACTGATTAGCTCTATAGTAAGCCACTCATAAACCCGATGGGTAGCTAGAAGACAGAGCGAACAAGAACTTTTGGGGCACCTTTTGCTAGCCTAAGAATGTCCTAGCTGTCCCTAGAGTCCTTATCTTGAATGTGTCAAGACTTTTGACTTGAAGATGTTGATCCATAGCATATATTCTTATTAAAACATAAACAAACATGAAGTAGGGGAAAGTCAGGAAGGCTTTGGAATCATTAGCAAAATTGAACTCTGCTCTTAGTGAAATATTCACATATTTGAACAACCAGTCAGGACTGAGGACCAAGTATGAAGCAGATGAGAAAATGACTTTTTCTGCTTCTTGTCACTAAATTGAGATTTAAAGACATTTGACTTTCTAAACTCTTCTACTATAGCTACCATTTAATGGTTATCATCTATGTGTCAGGCCCCTGGCTAGGTGATAATTTTACATTGTTTCTCATTCTCATCTGCAAACATGTAAGATAGGTTGCTACAGTTCGAATGTGTCCCACAAAAGTTCATATGTTAGAAACTTAATGGCCATTGTGACAGTGTTGAGAGGCAGGACCTTTAGGAGGGGATTAGGTCATGAAGGCTCCACCATCATGAATGGATTAATGGTGTTATTGCTAGACAGGATTGGTAATAGCGAGAGTGAGCTCCTGATAAAAAGAATGAATGTGGGCCAATTTCCTCTCTCTGTCTCACCATGTGATATCTTCTGACATGGGATGACCATCACCAGATAACAGCTCTGTACTCTTGGATTTATCAACTTCTAGAACTGTGAGCCAAATAAATTTCCTGTCTTTGTAAATTACCTGTCTGTGGTGCTCTGTTCTAGCAGCAGTAAACAAACTAAGACATACATGTATTCCATTTTGCAGAACAGGAAAATAATCTCTAGTCAAGATAACATGCCCAAAGCCTCACAGAATTTGTGGATACAAGCAGCAATTATTTAAGTTAATTGCATTAGTAATTTGCACAGCAACACTTAATTTAGATGTGCTTATTCAAAGAGCAGTTTTTATTTATTTATTTTAATACAAAATTATATATAGTTGGTTAGGTCCAATGGCTCATGCCTGTAATGCCAGCACTTTGGGAGGCCAAAGCAGGTGGATTACTTAAGGCCAGGAGTTTGAGACCAGCCTGGTCAACATGGTGAAACCCCATCTCTACAAAAATACAAAAATTAGCCAAGCATAGTGACTCATGGCCTGTAATCCCAGCTACATGAGTGGAGAATCGCTTGAACCCAGGAGGTGGAGGTTGCAGTGAGTTGAGATTGTGCCACCGCATTCCAGCCTGGGTGACAAAGTGAGACTCCATCTCAAAAAGAAAAAAAAAAAATTCATACTTACTTAGGAGCTTTCAGAATGTCAACAAAAGAACTGCAAGAACTGTAACTTTGTTTTTTGCAATCACAGTGTAGTATTCTGTTAACGGCACAACAATTATTTCCTAATATAAGCTGTATCAGAGACAACTGAAGGTGAAAATACTACTATCCCCATATAAAACTAATTTGTGCTGTGCACCAAGAAGAACATGCTTTAAATTTCCATGCCAATTTACAACGCTCATACTGTACCAAGCAAAGTTAATGGCTATTAAAAATGCTACCAGGACAGGTCTATCTAAAGACACATTTAGCAGTGTGCTGACTATACACAAAATGAATAGTTTAAAAACAAATCTTAATCTTAGATTTCAGGATTTTTTTTTTTTTTTTTTCCTTAACAGGAGGGTGTTGTATACGGGGGGGAGTTAAATGTTTTACAGACAGAGGAGAAAAACTGTTAGAACCATCTTATTCATCATTCATCATCATCTTTTTTATTTTAATTTTCCTCCTCTTCCTTCTTTTTCTGGCTTTTTTCAGCCTAAGTAACTCCCCTTTTTGTTGCATCAGGCTTTCCTTTAGCTTAGTATATAGCAATATCCTCTTAGTTTTCCTTCAGCTTTGCAGCCTGCTTTTCATAAAGCTTCTTGTCATCTGCAGCAGTGTTATTCCACCTCTCCCAGTTTCTTTGCGACATCACCTACGCATAGGCCAGGATGTTCTTTGATTTTGAGGTGACAATCAGAAGAGAACAAGAAGGCCGAAGGAGGCCTGTAGGGTACACTTGGATCCTTGACTTCTTTTTTGTTTCCCTTGTAGGAGGGATGTTTGTTTTCATTTCTCTTTCATAAACTGACCTTGTCTGCCTTTGCCCTATCTTCAGATTTCCCTTTCTGTTTTGAACCCATGGTCTTTCACCTCTCTGAGCATTTCTTAAAAAATTCTGAGAAGTTGACGGAAACATCTGAGTGCTGCTTCTTGTGCTGTTCCCGGCAAGATTTCATGAGGAATGCATATGATGACATTTGCCTCTTGGCTTCTAAGACTCTCCTTTGAGCATGCTTAGTTATTTTTTCTCAGTGAAGAAGAGTTGTCCAGGGACTGTCCACCTCTCACTTGTCCCGGCACTTAACTCTGTAGAGCTCAATGTATAGCAATGGCTGTCTCATTAAGGCAGTTTTTACTGTTGACATGCAACAAGGCAAATCCTAAAAAGTGTTATGTGTTGCTTTTGAGATCTTTAATCATTTTTTCCTGGAAAAGCAAACCATCCAGGTCTTTAAAAATGTTCCAGTTACAAAAGTTCTGATGGTTATTTTCGCACTCTTAAGTCTAGCTAAATGGAACACTTTCAAGTTTCTGGAATGTACCATGGTCTTTTATTTTGGTTTTGTTTGCTTTTATTTTTATCTTCTTTTTATTTTTTTCCCTTTCACCGTCGACAGAGATTTTTTTGCTACCTTGCAGCATTCATCTGCCTTTCCTGTCTCATCCTTTAGTTTCTCAGTTCAGATGCCAGTTTCTCAAGTAGCATAGGTCATGTGCTCTTGTGACAGACTGCATTTGGCTGTTTGCATATTTGTATTCCTGACATGTCTGTAGGTTCCCAAAATCGTTTTTTTTTTTTTAGCTTTGTATCTCATAATCTTTGTACCATCACAATGAATAGAAGATACTGAAATATTTATTTACTGGATATGAACTAAAGTATGAGTAAATATCAGACCTTCCAATGCCAGATGAAATCTGTACTGCTTTATTAGAGGCTAAGGTCAAGGCAAGAAACAGAGAAAAGGGCTACTTCAAAATTATCACTGGGACTTAAAGATTCTGAACAGCAGAGAGAACGACAGAGAGAGACAGAGACAGACAGAGAGGAGAGAGAGAGAGTGAAAGAAAGAGAGAGAGAAAGAGAGGTTGTAGCAGAACTTAAGGGCATGGAGTCAGGCAGTCTGGGATATGAATACTTGCTATTTGACCTTGGGCATGTTACTTAGTTTCTCTGAACCACAGTTTCCACATGCAAGATAAATGCTTGCAGGATAAATCTGATGTGTACCTACTATGCAATAAACCCTATACGTGCGATTGTTATTAATATTATTAAGAAGGTGTGAGAAACGCATTATTCTCTTGAATGAATTTACTTGGTGTTCTTTGCATCTTTCTTTTTTCTGTCTGTTGAGATGGATGCTAAATCTTTATGTTTTTCCCTAAAGATGAAGTGGGAAATACTTTGTGTTTTTACATTTGATTTCTTTCTTTTTTCACCGTTTCCTTCATAACAATGCTTGTATACATATATTAATACTTTTGTAGTTTCCTTTAACTGAGGAGAATATGCAACATTAAAGGAATTTTAGCAAATAATTCAAGGACAGTTTACAAAAATCATAGCACCTTACCACAACCCATTTATTTTGTGTGTATTACTTGCCACAGGCACAGATTCCTACATAGTTATGATTATAATATGTATTTATAGTGTTCTGCTCTTTTTGCTTAATATCCCAGAATAAATATGGTCCATGTGCACCTCTGGAATGAAAACTATCTTGGGAAAATGGTTTTGTTACATCAGTTGTCCCTTAAGCGTTTCTCATTGGTTCCCATGGTACCGTCTAAACGCAATGTTTCATCTAGCATTATTGTGCATGTTTCATTATTTCATCACATTTCTTGTGGGATAGATCCCTAACCTTTTAATTATGGTGAAATATTCAAAAAGTTAGTCAAACGACCCCCAAAGGAGCTTCTGGTACAATGTAGTAGCAGAGGCTTATTGTCCCTGGCTTAAAACTGATTATGTGAAAGAATAGTGTGCACCTCGAGAAAGGCTAGCAGTTCTGCCATCAGATAAATGATTGCAGCCTTCAGTGGACTGGCTCTCCCTTTATTTTTGCCACTGGTTGTGAAGCTGGGAAACAGAAGCCTGTATGGAGAATGAGGGCCTAGACTTTTTTTTTTTTTTTAACTGAAATGTCAAACTATGTGACTGTGCCCAGCAGAAGACGACCCCCTGCGAGATGTGATAAGCCCCAGGCCTGCTCCACACACTACACTGAAAATGCTGTGGGAGGGCTTCCCGGGCTGATGGAACTAATGACAGTAATAGCTCTGGGTAATTTGTCTTTTCCCTTACTGTGCACATTCTCTACATATGGTGCACTTTACACCTACCACCAGGCACACATCTGGAATGCTATGACCCTCTCAGGCCTGATCCAGATAGGTTGAATTCTCCTGTAAAGTAAATCTGACCTCTAATTTTCTTAATAATTCAGGATTATGCTAATGTTACTCAGCAACCATTGTAGAATGGTGCGGGAACACCGAAGAAAGCTTAAGCCCTTGTACTGGAAGCGTGACCGAGGTTTCTTTGCATATTTGGCTATAATGTTTCCCCTCTGTCATTCTAGTAGAGAAAATGTAAATTTTGAAAAGTGTATAATTTACATTATTTATTCATTGTTTCAAGTCGTAGGACATCCTCTACTTAAGAAGAAATTTTCTGTTTCCTTTCTTTGGTGTACAGATTTTCTACTAAGAATTTATAAGACTACTAATGATAGGTTTGGGTTCTTAATTCTAACCTGTAAAAAATACTTAGATAGTTAAAGAAACTGACAAAATAATTTCAGGGATGGATAAAACAGACTTCACAGCAGTTTAATCTCATCAATGCAGAGTGCTCTTAGGAAGATTTTAACAATAAAAATCCTATTTTAGTGCTGGCTCCATAGCAAGATTGTACATTTAATATTGTATTTGTATCCTGTATCTTCTGTATTTATGTAAAAAATAGCTATATTATTTAAAGTGTAAACATCTAAACATATCTTTTAGAAAAACATAAATGATCTTAAGTTTTAAGAAATGTTCGCACTACATTAAAAAGATAGGTTCTTCAATCCTAGCTCTCTGTGAATAAAAGGAGAATAAAAGTATCTCTGTAAATTAGTATGTGCAAGCTTCCCCCAGAGAGCAAAATATTTTCAACCATTGTGGAGGTATGAGAACCACATGTTTGCCTGGAAAAAAAAGTGTGCTCATTACTATGGATTTCTGAATCATTCTGTCAAAATATTTGTAGTTATTTCTAAGTTACAAATAGACAATTAATTTTATTACTTTTTTCCTTTAATTCATATCACTAGGAAGGTGCTAGTGAAGCATTTCCCCCCCTGCAGACTAAAGATTATACACAGAAATATAATAAACAAAAAAATTGCTTATTTGGGTCAATAATTTATGTTTCTCACAAACAATGTAGATATTGTAAACTTCTTTCTACAAATAGTATCTGTGTAATTGACCAATAACAAGGTAATAGTTTATCAAGAATGCTAATCTCTCTCCTGGCACCTCTGACCACCAACTCAGTTACTCAAACTCCACCCCAGTTTGAAGGCAGAAAAGTGTGTGTATCTAAGTATTGGGTTCTCCTAGAATTTAATCATGGATTCAGACCACTCCAGAAAACTCCATGTGTACCTGCTGGATGGATGGTACAGATGGATTGTAGAAGATATTTTTTCCCCCTAATTTAAATATCCTAAAAGGTATATCCCTACCCAGATACACTTATGGAAAAATCAATCCAATTAGAGAGAGAGAGATGAGGGAGGAATGGTATGCCGAGTGTCCCACTGCCCTCTCAGTACCATTCCTTCTTGTCAGGCCTGAGCCTTTTGGAAGGATTGCTCTAGGAAAGTAATGACCACCATTATCCCTGGGTGAAGCAAAGCAGGCTGCAAAAGGACTGCTAGACAGGCTAATTGTGACAGGTGTACTGTATTGACTCTTCCAGGGCCATGTTCCTTTGGGCATGATTTGTGCACAGAGTGGATCATTTGACCTATATGACAGATTGTGTGAAGTACGATTACTGACAGCTACTTAACTCATGGGTTTGGAATTAGATGAAAGTTTGAAACATTTTGAATATTACACTCTCTTTTATACCTAATGCTTTACAATATTTGATACAAAATCTCCCCAAAGAATAACAAAAAATTAGATGATATCTGTGTGACTTCAGCAGAATCTGCACAGGCTGAAAAATCAGTCAGTGCTTTTCACTGAATTATATGATAATCCAGTAACAAGAAATATGCAAGGACCCTCAGCTCATGACAATGCCAAAGTTGGTGACACTGGCTGTTATTACCAATACCTCTAGTTTGTTAAGCCAGGGACTTCACATGCATCATCTTACACAGCTCCTTAAAACAGCTCCAAATGGCCCATATTGTTATAGAGAAGGGAGCTGAAGATCAGAGAGGTGCATACAGGGACAAGAGTAAGATATAAACTGAGATTTGTCTGACAGCCAAGCCTTCAGCTCACCTTGTCCCTCATCCTCTAGTCCACCCTCCTTCCTTCTCCCTGCCCACTTCCCCAGCTCTTGGTGGTTTTATTCCCGATAGACCGCAGAGTGCCAAGAAAGCAAAAGTCTGTAGAAACAATCAGGTATATAGGGCCTTGATGCCAGTTCTGCCAGTTCAATGACTGTGCAATTACCCAACCCCTCCAGATCCCCCTGTTCTCCTCCATAAACCACAAACAAGCCCAACTCATAAGAATGTTGTTGAGAAGACTAAGTGAGAGAATGATGTAAACTGCTGAGCATAGCACCTGGTGTACAGTCAGCACTCAGTGAGGGCTATCCACTAATTTATAACGATAAACCTCTCTGTCAAAGTTTAAAGTTTTTTTCTTTTTTTTTTTTTTAACTTTAGGAATCTGAAGTAGAGGTGTTTATAAAAATATATCACTTTTCTTTAGAAGCCTTATAAAATGGAAGTACGCTTATACATAAAGGCATATTTATTTACATTTTTATAAAACATAACCTCTTAGGATGCGCAACACTTTTTGGACACAGTTATTATAAGTAAAATAGTACTTTGGAATATTTTTCTTTAAACCAATTTCTTTCATTTGGAAAAATGGTAAGTGTGGCATTTTGATTTAGAAAGTAGTTAAGGTTTTATAGCTGATTTAGCTGATTCTTGAGAAATGTTGATAGTCATTTATCTTGAGTTGTCTTCCTCTCACTACCATCTTTCCCTGAGAGGGACTTCCTTGCATATTTAGGATGGTGTGGAGTTATGTTAACTAGCGCTTAAAAGAAGAGCATGTAATGGGCAAGCATTGTATTCTGGATGCTATCCCCTGCTGTATTTTCACTGAGTCATAGATTCAGCATATGTCTTAACAATGCCTAAATTACAAAAATATGAAAAAAAAGACCCATTGACCTAAAGCAGCTTCTTGCTGAGTAAAGGAGCTGAAGCATTATATATAAACAGATATCATCCTATGCACAGGGGAAAAAACTGAGTTAGCAGGAGGAAGGAATCACTTCCCTGAAGGGATTAGGTTTCATGGATGAGTGATTTGTGAACTTGGTTATAGAGCAGGCATGATTTAGATAAAGATAAGGCGAAGACATTTCAGGTAGAGAAAGAAGGAATAAAATGGACAAAGGCACGGGAGTGATAGGGCTAGGGTTGTGTGCAGGGAACAATGGGAGTCCTGCTCCGTTGAGCACAGGGGTGGTTTTCATCTTGAGTTTATAGCAGAATCACCCACAGGGCTTATGAAATGTACATATTCCCAGGATTCACTCCAACCTTCTGTTTTAGTCACTCTGGGGTGAGGCCCAGGAATCAGCATGTTTAACATGGAGCCCAGTTAATTTTGATAGAACCACTGAGAAGTACAAACATTCCCGAGTCGCTGGAAAAAATGGAATGACTGGAGTGTGGGCAAATGGTTCTAGGCCCAAACAGTGCAGTAGGGTCACACACAGAGCCTGCTTGCTCTTTTTCTCCTTCCCTCCCTTCTTTCCCCTCCCTTCCTTCCTTCCTTCCTTCCTTCCTTCCTTCCTTCCTTCCTTCCTTCCTTCCTTCCTTCCTTCCTTCCTTCCTTCCTTCTTTCTTCCTTCCTTCTTTTCACCCTTCCATCCTCCCTTTCAGTACCTGAGTCCCAGACCAATTAAGTTAGAATCCTGGGGGTGGGGCCTTTGTATCAATACATGTTTTTTAAACTTTTTATTATGAAAAAAATTTAAACATATATAAAAGTAGGCAGAACAATATAGTGAATGCTCATGCACCCATCACCTAACTTCAATAATTAGACACTTATGGCCAGTCTTGTTTCATTTGTACTGCTACAGCTCCCCCTACCTTCTATATTATTTTGAAGCCAATCTCTGAGATTATAATACTCCATCCATAACATTTCAATATGTATCTCTAAGTACGGACTTTAAAGTGCCACAATACCATTACTACACATTATAAAACAATAATTTTTAAATATCATCAAGTGCTCAGTGTTCTAATTATTTTACTTGTTCATAAATGTGGGTTTGTGTATGCCTGTATCAAAACTCTCATGTACACCATAAATATGAACACCCACAAATTTTTAAAAATTATTTAAAAAATTTATCCAATACTTTTAATTCAAATTCATTGTAAGGTTTCATTTTGGTATCTCCTTTTTTCCAGGTTTCTCCAGAATCCCAGCTCTCAGTGACACTAGGAATATTAGAATGAGATTATATAATGAAACGTTTGCTTTGTCCTACAATGCACAAATGGAAGTTTTAGATTAACAATATTAATAATACGTTTTCTAATTATCTTACCACTGGAAAGTATTTGTAAAAAATTCTTTTTGTTCTAGTGCATATGCCACTCGAGGAAGACAACCAATTTGCTCTGCCTTAAAGTTACTTTGAATCATTTCTCTGATTACACCAACTGGTTACATGTCAAGGCTCATCTATTTTATTTTATTTTCATTTTTAGAGATGAATTTATAAATTTAATTTTGTTTTATAATAACATATAGAATATTTATAGGGTTCCAAATTTAAATTTGCAAAACAAATTATTGTCAAAGTAATCAAGTCTGTTCCTCCCATCTGCTTCCTCTCTCTATAGATCACTATTTAAACAATGTATGGTTTATCATTTTATTGTTTATTTTCAGTAAATAATTATAAAACTCTCCCAACTTCTTGTAAGAATCTCTTCCTTCTTACAAGAAGTCAGATTGGAGATTCCTTACTGTAGAAAATGATGAGCTAGAATATTTGTCTAATGGAGCTGGGACTTTTTACACCATTTATATTTTCTACATCTAGATTAGTGGCTGGTACATTTCACATGATCAGTAAATATTGAATGAGTGGATGAATTCTTATTTGAAGTTTGAAATCAGAAGAGTGAGAGGACCAAAATTCTATTTATTTTTTGACAAGTTAATCTAATAGCAGTGGTTAAGGGGGTTAGAAAGACTGAAAAGTGGATGATCCGTTTGGAGACTTATTTAGTTAACTGGATGGCAGTAATTTTGAATAAGGAAACAAAAAAACTGAAATGTGTGTGTGTGTGTGTGTGTGTGTGTGTGTGTTTTGTGTGCTTTTGCTGTTAAATAAAACACTCCAAAACTTAATGCTTAAAACAACAACCGTTCACTTAGTTCACAGTTTTGTGGATTGGCGCATTTCTTTGTCTAGGCTGGTTCCATAGGTGTCTGTGGGGTTCACTCAGGTGTCCTTGGGCAGGTGGCAAGTGCTGGCCTCACATCACGGGCAGTTGGCAGGGTTTTGCCTGGGGGGCTGTCTGATGGTTGTCTGTGTCATCTCAGTTCTCTCCCTTGAGGTCTTTTATCTTTCATCTTCCAGCGGATAGCTTGTATTCTTTTCCATTGGTGGTGGTCTCAGGACAACAGTTATAGCAAAAGACTGGTAACGTGCAGGTGTTTTTCAAATCTCAGATTGTGTTCTGTTTGCTGATTGGCCCAAGGACCACGACAGTAACAACTTTGATGTAAAAGGTAGAGAGAAATCACCACAGTTAAAATGGCTTATCTCCAAAAGACAGGCAGTAACAAATGTTGGCAAGGATATGGAGAAAAGGGAACTCTTGTATACTGTTGTTGGGAATGTAAATTTGTACAACCACTATACAGAACACAAACTATACAGAACACAAACAGAACAGTTTGGTGGTTCATTAAAAGACTAAAAATTGAGATACCTTATGATCCATCAATCCCACCACTGGGTATATGCCCACAAGAAAGGAAATCAGCATATCAAAGAAGTATCTGCATTCCTGTGTTTGTTGCAGCAGTGTTTACAATAGCTAAGATTTGGAAGCAACCTAAGTGTCTATCAGCAGTTGAATGGAAAAAGAAAATGTGGTACATGTATACAATGGAGTACTATACACCCATAAATAAGAATGAGATCCAGTCATTTGCAACAACATGGATGGAACTGGAAATCATTATGTTAAGTGAAATAAGTCAGGTGCAGAAAGAAAAAATCATTACATGTTCTCACTTATTTGTGGCATCTAAGAATTAAAACAATTTAATTCATGAACATGGAGAGAAGAAAGATGGTTACCAGAGGTTGGAAAAAGCAGTAGGAGGCTGGAGGGTAGGTAGGGATGGTTAATGGGTACAAAAAAATGTAGTTAGAAGTAAGACCCACTATTTGATAGCACAATTAGGTGACTATAGTCAATAATAACTTAATTGTACATTTTAAAATAACTTGAAGAGTGCAATTAGATTCTTTGCAACTCAAAGGGTAAATGCTTGAGGGGATGGATACCTCATTCTTCATGATGTGCTTATTTCACATTGCATACCTGTATCAAAACATCTCATGTAAATACATACACCTACTACGTACTGACAAAAAATTAAAAAGAATGAAATGTAGAAAGAGAGAGACTAGCTCTTGATGGAGAGGGAAGAATTTGTAGCCACTTTCAGTTTCCCATGGTGTGGGATGTGTGTGAAACAGACACGTGAATGAACTCAGTGACTCCTCATAGCTTTTAGTTCCCAGAACCTTATATGATTATTAATTTCTAATTCTGTGTCCTTTCTCGTGTTCTTCCCTGAAATGTTTCTCATCCACATAGTCCATTTTGAGTTCCATACCCTCCACAAAACATCCTTTTACTAATTTTTCACTTGAACATTTCATTAAACACTTATTCCATATTTCTGGTTTTTCATTTGGTAATTTTCTTTTTATTATGTGCTATTTTACATGTTCCCCTTGTTTTCTAAATTTTGTTGTGTATGTGTTTCCTGAGTTCTCACCCGATTCATCTTATTTTGCTATTGTAACACACAATAAAGTTAGACTAGTACTAAAATCTAAGTACTCTATAATGATTGTTACTTGAATTGGGGATTGACTTAGATAATCCTTCTAAAATTGGATATTGCCAAAACTGTCTTTACTTTGGTTTTTCATGGGTCTGTCCAATTCTGATTTTGCCATGCCTAAGTTAAAAACATCTGGTTGAATTCAGTAGAATCCCTGATTTTAAGCATTTTGGCAACTGGGTTGAATCTGTTAAAAAGAATAAACTTGTGATTGCTTATGTATAATTGTGTTTTGGTGTACAATAAAACCAATTAAAAGTAAGACATATACAATACGCTTGCTAAGCCATGTATAGCTGAGATGGACTCTATCAGTGGTCCTGAGTGGTTTTTTAAAAAAGGCACACATGCACACACACACAAACACACACACACACAGCAGTGACTGCAATGACCTAGAGTGTGTGTTATTGGGAGACCTCCTTTATTTCTTTTAAAGCTAGGCCATATTGTGGGGGATGGATCTCAAGAAGGGTTGGTGGTGTTTATGTGAACTGGAGAATCAAGATGAAGGCTAAGAGAAAAAGAGAAAAGGAGGAAGAAAAGAGAGAAAAGTAGTGCAATGCTTAGGACATCATTATCAACTTCTATGTGACTCTGATTTAGCTTCCTGTGGTCTGGGAAAGAGTACTCAAGAATTCCCAGAGAAGAAAGAACTAAAGAAGTCCTTTCCTTCTCATCCTTACTGAAAATTTTAGACAAGAGTGAAACAAGGGGAGATGTTGCTGAGAGAGGTGAGTCAGAGATCTTTATAGGTCCTAGGCAGAGGAAGAAGGGGAGGTGAAATAAAATTTGTGTGAAACTCTTCCGGTAGACCATTAGAGCTCTTTGCACCATGGTTGAAGAGATCCATACACAATTAGGGGTGAAGTAAATTCAAGTGAAACTTGCCTATGAGGTCTGGCTTTCATAGGTTATTTGTTAAATGCTCAACCATTTGGAGGGTAGGGTAGTGGGTGTATTGTAAATTGTGCAATTTTTCTGAATAATGAAAGATATACAGAAAGTTCATTTTGTGTGTCTGGAGGCTTTCAACCTAGACTAAAGTGAGCATATGGGAGCATAAAGGAAAAGGACCCTAAAGGAGTTCCTATGTAGATATGGAAAGAAATTAAATGTAACAAAATCCATAGCAATTCATCATTGAGAGCGGCATTAGAATACAGAGTGTAATGGATGTTATCATTGTCAATAATTGTTGGAGATTGCTTGTCAACAGATTGGATTGTTTATCTTGGATGTTGACAAACTATAGCATAAGATCCTTGAACTTGTTACATACATTTTAAATATTTCTATAAATATACATGTGCACACGTATATTTTGGAGACTAAAGTTTTTATGCAATATAAAATTCCAGAATTTGTGTAGTGAGGCTTAAAATATTTTTACTAAATGATAGAACTTACCACAACATTTACATACTCTATCATCCAATCATCTCGGTTTTAATGAAAATATTTGTCTTAAATATTTTGAAAGTAAAGCATCTTCATTGAATCAAAACTGACATTTTAATTTGAACTTTCCATTCTGAAAAGAATTTGTAGTCCAAACTTGTCATGAAGAAAACTGAATTAAATGAAAAATAATGATATGCTGGATAGCTCTAAAAATATCCAGAGTAGAATTCTTGTGATAGTATAGTTATTTAATATTAAGTTGACTTGTTTTACTGCCATGCAGAGATTAAGTGGAAGCCAACTTTCAGTATAGCAGAAAGGGCCATGGACTTTAAGAAGAATTCCATTTATGATAGAGCTGTCTCCCTTATTTGTGAAATGACTTTGTTCAAGTCACTCGGTCTTAAGACAATATTGTATGGAAAATTACAAATAATATGTAAATATAAGATTATTGAAGATATACTTTACACATTTTCTAATAAATGATATTGTTTATAAGTAGGTTATATACAAATCAATATACATTCATTTCCATTATGTTTTCTATTGTAAAAGGGCTATGTGGTAAAGGTAAAGAATGCAGAAAATTAAAATAGGCAAAAAGAAGAAATAGAGAATCACCCAAAATAATTCCAAATAATTGTTATCACATGTCCATATAATTTTCATCTAAATTTTTATATGTGCATGTAGTTTTTTAAAGTATGCTTTCTTCTTTATCTACTGTTATTGTGATGTTCAATATTCAATACATGTTTTATTGCTTTTCCCTTAACGTTATACTATGATCATGTTTTTTGGACCATGTGTGTACATGCTTTAATTATATAAATTAATATATACTACTTAATGTAAGCCGTAATTTACAATTCATTTAACCATTTTCATATTAATTGAACACAAACAATGATATTTTCAGTCTATAAGAGGTGAATATTCTTTTGTATTAACTCTTGAATATATTCTTTAGTATTACTGGATGAAAGAATAAACATTTTGAAGCTTTTGATATAAATTGGGAACCTGCCTTACAGGCAGACTAGCAGTGTGTAAAATGCCTATTTCCCCACATCCTAGTCAATGTATATGTGTAATATATATACATATATACACCAGTTGTCATTCATTCTACTTTTGTTCCACAATGTTTTTGTATTAACTCTTAGGGTAGCTTTACATATTAAGGTTATGAATCCTTTTTCATATATGTTTTTCTATGTTTTAAGTTGCCCAGCTTTACTGAGGTAGAATTAACTACTAAAATTATATATATTTAAGGAGTACCTCTTGATGATTTTATATATATATAATATATAGTGAAATAATCACTAAAATCCAATATTTGCCTTTAACTTGTGTTTACAATGCTTTTAAAAATGGTGTATGTGTTTCTAATTCATAGGTAGTAATGCTATATTTGTCTAACATTGTCTAAGAATGAAGAATTCTACCTGAATAAAGTCTCTGGATCATTGAAGCTTATAGTTTTTAATGCAAAACCTTAAAAAGAGAAAACCTGTTTTGTTTTGTTTTGTTTTTCGAGACAGAGTCTTCTTCTGTCACCCAGGCTGGAGTGTGATCTCTGCTCACTGCAAGCTCTGACTCCTGGGTTCATGCCATTCTCCTGCCTCAGCCTCCCGAGTAGCTGGGACTACAGGTGCCCGCCACCATGCTGGGCTTATGTTTTGTATTTTTAGTAGAGACAGGGTTTCACCGTGTTTGCCAGGATGGTCTAGATCTCCTGACCTCGTGATTTGCCCGCCTCGGCCTCCGAAAGTGCTAGGATTACAGGTGTGAGCCATCACACTACCTGACTTCAAACTATACTACAAGGCTACAGTAACCAAAACAGCATGGTACTGGTACCAAAACAGAGATATAGACCAATGGAACAGAACAGAGTCCTCAGAAATAATACCACACATCTACAGCCATCTGATCTTTGACAAACCTGACAAAAACAAGAAATGGGGAAAGGATTCCCTATTTAATAAATGGTGCTGGGAAAATTGGCTAGCCATAAGTAGAAAGCTGAAACTGGATCCTTTCCTTACTCCTTATACGAAAATTAATTCAAGATGGATTAGAGACTTAAATGTTAGACCTAATACCATAAAAACCCTAGAAGAAAACCTAGGTAATACCATTCAGGACATAGGCATGGGCAAGGACTTCATGTCTAAGACACCAAAAGCAATGACAACAGAAGCCAAAATTGACAAATGGGGATCTAATTAAACTAAAGAGCTTCTGCACAGCAAAAGAAACTACCATCAGGGTGAACAGGCAACCTACAGAATGGGAGAAAATTTTTGCAATCTACTCATCTGACAAAGGGCTAATATCCAGAACCTACAAAGAACTCAAACAAATTTACAAGAAAAAAACAACCCCATCAAAAAGTGGGCAAAGGATATGAAGAGACATTTCTCAAAAGAAGACATTCATACAACTGTCAGACACGTGAAAAAATGCTCATCATCACTGGCCATCAGAGAAATCCAAATCAAAACCACAATGAGATACCATCTCACACCAGTTAGAATGGCAATCATTAAAAAGTCAGAAAACAACAGGTGCTGGAGAGGATGTGGAGAAGTAGGAACACTTTTACACTGTTGGTGGGATTGTAAACTAGTTCAACCATTATGGAAAACAGTATGGCAATTCCTCAAGGATCTAGAACTAGAAGTACCGTATGACCCAGCCATCCCATTACTGGGTATATACCCAAAGGATTATAAATCATGCTGCTATAAAGACACATGCACACGTATGTTTATTGTGGCACCATTCACAATAGCAAAGACTTGGAATCAACCCAAATGCCCATCAGTGACAGACTGGATTAAGAAAATGTGGCACATATACACCATGGAATACTATGCAGCCATTAAAAAGGATGAGTTTGTGTCCTTTGTAGGGACATGGAAGCAGCTGGAAACCATCATTCTTAGCAAACTATCACAAGAACAGAAAACCAAACACCGCATGTTCTCACACATAGGTGGGAACTGAACAATGAGATCACTTGGACATAGGAAGGGGAACATCACACACCGGGGCCTATCATGGGGAGGGGGGAGGGGGGAGGGATTGCATTGGGAGTTATACCTGATGTAAATGACGAGTTGATGGGTGCTGATGAGTTGATGGGTGCAGCACACCAACATGGCACAAGTATACATATGTAACAAACCTGCAAGTTATGCACATGCACCCTAGAACATAAAGTATAATAAAAAAAGATACACTTATGTGCTAGGCACTTCACACATATATTTGGTCTTCAAAACAACCTTGCGAAGTAGTTATTGTTATCTCCCTTTATCTGCTGGGGCCACTGAGGTTACAGAGTGAGTAAACAGTTTTCTGAGGCTCACACAGCTTATGAGAGGAAGACCTTGATTGGAGACTAAGCCTAGATCCATTGTTTTTTATACATTGAACACACTCCTATTGTGTGTAAATATTCTGAGTCCCTCAATGTCTACATAAATGTGTAGGGCTTTATTTGCATGATACTGGCTTTGAGGTTCATGATTACTTCTTTACAATTTGTTTTTTATACGTGCCTCCTGAAGCACCTGGCTGAGGCAAGGTGACTGTAAATGTCCTGCTCTTAGCTGACAATCGCAATGATAACAAATAAACAATTATAGAAGTGCCCCTGTGTGCCAGCCAAAGTGATCGGTACTCTGAGCTTTCCCCTACCAATGTTTCACTTTGCTAATCTTAGTCTATTGTAGCATGGAAAACAGATAACCAGGTTTCTAAGAGCTATGTACAAAAAAAATGAATAAAACATTTTTTGAACAGAAATCTGAGAGACTTTTCTATAGTAAAGCTCATGCTTTGTTTCAACATGCTTCCCTCAAATACATCGGTATTTGTGTCACTATCTTCAGTAAACACTTTAGTGACTTTATCTCATTTAGTCCTTAGTACAATACTGCAGATTATAATTATTATTCATTTTCATTTTACAACTAAGGGCACTGCAGTTTGAAGAAAATAAATAACTTACCCGAGATTCTGTTTCATAGAGTTTATGGTTTCTGTTTGGAACTCTTTGTCTGCTGATTTTCAGCTGGGTTGTCAGATAAGTAACTTTAAAATAACCTATGAGTTACTGTATCAAAGCATTCAGCGGTAGGGTCTGCCTGGAGAATGTCAAAGATGGGAATATGGTCAAACTTTTTGTTTATGTGTGTCTAGCTATAAAGAAAATCGATGTATTTTAAAATAAGGTTGAATTTAATGCAATAGCATGATATCCAGGCTGAAAGTGTGTATTCCTTGCTGAACGACAAGTATCCACTCCTTTGCTAAAGATACTACGAGTGTACTAAAAAATAAGTTTCCTAATATGATGAGACTGTTTATATACGATGAAGTACACAGAACTTACAATAGAATAGTGATAGTGATGCTTCAATTCAGTATGAATTTGTTGAATGCTTATTATTACATCCAGAACCATATCATATGATAGAGTTGGGGGAGATGTAGATATAAGTGGGCAAAAAGCACCAAAATATTGGATAACTATACATTACTGAATAAAGATAGTAGGCATACCTGTAGTACAAATGGCTGTCACTTCAAATTTATTCCTAATAAAGGAAATTTCAAATCAAAATTCTTAAATACAAAATCTAAGAGGTACTATTTACTCATTTTTAACGGGGTTTTGATGAAGAAGGTGATTGGAATGAGAGATAACTTCTTCAGTTTAGGGGAGACTAATATTGTATTAGTTGGAGGTGTTTTGTGGCAACTCTTGGTAACCAGAATTAAACAGAGATACTGCGTAGAGGTAAGAACAGAAAGCAGAGTTTAAAAAGCTGTTCTTTGGAATAAAGGAACTAGGGGAGAATTGAGGGTCTAGGAAGTAGGAATTACCATCACCAGTGCAATAATTCAACTCCAACTGTTTATTATGTCTGTTTCATTCTGCCAGAGAAAAATTATCTGGATGTGTTAAAATCATTGTGAGGTGGTTAGAGAACTTATTGGATCTTCCTCAGTCAGGAGCTCACTTCATAAATGATTTTAGTTATTTGTATCATAATCAGTAGTTGTGATCAGAAAGTCAAATCAAAGGGCTTAAAATGAAAGATTTAAAGTGTAAGAATCATTGATTTATTCTATACATCATCTTGACTGCTCTTGCTGATTTTTCTGTTCTGACTGCCCTGACCATCCTAGACCATGTGCATGCACCTCTCTGTCACATTGGCTTTGACCACACACCAGTCTAGACCTGTGGTGGCGTCTGGGGACTGCGAAGCTGATTCCTAGCTTCAGTTCCTCGTGGTTGGCCCCCCTTATTTTTCCAACAATTTTCCAGATTTAGTCAAATATGTTTGGCTTGAGGTTTAATCTGGTACTTCACTGAAGAGAGAATATTACTGGTAATTCTTATTCCTCCTCTCCCTTCAAAGCAAAAAGGCACACATATCACTCACATATTTGTGCTGCTCTAATTTTTACACGTGTTCTGATCAGTAAAAAGGGAGGCAATATACCATTGTAGTAAAAAGCATGGAATCTGGAGCCAGTCTGCCAGGTTCAAATCTTAGGTCCACCTCATACTGTTTGACCTTGGGCAAGTCACTTACCCCCTTCAAATCTTAATTTTATTATGTATAAAATGGAATAATAGTACAGCCTAACATTTAGGATTGCCACAAATATTAAAAGAATTTCTCCATATGAAATTCTTTTGTCTTTTCATGACACATATAGTTCCATATATACATTAACTGTCATTATTAGTGAAAAATTCAAATGAATCCTGGTCAGTATCAGAGAATCTTAGGCTCACTCAAAATAGATGGAATCATGTTTCTAATAAGAATTAATCATTTAAAAAACTATAAATGTCTTAATTTTTAAAATTTCAAATCAAAATTTTTAAATACAAAATCTAAAAAGTACTATTTATTCATTTATAATTTTATTCTAATTTGTCAAAGTTATTAATTTCCTTTATCAAAGTATACTATTAATTCAAAGTATTCAAAAATGTTCTGAACATTATGGGATTTCTACCTTAAATCATTAGATAGCCACAACCACTTGTTGTAAAAAACTAGTGAATATTACATATATATTTCTTACATCATAGTATTGTAGAATCCATGCATATTTTCAAACAGTAATTCCATGAAACCATGGCCAAGGCAGGAAAAATGGGCAACTAATATGGTTATAAGAGGCCTAAATGGGCACTTATGTGATGCAAAGAGGCCTAGCGTTCTCTTTTCACCAAGCCAGAACACCCATTCCATGTTAGAGTTAGATGGCCCACCTCCATTCTGCTCAAATAAAGAGAAACTTTTTTTTTTTTTTTTTTTTTTTTTTTTTGAGACGGAGTCTCCTTCTATCGCCCAGGCTGGAGTGCAGTGGTGCGATCTCGGCTCACTGCAAGCTCCGGGTCCCAAGTTTACGCCATTCTCCTGCCTCAGCCGCCTGAGTAGCTGGGACCACAGGCGCCTGCCACCATGCCCGGCTAGTTTTTTGTATTTTTAGTAGAGACGGGGTTTCACCGTGTTAGCCAGGATGGTCTCGGTCTCCTGACCTCGTGATCCGCCCGCCTCGGCCTCCCAAAGTGCTGGGATTACAGGCGTGAGCCACCGCACCCGGCCAAGAGAAACATATTTTAAAGTTTAGCAGTGTACTTATGTATAAAAGGTGCTGTGGGGGTCTACTTTACATGGCATAACTCTTTCCGTCTTGACCTGAGGTATGGTATGGTGCCACACATACTTAAGACCCTTCAATGGGGGCTCTGTCACTTACAGGATAAAGAGTCAACCCTTTAGCTCACATACCCAACCCTCTTGGAGTTACAAAGTGCCTAGAATTCTTAAAAGGGGCCATGCATTTTTTTTTTTTTTTTTTTTTTTTTTTTGGTACCTGTTGGCCCTTCCACCTAGAATGCCTTTATGCCTCTTGTTTGCCTGAAAAAAATCTTACCCATTCGTTCTTAACTCAAATGGTATACGTTCAGGGAGTCTTTGCAGATAACCTGTTAAGGCTAAATGCTTCTGATATGGAAGCACCTCTTCATCGTCTTGAGCCATTTATCTCATTGCTATAGGTATTGGTTTACATGTCCCCTATCAAACTTCAAACTTCATGAGATAATCATATAATCTACAGTATTTAGTGAAATTCCTGGCAGTATTAACAGCAGCAATAATACGAGCCATCATTTACTAATCATTTACTTTACTATTACATAGTAGGCACTGTGCTGTTTTATCCAAATTATCTAGTTTAGATTATCTCCATTTTGAAAATGAGGAAATTAAGCAAAAGAGGGGCTAAGCCTGCTCATAAAGGTTACATAAGTAGTGAGGACTGAGACTTGGTTATTTAGCAGTTAACAAACACTCTCCCACTTCTCAGTGGTTTACAATCACTAGGGTTCATTTCTTAGCCCTATTCCATGTTTATGGCAGACTGGCTATCATTTTGCGCCATGATCTCTTCACTAGGGCACCCAAGCTCATAGAATTGATGTTTTATCTGAAATATTTTCAGGTATATGACAGAGATAAGAAGACATCCTGATAAACTATGGTGCACTGGCTCTTAAACATTCTACTCCGAAGTGAAAAATGTCACTTGCTCACACTTCATTAGCAAGAACAAGGTTAGTCATACTATCACAGGGTGGAGTAGTTGGATCTTTCCCCAGAGAGTAGGAGGGAATACCCTAAACAATAATATAGTCCACCACAGATACTAATTCAGACTTTCCAGACTCTAGGGCCCATATTTAACCCCTGTGCTATACATTCTCCTACTACATATCTATTTGTGAATAAACACTACCAAATAGATTTCAGGTTTCCAATCTTCTAATAAGAGAATGAATAGTAAAAATAATAGAAGAACAGCACATGTAAATAATGAAATAAAAACCATCCAGATGAACTAAATAGTCTATAGTACTATTTAAGTAGTACTTAAATGTCATTTTTTCAAGCCCCTTTCCTGGTACATTCACTGGCCAATAGAAATACAATGAGTTATGTCCAAGTTGGTTGGTAGGGAGGACCTGTATTATCACAATTTACTCTCAAAGTGAGACAAAATTTATTTCATTCAGAATCTGATAACAAAGTTATCAATCACTCTGTCTGCGGATGAAGGAGGAACATCCATTTGTTCTCCAGATATAAAACAATTTTTTTTTTTTTTTGCTTTTAATTTACAAGGATTCTAATGAAGAATAAAGGTTGCTCTTTGGAAGGAAGAAAATATACAAATTCCTTAAATAAAATCAGTAAAAAGCAAAAAGAAAGTGATAAGAATTATATACTAGCCCATACTGGTATAGGATTCTTCCAGTAGAAGACCTCAGTCATCTGTGCTATATATGAAAAAGTAATTAGTCTATTGAGAATATTAATGATTGTTGGAGCCTGAATTTTTTGTGAATTCTTATTGCCATGGAATTTAGAATATATTCCAATACTTGCAAGTGACATATCAAAGTTAAATAGAGAGATTTTATTTATTTAAAATAATATGCATTTTACAGTATCTTCAGAAATGACCTTTGAGGCCCTTAGGATTACAAATAAGTTTTTAAGTTTACTTGTTATTCTTATCAATATTTATTAGACACAATCATTTATAGTTTATTAAAATATTACTCTGATATACACAAAAATTTTCTGATAATGTTGATTAAAAACAGCTATATCCACCCTCTTTGTGTCCACATCAATGTTTAATCTAGATTGGCTTAATCTTGAAGTATAATTCAGTAACACTGAAGACCATATACTTCCTGTTCAAGATATAAAATATACTTCCTGAACAAGATAATAAAATATTCTTAAGCCTTCTGGATCCTTGGATTGCTTAACATCAATAACGGAACCAATTTTAGATGTTGTGAAAGAAACGTGTTCATGTCCAATGACGATTTCAAACTCCTCCTAGTCAGGAGGAGGCCACAGAGCATCATACTCTTTGGTAATTTCACTGTCATTAATTATTCTCTTCAGCTCCTCCATCATACTTTTATATATGTAAACCTCTTTTCTGATCATGACATTATCCTTGTAATTACTGTCATTGACACATCTTAGTTTTTTGTCTGGTTGGAATTCAATCTCCAGGAACTTGTGGTCGAATTTGTCCTTATGACTCACGTAGTAACGCAGATAAAAGTTACTCTTATGGCTTGCAAAAGGCACCCAAGATCAAAAAGCAAACTGTACCTCTGTGGTCTGTACCCTACTCAAATAGGTGTTCGTTGTTGTTGTTTTTTCTGTTTTTTTTTTTTTTTTTTTTTTTTTTTTTTGACAGTTTCACTCTGTTGCCTAGGCTGGAGTGTAATGGCGCGATCTCGGCTCACTGCAACCTCTGCCTCTTGGATTCAAGCAAATCTCCAAATCTCCTGTCTCAGCCTCCCGGGTAGCTGGGATTACAGGCATGCGCCACCATGCCCAGCTAATTTTTTTTGTTTCGTTTTTAGTAGAGACGAGATTTCCCCATGGTGGCCAGACTGGTCTCAAACTCCCGACTTCAGGTGATCCGCCCGCCTCCGCCTCCCAAAGTGCTGGGATTATAGGCGTGAGCCACCGCACTCGGCCTCAGATAGGTTTTTAGAAGATTCATCATGATATATTGAAAACGCAGATCAATAAAGGATTTTCTCCCTATCACAGTAGAATTCTCCATTTTCCTAAAGTGTGTTAAATTATACCTCATTGACAGAGTGGTTACTAAGAAATATAAAATTCTAGTTTAGGAACCCCTGCCAAAAGGAAGATCAGTCTGAAATCACAGTGAGAAAAATGGACCCACACTGACAAAAATTGCATTAATTAGCATATCTCAGAACACATATTTATCAAATGAAGTTGGCTTTATCTGAACTGTCTAACAGAGGAGAGATCGGGGAAAGGAGTTAAGGGGACACTCTGGTGACTGTAAATCACCAAATAACCATATACTCTTTCCAAGTGAGTTTTTCTTTTTTTTTATATAAAAAAATTGAGTTCTCTGTAAATAAAGCTTTTTTGGGCTTGCAACCTCTTCTGAGGCATCTATTTTGTTTGCCATCTCACCATCAAATCACTCTTCATATAAAACTGCAGAACCATCGTTCTTAATGTCCTCTTTAGCTCACACAAATCACTGCTTCAATCTTTGTTTCTGGCAGATGCAAACAGTAGGATCAGTTCCCTCAACTATCATTTTTTGATAGGAGGTGCAATTTTATAAATTCAATACTATTGCCTAATGCTAAAGATTTAAAGTGAGTTTTATTTTCCAATTGTGAACTCTTCAAATGTATTAAGTATATGAAAAATTAAATTATATATATACACATTTACATGCATATATGGATATCAATGTGACTTCACAAAGTACCAAGAATTGAATAATAACTGCCTGAAAGGGAAACATTATCATCAAAGGGATAGCAATTTATCTTGATTGACAATTTTTAAGTATTATAGTACTGGTTACCCTTCACCCTACTCTGCTGTCTTAGGTTAGTTTAGTTTACTTGCAATATTACTACCACTTCTGATAATGAATTTTCTAGTAACACAACATGCTGAAGTACATTCTTCTTGTGAATGAAGACTTGATGGTTCTTTTCAATGGGGCCTGATACCAAGTTCTGTGCATCTCCATGTGTTCATCTCCAATGACGATAATGGGGGAAAAATAAAGTGGTCTTCTGAAAGTACAAAGCTCTTGCTCTGTTCATGCTCTAAATCCTTCAGGTCAATCAGATCTTTGCACAACTCCTCCTAAGAAATTGCCTTGGTATCCCTGCAAAGACAAACCTTGATGTAGGATTACTGAGCAAAGGCTTTCTGTTTAGAGTTACTGCTAGTTGAGGCAGCATTTACTGGGCCCAAGGTGCGCCCAGAACTCTGTTCTGCCTCTTCAGAGTGAGAGTGGGACCCAGTTGCAACAACTTTAAGTACTATTTACATTGTTTCCTCCCTACTTATGTGTATAGATTTTCATCATTTTTAATAGTTACATAGTATTCCACACACTGATTAGCCATTGATTTACTTGCCTGTTTCTTATTGTTGGAACATCTTTGTACATAAATTTCTGCAAAGCGCTGTTGTTACTACTTTCTTGGAATCTTTTCCAGATGTGTAGTTGCTGAGTTAAAGTATACGTATAGTTGTAAAGTCTTTGATCCTATTGTCAAATTGCCTTCTAGAAATGTACTAATTTTGAGTTGTACTAGTCACGTATACTCAATGTCCTGCCTCTTCTCCCAAAATAGGTGTTATTTTTAACATTCACTCTTAACACTTTATAGAAGAAACTATAATGCATTTATTAAGATAACAAATTGTTTCTGAGTTCAATGATGAAATAATCTTTGAAATTCTATTGCCATATATTTTTCCAATGCATGCTTATTATTCAAAATTCTGATTTTAACAATAATGATAGCTTTTCTTCATCAAATAGTGAAAATGACTAAAGAAAAATTAAGAGTAAATTCTCTATTATACAATGGTTGATTGACTTATATATTAGAAAAGCTTTCATATTGTTGGAACTTAAGCTCACTGAAAGAAACTTTTGCTTCACTTTGCTTTTAATGTCTGTGAAAGACTAAGCAACAATTCAGTGAAGACTATATAACAAGATCTTAACTAATTTGAATTATTTATTCAAATGTCTTTAGCCTATAATAAGAAAAAGAAAGCCCATATATTTACAGTAGCCTTATAAGAACATGAATTAAAAAGTCAATTTTTTTTTTTTTTTTTTTTTAAATAGTGATGTGCTCTGATTTTTTCAGAATGGAGAAAGATAGTAGGTATAAAAAAGGAAGGCTGGTCAGGCACGGTGGCTCACACCTGTAATCCCAGCACTTTGGGACGCTGAGGCGGGTGGATCATGAGGTCAGGAGTTTGAGACTAGCCTGGCCAACATGGTGAAACCCTGTCTCTACTAAAAACACAAAAATTAGCCGGGCGTGGTGGTGGCGCCTGTAATCCCAGCTACTCCGGAGGTTGAGGCAGGATAATTGCTTGAACACAGGAGATGGAGGCTGCAGTGAGCTGAGATGGTGCCACTGCACTCCAGCCTGGGTGACAGAGAAACTCCATCTTGGGGAAAATAAAAATAAAAATTAGAAAGGAACACTGACTTGTGTAAATTCTCCTTTTTGAAAATTTAGTTTTAGATTCTCTGCGATTATTGTCTCAACATTTGCACCATAGAATAATTGTATAATTGAGTTTAATAGCTGGTAAATGTGTGGCATATATCATTGAAATAGGAACAGCATTAAAATCAATGACATGATACGGTTTTTATTTAAGAATTTTAAGTCAAAACAGATGTTCAGGTTTTTAATTAGTTTTATTAATTTTGTGTAATTATTTCAGGAAGTACATTCCTTGAAAACATTATAATCTTTTTGTATTAACTTCTGCCGATTTTAACCGCCTATCATTTTGCTGAAGTAAATGCTATGCCTCCAAGTAATATGAATATGTAAATCATAGCCTTCAAGAATGACCCTCTGCTATGCTAAAGTCAAAATTCCTTATTAGATGTATAATAGAAAAAAATACATTCTCAGGGGCTTCCTTCTCTTCTGCTGGATGCACAATTACCATGAATATAATTGGAAGTCTCACTTCTGACAAATAGGAAGTAAACATCTTGGGCCAAATTGCATGTAAGGGAGACAAAGTGAAAGTTTGGACAGTTATGCAGACAATACAGATGCTGTCTCTACTTTGGTGTGTGACTGCATTGTACAGACGATTCAATAAGACACATGTGTTTTAATACTCTCTTTCTTTTTACAGCACCTTATATGGTTATGTCAACGTCCTCTTATTATTATTTCATGTTGTTATAATTTTATAGTGTTGGATGACAGGTGCTGTAAAATATACCCTCTTTCTCAATGGTAAAGAGCTGAAGAGAGGCAGCAGTAAGGTACAGGGATGAGATGTTTGAAACACACCTTGCCTATAAAGTCCTTGGTTGCTAGGAAGCAGCACAGCAAACAAACCACACTCAAACCGAAGAAAAATATTGTGTGTGTGTGTGTGTGTGTGTGAGAGAGAGAGAGAGAGAGACAGAAAGTGAGAGAGCGGGAGAGAGAGATACTCTATGCAGACACAATTCATAGCAATATCTACATTAACCCTGAAAAAACCCCCACAATTCTTGTGTTAGATTTGTTTCTGGCAGATGCAAACAGTAGGCTCAGTTCCCTCAACTATCATTTTTTGATAGGAGGTGCAATTTTATAAATTCAATACTATTGCCTAATGCTAAAGATTTAAAGTGAATTTTATTTTCCAAATGTGAACAGATTTAAAGACCATTTTCCATGTGTAGGATATTATTTAAATATTTAATGTTTTATATATTTTAATGTCTGTGCCATATAAAATCAAAACTGTTATGTTCTTTCTGTTTCATTGTACTTTCCATTTTCTATGAGGGGTGCAAAAAAAAAATATCCCACCAATGTCACTCTGCCTGGAACCAAAGCACAGTGCTTGTATTGAATATGAGAACCACCAAAAGTATGTGAGGGAATCCTAGTATCACGGGCTGAGCACCATCCTAACCTGTTTGACATAAGATATCACTGGAAAATAAAAAGTCTTCAGGGAAAATTGAAAATCATGGAATTAGATGAGCTAGAAAGTCTATATTAGTTTGATCATGTTAAGTTCAATATTTTCCTGGATTTAGGACCCTATTCCTTGACTCAGTGTTCCTGGGTTTTGGAGGGGGTTTCAGGAGATTGCTGAGAGAAGTCCATTTTGAAACGTTCAGCCCTTGATTGGTAACATAATTATACATGAGACATGTGCTTTTTATTTTGACATGACCTCTTATCTACACTACTAACATCACAGATATTTGCAGTATTGTGTCATCTGGGTGGATTCAACTAGATAATACAAAATATGTGTGTTTTCTTCAATTAATACATGAGACAGGGGTAACTATAATACCTGTTTGTGCCCTAACCTGCTCTAAGTGTCTGTTGCATAAGGAAGGAAAAGTATGTTGTGTTCTATTAGGCCCATAAATTTCTTTAGAAAAAATTCAGATGTTTTCATAATATTGATTGTGACTCATACATTTATTTCCTGTAAAAATAATAGTTCCTTTGTACTCAGAGTTAGCCTTCCAGGGAATGACCATAGTGGAGGATGAATGCTGTATTTAAGGTGTATTTTATCTGTTCCTTCAGGCAACTTTCCAAGGTAGGATGTGTTAAATATTAACGCTCTGAAACTTTTTGGAAGAATTGAACTGATAATACAGAAAAAATAATTAGACACCAATTTCTAATCTTTCTTTCTCCAGAGCTAAAACTTACCTATGCTAATATCTGAGTTTTCCCCCCTTACTTATGTCACAATGGAGAAAACTTTTCTCTTCCCACCAAAGATCTGATCCCATCTGTGACTTCCTTCTTAATTTCCTTATTCCTTTGATGTTTTCTTGTGTTTTCTTCAATTAATATATGAGACAGGGGTAACTATAACACGTGTTTGTGCCCTAACCTGCTCTAAGTGTCTGTTGCATAAGGAAGGAAAAGAATGTTGTGTTCTATTAGACACATAAATTTCTTTAGGAAAAATTCAGATATCTTTTTCTTGCAGTATTCAGTATTTTTCTTGCATTGTTTTCCATCACTTCCTTCTGGATTATTACCACTAGCATCACCAATCATGCTGTGCTGCTTTCCATCTTAAAAAAATCAAAATCTTCCTGATCTGAGAAAACTCAAGAGAACTGTCTACACGTATCCTCATCTTCTTTCTTCTCATTCACTTCTCACAGTTGTAGCTTCACTACACCATGTACACTGCTCTTGTCAAGGTCACCAATAACTTGCACATGTCATATTTAGCCAACTCTTTGTCCTCAATTTAATATTCTTTATTCTTCAAATATTCTGTAGGAGTAGGGGACTTGCCTCTTCCCTAATTTTTCTTCTTCATAACTAACCCTTACTATTGGTGTCCTTGGCTAGTTTCTTCTTTGCAATGCTTACAAATGTTGGCATTCTTCCAGGCTTACTACTGGGCCCACTTTTCCACACTACACATAAACTTCTTTTGTCCAAAATTTCCAAAGAATGGAAACTTTGATTCTTTATCCCCACCAAGCACATTTACTTCTCCTACTTGCCTCTGACTCAGTAAATAGTACCATCATCCACTTTGTTGTGGAAACCAGATCCTAGGAGCCAACACTGATTTCTTTCTTCTTCTATGCTCTACTCTATCTATTAGCAATCCTGCTTATACTCTCTACAAAATAGATATAATCCCATCCTCTCTTCTAGTTTCACCACTATCACCTCAACCCAGGTCATCGTTATTTCTCTCCTGAATGACTGCAACAATCTTCTGATACTAGACTTCCTAACAAACTTTTGCTCTCATCTAACCCAATTTACACACTGCAGGAAAAAAAGGCCTTATCAAAATGTTAACAGAACCACATCATTTCCCTTGTAAAGGCCCTTTAATGATTTCCCACTGCACTCTGAATGAACTTAAAAACCTCTTCCCAAGGTCTAAAAATCCCTGTGTGACCTGACCCTTGCCTAACACCACTATCTTCCTCCTTTGCTGGGCTCCAGCCCTGCCAGCTCTTTGCTTTTTCAAGAGGCCTGACCTCTTTCTCTCTAGAGCATTTGCAGACCTCACCTCTGCCTGGAAAATTCACCCCAATGTATAGTTAATTGAGTTTTTCTTTTGGGGGGTTCTCTGATTAAATGGTGTCATCTCTAGAAGGCCTTCTCTGATTACCCTTCATCATCCTTTTCCTCAGACCCTTGCTTATTTTCCTTCCTATCACTTATTACAATTTATTTTTTTCATGTTTGCTCCAATCATGTAAGCTTTATGAGGACAGAGAAGATGTATGTATAGTGTATTGGTTTGTCTTCAATGAGTAGCAATACCCAGCACATAGTAGGTGCTCAATAAATATTGAATAAACAAATATTGTATTTTATTTTATATACAATTATCCAACTTTTTTTTTCTTTTAGGAATAAAAAGGTACGCTGATTCTGACAGAATTAAGTGAAATGCAAAGTAGAATAAATACTTGGCTGATTCAGAAAAAAATTCTATTTTTATTCTATTTATCTTTTGCTATGAAGGTAATGAACAATACAATGATTTTAGGCACTTTGAGAATATAAACACTTCAACTGCAATTTATAACCATAAATATTTTATAATCTAGTTTTCTTCAATTATATAAATCAATTATATAAGAATAATAATTTTTGCTTGAATTGATTAAGGAATTATTTCAATAGTCCAGTGACAACATTCATAGATAACTTTCTTTATTGACTTTAGTTTCTCTTTTGTGTTGACTTTTTCACACTCTGCTAAGCAGAGGGTAAAGGAAATTTTACTCAGTTAACCTAGAGTACTTTTCAGTCAGGCATTTTCATGTTCTACTTCAATTAAAAATGTCCTACCGACCCAAAATCAGTGGGATATGAATTTCAAGTTTTGTTCAGGCAGGGGTTAGGAATTAATATTATTTTATGATTTCCATCTGCCCCTCAATATGTATAGGGAAGGTGTTCATTGGGGATAACTTCCCACCAAAGGCTGTTGCTGCTGCAATTTTCTCTCTGTGAAAATAAATGTGTTTTCAACCATAGCACTGACTTTGTTGCTAATATCCTCTCATGAACTTCTCTAAAGCCAGGCACCCACACAAGATCCCCCTTATCCTGTGTCTCATCCTGGCACAAGGCCTTTGCTAGTGTTCCTTTTTAAACACCTGAAATGGAACTATGAGTTCCTGCATTCATGGAAGAGACAGAATGACTTAAGTGTGCCTTTCATATGTTAAGATTTTAAATAGATATAATTGTGAACTTTTTTCACCTTTTTTACATATGGAATTTCTGTGAAATTCCCTTCCTCACTTTCTCTAAATTTTAAGAGGTAATATTGATGGTTTCAACTGTTGCTTTGAATATAACATTAATTGTTAATCGTATCACATATGATAAAACATTCTGCATGATCATGTACTGCCCAGTTTAATGTATGAACAAATATAAATGAGTAATCTATTTTTATATTATTTATCTTCCACTTTTTTGAACAACAAATCTCTTGAATTTTCCATATTTATGAAAAATAAAACTTTGGAAAATATTATTTCATAAAATTCTAGTTCACTTAAAAAATATCAATCTCTTGAGATAGAATCTACACACAATAAAATGTTATCAGTTTTTAAGATACAGTTCAGTGAGTTTTGAACAATGCATTTACCCTCACATCAACTACCACATCCAGGTGTAGAATATCATCATCCCAAAATGTTTCTCCAGCCCCTTTGCAGCAACTGCTGATTGGTTTTCTGTCACTATAGGTTGGTTTGCATTTTCTAAAATTCCAAATAAATAGAATCATATTTTAAACCGTCTCTTGTGTCTGGTTTCTATTACTCAATCTATGTTTTTGTGTTCATTCATGGTGCTGTGTGTACCTATGGTTAATTTTATTTTATTTCTGAGTAGTATTGCATTTTATAAATATACCACATTTTATGTATCTCACTTACCTGTTGTTGGACTCACATATTAGTTCTTAACTAATATGAATTAAATTTTCTATGAATACTATGTATACGTTTGCATCTAGAGAGTAAAGGATCAAAATTAAAATTATGTTTGTAAGAGCCTCACACTCAAGAAATGGAACTAGATTAATGAAAACTGACAATAAGACAAACTGACAAATTCTATAACAGAGGTATCAGTAAAGTGTTCGAGAACAGAGTAGGAAGCTATTCAAGCAAAGACTTTGTGTGGACATGTATTTTCATCTCTTTTGGGTGTATACCTATGATGGAAATTACTGTGTTGTGGCTGCTTGAAAAAGTGCTGCTCATACTTCCTGCTGTGGTGAGCATAGTGACAGACAGCTGTAGCTTTTGCCCCTATGTATCCAACACCAAGTCTGCACAGAGGCCACACTAGCCACCGTCTTTCCATGCTTCCCAGCCAATGATTTAGCACAGCTGGGGAACAAGAGTGGGCCTATGCCTGCGAGATGTGGAACCGAATTCCTCTAATGGGTGATTTTTATGTGTACAAATTTGTGGGGTACATGAGAAATTTTCTTACATGTGTATAATGTGTACTGAATAAGTCAGGATATTTAGGGTGTCCATCATCCAAGTGAAATAAGTTTTTGTTAAGTTTAGTCACCCTACTCTGGATCAAACACTGGATTTATTCATTCTGTCTTACTGTGTGTTTGTACCCTTTAATCCACTTCTCTTCATTCTCCCCTCCACCCACCATTTAATATTTTCAGTCTTTGTTATGTAATTTTTCCACTCTCTACCTCCATGTGATCAAACGATTTAGCTACCACCTAGATTTGAAAATATGTGGTATTTTTCTTTTTGTGCCTGGTTTATATTAGTTAAGCTAATGATCTCCAGCTCCATCCATGTTGCTGCAAATGACAATATTTTAATTTTTTTACGGTGGAATAGGATTCCATTTGTGTGGTACCACATTTTGTTTATCCAGTTGAATGAGTTTTGATTAAGGACTCCTGACTGAATCTTTCTTGGCATTGTATGACTCTTCCTACTAATTCTTTCTTCCTTTCCTCTCTCTTTCACAAGTGTCAGACCTGCATCATGGTTTGAAGTCTCTCCTCACTTTTTCTGGGTCCCACTCCTGTATTTCAAAGGTATTTCCACCTCCAACCCCCCAAATCTTCTGTATCTTTAATACCAGTCATAGCATCTTCTTCTTAGACAACCTGAACTAGTAACACATGGGTCATATTGAAAGTGTTTGTTTAAATCCATTATAAACTGCCAAACTCATTTCTAAAGTTGTTGTATCATCTTACATTCTTACCAGACATGTATGAGAGTTCAAATTGTTCCACAGCTTCACCAGCGCTGGGTACTGTCAGTGCATTTTCTTTACTTTAGCAGGTGTGTGATGGTATCTTCCTATGGTTCTGAATTTACATGTGCCTGATGACTGAAGATGCCAAATGTTCTTTTCATCTCTTTGAATTTGATGTCATATATAGTACCTATGTCTGTGAAATGCTTTCCTGAGAGGCAACAGCTGGAGATAATGGGAGGCTGAATGAGAGGGAAGTCCAGGAGAGAGCAAGAGGTGACCCAATGGTGAAAAAAAATAAAGAGGAAAAAAAGTTATCAGTTGAATTTGTGTCTTTTGTTTTCCTGTTCTTGTATTAGGAAATCCAGTAATTGTTCTAGATGTTAATGTTTGGGTGTTTATGAATAAATGTATAAAGATAAGAATGTGGTGAATGTTGTGTGTGTGTGTGTGTCTCTCTCTCTATATATATGTATATGTATATATATAATGTATAATACATATATTTCAATATAATGCAAGCAGCTAAACAGTGCATGTTATTTTTTATAAGAATATAATTATAAGAAAGAAAGAGACAAAGAAGAGAAAGACAGAAAGAGAAAGAAAGGAAGAAAGAAAGAGAAAGAAAGAAAGAAAGAAAGAAAGAAAGAAAGAAAGAAAGAAAGAAAGAAAGAAAGAAAGAAAGAAAGGAAGGAAGGAAGGAAGGAAGGAAGGAAGGAAGGAAGGAAGGAAGGAAGGAAGGAAGGAAAGAAAAGAAAGAAAAGAAAGAAAAGAAAAAGAAAGAAAGAGAAAGAAAGAAAGAAAGAAAGGAAGGAAGGAAGGAAGAAAAGAAAGAAAGAAAAAAAGGAAAGGAATGAAGGAAGGAAGGAAGGAAGGGACTTCTGGGTCAATTTTTTCCCTACTTCTCTTTAAAATATAAATTTTCATAGAAAAGTTGCTAATAGATATACTGGCTCTGAGATCAGATTTAGACAGAGTGACTCTGACTTCATTTGATCCAGATTACTGATCACACTGAGCTTATTCTGTTTGAATTTCTGTTAATTATGAATTAAATACGTATTAAATAATAATATCAACATTTTAAGGTACTCTAAAAGCTTAAAATTAAAGGAAACTAAGAGCCATATTGAGTTATTGACATAAGATTTCAACAATTTATTTGTAGTCAAATGTAGGCTCAAATGGGGATGGCAACATCAATGAATTTTTAAAATATCAGGTTTTCATTTTCTCCTCAAAGAAGCAAATGGAGGGAGAATCAAGGGATGTATTTTGGTTGCAGCATACCTCTTGGGAAGCTTTCATATGTAAATCAATACAAAAATTTCCGTCTACATGCTAGCATGACATGGTGTAGTTTTAGACACTGTGTTTTGCTGATTAGCACATAACCCAACTGCCACATAAATTATCTTTATAAATAAAACTTTGCATACATATGCAACATCCAGAATGGAGCAATAAATTGGTCTTGACTCCTTGTCTCTAATGGCGCCACTTCATTGCTTCCTCTAGCAAGTTGGGACTGAGGGCGCATTGGTGAATGCATTTGACTAATCTCCTATCATGATACACCTCATATTTCAATATGCAACTGGCACAGTTGGCATTTGGAGGAAAGAAAAGTTCAGTTTCCTGCACTGTCAGTCTTTTTACCTTCCTGCCTACAGCAAACTTAAAAAAAAAAAAAAATTACTTGGGAGAAATGTTAAGCAACACAACCTTTTATAAAACATGTCAAGATTAATTGCTAGTTTCACTCATGAGCTGTGTAGATTGTTTCCTAAGATTCTCAACTTATTAGGTACAGTGATTCATATTCCCTTTCTTGGCAAAACATCTGCTTCTTTTCAGATATCCCCATCAATAATGTAGGCAGTGATGGGGTTCTGCCAACCCTGAACTCACTCAAAAATGCGAAGAATAAAATCCTTTCAAGCTATCTCTTTGGTCTTTGGTACCTTAGACTTTAAATATTTGATGCTTTGGTACTTTAGAACTTTCATTCTAGTTAACGATATTACAGGAATGATCTGAATCCTAAATTTGCTTTTTATTTAACGCAAATTGGAAAGCTGTTAGTATGAGTTAGTGAGCATTTTTATCCATATTATTCTTTCCTATGATCTTGCAGTGTTAACTCTAAAACTTCTATGTTTCCAAATAATTTCTTCACCTTATCTTTGTATAGTGTTACTATGGCAGACCCTGAGACTGACTGTTTCAGCATCAATTTCCAACTCCCCTGGGAATTTTTATATGTGTTCCACTAAACTACTTGCTTTCCTGGCTTCTCTTATATCAAAGGAAAGTTGTGTGATACAGTTTTGGCTAATTAGAAATCAGTGAAATTCTGTAATAGGCGTTTTTAAAACGTTTTTGCTTTCTTTATACAAAGGAGATACATGGCTGGAATCACTCTGTCTCCCGTCTTCCCATCTTGAAAGTGGATATGATGTTGTGAGCTGCAACAGCAAACGTGTGGCAATGAGATGACAGGCTTGAGAATCAGAGATTTACTGGCCTTAACAGAGCTGGTCCTCTGAACCACTGCCAACAGCCTTCTAACTCCAGACTTTTGTCCTATGAGAAAAATAGACCCCTGGTTATTCAAACCATTCTGTGACAGGTTCTCTTTTCTCACAAGCTGAAAATAAACTGATACAATTACCATTGCATACAGTGATAGAAGTCAGCTTTGCATTTGCACCCCAAGTGTCCCATTGAATTGACAGAAGATCTTTCATCTAAGCATAAGATCTAAAGAGTATCTGAGGGCCGGGCGCGGTGGCTCAAGCCTGTAATCCCAGCACTTTGGGAGGCCGAGACGGGTGGATCAGGAGGTCAGGAGATCGAGACCATCCTGGCGAACACGGTGAAACCCCATCTCTACTAAAAAATACAAAAAACTAGCCGGGCGAGGTGGCGGGCGCCTGTAGTCCCAGCTACTCCGGAGGCTGAGGCAGGAGAATGGCGTCAACCCGGGAGGCGGAGCTTGCAGTGAGCTGAGATCCGGCCACTGCACCCCAGCCTGGGCGACAGAGCAAGACTCCGTCTCAAAAAAAAAAAAAAAAAAAAAAAAAGAGTATCTGAATAAACATAGGTTTTATTTGTAACTTCCTTCAGACAAATTTTATGATAGCTGATACTGGGTTAGCACTAAAACCAGGCTTCGTATTTGCAGCTGTGATGAAAGCTTATTAAAATTCAAACTCTTAAGACAGACTCTCCTCCAATACAGGGGTGGTTGATTCATAGTTTCCAAAAAAAGGAAAAAGTGAGATGGATTCTGACCTCTGCTTCCTTCTCATGACTTCTTCAAAATGACATACCCTTTTATTTGCTTTACTCACATTTCTTCCTTTCATTCAAAACCACCCAAGTTTTACCTTACCTGTACAGTAGGACTTAACCTGACCATGCAAACTCACAATGACCACTCCCTCCCCTGATGCAGTCCTTAATTACATGACCATTCATTTAGCATTTTTCATATTGTGATCTTCTGTATTTTGATCTTCTGTATTTTGATCTTCAACTAAGGTCACATGCTTCTTGGGAGCAGAGAATGTTTTACACTCCATATCCATGAATAGTGCCTTTCTTGTACTAAACACTGAATAACCGTTTGCCAGATTTATGTGCATTAGTATAGACTTCTAATTTTTATTTATTCAAGCTTTTTGTACAGCTACCACAATGCTACATATTTGCCTGCTTTTAAAATACCAACCTGTTAAAGAAAAATCAAGCACTCTTAGAATTCTCAATATGAAATCACTAAAGTCCAAGTAGAAAAGGGCAAAAGAGCTTGATTAGATAATTCACAAATAAATTCAAATGACCAAAAATTCAAATAAAACAATCAACTTTACTAATATTGAGAAAATACAACTTGAAACAACAAGATGCCATTTTTCACCTATCAGGTTAAAAACAATTTTTACTTCTAAGGTAATGTTGGCTGTGATGCTATAAGTGGGCCACTCTTGTACACTGCTTTAGGAGTGTCGTTCTCACCTCTGGAAAGCATTTTGGCAACATACTTAAGAGTTTTAAAAGAGTTTGTAGTGCATGACCTGTTTTAAGGTATATTCCCATGGAAAATAATGAAAGAAGAGTAAAAATTCACTGCAGGTTTTTTTTTTTTTTTTTTTTTTTTTTTTTTTTTTTTTGGTAAACATGAATTATTGAGACTATCTTACCTCTTGAGCAATAGGTAAATTGTTAATCTGAGAAAAGGCCACCTTGAGAAGGCAATCAAAATATTTTCTAGGAGCTCTAGAAAAGGGAGGGATGAGAGATGAATGTTTCTCAAAGTCTGATACTAAAAGAAAGAGAAAGGGACAGAAGTGAATGTATTAACATCCAGGTGGGGAAGAAACTAAGGATAATGTTAACCTTTATCTGACTATCTCATAACTATGTTTGTTAGAAATGAAAAATTTGGCCGGGTGCGGTGGCTTACACCTGTAATCCCAGCACTTTAGGAGACCAAGGCAGGCGGATCACGAGGTCAAGATATCGAGACCATTCTGGCCAACATGGTGAAACCCCCTATCTACTAAAAGTACAAAAATTAGCTGGGCTGGTGGTGCTCACCTGTAGTCCCACCTACTCGGGAGGCTGAGGCAGGAGAATTGCTTGAACCCAGGAGGCAGAGGTTGCAGTGAGCCGAGATCACGCCACTGCACTCCAGCCTGGGTGACAGAGTGAGACTCTGTCTCAAAAAAAATAAAAAAAGGAAAAAAAAAGAAAAAGAAATGAAAAATTTAACATAAGTTATATTGATAATAAAAACATTTGGATCAGATGTGACTACCAATATATCTGTGTTTTGGTAAAAATAATGATAAACATAATACCTAATGTTTATTGAGTGTGCAGATTCAGAGTCCTGTACTGAGCTCTCTCTTTCTCTCCCTATATGCATATTTCTCATTTAATTCTCTCCATAGCCCTATGAAGTAGACAAGCTCAGTCCAATATTACCATTTTACAAATGAAAAAACTGAAGCTTCAGAAACTGAATAACTTTGCCAAAGTAACACAGTTATTGAGGAATGGTGCCAGAATTTGAATTTATATCTATCTGACTCCAGACTCTTAAGTTTGTAATCACTGTTTTGTAATCTGTGTTTCATATTTACCTATATATGTCTTAGAGTTATATCATAGGACTAGTTAATTACTTAATACCAAGGTACATATCTATTTATATGGGGGGCTTCTTGTGGAGCAGAAAATGTAAAATTTCTTTGACTTTAAGTTCCATCTCATGATTTTGGGCAAGTTACTTAACCTCTCTAACCCCTGGATTTTCCTATTAAATACAGATCATAATTTCTACCTTGAAAGATTATTGTGAAAGTTTAAGTTGTGAAGGATCCATCACAATGCCTGACATATGCATATGGTAGTCTTTAATATTATCATCCCACCTACACTGTGCTTTAGTTCAAAACCACTGGGAAGATGCATCATTGGTTATATAAAGTACACATAGATGGGAATAAACTTTTAAACATAAAGATTCAGTGTTCAAATTGCACTACCAATATATGTATGTAAGGGTTTCTGGTCATGGCTTTCCAAAAATGAGATAATAAAACAAATACTTTTCTTATTGTCTATGTTAATTAGTATCTTGTGGAAATATTTCCAGGTCAACTGAGGCAGTGTCAATGTGCTTTTTTAGGACTGCATACTCTTCCATGGTAGTACTTTGAAACTGAACAATTAATTTTTAAATGACCCTTTCTGTATATATTTATATACTGGTACTTTAGCTCCTTTGTGATACATTCTTAAAAGTAGGGATGCTGGGTGGAAGGGGGTCTGTATTTTTAATTTTAGGAGTCTTTGGTTACTTTCCACAAAGTCTGTGAAAATGTGCATTTCACCAAAACATATAAGAAAATACTTTTTTGAAAAATTCCCCTATTGTTCATATTTGGTTTTGGCAATATGTCAAAACAAAGTAAAGCAAGACAGCAGAAAACTTGGCACAGGAAATTAATATTTTGAAGTATATTGCAAATATTTTCCTTTTCCAAAAACACTAGGAAAGAAAATTAAATAACAATAAGGTATAACGTTGTATCTAATAGACTGACAAACTTTTCCCAGGAATTGCTCTTTTTGAATCTCTCCTGTGGACTTTATTTTGCTGATCTTCACAAGGGGCTCAGAGGTCAGGAAGCACCACTTTGCCTCGGTGGTCTCCGACTCCTCCTCCCTTGCCTTGCCTTTCTCTTCATTCCAGCAACTGCTTAGTTTGGCTGATGAGGGTGGAGTTAGATTTGGGAGAGGAGAGTGGCTATGTTAACAAGTTTATCTCGGCCCAGAATTCCCTGTCTGTCTTTTGAGGAAGTTCATTAAACTTAGAATTTTATGAAGACAATAAAATGTTCATTGAAATGACTGAATTCCTATTAGAGAGTAAAACTATATGCTTTTTACTATATGAGCATATCTCACATATTTATGTTACCTTCCTGGTCTCTGAAAAACATTGCGTTTGGAACCCTTTGTCTAACTGTAGCAGAGTTGTTTGATGCTCACCACCACCTATTGCAATCCTTACAACTGGACTGTCTAACTAGTTTTGGCGATCAGATAGTGGACATTCGTACATGTGACACTTCCGTGATGACACAAGGACCATCCCCCCTCACCCTGAATCCCAGCACAATCTTTATAGTCTCCCTGCCTGGAAGCCATCTGTTGAGAATGTGGGGACATAGGATGGAAGTATGCTGAATCCTTGAGGATTAGCTACTGGATGGAAGCTCCTGTGGAGAACTTCCAGATCCACAGAGGACTTTGAAGTAACTGAGAATTAAATTAAACTGAATTCTTATGTGCTAAGCCACAGAGATTTTTGTGTTTGTTATCACAGCTTAGCTTAGCCTTCCCTGACTAATATGCTATCATATTATACTACTAGACCTGTGCTGGGAACAAGTCCTGCATGTAATTAAGGTCTCAAGGATCGACAGTCATTGCAGGCATCAGTGACTAGCGGCATACATAAGTCTAGATATCACGAATGAGAATCCTTAGGTGACTGCTAAACACAAAGGAATTTGAATGTTTCAGTCCTAATATAAGCTAACATATCTAGAGGGCTGTTTCCTGATTATTAGGGTTAAGATGGCACAAGCCATACAGAGGCAGACAAAGGGCTGGAAATATGAAGTCCAGTCTAGGGTAACTGCAAATTTGTTCCAGCTTTTCAGTGCTCAAGTGAAGATATATTAAATTCTTGTAAGCAAGACAGGTTTATTACTTTTACAATTTTTATTTCTATTTTATTTTCTCCTAATATTCAGTAAGATGCTTGTGAAAATGTCAGCCAGTCTGTTAGTAGTAGTCAAAAGAGGAGTTTTGTCAACACTTGGAAAAGAACTATAAGGGGAGATTGATACAACCCTAGTGTCAGGTGTCTGGTAATAGTCGTGAGGGCAGTGAGACAATCCCAAGAGGGTGCCATTCACAGGAACAGAATTCTTCCGGTGCTGACCTTAGATAGAGGTTCTAGGCATTGACCTGGTTGTTGAAACACAGATGGAATTTCCAAAGATTGAGCTGGGGTTGAGAATTCTAGGCGAAGGATACAGAGTGAGTGGAGAGGCAAGAGCATGACTGCTGGGTAATCATGGGTGAGGTGCCCAGGGAAAATCCTTCTCCTATTCTCTTCTTCCATGGATACAAAAAGGAAGAACTACCCATGTATCTCTTTCTGATGTGGGGCGTCGAATTGAGTCCTATTTAGCAGGGAACCAGATCACTACTGGGAAATGGCCACTTACATGCCACACCCCTTTCGTGATGCTGATGTAGAAAGCTACTGCCCTGTCTGCTCCCTGAGCTGCCCTGTCCACTCCGGCATCCACCCTCTCTCGGCTTCCCCCAGTGAGCTAAGGCACACTTATCTCTTTAGCTCCCAGCAGCAAGCTGATGGGGAAGTTTTTGGTTCAATAAAAGGAGAGAGGAGGTTCGGCTTAGGGAGCCAGAGGGCTCTGCACTGAGCATAACAGGCATGATTTTGATTAGGAATGAAATGACTGCGTGTTCCATTTACTATATTATTCAGGGAACTCCTGAAGAGAGGAAAGGGAAGGAGCTGGGCATTCCTTGTTTCTGGTTAGCCACTGTCAAAAACCAACAAAACTCCATGAAAAATTCTTAAACAGTGATGTCAGTTTCTGAACCTAGTAAATAAGGATATTGATGATTTAACCACCTCTTACAAGAGTGGATAAATGATAAATGATTGAAAATATATGTCATCATTTTGATATATGTATACATTTTTTCTTCAATTTTGAATTAACATGGGTGAGGGCTTGAATCAGATAAGCCTTTCACAATTCTACAAAGTAATGAATCTTATTTTTAGATTCTTTATTTTTCATGGTGTGATGAAAATAACTTGAATATATAATGAAATGTTCTCAGTTTTCTAATTCTTAAATATATCCAAATACTCAAAATAGGGCTCATAGATTCAGATCAGTAATCATATGTCATCCATTTGCATTAAGTAAAGGCTTTTCAAGCAAAAATTCAACTTCCATAACTTCATTCTATTAGTGGTATACTAGCTTCTGAGATTTTAGGAAAGAGGTGAGCATGAAAATGTAAAAGTGGAACAAATTTTCATTTTTACTGTAAGAGAGCACTAGGCATGGACAAGCCTCCCACTGCTCAGTACATATCTGTGAACAGTAGGATAGAAATGAATACTTTAAAGATGCCCTTCCAGATGAATTCTTTAGAGTTCAGTAGTATTACTCCACGTACAAAGCAATCAAGGGGTAAAGAAAGTATCCTTTTCTTTAAAAAAAAAAAAAAAAGCAATGGATTTTGTATTTTTGGAGACCTCCTTCTAAAGTTTTTAAAAATTTTTTAAATGTCTGAAGATTTTCTTTAGACATTTGAGACCTTCAACTGACGTTTTCCAGGTACTTAGAACTTTATCTTCCTTCAGAGGACAGGGACGCATGATAGTTACATTATTCTTTTCTAATGTCTGCAGTTACTGACTAAATAATTCAATACTTATTAAAAAATAGTTTCCCAGTGAATATGTTTTCAGTTAATATATATTCCAATTAATAATAAAAACTTAAGTCTATAGTATATATAGGCTAGATTTAAAACAGTATTTAAGTACTATTTAAAATATTCTATTTACTTCTAAAAATGACTTAATTTTATCGATTTCGAAAAATGAGTTGTGGCAGGTAATATAGCAGATAAAAACATGATCTTTAAAGTCAGCAAGATGATGGGAAGTTAGGCATTTTAATGTCCCCAAAGTTAAGTTTTGCCATTTGTAAAATCAGAAATAATTCATATTTCAACAATTTTTAAAATGAGGAATAAGACTTTTTATCAAAGTCATTAACGACCTAAAACTTACACATCTATCGTCCTCACTTTTCTCAATACCTCGGCAGTGTTTGGTGGAATTCAGCATTCCCTGCTTCTTCCCCTTTAGGCCCTGGGATAGCTTGTGCCTTATTTTGGTTTTCCTGCTGTCTCACTGGCTGCTTACTCTAGCCAACTCCTGTTCTGGGAGAACACCAGCAGTCTCATCAGCTCTTGTAGAACTTCACACGCTAACTCAAGGTTGGCTGTATGTGGATAAGACTTTGATTTCTATCACCAGCCCAGATATTTCTCTTAAATTCCAGAATCATATATCAAACTCCCTGCCTCACGTCTGGATATCTAATAGACATCACAGACTTAACATGACCAAGTCAGAACTATTGATAAACTCTCTAAGCCTTTTTCATTCCAGTAAATTATTCACCCAGTTGCTCAGACCAATAACTTAGGAGTCATTGTTTTCTTTTCTTTTCCTCTCACCCCATACTTATGTAAGTTCAGTTAGCTCGACCTCCAAAATATATCTTTGATCTGTCCGTTTCTCACCAATTTTCCTGCTACAATCCTAGTACAAGGCATCCTTGTCACATTCCTGTAAAACTGCAACAGTCTTCTAACTTGTTCTTTTATCTTCACATTTGCTCAGTTGCAGTCCATTTTCTACCTAACGCCTAAGGTGATCTTAAAGCATCAGATATCATGTTATACCCTGCATAAAGCCTTGGAGTGATTTACCATTACAAGTAGACTTATATGCAAACTCATCACAAGGCTTCTCATGATCCAGCCCCTAGCTACCTGACAGACCTCCTCTCCCTGCTGTCTGTCCTTCTGCTTTAGCATTCTGGTATTTGTTCTGTCTTCCAAACATGCTAAGTTTGTTCCTTTTCAGGAGCTTTTACCACATGCTTCAAAGTTGGTTCCCAGATCTGATATGGCTACTTTCTCATTCCTTCAGGTGTTAATTGCAAGGCTGACTTTCAAAGGAAGACTTAAGTACTCGAATCAAAGCAATTCTCCAACTCACTCTCTACCATGTTATTTTATTTTATTTGTATAGAGCACTTATCAATACCTGAAACTGTTTGGTAATGTCTTTCTGTATTACCTGTGTCTCCTACCCCTACCACTATGTTGTAAACATCTTACATTTAAAATTTAGTTTTCCTGAATATTGCTGTAAACCCAGTGGCTAGCACTACCTTGGCACATTGTAAGGGCTGAATAAATGGCTACCAAAGTTGTATTGCTATTTCAGTTTAAGCTCAAACTCTCACTAATGCATTAATTAGTAGATGTTGTCTATTAATAATTTTTACCTTTATAAGTCTGTTTATTTTCAAAAATGAGTGTTACATCTAGATTAAAGTTGGTACTACTTGGAAATATTGGTTAACCTTGACTTCATTAAGAAAAGAAAAGACTTCTAACTATAAGATTGTGTGTTATTTACACACCTTCAGTTACCATCAGTATATATTATTGTAGAGCCACAGAAATGCAAAGATCTTGGAGATCAGCTAGTTCAACCACTTTATATTAAAGGATATAATCTAAGTAGAACCTTACCCCTAAATAAATAGCTTTATTAAATAATTGAAAATAGAATTAATTATATGACTAATTGTTTTTCCCTGCTGTAGGCATAAATCAGGTTTCGTTTTTAGTTAATGCCTCTTCCTTGCCCCCTTCTTCCAAGGTTCATCTGTACATTTTTATAAAATATTTGATTAATTTTAGTCATTTGAGGTTTTGGTTCTTGAGAGTGTTATTGAAAAATTGTGTAGATATATTCCATTGATTATATAATCGTTTATAAAGGCTCAGAATTTACTTTTACTAAGAGTATTGTAGTCCAACTGTGGATCTGATATTTCTCTATAATATCAAAATGCATTAAAATGAACTTTTAATGGGTTAAATATCTTGATTAAAAGTTAACAGAATTATAGCTTAGAATTTACTTTCATAAAGTTTAAGCCACCTTGTTTGCCAAATTGAATTCAGGTAGATTATGAACCTGGGTTTTTCTTTTGCAATTTGATATGCAATAGTTCTTTCCAGGTATTTAATTGTCTGCACTAGATACTCTGCATCTCTGGGGCCCCTGCAAATATTACAGTCAATTGAGAATCTGGTTATTCATGCCATACTGCTCTTAATTCATCTTATTTTTACTTTTGTATCAAACTAAATTAGTAAGTGGACCCATATACTAATATAAATGCAGCTAATGAAACTAAAAATTCATAATATATATGTATTTCCATTTTAAACATCTATTGAATTTGTCTTTTAAAAGAATTCTCTTTTTAGAAATTGGAATATTCACAATGACAGAGGAAAAAAAAACTATAGAAAAAAAGTACAAGGGATGTCAAACCAGTGAGAGAAAAAAATAAAGTTGTTCTTGATTCCCACTTGGATTAACTGTATGAGAATGAAGAATAAACTGTAATGAACATCTGCTACTGGCTCCTAAGATGGTAGGAAAGGGAGAATAAAATAAGAATTGCTGGATCAACTGCTCAGGAATTTGAAACCACAGGATATTGTAGTCCTTTGGGATTCTAAATATTCAGGCATCTGTTAGGTAGCAGATTCAGCTAAACATGGATCATCAAAGGAATTCCAGAGTTATGTTGAGGACAAGTTTATAATCCATAAAGGAGAAAATCAGCCACTGGGGAAGTTATCCTGGAAGAACGTAACGATTTGAAGTAGTTGTGCTACTAAGTAGTTGTTCTTGGAAAAAAGTATTTCCAAAAATTTAACCCCTTCACTTCTTCCCATCCTCACCTTGACAAAAAAGAATGCTAGCTAGCACCGAGGAGGCTGGTTGAGAAAACCAGTTGGGATATGTAGAAAGAAAATAATATCTATCATTAGGTGCTAATGGACTATCCCAAATAAACTGTAATCTAGGATCATTGCCTTAGTTATTTTCCAGCTACATTTTATAGTCACAAAAGGTAAGTGGTTTCCTTATTCTTCATAAGTATTTTATTTTCTTAAATTATTCTTTAAGTCATAGATTTCTAGAAGCAGAAATTGAAATGAGAAGTCCAGCCTTTCAAGGATGGAATAGAGATTGAATTCTCAAACTATGGACTCATAAAATGGTGTGGAACCTCTCACATGATTCTCACTTTATCATCTCAGTGATGTTAGTAATTCATTCTTTCATTCAACAAATTCTCGTCAAGCACCTACTGTGTTAGGTTTTAAGAATACATTACTGAAGAGAAACAGGCAAGAGTTTCTATTACTATGGAAATTTCATTCTTTCTCATAGGAAAAAGTGATTAGAAGTTTGCAGAGGGAAGGGTCTTCTAGAGAAGGGTGATGATCAGGTTACAAACACATCAACCCATCTACCCCCCTCTTCTCTTCCCTTCAAGGGTAGGAGTTCTCTCAGGGAAACACCATTTTGAGGTACTTTTAAATATGTTTCTCCATTTTTATTAAATTTTTATTGTATTTAAGGCTGTATGTTTTGATATACAACATGATCCATGTATCTTAAACCCTCAAATGTATGTTCATATACATTTAGAAGTATAGTTTTAAAATTTTTCTTTATGCTCACCGTTTTTTCCCAAATAAGGAACCAAGAATAAAAATGTGAACTTTCACACATTTGATTAAATGGAAAATAATATACAGCTACCTTTTTATGTGCCTACTTGTAGGCTTGTGTAATCACTGATTCTTAGTGCCTTCACTGCTGATAGGTCCATGAATCCAGAGAAGACTTTTGGGGTACATGGTGAAGATGCTTTGGTGAAAGATCAGAGGGAAGGCAAAAAGTCAGTTACAAGTCACTTCTTTACAAAATACCTCATGGATTCAGATTTTTCCCTTTCTCCAGGATTCTTCTCATTAATGTTCATCGACCCTGTCTCTCCTCTGTCTCCTTCATATATCCCCTTTGTCTGCTTTGACGAATTTTGTCTCCTAATCTGTAGAGTCCTTTGAAAAATTTAGTACCATATTAGAGAAACGTTTTGTATGTTGGAAACCAAAATATGGCTCTGATGAACAGTTGATTTACCTGTAAATGATGCGATTTTCAGTCTTTTAAAGCATTATAGCCTTAGTGTTATTGTCATTTAAGAAACATTCTCTTGGCTATATGCATTTATCACCACCAATTTCTAATATACCAAGTTGAGCAATATTTAGACTCTTTGGTTTTCCTCTCCTCAGTTAGCATGGTTACATCCTGGTCATTTTATTGCTCACTGACAGCTCTATTAGCTATTCCTCAAATTAATCAATTTTGATAGTTGGCTGGTTAAGTTTGGTGTGGGAAGGAAGTTTAAAACATTTGCTGACATAGGTTTGGTGGCCCATTTATAATTTTGATAACTGGGAACTTGCAGCAAATTTAGCACAGGTAAAATACATTAAAGCTCTAACCCTTCTGAAAATTCCCAGGGCTTATTTTAACGGGGTAGGCATAGTCTCACTGTATAGCTCAGATGGAGCCTTCGTATTTACTTTTACAGCGCACCTCTTTAAGAGAGAACATTCACAATGGAAAACAGCAGCAAGGGTTAGAAGACTTTTAAAAGGAAACAGTTAGTGCAGCAGTAAAATTTGGCCAGGTAATTTTTTTTTTCTCTCTCTCATTAGATTTCAATCTTCTTTAGTATTATGACTTATCCAAAACAGACTAGCATTGAATCAGAGCTTTCAGTTTTTCAAAAATTATGACATGTTTGTCTAAACTCTATTTTAACTTGCCTAACTGTACTCTGGGCTTGAACCTCAATAATTCTTTTATTAACATTTTCAGAATAAGAACTTCAGAAGTAAATGCTTGAGCTATGTCACTAGTTAGGTCTTCTAAAGATTTATTGAACTTAAAATTATTGGAATCTCTTTAATAGCTCCATCAGTATAGAAACATGAGCTCTTATGTTTATGTATTTTTCTTTAGAAAAAAACTTTTTATTATGAAACTTTCCAAACATAACCCAAAGTAGGAAGTACAATAAACCTCTCCATGTATGCATTCCCTGGCTTAAACAACCATCAACATTTCGCCATTTATGTTTATGTTTTAACAATAATGATTACTGGATATTAAGAGGAACGATCATGTGCTATTTTTAAAAGTGCTAGTAATAATCCTTAGTTGGTAAAGAACCATGATTTTTGGTAAATTTTATTTTAACAAGTAGAATTTATGAATTACAGTATGCTAACTAGATATGCTATATTTTAAAAATTAGTTACTATTTCTGTATTTTTGTAAATATCACTGAAAATATTAGTGGAGTTGGAAGTTTTGTTCTCCAAATGTCAGTTGTTCTTTTCTCCATTCCTGGTTCAAAGCCAACACTATCAGAAGGGAGACAAGTTGGCAACTAGCCTAAATACCAGTGGGGATACATCGTTTCTTCTGGACTTATATTCTAAAATAACACCTTAAAAATCTGTAGATAATTAGTGTAGCGATCTTGAAAATATTAATTAAGAAAAGAGCTAATAATTACTATGCTTGAAACTGAAAGTGATATAATTAGACTTAAACTGTGAGGTTTTTATTTGAAATTCATTAAGACCTTGAATGACTTAGTTGGCAAAGAGAAATTCTCCATTTCTATTATTAAGTCTTTACTAGTTAATAGAAATGTAAACAGGTTTAAATGTCTGTTTACTTATAGATTGTCTTGCCTAATTTCATCTCATTTTAATTATCTGTAGATACAATGTTTTATTTACAATAATGGAATTTATAGCAGAGCTGGTCACATTTTGACAGAAAGTGAAGAAATTTGATCATGCCAAACAGTAGTATACTTTAGGCAGACAGATTTTTTGACTAAAATTTTGAAATATTTTCTACAGGTATACAGTTTTTCCCAAATCATTGTTTATGTACATTAAACAATGCTTTGAATTTCTTCCCTCCCCACCCCCGCTCAAAACAAAGAAACCTGTAATAGTACAGTAGAAAAAGACAGAAGAACTTTCTCTCTCCAGCTGAATGATGCCAGTTTGAATAGCTTGGTGCTGACAGGCTGGGTGAGAGTTGAGGAGCTTTGATTGCTTACACTACCCTTGTTCTAATGGATGATGATATCCCTGTGAAATACATTGCCCCGGTCTGCCTGCAGAGAACTTAACCGCATCAGTCAGCCTCTCTTGCCTGAACCTATGAGGTCATCATTATTACTTCATTTTTTATTCCTACATAATCCAAGCTGAACTTTAGAAGGCTTTCTGCTTTTCCCATCAGAAGTTATTACTCTGAAATACAGAAATAACCTGAGAGATCTTTTATGAAATGTATCCTCTTCTGTTTGTCCTAAGTATGCAGTTGAATCTATGAACTAATTTTCTGGGCAACAGATTCACCAAATCCAAATTAATCTCAGGTGAATCAAATAGCTTCTTTCAATGCAGATACTCGTTTGGATAAAAAAGAGACATAATTTAACAGAATGAGAGTGGTAGCACAGTGGAGAAGGAAGATGGAGTTTGGTAAGAATGAAAAAAGATTTTTTTTGAAAGAAAACAATTGCTAAACTAATGAAAGAATGAAAGAGATTGTTAACATCACCAACTCAAGCAAATTATTTGAGAAATAATAAATTTTATAAAATAAAATTCTAAAAAATGGTTAAGATGGCAAAAGAAAAACTAACCAGGTTGTATATTTTAAATCTATGCAGCTTATCGTTGGTAAAATATACCTCAATAAAGCTGCTTTAAAAAAGAAATAGTGAATTGTGTCATCTTAGGAAAAGGGTAAAGAATATGGGTTTTAAAATTTGATGTGGATATGAACCTCAACACTACCACTTATAATTATAGTATCTTAGATCTTGCTTCCATCTATGACAGGAGTTGACTTTTTTTTTTTTTTTTTTCCTGTGAAATGCTGTGTAGTAAATATAGTAAATATGTTAGGCTTTTTGGGCCGTGCTGTCTCTTTAGTAACTCTCAACTCTGCCTTTGTGTGTGAAAGCAGCAATAGGCAATAAATGAATACGCATGCTGTATTTCAATAAAATCTTATTTATGGATACCAAATTTTGACTTTCACATAATATTTATGTGTTACAACTTATTGTGTGAAATGCTTTCCATTATTTAAAAGTAAAACCCAATCTTAGCTTGCCAACAAGAAAAACTCAGTGGAATGCATTTGGCCTTTGGGCCATGGTTTTCTGAAACCTGATTTAAGATAGTGGCTTTCATAGCGGTGCCAACAACACCAGCATTGCCTGTGAAAGCCTTCAAGATGCAAATTATTAGGCCTTACCCTAAACTTACTGAAAAATCAGAAACTGTAGGGTGGGTTGCAACAAGGGTTTTAACAAGCTCTCTCTAGTTGATTCTGATGTACGTTAAAGTTTAAGAACCATAGCTCTGTAGATAATGCTATATAGCTGCTTTGAGTTCTTTTAAGAAGTAATGAGATAATGAGTTGCCAGTGCCTAGCCTGATGTTTAACCACCTCAGCTGTGCTAAACACCTTTCAGCTGTTTATAATAGCTAAAGTAAATTGGTTAAATTTTGATCAAATTTTCCCTTCTTAAAGCGGTGACTGTGTAAAATAGTTTTTTTTTGCAAGAATTCCAAAAGGAGTTTGCAAAAGAATGAAAAGCAGATCATTTTAATCTTCTTTTAACTAGATTGATAAAACATGAGAATTAAGAAAAATCAAGTCTCAACAATGTGACAGGAAATGAGTTTCCTGGAAAACAATCTCTTTAATGCTAACACTTCCTTTGGCCTGTTAATAATTAGAAAATAATAGAAATAGCGGTTTTGATGTCATAAATATTATAGCAGAATATGTTCTTGCTAAAAGAGCAAAATAGGAATTTAAATGTATAGAACAAAGGCACCTGCTACTCAGTGTTTCCTGTCTTTCTCCATGAATGTGTGGGCACATGGAATATACTGGGACATGCTCAGTCAGCTTAACAGTCAGCAGCTGATGACTCATCCTGAGCCTGCTTCAGATAGGATTGATGTGAATGACAATGGCTGACACGGTATTACCTTGTAAAATAATTTATTTGTGCTTTTGTAGAACTGATGTCATAGAAGCCTGCTTTCTTATGGAAACATTCATCATTACCGATTTAGGCATATTGATTTACATTTCTTTGACTTTGAGCTTAATACTGAGTGCAAACATTCCCAAATAGTCACAAGTGAACAGAAAACATAATGAATGTAAGAGCTGACATTTTTTATGAATATGAACTTCATAGCAAGTCATACCCACCCCAGTGGAGGGAAGAAAGAGAGATTCTACTTTTCTCGCAATTATCTAGATAAACACAAATTGAAAGCTTTTGCTGTGATTTATCTGGATAATTCTGACAAGATAGGTTTATTAAAATGCTTCATACAAAGCATTCTGAATTTCATTTTGCTTTTATATTTGTGCATTTCTTGCAGATGCTCACAAAATGTCTTGGATAACAGCTGACCTTCTAATGTCCTCATCATGATCGGTGAGTCTGCAAAAGCAGATGAAATTTTTCTGTAAATTCAAGTGAGCTAGAAGTTTAAAAAAAAAAAAAAAGTATCTTGTACAAGTCCTCAGTATTAGAAGAGTTTTGTTAAAAGTTTTCCGTGTTTTGGTATTTTAATAAAAACCACATGTTATGAGGCTTATTTCTCAATTATATTCATTCCAATTGCCATTTTTGTGACAATCTTAGTAAACAAAGTTCAGATATTTTTTCAGATTTTTTTTCATCATTTTAGCCAGGAATCACAAGAAATGCAACAGGAATGATATCACAGCATACCTTTTTGTAGCACATTAATGCATTTTTGACAGTTGAATATTTCTGATGAAGAGAATATTTAGATTTCATTTTTGTATCTTATACAACATCTGGAACTTTAGAATATTTCTTTATTCAGTAAGCTATTCATTATGTCTGCAAAAATAGCCCTGATAGAAACTTATGAAAATGATTGTCAAGACTTTGCTTGGATCACAGTGAAGATTAAATAGTAATAACCATCAAGCAGTACAACATAGGCTTTAACCTCAAATATAAACAATACAATAAAGACGCTTCCTCTTTTCATATCTGCCAATTTCCTATGGTCATGCATAACTTTAATAACTAGATTAAATGCCTTGAACTCTACTGTGGGAAGCCCGAATCCTCCCCATTATCTGTGGATTTTCTGGCATGCACAAGCTTCTGTGCAAGTGCACCTATGTACTGACGCTCACTCCAAGCTACCACCATTTGTTCTGTGGGTGCTCCCTGCCTAGACTGGCCCAGTTCACAGTGCTACCCCTCTCATTTCACTCAAGCAAAGAACCATAAACTGGGGTTCATCTGAGTGGCAACTTTTTATTATGGATTTGTGAGTTGCAGAAAGTAGTGAGGGATCAGAAAACACTTCAGCGTTAACGTCAGGTACAGATATGTTCCAAGTAATTTGTCAGCCACCCGCTCCGCAAGGAGTTTTTCCTCTCTGGGTGTACTCGTGGGCTCCAGCCTCCAGCTACATGCGTGCCAGAAGCCCTCCTGCGTTTTTGCCTAGCTCTTCCTTACAACTCCCCTTTCTTCTGAATACTGGGTCCCTCTCTTAGGTTGCCTGTAGCAAAGTCAAATTCTTCTCCTTTTAATAATAAAACAGAATAACAGTTCAGCACTGTTTTTTGTTTGTTTGTTTGTTTTGTTTTTTTGTTTTGTTTTGTTTTAGCTCATACTGCCCATGCAGCCCTGCAAGGGACCTGACTTTTCTCAACCAAAGGAAACAGCATACACCATTAAGGTATTTTTATCTTAAAAAAAAAAAAAAAAAGAGTCATCTTTTTAGGAGCGAATTATTTCCCTTCTCTGGAAGGCAAATCAACTGTAGTTTTTCCTTCCAGTTGCCATTGCTCTTGTTGTGATGTATAGGGGCATTTCTCTCCAAGGAAGCCTCTGTGCTGTCTTATAGGCACATTATTTTTTACCCTCTTCAGTACGTTCTCCGCACTGCTGCCAAATGATCTTTCTAAAGGGATAATTTGATCTTGATGTTCTTTTGGTTAAGCTATGAGTAACATCTCACTGGTCTCAGGACAAAGTTTCAAATCCCTAACAGATCTGACAGAGCTCTATGAACACCTGGCCCCCGCCCCACCACCTGCCTTGCACTAGGCTTAACTTGCAGGACTCTCTTTTCTCTCCTTTCTCTCAAGGTGCAGAGACTTTTGACTTCTGGAACGGAGCATGCTCCTTCCTACCACTGGTTCTCTGTGACTGTTATTTCTCTGCCTCAAAGATCCTCCCTGCTCATGTAGTGATGTTTTAGTTATGTTCCAGATCTCAGCTTAAAGGTTTCTTAAGTTTGGGGCTTCTATGTGTCTCTATTGGCATTCTACACTCTCCTTTGAACATTCATCAAAATCGTAATTCATTCATTTTGAAAGCAGGGTATCAGGTTGCTGTGGCAACTCCAGGCAGGGTTGCCAAGCATTGTCTGTGTACCTCTACTTAAGGCTTCTATGACGAAGTTTCCCTTTTCTGTTTTTTTTACTGCCTCCCTCCCTCCACTGCCCCTCCAAATTTAGGGTAGCAATGCCTCCCCTCTGTTGACCTAGCCATGTTGCTCAAAACTGTCAAGCACTCTTCATTTCCTCTCTACACCTTCATGCTATTCTCTACCAGTTGAGATTCTGATAACATACTCCTAAACTGTTACTATTTTTTTTCTAAGGTCTTGCATGAGTGTTTAATCATTTGGGCTTTTCTTTTGTCACCATCTTCTTATCTTCATAATCTCTGCTCCAGCCATTCTTGATTATTTTTCTTACGTCTTCCTATGGGCCATGGTCTCTTTTACTCCTAGGGCCTCACACATGCTGTTTCTACAGTCAGAAAGGAGCAACCCACTCTTACACTGCTACATTCTCCCTTTATCTACCTAAACTCTGCTTATCCTTCAAGCTTTATTTTACATTTCAATTCCTCTGAGAAGTCTGTCCTCACTTTCTTTCTGACCCCCAGTCTAGGTAGAATAATAGCCCTCAAAGATGTCTACATCCTAATTCCTGGAACCTGTGAATATGTTAGGTTACATGGCCAGGAAGAATTAAGGCTGTATATGGAATTGATGTTGTGAAAGAGGTGACCCTGAGATGGAGGACAATTCTGGACTATCTAGGTGGGCCCAGTGTAATCACAAGGGTCCTTATGGGTGAAATAGGGAGACAGGAGGGTCAGTGTCAGAGAAAATTCCACTGGCCGTTGATGGCTTTGAAGACAGGAAGGGACCACAAGTTAAGGAATGCAAGTGGCCTCTAGAAGCTGGAAAAGATAAGGAAATGGACAGATTCTCCCCTAGAGACTCCAGCAGGAACACAGTCCTACGGAAACTTGATTTTAGACCAGTGGGACTTATGACTTTTGACTTTCAGAACTCTAATCTAATAAATTTGTGTTTTTTCTGTTTTTTTTTTTTTTTTTTTTTTTTTTTTTGGTCTCAGATTGAGATGCAAAAATTTGTGTTGTTCTATGTGGCAATTTGTTACAGCAGCAGAAACTGTTACTGTATTTTTTTCAGGAGTTTCCATAGTCTACAGTTTTTAATCATCCTGTATTTTAATTGCCTATCGGTTTATCTGGCCCTTTTAGTAGACTCTAAAGCCCACAGGACAGGACAACCACTGTTTTATTCACTGTCATTTAGCCTGTGCTAACTACAATGCCTGGAAGGTAGTAGGCTTTCAGTAAGTATTTGCTGAGTAAATTAATGGCAGATACAGAATTCAAACATGGCATCTTTGATACAGTCCAGCAGCAGTAGCTCTTTGGCTCTGAAGCAGATACTACTTGAATTTTTTTTTTTCTCTTGGAAATCTGCCTAAGATCATCTGAAATCAGATATAGCTTAGCCAACTTTAGTTATCTGAGAAAATTTTTCCAAATAATATTGATCCACTGTGTTATGACATCTTGGTTTTCATCTGGACAGAAACACATCATAAATGAATTTATTGGGTCCCCTTAACTTCTTCAAGCAGGAGAATGGCACATTTCTCATTTGCTATTAAGATCAGTTACATGTGTTTCCATGACACATTGTTCAGAAATGGCCAGAGCAGCTGGGTAATGCAAGGAATGGCTGCCTATGGGTAGGACATTGTGTTTCAGATCCCCAGTTGTTCACTCTTTCTGGGGCAAACAGTCTCATTTGAAGGTTATTTTCTCAGGTGAAATAGACACAGTTTCATCTGTTTCGGCCACTTACACAGAAAGACAGGAACATCCTAGGATTCCTAGAGCAAATGCCATGGCAAAGGGTGTTCAGGGCCTCCGCTAGCCTAGACTTTTTATTCTTTCCTTTTTAGTATTTCTCTCTGATGAACAATTTGATGGGTGAATATCAAAAGCTATTGGAATTTAGTACATTATCACTCTCGATGCCTTATATTTTTAAGATCCAATGAAAGAAAGGAAGAAAAAATACCTCTTAATTGATTCTTTTATATCTTTGCCAAATACAGTAACTCTTATCAACTAAAGTCACTAATAAATTAAAGCTGATTAGGGAACATTAGGAATGCTGTCAATGGATGTTTTAAAATCAGGGAAAAAGTTTCAGCAGTCATTAAGCCCTCAGGGGAGGAAAGATGTATTCTAGGAAATCATAACAATTGAAATGTATTTCTATTATTTTTTCTGAAGACTCTTCAAGCACTTACACTGAATTCCAGAATGCTTCAACTTCCACACTGTGAAGAATGTTAGTGTGGGAGACAGAGAAAGAACAGCATTTTTAATTTTTGTCCAGTCAACTAGTTGTTTTGCAGAAAATAATTCTGATAATGTTTATATGACCTTGAACATTTACACATATTTCATGAGGAGCTTAGAAGTAAACATTTTGATATAATATTGGGAGTTAAGGTTTAATAAAAGGGGAATTTATTTCCTTCAAAAAGAGCCTAATTACAGAAAATTAGGAGATTCAAAAAGTAGTCAATGGAACAACTTTTGGATCATGGGAAGCTTCACCAGATAGTTCTCTACTTCAGTTTCTGCAAAGATGGTTTTGTGAGAGGAAACAAAGAGGCTGGGCTGCTTACTGAAGTGTGAAAACCAAAGCATTAAACAGGCTACTTTAACTCATCTCAGGCCGTCCTGAATTCATCTGGAGTGTGGGTAGGAACCTAAAATCTAGCTTCAGAGCAAAACCCACATGGAAAGATTATCAGAAAGAAAATTTCTTTCCATATATCAGCAACTTAAGATCAGTAAGGTGAAAGATTTTGCAAAATAGTATGGGAAGCAAAACAGAGGAAAATAAGAATAAAAGTGAGCCATCTCAAAATTGGTTTTTATGTAAGAAGTGAAAAGGCAAATAAATCCCCTTGAAAAATATATCATATATCTACCATAATCTACCATCCCTTGAATCAGGCTGTCTAGGGATTGATGAACATATACCAAAATACATCCAGCCTTCCCAATGTCCTCATTTCACATGTACCCAACTAACCAGTACTTCTTTATCTCTTAGTTGTTCTATGGCTGAAAATAGAATTTAGGGTTGATAATGCCCAGATTTCTAGGCTATGAAGCAGTAGCATGTTTGCAGTGTTGGGTATTCCATTTGTGCATGGAATCCCTTCACACTGTCTTCTCTTTCTGTAGTGTCAGAACTGCCTGCCTTCCACAGCGTGTTTGCTGTGTTTTACGGGGTCCAGCTAACTCTCTGTGTCATGTCACTCTCCTAAGCATTCCCATGTGGAAATACAATGTCGTAATAATGCAGAAACAATTTAACTTTTAGTGCATTTAAAAGCAGATAGCATATATTTGCTTTGATCGTGCTAGTATGGTAAAAATGAACAAAATTTGTGTAAGAAGACATATGCTGTGTGTAGAAAAGACAAGAAATGCACAGTTTATATTTTAAGCTCATCAGAATTTACATTTATTGTTAAATATGATGCATTATTTTGGAAGCTGATTTTCTTGGAAAATAAAGGCTTGTTTTTGAAAATAAGTAAAGAGTATAAAATAAGCCCAAATTAGAAATATGTAACAAGAAACTCTACTACAGCAAGAAAAGTCTTACACTAAGTTAAATATTATATGTACAAGTAGACATCTTGTAAAAGAAACTTCTTACTATATGCAGTGGCTATGTTACTAAATATTGGCTGAATTTGGTGATACTCTATTTATCTGGCCTTTTTGTTGGCCAAGAGAATATTTTTCGAATTAAGAAATTTCCCAATTAATTAAAGATCATGCTAATGAAGAATGTAAAATTGTTTCCCTTTCCGTCTAACACCACAGACTGTCAGGTATTGAGTTCTTGCCTTTTCTCTTTCATGTTCTGATATCAGAATGATTGTTTTTGACAATAGCCTTTATAGTGGCATAGTTATTACTTGCTTTTTTGGATTTGTTGTGGGCTGTTTGAATTTCAATTTACGCTGTCAATAGTGTGCCTTCACATTAGTACTGCATTTTTTTAACTTGCAATTTTGTTATTTTCCTTGGAATGCATATTTTTGGTTTACAGATGGTGTTGGTCACAAAAAAGAAATATAAATTGGTGGAAACTCAGACTTTTTTTTTTTTTTTTCCATGACAGGAGGGGACAAAGAGGCTGAATTCCTATACCAGTCTATCTCCCAAAGACTACTGAAACACTTCATCAATTGTATCTGCAATAATATTAATCAAGACACAGAGGTCAAACCAGTAGAGCTGCTGGCTTATTCTGGGCCTACAGTCCTATCCTCGAAATTTTGCTTTCTTCTTGTTGAGCTCCTTGAATTTGAGGAAGGCCAAGTGTGAGAGAGGATGGTGAAGAAAGGGTAAAAGTTGCTTGTAGCTGGGCATGGGAAACTCCAATGCCACCACAGAGAAAAGTCTCTACCAGCTCAGGAGCTGGGAGAGGGCCCTGGTGGAGGAGAATTTGCATAAGGAAATCAGCAGCTCTGTAGTACACTTGTAGCACGTGACAGGAAAAATTTGTCATTGGCTATTTATGAATTAAATCTTAATAAAATCCCTAGGTCTTCCCTAACCAAGTGCAAATGCCTTAAGAGGTTACCTATAATTTTGAACATCCTTTCAGCACATTTTCTGCATAGTTAATGTGTGCAGTTGTGTCTAGGCACAGGACAGATTTACTTCTGTATCAGTATTTGAGGCACTGTATATGGCACAGAGGCCCCATTAGTCAGTGAAATTATGGCCTATTCAAGGAGATTAAAGTTTAGTGAAAATCTTAACAAGGAAGACAACAAAGTTACTCTTTCAAAGAAATAATTTAAATGACTTTGAAGAGAAAATAAGATTTTTTTTTTTAATGGTAAGTTTATTTTCCAAACTACAAGACAGTTAAATAGTTAGCATATCTCTTAAACCCTAAATTTTAATTTATCACTCAGTGATGTCACTGATAGTCTCTAAAATGCAGTTCATCTTCTCGTGTGTCAGTTTTCTCATTTTAAAAATTAATTATACTGATAAAGCTATTTTTAAGTGATTTTTTTTTTCCCCCCCCTGAGACAGAGTCTCCCTCTGCTCCCTCTGTCACCCAGGCTGGAATGCAATGGTGTGATCTTGGCTCACTGCAACCTCTGTCTTCCGGGTTCAAATGATTCTCTTGCCTCAGCCTCCCCAGTAGCTGGGATTGCAGGCGCCTGCCACCACTCCTGGCTAATTTTTGTATTTTTTTGTAGAGACGGGGTTTCACCATGTTGGCCAGGCTGGTCTCAAACTCCTGACTTCAAGTGATCCACCTGCCTTGGCCTCCCAAAGTGCTGGGATTACAGGTGTGAGCCACTATGCCCAGCTCTAAATGATTCGTAGCATAATAGTAACACATTTGATGATACATGAACAACTATAGATAGAGCTAGAGGTAGAAAAAAAATGAAATGAAATTATTCCCTAGCTTTTCCTGGGTTGTAACAAATTCCCAGAACATTTGAACCCTCCACTGAATCTCGGTTTATGATATATAATTGAAGAGTAGACAGACATCTTAGGAACAAAAGTACAAAGAAGAAAGGGGTACATCAAATTGGCGAGTGAGCAGAAATAACATCCAGAAGGAATTTTCTACCCTGACTCTTATTTTTAGGAACACTTTCTACTCCACCTCCCTGACTTCTGCCTTCCATCTTAAGCCCTAGCTTATTGTCAGCACTAAGTGTAAGATCAGTTTAGAGACCAGGGGAAGTGAAATATAATTTATTCAGCAAAACTTATAGAGATAATTTAAGGAAGGTAAAAGTAATTTCATAATTTGGATTTTGGCCAGCAAATAAAAACTAATATCCAACTCCTTTTCCATGACTAGGAGTGAGAATCATGATTTCATATCTCCTGTGAATTGCAACAATTACAACAATATTGTTGAATATTGAAGTAATTTTCCAGCCCTACAGGAATATGTAAGAGTTTTTAAAAGCAGAAATAAAAAAGACATCTAGAAGCAAGGTCAGACAGGAAAATAACATTTTAAGGCACCACTAAATAATTTTTGAAACCCCATTTGAAATTTATAAACTGATCATTTAATGGTTTTGGCTTTTATAAATATGATGTGTATTCTTGTTTCTTGAATTCTATAATCAAATGATCAATGATAATATAATATAAATAGCAGCAGATAATTTTGGACATGATCATCAAATGAAGTTTTCTAACTGAAAAATTGAAGTGGATGCAAATATACAAAGGAAATTTATACATGATTTTAGACTAAAGAACAATCCATCTGACCAAAATACATCTTATTATTTGTAGTAGATGACTTCAATTGCAATCAAATGACAAATGTATATATATGTATATATATATTTGATCATCATTTGACATTATATACATATGTATAATATATACTATCCAAATATATTTGATTTAAAGAAAACTATCATAAAAACCATGGTTAGAATTCACTTTAGCAACTAAGTACAATGATTACACAGCAGCTATAAGTCAAATGATTCTATGATGAACTACACAATTAGATATAAAAATACATTGTGATAGCTAAAGACCTTGAAGTACAATTTTAAAATACATTAACTAGTATATACAGTTGATCTTAATCTATCAAAAATTATTGGAATGTTAATTTCAGTTATATATTACTTAGAGTGGTCTATTAAATCACAAAATGTGCCTCTGCAAATTTTAAAAATCACTTGAATTGTGGTTTTTGTGCCTGCATTCTCTCCTTACACTATTTCAAAAATTGCCAAATTAGTTGTCTGTTTAGTAGTAAGTATAATGTGGAGAAAAAGCATATTGCTAAAATGTATTTAATCAGAATTTATATATGCACCCCTCCATAACACATACCTTGAGGTATTTTCTTGATCGTGGTATTAAAATTAAGTATTATGCTCAGTATATACAAAAGCTAAAAAATATGAGAATCATAAACAACAAAGCTCTCATAAGATTGTTATTGATCAAAATATTAAATCATTCTGGCTTCTAATCTGCTGAAAGTACACACTGAAAAACATATTTTGAGCTTCAAAAAATTTCTTAAATCTAGCTTAACATATAATAATCTAATTATAAATGATAAAAATCTGTACCAGTTATTTTTGGTAGAAACTTTATTTTCCAGTGTATATAAGTAACTTTTGTGAATTCACCATACTTTTAAACTGAATATGTTTAAACAAGCTGCTTTTCATCTTAATTTTCAAATTATAATCATGGAATGTCTAATAAATCTTAATGCCAGTTATTTCTGTCTGAACTAATTTGAGATCTTTATTGACACATGGAAAGGGAGGGGGGTTTCTTTCCTTGCTGAGAATTATATTGTTCTGGTTGTTAGAATTATAGTGTCACTGCTTTGTTCAAAGCTGGTCAGGGCAAGTTTCTGAACTTGGATTTATTACCACGTACTCGTCTTAGGTCTACCACAACCTCAAAACTTGTGACAGAGACTCTTCAACTTATATCTTAGCATATTGAAAGGACAGGAACATCAACAGGAACTCTCGGTACAAACAAGATTTAGGAATATTTATTTGTGCAAGAGAAAATATGCTTTGTGGCTCTGTGCCACTTAAAAAAAGTAGTCTTGCTTTAGGTTTCAATTTTCTCAAATGGAAGGAATAGACAGAATATGTTCCCTGGACTTTATGTTTATATTATGCCAAAGAAAATGAGCCAATGCATCTTAGTGGATAAGCATTAAAGTATTCTTGAGCACATTTTTTTTCCTGGAATTGATTTTTTCCTCTAATCTTTAAGTCGGTACCTTTTTTTTTTTTTTTAAACTACATTGATGCTTTTCTGTTGCGACTTTACCTGTCTCTTCCACCCCCACCTTTCTCTTTCAAAGCATTTTTTCAATCAGCATATGAGGTTCTGAAAGAATACTTAGTCTTGGCTTTTCCCTCAACTTTATTCAGCAAAGCCACTGACTTGAACAAAAGCAGTACTGTACCTGCTCCTGGCCGCCAGAAACAATGACGAGCGCCTTGATAAGATTAGATGTAATTTTAAATGCAGTGGGGACAAAGACTCCCTCCCATTCGCCCCACTCTTAACCCCCTACTGTAATTCCACCACAGAGAGCAGTTGAAAAATCCCGGGCCAGAGCCAGACTGCTTGGTAAGCGCCACCTAACAGACATAGAAACATGATCTGCATCATTTTCAGGCCTGGCAGACATTTTGTGCATAAAAAAGAGAAGAAAAGAAAAGAAAAAAAAAAAAGGCCATCTTTGAAACCAGACACAAACCAACATTCCCAGTTTTATAGTTTCAAGAAAGACTTTAAATTTGAAATAATCAAAGAAAAAAGAAATTATGTTGAAAACATATAAAATCAATTTAGTTTTGTTTTTGAGCAGAAATGTTGTCACTATATCTAAGTTAAATTCTGCTATGAATTTCTTTCATCTTTTGGAGTAGGCATAAATGTTTGTGGTTTATTTATTAATCTAAGAAGTTAGGTGCCTAACGTTCTTTTTTTTTTAACTGGTGAAAATTTATTTTTTAATTTCGTGAGAGTATCAATGAAATGTCTGTGTGCTTTCCTTTTTCTTCTGTTTTTTGGATAAGAAGATATCTTCACATTTATGTATTTATTTGTTCTCATCACAAAACTTTATTGACTCCTTCATACCTCAATTCGGAAATAATAATTTAATCTTGATCATATTCCACTCTCTCTTTCTCTATCTACCTATCTATTGTAAAAACAAAATACTGATATTTAGATTTTAAGAGAAGAAATTATTAACAAGGAAAATATATTTGTTTATTTAACTATATAGATATAACTCACTTTGCACACACAAAGGCTTTCATAGCATTATATTGTTTGAATTTCTGTGAAACAAATCATCTAAACTGTGCTGTATAAACTGTTTTTAATCTAAGGTAACTCTTTTATTAGGTGGATAAGATCTCCTTAATCTGTCAGTCCTAAGATGCTTTTTTGGTATCAAATGTTCTTTATAGGGGGCATGACAGCATGCTGAAGAAAAGTCAGATGTTGAAACTGGATAAAGAGTCTTAACTGACCACATTTGAGAGGCTTACTAATCTCTGAACTTCTGATCCCATAGTAGTAGGTGTTTTTGAGTTAATACAAGAGGACAAATCTCTACCCTTGCCTAGTTATGGAAATTAGTGGCATTCAGAGCTTACCCATTAACCTGACAAATACACTGCATACATGTGCTGTTATTACCCTTATTTCTTGTCATAAAACTTCAGAAAGCTGAGAAAATACCTTTAGGATGTTAATCCCTATTCCAACTCACCCTACATTTATATTGTCTTTTCCTCTGAGAAATGAGAGAGGCCTACACAATAAGAAATTTCACAAGATTTCAGTTAACTGCATGCCACTAAGCATTACTAAAATGTATTATCCTTGAAAGTAGTGAACTATATTGATTTTTAAATTGTTTTTGTGGGAAAGAAAGTTTTTTTTTCTTTCCTTCTTCCTTCCTTTCTGCTTGTTTTTGTTTGTTCTTCAACCTGCCATTAGTGTTACCAAATATCTTCAGTGCTCTTCTTTCTCTCTTTTTTCTTCTATCTGTTCTATCTGTTGTTTCTTCTATCTGTTCCTGGAAAGATGTGGATAGGTCCTCCTGACCACCTGTTCCCAGGTTCTCAGCAGCCTCTGGAAGCTTATAGATCCCTAGCAATTTTCCTGAGCAGTTGTCTCTCCCCTCCCTTCCTTCTTTCCTCCCTCCCTTCCTTCCTTGCTTCTTTGCTTCCTTCTTCCTACAATGCACCAGACACCGTCTTATCGGCTGGGGATTAAAGAAGAGATGACTGCAATGTAGTTCCTCCTCTCAAGGAACTCATAGCCTTGTGTCAAGGGAGTCATGAAAAGAAGCAATCTCTGCTTCCGACCTTTCTCTTAACACTTTGTGCCCCCGATCCAGCTGAAGCTTCCCATTTTTCCATTTCTTCTATCTACCAGGAACCTGAGAAATGAATGCAAGCTAAAATAACTGATAACTTTTAAAGTATTGCTCATCTCTGCATTTAAATTTTAACTCTTGGCCTTCAAAAGTGGAATAAGTAGTAAGGGATTTTGTCAGTAAAGAATACAGATGAAGAGGAGAGATATTTTATATTGGAGAAACTTTCTCAGAAACTCTCAATCATAATAAAAATGTATTATACTTAAGATGATTGGCCCTATCTTCCTGGTCCAGAATTTATATAAAGCTCTCTGGATTCAAACTCAGAGAAATTCACTACAATTTTCTAAATTTACTATTTGTTTTTTACATTTATCATTTTCAGTATATACCTTGTATGAAAGAAAACTAGGTCAAATAACTACTTATATGCCAATAAATACTTATCATTAAACAATGAAACTTAGATATTGAAATAATTCTTTTCTGTGTTACTAACATATCCATGTAAAAATCAAAGATGATAGCCACCAGATTCAGAAAATCTGTGCCTGGAAACTCTATCAGCTCTTTTCAGTATATTCCTGCTAGCATTATTTTAATTATTTTAATTATTTGTCATGCTAATATTACAAGATCTACAAAAACAAAAAGAATAAAAATTAGAAAAAAGAATAAAATTTTATTATATGCCTAGCATTCAGAAAGGGAAATTCTTAACATCTTTCAACCTTTTTCTATCTAAATATTTTTATATTTTTATACAAGGGAGATAATAGTGTACCTAGCCATTTTTAGCCATTTTAACATACCAATATATATTGCGAATGTTTACAATGCACTAGAAGGATGATACTTAACATTTGTAAATAGTTTCTACTTTTAAATACTGCATTTTGTGAATGCAGAATGTATTAAGATCATCCCTTTTGTTTCTTGTCTTCCTCTTTCTCCATTTTCTATTAGACTAATGTCTTCTATTTTTGGCTCTTTACTCTGTTTCCTCCAGGTCTTTTTTGGTCCAGCCCTGTCTAAATGGAATGCCCTTTCCCCCTTTATCTGCCTGTCTGGAAATTGTGTTCACTCTACAAGACCCAACTGATAGGCCCCTTTCTCAACAGAACCTCAAATTCCGCTTCATCCTCTGCATTCCTCTCATGGCTTTGGGTGCTTTCTTTATGGAATTTATCATACTCTGCATATGAAATGACATCAACTGGAGCAGAATCAGATTGTGCAAGTGTCCTAGGCGTCTATCTTGCATGCTCTGGGCAGAGCAGCCTCTAGATGGCATAGAATGTTTTAGGAACTTCTCACTTGTCATGAAAAGCAGAGGACCCTGGAGCAGCTGCCTGGCTAAGTTGTGTAATTTGTATCAGCCCGGGGAACCCTGTGTGAGAAGATATGAATCCTGATAATAACTGAGGTCCTGGATAAAACAAACCTGATTGCAATACTGTGAGTTCCTCCAAAGAGATTCAATTGCAGGAGATCACAGCTCCCCAAGAGAACATCACTAGTGAGTCGAGAGAACCTGACTAATATGGGTGAAATGATAGAGAAACCAGTGGCTACTGTTGTATCAAGAGACTGCATGACTTGGCCATGCCTGGCCATCCCTGCTATGTTGTGGGAAGGAGACTACCATCGTATAAACAGAAAGACTTGCACCACAAGGGACCTACAGAGTTTACTGTGGAAGCCACCCTGAAAGAGTAACTCAGGCTCAAGACAGAAGTGCACATCTGGAATGCAGCCTACATTCTGTTGAGATCCCTGTGTAATTTACTCTGGTCCACCAGCAGCATGGAGATCAGCTTGGGCAGAAAAATGCTGGTGGTAGAGTGCTGAGGTCCAAGGTGCAGAAGAACTGAGCAAGGGCAAAAGCCTGAGCAGAGGGATCCTCTTGGAGAAACCCCCTCCTCCGTGACCCCATTTGGCCTACTTAGGACTCCTGGAGGGGTCCAAAGCAAAAATCACACTTCCTCCAGGCAGAGTGGTAGGATTTAGGGTATGGCTGTCCGTGTGATACACAGATACACACAGAAATGACATCTTTTTATTACCCTTGCATGTCCTGTGGCAACTTAGTATGATGTGTTACACAGACCCAACAGATCCACTTATTTATTACACTCACAGATATTGCTGAGGCCTAAAATATGTCTCGCATTATTCTAGGTACTGGGACAAAAATGGTTAGCAAAAACCAGACATAGGTTTTGCCCTCATGGAGCTAAATGTTCATTGAGGTAAAATTCATGCAAATAGATTTACATTTCATTATTCTCTTAACTCTCCATGCAGGCTATTTTGAAATATAGCAACACATGTTTCATTTAACTTTTATAATATGCTCTTAAAAATGTGGAGAATTAAGCTATGCTAAAACATAAATAAGCTAACAGGTTACAAATATTCCTTTATAGGTGTTGTTAGGTAAGTTAACCCTTTGGAAGCTATATTAATTTTTCCAAGTCCCTAGGCCAGTTACTTGCTTTGGAACCCTAAATTGTCACAGGCAAGTGGGGAAATGCACATTTTGTATATACGCAATGCAATTTATTTGAAACTGTAATCCTAAATCTCTTTTCTTTGATCTGACCATGAAACATAAAATGAACATTGATAAATTACTTTGGATTAAATTATTTAATAAATATTATTAATTTCTTAATGTATTCAAGATCTAATGCTTAATTCTGGGGAGAGCAACAGGTGAATAAAAGAGAGTTTCTACTGTCAATATAGTATAAAAACTAGTAGATTTGGCCAAAGATGCAGTCTTTCAAAATTAATGAGCTACAAAGTACTACTTTCCCCCACTGTTGACAGATCAGAGCCTTAATCCACCGTGCTCAGCCTGAATGGGAGAGAGGACGAGAGGGATGTGCTGGACACAGCAGGAAACAGTGTTGTCCAGATAAGCACAAAGTAGTCTCAGGATGCCTGGGCATTCGTTTGCACATAATAAATGTATCCAAGGTGTTTCTAGTTCTCACTCGAGTTCTGTTATTTTAAAAATCATAAAATAGATGAATTTTCTTTTTTTTTTTTTTTTTTGTTTTGTTTTGTTTTTTTTTGAGACGGAGTCTGGCTCTGTCGCCCAGGCTGGGGTGCAGTGGCCGGATCTCAGCTCACTGCAAGCTCCGCCTCCCGGGTTTACGCCATTCTCCTGCCTCATCCTGCCGAGTAGCTGGGTCTACAGGCGCCCGCCCGCCACCTCGCCCGGCTAGTTTTTTGTATTTTTTAGTAGAGACGGGGTTTCACCGTGTTAGCCAGGATGGTCTCGATCTCCTGACCTCGTGATCCGCCCGTCTCGGCCTCCCAAAGTGCTGGGATTACAGGCTTGAGCCACCGCGCCCGGCCAGAATTTTCTATAAAAGTAAGGAGAAAGTGGACAAATTAGAAAAAGAACAAAAGCCATCTCTTTTCCAAAGCTGTATTTACTCCTGTAGATAGCTTAATCACAAAAGTAACTGACATGTATATCATTTCATGTTTCATAAAAAGCAATCACACATTTAATCTTTGTAGCAATTCTCTGAGCCTGGTATTATATCTTTATTTTATAGATGACAAAACTGAGCTATAGCTATTAAGCAATTTGCCAAATTTGACTAAGACATGATAAGGATTTGGTCAGTAAGCAGAAAGCGAACATATAAACAGTAACCACTTATTTTTCTCCCACTTTGGGCAAAACACAATATTTCTAGGTGTTTATGGGAGATGCTCATATTATGGATGTCATGACCTCTGTCCACAAAGATTTTATATTTGAATGGGCATAAATGAAACTACATATGTAGAAGACATAGATCATCATATTAAGAAGTGTAAAATAATATAGTGCAAGTTACAGTCGTAAATTCTGAAGTCATATGGAGTAATACTATAGCTCAGTGAGGTTAATGCTATTAATACTGGAGATATTGCTTTCTGAATGTGTAGGAGAGGTGTTGGGTGACTACCTTTGAGACACTAGAAGTTTATCATAAAATAATAGCAGAGAAACCACGAAAAGTGGATGTCGCTGAGCAGTGGAAGGGCTTTATGGAGAGGCATTCCCATTTAAAACTTCAAATTTCATTACTAGTGAAATGAAAAAGACAGGAATTAGAATGCCATTACATTTTTTTAAATCAAGTAGATGATATTTTCCATATGAAAAATCCATATAAATATTTATAAATAAGTATGAAAGATTATTTAAACACATCAGGTTTTAAAGCAGAACATTCTTTAGTCTGAATTTTTTGGGCCAGGGTAGAAAAATTGATCCTTCCACCACTTCTTCGCTCTTCTCTCTGGGTGCTTGAAGTAAATTGTACAGGGATGCATATTCCCTTCTAGAAAAGCCTTGAAGAAAAGGAGAATGCAATACCTCACCTCCATGTAATGCAAGGTGATACTTTTTAAAGTAGGGGTTTTATTTTACAGCAGACCTACAGCATATATTCTCACAGGTGTCACACTGATCTGCACCAAGAGGTTCTGAGATGTATACTAATCAGGTAGTGAAGTTTTTAAAGAGAAAAAGATTTGAAAATGGGAAAAAAGTTACCTACATCTCCTAAGCCCCAGGACAGCTACTATTTACATGTATAGTAATGAGTTATTCAGGTCAAGGCATCTCAGCTTGCTGTTCATGGAGAAATAATAGAAGCAGGTTTTGCTGAAACAATTTTTTCCATTAGACTTCCATCTTTCAGTTTTGACTGAAAACAAAATACTTATGAAGGTGTTAAACAAGGAAGCATGTTTAAATATAGACAGTTGAGTGTGATTTTTTTTCTTTCATTTATTTTTGTAGCCAACAGTTTTATAAACTAATATTCCCTACAATTTCTATTCCTTGAATCATTCTTCAGATATTTTGCCTAGACGCTAGCTGATAAGGCCCAGGGTAGTAATCTAACATTTGAAACAATATTTGCTTAAATCCCACCAGCATCCTGAATTATAAGCACAGAAATCAAATATTTTGGATGATGTCATTGGCTGAGTGTTTTTTTGTTTTATAATTTTTTGTTTTATGTATTCATTTATTTTTTAGAAATAAGGTCTTAATCTGTTGCCCAGGTCTGGTGTGCTCACTGTAATCTTCAAAACTTCTGGACTCAAGCCATCCTCCTGCCTGGGCCTCCCAAAGTGCTGGGATTACAAGCACGAGCCATGGCTCTTGGTCCCAAGTTTTGTTGAATTTTAATGTTCTCAGTGAACATTGCTTTTGTGGATAATGTTAAGATCTCATGATATTTCACATTATTTAGACCTACTATTTTGTCTTTAAAAACTGTTAGATACCATGTTAAGTGGAAGTCAACAGGGAGTCTCAGTTTGACCTTCTCATTAATTTAGTCTATATGTGACTTTACCCAGGTCACCTAGTTTCTTTGTGTCTTAGTTTTCTTCATGTGTCCAACAATGCAAATAAAAGCGCTTCCCTAAGTTATACGATTTGGAAAACATATGCAATATTATTTGTAAATGGAATCTGAAAAAGGTGAAGCATTCACATACAAGTGATATAGCATAAAATATTCATTTTAGCTCTTTGTATTAACTGAAGTATAATACACAATGTTATTGATACTATCCCTGATACCTTAACATTTATTTAAAAGTAAAAATATACTTTGGCCCTGTGGAGATCCTAAGACATAATGTGGTATAGTATAAAATACATAGCTTTGATATCAGGGAGAATATAGCTGAAATCCTATCTTTGCAACTTAATAGTGAAGTGATCTTGGAAAGCTATTTATCTTAATTGAGCCCCCATTTCCCTATCTGCAAAACAGAGATAGTGATGTCTCTATAACTGGGTTTTTACATAGATTATATAAGCTTCAGTGTTGGCCATAAAATGTATTGACTACTTACAGAATAGGAACTTTGAGAAAGTTGGTTAATCCATGACAACAGCACATATTAATCATTAATTAGACATTAACTAATTACTGATCAACTTTCTTTCATTGTTTTAAAATATGTGATCAGCATGGTAGTCTGAACAAATCCATGTTCTCCAAAATGCCTGAAATTAGCAGTATTTAGTTTTTAATTTCTTAAGAAATAATGATTTTAGAATTGAATTATGTAGATGTTAGCTATGTTGCAAAGAGTTTTTTAAAATCAGATATTCGTCTAGACATAGAGTATATGCAATAATGGCAATATTTATCTAGAGATAAACAAAACAAGTTCTTCTATTCCATGCTGATTTCTACACAGGATACATTTTTAGTCTCTAAGTTTTTAAGAGTAAGAATCGTTATGTGTTTAACTTTTATACAAATGAATAAAATTATAAGCTGATCTTAAATTATCAACTGTCATTATTTTATAAGTAGTTGGTTTTACTCATCACTTAGTGACTTAAAAATTGTAAAAATTTTAAGAGCTTGATATGTTTCCTTATTATTAGGTTTCTGAGGAAAAAAGATAAAAGTTTCCTTATAATAATAATAATTTGGTATGGTATGTACCACTGTCATAATGATGGTAGAATTCTGAAATATTTGTATTACTTTGGACCTTTTCTGGTTCTATTTCTATCCTTCCAATCATAAACAAAGAGTCATATTAGTTACTGTAGTTAAATTTTAAAAAATGGAAGGAAAGTCGTGCATCTTTGTGGACATTAGAATAAGACACTTGGGGTATCATAATTGCTCTCGACTATTTGTAATTTATTTAATCTTTCAAGAAGCTACTAGAAGGTCTATGCTAGTTTTAAACAAGATATAAAACAAACATTCAATACATTTAAAATTTCTTTTTGAAACAGTAATTCAGCTATGGAAGCAAATTTGAGTGTATAATCATATAGTAATTTTGGTTATTGTGGGTGAAATTTTGAAAAAGAATATGGAAAATAAATGCCTTGAGAAATAATTTTATACATCTGTTCAATATGACTACATATCAAAATGATTCAAGAGATAGTGGTAATATCAAATATAAGCTCATTATGGTATTCTTTAGAGACAGAGAAGTTACAACACTTATTTAAGAATTGTAATAACAGAGTTAGGGTTAAAAATGAAGAGTTTTTTTCAGTTGGTAATAATATGGTGCCAGATCTACTCTGCCAATGGCAGAGAGGCGTGCTGTTGGTAAATTGTTTTCTTCACCTCTGGGCAAGCCAAGAGAAGGTTTACTTCCACCTTAGAAGGATACATTATTAGAGAAAGTAATGAAAAGATGCCTGGCGATCTAAAAAGGCTGCTGAACTTTTCCTCCAATTTTTTTCTTGGTCATGTTAATATTTTGGGCAGAATCTCTGAAAAACAGAACTTCTCATGTGTGGACACTTCAAAATATCTCTTGCATGAATATTGAATAAGAGCAGATAATTTAGAAGAATGTCAGGACGCTACATTATTTCTCCTCTGATAAAGGGTTAATTTTCAGAATCCTGACCCATCCTTTCTATAGTGAATTGCCGATGTACTCATAAATTTGACCAGGAAATGTTAACACTTCCTGCTAAAGCTAACTTCAAATAGCAAAGAGGGTATCCGTGTTAGACTATGGTTCAAGTGGAAGGCATTAAGAATAGAGTCAAATTACTGTTTTTTAAAAAATGAATATCATTTTAATAATGAATATGCCTATTTTAGAAAAGTGACTGATACAGAAAAAGTGAATAATGCTTATGTGCTTTCTTAGGAATTCTAATTGAGTTTTACAATATTTTAATTCATTAATGAAAGTAGACAAGGTGAAATACTGACATGTTTTCTCTCTCTACTTATTCATATAATATTTTTTCAATAAAATGACTACCACACACTTTAGTGTTTTTGAAAAAATATATTCTTATAAAATAAACTTAGTCCTCATATATTGAAAGTATGAAGTTAGTTTTTATTAAAAATTCAAGCAATTTATGTTTTAAAATCATAAGAGATGAACAGGTTGGATAAAAGTCTGTAATTCATGATGGAAGATTTGAGGATGAAAACCTTGAAATGTAAATCAAGCATTAAAATATTTTGGTATATGATATAGTTCATTTTTTCACTTAAATTTTCAGATATTAAAGAAATAACACCAAGCAGTAAAAACACTTTGAGTATATAAAGAAAAATAGAGAAACATGTTAACAACTGGATGGACAAAAATCTACACACACACACACCCCTTTGATCAATTGTCTAGATATATTAGGCATTAATCATTCATTTTTTACCTGTTCATGAGCATTAGCTTTGTACATTATTTCAAACTTCCACTAAGGCTGCTAGTTGTATCACGGTTACTAAAGTACTAAATTAAACAGTTACTAAATTAAAATCACCTGCTTGTTTTAGAACTCTCACTAAATATCTTCTAAGTGATCATAACTTCCAAATACAAACTGGGCATCTCAAATGAAAATGGTAGGCCCAAGAGGACCAAAGATTAATATCTAATTTAAGGCAAGTAAGCTAGTATGTCCTTTTAATAAATGCTTTTACCTCAACATTGTTGACGCCTAAACAATATATTACATATTTTCTATACAGGCAATGTGCTTATTCTGTGAATATGTCATCCTGTACCTTACTGATAAAATGGTCTTGTGCATAAGTGATACTCACACTGCAGCAGTTTTAAGAGTTAAAGTGGCCAGAGAAATTAACAGTGCTGATAGTGCTAAGTTACACATTTAAAAGTGACACCTTTGTCCTTTGATATCATTTCCCAACAAGGTTATCACTGAAACTTCTTCCATTCCAAAGAATTGTAATTCTCAGTCAGCTAAAGTAGCTGACAACACAGTGTGACTTGACGTGCAGCTCTAGTTCCTTTCCTCTTTTTTTTTTTTTTTTCTTTTTGGAGTTCTCGTAAAAGATTTCAGTTATCTGTCATCAGGCCCAAGTTTAGATTCTCCCAAGCCAAAGCAGCTTGGAATGTGTTGGTGAAGAGGACACTCCAGACAGGACAATATGCTTGTCTATGGGGTGAGCGTGAAGAATGCTAAGAGCTTGTAGCAATGTTGCTTTGGCTGGGGTAAGCCACAGAGAGAAGAATGGATCTACTGGAAACAAATCCTGGTGCTGAAAGGGTACACTTCAACCTTTCAGTTTGTACACAAACCTCAGAGCAACAGCATTATCTGGCAATTGGCCTTCTTATGCCTAATTTTCAACCCACAAGTAGGAGTGAGGTTGTTGAGGATATCCTCACCCTTAGAGGTATTCACTTTGCATAATGACTCTACTTAGCACCTTAGGAGGGAGTGCTGATGTCTAAGTGCTCCATAGTCATGACTGTGTACCCTTCAACTAAGCAGTCCAGATATGAGTTCTTTTAAGATAAACTGAAAGTGATTATGTTGGTGGTTACAGGGGTATGTACATTTGTCAAAACTCATCTAACACTTGAAATAGGTGAATTTTATTGTAAATTATAACTCAATAAAGCTGATAAGAAGCAAGTTTAGGAATCTTGAAGCATGAAGAATTGTTAGATAAAACAAGAAAGCTGCTGTCATCAGGAGCATACTAATTTTAGTTATTAGTATAAGAATAAACTTTTTTGAGTAGAGAATATATTAATCATTTGAAGATTTTGTTTTGAAAATAGATTTATTTTTTAATGGACATATTGTAATTGTACTTATCCATGGGGTACAATCTGATGTTTCCATACATATTTGTGTTATATAATGATCCAATTATGGTATTTAGTGTCTCCATCACCTCATGTGTTTATCATTTTTTGTGTTGAGAACATTCATAAACCTCTTTTCTAGGTATTTTGTAATATACAATATTTTGCTGTTAACCATAGTCAGCCTACTGTGCAATACATCAGAATTTATTCCTCCTATCTGATAATAACTTTATACCTGTTGATCAACCTGTCATCATGCTCCATCTCTCCTCCCTATTAATTATTTATAATAAACAATAAAACCATTCCATAACTGACTTATTTTACAATGATTATATTAATTAAAAAAGTGTGCCTTCCTTTTTAACGATTGTATTCGCAGGGATTTGTTTGATTTATGGCAAATAGTAGGTACTTAATAAATACTAATGGAATAGTTGATGCCTAAAATTGTAATCACTAGCATATAAAATGTGATTACGCATTCCCTTTTTTTTTTTTTTTTTTTTTTTAAGAGAGATGGAGGCCTCACTGTGTCACCCAGACTGGTCTCAAACTATTGGGTTCAAATGATCCTCCTGCGTTGGCCTCCCACAGTGCTGAGATTACAGGCATGAGCTACTGTGTCTGTCTTCATAATGCATTACTGACTTAAATATATTCTATATATAATATGCAATATATAAAATATAAAATATATAAAACAAATGGAAATAGCTGAAAGTTAATTAGAACTGCTTTGCTAAATATCCTTTAACACTGTCCTAGTTTACTCATTATATCATAAGTTTCCCATGTTGGATTTTAGTGCATTAAACTGATGGTCAACATCACAAGTAGCAACCCAAGCTCTTTATATTGTGCTTGATTCTGATGTGTCCTCATGGGAGAATCAAGAGATTTCCTGTCTATTTCATTTTGAGGATCTGAGGCTTTCTATTACCTGATGTACAACGATGTGCTTATTTTGGGAGGTGGTTGGGAAAAATAACAATATTTGAAACTTTCAGCCTCTGTTTCTTCAAGAAGGTGGTGGTGGGAATGAGTGAGAGTGGGAAGCTTTGCCCTTTAAAGATAGTTCCAATGCTCTGTTCTGTGCCATAGAGTCACAGGTATTTTCAATGATTTGGGGAGCATGCCGAAGGAAGAATCATACCTTGATTTCTGAAGAACTCTTTGCCAGTTTGATTGCTTTCAGAAACATTTAAGTCATTTTGGAGTCTCTTTAGAGACCCCCCCACCCCCCGCCCCCCCACCCAAAGAGAGAGAGTGAAAGAAATAGGCAAATCTTTTTGGTTGAGGGATGATGGCAGATAGTGATCACAATGTTTGGAGAAAATGAATTATTTTAGGGTGAAATGTACAACTGGGGACTTGTCTTACTTACTTTGCAGCTCAAAGCAATAGTTTAGGTTGGCCCTGAGTTGAATATCACACAGTTCAGAACACAACCCTGAAGAATATGGGAACAAAGAAGAGACACTCCCTTCTACTGTGTTTAACTCTTACCTAAAGACAGTATAGGGGAAGGGACTAGAAACATCATTTTGAAGTGGTATATATGAGACCCTGCATCAATAGTACAAATATTTAAGACAAATATTTAAGATAAAAACTAAAGAGTTTCTCAAAATATTTATAAATTAAGACTTCTTCCTAGAATGTTTCCAACCGGATTTGGTTACAAACACAAATACCTTGTAATAAGCTCTTATTTAGATAAGTAAAATCACTTTACTTAATTTTTATGTGAATATTTGCAGACAGGCAATACATGAATACATATAGTGTTGCAGACATCATGAATCCTCTGTGGACTAAAGTTTGGACCTAATATTATCTTAACAATTATGACTACCATCATCAAAGACTCATTACATTTTCATATTTCTTTCCATTACTCTATAAGAAGTTTCATGACTGGGACAAGTTTGCGTCACAGGCAGTATCAAGCATGTATATAATGCTCATTGATTATTTGTGGAATTGTTGAATGAATAAATTAACAAACAAATAGAATATATGTATGTAAACACCTGTGGTAAAACCTATCAATTGCTCCCTGGTTTTCTTTTTTCCCTCCTTTCTTTTTTTACTAGAATCATCCAAGTACAAGTAGAGCACATGATTGCTCAGATAGTTTCCACTTTCAATTTTTCTTGCAGCTAATTTTGATCATATCATTAAGTTTGAACCATTCTGATATCATCAGAAAAGATGTCTGCAAATTTTGTGATTTCCAACAGAAGACAATCTACCAGCCCTGGGTTTCCACCCTTTTCCCTCATCATGAAGTGGAACACTAACTTGATTGTGAGTCAGGTCCAAATATGCAGAGGGAGACAACACCCTATGAGATAACAGAGCATGAATATGGGGGGAATTTGGACCTCTTAGTGATGACGTGTAGCACAATCACCGCTCCAGCCTGGATTACTCAAACTGGAACAAAAAGGAAAAGTAAGTATCTATTTAATTTAAACTATTCTATTTGAGAATTTTTGTTATAGCAGCTTAACATAACTTCTGCCAATATATGCAGACAAGTATATGGTATACTATGCAATCACAAATGTATGAGTTGAGTTACAAGGGAGAGGAAGAGAGTGATCTTATTAAAATTTTTTAAAAACTCTTTTGCCATTATTTACTTTATATGTGAACACACAATGCTTATGTAGTAATTCACCAGTTTTTCAACGTACAAAATGACTATTATAGAATAAAAGTTAGAAGTTAATGCCTTAATTTTGAACTTGGGACTTAGTCTTAGTGGGTCCCATTTTCAAAATTGAAGATTTAAGCAATAAAATTTTATTTATCTAGAAATTTTAGGAATCATTCTTTTTTTATTATACTTTAGGTTCTAGGGTACATGTGCACAACATGCAGGTTTGTTACATATGTATACATGTACCATGTTGGTGTGCTGCACCCATTAACTCATCATTTACAATAGACGTATCTCCTAATGCTATCATTCCCCCCTACCCCCACCCCACAACAGGCCCTGGTGTGTGATGTTCCCCTTCCTGTGTCCAAATGATCTCATTGTTCAGTTCTCAGCTATGAGTGAGAACATGCAGTATTTGGTTTACTGGTCTTGTGATAGTTTGCTGAGAATTATGGTTTCCAGCTGCATCCATGTCCCTACAAAGGACACGAACTCATCCTGTTCTATGGCTGCATAGTATTCCATGGTGTATATGTGCCACATTTTCTTAATCCAGTCTGCTACTGATGGACATTTGGGTTGATTCTAAGTCTTTGCTATTGTGAATAGAGCTGCAATAAACATACGTGTGCATGTGTCTTTATAGCAGCATGATTTATAATCCTTTGAGTATATACCCAGTAATGGGATGGCTGGGTCAAATGGTATTTCTAGTTCTAGATCCTTGAGGAATCGCCACACTGTCTTCCACAATGGTTGAACTAGTTTACAGTCCCACCAACAGTGTAAAAGTGATCCTATTTCTCCACATCCTCTCCAGTACCTGTTGTTTCCTGACTTTTTACTGATTGCCATTCTAACCTGGTGTGAGATGGTATCTTATTGTGGTTTTGATTTGCATTTCTCTGATGGCCAGTGATGATGAGCATTTTTTCATGTGTCTGTTGGCTGTATGAATGTCTTCTTTTGAGAAATGTCTGTTCATATCCTTTGCCCACTTTTTGATGGGGTTATTTGTTTTTTTCTTGTAAATTTGATTGAGTTCTTTGTAGGTTCTGGATATTAGCCCTTTGTCAGATGAGTAGATTGCAAAAATTTTCTCCCATTCTGTAGGTTGCCTGTTCACTCTGACGGTAGTTTCTTTTGCTGTGCAGAAGCTCTTTAGTTTAATGAGATCCCATTTGTCAATTTTGGCTTTTGTTGCCGTTGCTTTTGGTGTTTTAGACATGAAGTCCTTGCCCATACCTATGTTCTGAATGGCATTACCTAGGTTTTCTTCTAGGGTTTTTATGGTTTTAGGTCTAACATTTAAGTCTCTAATCCATCTTGAATTAATTTTCATATAAGGAGTAAGGAAAAGATCCAGTTTCAGCTTTCTACTTATGGCTAGCCAGTTTTCCCAGCACCATTTATTAAATAGGGAATCCTTTCCCCATTTCTTGTTTTTGTCAGGTTTGTCAAAGATGAGATGGCTGTAGATGTGTGTTATTATTTCTGAGGACTCTGTTCTGTTCCATTGGTCTATATCTCCGTTTTGATACCAGTATCATGCTGTTTGGTTACTGTAGCCTTGTAGTATAGTTTGACATCAGGTAGCGTGATGCCTCCAGCTTTGTTCTTTTGGCTTAGGATTGTCTTGGCAATGTGGGGTCTTTTTTGGTTCCATAAGAATTTTAAAGCAGTTTTTTCCAATTTCTGTAAGGAAAGTCGTTGGTATCTTAATAAGGATGGCACTGAATCAATAAATTACTTTGGGCAGTATGGACATTTTCACAATATTGATTCTTCCTATCCATGAGCATGGTATGTTCTTCCATTTGCTTGTGTCCTCTTTCATTTCACTGAGCAGTGGTTTTGTAGTTCTCCTTGAAGAGGTCCTTTACATCCCTTTTAAGTTGGCTTCCTAGGTATTTTATTCTCTTTGAAGCTGTTGTGAATGGGAGTTCATTCATGATTTGGCTGTTTGTCTGTTACTGGTTTATAAGAATACTTGTGATATTTGCACATTGATTTTGTATCCTGAGATTTTGCTGAAGTTGCTTATCAGCTTAAGGAGATTTTGGGCTGAGACAATGGGGTTTTCTAAATATACAATCCTATCATCTGCAAACAGGGACAATTTGATTTTTTCTTTTCCTAACTGAATACCCTTTATTTTTTTCTCTTGCCTGATTGTCCTAGCCAGAACTTCCAACACTATGTTGAATAGGAGTGGTGAGAGAGGGCATCCCTGTCTTGTGCCGGTTTTCAAAGGGAATGCTTCCAGTTTTTGCCCATTCAGTATGATATTGGCTGTTGGTTTGTCATAAATAACTCTTATTATTTTGAGATACGTCCCATCAATACCTAGTTTATTGAGAGTTTTTAGCATGAAGGGCTGTTGAATTTTGTCAAAGGCCTTTTCTGCATCTATTGGGATAATCATGTGGATTTTGTCTTTGGTTCTGTTTATATGCTGGATTGCATTAATTGATTTGCATATGTTGAACCAGCCTTGCATCCCAGGGATGAAGCCCACTTGTTCACGGTGGATAAGCTTTTCGATGTGCTGCTGGATTCAGTTTGCCAGTATTTTATTAAGGATTTTTGCATGGATGCTCATCCGGGATATTGGTCAAAAAGTCTCTTTTTTTTGTTATGTCTCTGCCAGGCTTTGGTATCAGGATGATGTTGGCCTCATAAAATGAGTTAGGGAGGATTCTCTCTTTTTCTATTGATTGGAATAGTTTCAGAAGGAATGGTACCAGCTCCTCTTTGTACCTCTGGTAGAATTCGGCTGTGAATCCATCTGGTCCTGGATATTTTTTTGTTGGTAGACTATTAATTATTGCCTGAATTTCAGAGCCTGCTATTAGTCTATTCAGGGATTCAGTTTCTTCATGGTTTAGTCTTGGGAGAGTGTAAGTGTCCAGGAAATTATCCATTTCTTCTAGATTTTCTAGTTTATTTGCATAGAGGTGTTTATAGTATTCTCTGATGGTAGTTAGTATTTCTGTAGGGTCGGTGGTGATATCCCCTTTATCATTTTTTATTGCATCTATTTGATTCTTCTCTCTTTTCTTCTTTATTAGTCTTGCTAGCAGTCTATCAATTTTGTTGATCGTTTCAAAAAAACAGATCCTGGATTCATCGATATTTTGGAGGGTTTTTTGTGTCTCTATCTCCTTCAGTTCTGCTCTGATCTTAGTTATTTCTTGCCTTCTGCTAGCTATTGAATGTGTTTGCTTTTGCTTCTCTAGTTTTTAAAATTGTGATGTTAGGGTGTCAATTTTAGATCTTTTCTGCTTTCTCTTGTGAGCATTTAGTGCTTTAAGTTTCCCTCTACATACTGATTTAAATGTGTCCCAGAGATTCTGGTATGTTGTATCTTTATTCTCATTGGTTTCAAAGAACATCTTTATTTCTGCCTTCATTTCATTATGTACCCAGTAGTCATTCAGGAGCAGGGTGTTCAGTTTCCATGTAGTTGAGCTGTTTTGATTGAATTTCTTAGTCCTGAGTTCTAGTTTGATTGCACTGTGGTCTGAGAGACAGTTTGTTATAATTTCTGTTCTTTTACATTTGCTGAGGAGTGCTTTACTTCCAACTATGTGGTCAATTTTGGAATAAGTGTGATGTGGTGCTGAGAAGAATATAGATTCTGTTGATTTGGGGTGGAGAGTTCTGTAGATGTCTATTAGGTCTGCTTGGTGCAGAGTTGAGTTCAATTCCTGGATATCCTTGTTAATTTTCTGTCTTGTTGATCTGTCTAATGTTGACACTGGGGTGTTAAAATCTCCCATAATTATTGTCTGGGAGTCTAAATCTCTTTGTAAGTCTCTAAGGATTTGCTTTATGAATCTGGGTGCTCCTTTATTGGGTGCATATATATTTAGGTTAGCTCTTCCTGATGAATTTATCCCTTTACCATTATGTAATGGCCTTCTTTGTCTCTTTTGATCTTTGATGGTTTAAAGTCTCTTTCTTTCAGAGACTAAGATTGCAACCCCTGCTTTTTTTGTTTTCCATTTGCTTGGTAGATCTTCCTCCATCCCTTTATTTTGAGCCTATGTATGTCTCTGCATGTGAGATGGGTCTCCTGATACAGCAAATTGATGGGTCTTGACTCTTTATCCAATTTGCCAGTCTGTGTCTTTTAATTGGACTATTTAGTCCATTTACATTTAAGGTTAATATTGTTATATGTGAACTTGGCTCTGTCATTATGATATTAGCTGGTTATTTTGCTCGCTAGTTGATGCAGTTTCTTCCTAGCATCATTGGTGTTTATATTTTGGCATGTTTTTGCAATGGCTGGTACCGGTTGTTCCTTTCCGTGTTTAGTGCTTCCTTCAGGATCTCTTTTAGGACAGGCTTGCTGGTGATAAAATCTCTAAGCATTTGCTTGTCTGTAAAGGATTTTGTTTCTCCTTCACTTATGAAACTTAGTTTGGCTGGATATGAAATTCTGGGTTGAAAATTCTTTTCTTTAAGAATGTTGAATATTGTCCCTCACTCTCTTCTGGCTTGGAGAGTTTCTGTCGAGACATCTGCTGTTATTCTGATGGGCTTCCCTTTGTGGGTAACCCGACCTTTGTCTCTGGCTGCCTTTCACATTTTTTCCTTCATTTCAACTTTGGTGAATCTGACAATTAGGTGTCTTGGAGTTGCTCTTCCCGAGGAGTATCTTTGTGGCGTTCTCTGTATTTCCTGAATTTGAATGTTGGCCTGCCTTACTAGGTTGGGGAAGTTCTTTTGGATGATATCCTGCAGAGTGTTTTCCAACTTGGTTCCATTTTCCCCATCACTTTCAGGCACACCAATCAGGCATAGACTTGGTCTTTTCACATAATCCCATATTTCTTGGAGGCTTTGTTCATTTCTTTTAACTCTTTTTTCTCTACACTTCTCTTCTTGCTTCATTTCATTCATTTGATCTTCAATCACTGATACTTTCTTCCAGTTGATCGAGTCAGTTACTGAAGCTTGTACATTTGTCACATAGTTCTTGTGTCATGGTTTTCATCTCTATCAGTTCATTTATGGTTTTCTCTGCATAGATTATTCTAGCTATCCATTCTTCCATTCTTTTTTCAAGGTTTTTAGTTTCTTTGCCCTGGGGACATAGTTCCTCCTTTAGCTGTGAGAAGTTTTACTAACTGAAGTCTTCTTCTCTCTACTCATCAAAGTCATTCTCTGTCTAGCTTTGTTCTGTTGCTGGCAATGAGCTGCATTCCTTTGGAGGAGGAGATGTGCTCTGATTTTTTGAGTTTCCAGCTTTTCTGCCCTGCTTTTTCCCCATCTTTGTGGTTTTATCTGCCTTTGTTCTTTGATGATTGTGACATACTGATGGGGTTTTGGTGTGGGTGTCCTTTCTGTTTGTTAGTTTTCCTTCTAACAGTCAGGACCCTCAGTTGCAGGTCTGTTGGAGTTTGCTTGAGGTCCACTCCCGACCCTGTTTGCCTGGGTATCAGCAGTGGAGGCTGCAGAAGATAGAATATTGCTGAACAGTAAGTGTTGCTGTCTGATTCGTGCTCTGGAAGCTTCGTCTCAGAGGTGTACCTAGCCATGTGAGGTGTGAAGTGTTGGTCTGCACTTAGTGGGTGATGTCTCCTAGCTAGGCTACTCAGGGGTAAGGGACCCACTTGAGCAGGCAGTCTATCCGTTCTCAGATCTCAACCTCCTTGCTGGGAGAACCATTGCTCTCTTCAAAGCTGTCAGAGAGGGACATTTACATCTGCAGAGGTTTCTGCTGCTTTTTGTTTAGCTATGCCCTGTCCCCAGAGATAGGGTCTACAGAGGCAGACAGGCCTCCTTGAGCTGCGGTGGGCTCCACCCAATTCAAGCTTCCCAGCAGCTTTGTTTACCTACTTAAGCCTCAGCAATGGTGGGCCCCCTACCCCAACCTTGCTGCCACCTTGCAGTTAGATCTCTGACTGCTGTGCTAGCAATGAGGGAGGCTCCGTGGGCGTGGGACCCTCCAGGCCAGGTGTGGGATATAATCTCCTGGTGCGCCGTTTGCTAAGACCCTTTGTAAGTGCAGTATTAGGGTGGGAGTTACCTGATTTTCTAGGTGTTGTGTGTCTCAGTTTCCCTTGGCTAGGAAAAGGAATTCCCTTCCCCTTTGCGCTTCCCAGGTGAGGAGATGCCTCGCCCTGCTTCAGCTCTCACTGGTCGGGCTGTACCTGCTAACCTGCACCGAGTGTCCAACACGCCCCAGTGAGATTTCAAATTTCAGTTGAAATTTCAACATTTCAACTGAAAATGCAGAAATCACCAATCTTCTGTGTCACTCATGCTGGGAACTGGAGGCTGGAGCGGTTCCTATTTGGCCATCTTGGGCACTTCACCAGGAATCATTCTTAATGTTGTAATCATATAAATTTTAAAAAATTCCAGTGAGGTAATTTCCCATTGATTTTGCATACACCTAAAATATTTCCAAACTTAACCAGAGGGCTCGTTAGAAAAAAATCTACACACTTTCTAAGATGCTTCCTCCACAGTCAATTATAGACACTTAGCCTTATATTCTAAATAATAATAGAATATAAGGTTCAATCTATCTTTCAAATAATTTATATTCTAAGTAATAGAATATAAGGTTCTATTTATATTCAAAATAATAAAATTTATTTATAGTCTCTGTGATAAAATTTATTAAGGTCCTTTGGATTCTGTTCTTTGTATTCTCATCTATCTGTAAGGACAATCTAACAGGATTTACACTAGTATAGATCTAAGAATGGTAGGAAGTAAACTTTTCTTTGTTTTCTTCTAAATTTTGCTATGTGAGCAATTTTCACATCTGAATTGAGACTGTATATTTCACTTATGGAGTATCAAAAATTTATCTTCTTAGTTTTCAGTTCTCCCAATATTTGTCACTCTAAAATTGTTGTAAACATCTATAAATGTTATAATAATGTAATACAAGGCAACTGTGGTTGTTCAATGAGGAATACAAAGAGATTTCAAATATGCTTTCTGTTTTAAGGGTTCCTGAAGACTCATGAGAGAATAGAATACACACCTACACACACAAAACAAACGAAAGTAGTGTTACAGATCTTTGCACAGCACTTGGGTAGCTCAGATATGAGAGAGATATGAGTGAAGTGGGGAACTGAAATTTCAATAGTCTACTAGTCAATGAGAAATTGAAATGGAACTTGAGGTTATGAATAGGCACTGATCAAAAGCCTGGAAATATATTTCAGTCAGATGGGGACAAGGTGGGAATATACATCATATTTGCAAAGCTAGGAGTAGTCTGGTTTAACTGAAGCAGTAGGTTTGGGTGGAGTATATGGGGAATATAGGCTTTGGGGCTAATTTGGGGCCAAATCACATCAGTTCTTGAAGACAAACATGAGGAGCATGAATTTTATTCATTTTTTTAAGGATAAAATGGGACACGAAAATTGGCTCTTTAGAAAGAAAAATTTGAGAGTATTATGCGACAGGGATTAGAGAAAACAAACTGAAGGAAGATAATTAAATTGGGGGAAAGTTACCATTACCCAGGCAGGTGGGGATGTTGATTTGAACAAGATGAAGTGACAGGCTGTGTGCATTTCGGAACCTTATTGTATTGACAAAGAATTTAATGGAATGTGTTTCCTGGTTGTTTTTATTACATTGTCTTCACTGTTTTGCCTTAATTGAGACCTGTCTTCTCAATGTTACTTCTGAAACTCTTTAGACTCTGCCACATTAAGAATTTTTATTTTACTAGTTGTACCAGTACTAGTAGTAATAGTAGTAGTAGCTATCCTTTCATAATAACTTTTGTCGATCACGTATTATGTGCCATGCTCTATCTTAAACAATGTGCATGGCCGGGCGCAGTGGCTCAAGCCTGTAATTCCAGCACTTTGGGAGGCCGAGACAGGTGGATCACGAGGTCAGGAGATCGAGACCATCCTGGCTAACACAGTGAAACCCCATCTCTGCTAAAAACTACAAAAAACTAGCCGGGCGAGGTGGCGGGCGCCTGTAGTCCCAGCTATTCGGGAGGCTGAGGCAGGAGAATGGCGTGAACCCCGGAGGCGGAGCTTGCAGTGAGCCGAGATCCAGCCACTGCATCCCAGCTTGGGGGACAGAGCGAGACTCCATCTCAAAAAATAAAAACATTAAACAATGTGCATGTATTATTAGGTTGAACTATATAAAATTGCTATTCTTACAGGTCAAAAATGATTGAAGAGCAGCAATTTCTTGTGGTTCACTTAATCTTCACAACCACCATATGAGTTAGTTACTATTATTATGCGCATTTTCATGCAAGAAAATTGAAGCACAGAGAGGTTAATATTTGCCTAAGGTTGTAAAACCAGTAAGTGGCACAGCTGGGATTGAAGCACAAGCAGTGCTTCTCCAGAGTCCATGCTCCAAACCACCTGCTCTCAGCTTACACTGTACTAAACTCTTTTATCTCATGTAACCTTCCCAGCAACCTTAGGAAGCAGGCACATTCCTGTTTGACAGATGAGGAAAGTGAGGCACAGAAAACTAGCTTGCTTATGGTTACTTACATAAGGAGAAACAGTCATGATTTGAACCTAGCTATGTCTGATTCCAGAATGGTAACATTCACCCTTCATTCTGTTGTTTGAGAGAGCAGGCAGGATGAGGATTCTTCTGGCTGCCTTTCAGTGTTTTCAAGAGATTGTTCTACAAATTCCTTTTCATTATTCCACTTTCCTTTTTAATTTATGGACTTTATCTGTGTCCCAAAGTATTCTATATCTATAATATTTTGAAATTTTCTTGACACTACAGCTTGCTGCCATTCTCTCTCTCTCATGTTTACTAAACATTGCTTTTGACCTTACACTTAACACAAGTTTCTTAATCCAATTTGATTTTACAAGTCCCTTTCTTGTTTCACTTCATATGCAAACTATAATGGATTCCATGCTCAGTTATTTCATCTCTATCTTCCTTATCATTTTCCATTTCCTAACCCTAGCAAACTGACACATTATTTCAGTTTGTCAGTTAATTCCCCAAACCTCGCTCAACCAAATGATCAATTTTCTCTAATTCCACTCACAAGCAATTTGGATAGAGCTGGAGAAAATTACAGAAGTGGATTAAGTTCAATGTAAATGTGTAATCTAAGTTGGACCCTTGATAGCGTACAGTAATCTTAATTTAAAAAAACTAATTTATCTCATTTATTTATTTTTTATTCAAGTTTCCAAATACCTGCAGAAGTTATTTTAAACTGTTTCTTCTTTTCTCAAACCACCAATTCTTTTTCTATCTTTTTCATTTTCAATTCCTAATTTAACAAAAAATCTTGCATTCCTTGTCTTACAACCATGCTTGTTCACTTCTTTTCCCAGCCTAATAGTATCTCATCCTACTCAGAAGAAAATATTGCCCCCCTTTGTCTCCTCCTTCACAAAGTTAAATCTCCCAGAATTTCACCCCTTTCTGGAATTTTGAACATTAGGTTATCTTTTATCATTGGAGTCATCATCTCCCACTAATTTGTGATTGAATCTCTTGCTGCTGCTTAAAAAATATACCCAAAGCGGTGTTTGGTTTTCTGTTCCTGTGTTACTTTCATGAGGATGATAGTTTCCAGCTTCATTCATGCCCCTGCAAAGTGGGAGTTGAACAATGAGAACACATGGACACAGGGAGAGCAACATCACACACCAGGGCCTGAAAGGGCATGAGGCGGGAGAGGGACAGCATTAGGAAAAATACCTAATACATAAAGGGCTTAAAACCTATATGATGGGTTGATGGGTGCAGCAAACCACCATGGCACATGTATACCTATGTAACAAACCTGTATGTTCAGCACATGTATCCCAGAACTTAAAGTAAAATAAAAAACATTATAAAATCAAATGGGAAACAAACAAACAAAAATACCCAAAGCTTCAGCCACTCCTTCCTAAGAAGAAAACAGATCTTTCCTTGATGTGGATTCCATGAAGACTTCTATAGCTACTTAAAGTTGCCATCTCCTACACAACGCTGGAAAGTGGCAGCCTATTCCGAAACCATTTGTCTGTCTTACTTCCCCTCACAAAATGCTTCCTAAACTTCTCCACATCTTTCCCAGTTCTCATCACATGCTCTATTTGCCATTTATAGCCTTATCTTGCTCTTTATCTCATGAGCTCAGCATTGTCTCTACTTAAATCTGCTGCTTTTTGCTAAATACTAACTTAACCCAGTTTAGAGTAGACTTTCTGCTGGAGGATTCTCTAGCCATATGATTGGAATGCAAGTAATTTTTCTTTTACTATCTGCCACTCTGACCCCTTTTTTACGTTAACTCTGAAATCTGTCTCCAGAGTGGTCTCCCCGTATGACCTACTACAAAACTGTGTTTGATGTTTCAACCTCTTGCAATCTGGCTTTATTCTCAACACTCTACTAACTATTCTTACTATCATCATCAATAACCTTCAAGTTAAGTTTTCAAATCAAATGTTCTGATTTCATTTTCCCTCCTTTCTTCCATGTTGTTAAGGCATCTTTCTCCAATATTTTTTGTTTTCTGAATTCTTGGATAACACTGTCATTTATTAATTAAGCCAGTAAAGTTTTGAGCATGTTTTATATTACAGGCAATACACTAGGCACTAAAGAGAGAGAGATGTACCAAACACACTTTTTGTCCTCAAAAAACAGATGGTCTATGAAGGGAGAGAGACAAGAAAATCAACATTTAAAATAAAATATGTAAATGGTTTAATAGAGCATTAAACAACCTGAAGAGGGCCGGGCACAGTGGCTCAGGCCTATAATCCCAGCACTTTGGGAAGCTGAGGTGGACGGATCACTTGAGATCAGAAGTTTAAAACCAGCTTGGCCAACATGTGAAACCCTGTCTCTACTGAAAATACAAAAATTATCTAGGCATGGTGGTGCATGCCTATAATCCCAGGTATTCGGGAAGCTGAGGCGGAGAATTGCTTCAACCCAGGAGGTGGAGGATGCAGTGAGCCGAGATCATGCCACTGCACTCCAGCCTAAGTGTAGAGCCAGACTCCATCAAAAAAAAATAAAAAGAAAAAAAAGAAAAGAAAACACCACCACCACCACCACCACCACCACCACCACCACCACCACCAAAAAACAAAAAACCTGAAGAGGATATGTATGGTAGAAAGAGAATAAAAGGATATTTTCTCAGCTTAGAAAAGTTTTTGACATCCCTTGTTTCACATTCATTCACTAATTTCTCTCCTCTTCCTGCTCCTTAAATATCAGCACTCTACATTCTTCTTTTCTAACACTATTATATTTTCTCTTTCAAACTATCTTCCACACCCATATTTTACCTCACCTTTTAATGTCTGGAAGAGTATCAGTAGCCTAGTTCCATCTGACAAGTTCAACATAAGTTGGTGCTGTCTCTTAACTGTGTTAAAAAAAAAAGTTCATTTGTTCTTCTCTAAAATCTATAGAAAAAAAGACAAAGAAACTTGTCTTTCTTTGTTGATAGTCTCATCTATTTAGTCCCCAAGTTAGTGATCTCACATTATCTGAATTACCACCATGTTATTTACATATTTAGAGCCCCAATTAGGTAATGAGTTAAAGACAGACACATTGCTTCTTCAATTTGTGATTGAACTTTGCCTAACCAATTGAAGGCATGAAAGTGTTTATAAATGAACGAATGAAGGTGAGGAAACAGATTAAGAATTATTTACAACTTATTCAGAATATGCAGTGAGGTGATTTGCAGGCTTGAGCCTTGGTAATTGGGAGAAAGGCAATGTCTTTAATACCAAGTGAGAAAAGAAGGAAACATAAACTCTTGGTTTGCTTTTATATTTTTAAGTTTGATGTATTGATAGGCATTCAGACAGAGGGCTGCAGATTGCATTTGGAAATATTGCTCTGGACTTGAAGAACGCTGAGAACACTTGCTGACAATGGGAGTGGTACAGTCAGTACTTGGAGGCAGGGAAAATAATAAATGACTCAAAGCTTAAGAATGGTTGATAGCATTATCTCAGTACGATTACAGATGTAGAGAAATGTAGGGGCTTTTTAATTTTAGATATACTGTGTGTGGGGTCAAAATTGAATACCCAAGTGGAAAAGTCCCTGCAGATTTGTTTCGATAACTATGGAGAAGCTACAGAGACAACTGTTGAATTGGACCAGTGTCCTGTCACAAACATCGAAGCTGATAGAATATAAGGGTCTGTTTGGTTTGACTAACCTGGAGAATAACAGTGATGTCCTCTCTTCACTCTTCTATTGAAGAGTTGAGAAAATGGAATTTTATAAGGAAGTGATGAATCTCAGTGAGAGGAATTAAAGCTCAACCTGAATGAGGTGAGAAACAAAACAAAACAAAACAAAACATCACCAACTGATTGTCCCATTTGATTTAGTAACCATGCAGTACAAAATTACACTAGAATAGTAGGGGGAGGAGTTAGGCAATGAGTGATGAAGAAGAAACAGATGAGGCAGTAAACATAAAGCACATTTCAAGAAATTTGGCAGAAAATGGAAGGAGAAATGTATGAAATAGTAACTCTAGAAGTAGCAAAGTCAAAATAATTTAATTTTAATTTCCTTTGTTACTTCCTTTTCCTTTCTTTTATTTGAAAGTGGGGTGGGGAAGGGAGTATCTTTTATGTTCATGGGCAGATAAGAGAGTAGGTAGCATAGAAGAGAAGGGGGAAATTGGCAATTGAGTATGAACCAAATGGAATAGATAGCTAGCTTAGAAGATGCTTTTCAGTTGAACATAACACTCAATTGATGTTCAGTAAGTGTCTTCATAACACCAAGCTGCAAATTGTTTTTTCTCAAGGGCATAATGCTACTTTGGTGGCCTGAGTCCAGGACTCTAAGGCATTTTTTTTCTTAAGTTGGGAATGTTCAAGCATGTAGAGATCTAATCCTCCCTCTGACCTTTGCATACCTTACTTTGTGGTTTTTAGGAAAATGGGCCAAAACAATGAATGGAGACATGGGATTCACAGGTCAGAGACTGGTTATGCATATAGCAGATACAATTTACAATCATGATTTTAACATTGTTTTGCTAACAATTTTTGGGGGGAACCCGAAGTTAGTATTTGCTTCAGTGTACCCCATAGGGATTTTATCAAGTGTAGTAAAATAATTAAATTCTTTTGTAGAAATTAAAGGAATTACATTTATATTTTACTGTAAGTTGCCTTTGTGAATACCAACTCATAGATGTAAATGTTATCTACTTTTCTGTAGAAAATCTCCTTACAAAACAGATAATTGACTGGTGTTACTGTGTTTCATCAAGCTGGAAGCACCCCTGTATCAATGTGGTATTCTTTATTTAGGAGAAAAAAATTTTAAACCTGCCACATATATTAATGTGTATTTAAAAAAATAATTCAATAAATTCATTCCAGAATTTACATTTATTTGTTAGGCTGGTGCAAAAGTAATTGCAGTTTTTGCCAATAATACCATTTTCTAAAATTACAATTTTGTTTTGTGACTTACCCTGATTACCACAGGTAAAACATATTGGAGTTCCAGGATTCAAGCACATAAAATGCCTATGACTGATTTAAGCTGTTTCCCAGAAAATGTTAACACGATATCACATAATGAAGCACTCTTATGTTTAATATGTAATACTTTCATATTGTCAAATTAGACTGTAAACAAATCACAAATTTTTATTAATTAGAAATATATATATATGTATTTCTGATCCAGAAAAATGCCTATAACTTCATAAAAATATTCAGTTCTTTCTTTCTCAGTGCTGTCATCATTTGTAAAGAGATTAATGGAAGATGACAACATGTGCCAATTATGTGTCAGGCTGGTTAGCAAAATCTTTTGATATACAGAATTATTTGTCAGGTAACACATTTCTAGTTTACTCTTCACCTTTAAGTGGATCTATCTACTTTGGGTCACTCCTATCTGTATCTGATAGAACAGCTTTAGCACAAATCAGCCCCATGAATTTTGTATTCCTCACTTATTCTCCTTTCTTATAAACACTCAACAAATCTTATTTTTCAATTACCTATTATACTTTTCTCAGCAGTAGCACAACACAAATGAAGTAAAAGCACAGATGATAGGTTCTAGTGACTAACTTGAACATTTGAGGAGTTAATCTCAATTATTTGAATAATTATTTAGTTTGCTATCTAGTTCATATTTTAATTTAGATGTATAATATTGTATATAAAATTTCAAAACGGTCTCAAAGTGATGTTACCAAGAGTTTTCTATTCTATATAAGTATTTGATCTTAAGATAGTTTAGAACTACAGCATTTGACAATCTAAACACACAATGGAACAAAAACCAAAGCAACCCTATTTTTTCACTAATTCCAGTATTCTCATTTGCTATATTTTCATTGTCTTGAACATTTTTATGATTGTGCAGTTTTGATAGTAGAAAATAAATCCATGAACTCAAAGTAAAAGTAATTTATTTAGATATCATTTCTATTTGGGGTATTATCAGTAAATTCAATCCCAGCTATGTTTTCTGGGATTGGTAATATTTGACGCAATTCCTTTTTTATTATCAAAGTCACTAAACTTATATTTTGATGAGGTGTAAAGTTAATAAATCAATGGCTTTAGAAGTCTATACTGACTGGTAAAAGAAGTCAGGAGCAGGAAGAAACCATATTTTTGGACCATATTTCATTGGCATGCTATTTATTTAGAAAACTGTGTCTCTATTCTAATTGGGTATGTAAATCATCAGGGGTTTTTTTTTTGGTAAAATGGACAGTTCATTATATATTTGGGAATTACTGCTTCTTAATATTTTTATAACAATGGGTCATACATTTTTTTTCTTGACTAAGTAAACATTAAGTTGTATTCATATGTTTTCAAACTCAAATGTAACAGTTCCTAAAACAGAATGCAAACTTTTACATATAAAGAAAAGTACATTTCCAGTGTGTTATTGCAATATTTGGAGTAGTCTAGATATTTCAGGAAAAAACCCTATACATCTTTTATAGTGATTAAATGTATTTTCCAACTTCTCAAATTCAACTTTCAATTATTTTTATTACTTCAACTAATTTTGCATTAAATTTAATTTTGATATATTGTATGAGATATGACTCATCTTTTTATAAAGTTTTATATTTCCAACATATGGAACATGCTTTTATGTCACATTTTCTAAAGGTTATAATTTCATGAACTGGCAATTAAAGGGTTATTTAATTGAAGAAGTTCAGAGTTGAATCAGCATTTCCCAGTGGCACGTATCTTTAGCAGTAAGTATAGAAGCAAACTCGGAAGAAACACGTTTGAAGTGGCAGAACTAATCATGCAGAAGCAATTTGTGATTTTTTTCTCTCAGCCTAGATAAAGCAGAGCATTATGACATTGGCTCTGCTGAACAAGGTCAATTTACTGTGAAAAGCCAGCTATAGACTACAACTTCAAATAGTCTTTTATCCTGCATAGCTAAAAACAGGATTTAGCCTATTGCTTACACTGCAGAATGGGCAAAATGAAGTGGACAATTCAATTAGGATGCACCCGTATTTGTCACTAACTTTTTTTTTTTTTTTTTTTTAACTGTTTCAGATAATCAGCTTGTAACTGGATCCAAAGATTTCTCCCACCCCTGGGAACAAAGTCTAAATGTAAATGCTTGGTTGTTCATGTTCTCTGCAAGAAAGTATATTTTTTAGTGTTATAAATGCAATCAATAAGAATCCACCAATTACGGGTAAATAAATTTTAGCATCCATTTTCTTTTCTTCCATTTAATTTTAATTTAGACTTTAAAATGCAAAGTTTCTCTCAGAAATATATACGAAACTGTTTTTACAAATTATATATTAAAAACATAAAATAACTTTTTGAATTTAGCATTTATGTGATATGCTATATGAATATTTACCTATTATCCCTAAAATAGAAGACGCTTCATAAAGATGATTCTGCCTCTTTTGTTGGACTAGATGTAAAATTCTCATTAATTTTTCAAAATGATTATATTTATGGGAGTAATCATATAAATTGTTTGGCTAATCACAGTGAATAAACAGTCTTTTCTCTTAGCAATGGGGAAAAAACTCTCCTACTTTGTTTCCTGGCTGATGTCCAGAATAGATTATTCTTATGAAAAATGAAATAAGAGTGTACCTTAATTATCTGTTCAAGGATTCAGCCATCTGGAATATTCATGTTTTAGTGCATTTAACTTTATTAGGTGCATCTGATTGACTTCCTTTGGCCACAATTTATATTGATAATGGTGTCAATAATCAATTATATTCAAAATATCATGAAAGCTGATGGCACTTATTCCTGGAAGCTGAGCTAGAAAGTTAATGAAGATATGATTACATGTCATTGTTAATATAGTTTGTAATAAAAATATACATCCATGCCTAAAGCATAATAGCTCTAAAATTTAACGTACCAGTCAACAGTTTGTGGGCCATAATCTGCTGCTGCCGTTAAACGTTTGGCAGGTGATGGAAGTCCATGACGTTGACATTCACTCCTGGAAGACTGTAGAAGTCAGTCTTTTAATGTTTTCATTGGCTCACAGAGATGCTGAAGTCATGCATCTCAGTAAGACAAGCATCACTGGAGTCTGCATTTGCTGATCCAATGATCGACAGTAGCACACTGTTCTTTTAGAGTTTATGACTCTGGGTAAAGGACAGAGTAAAATATGTGACTCAGGTCAAAAATGAGGATGAAGGAAATCAGGGATGAGGCAGTCATTTTAAAAAGAAATGTACAATCACTGCTTGTTACTATTACATATTAAAACTAGAACTCCAGATAATTGAAAACAGGTTTATTTTTCCCACAGATGCTAATGTTTGTACTCAATAACAATCAAAAATATATTAAAAAATTAAAACACATATGTAAATTAATTTTGTCTTTATTTTTTCAAATTTAGGCATTTACATCATTTGTATGTGTAGCTACTTCTTTTTGTTTTGGAAGACATTATTGCTTAAATAATCCTCCAAAATTCAGTTTCTATTGTAAACTTTTAGTGGTTAGGACTGGTGGGTTATAAACTTTGTATTTCTGTTGTACTATAGCATAACTATACTATGTAATGTTACGTATTCACAATGTAATATTTTAGATTTTAAAAATAGACAATTTTTAGATATAGAGAGTATGCGTTTTGAATATGATTTTAATATATGCATAATATTCTGTAACTGTGATAGTTTTACACTAAAATAGATGACGTGAATACTGTTACGTCAGCAGATCACATCACAGTTCTCAGCCTTCATTGGAATCACCTGGGTACCTTCAAAATATAACGTGGTTGATTCCAATCCATGAAACTGGATTTAATTGATCTGATATATTGCCTGACACTATTTAGAAACCAAAACATGCCAACCAATCTTTTTTGTTGGTCTGGATAGTAACAATTCAACTTTTGAGGGTAAATATCATAGGTTTTAAATTTCTTTTTTTGATTTTTTTACCCAGATAATTTCTTCAGTTGTCCACTTTGCTGAAGTACAGCCTGAATTATAATACTTTTTTGTATCTACTGTGGAGTAGACTAATTTCTGAGAAATCAGTTTTAATACAAGCATTCCAGTGTTGCATATACTAAAGAACTTTAAATGTACTACTTGTAATGCACCTATACAGATTATTTCTTTAAATTATTTACAGTTTAATAATCACTATTATGGCAATTTTATGTTGAATAAAATTACATATAAAATGATATAATAGATGTGAAAGTGCTTTTAAAACTCAAAAAAGCTAAACAAATGTGAAATATTAGTATTACGGTACCATTGTGTATTAACAAATTCACTTAATTGAGAAGACTTTATATTCATCTTCAACTATAATCCAATCATTCTTGTGGTAAAGAATGTTTAAGTACCTACTTATACAATCTCTTTGACATTTTACATTTTATCTAACATTAGTGAAACTTCATAAGGCTTTAAATTTCAGAATTTTTGTATGCTTCTGTTTGTGTGTTTATCTTCAAAGCAATCTCTATGGTGGCACATGTTTTGCGTTTAGATAATCCAATATTGGTAAGTTAATACTCCTGATTTAGTGACCAAATAAGATACGTCTTCAGGCTTAGTAATTATCAAACAAGTTATGAAATTATTTCACTTTCTAACCTGCCATGGCCAAGATAGTTGACCTGCATAATGTAGTCTAACTACTCTTAAAATTGCACACAGTCCTTCAAAAAGAAATGAGAGAAGTCAGTGATCTGTGACAAAGCCAGCTTTCAGTCTCTCATTGCGCAACCAAACAACAAACATCAGTTTTGTTTACATTTTGAATTACACGATCCCCAATGTCTTACAATCTAATTGACAACATACTGTCTGTGAACAATACAATGTAGCAAATGAACAAAAATGAACAAAGTCATCATCACCTCTATTCCTACTCTCATCACAGGAAATATTCTTGTCACTCTGGAAAATGTAAAACCTATTGGGATAAACCGGGGTCAATATACTTCTCTTGAACACAGGCATGCAATAATTTTTGAAACTAAATAATAAAATATCCTCATTAAATGTTACATAGAAAGTTTTTAACATTAGGCATGAAATTAACAATTCTGAATAATCAAAAGAAAACCAGAGAAAACAAGAGAATAGCTATTTTGATTGACATTATGTTTGTCTAACCCCCAAATATTCAAGAACAGAAATTCTCAGTACGATATAATGAGAAAATGAGGGGTAAGCGCTGTATACAAATATAGAAGAGGAAGGTGACAGAGACATGTGACTCTATAGTTTTATAGAAAACTATTTAAAAAAATGAGCACAGGAGCTGGTATTGACGCTATGCCACAACCTATGTGTTGAAACTTTGTAGACATATATTTCCCCTTGTGATATTCAGCTAAGTGTGTATTAGTTTTTTTTTTTTTTTTGAGACGGAGTCTCGCTCTGTCGCCCAGGCTGGAGTGCAATGGCGCAATCTCGGCTCACTGCAAGCTCCGCCTCCCGGGTTCACGCCATTCTCCTGCCTCAGCCTCCCGAGTAGCTGGGACTACAGGCGCCCGCCACTGCGCCCGGCTAATTTTTTCTATTTTTAGTAGAGGCGGGGTTTCACCATGGTCTCGATCTCCTGACCTTGTGATCCGCCCGCCTCGGCCTCCCAAAGTGCTGGGATTACAGGCGTGAGCCACCGCGCCCGGCCGTGTGTATTAGTTTTTATGTGTGTGAGAGAAGAATAGGAGATAGAAAGAGAGAGAGTGAAGGAGAGAGAGAGAAAGTGCTGGGGGAGGGCAAAATAGCAAGTGTTGTGTTTTATTTTTTTAAAGTAAGAGCTATAACCAGAATAAAAAGTAAGATAAATATATTAATAGTTAATTTTACCTGTAGAAAAGTTAGAGTATAAAATATTTTTTGAATATTCCAAGATATTTAGAATAGTGTAGCAGGCTTATGAAACTACAATGTTTTCCCTCATTTCTGAATTACAATTTTAAGTAGGTGTAAATGGAAGTTGCTTATTGGTGAATAGCAATTTTTAATATTCAGGTGTCTCAACTGAGATGATCCAGAATGATAAACCAGCCAGAAAATGAATAAACAAGCAAGCAGACAGTCCTCCTTTAGTTGCTTTTCCACGGTCTTTATCTCTTTTTGGTCTATTCACAGATACGTCCTAGAGTTATCCTCCTTCATAGGAGTTTGTAAATCATGACAGTCCCATGACCAGATGGGAACCCTGTCTGCTTTAACTATATTGAAAAGAGGGAGAGCCAGTATATTTTGGTTCATTATTAAAGGGCAGTAGATTCTATTGATGTTTTCTTTTTAAACTCCTTCCTACTGCTATTCTGCTGCTGTTATTCTAGAAACCTAGCATGTAACTTCTGAGAACTGCTTATGTTTAACTCTCTACCTAAAAGTATTTCAAGGCTTTCTCCTCATTATTTTCTTCTCTGTAATGGATACTGTGAGCACAAGGACAATGGTGACAAGAGACTGCAGGCACCAGTAAACTGGCTACCAAGGGAACAACAATTCATTAATTTCAAGAGTCTTGAGTTACTATGAGATAGAAATGGTACTGCCCTTGATGGACTGAAAAACACTGAGTGTTCTGACTTTCCTACTATAAAATGACACAGCCTTAAGTGTTAAGAATTATTGATGTTGGAATAATTGGTGTTTATTTTGAAAAACATTAACTCTGAGACTATAAAGGAATAAGAAAGTTAGAAAACAGCATAGCCTAGTGGGAAGGAACGTGATGGAGTGTCAGAACATCTGGATTCTGGCTTGAACTCTGTAATATTTCACAACCTGGTGGATTTCGCCAAGTCTGCTGTTCCTCTTTGCAAAATGAGATTTTATTCTTTTACCTAACACAAAGAAGTGCTATGAATATACATGATCTTTAGGACTGAAGATGTTTTGCTCCTACTGAGGGAACGTTAGACAGCTCTGCATACTCCTTGACCTATCAAGCAGAGTTTCTCCTTCTCCCCCTCCTTTCCTCTCTTCCTTCATCCATGGAGATCCTCTTTCTACAGAATGCCAACCAGGACTACTGTGGGTGCTTGTTTGTGATATGTGTAGTTCATGGAGCACTATTTTTGCTGGATATTTATTTAAACAAACTTCAGGCAGATGGCAGTAAAGTGTTTTGTTCCAAAAAATATCCGTCTATTACAACAATATTCTGACATGTGGAAATAAAGTGTTTTGACAAAGGTATATATTTTTTTTCTAATTATCACAAAATCATTTGGTGGTATTCTAATTGGATATAGGTCTGTCTTCCTCATTAGAGACTAGCAATAAGAGATATACAAGAACTTAATAAAACATTGTAGAGGAGACTTCTGCATCTAGATAGAAGAGGACTGAGTGAAGTAGGAAGTGATGATGAATTTTAAGCTTCTGTGTCTTGTGAAAGTTTTTACATAAATTTAAGATTTTGTTGTTACCAATTTTAACAGCTCTGAAGTCTCCAGTAGCTCTTAGGCTGTTATAATTAAATGCTATGAATTGTATTTTGTGGACTTCGGTGGAAAGAACCTGGAAAGGTTTATTTTTTTCTTTTAAGATCTCTAACTCCTCTACTTCCACAAATATATTAAAGGAATTCTTTCTTAAAAAATTTTTAGCAAGTTAATTCATACTTGGAGTTGATCATATATGCAGTAAGTGGAGAGAGTGTAACAAGGTGTTACACTCTTCTGAAAATTAGAAAATAAATTTGCTCTCTGAGAGTTAAACCACAAATCAAGATATGAGGAATCAAAGCAGATATGTTCAAAAGCAGATATTTAAAAGGAGCCCAGCAAGATCTGACTTTACTGTGATAAAAGACATTACTAGATCTAAAGAAGGAATGGGTCAATCAGAGGGGGCCTGGTCACCTGTGTAAGGTTAGAAAAAAAGAGGATTTCCACAGACAAACTTCTGCCTCTCTCAGAAGAGTCCACGCTGCATCTTTCCCTTTAAATTTATCTTTTAGAACGCAATGTCCTGTCCCCTAAAATCCAGAGCAGTCATTTAAAATAAAATAAAATTAGGTTGTGCCCTTGTTAAAACTCACACAACTTTCTCTTGTGCTGAGAATTCCTCACCCTGGCCTCCAAAGCCTCCTGGGATATTTTCCCTGTCTATCTCTCCATCGACGTCTCTGAGTTCTCTATCCCCTGCCATACATTCCAGCCTTCTTGAGTTTCTCAAGCTTGCCACCAATTTTCAGTAGGGGCCTTTGTACTTGCTTTCTCCCCTGCCTGGAAGGATCCTCCAGGGCAAGCCCACTCTTAATCTGTCAGTTTAAAAGTCATTTCCTCAAAGCTGTTTTTCCCACACCATCTGAATAGAAACCCAGCCACTCTCTGTAAGATTAATGTACTGTAATTATCTCCATAATTAGCAGACACCTATCCCTATCTGATTGTTTATTTGTTTGCAACAAATACTCCCAAGCTAGTTGCCAACATTTGTTTACTTTTCTTTCTGGGGACACAGTTAGGTGAACACAGTGCCTACTGCCTGGTTGTAGAGACAGACAAACGGAGACCTCCCTGGAAATCAGAACCATGGGCAAAAGCTGGGGTGGGGGGATCCAAGCAACACGCGGGATTCGCGCAGAGGCCACAGAGGGTATGGCTTGGTGGAGTTCCAGGCGTTTGGTTTCCATGGCAGAGTTAGGTAAGCTGTCTCAGGTGGAGCCAAGCCACACCGTTGGGCCTGCACTAGGCAGGCCGCTAGGCGCTGGGAAAGCCACAGAACTCAGAAGAGGAGGTCGAAGCACTGAACTTGGCAGGTGGTCTGAACAGAAGACATAGGGTTCCAACTTCAAAGTACTTTTCCTCTGAGGTACATTTCAGCTCTCAAACATTTCCTAAGAAGACAAGAGCAAATCCCAGAATGCAGGCTGACTTTGGCTAGTAACTCAACAGTGAGCTAAGGGCCCGATTATATGCTTTCGCTTTATCATGTTTGCATTTGGCCATATAATGAGCCAAATTATGCACTCTTTACTCTGGGTCTCCAGGTACTTAGGCAGAGTTTCAAATAGATTTGAACCTAATCTAAATTACATCGTTTTGACTCCATTCTCCTCCAACAAGTCTTCAGATGCCCCCACTAAGTTGTTGTCTACTAATTGCACCATCGTAGTTGTTGTGGAAAAGCAAAGCACAATGTTAGAATTTTTGTATGTCTGCATGTTTATTCACCCTCACAATCTCCAAGATCCTTGTGTTTAACAAGTCAGCATGTTTTTCAAATATACTTCAAAACTTGTCTTGTTTTGTTTTAAATTTTGACTACTGTGAATTCCATCTTAACTGAGATTAAAGATAGGATAGCAATAGGAAAAAGTTAAAATAAGTCAGTCAACTTAATAATCAGGAACCTACACAGAAGAAAGTTTGTAATTGCTGCCTGATAATCCCCATGGCATGTATAACTGGAGCACACCAGAATGCTGCAGGGAAATTGTCAGAATGAGAATCAAGGACTTCAGCTTCAGGCTAAAAAAGTCAGGATTAGCTTGTGACTTACGTTGCCACCCATGACTCAAAGAACATCTATTCTTTCAAATGACAGGTTTTCTAGTTTAAACTATACGAATGAAAAGGAACATGCCTTTCACTGATGCATCATTGTTACTGTGGTTTAACTTCTTAACCCCTCTTCCTGTTGAAGATTCCTTCAATCTGAAGAGTGTCTACAGCTTCAGTCACTAATTATGTTTCTACCTACTGGAATCAAAAAAATAAAATTTAGGAAAGCATTCTTTTTTTAAGGCGTGCATTGAAATTATTTAAAAAATATTAATATTTTAGTTTATTCTGCAAAGAAAAAAAGCTCTTTCTGACAATCTATGTAATTAATGGATAGTGGGTTTTGGTGAGCTTTATTTTAATTTATTAAAACTAAGACATGCTTTAAAAACACAACTACTATAATTATATTTATGGATCCATAAACTTGCTCACTTGAATAATTTTTATATTATATGCCAGAAAAGTATTAAATTGTTCAGAAAAAGGTTGTGTTAGTATTTACAAATTAATTTCATGTATCATATTTGAATCAGTAAGGCGTTACTGCTGCCTTTAAGAGAAATTTTATTCTGTCTGGTTTTAGATATTTTCACACAGATAAGAATGTCCTTAATATCCTGACCCCATTTACTTAACATTACTTAATATATCCCATACCTTATTGTCTATACCCTTCTCTTAGCTGCCCCTGGTATTCGTCTTATGCTATGGAACATGTATCAAAACTAAGAAATTATCTTTGGGAAAATACTATAAATTGAACAGCAGATCTTGTTTGGATGTCATCAGTTTTTCCACTATGTTCCTTTTCTGTTTCAGTATTCAGTCCACAGTGAATTTAGATGTCTTGTCTCCTTGATCTTCAATCTGTGAAAGTTCCTCAGTCCTTCCTTGTCTTTCATGACTTGGACTCTTTTGAAGAGCGGGGTAGTTTGCAGAATATTCCTCATTTTCGATTTGTCTGGTGATTTCTGATGAGGTTTTGTATTTTCTTTATTACTAGTGATACTAATCTTGATCATTTGTTGAGGAAGGTGTCTGCCAGATTTCTCCACCACATTATTACACTTCCCTTTCTATACTCTTCAAATAAGTTCCCCCACATTCAGTGGGAGGCAATTACGCTCCTTTTCCTCAAGGTAGGTATATCAAAGAATTAAGCTTCACTTTCTTAAGTGTCATACAGTAAAAACCATCACAGTAATTAGTAAACAAGGGAGAGGGTAATTTTGTAATTCTCTCATGCCTTCTATCTGAGTTGTCTTTTATCTATATAATCAATCAGCTATGTATTATATCAATATGGACTTATTAATATTTGTTTTATTCTTTGGAGTGGAAGTGACAATCCAATTCTATTGTTACTTATTTTGTTGTTCAAATTGTCCCAACTTTTGCTACTGACAGCCCTTTCTTTCAAGTTAGGCACTATTTATTTTTGAAAAGCCAGCTTCCTGCCCATCCCTCTCCACACTTTTTCTGAGCACTTTTTAACTTTCTGGTATCCCAAGATACTCCAAATTCATTCCGCATGTACTTTTTGTGACCTAGCCCTAGAACCAGTCATTTCTCCAGGAAGTCCTGGCTCCTTTAATCAGAGTATGATACTAGAAACCAAGATCTGGGTGTCAGTGAGACTTTCTGCTCCTGGGGTGTCAACACACACAGCTGTATTTATCTATCTGAATACAGACACACACAAATCCCCCACTAATATCTCTAACTTCAGTCCTTCACTATGTGGTTCATTCTAGCCATTCCTCCTTTGCTTATTTGTAATGTCTTTTCTTACACTGAGCATTCTGGCATTTCTTGCCTACAATACACCTACAATAAGTTCACCTGTAGTATAAATCTCAAGTAGTTTCAGACTTGCTAACAGTATCCCACCCTTACAAGACACAAATTGACCAACTAGAGTACAGTGCTTGTATGCAGATCTTTTTGTTTCGAGCTTTACAACAAAACACTGTTTTACAAAGTTACTTAGGTCAGCTCCTTCCTTTCCTTTTCCCCTTTATTGTGGTGATATCGTATACGTATAATACACTTAGATTCACCTGTCATTGTCTGCAGTCAAATTTGGCTTTCTCATTTTATTGATTTTATGTTTAAAAATTTTTTACAATAATGTTTGTTTCTTGTGGTGTACAGTTCTATGGATTTGACAAATGAACAAAGTCACATGTCATACAGAATGATCACAGAATCATACAGAACAATTCCATTTCACCAAATATTTCCTCATGCTGCATCCCCACTCCAAATACCCAGTAATCACTCATGTCTTTTGGTTACAGTTTTATCATTTCCAGAAGGTCATATAAATGGAATTATTATAAATGGAATCATATAATATGTAACACAGGTTTATAATTCATTTATATTGTGTAAATTAATAATTTATTCCTTTTTATGGCTGAGTAGTATTCCATTGTATGGATATACCACAGTTTGTGTATTCAATCACTGGTTAAAGGAAATGTGTCTTCTATCCAGTTTTTGTTAAATATGAATAAAAGTGCAATAAACATGAATGTTTAGATTTTTATGTAAACATAAGTTTTCAATGTGCTTGCATAAGTGTCTAAAAATGAGAATACTAGGTCATGTGATAAATGTATATTTTATTTTAAAATAAATTGCAAAGCTGTTTTCTGAAGTTGCTATTCTATTTCAAATTCCACCAGGAATGTTTAGATTCTTCTTGACTTGTGGTGGGGTCACCTCCCCAAAAATCTCTCATCAGTCAAAAATATTGTGAATCAAAAATGTATTTAATACCATAAAACCCATTGTAAAATTGAAAAATAATAAGTCAAACCATCACAACTTGGGGACCATCTGTATAAGAATTATAGTTGCTCTTAATTTTAGTGCTTTGCATTGTCAGTATTTTGGTTTGAATTTCAGCCATTCTAATACATGTATCATAATAGATATAGAGTGGTATATAGTTGTGCTTTTAATTCATTCATTTCCCTAAGGACTAATTCATTCATTTCTCTCTTACTGGTGCATATTTCTCATTTATATATCTTCTTTGGTGAAGTGTATTTTCAGATATTTTGCCTATTTAAAACATCAAATATTTTTGTTATTTAGTTGCTAAGAGTGTTCATATATTCAGTGTACAAGTTACTTTACCAGATAGTTTATATTTCTTTTTTTCCAAATTTTGGCTTGTCTTCTCATTCTTTGTCTTTTGCAGAGAAAAATAATCGAAATAATTAATTTTGAAAGAGTCTAATTTACCAATTTCTTCTTTTATGAATTGTATTTTTGGTGTTACAGCTACAATTTTACAAAAACCAAGGTCATGTAGAACTTCTATGATTTCTTCTCAAATTTTTATAGCTTTACATTTTACATTTAGGTTTATAATTTATTTTGAGTTATTTTAAAAATAAGGTAGTAGGTATGTTTTTATTCATATGTATGTCTAATTGTCCTAGAACTTTTTGACTGTCCTTTCCCCATAAGTTGCCTTTGTACTTTTGTCAAAAGTTACTTAACTATATTTATATGTGTCCATTTTGAAGTTCCCTATAATATCCCATTGATATATGAGTCTATCCTTTCACCAGTTCCATACTATCTTGATTACCAAAGTTTCATAGTACATCTTGAAATTGTGTAGTATGGTTTCTCCAATTTTATTTATCTTTTTCAGTATTATTTTCTTTGATTTAGATCCTTCCCATTGCTCTATAAAATTTTAAACCAGCTATTCTGTATCTGCAAAAATACCTGCTGGTATTTCATTTGAGATGCATTAACCTTATAGATTAAGTTAGGAAAACCGACATCTTAAAAACATTGATTCTTCCAATCTAAATTCTATCCAGTGTATTTCTCCTTATTTAAGTCTTCAACTTATTCCGTCAGTTCTTATTGCAATATTCTTCATATATTTTGTTAGATTTGTACTTAGTATTTTGTGTGGTATTTTTTTTTTTGGTAGGGGTGATATTATATTTTTTAAAATTTAAAACATTAAATATTCTTTGCTGGTATTGTAAGAATAAAATTGACATTTATATACTTATTGATTTGTATTCTGTAACCTTGCTAAAGCCACGTATAGTTCAGAAGATTTTTAGTAAAATCTAAAAGAAAATTTTTAGTAAAATCTAAAACAAAATCTAATTTTCTTATAAATTTTCTAAATAAGCAGTTACACTGTCTGTAAAAAGAGACAGTTTTATTGCTTCCTTTCTTATATATATGACTTTTTTTCTTTATTGCCTTAGTGAACTACCTAGAACTTTAAGTATGTTGAATTGCAATGTTGAGAGAGTACAACTTTACCTTGCTCCTACTCCTGACCTTAAAAGTATTTAGTTTCTCACCATTCTGTATGATGTTCATCATAGGTTTATATATATGCTCTTCATTAGGTTAAGAAACTTCCTTCCAGTTCTAAATTTGCTAAGTATCATAAATACATACTAAATTTTTCAAACAAATTTTCTGAAACTATGGAGAAAATCATATGGCTTTTCTTCTTTTGTTTGTAAATATTGTGAATTTCATTGATTTTTTAACATTAATTGACTGTACATTCCTGAGTAAACCTCCAATCAATTGTTCATGACATACTTTTCTTTCTCTTGTTTTTGTTTGTTTGTTTGTTTGTTTTTTGATTTTTAAACAGGGTCTCTGTCACCTGGCTGGAGTGCAGTGGCATAATCACAGTTCACTGCAGCCTTAACTTCTTGGGCTCAAGAGATGTTCTTGCCTCATCCTCCTGAGTAGCTGGGACTATATATGTATATATATACACACACACACACACACACATATAAAACTATAATATATAATATGTATGATATACTAGCCCATAATATACTAATATATGTATATATTAGCATATTGCAGAATTTGGTTGAATAATAGTTTGTTGTGGATTTTTGTGTTATGCTCATGAGGTATATTGTCTAGTAGTTTTCTTATAATGACTTTGCAAGATTTTGGTATAAGGGTAATACTGGCTTCATAAAAGCCATTGAGAAGTGTTCCTTCCTCTTCTATTTATTTGGAAGAAATTGCTTAGAATTGGTATTCATAGTCCTTGTTTATCAATTTTCTTTTTACTTTAAATATCTATTTTAAAATTTTTCTTTAATTCTATTGGGTATTGTCTCATATATTTTGAAGTTTTGTTTTAGGTAAATTTACAGTTAGCAGTTTTATATCTTCTTGAAAAATTAACCTCCTTGTCAATATATAATGTCTCCTTTTATCCCCTAAGTACTCCTGAAATCTGCATTGTTTGGTATTAACATAGTGAATTCAGATTTCTTTTGCTTAGTGTTTGTATGATATATCTCTTACCATTCTTTTACTTTACCTTCATATTAAATTAGATTTCTTGAAGACAGCATATGATTGGGTCTTACTTTTATATAAAATCTGACAATCTCTCTTTTTAACTGGTGTGTTTGGACCATTCACATTTAAAATTGTCACTGACACAAATACATCAAATTATACCATCTTGCTGGCAATTTTTTATTTGTTCCATTTTATTTTTCTGCCTTCTTTTGATCTGAGTATATGTTATAAACTAGTTTTATCTCCTCTATTGACATTTGTTTATACTTCATTTGAAAATAATTATTGATTTCCAGGGTTTGTAACATAAAGTTTTATTTAATCTGAGTTTACATTTTAACTTAATTGTACTGAATCAGGTATAACGTACAGACCTTACAATAGTATATTTCCAATTTTTTGCTCCCATGGTCTATGCTATTGTCAAAATTGTCTTTTTACTCATGCTGTAAACACACAGAACATTGGTCCTAATTTTGCTTTAGGCAGTCAGATGTTAAAACAAATTAAGCAGAAGGAAAGATATAGATTTTATACTACCATGATTTATTCCATTCCTGACACACTTTATCTTTGTGTAGATCCAAGTTTCTGATTGATGTCATACATCTTTACCTGAAGAACTTCCTGAAGACTTACCAATGTAGATGTGTTCTCAAAGCAGTCCCTCCACTTTTCCTTGTGTGAAAAAAATTCATTAATTTAAAAACGTTATTTTTGCTAGATACAGAGTTTCCAAGATTGACAAGTTTTTTTTTTTTTTTTTCTTTTAACACTTTAAGAATATCACTCAATTGTCTTCTATTTTGCCTAGGTTTCTTACAAGGAATTCTGCTATCATCCTTACATTTGTTCCTCTGCAGGTAATGAATGTGGTTTTCTCCTCTGGCTATCTTCAAGATAGTTTCTTTCTCTTTGGTTTTTAGCAGTTTATGCTTAGATGTTCATTTTTTTTCTATATTTATCCTACTTGCTTTTTTCTAAGCTCTTGCATCTGTGGTTTCGTGTCTGTCACTAATTATGAGAAATTCTTGGAAATTATTTCTTCACATATTTCTCTGCCTGGCCAGGCATGGTGCCTCACGTCAGTAATCCTAGCACTCTGGGAGGCCGAGGCAGGTGGATCACTTGAGGCCAGGAGTTTGAGACCAGCTTCGTCAACATGGTGAAACCCCATCTCTACTAAAAATACAAAAATTAGCCAGGTGTGGTGGTACACGCCTATAATCCCAGCTACTCAGGAGGCTGAGGCAGAAGAATAGCTTGAACACTGGAGGTGGAGGTTGCAGAGAGCTGATTGGCACCACTGTACTCCAGCCTGGATAACAGAGCAAGAATCCATCTCAAACAACAACAACGACAACAACAACAAACCCCATATATACATATAATATATATATGTAATGTAATATATAAAATATATTTCTCTGTCCATTTTTTTTTCTTCTGCTAGAAATCCAAAGATCCATATGTTAGTCTTTGATATTTTTCCAGAGCTCTCAGGTACTCTGTTCTTTTTAAAGCTCCACTTTTTTTTTCTCTTTGCATTTTATTTTGAGAGATTTCTATCAACTCTCTTTGTGTTCACTTAGTCTTTCCTTGACTGCGTTGAGTCTGCTTACTAATGAATCTGTCAAAAGGATACTTCATTTCTGTTACTATATTTTTAGTTTATAGCATTGCTATTTGATTATTTCTTACAGGGTCAGTATTTTTGGTATTACCTGTCTGATAGTTTATGTTTTTTGTCTTTCCCATCAGAGACTTTAACACATGTGTAATAATTATTTTAAGTTCCTTGTCACCCATGCCATATCTGAGTCTGATTCTGATGGTTGCATTTTCTCTTCAGAGTTTTTTTCTGTTGACTTTTTCAATAAGTTGTGCTTTTATTTTTGAAATCTGGGCATCTTGCTCAAAACAGTAGATACTGAGGTAAATATGTTTTTGATGCTTAAAGATGAGCCCACCTCTTTTTTTTTCCTGCCATGGATTAGTGTGGGAGTTTCATTAATCTAGACAGTAGTTGGGCTGACTTTAATATTTGCTGTTGCTATGGTTTCTCTTAGCACACCACAGTTTACATTCTCCTAGTGGTAACATGTGTTTAAGGTGTTGACTGGTTTATTAGCTGCTATTTTCTCATTGCCATCTCCTCCTTCTCTTTGGGTGTTCTCTTACTGTTGCTCTCCAGAGAGAATCTGTCTCTTTTGTAGCCCTCCCAGCTACATCCCATTAGTATTTTCACTTGATGCTTATTAGCCTGATGATATAAGGCAGGGAAGGAGGGTACTCTCAGATGTTCTGGTGAAGCCTCAATCTTTTGTAGGTGCTGTATTCTGTTTCAGAGTATGGCCGTTACAAGTACTCTTGCCACTCCTCCACCTATAGTGCCGGGTCTATTATATATTCCTGCCTCTCCTGCATACATAATGCATTTTCTCCTTTGCTTCCTTCCCTAGCTGCTTTTTCTAGTACCCTAAAGCAACAATTTTGTTGCTCTTCCTCCCTTACATCAAGGCTTTTCTTCCCTAGGGGAGATAAAGGACAGGGGTCTAGTTCTAGTTCCTGCAGTGGTTACTTGTCGTCTCCCCTAGTCAGTGCTAAGAAAATATGTTTTTCAGGATTCTCCCTGATCGTCCCTGTGAGTGCCTGGTAAGGTTTATGGAGAAAAGCTTACAAAGGGTGCACATTACCCTATATCTATGGCCCCCAGGTGCCGTATATCTATCAATAGCCTATAATTGTTATTTAGAGTTAAAAAATTTAACTGTATGTTCTTACCGTATAAAGCATAAGTTAGCATCCTCCTCAGATGTGGAAGTAGTCAGATCCTGTCTTCACCTATGCAAACCTATTTCTCCCCAGATTTGGGGCTACATTTTTGCCGGGCAGCCTCAATTTTCTGGTGGTTTCAAGAAGTTATTAATGTGCAGTTTGTGTAGTACTTCTTTGTTGGGAAGGTAGAAGCAATGTTCTTGCCAGCTCTCCAAATCCCTGTGCTAGAGCCAGAACAACTAATTGTTAATGATTTTGAAAATGAGAGGTTCAAAGTCCACAGCATAAATATGATTAAAGATTGCCTCCTAACTTTCCTAAATCTATTTCCAATAGCCATGAATTTCATTTTGTACTGTTGAGTATGGGCTGATATTAAAATTGACTAGAGTTTACTTTGCCGACCAGCACCCATTTAGGGTTCAAGTAGCAGAAATTCAATGGTATCAGTGTCTTGTTTTCCCACAACAGCATTAATGTGCTATATAAATCAGTTCTGTCAGTGGAGAATTCTTGCTGCTCCTTAAACACTGTCCTCTGTGGCTGTGCAGGTGTTTCTGTGTCTTTATGTAGCATAATCCTATTAGCAGTGCCTGTGTAACACTTCGCACATTTACCAGTTCTTTTTAGGTATAGAACTCATTAATAATAACAAATCTGAACATTTAGGCATTACTATTATTATTACTATTATTGTCTCTCTTTTACTGATCAAGGAACTAAACATTACATGAGGGGATCTACCTATGGTCATAAGCAAGTATCAAGTAGAACTGAACCCCTGACTTGCAGCTCCATTTTGTTTCTCTAAGTTGCATAGTAAAGTTCTCATATAATTCATTCACTTGTTCATTAATTCAACACACAATTATTAGACATCCTTTCTGTTTATGACATATACTTAGACTGGGAACTAAAATTAGACTCCAGTCTTAAGCTCCTTGGAATTTATAACACGGTGAAAAAAAAAAAAATGACAAGTAAAACATTGTAATGGTATCTGTATTAGTTCATTTTCACACTGCTATAAACAACTTCCCAAGATGGGGTAAATAAAGGAAGTTTAATTGACTCAGTTTTGCATGGCTGGAGAGAAACTTACAATCATGGTGGAAGGGAAGCAGCCACCTTCTTGATAAGGTGGCAGGAGAGAGAGGAGGTGAGTGAAAGAGGAACTTTCCAAACATTTGTAAAACCATCAGATCTTGTGAGAACTCACTATTATGAGAACAGCCTGGGGAAAACACCCCCACAATCCAATCATCTCCCACCAGGTTCCTGGGGGTTACAATTCAATATGAGATTTGGGTGGGGACACAAAGCCTAACCATATCAGTATCTGATGTTGAAAGGAAGAGCATAGATTTTGGGGCCACACAAAGAGCTGTTCAAATTCCTATTTTGTTACTTTCTAGCTAGGTGAGCTTAGAAAATTAGTTTACTTTTTAAAGCTTTTATTCAAATGAGACAGCAATTAGTTTTGCAAGATCTTTACTAGCACTGGGAATATATCCTTCCTTACCCATATCAGAATAGAGAGAAGGATGACCTCTTCCCTCAATTGTCTAAGAAAAGAACTAAGGTTTGCTTTGCTTGGACCATCTCTGAAACAATCACTGCGGTAGAGGAAAGAGGTCAGACCTTCATAAAAATGCATGGTTGCTGTCCCATTGGGAAGGAGTAGAATCAATGCTGTGGAGACACCCATTGTTGTTCTTCCTAATTTTTTCATCATTAGCAGTAGGGATTCTTCATATGCTTTCAGCTATTTCTTTTCTTCATTTAACATTATTGATGTTTCAGTTTTTCATTTCTAAGAATTAGATAGCCTATATATATGTGTGTGTGTGTGTGTGTGCATATTTTTGTAGAACACTGTAGAGAAGAACTGATTCTCCCTTAAGAATAAAATACTCATCAAGCCTCAGTGAATACACCCATATTGGTTTGTTTTCATGCTGCTAATAGAGACATACCTGAGACTGGGTAGTTTAGGGAAAGAAGTTTAATGGACTCACAGTTCCACATGACTGGGGAGGCTTCACAATCATGTTGGAAGGCAAAGCAGAAGCAAAGACACATCTTACATGGCAGCAGGCAAGAGAACTTGTGCAGGGGAACTCCCACTTATAAATCCATCAGATCTTGACACAGGAAATATTACAATTCAAGGGGAGATTTGGGTGGGGACACAGCCAACTCATATCAACATCTAAATTCCAAAATGATATCAATGATGATAATATGTAATAATGTGACTACTTTTTTTTTTCTTTTTTTTTTTTTTCTTTCCAGGTGTGGTTAAATCCATGATTCTATACTGATCTTTATACATTATGAAAGTAGATTTTTTTTTTGCCACCTATTTTGTTCACCCTTAGGTGAGACAAGAATGCCAGCAGGGGCTGGAGTTAAGTATTTCCTGTCTCTTAAGTTGGTGAAGCCCTGGAAAAAACTGTCAGGCTCTGATAAAATAGTTTTCCTTGAAAAAAGGACACGTTAAGAACAGAACACGTTGAGAACAGAATGCTCTCAGCATATTTCACAATGGTTACTTTTCCCCTTCCCCTGCCAGAAGTATGAGGATATTTTTCTCTCATCTTCCCCGTGAGAACCTGACAGGATTCCTGAGAAGTATAAGATCAAGGCAGTGGCCGGTTTAGTTGTCTAGTGAGGGCTGCATCTTCTGGAAGAGAGGAAAACTGTGTGTTGACATGCCAGAAAGCAGAAGGGCAAAAGGGACTATAACTCCATGAGGCAAGCTTGAGGGCACTTAATCCTATTCTTGAGGACAGAACCCTCATGATTCAACCACCTCTCAAAGGCCAAATCTCCCAATATTTATTGTACTGGAGATAAAGTTTCAGCATGAATTTTTGGGAGAGACAAAAACATTCAAACCATAGCAGCTTCAATAAAGTTTCAGCATGAATTTTGGAAGAGACAAAAACATTCAAACTACAGCACCTTCTAACATTAATCCTCCAACCCCCTTCCCCACAAGAATTTCAGACCCTCAAACTTGCCTACACTGAACTCCCAGTAATTTGCAAATTACATAGTTTAAGTCCCCACTCCCCCCACCAAGCCCCCTGTATTGGCTCTAGCAGAAGTTTTTCTCCTGGACTTCTGCTCCAATAAATCATGATTCTTTGTATCTACCTGTCTCATGAATTTTGAGGGCAGTGGTTTGCCCCGTGACCTCAATTATCTGATGAACCTAAGAAAAGTTGTTGATTTTCAGTTTGTTTAAGGTTTTTCTTGTTGTAAGGATAAGAGTTATAACTTCTACGCTCCTTATAAGCTGGACAGGAAACTGGAAATCAAATTAAGTAATTTTTCAAAAGATAAATAACTAGTAAGTGATTCTGATGTTGATCTTTTTTATAATCAAAATGAAAAATTTACTTTAGTTTTGGTAAACACATGTCTTTCCTTATTATTAACTTGACATAAAGCTGTCTTATACCTTCACTTGAAATACATGCCACCACAGTCTTTATTGTGCTTTATGACTTTAGTGAATTCAGTATTGCAACTAGCAAACTTCACCAGTATACACGGTGTGTAAGCAGATGTTGCAAAAATTAAGTTTGCTTCAAATTTGTCGGCACAAATTTTGTTTTGGTTGCAGATTGGTAACGTGCAGTTAGGTAGAAATTCAGAACCAAAAGTATAGTTGTTTGGACTCCATACTTTTTAAAGTGCTAAGATTTGCAATAAAATTGACTCGTGCTTTAATTTGGCTGTATATCCTGGTGTTGGTTTCTTAACTTCTCTCAGCTTCACTTTCTCACCTGGGAAATGGGGATAATAATATCTAACTCAAGGAGTTATTTTGAAGATTAAATAAGATGATATGTAAAGGGCTAAGTACAAAGTCCAGCATACAGAGTGCCCCAAATTATTATCATTATTCTGTGTGGATCTGAGATGGATCTCAGAACAGAGTAAGAAAGGTTATTTCATCTTGACTATCTGTAGTGTGGCATGGGCACATTTAAGGACAAATCACCTCTCAGCTCCTGGAAGTATTTAAGGAGGAATATTCTCCTCTGAGGATGTAGCAAAGGAGATTTTTGCATTGGGTAAGAGTTAACTAGATGACCTGTAAGAGCCCATACAACTTTGAGTGTCTGATTTAATTAGAAAATGGCATCATTAGTGTTCTGTTTATATTTGAGATGTCAAATTTAATTACTGGTTTGAAGAATGGTTTTCTTACCTCATTACAGTTATTAGTACCTATTATGCCTTTCAGGGATTATTAATTGATTTGAATTTTCAAGTAGCATTCAGAGACACATAAGATCATTGACTAGGCTATGAATTTTTTTAAAAATGTAAAGTTCTGATTCAGAGGTCTCAGAAATGTTTTGTGTTGCCAGCACAGATTTTTCTCCTAATTAAAATTAGTTTCAGCATGTAAGGACTGTACACATAGTGGGTTGGAAGTGACATTGCCAAAGTTAATTGTTTCAGGACTCTGGATAGAACATATGCTCTTCAGCAAGCCACAGTCCCTACCACTCCCTAATGTTCTATACAGAGCCAGCTTTATTCATTTTTATTGCTTGCTTTTTCTCTCTGGGAATTTGAGTTTGCAACTTCCACTCTATTTTTTTTTTTAATTGTTCCTATTCATTCTTTCCAGTTACTTAAATTGAACCCTTAATTTTTAAACATAGTATGAACATTCAGAACAAGGACAAATTGGATTATATAAAAAGTTGTTGAACTTTCAGTGGTGTATTTTGATTTAATTTTCTAAAGACTGGTGAGATTTTTTAAAAAGAAATGATTCTATGCTCTCAAAGGGGGAAAGGCAGCAGGTACATTGTCAAACGGAGCTAAATATATATACATATACATATATAATCTATATACATATACATATATATACATATATATATAACTGTTACATCACAAGTCAATAAAAGCTCAGAGAAAGTTTGAAAAGAAGAAAAAGAACGAGCCTGAAAAGTTAGATCTATCCCTAGTTATATAGATCAAACTGGAAGAATTTGGCATTACAATGATTCAATAAAAGAGAAATATACTTAGGTGTGCTATCAAATAACTTCATGCATGTGAGTGTGAAAAGAGCTAAAAATTATAGATTGAATACAAGAACATCTGACTTTGGGATTGGGTTGCAAATTAAGCATACTGATTTGCACATTAAAAAAAAAGTCCTAAAAAATGTATTTAGATGAAGGCCTTAAAATCAAAACAGTGTCATTGTGAATAAAAGTTTTTTGAAAAAAAACCACAATATGATAAAGTGTATCTGCCTTGCTATATTTTAAATGGAAACATTCTATAATATCATGTACTATTCTTTGTTCATTCACTTGACATCTGGATTAATTAATAGTGAACACAATATCAGCTTTATATTCTTGGTTCAAAATGTGTGAAGTCACTATCGTTCTAAATAGATAATTTATTTGTGGTATTCATATATCTTCTAAGAAAAATAGATTTTTCTTTTCTTTTCTTTTTTTTTTTTTTTTTTTTGAGACGGAGTCTCTCTCTGTCGCCCAGGCTGTAGTACAGTGGCCGGATCTCAGCTCACTGCAAGCTCCGCCTCCCGGGTTTACACCATTCTCCTGCCTCAGCCTCCCGAGTAGCTGAGACTACAGGCGCCCGCCACCTCGACCGGCTAGTTTTTGTATTTTTTAGTAGAGACGGGGTTTCACCGTGTTAGCCAGGATGGTCTCGATCTCCTGACCTCGTGATCCGCCCGTCTCTGCCTCCCAAAGTGCTGGGATTACAGGCTTGAGCCACCGCGCCCGGCCTAGATTTTTCAGTAACAGATGTAAGTACACACTAAATATAGATATTTTAAAATATTGATGAAAATCTGGAATAATGTTTTAACTGTAATGTAATTCTTAAGTTATGTAAAAAAGAATTGTCTCATGGCTTTTGTAAGTAAATTTTACACAAAGTATATATAGGCTACAAAATGATACAAATATGGTTGTGCTGCAACAACGACTGTACTTTTCATATTATTCTATCAATAGTTACATTAAATCCTACTTAAGAGGCTAGTTCTGGTGCATACACCTATTTGGGTTTTTTTGTTTTTATTTTTGAGACAGAGTTTCACTCTTGTTGCCCAGGCTGGAGTGCAATGGCGCGATCTCGTGGCTCACTGCAACCTCCGCCTCCTGGGTTCAAGCAATTCTTCTGCCTCATTCTCCCGAGTAGCTGGGATTACAGGTGCCTGCCACCATGCCCAGCTAATTTTTGTGTTTTTAGTAGAGACGGGGTTTCACCACGTTGGCCAGGCTGGTGTTGAACTCCTCACCTCAAGTGATCCGCCCATCTCGGCCTCCCAAAGTGTTAGGATTATAGGCATGAGCCACTGCGCCCGGCCGTATATATCTATTTTAAATGTAACTTCTTACAATTTTATAGACAAAATCCTTCAATGAGCAATGGAAAGATGATTTTAAAAAAAGGTTGAATAGAAAAACAACCCACAACAGTAATCCATTTTGGATACAATTTTGCTTTTTATGAATAAGTCTGTAAAATATCAACATAAAGAGTGTAGCTTTTTTATGAACACAGCCACAATACTGAAAGCCAGTTCAAATACTGCACATTTTACAATTCTTATGACATGGGATTACACCCTTGTGGCTCACGCAGCATATGTTGCGTTGGTTTGATTTTACAAATCAAAGAGGAAGAAAATACAAAGTAAATCATTTAGTTTTTTTTTTTTTTTTTAATCTGTCATTGCATTTTTCTATGCTATTTAGGAAATGCAATACAAAAGTGCTATCTGAATATTTATGAGTATTTCAAATTTCATGTGTATTAAAATACAGGTATCGTTAATAAATGTTCACTTTATATGAGGTAGTATCCAGAACCACCAGAACAACAAGAATTTTGTGATTAAAGCAGGAACACTATAAGGGATATTTACTAGCCCATATAAACATTTACCAGCTAATTCTGTCCCATGGAACTGTAGTGAAAAGAACTGGCATTTGTAACTGCTGTCCAGCATCAATGGTTGTAGACTAGTGAGTGCAGTAGGCAATTACTCTCATTTCTTCTGTCTTGAGGAGACAGTAAATAAATTAAACACATTAGAATTCTGCCGTCTTTCTAACTTCTACAGGCCAAAGACACATAAAGTGGGACAGAGTCTCTCTTTGTACTAGGTGATCAAATAAACATGAAATCTTAAAAATATTCTTTTTTCAAAATACATTCTGCAGTTTCTTCTACGAAGAAATTCCAGAGTGATCACTCTTTCCAGAAGGGAGTAAAAAGAAATAGAATCAGAATGATCTACCCAGAGAAAGTGAGTTCTGAAGTATAGGTGTATTGGCACATATAAAGTAAGATTTTACCAAATGGAAATCATACTAATAAGTTTGTCAAAGCTGACACTAAAGAGTTCTTACTGTAAAAGTTATATAATTGGAATTATTACCAAATTCTTATTAAGTTCTTGATCTAGACCAATCTTGTCCAACTCCTGGCCTATGGACTGCACACAGCCCACTATGGCTTTGAATGCAGCCCAATACAAATTTGTGAACTTTCTTAAAACATTATGAGATTTATACTATGCGCACACTTTGTTATTATTATTAAATTTTTAGCTCATCAGTTATCATTAGTGCTAGTGTATTTTATGTGTGGCCCAAGACAATTCTTCTTCCAATGTGGCCCAGGGAAGCCAAAAGATTGGACACCCCTGATCTAGGCTATAGCAACAAGAGAGAAAATACACTAAATGTTTATTAAAACAATTATCTTAGGGAAGATGATAAAGGGGAGATTCTTTGCTGAGAAAGCTCGAATTCTGATTATGTTTTTCAGTATATTTAAATTTGGTTAATAACATTTCAACATTTGATATACCTAACATAGTAGGCAATATTTCCGTGTGGAATTCCTGTTTCCCTAAATGTGTTTAAATTAAGGCCAGGAATAACAAGTTTCAGCCAGTATAAAGAAAGATAGTCAGAGGATTCACTTAAAATAATGGCAGCCTGGAGTTTGAATTATCTTTTATTTATAGTTTTCCAAAAACAGTAGTATGAATTAACTGTAGTAAAGAAATGGAAAAATATACAAAAATATAAAAAATTTAAGAATACTTGCAATTTCAGCACCCAGAAAGAAGCTTGTTCATAGTTTAGTCTATTCCTTCTCATTATTTAAAAATATATATTCATGGAAATATAAAGGTGGTATATTAATTATTTAATGACTGAGATCATACTAGATATACAGTATTGTTGACAATTGTCTAATATAATTAAATATTAAACAATTAATGGCCCCATAATATTTTAAATTTGTAGATAAATTTTATTCATTTCCCTATTCATGAACATTAAGGTTACTTCCATTTTCTTACTCTTATGAATAGCTCTACACAAAAATAAGCATTCTTAAACATAGATTCCTGATGAAACCTTTGGGAATGTTCATGACAAAAATTTCTGAGTTATGTATCCAACAGTGTACTATTTTAATTGTCTTGATCTATATTTCTCAATTGTTTCCCAGAAATTTTGCTGCATTTAAAACACCTCCAGAGTGTATGAAAGTGTTCATTTCATTTTACTTTTACCAGAGTTGAGTATTATCAATTTAGTATTTGCCTTTTAAAAATGTCAATAAAACAATTTTTACTTTACTATTTTTATGTATATTTAGTAGTTACCTCTGTGAATTGTTCAAATGTTTTTGTCTTTGCTATTCTTTTTTTACAGAATTGTTGGTCTTTTAATGGACTTACAAGATCTCTTTACACTTCTAGACTGTTCAAACTTTGTTATATTTGCAGCAGCATTAAAACTGAGTTTGTGGTTTGATTTTAATGTCTTTCATAGTGGGGTACTTTAAACACAAACCTAAAACTTACAACACATTTAAATAGATTTTTGTCTTTGTAATTTTTCCATTGATTTATATTTAGAAACTCGCTAATGTAAATGCAATATATATTTAATATTGCTATGAATCAGTCAGGAAAATATTTAGAAGGAAGGAAGATTGAAAATGGAAATATATGCCATATCAGAGATTAAAGTAAACTTTTAATAATGCATTTAAGATAACAATGTAACTAAAATAATTACAACTAAAATAATGCTATCTTTAAATATATTATAAAGTAGTTAATACATTTGGAATTTATTTTAATATATTATATGGTGTGGGGGAATCTAGTTTATTCACTCACTCAGTGACTCTTTAATACCAGGCACTATTTTAAGTGCCGAGAATAGAGCTGGGACTAAAATAGACAAAAATTGCACACTGGTGGTGTGTATATTTTACTAATATCTAATTTTTTAATGGAGTGCTTAACCAATTTTCCAGCATCATTCCTTACTATGCCTTTCTTTCTCCATTCATTTCTGAAGATTTTTCTCAATTATTATAAAAAGTAAGATCTGCTTCTGGGTAATGTTTTTCTTTTATTGATTAGACTATTGATACTTACATAAATACAATTGCACATTTATACTACAATCTAATTTCTGACATGGTATATATTCCCTTCTGCAATCTTTCTTTTTCTAAAAAAAATTCCTGGCCTATTTATAGCCGTTTGTTTTCACTGAATAAAATTTAGAATCACTGATAGTATACTAAAATGCTAGTGCTGAAATTTGGATTCGAATTCAAATTATTTCCAAAAGATGAGGAATCTTTACTCATCCAGAAACTTGGAAAGTCTTTCTTTTATTCACATCTCCATTTATATCTGTTAGTAAAGTTTCAACAAATTTTCTTCTTTTAGGTTTTATATATTTCTTGTTAAAGTTTTGCTTTATATTTTAATTGCTCTTATGAATAGAATATTTTCATACATTTAACAGTTGTTACTGTATGAAAAATGGTATCTACACTTTTCCATTGTGTCTTGTCAATTTGCTGGTCAACCTTATTAATTCGAACAGCTTTTCAGTTCAATTTGTAGGATTTTCTAGACGATTTTGTATCAGCAATAATTGTAATTTTTGTTTCTTTTTTCCAGTAACTATATTCCTTCTTTATGTTTTATATTTAATAATTGACTAAAATATCCAAACTTGTAATATCTAATCTTATTTCTAAATTTATTCTTAAAAACCTTGAATGTTTTTCCATTAAATATGAAGTTGGCTATTAGATTAGGTTTGGTATTCTTGATCATGGTGAAGAAATGGTTATTTTTCCCAAGGTTACTAAAAGTTCCTGTGTTTTGGTTTTGTTTTTGGGCAGCAATTTATGGTAAAGTGATAGCTTTTTTCTTTTAACCTCTATTGAGTTTTGTCCCCTTAACTTACTGATGTTATATATAAGTTTCTTTTATTCTTGTTACAAATTCCACCTCGTTATTCTGAATAACTTTAGAAATTCACTGCTACATTAACTTTAGAAACGTTTGTATATATAGGCAAGAAGTGAGAGTGATCTGTAGTATTATTTTTCTATCTGTGTAATATTTTGGATCTATATGATTAACTTGAAAGCTTTTAATTGTGTGTGTATGTGTGTTCTCTAGAATTATTATTATAGCACAAAATATGCTCAATTACAGAAATTTGGAAAGAACTCCCCTGTGAAACTACTTTGGCAAAAGTCTCTTAGGAAGATAATTCTTCAGCACTTTGTCAATTATTTTCTAGTTTTGTTTTACTTTAGCGAGTATTTTTGGATGAAAATCAACGAGAACAGACTCAGAAGATAAGTGAAAGAAATAAATATAGGAAGCTCTTCTCTGGAAGAACATTTCAGTAGTTACATCTAAAATTATGAACAGTTGGGTTAGGTAATTTCTTTCAGAACTTTTCTCTATACATCTTGTACAGGTAAGCAAGGAAAAATACAGCAATTAACTCACGCTGACAAGAACTAAAGGAAAGGTTGAATTGATTTTGATAGGGATTATAAGCAGTGGGAACATGAAGCCATGGTTTCCTGTGAACAGTCTAGTTTAGAGAGTGTGCAGAGCTAACTTGTGAAAGCTACTAAAATAGAATGAGAACCATAGAGTAACTGAGGAAAATGAGAAGCAACACCAGAAGAGCAAGTGCGGTATGACCAAGAAAAACTTTCCAGTTGTATTTGTATTATATTCAATAGTTAATTCATATTTGTTTTGTGCCCTCTCCTCTACTTTATCAACATTGTCATCATTATTATTATCATAATCATGATGTTGTAGGGACAATCTATGTAGTATTACAGTTCCTGTATGTTGATTAATGTTTCATATATTTAATGACTATTACTCTGCTTACATTTCTATACAAGACATGGAGAATACCAAGGAAAATGATAATCACAATAATATATAGAGTATATTATACTTTACAAAACATTATTTTTCATTCATTCTTGAATTATAACTTGAGGATATAGTATAACCATTTATCAAGGGTGTGGGCTGAACAATAAGTCTTAAGGACTTGCCATTTTTAGCTGCTGAGGCCAAGGAAGGCCTCACAGAGGAAGGAGAATGTGAATAAGCCTTTGAGATAGATCATCCTACTTTGAAGGATTGTCTTTCTTTGGCACTGGTGTATCGTTGAAAGATGTGGAGTAAAAGAGTGTCATGATAAGGTGAATGCTTAGGATCTAAAAGTCATGGATCTGAAAGTCATGTGTAAACATGAAGTATACAAAAGGAAAGACCAGGGAAAGGCAAACTAGTTGAGAAGCCACTTTTATAATCTTGAGCAATGGTGAAGTGGCTGAAATACAGAAGCCTTGTGTTGGAGAAGAATATCACTGTTTTGTTGCATCAGAATATTTAAATAGTTCTATAATGTCTACTGTTTCACAATTTGTGTGGTGTAGAGTTTGGATTATTTAGAAACTGTTTCCCTGTCTAAAACATGGTGATCCTATGATTCAACATGTAGTTTTCCTCCTCATTCTACACTGGAAAGTAACTAAGGGAAAAAGTTATTTTTAGTGTTCTTGTCCTCTCAGAGTTTGGGACAGACCTTTGGGATAGGTCTTAGTGTTTATTAACAAGATGTCAAAGCCTTCAGTTATTACCTTCACTTCAGTCAACTTCAAGCAGTCAAACTGATGAATAACCAGAAAGCTGTTTATGATCCACCTGGTCATGGAGTTTAACATAATACAGAGAAGGTATGGCTAGCAATAGTACATTTATATAAGAAGTTTTACATTTGGATCCAAAAAAGTTTTATTCTTATCTAAGATGTTAACAAGGATTTAGACAATAAAAATTTGGATTTCAAAAACTAAAGCTGGACAACAATTTTTTTTTTTTTTAAATTTAGGCTTATTTTTCCTCCCTCTACTGGGAATTGTACCCCTCACGCCTATCTCAGGTGGCCATAGAAATTAAGAAATAAAAGCAATAGAGGATGGAACCTTGTTTTCTGGGAAATAGACACAAATAACATACACTACAAAAGAAATGGCTGTAGAAATGAAAGATGTTACATTAAACTAATATTCATTCTCCTTTCTTGGACTCCTTATCCCTTTTTCATATCCCAGTTAATATATTTTCTATTCAAACCACAAGAAACATTTCCATGATGAAAACATAAATCAATTTTTAAAGACCTCTTAAAAATTAAAATGCACCCAACCTGTGAGAGTCGGAATGAATGACAAAGGTTTTCAGGAGCATTTAGGAAGTTCCAGGAAATATTACAAACTTCAGGCAGAAGTATCAGGTCATACTTTTCAGAGAGAAAAGAGGTTCAGTGTCCATAAAAGTTAGAAAAAAGTAAATGTTTTCAATGGACAAAGTGGTTGGAAAATATCAAGAATAACTTTTAAGCTTAAATTCCAGGCTATATTTTACTTTTTTAAAAAGTTATGACATTTGATAATTTCTCCTCTTAAATCTTGGTACTTGGCAGAAACAGAACTCATAGATGTCCTTACTTTAGAGATATTCCAGAGCCTGGATTTAGATGGGTGCAGTGAAGTTTGTAGTTTCACTGATAGAGAGATGTAATAAAGATTTGGAGGTAGCAGCTGGTTTCTTGGGAAAAATAGACCTCAGGCAAAGAGATAGAGGGCAAGAGATCTCAGGTCAAAAGAATGATGGTAGTCTTCCAATTATATTAAGATATATTTTATAAGAGGCTTTTATGTAGACAATTATATGTGGGAAGTTTAACTTTAAAGAAAGACAGACTTGGAAACAATGATAAAATGCAATTAATTATGACAGGTTTTGTCACGTTGTTTTTCTAAAGGTTAAATTTAATCCAAAAATATCACACTTGATATTTTGAAATTCTTTTGTCATCAAAATCAGTGATACTTATAGTATGAGTCAACATACATAGAGCTAATATTTTATAATATTTCCCTTATATGTGTATTATGTTATCAGTACAATTATTCAGCTCTCCCCATGAGTACTTAGATGTTACTAGATGTGAAATTTACATGACAAAATATTTCAATAGACATTTGAGTGTATTTTTAAAGCGGGCATTTTTTTTTTTTCGTGCTCGCTTTTTCATGTGAAATTTTAATAATGTAGAATTCATTCTTCCTCTGAAATGTTGCTAGTTCAAAGGTTTTGGAAAACTGAAGTGTTCTTTGAAGTGCTTTGAAATATTTTAAAAACGTCTTTCACGAACAAATTTGTTTTTTACAGACTGCTCTGCTCATTGACACACCAAGACACCACTTCAAACGTTACAGCAGAGCTGTGGACAGGCAGGCAGCCACAACAGACAGGACAGTCTTGAGACAGACAAGCTGCAATCATGGGGAGAGGGACTTAAAAAAAAATCTCAGGAGTCTCTCAGACTAGAGGTGAAAAGTCACTCACCAAGTACACCAGGTTCTGTAACCAGAACCTATAGGCCGAGGAAGGTGCTAGGGATATTATGAAATATGCTGCTAGATCCAGTGTTTTCTGCAGCTAACCAGATTCTCCAAACAGAATATGATTTCTTGCAGCAGCGTCTTTGAACTTGGAGATTAGTAATAACAGCCCTACTTATCAGTTAAAATATATTTTCAGGTACATTTGCAGTATTAACAATATGAACTAAAATGAAACACTGTGATACTTTCCAAATAAAAAAACCTCTTTAAAAAAAGTTTTTAGAAATCCCATTTGATCCTAAGAAGCTCTCAGTGCGTATTGATTGGGAAAGTATTTATTTAAAAATTAAAGCTATTAAAAATGTATAATACCTTCAATAAATTTCAGTTTTGTTAGTCATGAGAGTATTTATGGTCCTCTGAACTTGGTACGTACATGTTGATAATATAGTTTATTTAAACATTTCTTATAGCTTTGAACATCTTGAAATAGCATTGAGGTCCAGATTATGGGGAAAAAATACCCTACTCTTTGTTCCCTAGAATTTTCTTTTTGGCTTTTACATTTAATCTTACAGATTTGGAATTTTCAACTATGGATATGATTCCATTTACAAGTCTCTGACAAGAGATTTTATAAAGCAAGTTATGTTGAAATGCATTCAATAGTTTACTTTAAAGAAATTTTTTCGTAAAATCTTTGGAAAATAAAGGAATATTTTATAAAGTGAATAATGTATATTTCCCATGATTGGCATCTCCCATATTGGGTACCAGTTTAAGAACTTGTTTATATACAAAGATAGACACTTAGAAGATGAGAGAAAGGCCTTTAATACCAGTATTGCAATAACTTACCATCTGGCTGGTAGGAGAGTAAATGTAATAGATTTAGGATAGTATGATCAAAGATTAAATGCCAATTTAGATATTCTCACCACACTTATAAGTACCAGTTTGAAAGAAAAAAAAAAAACACCTAGTATTTGGAATAGAAAGGACTGGGAATCAGAAGTAGGAACTGGATCACAGAACTGGTTCAATCAGAAGAGAGTAAATTATGAAATATATTGACAACTTAAAAAAGTGGATGGGAAAAGAGAGGCAGACATTGAATTTGTACATCTGAGTCACTTACAAGGAGGTACATAGGGTTCAATTTTAAAATTATTCAGTGGGAAGATAAATATTTTTAAGATATGGATGATATTTACAGTAAAAATTATCCATACTATCCAACATATGAATAAAAATGAGGAATCTTGGTCTGTCCTCCTAAAATCTAAGAAAGGCTATGAATCCATCAATGGGAAATTTCTTTACTTAACTCAATGACATTGTATAATAAGTATGACAAAAATTAAATGATATAATATAAAAATTTAATTATTCAAAATTATTCTAGAAAAAATTTGATTCATCAAAAGAAACATAAACAACTATCAAAGTAGCTATCAAAACTCAGCCACAGAAACTAAGAATTAACAGATCATTGATTTAAACCACGGAGAGAAGAAAAAATGTTGTGTTACATGCCAAAAAGTGCCAAATATTTGAGGTGATGAATAATTAGCTTGATTTAATCATTCCGTGTTTTAAAAATCATAACATCATTTTGTAGCCCTTAAATATTTACAACTATAATTTTCAATATATAATAATTTGATTTTTAAACCAAATGTTGTATTTACACTCAGAGTATTGAAGACCTTCTTTCTTGGTGTTAATTTTTTAAAATGTTATTACAGTTCTTAGATGCTCAAGAGTTAAAGTAAAAAATACCTCTAAGCATCCCATCATTATTAATTATGACAGTGAATTTAATGAAGAGACATTTAAAAATTAACACTCTTCTTAGCCTCCATCCACCACTTGGCCAGCAAATTAAAGAACAGTCTTTTGTAATGTTGTTACAGTTGGTAATCAAGATAAAGCAACTCCGCAGAACCCTGCTGCTCTTAATGTAGGCTTATCTTTGATGGCTGAAGCAGCATTACTTGAAGAAATTGCCCTCCATTTCTATTTACCTTATTCCTAAAAAACACTTGTCTCTGTGTTTTTGGGAAAAGGATATCAATATATGGTGAATATTAAATAAATGGCAATAAGAGAATATAGTATGTTCTGTTTCTACGTTAAATTGCTTATTTGCATTTTTTCTCTTGCTAAAATTAATACAATCTCTGTTTAGCTTTCTTCACGTATTCAATGTATACTGTTGCAATCTAAATTAAGACCATTAGAAGAAAAAGATAAAATACTATGGAATTAGAGTTAAGGAACCCATTAGGTGTTAAGAATATTCTAGGTACTTACATTTTTAAAAATGAAGATTCATTTTTAAATAAAGAAACATAGGCAAAGAGAGAACGTGATATTTTCTGTGTTGTATATTAAGAATTATTTGATTTTTATATATCCAAAGGGAGAATGGAATAACTTTCTTTATATAGAAGCTGTTGCTCACAAGCTCTGGTCTCCCTAGTAGCTGATGGATTGGGTTTTTCCACTGCCATTATGAACAATGGCCGTCAGGAGAAAAAAAAAAATCAGTCTTTGAGACTCAGCGAAAGGATTTTTGTTTGTTTTCGTTACTAAAGAGTAGAAAAAAGCATGCATGTATATATACAGCAAATACTTCAGTTGAACTTGAGGTCTTAGATGAAATTTACACTAGACATCAAAATGCAGGGACAGATAGGAAAAATATTTTGTGAAGAAAAAGCAGATAATTTTTATATTGCTGAAAATGTACATAGAATTTTCTATGTGAAGATTGGGCTTATAAGGAAAAGTCTGGGTAAAATTTCAGGATTTAAGAGAATACCAATAAAGTGAAGATTGACATTAACCAGACCAGGCTATAAATACCACACAAAGAGACCAAACAAGTCCTCCCCTGACAGGTCTGACCACCTCTCCTGTTCTATAATGAACAACACTGGAAAGAAACCTGTTGTTCTTTCTGGATCAGCGAAACTTAATATGTTAGTTAGAGAACTTTTTTTTTGTACGATTTTGCATTTGCGAATTTACCTAATACCATCATACTGATATGTGTAGGTTAAATAATGCAGTGTGATGGTATAGTCAAGCCTCTACAAGTGTCATCATTTAATTATCTCTGTTGTCTTCCTTATCACTCAAACTAATATGACTTAATTTTTCTCAATATCAGTTTAGTGTGGAAGAGGAAGCCACTTTCATGTTTAAGAAAAAGCTTTAATTGCCTGTACTGTAAAAAAGGAAAATGTTAACATGAAGGTAAACATACAATTTTCTCTGCTCTATTTTATGTGCTTGAAAAATAGTAGTTCACAAAACTTGCTTTGTATTAATATCACTGATTTATATATATTTTATTCTCTTTTTTAGTCTTTAAAATATGCATTACATTCTAATAAGACTACTGCAGCTGTAACAAATGGTGGCTAATTATATGTTATTGACTGTGAAAATATTTTATTATTTAATGTTCAATATCCAATGATTTTAAGAGTATAAATTCTAATAGTATTCTTAAAAAATCTTCCAGAATATTATTCATAATCAATATAAATATGAGCAATATATAAAAGCATTGATATTTCATTACTTAATATTTTCAAATAATTATTATCTAAAATGTGTTTTGGTTGAAAGTTCTAAATTCTATTTTAAATTATTCCCTGATGTAAGAAATATCCAACAAATATTAATTGAAGATTTGCCTCATACACTTGTTATGGAAGTTTCAAAATTAAATCTTATATGGTCAGCAAAAAGAAGTGATGTTGACATATGTAACTTTCCAAATTAAAATGTTTTATGAAAGGAATATTAATAAATAATATATAAAGTGAATATGTCAATCTTACAAGTGGCTCAAACCGCAAATGTTTTGCAAAGAAATACACTTCATTTTAGATAATTGATAATAAAATTAAAATGATCTCTGATACAACCTTCGAAGTATGGTCTACTTTATAGAACAGGATTAATTCACTATATTTAACTAATTGTGGTCTAAGAATAGCCAAAGCCGCATTTGTGTTCCTTAAAAATGATAATGAAAATGTGAGTCTGTGTTACATAAAATTCGAACTGCATCTTATGAAGTTAAGACAAATGTGTGGGTCCAACATGAATGAAATACATTACGTATCAAAATTTATTTATTTCTCTAGTAATTCATCAACCACTACCCTTGTAATGTCTTCTGACCACATATGATGCTGGTAAGATCCAAAGTTTTCACCAGAGAATGTCGATGACATCTGTATTCTTGTTATCGTTTTCTAAAATGGCACTAAAACTATTTGTCCAATACTAAATTTTACTATATCTTTATTATTTCACATTAGTCTTAATTTCTCTCTGCATCTTCTAGGCAACTTGAGATCAGAGCTTATCTGCTTTTGGTTAGCCTAGTAGTTGTACTAGAGTAAGTATTCAATAAATAATTTAAAAATTAACAAATGAATACATGTGTTATGCTGCAGAAGCATTTATATCAAAAAGACATTTAGTATCTTCCTTGAAATGTAGTCTGATGTACTGTTTTCTAAAGTAGATGAGAAAGCCCAAATCAAGTGTAAATAAGACAAGATTTCCAAAGTCGTAATTTTGTTTTCTTTTTTTTAATTTAATTTTAATTTTTTAATTTTAATTTTTGTGGATACATAACAGTTGTACCTATTATGGGGTACATATTATATTCCGATGCAAGCATATACCTTAAACAGTAATCATTTCTTTGTGTTAGGAAGATTCCAATTTCACTCTCTTAGTTAACAATATACAATAAATTATTGTTAACTATAGTCACCCTTTTGTGCTACTTAACACTATATCTTATTCCTTCTATTTAACTATATTTTGTATCCATTAATCAAAGCAGTGATTTTCAAACAGTGTTCCATGAATTCCTAGTGGGTTTTAGAATGTTGCTCAAAAGGTGAAGAGGTAAAAGGAGAGATATTAGGTAGTGAATATAATTTATATATTGGCATTAATAAGACATTCTTTGAAGAAAGAGCTGTGCTGTTAAAGAGTGATTTGAAAAGCCTGTTTAATAATCTGTAGAGATAGTTTGGAGGTAAAATAAATGTCTGATTTTATTATGATGAGAGCTTGGACTGTTTACATACCCTATTGTGTCTCCAGTATGAAGCATAGTCCTTGCACATTATAGTCGTCCAATAAATATTTATTTTTATCAGGCATGACAATGACAAGTTGGTTAACATTTTGGTTATATACCATGATATTTAATTCCAATAAGCTCAGTAAGCAATAGCACCAGATTACTTATAATTGTTTATTCTCTTTCTGTGTTCATGATTAAGTTTGGTGCACTTCTAATGGTCACTTTTAAATTTGTAAATTTTTACATGGGTTCAAGGTAAAGTGAAACAGTATTTCTTGAAACTACATATTTAAAGAGGGAACATTTAAAATAATAAATTTAACAATAAAACTAAGACTGTTCAGGCTCAAAATAAAGTGACGGGTGGAATCATATTCACACTCATCAATTAATTGTGCAGCTATTATTATCCATACTGATAAGCATATATCCAATGAAAGTAATATTCCAAAAACTCACACAAAAACCATTGGTCATCTGGGCTCATTTTTTGGAGGATATAATTTCTGCAGTTTCTCAATAAGTCTTACATAATACAATTTTACAAAATTGTTTCTATGTTTCCTGCCAAATCATTTTTGAACACAAACAAGAATAAAAATAAAATTATCAATTTATCTCAACATATATTGAACAACATAGTGTCATAAAAATGTATGCAACAAAATTTAAATATGACAATTGAAATGCATTTATAGAGTTTTTTTTTTTTTTGATAAAAACCTAAATGCATTAGATGTGAGGAAGAATCATATACTATTAGAGAAAATGCTTTGAACCTTCCTCTACAGATATTGCAACAAGAATGTGAAATGGACAGGCAATGATGAAAATACAATTATTCCTATTGTCTCATGATATAATCTACAGATACTCTGAGAATGCATCTCAGATAATACTCTAGATGCTATTAAAGTCTTATCTCATGTGAAGTCTAACAATTCAGCTAGGCAAGAGGAGGGTGTTACAGATATTCTCATATTTTTTTGTACAATACATTCTACAGTCCAATTAAAAGAAGGTCTAGCACTTGTAAATCGCTGGAAAAATATATAACATTAAAACCATATTTAAAGTTTTTATTACATCATTAAATAAGTTGGTCAATATCTAGTGATGGTTGTAACAACCAAGAGCAATGGTAAATAATGTAGAAGTAGTGGTTTTTCCAAAAGCTGTTGCAGAAAAATATGTTCAAGTTTTCTGTTATTGTATGTTACATAGGTAAATGTAGTGGTTATACGATGCATTAACTTTCATCACAGTGTTAGATAAATGTCATATAAATTACATATTTTGTTAAGGTCTCATCTTTCAATTGCAGATTTTTCAGAGATTTTTGAAATTATACAACAATGAATTTTAAAACTTCCATTGTTTTTATGGTAGAGCTTGTTGACTGCCCCAAGGCAAGGTGTTAGTACAGATATTTCAAATGAGACAATAAATGCTCCTGTGTTTTAATAAAGAGACTCCATTAACTGAAATTGGCTCAGATATTACATGGCTTTCCCCCATACATATCTTGCTAATATTCGGAGTAAGCCAAAGGAACTCCTTGTAGTCATGTATTATCGCAATGTCATTTTACTTACTTAAAACTGCAGATGAAGTGTCAGCAATCAAAACAGAGATTTAAAGTTTTGATTTGAAATGTAAGTAACATATATTTACTGTTTTGAAACTTTGATAGAGATAGGGTGATTTAGCTAATTTTAGACACTGACATTGTTGAACACAGAATGACTAAACGATACATTCAGAAATTATTTTCCCAAGAATGATCATTTAAAATGGCTGAGGAACTGTTCATCAAACAATTCCAACTTGAAAATTTAACAATTAAGGTTTGAGAGCAGATGTTAGATAATGTTAGTAATTCAACCTTGAAACAATTTTCTGCTACTTCTCCTTTAGTCTTCCAGATGAGTTAAATTGAAGAGCATCATGAAATTGCAGGATGAGCTGTTAAAAAACTGTTATCATTTGCAATTGTTCTATGTAATACAGAATTGTTTTTATATGATGCAACTCAAAATAAAACAGAAATAATTTGGATGTTAAGGCTGATATAAGACACTAGCTTGCATTTACCATCTCTACATAGAAATTTTTGTTTAGAAAATAACCTTTGGGTTATCATTGATTGCCATTGCTATTATACATTAATAAATAAGAAATAAATGCATACAAATAAATTACCACTTTATTTACTGTTTGTGGTTGTATGCTAATTTTCATTTGGTAAAGAAAGGTCATCTGCTAAAAGTGTTGGAAAATAATGTTCTAGATGTCCTATTCAAGTATTAAGTATCAAGACACACCTCTAATTTCTCCTTTAAAATATGATGACTATAATAGCTAATCTCCAGGATTGTTGTAAGAATTAAAGAAAATATGTGAAATGTTTACAGAGAATTTATGAAGCATTATTGAAGCACTTAGCAAAGTGTCTGTCCTCAAATAATCATGTCATAAATTCTGTTATTATTATTACTCTAGGAAGTATCCGCCTTGGGAATGAATGAAAAAAATTCACTGAGAACACACTGGACAGTTCTGGCTTTTTTGGTCTTGATATCATAGCTCGGCCACGAAAATTTCTTAATATAATTTGTTACAGTTCCATTTGCGAATATGACAGAAACTACAGACCTGCTTCCACTCATGTCAATTTTTGTATTTTTCCACGACGTTCACAGTTTTCTAGGGATTGAGTCTATCCAGAGACTCCAGATTAAGATCCCTGCCTTAAGTTTGATCTTTAGAGATATCAGTAATGCAACCAGTTATTCAATAAAATAAGCCTAGACTTATACAATTTCCAATATACACTTAACTATCACCACAAATACACAAGATTTTAGAACTCAACTCATTGGCTTTTTTGTTTTGTTGTTTGTAAAGAACATTCTTACAGCCATTAAATTGGCTGTTCAGAGATCCAAGTTCAGATGTTTGTCAGTTTTGTTTCTTCTCTTAAAATAGAGAAGACAACTGTGAAAAAAGAACATGGAAACTGTTCTTTTTATTATTTCAGCAATAAACCAGTACTTTTTCAAAACTTCTTTCCTCAAGTTATGATCTGATACAAAAATTAGAAAAGTGTGTATCATTGATGTGTGAAAAATAAATGAGGATTGCAAAGGAGCTGAAATGCTGTAACTTAGATTAGTAATTTCTGTTTGCCAAAATTATAAATTTTGTTAAGTGCAGCACAGAGTATGTCACTCATTCCTTTTTTAAAATGTTTTAGAGGATTTTCAGAGATGAACATAAAAAATTTCCCTCTTCTTTCTTTTAAAGAAATAAAAGATGTAGATGATTAGCATTACGGTACATCAATTAGTGCCTCTGTTCTCTTATAATATATCATATGTCAAAACTTCTGTCTTTGCAATAACAAAAATGACCTTTTGGTGCCATAAGCTCTGGCTGACCTTTGAGTAGCCATAACAGTGGCAGAGAAACAATAAAGATACATCAAGCAAGAGTTACTTCTTGCCACCGGGATTCTCAGGGAATGAACCAGGATGCTATAAGGAACTTGCTCAACTAAAGTTGTAAGTAAAAATGAACAAAAAGACTTTCTATTATGAGAATCAACTTCATGACCTTGAAGTGGTATTTAAATATTTCAGTTAACATAAAGCTTACAGTAGTGTGCACTTTAGAGAAAGTGCAATGTTCAGAATATACTTAGTGAGTGATGTAAATATCAACATTTTGAAAGTTACCTATCTAGTTTAAAGTAAATTTATTAATGGAAAATATAATTTAAACACAAGAGTAGTGTAGCTTAATTTAGAAAAATGTAATAGAGAATGATAGTTTTTTATTTGACTTCCTCTCATCAATTAAAATGTTAACATCAGCTTGTCACAGAGAAACCATTTCTTTTCAAATAGCTTGGAACCACACACTGGGCTGATGTTTGAAATCTGTATCTGTATGATTTATCTATAGGGCACCATTTGAACATTTATTATCTTTGCTGTCCAGAGTGTCTAATTTTGTTTATGTTTTTCATGAAGTGTGGAATCACAATTATGAATTTATATAAACTCAAGCTCTGTAGTTAAATAAGATGAAAGACCTGAACTGCTTCAGTACATTCCAGTGTGAGCAAATTGGGATTCTGGTTACCATGAGGCTCCAGCTTCTAGTGAAGTTGTTGCGGGGAGAAAGAGTGGGGGGTGAGGAGTAGAGAGGGAGATAATTTCATCAAAGGAAGCAGGGTTTGTGTGGGAATTTGACCTGCTAAAGAACAATGAGTTTAGCTCTTCAAATATGGTTTCAGTAATTATTTTCATGATGTTGTTTTGTTATCTGATAGACACCTGTGGTCACTTTTCTGTTGGTTAATTTTGCTGTAATCTTTTAGTATATATTTTTAATGCTCAGTCTTTTTTATTTTTAACACAAACTATCTCAAAAGTCTATAGCAAAATACTCTTAAAATAGTGGAATCATCATTCAATTCTCTTGCACATTTGTATTTAAATTCATTTTCAAAGCAACATGTTCTTATTCTGATATTTTCTTCATTTGATTAAAACTTAGATTTAAGTATATAGTCACTTTTATTATAAAAATGCTTATAAATAACTCTTAGCTTCATTCCTTTATTCAATTGGCATTCTACTAAATATCAGCTATTCTGGGCTCTGTGCTAAGATTTGTGAGACAAAAATGAATAAAACGAAGACAATGCTCAGAAACAGCAAATCTTGTTGAATTGTGCTTCTCCTCTCTAGTTCAGCTACATCATGCTAAAATAATTGGTGGATTCACAAAATCCGTTCTTTAAAACATGCATCATTTGCAGCAGGAGGTGGGGAGATGGGGAAGAGAATAGAATAGACTTTATATTAAGTAGTTTTTAATAGAAATAATTTTAAATGCATCACTAGTCTCCAGACTACCTCTCGTCACGTCACCCTAAGTAGAAACTCCCTTTCTTTTCTTTACTTATCTTCCTTTCAAGGTTCAGGTCATACAACCTGTTCTAAGCAGCCATCCTCTTCTCTAGTCTTTAATGAACATGTGGAACTTTGCAAGACCCTTATTGATGGTACACTCAATTAATCTTAGAACATGCTACCATGAATAATTATCTTTATTTACTGTTTGCCCTAAATTTGCAATCAGGATTTAAAGCCTGCAAGGAAGGATCCATATTTTCTGGGGTTTCATATCCCCAGTGAGGTGCTTTATTCAAACCTGATACTCTAGGTGTGGTTGTGATGATATTTTCTATTAGATGTAACAAATATAGCACCTGATATTTTACTGGTTGGTAACATATTTTTGTATCCTATTGAGTAATACACATGACCATAAGAGGGAGTGAAATGACCTAAGTCTCATGAAGCCTCAAGTGACACAAATAATGATAAGTTCAGCTTCCACAGTGGTCACTGAAAGGATAATACCTGGACTAAAGTAATGAATTTTTGTATAGGAGGGAATTTTAATGGGCATCGAAGTAAGAAACTGTTTTCTTCCTACAAAAATTTAGGAAGGCTTAAGAAATTCCTCGTGCAATAATTGCAACCTATCTATCCAATCTGTATTGCAAATAACTACCTCTTTAATTCAGAAATCTGAGACTCACATCCTTCTATTTAAAATTCCTTCAGTTACCCCCTCATTATGAAGTACAAACTCCTTAACATATCATGTACAAGTCTTCTCATGATTGGCTCCTGATTAACTCTGTGGTTTCATGATCAGTATTGTTTCTCAGGATCTCCATTTTGTTTGATTGTCAAGTTGAATTCCTGACGCCCTATAAGAGCATCTTTTCCTCTCAACCTTTGTAAGTGATAGTTTATTTATTTATTTATTTTGGTATAATATTCCTCCTTCTCTTTCCTTGGACAAATAATTCCTTAGGTCTCTCCAACATTACCTCTTTTGTGAAAACTTCCTTTCCCTGCTGTTGGTGTCTCTCTCTTTTTACATAGCACCTTAGGCAAAGGCATGCATAGTACTGCTTAGCTGCTCAACTCCAGGGCCACTGTTTACATTTTAATCTATTCGTATTGCACTGTGAAAAGCCATTTATCTAGAATAAAGTGTGAATTTTCTACCACTCTGAGGCCCTATCTGTGTCATGATTTTAACTTACTACATACTTTGTTATTGTCTTTTCACTTATTTCCACTTCCTCTTCCCCAGGATCAGTGTTTCTAGAATTGTGGTGTGAGGATGCCAGGCATAAGAGCCACCTAGGAGTGCTTATAAAAACTTCAGAGTGCCTTAATTGGCCCTATAGCAGCAAAGTTGCTATTTACGGGATTCGAACATCTCCTTTTTAAACAAGATGCCCAGGAGACAACTTTGCTTCTTATAGTTTGAGAACTATTACAGTTGACTTAGAACTCCTTGAGCACCAACTATGTTCTACTCACTTTTGTATCTTCAGCACATATTCTGGCATGCAGCAGAACGGAATACATATTCCCAAATATGAATTATTGTGACTATATTATGAATGGAAAAATAACTGTAAGACTGTGGTTCTTGGATGTTTTAAAAATAACTGTTGTGGATGGAGCTGGAAGCCATTATCCTAAGCAAAGTAATGCATAACAGAAAAGCAAATACTGCATGTTCTCGTTTGTAAGTGGGAGCTAGACAGTGAGAACACATGGACACAAAGGAGGGAACAATAGTCACTAGGGCCTAGTTGAGGGTGGTAAATGGAAGGAGAGAGAGGATCAACAAACTACCTATTAGGTACTATGCTTATTACCTTGGCAATGAAATAATTTGTACACCAAACCCCCATGGCATGTAATTTACCTATATAACAAACCTGCACATGTATCCCTGAACCTAAAATAAAAGCAAAAAAAAAAAAAAAAAAAAAATTCAAGATATCACCTATGCTGGACAGGACATCAGTCCTTCTTATCCTGCCTCCAGCTACCCTTTGTGGAAGCTAAGTTTCAGGCAAGTATGGTAAAGAGGTAAGGGTTCTTTTCTCCCACCCAACCCCAACTGATAAGACACAGACTCTTCCTTGGACACAGCAACACTGAGACTACTGTGAAACATTTGCCTTTGCCCTGGCTCATAAGGTACTGATTTCACATTGGGAGAGAGAAGTTGAGAAGATCTGAGGCTATTGAACCCCCCTCCTTTTAGCACATGACTCCTAAAGCAAGGATGTCTATCTTAGAGAAGCCTGCTGTTGTTTCTGTCCTAACGCCAGAGTCATAGCTCAGAGATTTTGCTCAGGAGAAGAAGCAGGTTTGAGAACAGAGAGCTCCAAATCACTCTTCTCCCAATCTTATTTTATTTACAATATAACATGAAGAAGTTCAAGCCTAAGGATGTTCTCAAAAACAATGCAGGTGATTATGGGGAAAGGTAATTGAAAGGAAAGTGGTAGACTCATTGGATAAGTAGGCTAAACTGCAGCTGATTTGTTTATACAAGGCAACCACAGCAAGAACCCACTTGGGGTCATAAGAAATCTGAAATACCAACCTGCGGTCTGAATTTTATTGGTTTAGTTTGTGGCGCAATTTATGTACTAATACATTTTTGACAACAATGGAGTGCAACTGACCAGTGATTAGTGGATATTAACAGCTGGGATTGAACAGGGAAAGAAACAATCAACGAGAGGCCCGATAAAATCACTTTCATTGAGGATGACTGTGGGCATATACAAGGCTACAGCTTTTGAGGAATATCAGAAGCTTACTACTTCTGAGATAAGTAGACACCACTAAAATAATTAACTAAATTACAGTTAATTATAAACTGAACAAATACATAACCATGATGACCTTGGGGAGGTGGTGGTTACCAGCACCCAGTATTACAACAACATATTACTTAAAATATCTGTTCTCCAAAAAATCATGAGATATGCAAAGAAACAGAAAAGTATGACCATATACCAGAAAAAAAACAGGTAATAGATACTATCTCTGAGAGTAATCAAATGTTATATTTAAAAGAAAAAAAAACTTCAAAGTAGCCATTATAAATATGTTCAAATAAATTAGTTCTTGATTGAATAAAATAAGGTATGATGTCAATGTCACATCAAATAGAAAATATCAATGATGGGACTTATAATAACCAAATGGAAATTTTAAATTTGAGAAATGCAAAACTAAAATGAAACATTTTTTTTATGGGAGCTACACAGTTTTAAAATGGCAGAAGAAGGAACTAAACTCGAAGATAGATTTATAGAAATTATGCAGTACAAAGAACAAAGATAAAAAATAGTTAAGAAAAATGAACAGAGCCTTAGAGAAACATGGGATACTATCAATCACCCATGTGTCATGTGATTATCAAAAGAGGAGAGAGAGAAAAGGAGCATAAAAATGTTCAAAACACTAATGGCAAAAATCTTTCTAATCAGTTGAAAAATGTTGAAATATACATCCACAAATCTCAACAAACTCCAAAAGGGTAAACGCAAAGAGGTACACAAATAGAGACATTATAGTACAAATTCTGAAAGTCAAAAGACAAAACGTAAAAGCCAAACCTTTCAAAGAGAACCCCAATAATAATACAAGTTGACTTATCTGCAGAAACAATGAGGGCGGGGAAACAGTGAGGTAACATATTCCAAGTGCTCTAAGGAAAACACACCCACACACACACACACACACACACACACACTCCAAAAACTGTCAACCAAGAATCCTCTAACTATGAAAGCTATCTTTCAAAAGCAATGATAGAGTGAATATCTCAACAAAGGATGAAGCTTATTTTCAGCAGGAACACAATATAAGAAATACTAAAGGAAATTCTTTAGGCTGAAAGCAAGTGATCCCAGAAAATAATTCAAATTGACACACCTACAAAATAAAAAGCACCAGTAAAGATAAACATGTAATTATAAAACATAGTAGGAATGCATGCTTATCTCCCTTTTAAAATGATTTGTATAAAATAATATGCATATAATGTACCATTTGACCTATAACATATAATCATGTGTCACATCACAAGGTTTCAGTCAAGGGCAGATGGCACATACAACAGTGGTCCCATAAGATTATAATGGAGCTGAAAGATTTTTATTGCCTAGTGACATTGCAGCTATGTATACAGTTGTAATGCAATGCATGACTCACATGTTTGTGGTGATGCTGGTGTATGTAAGTAGACCTACTGCATTGCCAGTCATATGAAGAATATAGCATATACAATTATAGAGTATATAAGACTTGATGATGATTAATAAACAAATCTGTTAAACGTCTATGTGCATATTATACTGTACTTTCTGTTGTTATGTTAGAGTGTCCTCTTACTTATTTTTTTAAATGTTATTGTGAAGCAGTGTAAGGAAGGTCCTTCCCAAGAATACTTCTGGAACTGTTCCAGAAGAAGGCATAGTTTTCACAGGAGAGGAAAATTCCGTGCATGTGATTGCCCTGAAGACCTTCCAGTGGGGCAAGATGTGGAAGTGGAAGACACGGATATTGATGATTCTGACCCTGTGTAGGCCTAGGCGAATGTGTGTGTTTATGTCTTAGTTTATTATTATTATTATTATACTTTACGCTATGGTATACATGTGCAGAACGTGCAGTTTTGTTACATAGGTATACACCTGCCATGGTGATTTGCCACACCCATCAACCGGTCACCTACCCTAGGTATTTCTCCTAATACTATCCCTCCCCTAGTTCGTCAGTAGGTTATATGTGCCTAGGGATTTATCTATTTCTTCTAGCTTGTCTTGTTTGTTTGGCATATAATTCTACATAACAATCTCTTATAATCCTTTTTATTTCTATGGTATCAGTTGTAATGTCTTCCCTTTCATTTATGATCTTATTTATTAGTCTTCTCTCTTTTTTCTTCATCTAACTAAGGGTTTGTCAATTTTGTTTATCTTTTCAGAAAATTTACTCTTGATTTTGTTGATTTAATTGTTTTTTAAGTCTCTATTGTATTTATTTTTGTTCTGATCTTTGATATTTTCTTCCTTCTGCTCACTTTGGGCTTAGTTTTGTTTTGTTTTTCTTTTTCTAGCTCATTGAGATGTAATGTTAGATTGTTTATTTGAGATCTTTCTTTTTATTTTGATGTAGGCATTTATTGCTATACATTTTCCTCTTAGAATGGCTTCTGGTGCATGCCATAGGTTTTGGTATGTTGTGTTTCCATTTTCATTTGTCGCAATATAATTCTAAATTTCCCTTTTGATTTCTTTTGACCCGTTGGTTGTTCAATTTTTACATATTTGTGAATTTTCCAACATTTCTCCTTTTATTGATTTCTAGTTTTTTATCACTGAGATCATAAAAAATGCATGATATGATTTCAACCCTCTGAAATTTGTTCAGACTTGTTTTGTGACCCAAACTATTATCTATCTTGGAAGAAATTTCTGTGTGTGCTTGAGAAGAATGTGAACTCTGTTGCTGCTGGATAACATGTTATATATATATATATGTACTTTAAACTAAAAGACCTAACAGATGTGTGTTTGTGTATGTGTGTGTGTGTGTATATATATATCTGTCTATATATGTATATATCTGTCTCTCTCTATATATCTGTCATATATACATATACACATATATGTATATACAAATGTCATATATATGTATATATGTGTGCATGTGTGTGTGTGTGTGTCTGTTAGGTTCTTTAGTTTAAAGTATAGTTCAAGTCTAATGTTTCCAGAAATATTTTCTGTTTGGATGATCTGTTTATTGTTGAAAGTGGGGGTATTGAAGTCCCCTACTATTATTGTATTACAGTCTGTCTCTCCCTTCAGATCTATTAACGTTTGCTTTATATACTTAGGTTCCCTGACTTGTAGTACCTCTGTATTTGCAATTATTATAGTCAACAAATTGACCTCTTTATCAATATGTAATGACCTTCTTTGTTTCATTTTACAATTTTTGACTTAAAGTCTATATTGTCTGATATAAGTATAGCTACATCTGCTGTCTTTTATTTTGCATTTGTATAGACTATCTTTTTTTATTCCTTCATTTTCAGTCTATGTGCATCCTTAAAGGTGAGGTGAGCCTATTGTAGGCAGCATGTAGTTGGGCATTTTTTAAAAAAACAAAACAAAACTATTCAACCACCATATATCTAATCACTGAAAAGTTTAATCCATAATCCATGTACATGCAATGAAATTATTGATAGGTAAAGTCTTACTATTCCCATTTTATAATTTTTGTCTGTTTTTTAAAGATATGCTTTGTTTCCTCCTCTCTTGCTCCCTTCCTTTGTGGCTTGATGGTTTTCTGTAGTGATGTGCCTTGAATCATTTGTATTTTTGTTTTGTTGATCTGCTATAAATCTTTGCTTTCTGGTTACCATGAGGCTTACATAAAATACCTGATACTTATAACAGCCTATTTCAAACAGATAACAACTTAACTTTGATTGCATACAACTCTATAATTTTACTCATCCCCTAAATTCAATGTTCTTGGTGTTAAAATTTACATTATTTTGTAATTTATGTCTCTTTACAATTTATTTTAGCTGTAGTTTTTAAATAGTTCTGTCCTTTAACCATCATACTAGAGTTCAAATTGCTTTTAGCACTAAAATTACAATCCTAAAGTATTCTGAATATGACTCTATGTTACTTAGACAATTGAGATTTGCATTTTTGTATATTTTATGTAATTAATTAACAGGTTTTTGTTTTAGTGCCTACAACTCCCTTTAGTAATTCCTCTAAGGCAGGCCTAGGGATGAAGAACTCTCCTCGCTTTGTTTTTCTGGGAAATTTTTCATTTCTCACTATTGAAGAATAGATTTGCTGGGTAAAGTATTCCTGGTTGTTGAGTTTTTTTGTCTTTTTTCATCTTTTTTTTTCCTTCAGCACTTTGAATATGTCATTTATTTCTGCCTTGGCCTGCAGGTTTTCTGCTAAACCAAGTTGGGACTCCTTTGTGTGTGATATGTTTCTTAACTCTTGTTGCTTTTAGAATTTTTTTGTCTTTGATTTTTTTATGGTGTGATTATCAATGTATCTTGGTGAACTCTTCTTTTCGTTGAATTTAATTGGAGAATTCTGTGATTCCTGAACCTGGATGTCAGCACCTTTCCCCAGATTTTGGAAATCTTCAGTCATTATTTCTTTAAATATATTTTCTGGATTTTTTCCTCTTTTTATTTTTCCTTTGGGAAATCCTATCATGCAAAATGTTAGGTCTCTTTATGGTGTACCATAGTTCCAGAAGATTTTCTTCATTCTTTTTTTTTTTATTATTACACTTGAAGTTCTGGGGTACATGTGTATAATGTTCATGTTTGTTATAGGTATACATGCACCATGGTGGTTTGCTGCACCCATCAATCTGTCATCTACATTAAGTATTTCTCGTAATGCTATCCCTCTCCTAACCCCCAACCCCCTGACAGACACCAGTGTGTGATGTTCCCCTCCCTGTGTCCATGTGTTCTTATTGTTCAACTCCCACTTATGAGTAAGAACATGCAGTGTTTGGTTTTCTGTTCTTGCGTTTGTTTGCTGAGAATGATGGTTTCCAGCTTCATCCATGTCCCTGCAAAGGACATGAACTCATCCTTTTTTATGACTGCATGGTATTCCATGGTGTATATATGTCACATTTTCTTTATCCAGTCTATCGTTGATGGAAATTTGGGTTGGTTCCAAGTCTTTGCTATTGTGAACAGTGCCGCAATAAACATATGTGTGCGTGTGTATTTATTTACTGTGTCTATTTCCACACAAAATGCCAAAGACCAGGGTGGCGGGAAAAGATGAGTACAGAAGAGATGGTATGTTAAGTCTGACTTTACAGCATCTCAATCAAATACAGTTGAACAACATGGGGGATAAGCTGCGCCTTATTAGAAAATAGGGTATTTGCAGATGTAAATGGTTAGGCAATGAAAATACAAAAGAAGTGTACACTGAGGTCACACTGAATTAAAGTAGGCTTTAAGTTCAATTACTGGTGTCCTCAAGAGGAGAAAGACATTTGAAGACACAGACACACAAAAGGAAAAAGGCAATATGACCACAGAGGCAGAGACTGGAGAGATGCAGCTGTAAGTCAAGGAGCACCAAGGATTGCCAACACCCAGAAGCTATGAACCAGCAAGGGATCCTTTCCTAGAACCTTCAATGGGAGCATGCCCCTATTCAGCCATCTTGCTGATGTCACTCAGTATGTGTTATTTATCAAGTTAAGGAAGTTGCTCTCTGTTTCTAGCTTGCAGAGGGTTGTTTAATCATGAATGAGTGTTGGAATTTGTCAAATGCTTTCTATACACATATTGTTATAATCGTATTATTTTTCTTTCTTGGAATGTTGATGTCAGGTATTACATTAATTGCTTTCAGTTGTTGAAATAGTCGTCAAATACCTGTAATACATCCCACTTGGTCATGGAGCATAATTAATTTTATACATTATTGGATTCAATTTGCTAATATTTTGTTGAGGTTTTGCATCCATATTTAAAAGGCATATTGGTCTTTAGTTTTCCTATTTTAAAATGATCCCATGTTCTTTGTCTGGTTTTGATATTAAGATAATATTTACCTCAGAATAAGTTAAGTAGTCTTGCCTCTACTTCTATTTTTCTGAAATATTTTGTAGGGAATTAGTGTGATTTTCCATAAATAGTTGGTAGAATTCACTAGGAAACTATCTGCACTTTTTCTTTTCAATTTTGGAAGCTTATGAATTATTTAATTTTCTTAATAGATGTAGACCTATACATGTTATCTATTTCTCATTTAATGAATTTTGATAGATTATTTCTTTCAAGGAACTGGTTCTTTCATCTGGGTTATCAAATCTGTGGGCATAATAATATTTCTTTATTATTTGTTTAATGTCCAAGGATCAATAATGATGACATCATTTCTTAGGTTTGTAATTTGTTTCTTCTTTCTTTTTTTCCTTGACTAGACTGATAACATTTTAACTTCATCAATTTTGCTTCTCTGTCCAAAGAATCAGTTCTTGATTTTAATGATTTTTCTCTAATTATTTTCTCCATTTCATTGAATTCTGCTTGAATTTTTATTATCTCATCTCTTCTGCTCACTTTAGATTTAATTTGCTCTTCTAATTTACTAAGATGGAAGCTAATATTATCATTTTTAGACATATCCAATGTTATAAATTTATCTTTAAGCACAGCTTTAACTCCATCCCGTAAGTTTTTATAAGTTGTATTTTCATTTGAAAAAATTTCAGAATATTTCAAGATATTTAAAACTTTTTCTTGAGACTTCTTTTACCCATTCACTATTTAGAAGTGTGTTGTGTAATCCCAAAACATTTTGGGATTTTTCAGTTATCTTTCTGTTATTGATTTCTGGTTTCATTCCATTGTGGTCTGAGAGTATATTGGTATATATATATTATTTCTTTTCTTTTATATCTGTTAAGGTGCTTTATCATCTAGAATATACTCTGTCTTAGTGTATATTCCATGTGAGCTTTAGAAGAATATGTGCATCCTACTGTTCTGCCTGACTTTATAATTGTCAAGTAGATCCAATTTGGTTGATGGTGCTATGTCTCTCAACTATAACCTACTGATTTTCTGCCTGCTGAGTCTGTCAATTACTGATTGAGTGTGTTGAAATCAACTAAATTAGGAGATGTGCCTTTTTCAGTTCTTGTACCATTATCTTCTTTATTCCTGATAATTTTCCCTTCTCTGAAGTCTGCTTTGTCAAAAATATTATAGCTAGTTCAGCTTTCTTTTGATTAGTATTAATATGATATATCTTTATCATTTGAATTTTAGTCTACCTGATTATTTATTTAAAGTGAGTTTCTTGTAGACAACACATAGTGGGGTTTTGTTTTGTTATGCACTCTAGCCGTCTCTCTTTTAATTAGTATATTTATATAATTCATATGCAAAATGATGATTGATGTATTTGTATTCATATCTGTTATATTTTTAATTGTTTCATAGTTACTTCCCATGCTCTTCATTTCATTTTTGTCTTTCACCTTTTTTCTATACTCTCTGGTTTTATTTGAGTATTTTATATAATTTTATGTCTTTTATACCATGTCAGTTATGCTTTTTTAAAGATTTTTTTTCAGTGGTTACTCTGGAGTTTGCAGTATACATTTACAACTAATTTACATTCACTTTCAAAAAATGTTATACCACTTCATGGATAGTGTAAGTATCTTATAGTAGAGCGTTCCCAATTCTTCCCTCCCATTCTTTGCTGCAATGTAGTCATTTATTTCACTTACCCATCAACTGTATAAATGAATATATTATTGTTATTACTATTTCAGTGAAATCTATCAGATTAATTAAAACCAGTGCTATCAGAAATATTACATTATCTTTAGTTATTCTTTCTGCCATGCTCTTCTTTTCTGTAGGTCTGAATCTCTATCATTGTTGTTGTCTCTGAAGCACTTTCTAACATTTCTTGCAAGTCAGGTTCTTTGGTGACAAATTCCCTCAACTTTTATTTTTCTGAGAAAGTTGTTGTTTCTCCTTTATTCCTGATGAATAATTTCTCTGGGTGCATATTTCTAGGTCTGCTTGGTAGCTTCTACTTTCAAGACTTTAAACATTTCTATCCAACTTCTTATTGCTTGTGTGGTTTCTAAACAGATGTCCAAATGTAATTCTTATTGCTCTGTAAGTAACATCTTTTCTTCCCAGTAGTTTATTTCAAGATTTTTCTTTGTCTTTGACATTCTGCAATTTGAATATACTATAATGGTATGCCTAAGTGTGAGACTTTTGGTATTTACCTTGCTTGGTATCCTCTGAGCTTCCTGGATTTGTGTTTTGATGTCTGCCATTAATTTTGAAAAATACTCAGCTGTTGTTACTTCAAAAATTTTTGTTCCTCTTTCTTTTTATTTTTCTGGTATTCTCATTATGTGTATTTTACACCTGTGTAGTTGGATATTCTGTTGTTTTTAAAATTTATGTTTCCCTGTTTTCAGTTTGGGAATATCTATTTACATATCTTCAAGTTTACTGATTCTTTTCCTTGACTATGTCCAGTCCACTAATGAGTCCATTAAAGGCATTTTTTATTTACATGCAATGCTTTTGGTTTGTATTTCCTCCTTAATTTTTTTCTTAGAGTTCCCATCTCTCTGCGTATGTAACCAATTTATTCTTGCATGTTGTCCATCTTTTCTATTAAAGTCTTTGACATATAATTCATACTTTTAAAAAAAAATCCCCAAAGATCTGATAATTCCAAAACCTCTGTTGTAGCTGGGTCTGGTACTGGTGCTTGCTTTGTATCTTCCAACTGATTATTTTTTGTCTCTTACAATACCTTGTAATTTTTTGTTAAAAGCCAGACATAAAGTACTGGGTACAAGGAACTGGGGTAGATGGGTCTTTATTGTGAAGTTATACATTTATCTGGCTAAAAGTTAGGTTGTGTTTATTATTCACTATTGTTATGGTAGCAAAGGTTAAAATTTCCACTACTGTCTTTGTTTTTTGTCTCCTTTTTGTCTTGGGTTTCTCTAGAAACTCCTTCAGTAGTGTCAGAAGCTTGCAAATTGTTCAGCTGTCATGCCTCTTATTATACAAGAACCTTACTGATGAGGTCAAATTCATAAAAAGAGAAACTAGATTGGTATTGCCAGGTTCTGGGGTGAGAATGAAGAGGTGTGATGGTTAATGAGTATAAGACTTTTTGGGAGGTGATTAAAATGTCCTGAAATTAGATAGCAGTGATTGCATAACTCTGTGAACATGCTAATAATCAGTGAATTGTACCCTTTAAGAGGGTACAATTTTTTTTTGGTATGTGAATTATATCTCAACAAAGCTGGTATATTAAAAAAAACATAGGTGAATGCATTATATTGGCGGTGGGGAAAATTCCGAATTTTTATATAATGTGTACTTTGAAGAAATTGGAATATCCTAAATTGCATTATATTCAAACTACAAAGTTTTAGGGAGTCATTAAAAACTATATTACCAAAGATATTACAAGCTAAGTAAAACCTCAAGGTAAAATTAGATGCATAGGGTAATTTGAATATTATAAAATAAAATATGTTTTTATCTCTATGTGTATATATTTCCAAATCTAGCTTTAAAATTATGTATTTTAAAATGAAAATAGCATAAGAAAATTTATATTAATGTTAACAGTATTATGAAGATTAATACTATGGGTGATGGTATTCTTTAAAAATGTAAAAACTTTTAAAATTCTATATAATGAGTATGCATCACTTTTACAATCATAAAAATACATCACTAAAAGATACATTATCTTTTTACTTTTGGTTCTTAAATACATAGTATACAGTGTGAGATGGGGCTCTAGTATATAACTTAATTATTTGAGTAATAATTATAATAACAACAATAACTGATTAATCGATACCTATCATCAAGTTCTCACTTTTTTTATCCCATTCATTGGTTTTGCCAATGCTGTTGTTATGTTCAAGTAAATGGACACAATGACACTGCTCAGTCAGTCTGCCTTGTGAAAAGCCATTTTAAGATGAGGGTTAAGCAATGTACTATATGGTAAGGCAAGGCTATTTATAGCACACCGTTGGAACTAAACTAAATTGTATCATCATTATGAGGCAATCTTTACAGAGTCCTGTGAAATGCATTCTATAATTGTAAAAATTGCATTTGCAAATGTCCCTTTAGTAACTAACCACAAGATAGAGGCAGTAGGGAAAAATTTAATTTAAGAAAATAGAATAGAGTTGAAAATTTATGGGAAATTCTGAATAAAGTTCATAATTTTACCCATTACTCATAATGATTACTCAAAAACCAGAACAGGAAGAAACTGGACTTATTAAAAGAAGCATTAAATAAAGCACTAAACAATGTAGACTGGCAAACTACTGTATCTAAAAACTTTCTTCCCCTGTGGACACATAAAAGACTAAAAAATGTTGATGATATAAACTTAAGAAACAAAATATCCCACCTGGAGCAGTTTTCTCAAAAGTTACTTAGACTTTGCTACTCTATTTAAAAGCAGTTCGCATTATACTAATAGGTACAAGCAAGCAGTTTAGGTTGCGTAGTACATGATACCCATGCTGGATCAGAGGCTAAAAGCAGTTGGTTTTTCTGGCTTCCTATTTTTGTTTCCTTTGATGACCTAAGTCCTAATGACATACTTTTTCAAAAGTTCAACAGCACTTATGTTTTTATTTAAAATTTTATTATATTTTATTGTATACAGTTCTCTTTAATTAAATCAAGATGTGTTTCTTATTTGAAATGAAGTTCCTCCAAGGAAAGAATTGTGTGTGTTGCATTTTTTAAAATATATTTTTCCCAAGGATCCAGGACTGTGTGGGACAATGCTTAAGAAATACATAATCTCATTTTATTGTGTTAGTCTCTTATCTAAAAACCTCAATTTTATTGAACTCAGATTCAGAACTTCACCCCATTACCTATGCATTTAAGCAATACCATACCGTATCACCACATAATATCTTCTTCATGTTCATTTATACAAACTTACTATTCAACAATCCATATCCACACTGGCTTTTTTTCTCTTTAGTCCAGGGCTTGGGATACTTTTCTGTAAAGGTCCAGAAAGTAAAATTTTATGCTTTCTGGCCCGTATCATCTCTGTAGCTATTACTTAATTCTGCCATTATAACACAAAAGCAGCCAAACCAATTCGTAAGCAAATAACCTTGGCCGGGTTCCAATAAAACTTTATTTATGAAACGCAAGCATAGGCTGGATTTGGTCATGGGTTATAGTTTGCAGATCCATGCTCTAGTCCACTTTCTTCCTCACTTACCAATTTACAAGATATGTATTTTAATCAGCAAGAGACAGAATATTCTGAAGATGATGCTACATTATTGCTGATAAATCTTCAGTAACATTAATGACATTCTCAGCCTGGTTTTAAATAACTTATTTCTGATTTCTAACATTCCTAAAGATCTGCTACTTCAACTACACTTGCTTGTTCCCCAGAGTTCAGAGATACCTTGAGTCTTCCCAGCACATTCTATTTATCTACACTCCATTCTATTGTTACTAAACTGCTCCTTGTTTATTTATTCAAGAGCCACTTCCCTTATCAAACTTACAAAAGCTACTCTCCCTGACCACTTAGCAGGAAGTGGCTTAGCTGTGGCTATTTGTATAAATTTTGTAGCCATCTATCATTGCCTGTATATTCTACATCTTTTTGTTAAGCAACTTTTTAATTTAAATCCTCATATTAATTTTTGTTTATAATGTTATGTTTCTAAGTACAATAAAATTTCTTGAGGAAAAGAAATGTATTACACTTCTAAAACTTCCCCATTGCATCTAGCACAGTAATTAACAAATAATAGACACTCCTTACTGTTTGACTTGGTGGCTATTATTCTGAAGAACCAGCTCTTCTCAATAGCATATTCATTGAAGTTTCTCAACATGACACAGTAGATTGCAACTGATGGTTGGTAAAGTTTTTCTCCCTCAGAGAAAATAAACTTTTCATGGGACAAATGAATAATTTTTCATAAAATGGATAATATTGAGGCATATTATTTACTTTTTGATTACCTTAAAGAATGTTCAGTACTGTACATATAAAATAAAGTTTACTAATTGCCATAATAATTATAGTTGATAAAATTTTAACAGTATTTGACCTTGTTACTATAAATTTATCAAAATAACTGACATTTATCAAAATAACTGATACTGAAGCTTATAAAATGTTATTTAAAATAGCAGGTTAAAACAACATATAGGTAAAAATTCACCTAAAGCTCTTTTTCACTGGATAACGTATTTTTTTTTGGTTGAAAGAAGAATGATTTATTGTCCTTTATTCCCCTTAAGCAATACTTAACTTGTTTTAAGTTTCGGTGAGATTATTTTACTGTACTGTTACTTTTAGTACATATATTATGAATGCAGAGTTTGTTTTGAATTCTTATTGTTACAGTAATGACTAACATAGCAAAAGTCAGCCACATTTTCTATTTTCTGTAAATAGAAGTTTATATTGACTTATTCTCTAAGTAGTCCATAAAGTTATTGCTGGAAATGAGATCTTTGGAAAACATAGATGTGATGGTTAATTTTAGGTATCAACTTGACTGGCTCATGGGGTGCCCAGATATTTCATTAAACATTATTCTGTGTGTATTTGTGAGGGTGTTTCTGGATGAGATTAACATTTGCATGAGTAGATGGGGTAGAGAAGAGGGCCCTCCCCAGTGTAGGTGGTCCTCATCCAATCTGTTGAACTTCTGGATAGAAAAAATAGTCCGAGTGAGGCAGAGTTTCCTCTCTTTTCAATTGCCTTTGAGCTGGGGTATCAGTCTTCTCTTGGCTTTGGACTTTAATACAGAGTAGAACTTATACCTTCAGCTCTCCTAATTCCCAGGACTCTGGGCTCAGACAGGAATTACACCATTACCTCTCCTGGTCTCCAGCTTGTCAACTATTACATGTTAGGACTCCTTACCTTCCCAAATCCCATGGAACATAATCCTTATAATAAATATCTTTGTATAGTTATAAGTAAATAGATTTTAACTTGGCTTAGGCTAACTCTTTGTCTAAGACCCCATTCTGGTGCCCTCCTCTGCTATCCCTGCAGGCTGTTTGGTGGTGTTTTACATGTTTCCAAATTCATCTGTGTCTCAGTCTTTGCAGACACATGATTTTTGCAGATTTTTTCATCAAATATATATGGAGCAGCTGGAAGACAAAATTGATATCATTTTCATCTTGCCTGGTGCAGTGCCTGACATTTAGTAATGACTCTGTATACTAATCTCTATATCTACATATGAAAATATATAGAGTTTAAACTTGCCTTAATCTTCATACTCTCTTCCAATTTATCTGCATGTTTCTAAAAATCAAATCTATATTTAAAGGACTAACAGAAGCAGATAAATACACAGTAATGACTCAATAAAAGATAAGTATTCTTTTAAAGGCAAGTTTAAATTACTAAGAAGCTCATTATTTTGAATAAGCATTAATTAGAAGACACATTTTTCTGGACTCTACTATCTATGCTAAAAATTGGATGTGTAAATATTATCTTCCTCCATTCATGGAACTATTTTAATGTTCACATCTGCTTTTATAGTAGATACAACTTCTATATGTAAGTTATGGGTTTCGTAGATACTTATAAGGATATTTATATTATAAATGTGATTCTTATAAGAAATTTCAGAATAGTAGCCAAATGGGTAGGCATGGAAATAGCTTCAGGGAAGAAATAATGAGCTAAACAAAAGATATCTTCATGAATGAAAGAAAATAATGAGGTAAAATAAACCGATGCAGATAAAGGAGCCTCATTCTAAGTTTCTATAGACAGGAGAGAGGAGAAATATGAGTGTTTGGTGTGGTTGTAGGCTAATAGGAAATTTTGCAGGAGTGCCAAAGAAGAAGGAGAAGCCCCAAATGGCTTCACAAAGGGCATAATAGATTGAGATTTAAGCAGAAGCCATATTAGAAAAGGGGCGAGGGCATTGCCTAGCTTTCCTGTGTTGAAACAGATTGGGTTTAAGAAGTTCAGACCCAACTTAATGGTTATCAAAATAAAACTGTAATTAATCTATGTTGCTGCATGGAGAGCAGGGGCTAATTTTCATCTGAATCACATGTGAGAATCTAAGTACCAAGCTGAAAAGGGAGCTGGATAAATAATTACTTGCACAAGTTTTTTATTTTCTAAAAAGAAAAAGCATGTTTTTAATTGAAAATTCTGGGTTGTTTCAAGCTCCAGATTAGAGATGATCTTCGAGTAAATGTCCCAGTGAAGACATTTACTCAATGTCAATCATTAAACAAAATTATATAAATAAAGTACACAGAATGTTAAAAAGTAATGAATGTGAAGGAGAAAAGTCAGAAAGAGCAGGAGGCTAAGTGTTGGAGGGGTTGATATTTTAGGTAGAGTGGCCAGAGAAGCAGATGAGATTGAATAAAGGTATGAAGGAAGTGAGGGAAGAATTCATCAACTATCTGGGGCATGAGATCTGAAAGACAGGCAGCAATTGATAATGCAAAGACCCCAAGGCAGATGGGGCCTTTAGATTTCACAAGAGTGAAATCTAAAATGCAGGGAATGCATAGGAAGCAAGATCTCTTTGGAGTTAGGAAATATTAAGTTCTTAACAAACAAGATTAATTTCTGTCTTTGTTGCTTTAAATCATAGCTCATAAACTCACATACTTACAGAAGTCAGGGTAATAATGTAGATGTCTGAAGCATGGCGGGTGTTTTAACTTCCTGGGGCTACCATAACAAATTACTACGAACTGGGTGGATTAACAACAGAAATGTATTCTCTCACAGTTTTGTAGGAGGAAAGTCTGAAATCATGTCAGCAGAGTCATGCTCCCATTGAAGGATCTAGGGAAGGATCCCTTGCTGGTTCTTAGCAAGGGTGTTGGCAATCCTTGGTGCTCCTTGACTTACAGCTGCATCTCTCTAATTTCTGCCTCTGTGGTCACATCGCCTTTTCCCCTTTGTGTGTGTCTATGTCTTCAAATGTCTTTCTCCTCTTGAGAACTCTAATTCAGTGTGACCTCATCGTACACCTGTTTTGTATTTTCATTGCCTAACCATTTACAGCTTCTAATACCCTATTTTCAAACAAGGTCACATTCACAAGTACTGGCAGTTAGGACTCGAACATATTTTGGGGCAGGGGGACGCAATTCATCTCAAAATAATGGGGAAAGTGGAAAAATCCTGGGCAGATATTGACTCTAATGGGGTTAGCTTTGACTCAGCTTAGCAGATTGTTGTCAGTTTACATACTTTGCTTTCAGGAAAGGATTTGCCTTGAGGAAGGTAGTTTATTACTAGAATTTAACAGAGGGGGTCAGTTGTGAGTGTGGAGGATCTAGTTCACATGGCTTTAGAAAACTTTTAGGGAGTACTTCCTACCTGTGGTGGAAGAAATGTTTGAGAGAATGTCAAGATTATCAGAGATACTTTGACTTTGGAATGTCAGACAGCCCTATGATAAGCATTTGGGGTCATAATTAAAAATTACATCGAAAAAATGTAGTTAGCATGGATTCTTGTGACATATGTAACATTCTCCTCAAATTTTCTTAGCAAGTTTGCCCCTACATGTACCTTAATCCATAGTTGTTGGTTTCATCTCTTTCCCTAGGCTCACATTTATTAGCTTGACAAGGTGGCTTCTATGCAATGAATCTTATTTGAACAAGCAATCTCCAAAGACATGAAATGGGACTGTAGTGTGCTTAGACTTAGAATCCCCAGAGTGAAATCTAAAATGCATCCCTTGATCTAAAAAATGCAATTTGGTAGTTCCTAGTGGGATATTTCCCTCAAGATGAAATTATTTATCTCAAGAAATTATCTATCTTAGGGGATAATTCCTTAACTATAACTTAAAGACATTATACAATTATGAGACTATATTTTCCACTGGTAGTGAGAGACAGCACTTGAAATCTAGAGACATTGCAAGTGAAATCAGAGTTCATGTCTGAGGCCTGTAATGCTACCAGGGATTAAATGAAAGAGATTCAATCCAACCGTCTCTTCTAGGATTCAATTCTGAATAGCTGCCTTGTTGATGAGTATACATTTCGTAAGGCCTTATATTTCTCATCTCTATTAAGTTTTCCTTCAGAATTGGGTAGATCATTTTTCCTTGGCACAGATAATTTGTATATTATCTCAATGTTTTTTTTTTTTTTTTTCTTCCAGAAGCAGTAAGGCACTGAACTGTGAACTTAACTACTGGAACGAAATTTAAAGATGGTCGTTTTAGTGGAATTTCGTTCTTTCATTCCTTTACCAAAGATAGACTTTCTAGTATCTACAGTCCAGCTGTTGCAGGATTTATTAATCACACTGTAATGCAAATGTTTCAATTTATAACTCCCAAGTTGACAAATTCCACAATTAATTTTAGCAATTACCTTCTCTATCATCTTTACTCATTTCTTATATTAATTTTGTGTCTACCATTATATGGTAAATTCTTCTGAGGACAATGAATCTTTTTCCTCTCCTTCCCCCTCAACTTGGTGTGCTTTGTACATTATATTCACTTAGTAAATACTGGGATAGCTTCAAAATACTCTTTTGTAAATAAAAATAATACAATTAAATCACCATAAAACCATTAGTGTAAAGCAGCAACAAAATACAGTTTTAAGATAAGGCTACCTAATACATTTAAATTGTTATTAATCACCTAGTGAATGCCAAAGTCAAGAAAGTGAATTATTTGCGTCGAGGGTAAATTTTATATTATGACTTCTCCCATATGTCTCATGAATGAAATACATTTATTAATTGACAGCTCTGCCTTTTACTTTATTAAGTACCAAGTTGAGTTTACTTTGAAATTTAGAAAGGATTTTCTCTTACCTGAAGCAGTGAAATAAATTTGTTATACTTATGTCTTGGAAGAAGAATAAATGTAGACTCTGAAAAGATTTAGCTCTTTGGGGATTGCAGTATTTCAATTAATGACACTCTTTCAAATCTCTTAAATCCTGCCTCTTTGCTCAAAATTCTTTCTATTATCATAAATTTATTCTCTTGTGTTAGGACAAGTCTAAACTAGCAAAGTGAAGTGGAAAATTGAGCCAATTACTCAGATAATCGAAATAAAATACTTTTTTTCTCATTACTATATATTTCAGATACAATCTTCTTTTTTTAAACCTGAGTATGTAGAATTACCCCAGTTCCCTCTCGAATAATGTATATAGTTAGATCATATTATTTAAAGTTTTAAATTCTTGTGAACTTTTCTGGCTTTGAGACTTGGTCTATATAGGTAAACAACTCCATTAGCAGGGCGAAAATATGTCTGGGGAATTGAGTCAGAAGTAGAATGTTAGCCTTCAGTTGATTAATTTAAGGCACTAGAAAGTTTACTCAAACAGACATATACAAATCTTTTCCTTGGAATCTGGATCCACATATGTAAAAGAAAATAATGAACCAAAGTAATTGTCTCAATAAATAAAATCCCACATTCCTCTCTTAAATGCAAAAGAAAAAAAAAATACAGATAATATAAGATTTTTTTTTTTTAAATTTTACTTTACTCATTCAAATTTGTCTCTCATTTTTGATACTAATTTTTACTACTTAAAACTTTAAGTTGCAAAGATTTTTTTTTTTTTAGAGTGGTATAGAGTAGGAAAGCAACAAATATTTGCTTTCTGGAACAGAAATTATCTGCTAATAATCCAGAAAATTATCAATTATATTCCATCTCCTTATTTGCTATAGTAATTATCCTATTATGTTAGTTTCCTTTTTGCTTAAAAAAATCCCATAATTCCTTATTTTTCTATTTTTCTATTGTGCCACTAAAATATTTATTTAAGGCTGCAGATATGATGATTTTGGGACAGCTAGCTTATTATAAAAGAAAACTAAATTTTTAACAAATAAAAAGGAATAATTGGGGTAAATAAAAAATATAATGTGAATGAATAAATCTATAAGGAATTACAATTTTGTAGTAAATAATTTCTTAAATGAGACACCCAAAGAAATACCATAAGGAAAATATAAGAGACTGACCACATCAAAATTAAGGACTTTTATTCAAAAAAGAGCAGAATTGAGAATGCCACTAGCAGGCAGTGAGAATACATTTGCATTATTCTAAAACTGACAAAGATTTAATACCTAAATATGACTCATAGAAATCAAAAAGAAAAAAAAAGAAAAATTGTCAAAAAAAGAGAAGCAAAATCCAAATGGTTCACAAATACATGAAAAAAGATTAATCACACAGCTAATCAGATCAATGTAAATTAACAATAAATAGACATTTATATACATCCAATTATTGAAAATTAGAAAGTCAGTACCGGCATGTTTAGGATATTGGAAAAGACAATTTTGTATGTACTGCCTGAGGCAAGAGAAGATGATATAATTCTTTATGAGATACATTTTAAAGTTTTGATGAAATGAAGTATACATGTAATCTATGATCCAATCTATGATCTAATCATATTACACTGCTGGGTATTTACTTGAAATAAATCTTTGTATAGCCAATTGTTATATGTTTTGCGATAGCAAAGATATAGAAACAAACTAGGTTTCCATCACTGTAGGAACAAATAAGTGAAAAATAGGTACATACAAACAATATGATGTCATGAAGGAGTTACAATCAGTAAACTAGATAAATATACAGCAAAATGGATAGATCTTAAAGTGGTGAGTAAAAATTAATACAAGAAATAGAACATTTACAGACTGATATAACATCTGGAATCAAAATACATCCATATGTAAAACAGCATTACATTATTCAGGAACATAAATATTTCCAAGTACTATATTACATGAGAATGAAATATGTGTAGAATGGAAGTGATTTTGGTAATGAAAAAAATCATAAAAAAGATAAATCTCACATAGATTAAAGATGATTGTGTTTCTGTGTTTCAAGTAAATAACAACAACAAAAATAAGCCTTCATATTTCATCCCTAGTGAGATCAGAGACTCTTGCCTTCTCCTCTACGATGACATCATTTTGCTAGTTCACCCAGTGACATTTGTGCTTCTCAGTTCTGTCATTTCTCTGACAGACCTCTGCTTCATCCATCTTACATTTCTTGGTTTCTTTGTATTATCTGGCTCTTGTTGACTCAATGTCTATTGTTTTGTTGTACCACTTTAAAATCAACTTATTTTGTTGTTTAGATAGTAAACTCAATGTAATAAACACATTTGTAATTTCACAACTTTGAAATATTCCTATAAGAGTTTCAGATTTAAAAGAAGATATTTTAACTCAATAATACACAGTAAGTCCATTATCATTCATGGATTGTATCTAACTGGAATGGTTCCATTACTTGAACTGTTTACTGTCTACAGAAGATGACATCGGAGGACCCAGGAAGACTCTGCCCTGCAAAATTTTTCCCCATGTGCCCAGCATTACCTACAGTTTATTTACATGGGATTTAGCTTTTCATTCCACAGTTAGTCATAGAGTTCACATGTGAACACCTCTGTTGAGAGCAATGGGCCTCAAGAGAACAAGTAAGAGCATCAGGGAATACAGGACAGAACAAAAGGATAAAATTTTCAATTCTTTTTTGTATAAGATTGGCTGTTATCAGAGTATGAAGAATTCTTTAGTGCAAAACTAGATATTTCTCTTTAACTTGAAAAAAGCATGTGTGTGTGTGTGAGAGAGAGTGAGAGAGAGAGAGAGAGATAGTGTCAGTGAAGACTGCATATTGATTCTGGACTTCTGCTCCCAACAGAAGATAACAGGGCATCACACTCCTGCCTTGCTGATGTCATGTTAGATGAGGCCTAGTGGAGAGTCAGGACTTCCATCACCATCCCACAGTAATGAGGGCATTTTCCCATGGTGTCAGTGGAGGCCACATGGGGAAGAGTAACAAGGAGCTGCTCTCCTTCTCAGAGGGTGGTATCAGTGGCGGCCTAGTGGGGAGCCAGAACTCTCACTCCTGACCAGCAATAATTAGCAGCCCTTCTCTGGGTATGGAAGGAAGCTGAGATGGGAACTTGGACTTCCTCAACCAAGTGGCAATAACTCAGTCACTTATCAGTTCCTATGTTCAGAGTATTGTCAACAAAAAGATCTGCTAAAGCAAGATATTTAAATAAGATCCAGAGATTCATGACACTCTCAATATGTCCAAGTTTCAGTTACAAATTACCCATCATACTATGAGCAGGGAAAATCTCAAATGCAAAGAGAAAAACAATCAACAGGTGTCAACACTGAGACAAAACAAATGGCAGACTTGTCTGACACGCATTTTAAAGCATCTATCATGAAAATGTTCATCAAGTATTCAGGCATGTACCTGAAATAAACACACATACAAAAATAGAAAGTCTCAGCAAAAAATTTGAAAATCCGAAGAATCAAAATAAAATTGCAGAACTAAAAAGTATAATGAATAAAATAAAAAAACTCAAAAACAGAATGGAAAGTGCAGATGAAAGAACCAATGAGCCTGAAGATAGGATAATAGAATTACTCAGTCAAAACAACAGAGAGAAAACATACTGGGGAAAAAAAAAAAAAAAAAAAAAAACAGAACCTGTGGAACTATTCTACAAGATTAATATTCTTGCTATTGGAGTTCTGAGAGAGAAGAAAAGAGGGTGGATCTGAAAAGTATTGAAATAAATAATAGGTTAAAACTTACCAGATTTTTCAAAAGACACCAATCTACAAATCCAATAAGCTGAGCAAACACCAAGTAGGATTTAAAAAATCTATGCCAAGGTGCATCATAAACTTCTGAAAGCCAAAGAAATATAAAATCTCTTGAAAGCGGTGAGAAAAATTGAGCTCTTACCTATGTGGGGAAAACACTTTGAAGGACAAACGATTTCTCATCAGAAACTATGAGACCAGAGGAAATAATGCTAAAACATTTTACAAATGCTGAAAGAAAAGAAATCTGTCAATCCAGATTTCTATATATAGTGAAAATATTCTTCAGGAATTAAGAGGAAATCAAAACAATCTCAGATGAAATAAAATGAAGAGAATTTGTAGCTAGCAAATAAAATTTAGGCTAAAAGAATGGATAAAGGAGGTTCATGAAACTGAAAGGAAATGTTCAAAGAAAAAACCATTGGCACATTAAAAAGAAAGAAGAAAGAAGATAGTGAAAAGATAGATAAATACAATAGACTATATTTTTCTTCCTGAGTTTTCAGAATTATTCTGAATCATTGGGACATAATTATAGCATTATCTGACATGGTTCTTAACATACATAGAAGATGGAGTTATAATAGTGAAATAAGGTTTCTATACTTTATAAAACCTGTTAAAACATTGACAGTAGTAAAATGTTATTTTATATATAATATATATACATATATATGTAATATGCATATGCATGCACATATGCATACAAATATATTCATATATACACAAATATATTTTTGTGTGATTTCTGTGTTTATATACACACATATATAAACTACTAACAAATTATACAAAGAGATAAACTAAAAATATGATAAAGTCAAGATAGAATTTAATAAATTTTCAAGTACTTCACAAGAAAGCATGAAAAAGGAAATAGTGAAGGGCGGGGGAAGATGGCTGAATAGGAACAGCTCCAGTCTCCAGCTCCCAGCGCGAGCGACACAGAAGATGGGTGATTTCTGCGTTTTCAACTGAGATATCGGGTTCATCTCATGAGGGAGTGCCAGACAATCGATGCTGATCAGCTGCTGCAGCCTGCCCAGCAAGAGCTGAAGCAGGAGGAGGCATCACCTCACCTGGGAAGTGCAAGGGGGAAGGGAATCCCTTTTCCTAGCCAGGGGAACTAAGACACACAACACCTGGAAAATCAGGTAACTCCCACCCCAATACTGTGCTTTACCAAGGGTCTTAGCAAATGGCACACCAGGAGATTATATCCCACACCTGGGTGGGAGGGTCCCACACTCACGGAGCCTCCCTCATTGCTAGCACAGCAGTCTGCGATCTAACTGCAAGGCAGCAGCGAGGTTGGGGGAGGGTTGCCTGCCATTGCTGAGGCTTAAGTAGGTAAACAAACCCACTGGGAAGCTCGAACTGGGCGGATCTCACAGCCACTCAAGGAGGCCTTCCTATCTCTGTAGACTCCACCTCTGGGGACAGGGCACAGCTAAACAAACAAATAAAAAAAGCAACAGAAACCTCTGCAGATGCAAACGACCCCGTCTGACAGCTTTGAAGAAAGCAGTGGGTCTCCCAACACGGAGGTTGAGATTTGAGAATGGACAGACTCCTTGCTCAAGTGGGTCCCTGACCCCTGAGCAGCCTAACTGGGAGACATCCCCCACTAGGGGCAGACCGACAACCCACAACTCACACGGCAGGGTACACCCCTGAGACGAAGACTCCAAAGCAAGAATCAGACAGGTATATTTGCTGTTCAGCAATATTCTATCTTCTGCAGCCTCTGCTGCTGATACCCAGGCAAACAGGGTCTGGAGTGGACCTTAAGCAATCTCCAACAGACCTACAGCTGAGGGTCCTGACTGTTAGAAGGAAAACTAACAAACAGGAAGGACACCCACACCAAAACCCCATCAGTACATCACCATCATCAAAGAACAAAGGCAGATAAAACCACAAAGATGGGGAAAAAGCAGGGCAGAAAAGCTAGAAATTCAAAAAATAAGAGCGCATCTCCCCCTCCAAAGGAATGTAGCTCATCGCCAGCAACGGATCAAAGCTGGATGGAGAATGACTTTGACAAGTTGAGAGAAGAAGGCTGCAGTTGATCAAACTTCTCAGAGCTAAAGGAGGAATTATGTACCCAGCACAAAGAAACTAAAAATCTTGAAAAAAGAATGGAAGAATGGATACCTAGAATAATTAAAGCAGAGAAGGCCATAAACGAACTGACAGAGATAAAAACCATGACACGAGAAATACGTGACAAATGCACAAGCTTCAGTAACCGACTCGATCAACTGGAAGAAAGAGTATCAGCGATTGAGGATCAAATGAATGAAATGAAGCGAGAAGAGAAGTCTAAAGAAAAAAGAGGAAAAAGAAATGAACAAAGCCTTCAAGAAGTAAGGGATTATGTGAAAAGACCAAATCTATGACTGTTTGGGGTGCCTGAAAGTGAGGGAGAAAATGGAACCAAGTTGGAAAACACTCTGCAGGATATCATCCAGGAGAACTTCCCCAACATAGTAAAGCAGGACATTCAAATTCAGGAAATACAGAGAACACCACAAATATACTCCTCGAGAACAGCAACTCGAACACATATAATTGTCAGATTCACCAAAGTTGAAATGAAGGAAAAACTGTTAAGGGCAGCCAGAGAGAAAGGTCGGGTTAACCACAAAGGGAAGCCCAACAGACTAACAGCAGATCTCTCAGCAGAAACTCTACAAGCCAGAAGAGAGTGGGGGCCAATATTTAACATTCTTAAAGAAAAGAATTTTCAACCCAGAATTTCATATCCAGCCAAACTAAGTTTCATCAGTGAAGGAGAAATAAAATCCTTTACAAATAAGCAAATGCTTAGAGATTTTGTCACCACCAGGCCTGCCTTACAAGAGACCCAGAAAGAAGCACTAAGCATGGAAAGGAACAACTGGTATCAGCCATTGCAGAAACATACCAAAATGTAAAGACTATTGATGCTAGGAAGAAATTGCATCAACTAACAAGCAAAATAAACAGTTAATATCATAATGACAGGATCAAGTTCACACATTACAATATTAACCTTAAATGTAAATGGACTAAATGGTCCACTTAAAAGACACAGACTGGCAAACTGGATAAAGAGTCAAGACCCATCAGTCTGCTGTATTCAGGAGACCCATCTCACATGCAGAGACACACATAGGCTCAAAATAAAGGGATGGAAGAAGATTTACCAAGCAAATGGAGAACAAATACAAACTACCATCAGAGAATACTATAAACACCTCTACACAAATAAACTAGAAAATCTAGAAGAAATGGATAATTTCCTGGACACTTACGCTCTACCAAGACTAAACCAGGAAGAAGTTGAATCCCTAAATAGACCAATAGCAGGCTCTGAAATTGAGGCAATATTTAATAGCCTACCGACCAAAAAAAGTCCAGGACCAGAAGGATTTGCAGCTGAATTCTACCAGAGGTAAAAGGAGGAGCTGGTACCATTCCTTCTGAAACTATTCCAATCAATAGAAAAAGAGGGAATCCTCCCTAACTCATTTTATGAGGCAAACATCATCCTGATACCTAAGCCTGGCAGAGACAACAAAAAAAGAGAATTTTAGACCAATATTCCCGGTGAACATTGATGCAAAAATCCTCAATAAAATATTGGAAGACCGAATCCAGCAGCACATCAAATAGCTTATCCACCATGATCAAGTGGGCGTCATCCCTGGGATGCAAGGCTGGTTCAACATATGCAAATCAATAAACGTAATCCAGCATATAAACAGAACCAAAGACAAAAACCACATGATTATCTCAATAGATGCAGAAAAGGCCTTTGACAAAATTCAACAGCCCTTCAGGCTAAAAACTCTCAATAAATTCGGAATTGATGGAACGTATCTCAAAATCATAAGAGCTATTTATGACAAATCCACAGCCAATATCATACTGAACGGGCAAAAACTGGAAGCATTCCCTTTGAAAACCGGCACAAGACAGGGATGCCTTCTCTCACCACCTCTATTCAACATAGTTTTGGAAGTTCTGGCTAGGACAATCAGGCAAGAGAAAGAAATCAAGGGTATTCAGTTAGGAAAAGAAGAAGTCCAATTGTCCCTCTTTGTAGATGACATGATTGTATATTTAGAAAACCCTATTGTCTCAGCCCAAAATCTCCTTAAGCTGATAAGCAACTTCAGCAAAGTCTCAGGATACAAAATTAATGTGCAAAAATCACAGGCATTCTTATACACCAGTAACAGACAAACAGAGAGCCAAATCATGAATGAACTTCCATTCACAATTGCTTCAAAGAGAATAAAATACCTAGGAATCCAACTTAAAAGAGATGTAAAGGACCTCTTCAAAGAGAACTACAAACCACTGCTCGGTGAAATAAAAGAGGACACAAACAAATGGAAGAACATACCATGCTCATGGATAGGAAGAATCAATATCATGAAAATGACCATACTGACGAAGGTAATTTACAGATTCAATGCCATCCCCGTCAAGCTACCAATGACTTTCTTCGCAGAATTGGAAAAAACTGCTTTAAAGTTCATATGAACCAAAAAAGAGCCCGCATCTCCAAGATAATCCTAAGTCAAAAGAACAAAGCTGGAGGCATCATGCTACCTAACTTCAAACTATACTGCAAGGCTACAGTAACCAAAACAGCATGGTACTGGTACCAAAACAGAGATATAGACCAGTGGAACAGAACAGAGTCCTCAGAAATAATACCACACATCTACAGCCTCTGGTCTTTGACAAACCTGAGAAAAATAAGAAATGGGGAAAGGATTCCCTATTTAATAAATGGTGCTGGGAAAATTGGCTAGCCATAAGTAGAAAGCTGAAACTGGATCCTTTCCTTACTCCTTATATGAAAATTAATTCAAGATGGATTAGAGACTTAAATGTTAGACCTAATACCATAAAAACCCTGGAAGAAAACTTATGTAATACCATTCAGGACATAGGCATGGGCAAGGACTTCATGTCTAAAACACCAAAAGCAACAGCAACAAAAGCCAAAATTGACAAATGGGATCTAATTAAACTAAAGAGCTTCTGCACAGCAAAAGAAACTACCATCAGAGTGAACAGGCAACCTACAGAATGGGAGAACATTTTTGCAATCTACTCATCTGACAAAGGGCTAATATCCAGAACCTACAAAGAACTCAAACAAATTTACAGGAAAAAAAACAAACAATCCCATCAAAAAGTGGGCAAAGGATATGAAGAGACATTTCTCAAAAGAAGACATGCATACAGCCTACAGACACATGAAAAAATGCTCATCATCACTGGCCATGAGAGAAATGCAATTCAAAACCACAATGAGAAACCATCTCACACCAGTTAGAATGGCAATCATTGAAAAGTCAAGCAACAACAGGTGCTGGAGAGGATGTGGAGAAATAGAAACACTTTTACACTGTTGGTGGGATTGTAAACTAGTTCAACCATTATGGAAAACAGTATGGCGATTCATCAAGGATCTAGAACTGGAAGTAACATATGACTCAGCCATCCCATTACTGTGTATATACCCAAAGGATTATAAATCATGCTGCTATAAAGACACATGCACACGTATATTCATTGCGGCACTATTCACAATAGCAAAGACTTGGAATCAACCCAAATGTCCATCAGTGACAGACTGGATTAAGAAAATGCGGCATATATACACCAAGGAATACGATGCAGCCATTAAAAAGGATGAGTTTGTGTCCTTTGTAGGGACATGGATGCAGCTGGAAACCATCATTCTCAGCAAACTATCGCAAGAAGAGAAAACTAAACACCACATGTTCTCACACATAGGTGGGAACTGAACAATGAGATCACTTGGACGCAGGAAGGGGAACATCACACATTGGGGCCTATTATGGGGAGGGAGAGGGGGTTGGGATTGCATTGGGAGTTATACCTGATGTAAATGACGGTTGATGGGTGCCGACAAGTTGATGGGTGCAGCACACCGACATGGCACAAGTATACATATGTAACAAACCTGCACATTATGCACATGTACCCTAGAACTTAAAGTATAATAATAAAAAAAAAATAAAAAAAGAAAAAGGAAATAGTAAGATGAAACAAAAGAGGAAACCCACAACAAAAAATGACATAACAGACTTAAGCCCTCACCTATCAATATTTTCATTAAATGTAAATAGTTTAAACAGACACACACACACACACACACATACTCTCTATGCTATCTAAAAGAAACTCATCCAACTGTACAGTGTCTAAGAGAAATTCACTTCAAGTATAATGATATAGGTAGGTTGGAAGTAAAAGGATGAAAAAAAGATGTAAACACATATTACAATGGAAATATCAATCAGTGAAAGAAGGATCAGCTATATGAATATCAGTTAATGTAGCTTTCAAAGCAAAGAAAATTACCAGAGACAGAGATGAACATTACATAATGAAAATGTCAATCCACCAAGAAAACAATCATTGAATTTTGTATGAACCAAACTACAATGCTGCAAAATATATGAGGCAAAACCTATTAGAACTGAAAGGAGAGACATACCAATGTGAAATTATAGTTGGATACTTCAACGTGATTCTCTCAGTAATTGATAATACAACTGGAGAAAAGAATTAGCAAAGACATAGAAGAACTAAGTAACACCAACCACTGTCAGGAACTAATGAACATTTATAAAGCATTCCACCCAACAACAGCAAGATGCATATTCCTTTCAAGTATAGATGAAATCATACCAAGATAGAGCATATAATGGTCCATAAAAAAATCATAACAAATTTAAAAAGACTGAAATTATACAAAGCTCGTTCTTTAATCACAATGAAATAGAAATCAGAACCAGAGACATGATAAGAATATCTACAAACACTCGTAAACAACAAACTTCAAAATAATCCATGGGTCAAAGAGAATGTTTAAAGGGAAATTAAACAAAAACACATTGAAACGAATGACATTGAAATGCAATATATCAAAATTTGTTGGATCCAATTAAAGAGTGTTGAGAGGAAAATTTATAGCACTATGTGTTTATATTAGATAAAAGAAAAGTCTCAAATAAATAACCTAATCTCTCATCTCAAGAAAGTAGAAAAATCAGAGCAAAATAAATCAAAACAAGAAGGAATCCGATTGTTAAGACACAAAGAGAAATCATTGAAGTTGAAAACAATAGAGAAAATCAGCAGTCGCGCGATCTGGGCTCACTGCAAGCTCCACTTCGCGGGTTCACGCCATTCTCCTGCCTCAGCCTCCCGAGTAGCTGGGACTACAGACGCCCACCACCACACCCGGCTAATTTTTTTTTTTGTATTTTTAGTAGAGATAGGATTTCACCGTGTTAGCCAGGATGGTCTTGATCTCCTGACCTCGTGATCAGCCCACCTTGGCCTCCCAAAGTGCTGGGATTACAGGTTTGAGCCACTACGCCCGGCCCCAAACTGATTCTTCAAAAAGAGTAGTGAAATTGGCAAATCCTTCCTGTAATAGTTAATTTTATGTGTCAACTTGGCTAAGACATGGTACCCAGTTTTCGGTAAAACACCAGTCTAGATATTGCTGTGAAGGTATTTTTTAGAAGTAATTACCTTTTTAACCAGTAGACTTTGAGTAAAGCAGATTAGTCTCCATAATATGGCTGGGCCTCATTCAATCAGTTGAAAGTCTTTAGAGAAAAAGACTGAGGTCCCCAGGCAGAAAGAATTCTGCCTCCAGGCTGCCTCTGAATTTGAGATGGCAACGTGGACTCTTGCCTGGGTCTCTAGCCTGCTGGCCTGCCCTGCAGATTTTGGATTTATCAGCCTCCACTATTGTGTGCACCAATTCCTTCAAATAAATGTTTTTCTGTATATATTTACACACCCTGTTTGTTCTGTTTCTCTGGAGAACCCTAACTGTACAGCTAGCAAAACTGATAAAGAGAGAAGGAGAAGGCACAAATGATCAATATCAGGAAAAATAAACAAACAAAAAATAACCAAGGGCTGTTGCTATGAACTATTTTACATCAAAAGGACAAGAGAATACTAAGAAGAATTCTACATATACATTTCAGAAATTACATGACATGAAATAATTTCTTAAAACATAGAAACTATCATAAATTATCCAGTGAGAATTAGGTAATTTATATTTGAATAATCCTATAACTATTAAGGTTATTGACTTCTTAATTTAAAAAGTTCATTTTAAAAAAAGAAATCTCTAAGCCTAGATTGTTTCACTGGAGAATTCTGCCAAATATTTAAAGAACTAACATCAATCCTACACATTCTTTTCCAAAAGATGTAAATGAGAGATAACATTACAAATGTATTTTATAAAGCCAATATTACTTTGATACCCAAACCAAAGACAGTACTAAAAAATAAAGAAGAAAATAAAAAATAAAAACAACTAAACAATTCTTGATTATTATTACTAATTTATAGAGTAATAATCCATTGCAAAATATTAGCAAATAGAATCCTGTAATATATAGAAAGAATTACATACCCTAACCAATTGGGGTTGATACCAGGGATGCAAAGCTGGCTCAATATTTGAAAATCAGTCAATATATTATATTAACATGCCAAATAAGAAAAATCACATGATGATATCAATTGATGCGGTAAAATTATTTAAAGAATTTAACATCCATTCATGACAAAAATCTCTCAGAAAGCTAGGTGTAATGTGGAACTGTCTCAGCTTGATGAAGAACATCTATAAAAAGCCTACGGCTATTGTGGTACTCAATACTAAAAGCCTGAATGCTTTTGCTCTAAGATTCAGAGCAAGGCAAGGATGTTCACTTTTATTGCTGATATTTGGCATTATACTGGAAGTTCTAGCCAGTGCAATAAGTCATTGAAAGGAAATAAAAGGCATATAAAACAGAAAAGAGGCCGGGCGCGGTGGCTCAAGCCTGTAATCCCAGCACTTTGGGAGGCAGAGACGGGCGGATCACGAGGTCAGGAGATCGAGACCATCCTGGCTAACCCGGTGAAACCCCGTCTCTACTAAAAAAATACAAAAAACTAGCCGGGTGAGGTGGCGGGCGCCTGTAATCCCAGCTACTCGAGGAGGCTGAGGCAGGAGAATGGAGTAAACCTGGGAGGCGGAGCTTGCAGTAAGCTGAGATCCGGCCACTGCACTCCAGCCTGGGCGACAGAGCGAGACTCCGTCTCAAAAAAAAAAAAAAAAAAAAAAAAACCAGAAAAGAAGAAATAAAACCATTCCTATTTATATATGCCATGATGGTCTATAAAAATTTCCAAGGAATTCCCAAAAACCTCGTAGAATTAATAAGTGAGTTTAGCAAGGTCACATGACATAAGATCTACGATTAAAAATCGACTGTGTTTTTATACACTAATAATGAACACGTGGAAACCAAAATTAAAAATATAATGCATTTATAAGCACTAAAAAACTACTTAGAGATACGTATCCCAAAATATGTCAAAGCACGCATAGGAGTTACGTGCTGGAAGGTATAAAATGTTGATAAAACAAATCAGAGAAGATCAAAATAAGTGGAGGAATATAATGTGTTTGTGGATTGCAAAGCTTAACATAGTAATTATGTCAATTCTCCACAAATTAATATACAGATTCAACAAAATTCTTATCACAATCCCAGCATGATTTGTAGTAGAAATGAACAAAATTTTTCTAAATTTTAAAAATGAAGTCAAAGTATCTAGAATAGTGAAAATAATATTGTAAAAACAGAATAAAGTGGGAAGGATCACTCTGATTTCGAGATATCATATATTACAGTAATCAAGAGTCTGTGTGTAGGAATAAATATTAAGTTGGTGCAAAAGTAATTGCGGTTTTTGCCACTATTAATGGAGAACACTTCTCAGATATAACATCAAAAGCACTATTCATAAAGAACAAATCGTCAACAAACTCGACTTCATCAAAATTTAAAACTTTTGCTCTTCAAGATCCTGTTGAGAGGATGAAAAGATAAATTCCAGGGTGGGAAAAATTTTGAAAACCTTATATGAAACCTAGAACACGTATCTAGAATATATGAAAAATTCTCAGAACTTTAAAGTAAAAGCAAACAATGTAATTAGAAAATATTCAAGAGACATAAAGGGTCATTTCACCAAAGAGGTAAGGTATGAGTGGCAAATAAGCATGAGAAAATATGTTTAACAATAGTAGACTCTAGGAAAATGTATAATAATGACACAGTGAGATAGACAGTACTTTCCCCTTACATTTGGAGGGATATGTTCCAGGATCCCCAGTGGATGCCTGAAACTAGAGATAGTACCAAATCATATATGTTTGTGGGTGTGTGTGTGTGGGTGTGTGTGTGTGTATAATATTTTTTCCTGTGTATATATGTACCTATGATAAAGTTTAATGTATAAATTTGACACAGTAAAAGATTAACAATAACTAATAAAAAATAGAACAAGTATAACAGTATGCATCACCACTCACACTTTGGGAGTATTTTAAGTAAAATAAGGGTTACTTGAATACAAGCAATGCAATAATCAGAACAGGCTAGCTGATAACTGAGATAGCTAATGGGCTGATAGCATATGCAATGTGGATATGCTGGAAAAAGGGATGATTAATGTCCTGGAAAGAGATGAGCAAGATGGCTTGAGATTTCATCACACATCTCAGAATGATATGCAATTTAAAATTTATGAATTGTTTGTTTCTGGAATTTTCTGTGTAATATTTTTGGAATGCCACTGACAGTTTCAGTTATCCAGGGTTTTAGTTACTGTGGTTAACTGAAACCAGGGAAGGCAAAACCATGGATAAGCAGGACTACTGAACTATATGTCTGTTGAAACCGCTAAACATTTTTAAAAAGTGACAATACCAAATGCTGATGAGGATGTGGAGAAACTGAATCTCTCAGATATTGATGATGGGAATGCAAAATGGTACCGAAACTCTGGAAAACAATATGGCAGTTTCTTAAAATGTAAACATACACTTATCAAAACACTTTCCTTTCCAGAGAAAGGAAAATTTATGAATATACAACAACTCACACATGAATATTCATTGAAGCTATATTCATAATTGTCCAAATTAGAAAACACCAAATGGTTTCCCCTGGTCAATTGCTTAAACAAAATGTGGTATATCCTTACCGTACAACAACTTGGATCTCAAGAGCATTAATCTGATTGCCAAAAATGCCAATTTCGATAAGTTACAGGCTGCATAATTCCATTTATATAACATTCTTGAAATGACAAAATTATAGAGATGAACAGATTAGTGGTTTCCAAGGTTTAGAGATGGAAGGAAATGAACAGACAGTACTGGCTGTGAAAGTAAAAGGTATCAAGAGGGAGTTCATGGTGATCAAATTGTCCGGTGTCTTGATTATGGCTGTGGTTACAAGAATCTAAACATGTGATAAAATGGCATAAACCTATACATACACATTTTACCAGTGTCAATTTCTAGAGGTCTGAGAGACTTCGGAGTTTGAAATTTGGCCTTCCTTTAGGACAAGCACTGCCACCAGATAATTTCTTGAGTTTTCTTTCAGAATTATCACTCCTCCTTTTTAAAAAAATGAACTGAACTGAGGTTTCAGAACATGTGTATCATTGCCTTAATTAAAATAAAACAGAAAATCCAAGAGTGCTTCTGATGATTGCCGTGTTTGGCTCCATTTCTTCCATAATATTAATTCTCTTTCTAATTAAAGGTTGACCTTAATGATCAGTTTGAAGATAGCTGGAGCATGGTATTAGTGCATTTATCTCAAACTTCTGTTAGAGAAAGTCAGAGTATAAGACAATGGTTAGACAACACAGCACATTTTCCTTTATGTTCCCAGGGATAATTTTTGTTATTTACTCTTAGGACATTTAATGTGTACATTCTTCCATCCCTCTCCAAAGCTACCTGGGGCTGCATAATTGACTATAAAGTAGTCCCAAGCTAAAGATGTTGCTCTACCAGTGTAAGAAGGATGTTTCTGACTCACTTGCTGATGATTAAGGTTAATTTGGTATTTAGACCACTAGTTTTCTCAATTTTTAAAGTGTTCTTTTTATGACAAGTATAAGTTTAGCGGATAAGGAAATTTTGTTGTTGCTGTTGTTAAAAGTATGATCGGGTATATACAGTATCAGTAAAGAAATGTAAAACTAGCTCTTGACAATTCTACTACTGCGCTGTGCTGTGAGAAGTACATGGAAAGAATAATTGTAATCAGTATTACAGAGTCTAAAATTCTAAGGGAATTTGTAATTTTTCTCAGTGAGATATTGCAAATATTTAGGTAACAAAGTGGCTGGTATTAGGGGTCAGTTAAAGGGACGGTGGGATATTGGGAAGAACACAGATTGAAAGTCAAGAAAGCTAGAATCAAATCTCAGTTCTTCCCATTTTAATGGACAAGTCACTTAATCTCTGTGTCTCATTTTTCTCTGTGTTTCATTTGTAGATTGTAGATAATACCCATTTATGATGAAATATATTGGTAAGTCTCACTAGGAGTGAATCTTGCTTTTATTGGGTAAGAGGGATGTTTTTAAGCTTGTATTTATTTGATCATTTCTCATTAAAAAATATAAATAGCTTTTTACGAAATCAGCAATAAAAACAAAGTAGGAAATCTTCTTTAATTTGGCGTAATATATGATTCATCAACACTGGCTGCTATTAATATACCAATCAGTGAAAATGTTCCAAGTTTGATGTTGCTCAACAGATAAACTAAAACCTGTAAGCCCTCACAAGAATCTGTATTTACAAACAGATGCACCTACCTCTTAAAGTAATCAGTTTCTAACAAAGTATTGTTTATATGCTTCATGCAAATTGGTTTGAAGTGTTGCTTAGACAATCTTATTATATTTAAGAATAAAAACTTCCATCAAGAAATTGTGCAAAGAAAATGGACACACCAGCTGGATAAATCTATCATGTGCAAGGGGGAATAGGGGAAGCAAGCACTTTTAATTAGCTGAGTGAATGCAGTTTGCTGAACACAGAAAGCACAGCCTTAGTCATATTAAAATGTGCCTAATTTTCTGTGAAAAAGTCCCATCTGAACAGGCCTGACCACAGTCAATCATACTAAAAGCCACTGGTGCTTAATTTGATTTACCAATATAAAATGCAAATTAGGTTATTAAGTGGAGTGGCAGACAGAGTAGGGCCCCTTTCAAACCATCAAGTTAAATGCAAGCAGACAGCAAACTGGCTGTGCAAAGAAAATTTTAGCATATTCGTTTGATTAGTGCTACAAAAATTTAATTAGGTTGGCTAATTACTTGACAAATTGCTCTACACGAGAGAAAAGGCAGAGGAGTTTTTTTTTTTCTTTTTTCATTGCAAATATCCTGTGTGTATTTTAGCCCAAATGCTATCTGCCAATTTGCAAAAGCCTTATTAAATGAATGGAAGACAGTCCCCAATAATAGCAAATTGTATAATGCATATAATTAGACAAGGCCCACACTCTACCCATATGTCCATACTCTATCATAGTTAAAAATACTTAACACAATATTTATGTGTAGCTATTGTCAAAACAGATTATTGCAAAGCAGTCAGTTCTTAAGAAAGAAAGTATTGTTCATGATATAGAAAATAGACGTTTGTGACATTCCACCTCCCAAAAGAGTTTGTTTGTTAACTAGTACATGAAGCAGTAGTGACATGCTAAAGTTTGTCATCACAGAACGGACCAGTCAGCCAAACCATGGATGAATGAGGCCAAGGCTAAGATGGAATAGAGAAAATTGTCTCCTTGTGATACATTCTAAATGTAAAGCTATTAATTTACAACTAGAATTACTGACATTTCATAAAACAAAATTTATTTTTTCAAAAGCTATTCAAAGTGAAACAATTTCTTTAGAAAAAGGATGTTTATATCAATATTCAAGAGAATAAGATAGATTTCATATAATCACAGTATTATTTGGAGGCTTCCACAATTTTTTCAGATACATTATTTGGTTTTCATTGATTTTCAACAGAACTAGTGAGCCTGTTCTAACTCAAGCCCTGTGATTTTACAAAGCGACAACCACTTTGCCTGTCCAAGTGGAAAAACTAAGTATCATATTTTATAAACATGCTTTGCAGTTAGTAATTAGATACTATATTTAACCTGTTCTAAAGCAACATCTTACGAAAGTTTGAACTGTAAGAACTATTTGCGAACCATCCTTTAGGCAGGCTGCATTACTTTTTTACAATCAGAATCTGCTCTGTTAGTTTAGAACTCAGCTATAGTTACATTGGACAGTGCAGATGCACTTAGGATTTTATGTAACACCCTTATCATTACTGCCATTTTATCTTAACTTGACTCTTTTACTCTTTTTAGATTCACAATCATTGCCAAAAATAGACTAAAAATTTGTTGAGATTATGATAGAAAGTGGATTATGTAGACAATTTTACTTATATAAAGTCCTGAGATAAAGTTGTGGCCTCCTGAGCAAACATTTGGCCATGAATTGCTGACATTATATTTGAACACATTGAGGATGTCATATATAGATTCTATAAACACAGAAAGTGCAAAATTTGGTAACAAAGTATTATATTTTAATATAAGAATAATATCAATCACTTGAGGTTTTTTTTTTTTTTCTTTAATGTATTGATTGTCTTTACTCCCTCCCCTGTCATTTATTTTTAATTTGTTAAACTGACTAGTATTTAAAAAATTTAGGCTGGGAGCAGTGACTGACGCCTGTAATCCCAGCACTTTGGGAGGCCAAGGCGGGTGGATCACAAGGTCAGGAGATCGAGACCATCCTGGATAACACGGTGAAACCCGTCTCTACTAAAAAATACAAAAAATTAGCCAGGCGTGGTGGCGGGCGCCTGTAGTCCCAGTTACTGGGGAGGCTGAGGCAGGAGAATGGCGTGAATCTGGGAGGCGGAGCTTGCAGTGAGCCGAGATGGTGCCACTGCACTACAGCCTGGGTGAGGGAGCCAGACTCTGTCTCAAAAAAAAAAAAAAAAAGAAAAAATTAACAGATGCAGTCTATTAAATATTGAAACCTGGGACATTTTGTTAAGGGTATGCATATAAAACAGTGAAATTATTGGCTTGCAAACATATTAAGGTACTTCTTATGTGTTAATATTAAATGTTATACTTCAGTGTCCAATGGCAGCTGCTGTATTAATTGCTGATAAGACAATAATCTTATCGGATTATTTATAATAATCTTATCTTGATTATTATTTTTATCTGTTACCTAACACAAATTACACGCATGTAAAATAACAGTAGCTACCTTTTATTGAGCCCCTACTATGTGAAGATGCGGGATTTGTTGTTTATATATATTTTATTCAATTCTTCTACACAAATAAAGATGTAAGTATTATTGTTTCAATTTTATAAAGTATAAGATTGAGGTGAGATAGTTTAAGTAAAGAATTCAAAAGCAAAAAATGAGTAACGAATAAATACAGGTTTGAACCATAGCCTGCCTGAATTGTAATATGTTCTTCCCAATGCTGTGAATAATTTTTGGATATGTATTTTTTAATACGATTTTATGTATGTATGTATACATAATATACAGTGGTGGGTTTGTATCTGTTCGAGAGTTGCCACTGTGATTGTATATAATTGAGATTTAAACCACTAATTGTGATTTGTATATTATACACTTATGATATACAGGTTCGTTTTCTATCTTTCTATCCTAATAACAGAGAAAGGGTTTTTGTAAAATATAGTCAAATGTGGCCATTGATATATTTGTACACTCTATAATTCATTCATATATCTGAACAATTTGATGATGGAAGTAAAGAGATTGAAAGCCCACAGATTTCAATAGTTCAAGAACTATGGCAATTCAGACTGACAAAAACCTTTGGAAACATCATATCCTTTAAAGTTGTGTGGGCAGAATCAGATTATTTGCCAAACGGGAGACATCAAAAGGAATGCAAAATAAGTATGGAATTGGATTAGAAAAAGCAAAGTTTCCATCTCCATGACAAGTGTGCTGGGGAGAAATACACCAGTTCCTAAGTCATGAGCTTAAAACCATCTTCAGCGTGTTGAAAGGCTTTACTATCACTTTGTTAATTCAGAAAAATAACTTGGTTTCCAGATAGGATGAGTTCTTTTCCTCATTAACATTTTAGGTTAAATTTAAGAAGGCTTGTGTAAGACACATACATATCTAAAAGTAGTAAAGAATGATTAGTCATTTGTGTGATTTTTCATATTACTGACATTCCTGAATATTTTGTTTCAAAAACTTAATAGACGATAAATAATTTTTATACTGAAATACCAATCATTTTGAAGTAGATTTGAATTAATGGTATGAATTTCCAATAAGATTCTAATTTGAAAATAATTTTTCAGATTTTGAACTGACAGACAATATAGGCAACTTTAAAATATATACAGGATTACAACCATTAATTCACTACATTTTAAAAGTCACTGCACTGTAAAATGCATGGCGATAATTCAATCATTAATATATAACAAGTTATAAATTATAGTGATGGAACTTTTTTCTAGGTATGAAAGTATTACATTCATACATCCATCCATACTGAGAAAAAACATATCTCAATTTAAATTGAAACTTAGAGGAGAAGAATCATGAAGAGTTTTAGAATTTAAAAAATTGTTTAGTGTTTGGATCAAATAATTTTCTAGTCTAGTTTTATTCTTCAAGTTTCTTGATTTTGTAAAAGAAAATAAACACTCTGTTATATAGAGCTCTCAAATTATAATGAGAAGAGTCTTGCCGAGTATAAACTCCACCATCTGCTAGGGCCCGGGAACACTTATTTCCCAAGTCTGGAAACTTCCCTCATAGAAAAGTGGCCATTTGTTCATTGGTTCTTTTCTGTGGTTACTAAGAAAAAAGATTGGCCTATGACCTATAGTTTCCTGTTACATATATCACTCATGATGCAAAATATAAACATAAAAACTGGTACATAGTGTAGTAATAGATGCCTGGACTGACTGAGTTGAGAATAAACCAGAAAGAAAACTGCACAATCTTCTTTGGTTATTTCATAACCAGGCAATTTTCCCTGATACTTAAATTCATAAACCTAAAGAAAAATAACTTTACCAGATGAAAGTAAATCTTAAGCATCAGAAAAAAGATAGTAACTTGATGAGAAATTTATCTGGATTTTCAATTTATAATGAACTAAAGAAGGTACTCTGATTTAAAAAACTAAAAAATACATTAATAATTATTGCAATTCCATTTCTGTTTAGATGTTCAAATGTTTGCATTATTAAGACTCAAATTTTCATTTCTTGTCATAAATGTAAACTTAGCAAAAATGTTATTTATTTGCAGGAGAATTCATAGGTCATTGCAGGAGAAAGGATGATCTTTCCTTCAATATTTGAGCAAAATTACACAATTCATTTGCAGGTGTAAGTATGTTGGACAGCATTCAAATGAGCACTGAATAAAGCATAGAAACAAGGACAATTAGGTCTCGGATTTTTTGACTAGTTGGTTTAAAAGCAGTTTTCTGTATCATGGAGCTTCATTTTAACCATCTGACTTAAGAACTTAACAAAACACTAAACTTTGTATAATAAAAACTGCATGATACCCTAGAGTTCTTTATTAGGCAATAGCTATGCTCAGGATATTAGTATATGTGGAGGCTTTGGAATTTGGCATTTATAATCATGGCTATAATAATAATCATTGAATTTCTGAAAAATTTGATCCTAATAAATTGTAGTTTTAGAAAAAATTCTGAGGCTGACTTACTTGCTGTTGGAATCATCAACAGATCCCTATGTTTGTGTTTTAAACCCAGAGGATTTTTATCTCCCATATACTAAGCCACTTTCTGAAAGTATCTGAAACTACTGTGTAACACTTAATGTATCTGGTACTGAGTAATAACCGTTCCTTCTCTTGCCTTAGCTGTTAGGCCCATTTATTTTTAAATAGTTGAGAGTGACTTAGATATCAAGAACAGAAGCTGTTAAACTGGATTGTCCAAGTTTTGGTGTATCTTTGCTTTACTAGTTATCATCTTCGTAGCAATAACCACGGCTTAGACTTGTGCTAGGAACTGAGCACAGAGCCCTGAGAAGCTAGAGCACTTTGCAAAAGTCTCATTAAACTTTTGGCTACATAGTACTAAACTAACAGAACTATTACAAAATATTAACTCCTGATATGATAAAATGAATAAAAATTGTGATTTTCGAAGGGCAAAAACCAAAGTATAGTGCTTTATTAAAACTGTAAATGCAGGAAAATTTTGGTTGCCAGAGAAACCCTTTCCTGTCTTTTCCTCTCACATTGTCAACAGTAATTTTCAATAGTAATTGTTTTCTTTTTTTTCTTTGATGCTGAATAAATTACTGCCTAAGATTAAACAACACACCTTGTTCATTTGAAAGAATTTTTTTCCTTCTACAGATCCAACTACCTTTGAGTTTTAATGAGTTTAAAGATTCCCACGAGGTTTTTGCTGCACTGGAGCTGATTTTGTCTTTGTTTCTTCCAAGAGTTTAAAAACAGTTGGTACAAGTCACATTAACAAAGGCCCACCTGTACTGAAATTCTCAAATGAAATCTAGCTAGGTTTACTGTTATCATATAGGGCATGCATTAATCAGCATGATCTTTCACTGCCTTGAGAAGGCAGCCTTCTTTCTCAAAGGTAATAGTCAAGAAAAGAATCATCTGAATGTGCTTCTATAGAAAGGTCCTTCTATAAAACCAAAATATTCACAATAAAACTGCAAATCATCTCTGTCTTTACCTTAAAAGTAAAATACTGATGGGAATATATGAGAATAATATTTTATTTACAATGAACCTGCTATAACTTGATCAATTGTTCACTTCTAAAAATGTTGAAAAGTCTCCATGACTGATAAGGTACTGGCTTCTTTTATTTCCTAATATTCTCTAAAGTATTGGTTACACATATGTGAAACATTCTTAGTTTATCAAGATACTAGAAGTCTAGCATTACCAACTTTTAGATACCTGAGAAAATAGGTACAATGTGCAGAATGACCATTTGACCATCTGGGTCCCAGTGTGGTTTCTTTGCAAAGGAAGAAAAATACTGGATCTTGCTGCAGAATGCTAGCAACTCTATTTTCTTTTCTTGTGTATGGGGAAATTTTACTGAATGTCAAAAAGAAAAGTAGTCCACTAATACCAAGATAAGAGAATAATCTCTCCCTCCCCAACTTGTGACAATTTAAAACTACCTGATTAAGCAGCTCTTTTCAAAAATAAAAATCAATCTGCTCTGGCATCAAATTACCATATAAGCTTACCTCTTTTCTACTAGTTGACTAAAATAGTTGTAAATACTAATGTTTTTAAATCCTAAAACAAAATTCTAAACTTTGATCTTAATTGAATATGCTTTATAGAGAAAGGTAAGACTTTTAAAAATTCAAAAATTATTATCATAGGTAGGTTTTCTTAGTAAACACTTTTAAATTATTATAATTTGTTACATTTCCTTCTCTTCTAATGATAATTATGCTCCTTTATACTTAATTATGGAGATCTTCTTATATGTCATTCTTATCTTTGCCTACAATGTAGGACAACATAAACCTTAGGTATCCAATGTTTACTGCATTTTGTTTTACGTATTTTCAGCAAGTCAGTTTTAGATATAGAATTATTTCTAAATAAACCCTTTTAATAACCAAATATAATAACTACAATAGGAGCAAGAGGGAATATATGCAAACTATTTGTTTTAAGTTATCCTATGGTGAAGGCATCATGATTCTAAAATGATATTTTGATTAACATTTTCAAGTGTTTTTCTTCATGTTTCCCATCTAAAAGTAAACTTTTTTTGGAGAATCATATATATACATCTATAGATAAATGGCTTTTAAATTAGGTTAAGACTGTTCAGCTAAATAGTTAAGTGGTATGTATTAATAAAGATTTTTTTCCAGTTTCAAAATTTTCCTAAAACTCATTCCTCCCCTCAACCCCTCAAAGAGAGACATATAATAGTGGATAATTTGCAAAAGTCTACTCTTAGAGGAAAAATTTATCAATAAATATAATAACTGTTTTTTTATTTCAATTATGAGTCTAAAAGTATATATATATATTATTTTCAAAGAGTAACTAGGCCTTACTGTATTTTTCTTATTTTTAAAGTCACTGAAGGAAGGATAATATTGATGTCTTCTATTATTTCAAAGATCTCATTCATTTATTATTAATTCATTAATTAATCACACAAACATTTATTTAGTAATGAATTTCACTTATTACAAAACTTTTAATGAGTGTATGAGACAATAGGAAGCTATTAAATTGGTGAATGTGACTATGAAATGTGACAAAAATAAATATAAACAATTTTGGATTATTCCAAATATTTGAGAGTAGCAAAAAGTACATAATGCAAAAAGGCAAATTAAATAATTAATTCAACTCTGGAGGTTATTTGTTCAAAACTATGGACTCATTACAGTGTATGTAATGAGAAATATATAAAAAATATAAGCTATTTCTATGTTGTCAACAAAATTGTATAAATAATTAATATTCAATTGTGAACTCTGAATTTTGGATTCAGGCATTTCCGATAGTAGAAAATTCCCTTCTCAGGGAGCAACCAAACCAACCTCTAAAGACTTAACAACCTGGGTCAGGAAGCTTTCGGGTCTGTTTGTCTCAGGAGCCTCTACTCTCAAACACTTCTTAAGTCCTCTTCATATTGAAGACAAACTTTTTTTCCTCAGGTGAATATACATTTATTGTCTTAAACCTTCCCTGAAGCAGGTAAATGAGTACTAACATTAAACTTCAAAGAATTTCTCTGCATGCAAGCAATTGAGCTGTCAGAAAAGCTATGATTAATGCGATTTCATATGAAAAATAATGGAAAATAACCAGATACAATTAAAAATACTAAAGATAAGAGCATTCTTTCTTGAACACTTGAAAAATTACATATGCTTATCATTACTCAAGGATTAAAATAAAATATTTTGGACAACTTGTTGAGTTATGAGTTATGGTTAACAAATCTGATTTTGCCTGAGGGTATTTATTAGGCCTTGTGATGAAAAATAATAAATAAGAGGTTTATTTTTGTTTAGGAGATTTTTATCACTCACAGAGAGAGGGAGAGAGAGGGAGAGAACTGAGACCTATTTCGAGGGGACTTGGCTGTGCTTCCTCTGTAGAGAACACATTGTACAATTACAAACCAGGAAACCAGAACTGTGATGTTTCCAAATAGAATGAGAACATACATATGAACTTGCTGTGTCATAGAATCAGGTAGAGACTTTCTTGTGAATCAGAAACATATATGTATGTATGTGACTGTTTTGTGAATCAGAAACATATATCTATATGTATGTATGTTGTTGCTTATATTTCAATATCTTTTTCATTTCATTTTCCTTCTTCAGTTTTAATAGCTGAAAAAAATAGTATCACATCAGTCATCTGGGTAAAACCAACAAATGTATTAATTTGGTAGTTTTCAAATCCATCATCCCTTTTCTTGAGCAGAGAGAAAAAAAGTTACATACACCAGAACATATTGCTGTTTTAAAGAAACATGCACCAGTATTTTTTTACATGACTCTCATTATTATCTTCTACTCACTTTAGTAATAAATATCTCACATCTATCTTTCTGTGCGTTCATTCCAAACACTGAACAGCTTTCTGATGCTTCTGTTACAACAGCAAGTGAGTCATAATTCCAAGTAGATAAGCATCACTTTAGGTCAGGCCTTTGCATCAACTTGACTTTGCTTGTTGGAAGCTCTAAATACATGACTGTCCTGTTATATAACTTCACCTTTTGTTTTACTGTTATTTGTATGCTTTTATAAAAGTTAAAATAGAAAGATAATGCTTTCCAGGGAAGATAAATAACTTTTTATTGGACCCTCTATTATGGCTCTAAACATTTATAAACAATCACATTTGTAACAGTGTCATTTTCTACATATTATTAAAATAATGAATATTTTAGTATAAAAAACTTGAAAATAGAGAAAAAATAAAGAGGAAATTAAAATAAACAAGTGTTTCCATCCAGAAACAGTTAATATTTTGGGATAGTTTTTCAATAAAGGTGTCTATGTTTGCATTTTGTCTCTTATTTACATAATATTGAAGTCATATTATATGTGTGTGTACCCTACGTTCTTCACATTGCATCATGAGCATTTTCCATGTTACGCAAAAAAATGAAGATGCACTAATGATAGCACGATATTACAAGAAGTGAAATATCATAATTTATTTAAACTAGACTCTTTTTCAATGCTTTTATTTTACAATGATATTGAGGGTTCATGTGTGTAAAATATTGCATATATTACTGATTTTTCTTCTAATGGATTTTTATTAATACATATTCATAGGGAAAAAAATTCATAAACTATAGACAGGTTTAAAAATGAATAGGTGTTTTCTTCCCATCAGATGCCTGATCTGACTTGCAGATTTTTCTACCATTAAAAGTTTTTTATGTATTCTTTCAGAATATTTTAAAAATGAGAACATTTTGTTTGTGTTGCATCTTGCTGTTTTTTTAAAAATATATATATCTAAGTCTATCTTGGGGATTTTTTCACATTTAAATATAAATAAATAACTTACTTACATAATATTGCATTTTATGCACAAGCAATGCCATAATATATTTAATTGCAGATTGAATATCCCTTATCTGAAATACTTGAGACCAGAAGTGTTTCAGATTTCAGATTTTTTTTTTTTTGATTTTGGAATATTTACATATCATAATGAGGTATCTAGGGGATGGGACTCAAGTTTAACGCAAAATTGTTTCACGTTTTATATACACCTTAAATATCTATCCTGAAAGTAATTTTATAAAATATTTTATATAACATTGTACATGAAACAAAGTTTTAACCACCTTTTGACTGTAACCTATCACATGAAGTTAGGTGTGGAAGTTTCTGTTTGTGGAGTCATGTGGGAACTCAAAAAGTTTCGGATTTCAGAGCATTTCAAACTTATATTTTAGTTGAATTTCTAGTTTAAGCATACTCAATCTGTATTTCAGATAATGACTGAAGTTCTTTCTGGTTGTTTTTCTATTAAACAGTGCTATAAAATTTATTCTAATGCATATATGTCTTCCTCTGGTAGCAGTGTTTGCAAGAAGAATTTCTAAAATATAAGAAGCTAGATAAACATTTAAGTATATTTAACAGTTTGATAGTTATTTTATATTTTATTCCTAAAACTTTGTATTAATGCCTCTGAAACAAGGCAGGAAAGTGCTTATTTCCCCACTTTCTATATTTTCCCATCTGACAATATCTATTTTTTTATATTGTGCTGCTTTAATAATGAGCAAAGCTAAGCATTTATTTTACATTTTATTTAGAATTTTGCTCTTTCTTTTTCTCTCTCAATTTCCATTCTCTCTCCCTCCCTGTCTCCCTTTCTTTATTCCTTTTTTCTTTTGTGAAACTTCAGACAGTTTTATTCATAAAGCCCTTATTAATTTATAAGTGCTTTTCATATACATGTACGTGTTTGTATGTGTATATGTCTATGTCTGTATATATAAATATATACATATGTTTTTAATTCTATAGGTATCTGGGCAAACTCTCTCTTTAAAAACTATTAAATGTCCTGGCAACCATTACCCTGAAAATATTCTTGAAAGTATCAAACAATACGCCGGACGCGGTGGCTCACGCTTGTAATTCGAGCACTTTGGGAGGCCGAGGCGGGCAGATCACGAGGTCAGGAGATCGAGACCATCCTGGCTAACACAGTGAAACCCCGTCTCTACTGAAAATACAAAACAATTAGCCGGGCATGGTGGCGGGCGCCTTTAGTCTCAGCTACTCGGGAGACTGAGGCAGTTGAATGGCGTGAATGCGGGAGGCAGAGCGTGCAGTGAGCCGAGATCGCGCCACTGCACTCCAGCCTGGGCGACAGAGCGAGACTCCGTCTCTCTCTCTCTCTCTCTCTCTCTCTCTCTCTCTCTCTCTCTCTCTCTATATATATATATATATATATATATATATATATATCTCAAATAATAAACACAACAATAAGAAATGATCAGGCCAAAATCTCTCCTCCTAATGGAGGAGAAAATGGCATTCATTTTCCAAGGTCCTGTGGGGAGAAAATGACCAAAAACCAAAGCCTGGGTCCACTCAAGTTGGGGCCCTAAGTCTCCCTGCTTAAGGCAGGGCCTCAAAGCCTACCTTCTCAGTTCAAGTGGGAAGGAGAGGTAAAGTTCTACACTTCCTCGTTACTCTGCAGGAAATTTGATTTAATGCTGAGCAGAGCAGGAAAGAAGGAAAATTCACAGGGTGGTGTAATGACTAGCCAATCTTTGTATAGACAGGCAACAAACTATTATCTGGATGGAGCAAAAATATATCAAGTCATATATTTAAAAGAATTGTTTTGCTGGTAATGGCTCCAAAAACCAAGTATAAGCAAATTCTAGTGTCTCCTGGAGGAAAGAAGCTATATATAAGGCCCAAATAATTTTTTAAAGTAACTGAGTAGCTAAAAGAAAGAAAGAACAACTCTAAACTCAGATTAAACTCAGATCTAGTAGAAAGAAGAATGCCATAAACCAAACCTGCAAAGATTGCAGATATGGGAACTACTGGACACAGATTATAACATAATTGTGTTTATTTTGTTAAAAAAAATTTAAAGACAACCCAGAAAATACACCCAGAGAACAGTAAACTATGAAAGTGACTGAGAAATTTGAAAAATTGTCCAACAGAATTCTAGATATTATAAGAATGAGATTATTGAAATTATAATCATAATGATCTACTTAACAGTAAATTAAATACACCTAGTGTGTCCTGGATGATGGGTTAATGGCAACCAATCAGAATGCAGCACAGAAAAATAAAAAAATATGAAAGAGAGGTTAATAGATGAGGACAACATAGCAAGACATTCTAATACTTATCTAATCAGAATTCCAGAGAGAAGAAAGAGAATGTGACAGAGTTTTTATATTTGAAGAGCAAATAACTCAGAATATTCTACCCTATGTAAACTCAAAAATTTCCACATCCAAAGCAAGAAATATAAAAATTAATCTACACTTAGAAACATCAAAGATATAATGTAGAATATGAAAGACAAACAGATGTTGGATGCAGTCAGAGATGATAAATTAATTTCAAAGAAGCACAAGTTAGACAGACAACTGACTTCTCTGTCACTGAAAATTACAAATAAATGCCAACCTCAAATTCTGCAATAAACAAACATATATTTTAAGAATGCAGGCAAAATAAAAATCAGTCCACCAGTGTACCCAGCTGAAGAAAACTTGCATGAATATACCATGAATAAGAAACATAAATCCAAATAAAGTTGTCATATGGAAGAAATAACAAGTGAAATAAATAAATGGCGCATACCTAAATAAAACTGAAAATATAAATAATTTATCAAAGGGTTAATATAAAATTAGTGTATACAACAGTTATTAACATATAAGTATTCAAACTCAAAAAATGAAATTATATCCTGACCACACCCTATACTAAAAAATCATTTGCTAATAAATAAAAAACATAAATGTGAAGGGCAAAGCTATCAGACTTTAGGAAATAATTTGGGAGAATAGGTCCTTCATCTCATGCCAGTAAAGGATTTCTTAAACATAATAGATAAATTTTGCTAATATTTAATAATTTTACTTCTTGCTGTATACCCCAGAGAAACTCTTGTCAGTGTGAACCAGGTGATATGCACGTGAATTTTTATAGCAGCATTGTTCATGATAGCCCCAACCCAGAAAAACTGAAATGTCCACTAATAGTGGAATGGGGCAGGGCGCGGTGGCTCAAGTCTGTAATCCCAGCACTTTGGGAGGCCGAGGAGGGTGGATCACTTGAGGTCAGGAGTTCCAGAGGAGCCTGGCCAACATGTTGAAACCCCGTCTCTATCAGAAATACAAAAAAAAAAAAAAAAAAAAAAAAAGAAGCCGGGCGTGGTGATGGGCGCCTGTAATCCGAGTTATTCAGGAGGCTGAGGCAGGAGAATCACTTGAATCCTGAGGCGAACGTTGCACTGAGCCGAGATCAGTACATTCAGAGGAATAAATATTATGTAGCACATGTTAAAAGTGAGAACTAGAGCTACACATACAACATAGGTGAATTCCTATTCCACAAACGTTATGTAAAAGAAGTACAAACAAACATATTAAATGACATTATTTATGTATAGTTCAAAATCCGACAGAGTGACTCTATATCATTCAGAAACACAAACACACACACGAATTGTCCTAATCTTTGGGCTGATTTAACAAAATGCCATAGACTGGGTAGCTTATAAACAACAGGAATTTTCTCACCATTGTGGAGGCGGGGAGTCCAAGATCAACACACTGACAAATTTAGTGTCTAATGAATGCTCTTTCTTGTTCAAAAACAATGCCTTCTCACTGTGTCCTACCATGGTGGAAAGGGCAAGTTAGTTCCCTTGGGCCTCTTTTAAAAAATTTTTTTTTAATTTTTTAAATTTTAATTTCTTTCTTTTTTTTTTTTTTTTTTTTTTTTTTTTTTTTTTTTTGAGTTTCGCTCTGTAGCCCTGGCTGGAGAGCGGTGGCTCGATCTCGGCTCACTGCAAGCTCCGCCTCCCTGGTTCATGCCATTCTTCCGCTTCAGCCTGGCGAGTAGCTGGGACTACAGGCGCCCGCCACCACGCCCGGCTAATTTTTTCTATTTTCAGTTGAGACGAAGTTTCACCGTGTTAGCCAGAATGGTCTCAATCTCCTGAACTCGTGATCCGCCTGCCTCGGCCTTCCATAGTGCTGGGATTACAGACGTGAGCCACCGCACCAGGCCCCCTTGGACATCTTTAATAAGGACCCAAGGGGCCCTTTTCCTCATGAGGCCTCTACTCTCATGATCTAATCACCTACCAAGGGCCCTACCTTCTAATGCCATCACTTTAGGCATTAGAATTTCAACATATGAACTTGTAGGGAATACAAACATTCAAACCAAAACATATATGATACAGACACATATATATGCATATGTGTTTGTAATATGTGCACATATGTGTGCTTGTTTGGCCTAAGGATTAATGCTTTCTGTAATATAAGAGCATGACAGTATCAGAACTCTGTTTACTATGTTATGGTTTTTCTGTAGAAGAAAGCAAAGAAAGATTGTATTCCATTAAAGGAGTAATCCTTTTGTACTAGTCTTTTTGTAGCACACACATACACATCTATGTATATACATATACATTATATATGTATATATGTATGTGTATGTGTGCGCTGCAAAACTAAAATGAAAAGCAAGAATATCATAATTACAAATGTTAGAAGACTGATTAATTCGAGGCAGATGAAGAGAGAACTGCCCCAAGTATGTTATGTGGTTTGTATACAGTTTCCCCTTTGTCTCTTTGTAGTGTCCTGCTCAAGAACTACGAGGGCGTAGGCTGATGTATAAATTAACTTATGTAGCACCACAAGACCGAAGAGATAAAATTATTTTGTCAATCAAATGGTGGAGCTGATTTCAAGACAGTTCCAAGACAGCTGATTCCAAGGCAATTAATTCCTTTTAATTTAAATGAACTTAAGCAACCCAAAAGTATTATGACAAGCAGAAGACTGGAGATGTGTATACAAGTGGCACATGTTCTCATAATACATTTTTTGGATTCATTTTTCTTAACGCCTTTTCTAAGGTTTCTGGAAAGAATTCTCAGTGTCAGAAATATCTTAGATTGCTATTACTTTTAGGTTTAATATAATACATTGTAAGCAAGTACAATATAAATATAAATTACTTTATCTTACTAATAATTTAGTTTTTCTTCACTGCCAAGTCATACATCATATTTGTGGTGCTTAGACATTTCTTCTTTGATTTTTATCTGATTAAAAATGTTTTTACCAAAAGCATCTTTCGAGTACTATAGTGGTATATCTAAGCAAGAATATGAAATTAAAACTGTTAATTAAACACTTGGTATTTAATACTACTGACTGTGACACAATGTAATTTACAGCTTTGTAATTCTCCTTGATGGAATACAATCTTTCTTGAAAAAGATCATACTATATTAAACAGAGTTCTGATACTGTCACGCTCTTATTGTATTACAGAAAGCATTAATCCTTAGGCCATTCGTCTGACTCCCTGTTCCTGAAGTAATCCGTATTGGGTCTTTGGCTGCTCTATTGAGAGTTTGCTGTTTTTTGAGATTAGTCTTATTGTGCAAAGAGATCTTAGTTTTATGCTGAGATCAGTCTTATAGTGTAAAAAGATCTTAATTTTGTGCAAAAGGTGTCTTAGTTCCAGATGTTTAAAAAGAGTTTTATTATTTTTCACTAAACAAGGCCAACCAGGTGCTTGTAAATGTTCAGGCTCATTAATTCTCTTTCTTCCAGTGTCCTCTAATGGAGGACAGTCAGTGAGAGATAAGTGACTTTTGATGCCTTTAGAAATTTTAATAGGAGGTAGAAGAATAGGAACAAGAAAGAGTAAGAGAGGACAGAAAGAAAGAAGACTTAGATAAACTTGATTTCATTATTGACCCAATTGTCCTGGAAATTTCAGACTTAAGTATATTCTATATTTGTTTGTTAATTAAACACTTGGTATTTAATACTACTGACTGTGAAATAATATTTGTGAAATAACATCATGAAATAATATTTGTATGTGAGGAGACTGAACTCTTTTCTTTGGATCAGGATTGAATATTTTTGACAAAAATAAATCCTTTTGGGGAAACAAGTCAATGGAAATTTGAAGGAATTTGATCAAAGAAAATGCCTATGAATGTAGCTGTAAAATGTTTGAATGAATGTAGTCATTGCTACAAATATGATTCTCATAAGTATTCCTACAGACGATATTCTTGGAAGATGATCTACATTTGTTGGGTTAAAAGCTAGGCATAAATAGAGAACGCCAGTTATTAAAAATAGCAATATTTGATTATTTACATGAGTAATACAAAATTAAATGGGATTTAGTCCAGGGATGCAATGATGGACATTTGAAAAGCAGTTCAGGATGATAAAAAAAAGGCAGGCTAATATAATAATTTTATTTTACATGTGATTTATTTTATATTATGTTATATTAATGAACAATTTCATACTGATGAGCTAGTGTATTATTTTATTACATTACATTTCAGGTAGGCATCTCAAAATTATAGCCACTCTTTAGAGAAGATGATAATCAATAGCTACTAATTATTTCTATTTCTGGTTTAAAATATTTTATTTAAAATATACGTTATTAAAATTTTACAACTTTGAGCACTGACGATTTCCTCTCTTTGCACTTAGATATCAATTTGGTCCTATTAGACCTAACTTGGTGGTAGACATGATCTTTAATCATAATCTCTGTTTCCTATTCTCCAAAGATTAATGTCTAGAATTAAAAGACTATGAACAAATCTCAACTGACACAGAAAAACCAGACAGCAACAACAAAAAAGAAAACTGTAGACAATAACCCTAATGAAGATAAACAGAAAAATATTCAACAAAATACTAGCAAACCGAATCCAACAGCATATCAAAAAGACAGTACATAAAATTAAATGGAATTTAGTCCAGGGATGCAATGATGGTTCAACATATGCAAATCAAAAAACATCATAGATTGTATCAATAGAACAAAAGACAAAAATCATATGATCATCTCAATAGACAAAGAAAAAGCATTTGATAAAGTCCAACAACTCTTCATGATATCAACAAACTAGGCACAGAAGGAATATAGCTAAACATAATAAAAGCCATATATGACAAAACCACAGGTAACATCACACTGAATGAGAAAAAGCCAACAGTCTTTATTCTAAGAACTGAAACAAGAAAAGGATGCACAATTTTGCCATTACTATTGAATATGATGCTGGAAGTCCTAGCCAGAACAATTAGGCAAAAGAAAGAAATATAAGGCATCCAAATTAGAAAAGAAGTCAATTGCCTCTCTTTGCAGATTACATGATCTTATATTTAGAAAAACCAAAGACTCCATCAAAACAACTCTTAGACATCATGAACAAATTTAAGTTGCAGGATACATAACTAACATGAAAAAAAAATCAGTTGTGTTTCTATACACCAATAAGAAAATAGTCAAAAAAGAAATCAACAAGGCAATCTCATTGACAATAGCTACAAAAAATAGTGAAATACTTAGGAATAAATTTAACCAAGAGGGGAAAGACCGCTGAAATGAAAACTACGAAACACTGAAGAAAGAAATTGTAAAGGACACCAACACACGGAAAGACATCTCATGCTCATGTATCAGAAAAATTAATACTGTTAAAATGATCACACTACTGCCCAAAACAAACTACAGGTTGAATGCAATCTCTATCAAAATATCAACATCATGTTTCACAGCAGCAGAAAAAAAAATTGTAAAACTAGTATGGAACCAATAAAAACCCAAACAGTCAAAGCAATACTGCGCAAAAAAGCAAAGCTGAAGGCTTCACGTTACTTGACTTCAAAATATATTACCAAGCTGTAGTAAACAAAACAGAATGGTGTTGGTATAAAAAACAGACACATAGACCAATGGAACAGAATAGAGGACCCAAAATAAATCCACATATTTATAGGCAATTGATTTTCAACAAAGTTCCCAAGAGAATACATTGTTCTAGACACTTCTTAATTACATGCGCAAGGAAAACTGGATATCCATCTGCAGAAGAATGAAACCAGACCCATATCTGTCACCATATATAAAAATCAACTCAAAATAGATTGAAGACCTAAATGTAAGACCAAATTATAAAACTATTAAAAGAAAACATGGGGGAAACTTTACAGGACATTAGTCTAGGTAAAGGTTTTACATCTAACACCTCAAAAGCACAGACAATGAAACAAAAAATAGACAGATGGGACAATATTAAACTAAAAAGCTTCTGTACAACAATTGAAATAATGAGCAGAATGAAGAGACAACCTGTTGAATGGGAGAAAATATTTGCAAATCATTTATCCAATAAGAGACTAATATCCAGAATATATAAGGAATTCAACTCAGCAGTAAAACAACGGCAAACTCCCCCCTCCAGCAAACAAAACTACAAAACCTAATAGTCCAATTAAAAAGTAGACAAAATGTTTGAATGGACATTTCTCAGTAAAAAAGACGTTCAAATGACCAAGAGGTATATGAAAAAAATATTCTGTTCCATTTACATTTCACTAATTATCAGGAAAATGCAAATCAAAACCACAATGAAATATCATTTTACCCAGTTAGAATACCTATTACTAAAAAGACAGTAAAATGACAGCTGTTGGTGAGGATGTGGAGAAGAGGTAACTCTTACACACTTTTGGCAGGAATGTCAATTAGTAAAGCCATTATGGAAAACAGTATGGAGGGTTCTGAAAGGTAAAAAAATAGAACTATTGTATGATCCAGCAGTCCCACTATTTGGTATCTATACAAAGCAAAGGAAACCATTATATCAAAGGGATGCCTGCACCCCTATGTTTACTCCAGCACTATTGACAATAGCAAAGATGGAATCAACCTAAGCATCCGTCAATGAATAAGCAAATAAAGAATATCTGGTATGGGGGGGCGGAGCGAGATGGCCGAATAGGAAGAGCTCCAGTCTCCAACTCCCAGCGCGAGTGACACAGAAGACCGGTGATTTCTGCATTTTCAACTGAGGTACTGGGTTCATCTCACTGGGGAGTGCCAGAAGATCGGTGCTGGTCAGCTGCTGCAGCCTGACCAGCGAGAGCTGAAGCAGGGTGAGGCATTGCCTCACCTGGGAAGCGCAAGGGGGAAGGGAATCCCTTTTCCTAGCCAGGGGAACTGAGACACACAACACCTGGAAAATCGGGTAACTCCCACCCCAATACTGCGCTTTAAGCAAACAGGCACACCAGGAGATCATATCCCACACCTGGCCGGGAGGGTCCCACACCCACGGAGCCTCCCTCATTGCTAGCACAGTAGTCTGTGATCTACTGGCAAGGCAGCAGCCAGGCTGGGGGAGGGGCGCCCGCCATTGCTGAGGCTTAAGTAGGTAAACAAAGCTGCTGGGAAGCTCGAACTGGGTGGAGCTCACAGCAGCTCAAGGAAACCTGCCTGTCTCTGTAGACTCCACCTCTGGGGACAGGGCACAGTAAACAATAACAAATGCAGCAGAAAGCTCTGCAGACTCAAACGACTCTGTCTGACAGCTTTGAAGAGAGCAGTGGATCTCCCAACACAGAGGTTGAGATCTGAGAAGGGACAGACTCCCTGCTCAAGTAGGTCCCTGACCCCTGAGTAGCCTAACTGGGAGACATCCCCCACTAGGGGCAGTCTGACACCCCACACCTCACAGGGTGGAGTACACCCCTGAAAGGAAGCTTCCAAAGCAAGAATCAGACAGGTACACTCGCTGTTCAGAAATATTCTATCTTCTGCAGCCTCTGCTGCTGATACCCAGGCAAACAGGGTCTGGAGTGGACCTCAAGCAATCTCCAACAGACCTACAGCTGAGGGTCCTGACTGTTAGAAGGAAAACTATCAAACAGGAAGGACACCTACACCAAAACCCCATCAGTACATCACCATCATCAAAGACCAGAGGCAGATAAAACCACAATGATGGGGAAAAAGCAGGGCAGAAAAGCTGGAAATTCAAAAAATAAGAGCGCATCTCCCCCGGCAAAGGAGCGCAGCTCATCGCCAGCAACGGATCAAAGCTGGACGGAGAATGACTTCGACGAGATGAGAGAAGAAGGCTTCAGTCCATCAAATTTCTCAGAGCTAAAGGAGGAATTACGTACCCAGCGCAAAAAAACTAAAAATCTTGGAAAAAAAAGTGGAAGAATTGATGGCTAGAGTAATTAATGCAGAGAAGGTCATAAACGAAATGAAAGAGACGAAAACCATGACACGAGAAATACGTGACAAATGCACAAGCTTCAGTAACCGACTCGATCAACTGGAAGAAAGAATGTCAGCGATTGAGGATCAAATGAATGAAATGAAGCGAGAAGAGAAACCAAAAGAAAAAAGAAGAAAAAGAAATGAACAAAGCCTGCAAGAAGTATGGGATTATGTAAAAAGACCAAATCTACGTCTGATTGGGGTGCCTGAAAGTGAGGGGGAAAATGGAACCAAGTTGGAAAACACTCTTCAGGATATCATCCAGGAGAACTTCCCCAACCTAGTAGGGCAGCCAACATTCAAATCCAGGAAATACAGAGAACGCCACAAAGATACTCCTCGAGAAGAGCAACTCCAAGACACATAATTGCCAGATTCACCAAAGTTGAAATGAAGGAAAAAATCTTAAGGGCAGCCAGAGAGAAAGGTCGGGTTACCCACAAAGGGAAGCCCATCAGACTAACAGCAGATCTCTCGGCAGAAACTCTTCAAGCCAGAAGAGAGTGGGGGCCAATATTCAACATTCTTAAAGAAAAGAATTTTAAACCCAGAATTTTATATCCAGCCAAACTAAGTTTCATCAGTGAAGGAGAAATAAAATCCTTTACAGATAAGCAAATGCTTAGAGATTTTGTCACCACTAGGCCTGCCTTACAAGAGACCCTGAAGGAAGCACTAAACATGGAAAGGAACAACCGGTACCAGCCATTGCAAAAACATGCCAAAATGTAAAGACCATCAAGGCTAGGAAGAAACTGCATCAACTAACGAGCAAAATAACCAGTTAATGTCATCATGGCAGGATCAAGTTCACACATAACAATCTTAACCTTAAATGTAAATGGACTAAATGCTCCAATTAAAAGACACAGACTGGCAAGCTGGATAAAGAGTCAAGACCCATCAGTCTGCTGTATTCAGGAGACCCATCTCACACGCAGAGACATACATAGGCTCAAAATAAAGGGATGGAGGAAGATTTACCAAGCAAATGGAGAACAAAAAAAAGCGGGGGTTGCAATACTAGTCTCTGATAAAACAGACTTTAAACCATCAAAGATCAAAAGAGACAAAGAAGGCCATTACATAATGGTAAAGGGATCAATTCAACAGGAAGAGCTAACTCTCCTAAATATATATGCACCCAATACAGGAGCACCCAGATTCATAAAGCAAGTCCTTAGAGACTTACAAAGAGACTTAGACTCCCATACAATAATAATGGGAGACTTCAACACTCCACTGTCACCATTAGACAGATCAACGAGACAGAAAGTTAACAAGGATATCCAGGAATTGAACTCATCTCTGCAGCAAGCAGACCTAATAGACATCTATAGAACTCTCCAACCCAAATCAACAGAATAGACATTCTTCTCAGCACCACATCGTACTTACTCCAAAATTGACCACGTAATTGGAAGTAAAGCACTCCTCAGCAAATGTACAAGAACAGAAATTATAACAAACTGTCTCTCAGACCACAGTGAAATCAAACTAGAACTCAGGACTAAGAAACTCAATCAAAACCGCTCAACTACATGGAAACTGAACAACCTGCTCCTGAATGACTACTGGGTACATAATGAAATGAAGGCAGAAAGAAAGATGTTCTTTGAAACCAATGAGAACAAAGATACAACATACCAGAATCTCTGGAACACATTTAAAGCAGTGTGTAGAGGGAAATTTATAGCACTAAATGCCCACAAGAGAAAGCAGGAAAGATCTAAAATTGACACTCTAACATCGCAATTAAAAGAACTAGAGAAGCAAGAGCAAACACATTCGAAAGCTAGCAAAAGGCAAGAAATAACTAAGATCAGAGCAGAACTGAAGGAGATAGAGACACAAAAAACCCTCCAAAAAATCAATGAATCCAGGAGTTGGTTTTTTGAAAAGATCAACAAAATTGACAGACCACTAGCAAGACTAATAAAGAAGAAAAGAGAGAAGAATCAAATCGATGCAATTAAAAATGATAAAGGGGATATCACCACCGACCCCACAGAAATACAAACTACCATCAGAGAATACTATAAACACCTCTACGCAAATAAACTGGAAAATCTAGAAGAAATGGATAATTTCCTGGACACTTACACTCTTCCAAGACTAAACCAGGAAGAAGTTGAATCCCTGAATAGACCAATAGCAGGCTCTGAAATTGAGGCAATAATTAATAGCCTACCAACCAAAAACAGTCCAGGACCAGATGGATTCACAGCTGAATTCTACCAGAGGTACAAGGAGGAGTTGGTACCATTCCTTCTGAAACTATTCCAATCAATAGAAAAAGAGGGAATCCTCCCTAACTCATTTTATGAGGCCAACATCATCCTGATACCAAACCCTGGCAGAGACACAACAAAAAAAGAGAATTTTAGACCAATATCCCTGATGAACATCGATGCAAAAATCCTCAATAAAATACTGGCAAACCGGATTCAGCAGCACATCAAAAAGCTTATCCACCATGATCAAGTGGGCTTCATCCCTGGGATGCAAGGCTGGTTCAACATATGCAAATCAATAAACATAATCCAGCATATAAACAGAACCAAAGACAAGAACCACATCATTATCTCAATAGATGCAGAAAAGGCTTTTGACAAAATTCAACAGCCCTTCATGCTAAAAACGCTCAATAAATTCGGTATTGATGGAACATACCTCAAAATCATAAGAGCTATTTATGACAAACCCACAGCCAATATCATACTGAATGGGCAAAAACTGGAAAAATTCCCTTTGAAAACTGGCACAAGACAGGGATGCCCTCTCTCACCACTCGTATTCAACATAGTGTTGGAAGTTCTGGCTAGGGCAATCAGGCAAGAGAAAGAAATCAAGGGGATTCAGTTAGGAAAAGAAGAAGTCAAATTGTCCCTGTTTGCAGATGACATGATTGTATATTTAGAAAACCCCATTGTCTCAGCCCAAAACCTCCTTAAGCTGATAAGCAACTTCAGCAAAGTCTCAGGATACAAAATTAATGTGCAAAAATCACAAGCATTCTTATACACCAGTAACAGACAAACAGAGATCCAAATCAGGAATGAACTTCCATTCACAATTGCTTCAAAGAGAATAAAATACCTAGGAATCCAACTTACAAGGGATGTAAAGGACCTCTTCAAGGAGAACTACAAACCACTCCTAAGTGAAATAAAAGAGGACACAAACAAATGGAAGAACATACCATGCTCATGGATAGGAAGAATCAATATCGTGAAAATGGCCATACTGCCCAAGGTAATTTATAGATTCAATGCCATCCCCATCAAGCTACCAATGAGCTTCTTCACAGAATTGGAAAAAACTGCTTTAAAGTTCATATGGAACCAAAAAAGAGCCCGCATCTCCAAGACAATCCTAAGTCAAAAGAACAAAGCTGGAGGCATCACGCTACCTGACTTCAAACTATACTTCAAGGCTACAGTAACCAAAACAGCATGGTACTGGTACCAAAACAGAGATATAGACCAATGGAACAGAACAGAGTCCTCAGAAATAATAACACACATCTACAGCCATCTGATCTTTGACAAACCTGAGAGAAACAAGAAATGGGGAAAGGATTCCCTATTTAATAAATGGTGCTGGGAAAATTGGCTAGCCATAAGTAGAAAGCTGAAACTGGATCCTTTCCTTACTCCTTATACGAAAATTAATTCAAGATGGATTAGAGACTTAAATGTTAGACCTAATACCATAAAAATCCTAGAGGAAAACCTAGGTAGTACCATTCAGGACATAGGCATGGGCAAAGACTTCATGTCTAAAACACCAAAAGCAACGGCAGCAAAAGCCAAAATTGACAAATGGGATCTCATCAAACTAAAGAGCTTCTGCACAGCAAAAGAAACTACCATCAGAGTGAACAGGCAACCTACAGAATGGGAGAAAATTTTTGCAATCTACTCATCTGACAAAGGGCTAATATCCAGAACCTACAAAGAACTCAAACAAATTTACAAGAAAAAAAACAAACAACCCCATCCAAAAGTGGGCAAAGGATATGAACAGACATTTCTCAAAAGAAGACATTCATACAGCCAACAGACACATGAAAAAATGCTCATCATCACTGGCCATCAGAGAAATGCAAATCAAAACCACAATGAGATACCATCTCACACCAGTTAGAATGGCAATCATTGAAAAGTCAGGAAACAACAGATGCTGGAGAGGATGTGGAGAAATAGGAACACTTTTACACTGTTGGTGGGATTGTAAACTAGTTCAACCATTATGGAAAACAGTATGGCAATTCCTCAAGGATCTAGAACTAGATGTACCATATGACCCAGCCATCCCATTACTGGGTATATACCCAAAGGATTATAAATTATGCTGCTATAAAGACACATGCACATGTATGTTTATTGCAGCACTATTCACAATAGCAAAGACTTGGAATCAACCCAAATGTCCATCAGTGACAGATTGGATTAAGAAAATGTGGCACATATACACCATGGAATACTATGCAGCCATAAAAAAGGATGAGTTTGTGTCCTTTGTAGGGACATGGATGCAGCTGGAAACCATCATTCTTAGCAAACTATCACAAGAACAGAAAACCAAACACCGCATGTTCTCACTCATAGGTGGGAACTGAACAATGTGATCACTTGGACTCGGGAAGGGGAACATCACACACCGGGGCCTATCATGGGGAGAGGGGAGGGGGGAGGGATTGCATTGGGAGTTATACCTGATGTAAATGACGAGTTGATGGGTGCAGCACACCAACATGACACAAGTATACATATGTAACAAACCTGCACGTTATGCACATGTACCCTACAACTTAAAGTATAATAATAATAAATAAAAAATAAATAAATAAATAAAATATTAAAAAAAAAAAAAGAAAATCTGGTATACATACACAAAGGAATACTACTCAGCCATAAAAAATAATGAAATCCTACCATCTGCAGTACCATGAATGAAACTGGACATCATTGTGTTAAGTGAAATACGCCAGGCACAGAAATACAAATTTTGCATGTTCTCAGTACTATGTGGGAGCTGAAAGAGTTCATCTCACAGAGGTTGAGAGTGGAATGATAGATACTAGAAACTGGGAAGATTGTTTGGGGGGGATGAAGAAAGGTTGGTTAATGGGTGCCAATATACAGTTAGAATAAGTTCCAATGTTCAAACAAGCAGAGTAGGTGACTATTTTTAACAACAATGTATTGTACATTTCAAAGTAGCTACAAGAGAGGACTTAAAATGTTTCCAACACATAAAAATGATAAATACTTGAGGTGATGCATACCCTAAATACACTAATTTCGATCATTACATATTGTATGAATGTAATAAAATACCACTTGTACCCCACAGAAACATACAAATATTATATAATAATAAAATATTTTAAAAATAGTCATAGTGGCTTATCTCATTTATTCTACAATATAACAAATATTTATTGAGAAAATTGTATGTGCCAAATATTGCTATGATCGTCCCAAACAAAAATGAGGAAGACATCATCTGTGTCTTCAGGGAGCTTTTACTCTAATATAATAGGTTAGAGAAAGGTAAGAATTAGATAAATTATAAGAGTATACTGAAATGTAAATTGGTGGTCGTCTAGAAGATGAAGATGGTGATGGGTTGAGATGCAAGAGGAAATACTTGAACTGGTCTCTTTATTTTACTTTTATTTAAAATATAAGAAATAACTTTGCCGTTTCAGTATTTAATGTGTTGACTGCCTCTAGTGTCTTCTCTGCGTAACTCTTTATGTGATGGCTTATTATGCTGGCTGTGATTAGGGAAGGGTGGGTCTTCCACAAACCAAGAGGGTCTGGGAAAGTCACCTGCACTTGGAGTAAAACTTACTGCAATCTACTAAAATGTATAGAAAGCTAAGTAAGTGCATGTGTAGATTATATACATACTTTTTAAACTAAACTAGCACATCATGTACAAGGAGCTTAAAAAGATGTTTGTAATAAAACTGAAGATTAAAGATATTATGCCAAAGCAAGCACAAGGCGGCAAAATCCACAGGATAGCAGACTGACACTTCTACTCAGCCACATTATGAATTTACTTAGGACCTAACTGGAGTGATAAGAAGTCAGGGGGAAAAAAAGAAATTATCAAGATAGCTTGAAATTAGATTTGCCACCACTAATGTTAATGATGAACCTTGGCCTCAGTGTATATACTTGTAAATACACTGATATTAAAATTCATCAGGGTTAACAAGTCATGAGCTACTTATTAATTTCCTATTTATCTCATATCTAAACACTTCTAATTATGTATGTATTATAATAAACTTAACATATGAGTAGAATATTACACATATATAATTCAAAAACATTTTTTGTAGTGATTTTAAAGTTTTGAAATATTTCTCCGAAATCATTAGAGGTCCCATGCTAAGATGTAGAAACAGACAGCAAAGGTTACGTGAGACAGGGTAAATCTGTAAAAGTGGAAGTGACCATATATATTACATGATTGAACTTGGGGATGAGAGACTAGGAAGAATAAGAGATGAGATGGAGGTCTTGGAATGTTTGGAGAAGAAGTCTTTTAATATATATACATATTAAATAAGGAAAAAGAGTACATAACAGTTGAGGATTTAGATCTATGCCCATCTTAAAATGTGTTCTCTAGAACACTATGTTCCACAAGATGTTAAGCTTTCCCCCCTTCAAAACAGTCATCCTATGGTTAAATAACTTATAGAAAATATGGGTAAAAGAAAAGTTGTGTTGATTTTGATTTTGTAAGACTTCTGCTCATTCCCATTGTAAAGACACAAGGGTAGGAAATAATGTGCAAAATTTTACTTGACCATCCATCGACCAAGTGATAGAATTTCTCTCTATATATACTATCTCCATCTCTTCTCTAGCTATAGATATATACATAGCTATAGAGATAGGTGTGTATGTATGTATATATGTCTATAGATATTTGGATATAGCTATAAATACACACATACACACACATAGAGAGAGAAATAGCTAGACAGTTTTGTCTGGCTATCTAGCTATTTCTCTCTCTCTATATATATATATATAAATATATATGTATACATGTATTTATAGCTATGTTCATGTGTGTGTGTATATATATCTCAAAGAGAGAGAGAGAGAGAGAGAGAGAGAAGGCTAGAGAGAGAAAGGATTCCTTGGTTCATGGCCAAATTCCTGGTATGCTATTTTCCAGCATTAAGTGTTTACCGATGGTAGTGAGTAGAGATCTTACAAAATCAAAATAAACAAAACTGTTATTTTACCCATGTTTTCTATAATACAGATATAAATATCTATATATTTATAGATATATAGATACATTGATATACTATATAAGTATGAATATATACACACATATCAATAATTACACTTTATATATATATATTTGTAATCTTGGGTATCTGTTAATGTCTTATGCAAAAGAGGATTCTATGAACAACACTTTGTTGTATTCAAACCAGTGTTTTTGGCAGACAGTTCGGAAATATGTCTGGGGATATTCAAAGTCAGTGAGGAGTGTGGACTGAATTCCCGGAAAAGAAGTATAAACATTGAAACCTCTGAAAACAAAACTATAAACAAATTTATGCAAGGGACTAAGAGGAGCAGTGAGAGACGCTGAAGAATCGGAATAGAAGGGTGCATTGGTGTCACACAGGAGAGAGACAGGCTAGTCACCTCTGTTTACACCATGGCAGGTAAGAGGGGTACATACTGAACAGACACTCTTGAATTTGGTAATGAGAACGCTAATGCTGATCCACAAGTGAGCACTTTTGAACAAATGATGGAAACAAGAAACCAGGCAGCAAATGGTGGACTTGTAGTTAGAAAGAAGAAATAGTGACCAGGCCCAGTGGCTCAGGCCTGTAATCTTAGCACTTTGGGAGGATGGGGCGGACAGATCGCTAGAGCCCAGGAGTTCCAGATCAGCCTGGGCAACATGTGGAAAACCTGTCTCTACTAAACAAACAAACAAACATCGCTGGGTGTGGTGGCCCGTGCCTGTAGTCTCAGCTCCTTGGAAGGATGAGGCATAAGGATTACTTGAGCCCAGGAGTTCAAGGCTGCAGTGAGCCAAGATCATGCCATTGCACACTGCACTCCAGCCTTGGTGGCAGAGTGAGACTCTGTCCCCCCAACAAAAAAAAAAAAAGAAAGAAAGAAAAGGAAAAGAAAAAAGAAAAAGCAGCAAATTACAACTATTTTTTTTTCAGTGGAATTACACCCTGAAGGATGATGGTAAATAGGAGTAGGGAGGTTGTGAGCATTATTGCAAATATAGGAGAATGAACCAGGGAAGTGAAGGAGATGAAAGGCGACACAGACACAGAAGAGGAAAGTGGAGGGCCCAGGGAGAAGGAGAAGCCACTCTCTTGACAAAGGAAGCAACAAATACAGGTCAAAGTGTTTTAGCATAGTTTTATTTCTCTTTTTGTGAATTCTCTGCGTAGAAATTCATAAATGTTTAATTTCACAGGTAAGGTAGCACATACTGCAGAATTTCTCATCATTAACATGGAATATGGAAGCATAACATTTTATTTGAAGTTTTCTTTTCACCATTTATTAATTTTAGTAATTGAATTCCACATCTATGTATTGAGCAATGAGATTTATGCAGAGTGACCAATTATGTCTTCATCCTTATTGAGCCTGTAATCTAGAATACAGTTCAAAAGGAAAACATGGCAAGATAATTGCGCTTTTGTCTAGACATTAGGGGTTAAGCCCCTGACCTGTATGTATTCCTCATTCTACAACTTTGTAGTTCTGCAAGTGAAAAATTAATGCATTTGGTATTGATATTTTATAATTATGATCAATATTTTAATATCTTCTAAATAGAAAAATATTAACACAGGGCTTGATTTCAGACTTTTTCTAAGAACCACTAATATATTTATTAAAATTAATCTATTTAGATTAAAAACCCATGAACATTTTATTTCTTGGGGGTTTGACTGAGTTTTTCTCAGACATACTTTACAAGGATATGTTTAGATAATTGTCTAAGAATTGATGTTTTAAGTATTTTGATGAAATGATGGACTATTGTTGGTAATAATGAATGCTTTATAAAGCGTCTCTGCAACAACCACTAATTAGCTTCATTATAGCCCACAGTTAATTCTTTTGAATAACTTATGTAAATGATGAAACTCTAGTAGTTTTTCAGAATTTCCTGACAATGAGATTTTGAGCGTAATAAGTGTGGCAAATTTCTGACAGCAGGTACATTTCTTTGTTGCATTTTGAGAAAGAAATAATCCAAATACTAGAATTTATTTAACTGTGGAGGTTTTTCCTTTTCCAAAACCTTTGAAAGTATAAACTGAGAAAAGCAGACTAGAAAAAGAGTCATTAGATTTGCATCTTAAGAACAAAGAAATAAATGAAAATGTGACTATTGTCTTTATCTTCACTGTTATTGTGTGCAGTATCCTTCTATAATCTTTTCTTGTAATGAGACTTAATAGCTGCTTTTGAGATATTAATGGAAATTGTCACAGACAAGGGAGATATTACAGCATCTAATGAACTAAAGTAAGACTAAAAGGAAAGGAAAAGGAACAATAAGTAAAATTGACACAAATAAAAAGAATTTAACTAGTTTCTAAAATTTAACCCCATAGATGACTCTGCCATGAAATCTAAGGATGAAAATGCATTACTATCCATTTTCTAAAATATCATTTATCAAACACAATTAGCAATTTATTTTTTGTTATTTTGCATTTAAGTGTTATTAAAAAACCCTTTACTTCAATTTTATGCAATATCTATATTTATAAAAATTTCACCTGACTTAAAGGACAAGTCAGATCATTGGGTTTGTTACAGCAAACAAAAGTACAGATTCCAAGAATTCAAGTAAAATAGTGGGTAAGAATATAGAGAATAATGTAGTGATTATAGTTGAATTTAACTATATATTGAACAGTTGGGAAAATCTGAAGTTTAAATCAGTTTACTTCATAGGAACTATTGACTCTGACTCTTTCAGTGCTTACCTTTGGGTAAAACTGATATTCACAAAAGTTGATGCTTAGGTAAGATAATTTCATAAATGTACACACTTGCCCTTGTTTCTTGAAAGCTGAGTGGTGAGTGGCTGCCATTTAAGCAGGCGTGTACTGCCATCTAATTAAATGAAGGATGTACAATTGAGCTGTCACGTAAAGAATTATGAGGTTAGGACATAAGTTATGATGGCAACCAGACTTTTTTTTTTTCTTTTTTTGTTTTCTAGGGCATTCCCTAAGGAATGAATTGTAAATAACACCATCCAAATTCCTGAGAACAAGATGCATGCCAGGTTTCTGCCAGGATAGCAGTTGATGCCTAATTGAGCCTGGGATTGTTAAAATGTCTCCTTTTTATAGTCCTGAATAGTGTAGAGCTAATGAACAAATTCCATTTTATATCTGAAAGCATCAGCTCTCTAGCAAAGATTTTTTTTTAATGATTTGGCTTACTAAAAAAGAAATAAATAAAAATAAAAATATAGAGACTCTTCTTAGCACAACCTCTGTCTTCATATAGGTGCTAAATTTTTAATTAAAATTATATGTAAATTGCTATAGCACATACACAGCTATTCTAATAAGAACTGAATGATGAATTGATTGGTCTTGAAAACTGCATTCCATTTTAATCATATATTTTGGTTCAGGAGTGAAAAAAACGGAATCCTTGTCTATTGTTGCCTTCTTTTTCCTCTGACTTTCAGACATGTAGAACATTCCCGAAATTTTTAGACAGTTAATGCTTATCCCATGCTTAAGAAGAAATACTTATTTTTTTCCTTTCAATTGTGGATATTACAAACAGAGATTAGTCCCTCTCACTTCAGAGCTGTCAGTATTGAAGTGGCATGAGCTATTAACATTCTATTGTAAGTGGTCAGAAGCTTCCTTTGGCATTCCTGTCAAAAGGCCACTAAAACCACCAGTTTGTGCTGCTTTCACTAAGATAATCCATTGCTATCCATTTTGTTTGGTTGGTGCCATTTAATATGCCATATTTACTAATAATCCTATGCAACTACTGAATCTTTTCTACTAAAGAGAGAAATAAAAGGTAAGTTTTAAATCAGGCTATGCTCACATGAACGCTCTGATTTGATTTGCACATAAATATTTTATTCCAGGAAAAATGAAATTAAATGCAATAAATAATTTTAAACTACCTTTGATTGGTTAAATAGGACTAAATGTACACTCTTTCCCTTTTTTCTTGAAAACTGAGTGGTGAGTGGTCAGGTGTTAGAACAACTAACAAAAATAGAAGATAACTCATGTAACCACAAGGACAGTTATACAGAACACCCAATAGGCTGCCCAAAGGCCATAATCGATCATTTTCTGGCTCTATCACTCCTCTAACTGTTATGCTCAGTACAGACTTTATAATAGGCCAAAACTGGCCCTTGTTTAAAGGAAGGAATAAAATAACGATATGTATTTGTAAGAGGGATATACATATTCTTGGTCTTCTTGTTCAGTTAATTTATAAGGTATCATATATTTTTTCTCAAATTTCCAAATCTTAATCTAGGCTAGGAATCAAAAGACAGGATGAATTTTTATTATTTGAATATACATCTGTCCCATGACTTCAGTCTCATGAACAATATACAATGTATTTTCTCACAAATTAATTAATCTATTTATTAATGATTTTTGTGCCTATATTATGATGGGCATGGCACTAGACATTGGAGCTAGATCAATGAATAATTAGGAAAAGCGTTCTACCCTATAGGAAATTCACTGCAGAGAGAGGAAATACAAAATAGAGTGTGTCCGACAAGCACCAGTGCTATGAAGAAAAATCAACTAGGAGCAGAGGACAAGGAGGGCCCCATGGGAGCAGGGCAGAGGTTTTGGAATTTTAAGTCTCATGTGACCTAAAGAATCAAAGCTGAGAATTTCTATTTAGGATTTTCCCATATTTGATCACACTCTTTATTTGCCTGAGGTTGATTTTTACATATGAAAAATTTCTGGTGCTGTTAGATAAGTCAAATTTGGTAAGTTTTTCTTCACTCTTCTTTTAGACTTTTATATGTGTTAATTGTTAAAGCTACAGTCAAAATCTCTCACTTTTACATCTTGCTAACATAGTGATGTGAGTTAGCAAATAAAATTGTATAATCTCCTTCAGGGAAGACTTTTAAAAACAGGTAAACAAAAATCTGAATTTCATGTAAATTTAGTCCTCTCTTGAGTCTCATTGATCCCTAAATCTTCTTTGATTCTGTTAGTCTAGGATGCATTCCAACTTCCAGAGAGAGAGAGAGAGAGAGAGAGAGAGAGAGAGAGAGTTATTTTGATTATTGTGGTAAATATTAGAATTCTAATTAAAAATATAACTCTTAATACAACTTTCTATGTGTTACTGTCTTCACTGCAAGCAATTCTGATGAACTAGATCCCATTTTTAAATTAGTTTTATTGTGACCAGAAAAGGCTGGTTTTGTGGACTTTGAGGAGCCAGACTAATTGTGACCCAGATAGAGCAGGATGGCTTTGCTTTTATTAAATGGTGTCTGAGGTGAATGTCAAACAGCATACATCAACCTCTGTCCTCCTTCTGGCTTCGATGGGAGTTGTATGAGTATATAGAGTATGAATTTGGCCCTACAAATCTAAAAGACAGTGGAATAACCCAGATCACTATTTTAGAGTCCAGTGACTGTTTTTAAAAAAATTAATTAATCTCTTTGACAGATTCCATGTCCTTTTCTTGTGATGTGCAAGTGACTTTCCCTTGAGGAATAATCTTCTAGCAATTCCCATACACAGTTTCATCTACTAAAACATTAGCTTTTCTAATAAGGTACACATTTAAGGATTTTTTATCTTAAAAAACTCATTTCATTGCTGATGTGTACCAGTTATTAATTTATATCTTTTGAATTTTAAAATCTAAAGCTATTTAATTCACAAAAATGTCCATTTATTTTAGCTTATGCTAGAAACATTTGTTTTATTGCTAATCAAATAAGATTTTGAAATAATTATCAAACTTTTTACACTTTATAAATCTGTTATTCTCCTTCCATCTTCAGAGGAATAAATTATTATAAAAAATTAAATTTCCTTCTAATCATAGCTAATTATATACAAGAAGTTATACAGTAATAAGAAACAATATGGTGCTGAGATTAGGAACACCACAGCTACATTTAGCTCATGTTTCTGTTCGTTTCTACTAACAGCCAATTTCTAATTACCTACAATTTATAAATAGCTTTATATGAAATATGTAACTACCCTATTACACTGTTGAAAAAATAAAATGTTTATTTGTAATAAAAAATAGACTGTTCAAATGTTTAATTGCATCTCTAACAGTGATTGTTCAGACACCTTCACCTCTATCCTCATATCAAATGCAAATAAAAACAATCATAAAATTTTTTAGAATCCTTGGAAAATTAAACTAATCTTATTAATGCTGATGCTTTGGTTTGAATAAAAATAATCCTAAATACTAAGGACATTTTATTTGATAGATGACTGATTGTGTTTATTTTGATAATCTCTTCCCCTTTGGGGTAAATAAAATATATTTTGATATAAAAAGATAGTGTAGATCTTTTAACAAATTAAGACACTACATTTGTTCATTCTTAGATTCAACAAAGATTCATGGGAATGAGATTTGTGTTAAGACTGTGGGCTAAAAACATGTATGAAGAGTTTCCTACCTAATGTGAAAGACATGCAATTAAATTCATAATGAAGATATAATGGAATTGTGAATAGTAGAAATGTGTACAACACAGTATAAGCATTTTTTAAATTGAGCAAATTTAGTATCTGAGCTATATACCTTGAAAGATAACTAGAAATACACCAGGTAGAAAGTTGACCAAAAGGGTGCCTATGGAAGACATCCCAGATAATGAGAGTGGGAATCAAGGTCCCAAGGAGGGAGTGAGATTAACATATTTATGAGGCACAGAGTAGTTTGATGTAATTAAAAGAATCAGGCTTGGGCTAGATCACAAAGAGCTTTTCTTAATGTATTTACTCTAAAAATATTGGTAGAGAATCCAGGAAGTTTCTCTAGTACTGTGTTCTTCATTATGATTGTCTTGTGTCCTTCAAAATTATACCACCACATGCAATAACTATTCTAGAGGTTCCCAACATTCAAGCAGAAAACATAAATATGTAGATATTATAGTTCAAAGGAAAAGAGAAACCTCTACATTTATGTTGGTTGCATTGAACATTCAGAAGTAAAAACATTGCATTCCTCATTCTCTTATTTTCTTGTGTTATGTTCAGTATAAATAAAAGATATGTGTAATAATCTAAATCAGCTAAATCACTGGCAAAAGCTATGCAATCAGTATGTGGGGGAGAGTATACAACATGATTTAAATGGATTCAGTAAATACAGATTAAATACCTTGTAAGTGCTGGAAGGCAGAGTACACACATCGATAAGACACACTTCTTGCCCTTGAGACTTTTATGGTCTTCCAAAGTAGACAAATAAACAGGTAATTCAAAAATATTGTGGCAAATTCTAAGAACAGAGCAGCCCATGCAGGATGTCTGGGAACACAGAGCAGGATCTTCCAGGAATTGAGCAAGACGTCTTGGAGGAAGTAGGGCTCAGCTGTTTGGAAGAATGAGTAGTGAATATCCTTCAGTAGATAGAGACTAACTAAAAGACAGGATTTCTGTGGTGCTAGCAGGAGCACAGAGAGTTTCTAATTCTTAGCATATCAAGTATGAAATAATTGGGTGAGGCTGAAGTTGAAGGTTCATAAAAATTGAAGCTATGTAGCTAGACGGGGAACAGTGAGGTCAAAGGGGGCCTTATAGCCACCTTCTGGAATTTGGAATTAACACTGCAGGTAATGGAGGTGTTACATGGTTTTCAGTAGGGGTAAGGTATAACTGTATTTGTATTTTAAACTGATATCTCTGGCTGAATTGTTCTGCTGTCCTTGGGGAGTGATAGTGCAAAGACTCTAGGCTTCAGAACTGCAGAAACAGTTTTTCCTATTCACGACGGTCTCAATGACCTGCAAAGTGAGCAGGTGCTCAATAGATTTTTGTTGAATAAACAAAAGCACATTTTGGTGGTTATTGATAAGAGAGAGAGAAGCCTGACCCAGGGCAGTGGTGGTAGAGGGTGGAGAATCGTGGATGGATATAAATATAGGAAAAAGATCTAGGAATTAAGATGAACAAAATGTGGTGATTGAGTCTGAGAGGGAAAGAGAAACAGATGATTCAGGGCTTGGAAAAAGGAAACATTATTGGTCATGTTAATTTTTATTTAATTCCCTATGGAACACGTAAGTGAAACACATATACTTTTGCTTCTAAAGATTCATTAATATTCTTGGCTCTTACACATCCAATAGTAGCAGTATTCCCAAGGAGTCATTGCTTGTTACATTTTTCTGAATATGCACACTATATCTCCAAAGAGATTGTAAAATTTCTATGGGTAGAAACTGTGTCTAATACCTCTCTAATCTCTTCACACAGTGCATAGCACAGGTTTTATTAAGTATCTATCAATCAGCTGGCATTTTTATTTCCATTTAAGTCAAAACCTCCAATAGCAGATTAAAAAACATATATAATTTCATTGCAGAGGCAATAATATTTTCACAGAGTGTCTGAAATACTATCTTCATCATCTACCTGATGGGAACAAGACATAATTAAAAGTCGCATATTTTGTTCCTTTTGGTACTTTGGTACCTCAGCCTCAATGATTAGTGCCTTAGATATTGATCACTTTTATAATAAACTGTTATCTACAGGAATGATGACAGACACAGTCCCCTTTCCCTGCACTACTCATTCCCATTCTCACATAGAGATTTTAATTGCAGAACCTAGATGAGCCCTTCTTGTTTATTACCCTGGTTAGTGGTCTCTAGTTTTTTACTGTGACTTGATGATCTCCACTCAGGCTTCTCTGTCTCACTGCAGGATGACATTTTTAAATAAACATGCAATGTATCTTAAAGAGTCTATTAATTTATATAAGTTAATGTGATTACTTAGGCAGAGTTGATATTATAAAAATAGCCATTTTTTTTCTTAAGAAGAATGAGGAGAAAATATAATGCAGGAAAAATAGGTCTTTATGTCCTATTATGAAGCAGTATATGCTTTCTTATGTAAAGAGCAAATTTTAATTACTTTCATGCATTGGTAAAGAGAGTCATGCATATCAATAAGAGAAATTTTAAAAGTGAAAAAAAAATTTTTCACCCATTTTCCTTTTTAAAAACTGTTTAACTTTCATTAAAATAAAAGTTCAGGGGTACATGTGCAGATTTGTTATATAGGTTAACTTGTGTCACAGGGATATCAATAATTTATGTTATAATTTAAAATTATAATATTTATAATTAATAGCTACAAACACCTTGCATTATTTTTGCTAGTAGAAACTAAGTAAATCGATGAAAACTTAAAGGAATAAGAGAGCAACATTAACTACTTGATGTTTAAATTTCATGGTTATTCTAACACCCCAAATTTATTGCTGTGATAGTGAGTAACGCAGTCTTGTTTTTGCTGGTGTTCACAGGCATACATTCTGATAGAAACAAATTCATATTGAAGGAGAAACTTCCAATATCACAAAAATCAATAATAGGTTTTAGTCTCATAAATTAACTAATTCATTGTGTTTAACTTGGGAGAGCGATTTAACCTACAATATCTTTTTTGACTATTAAATAAAACATAAAAAAGTATATATATTTAAATCCTGCTATTAGAGGTTGCTGATGAATAGACAATTCATTAATATAAAATTTATTCTGCACTTACTTCTGAAATAGCTTAAGCTAAATTCAATGGTGGGGGGGGGGGCAAGAAGTACATAAGTCCTAAATATTTCTGAATGTATGAATCAACAAATGAAGAAGGATTTGAAATGGCCAATGCATACTCTCATTATACATAAAAGTTTCTGTTTATTAGAAAAGTTGAAAGCGTAAAAATACATCTTCTTAATCTATAGATTTACACAACTATTTGTAAACTACATATTATTTGTAGTTTTCTCCAAAAATCTGATTGATTCTAGAAAGTTTCCTTCATTGCTTGAAATGCACATTATAGAATGGTTCTTATATTCTACGAAGACTGTACATAAAAAAAGAACTATAATTTAGCACAACAAAGAATAATTCATGTGGAAACTTTAAATCAGATTCATTCTTTATGTAGCAGGAAGACAGCCAAGTGTATTAAGCATGAGAAGTATCTTTTTAGCCTAGGAAGTTGTGTGGTCATAGAGTCATATATTTCCAATTGTGTAACTTGGCTCTGTGCTCAAGAGAACATCACTTAGATGTCCTTGTCCTGAGCATTTTGATTTTTTAAAAAATATATGAATCTCCTTTAAAAGCTTTCAGGCATGAGCTTTGAAGTAGTAAATCAAGTTTACCTGAGTATGCATTATAACTGTCTAATCCATGAAAGTGATACTCCATTTGTTTTGTGATATTTGATTCCCTGTTAAATACTTTAAAATGTAGGTTCCTGTCTGGTCATGTGGTGTGAGGGTACTTAATATCTAAGAGGATTCACTTGTCATTAATATGTTTAAAGGGTCTTAAAATATTTCTTCAGAGTGAAATCATTTTGAAGAGTCGTCTATTCATTGCCCATCTCTAAAACAGTAAAAGTTAGCAATTATAATGTATTCATAAAGAAGGTATATTTCTCCTCCTCCTGTCGACTTCAAGTATGGGAGTGCACTAAAATGGAGTAAGAAGGGGATGTCAGGAAAAAATAGCCTTACAAACTGTCTATGAGATTTTAGGATGCAACATGAACTGGGAGTAATTGCAATTGACAATTTCATTAGATTTCCTGAAATTCTCTCATTAGGCAGAATACATTCATTCAATATAAATTTCATATATATGTTATGAAAGGAAAAGGAGTGGTGACTGAAGTTGTAAGTGAAACCAAGAAAGGATTATTTAACGGAAAATAAAAACATAATTGTGGACTGATGAGAAAAATCCAAAAGAAGTGAAAAATTTGAGAGCACAGTCCCTACTATCATGAAGGACATGAGAGAGAATAATCTAGCAGCTAAATAATTAAGGATATACTCTGATTCTATGATGCAAATAAAACAAGAAGCTGGGTAAGCAAAGAGATGAGGAGGAATTAGTTTTCCTGAGAGGTTTGTAACCAGAAAGAACCAGTTCTGGAAGTGGAATGTTCTAGGCTGAGGAACTAACCAGTGTGAAGACTCTAGGGCAGGAATCAGACTGGTTTTTCATGAAACAATGAAGTTTCTTAAAGGCTAGTGTATGGAATTTGCATTTTGTTCTAACAACAGTAAAAAGGCATGAGAGTTTTTAAAAGTTGTGTTGCTCTCTATGTAGAGAATGTTTTTGAGAAAAAGACATGGGTAGAAGCAAGAGAACTACTTAGAAGTGGGTTGTCATAGCACAGATGAAGTTGATGGTGACATGGCTGAGAACGGTCATGGGAAAAGTGAATAAAGATGAAATTTTAATTTTATTTACATAAAAGCATACAAATAAACATTTTTGGAGTATACTTCACAATAACCTTAGAATCACAATAACTGGCATTTATCGAGCACTTGCTATTTCTGTGAGTACTGTGGACAGCACTTTATAAGCAATATTTTCTTTATTTTCACATTGCTCCTGTGAGATACAGTAATTATCCCCAGATGAGAAAGCTGAACTTTAGAGAGGTACTTTCGCTTGCTCAGAGGCACACGGCGAGCACTTGTTGCAGCTGCTCAACTTGGAGTCCACATTAACAATCACCTCCCTATTGCCTTCCCAAGTGACCATGTTTTATTTTCCCATATCAGCACTACCATCTACATTTCAGGCCTCATGATAATATTATTTATCAGTTCCAGTCTGTGCTTAAAAATCATGACTAATCAAAAGGGGGAAATGTCTTGCCTTCCTTACCGAAGACTAGATGATTCCTAAAATAAATTAATTACATCAAATGATTATGCAAGTTGCATAGTAGTCAAGAGCGCATATGAACTAGACTGCCTTAATTTGAATCTCTGCTCTGCCAGTTACTATTTGTATTACCTTAGGTGAATTACTTACCTCAGTTTTCTCATCTGTAATGTGGATTTATGGTAGTGATGACCTCATAAGGTTGTTATGAGGATTTAATAAATTAACAACTGTAAAATACTTAGAAGTGTGCATGCACCTATTAAGAGCTCCCTGTTTATTAAATACACCATCTCTAATCATTGCTTTATGCTCTGTGGATAGTTTTAGAGTCAAACAGCAGTTCTTCATCTGTTCAGAAATTTTGAAGCTGTAGAGATACAGGTTTAAGAATCCAGTTCAAAGATTGTTTTAGTTGCTTATCAAAGCATTCAGAGGTTCTGCTTACCATAAGAATTAAGAATGTGACAATTTTTATCTGAATGAGATCTTAACATTCTTTTTTTTTGTTGTTTTCTGTTTTTCGCGACGGAGTCTCAGTCTGTCGCCCAGGCTGGAATGCAGTGGTGCGATCTCGGCTCACTGCCAGCTCCACTTCTCAGGTTCACGTCATTATCCTGCTTCAGCCTCCCGAGTAGCTGGGACTATAGGCGCCTGCCCCCACGCCTAGCTAATTTTTGTGTATGTTTAGTAGAGACGGGGTTTCACCGTGTTAGCCAGGGTGGTCTCCATCTCTTGACCTCGTGACCCGCCCTCCTCAGCCTCCCAAAGTGCTGGGATTACAGGCGTGAGCTGCCGCACCCGGCCCAGAATTTTCTTTATATAGACAATAAATATCTGGATCAGGTAGAGAGGGGTACAGCTGGTCAGTGCCAGAGCCAGTACTAGAATTCAGGTCTCATGATGTCCAATCTTGTGTGTAAAAAGCACTGAAATGTTTTTCAAACATGATTACATGATCTCCTAGTTAAGACCCTGCCGCAAGTTTATTTCTAGTAACACGAGTATTTGTCACTCTGCAATGCTTTTGCTTTCCTATCATGACTTTGGCTTGGGGATTACGCTTATGATCAAAGAGTAGCAAAGTGTATTTTGGAAGCAACGTAAAAGAGCTTCTCAAAATTATTATATTTGTGCCACGTGGTACATGTCTCATTATCTCAGGTTTTGCCACAAATATAAAGAGAATTTCAGGTCTCTAAAACACAATGTATAAAAGTATAAGCATGTTGTGCTTGACAGCATTAGTCAATAAGAACTGCTTATGGACCTTGAATTCAATTATTCTAAACATACAGTGACACTCTGTAGTGGAACATAGGGAATTAAAGCATGCAATGGATAAAACAGTTTAAAGAGGTACTATGGACTGCAGACAGCATCACTTAAACAATTTTTAATAGATTCAGCCCAAAATGCTCATGACAGATTATCAGTAAAGGAAGTGAAGTTGCTTGGGGGGCCATATATAATATTTAAAGGTGATTTCAAGAAAGATGAAGTCCCTTTCTACAATAAAATTACAGTGGCTACCATGTAAAGAATATGGTCTGTGTTTCAGACACTGTGTAAAGTGCCTAATCAAGAATCCTTACAATAATTAATTCTCCCAGTGAATTTACATGGAAACTATTATGATCAGATGCTTGGCTTATAGTAGTATGCAATAAATAATTGTTTCTCAGATGATAAAACTGGGGTTCAGTGATACATCTAGCAGCTGGAGGAACTGTCATTCTAACTCAAATTGTCTGATTCCAAAAAGCCGAGCTCTTTATTCCTCAGTGTTCTTTTTTTCAGCATCTTGTTGAAGTAAAAACATTGGATATTGAATGGGTTAACCACATTGTGTGGAATATTTAGGTTGATTTATGTATATTTGTGAATGAAGAATTCTTTTTTTTTTTTTTTTTTTTTTGAAACAGAGTCACGCTTTGTCACTCAGGCTGGAGTGCAGTGGCACCAATCTCGGCTTGCTGCAACCTCTACCTCCCAAGTTCAAGCAATTCTCCAACCTCAGCCTCACTGGATTGTAGCTGGGATGAGAATAGTGTGCCACATGTCCGGCTAATTTTTTTGTACTTTTAGTAGAGACAGAGTTTCTCCATATTAGCCAGGCTGGTCTTGAACTCCTGGACTCAAGTGATCCACCCACCGTGGTCTCCCAAAGTGCTGGGATTACAGGTGTAAGCCACCACACCCAATCGAATAAGTCTTAAGATCCAGAAAGTTCAAAGAATTTTTAAAAGCACATCTTATTCTTGACAAGTACATGTAATTGTAATGTATTAAAGAGAAAACATAAATAGAAGATGCAGTTTCTGAAATTAAAATTCAGAAACATTTATTATGGTGCCTTTTATATTGTATAATTTCTTCTGGTGCTTATAGCTATGGGCACTAGAAGTTGGGTTTGAAATTCTGTAAGTATACACTAATTTGGTAATATATGGTTAGCACCGAGTACTTAGGAAATGAATAAAAGATTAAGAAGTCATCAAAAGCCATTTTATCTATCAAATTGTTTTGTGCGGAGCTGAATCCCACAAATTGGTTTGTGATATGAATACTGAGAAAGATCTAAAACACTATCATATTATTCCAGGAAATTAGCCTCATTATTGGTAGTCACTTTTTTAAACAACTGAAATCCAAACAAATATTGACTAGGGTTTCCAGAACATTTCATTCACTCTTTATTCTCTTTTTCTAAAGATCATATTTCACAAAAGAATCACAATTTTCTTCTACACATACTACTTATAAATTCTTAGTTTAAACATAGATTAGACCCCTTGTGAATATTGATATATCGATCTTACAATTCATATACAATTATTAATATTATGCAGTATTCATTAGAGTATGTTAAATTACATAATGAATAAACGCACTACTTTTGTTTTTACACTTTTGGGTGGGTAAATTTCCCAGCAAGCAATCAAGTCATTCACATGCTACAAAGAGGTTCTGAGGTTCTTATTGTTTTTCAATTATTTATAATATGGCTCTAATCCTGTGTTTTCAAAATAACTTTTGTTTGCTATTTTAATGCACCTTAGTTTCTAATACTATATTAATTAAGGACATATGTAGATATTTAAAGAAACATTACCAAGTGGCATATGATAACTAGAATGGGAATTCTTCCCCATCAACAAGGGGACCATTCTGTACAAAAATGATACTGCCTGGCCTGAAGTCCAAAGACGATACAAAAACATGATCAATAACATATAATGAAATAGTACAACTATGTCTATACGATTGCAGACATTGGTTAGAGTTTCTTCATTAAGAGATGCTACCCTGAAGTTAAAAGGTGCCCCAAATCGCCAACTACAAAGTTAACAACTAATACAGAAAAATTATCTGTCATGTCAAAATTGTGCATAGGTATAGATTGAGTTTTAATTTACAATAGAAATCAGAAAAAAAGATAATAAAATATAGTGCTTGCAGAGATAAACGATGTTCTAAAGAATATAGACATTCTATGAAAAACTCAAAGACAAGGAATTATTTTGAACAGATTCTGTGATGCTTAAGTATTTACAATATTAAAATATTTGTATATATTTGAAAATAAGTAAGTAAAAATTAAAACTCTCCATACCCACCTTTCTACTTCACGTAGGTACTATTGCTAATAGGTTCTTCTGTATCTATATTTACATACCCATACACATCTTAAAATATGGTTACTGATTGGATTAGGGTATATAATTACAGTATATACTGTTCTCAACTTGTGCATATGTGTAGATTAAGTTGTACTTTACAATGGAAACCAGAAGATGTATATAATAAAATATAGCACTTGTGTAGAGAAATTATGTTTTTAAAGACTGTAGACATTCTATGGAAAACTCAAAGACAAAGAATGATTTTGAACAGATTCCATGATGCTTATGTAATTGCAATATTAAAATATTTACTACAAAATTTTATAGTAAAACAAAATAAACAGGTAAAAAGAAGAAATATAAAAAGCTAATAACCAGAGGAAAAGATGCTATCCATATCTACACTCATACACACTTCTTAAAATATTATTACAGATTGGATTATATTATACAATTATAGTATACACTGTTCTCAACTTGGTTCTTAACAGTTAGTAATATATTATGGCTATTTTCCATAATAACACTTGCAACATTACTTTGATATTTCTGTTGCCTAGAAACCCATTGTGTAGATGTACCATTGCTTAATTAACTAGTATCCTCTGAGTGAATATTTAGTTTGTTTTTAACTTATTATTATTGAAATGTATCTTGATGGTCCTTGCATGTGGGCCTTTGTGTAGCAGTGGGAAAATGTTCATAGAAAAAATTCCTAGAATAGGAATCTGAGTCAAAATTTTAAGTATTTCAAATTTCAATATTGACAAAACATCTTCCATAGAGATTGGACCAATTACTAGTGAAGTATGAAAAGATCTATTTTTCCATTTCTTTGCGAAATTTTAATCAACATCATAGATAAAAGATAGTATTACATTTTGATGCACACGTTTTAAATTTTGAGAGTTGATCAGCACTTTTCCTATATTTACTACCTTTTCATATTTCTTTTTTCATTGTCTACTTATTTCATTTTTTTCATCCTTCTGTTTCATTTGAGCATCAGTTTGCTATTGAGTTGTAAGTGCTCTTTTCATTTTAAGGCTATCAGCACTTTGACTCTTGTGAGTTGAAAATATTTCTTACTGATTATCATTTGGCTACTGACTTGTTTTATAGCATTTGTTATTGTATAGGATTAAAAAAGAAATCGTAGTAAATTTTGAATTGTTTACATTAAGTCTTCTTGGAAAAGCCTTTCCATCCAAGATTTTTAAAAATTAAGTATCTCTTACTTTTGATTTTACTTTATTTTTATACACACACACACACACACTCACACACACACACACATATATATATATAGCTTACCTGTCACAGTATCAAGGTAAAGAAAATAAACTAAATATTTTTGTTTGGAATCCAAACTCAGTGTGATCTAAAATGCTTTGTTCTAAATAATTTCTATTATTTTAATATTAATATACACTCTTTTTTTCTTGAATAATTGAAAACATTTATTGTGTCTGCCAACTGATACAATTATCAATGTGCCCACTCCATGCAGTGATCTTTCTTTGTAGTTTTACTTTTAGAGGGCAGTATGAGTTCTCACAGTGTTTTACAGTCTAATTATAAAACTCGAGGGATGATCTCTGAAAACCTTCAACTGTTACCTCCATTGCAATGAGAGCAACCGAGATTATTCAATTCAGAGTAAAGATGCTTCTTTTTCTTCATCTTTCTTATTCAAATATATTATATCCTTTTATATTATCCACAGAAGAGTAGCAGCAATAACAAAAATACAAACTGGTGATTGCATGATTAGTGAATGAGAAGGGAAGCTGAATATATGTAATTTAAAACAAAGGACTCACATGTCTTATTAGACCTGAGTAACATTAAGATGAGTTCATAATTCAAAAGAAAAAATGTACTTTACATCTGACTGTATCGTTATGTCTTTATGTAAATCATTCACGCAATATTTTATTTATTTATAAATGAATCTCCTATAATATTCCAATTTTTAATCATATGATACTCAACTAGTAGCTCTGTCCACAAAAGCATAAATATATTTAAATCCAGAAGTTTCACATGTAAATAATTTTTTATTGCTGATAAATAATTTGGTTGGAAACTATGTGTGTATGTGTCTTTTTTGTGTGTGTGTTTTTTGAGACAGAGTCTCACTCTGTCACCCAGGCTGGAGTGCAGCGGTGCTATTTTGGCTCACTGCAACCTCTGCCTCCAGGTTCAAGTGATTATTCTGCCTCAGCCTCCTGAGTACCTGGGATTACAGGGATGCACAACCATGCCCAGCTAATGCTTTGTATTTTTAGTAGAGATGGGGTTTACCATGTTGGCCAGGCTGGTCTCGAACTCCTGACCTCAAGTGATCTGCCTGCCTCAGCCTCCCAAAGTGATGGGACTACAAGCGTGAGCCACCACACCCAGCAGAAATTGTGCTATTATGAACATATCTTAGGCGTGACATTAGGCCCTTCAGAGCTAACAATAATCAATAGAGGCTTTCTCAAAATATAGCCATGCACTGCCTAATGACATTTTAGTCAATGACAGGCTGCATTTATGACAGTGGTTCCATAAGATTATAATGCAGCTGAAAAACACCTATTGCCTAGTGATTTTGTAGCCATCTTAACATCATAGTACAAGGCATTACTCACATGTTTGTGGCAATACCAGTTGTGTAAGAACCTAGCACATACAATTACACACAGTTACTAATACTTGATAGTGATACTAAACAATTATGTTACTGGCTTATGTATTTACTATACTATACTTTTCACCTTTATTTTAGAGTGTACTTTTTCTACATATAAAAAAATTTAGCTGTAGAACAGCCTCAGTTAAGTCCTTCAGGAGTTATCCAAAAGAAGGCATTGTCATAGGAGATGACAGCTCCATGCATGTTATTACCCCTAAGACCTTCCAGTGCAACAAGATGTGGAGGTGGCAGGCATTGATATTAATGAACCTGACCCTGTGTAGGCCTAAGCTAGTGTGTGTATTTGTGTCTTACTTTTTAACAAAAAAGTTTTAAAAATAAAAATAATTAAAAATAGAAAAGCTTATATAATAAAGATAGAAAGACAGGTGATATTTTTGTGCAGTTGTACCATGTGTTTGTATTTAACCTAAGTGGTTATTTATTTATTTATTTATTTATTTATTTATTTATTTATTTTGAGGCAAAGTTTTGCTCTTGTTGCCTAGGCTGGAGTGCAATGGCACGATCCTGGCTCACTGCAACCTTTGCCTCCCAGGTTCAAGCTATTCTGCTTCAGCCTTCCGAGTAGCTGGGATTACAGGCAGGTGCCACCATGCCCAGTTAATTTTGTGTTATTAGTAGAGACAAGGTTTCACCATGTGGGCCAGGCAGGTCTCGAATTCCTGACCTTAAGTGAGCCGCCCACCTCGACCTCCTAAAGTGCTGAGATTACAGGCATGAGCCACCGTGCCCGACCAACCAAAGTGTTTTCACAATAGTCAAAATGTTAAAAAACAAAAATAATTACTAAAAAAGTTACAGTAAGCTAAGGTTATTAATGAAGAAAGAAAACTATTTTGACATAAATTTAGTATAGCTTATATGTACAGTGCTTATAATGTCTACAGTAGTATACAGTAATGCCTTAGTTCTCCACATTCATTTACAGCTCACTCACTGACTCACCTGCAGTAATTTTCAGTTCTACAAGCGCCATTCATGGAATGTGCCCTATACGGGTATACCACATTTTAAGCTTTATATCCTATTTTGTTCTGCAACTTTTTTATGATTAGATATGTTTATATACACAAATATTAACTATCATATTACAATTGCCTACGGTATTCAAAACAGTAACAAGCTGTATAGGTTTGTAGCCTAGGATAACAGACCATACCATGTGACCTAGGGGACTAGTAGGCTCTACCATTAATGTTTGTGTAAGTATACTTTAGATGATCACACAATGACAAAATCACCTAATGACACATTTCTCAGAACATATCCCCCTCTTTAAGTGATGCATGCTTGTACTATGAGAACTGACAGACAAAATAGAGTGACTTCTGCCAACTTTTAACTAGAGATAAGGTAATTTTAATTTAGTTCTTTAGGGGTGTGGTCTGTAAGCTTCACTCTACTGGTACTCCTTTAACCCATGTTGAGAAGATGGACAATGATTTGTGTGTATACTGTTAGTAGCTAAAAGCTGCCTGGCTCCAGGCCCAGTTTTTCAACCAATTCTTCCCAGTGTAATAACTATTAGGTATTATAATTCACTTGGCTCCTGTCCTTCTGCTGCTTCTGGCTGGAATTCCTAATTCAAATTAAAAAGTGGTGATGCATAAATTTTCAAAGATTTGTAGGTTTGGATAAAACTCCCATGAGGTCAGTTTCTTTTTTTGATAGCTTATTCTAACTTGTATGAGAATTCTGTACCTCATCTCACTCAAAGATCTGGAAAATTATTGAAAATTATTAACAATTAATTTGGACAGAAATGAGAATTTTTTCTACTATCAGAAGTTGGACAAAATATTACTCCGTTGAAATGGTTAAATTTACAAATATTAGAAAGGTTATCTTTTTATTATAGTGAGAATAATTCACAGCTATTCTAAAATGTACACTGACACTACAGTATTTTATGATTCATATCTAAAAATGACCAAGTTTCACAAAATATTTCCTAAATTTAACTTAAATTACTATAGAGGAATCAAATTTGAAAAGATTTCAGATATCTGACAATTAACTATCAAGGTATAGAAAAGGCTTTCTAAGGCTCTGGAACAGAGATCCTTATTGCATACATTACTGCTTGTTGGCTTTTAAATTAAAACACCCCATTCCCTAAAAGCCATCTAGAAGTGGGGAGGTTTCACAATGGCCTTGTAAATGAAATCAAGTAAGATCTTTTGAATGATGGATAAAACAATAAATCTAGACAAAACCAAAATCTCCAGTGGATTTATTATATGGCCACTATTGTACACAACCTGAAGCCTACATGTGAGATCTTATAAAGTGATCTAAACATTAACCAGACATTCTAGTTCTTTTTAATATGCTCTAAGAGAATATGTTTCAAGGAAATTTGCTAGTTGGAGAAAAGCCATTTTTTTTCCATTTGTTCTACTTGGGTCTCTGCTTGCTCATGCCAGTGGTTCTGATTCCAGGACCACATGCTATTATAGGAATACCACTTCTCTTAATCACAGTGAAAGCCAAATTAAAATATTTCAGACAAAGACCTATACTTTTCGATTTTAAAAGCTTGTTCAAGTTCAATTTGGCCTAGAGTCATTCTATAAATGAAGTATTGATTAGCTTGGGTGAACAGAATATTGTAAAAGGGGTAAACTAGTGTGCTTTCTTAGTCATGAGACCATAGGAATGAGTTACAGTGGAATCAGGGGTTCCACTATTTTGCTGTGGAGGTGATTCAAAGACAACAAGTTTTAATAGTGATTAGAAGGAAACTAATAACCTTTTAAGAATCTGTTCTTTCGGCTAATACTTTTCATATATTGAGTTGTATAATCATGGATAAGTATTCTAGAACTTTTAAAATAAATTTTTATTTATCACAGTAGTCAAATGGAAATGGTTTTGTTTTCCTCAACTAAAAGCCTGTAAGTATTGATTAGAGCAGATTTACATGTAGGTTGAAGAATAAAAATCTTGGACCCTGTCACATTTCAAGTCACCTGTAAAATGTTCAGTTTCCATTCTGAAACCATAAGGATTCTAACTGAAGAACACTTGTGAAACCATCAAAATGTGGAGGAAATAGTGTCTAATCTGAGGGTATATTTTGACTTTTAATAATGCTAGGACGCAGGGTTGAGAAGAGAATTGAGCAACTATTTATTCACGTCTGTTTTATTAGTCAACGTCTAAGTGGTACAGACACAGACTCCATTAAGGGATAGGGTTTATATTCTGAAACTTTGCTATAAAAAACGTTGCTGGCATGGAATGACTTGTAGTTCCTGACGATCACCCTCTGCTCCCCACAATGGTAAAATGATTCTCGAGACACTGGTCACAACCATAATCTTGAGAAACTCTAAGGCTAATGAACCCAACACCATTTTCCCTACTACGGAACCATAACACTGCTACTATCACTGAGGTAAAGACTTCAAAAAGCTTTTATGGGAGAACTTTGTTACCCATAAATTCCTCTCAAATGGAGGCTGCTCATTCTTTCAATTGATCCTCTTTTTTAGAACTATTACAGTTCATTGTCTTTACTCCATTTGGCCATTGCTAGGCTACTGCTCTTTCACCAGCACAAAGAAAAACAAGGTCTGTTCATGGTCTATGCCATGGGGCTTTGGTTTTTAGACTCTCATTTATATTTTGTCCTTTAAAGAATTAAAGATAAATAATTGGTATTCAAAGATTACATTGTCACCTAATTGAAAAGTCATCTTTTATTTCAAATCATGTTATCAATATGGATATCTATAATGTCCTCACAAATGAATCCTCTAATAAGCCTCTGAAATATTTCTGCACCAATGACCTTAACTCTTATTTTAATGTGTGTTTTTTTACCTTGATCTTGACATTGTTTGGAACTTGTAATTTTCCAGGTATGCTCCTTAAAAATCTTGAATTAAGCATTTCCAGTTTCTGAACCATGTGCCCTCATTCACACGGAATCTCTTTTACATTATTGAGATCTACAATCATCAAGTACTAGATGTATTTGCTAACCCATTTGTTCAAAGTCCAGCAACCTTGTTCTCTGCCATTGTTTCCTAACTAATTGCCAGCATCAGTTATTCCAATTATCTATTTCTATTCTGTTTCTTCTCTTGGGCCATATTGTTGTCAGACAAAATGGTAAAACCATTGCTAAACTGGCAACACAACAGACTTACGGATCCACAGTAAATGAATTGTTTAAAACTGCTGAAAAGTACTTGTAGATATTATTTTGTTCTGGAAAACTATAAATAGCATGGATTTTTTCTCATTTTTTCCCTAAAATTTAAAAGTCATCACCTGCAAAATCATTTTGTTTTATTCTGAAAGGTTATATTCTATTTCTCATTCACTATTTTATATGTTTGCATTTTATCTCTTATTTTGTGGGTTATAATAACTACAGTGATGTTTGTTGCCTTTTTCTGTTAAATAAATCAATTCTACTTTTTCTGTTCTTTAATTTAATCATATCTACTTTTATTATAATTTTTCCTGCTTTCCTGAGGTTTGTTTTTGTTCAACTACTTTTATCCTTTTTATTTTGTAATAAAAACACTTAAAGCTGTAAAATTTTCTCTGTGATAACTATGTCAGCATCCTATATGTTTTAATATGCCCTGTCTTCATTATTAGTAGTTTCTAATTAGGCTAAACATAAATCTTTTATTTCCTATTGACAGATATCATAGGTTATAACATAATAAAATTTACATTGGTTGGTCTTTGAGTGTTTAAACTGTTTACTAATTTCTAGTTTTGCTAATTTTTCAGGAGGCAATGGTGAATTGCAAGTTCAACTTTTCCATGTTGCAGATCTAGTTGATATGTAAGGAGTTTTACACACACCACCTGCTCTCAAAACACACCCACTCCCACACACTAACACACAGACTAAAAACACATGTAAATAATGGAAAAATTATTGAAATATCATTGTGGATAGAAAAGAAAGTAAGGGCTATGGTATGATTTGGCTGTGTTTCCCCACCCAAATTTTCATGTTGAATTGTAATTCCAATTATTGGGGAAAGTACTTAGTGGTAGGTGATTGGATCATGGGGGTGGATTTCCCCCCATACTGTTCTCATGAGAGTGAATAAATACTCACGAGGACTGATGGTTTAAAAGAGTGTGTCACCTGCCCCCTACCCTTGCTCCAACATGTGAAGAAAGTACTTTCCTGCCCTCCACCTTCTGCCATGACTGTAAGTTTCCTGAGGCCTTCCAATCATGCTTCCCTCTTAAGCCTGCAGAACTGTGAGTTAATTAAACTTCTTTTCTTCATGAATTATCCAGGTGCAGGTAGTTCTTTATAGCAGTGTGAGAACAGACTAATACAGGCTGTCTGCTTTATATATGATAGCATAAATCCATTACAAACTAGCCCACCACAAGATAACAACTCTGGAAAAATTCTAAATTAAATCCCTACTACCTGAAGGGACTAAGGAGAAAATGAATACAGATAAAATATGAGGTAGAGTTAAAACTTTGAACAGTAACTGACATTGTGTGAGTTTCCTGGTTTTTGTCTCATTTCATTTAGTTTGGTAGCTTTGCCTTAAGTATGGGTAGCAGTTGCTGAGCACTATAGCATGGATGGGTGAAATTCTAATAGAAATTAAAAGCCTAATATTCTTCTGGCTAGAAAAACAGAGAAAGGAGCCCAAGTAACCAAGGGCACTGGAGAGTAAGGGGTGAATGCTGGAGAAGAAAGAGCTAGAGAAAAGGTTCATTAACTTTATGTATGAAATCTGCCCAGGTCTCAGGCTGATCACTGAATCATGCATGCATTGGTAATACCTGTTTCAATATTGAACTTCAACAATTGACAAAGATTTGAGTTACAAACCAGAGGAGCAAGACAGAGCTTCAAATCTGAGTCTAACAAAGTTAATTTCTCCCTAAAACAAAACCACCGACATTCTTCAGAAGACTATAATAGAACACAGAGTCTTTCTAACATAACATGCATAACAGTTAGGACATAATCCAAAATTACTTGACATAAAGAAATCAGAAAATAACACACACCCCCAAGAGAAAATGCAATCAGTAGACTCACATCATGAGATGACTCAACGTTGCAATTATCAAAGATATCAAAGATGAAATTTAAATCAACTGTTAGAGTTGAAATTTGTCTCCCCAAAAGATTTTGAAGTCCTAACCTTCAGTACCTGTGAATGTGATCTTATTTACAAATGTGCTCTTTCCAAATGGTCAAGTTGAGATGAAGTCATCAGGGTTGGCCTTAATCCAATAGGACCCCATAATTATAAAAAAGGCAAAATTTAAATGCAGAGATAGATATATATAGAGGAACAATGATGTAAAACACATGAAGAATGTCATATACAAAACAAGGAATACCTGGGGCTATCAGGAGGTAGGAGGGAGGAATGGAAGAGATTATCCCTCAGAGTTCTCAGAATGAATCAGCCTTACAGACATGTTGATTTTGGACTTCTATCCTCCAGAATTGTAAGACAATAAATTTTTGCTGTTTCAGTCACCCTCTTTGTGGCATTTTGCTTTAGCAGCCCTAAGAAAGTTATACAGCAGATTAAAAAAAAGCTATACTGGATGAAGTAGAATGAAATGACTCTAAATGAATGGAAAAAAAAGTTATGCTTGGCAGATAAATGTAAAGAACAAAACATCAGCTCATGGATAGTTGGAAATTGAAAAGTGCAATATTTGAAATACAAATTTTACCAGATGTGGTCAATAGCAAAATAAAAATGACACAAGAATGGATCTGTGAACTCGAACATAAGAAAATGAAAATTATCCACTCTGAGAAAGAGAGAGAAAATAAACATTGCCTCAGAGACTTGTGAGACAATATCAAAAGGTATAACATATGCATAATTAGAGTCTCAGAAAGATAAGAGAGAATGGAGCTAAAAAATTTTTAAAAGAAATAATGGTCAAAGACTTTGTAAATTTGGCAAAATACCTGGTTCAGTAAGATCAACAACCAAGAAGAAAAAAAATCAAAGAAAATTACTCCTACATACTTTAAAATCAAACTGTATAAAACTAAAGATACAGAAAAAATGTCCTGAAAACAACCATGCCAAAACATTACATTCCATACAAGGAAACATTAATTTCAATGATGATAGACTTCATATCAGAAACTATAGAGGTAAAAATCAGAGGAAGAACATTTTTAAATTGCAGAGATAAAAAATGTATACTCAGAATTCTATATCAAGCCAACTTTTCTTTAAGAATGAAATAAAAACAAATGCAATTTCAAATAATGAAAATTTCACACAAAATTTTTACTAGCAGACCTGTGCTATTAGAAATCATAATGGATAGAAAAGATAGCAAAAGGAAAGTTGGATTTTCAGTGTCAAAAGCAAAAAATAAAAAAAAGAAAAGAAATATTTGGGTAAATACAAAATAACAACCCATCAGTATCTCTAAAACATGTAGTACAATTGATAGAAAAATTATAATCTTCTTTGGGGGGTTATAATCCATGTAAAGATAATACATATGAAAACAATATCAGAAAGTTTAGTAGCAAGCATTGGTACAATAATTTTATTTTTGTAAATCTTATAACAATATGATAATAGTAACTCTAAACAGTCTAGGAGAAGGTAAGAATGGATGTTGCCATTACTAGAGCAATCATCAAAATGATTCCTTCTCATATCTACAGAGGAGAGGTGGAGACCCTGGATTTCCACTGTATGCTTGGCAATAATGAGGCAATGTTCCCCTTTGCCTACTGAAACTGCATAGGCTAAACACATATTTAATTAAGCACCTGGTTCTTATAGCGCTCATCATATGCAGGTTCCAATCCAAAGTTAAATCTATGTATATTAATTATAGTAATCAACATGTTTGGTATTATATCGTTAATCTTAATTTTTTTTTGGTTATGTTTACTTCTTGTTTTCTTCTCTTTTAACCTTTGTGTCTTGCCAAAGTGTTCCATTTTCTTTATTTTTTCCTCTCTTTATTTGGAAAGTCATTTAAAAAAAATAATTGAAGTATATTTTACATCCAGCAAAATTTAGTTTTTTTGGAGTATGGATCTATGAGGTTGTACAAATGCATACAGGCATGTAACTATAGCCACAATCCAAAAATATCATCATCTGAAAAAATCCGTCATCTGAAAAAAAAAAAAAAGCAAAAAATAGTTCTATTATCTGAAAAAAAGAAAAATCCTCTTACTGCCCCTTTGTCACTTTCCCGCTGCCTGTCCCGGTAATGATTAATTTATTTTCATTCTTATAGTTTTGCCTTTCAATAATGGCGTGCAAATTGACACATACAGGAAGTAGCCCTTTAAGTATAACTTCTTTTACTTAGCCTTATACATTTGATTTTATGCATATTGTAGTATATATCAGCAGTTTGTTCCTTTTAAAATTAATGAGTACTATTCCATTGATTAGAGGTGCAGCAGTTTGTTTACCCATTTACTAGTTTAAGGACATTTGGATTGTTTCCAGTTTGGAATATTAATAAATAAAGCTACTATAAATATCCATATAGAGACTTTTAAGTAAAAATTTATTTCTCAAAAGTTTTAACTTTACAAAAAAGTTAATTTAGTAGAGTTTCCATATATTCCACACTAGTTTCCTCTATTAACAAGTTAAATAAGTAGGATACATTTGTTACAACTAATAAATATTTGTATCTTATTAATTAATGTCTGTTTTATTCAGATTTTCTTCCTTTTTACTTAATGTCCTTTTTTGCGACCATACTCCTATCCAGAATAGCATATTGCGGTTAGTTCTTATGTCTCCTTAAGTTCCTATGGACTATGACAGTTTTTCAGACTCTCTTTGTTTTTGATGACGTTGGTAGTTTTGAGGAGTACTGATCAGGTAGAATGTCCTTCAGTTTTGGTAGTCCAACATGTTTCTCATGGGGTTATTGGATTTGGGGAAGGAAAACCACAGAGGTAAAATTTCATTTCCCCACATATAATATAAGGGGGCAGATTATTAGTGAGACTTATCATTGTTAATCACTTGGCTGATGTATCATTTGTTGAGTTTCTTCCCTATAAATTTTCCTGTTCTCCTACTTGTTAAACAGAATTCTTTAGAAAGAAGTAACTGTGAACAACCCACATGTAATGACTAGGTTATTGTACTCTGCTTGTTAACAGGGAACTGTCTACATAAATTATTTAGATTATTTTGCACAGGAAATTTTTCTATTCACCCCCATTTATTTATTCCATTATTTATTTGTATCAGTGCAGACTCATAAATGTGTATTTTATACTTTGTATTATAAACTAATATTAAATTATCTTGATGTTCATATTGCTCCAATTTTAGCCATTGGGGGCCTTTTTAGCTGACTTCTGTGTTCCTTTGACATACTCCTATTGTTACATTTTTCCTCTTTTTTTTTTTTTTTTTCTTTTTGTGACTTTCTTGTTTTCCAGCTCTATACCATATTGTATTCCTATCAACAATGTTTCATTGTTCCAGTTGCTCTGCATTTTTTGCCTGAAGATGGCTTTCAAATGCTATTTATTTTATTTTAGCCATTCTAGTAGCTATGCAATGATACCTTTTTGATTTTTGAATTTCGATTTATGATGACTAATGACTCTGTGCGTTATTTGATGTGATTTTGATGTGCTTATTTTTCCATATGTATATCTTTAGTGAAAAGTATGTTCAAAATATTTTACTCATTTTCAATAGAATTCTTTCTTATAAATTTTGAGAGTTATTTATATATTCTGGATACAAGTTCTTTGTCAGATGCGATTTTTTAAAGCTTTGTTGTGGTATAATATACCTATTGTAAGTGTACAATTTAATGAATCTTAGTTAATTTCTAGAATTATATGACTATTATTATCACTGTCATTTTACACTTGAAAACAACACTCAAGTTTATTTGAATATATTTATAAACAACAATATGAGCTCTCTATTCAAAGATAAGAATTTTGCCTGTCTCTATGTCTTTGTGCCTCTCTCTTTACCAGCTAAAGAAATTTGGGTTTCAATTGTGGTTTTGAACCAAAACAATGAGTTTTGCATACTATAATTTAGAAAGCTTTTAATATTTTATTTAAAAAACTATTTTTGCATTAACCTTAAGTTTTATAAATTTACAAATGACTATATTACTTTAATTTGATGTTCAATTTATGTGTTTACAGTACTTTTTTATATTTGACTCTCACTAAATTTGCAAACAACCAACAACTGCTATTAAACACCACAAAGTAAAGATGAAATAAAGGGACATTTAATAGTGGGTACAAATGTAGATTACTTCACCAATACTAAAAATTTACTTTTATCTATATTGAACATAATCATTATGTTCGTTGACTATAAATCAGAGAAGAGATTCAATAGAAAGTCATTTATCAGCCAACAGTAAGCTAAATCTTAGACTACCTTAACCAATTTGAATGATTGGAACACAGAGAAGAAAATTCCTACTTCAGCATACACTGATTTGAGGCATTCTGGAAGGCTGGGTTCAGTTTGATTTGCCATTCTTTAAGAGAGACATTGACAAATTGGAGCTAATACATAGGGCAACCAAGATAGTAAAAGGCTAGACATGGTGTCACATAAGAAATGTTTAGAAAAAACTGGAATGTTTAGTCTGCAGAAGGAAAGAATGATGGGGCTATGTATTGGTGGAGGAACATGATAGTCATCTATTTTTAAACATTTACAGGACCAACAAAATAAAGAGGATTTGTTTTGGGGGGTCACAAAAGGTCTCACTAGTAGTGGTAGATTAAGTTCAAAGGAGGCAGGGCATGACTTATAAAAAGAAGAACTTTTTAAAATTTAGAAATTCTAAAATGGCATGGGTTTTCTAATTTAGATGCAAGTTTAGCCAAAAAAATTGACTCCAAGGTCAATAGCATGCATGAATCCTGTCTAAATAATCTCGAAGTTTGCTGATTGAGATTCTTCATGAATGTATACTCCATCAAGCAGTATTTTCTATGACAATTAATAAATATGTGGTTTTGATAGTAAACCTGTTGTGTTGGACACTGAATAGAAAGTATGCTGCAGAGAATGGTTACAGGATAATGAGATTAGTACTTTAAAGATGCATAGCTTTTGAAGAGGTAGAGAAGTAGCTATTTTAGTTGTGGAATATATGTCTAAGAGTATAGAAAGAGGCATAACCGAATATGCCATTTTCATAAGACACTGAGTAGGCAAATCTAACTGGAAAAAAAGCATGTGTGTAAATGTTTATGAAATAATTGTTTGGAAGGAGAGATTGAGTTTGTCATTAATGGTCTCCAGTGACGTTCACAGTCTAAGTTAAATAATCAGTTCACAGTCATCATCTTACCTGACCAAACACCAGCATTGATACACCTGATCACTACCTCCTGTTTGAAACAAACTCATCATTTGGCTTCCAAACATTATCCATGCTTTACTTTTATTCTTCCTTTCTGGAAACTCCCTCTAGTTTCCTTTACTGATTCTTCTGTACTTATTTCAGAGGTGGTATTGTTCCAATCACATAGTTTTTTATGCCATATATAAATTGATGTCTCCTAAACTTATATCTCTACCCTCTATTTCCCTGAACTTCACATTCAGCTATAAAACCACCTACTTGATCAACTGTAACATATCATCTCTTGAATATTTAATACACATATTAAATGAAATATATCCAAAACTGAACTTCTGCTATCTACCTTACCTCCCTTCACCGCTGTGTCCTTCTCTTGTAGTGTTCCCTGTCTTGCTATGTTATAGTTCTAATATATATATAAAAATATAGAAAATATATATAGTATATATATTTATGTGTCACTTGCACAGTAAACTAGATTTATTCTTCATTTTCATTTTCCCTTATTACCACTTATTCAATCCATCAGTAAGTCCTGTTGAATCTACTTTCAAAGTGTATTCAGAATGCAGCCACTTCTCATCTCCTCTACAACTAACACCCTGATCCAGCCATCATTATTTCTTACCCGAATTACTATAGCCTCCTAGTCTGCTCTTCCCTTCCACTTTTCCTCCTTCAGTACATTCTCAACAGAGTAGCTTTTTAAATGAAGGTCAAATCATCTTACAACTCTGCTCAACATCTTTTAATGGCTTCTATCTCACTCAGAGATGACTGGAAAAAAGGTTTTTACAATAACCCTAACATTTTGAGTGATCTACCATTCTTCACCTCTCTGACCTCATCTCTTAGTACTCTTCTTACTCATTCTATTCCACTCACATGGTTCTTTTTACTGCTTTTCAAACATACAGATAAGGTCTGCAGAATAGTGACCTTAGACTAACCCAGTTCTTCCTTCTTTCTTACTTGTAGTTCTCAAGAATGTTCTGGGAATGCAACATCTTGCAATAAGAGGGAGCTGACCAGAACAGCCCAGGCTTTGTTCCCCGCAGGAAAAAGTGTCCCTCAATGCTTTAGAGTTCTTTCACCCTCAGGTAGAAGACACACAGTGGGCTGCTTTTGGGGGTCGCTCAGCTGTAGTGCAAGTAGAACACAGGCAGATGAGATCCCATTCAACCCAAGCAGCTTTCCTGAGCTTGGGAGACAGGTTGACAATGAATCTTAGACTTCTATTATCCCTTGCTGTTTATGTGTTTGAAATAAACATGCTTTATGTAAATTGTTTTATGTGGGTGTTCTATCTCACCAGACTCACACATGTTGGTAACCAATGCACAGTGAACCTGCTTTACAAGTTCTTTTATCAGGACATTTGAAATTACTATTCCCTTTTCCTCCAGATATCTATATGACATGTGCTCTCATTTCCTTCAACAGTCCCAATTTTGGTGAATTCTGCATCTATGAACTGAATATTTGCCCTTCCAAAATTTATGTGCTGAAGCCCTAAGCCCCATTGTGATTGTATATGGAGATGGAGCCTTCATGGAGGCAATCAGTCGTGAGGGTAGAGCCCTCATGAATGGAATTAGTGCCCTTTTTAAGAGATACATAAGAGAGATGATCTCTCTCTCTCTCTACCATGTGAGGATACAACAGAAGGTGACCATTTGAACATGGGAGAAATGGTTCTCACCCAATGCCAGATCTGCTGGCACCTTGATCTTGGACTTTGCTGTCTCCAAAACAATGAGAAATAAATGTTTGTTGTTTAAGGTACCCTGTCTATCAGACTTGTAATGCAAAACCAACTAGGGCACCAACCCTGTATAAAATCACAACCCTTTCTCCTAGTACTTAATATCCCTTTTCCTGTTTTGTTTTTCCCCCTTGGTACTTATAAGTATACTACTTACATCCTAAATATTTTATTATTTATCTAGATTATTGTGTCACTTCTTCAATAGTTGTAAGCAAGAATTTGTGTCCATGTTGCTCACTAGTGTAATGCAGTTCCTGGAAGAGTACATGGCATATAGTGGTTGTTCAAATTTGACTGTGTTTTCCAAGTCCTGAGAATTAGGCTAAACATTGAAAATTGTGTTTGCTTGGTTCTGAGACACCTGTGGTATCTTTTCACAGTAAAGTGTTATAGTAAAGAGTAATATAATACTTTAATATGTGTTATTTTCCAAAATTAATTATTTGAATTAATATAAGTGAATTAATATAAGTGTTATTTGAATTAATATGTTAATTTCCAAAATTATTATTTGAATATATTATTTGAATATACTATCATGACTCAAATGCCCCAAAGCTGTAAAGGATTAAGACAAGAAGCCCATCTTCTCGAAGTATGTTATGGAAATTTACTGCACATCTTGTGGTCAAGATGAAATAGAACAAAACAAAGAAGATAGTAGTTACTTAGAATTAACATTTTATGGCTGGTTATTGGATAAGAGGAAGGAAAAAATCACACTTAATTCTGCTGTGAAATTAGGTATTTAGGGAAAGAAGATCCACTGGAATACATAAAGATACTTAGTGAAAGAGCTCATGAAAGGGGAAGCGGAAGCAGGGCCTGGCATTATTTATATTAAGTCATTAATAATAATATAGTGATAGTAATAAAATAACACTAGCTTTATCACTAATAAAATGGTATTGGTTTGCTGTATTAAAAGTGTCTTACTACTTTTAAATGTTTCCTTTGGCGTAATGGAAAGAAATATTCAAGTGAAAATATCCAACATGAATTTGGAAATAAAAGAATCATCTGTAAGTGTGGACAAGTAGGAGATGTCAATTCGGTACACTCTTCATATACCCTGAGAACTAAACTGCAAGAGGATGAATCATCTGATAGAAAGAGAATAATGAGAACAAGTACAAGGCAGGAGAAAAGTAGCATTTGGAGTAGAAAAAGATCTCTGAAGAATATAAAACAAGAGTAGAGAATTTTTCAAGATATTGTTGCTCAATTATAGACAAAAATGTTGAATATTGAAAAATAAAGGTCTCGATGATGTCTGAATTTTTTTTTTAGTAGAGTAGTGAGGAAAGAATTACCAGATGACAAAGGATTGAAATAAAAATAGTGTAGTAGATGATGTAGTGTAACACTTAGATCCCCTTTGGGACTGAAGCTGTCATTTCTCCAGCTGCTGTTAATGTTGGTGGTTGACAATTCTTAGTTGAGTCCTTCTCTTAGAACTAACCTTTTCTGAAGAAAGTTTGCTCACCCAAAGTCATGCCCCCTCCTCTATGGGCAGACTGCATTCAAGACTGGTCGATGAGGAAGTATTAAGGCAAATCTCCTTTCCTTAAAGTGGGACAACTCTGTAGGTGGAAGGCATAGCAGCCCTAGAGCCATCAGTTACATCCAGTAAGGTCTTTCTGGTGACTGTATTGCACTTCAACTACTTCTCCTTCTATCCAATATATCCACTGTCCCACTAATGTTATTCCTGAAGACCCCCCTTTGTAAACCGTACTTGACTCTCCACTCCAAGGAATCTCATCTTTGACAAATGGATATGTTAGACATTTAAGAAACACTGACAAAAATGATTGGACTAAAAAAATGGGACTAATAGTATTCATATTTATGAATTCACCAGAAATCCTTTCAATTCAACATGGATTTGTTAAAATCAGGTGTATATAGAATACTATACCATGTGTTACTAGAAGCATAACAAGAGCGAGATGGCCCTTGCCCCTACACCTCATGATAAATGCATTAAACTTATGAAAGAGCATTGACTCAAACTAAGACTGAAATCCTCCCAGATTACAACCACACTCATGATTAACAACCTGCAGATGTGCATGAATATGTGAAAGAAGATGAGACTGTAAAGGATTTGAAATGATTCTAGTCTGTGTTTACAAGACATACTTCTAAAGATGTTCCCAGCATTTGTAGACTATTTAGTATTTTAACTACTTTCTTATTTCCTTAAACAGTTATGCATCTGTGGTTCCAAGGACACAAAGAGAATATACTTTGACTTATAGCCATTTCACCTTGTAAGGTTATCTTTTCTGATATTGCATTAAGGTAGTATATGGATGGGTGATTCTTAAGGAAATTCTGAAAATGTTAATTAAGAGTCCAAAGACAACTAATTGCCACAACTTCTGGGAAATATAATATGTGAATTCTAATACTAGGAACAGTCCCACGATGATATTGACTCAGCCTTTTAACTTTGAACATTCTCTAATAAAACAATTCCTTTTCCTCTTCCTAACAATTTAGGAAAACAGCAAGAACTCAGTGTCTGAGCATTCAGCATTTCCATGATCACATATGTACACTGCAAGCAATCTTTGTTACTGGATAGTTAAGAATTGTGTAAACTAGGCTTGCAATAAAACAAGATAAAAAGAGCACTGGCTGCTAAGTTGAGAGGATCTACAGAAAGCAGAGAAATCACAGGATTATATAACTGATAAAGTAGGAAATGGCATTCACAGACAAAGGTGTTGTAAAATACTTACTGCAAACAGCTATCCTCTATATTCTTAAATACTTTTCAGGAAAGAAACTCAGAATTTAATCGTCTCTGCCATCAGTCTTAAATAAATCCTCTATGACAATTGAAGTCCATTTCCTGTTTTTATATCTTTAATGCTCTCAGTGATCCATAAAGCAGCCTATAATAAATTTTCTATTTTTATAGAAAAAGTAGAACTGAGTAATCATTGAATCTGTGGTTTTCTGTCTCCCTTTTCTGTCACCTCACATTCAATATGGATGACCTAATTTATTTTGCCATCTGAAATATGTATAAACCATTGTCATCTACATCGTTCTCATAGTTCTTGTCCAGAGAAATCTTACATCAATGTTAATATCATGACTAGGATCGCTACATCATGATGGGACAACCATGGGAATTATTTTCAAGCTAAGGACATTCATCCCATCATGATGGCATATTATTTCATCCCCAATGCATTCCTAAATGGCTTCCTACCTACTTTTGAGTGAGAAATATGAAGGAAGTATAAAATATTCTGTCTAAAGAAAGGGTTCCAAAATGGCAATGCTTGCTTTATTCCTTATTTTTAACCCGAAGTCTCATCTTTTTATTTTAAACCTGATTTGTTCCCCATTAGGAGATTAAAGAGGTGCTTCTATATCATTCCTGTTTTTCTCATGTTAGAAATGTTTACACAATTTCTAGGGAAAGGTCTGTTAACAATTTCTGGATTAAATTTTATTTACAGAGTGCTGGTTTTGGAGTAAGATTGAATCAGGGAGTTTCCTAGGTGAATAAGCTTACGTGGCTTATTCCTACCCATAGTCCCCTTTTAGATAGTACATTATCTTAATCAGTATACACTATGTGTTTGACATTGTAGAATGATATACAGAAATTCTACTTTTCCAGGTAGATATTTATTGACCATGACATTTAAGCAAGGCAGATGCTTCCTTTGTTAAGAGAGTTAAGAATTTAGCTTATCATGACAAGTATAAATGTTTAGCCCAGGTATTAATTAATAACTTTTTCTTGTGAACATCTATAAGAACAACATGATTGTGCTGACAAACATCTAATGGGATATCCAAAAGAGTGATTAATTCAACTCCATTTGGGGCTTTTTGTGTAATCCCAAGTTTTCCAGAAATATTTTATAACAAAGTTATGGTGACTATGAAATCTCAATCACTACTGGATTATTTACCTATCTATCTATCTTTTCATTTTTTCAAATGTGTTTGGTTAGAGCATAACAATTTTTATTATATTTGTCTCTGTAGTTCAAGAAAGAAATGGACTTAAATGGTAGTAGCATTGCTTACTGCATATCACTATTATCTAAGCTGTGTAATAAATACAAAAAATCAATTATGTATGAAAAGAGTGCAGATATATTGTTAAGCTGAAAAAGTAAGCAGAGTGCCCAGTATGTATAATACGATCCCTTTATATAATATACATATATGTGTATATTTATATAATATACACATATATATACACATGTTATATTATAAAGGTAATATTTAAATACCTAAAAGTCAATCTTACAGAATACTTATAAAAATATTGAGTGATTATTTGTGGAGAGAGAAGTGAGATGGGGCACAAATTAAAGGTGATATTACTATTTATCTACATAAATCCTCAGTGTTTGAATTTTTAAAAATGTATAAACATCGTTTTAATATGCATTAAATTGTTTTTTAATTTAAAATATATATAAGAATGAGGGCTGGGCACATTGACTCATGCCTGTAATCCCAGCAATTTGGAAAGCCGAGGTAGGCAGATTGTTTGAGGCTGGGAGTTCGAGGCCAGCCTGGGCAACATGGTATAACCTCGTCTCTACAAGAAATAAAAAAATTAGCTGTGTGTCGTAGTGCAATCCTGTAGGCCCAGCTACTTGGGATGCTGAGGCAGGAGGATCTATTGACCATGGGAATCAAGGGTACCGTGAGCTATGATCATGCTACTGTACTCCTGCCTGGGGGACAGAGTGAGACTCTATTTCAAAAACAAACAAAACCAAACCAAACAAAAACAAAAAAAATGCAGTGAAGTACATCGTTTTGCTGTTCAGCAAATGAGGAAGTAGTAGCTTTTTTACATTCCTTTGTATTCTTTCATGTGGACATTTTACCTAGGAGTCAATTTGAAGGATAATATTTATATGTAACTTTTCTGTTTTTTTTTCTTTTTTGTTAATACAGCTTTTAAACTGTTTCCCTAAGATTTTAAAATAAACTAACTGGCGTTATCTTTTCTAAACTGAGGCCAAAGAAATCAGTGTCAATGTCTACCAGTTTTTGAAATTGTAGAATTATTTTTTAAGGTGAAATGTTTAGAAATCTCCTAACAAAGAAATTAAAAATAGTCTAAAGACCTAGGAAAACTCATCTGAAAAATAAATTTTTTGCTGAAGAAGATATAAGTGTCCTCTAAATTATATTAAAACAACAACATAAACAATTCATGAGTCCGTATTGTTCAAACACTGACAGCCGCAGCCCGTAAAACGCTATGAATTTTTTATAGCACCAGGTGTGAACATTATGAGGTGGAAAACAGCTTCATTTAGAATTCACAATGTGCTATCAAATAAGCCAATAAAAAAAATCCACCTACTATCTTCTTTTTGCTACATTTACTTTGGGTAACACTTTTCTTCATTAAAATTATTTCTTCATCTCGAATGCTGGATACAATTCTTCTACCTTAATGGTAACATGTGGTTGATAATATCCCAGTGATTGAAGCAATGAGTTTCTAATAGCAAGTTCAGTTATAGACACTCTGAATTTTGGCCCAATGACCCTTGACTTCCCTTTTAGGATCATTAGTTAGGACACAGTTGGTTTTAATGGTGGTGATAATTACCTATATTCTTGGAGCTTCTAACCCTTTGTAGAGACATTTTCATCTGTGACTTGTACCCAGAGTCCCTATAGAAGAGTAAAGCAGAATATTGGAGATTGTCACAACTGGGTTCTTGGGATACCACATCAGATCCCCTAGAGAGTGATTCTCAAATGTTTTTAAGTGCTAAGTAATTTGAAATATATTGACATTTAGATAGAAAGTCATAAAAGAACTCAATATTAAGCATATAATACAAATATTGAGTGATATTTATGTGTGTTTGGATTTGTATTTATAGCACATATATGTTTCTCATATATAATTATCTATCTATCGCCAGACTCGAATGTAGATAAGTGAAAATGTGAGAAAAAATATATTAGGATAAAATGTACATTTGAGAAGATTCTTATATAAACCTTTCTCCCATTTATTTATTGAATGAAGGCCATTTATTTAATTTGTACAATCATAAAATCTTGGTATTCTGACAAAGAACAATTTGAGATGCTTCCATGAGGTATTAGTTAATTAATTAACTTATCAATATTGAGATCTACATTTGCATATTCAACCGCCTACTTGGTGGTTTCACTTAGAAGTTTAAAAGGCATCTAAAATTAAATGTGGACACAAAACATGTCAAAACAAAAACACCTTCTGATACCATACACACAGTCCAACCCTTTCTCTACTCATGCCATTTCATAAATGATGCAATATGCCCAGTTACTCAAACCAGAAACCCTTGCATGAGCCTCGGTTGCTTTCTTTCTGCCATCTCATATATCCATCCAGAACATTCCTTCTATAACATGAAACCAACCTCTCTCCATCTCCTCTACTGATACCCTAGTTCAACCTACTTGCAGCTTCCTAATGGTCCTCCCAAATTTAGTCTTGTTTTTTTTTTTTTTTTTTCCCATTGTTTTCATGATCCTTTAATGCCTATTCTTCATGTATCAGTTAGAGTGAGCTTTAAAAAACACCAATCAGATCATATCTCTCCTGTTGGAAACCTCTGATGCCTTCCCACTTCACTTAAAATAATAAAATGTATTAATGCCTACAATACCCAATATGATTGATTCCTAGTCTGTCTCATCTCCTACCTCCTCCCCTTTGTTATCTCTTCTCAAGCTACACTGGCTTTCTTTCTATAGCTTGAACACACCAAACTCATGCTCGCAACATATTTCATAATAATTATTTTTGAAATGAGTGAAGTACTTTTTGATCTGGAGGACACCAAGATGATGAGCACATAGACACTGCTGTCAAGAAACTTCACAGCCTAGTAGAAAGAGATGCACCAGTAAGAAACAAGGACAATATTCTGGGAGCCATGAGAAAATTATACATAGGTTATAGAGCTACAAAGAGGAGTGATAATTTTACTTGTGAGAAGTCTGTTGAATTAGCTTCCAAAAAGCTAACTTGGTGGATATTTGCCAGGAGAGCCCAGACTGGGGAGGGCAATGGAGGCAGGTGTCATGCTTCCTGAGGTTCACAGAGGACTGAAATCACATCGCGAGTAAGGAGACACACAAATCCTTCAGCCTGCCTTGATCAAAGTATTACATTTAAATAAGGACCTTTTGTTCCATTTTATTATAAACAATATAGAAATGAAGAAAGATACTCTGTGGACCAAGCAGCAGTGTCACCTGATTAAAAATGTATTTCTTATACCCAGTCTAGCATTCGTTTGTTCTGTGAATTGATATTTACATATTTATTTATCTTCTACAGTTTATACACGGCACTGCTCTAACTTGGAGATAGCACACCAGACTAAGTCCCTGCTCTCGTAGACTTTACAGTCTACTGTGGGAAACAGATAAAAAACAAATAAATACTTTTTTACTATTTCAGGCAATGGTGAGTGCTGAAAAGAAACAAGACGGGGTGAAGGGAAAGAGAATGGTTGGGGAGGGGAATTGCTGTTTCACTTGGAGTGATCAGGAAAGGGCTCTCTGATGAGGCAAAATTTCAATAGAAACCTGAATAGCCTGAGGAAGAACGATGCAACTGTCTGGGGAACCAGCATCTTTGACCACTGAAATGGCAATGGCAGAAGTCCTGACAACACATGAGTCTGAGTAACTAGAGGAAGAACAAAGAGGCAAGTACCCCTGAAGCAAAGTGAACCAGTGAGAGAGGGACAAAATCGTAGGTCAAAGTTCCAGCCTGTACAAGATTATATAAAACATGGTAGAACCTTTGCTTTTATTGAGAGTAAGATGGGAACCACTGGAAGTTTTTGAGTAGAGGGAAGATACTGTATGACTTATGTTATAAAAGAATGGCTCCATAGAGTATAGAATGGAGTGCAAGAAGGGAACTTGGGGGGTGAATTAGTCGTAGGAGTCCAGGCAACAGAAGATTGTGTCTAGACTCAGGGAAGTATAAATGGAGAAAATGAGAAGTGAATTCAAGTGGGTTTTATTTTCAGCGGGGAGAATTCAGGATTGCTTGTGTTTTGGTAATGGGAAAAAGAGAAATCAAGGAATGGCTCCTAGTGTTTTTGTTTAGTTGTTTTGTTAGAACAAATGGCTGGATGGTTGTGCCATTTTCTTACACAGTGAGACAGATTTGGAGTTGAAAGGAAAATTTTCTGTTTTAGTCATATTAAGTTCGTGATGCCTATTAGATAGGCAAATAGATACATTCTGACTAGAGGCAGGGAGTCATTTTGGTGGAGTTAAAATGACCAAGGTTTCCAAGTGCAGAACTTTGATTTTAACACTTCAGCCTGAGTTAACAAGATTTAAGCATTTCACCCAGGTCGTAACAATAGATTTAAAACAAAAGCTGAAGTTTTATTAGTTTTCAGTGAGGAGTATATAAGTCTAGTGGTGAGACTTCCCCAGGTCATTCCTTTTCAGTTAGCAATGGCAACTGAATTAGCAGTTGGGTAGCTACACATTAAACCTGGAAAGTGATAAAAAGGCATCTCGTGATTTTATGAGGGTTTTCATTAAGAAAAGCATGAATGATCAGTCATGCTTTAGTACCAAATATTCTATACTTCCCTCTGTCCAGCATATTAAATTTTGAATACATACCACATCCTTGGCTTGTGCCAACACAGATTGACTTTGGGTCAGAAGAGACATAATTCATAACTATTCCTGTATAAGTCACATTTCAATCCCATCATTAAGTTCATAACCCTGTCCTTGATAAATCTTCGGTAAACCCTTCAGGATCAATAATCGTAACAATAAAAAGGAATAAATTAAGACATCTAAGAGCATTTATTCTATTTAAATTTGACCAATCATTGATATCCAAAAGTGTGTTCTAGGTAGACTTCTCAATGTTGAATTCAGTATGCTTTTCTCAATATATCTACTTTTATGTTCATTCATTTAGGCTAATGAAACTAACAAACCAGAAAAAATTCAAACTTGAATAATCTTCTATGGCTTAGATACTAAGGAGATTTTAAACTCACAATAATGCATACACACAAAATCAGAACATAACTAGAATGTGATTTTGAGTGAATTTAAGTCAAATTTTTAAAATTAAAACTGACATCCTAATGTAATAATTTTACTAGCTAAACATCTCTTCATTTTGTTTAAATTATTGTCTTCTAAATTAAAAAGAGAAATTGAAGATGATTTCTAAAAATGAAACCATAATAGATCTAGTCTTGGAATTTTAGCCCTTTCTATTTAATGAATAAAATTAATGTTCTGTAGGGGCAATTTATCTGAAACTATTGTATTCATTATGTTAAACTGTCTCTAATTATTGTTTTCAGTCCATTAGGCAAAAATAGACCAAGTTCAAAATTACAATCCTCATGAAATCTATGGTGTTTGATAAACAGAAAGTTAAAACTTTATGTATATAATCATGATGTCAAATAAGCAAGCGATTGAGTGGAACTCAATGAGGCTAGTGCTTTCTAGTAGCTGGAATGTTGAAAAGGAATTCAGTAGATGTGCATTTTATTTCCACCTGGCCTCTTTTTGTGATACACAGAACTGCTCTCCTAAATGGGAATGAGCTTTGCTGCTTTACTCATGTAACTACCAAGATTAGATTCAGTTTTGAACTCATTAGCTGAAAGTAAGTACTTTATTGTGGTAGGATAATACAGTTGTGTTCAGAACTAGAAAAAAATACAGCCAATGATACAGATATGTTTTGGTAATGATTGGTCCCATTAGTAACTCTAGCCACTACTGAACTTTCAGAGGAGAAAATAAATATTCTCACTGACTATATAAAAGCTCTGGTTTGTAACTTGGGTTCACACTTGATTTCATTCTTTTTCTAAGAAGTTGTGAGTTACTCACATTGACAGTGGGAACAAGGAGTCTAATAAAATGAACCTCCAGAAGAGGCTTTGCCTTCTCAGTACTGAAGAGTATCCCAGCCCTCAGAAAGGTCTTTTTATAATGGGAGCTGGCCCAACAAATGCTTTCTGCCCTAGGGGCCTGTCTTACAAATAGCGATTCAAAAGAAGTACAAGGAACTGACTGACAGGAGGGGAAAGAAATGTGGTTAGGTTCAAGGGAGGTTATGTTTGGTTAAAAAAAAAAAAAAGCTGGTTTAAGAATTTCCTTTAATGTTCTAGAATCTCAAAATGCTGTAATCAAAAGCAATTGCAAAAATTTACTTTGACATTTGTTTTACATTTTGTAATGTTGTGGAAATCACATTTCAACATTTTAAGATTTTTTTTTTATTGAACACACTTTTAAAAATTCTTTTGGGAATGCATGCATTAAAGATGTATTTCTATAAAGTCAGAAACTTAGATGGTATATGCATATTTTCTTCAAATTAGTATGAAATCTTTTGTTCTAAATCACTGAATCATTCTGAAACTAGAAAACTTGCATTGTTTATAATTTCCTACAAAGAATTTGAATGCATATATATATACTAAATACACACCAATAGCTGAATTCTAGAAGTGATATAAATATGAGAACAAATAGAATTCCATTCCAAGCATTCTATCTTATCCCCCAGTACAGCTGGAAATGCTGGCATTTTATACCACTCAGTCCCCATCTAACACAATTCCACAGTCACTTTGCAAGTCAGATATAGTCTACTAATTACATTTAAATAATATTAGTCTATGCTCATATCCTGGTTGTAGATTCTGAAGATTTTACCTTTTCCTTTGCAAAGCTCCATTCTAGGGCTGTCAGATTTTGGGGAATTCTCAGAACTCTGTAACTTAACACTTCTTGTGAAGTCATTTCACTGGAGCGATTGTTTTATCTCCCCAATGATCCTAAGCCTGGCCCTGATCTCAGGAACATTTGTGAATGCCACCTTGCCCTTCCCCACCTGTTTTAAGTTTCTCCTCCTCCCTTTATCTACCTTTTCCACACAACAAGACAATCCAAAGTGTGTGTCATTTCGGTGTCAGCAGGTCTGTGAGACGTGAAAAGCTCTGCCAGTTAACATAAAACAGAATCCTGGTGGTTTCATGGAATCACATTTCCCTACTGCAAAGAAAGTTGAGAAGAAGGGCAAGGTAGCTTTAGAGTGGGAGTTTGAATGAGGACACTTTGTCCATGAATGGAAACTCTACATTCTTTGTTATTTTAACAGGCTGTGTCTGTTCTCCTTGAAATAAATTGTATGAGAGAAGATTGGATTAAGTAGTTTTTATTTTATTTCAAAGCACTTGTACACTTTTCCAAAGATCAACTTACTTAGCCAGGTAATAAGCTCTTGTTTTACTATAATACTAGTGTATATTATATCATTCTAGCTTACTACAAAATACAGAATTAGAATTGGGAAACAAAACATTTGTTTCTTTGGTGAATAAGGCATATATCATTACCTATTCACTCTGCCAGATATAACTTGAACCTTTTAAACTATTCAAAGAAATACCCAACTAGTTAATCTGCTTTAGGAAGAAAATAGTTTGCACATATTCAAACTCCTTTAAAAAAAATCAGCCTTTTGCAGTTCAATGGAGGTCTAAGTTTATATATTGTTTTTGCATTTATATCTTTTGAAAAGTTCAAAAATGTATTTGCATACTTCCCAATTTCATTTTTTATACTTTTTATAAGATTACAGTATCATGGGAAATGAATGAGTTAATTGGACCAAATATTTATTTCACTGTCTCATTACATAGATACTAGAGTATGCAGATTGTCAGATTGTAAATAAACTCAGATTGTAATATAGTTTACTTCTTTCTCTGAAGACTATCCAAGCAGATGAGGATTACCTATTTGTTTTTCAAAAGTTGTTAATGTCACTCATTTTAGTCTGTTTATATATCTCTAAATCTTTATATTTAGAAAGGACTGTGTTATTACAAATTTAACATTTTCTTAGATACTGACATTTGAAGACATATTTTTCTAATTTCTGTTTAATTCATTACTGCACTACTTGAATTTTTCTTTCTTGCTCACATTGGCGAATTCTTTGATCATTTCCCTTATTTTTACTGCTTTGTATAATAGCTTCATTGCAGAAAAATAATGAGACAATTTGGGTAGCTTTTACTAAGTGTTTTTTTTTTTTTTTTCAAAAGAGATCTATATATTTCTGATTACTGCCATTTTTATTAAATTCTATTAACTTGCTTACAAATGCTACACTCTCCCTGGATTCCTATTCTACTGTAGTGGTCACTATGGCTTTGTTTACAAAACAACCACAGAAAAACTTCTGGGTGATCTTAGCAGATACTTGAGTTAACCACTTAACTTCCATTTCCACTAAATGCTTCAGGTTTAGTCAGAAGTGACACTTTTCAGACGTGTTACTACAGGTGAATTGACTGAACCAAGCATCTGTACAGCCTTTTACGCATGTTGTTGGCTACACGACCAAGAGCCTTAACATCCCATCTGAGTCAATAATGGTAACAATGTGTTGACTTTTCCTAAATGAAAATAAGTACTGGTACTAAAATGTCTCATCATCCCAAATTGTTCTTTAAGTCTTCAGAAAATTTGAGGCATTATTGGGTTTTGAGGAATGCTGCCAGCCACAGGTCCAAACAGCTTGATCTCACCCTCAGGAAACTGCATTTCCCTGTTTGAATCTATTTTAAAAAGGTAACTTTTATTTTTCATATGCTGAAATGACTTTCTGCATCTTTTTATATATTTGTCAGAACTCAAGATTAAAAACTGGAGAAATGATATAATATAGGATAGGGTGTAAGCACGCCAAAGTTCTGCATCAAGGCTTATATAAACTGCATGTGATTTTATTGTTGTTGTGGTTGTTATTGGGTATTCAGGGGACATGCAAGGGCATGCATACTACCACAATGACAGAAAAGTTTTCTTGGGGAGCATCATCCTTGAAATCAATCAAAGGTCCCCCACTGGAGTTTGTAATTAAAAAGTTATTTAATCCAGTATTTCCTATACTTCAATTGTAAAAGAAATTATAGGAATGCAGAGAGGAGGTAGAGAAACAAGATGAGAGCAAGATGTAAGAAAGGAAAGAAAGAGAAAGGAGGAAGCAATAAATAGTGATGGAAGTTAGTGTGAAAAAATTAACCAAACATTTCTTGGCATTTGTCTTACCAGTAAGTAGTATGTGAATTAAAAACAAACAAAAATAAATTCTACATAAATCTCCCAAATTTGGGGAGGATGATTGCAAAGATGAGTGGATAAATGAGAATGTTCCTCAGCAGTGAGAATACTGTTGGGCATAGATTAGAAGCTTCAGAAATTGGCAGAAATAATAAAGCTTTGTGTTGAGAGTGTTCAAAGATGTAGTACTCATGATAACAGAAGAAGAGACGATCATGTTGAAGTGTAGAGTTCACTACCGACGGGGTTTCCCTTTTCTGAATGTGTTATATCATGAAACAAGTGAATTTAAACAGCAAGTGCATGGTCAAATTTGGTGAAAATTATGTTTTTAAAGTAACACTCTAGGGATAGGACTCAGACTGTAACATTAATTTCAGGTAAAATTAGGTCTGATTTCTGGGGCAGGCCTTCTCAAATAATTAATAATGTTTTCTTTGAGTTATTTAAATTCCAGAATGATAATGATGAAAAAAATCAAATATTTATTTATTTATTTATTTATTTATTTATTTATTTATTTTTTAAGAAAACACTGAAAACTTTAATTTTGTGTATAAACCAAATATGTACAGATATTGAGGAGACAGTTTTGCCAGCCAAAAATATCATTAAAACGTTATTGAGAATCCAAATCAAATATTTATTTTTTAATAATTTTGTGTAAATTATACTTTCAAAAACCCAAAATATGATTAAAAGAGGATCACACACATTTTGTTTGATATTATTATAAAACACCATACAAAGGCAACAAATTAGGGCAATTATAATTTTAAAATAAGAAGTTGAGCAAATATCAGATGGATGAAGGCTTCTTTTTTGCCTTTTTTCTTTCTTAAGAACATTTTCAGGTTCATAACAAATTGAGCAAAAGTAGAGTTCCCATACTCCCCTCCCTGCACACATGCACAGCCTCCCCAACTATCAATGAGCCAATATCGACTCATCATTATCACCCAAAGTCCATAGCTTACCTTTGAGTTCACTCACTCTTGGTATTGTACATTCTATGGGTTTTGACAAATGCATAGTAACATGTTTCCACCATTATAGTGTCATACACAGTAGTTGTATTGTCCTAAAAATCCTCTGTGTTCTGCTTATTTATCTTTCCTGCCCCACTAATCCTTGACAACCACTGATCTTTTTACCGTCTCCACAATTTTACCTTTTCCAGAATGGCATAAAGTTGAAATTATACAGTATGTAGCCTTTTTGAATTGGCTTAGTTCTCTTAGTAATATGCATTTAAGTTTCTTTCATGCCTTTTCATGGCTTGACATATTCTTTCTTTTCAGTGATGTTTAATATTCCATTTTTTGGATGTGCCACAGTTTACTTATCCATTCACCTACTGAAGGACATCTTGGTTGCTTCCAAGTTTTGGCAATTATGAGTAAAGCTGCTATAAACATTCATTTACAAGTGCAGAGTCCTTTCTGTTAAAAATTTCCAAAGGTTACAAATAAATGAATTTAATAGAATTTAAAATAATCAGAGAAAAAAATCTTATGCAAAGACTTCACACCATCTACTGGTAGGAAATAAGTCATTTCAGATTCCTTTATATCAGTTTTGATATCATTTCTCTTATGTTATAGAACATAGATAAAGTATTTTTTAAATACTGGGAAGCAACATGGAAAGACTGAATTTTAATCTTGTTTCCAGCACCCCAGCACCTAAAAGCTCTTGGATTTTGGAGGAGCAATTAACTACTTTTCTCATCTGTAAAGTGGGGAATGAACGATAACCACAGACACTTACATAGGAAGCACACAGTTCTTAAAGCTGAACACACACACACAGACACGCACACACTCATTTATTTCTTACATCAGATATACAAGTAAAGAATTATCATTATCATTTTATAAGTGAGGAAGTAGAGGCACAGAGAGGTTGAATGTGTTTTCTAATCCCACAGTTCGGATGGTGAGTTTATGCTCTAAACCATTATTTTATTGCTTCTGGCATGCTTACATGCTAGGAATGATGTGAAAATTAAATGAGATAATTTATATAATGAAGTTAGAATAATTTAGGACATGTAATCAGATCTCTATAAAGGTTAAATATGATTACAATTATGTGCATGGCATATAAAGAGTTTCAAATTGATTATATCATTTACTCTTCCACAAAATCTTGTCAGGTAATATTTTAACAACGAGGAAATTAAAACTAAGGGAAATTAAGTGAATCATCCTTGGTCACATAGCAGAAATGTGGCTGACTCAAGACTCAAATCTCTTTGGACTTCAAATATTTTAATTCTAGCCCCTGATCTTCATAACTCCTTGAGGTTATAGCTGTAGATGTACTAATAAGTAGTTTTCTCTTGCTATCATTCTGTTTTTACTTTGCTAAGAATAAGATGAAGTTTGGAAGTGAGTTAGAATGATGTTGCATGTATAGGTATGTTGTTATGTTTTAACAGAGTAAGTGGTTTCCCTTAAGATGGGAACTTGAGATAGAAGTCTCCACAGAAACACCTTGGATTCATGGAAAGTGTAGTGTTTGGAGTTAGACAGATGGAAGGTGGCTCTCATTCCCCATTTACTAGACACTTAATCTTGGGCAAGTTACAAGTGCTTTTTAACTTCATTATCTTGCCTATAGAATCAGTACAATAACACCTTGCCTGACTTTATTTGAGGATTCAGGGCATTAAAATCAGAACTTTTAAAATCATGGCTTTTTCAGCTTCTAATGGCAGTCCCTATTTCTTGGTGCGTGGCCCGTTCCTCAGTCTTAAGGTACATCACTCTATTCTCTGCTTCTGTCATCATATTGCCCACTAGTCTGAATCTGACTTCTGTGTCCTCTTATAAGGACCACTGTGATTATCTTGACCTATCCAGACACTCCAGGATAACCTCCCCATCTCAAGATTGTTAATTTAATCACAACTACAAAGTCCCATTTGTCATATAAGGTAAGATTCACAGATTCTGATAGATATATTTGCAGGGCATTAATCAGTCTACCGCAAAGGACTCATGATGTCTCATTATTAGTTCATGTCAACCAAAGGCTGTGTCATGATAAATTTTACAGTAGGAACTCATACCCATGTGTCCAAAAATCCTATGAACTTCCCATGTGCTCACATTTCTGATTCTCACAACAGCACTATAAAATTCTTTAGATGAGAACATTGAGGCACAGACAGGTTAATCAACTTGCTTTTGATTACTCCACTATGATTCTAAGGAATAGCTAGGACTCTGAGTGTGGCAGTCAGATTCCAGAGGCTTTGAGTTATTAATAATAGTGCTGCTCTAGGGCTGTGCTTTTCAAGCTGTTGGGTTCCTTAGAGAATGGTAGATCAACAGCCAGTGGATTGTTATGTAGGATTTTTTCACAAGTGGACTGTTGGCAAATGGTAGCTCTATGCTGAGGCCCCTGGAGGAAGGGCTACCCAGTTGGCAGGTTGAAACACAGAAAGCTTGTCCTCAGCCAACACGATCTCTCCTCCATGACACCCTCATCAGCAGAGGTTGCTTGCCATGATTAAGGTAAGGTATTATCTCTGTGACCTAGTCTCAAACCTCCTCCAGGTGTAAACCATAAAACTCAATGTGTCTGTTCTCTTCCTTAGGACTCTGTTTCCGATAGACCTGAACTTCCCTCCACATTCTAGCATTTGATGACAATTATGTTAGTAAGAGAATAATCCCAGAAGGTTTTAGGTAAGGAGGGTTGATCAACAGTAAGCACTCCAGCTACCACGGGATTGTTTTTAGAACTAGATAATTGGCTTAAATGATTATACTCACCTTTGCATATGACAATCTTTCTCAATTCCTACTGGGTCCAAATCTACCTACAATAGCCTTCAAACACTGATTCACTATATATTCACCTTACAACTTTGATTACTCTTGAGCACAGTCCTCTGTGTTAGCTGGACCAAGCTGGTTGCTGTTTCTTACTTCCACAATGTTGCTGGGCTCATGCTTCTCACTCCCACCTATAGAATCAGGCTGCCTCAAAAACCAGTAATTTGACTCCTTTGTTAGCTTTGTATTTCTCTTAATATATCCTTTCCCTGAGATATGAACTTGGAAGAAGCTAGCTCTGTGAGCTCTGGAAAGATCATGAGATACACATACTTACAGGCAGAAATCCTGTTGGCTAATATATCAAAATATTAACCTGCAACAGTATTTGAACTACTTTTCTAAGAAAAAAAACCATGAAAGGCTTGTGAAAGAAAGAGGAGATATCTAACCTATTAGGTTCTTATCAATGAGAATACCAACATTTTTGCGTAACATATTTCTACTTGGAAACCAAAATAATTGCCTCAATAGTTTCAATATGGCAGTGCTTATGAGTCAAACATATTCTCTTCATTCAAATGTTGTCTTGAAACATTTTTGATAAATACATGATGTTTATCTGTGTGGTGAGGCTGTACATTTCTTAAAGGTAAAGAACGCATAGTCTGCTTTCATGTTCTATAAGCACATAATCTTGAGACAGATATATGTAAGTTATTGAAAATATTTTGCATATTTTCTCCTACGGTGTCCACCAACAGAATGACTATAAAAGGAGGGATAGCTGGAGAGCTACTAATGATCAACATTTCCCAAATCTACTTATTTCTTTCAATTAATAGATTTTTCCTGCCAATATAAGTAAGTCTCAGTTTTATTGCCAAATAAAAAATTGTTAACATAGATTATAAAGAAAAATTATCACCGAAGAAACAATGGACTCACAATCCCTGACAGGCTGAAAGTAAATTTAATAGAACTAAATGAGAACTGATTTTTAACTTGTATTTTCTAATTAATTATATGATTCATTCAATTTGCAGTAGAAAATAGAGCCTATTTAGATTGCTTTAAGACCAAAAACATAATGCAAAGTATAACCTCATCAAATTTTGTATTTAGTGGAACAGAAAATCCAATTAAATACCTAAAAACCTAACTTGAAATGACTATATTGGTAGTGCAGCTGAGAAATTAGAGTAGGCCTTGAAACATAAGAATAAATATAAAAAATGACAATATACTTCTGCCATAGTGCACCAAGGAGGAGGAGGCATAAGCATAGTGTTCCCTAGTGGGGAGGAATATTTTACCAGTAAGATTGTTTAATATTACTAGCACATGATATTAATAAAAGACAGATTTGTGCTTAGATGGTTATTTTAAAATTCTCCATTGGTACAGAAAATGCAGCCCCTTAAGGTATAGATCCCAGGTAGCTTGCTTCCATCTCTCCCCTTTTGCTACACCATGGTCTGTTGGTCATCTAGTATCTGGAGTATGTGTTTTCTTAAATGAATGCCTTGCCAACCCACAAAATTGTTTCAACCATTGATCCAGCATCTTCTTCCCTGTCTTCCTTATCCATCACTCTCTCTCCTCACCATGCTTGACTTCTCTTCATACCATTTGTCACTACTTGACATTATAGAGGTTTTTTTTTTTTTTTTTTTCCCTCACTATCTAGCTGCCACAGGGTGATGTAAGCTCCATGGCACAGGTCCCATTTATTTCCCCCACTGTCTGCTGCACTGACTTCTCAGTGCTAGAGCAGAGCCCAGCACACAGCAGGTGCTCAGTCAATATGCGTGGAATGAGCAAGTCAGCCATTTTGACTGAATTCACATGAGGTTAGATACAGGGCTGACTTATACTCTAGGTAAGATAGTAAAGAAAGATTTGTTATTTTTGGTACTGCTTTCATCATTAAATCTTTTTAGAAACATATTTGAATATCCACTATACTAAGGTGCTACTGTAGATCCTGAGAATATAAAGATAAATACAAATCAGACTTAGTCCTACTCATTGGCCTAAAGGAAGTCACAGTTCAATAGGGATAACAGACATCTGTAAACAACTAATTATAAAGCACAGTAATATATGCTGTGATAACAGTGAATATAAAGCCTATGGTAGCCAGGAGAAATAAATAGTTGATTCCCCTTGAGGTAGAAATACCATTCAGTATGATATTGGCTAAGGATTTGCCATAAATAGCTAATATTATTTTGAGATTTTTCATCAATACCTGGTTTATTGAGAATTTTTAGCATGAAGGGATGTTGAATTTTGTCAAAGGCCTTTTCTGTATCTATTGAGATGATTATATGGTTTTCATCATTGGTTCTATTTATGTGACGGATTACATTTACTGATTTGCATATGTTGAACCAGCCTTGCATCCCAGGGATAAAGCCAACCTGATCATGGTGGTTAAGCTTTTTGATGTGCTTCTGGCAAAAAGAACAAAGTTGGAGACATCACCCTACTTGACTTCAAACTATACTGCAAGGCTGCAGTAACTAAAACAGCATGGTACTGGTACTAAAACAGATACATAGACCAATGGAACAGAACAGAGGCCTCAGAAATAAAACCACACATCTACAACCATCTGATCTTTCCCAAACCTGATAAAAACAAGCAATGGGGAAAGGATTCCCTATTAATGGTGCTGGGAAAACTGGCTGGCCAAATGCAGAAAACTGAAAGTGGGCCTCTTCTTTACACATTATACAAAAATTAACTCATGATGAATTAAAGACTTAAATGTAAGACCTAAAACCATAAAAACCCTACAAGAAAACCTAGGCAATACCGTTCAGGACATAGGCATGGGCAAAGACTTCATGACTAAAACACCAAAGCAATGGCAACAAAAGCCAAAATTGACAAATGGGATCTAATTAAACTAAAGAGCTCCAGCACAGCAAAAGAAACTTTCATCAGAGTGAACAGGCTACATACAAGGTGGGAGAAAATTTTTGCACTCTATCTATCTGACAAAGTTCTCATATCCAGAATGTACAAGGAACTTAAACAAATTTACAAGAAAACCAAACAACCCCATCAAAAAGTGAGCGAAGGATATGAACAGACACTTCTCAAAAGAAGACATTTATGCAGTCAACAAACATATGAAAAAAAGCTCATCATCACTGATCATTAGAGAAATGCAAATCAAAACCACAATGTGATGCCATCTCATGCCAATTAGAATGGCGATCATTAAAAAATCAGGAAACAACAGGCCAGCATAGTGGCTCATGCCTGTAATCCCAGCATTTTGGGAGGCCGAGACAGGTGGATCACGAGGTTAGGAATTTGAGACCAGCCTGGCCAATACGGTGAAACCCTATCTCTACTAAAAATATAAAAAATTAGTCGAGAGTGGTGGTGCATGCCTGTAGTCCCAGCTACTTGGGAAGCTGAGGCAGGAGAATCACTTGAACCCAGGAGGTGGAGGTTGCAGTGAGCTAAGATTGTGCCACTGCACTTCAGCCTGGGCCACAGGGTGAGACTCTGTCTCAAAAAAAAAAAAAAAAAAAAATCAGGAAGCAACAGATGCTGGAGAGACTGTGGAGAAATAGGAATGCTTTTACACTGTTAGTGGGAGTGTATATTAGTTCAACCATTGTGGAAGACAGTGTGGCAATTCCTCAAGGATCTAGAACCAGAAATACCATTTGACCCAGGAATCCCATTACTAGGTATATACCCAAAGGATTATATATAAATCATTCAACTATAAAGACACATGCACACGTATGTTTACTGCAGCACTACTTACAGTAGCAAAGACTTGGAACCAACCCAAATGCCCATCAATGATAGACTGGATAAAGAAAGCATGGCACATATATACCATGAAATAGTATCCAGCCATAAAAAAGAATGACTTCATGTCCTTTACGAGGACATGGATGAAGCTGGAAACCATCATTCTCAGCAAACAAACGCAAGAACAGAAAACCAAACACTGCATGTTCTCACTCATAAGTGGGAGTTGAACAATGAGAACATATGGACAAGGAAGGGGAACATCACACACTGGGTCGTATCAGGGGGTCGGGGGAAGGGGAGGGAGAGCATTAGGACAAATATCTAATGCATGTGGTTCTTAAAACCTAGATGATGGGTTGATAGGTGCAGCAAACCACCATGGCACATGTAACAAACCTGAATTTCTGCACATGTATCCGAGAACTTAAAATAAAATAAAATAAAATAAAATAAAATAAAATAAAATAAAATAAAATAAAGAAATACCAAAATCATGTAATTAAACTGGATTTTGAGGGGTAAAAATTACTTTGCCTGTTGCAAGGAGAAGGATCGTCTGTTTCTGTGTTGATAATTTAAGGAGAAAATAACTGGACAACTTCTTTCATTCCAAGGCTTTACTTATCTCAGAAGCAATGTTTTCTTGCAAAAGAGGACATTTGACGGTGAGATTGTGTTAGCCACAGAATCACCCAATAGTGGATACTCAGACAATGTAGGAGGTAACATTTTTATTCCGGGACAGTCTTCTGGTACCTCTCAAATCATACCCTTAAGTCATCACTTGTCTTACAGATGCAAAAGTCTGAGCCAGGTTAGGTTTCTCTAAATGAGCCATTCCAATAAAAAGAAGACATGGGGTAATTTTTACTAAATAAATAATGTACTTTTAATATTTGGAAAAAGCTAATGAACACAGAATTGTTTTGAAATGTATAGGTTTAGTTTTTGATAAAGAAATCACCTCAGTATCCCAATAGAGTTATAAAACACAAGTACTAGAAAATGTCAATGCAAGTTGTAAAAAATTGGGTAGGACTGGAAATAACATATGTAATCCTGGTTTATAGGATTTCCATTTCAGGGAAATACTTATTAAGATTACTACACCATGGGTCACTGACATCATTTTTCCTGTAACTTAACTCTATATCAGGATCTCAGAATGCAGTGCAGGCAACAGTCTCATCAGCATAGCTCTGCCCCGTGACTGTCTAATAAGTGGTGGTGGTCAGAGTAGCTCAGCAATGATCTAAAGATGACAGTGCTATTCTTCTTTAGAGAAAGTGAGGTTTTTCATCTCACTTTAATTTTTTTTAAAAAAATTAGGTTTGTTATTTGCTTTTAAATATTTAATTGACAAAAATTATACATACTTATATTGTACAACCTGATGTTATAAAATATATACATCATGGAATAGCTAAGTCAAGCTAATTAACATTGACTTATTTCTTATTTCTCTTTCAATCTATGGGATTCCAAGTAAGTGAACACAAAACATTGACAGAGAGAACGACCAGGATCCTCAAATTCAAACTTACTAAGAATTTGTGATTCTTGCTGTAAAAGAATTGCTCTGTTGATGTACCAGTGTGTAAATGGCTTTTAAACTTGGACTTCTATCCAGCATGTTTCGAGATATCATTCAATAAATGTGTTTTTTCATGGAAAATACAAATATTTGCAAATCTAGCTTTATGGAGCAAAGAAAAACCTTTATTCAAAAACTACTATTTTATTTGTTAGGCTTCAGGTGTATACTTCCGGGCCACAGTTGGTTTTAAAGCTTTTCGGAAGTCCGTGTCTCAGAAAATAGACATTACCATCAACTTGTTATTAAATTAGGAGTGACATTTAGTTCACTTCAGCACCCCTTCCCTTTTTGGGATTGATTTAATTTTTGTTCAGGTGCAAATATCTCTGCATGGCTGTCTGAAGCAACCTTCAAATAGTGTGGCAGAAAATAAAAATATTTTCCTCTTCAGTTAAAGTATCAAAAGAAAAAAGAAAAATAAAGTCTTGCCTTTTCTATTTTCTGAGCATGCAAGTAGCAGTTCCACATTGTCCCCTCATGGGAGTCTGGCCCCAAACATCACACTGCAGGCTGACTGCCAATCCGTTTTGTGTAGAATTAGTATTGGCAGCAGTTCATTTTGGCAAAGGAAGTATCTGTTTCTTTCTCAACCTAAGGCTTTTACAAGCTTCCTGTTGCATCTGCTCTGTGCAATAGGTTGCCGTTACTCTGCCCTTACCACCACTGCATCCTGATTTACTTAGTGTGTGAGGGGACTATAGAAGATCCTTCAATTACTTTATCTTATTCCAGGCTGTTCTGCCAGTCTTTCTCTGTTTTTAAAGTTTGTCTTTCTGGTACTGGGGTTAGAAACTATCCAAAAATCAGCATGTCTTACTCCTCATCAATATTTAGGCAATCTTATAACTAGCCATTCTTTTGCTCTGTCGCCCAGGCTGGAGAGCAGTGGTGGGGTCTCAGCTCACTGCCACCTCTGCCTCCCAGGTTCAAGCAATTCTCATGCCTCAGCTACCAAAGTAACTGGGATTACAGGTGCATGCCACCACTCTTGAACTGGCCATTCTTGAGCGTCCATTGCCTCTCCTAAATCTGTGTAGTCTGCTTACAAACATTCAAAAGTGAACACAGATCTCAGAGTTGGGTCAGTCTTGTCAGAATATGATAGAAAACTTTTAAAAGAACTCATTTTCTTATTTTGGTAATATTTTATTTAACAAGTTTTGTTTGAAACCCAGAACATTTATACTAATCTCATTGTTTTCTTGAGATATTCCTCAGTTAATCAATGGTATAATGATTAAGTATCTGGTCTCTGTAATCAATTATAATTTTGTATAATTCCTGGCCACATAAATTTCCAAGCAACTGTGTGCAAATAACCACTCCTACTTTAAACTGTGTCATCTCTAAAGATGGGGACAGAGGCACAATTTAATGATGTAGTTTACAAACAGTATTTAGCACATTGCCTGGCTTTTCATGCTTCATGATAACAGTGTGGATGATGATGATGATGATGATGATGATAATGATAATTAAGTGATTCCAGTTAGAAGCAAAGGTAGGAAAATTAAAAATAAATAAATAAATAACCCTCTCGGTGCTGTCATAGTGACTTTGGTCACTATGTAGCAGAATCATAATGAAATGATAAAATATAGCCCTGAATGGAATCTTTTGCCACTTCCTCATTTACAGGTAAGGAAATTAAGACTTATAATTAAAGAGAGAGACCCTGACTTTAGAATTAGCAGCAGAGCCAAGAACAAAACCCCAAATCCTTATCCAGGTATCTAAGTTCTTCTTTTTCCTCTATATTGTGTTATTGCTGTCTGAAAAACTTATTTCATCCTTTGCTTTAAACATTTTTAAAGGAGGGGCAGAGCAAGATGGCCGAATAGGAACAGCTCCAGTCTCCAACTCCCGGCGCGAGCGACACAGAAGACCGGCGATTTCTGCATTTTCAACTGAGGTACTGGGTTCATCTCACTGGGGAGTGCCAGACGATCGGTGCTGGTCAGCTGCTGCAGCCTGACCAGCAAGAGCTGAAGCAGGGCGAGGCATTGCCTCACCTGGAAAGCGCAAGGGGGAAGGGAATCCCTTTTCCTAGCCAGGGGAACTGAGACACACAACACCTGGAAAATCGGGTAACTCCCACCCCAATACTGCGCTTTAAGCAGACAGGCACACCAGGAGATCATATCCCACACCTGGCCGGGAGTGTCCCACACCCACGGAGCCTCCCTCATTGCTAGCACAGCAGTCTGTGATCTACCGGCAAGGCAGCAGCGAGGCTGGGGGAGGGGCGCCCGCCATTGCTGAGGCTTAAGTAGGTAAACAAAGCTGCTGGGAAGCTCGAACTGGGTGGAGCTCACAGCAGCTCAAGGAAACCTGCCTGTCTCTGTAGACTCCACCTCTGGGGACAGGGCACAGTAAATAATAACAAACGCAGCAGCTCTGCAGACGCAAACGACTCTGTCTGACAGCTTTGAAGAGAGCAGTGGATCTCCCAACACGGAGGTTGAGATCTGAGAAGGGACAGACTCCCTGCTCAAGTGGGTCCCTGACCCCTGAGTAGCCTAACTGGGAGACATCCCCCACTAGGGGCAGTCTGACACACCACACCTCACAGGGTGGAGTACACCCCTGAGAGGAAGATTCCAAAGCAAGAATCAGACAGGTACACTCGCTGTTCAGAAATATTCTATCTTCTGCAGCCTCTGCTGCTGATACCCAGGCAAACAGGGTCTGGAGTGGACCTCAAGCAATCTCCTACAGCTACAACCTACAGCTGAGGATCCTGACTGTTAGAAGGAAAGCTATCAAACAGGAAGGACACCTACACCAAAACCCCATCAGTACATCACCATCATCAAAGACCAGAGGCAGATAAAACCACAAAGATGGGGAAAAAGCAGGGCAGAAAAGCTGGAAATTCAAAAAATAAGAGCGCATCTCCCCCGGCAAAGGAGCGCAGCTCATCGCCAGCAACGGATCAAAGCTGGACGGAGAATGACTTCGACGAGATGAGAGAAGAAGGCTTCAGTCCATCAAATTTCTCAGAGCTAAAGGAGGAATTACGTACCCAGCGCAAAGAAACTAAAAATCTTGAAAAAAAAGTGGAAGAATTGATGGCTAGAGTAATTAATGCAGAGAAGGTCATAAACGAAATGAAAGAGACGAAAACCATGGCACGAGAAATACGTGACAAATGCACAAGCTTCAGTAACCGTCTCGATCAACTGGAAGAAAGAATGTCAGCGATGGAGGATCAAATGAATGAAATGAAGCGAGAAGAGAAACCAAAAGAAAAAAGAAGAAAAAGAAATGAACAAAGCCTGCAAGAAGTATGGGATTATGTAAAAAGACCAAATCTACGTCTGATTGGGGTGCCTGAAAGTGAGGGGGAAAATGGAACCAAGTTGGAAAACACTCTTCAGGATATCATCCAGGAGAACTTCCCCAACCTAGTAGGGCAGGCCAACATTCAAATCCAGGAAATACAGAGAACGCCACAAAGATACTCCTCGAGAAGAGCAACTCCAAGACACATAATTGCCAGATTCACCAAAGTTGAAATGAAGGAAAAAATCTTAAGGGCAGCCAGAGAGAAAGGTCGGGTTACCCACAAAGGGAAGCCCATCAGACTAACAGCAGATCTCTCGGCAGAAACTCTTCAAGCCAGAAGAGAGTGGGGGCCAATATTCAACATTCTTAAAGAAAAGAATTTTAAACCCAGAATTTTATATCCAGCCAAACTAAGTTTCATAAGTGAAGGAGAAATAAAATCCTTTACAGATAAGCAAATGCTTAGAGATTTTGTCACCACTAGGCCTGCCTTACAAGAGACCCTGAAGGAAGCACTAAACATGGAAAGGAACAACCGGTACCAGCCATTGCAAAAACATGTCAAAATGTAAAGACCATCGAGGCTAGGAAGAAACTGCATCAACTAACGAGCAAAATAACCAGTTCATATCATAATGGCAGGATCAAGTTCACACATAACAATCTTAACCTTAAATGTAAATGGACTAAATGCTCCAATTAAAAGACACAGACTGGCAAACTGGATAAAGAGTCAAGATCCATCAGTCTGCTGTATTCAGGAGACCCATCTCACACGCAGAGACATACATAGGCTCAAAATAAAGGGATGGAGGAAGATTTACCAAGCAAATGGAGAACACAAAAAAGCGGGGGTTGCAATACTAGTCTCTGATAAAACAGACTTTAAACCATCAAAGATCAAAAGAGACAAAGAAGGACATTACATAATGGTAAAGGGATCAATTCAACAGGAAGAGCTAACTATCCTAAATATATATGCACCCAATATAGGAGCACCCAGATTCATAAAGCAAGTCCTTAGAGACTTACAAAGAGACTTAGACTCCCATACAATAATAATGGGAGACTTCAACACTCCACTGTCAACATTAGACAGATCGAGACAGAAAGTTAACAAGGATATCCAGGAATTGAACTCATCTCTGCAGCAAGCAGACCTAATAGACATCTATAGAACTCTCCAACCCAAATCAACAGAATATACATTCTTCTCAGCACCACATCGTACTTACTCCAAAATTGACCACGTAATTGGAAGTAAAGCACTCCTTAGCAAATGTACAAGAACAGAAATTATAACAAACTGTCTCTCAGACCACAGTGCAATCAAATTAGAACTCAGGACTAAGAAACTCAATCAAAACCGCTCAACTACATGGAAACTGAACAACCTGCTCCTGAATGACTACTGGGTACATAACGAAATGAAGGCAGAAATAAAGATGTTCTTTGAAACCAATGAGAACAAAGATACAACATACCAGAATCTCTGGGACACATTTAAAGCAGTGTGTAGAGGGAAATTTATAGCACTAAATGCCCACAAGAGAAAGCAGGAAAGATCTAAAATTGACACTCTAACATCGCAATTAAAAGAACTAGAGAAGCAAGAGCAAACACATTCGAAAGCTAGCAGAAGGCAAGAAATAACTAAGATCAGAGCAGAACTGAAGGAGATAGAGACACAAAAAACCCTCCAAAAAATCAATGAATCCAGGAGTTGGTTTTTTGAAAAGATCAACAAAATTGACAGACCACTAGCAAGACTAATAAAGAAGAAAAGAGAGAAGAATCAAATCGACGCAATTAAAAATGATAAAGGGGATATCACCACCGACCCCACAGAAATACAAACTACCATCAGAGAATATTATAAACACCTCTACGCAAATAAACTGGAAAATCTAGAAGAAATGGATAATTTCCTGGACACTTACACTCTTCCAAGACTAAACCAGGAAGAAGTTGAATCCCTGAATAGACCTATAGTAGGCTCTGAAATTGAGGCAATAATTAATAGCCTACCAACCAAAAAAAGTCCAGGACCAGATGGATTCACAGCTGAATTCTACCAGAGGTACAAGGAGGAGCTGGTACCATTCCTTCTGAAACTATTCCAATCAATAGAAAAAGAGGGAATCCTCCCTAACTCATTTTATGAGGCCAACATCATCCTGATACCAAAGCCTGGCAGAGACACAACAAAAAAAGATAATTTTAGACCAATATCCCTGATGAACATCGATGCAAAAATCCTCAATAAAATACTGGCAAACCGGATTCAGCAGCACATCAAAAAGCTTATCCACCATGATCAAGTGGGCTTCATCCCTGGGATGCAAGGCTGGTTCAACATTCGCAAATCAATAAACATAATCCAGCATATAAACAGAAACAAAGACAAGAACCACATCATTATCTCAATAGATGCAGAAAAGGCTTTTGACAAAATTCAACAGCTCTTCATGCTAAAAACGCTCAATAAATTCGGTATTGATGGAACGTACCTCATAAGAGCTATTTATGACAAACCCACAGCCAATATCATACTGAATGGGCAAAAACTGGAAAAATTCCCTTTGAAAACTGGCACAAGACAGGGATGCCCTCTCTCACCACTCCTATTCAACATAGTGTTGGAAGTTCTGGCTAGGGCAATCAGGCAAGAGAAAGAAATCAAGGGGATTCAGTTAGGAAAAGAAGAAGTCAAATTGTCCCTGTTTGCAGACGACATGATTGTATATTTAGAAAACCCCATTATCTCAGCCCAAAATCTCCTTAAGCTGATCAGCAACTTCAGCAAAGTCTCAGGATACAAAATTAATGTGCAAAAATCACAAGCATTCTTATACACCAGTGACAGTCAAACAGAGAGCCAAATCAGGAATGAACTTCCATTCACAATTGCTTCAAAGAGAATAAAATACCTAGGAATCCAACTTACAAGGGATGTAAAGGACCTCTTCAAGGAGAACTACAAACCACTGCTCAGTGAAATCAAAGAGGACACAAACAAATGGAAGAACATACCATGCTCATGGATAGGAAGAATCAATATCGTGAAAATGGCCATACTGCCCAAGGTAATTTATAGATTCAATGCCATCCCCATCAAGCTACCAATGAGCTTCTTCACAGAATTGGAAAAAACTGCTTTAAAGTTCATATGGAACCAAAAAAGAGCCCGCATCTCCAAGACAATCCTGAGTCAAAAGAACAAAGCTGGAGGCATCACACTACCTGACTTCAAACTATACTACAAGGCTACACTAACCAAAACAGCATGGTACTGGTACCAAAACAGAGATATAGACCAATGGAACAGAACAGAGTCCTCAGAAATAATACCACACATCTACAGCCATCTGATCTTTGACAAACCTGAGAGAAACAAGAAATGGGGAAAGGATTCCCTATTTAATAAATGGTGCTGGGAAAACTGGCTAGCCATAAGTAGAAAGCTGAAACTGGATCCTTTCCTTACTCCTTATATGAAAATTAATTCAAGATGGATTAGAGACTTAAATGTTAGACCTAATACTATAAAAATCCTAGAGGAAAACCTGGGTAGTACCATTCAGGACATAGGCATGGGCAAAGACTTCATGTCTAAAACACCAAAAGCAACGGCAACAAAAGCCAAAATTGACAAATGGGATCTCATCAAACTAAAGAGCTTCTGCACAGCAAAAGAAACTACCATCAGAGTGAGCAGGCAACCTACAGAATGGGAGAAAATTTTTGCAATCTACTCATCTGACAAAGGGCTAATATCCAGAACCTACAAAGAACTCAAACAAATTTACAAGAAAAAAACAAACAACCCCATCCAAAAGTGGGCAAAGGATATGAACAGACATTTCTCAAAAGAAGACATTCATACAGCCAACAGACACATGAAAAAATGCTCATCATCACTGGCCATCAGAGAAATGCAAATCAAAACCACAATGAGATACCATCTCACACCAGTTAGAATGGCGATCATTCAAAAGTCAGGAAACAACAGGTGCTGGAGAGGATGTGGAGAAATAGGAACACTTTTACACTGTTGGTGGGATTGTAAACTAGTTCAACCATTATGGAAAACAGTATGGCGATTCCTCAAGGATCTAGAACTAGATGTACCATATGACCCAGCCATCCCATTACTGGGTATATACCCAAAGGATTATAAATTATGCTGCTATAAGGACACATGCACACGTATGTTTATTGCAGCACTATTCACAATAGCAAAGACTTGGAATCAACCCAAATGTCCATCAGTGACAGATTGGATTAAGAAAATGTGGCACATATACACCATGGAATACTATGCAGCCATAAAAAAGGATGAGTTTGTGTCCTTTGTAGGGACATGGATGCAGCTGGAAACCATCATTCTTAGCAAACTATCACAAGAACAGAAAACCAAACACCGCATGTTCTCACTCGTAGGTGGGAACTGAACAATGAGATCACTTGGACTCGGGAAGGGGAACATCACACACTGGGGCCTATCATGGGGAGGGGAGAAGGGGGAGGGATTGCATTGGGAGTTATACCTGATGTAAATGACGAGTTGATGGGTGCAGCACACCAACATGGCACAAGTATACATATGTAGCAAACCTGCACGTTGTGCACATGTACCCTACAACTTGAAGTTTAATAATAATAAATAAATTAAAAAAAAAAAACATTTTTAAAAAAATAAACATTGCAAGTGGACAACAAATACTAAGGCCAAATTTAGAGAAGAGAGAAAAAAGAAAGAGAGAGCAGTGAGAGAGAGAGAGAGATAATATTCTTAATTCTCACATTGCCACAAGCTCATTAAAATCTACCTCATTAGGTCTTCAAGAAAAGTGATCTTGGATAAGAGCCAAGACTATAAGAATATCTTGGGTTTCATTATTCGCTAGATCTGTATTGGGGAATTAGATTGGACCATACATCACCTGTAAAGCCTTCTTTTTCCTTTTATAAACACATTCTTGAGTGTGATTCTTCAAACTTATCTCAAAACTCAATCTGCTTTCTGTTTTGTCTTACGTGGTAGAATTGTTGGTTCACTACCAGAAAGCCATACCCATCTCTTTCTTCTTTACCTATTCACAACAGAAAGTTAAGTAATCTCCTTTTCAGCTTCCTTGAAGACAAAAGGTAACCAAGTATAGCTGAAGAGGTGCCTACTGGGGAGCTATTAAGTACCTTAAAAAAGGGAACAAGATGAGAAAAACACTCATTCTCCATTCTTTAAGCTTTGAGCATGAAAATACTGTCTGGAGCTAAAGCAGCCATTTTTCCCCATGAGGCAATAAAGATGAGAACAATCAGCCAACAGATAAGAATAGAGGAGTTGAAAGATAGAAATTGAATCCTTGATAATATCATGGAACTGCTGACCTATCTTGAGACTACCTATTCCCAGACTTGTTAAGTAAAAATAAATGTTATATTTTAAGTCACATTTAGTTGGTTTCTCTCTTGCTTGTAGCCAGATAAAGGTTAATATTTGTAAATTAAACTTTTAGAGTTGGAGTGTTAGGCATGTGGATAGCATCTCCACCTAAGTGGAGGAAGATTCTGAGTTCTTCATACCTCATCAGCTTCAGGGAAGGGAAGAAAATATGGAAAGCAATCCACAGAAATGATCTAAAGAAGATTTGGAAAGCAAAAAGATTTCTTGCCTCAGTATAGGTCTCATTCTAATATGGTTAATACCACCGTTTAACCTCCCAGCATAGCAGTTCGATGATCTACCTTCAAGAGATAGACCTGAACATATTGCAAACCATATAAAAATCAGCCTGATAGGATTTCAGTGAGCTTTTCAGATAAAGGAGAATTCTGACTTGTTTATCTTGATATTGTTTTTTAATATCCTGATTATAGATAAAATGTCTATACCAAAAGTCACATTTTATGTGCTCAGCTGCATGTACCATCACAAGTGGATCCTTCCTGAAGATGCTGGATGGCCTTGAGGGCCCCTCAGAGACAACGAGCATGTCAATGCATATATCTATTTTCAAAGTGCTCTTGGAGATTTCCTTAAAACGTGTTTCATACAAACTTTGTGGAAAGTGATTTTTTTTTTCTTTTAGTGTCATGAAGTTATACTACAAACCTAAAACTTGGTGAACCAAGGGGTACACACAGGAATTTGGATTCACACTGAAACAACATCAACAAAAGGAACAAAAGCCAGGAGCTAGGGAGGGAGAGTAGGGGAAAAGGGAGGAAGGAGATTCTATTAAAACAAAAACAAAAACACAAGAACACACACACACAAAGTAAAAACAAATAAGCAGAATTGAAGATTCTGTTCTTCTCTCTTCCAAGGGCAAAAAAAAAAAAAAAAAAAAAAAAAAAAAAAAAAAAAAAAAAAAAAAAAAGAAGAAGAAGAAAAAGAAAAGAAAAGAAACAAGAAAAGGAAATGCGGGACTTGAGGCTGCATCCCTCAGAGCCATAGGTGCAAATGGGTGACAGGAATGCATAGACCCTTTGACCCTGTAACTGCACTTCAAAGTACTCTAGACTTACAACTTACGTTTAGTAAAAGATGGTTACAAATTATTTACTATGTTTCTGGAGAGGTAGAATTTATTTCTCCTGTCCTCGACTTTGTTTTTTTTTTTTTTTTTTTGAGACGGAGTCTCGCTCTGCCGCCCAGGCTGGAGTGCAGTGGCCGGATCTCAGCTCACTGCAAGCTCCGCCTCCCGGGTTCACGCCATTCTCCTGCCTCCGCCTCCCGAGTAGCTGGGACTACAGGCGCCCGCCACCTCGCCCGGCTAGTTTTTTGTATTTTTTAGTAGAGACGGGGTTTCACCATGTTAACCAGGATGGTCTCGATCTCCTGACCTCGTGATCCGCCCGTCTCGGCCTCCCAAAGTGCTGGGATTACAGGCTTGAGCCACCGCACCCGGCCCTGTCCTCGACTTTGGGCTGGTGTTAGTGGAGTTCTTGACCAGTAGAAAGTAGAAAAAGTGATGTTATGGAACTTCTAAGATTAGGTCATAAAACACCTTGTGGCTTCCATCTGGACCTCTTAGGATATATATATTTTGAACTCTAAGTTACCAACTGGGAATCCCCAAAATACTAAAACTACTGTGCTGAAGAGATTACACATAGGTACTCCTTTTAAGAACCTGCTGAGTCCAGCTTTCCAGGATTTCCTGTCTAGTGCCAGTCCTAGGAGGGAAGCAACCTTAGACACTGGACCAGCACTTCTGCACCTAAATACCACCTAGTGACTTCCATTCATGGCATATGTAATAAAAGAATCACCCAAGAATTCCTGACACACAAAATCTTGATACAGAATAAATTATTGTTTTAAGTTACTACGTTTTGTGGTGGTATGTTTTGTAGCAATACATAAGTTAAAAAAGACATATATGCAAGAATCTTCACTGAAGCATTATCTGTAAAATGTGAAGTCTGTGAACAACTTAAATTCCATTTATAAGGGACTAGTTAAGAAATTTATAGCAAACCCATATAAAAAACTACCATGTGTCTAGCTGTTGAAATGATTAGAATAAATACATGTATTTTATGAAATAATGACAAGAAGCCAATATCATTACAAATTAAAAGATAATACACATAGTATGAATTCACACACACTTGGATATGTTGGAATAGGTGTGTGTATCACATACATGTACAAGTCTACACACGAAATTGTTTGTGGCTTTAGCATCATAGGAATATTTTTTCTCCCCTATTGCCAGTTTGTTTAGTGTTATTGTTTCCAGATAATTTTACTGTTTTCATTTACCTTGTTGAAACATTACATATGTATTAAGAAATTTGGGAAATCAACAAAAGGTAGAAAAAAACCAGATACTATAATTCTTCTCTCCAAAGACACTCTTTATACTCTAGTCTTTTTCTATATATAAGTTTCATTTTTAATGAGGTTCAATTGTTACATTGCTTTGTATACATTTGGGATTTCCAGATTTAACATGATATCATCTGCAAAAAATTAATTCACTTTCTCCTTTCCAAGTTTCACTAGCCAGACTTAGGACAATATTCCATAGTAATGGTGTCTTCCTGTGGCTTTGGGTTAAGTGCCACATTGTCTCCTGGTCTCAGGTTGATACTTTTCATGTTGAGAAAGCATCTTTACTTCCGTATATTAAAATCATATACTAGCTAATCATCCTTGATTTTTGTTGTTGCCTTTTTGAAGATCCAATGGAAAACATTATGTTATTTTTCTTATTTATCTATGTGACAAATTTTATTAGTAGATTTCATAATGATGAGTAGCTTGATTCTTGGACTACAGACCATTTTGTTATAGTCTGTTTAGGATTTTACATGTCTGCAGTTACAAATAGTTGGATACACCTCTTTATTTTCTCTATATCTCAGCCAGCTTTAATTGTCACAGTAGTTATTGCTTTATAAAGTGAATTTGGTAATGTTCCATTTTTTAAATCTACTTTTTGCACCATTTCTTTAAGCATAGACATCTGTGTCTTGAAAAATTCAAGTAAGTCAAGTGTAAAAGCATCTGTCTCTGAAGATGCTTTTCTGTGCTAAGTTTTCGACATCTTTTTTTTTTTTCTTGGCTTTACATTTTCTTTTCTTAAATTCTTGTTGAATTAGTTTTGGCTATTTGTGTGTTTTTCTTTAGAAAATTGTATTTTCTTGAGATAATTAAATATATTAGCATAAATTTTTCTCAGAAAAATCTTACCTTAAAACATATTCTATAGTTGTTAAAATATTCTTTTTCTCATTTTCAAAATAATTTGGTTAATCAGTTTTTTCTGTATAATTATTTATGTCTCATATTGATCATATCTATTGTTTTGTCATATACTTGTTTCTGCTTAAAGCATCATTATTTCCTTCTGACTTATTCAGACTTTGCTTATTTTTCTTCTTATGTATTAAGCCCTTAATAAAATATTTCATTTATTTCAAAAATAGTGAAAATAACATTTACTCTGTGTGTAGTTTGGTTGCATCTCATACATCTGAGGCCAGTGTTATCTCCTACTCGTTCTGCTCATGGAAACCCAATTATTTTCTTGAATAATAGTTATTTACAAAAGGTGCATAGAAAAATTGTGGCTGTGATGATCTTTCAGAAATTGAAAATGAAATACAGACCTACTGAAATGTAATATCTTAATTCAATGTAAGACGTAAAGGAAAGTAATGACATTTGGGGTCATATAGGTAAGTACTACAGAACTAGAGCAAAAATTTTAAGCATCTATTGATGGAACAAAATGCATATGGACAATTACAGGCACATGATCAATTCCCAGTGATTATTGTATAGCAACCAAGCTCTCTGATTCTACCTCTAAAATCTTTAAAAAATAGTTTAAATTTCCTTATGTTAAGTACAATATTTTTTCATTTAATAATTCTGTTAATGATGTACATACCCTAGACCACCATTAAAAACCTTACTTTTTTCTTAGGTAAATAAGATAATAAACCTTTCTTTTTTTGGTTTTTTCATTTAATACCAGATATAAATAAATTATTGAAATTTCACAGATAATGCATGCAATTGTTTTGGATAAATCAGTGGGATAATATTTTCTTTTATATTTAGTTATCAAAAAGATTAAGGACAAGTAAAGTTAGTGAGACTGACTTTCTTTGTACTTTCTTTATAATTGGCCAGAAATTTTTCTGTTACAGAATTAGCTTGTTATTTACCCGCCAAATAGATGTTTTTTAGTGCTTGCTCCCAAGAATGTTCTTTCACATCAATAATAAAATTATTAGTTTGATAAATTTAAGAACCATTTAAAATCAAATCACTTCTGTATGTGCATAAAGGCTAGAGTTTGTCAAAATTTCCCTCTCCCCTCTTTCTCTCTGTGTGTGTGTACATCAGCCTAAATATACTAGTTATTCTATGCTTTTGGGAGTATTTTTGCTGACAAGTTAAAAGTTTATCAAGCTTGTTTTTCTGTTTACTTTATTGAGGAGTAAATGGTTACATAACTAGCAAAAACAAGATCTGAAAAGCACAACAATTTTAAAAATTGACACCAACGATATTTAAACAGTGTGGTTCCTTCTTTATATTTCTAAACATCTTGATAGATGACTGTAAGTTCATTGATTTGGCTATAAACCATGGGGACATTCTCATTTTATCTAGAAAGATATTGTCAAATTTTTTCCCTAAGAATTGATTTAAGTATAAATTTTACTCTATGGTAGGTACATCTTAGCCATTCACAACCAATGATACCACCATTTCTTCTTTACTGATGGCTGAATTAAAAAATTAAAAAAGCTATTCAAGCTGTCATACTTCTAGACTTAAGCTATATATTTATATAACTAATTTAGGTCACAAATTTACTATAATTAGATAATGAAAATAAATGCTTCAAGAACAGCACAGATGAAAAATTTTATTGATTTGGTTTTACATGTAAATTAGTATATTATATTATTTTTCTGGAAGGCAATGCAATATTCAGGAATGATCTATTTTAAAGTAATGTTCTGATATTAACTGTGGGATTTTGGCTATATTACTTACAGTTTTGATCTTTGCTTTCCTCATTTGTAAAATAATAAGCACAGTAATGCTCACTTTTTTGTGGGGAATAATACAATTATGTGTAAAGAGTATCATATAAAATAGTAGGCATTCAATAAATGTTGGTTACTTTTAATGATTTCGATAATGATTTAGTTTCTTGGAGGTTTTTCCATAAAATACAGGAAAACTTTAAAAACTTTTCTAAGAATGATTGTTTATAAACACAAAAATATAGATCAAGAATTAAGTCTATCTGAAAGCACATATATGCAATCTTATTTTGAAAATAAAAAATTGCCAGTCATGTAATAGTTCTCTGCATGTGTAATAAATACCACAAATTTTAGTTTGGGGTGATTAATTTTATTTAAGAAAGTAAAATTAAGTGGTTCTGAGTACATCTTTAAAACATTATAATTAAAATATCACCAGCTGCTTTTCAATTTAAGTAGTTTTCTCCACACTTGTCTGATCATGGGAGTCCTCTGGGTTGGGGGCAAGAAGGATTTCTTGAGAATATAGAGTCCCAGAGTCCCCTGTAGACTTGCCAAAAATATTGAGATGCTTGGCAGCTTGGCACAGGATTGTGAATTATTTTTTAGTGGAGTATTATGTATTTCTAAAATGTTTTAAGATTAGGAAAGTTGGGGAAAATTGAATGGAAAAATATATCCAAATAATATGGCTATCAATATGAATTAATGATTGTAAATGTTTTTTTAAAAATAGGTATCAGAAATGGCAAGAACTCTTATACTAAATAACATCATTCAATAGGTCAATTTGTCCTGTTATTCAGGTCGCATTTCAAAGCTGGCAGGCCCATCAGAAGTCTGTGTTCTTGCTTTAAACTAGATATTCCATACAACATAACTGATGTTTTCTACAGGTGACAGGATGGTGTCAGTGCATGTTCTGAAAATTGTCTAAGTTAAATACTACCCATGTTTAATAGAATGACAGTTTGGGGTCTCAATGAAGTACTCCTCTGAGCAGTTGAAAGAAACCTTGATGAAAATGGTAACTTTGTCAGCAAGTATAACTGTGACCTTCTAGAAAGGTAAGAAGTATTCTTTTCAAAATAGAATTTTGACTTCCTCAACTGCCAGCCCTATGTCAAAATAAGGGTATGGTTTTTCTCTTAAGTGATGATATAGAATTTTAGTACTGCTATTCCTGGATGGAAAACTATAACTGATAACAAAGTCTCAACCAAACATGAATAGAAACAAAATGCTATCTACTGATATGGCTTTCTGTGTCCCCACCCAAATCTCATCTCAAATTGTAATCCTCACATGTAGAGGGAGGGACATAGTGGGAGGTAATTGGATCATGGGGGCAGTTTCCCTCCTGTTGTTCTTGTGATAGTGAGTGAGTTCACACAAGAGCTGATGGTTTTAGAGTGTGACACTTCCTCATGCTCTCACTCCCTTGTCTGCCACCATGTAAGATGTGCCTTGCTTCCCCTAAGCCTTCTGCCATGATTGTAAGTTCCTCCCCAGCCATGTGAAACTGTCAGTCAATTAAACCTCTTTTGTTTATAAATTACCTAGTCTCAGGTAGTATCTTCATAGTAGTGTTGAGAATGGACTAACACATTATCCTCTTTCTTTGAGTTTTGTTTTGGTTCAAAAATTCTATGGCATATATTATTCTAAGAGGCTGGACTCAACTCCACCTGAGAGTAGGAATGGGCTAGAAGTAAGAGGACAGTTGTCAAAGCTTTCCTGGAAAGACACATTGATTTTTGTGAGGAATTTTATTCTTGGTGGTTGAGTAGATATTATTCAGATCAAGGAAAGGTAGAGAATGGCCATATCCAAGGTAAGGTCAGGTCACTGACAGCATGAGAAATGTTCAGAGCCTAGAAATAAACGCAATCTCATGCATATATTCCTGTTTTTTGAACCCATTTTATTTGCCTATACCAATTAAGCTATATAGAGGACAGATATATAATAAAATACTGAAAGAATAATCTGTGATGTTTTATACTTGAGTTTTATATTTTTCTCCAGTTTTAACTAACCAAAAACGACTGCTAAGATAAAAATTAGTGTCAAATGTCAAAAATTGCAAAATAGCATTCTTTACTTATTAAATTCTAATCTTTTGGCAATTTCCCCTAAATTATCCAATTTCCCATTTTCAAGAAATATAATTAGACACTCATTGCCTTTTAATTTAAATCTTACTCATTATAATAAATTATAATTTTTGTTCATAAATTAATCAAAAGAGAAACTTAGGCACTATAATCTCTCTATATCTACCACATATTCTTTTATCCTTCTACTACATTATGACTCTCCTGGATTTCTATTTCCACTACAGAGCTTATTCCGTATTGATGCTCTTCTTTCTGATGGAGCATATCTTATTTAATTAACCACCTTGCTGTTGTGTTTTCCCATATCATATGATTTTTCCCATTGGTCCCTATGCTTATTTACACTGCTTTAGACATTAGACAAAATAATCCTGGATAAAAATAGTTTCCTAAATGTGCTAACTTTCTTTATTATTTATTTTTTTCCCCAAATTCATTCTCCATCTTTCTCTGAGTGATTGCACATGAAGTTCTGTTTGCAGGTAGGTTGGACCAATTGAGGAGGTCTTAAGGTGCGGGGAGAGAGAGGTATCAGGATACTTCTTCCCTACTATTTCCCTGCCTGGCACTGCATTCCTGATCACAGGTAGCTCTGAAGACTTCCTACTCCTTGACTCTACCTGTTTTGCATTCTGTTAAAACCATTTCAAACCTTTTTCTATCAGCCTTGGCAGTGGTAATGACATTGTGTTGCTCCGAGGCTTTGTTCCTTGTTTTGATTTTGTTCTTAATCTTGTCTTTCATTAAATCTTATTTGAACCATCTAGGAAATATTCTTTCAACAGGACCTCAGACTGACGCAGGTTAAAAAAAATAAAAAATGCTAAAAGTTATAATAATGCAATTTTAATTTTAAAACTCCTACGACTATGTGGTTTATGTATACATTTTCAAGCTAAATGTCATATGCAAATATCTACAAAATATCTGTTTCATATTCACTTACGTTGATAATGTGTAGCATCTCAGATAAAGTATACCTCATGAGCAAATAACAGCAAGGGATCAATAATTAGTTTTCACTTTCACCTTGGTTCCATTTCAGACATTTCTTTTCACAGAAAAAATAGCTGCTGGTGGTAAGAGCTGCTATGATTTCTTCAGGTTTTTCAGGTTGGATTTTATTCTCAATTATTTAAATTGAGGCAAAGATATTGAAATATAGAAATATCCTTCAAAAGTAATGTTTTGAAGTGTCAAAAGTAGATTATTTCAGAATTGATAACATTATTTGCAGTTCACTTAAAATTAAAAGACTCCCCAAATCAAAAACATAGAGATTAAAGAGGATTAAAGATCCTACTGTGGTAATATTAAACATAAATAATATATGTAACCATCTTATCAATCAGCACTCTCTAATAGACATACAAATAAAAGTCATATGTATAAATTTAAAGTTTGTAGTAGTCACATTTTAAAAGGTAAAAAAGAAACAGGTGAAATTAATTTTAATAATGTATTTTATTTAACCCAATGTGCCTAAAATATTATTTCAACACCATCAACATCATTCATGAAATCCTTTACATTCTTTTTTCATGTTAAGTCTTTAGAATCCAGTGTGTATTTTACATTTCAGGTGTATCTCCATTCAGATAAGCCACATTTCAAGTTTTCAAGAGCTGTATGTGAACAGAAGCAACTATATTGAACAGCATAGCTATTAACCTTCTGGGTGCCTACAACTCTAGGATGGGAATAAGAGAAATTGCTTTTTAAGATTTTTTGCCCCTACTTCTTCTTTATTACCCTACCTATTTCATCCAGTCCTAAAGATGCTGTTTCTTCGAAAGCCTGTTACCCAAGCGCTTCTGTTCTGTTTCAATAAGAATCTGCAAAACTGATCTCTTTGTAAAGACAACAAAAAAGTTTTGTTCACAATACTTCCTACTAAAGAGAGTTAGTAATCAGAGTCTTGAAGGCTCTTGCTATCACTTATCTTGCCTGGCAACAGGTGGTAGATGAACCTTTAAACTACACTTCCCCTTCAATCACAGTATTAAAAGACACAGCCTTGAGCTGGGCTGGGGGTCGGCCGGCTGCGACCCACCCTGCTCCCTGCACGCAGGCCACCTTTCTGACACCAAGACGAATGGTTGCATATGGATTATAGCTGTTTTGCTTCTTCTTCACTCAGGTTTGGCTGTAATTCCCCGCATCTAATACATCCTTCTACACACACCACATGAGTGCTGCTCAGGACCTAGTCATCAATTGACCCCCACACGGTGTCTTCCCTTCATTAGTAAAAACATTCAGCAGCTTGCACACTTAATCTTACATTAAATTTGAGTGAATAGAAGTTTGTACCTTAATTTATCCACTGCTGTGACATGCTTTTCACTTTTCACCCTGACAATCTCATGGACAGTTTTATGACAGCAGTTCCTGATTGTACAATGGTAACTCTAAATAGCCAAAGAAAGAAAGGTGGTTGTTGTTGACATAAAGTTAGGGCACACTTATTCAAGCATAGTAAGCTCTCAGGGAATAATAAAAATAAACAAAACTAAGAATACTTATAAATTGAGTTCAGTTCAGCCTCTGAAATCATATAGACTTCAATCCAAATTCCAGCTTCTAAACTTCTACCTGTGTGATATTAAGAATTTTTATTTTTTTATCTGTTATGTATGGATTATGATAGTATTTAACATATAGTTGTGAATGTAAATCAGATAATAACTTTAATGCGCTTAACAAGTGTCAGGTACACAATAGAAGTATAGTGAGTATTGGTTATCTTGGTAATTCTCATTATAATTTTTATCACAGAGACACCTGGGGAAGTTTCTAGGCTAAGATAAATTCTTCGTCCACTCATTCATTCACTTAATATTTACTAAACAGCTACCACATGCTGAGTGCTTACCATAGGTGCTAAGCAGTGAAGATACCAAAGTAAACTATATAGATACTGTCCCTGCCCTCCTGAATCTTATTCTAGTAGGGGGTACAGACAAATACTTAAATGACCAAGGAAGGTGCTTTGATAGAGAATGCACAGGGTGCCATGATGGAACATTGACCCTAGATTTTGAAGGTGGTAGTGAGAGTCAAAATAGCTCTCTGGTGCCAGTGATGCCTAAACTGAAACACAGGAAGTTGTGGACCAATCAAAGGGCAGGGGAAGAAAGTGCCAGTGTTCCAGGTTTAGAAGTGGTAAATACCCAGAGATAAACAAAGGTACATGTTCTGGGAACAAAAAGTAGTTCAATAAAGCTGAAAAGAAAAGCACAGAGCAGGGCTGGCAAGGTTTGATTCTAAAAATCTAAGGAGTTGCTTATCCATATTAAACAAGGCAAGACTGGGTCCTTAGGCTGAGTAGGGACCTGTGTCTGCCCTTTGCTTCCAACGCTGCTATTTTATTTGTGACTTCGTTTTGTCTTCAGGACCATCACAGAGACTCATTCGATATCAGGTTTTTTCTTTTAGGGGATTTCCTTGTGCCCCACATCTGCCCTCCTACTTCTTTGCAAGTGGCAAGCTCGTGGCATCATTTGGGTTCTAAAACACTTGACTGCCTCTGTCTTCAGATCTTTTCTTTACCTAAAAAACACTGCTCGATCTAATCTGTCTGAGGCTAATACCAACTAACTATTTCTTTTGAACAATTTGGGTCTGGTGGTTCTGTGTCCTGACTTGAGTGTGAGACAATCTTGTCCTGGCAGGGAGTTTCTGGAAAGTAGCCACTTGAAACCAGTCTGATCAGATATAGACAGGAAAATCTCACACGCAGTTTGTTGTCATGGTGGACTGAGCTACCAGAATTTATGGTTGAAGGGTGCTTTCCACTCTTCCAGGAGTATATAGAGTGGAATTGTTTCAGAATGCAGAAACGCAAACCTCTTAATTTTGAATAAGACTGTGATTTGGAGGTCAAATGGGTAGGGAATATGTGTAATAGCTTGTATAAAACTTATGTTCACTGTGTCAAAAATTTTCTGTATGTTAGTCAACTTCCTTTAATGTTCTGGCTATTAAAGTTACCTTTTTTTTTTTTTTTTTTTTTTTGCACAAGATAAAACAATACGGATATACGATATTTATCTTCTTTTTTTTTTTTTTTTGCTTTCATTATTAGAATAATATTCCTCATTAAGCTATATATTAGAGTACTGCCAAAACCTTTTCAGGGCTGAAAGTGACTAATAGAATTAGATAATCTACTGGAATGTGCATTGTGTATATGGTGAATAGTAGTGAAGTTTTATAAGGATGGAAATGGAATGTAGGAGATGAGGAAATTCATCTCCTTTTTTTTTAAACACACAACAACTTTCTTCATCTCTTTTTTTATCATCTTTCTTTGACCTTTTAGAATATTTGCTATTTAAATTTCCTTGGCCTATAAAATGTTGTTTTTCTTCCAGGCACAATCATTTTCTAGTTCTTTAGATATGCGTCAAAATCATGCTCTCCAAAGAGTCTTTCTTATTTCTTTTACTTTAGGTTAATAATTCAAAATGTATAGGTATACTTAATGATTTCTTAGTACTTAATATTCTCTTGCTTTGCTCCTGTGTGTGTGTGTGTGTGTGTGTGTGTGTGTGTGTGTCTGGGTGTGTTGAGCACAAGGAGTATGTTCTACATTCTATTTGTTTTTTCATACATCTTTACCACAGAAAACATTTTATAAAATCTTACTGCATGTGAGTATAAATTTGAATGTTATTCCTAAATACATGAGTTATTTGCTTGAAGTAGAGAGTACTGGTGTGTTTTTCCTTGTTTCTGTTTGTGCACCCATAAAATAATAATATTGGCTGCTTACATTCCAGTTAAAAATTAATGATTATGCTAATAACATAATAGTTTTCTCTGTGTGTGTGTGTGTGTGTGTGTGTGTGTGTGTGTGTGGAAAAATGGGAGTTGGAGAGGAAAATTACAGACTCTTCCACTGTATCAATTACTTTGAAATACAGGTGAAGCTATTTGGGAGAAAAATGAAATTTCATAGTCCACATTGGTCCTATTAGTATACTCTAGTAAAAATTCATTAACGATTTTTCCTTAAGACTCTTAGGGCTAATCAATGGACCTTCTGAGAACCTTAACTGACTCATGGGAATAACTTGTTCACTTTCACACATTCTGACATTATTTGCCCCATTCTCTAGTATGTGCATGAGAGTCCAGATCAGTGTGTAATCCTAATTAGAGGCAAATATTTCTTCCTTGATGTAGGCAATTGATGACTTCCTCTCCTGCACAGATTTTGATTTTGTATTATTGTGCTGTGAAGTTCAGGCTCACTAATTTACCTCTACGGCACTGAGTACTGGGTGAAAGGGCAGCCTCAGGAGCCACACATTTCTCTGTTTAAATCCTGACTCACTCTTTCAGTGTGTTCTAGAGCATGTTAAATATCTTCCCTAAACCTCCACTTTCCCTCCTATGAATTAAACATAGTAACAGCACTGACGTAATAGGTTAGTTGTAAGGATTACAAAGAGCCAAGCACAGAGTATGGAAAATAGAAAATACTCAATTAAAAAAATATATATATATGACTAATACTTCCACTACAGCTACTATTATTCTTAATATTCCTACAATTGTTATTGTATAGAGAAACATAATCTTTTTCAGTAGAAGAGCTTCTAGAGGTCATGTAAGTAAACTCTTCTGTTTTCCATTCCAGCAAATATTTACTTCTACATTATCCCTGGAACATGATTTTCCAATATAGTTTTCATTACTCATTAAGTTTACTTGAAACCTGCTCCAACTAGGAACTCTAATTGAAAGTTCATTTTATCTTTGAGCAATTCTAATTTCTGATTGTTAGAAAGTATGTGTGTGTGGCCGGGCAGTGACTCACGACTGGAATCCCAGCACTTTGGGAGGTCAAGACGGGCGGATCACGAGGTCAGGAGATCCAGACCATCCTGGCTAACACGGTGAAACCCCGTCTCTACAAAAAATACAAAAAATTAGCCGGGCCTGGTGGCGGACGCCTGTAGTCACAGCTACTCGGGAGGCTGAGGCAGGAGAATGGCGTGAACCCGGGAGGCGGAGCTAACAGTGAGCCGAGATCGTGCCACTACACTCCAGCCTGGGCGACAGAGCGAGACTCCGTCTCAAACAAACAAACAAAAAAAGAAAAGAAAGAAAGAAAGAAAAGAAAGTATGTGTGTGTGCACATGTGTGTATGTGTATGTGTGCATTATGCTTATGTCTTTTGTGGCCTTCACCCTTTGAGTTCAGTTCAGCTGAATGGGTGTGTCACAGAACAATTATACTCCCTCTTCGTTACAACAATCTTTTATGTATGGGAAGGGAACAATCATTCTACTTCTAGCTCCATGAAATTATTTTCTGCTGTCTTCAAAACTGATCTTATCCCCATTCTGATCACCACCTCTAGTCATGACCCAGTATTTGAACACTTCCTAAAGAATGTGGTGCTTAAGACTTGATAAGTAACCCAGGTTGTTTATTGCAAACCAAGGTTTATTTAGCTATTTGAGAAATGCTTTACATTATTGATTCATATTAGGCTCACAGGACACTATGATCTCCATGTTTTTCCATTTTCAAATTTGCAAAGTTTTGTTGTTGTTGTTGTTGTTATCCTTTCTCACTTAATCTTAATAGCTGGGCCAAAAAGCAAAGTTAATGTACATTCTCTTCTAACCCATTTTTAAGATGTTGAGTAGACAAGATTGAGGGTAGAATCCTGAAAAGTATCTCCCTATATAGTAAAAGTAACTGTAAATAAGCACTCTTTGGGAATGGTCTCACTTTCAAATTATCGTTTTACCACCTAGACCACATATATGACTTGTGACCACTAAAATATCATCAGAAATGTTGTCAAGTGTATTGCAAGAATTCTGATACACTAAATCTGTAGAAGTCTCCTTCTCTACCTGGATAGTCACTGTACACAATGAAATGTGCTCCTGATCCATTTGTTTCCTCTTTGCTGACCTCCAGTAGTCATAGCTCCTTCTCAATGCTCAAAAAAGATGGTTTTAAAATCCAGTCCAGAATTTTCTCTCAATATTGATAATGAGGTCACATATTTGTGGTTCAAGAAATGTATCATTATTTTTAAAATTGGAACCTTTTTTTAATCTCAGAAAACAAATGTACCCTATGTTCTCTCCATAACCACTAAAATAGTTCAATAGTACTCTCAGTACCACTCATATGCAAAAATCACCTATATTTCTTTTGTTTTACTGCCTTCAAATCAATACAATTTTACCCCTTCTCATCGAAAGGTCACTTTCTTATAAAAGAAAAATAGAGAGAGGAAAACATACAGACATATAGCTAGCTAAATTAATTACTACTTCATTTGGCGCTGGTTTTGGCTGTGAGGTTAGCATAATTGTATTTTGCATTCTTCCTTTTCCATTTTTGTTATGGTTCCTCTGTACATATAATTTATATTTCTCCAGAATCATGAGCATCTAACTCACTGTAGAAGTAAGGAAATACTATCTTTGAAATTCTTTCATACTTATTAAAATGAGAACACGTTAAAAAGAAAGAGAAAGCACAAAGGCAGTCAATGCCTATTAGCCTTTCCAAATAAATATTTACCAAACAAAATATAAAATCTGGACAGTACTTTATTGTTTCAGAAAATGTGATCATGTTAGGAATAAGAAAGAAGAAATAAAAGACTTGTTTAACTGCATTTAACATTACCTCTTTTCTTCTAGATTCACTCACAAAATTAACAGACATTTACTGAGCATCTACCATTCAGCACATAGTGTTAGAAAAATAAAGATAACTAAAATGTAATCTCGACTGCAGCGCATTCATAATTTAATAGAGAAAATGCCAATAAAGAGAAGTAGACTGTATTATATTATTTAAGGGTAGCATGAATGTAAGCATAAGAAATTACTGGAGAATATAGGATTCCTGAATCTAACTACTAATTGGGAAAGGCTAGAAAGCCTTCCTAGAACATATAACACCCAAAATAATATTCAAAAGACAAGTAGAAAATAGCCAGGCATTTCCAGAGGTCCTGGGGACATAGAAGCAGAGCATAATGGAATTAATAAAGAGGTTGAGGAAGGGAATTCTAGGAAGAGGAAACTACATGGTTAAAAGCATGGAGGCAAAATGCTATCAGAATGTTCAGGAAACTAAGCACTTTGATATGGCCAGGGAGGAGGGTGGTTTTTTGATGTGTGGCAAGTCAGGGTGAACAGGGGTTGTGGTGAGAGATGGATCTAGATGGTGATCTGTGGCCTGATAATGAAGAAACTTTTCTACCATGTTTCATCTTTATAAGCTTTTAAGGAGGAGAATGACATGTTCAGATGGGTGTTTTAGGAACAACAAATTTGCACTACATTACTCAGGATGTATGGAATGTGTCTGAGAAAGTAGAAGACACTGACCTGTTTCACCCACACAGGTTCGGTTTCTACGACTCAATATGGCTATTATACAAACTTATTCATAGTGACTGCCAAATCTCAAGGTCAAGGGACTTTCTAAGCAGCTGATGTAAAACCTACAAGCTCAGCAGAATATTATATCACGTATGTGTACTCTATAGACAGAGTTTTTAAAGATTTATCTTTTGTTCTATTCTATGTTGACACAGTCAACTGATCTGTTGTGAAGAATCATATAAATTTCCAAACTGTCTGAGTGATCTCTACATGCCATGAATTTTTGCCAATTTATTTCCCCTCTAGAAATACTTTGGAAAATATATATGTAAGTTGATGTATAAAACAGTTTACAGAGTTATTTAGCCCCTTCTACAAATATAATAGAAAAAAGATTTGCTTTCAGAAACAAAAAAATGATATATTTTCCAGACAAGTAATTTTGTTGTTGTTGTTGTTAAACCAAAGCAAGTAGGTGGTTATGATTCACTTGTCTGGGGCCATTCATCTGGTGTACTCACCTATCTGGAACACAGCTGAGAACCCACAGATAAGGAAAAAATGTCTCCAGACACGACAAATAAATCTTGTCACTCTCCACACCAGAGTTTGTGTAGCTTCCCAAAACTTGTCTTCATACAAATATTCACTAAGTCCTACGGAGTCATATTTTACTGAAAATCTACAGAATTTTGGTGGTTATGATTTTCTAGACTGTAGCTGATGAATGACACTTATGATTGTGAATGAACATATTTGTATTTAGAGGTCAGTTGTATATATGCTTTGGAATTTTACTAAGTTGAATTTTGGAAGCAGATAGATTAACCAGTATTAATGATTGGTGGAATGCAAGGATGAAAGACAGGAAAAAATCCTGAAAGCGGACAAAAAACTTTCAAACGGCAGTAATCTGTAATTTATAGCATTACTATATTTTGCCTCAAAACAATCACTCTGTCATTATTTTGACTCTGTTACTATGAAAATGTGGAAGAGTATGCTCTTACAAGGATTTTTCATATCAAACGGCCAAAAGATATTATAAATATTGAGATAACCTACAGTTATCTTCTAAAGCACTCACATTGAATACCTACTTCCAGATACTGAATGAATAAATAAAATTCTGCAGTTTGTGCTTAAATGATCATTTACATTGTATTATGTTCAATATTATTTCTAATTAATATATTTAGTAAGCAGTAATTTATTGTTTCATTTTCCAAAACACTTTTCATAATACAAATCAATAGTTCTAATAAATGGCAGGGAACCCAGAGCTAAACAACATAAGAACAACATTATTTTCTGAGCACTCACTATGTGCTTTTGGTTTTGTACTAAACATGTGTGGTTTTATTTATTATTTATCATAACCATATAAGGCAGATATCATTTATTACTCCTAATTTACATATTTGGAAATTGAGGCTTGAGATTTTGGCTTAAAGTCACAGAGCCAGTTAGGTAACGGAGCCGATTTTCAAAGTCATGTTTGTGTTACTGAGCACTGTGTGTCTTTCACTGCACTGTCTTGTGTCTTCAAGCCTCCTGAGTCTCAGTGATTGGCATGCCTGCAGATGACACATTGAAGTTCTTTAGGGAATATGTATCAGGTTGCAATTGGCGGCTGTTCCCCAGCATCCAGTTATCTAGTCAAGTGCCAAGTTGCTCTATCTTTTATCTTTTTAACACTTTCCATTGTCAGAGTGTCTGTAATGTGCTGCCTGGCACTGGTTGGAAAAAGAAACATTTGTTGCTTTTGTTGCCACCAACCCTATTGTGAATCATTTTCCTTATGGTCACAGCTACAATCAGTTTCTCATCTCTTATCACTTACCCTACCAATTGGGCACTTTCTCCCTTCTTGGAACTTCTTTCTACCGTTTAGATATTGAACCTGAGTAGTGGATATTGTCACCTAATGCAAAGTTCCACGTTATTCCTTAACAATAAAAGTCAGAATTTAGTCTCTATTTTTTTCCATCAGTTTTGAACTGTATTTGTAATTCCTGGGGATATTAAGACCACTTCATCCTTGAAGACTGTCCTTCGGCTGTTGTCATAGCAGGCTAGTTCTGGAAACCTGAGGGTTTCTGAAGGCTACGTGGCAAGTACTTAGTGAGTGTGTGTGTGGGCGGGGTGTGTGTGTGTGTGTGTGTGTGTGTAGTGAATAAAAGGCATAGCATTAGAAGAATGAGGAAATTCAGGGATTTACAATGAAAGCTACTCAGCTTTTAATTAAACTGATTAAGGAAACTACCACTTAAATTTATATTACTCATTTAAACACAGCTTAATTGCCAATAGTTTATAAAGCGACACTATGATTATAAAACAATATTTAGGTAAACTTGATTGAGTTCATCACCTAAATCTCAAGCTACTCATGGCTGGGTCTAGCGGAGGTTGAAGAGCATTTGAAAGTGTGACACAGAACGTCGACAGAGACATCTCTCTTTTGACTAATAGGGGGAAAGTCCTTGAGGTTGTAGGTTCCAGCCCAGATGGTGTTCTACTCCTCAGAGCCAAGGCATTCTATAAATCTTTCCCAATAACTAGATCCAGGCACACGTTGCCCTGCCTCTCTTGCATAATTCTGGGAACAGAAATAGGCAGGGCTATTGAGAAAACATAGTTCAAATCCAAACATAGGTATTTGCAAACTTAGAGACAAGAATCCCTTTCATTGGATGGCTTGTTCTGACACAAGTTAAGGATCAGAGTGATGAGAATCTCATTATTATCTTCTTAGTTAAAGAAAAACAGGAGGAAGAGCCAGTGTTGAAGGCAGAAGAGCCCAGGGGAAGAGCAGCAGCAGCAGAGTCTTCTCCTCACTCATATTTAGCTCAGGCTTTCACCAACACTTCAAATATTGAAAATTAATACCAAAAACCACACTGCAGTCACATTGTCACATCATTTTAGTTTATATATTTATTGTCCTTAGAGGGCATTTTATCATGTACGTTCCTAACCAAGGCATATCTTTATTTTAACATTCGTGTGATGGCTTGACTCAAGTCCATGTTTCCTGAGGGCTTTGATAAGCATTCTAGGACACAGCGATTTCTATTTTTCTTATTCCCTAATTATATATTGTCTTAAAATATGTGGTCTCAGCCGGGCACGGTGGCTCAGGCCTGTAATCCCAGCACTTTGGGAGGCCAAGGCAGGCAAATTACCTGAGGTCAGGAATTCAAGACCAGTCTGGCCAACCTAGTGAAATCCTGTCTCTACTAAAATAAAAAATCAGCCAGGTGTGGTGGCACATGCCTGTATTCCCAGCTACTCGGGAGGCTGAGGCAGGAGAATGGCTTGAACCCAGGAGGCAGAGGTTGCAGTGAGCCAAGATTACACCACTGCACTCCAGTCTGGCGACAGAGTGAGACTGTCTCGAAAAAAGAAAAAAAAAATGCTCTCTCAAAGTTCACTATGATACTATGTAGGATAAATTTTGATAAGGGAACAATTGGAGGCAAAGAGACTCCTTTGAAATATATGGTGCTAAGTATCTGATAAAGAGACATGGAAGTAGAGAGAAAAACGGTAGTTCTCTCAATCCCTGATGTTCATGAAATACAGAAATTAAACCATGCCTATCCGTTATAATTTTAACTTCTAAAACATTTTCTGTAGCAAGGTCTAGCCCTTGGGAAAACTCTTTTCTTTATACTTTTTAAGAAATTTCAAACCATCTGCACTGTGACTGAATGTTTTGGTTCCCCGACCCCAAGTTAATTTATGTATGCATAATTTGTCTCCACCTACTACTAAAATAGAATAGCATTTTCCAACATGAGTTTCATTGAAATATTGTCCAATTAGAGTTTCTTTGAATAAAGTTGATCAGTCAAATGACTTAGGAAAATTCTTCACAGCCTAAGTTTGTGTTGATCAGCATTAAAAAATATTTGACATTCTCTAATGTGATATTAATGTGTAACTTAAAACTCTCTCTCTTAGATAGCAAATCTCCTCTCCTTAATAGACTAATTTTCATTGAGAAGATTAATTTACAAATACATAAGGAATTCATCCTGTTGTATATTTTTTGGTCAATCTTCAAGTCTGTAAGCCACATCACAAAGAACAATGTATCTTTGAGGGAGGAACTTAGTGTCATCACAACTTTAAATATAACCCATAGAGATAGCCTGTTATCACCAGTGTAACCAACTCCCTTCCTTCTATCTCTCCATTTCTTTAATCACTTTGGGAAGGCAAATCCCGATGGTGGCATGCCATTAAGACAAAAGATGATAACAAAACTACTCAAGTAGAAAATGCTCAAAGTTTAAACTGCTTTTCCTTTACTCATTTCCCATCCCATTGCCAAAATGGGACCAAAATAACTGATTGATTCAAGGGGAAGAATTTCATTATTTTAGTTAAATGGTTTAAAAATCAAAGTTATTGTGTGTGCACAGCATAAGTAGCTTAAAAGAGACATTTAGTAAGTCTCAGAGTCCCCTTGTTCCCCCATATAAAATATATTCTAATGAAAGTACATTGCAGCTTCCATACTATATTAAAGATAAATTGACAACCTTAGTATAATTTGCCTTTTGTCTTTGATTTCAACTGAATTGCATGAGTGCTATTCTGTCAGTAGGTATGGTCAGGTGTATCACATCCTTAGTGTGGCTACAGAAAGAAATTTCCAGAATACACAGTGGGAAATATGATAAAAAAGGAATAAAATGTCTTTTTAAGAGCATATTTAATTCAAAATTTGATGTCTGGTTCTGGATACAAATTTTAGCTTGACATACTTTTATTGCTTATACCCCTATACTCTCTACTTATACTATATTCTGGAACAACATTATAATGTTTCCAGCAGATGGCATTTTTTTTTTTACTTCAAGTACAGGAAAATAGGCAAAGGGGCAACACGTCTCTATGAACACAGGGAGGAGCTTTAGAGAATAGGACAATGCTTAAATGATGGCATGGAGAGTGTATGCTACAAAAATACTTTTTAGAGGCTGGGCACGGTGGCTCACACCTGTAATCCCAGCACTTTGGGAGGCCGAGGCAGGTGGAACTCCTGAGGTCAGAAGTTTGAGACCAACCTGGCCAAAATGGCAAAACCCCATCTCTACTAAAATACCAAAATTAGCTGCACATGATGGCAGGAGCCTGTAATCCAAGCTACTCAGGAGGCTGAGGCATGAGAATCACTTGAACCCGTGAGGCAGAGGTTGCAGTGAGCCGAGACTGCACCAGTGGACTCCAGCCTGGGAGACAGAGTGAGATTCCATCTCAAAAAAAAAAATAAAAATACATTTTAGGACTTTATTACCATTAATATGAAAATTAGGTTTCTAGACACTTCTGAATATGTATGGTAAAATAAAATAATATAAAATAATATAAAATTTCTAAGTTTAAAATTAAAAATCTCTGACTCTTAAACACACTTTAGTGTTCTTCATGCCTCTGAGGTCATGGCTCTGCTGGCAAGCACTACAGTTTTAGCTGTACTTACTCACAGTGGAGGGCCACAGTGCTAAAAATGTCAACTGTTCTCATTGATTGCTCATCTGCATGAGTGGAACTCTCTGGAGGTCCATGTGTCTTCCATTTTTAACACTCTTTTCCCAAATGAGTAAATAGGGCTGAATCTATCTTTTGCTCATATCTACATCAAACTTACCCAGAGATATGTTTTATGTTATACATTTTACAAAATAATTGTATTAAATAATAATTAATCATTCATATATTTAAGTTTGGTGTAATTTAATATTTTACAAATTATCAGCTCTAATATAATACACCTTAATTTATTGAGACAGAAGGAACTACCAAATGTAACTTCAAGATGAACAAAAACAACCTAACTTGCCACAGTTTTACTTTGCTGGTATTTAAAAAGCCAGATCATCCAAGAATACATACATTTGCTTATCTCACAAAGACATAATCACACTGTCATCCATATTTGAACCACAAAAGATGGATAGTATAATGTGTGCTTAAAATGGATTCATTAATTATCAAAATAGATAAGTGTTTCATCAGGTATATACAGCAGATAACATTTATCTTTTCTCATAGAAGAAAGAGATTAAAGTAATTCTTCCATACATATTGGGAAGAAAAGAGCCTGCTCTACGGGGACTTTCATAATGTGACACTAGATAATACGTTTTGCCAGAGATGGTAAAGTTACACAAACATGATACAGATGACTTATTTCACATCAACTAGAGTGGCTAGTTGATGAATGGAGGAAAGCCATTCATTCCCACTATAAATATTATCAACATTTATTTTATGTCTTGATAAATATGTAGTCACCTTAAAAATCTCACATTTGAGAGAGTTTTAAAAATCTTCCATGCCTTTTATAAATTGCAGAACATTCCCCTAAGATAGGAGTTGCCAATGGCAATGGGAGGGTAAAATGCAACACATCTGATCTCAGTGGCAATTGTTGTCATATAGGGCATTAGACTTATAAGGATGGGCACCATCAATACCAATATTTAGTGATTCTTTCTGTGTATGAAGGGTGATAGGCAAACAAATAAGCATGTTTTTCTGAAAATTTAAATGTAGTTATTAAAATTACTATATTGTTTCATTATTTTCTCGACTTAAACTTATGCTTTTTTCATAAAGTATTTAGAACTTCAGAATTCTAACCATTTAAGTATGTTTAAATGCATCTGAAAGGAGAATAATAATATGCTTTAATTGTTAATAGTTATGGTCAGAAATAGTTAATTTTGGGTTGAATGAGCCTAAGAGGATAAATGGAAGTGAAATCTATTTTCCGCTTGAAAACAGACTGATGTTATTTAACACAATGCATGATCACAACATATTTCATATGAATTACTAAGCTCATTGATAAAATAGATTTTGTAAATGTATTCATTTGCCTTCGCCTGAGCTGCCTTAAATTGCTCAATTCTTGATGAATATATGCCTCTTGATTATGTCTGTTCCATATTTCACGTTGTTAGTTAAGGAGCACCCAGATCACATGACCAAGCATTTCTCTAATCCCTTAAGTGCCTTTACTTTGACACTATAAATATTTTGCAATGTTTTCTAACAAGTTATAAACAAATTTCATGTATAAGAATTGTATGAATCTATTTATGCAATTTTGAATCAGCTTTATCTTTTGTAATATATTATAAAATACTGTATTATATGATTTGTTTCTGCCATTTGCTAACTGTAGGTGATCTTATTATACAAGTACCCTTTAGGAATGCTCTCTATGAAAGCTGAAAAAAAATTTTCTTTCCCTATTAGTTTTTAAATATCTGATAGATGCAACATTTGTGCGCTTGTGGCATTTAGTTTAACCACATTATCTCACTGTCAGATTTACACTTACAAAATTCTATGCAATCAAGTAAGTTCTTTTAAACTTAGTGTATATTGTGATATTGATCATGCCAAACATTTTGAATTGTAACACCTTTGACTAGATAATGTACCATTCTCAACATGCAATTCACTGAATAATGTATTGCTGCTTAGGGTGGAGACACATGAAATAACTCAGTTGTTAGTAAACTACTTAAATGCACTTTGCCAACCTGAGTGAAACAAATGTATAGGTATATTAAAAGGAAAATACCAGAAATGAAAGCAGTCAGATTTGTGTGTTGTTTAATTTTAACTGCACTACACTAGCGGAATTCAAGTTTGCCCTTTTGAATCATTATCAATTCATTTGAGGACTCATATAAACATTGATAAATGGCTCCAGGGAAACATAAATGGCAAGAATGCTCAGAACAGGAATAGAGACTTAGGCCACTGTTTTGGGAACACAAAGCTTTTCTTGCAAATGTTGTGCTGACAGTTTGTGTTCCTATAGATTCTTACGAATGATTTAATGGCATTAAAAAATAAATTAACTAGGTTAAATAAAGGAAAGGCAATTACTCTTTTGCTTATTCTGCTAAAACTGAGATAATATTTTTAAAAATATGATCTTAAAGTTATAGGACTTTAAGTGCATAATTGTCATTGGGAACTAGAAAAACAATTATACAAAAATTAAATAATTTTTGAACCATTCTTTGGGTAACCAGATATATTTTCTTCAATGCCAACCATCTCCCTCAAATAAAAATTAGTCATGGTTTACCCACCAAATAGGATTTCCCATGTTGAACTAAATTTAACTGAAAAAGTTCAAAAGCCAATTTTGTGGAAAGTATTTTTAGAAGACTACTTCAAATAATTTTATATTTTATATAAATAATATAAATATTTTAAAATAATATAACAAGATAATTTGCTTTAAAATAATCTTTCTAAAAACATTAACACTTTTTTTCAATTTTTATCCTTTTAAAACATCAGGTATACTTTTTTATCCGTGTATGCTTAGCTATTTTAGTTCTAATCCACGGGTTAATGTGCATAAGATTGTGAAGATTTTTAAGATGTGGCCAGTTATTTTATTGATTAAAATGCATATTTTTCCACAGCAAGTATATACTTTCACTTTACAAGTCAATGTAAATAATAAGTTAGTACTAAATTTACTAATTATGTTAGACTTAGCTTGCTGCAGATTTGAGTGACAGCCGTTTTTCTTACTCTGTCTCTTCTACCCTCACTCCAGATTAGAACTGGCACTTTCCCCTATGCAAATGAACATCTCATTAGAGACACCTCCCAGTCAATAAGACACTTTCTTATCACCAGTTATATTACCTGACAAGCCCTTTCTCTGCAGTCTTGGCCCACCAAGAATCTTCATTCATTTTCTCTTCTTCTTCTCTGCAAAGTGAACTGATCCCGCATAATCCCTGGAATAATGTAGCTTCTCTTGTGGAAGAGCAGCTTCCCTCGCCCCCTTTTACATCAAGCTAATGGAGCCAGTAGGTATCCTATTGATCTTTTCTCTATATGGTTTCCACAAGGATTTGACAGACTTCCTTACAGGTTAAACATCCAGGCTTTCTGAAGTGGCTATAAAGCTTTGTTTTTGATTTTTCTAACTTTTTTTTTTTTGAAACCCTTGCTCATCTGTAATCTTTAAAAGCTCAGTTGATGCCATGCACAGCAAAGCCTTATTTCTTTGCAGAACTAATCTCGACACTGTCTAGTGTTGAGTACAGTTGTCTGATTCAAATCTTCTGTTACAAAGCAGATGACATCTGGCTAGATGTCATGAGAAGAGCCTAACAATGACAATTCACTTATCCCTTAGAAAGAATCAATTCTCCCACAATGCATCTGTCAGAGAACTCTCACTCAGTAAAAGCAATTTTTCTAGCTGTCTGACACTGTAATTGCTCTTAAATTTTCAATGAACGTTTTACAAGGACTCCCCTGAACCATGATGAAAAACTTAACTTTTTTCTAAAAATGAGAGGCTGACAGGATGAAAGAGGTCTTTCTCTTTAAAGCCTTGCTTGCTTGAGTAGGAATTCTTTCATATCATCAACAAGCTGTTGAATAGAGGATAGATTACTTTCCATTTATTTCATCAATCAGATTAAAGGCTCTCCTTCACAATGCCCTTTAAACAAGAGCTGTTTATGATGTCCTTCTAGATTTGACTTTAATGTAGTATTAAATCACTATGGACAGTGGAGTCAGTAGAGAATATAAATATGACGAATATCTGACAATATTTAAGTATTGCATATATTTGGGTCATTATCTTCATTCTTGCCACAAAAGAGATGTAAACAAAAAATAAAAACAACCACAGATTTGCTATTCTTCAGTCTGAGAAAAATTCAACACAATTTTCTTGTGTGTATCAGTAAGCAGAAATGCCAAGCATACTAGTGGTTCTTTTCTCTCAGATCAGCAATTTAAAAAGAAAAAAGAAAGAAGTGGAGATCTGTTCGTTTCTATTTTATTCTAAATATGTGTTTACAAGCTTTAAAAATAGAACTCTGAGTTCATGCATTCTTTGCTAATTCAGACTGAAAGACTGAACTACAAGGTAGTTCGAATAATCATCTATTTTTAGATTTTCCAAAACTAAAACAGGGCCAAAAAGCTGTTTATTACCAGCAATATAATAATCTGTTCAAAGAGAGAGGTGGATGTGTCAATTAGGTTAAAATAATTGCTTTAATATGTAAGTGTATATGAATGTATTTGCTGAGTAAATTTTTTTTAATTAAATGCATCCAAAGTTTCTGTTTAAGGTGTGTGGTAATATTACAACCGTCGTAAGATAAAAATAAAATTTAAATTTCAAACTCTAATATGAATTGCCCCGAATGAGAGGAAAATTTTTTTTATCACAATTGCAGAATTAAAAAAAAAAAAGTCTAACTGTGAAAGAGAGTTTCACAACCATCTTCTTTTATCTTTAACCCTATATAAGCAGTTCCTGAACAACAGCTCTGGTATTTTTCCATCTTCTACTAGAATGTCTTCAAAACCGCATCTCACTATATTCCAGGGCAGTTTATATATTTTCACACAATTTTATTTGTCAGACAATATTTTGTTCAAACATTGAGTCCAAATATTCATTCTGTGATATATTACCATTGTTCTATAACCTACTGTTTTTACATAAACTAAAACATTAAATATATACATTTTAAAATGTGTGATTTGAAACAATGAGTATTCAGGTATTGATACAATTAATTTTTTGGAGATAATTCTCTTGTCCTCTCCACCTTCTTTCTAATCACTGTGAATTCCTACAACATTAATTCATGTAGTCAGTATTTTTTTTTTTTTTTTTTTTTTTTTTGAGAGACAGAGTCTCACTGTGTTTCCCAGGCTAGAGTGCAGTGGCTATTCACAGGCACAGTCATAGTGCACTGCAGCTCTGAACTCCTGGGCTCAGGCAGTGCTCCTCTCTTATCCTCCTAAGTAACCAGGCCTACAGGTGAGTGCCACCACGTCTGGCTGTCATTGCAACAGTTTAATAAAAACAAGTCCCTGGCTGGGCATGGTGGCTCACCCTTGTAATCTCAGCACTTTGGAAGGCTTAGATGGGTGATCATTTGAGCCCAGGGGTTCAAGACCAGCCTGGGCAACATAGCAAAACCCTGTCTCTACTAAAAATACAAAAATTAGTCAGGTGTGGTGACATATGCCTATAGTCCCAGCTACTCAGGAGGCTTAGGTGTGAGGATTGCTTGAGCCCAGAAGGTCGAGGCTGCAGTGAGCCATGATGGCACCACTGCATGGCATGGTGTGAGTGGCAGAGTGAGACCCTATCTGAAATCAAACAAACAAACAACACGAAAACAACAACAACAACAACAAAACGAGTCGCCTAGGTGTTTAATCTACATAATCTCATTGAATCCTATAGCAGGATATCTGTGATCAACATGTCTTTTATTCAGAAAAGGAAGTGAGGCAAAGAAAGTTTAAGTACATTGACTAAGTCACACAGTAACTGGAAAGTCAAAATTCAAGCTCACATCTGTCAGATGTTCAGGGCTATCATCTGTACACAATTCCACACTGTCACTAGTCCTTTTTGTGTCACTCTCTTTTTTGTGTTTACCTTCTGAATTTATTTTCCTCTAAAATGGGGAACCATAAAAGCGGAAACAGTAAAGTAGCTAAGGTAGTGCTGTGGTTCACACAAGAGCTATGATGGCTATGATCAAGATGGTGGCAGTGGATATGAAGTCTGAAGATAAGCAAATTTCATATTTATATCAATCTATGAATATATTTTCTCTTTCTTTCTTCATTCCTTCCTCCCTTTTTCATTCTTTTCTTCCCTCCATCTTTTCTTTCATAGTCACTTGCACTTCTGCATATTCTTGTTAGTTTTCTCTTCCTATCATAAACATGCCTATTATGACAACCGAGTCATTGATAAAATGTTTTCAATAAGTAAGTTTGAAAACTGCACTTTTCAACATTCCACTTAAACACTTTCCTTCTGGCCACTATCATTCTATTAATTGGCCATCTTTCCATCAGTAACCAATTCCCCTGGATAAATATAGTCATCAAGTCCACTTTCCTCAACTTGTCAACAAAAATCTCATTAAAGCCTCTATCAGATGCCTGTATTTCATGTACTTAGTGGATGGCATTATCTTAATCAACCCTTTAGGACATACCAGAGAGTGTGGCAAATTTGGTGTGATTTGCTTGTTGCTTTAAAAGAAAACTTTTGTTTCTTATTTTAAAAATCTTATTCAAGGTGTAACTTGTATAGACATGAGCCATTAGTTCCTGTCTGCTTTTACTTAATCATGTGATTTGTACAATCTGCACATGACTTTTTTAAAAAATCTGAATTTATCTCAGAGACTCTTATGCATTGATCTCTTCATGGGGAATTGGAGGTGGAGGAGTAATTTTCAGAAATGGAGTGAGAATTTTCTTCTTGAAAACCTCTTTAATTTCAGGAAATACGTTTCTGTTTAATGTCTTATTTCATAAGTTCATATGTTTATTTCATTTTTCTATTTACCCTGGATTCTGATTATGCTTGGAGAAACCACTTGGGGTAGAGAACTCATTTAATTTTATTTCCCTTCCCTTAATTTGTTCTATTCCTCACTGATTCCAGAGTTTCAGCTGAGGTCTCCCTATTTCTTGTACTAACACAAGTTATGTACATATACCTGTCTAAGACTCTCTGCCATGTTTTGCTATGGCCATCATGCTTCTTATTCTCTAGAGTACTTGCTTCATTGATTATTCTTTCTTTCTTTCTTTCTCTCTCTCTGTCTGTCTATAAGCTCTCACTTGCTACTTTGCTCTTAGTAAATAAACTTACCTAAGTCTCTACCATTAATAATATATAAAACCTGCACAAGAAAATGTCCACTCTCTGTAGTTACTCTTGTTTCCCTGTCTGCCCAGTTACAGTCAAGAGTTTTGAAATAATAGACCAACTTCAACATAACCATATTTCCTTCCTTCCTTTCAGTCCTCAATCCAGTAGAATCCAACTTCAGATCTCTTCCACTAAACTATCCCTGTTAAAATTACTAATGACACTCCTATTACCATATCTTCATCTCTTCTCACCTGAATTTTTCTTTTTTATTTGACACTATAGCTCAGAATGTTGGATTCCAAGATACAATTAATTTTTAGTTGTATTTAATTGTATTTAATTAATTTAAATGTTCTGGTTACTTGTTAGTAGGCTTTTTTTTTTATTATTTTTTAGGCTTGCACTTAAAATATACATTTTCTTTGGTGTTTCATTTCCAGCTTTCTTCTTTTATCATACCATATTCTCTCCCTGGATGACCTCATTCAAATCCCAGGCCTTAACCATCTCTATCTCCGGCTCTTCTTTGAGATCCAAATATTTAACTGTATATACTGTATAATTTTACCAAATTTTTACTGCTTGAATGAATAAAGCTGATACTTCTCTTCCCATTTGGCTCCCTATTCTTATTTTTTCTGGATTTGAACCCAGAGGAGAGGAAATATGACTAACACCTGATGAGCATACCAGGAAATTATTTCAAATCTAAATCAAAAGCTTGCATTTCTGGGCCATAGAATCAGCAGAAATAATCAAATGAACCCCTCTACTTTTCCAACCCTATGATACCTAATGATACCTGAATTTGCCAGATTCTCTACCTTTCATCCGATCACTATGGTTAGGTGGACCTCCTGTATCAGCTCCTAAGCAAAGTAATGTTAGGAGATACCATCTGTTCTCATCTTCCCAATAGCTTTGCTCCTTCATGTATTTCCTTTCTTCTGCATCGTCAATTTCTCTTTACATGCATTTGATTATTTCCATCAGCATTTCCACCCTCTTTACTACCTGCCAACCTTAGAGCATGACTTTGACATCACATCTTTTTTCAACAGTATCTTGAGATTTTGTTTTCTTTCCAAGCTAACCTTGAAAATATTTTTCTACAATAACAATCTCTAATGTCTCATTTTAAAAATTTATAATAAACCTACTCCATCTGTACAATGCTCTGAAACTGCTCTTGTAATGTCTTCTGTTAACTCAAATCCAGAAGTCATTTTTCTGTCCTCATTAAAAAAAAAAAAAAAAAAAAAAAAAAAAAACAACTTTCAACTGCCTTCACATACGCTGATCATTTCCTATTTTGCCCATACTGTTTAAATTGCAAACCATTCCCCCCATGATTCTCAGCACTCTAGGTCCATGCTAACTTGCTTCACCTTTAAAAATATTTTCCATAAAAAAATCACTCTCCATAATATGGTTTTCTTTGTTATTATGTTTATTGTTTTATTATCTGTGTTCCTCAGTTAAACATGACCTCTAAAAGAACAGATTTTATCTGAAGCTGAAGAACTCCATTTGAACACTGTTATTTTGGTTTTCATTATATTCTATTGGTTTTGCTTCTGCCTTACTGTCCGTGCCTCTTAGTCACTTCTAAATTTTACAGGGCCCAAGTACTGAATTCTTAGTTATTTCTCTTTTTCAACCATAGATTTTCCTTAACTATTGTCCAGTTTCATGGATTTAACCATCTCTATTCCATGGACTTCCCAATTTGTAAATATTGTCTTGACTTATACCCTGAGCTTTCCTCTCATATATGTGTCTGTTTACTTGACAGCTCTTGGGTATCTAGAAGAAACTTTAACATGTCAAAAATAGAACTTTTAATTTCTACCTCAAACCTATTTATTCCAATTTTATCTATCTCATAGTTAACATCCTCCATTGCTCAAGCTCCAAACATAAACTCAATCTTGATTCTCCCATTTTTCTTGTTTCTCATAAAAAAATTTATGCTTATTTGCCTTACCGAGTCAACATCAACAGTTTCTCATTGCTACTTTCTCCCACCCTTTAACATATTTTCCTCCAATAGTGATCTTTTAAAAACTTAAGTCATGGAATGGCATGCCATGGTACCCACCCCTCCCATTAAAACCTCTTCAATGTCTTCCTATTATACATAGAAAACCATTCCAAGCTCCTCTCCCTGGCCCAACCTAACCTGGCCTCTGTATCTTCACTCTATACCATAGTCTCTCTAACTCATTGCTCTCCAACTACACTTGCTATCTTTCTATTCCTCAGATATTTAAAACTTCTTTATATATTAGACTTTTACATCAGCTATTTTATTTTATTTTATTTTATTTTATTTTATTTTTTATTATACTTTGAGTTCTAGGGTACATGTGCATAACGTGCAGGTTTGTTACATATGTATACTAGTGCCATGTTGGTGTGCTGCACCCATCAACTCGTCAGCACCCATCAACTCGTCATTTACATCAGGTATAACTCCCAATGCAATCCCTCCCCCCTCCCCCCTCCCCACGATGGGCCCCGGTGTGTGATGTTCCCCTTCCCGAGTCCAAGTGATCTCATTGTTCATTTCCCACCTATGAGTGAGAACATGCGGTGTTTGGTTTTCTGTTCCTGTGATAGTTTGCTAAGAATGATGGTTTCCAGCTGCATCCATGTCCCTACAAAGGACACAAACTCATCCTTTTTTATGGCTGCATAGTATTCCATGGTGTATATGTGCCACATTTTCTTAATCCAGTCTGTCACTGATGGACATTTGGGTTGATTCCAAGTCTTTGCTATTGTGAATAGTGCCGCAATAAACATACATGTGCATGTGTCTTTATAGCAGCATGATTTATAATCCTTTGGATATATACCCAGTAATGGGATGGCTGGGTCATATGGTACATCTAGTTCTAGATCCTTGAGGAATCGCCATACTGTTTTCCATAATGGTTGAACTAGTTTACAATCCCACCAACAGTGTAAAAGTGTTCCTATTTCTCCACATCCTCTCCAGCACCTGTTGTTTCCTGACTTTTGAATGATCGCCATTCTAACTGGTGTGAGATGGTATCTCATTGTGGTTTTGATTTGCATTTCTCTGATGGCCAGTGATGATGAGCATTTTTTCATGTGTCTGTTGGCTGCATGAATGTCTTCTTTTGAGAAATGTCTGTTCATATCCTTTGCCCACTTTTGGATGGGGTTGTTTGTTTTTTTCTTGTAAATTTGTTTGAGTTCTTTGTAGGTTCTGGATATTAGCCCTTTGTCAGATGAGTAGATTGCAAAAATTTTCTCCCATTCTGTAGGTTGCCTGTTCACTCTGATGGTAGTTTCTTTTGCTGTGCAGAAGCTCTTTAGTTTAATTAGATCCCATTTGTCAATTTTGGCTTTTGCTGCCGTTGCTTTTGGTGTTTTAGACATGAAGTCTTTGCCCATGCCTATGTCCTGAATGGTACTACCTAGGTTTTCCTCTAGGATATTTATGTTATTAGGTCTAACATTTAAGTCTCTAATCCATCTTGAATTAATTTTCGTATAAGGAGTAAGGAAAGGATCCAGTTTCAGCTTTCTACTTATGGCTAGCCAATTTTCCCAGCACCATTTATTAAATAGGGAATCCTTTCCCCATTTCTTGTTTCTCTCAGGTTTGTCAAAGATCAGATGGCTGTAGATGTGTGGTATTATTTCTGAGGACTCTGTTCTGTTCCATTGGTCTATATCTCTGTTTTGGTACCAGTACCATGCTGTTTTGGTTACTGTAGCCTTGTAGTATAGTTTGAAGTCAGGTAGCGTGATGCTTCCAGCTTTGTTCTTTTGACTTAGGATTGTCTTGGAGATGCGGAAGCGCCGCTGGTGTAGTGGTATCATGCAAGATTCCCACATCAGCTATTTTCTTTTCCTAAATCACTCTACTCTCATAGTCACAGGGTACACTCTATTTTCTTTCAGATTTCAACTGAAGTGTCACTTCCTTAGAGAGACTTTCCTGATTATTTAGAGTAGCAACTGGCCAGTCTCAATGAGATCATCCTATTTTCCCCCTTTTTTCATGTCATGAATTTTATTTCATTGTATTTATTTTTTTAGATTTTTATTTTAAGTTCAAGTGTACATGTGCAGGTTTGTTATATAGGTAAATCGCATGTCGTGAGGGTTTTCTGTACAGATTATTTTGTCAACTAGGTGATAAACATATTACCCAATAGGTAGCTTTTTCTTTTTTCTTTTTTTTTTTTTAATTATACATAAGTTCTGGGATACATGGGCAGGATGTGCAAGTTTGCTGCATAGGTATACATGTGCCGTGGTGGTTTGTGGCACCTGTCAACCCGTCATCTAGGTTTTAAGCCCCACATGCATCAGGTATTTGCCCTAATGCTCTCCCTCCCCTTGCCCCACACCCCCAACAGTCCCCAGTGTGATGTTCCCCTCCCTGTGTCTATGTGTTCTCATTGTTCAACTCCCATTTATGAGTGAGAACATGTAGTGTTTGGTTTTCTGTTCCTGTGTTAGTTTGCTGAGAGTGATGGTTTCCAGCTTCATCCATCCAAAGGACGTGAACTCATGCTTTTTTATGGCTGCACAGTATTCCATGGTGTCTATGTGATAGGTTTTCTTCACCCAGTCTATCACTGGTGGGCATTTGGGTTGGTTCCAAGTCTTTGCTATTGTAAGTAGTGCTGCAATAAACATACGTGTGCATGTGTCTTTATAGTAGAATGATTTATAATGCTTTGGGTATATACCCAGTAATGGGATTGCTGTGTCAAATAGTATTTCTGGTTCTAGATCCTTGAGGAATTGCCACACTGTCTTCCACAATGGTTTAACTAATTTAAAATATTCCTATTTCTCCACGTCCTCTCCAGCATCTGTTGTGTCCTGATTTTTTAGTGATCACCATTCTAATTGGAATGAGATGGTATATCATTGTGGTTTTGATATGTATTTCTGTAATGACCACTGATGATGGACTTTTTTTCATATGCTAGTTGGCCACATAAATGTTTTCTTTTGAGAAGTGTCTGTTCATATCCTTTGCCCACTTTTTGATGGGATGGTTTTTTTCTTGTAAATTTATTTAAGTTCCTTGTGGATTCTGGATATTAGACCTTTGTCAGATAGCTGGATTGCAAATATTTTCTCCCATTCAGTAGGTTACCTGTTCACTCTGTTGATAGTTTATTTTGCTGTGCAGAGCTCTTTAGTTTAATTAGATCCCATTTGTCAATTTTGGCTTTTGTTGCAATTGCTTTTGGCATTTCGTCATAAAGTCTTTGCCCATGCTTACGTCCTGAATGGTATTGCCTAGGTTTTCTTCTAGAGTTTTCATGGTTTTAGGTTTTAGGTTTAAGTCTTTAATCCATCTTGAGTTAATTTTTGTATAAAGTGTAAGGAATGGGTCCAGTTTCATTTTTCTGCATATGGCTAGCCAGTTTTCCCAGCATTCTTTATAAAATAGGGAATCCTTTCCCTATTGCTTGTTTTTGTCAGATTTGTTGAAGATCAGATGGTTGTAGATTTGTGGTGTCATTTCTGAGGCCTCTGTTCTGTTCCACTGGCTATATATCTGTTTAGTAGCAGGCTGTTTTGGTTACTGTAACCTTGCAGTATAGTTTGATCTCAGGTAGTTTGATGCCTCCAGCTTTGTTCTTTTTGCTTAAGATTGCCTTGGCTATACGGGCCGTTTGGTGAAATATGAAATTTAAAGTAGTTTTTTTTTTTTTTTTTTTTGTCTAATTCTGTGAAGAAAGTCAATGGTAGCTTGATGGGAATAGCATTGAATCTATAAATTATTTTGGGCAGTATGGTCATTTTCATGATATTGATTCTTCCTATCCATGAGCATGGAATTTTTTTCCCCAATAGGTAGTTTTTTATTCATTATCTTCCTTCCACACTGCACTCTCAAGTAGGCCATCGTATCTATCGTTCCCTTCTTTAGATATTGCTTGATTTTGTTTTCATCAGAACACTTACAAGATAGATGTTTAAAATTGTTAGTTCAGTGCTAGTTTCCATAGATAGAATATAAGTTTCATGAAATTAGAAACCTTGTCTGTCTTCTTCAACTCTGTCTCCAACTCCTAAAGCAGTGGCACATAGTAGGTACTCAAAATTTTACTTTTCACTAAATGCATGATATTTTTTGTTGACCATTCTAGTTGGTTAATAGCAGTTTTCATTTTTCCCTTCCTGGGCATTCCAACTGGCATTGCCATGGTTTGGGCTCCCTTTCCACACACACTATATCTCCTGGCACAATCTCACAGATCTTTAAGCTTTTATTTCCCTTTTCAGTCCTCTATTTGCATTTTCATTTGTATCATATTTATATGTCTGTCTTACAATATCATGAATTCTATGTCTTTGTGTGTACATCTGCTATTAAACTCATCTGATAATTTTTAAATTGAGATATATATATTATATTTATGTACATTTTATATATAGAGTTCTAGGATTTCCATTTGCTTCTTACAGTTTTCATACTATCTCTTCACTCATTATATCCATCTTTTCTTGCAAATTGTTTAATAGATTCATCATATGTATTATAAAATCTTGTCTGCTAACCTCAACATCTTTGCTATAATTTCCACATTGTAACTTCTGGGTCTCCTCCTTTCTCCACCCTTTCCCTTGTCCTACTCTGATCTGTGGGGTAAATTTCTGTTTTGTTCCCATGTCTTGTATTTTTGGATTTAATACTGAGTATTGTGAATCATAGACTGAAGAAACTGAATTCTATTATCTTCCTTTGAAAAATAGTAAATTTTGTTTTAGCAGGCCATTAAATTACTGGGTACATAAATTTAGTATTATGAAGGCTTGCTTTAGGCTTTACTACAGTTGAGTCTATTTCAGTTGTGACCTTACTTCTAGACAAATTTCCTTAATTTAGGGATTTGGTCTTTATTCTTTATGTATGGCCTTTTCAGAGTTCAGTGTAAAGCCATCTTTATCCTACTCCTCTAACTTAGTGAAATTTTAAGTCTAAGCTCTGTCTTTTCAGAAGCAGGCAATTTTTGAAATGTCATCTCAGCTCTTTCAACCTTCCAGCTATTTTATTCTTTGGTGCTTGGAGTCTCATCCATGCATGGATCCTTCAGGCACCAGCTTTTGAATTGAAGAATTTTTTTTTTCTTTCTTTCTTTTTTCTTTCTTTCTTTCTTTCTTTCTTTGTTTCTTTCTTTCTTTCTTTTTTTTTTTTTTTTTTGCATATCTATTACTTCTTTTTGCCTACCTCTTTTCTGGCATTGCCCATTTCATTTTCCTGCTGTCCTAGCTACCCTAAATTCCACCTTCTGATCCCTCATACTTTTTCTGTATGCAATATGAACTAGCAGTGGCCCTGTGACACCAAAAAATGTGTAAGCCTGCATCTCACCTAAATGATTCCCCCTTTTCCAGGGTCAAATTATCTCCAGTTTCTGTTTACTGTTGATTAAATTTCAGTGCCTTTAAAGAGCCTTTTTTTTAAAAAAAAAAACAAAACAAAAAACATATTTTTCCAAAGTTTCTCATATTTTCAATGGAATGTTTACTATAATACAGACTACATTTACATTACCCTATTACTGGTTTATTAAATATATGATTTTTAGCAATTGTAACTTATCAGGAATATTTTTAGCTCATTATTTTTATATTATTAATCACAATACCTTATTTACAATTCTGAAATCTCTAATGCTTTTTTTTTTTTTAGTTGGAGTTTTGTTCTTTGTTGCCCAGGTTGGAGGGCAATGGCGTGAACTCGACTCATTGCAACCTCCGCCTCCCAGGTTCAAGTGATTCTCCTACCTCAGCCTCCTGAGTAGCTGGGATTACAAGCATGTAATCCACCATGCCCAGATAATTTTGAATTTTTAGTCGAGACGGGGTTTCTCCATGTTGGCCAGACTGGTCGCAAACTCCTGATCTCAGGGGATCTGCCTGCCTCAGCCTCCCAAAGTGCTGGATTACAGGTGTAAGCCACTGAGCCCAGCCAAAATCTCTAATGCTCTTTAAAGCAAATGTTTTTAGTTAACTTACTTGGTGACTTTATATGCTATTTGGCTCTAGTTGGTACAAATATCTATACACTTATGTTGAAGACATATTAATGTTTTTCATTGCAATATCCTACCTCACACCCTGCTGGGAGTATTATGAAGTATAACTATATATGGAAAACAATTATTTCTAAAATACAGAAAATCCAAAATTCCCAAACATAGCTGGCTTCAAGGGTTTCAGATAAATGATTGTCAAATTATATCAAATTTTAGCAGGAAAATAAATGTCTTGCTTCTGATCTAGATTAGAAACATAGATAAAAGTGTATTTGGTAGGAAGTACTTCCAGTTTTGCCCAAATAATCAGCACATAGTTGATCTGGAAAGAGACGGTGATGAGCTGATAAAAAGCTAGTGTTAACATGCCTTCCCATTTAAAAAAGTCTTTGCTAATAGTGTTAGTTGTAAACTACCCATTTGAGTCAGGCAGTTTGTCTATACTATTTTAGTTTTCTGATAACGATTAGGGTTTAACTAGACTAGGTATGTGGAACTAAGTTCAATAAAGTCTGCTGACCTCTCTAGTCTGAAGTCATTAATTTGCCACTCAGTGAGCTCTCATCTGTTATATTAGCATTATTGCCTGTGACTTTATGTTCTGCAGTTATTATTGTCTCTTTTCTTATGCGAGGTCTAATATAACTGAACAAGCTCGGTTGAATATTTTAAATCAGTAAGTTTAGAGCATCTCTAAGGTAACCATTTCCAATTGTGAACACTAATAACAAGTATTTAGGGATCTTTGATAAATTTCTGTTTATGATCTTTTATTTATTATGAGGTGAGGACTGTTTCTGAGAAGTCCTTTTGAAAATGGAATGTGTTTTTGTGTTTTTAAATTTCCAGAGAAGATTCTCGGTGAATTTATGTTAGGGCACTTTCCAAAGTCAATCAGGAACATTCTAGAAATGAAAAATGTTTAAGTCCAAATCCCCTCATATTACTGTTAAAAAAAAAAAAAACCCCACAAAACTGCAGACCATGCAATTAGAATGTTGCAGTCTTTAAAATATGAGGCCATATTTCTACTACAGTTAATTGATTTTGCATCTGGCATGTTAAAAAAATTTATGAATTTTTTTGAATAGTGTCTTTGTTTATACTTTAAAGCCTGAAAATGAATTCTTTATATCATCCTTGAGCCGAAATAATCTGCTTAAAAATGTAATGTGACTTTAAAAGTAAATCTGAGTAAGTATTTCATAAGCTGCTGAATAGGAGTGATTTCTTTAAAATGCATGGAGAGTTTTGGAAATCTTTCACGTATAGAAAACTAACAATAATTTATAACAATTAATTAACAAATTATAATAAGAAGGAAGACCAGTGGCAAGTGTTTAAAAGAAAAATGACATTTAAGTATATTAAAAAGTATTTAAAAATAAGAATTCACATTTATAATCAATCAAATATCTCCTCTTTCAGATAAGCAGAGAAGGAAAAGGAGAGAGAAAGGGCTAACATGTATTAAGTACCATGTACATACTAATAATAACTAATAATTATTGAGTCCTTTCTATGGGGCAGATGCTGCTCTAAACAGTTAACATGCATTTGTTATTTTAATCCTCACAAATACTCTATGAAGTCACTTGATTATTATCCTCACTTCTCAGATGAAAACAAACAAATAAAACTGAGATGCAAAGAGGTTAAGTACTTGCCCAAAGTCATATGCGAAGATGTGGTAGAACTGGGATTCACACCCACACAGCCGGCTCCAGAGAGTATGCACTTAAACCTTATGATATATGGCCTCTTCCAGTATTGAATGCTTACTCTGCTAAAGCAGTTTTAAAGGATTTACATCCATTATGTCTTTTAAATTCAATAGAAAAGGGGTAAAGCATAGACTTGCTGGAGTATCTTACATCAATACATTAGGTAGCTGCCTATGTCTGTCAGGACTGCCACTCTGGCTTCTACCACAAAGTGATTAAGAGACAAGTAAGATATTTGTAGAATGATAAGTTTCTGGTGTTTCCTTATCAGGAACTTTTCCTGAATGTGTATCATGTGTAGTTTTAGCCAAAATATACAAAATATTTTCAAATGCCTCTCCACTAAGAACTACCTTGCATTTTTGCCATAGAAATTAGGCCATCTTTATTCAGGGGAAAAAAAAAAAATGTCTTTGGCTCAAAGAAACATAGTGAAACCAGCTTTTTATTTTTTCTTGGCATTCTTTTAAAATTTACTTAAAGATGAGTTTGAATGATTCACTGCGTACTGATTGGATTATAATGCAATGTCTTTGTACAAAAAGTAGAATGTCTTTGATTAAGTTACATTTTTTCATAAGTCATTTATTTGGCTTCAATGTTCACTGGAACCATATATCATTAAGACAACTTATGAGTATTGGATCATATGTGCACATAGGTGTTTATAAAAATGTTTGTATATTAAAACTATGTTGACACAGTTAACATAGTTTATGTTATTTTCTGCCTTTAATGTTTTATAGATATGAAAAGTGTGTGATACAGGAAGTTCAATGATCTTTTCAATAAATTACTCATTCTGAAGAGTCCACAATTTTTACTTTAATGTTGTAAAGTTATAAGCCAGTTTGATAATCACTATTAGAGATCTAATTATGAGCAATATATTATATAGGAGGAACGTATGTCTTAAACTGAGAATGATCAGAGAAGCGTACTAATTGGAATTCAATCAGGAAAACAGAAACCATTCTAAGGAAGAAGGAGCCATAGAAATAATGAATACAAAAATGGTGACTATCTGAGTGAAGTCGTTGGCAAATTAACTGAAGGAAAGAAAGATGAAAAAATACAAAAGAGAAATATTTGTCAGCATAATACATGAATGATTCAGGGAAGGGCAAGAGCTTCTGGTTTGGCAGCTGAGTAGATATTACCATTCACCAAGATAGGAACACAGGAGGAGAAACAGGCTGGGAAGGAGTGAGGAAGGAAACACAGTTTGAATGTGAGTCTCTTTCATTTTGGTCATCTGTATAGACAAGAACAATAGATAGATAAATATCTGGATATGGAGTCAAGCCAGGAGAGAGGTTAAGAGCCAAAATTATGGATAAAATGAATCAGTTAGAGTTCTCCAGAGAGAAACAGAATCAATTTTGTGTGTGTGTGTGTGTCTGTGTGTGTGTTTCTGCACGTGAGTGTGTATGAGATTTATTTTAAAGACTTGGCTCACAAAACTGTGGGAGCTGGCAAGTCCAAAATCTTTAGAACAGTCTGGCAATCTGGGAACTAAGGAAGGAGTTGATATATAGTCTTAAGGATGAACTTCTATTTCTCTGAGAAACCTCAGTTTTTGCTCTTAAGACCTTTCAGCTGATTGAACGAGGCCCACGCACATTAGTAGACGGTAACTCTTTTAGTTAAAGTCAACTGTTTGAAGGTGTTAACCACATCTTCAAATTACCTTCACAATAAAACTGAGATCAGTGCTTGATTACATAACTGTGTACCCCATGCTAGCCAAGTTGACACATAAAAACTAACCACTAACCTATGGAAGCAACAGACGAACTCCTCAAACAGAGAAAGCAATGAGTAAATATCAAGGTGGTTAAAAGCTTGGGCTTTGGAACAAAAAGGGGCCTGAGCTCAAATTTCAGTTTTACTATTTTGTGAGTGTAACTTGCTTTTGTAAACCCAGCTTCAGCATCTAGAAAGTGGTGATAATATTTTCTATCTCGGAGTAATCGTGAGTATGAAATGAAATGATATGTAAAGGAATTGTCACAATGCGTAGCATGTATTAAAGTGCTCAGGTGATAGCAGCTTCAAAATGGATTATTTTTATGATGGGAAATTTATAAAGATAACTATGTGCTGATGAGTGAAAGTTTATGTTAAGAGAGAAGTTGAAGCCAGCCAGATAATAATTTATTGAGTAAAGGTCAGTGGTGGAGCGGGGGGTGGTGAAGGGAAGAAAGTGAGACTTGCAACACAGCTCAAAGGATTAATCCTGAACAAAAAGATGGGAGAAAAGTTGAATATAGTCATACGTGCTGTCCTGACTTGTCTCAGTGAAAAATGGTGAAAGGTTATTTGCTGAGAGACTTTGATGGCTTAAAAGGTAGTGATGATTTTCTGAGGAATGAAAGAGTTTAAAAAAGATATTAATACACTTATTACAATAATATCATATAGTACATAGGACTTGTCCCATACATAGTCCCAAGATTTAAGAAAGATATTATTATACTTTAAGTTCTGGGGTACATGTGCAGAACATGCAATTTTGTTACATAGGTATACATGTGCCATGGTGGTTTGCTGCTGATGTGTAAAACACTTAGGGTCAGTTAAGATTTGTGTGGTTAGGTAATTGTAAATACCCTTAGGGCAGGGCACATATTTTTCCTGTTTGTGATTTTGCAAACCATAAGTAATTGGTAAACGTTTCCTTGATTGTAACACTCTTTTCTCTACCTGCCAAGCAGCTGGGTTATAAAAGTAGAATATTAAATGGAATAATTGACCCAATTTTGAGACTTTGATGTGTGCAGTTGAATAATATAAGGACAGAATAACAAATATGCTAGTGTTTATCTTTAAGGAAATATAGTATAAGTTCAAAAAAGGAATACCTACAGGGGCAAAAATGGACAGATAAGAGGGCATTCTGGGAGTAAGTGTGATGGAGACCAGAAAGGATGGAAGGTAGTGGTTGGAGATTGGAGTTGGAATAGAAGACTTCAGAAGAAAGTGAAGTGAAGAAAATCAGCAGGTAACACTATGGTAAAAGTGGGATTGAGGGGATGGAAGGATGCTAGTGTTAAGAAAATCACTAGACTTAGGCACAAGTTCAGCCAGAATGAAGAGCAGTAGAGGACTTGGGAGAAGCCTTCCCCAGTGACGGCAGGAAGAGCAACAAAGTCTGCATGGGATCTCAACTACTAGGTGGCGCAGAACTCTTTAGCATCAGGATGAAGGACATTGGCTTAACCTCAGTCTTGTACTCCCAAGTGCTGTGGTTTTCCAGAAAAAAAACATAAGATTTATTACCTAAAGCTAATTCTAGATAAAACCAGTGGGAGAACATAAGATAAGAACACCTGGAAATTCTGTCTTCTTCCAAAGTCCAGTTGACTGTCAAGTATTCCCTTAATTTACTAATTAACTTCTATTTATGAAGCCAATCCCAAAGGTCTTCCCTGCAATATAGCAAATCCTTTGTATCAGAATTTTTCATATAATGCTAGCTCTTGAAGAGAAAGACTAGTGAGCTTGTTTCCAGTCTAATATGAATGACAATAACTGACAGAGAGTAATAGAGAGAAATCCAGTGAAGCAAAAAAGGAGGTTTCCAATAGACAAGAGGAGTAAAATATATGGTGCCATACTGTGAAGCTGGGAAGATACAGTGTCTACTCTAGGCAAGACGGATGATCCTCAGGACAAGTCAGGCTTTAGCTAAACAAGGAGGTGGTGGGGGTAGTCTGAGAGGAGGGTGGGAATCAAGAAAATATTATTTTTAAATTAAATCTGAGCTCAGAAAATATCATGGAAAGAAAGAGAAGCAGTGGAATAATCAGGGAAGGAAATTGAGGAGAATAGGTATGAGGGCACTGCATCATTAATGGTCATATCATTTCCATAATATTGTAAAGCAATGTAGCTTCATACTAAATGCTATTAATGAGAAGACTATGTGTCAGGATTAATAATCTACACAGACAATACAAAAAATCTGCCTCATGTATTTGTATGTAGAATCTTCCTTGATTAACAAATATACTTCTTATGTGGATGAATGTTAATGGAGAACATATATATATATATATATATAATATCCATAATATTATTCTTTTCATACCTTTAAATGACAATCAAATGTGTAATGCTTGAATACATCCAGACTATTATAAAATTAGTTTCCGCTTGTTAAGTAGTACCCTGGTGACCTGAAAGAGAATCAAGATAGTCTGCAAAAGTAGTTAACTTACAACCAGCAGGTAGTTAGAAGAATTTACTGGCACATGTTCTCAACAAAATATTTAGTAGAAGAAATAGAAAAAGGAAAACTATGCCATTTTCCAAAACATGGCAACCAATGAAAATCAACACATATATCAGTTTGCTCATCTTATTGGTAATAAATATAATTTTTAAAATATGTTGCTCATAGAAAAGATGCATATTCCTTAATTGATAGGTCATTTTCGCCACTTGTAATTCTCTGTCTTTCTATTACTTGCATTTAATCATTTTATTTATTTATTTATTTTGCATATGTGTGATTCACCTCATCAAAGCAACTATAAGCTTTTTTAAAATCTAAGAGAATTCCTGGGGTTAAACTCATGTAATTGTGGATGGAGATAAGACTGGAAAATTTGTGGAGCAAGGGGCATAATTAATATCATGCTGTGTAAACATGGTGCATCCAATTTGGTATTCTGTCTGTGCAAGGAACTCTCATAGCTGATTTGGAGAAAGCCAGACAGGATATATGTGATGACATAAAGCACTTGAGACTATCACTAAAGTCCTCTTACCTTCTGCCAATAGCTCTCATTCTATCCATGTATATTCTCCTCATTATTTCTTAGTTATGAGGAGTTGTGTATATGTTTAAGACAAGGTGTTACTTCATTTTATTTTCCACCTGAATGTTTTTAGTCTATACAAATGTCTCCTGCATCTCCTTTCATAATGTTATATTTTGCAGTGATATCATATCTCCGTACCTACCTTGTCCCAGTGTGCTGAGCCTGTCCTTTTATGGATGACCCTCATTTGTTGATCATATTACTTGCTTCTTTTTGGGTGATGTTCAGTTATTTAAAGTACTGATGCACCAGGGGAGGACAACCTTTTGTCTTTAGTTTCTGTCATCCTTCCAGATGCTGCCCAGGAGTCAGCATTCCCTTTTTACTCACACAGCTTTATTTCTCTGGGAGCAGCCTATTTCATCCACATTGTTTCCTAGACAGTAACTGATTACTTGGTCACCACTGGGTTAGAACGAAGTTTGGTTTCTATTCCCCTAAATATGTATGCTGACATTTTTCTATCTTGATCTTATTTTCTACTATCTTGTAGTTTACAGAGCCTTCTCATGAATGAATGTAGTGAAGAGAATCCCCATCAGCTTGATTTTTTCTCAAAATTTTTAAAAAGTGAATTATGTTGAATAAAAGCCTGTGGTAAAGCAATGCTACAGAATGAAATCTCTGCTTTTCTTCTCCCATTTAGTGGAGGAAAGGCAGTTCTACAAGAGTTAGCCCACAATGATTCTCTAAGTATATAATTTTATCATTGATCAAACCTGTTCATCAGTAAAAGAAAAATATACATCAAAGAAGAATCTTTCAATAATTATAAGACCTTTCTCCACAGTACTTTGTTACTGCGCATGAAGGGAATGCAGGGTATTGTATAAGCGTGGCCTCAAGAGTCAATGGCCCAGCTCCAAATCCTGGCCAAATCATCATGTGTCTTTTGTAGAGAATACACTTAACTTCTCCGTACCTGTATTTTCCCATTTGTAAGAGGAAAAATAGTAGATATGTCCAGGAGCATTGTGAAGCTAAAATGATTTGAAAATTAGTCCTTAAAACACTACTTGCTACACAGTTAGTGTTCAATGTAAGTATGATGCTTACTAGGTTGATGAAATAATGCAGAGTAATTCTATAAAAGAAACATATTTATAAATACTACACACAGTTTTCATGTCCTGGTTGGTTATCTTATTTTCTTCTTAAAATCAAAAACATTCGCAAGTTTGAAATTTCAAGAGGTTTTCAGAGTATTTTTATGGATAAGGGTATAAAGAAATAAAAGTAATATAGCCCACCTTGAAATGGGATAAAAAATATGTAGTGATGGTTATAAACAATAAGTGCCCAGAATAAATTCTTCATTTATTAACAAACATTTTCCTAAAATAATGCAATGTAAAAACTTAGTGGTGACTTTGGAGTTATGCATGTTATAATATATAACAAATAAGTGATTAAAACACCATGTAACTCTAAATGTAATAACTTTTGTTTGACTGATGATACAAGATTTATGGGAAAAATACCAGAGGGAGGAACTGAAATCTTAAAGCAATTAGCATAAAGAATAAGGCAACTATTCAGTTAATATCAGCCTCAGAATAGTTTTAAACAAATTATTAGGCAAAAAATGGCACCATGGGGTTTAAACATTTTGTTAAAGATCAGATTAAACATTAATTCTGTTTTTTTATATCAATAAATCAAAGCCTATTGTTGTTTTAAGGAAATTAAGACACAATTTTAGTGGGCTATTTAGACTTTATATACTTTTCTTAATAAACTTAAAATATATGAAACACACACACATATATATAAATATTTCAAATTATCAGCCTTTTCTCCTAAGGTACTGCAAGGACACCTACAGGTGGCAAAGATGAGAGCAATAAGCCATTTAATTTGAGATGATTTTGACAACTTGCTGACATTGAGTTTTTTTTACTTAGGTTATGAAATCATATTTGTTATGTCAAATACAAACATGGAAGAAAATTTATGAATACAGAATTGTAATGATGAATAAGCATCTTCATTTTTAATTGCAGCAGTGGAAGGAGATATCTGGAAAATTTAGAATCTACACATTTTCCTTGCCTATCTAGTAAGCAACTTTTTACCTAGGTATATAAATTTTCCTCAATGAGAAAGCAAATGCATTTGTGTGGTTTTGTAAACCCATTAGAATTTATGTTAATAGTCCTACCATAAAATAAGAATTTTGGTGGGGAGGAAATTTGCAGACGAATGTTAGAGAAATATAAGAATGTGCTGGAAGGGAGACTGAAAATGAATATCATTTCTTGATAAAGAAGTGGACCAAAATGTGTAACATGGTTTTAAGGTAGAAGGAATTCTACATACTGTAAGCAGCTTACAGATACTGGCACATTATTTAAACAAAAAGAGTGCTTGCTAAAACACTACCATACAATAGATTCATACATTTCAGTTTCAATTAGCAGCCTCATTTATTACCCACCAAGATGTGAAACTGCAAGGTGAGGTTAAAGTGTCACCCAGGGTGTCTTCATCACTTCAATATCATTGCCTTAAAAGGCACTGACCAGAAGAAGCAGATGACCTCATTGCAAAATTATTACAGTACAGAGAACTCAGTTTCAACATTATAATTCATTTTATCATGGAATATTTCAAATTTATTATCAGTTTCCTAACACATAATGGTTAATCGTTAAGGATAGCCACTTTAACATAATATGAATACGCATTTCTCCATAGGTAATACAACAGTTCCTGCATTAGCATTATTGACTAAGGTACATTTAACTTCTTCACTAATACTTAATGGAAGGTTAATGTACAAGTCAGGAGATTAAATGGCTTTTACTTAAAACAAGTATATTGATTAAAATAACTTAGTGAAATTTTTAAGGTTGATGATATAAAAACAGTCACACGTTAATATTTTATTTAATATTAAGAGCAAATGGTAGGGTGCAACAGATCAAGATTAGTGGAAGTTATTGCACTAATTACTTGTGGAACTAATTCTTGCTCAGTGTTAACAAATGGATATTGTATACTGAAAGGCAACAAATCATCCTGGTTATTTCCAGTGTTCAAGGAGTTTCTCTCTTTAAGAATTTCTATTGTTTCTTGCAATGTTCTTCAGGAATGTCTTCCTTGTGTCTTACACCTGGCACCATTAAAAGATAAAATAACCTTCCCAAAACAGAGCTACTATTCAATGTCATTGACATGTAGCTCCGTTTCCTTTTTTTCATCCTATTATTATTTAAATCTGTGTTAAACCAAATACTTGCAGTGAATTAACCAATGCTACTTTACCATTTCCTTTCTTTGCTCAAACCCCAATATTCCACCAAGCATAGTAGACTGACAAATTGGCCTTGTAATAGTATGACATGTGATGCCCCAGATCATTTGTTTCTTTGATTCTGTTTCTGTCTAGACATACTCAGCCACCTCATCTATTCATCTCTTTTGTTTAGGTAGCACAAAGTTACACCTGCAGGGTCTTGCTCAGTTTTAACCTGAGCTTTGTATCAAAGGAATTTGATTGTAAGAAAAAGTGACCAGGGCCTGTGTAAACATTGTGCCAGCGTAACTGCAGAGTGAATAACATATAGCAGGTTTGCAGTATATTCTAGAACTGAAAGCAGAGTGGTAAATTAGGCAATAAAAATTTACAATGCTAAATATATAGCATAATATGGATGCAATCTGTGCTAATAAAAATGCTAACACTTACCTAGTACTTACCAGAGTCAGGGAATAATTCTAAGTGCTTTGAGTGTAATAAGTCATTTACAACTCAACACAGTCTCACACATGGGTAATTCTCACTATCTCTAATTTACAAATGGAAAACTAAGGCACAGGAATGTTAAGATACTGAGGCTTAGAATTATTTCATAAATTGTCCATGGCCATGAAGCTAATAAGAGGCTTAACCAGGAATCTAACCCAGGCAATGTGTTCTGCAGGTCAGACTCTTAACAACTGTATCATACTAAGTCTCAAGATTTGAAAACAGAAAGACCTCAGTTGAAACTCCAAGACTGTTGTTTATTGTTTCAAGTCTGATATAGTTATCTAGTGAATAGGTAATGATAACATCTCTAATACAAGGTTGTTGTGAGAAGAAAGCAAAGCAATCTATATAACCAGACTAGCATGCTACCTATCACATAATAAGGTCTCGGTAAATTAGAACTGTTACTACTATAATTACTTTAATTATTTTAATTGCATACACTCTTTTATTCATCCAACAGACTTTTATTGAGTTAATGCTAACTATATGATTGTGCTAAGTGTTGGTAAATAGGAGCCCTTGGGCTCATAGTTTTGTAAGGGGACATGCAAACAATTAATTCTGGTTACATGATAAGTACTGTGATAGATGTATTCAGGCACAGCAGAGAAAGTAAAACATCTGGTAGCATCAAGGAAGGCCTCCCCGATATGATATGTGGCATACTTATATGGTTTACCATCCTGTACGTTTTCTCAGGTTGAATAATGAATAAACCAGCTAGAAACATTGCAGATTTATTCAGTTCACCGCTAGATTAGAAAAATCTTAAAATAAAAGGAAAAAAATTCAAGTTTTGTGCTACCAAACAGACGAATTTGATAAATATATTTTACTAAAGATTCTAGTAAGCTGAATTTATACCACTCTTTCTTAAAACATGAGAATCTGTGAAATATATGAACAGTAGCCTTTCATAATGTTATTCTCGTGGTCATGATATAAATTATATTCTACCTGGTGAAGCGTTTTCTTACTTTAAATGAAAATTGCTGTAGCTAAATTAGTGTGAAATTTTAAAAACTACAGACATAGGAATACTATTTTATCAGAAAATTGTATAAGATGGAACTTATAAGATTTACACATACACAAAGTATGTCCAAGATAATGTTGAAATATGATTAAATCTTTATCAAATTGTTTTAACATTTTTTCTTTCTTCAAATATGAGGGGAAGAACAGTGATTTGATTCTTAATGTGTCCTAATAAACAGGACCAGGGTTTTGTGTTAACCAAGGGTGATTGTTCCTGAGAGAGTAGAGAATAGTCCCCTAAGAGCTTTGTTAATAAAACATGGTTTTAAACGAGCGTTTTAGGAAAAAAAAAAAAAAAAATCACTTTCATTATTCAAAGTGAATTTCAATGCATCCATTAAGCATTCTGAATTGGAAAACATTTTAAAATATGGTTCCAAATTTATTCTCTTCTTTTTTCCTGTTTGATCTACGTTTGAAATATTAGAGAGGGAGATGAAATAACACTTTTAGGAGTTTACCTATCTCACTCACATGCTTTCTTTTATTTGTCACACTGAGACTTAGTTTGGAGGGAGTAGGAATCTTGGCTCTACTGAAATTTCTAATATCTAAATCTATGAGTAGTTGATAAGTCTCTCAAGTAACTAACTCTTAAAACTCATACGGGCCATATAAAAGCACATTTAAGTTGGAATATTTCTTATTCATAATCTAAATGCCACACTGGTTCTCATTTTTCTCATTGTCAGTATCTCTTTCTCATCCTCCTCAGTCTTTTCCAGATCTTCTTTTCAATACTTACGGGCTGTATCATGTCCTCCCCCTGCCAAATTTTATATGCTGAAGTATCTCAGTATGTAGCACATCCTCAGTACCTCAGAATGTGACTGTATTTGAAGTCAGGCTCTTTACAGAGATAATTACGTTAAAATGAAGTCATGAAGATGTGTTCTAATCCAGTATAACTGGTGCCTATTGTGGGAAAAGAAAATTTGGACATAGACACATACAGAGGAAGACAGTGTGAAGACACAGGAAGAACACAGCCATTTACAAGCCAAGGAGAGAGGGCTAGAATAGATCCTTCCCACAGGGTCTTCAGAAAAAAAACAACCCTGACAATCCTTCGATCCTGAATTTCCAGTCTCTAGAACTGTGAGAAAATATGTTGCTGTTTTTAAGCCTTCCAGTTTGTGGTATCTTGTTATGACAGCCCTAGCAAACTCATACGCCAACTTTTATTTTTGTGTTTTTGTTTATAAATACATATGTTCCTGAGACCTTCAAAATTCATCTACCATATTGTGTGCATTTGGAATGTGTCACTTTAAAAGAATCCCAAATACAGATTCTGTATACAGAAACAACAATGACTAAAAAAATGATGTATATATGTGTATTTATATACATACATTATACTGGTATGGTTGCCAGATATAATATAAGATGACCCGATAAACATGAATAAATAGCAAATACATTTTTAGTATAAGTATATCCCAGATATTCATGAAACATGCTTGTACTAAAAACAGAATTCAAATTTAATTACGAATCCTGTAATTTTATTTACTGAATCAGGCAACCATATTTACTGTCACATTTTTAAATGATGAATTTATGGATTCTTTGTTATTTTTACTTATTGATATTTATGATTGATGTGGTTTGGCTGTGTTCCCACTGACATCTCATCTTGAATTGTAACTCCCACAGTTCCGACATGTTGTGGGAAGAACTCAGTGAGAGGTGATTGAATTATGGGGGTAGGTCTTTCCTGTGCTCTTCTCGTGATAGTGAATTAGTCTCACAAGATCTGATGGTTTTAAAAAGGAGCATTTCCCTGCACAAGCCGTCTCTTTTGCCTGCCACCATTCACATAGGATATAACTTGCTCCCCCTTGCCTTCTACCATGATTGTGAGGCCTCCCTAGCCATGTGGAACTGTAAGTCCAATTAAACCTCTTCCTTTAGCAGCATGAAAACAGAGTAATACAATGACCTTTCTCAGTTAAGGGTATTTCTCTTTTTTCCATTATCTTTCTGTAATGAATGGATCTCAAATCCCATTATAGTACCTATGCTATTTGTTATACCTTCCTCAAATTATAACCTCTACACTTAGAGACTCCAGTTTGTTATACATAATTTTTTTTGTAAAAAACCACTTCATTTGAAAAAGTATTTTGACAAATTAAACCATGCAGAATATATTGATAATATAGTTTAATAATTAAAAAATACTTTCCATAAGCTTTCACAAAACATGAAAATTATTTTGAAACATAATGCCTGAACATAATGTTGAAACATAGTATGTTATCAAAAGGTAAATGAGACCATACAAGTACTTTTATACTATAAAAAGTATAATTTGTATTAGTTTGCAATCATAGACTTTATAATTCATTGCATTCTACAGGGATTTATCCAGCAGAATTAAAGAAAAAAAATAGAAAAATATTTAAAAGAAAGATTGTATATTTTATTCTATCAAAAGATTGAAAAACAATAATGACATACCACTTCATAACCAATAGAGTGGCTGTAATTTGAAAAACTGAAAATACTATGTGTTGGGAGGATGTGGAACACGTAAAACTCTCATGCGTTTCTATTGGAAGTATTGATTCAGCCACTTTGGAAAATAGCTTGTTTATTTTGTATAATTAAGCAGATACCTTGTGACCCAGCAATTCCACTGATATTTAATTTTAAAAATTATAACATATGTTCACATAGACTTGTTCATGAATGTTCCTAGTGCTTTCTTTCATAATAGCCCAATATTGGGATAAAACTCAAGTGCCCAGCAGAATTTATCAGCAAGCAGTGGTATAGTTATACAATGGAATACTACTCAGCAATAAAGAGGAACAAAGTACTCATATATTCATCACGTGGGTGGATCTCAAAAATTGTGTACTGAGGGAAAGAACCAGATACAAAACAGTACAATTTGTTGATTTCTATATGAAATTCTATAATGTGTAAAATGAATCTATAGTAACAGATATCAGGAAGTGGTTACCTGGAGTAGTTAGAAAGGGGATAGGAGGCAAAAAAAAGCAGGAGGAAGCTTTCTGGAGTAATGGACATTTGGGGTGATTGGAGTGATGGTAAAATAGGTATACATATTCTCTACGATTTATCAAACAACACGCTTAAAATCTGTGCATTTTACTGCATGTAAATTATACTTCAGTATAAAAGGATTATTAAGGGTAAAACAAATCAAAATAAAAAGATTTAAAACATTTTAAGCTTTGGCTTTATGTATCTACATATCAAAACAACAAGGTTTGGTTTTAAAAGACTCTTCTATGAAACAGTTTAAATAATCAGATTATAATGCACACAGATGGGTCCTTTCTCTGCTGGTCTTTTCACTGGTCAAATCGATAGGGATCACAGGCTAGGTTGAACTGAACGCCTTCTAAGATGTGCTCTCCAAGTATTTTAATGCATTATAAAACTTGCCATACCTCTGTAAGAGGATCTTGAATCCACAGAATGCTTTTTATGGAAAGTTTGCCTTCAGAATGAAAGGAATGTTTCTGGTTTATAGACACTCTCATTTAGTCAGTCTTCCTGCTATTTGTTTTACCAGGTCAACATAATTCAATACTGTAAAGTAGGTATTATAGATTGTATCTGTTTTGTGATGTACATCAAGCATTGATGCAATTGCTCTCAAGTAGTATTTAAACACTGCATATTCATGAGTCTATTCAGAGTTCTGCATAGAGCTGCCTAGGTAAAAGCTCTAGTCTCTAAGACTCTGTGATCTGAAACAAATTATAAATATTCAGAATCTCTTGTAAATGAAGGTGTGAACATAACGTCGAAAATACTACCAAGACAATGTGGCTTAACAGAAAAATCATGAACTTAATTCCTGGGGCTTCCTTGCCAATGCAAAGCAGGAAGTGGAAGCATTCTCTTTGCCTGTATTTTAGTTGCTTTTGGCAAAAACAGAAACTTTAATTTTTATATAAACTACTAAGATTTTCTGTATTATGCTTATATTACAGCTAACATTTGTTGAGCATTTATTCTGCACCAGGCATAGTTCTAAGCAGTTTATGCATACTTATTTATTGTCTACTAACGTCAAATCCTAATAAGGAGGTTTTAATGTCCCCATTCTAAAGGTAGAGAAAATGAAGAACAGAGAAAAAAAGAATAAAGAGACTATTATCTTTGGAGGACTATTAGGTACATGTAAAATATGATTTTAAGTGAATTGTCATGTTGCTCAGGCTGTTAAAACAAACTCTTAAAGACTGGGTGTCTAAAATAATAGATAATGTATTTCTCACAGTTCTGCAGGCTGGGAAGTCAGCTATCAGAATTCCAAGGTCTGTTGGTTCCTTTCTGGCTTGCAAGTTGCTGCCTTCTTGCTGCATCCTTATATGATGGAGAGAGAGTGATCTCTGTTCTCATTTTCCTCTTATAGGGAAACTAATTCCCTTTAACCTCATCCAAACTTAGTTACCTCCTGTGTTTGTCTGTTTCTGCTGCCATAAAAAAAATCTGAGACTGAGCAATTTGTGAATAATAAAAATTTATTTCTTACAGTTCTGGAGACTGGAAAGTACAAGATCAAGGTCCTGGCAAATTCGGCATCTGGTCAGGACCTGCTCTCTACTTCCGGGATAGCACCTTGTTGCTACATCCTGCAGAGGGGATGAGTACTATGTCCTCAGGCAATGAAAGGGATGAAGGCACAGAGCAACCCCTAGAAACCTCTTTTATAATGGCATTAATCCCACTCATGAAGATGGAGACCTCATATTCTAATCACTCCCCTCAAAGCCCTCCCTCTTAATACCACCACCATGTGGATTAAGTTTCAACATTTTGTAGGGACACAAACATCCAAATTACTGCACCTCCCAAAGGCCCCACCTGCAGATACTGTCATGTTGGTGATTAGGGCTTCAATATATGAACATTAGGGGATGTAAACATTTAGTCCATCACATGAATCTTGTGGAAAATCATACACCCCTTTGCATGTATATGTATGAGAAAAAAATGTTTATGACAAAATTACTGTGCTTGAAGACTTCTAAATCCCTAAATAGTCAGCTTGAGAGCTCCTAGTGTTACCTCTGCCAAGCACAGTCTCAATCTTGGTCTGAATCCTCACCACATCTCTGCCAAGGAGAGTACGAGAGGGATGGAAGGAGTAACTTTCATTTTTATCCCACTGCTCCTCTAAAAATGTCACTCATATTTTTTTTTCTTGTTGATTTAATATTTGTGATAAAAACATCTGTATTTGCATATTACCTGGGTGAATGTGAGTCTGGTAATTTTAAAACTACGCTATAAAGTAGTTCTTCATAAAAAAGTATGACCAAAATATAGAAACATACAAGCAGATGTGTAAGAGCCATGACTTTATTTTTTAGTGCGGTTTAGCATCTAGGGCTATGGGAGGTTTTTTATGGCTAGAATCTTCTACAAAGATATTTCTTATACCATATTCAGTCAGTAAATATTCAAACAATAATTTAAAGATAATTTTGGAAAATGATTCTTCATATATGGCCTGAATGTGAAGGTCTGCTGAGGTTTATTTGTCTGCAAAGGTACGCATTAATTTGTATTAAATTTGTGTGTAGACCTTTTCAAATGCTACTAATATTGCTTTTACTTTTTGTGCCACTTTAGGATTTTTTTAAACTACTGTGATATGATCACTTTTTCTCTTTCTTTTGATTTGAAATCTTACTTACAACTAGAAAGTTATAATTGCCACTCACAGCTTGACACTTTGAACTGGAGCTTTATATTAGTTTTTTCCTGGTTAAAAAAACAGTCTCCAAAGTTATATTTAAAATATTTTATCTCAGAAACATCACTAAAACATTTGTGACAATTTCTATATGATATTCATATTTTAGAAGTTATGATTAATGTATCATAAACATTGTATTGGAATAATATATTTTTATAACTAATTCTTTCTGAATGAAAAATAATCTAAGGTCTTTAGCTAATTCATACATACACTTTCTTAAGATGAAGTTCTTCTCCTGTAACTTATTTGGATTCTCAGGCACTGTAATGTAGTGATTAAGATCATGTTCTCTAGAGATAGACTGTTAGGACTCAAAACCTAGAACACTATTTACTGTACCAGGAAATGGCAATGATTTAACTCATCATGCCTCACTTCCTTTATCTGTAAAATGGGGATAAATGGGATAACCTCATAAGCGTTGCTGTGAGGACAAAGAAGAGATTATGTGATTAGAGTAGTGCCTGGCATGTAGTAAACCCACAGAAAGTGGTAACTCTAATAATGATGAAAAAATTATTGAGTATCTTGACATTTGTAAAATGTATCACCATGAGGTAATTTTTTAAAATGTCAGTAGAGGACCAATCTCATTTTAAAACTAAACACTGTAGTAGCAGAATGGGCAAATATTTTATTTAAAAGACACCAAAAGCAATTATAACAAAAGCAGAAATTGACAAATGAGATCTAATTAAACTAAAGAGCTTTTGCACAGCAAAAGAAACTATCAACAGAGTAATCAGACAACCTACAGAACGGGATAAAATTTTTGCAAACTTTTGCATCTAGCAAAGTTCTAATATCCAGCATCTATGAGGAACTTAAACTCACAAGAAAAAAAAAAAAAGCTGCATTAAAAAGTGAGCAATGGACATGAACTTTTCTTTTGATGCTTTTCAAAAGAAGACATACATGTGGCTGACAAACATTTGAAAAAAAAAGCTTAACATTACTGATCATTAGACAAATGCAAATTGAAACTACAGGGAGATACCATCTCACACCAGTCAGAATGGCTATTATTAAAAGTCAAAAAAATAACAGGTTCTGGTGAGGTTGTGGATAAAAAGGAACACTTATACACTGTTAGTGGGAGTGTAAATTAGTTTAACCGTTGTGGAAAACAATGTGGTAATTCCTCAAAGACTTAAAAACAGGACTATCATTCCACCCAGTAATCCCATTACTGGGTATATACCCAAAGGAATATAAATTGTTCTGTCATAATGACACACGCACCTGTGTGTTCATTGCAGCACTAGTCACGATAGCAAAAACATGAAATCAACCTAAATGCCCATCAATTGTAAATTGGACAAAGAAAATGTGGTATGTATACCCAATGAAATACTATGCAGCCATAAGAAAGAATGAGATCGTATCTTTTGCAGGAGTATGGATGGAGCTGGAGGCTATTATCCTTAGCAAATTAACATGGAAGAGAAAACCAAACACTGCATGTTCTCACCTACAGGTGAGCGCTAAGTGATGAGAACACATGGACACATAGAAGGGAACGACAGACACTGGGACCCACAGGAGGGTGGAAGGTGAGAGGAAGGAGAGGATCAGGAAAAATAACTAATAGGTACTAGGCTTAATACTAAGGTGACAAAATAATCTGCACAACAAACCCTCATAACACAAGTTTACCTTAAAAAAATTATGATATTCCTGGACTTTAAAGAAAGTTTAAAAATTTTGTGATTCCATCATTTTGAACCATGCCTGCTTTTGGAAGCCCATCCTGATTGGCTCCTCCTCCTCATCTCCATCTCTGACTGGATTAGGTTTCCCTCCTTCATGCCCTCACAGTAGCCACTGGCTAACCTATGAGCTTATTCAGTTTGTATAGAAATGTCCCCTTTCTTGACTTGTCTCTTCTAACAGGATGTAAGGTCTGTGCGTATAGGTTTGCCTCTTGTTTTCTGTTAGAGACACAGGACATACTGTAAGGTCTGGCATATAGTGACCACCTAATACATGTTTGTTGAATGAACACTTAAATCGTGCCTTCTCAACCCCAACAGAACTTGTGCTTTTAGGTTACAAGCTTAAGAAGACAAGCATGACAAGGGTGGGTATGTGTGTATTGACCCTTCCAGACTTTACTGACCTGTGAACAAAGAAAATTACCCTTCTGTGAGATAATTAGAGAGAGGACCCCATTCCCCTAGTTAGCACCTGCAGCACTAAAGCTCCATCTCTTGGGTTCAAATAGTGGTTGTTGGATTTTTAGGAGACCTCTGCCAAAATGTACGGTGAGAAAGTTCACACATGGATCCCTTTTCAGCTAACATTTCAGTCTTTACTTTTATCAGTTAATGCTTCAGTAAGCATTTTTAGAAATGCAGTAGCAGCCAGGGAGTACCAGAGAAAGAAGAGGCACAGGAATAAGAAATGCAGGAGGACGCCAAGATGGTTTTCCCCTCCTCTGAAATTTAGCTCAGGTGTGGCCTTGCTTGTACGTATCAGCCTCCTCCTGAATTTGTGTGTGGATTCAGCCTTTTGAATTGAAGCATCCGAGTTTTCAGTTTTGTAGAAAACAAATTTCTCCCTTTTTCCTTTAACTCTCATCAGATGTGATCCTAAAATCTACATATATAATATTTACCTTTTAGCAGGTGTTGGACTTATAGCTCCCACTAACTGCAGAAAATTTTTAAATGAATATACTTCTCTGCCTTCAAATCCAAAATGAAAAAGAGCAAATTTGAAATCTTTCTTTTCAATTTTTTTCGATAAAGTACTTAGATTAGAAAAGTTTACATTTATCTTCTCCAATTCCTTTTCCTGATAACTCTACATGTACTATTATTTAAAGTAGTTTTTGATTTTTGCCTTATTTACCAGTTTCAGTTAATTTGCCACTGTTCTGAGGTTGCACTCTCAAATGCCCCTAAGAGCCAGACAACCACAGTAATTCAATAATATAGTCCATGCAAATAAACAAATTTGTATTTCTTCACGTTAAATTTTCAAATTTTATTCACAGGTGAAACTTTTTTGAAAGCTGAAATATTTTAGAAAAACATTCCCAGGGCCTCCATTTTAAGGCAACAATGTATCACACCCTACTCTCAGGGCCAGCTTCAAGAACAGGTGACCTGTACTGATAAATAGTGCCCCCATGCTACACACACACAAAACACACACACACACAACACACACACACACACACAATATTAGTTCATTTCACACTGCTATAAGGATACTACTGAGTAGTTTATAAAGGAAAGTGGATTAATTGTTTCAGTTCTGCATGGCTGGGGAGGCCTCAGGAAACTTACAATCATGGCGGAAGGCAAAGGGGAAGCAAGGTGTGTCTTACATGGTGGCAGGAGAGAGAGAGAGGAGAAAGTGAAGGGAGAAGTGCCCCTTATGAAACCATCAGCTCTTGTGAGAACTCACTCACTATCATGAGAACAACATAGCGGAATCTGCTCCCATAATCCAATCACCACACGTGGGGATTACAATTCAAGATGAGGATTTGTGTGGGGATATAGAGTCAAACCATATCAACACACATGTGGAAAGACCTCTGCTGTTACTGTCATGAAACTCCTCATAGGTTTTAAACAGAAGCCTGATATTTTCATTTTGTAGTAGGCCCCACAAATTATATTTGTGGTTCCTGTATACTGAAAGCCATTATCATTCTCCACCTGAATTACTAAAACAGTGCCTCAGCTTGTGCCCCTCCCACTGGGGTTTCTGCTCTCAAGCCCTCCTTCATACAGCTATGGAACTGATTTTTTCAGATACCAATTTCACTATGCTGGCCAATGTTCTACAGTTTGTATTCTAAGCTTCTCTACCTGGTGCAGACCTCACTTCAGAACCTGACACTTCTCTGCATTATTTCTTGCAGTTTCTGATATGATTCTGTAGTCAGGCTGCTCTTACCATTATCCCCTGTTTAGTGGCTTAACTGTATATTAAAGCTCATGCTCCTGATTAATGAAAAATGTGACCTTCCCTCCTTTCTGCATATCCAGAATCATCTTCAGCAGGTTAGCCCCAGTGCTTGCTTCTCCACAAATCTTCCTAATTATTCTCACACTTGAGCATTTACCTTATGGGTAAACTTTGTCATGGGCAGCTTTGTCACATAGGTATATGTGTAGCATGGTGGTTTGCTGCACCTATTGACCTGTCTCTAAGTTCCCTCCCCTTTCCTCCCACCCCCAGCAGGCCCTGGTATGTGATGTTCCCCTCGCCGTGTCCATGTGTTCTCATTGTTCAACTCCCACTAATGAGTGAGAACATGCAGTATTTGGTTTTCTGTTCCTGAGTTAGTTTGCTGAGGATGATGGCTTCCAGCTTCATCCATGTCCCTGCAAATAACATTATCTCATTCATTTTTATGGCTGCATAGTACTCCATGGTATATATGTACCATACCATACTTTCTTTATCCAGTCTATTATTGATGGGCACTTGGATTGGTTCCATGTCTTTGCTATTGTAAATAAGTGCTGCAATAAACATACATGTGCATGTGTCTTTATAGTACAATGATTTATATCCCTTTGGGTATATACCCAGTAATGGGATGGCTGGGTCAAATGGTATTTCTGGTTCTAGATCCTTGAGGAATCACCACACTGTCTTATACAAGGGTTGAACTAATTTACTTTCCCACCAAAGGTATAAAAGCATTCCTGTTTCTCCACAGCCTTGCCAACATCTATTGTTTCTTGACTTTCTAATAATTAACATTCTGACTGGTGTGAGATGGTATCTCATTGTGGTTTTGATGTGCATTTCTCTAATGATCAGTGATGCTGAGCTTTTTTTTTTTTTTTTTTTTTTCATATGTTTGTTGGCTGCATAAATGTCTTCCTTTGAGAAGTGTCTGTTCATAACCTTTGCCCACTTTTTGATGGGGTTGTTTGTTTTTTTCTTGCAAATTTGTTTAAGTTCCTTGTAAATTCAGATATTAGACCTTTGTTAGACAGGTAGAGTGCAAAAATTTCCTCCCATTCTGTGGGTTGCCTGTTCACTCTGCTGATAGTTTCTTTTGCTGTACAGAAGCTCTTTAGTTTAATTAGATCCCATTTGTCAATTTTGGCTTTTGTTGCAATTGCTTTTGGTGTTTTAATCATGAAGTCTGCCCATGACTATGTCCTGAATGGTATTGCCTAGGTTTTTGTTTAGGGTTCTTATTGTTTTGGGTTTTACATTTAAGTCTTTAATCCATCTTGAATTAATTTTTGAATAAAATATAAGAGAGCCATCCAGTTTCAGTTTTCTGCATATGGCTAGCCAGCTTTTCCAGCACCATTTATTGAATAGATCTATTCCCCATTGCTTGTTTTTGTCAGGTCTGTCAAAGATCAGATGGTTGTGGATGTGTGGTGTTATTACTGAGGTCTCTGTTCTGTTCCATTGGTCTATTTGTCTGTTTTGGTACCAGTACCATGCTGTTTTGGTTACTGTAGCTTTGTAGTACAGCTTGAAGTCAGGTAGTGTGATGCTTCCATCTTTGTCCTTTTTGCTTAGGATCGTCTTGGCTATAAGGGGTCTTCTTTGATTCTGTGTGAAAGTTATAGTTGTTTTTTTCTAATTCTGTGAAGAAAGTCAATGGTAGTTTGATGATAATAGCATTGAATCTATAAATTAATTTGGGCAGTATGGCCATTTTCATGATATTGATTCTTCCTATCCATGAGAATGGAATGTTTTTCCATTTGTCTGTGTCCTTTCTTATTTCCTTGAGCAGTGGCTTGTAGTTCTCTTTGAAGAGGTCCTTCACATCCCTTGTTAGCTGTATCCTTAGGTATTTTATTTTCTTTGTAGCATCTTGAATGGGAGTTCATTAACGATTTGGCTCTCTGCTTGTCTATTGTTGGTGTATAGGAATGCTTATGATTTTGCACATTGATTTTGTATCCTGAGACTTTGCTGAAGTTGCTTATCAGTTTAATGAGTTTTGGGGCTGAGATGATAGGGTTTTCTAACTATAAATCATGCTGTCTGCAAACAGAGATAATTTGACTTTCTCTCTTCCTATTTGAATATGCTTTATTTCTTTCTCTTGCCTGATTGCCCTGGCCAGAACTTTCAAAAGTATGTTGAATAGGAGTGGTGAGAGAGGGCAACCTTGTCTTTACTGATTTTCAAAGGGAATGCTTCCTGCTTTTGCCCATTCAAAATGATATTGGCTGTGAGTTTGTCATAAAAAGCTCTTCTTATTTTGAGCTAGGATCCATCAATACCTAGTTTACTGAGAGTTGAGGTTTTTATTTTATTTTATTTTTATTTATTTATCTTTTTTGAGATAGAGTCTCGCTCTGTTGCCCAGGCTAGAGTGCCATCTTGGCTTACTGCAACCTCTGCCTCTAGTTTCAAGTGATTCTCCTGCCTCAACCTCCCTACTAGCTGGGAATACAGGCACATGCCACCATGCCCAGCTAATTTTTATTTTTAGTAGAGATGAGGTTTCACCATGTTGGCTATGTCGAACTCCTGACCTCGTGATCTGCCCACCTCGGCCTCCCAAAGTGCTAGGATTACAGGCGAGAGCCACTGTGCACAGGATGTTGAATTTTTCAAAGGTCTTTTCTGCATCTGTCGAGAAAATCGTGTGGATTTTGTCTTTGGTTCTGTTTATGTGATGGATTATGTTTATCGATTTGTGTATGTTGAACCAGTCTTGCATACCAGGGATGAAGCTGAGTTGATCGAGGTGGATAAGTTTTTTGATGTGCTGCTGGATTTGGTTTGCTAGTATTTTATCGGGAATTTTTGCATTGATATACATCTGGGATATTGGCCTGAAGTTTCCTTTTTTATTATGTCTCTAGCCAGTTTTGGTATCAGGATGATGCTGACTTCATAAAATGACTTCATAAAAAAGGAGGAAGGACTCCCTCCTTTTCAATTGTTTGGTATAGTTTCAGAAGAAATGGTCCCAGCTCATCTTTGCACCTCTGGTAGAATTTGGTTGTGAATCAATCGTGTCCTGAGATTTTTTTTTTTTTTTGGGGGGTAAGTAGGCTATTAATTACTGCCTCAATTTCAGAAATTGTTATTGGTCCATTCAGGGATTCAACTCCTTCCTGGTTTAGTCTTGGAAGGGTGTATGTCACCAGGAATTTATCCATTTATTCTAGATTAACAAGGATAGTCAGGACTGGAACTCAGCTCTGGACCAAGTGAACCTAATAGACATCTAAAAAACTCTCCACCCCAAATCAACAAAATATACATTCTTCTCAGTGCTACATGGCACTTATTCTAAAATTGGCCACAAAATTGGAAGTAAAACACTCTTCAGCAAATGCAAAAGAACTGAAATCATAACAAACAGTCTCTCAGACCACAGAGCAATCAAACTAGAACTCAGGATTAAGAAACTCACTCAACTTACAGAATGGGAGAAAATTTTTACAATCTACTCATCTGACAAAGGGCTATTATCCAGAGTCTACAAAGAAATTAAACAAATTTACAAGAAAAAAATCAAACAACTCCATCAAAAAGTGGGCAAAGGATATGAACAGACACTTCTCAAAAGAGGACATTTATGCAACCAACAGACACACGAAAAAATGCTCATCATCACTGGCCATCAGTGAAATGCAAATCAAAACCACAATGAGATGCCATCTCACACCAGTTGGAATGGTAATCATTAAAAAGTCAGGAAACAACAGATGCTGGAGAGGATGTGGAGAAATTGGAACACTTTTACACTGTTGGTGGGGCTGTAAACTAGTTCAACCATTGTGGAAGACAGTGTGGCGATTCCTCCTGGATCTAGAACTAGAAATACCATTTGACCCAGCCATCCCATTACTGGGTATATACTCAAAGTATTGTAAATCATCCTGCTATAAAGACACATGCACACGTATGTTTATTGTGGCACTATTCACAATGACAGATACTTGGAACCAACCCAAATGTCGATCAATGATAGACTGAATTAAGAAAATGTGGCACACATACACCATTTTTATTGCTGTGCAGCCATATAAAAGGATGAGTTCATGTCCTTTGTAGGGACATGGATGAAGCTGGAAACCATCATTCTGAGCAAACTGTTGCAAGGACAGAAAACCAAACACTGAATGTTCTCACTCATAGGTGGCAATTGAACAATGAGACTTGGACACAGGGTGGGGAACATCACACACTGGGGCCTGTTGTGGGGTGGGGGGGAGGGGGAGGGATAGCATTAGGATATATACCTAATGTAAATGACAAGTTAATGGGTGCAGCACACCAACATGGCACGTGTTTACATATGTAACAAACCTGCACGTCTTGCACATGTACCCTAGAATTTAAAGTATAATAAATGAATAAAATAAATAAATAAAAGAAACTCACTCAATCCACACAATTACATGGAAATTGAACAACCTGCTCCTGAATAACTCCTGAGTAAATAATGAAATTAAGGCAGAAATCAAGTTCTTTGAAACCATTGAGAACAAAGAGACAATGTACCAGAATCTCTGGGACACAGCTAAATCAGTGTTAAGAAGGAAATTTATAGCACTAAATGCCCACATCAGAAAGTAGAAAAATCTCAAATCAACACCCTAACATCACAATTAAAAGAGCTAGAGAGGCAAGAGCAAACTAATTCAAAAGCTAGCAGAAGACAAGAAGTAAGATCAGAGCAGGATTGAAGGAGATAGAGACAGGAAAAACCCTCCAAAAATCAATGAATGCAGGAGCTGTTTTTTTGGAAAAGAAAATATTAACAAAATAGATAGACTACTAACTATACTAATAAATAAGAGAGAAGAATCAAATAAACACAATAAAAAATAATAAAGGGGATATCACCACTAACCCTACAAAAATACAAACTACCATCAGAGAATACTGTAAACACCGTACACTTTTTTATTTTTAAAAACCTGTTATTATGGATTAAGTTTAGGATGAATATACTGACCAGAAAGTTTAGAAACTGAGCAACAATAAGGCAGCCCCTAAAGCTAGTACTTTTTGTAAGAATCTTACAACTGCACATAGACAATATTTCTTTCCAGAAGAATTGAATAAATGTGAAAAAATGTATAGCACCAAGCAGAGTGTAAGGTTAAAATTCCTGCCCCAGAACTGACAACAGGTGGCCCTACCATAAGGTGTGCATATGGCTAAGATATGGTGCTACTATGAATGCTGTTCACAGAACCACATCTGGTAACCCATGGGGAATAGAGTCTCTGTCATTGTGACCAGAATTGTGAATCTTACAGGCAACAGATGTGATGGCTTATCACAAAATCTTAGCAATGAAGTGACTTTTATTCTTCTAGTCCATTCCCCTTTTTAGTAAAGACATTTCTTTCATGATATTCTTATCTGATTGACTACTTCAAATTAACTAGTACAAATGTAGTTCAAATACATCTTTTATTCTTGTATGTTGAACATTCATTACACTTTTTTGCATAAGATGAATGTCTTAAGTTTTTAGAACATTGATTATTTACATAGATAACATATTTTTCATACAACTGTAATAAATGGAATACCAATGTTCATTTATTTTTAAAAGTGTGATTATATAAGTATGTATGTATTTTCATATATGTATATAGAATTTAGAAGAAAATCAAATTTTGCATTTTCAGCCACTTACTCTTAAACAAGTAATCATTCTCTTGTGTACGTTGGTCACTCATGTTTATGGAATCATCCTCTTCTTCACTTCAAGACGGGTGGCCATTTATTCATGCGTTGCTTAAATCTGTTTCTTGATGTCATTATTTATTATCTCAATTTGGACAGAAATTCATATAGTCACTTAAATTCAAAGTAGCATTTCATATAGTCACCTATACTATCTATCTACTTTCTATATCCCAACAAGAAATAAAATCTGAGGTGCTAATAATAGACATTTACTTTTGTTTTAATGTTTTAAAGTAGTACGTTAAACACTTTAAACTAATTTCCCTTCAATTAAATCAATGTATGTTAGTGGAGATAAATGGCAAAGCAGTTTCTTAGCAAATATCATAATCAAGCTGTATAATGTTGGAGTAATGATATTACATTTTAAATCTATTATAATGAAGGACAGGGAATTACTTTTTTAAGAAAAAAATTAAGATGTAAAACAACCTAATAAAAGCATAATAATAGCTGACAACCACAATCCAGTTCTCCTTTGCACACTTGTCAAATATGCTTGCCATTTCTGATAATACATTTAGATCATATGACAATCTAACTTTTTCGAATCACTGAGGTTTAAATTCAGGTGTGTTCTTCTGAGGTTTCTCTCAAAATTTGTCAGATCCCTAGAAGAGTTTTGAAGCCCTCCACACTCTGTCGTTAATTATGTACACATCCACTTCCCTAAAGGTGAAGAGCAAGAGAAGATGATCTCTGGAGGGCTTTTCTGGCTTTATACTACTATCTCAGATACCCAGAAGGAAACTGTAAATGGTAAACTTGTTCTCTGATATCTTTCTGTCTTACTTATTAGCCAGTACATATTATTGTTTACAAATTTTCATGCACTGACTTAACCCTTTCTTTTCAGGATTCTCTTTTATATTTCTTTTGGGTTTCATTGTGGCTTCCTTCAGTATCCTGAATATTGAAAAGAAAGAAATGAATAAAAGGAATGACCTCTTGAAAAGTTAAGACAGAGTCAATGGGTTCTCATATTAAAGCCTCAACCCTTAAATAATATAATCACCTAGTCTAAAGTAAAAGACCCTTATGGTTCTTTTCTTTTCTACAGCAAGAATAGTAAGTGGACACTGACATGTTTCAGTTACTGCATTCATTCACTGTACTCCAAGAAGAATCAGTTATGGCATACGTCTGCAAATTCACCTCTCTCTGTTTTTATAGAGAAAGTTTTACTGAAACACAGCAATGTCCTTTCCTTTATATATTGTCTATGGCTTCTTTCTGCAGCAGGATAGAGAGTAGTTGCTTAGAGATCTTATAGCCCACAAAGCTGAAAATATTTACTATCAAGCGCTTTAATAAAAACTTTGCCAGCCCCTAAATTATAACATACCTTGTTTTAAGAAGACCTGTTGTGCCTTGTGCAAAGTAATAGTTTAATATGTTTTCAGAATTTAGGACACTTTTTTCTTATAATTATTAAATAATTTAAGGTAACAATATTTCTAGTCATCATAATCAATACCACTTAACAAAGCATTTGATTACATTCATATAGAGGCTTTTTCTTTGAAGCAACTAATCTTGTTTTTACATTAGTTCACACAGTTAAACGTTTTACAGGGAACTATTTTATGTAACTATGTTTTTCTCGGCTTTCACCTTGTTTTCAATATTATGTACAGTTTTCTTTTTGGATCAGTAATATGTGGTGTGGTCAGCGGTGATTGAAATTGTTATCTAGAATGTGACACTCAAATAGACATTCAAACTGTACACTCAAATATTTATTCAATTTATTTATTAAATTTATAGAGGTGTATTCCATTAATAGAAAAAAATAGTTATTTTCAGTCTATGCTACTACAACCCATTGTGAAGTATACTCTAAATTGTAACTTCTTAATGGATTATGTTGATATTAATCTTATAAATTATTTGTTATTTTTTTGTATTCCAGGTACTGTATTTTTTGTATTCCATGACTGTATATTCATGCGTGTTTGAAAAAGAAATGTGACAATATACTCTTTTAAATACAAAAATAACCAGCATTTTGAGAGGCCGAGGTGGGCGGATCATGAGGTCAGGAGTTCGAGACCAGTCTGGTCAATATGGTGAAACCCCGTCTCTAATTTTTATACTCTTACAAAATTTTGTATTCTTACAAAATTAGCCAGGCGTGGTGGTGCTCGCCTGTAGTCCCAGCTACTCAGGAGGCTTAGGCAGGAGAATCGTTTGAACCCAGGAGGCAGGGGTAGTGGTGAGCCAAGATCGCGCCATATATGTATGAGTAGGTTAGAAGTTTATTGATAAGCCACTCACCAGAGAAGACTTTTCTAAAGGTCATTGGATCCCTTTGAGAAAGACAATTTACCTTATTTCCTTAAATGCCTTTCTAATCTAGAATGCCAGTTCTTGTACTATGTATTTCTTTGTATTTTAGTTTCATTTCTCTTTATATTTCTTTTTGACAATAATTTATTTGAGAGCCGTCAATGCATATATGACTATTTCTGTTTCTTCCAGTTCCAAGAGACTTCCATTCTTAATAATTCTCAATATTAAATTAAGAGGTATTTAGCAGTCACTATAATTAAGTATTATGCAAAACTTCTGGTCAGTTTTATGATTCTAAAAGTCATGTATGTTAATCCTGTTCAAAAATAATATGCACTCTGCAAGTACCTCTTCTATTAATTTGTGGTAGATGGGCGAATAAAATGACAATAATTTAAGAAAAACATATTTAACACATGTTATGGAACAAGAAATCTGTACTATCTGCTTTATGTTTATGCTATAAGAGCACTTTATTATTGTTGGTTCTCAAATTCTATTTAAATTAGATGTTATTTTCTTTATTTTACATCTGAAGAAAGAGTATTAGAGAAGACGCTAGACCCAAGATTCAGATCCAGTTATTAGATAGATACCCATTTATCTTCCCATGTTTCATTGGCAAAAAGCAAATAATCCTGCTATAAAAGTTTTATGGCTCAAAAATTTGTCAGTTTAATTCACAGACACGAAATGATGATAGAACTGGAAACTACCCCTTCAAAAGGATCCAGCTCAGTCCCTTTATTTTACAAATAAGGATATTGAAGTCCTGTTGAATTTTTAACCAAACAAACAAACAAACTTATCTTTGGTTAGGAAATAAATTTCTGACGCAGCTAAAACTAGAAGGCAGCTCTCTTGCCTCCCAATGCAGAGGTCTTTTCACTATATGGCAAGTGTTTATCTTCTTTCCCAAATGCCCTCTATATTATCCAAGTTACCTAAATGCAAGTCTAAAAGATTTTTGGTCTTGTTCCTACTTGCTGATAAATTCTGGATGCATATGCTGATGTCACCAACATGTACTTACTGGAAAAATAACTTGTATTGTCATATCCTTATTAGATTTCCTATTTCTATGATTCATAGAGTGAGAACAAATTGCCTGTTTTGAAAATCTTAAGCTAAGAAAAAAATAAATATGGCCCTGAAATGTCTTCTGCAAATTAGAAAGAGTCAAGAAGATATTTCTCACATTGTGACTCTGAAGTTTATACTCAGACTAAAGAACAAATATATTGTGTAGACAAATGGAAACTTATCAAACACAATGAAAACATTTTTGTGACTTTTTTCATTCTAAGACTAAGAATATACATTGTTTATATTGTATTCATTTTCAGAATTGTGAGCTCTCATGATGATTTGAAACCTAAAGGATATTTAAGATCTTTCATTTGGTAGTACTATTCCATTACCATTGATGTTAACATTTGGCAAATCGGTTAGACTTTTGACAAGTTTTTTTTTTTAATTGTAATGAAACAAATGAAGAATTAATTGACAGTAGTACAAGATTCCACATCAAGTTAAGGTTTCCATGAAAGATTTTACTTGAAAAAAAATCATAATCACAAGTCTTTATGAAAATGGAAATAATATAAGCAACTCTCACCTCAGAACATTTTTTGCTAATGAGCCACTTAAAAACAATGTTGCTTGTGCAATAGTGAATTACATAGTTTGATGCAGAAACAACATAAATTTGCTAGCTACACACATACATAGACAAACAAATATACATGCATGTATATATACAGGCATCAGGCACAAAAAATTGAGATAACCATTCTTCATTTTGTTTTCATCATACTTCAAGTTCCTTCTGTTTCACTTATATATGTTATCTTTTATCCACATCTCCATGCACACCCCTTCCATTCGTAAACAATGAATCTAATGTGTTTAGTATAATGTCCTTGAAAAAAAGTTCATTTTAAATATATAGTATTGTAATGTTTCATTTACATATGTGAAACATATAGAGATATATAATATATATTTACATAAATACATGTATATGTATTTCTCTTTATATTTCTATTTGACAATAATTTCTTTGAGAGCCATCAATACATATGTGACTATTTCTGTTTCTTCCAGTTCCAAGAGACTTTCATTCTTAATAATTCTCAGTATTAAATTAAGAGATATTTGCAGTCACTATAATTTAGTATTATGCAAAACTTCTGGTCATTTTTATAATTCTAAAAGTCATGTATGTTAATTAATCCTGTTCATATACATGAATATACATGTATTTACGTAAATATATATTATATATCTCTATATGTTCCACATATGTAAATAAAACATTACAATACTATATATTTAAAATGGACTTTTTTAAGGACGTTATACTAAACACATTAGATTCATTGTATATATGTATATATACATATACATGTATTTATGCAAATATATATTATATATTATACATATATGTCAAATATATACATGTATATATACACACATGTGGAATATGTATACACATATGTATGTGTGTATATATGTGCATATGTATACATTCCACATATGTATATATGAATGAACATACATACACACATCCGAATGAACAGTCTTGTGCAAAAGCTGTTGTCGTATTTCTTAACTTTTTATATCTTAATAAAATATGGCTAAAAGTAACATTTAATAAGGATATAGAATACATGCTTGAACAAATAATACTTAAATATATAGATAACATACTATATCCTTGGACAGAAAAACTGAAAATATAAAGATGTTAATTCTTCAAATTTTAGGTGAAGGTGCCAGTATGAATACCCTGAAACTGCTCACTTTTTCTTGAAACAAAAGAAATGATGAAAGAACTATTGAAAATATTTACAAGTGTCTAGTCATTTTCCAAAACTAAGTGAAAAATTTTGTAAACTCCAAATAGGGAGGAAATTCAAATAGTGCCATAAAGCTGACCACCCTGGTTGGAACAAGGCTTCAGTCTGAGAAAGAACAGAGGGCTAAAAAGTGCCTCTGGCAGAAATGGGATCAAAGCTGGCCTTCTAATATGACCACCTTGTGTTTTCCAGGGGAATTAAATACAAATAGTGATTAACACCTGAATCTTGTTATAGAAATAAATGTATATATTTTCTAGTGAAACCTGTACATATAATTTAAAACTGTAAGTATTTTCAATCAAACAGAAGGCAGGAATTGATTAAAAAAAATATAGAAGAAAGTATGGCTAAAATAAAATGCAAAATCATATGGCAGAAATAAACTCACAATTTCAATATTTACCATAAATATAAATGACTTAAAGTTAACTATTGAAAGTTAAAGAGTATAAGATTAGATTCTTAGAAAGCCAAATCTAAACACATCTATTAGTAAAACAACAGGGTTTTTAGAGGACACAGAAAGAAATAAAACCAATAAAAATGAGGACGGTAGTAATACTCCCCAGAGAGGGCAATAATTCAAATTTCTGGAAACTAAACCATACCCGGAATTTTGTTCAGCTGATGAGTGCATCAGACCATCAGGAACTACGATTGTCTGTGAGCTAGGCTCAGCTCCGTATACATAGGCTAGAGCTGTTCTTCATATGGACTAGATTAGGTATACTTGGGGGACCTCCTCATTTGGAGATAATGGAATTTTTTTTTATTATTATACTTTAAGTTCTGGGGTACATGTGCACAATGGGCAGATTTGTTACATAGGTATACATGTGCCATGTTGGTTTGTGGCACCTATCAACTCATCATTTACATTAGGAATTTCTACTAATACTATCCCTCCCCAGCCCCTCCACCCCCGACAGGCGCTGGTGTGTGATGTTCCCCTTCCTATGTCCATTTGTTCTCATTGCTCAACTCCCACTTATGAGTGAGAACACACGTGTTTGGTTTTCTCTTCTTGTGTTACTTTGCTGAGAATGATGGTCTCCAGGTTCATCTATGTCCTTGCAAAGGACATGAACTCCTCCTTTGTTATGGCTGCATAGTATTCCATGGTGTATATGTGCCACATTTTCTTTATCCAGTCTATCATTGATGGGCATTTGGGTTGGTTCCATGTCTTTACTATTGTGAACAGTGCTGCAATAAACATATGTGTGCATGGGTCTTTTTAGCATAATGATTTATAATCCTCTGGGTATGTACCCAGTAATAGGATTGCTGAGTCAAATGGTATTTCTAGTTCTAGATCCTTGAGGACTTGCCACACTGTCTTCCACAATAGTTGAACTAATTTACACTCCCACTAACAGTGTAAAACATTCCTATTTCTCCACATCTGTTCCAGCATCTGTTGTTTCCTGACGTTTTAATGACTGCCATTTTAACTGGCATGATGGTATCTCATTGTGGTTTTGATTTGCATTTCTCTAATGACCAGTGATGATGAGCATTTTTTCGTAAGTTTGTTGGTTGCATAAATGTCTTCTTTTGAGAAGTGTCGGTTCATATCCTTCACCCATTTTTTGATGGGGTTAATTTTTTCTTGTAAATTTGTTTAAGTTCTTTGTAGATTCTGGATATTAGCCCTTTGTCAGATGGATAGATTGCAACAATTTTCTCCCAATCTGTAGGTTGCCCGTTCACTCTGCTGATAGTTTCTTTCGCTGTGCAGAAACTCTTTGGTTTAATTAGATCCCATTTGTCAATTTTGGCTTTTGTTGCCATTGCTTTTGGTGTTTTAGTCATGAAGTCTTTGCCCATACCTATGTCCTGAATAATATTGCCTAGGTTTTCTCCTAAAGTTCTTATGCTTTTAGGTCTTACAATTAAGTCTTTAATCCATCTTTAGTTAATTTTTGTATAAGATGTAAGGATGGGATCCAGTTTCAGCTTTCTGCATATGGCTAGCCAGTTTTCCCAGCACCATTTATTAAATAGGGAATCCTTTCCCCATTGCTTGTTTTTGACAGGTTTGTCAAAGATCAGATTGTTGTAGATGTGTGGTGTTATTTCTGAGACCTTTGTTCTATTCTGTTGTTCTATATATCTGTTTTGTTTATATGTCATCCGTCCCAGAACACCCTCTGAGACATTTTTCCCATTTAATGGCAGTCCTTTCTGCAAATGATTTTTTAAAAAGAACTTTTAAAAAAGTAAATCTTTAAGTATTTCTTGCCTTCACATGGCTGAGCCCTCACATTTAAATATAATTTAGCTATAGGTAAAATTCTAGCTCCAAAGATCATTTCTTCAGAATCTTTATAATTAATCCCTCATCTTCTTGTTTCTAGTGCCTCTGTTGAGAAGATTGCCATCAATCTAATTATGTTTTGTTTGTGGTTGATCTTGTCTTTTTTACTAGAAACTTTTAGAATTTCTCTTGGTCTTTGTTGTGTGTATATTACACTCCAGTCTATCTAGATGTGGGCTTTTTCATCTTTTCTGCTTGACACTGCATCATGTCTGTGGTAAGCATTCATTGTTTTCCTTTAGATCTTTGAGACTCTTAGTTATGTTTTCTTCAACGATTCTTCTGATCATTTTTTTTTTTTTTTGCAATTTTTCTGGATCTGTAACTATTGCCACAGCTACTCTTAAACTCAAACGCATGTTAACATTTTAAAATATTTTACATCTTACCATTCCTGCAATTGCTTCCTACAATTGCTCTTCCATTTCCCAAATTCATTTGTATAGTAGTTCTGGCTTGTTTCTGCTTAGCTCATGTGTAGTGTACCTTATTTCAACTATTGTAATTGTTTTTACCAGTATACCTTCTTTTTGTTTGTTGCTTTTTGTTTGTTTGTTTGTTTGTTTGAGATGGGGTCTCACTCTGTCACCCAGACTGGAGTGGAGTGGTGTGATCACAGCTCACTACAGCCTCATCCTCCCCAGGCTCGTGTTCTTCTCCCACCTCAGCCTCCTGATTAGCTGGGACTATAGGTACACGCCACCATGCTCATCTAATTTTTGAATTTTTTTGTAGAGACAGGGTTTCACCACATTGCCCAGGCTGGTCTCAAACTCCTGGGCTCAAGTGTTCCACCCACCTCAGCCTCCCAAAGTACTAGGATTGTAGGTGTGAGCAACCGTGCCTGACCTATTACCAGTATACCTTCTTAAGGTACAGTCCTTGGTGACCATTCCCTTTTCAATTATCAGTAGCTCCATCAATATAGTTTTTTTGCGTCTTTTTCCCTTTCTTAAAAATCCTTGATTTACTTGCTCTATTAATGCAGGGTTTTCCAGTATAATATATATTATATTTTTGTGATTCCTCTTCTATTGGTTGTGCTTCTGTATATCTGGCTATTTATTCTGTGTGAATATTTCCCCTGAAGATTTCAGCTACCTTGACTATTCTTAGAAAGAATGTGAGGGCCAAGAGGTAGCCCCAGCTTGAGATATTTTGATGGGTTTGGAAGTGCAGCAGGCCCCAGGAAGACATTCCCAGAACATCATAAACTGGGTTTGAGATTCTATTTGTTCTCTCCTCATTAAGTAACTCTGACCCTCGGAGAACTTCCATAGCTATATCTGACACTGCTCTTTGTTGAAAGAGTTTTTTTCAGCTGATTTTCATTTCCAAGTTGAAGACTAGGAGTAGAGCGAGAGAGGAAAGAAGAATCAGTAGCAGCTGGTCTTCACTCACCAGCTATATCCTTGGCAAAGGCTGCTTCATTGGCCCTGCTGCTTTTCTACTTTCAAATAGTAACCTAGCAGTGAGTGATTCCCACAGGAAATATGGCAGAGAAGCAAGCACTCAAAAGCACCTCCATTTTATGTCCCTCTGAGAGTGGCTCTAAGCCTGATTTCGTTCCTGACTTCCATTGCTCTTTTGTTGGGCTTTAACAGCATTTAGCTCTGTTCACTTCCTCAAGTATTTCTCACAGCTTTACCTTAGTTCTTCAAGTCAACATACGTTTTCCCTACTTCTGCGGTATTTCTAGGTTGGACTGGGGAAATTAAGTCAGCAGATGGTGATATAATCTCCTTGTTAGTAACTGAAAGTCAGTTAAGTTTTACACATAAACCGGCACACACACTCTGACACACACATTTAGGAATGGATATTGTAACATTACTATGAGGTAGAAAAAGAGAACGAGAAGCAATTAAAATGTCTGACTGTAGGGTTGTAGTTAAGTTAGCTTAAATTCAGTCACTAGAATAAGATAAAGATTTTAATATCCAAGTGTTAGTACAAATAACTCAAAAAACATTATTAAAGTGGAAAAAATCAAAGTGCAGAACACTATGATAAATGTGGAAGATGAAAGATATATACTGAATAAAGGTACTTTAAAATATATGTATGGCCGGGCGCGGTAGCTCAAGCCTGTAATCCCAGCACTTTGGGAGGCCGAGACGGGCGGATCACGAGGTCAGGAGATCAAGACCATCCCAGCTAACACGGTGAAACCCCGTCTCTACTAAAAAATACAAAAAACTAGCTGGGCGAGGTGGCGGGCGCCTGTAGTCCCAGCTACTCCGGAGGCTGAGGCAGGAGAATGGCGTGAACCCGGGAGGCGGAGCTTGCAGTGAGCCAAGATCCGGCCACTGCACTCCAGCCTGGGCGACAGAGCGAGACTCCGTCTCAAAAAAATAAAATAAATAAAATTAATTAATTAATTAATTAAAAAATAAATAAATAAATAAATAAAATATATGTATATATCCAGAAAAAAAAATCAACTGTACTGACTCTATGGGGAATGGTCTCTGTAGAAAGGAGTTTATATATTACCACGTAATTTGAAAATTTAAATGCGCATACATACGAGTTTTTAAGCTTTAAAATTTATTTTGCTAATACCACATAAAGAGAAATGTTTTATAAGTATTGTATGCATTCTCCCACATGTGTGCACAGACACATTCTTATTTAGAATTTTATATTCAAATGGAAGACATTGCATAGGATTGTATTAAAACTGTTATGCTAATAGATAAAAATCATAGTAAGAAAAGTTAAACAGAAAAACAGTTTAAAAATATTATTTAAATGATTATGCTACAATGCATATTTATTTGATGAAAAGTTATTAAAGATTAATGGAAGCAATACTTTCATTTTAATTATATGTTCAAATTTCATACCAAATAATTTATTCATCTTGTGTAAAATCCATGTAGAGAAACAGTCTGCGTGCTAACATAAATGAGTTTGTGAAGTGTCAAGTGATATTATTGAACAGAAAAAAAAAAAGATTTGTTGAGATTAGAGAAACCGAGGCATCAGTTGTCAGTTCATCTATTTAGGAAAGGTAGACAGAAGAGAAGACAAAAGCCAATATTCAAATTATCTGCATGATTTGTTCTTTTTTTGACTACAAATTGTCAATGTGAGAAGGATGTGAGAAAAGACAGTAAAATCAAAACGTCACTTTTTGTTAGCAGATTAAAATCCCATTTTTAATGGTATGGGAGATATAGGGAGCTGTAACAATGGAGCCACACTTACCTCCATTGGCTTGTCAGTTTCCATTTTGAAGTATTGACCTATCTAGAGAGTCTGATTTTAAAGAACATGAATATATTTAGGTGTTTCATCTATCAAAAACTCACTTGTTCTTTCATGATCAGACTGTATTGTGTACGTGTGGTGGACCTTGACAGATAGTGTCAGTTAATACTAAAGCTATGTCTACATGCATAATAATACAACGTTACCAAAAAAAAGTTCTGACTTTAATCAGAAGTCAAATCAATTAGTGCTATCGTGCTATATGCTGATTCAATCAGAACCTATATACTTTGCGTTTTCACACTAATTTCACTGATGTGAAATGAATGAATTTGAATGAAAGCAATAGTTATGGATTCTCAAAAATGTTTGCAAACACAAGTAGACAATAAAATTAAATTAAAATTAAAATAACTCTAAAGTCAATTCATTTTCTTAGAGTGTATTTATAGGTGGAGGAATAGTAATAGATTTTTTCCTGAAAAGTTTCTCTCCTGCTTTCTCCTATTTCAGGTTTTAAGAGGTTAAATACTCTGGTAACTGCATTCAATTATCTACTTTTTAATTATATTTAGGTATTTATGTATTTATTTATTAGACACAGGGTCTCACTCTGTCACCCAGGTTTGGGTGCAGTGGTGCAATCAGGGCTCAATGCAGCATTGACCTCCCAGGCTCAAGTGATCCTCCCACCTCAGTCTCCCAAGTAGCTGGGAATACAGGTGCACACCACCATACCTGACTAATTTTTAAAAATTTTTTAGTGTTAATGGTCTCCCAGTGTTGCCCAGGCTGGTCTCAAACTTCTGGGCTCAAGCAATCCTCCCTCCCAAAGTGCTGGGATTACAGATGTAAGCCACCTCATCCAGCCCAATTATTTACTTTATTTTAGAATCTTGAGAAGTTTGAGTTTTGAAGAATGAACCCAACATAGAGAGAAATGCAGACTTCAAAGATGAGAAAATCTAGTCAATAACAGAGGAATGGAGTGGTGATAGAGAAACAGTAAAAATGAGAAAGAGAGAGAGAGAGAAATAAATACAGATTTTGAAATTCCCAGCAAAACATTTAAACAACTACCCTAGCCTTGTCTGAAGCCAGAAAAATTCCTGGGCTTTTAAATCTATGAGCCATTAACCCAAGTATAATCACCTAAACCTGTATATTTATTTTTAGTTTGATTTTAATTGATACATAATAATAACACATATGTATGGGTTACTTGTGATATTTTGATACATGTATGCAATATGTAATAATAAAATCGGACTAGTTGGGATATCCATCACCTCAAACATTTACCATTTCTTTGTGTTGGGAACATTAAAATCCTCTCTTCTAGCTATTTAAAAATATACTGGCCAGGTGCAGTGGCTCACGCCTGTAATCCCAGCACTTTGGGAGGCTGAGGCAGAAGGATCACAAGATCCAGAGTTTGAGACCAACCTGGCCAATATGGTGAAACCCCCTCTCTAATAAAAATACAATAATTAGCTGGATGTGGTGGCAGGCACCTGTAGTCCCAGCTATTTGGGAGGCTGAGGCAGGAGAATTGCTTGAACCTGGGAGGTGGAGGTTGCAGTGAGCCGAGATTGCACCACTGTACTCCAGCCTGTGCCACAGAGTGAGACTGTCTTAAATAAATAAATAAATAAAAATAAAAATATACTGTAAATTATTGTTATACATAATCACTCTACTGTACTGTAGAACATCCTACTGTACCATAGAACTAAGTCCTTCTCTCTAATTTTGTATCCATTAATGGCCCCTCCTTGTTCTCCTCTCTTCCCTCCCCTTCTCAGCCTCTGGGAACTATTATTCTACTCTCTACTTCTACTTCTCTTCTATATACTCTCAACTTTTTTTTAGCTCCTACGTATGAGTGAGAACATGAGGCTGAAGCTCTGCTCCAAAAGTGTAGATAACTGAAGTTGCTCCTCAACTGTGCTGAACTGTTGGGAGTTCGCCACTTGCCACTATACCTCAAGATACGGGATCAACTTTATTTCCCTTGTTAAGTCAAAGGGCAATAGTCTTCATAGTTACATAGTTAGAATGGGGAATGGATCCCCTGCAAGGATGCCTAAGCACTCATGTCATAGTGTTCAGTGAAACAGCTTTTTGAATCTGCTCACAGTTCTTCTTCTCTGGGGGTATGCACACACTGCTAACTGCATGTAGTTAGTTTTGGTGTCATCCACCAGAATATACTGAGAACTTCCACTATTCTCTAATGCTTTCCGAAAAATTTTCTGTACCATTTTCATACATACGACCTGCCATTGTAGCTTTGCCAGGCCTTACTTTCCTCTCTTTCTCATGTTCCTTATCTGCAAAGCAGGAGTAGTCATATACTTACTACCTTGTGGACGAGAATGAACTGAGTTAATACACGTGAAGTACTTAGAACAATGTCTGGTATATAGTAAGAATTCAATAAGTGTTAACTATTACTACTATTATTTTATTGGTGTTACTACTTTGGTTTGGTTTTTGTTGTTGTTGTTAATTGTGAACCCCTGGAGTTCAAGAGATCTTAACCTGGGTTCTCTAGAACACAGGGCCTGAGGCCAACTCTGTGATAGTGATTTATTTAGGGGAAGGAAGTTCAATATCAAGAAATCAAGAATAAAGAAAAAGGAAAATATGGAAAGGAAAGAGAGGAAGAAAAGGTAACAAATGAAAAGGGAGTGTGCTAAACAGCTGTACAAAGCTTCACAGCATAGTTGGTTTCTTCAGACATCTCTAGAAAGTCCTTGCAAATTGCATCTTGAAACATTAAGAGAGGAAGACAGAACTTGTATCAATTGCCTCCCCTTAGCCAATGCTTGTTATACATTGTGTCAACTCTTACACCCTCCGGGTTGTACCCCCAGCTCCTTTGGAAAATGACAAGAAAGATGCTTAAATAGCAGCAGCAGCAGCTCCCCCAAGGTACAGGACACAAATAAGCCAGTAAACCAGGGACAGTCTTCCCTAGCTCATCTTCGGCCTGCAGTTGGGCAAGACCTGGGGGACCAGTATGTAGGGATGGGTGTTGAGTTAATTACAGGACATTTTGAATTTCAGCAGCAGTAGCAATCCCTGAGATAGAAGGCAAGAGGTACACCCCACAAGGTGGAGATAAAGCATAGTGTGTTGTGTCTTAGGCTAGAGTGACATGATAGAATTAATATATACCATGTTAACCATGAACCCTACATAATGGCCAAAGGACTAAAAGAGCCTCCCTTAATAAATAACAAAACTATTTGGTTATGACTGCAAGAATGCAGCTGGGGCCAGGTGATCTTCCTGAAGGGACATCAGAAGCATCAAACAGCAAGAATGGCCAGACAAATCTGGAAAGTCAAAGAAACGGGTCCAGGAAAATCAGACGAGGAAACTGAATGCTAATTGTGGCTTCTGCCGAAAAAATTGTTTGTACTTTATAATGAAAGAAGAGAGAAATTTTCTCTTCCAGAGCTCTCATTCATCTCTAAAGAGTAATTGTGGGGAAATCTACCTGGGTCAAATATCCACCTATGGGTAGTTCTATTTAAGGGAATGGGGCTTTCTTGCCAACCAGATTGATTTGTGTG